>NC_087111.1:10005000-12492500 GCF_963855985.1 Ostrinia nubilalis | reverse complement strand
AGCATTTTGAGCCCGCTTTGAGCACTCTAATTTGTTCAAAGTAAAATTGTCGGCCCATCTCGACACTCACTGAAGAGCACCGCGATAGGATTTTGATATTGAACCGACGTTTGACCGTCGGCTCACCGACGATATGCTCCGCAAACGTGTCAGTATCACCGCGGATGCGGTGCACCGACAGCGCGGCGCACAAATGCAACTACGAGCTTTTTAACCGCAACAATTTTAGTATACGCTATTGGAGCTGGAATTACCGCGGCTGCTGGCACCAGACTTGCCCTCCAATTGTTCCTCGTTAAAATATTTAAAGTGTACTCATTCCGATTACGAGGCCTCGTAAGAGTCCCGTATCGTTATTTTTCGTCACTACCTCCCCGTGCCGGGAGTGGGTAATTTGCGCGCCTGCTGCCTTCCTTGGATGTGGTAGCCGTTTCTCAGGCTCCCTCTCCGGAATCGAACCCTGATTCCCCGTTACCCGTGACAACCATGGTAGTCGCAGAAACTACCATCGAAAGTTGATAAGGCAGACATTTGAAAGATGCGTCGCCGGTGCTGGACCGTGCGATCGGCAAAAGTTATCCAGATTCATCAAAATTAACGACTTCGAACGCGAGGCCCTCCGTCGATTGGTTTTGATCTAATAAAAGCACTCGTCCCATCACTGGTCAGAGTTCTGATTGCATGTATTAGCTCTAGAATTACCACAGTTATCCAAGTAACTGAGTAAGATCTAAGGAACCAAAACTGATATATTGAGCCATTCGCGGTATCGCCCTAATACGGCTTGCACTGAGACATGCATGGCTTAATCTTTGAGACAAGCATATAACTACTGGCAGGATCAACCAGGGAGCTTACACATATTATACATATGATAGCTCTCGTTAAAGAATATTAACGAAGAGTGTGTTTGGTGTCTATAGCCCAATTCGACGTTTGACCGACCGAACTGGGCTTGACTACTTGTGTACACTGTTCGCAGTTACAACGTGTGTCGTGAGGCGAGTCTTTGCAACACTCCATAAATTAATATAGAATGCTAAAAAAACACACCCACATAGCGCTCACAGAGGCGCCCACACTGAACGTTCGCATAGACATAACATTCATTCATCACATTTTATAATAAAATCTAACAAATTTCGTATCATGAACGATATGTCAGCCCGGTGTTGGAAAAACCACCCTACCTCTCACGATTTGTCGACACCATCACTACAGAGACATACATCATTGAAATGTTTGCGTGTTGTGAGTGTGTGCTATAGAATACATAAAAATATACACATATTCGATACGCTGATGTAAACGCTAAAAAGCCATCATCGCCCTTATGTAAGGTTAATGTGGCGGGAAGCGTTACAACGAAGCGTATTAAAAAGTGGCCAGTCGAAGCGCGTATGCAAGCACAGATGACTGCACATAACGCGGACACATTGCCCGAGTGAGACAGATCTTTATTACGAATTCGATCATACAACCCATCCGTAGATCTACAAAGTTTAACAAGCGTCCAATGAGCCACACTAAGTCCCGTCAATCTCATTGAACATCCGAAACCTCAGACGCCAACAGAGTGTACATACAGAGTGAAAAAGTTAAAGTTTCATCAACTCTTTCACCACTTTGCTTTAAAACACAACTTATAAACGCACCGATCCGTCGTACGCAGAGTGTGCGCGCGCGCATCATGTTTGTAATACATTTGAGCGTGCGCGCGCGCTCTGCGCACGGCGGTCGCTGTGTTACTGATCTCGCTCGGCCGGTCGCCGCCGACGTCGCGTTTGTCTGTACACTCTCTCGGTTCTCGAGTGGAAGCCGCGAATGGAAAAGAAACATTTTTAACGCTATGCTCGTACGCTGCTGCGCACGCGCAGCTTTAAACGCTAAGTGTAAAAAAAAAAAAAAAAAAAAAAAAAAAAAAAAAAAAAAAAAAAAAAAAAAAAAAAAAATTAAAGTGACACACCCCCTATACAATGTATAACCAGATAATTAATAATTTAAAAAAATATATTGAACTATAAAAAGTTAGGTTAGATTAGGTTAGGTTAGGTTAGGTTAGGTTAGGTTAGATGATCCTTTTTTTTTCTTTATTAAAAAGATGATACAGAAAAAAAATAATTGATTGCGATTAAAGTGTTAAAAGCGACACCCCATAAATCACGAAAATATAGGAAAATTACAAATATTTATAACACATAAATACAATAAAATAATTAATAAGAAAAAAAAAAACAAATTTTAATTGAAAAAAATTAAATAAAAAATTATTGAGTTGACAAAACATACATACCTACCACCACAGCTCTTTATAATATTTTTATTATAGTTCTTACAGCCAATAATTAATATTCAAAACTTTGACTAATTAATATAAGTAAGTATACCATAGTAGGTGTGTTATGTAAATAACCAATTTTATATTAATAAATCAAACTAATTTGCAATCCCTGAAATTACTTTAAACTCTTGAAGACCTAAAATTATTAATAACGTCGTTTTGCACTTATAGAAATTAACAAAGTTTTTTAGGACATTTTTGTCTAGAATAGACAAAAATGTACAACACTATCGGTACGTAAAGTCTGATTTTTAATCACACGAAATTTTGCCAACATTAAAACATTCCCACTAAAAATGGAGAGCATTCCCACAAATAAAAAAATAAACCTTTATTGGATTTAAGGTTTCAATTTAAAAATTAAGACTTAAAATTGTACCGATCATTTTAAAATGGTTATTTGAGTTTTTATATTATCATATTTTTGAAGTTACAATAAAATTAAGAACATTATTTTTCTATTACTGAACTCCCTGGCCAATAATCCATAGGTTACGAAACTTTTTTACGAAAACCTTTGTTTAAAGTGAAATCTTCGCTTCATAAAATGGCCAATTTAACAAGATGCCAATTTTATAATCCAAGTTGATTATGAGGACGACAATGATGATTGATGATCATCAATGCATATTTTAGTTTATGTTAATAATATTATTTTTAAACATATTATGTTGTTTTACTGTGTTAAAAAGGCGTTTTTTTCTATTCAATCTCAAAAATGTACATAATAATTAGTGTACATTGAATTCACAAAACAAACAATAACAATCATACTAAACTTGTAAGTTGTACTTGATGTACCTAATTCGGTTTCATATTTTTATTACCTTTATTCCAAACAATTCAAAGCAAAAAGAGGTTTATTACATCTGAATTGTCAAAAAATTACAGCTGTCAAAATTTCGTCGAATTAAAAATCAAGACAGTAGAGCAGTGGTGATATAGTTTTATTATTGCAATGATTACTGAAAAGTGTGTTATGCAAGTACCCAAATTATTGCACAGTAAATTATTATTACTATTATGATTTAAATTCAATTTTGTGTGTAGATTGAGACAAGGACATAATATTTCCGCGCCCGGGCGACACCTGTCGGGAACCGACCGAACTTCACTGTCCGCTGACGTGGGTGCCATTAGCACGAGGTGCGCTATTGTTTCAATAGATGGCGCTTTAGCAACATTTCTCGGGTAGTGATGTGTAACAGTCGATAGTGTATAAGAGTTAAATTATGTATAAATTAAATAATAACACACACTGAATCATTCATTAATATGCAAGTATATGTATGTAGTGAAAATAAATACCAACAACAGTAGAATATAATATTGCTTATTTACATACAGTAACATTATGTATTTAATTTTATCGTTAATTTATCAACTAATTATAGATATCGACATTTTTTTACATTTTAAAAATATTTATTAAATTGATAATAATAATAATCATAATAATACAAATAAAATAATATCGATACTCGAATCTACAGAATGTTATACTACATCACTACCCAAGAAATACTGCTAAAGCGCCATCTATTGACACAATTGCGCACCTCGCGCTAGTGGCACCCACGTAATTTCACACACGCCAGCGGTTCGATAGGTGTCGCTAGAGTACGAAAAATATTTTGTACATAATTTTATTTTCTACACAACGAAATTTTATAAAAATTAGTAATAATTTATATGTTACGGTAAATGTGAAAATTATGAATAATCGCCGGTTATTATGAATAATAATTACCTCATGATTTGGTAAATGTGATTAATATGAGATCATTTATGTGTGTATGAACTAAATAGGCGGCTTAGCCTACTTTTCACTTTAAATCAAAACAATGTGTTATAGTAATGTTATGCAAAAACCATTCCAGACTCATTTTGCCAAATTATATTAATATAATATTATATTATATTATATTATATTAAAACGTCGTTCAATGTGAGGCTGTACACGAGCCGGTGTTCTCTTTTTATGGTATTTGTTAGTATTAAGGTTACCTACATTATGAAATAATCACTGATAAATGTTATTAATTTATCACTTTTACCAAGCCTGTCGGTAATTATTCATAATAACCGGCGATTATTCATAATAACCGGCGATTATTCATAATTTTCAATTTATCACATTAACCGTAACATATACACAGAATTATTAATACGAATTTGAGTAGTGAAATAAATGCATAAATAAATATTTTACTTTTATGGTTCATTATTTTAATTATATGTAATATAAAAAAGAAAAAATATAATATTATATTCAATGTCATCTAACAAACCGACGACGGGCACTCGAGCTATTTTTTTTTTACATTTTTAAATATTCTTTATTTTTAATTATATTATCATAAAAAAACATTATAATTCATTATTCATCTTAAAAAAAGAAGCTGCACAAAAAAACATTCATTCATTCATTTCATTCTGAAACTACAATCGCGACGCGACCAACCAGCGACCTCCGTTTGCGCGCGAAGCCATATTTATTTACAACTCCGCTGACCTGCTAAGCCCTCCCCCCCACCCATTTTATGTGAATGGATAAGAAGAAGGATTGGAAAAATTCAAATCGAATCGCGGACTAAGGTGCCATCAGCGCCATCTATCGACAAATGTTGGAACTAAGCCTCAAAAATAATTAAAAAGACGGGTTCGAGAAAAAATAAGTGATAAGTGCTGTGTGGCGCCATCTATTCCAGTTTTGGAATCCAGAGGAACTAAAATTTAAGTTGGCATAGAGGATTTTGCAAAGCAACTGCAAGACGCGTGCGCAACTAGTTTAGACAATATACAGTATGTACAGACAAATAAAAAAATTATCGCTTTTGAAGAGATTAGACAATAATTACAGACAATTATTGGTGTACTTATGAGGTTTACTTATGATGCCGCGAATGGCCCAAAAAGTAGATTCTAAAATAAATATGTAGCATCATTTGTGATCTGTACCGTCACTCATAACATGCACTACGCATGCATAGTATTTATGAGTGTCATGGCTGGTTATGCGCCATACCTGTGTTATCCTCTAGACGTGGAGGTAGGACGTTTGTCTCCACCTACGGAAATGAATGCAGGCTTCGCCAGCAGCCGGGAGGCCCCGCGGCAATGTGCACTCAGTGCGAGTTAGCTTTGTTCTTCAAAAATGTATCCTGTGATGCCGTACTGCATCCGTATATTCTGTGCAGTGGTTATGGACTACACACACGTGAAGTGGGCCAATCGAGAGGCTGAGCTCTCGTATTCACAAACGACGTGAAGCGACGAGCGACGAGCGTGATGCAGCAAATCGAACGCGCAGCTTTGAATAGAGCTCTGCGATTGGTTCATATCAACCTGTGCGTCCACGCGCACTGTGAGACCTCATAGTAAAGTTTGTGAATACAGGCATAAGTGGGGTTTTGATAGCTCTGATAAACAACTATGGATTATGTAAATCCACGGTATCCACTGCGACGGAGATCGTGCGTGGGGATCCTCGGTCGTCCCACCAATAACAGCTCGATTGTCTACGCGATCTTAGTAGATCTCAGCGCCACAGCCAAGGAGTCCCTCCCACAGCCTACGGCAGTGCCCAAACAGGAAGATTGCGTGACTGACGCATTTCCTTCGCGGAAAAGACAACCAGGCCTTTGGTGGGTAGTGGCATGGAGTAGTTAGCAACATGCATGCGATCAATGAGAAAGACTACGGCATGAGGCCTTGCAGTCTTTGGTCTTAGTAACGCATCATTAGACCTTGATATTATTCAAAGGATCTTTTGGTCAGTTACCATGACGCCTTAAATTTTGATAATTTGTCTCAAAACGAGACTGTCTTGAAACGAAATAAGTAATTGGAAATCACGACAAATCTTGTTACCACAAATAATGTCCGTGATGACCCGATATAGTGGTTAAAGGAGATAGTAGTTAATATGGTTGGGGGAGTCACAAATGTAACTCAGGTTAGGTGATTTGAGATTAAGAAAAATAATAAATAAAAGAAACGTCTAGCTGGCGAGGTATCATGGTATCAAATGTTCACAATGATTCCGTTTCAAAAGTAAAAATGACATTTGTTATTGCAAACAACTTTTTTATAACGTAAACCTAAAACTATAACTACTTTAAAAAAATATATTTTGACTAACTCATACGTAAGAAAACTCCAGTTTACAGTCCAAGACATAGTACAATATGTAATGTACTTTGTCTTGGTTTATAAAACAAAGTTTTGTATTTCTTCAGTTCAAAAGAAAAATATCTAGCACGGAAGACGCAAATCAAATTACAATGTGACTAATATAGTATCAGAAAGAATGGAAGGGAACAAAAAAAGAAGACGCTTGTCCTCTTTGAGCGTAATTACAAAAACACTCAACAGAGGGCGGTCCTCGCAATGAGGGATGGATGCTAGGAGGAGTAAAATAAATCAATAGGTAAAAGGTATGCATGTATGCCGATCGTATTGAGTTCGTGGTTAGTCTACAGCGCCCGAACCACTAAGGCGGGAGCCCTACAGTCCAGACTACTGGAGCCCGGACTGGCCACTAGGACCGCAGCTGACTGTGGCCTTTGAGACCGTAACCAGCCAAGCCCGCGGCCGCTAGGGCCGTAGGGCTCCACGTGGACCAGAGCGCCTGCTCGAGGCGCGGCGGGGCAGTGCTCCCGCGCCGCATGAGTCGTGGCCGGCCGCAAGCACGCAGGAGGCGACCGTGCAGTGTTACTGAGTGTATGTGCAATGTATTAAGAATATGAGGAGTGTACTGTTGCTTCTGTAGAGAGTAGTCAATAGGAGGAATGCGGGTGGGTTATAAGACTGACTTAAGTTTTTGACTACACGCGAATGAAATTACTGACAGCGATAAATTGTTAAAAACCCACTAACATGTTAACGTATTGCATGTAACATGCTAGCGGAGCTGACCAGATACCCTGCCAAGCTAAACGAAGGCTATAAATACCTTTTTAGTGTTATCCTTATGCCAAATGCTTGTACGCTGTCACGCCACGCCTACGACGCTCTGCCACACCACGCCGACGATGCTCTGCCACGCCACGCCGACGAAGCTCTGCCACGCCACGCCCACGATGCTCTGCCACGCCACGCCAACGACGCTCTGCTCCGCCGTCAGCTCCACGGCCACGCGAGCCGGAGCCAGCTGAAGTGTTATTACAACAAGCAGTTAAAATTCTATTAAAATCCATAACACGAGAAAAATAGCCATATGAAAACAACGGATTTGATGTCAAATACATTGTCTAGGGTCAGTTAAATGAGTGAATTTATCATTATGAACGGTTTCTATTCAAAGTCATAAAATCTACCTGCTCCGACCATTTAGCTTTTTACTATACTATTTTAAAGGACAGTCAAGTTTACTCTAGCTAGCTAACAACATAAAATACAAGATAGGTAAAAAAAAACTTTAAAACATTACTCAAGAATGCGAGGCTAACTAAAAAGCGTACTTACATACTTGTATAATAAATAGTATGCTGCAGCCACTTTGAAAACCGTTTTCAAAAAGTATGATACGTAAATAAAAACTAAACTATGTATGTAAACAAAAAATGTTTTCAACTTACGCATCACACACCACGCCACGCACGCCGAGCCCACAGCTATGTGTGCATAGATGCCAATGATTATAAAATACATACTTATAAGCGGTTTGAATGAATAAAATGCATTGTAATATACATAATAGAATGCCGTTCGATGTTCGAGGTCTCTTTTACAGGCACGAACAAAGTACTCGGTGGGACAGACGGAATATACGCTAACAATAATATTTCTTACATTATGACCTAAAGGGAAAGAGCATAACCCTCCTTCTGGCGCAGTCGGGTTAAAAAAAATACAATGGTCTCAGTAGACTTTATTGTAATAGTGGGTGCGGCATTTACGGCCACGCCCCTAATATGGCGCCGTCGCGCTACATAATGGCACGCAGAGCTCGCACTAGTCCCTCCTACAGCACCAAAAAAAGTTTATGGGCAGGGATGAACACTGTTATACAGGGTGGAATTTTGTAATGCCAACCTGGAGGGAAAGTACTCTTAATACTGCAGATAGAAAATTTTACTGAAAGAAAACATTCCTTTATTTTTGAAAAGAAAGAGAACTGCATTTATAGATTTTCGAAAATTCAATACCATACCATACAATTTTCTGTACATAATTAAAATAATTTAAGATTTTATGGATTTCCTTTTATTTGATTTATCAAGTTTGTTAGAGAGATTTCATACTTGAGCCTAACGATCGATGCAATAAAAATACATGGTGTAATTTTTAACAGATTTTAGTAGGTTCGATTCCCGGGTGTGGCAAGCAAATTTTTGGAAATCTTTGAATGCAGTTCTATTTCTTTTCGAAAATAAAGGAATGTTTTCCAGGTGGCATTACAAAATTTCACCCTGTATACTTGTAACAGCGCTCCTAACCTAAATATTCGCAATCAAATTGCTGATCTTAATTTTTTGCTGCAAGTGTCTTGTCTTGATTTTTTCGTCGGTTGACTTATACGAGTACGCTAGTTGTATCAACCGAATCGACGCTTAACGAATGCTGTTGGTTGGCTAAATGTCGTTGTACAGATTCCATTGACTACTTATTTGTAATTCCATGGTGCTGTTGTATGTTAAGTCGTAGTTGTTACGTGTGAGCTGCTGGTTCGTCAAATGTTGCTCTGATCTGTAATCGTTTAATGAATAATCCACGAAAGCTGTAGTTGGTCACGAGTTCCAATCCTAGCTTTTTCTATATTTCAAGTGGTTATGTGTCATTTCACGGTGTCTTGTTTGATTTTATTTCATGCTGCTCAGTGCGCTTACTGGATCTCTTCTCTCATATCACGCTGCGCTGTTAGTCTGCTAAATGGATGTAGTCGAGTTTGGAGCCATAGTTATGTGATCTGTCTGGACTCTCTGGAGCTTCCGAATGTAGTCCCATACCACTAATTGATGAATCCCATGAGGTTTGTTGATAAAAATACCATGAACATTCCCAAATTCCAGAATTGAATGCGATTTTTTTTTATTGTGGCTGTGATTTACTACAATGATCCAGCTGCTAAGCCATTTCTTGATTTTGCCTAGTTTTATGTAATCATCATGTCATTTCCTTACAGATATCACATTTTCTGACATTATGGATTGTAATCTAGTTTTTTATCCATGTCATTCCTCTACCGCGACTACCACATCGGTTATTATTGGTTAAGACGTCAAGTAAGACTGCGAATATGTCTTCATTATTGAGTGCAACCCTTTTCTCTCGTCGTACTGCTCGTTTCGTAATAACCATAAACAAACAACTAGTCAAATGTCAGAGTCGATCTAGCAGTTGCTACCGAAAGAGTAAAATAAAACTAATCGATAATTCGAACATGAAATGTCATGTTATAAATCGTTAAAAAGTAGGTACTCTATTATTATCAGAAAATTATAGCCTCATAACATAACCTACAAAAAGCTTTTATGAAAGTCAAATCTTGCTTGCTATGGTGTATTTATTAGGTTTTGGTGCCACATAAGATTTTCACTCTTTTGTATGATTTGCCAAAGAAGATTCCAGAAGGTAATACTGTTACAATTTATCGTATCTACTTATACAAAATTATATAGGAACCGACAATGCTGTTCGTGACATGATGCGGGCTACGTTCACTTCGACCTGACTGCTTCAGAACAGATAACATGCTTTCCATTCGTAACTACGCTTCATTGAATCCTGTATTATTCACGCACAGGAAGGTGCGTCACGTATCCTACAGAGAACTGACACTTGAAATTTATAAAGCAGAAAGTACATACGATTCTGAGCATTATCTAGACAAGAAATACACTCAACATCAAATAAACCGCACCTTCCGCGACGCGAACTTTAAAGATTTTCTTCTGACACAATTATGGTACCCCAACAATATTGGTGTTATTTGAAAGCCCAATAAATATCCTTAAAGAAAATTACATTTCATTTCTAAATAAATGATTAACATATACCATAAATGTGACTTGAAAATAGACCTCACTTTGGGCTCACCTCTGGGATCAATTAGACCAATTTTTATGGTTATAAAACCAAATAAAGATCTCACGTGTCCTCTTTAACAGATGGATAGCGATTAATCCCAACTTAACAGTTTTATAGTAATAAAAAATTGCTATAGCGTAGCTACCTATTTTTTGAAGAAGTGACTCTGGATCCTTGTAAAGACACATTTTTGGGGTAAAAACCTTTCCTTTAATGAAATGAAGTTTAGAACTAGGCTTTCAAATGGTACCAATGTTGGTGGAAAGTGGGGATGCATACGTTTGATAAGTGCTTGTCGCGGGAGGTGCGATTTATTTGATGCCGAGTGTAGTTTTGGAATTTATTGACTGTAGTATCTCTATTAAATGTAAGGAAGGCAAGGATAATTTAGTGCTACTGTTAACTAGCATGGAGCTAATATGCCTATCCTAAGTACAAGAAACTTTGTATCACAGCAAATTACAATATCGAGACTGTATTTACTATTTATTAATCACGAATGTAGCTATATCAGTATCAGAAACAAGAAAGTAGACGCTCGTCCTCTTTGTGTCTTCACAAAAATACTCAACAGAGGGCGGTATTTGCAATGAGGAATCCTAGGAGGGGTGGTTTTAAATTAATGGGGAAACTAAAGACGTGCTTGTATGCCGATCGTATTGAGTTCGTGGTTAGTCTACAGCGCCCGATCCACTAAGGCGGGAGCCCCACAGTCCAGACTACAGGAGCCCGGACTGGCCACTAGGACCGCAGCTGACTGTGGCCTTTGAGACCGTAACCAGCCAAGCCCGCGGCCGCTAGGGCCGTAGGGCTCCACGTGGACCAGAGCGCCTGCTCGAGGCGCGGCGGGGCAGAGCTCCCGCGCCGCATGAGTGGTGCCGGCCGCACGCAGGAGGCGAGAAGAGCTTTCCACCCCGCGCGGCGCCGGCCACGTGTGGTCCGCCGGTGGGAGGACCGTGCAGTGTTACTGACAGTGAACTATGTGTGTAAGAAAGTGAGGAGTGTACTGTAACTTCTGTAGAGAGTAGGTAGTTAATAGGAAGCATGTGGGTGGGACAAAGGACAATGAGGTTCTAAGAAGAATGTAAGCTACAAAATAATGACTAACTTTTTCTAACTCCACGTGAACGAAGTTGCGTGTTACTGATGTATTGGAATTTGCTGTAATATGCAAATATGACTATCATACATAGAATACCATGTGGTTATTATCATCTACAAGTGTAGTCTAATGAGTTGTTTTAAGTGTGCTTCAAGCATGACTAACGCCTGTGCAGAATATGCATGTCCCATATGCATTTGAAGTAAAATCACTTGTGATGATTCCTTTAGGCGTTAAAACCCTGTTTATTTTATTTTTCTTTATTCAGAAAACCACAGCTCTTTATGAAAATAATACAAACAGGTATTTTTGTTTTGTTTCTTATAGCCAATAACTACAACTCTATTTACGAAGATTAAGGTTAACTATTTGTTTTGTCATAAAATTTAATAATATCTAGCACAATTATCTATCAGTCTGAAGGCAGCAGGGAAACCAAGAGGTGACGTGATCGCATCTGCATCATTTTTGTTTGGGAGATGGTTGATCAAGAGCTAGTTAGTAGCTTCAGCTATCAGTATAATAATGTTCAAAAATTAGAATGTAAAATTGTACCTACCATACTTATGATGCTACATCACCATACATTGGGCTGGTCAAATCTGCCATGGAATTGATGGCTTTTGGAGTATGCTGCGATGACATTGGTAAGCAAGCTGGCATCGGGCAGTTGATTGGGGAAGTATACTGATTGCAGTGGATTTATAATGACGATTAAATGTTTGTTTTGAAAGCTGTAGGTAGTTATTGAAAAAGCCATACTTTGAATAATTAACTTTTAAAAAAAAATAAAACCGACTTCAAATGCGCGATCACAAAAAAAACTAAAAATTAAAAAATATTGCGTATAAAAAAGTTCATCCCCAATTTTCCACCCTTGGGGATGAAATATTTTCTTCAAATTCGCATGAAACCACCCTTTTGATAATACCTATTCAACAAAAAAATAATCGTTCAAATTGATTTATAATCGGCGGAGATATTGCGTATAAAAAAGTTCATCCCCAATTTTCCACCCTTGGGGGTTGTTTTTTCTATTATTAAATATAAATGGGACCACCCTTGAGGTATTACCTATACGCCGAAAAAAGATTTGTTCAAATCGGTTCATAATTGGCGGAGTTATCGCGTAACAAACATAGAAAAAAAACATACGGGTCGAATTGAGAACCTCCTCCTTTTTTGAAGTCGGTTGAAAAGAGACAATTACAAGTATGGACTCGAAAATGATGTGGTTCTTATAAATTGCTTATTATCCTACTAATATTATAAATGCCAAAGTTTGGATGTCGAAGCGGTCGCCCGCGACTTCGTACGCGTGGATCCCGTTTTACCCCCTTCATCTATCTTACAAAAGGATTTTCCCGCTAATTCCCGTTCCCGTGGGAATTCCTTTCTTAGTGCACCTCTACGGTACCTAAGCTACGTCCCTTCCAAATTTTAAGTTCCTACGTTTAGCCGTTTAGGCTGTGCGTTGATATGTCAGTCAGTCAGTTTCTCCTTTTATATATTTAGATTAATTTAATGTAGACTGGCGTCATTGCTATGCGCTTTTTCCAGGAGTATAGTTTATTTCAAAGAGTATACAAGTTAATAAGAGGGTTTACCTTAATTTAAGTTTTATACCTAACCTTTCACTCCACCAAAGACGTGGTTTCCTGTACGCATGTTTGTCGTGCAGGCAGAAAACACCATCGCGAATGCAAATTACATTTGACATTCATAAAGGCTTCTCATTTGGGTAAAGTCATAATAAATAGATAAACATTAATAAATTGTTATAATTATATTAAGTATAATATTATATTTATTGATAAATAAATAAAATCATTGGCATCAAATGTGAGAATATAGCTGGGGCATGACCTGAATATAATACCTGAAATTAATAACAACATTTGAGTTAAAATATTCATAAATACATAGGAATAACACGCGGGAATGTTCAGAGGAGGAATTTGGGGATACAGTACATAATTAACAAGATAAGGAGGTGAGGAAATTGTGGAAGAGTAAAAGGACAAGTGCTGGAAGAAGGAATGATATGAATGGTTACAAATTTATTAAAGGAAAATATAATATGATATGATTTATATTATTTTACATTGAGCATATCCATATTGCATGAAACCATAATATTATTTATTACTTTCTATGATACTTATGAGTAAAGGCATATGTAATTTAGGTTATTCAGTTTAAATGATATTGGTTCAGTTGGTTGCATAATATGCGTACTATGTAGTAAGTATATAAATTCCACTTACCAAATGAATGGCTAGTGCATGCAGACAGGCGACGGCGATGCGGCGGCGACTTGCAGGGCTACTGCAAACAAAAAACACGGTTATTTATTTATTCATTCAATGAGAATTATAGATAGTTATAACGTATTATTTCGCTCGCCTACATTATGGGACTCCAATTCCATACTAACTTGCATTGAGTGAAAGTTGAAGTTGAATTCCTTCCTCAATTTAATAGATATCACTCAAATGTATTTCAATGAAATAATATCCTTTCTGGTCCTTTATGAGGCACCAAAGATCTGAAGTGGAGGCCGCGTACCGGAAAACGCAGCGTGTGACGTCCACATACAAGGTGGACCGACGATATCGTAAAGGTAGCAGGATGGCGCTGGACGCCGGCCGCTACTAACCGGGCAATATGGAAAGCATTGGGGGAGGCCTATGTTCAGCAGTGGACGTCCTGTGGCTGGGATGATGATAAATATCTTTTCTAAACACATAAGGGGCTTACAATTTGAAGTCTGTGCCAGAAAATCCACTGAACTCTAAATAAAAACAAAATAAATCATACTAACTTCGCTTTCTTTCGACGCAGATGCCGTGTCGCCGCATCGCTTCCACGCCCGGCTCCCTGCGCCCAGCCGAAGACGACGAACATGTAGCAGTGGAGTTAGTATTCGGAAATGATAGGACAATATACGTTTCATCCATGAAGACGCGCCCCGCCATTCTTACGCTGTTTGAGTATCGATAAGGTACACGTTAAATTATCCATGAGTGCACACGCACACTACAATAATGACGCTCGTATCGAACTCGCCGCACCCCGCGCTTCCCTCAATCAAAAATTGATGGGGCGCGTCTCTGTGGATGAAACGATCTATACAAGGGGGTGGATAGACATTGAGAGTAAACAGGAGAGCAGAGGCTCATACTCGGAAACTGCTCAACTACAGTTGCTTTCAGACTATCGTTGGAAGGTCTAATTTTGTCTTTGACGAGCCTAATAAAGGAATAGAGTAACAAGCAATCAGTAGTTGTGTGGAATAACAATCATCTATCCTATCCTCACAAAACATTAGAAAAAGAATAGGATAGGAAATAGGATAATCAAAATCAAAAATATTTATTCAGTTTAGACCACAAGTGGCACTTATGAACGTCAATAGAAAATAATAAAAAAAGAAAAAGGTAGCCCTTATGGGGCACTTTACATGTCTCCTTTAATTATCTTTTGGGCCCTACCAGCGCTTCGAGACAAACATATTTTATGGCAAGTGCTGAGAAGAAACGCCGGAACAAACTCAGTCACCACTTATTGCCAGGAATTATGTAACGGTAAGAATAGTCAAATTTAAGTACATCAAATATGTGCAGATTGAACTGACCACGCATCCTTGCCTCTCGTAGTTGTCTGCAGCTTGAAGCGGGCGGACGCTCAGGCTCGCAGCTCAGGCTCCGGCACGCGCTCGCAGCTCGCGCGTGCTCGACCCGCCCGCTGCGGCGCGGCCGAAGACGACGAAACATGTTGCAGTGGAGATTAGTATTCGGCAATGATAGGGCAATATAAGGGGGTGAAACTGAAAAGTTATTGAGTGTATCTAAGAGACTGTAAGTAGAGAGCTCATACTACACTAACTATGGCTAAAGAGAAAATACTCTTAAACATATTAACATAATGATAAAACATAACTAAAATACCTACTTTAGTCTTGGATGAGTCAACAATTACATCAATACTGATCAATTAACACAAAATTATTTAAGTTTTCAAGGGTTCATGATCATGAATAAACAATTTACCTTCCATAGCTTTCTGCAGTTTCAAGCGGCCGACGTTCAGGCACGGAGCTCGCAGCTCTCGCTTGGTCGGCGGCGGCGCGGCGAGTCGGTAGCGTCGGCGGCGGCGCGGCGGGCTCACGGCGCAGGCGCGGCGGGCTCACGGCTCGTGAGCAGAAGACGACGAAACATGTTGCAGTGGAGATTAGTATTCGGAAATGATATGAGCGATAAGGGGTAAAGGAAAATTCAGTAGCTCAATTTCTGTTATTACTCAAAAACATTTTAGATGAGGCAGATTAGGGACAGGATTTGTGGCTAACCACATTGTTGTATCAGTACATAAACAAAATAATAAATAACCCTCCTTCTGGCGCAGTCAGGTAAAAAAATGCCTACCTGCGTTTTTTCACGTAACTGCTGTCAGTTGAAAGTCGACCGTATCGACTATGACGCACTGAGGCGGTAGGGACGAGAATCCTTTCGCCTGCGAATGTAAAAAGAGCAATATTTCATTGGAGTGTTATAGACATGGTAGTAAATAAATTGACAGGCATTGGTCAGTCAGAGTACTTATGAAGAAGCAATCTCAAACTCAAATTATTTAACTAGACTGTAAATACTGAAATATAGTTCTATCATTACACGTAAAAAAAAAATTTCAGAATTTTCATCTTCTGGTACCCTAGATTTGCTCAGCATAAAGGGCCTTATTACAAAAAAGTTAAACCTGGGACAAACTCTGAAAACGACATTTCCATACTAACTGTCAATTTAAACCAGAGTTCAACCAGTCTAACTTTTGTAATAAGGGGGAATATGTTCGAGGAAACATATCACATTGCCGTCAGAACCAGGGAAGCGAATCAAATTTGCAAAGCTTAACTGCACATTCGGACAATGGGAAAAGAAGAAGTTCTATAAAGATGGAAAACTAATTTAATTGGCAAAGTCCGAGCAGATCTTAACTATGCTGTATTTATTTATTTTAAATAAATAAATAAATACAGCATAGTATTCACAACAATGCCTTGGATATTGGAATCAATTTTGCACAACAAGTAAGCTTTTATCTTATCTGGGCCCGTTTTCCACCTGACGGAGTGATTATCTGAAGGTAACTTCATGGACAAGTTCCATATTATTGTCTAGACATTTGATTTAAGACAATAGGTAGGTACCTAGGTAGGTGGTACTCAAAAAGTAATTAGAAATTGAAAATGTGTAGAATTTCAGCAATTCAATTTGAATTGATTTGAAGACAACAATAATTATACACTTGTCTAGGCAGTTATGGATTCACTTCAGGTGATGGATGAATGAGCTACATTCATGATTGGTAGAGCATGCATAACCAACAGTTACTTAGCTGGCCTGCCCCTTCAGTGCTTACATACAAATTAGCAAGTGTACCAATAGAAATAATGGTGGAATGGAATAGATATTCGATGAATACGACTGGAATTACGATACATTTCAGAGGAACATCGTTATTGTCTACCTACCCACTTGCATGCAAGCATGGCGCATAGACGCACTACGAATGGTCTACGTTTGTTGAAATATATTTCAATAATCTGTAACCACTAGTAGCGGGTTTCAAGGACTGGCGTCTAAGTATTTAATTAGCTCTGCAAGTTTCTAAGTACCTTTTCAATCCTGCATGCCGACGCGACGCCGAGAACACTTTCAAGATGGCGTACCAACATAGCCTGGCAGCAAAAGGCTTGGAGAATGTGCACAGGAGCTGTAATCACAAACAATTAAATTACTTACTTTATCAGAATAACTTGGTCAGAGGGAAGGTTACTTTGTTTAGGTTTCACAAACTAATACTACATTTGCTAGCATTGATTGATAATAACGCCGGCAAGCCGGCAATATGGCCGCCATCCACTAAATTTAGGAAAAATTAAATGTACCTATCTTTACTTGAGCATGGCATGGTAGTGAAACTAGTTCGTATTTAATATTATTAATATATGTGTACTAAAATAATTATACATGAAACTTACGGGATTTTCAAGCACATTTTGTAGGGCTAGGGAGTAAAGTCTTCGGTCACTACAACGGGCTCCGAGTTTTCACGTTTTGATGAAATATAATGTAAATTAAACTTCTGACAAGTTTTTAATAGTTTGATTGACAAGCCCTACTACAAGATCTACTACTTATTACAAGATCACAAGAAGCCGGTCGGTAAAAGAAAGAAAAACTATTGAAATGAAAGAAGAAACATGGCGTCACAACATAGGAAATACGTCATGAATGAATGATAAATATGAATGAACAATCTATCAAGATCGGAAACGGAAATAAGATAAATAGTGACGTGACCCTCGCGGGAAAGTTTATACAAAGATCGATAGTTGATTCTTTGTGTTTCTTTTATTTTCAACTACATGTTAATAATTTTTATAATACTCCTCCTACATGTAAAGTAGGGATGATTTTTTTTTTCATTTTCTGCCGGGTAGAATCTACCCCATCGTGTGGGGTATCGTTGGAAAGTTTCTAAGACTATTTTTCCATTTATGGATCTGTTTGCAAATGATTAAAGTTTAAAGTGCCAATTTTTGTTCCAGTAGGGCGTCCCCCTCCCCCTCCTCTAAAAACTAAACTATTGGCTTGAAAAATCTGAAAAAAATTGTATAGTACTGCTTTTCATGAACTTTCAAGGAAAACTATAACGGTTAAGATACATCAGTTAGTTTAAGAGTAATAGTCATTTGACTCATGTATTATAAACTAGCCGCCGCCCGCGACTTCGTACTGTCACGCAAACTATTCGGTTTAGAAAAAAAATATTTTAGAAACCTCGATATCATTTTTGAAGACCTATCCATAGATACCCCCCACGTATGTTTGGTGAAAAAAAAATTTTTTGAGCTTCAGTTCTAAGTATGGGGAGCCCCCAATATTTTTTATTTTTATTTTTGCATCAAAATCTTAATGCGATTCACAGAATACATCTACCTACCAAGTTTCACCAGTATAGCTCTTATAGTTTCGGAAAAAAATGGCTGTGACATACGGACAGACGGACAGGCGGAGAGACAGACATGACGAATCTATAAGGGTTCCGTTTTTTGCCATTTGCTACGGAACCCTAAAAACGGTCCAGTAGTTTTTGAGCCTATTCATTACAACCAAACAAACAAACAAACGAAGTTTTTCCTCTTTATAATATTAGTGTAGACTACAACGCAACTTGACGACGAACGAAAATCACTAAAATTCGTATCGCGGTGTCGCTTTGACAGCTAGTTCAAACGAAATCAAAACGCAACTGCTTCTTTGTTTAAAAGCTGAAAGAAAGCTACTTTTTCTCAAACTCAAGTCACGTCTCCACGAACATTTAATTTTGCTGTTTTTAGTGATTAAAAGTGATTAAATCCGTTGTTTCGTCTTTTTTTGCGCGTGAACATTACCGCGATACCGAATTTGCACCTCAGCTGGAATTAAAAACGAAGTGCAACTGGTGAAGAAGCGCCAATGTAGGTATTGGAGACGTTAAAAATTAGCGCAATCGGGGCACTGAAATGTCAAAATTCCGTAGAATTAAAAATCAGACCATAGATTTTTTTCTTTCTATAAAAAATGTTCCCTACATCACTGTGAGCGAAGATTGTGGTGGGGAGTGTCCTTTTTGCAAACGGATACGGAATGGGCGTCACCCAAGCTAGAGGCGGAAGCCGTGGCCAAATGCGACACTTTGATTGGTTGATGCCCGCTGTGTGCGCTTGTATCAAGTTTTGTGTGATTGGTTCTTCAAGTTTGTTTTTATTGGCACAACTGCATTATGTACCTATTTAGTTGACTTCCGGTTCTGGTCCAATAAATTATTATTCTTTCAAAAAAGTAATAACGTTTAACACAATAACGTTATTAATATTTCAAATAAATTCGAGTGTATTAGCTAGAAAATTAATAAAGATTGTTTCACAGAGCTAAGGATTCTTTAAATAAATGGTTAAATATTTTGATTGTTAATAATAGGCGATAGCTTTTACCTACTTGCCGTTTTAGCATTACCGTGCCGTTTTGCTTGACAAGAATTTGGTATTACGTGAGTGACCATGACCACCCACATTTAATTAGTCAAGTTTAATTAGTAGAATAATGTTATGTTCAAAAATTGGCCAAGTGCGTGTCGTGCCACGCGCAGTGTAGGGTTCCGTAGTTGTCCTTCGTTACCACATTTTATTTCAGAAGCAAGCAATTACTTCATCTAGTCACTTGTAATATTTTCTTCTAAGGATTTTTTATTAGGTATGAATTTTTATAATGATGAGTAAAACGCATTACTCTTAAACTAACTGATCTATCTTAACCGCTATAGTTTTCCTTGAAAGTTCATAAAAAGCGCTATTATCAAGAATTTTCCCAGATTTTTCAAGCCAACAGTCACCAACAGTTTAGTTTTTAGAGGGCGGGGGGGGGGGGGGGGGGACTTTGATACAGCAATGCCAATGGGATCTGAATATTTATCAAAATACCTAAATGTACGTAACAAAACGGTAGTATAAAAATAGTAAGGCCATAAGGCTTGTTATACCTACATTGACGAAATATTGTGAATGCTCTTCATTTATTCAATTCGAAATATTTGTAAGTATGCACCCAAATAAGGGGTAAAATTAAGGGGTTAGAAAAATTATAATAAAAATAAACTTTTTTAAAAACAAGCTTTATCCTGAAATGCAGTTGTACTAAAACGAAAAAAATAATTGTAGGTAGGTATGCTAGGTTCAAAGAATTTCGAAAGCTTGTATCGCGCATGGAATTTATTCCTCTTTTTTTCTGTTTGCGCTACAAGCTTTCGAATTTCTTTGAACCTAGCATACAATTATTTTTTTCGTTTTAGTACAACTGCATTTCAGGATAAAGCTTGTTTTAAAAAAAAATTTTTTTTATTATAATTTTATTTTACACTTTTTAGTTGTAACTATCTCAATATCTGGGCCTGGTCATCATTTAAGTGCTCGGGAAGTCGAATTCAACGAACCCAAACTCGATAAGTTTCCGCCGTTTCGTTTAGGAGTTCCTATGGCCACCTCCTGACTCCATCATCAGACCCGCTCAATGGTACCATAATATTGCATTGTCATCGTACTTACATAAGTATACCAAATTTCAGCTCAATCGGTTGAGGAGAACTGGTCTTAAATTCAGTTGCAAGATTTGTCCCACACATACTAACAAGTGAAGTCAATATAAAGCTTGTAAAAAGCTTGTAAAAAAGCTTGTAATAATAAAATAAGGGAGTAATCATTCATACTATTTTAAAAAAAATATTTTTGTTCCATCATGTTTATCAATTTTGAGTCGTTCTCTGTTATTAAAATAATAGCTGTGCCCGCGACTTCGTCCGCGTAGAAGTCGAAAACGTTCTCATAGGATTTTTAAATGGTTTTTAACGTTATTATCTAAATCTTTGAATACTTAGGTATAAAATATCTATATATATAAAAATGAAACCCGTTTTCCGTTGTCACGACATAACATGAAAACGGCTTGACCGATTTGGCTGATTTTTTTTTGTAGTTTTCTAATACTCTGCACAAGGTTTTTACGGAAAAAAATATAAAGAAAATCTCTACGCTAAGGCGGTACGAAGTTCGCCGGGTCAGCTAGTTACAAATAAACATGAAAGTACAATTTTGTTATGTTTTATGAATATGCAGCTCGGCCTTTGATTCGGTGAAAGTTACTCGGTGGTATTATCTTTTTATATATGTTACGGTCAAAGTGATAAATGTGAAAATTATGAATAATCGCCGGTTATTATGAATAATTACCGCATGATTTGGTAAATGTGATTAATATGAGGTCATTTATGTGTGTATAAAACTAAATAGGCGGCTTAGGGGTGGCCCAAGGGCCACCCCCGCCGCACCTTAACCTATTTTTCACTTTAAATCAAAACATTATGTTATAGGCATCATGGAAAAGTAATATTATGCAAAAAACATTCCAAACTCATTATGCCAAATTATATTAATATATGATATCAAAACGTTCAAAAGTTTGGCTGTACACGAGCACGTACACAAGATGTTGTTCTCTTTTATGAAATTTGTTAGTACTAAGGTTGAATTATTAAATAATCACTGTTAAATGTGATTAATTTATCACTTTCACCGCGACTGTCGGGAATTATTCATAATAACCGGTTATTATTAATAATTTTCAATTTATCACATTAACCGTAACATATACATCGAAATCGAAAACTACACCAAAGTACACCGCAGTATTTATTGGTAAACAATATTTTTTTATTTTCCTACGGGTGCTAGAAACACCAAGTTTCCAGCATGCCACTGGCCGTGGGAGAAGCAGCTTTTCCTCAAGTCTACTCCCGCTACCTCAAGGGCCTTCTGAGGCTAAAACGATCACGGGACGCCCGCGTGCGTTTAGTTTCGAAAATGAGTTTAAAGTAAGTAAATAGGGCATGCAGCACGGGGTGGAAACGCCATAGTGTTTGACAGATGGTTAGTCAAATGTCATTTCTAGGAGCATCCACATAATCTCAGCAAACATAGCCTGTAGGATTGGGCCAATTAAAAAAAAAAAGAGCATCCTTTACGTCAACTGTCATTTTAATGACATTGACAGGACAGTATCCACTCATTCATTCGCTGATTTTGCTCGCTCATTCAATCAATCATTCATTCACTCAATTCTTTTCGAAATTCCGAGAAAAAAATCTTGATTCCGAAATATTCGGAAATAAAAGCAAACAAATAATGGTCATTTTACCGTATTTACATTGTTTACCGTATAAACAAGATGGTTTCTTATTATCACCAAATGCATCGTGACTGGTTGCTCATCCACCAAGTCCAGGGTTTTTTCTCTAGCACGTGATGAAGCATTGCAGGCTCTAAGGATACAGTACCTCCTGCCTGCAAATCCTTTATCAGGAACTATGACAAAGGAGCAACTTCGTCAAAGAAAGGCAAGTCATATTTTTAGGTTATTAAACAACCTTCCAAATTGCTATAAAATTTGCTGCAATTTCCCTAGGACTGAACTGACTGATTTTTGTTTCAGGTCTGCCAATCACATTTTGAGGATAAATAAATCTAAAACAATCTATTTGTTATGAATTGTCATATTGATGAATGGATGTCCTATTTTTTATTTATCCATGAAGAAAATAATAACATCTCGGCGACCATCCAAGCTGTTGCTGATCAGGTCATCCAGTAAGTTAAAGTAAGTATATACCTAGATTCAACCATAAAGTGTTTTGCAAGTACTAATTTAATTAGTCTATACGAATAAAGAAAGTTTAATTTTTTGATTTGACTAAAAAAGTAAACAATGTTCTTAATAAGTATTACTTTTATTTTAAGATCAATCTACTTAGTCAATAAAACTAAAATAGAAAGAGATATTTTACTACTTTTCAATAAAACAAATTATCCTTATTCTATTTGTTTGGATTAGGCACCTTACATAAATTATATTATTGACACGGTAACTTACCACTAAAAATTGAAACATTAATTTTAACATTTAAGATTTCAATACAGGATGTTGCAATAGATGATTATTTATATTTTTTTTCTTTCTAGCTGCTAATAGAGATAACTTCAATTCAATGTTGTTGCCAGATAATGCTGTGAGTGAAGGTATGTTCAACTCAGTTGTAAATAATACCTAAGTACTTTTAAATTGATGAGTCACCTACAATATTCTTTGAACATAATTTATAATTTCAATACGTAATTTAAACTGATTTTTCGTGATAGTAATTTTTCTTTTGTAATGTTTTGTAAGCAATACCTATATTAATTCTGCAAAGAAAACTCTTTCTTGAGTTATTTAAATTATATTGTTTTGTATGATAATTAATTGTACATTAAGTTTTACAGGATTTTGCCAATATATTTATATTTAGTAGAGGTTGCAGTATTCTATCTTATAAAACTATCTTTTTAAATTAATTTTACATAGTTATAACACAGGTTATACCATCATACTTAATTAATTTTATAGGTTTATTTTATGCTAATTTTTTAATTTTGTAATAAATTTTAATTATGTTTTATTAAATATTTCAGAAACTATATCCTGCCATCTACATCAGAGCCACATCTGTCATTATGGATAATATTATTGCTGCGTCCTAAGGTATCATAATAATGTATTTAATTTATTTAAATTCCTACGGGAACGGGAGTAAGCGGGAATAAACATTTGTATGAAAGAATCTAAACCGCGTAAGATAGATCAACGCACAGCGTAAACGGCTAAACCTAGGCACTTGAAATTTGGAAGGGACGTAGCTTAGGTACCGTAGAGATGCACTAAGAAAGGAATTCCTGAAATTCCCACGTGAACGGGAATTAGCGGGAAAAAACATTTGTATGAAAAAATTTAAACCGCGTAAGATACATGAAGAGGGTAAAACGAGATCCACGCGTACGAAGTCGCGGGCGGCCGCTAGTATTCTTCTAAAATTATTAATATTAAGTATTTCAGTTACATATTTTGATGCTTTTTTCAAAGTAGATAATTAATTTTAAGTAAGCGTTTATAATATGTTTAATACATGTATTATACTATTGTTATTAATTATTTCAGGTTCAGCTTGCAAATAAACCCATCAAGCAGAGGCGGTACACACAAACAAAAGGTGGACTCTTTGGTTTTTTTTAAAACGGAGCCCGAAAGCGTATGAGCTATTGCGCCACATATTATTTATTTTGCCTAGTCAACGATCAAGAAAATGAAGGTATTGAGTGAAAAAACTGCCGCAATGATACAGCCCCAAATTTGGTAGGTTTGACAAACGCTCAATAATATCATTTAAATGTAAATTATGTACAGTCGAGTTCATAAATATAAGTGCAGTGCCAATTTAAAAAAATATTGTAAGCGTTTTAACGATCAGACAAATGTAATCATAAGCTGTTCATAAATATGTTGCGGTAACGCAGTATTGACTACGCTACTGCTCTATAATCTGTTGATAATGCGCATGTGCATAATTATACCTTAAGTTGTAAAGGCATTAAAGGTTTATTTTCGTGCGCCATAATGACTGTGATTTCATGGATAAGTCCACGCATGCTGTTTTTGATAATATTAAATTATGAAATAAATAAAAAAAATCTGCTCTTTACGTAAATCGATTAACTTACTAATAATTCTGAGTCGCTCATAAAAAATGGCAACACCTTAAAGAGTCACCCAGTATGTAGTAGTATTATCCTTAATAATATTGTAAATGTTACACCAAATTGAATCTGGTTTAATATGAAAGGAATAAGCGTCGACAAACATCACGTGCGGGTACAAGTCGCCAATTTGAGTTCTTTTTCTATTATTATAAACCGCTTATTCAGTCTGTTATTATTTGTAATAAGAATCATAATAATGTAATTCAAATTGTTTCAGATTCCGGCCCAGTGTATAGTTTTTTTAACTAAAGTTTTTTGTTATTTTTGCCTCAAGAATTCACAATAAGTACATTGTGAATTTCTTTGTTAATGGCTGTATAGTTTTTTATTTGAGTCAAAGAAAATCGTAGTTGTTGTATAAAAAAATAATTTATAAATCTATTAGGGTACATTTTACTGTCGTCTTTTTTTTCTTAGAAACTTGCAGTAGATTATTCACTTTTTTGGAAACTGATAATTACTTGTTAATACCATAATTTAATATGGAAATTTGTACTGTTAAGTAGGTAATTTTTTTTCATTACCTTATAGTAGATAATGTCTTTTGTTGATGGCTGTATAGTTTTACGCAAGTTAAAGAAAATCGTAGTATATTTTTTTCTACACAAATTTTAGTTATAAGATGACATATATGATTGTTTGTTTGTTTGTATTGAAGAGGCTCCGAAACTAAGTACTGGACCAATTTGAAAAATTATTTCACAATTAGAATCGTTTATTTTCCCTAATGAAGATAGGCTATAACCGGATTTTTACAGGCGGTACGAAGTTCGCCGGGTCAGCTAGTTTCTTATAAACATGCAAATACGGTAAAAATGATTCATTTTGTTAATGGCTGTCTAGTGTTACGCAATTACAGGTAATCATCATTTTTATTGTAAACAGAATTAGGTACCATTTATTTATAACTAGCTTTTGCCCGCGGCTTCACCCGCGTGAAATTTAGTGCCACAGATTGGCATAAATTATACCCTATATGTTAATCTAGATTACAAATAATAATACTGTAAAGGTTCAACCAAATCCGTTCAGTAGTTTTTGCGTGAAAGAGTAACAAACATCTACACAAACTTTCACCTTTATCACCCTTTATAATATTAGTAGGATTTATAGTCAGCGACAATAGAAATGTTCGCTCGCTTGAAATTTTGTAAACAATTATTGCAAAAAGTTAATATTAATTTATATTATTCTGTTCTGTTGGCTTCAATGGTGGGTACCTATTTATTTCAATAAGTTAAACTCTAGGTAAAATTGACATTTAGTATGGAAATGTAATTTTAAACCAGTGTTCATCCCTTTCATAGAGGAGGTTTAATTCTCTAAGGTTCATTCCGGGCTTAATTTTTTTTGTATAATGGGTTTTATGACTGAAATTGACTCAAACAGAGATAAAATAACTAAGAGTCTTTAACATTTACTTACTTGGCAATTAAAGATAGATTTACTCAAATCCTACTTCGTACTATGTAATATTATAAATGCGAAAGTTTGTATGGACGTCTGGAATCTGAATGTTAACAGGTTTGTTACTTTTTCACGCAAAAACTACTGAACGGATTTTGATGAAACTGCAGTATTATACTTTATAACCCAGAATATCTTTGAATGCAGTTCCCTTTCTTTACAAAAATAAAGGAATGTTTCCTTTGAGTAAAATTTTCTATCTACAGTATTAAGAGTACTTTCCCTACAGGTGGCATTACAAAGTTCCACCCTGTATAATTTATGACGATCTTTGACAAACTAAATTTCACGCGTGTGAAGCCGCGGGCAGCAGCTAGTTACTAAATATTATGTTCATAAATAGTTCAGTCTCAATGTTATTGATGAAAATAAAGCCCAACTAGACTTTATTTTCTATTGGCGCGGTAGGTTTTCTTTTATTTTTCTTAAAAACCTACAGTTGATGATTCTGTGAATTAATGACTGTATAGTTTTACTTACTAATAGTATTTCATAGTTTCCTAAGTTTATGGTGCTTACTTATAATTATCGAGTTCAGCGGATGATTTTTTATTCCATTATTATTTTGTAATTTTCCTTACGGAATAAGAAATCATCCGCTTGGTATATTATCTTCGAACGTGTAGATAATTCTAAGATGTACTTCATGTTCAGACTCAAGTGCTCAAAAGATAGGACCACCTTTGTAATTTTGTCGATAGTTGTATGCATTAGTTTTTAAGTTGTATTTTTATGAAATAAATTTTTTAATAAAACTTATGTATTTGGTTTTTTATTTCTATAAATAATTTGAAATAATAATGTACCCGTACCGTTATTGGTGCGGTAACGTTACTCGTTATAAAATATATTAAAGCGGTACTGCAACGTCGCTAAGGCAGTCGTTATTAAAAAGTTACGATCTTTTTTTTTTTTTTAGCGCTACCCAATGGAAGTCCATAGATGCCGGAACTTTTACTATGAACGGACCAATCATAGGGCCGTTTCCTATCTGTCCCTGTCTCATCTGTGGCATGCAGAGCCCCGATTACGGTAACTTTTAACGTTTCCAATCCAGACGCGCTTCTGATTCTGCGATACGATTGGTCAAAACAGCTGACGTACGCTGTTGAACGACCAATCGTATAGCAGAATCGAGAAGCGTGTCTGGATTGTAGACGTTAAAAATTACCGTAATCGGGGCTCAGGTGTCCGTGGTATGCAAGAAGCTACAGATAAAAATGGAGGCCACACTCCGAATACCTACTTGAAGCACAAACTATGTATCACTATCTCGCTCACTGTGGGCAGACTCTCTTTCTAAATAAACAAAAAATATAAAGGACATCATCCATTTTGGTCCAAAATCAAAAGTGCCGGCCAAAAAATAAAAGTGCTGTATTCTGATAGAATACGTCCGCCTTAGCATTTATTACTATGGCACCAAAGCTGTAGCACCACTGTGCATCGTAGTATTTGAGCTCTAAAAATATATGAAACGACTGACTTTGATCTCAAATACTACGATGCACAGTGGTGCTACAGCTTTGGTGTCATAGTCAAAAAAAAAAAAAAAAAAAAAAAAAAAAAAAAAAAAAAAAAAAAAAAAAAAAAAAAATAGTAACAAATACTAAAGCGGACGTATTCTGTCAGAATACAGCACTTTTTTTTTTATTGGCCGACATTTTTGATTTTGAACAAAAAATGTATGAATCGTCGATGAATTTTAGATCTCAAATACTCGACACACAGTGGTGCTACAGCTTTGGTGCCATAGTAACAAATGCTAAGGTGGACGTATTCTGTCAGAAGACAGCACTTTTTGTTATTGGCCGACACTTTTGATTTTGAACAAAAAATGTATGAATCGTCGATGAATTTTAGATCTCAAATACTCGACGCATAGTGGTGCTACAGCTTTGGTGCCATAGTAACAAATGCTAAGGCGGACGTATTCTGCCAGAACACAGCACTTTTTTTTTTATTGGCCGACACTTTTGATTTTGAACAAAAAATGTATGAATAATCGATGACTTTTAGATCTCAAATACTCGACGCACAGTAGAGCTACGGCTTTGGTGCCATAGTAACAAATGCTAAGGCAGACGTATTCTGTCAGAATACAGCACTTTTTTTTGTTGGCCGGCACTTTTGATTTTGGACCAAAAATATATGAAACGTGGATGATGTCCTTTGCTCAAATTCAATGAAACTCAATGTAAAATCTTTATTTCTTGACATAGGTATCATTAAAAATGATAAGTGTAAATACTGGTAAAACGTTAAGAAGAAATTACTGTAAAAAATGTGAAAAATATTTACAATGATCCAATGTCGTAAATCACGAAATAAACACTTACGCGTGGAATCTTATGTCACTTCCAGGACACCACGTACTACCGCAACCACGCACTACAAAATTTTGCATCATTTCTTGTGATAAAACAATGACTATTTCCATAGCTGGGCACCGTTAATCAAATAGTTAACTTCGTTAATCGTTAAACCGTTAATAAAAAATTTAACTTCGTTAAAAGTTAAAACGTTACATTTCGCAAGATTTAACGCAAGTTAACGTTAATCGTTAATCCGTTAACACATGATAATAAAACGAAAAAAATAATTGTTGCATACAATCGCGCATAGAATTTATTCCTCTTTTATGTTTGCGATACAAGCTTTCGAAATTATTTGAACCTTGCATAAGTATAATTATTTTTTTCGTTTTAGTACTACTGCATTTCAAAATAAAAGCTTGTTTTTAAAAAAGTTTTTTTAATTATTATAATTTTATTTTACACTTTTTAGTAGTATCTCAATCTCAGAGCCTTGGTTCAATTACAATACCATACAATTTATCATTACCAAATTAATTTATTTACCAAAGTGCTCGAAAAGACAAATCCAGCAAACCCTAACTCGATAAGTTTCCACCATTTCGTTTAGGAATTCCTATGGCCACCTCCTGACTCCATCATCAGGACTCTGGACATCATCTAGTACTGAAGTGCTCGAAAAGACAAATCTAACGAACCCAAATTCGATGCGATACTGCCGTTTCATTTAGGAGTTCCTATGGCCACCTCAAGACTCCATATCAGACCAGCTCAATGGTACCATAACATTGCATTGTCATCGTACTTACTTAAGTATACCAAATTTCAGCTCAATCGATTGAGGAAAACTGGTCTTAAATTCAGTTGCAAGAGTTGTCCCACACATTACACATACTAACAAGGTGTCGTTAGTGATCGGGTCACTCGGGTGGAAGCCCGAACGTACTTGTCAGAACACGTTTTTCTAGCGTTTTTCAGCGTGCCTGCTGTATCTTTTTGGTAAATAGTAGGTACTGGATTAACGATTAACGGACTTAGGATAATTTAACGGAAGTTAACGAGTCCGTTAACATTTTTTAAAGTTAACTTAAAAGTTAATCCGTTAACAGAAATGTTAACTTCGTTAATTAACGATTAACGGATTAACGAGTTAATGCCCAGCTATGATTATTTCCTGTAAACAATCTCAAACGAAATTAACTGCATAATAAACAAAATAGTAAACAACCGCCATGATGGGCCGGATTGGGCCGATGTTGCCACATGGTACCGATTCCCCAGGAATTGTGATTGTAATTCCCTGATTCGCCAACACATTAAACCTAAACGGCCGACAATTTTGTGACTTTTAATTCAACTAGGTCGTAGTTCAAATATTTAATTATTTATTTGTTTAACTTATGATTTGGTTAGTGAATTGGCTATTTCGAAGAATTTACTAGGACATTTAAATCAGGAGATAGCAATACTACAGTTCACACTAAAAAGAGAGGTAGGGCCACAGAGAGCGAGATTGATATAAGTAGGTATTTGACTCAAGTTTTTGCTCCAAGTTTGCCCTCCATTTTTATCTTTAGCTTCATGGTGGTATGACTGTCATCCATTACTATGCATTATTAGGCGAGCGCACGCAGCGGGCACCCGCTCCGAGGCTAAGTAAGTGGCGGCCCCTGGAGTATGATAGTCTTTAACATGATATGTGATAAATTAATATCAACTTTGAAGCAAATCACCATTAAAATAACTTTCAACCCTTTTTAGGGTTCCGTACCTCAAAAGGAAAAAACGGAACCCTTATAGGATCACTTTGTTGTCCGTCCGTCCGTCTGTCAAGACCCTTTATCTCAAGAACGCGTGAACGTATCAAGCTGAAATTCACATGAAATACTCAGGTCTATTGTCCCTTTAAGCTGTGAAAATATCAAACTTCTAAGCCAAGCCAATCAAAAGATACAGCCGATTATGTCGATATTTTCAACAAATTTTCGACACTCGCAAAGGAATCAAAACCTACAGGATACTTCCCGTAAACTCAGAATCTTGAAATTTGGCATAAAGCATTGTCATATAATGCAAATATAGGAAAAATTGCAAAAATTACATTTTTTTAGTTATATAATATAATAAAAATATTTTAATAAAATGAAACTTACTACCTTATTTCTCACGAACGAATAAAGGTATCAAATTGAAATTTATACCAAATACCTAGATCTATTGTCCCTTTAAGAAGTAAAAAAATCAAACTTCTAAGTTAACGCGATCAAAAGATACAGCAGTTTATACCGACACCTTAGACGAATTTCCGTCACACGCTAGGGAATCAAAACCTACAAGGTACTTCCTGTGAACTCAGAATCTTGAAATTCGGCACGAAGCAACGTTATATAGTACAGATAAAGGAAAAATTGCGAAAATGATAAATTTGAAGTTATATAAAATTTAAAATATTATTTTTGCTTACATGACATAAAATATTTTTTTAATAATTATAAACTTACTACCTACCCTTTTTCACATGAACGCGTAGAAATTCATATCAAACACTTCTTAAATCTAATTGCCTCTAAACTGTGAGAAATTCTAAATCAACGCAAAAATTCAAAACGCTGAGGTAGGTACCTAACTATAATGCAAATATAGGAAAAATAAATAAATAAAAAATAATCATACCGCATATTTTGAAATTCGCCACTACTCGCAACGGAATCAAGTAAGTAATTTGATTTAATACGTCATACATTGTAAACCGCTACGTTTGTACGGCGGAACCCTCGGTGTGCGAGCCCGACTCGCACTTGGCCGGTTTTTTTAACATAGTTAGGGATGCATTTCACTAAAATACGAAACACATCTTCCATTAATTCAGTTATAGAATGTTTACCTATTGAAAAGGATGATGGGTACAAATGTATGGAAAGTGGTACCCGCTCCAATATCCATAACCAATATATATTTTAAAAGGCCTTTAGATGTAGGAAAATGTCTGCTATGGGGCCAGTTCTAATTCACGTTTTGAAAGCAGTAATTCCACTAAGTATTATAATGAAAGTATAACACAATCATCCATGTATACGAGTATGTATTATGACTACAATCTATTAATATAACTAAAAGAAGCATTGAAAAGGAAAGGATTATACCTACGATGAACTACCCAAGCTATTAGCCCTTTATTCGCTTTCATAATAATCATCATGATCATTTTAGCCATAGGACGTCCAGTTGAACATAGGCCTCCCCCAATGATTTCCACAATGGCCGGTTGGTGGCGGCCTGCATCCAGCGCCTTCCCGCTACCTTTATGAGGTCGTCGGTCCATCTTGTAGGTGGACTTATTGGGTCTTGTGGGTTTATTCGCTTTAGCAACTCATAATAAAACCCTTAAGAAGTAATAAAACTTTAACCCCATTATTTATAAAAGTTACACCCTAGTTGAACTCTAGCTTAAATTGTCATTTGGTATGGAAATGTCATTTTAATCCAAGGTTCATTAACGCTTCAAACTCGGTACTTCTTTCCCAATTCCATAAAATTCAAAACTTAGAAAGTGACAAAAAACTTTAAAATAGGTAGTTGAAACAGACTACAGCTAATTTTCATAGTGGACTATACTATACGATAAACATGTCAGTCAATTTGACAACCTTTGTCGGAAACATTATTCAATGAAAATATTGTCCGAACCCTTAGTATTTCTCTTCGACAAATACATTAACACATTGTGAACCACTTTTCTTTCACTACTATAAAAATATTTTAGAAATTTAAATCACAAAATCAATTGCACACATATATAATTAACTTTTTAAAAAAATAAAACCGACTTCAAATGCGTGAACACAAAAAAAAACTAAAAATTAAAAATATTGCGTATAAAAAAGTTCATCCCCAATTTTCCACCCTTGGGGGTGAAATATTTTCTTCAAATTCGCATGAAACCACCCTTTTGATAATACCTATTCAACAAAAAAATAATCGTTCAAATTGATTTATAATCGGCGGAGATATTGCGTATAAAAAAGTTCATCCCCAATTTTCCACCCTTGGGGGTTGTTTTTTCTATTATTAAATTTAAATGGGACCACCCTTGAGGTATTACCTATACGCCGAAAAAAGATTTTTTCAAATCGGTTCATAATTGGCGGAGTTATCGCGTAACAAACATAGAAAAAAAAAAAAAAAACATACGGGTCGAATTGAGAACCTCCTCCTTTTTTTTGAAGTCGGTTGAAAATAAAGTTTGTTTACACTTTGACAACAATAGACTGACATGCAAGGTGACATGTCAATGAAGTTTTCAGTTACTGTTGCCATTAAAAGAAATTAGTACCATTAGTTTTCCGCAACATGGCGAGGGTTTTTATGTTCCTGGTCAGGCTATATAACCTGACTTATCGTCATAGCGACGCACTTTTACTTTTCAACCGACTTCAAAAAAGGAGGAGGTTCTCAATTCGACCCGTATGTTTTTTTTTTTTTTCTATGTTTGTTACGCGATAACTCCGCCAATTATGAACCGATTTGAACAAATCTTTTTTCTGCGTATAGGTAATACCTCAAGGGTGGTCCCATTTAAATTTAATAATAGAAAAAACAATCCCCAAGGGTGGAAAATTGGGGATGAACTTTTTTATACGCAATATCTCCGCCGATTATAAATCAATTTGAACGATTATTTTTTTGTTGAATAGGTATTATCAAAAGGGTGGTTTCATGCGAATTTGAAGAAAATATTTCACCCCCAAGGGTGGAAAATTGGGGATGAACTTTTTTATACGCAATATTTTCAATTTTTAGTTTTTTTTTGTGTTCACGCATTTGAAGTCGGTTTTATTTTTTTAAAAAGTTAATTATTGACATAAATAAATTTACTTCTAGCTTTAAGTTGACTGTAGATACAATGTATCTCTCTAAAAAATTAAAGAATAAATTAGCCTCTTTGATTGCATTCAATATTAAATGTAATCATATTCATAAAAATAATCATAATCAGGGTACTAATAATTTGATTTCTCACTATGTAAATAGTAATAATATTAAGACTGTACCTACTACTAGTTGTTTAAACTGAGGCACTCGACAAAGGCCAAGTCTGGAACATTCAAGATTGTTCATCAAAATATTCAAGGCTTGACCAGCAAAGTTTTAGAAATAGAGCTTTTCTTAAAAAGTTTTGACATTAATGTAATGTGTATTACTGAACACTGGCTTAAGAAATATGAAAGCTCTCTTTACATAGATAATTATCAGTTATGTAGCGCGTTTTACAGGAAGTCTGCCATTCACGGAGGCTCCTTAATACTTGTCAATAATAATATTAAATGTAAAGAACGCAAAGATGTAGTAGGGCTATCAGTTGAGCGTGTTATCGAAATTTCCTGTGTCGAGCTTGAGAGTTACATCATTGTATGTCGGCCGTTTGGTGTAGTGGTTCAGAACGTGCTACTATGCCAAGAGGTCCCGGGTTCGATTCCCGGCCGGGCAGAAATTGAAATGATGAATTTTAATTTCTGTGACGGGTCTGGGTGTTACTATGTATAATATGTATGTATTAAAAAAAAAAAAAGTATATAAGTAGTATATCCGTTAAGCTAGCACCCATAACACAAGCATTAAGTTGCTTACTTTGGGGCTAGCTGGCGATGTGTGAAATTGTCCAAAGATTTATTATTATTATTTATTATTATTATTATGTGTGTATAGACCCCCTTCTGTGGACTTTGGTATTTTTGAAGCGGCTATTGAGGATGCTCTTAATAAAACTTGTAACAGCAACAAAAAGGTCTTAGTTTGTGGAGATTTTAACGTCAATTTACTAGATAGCTCATCATCATATTCTGTAAGACTACTTTCCCTTTTTAAGTCATTTAATTTGTTTAGTCAATTTAAGGAGCCAACTAGAATTACGGAAACCACAGCTTTGTCTAGATAATATTTTCTCTAGCTGTGTCCCTGACAAAAAAGCTGTCATACACAATCTTACGTCAGATCACTGTGGTATTAAAGTAGAATTTATTTTTAATAATTCTAATAATACAAGTAACAAAAATGCCGTATGTAGACCTGTAACCATTAGTCGTCTAGAACGTTTTAAGAATAATCTTGGAAATAAATTGCATTTAGTGCCGTACGTGCAGGGAGACCCAGATGCTCTTTACAATAACCTTTTCGAATGTATTAAAACCGAACATGACAAAGTTTTTACTGTAAAGCCATTAAAACCAAATACCAAATCTAAGTTTAGTGACTGGGCTACTAAGGGAATATACAAAAGTCGAAATACGTTATATGAGCTTTATGGCATGAAAAAGTATAATAATAGTATATCTTTTCTTGAGCATGTGAAAAAGTATTCAAACATTTTTAAGAAAGTTTGCTTCATGGCTAAGTCTTTTTATATTCGGGACAAGATAGGAAACGCCAGTAATAAAATAAAAGAAACTTGGAATGTTATCAACCGAGAGACTGGTAAACTAAAACCAAGAGATAATGACTTTTCTCTCAAAGTTCACGATAATTTGATATCTGCAGATAAAGATGTAGCAGAAGCTTTTAACAAATTTTTTGTTAATATAGCTTCAGCAACAACTGCCAACTTAAAGTCATCTCCCTCCGAGGCTGAAGAAATATTGAAAACCCACGTGACACAGTGTGACTCGCACTTCTCTTTTAAACATATTACTCCATTAGATATCACTAAAACTTTTAATCTTTTAAATGTAAAGAGTACAACTGATATCTGGGGCATCTCTGTCAAGATAGTCAAACACATTATTGATATAATTTCCCCACAGTTAGCGATAATATTCAATAATTGCATAGAGAAGGGAATCTTCCCCGACCTCATGAAACACAGTAGACTAATGCCATTATTTAAGTCTGGTAGCAAAACCGACCCTGGCAATTATAGACCCATTTCTATCTTGCCCGCTTTGAGCAACATTTTTGAAAAAATCATACAGGAGCAACTTATGATTCACTTTGGCTCTAATAAACTAAAAAAAAAAAAAAAAACTATTTCATAGTGAACAATATGGTTTTACCAAGGGTCGTTCCACCACCGATGCCGGGGTTGCACTACTTAAACATATCTTCGAGGCTTGGGAAAATTCTCAAAATGCACTAGGGGTCTTCTGTGATCTCTCAAAAGCTTTTGACTGCGTAGAACATCAAACGCTAATTCGCAAACTGCACTATTATGGGGTAAAGGACTCGGCTTTGGATTTAATACAATCCTATTTAAACTTTAGAGTTCAAAAAGTCGACATAAATGGTGTTTTGTCTTCTGGGTCACCTGTGAAAATGGGAGTTCCGCAGGGGTCCATTCTGGGTCCATTCTTGTTTCTTATATACATTAATGATCTACCATATTTTGTTAAAGACTCTTGCGAAATCGTGTTATTTGCTGATGACACATCTTTGATTTTTAATATTGATAGAAGTAAAAATAACTTTGACGATGTAAATAATGCACTAACAAGAGTTTTAAGTTGGTTCACTACAAATAATCTACAACTGAATGCAAAGAAAACAAAATGTATAAAATTCTCTTTGCCTAACGTAAAAACAGTTAGTACTTACCCAAATAGAACTTAATAATAATGCAATCGATCTGGTAGAATCTACTGTATTTCTGGGAATTACCCTGGATTCAAAACTCTAGTGGGGCTCCCATATAGAAACTCTGGCGGGAAAGCTCAGCTCAGCGGCTTTTGCAATAAAAAGGATACGGTCATTAACCGATGTTTCAACAGCTCGCTTAGTCTACTTTAGCTACTTTCATAGCCTAATGTCATATGGAATCATGCTATGGGGCAAAGCTGCAGATTTTGAAACAATATTTATTCTGCAAAAACGTGCCATAAGATACTTGTATAAAATGAAAGCAAGAGCGTCCCTTAGAGAATTGTTTAAAGAAATTGGCATTCTCACGGCCGCTTCACAATACATCTTAAACTGTATTCTATTTAAGTATTCAACAAAATAATAATGAATTCAAAAAGAAAAGTGATATTCACCAAATCAATACTAGAAATAAAAATAAATTGGCTATACCCGCTTTTAGACTTAATAAAGTGTTTGCCACCTTTATGGGACAAGGTATCCATTTTTATAACAAAGTCCCTGATAAATATAAAGAGCTACCGTACAATAAATTTAAAGGTATAGTTAAAGATCACATGCTTAAAAAAGCCTATTATACAACTCGAGATTTTCTCAATGATAAATCATCCTGGGAGTAGGATTATGATCCTCTCATGCTCGCACTAAAAAGAATTAAAATCGTGCTATGAAAAGTAATGTATAAACTAATCTAATTTTCTAAAATGTTATAGTGTCATGCTTCTCAATCTGGACTGTTACTTAGCTTTATTATTAGTTTTTTTTTTCTCTAAGAGATAACTTGGTATTGTCATTCTCACTAAAATGTCTCTGGGGTGGTGGCGTAGTGAGGCGGGTCGTTACTCGTTACATTCCCTCTAATATGGTCGAGTGAAGCGATGGCTGGTTCACTCGTCATGTCTGTGAACAGGCGCTGCTTTCGGGGACTGGTCAATCCAAGTTATTCCAACTTATGTATGCGAGTCATTTCTACTAGTATTTAAGTGTGTAATCTGTAAGTCTAGATATTAGCACGTCACTACCTTGTTTAATATACCACGCAATTTTGTATACCCATTCTTATAAGATACACTATACAAGAATGCATGGTAAATTCAGTGAACTGCTCCTGAATCGAATGTACCTACTACTGCTATTTCTATTTATTTATATTAACCGGCAGGCAGTGGTGACTGAGTTTGATGCGGCGCTTCTTCTCAGCACTTGCCAAATGTTGGTCTCGAAGCGCTGGTAGGGTAAAAAGATTATGAGACATGTAGAGGCTCCTTAAGAGCAAAATGACGATTTGTAAGAACTATTTATTAGTCTAAACAAATAAAGAAATTTTGACTTTGACTTTTGACTTTGACCGTCTGTCCGTCCGTATGTCACAGACATTTTTTTTCCGAAACTATATATAAGAGCTATACTGTTGAAACTTGGTAGGTAGATGTATTCTGTGAACCGCATTAAGATTTTGATGCAAAAATAAAAAAATAACAAGTGGTTTTTATTACTTTGTGTCATTTTTTATCGTATTACCTTTGTAAAACCAAAAATCGCATCCCTATCACTATAGTCTTTTTCACCTAAGATGATCCGTATGACGTTTCGAGTTTGAAAGATTTAGAGATGTCACATAACTAAACCATAGCGATTTGTCAATCGATTTTTTTCGGAGAGTTAGTAAAACCTACTTTTAGAGAAATATTTTGTATAGGTGTTATTTAACAAAAAACATACTTTTTTTTAATAACAAATATTATTATAACAATTTTTTATTGATAATATTCAAATTTCATGGTTCGTGTTAAAAAAAACGATCCCTAAAAAGTACTGGTTCTGTTTCTTTAAATTATAAACCATTAATTTATTTTTAATGCGTTTATTAAAGTCAATAATCGAAAAATATAGTTGATTTTTGTGATGTTTTTAATAACTAAGAATTCACTGCAATCGATTAATGAACCGCGGAAATAATCGATTTTATTATACAAGAAATACCCCAGCACTAAATCTATTCCGTTTTACACATCGCGTACATTAAATAAAAAATATTTTTACATCGTATTTAATTAAAATATAATCAATAGACTCAGATTTTACTAAATATTTCAAGACAAGGTAGTTTTCTTTTTTTATCATATTGCTAATAAAATACAAATATTTTTTCAAAAATATTCTGCATATGTAGTATGCGTAATATGGATAACCTTGAAGTGTCATACGGATCATCTTACGTGAAAAAGACTATACGTTTGCATTGATCGTTTGAACTAAGCCTGTCCGGGCGCGCCATTCAACCATAAAGTTAATATTCCTTCGGAATAGAGCAACAAAGAATGAGCGAGCGAGATGTCACTATCTGCAACCCTGTGTGATAAAAAGAGATGTGTGATGGTATCATCGTCACGTCAATAGAACCATTTTTGCAAAAGATTTGACAGGCAGTGACACATAGAGGCACAAAGAAAATTTTAAATTATAGTTTTTTATAAAAATATCGTAAAATCCTGTTTATTTTTGGAAAGTTTGTTTTCTTATATAATGGTGACCTGTTCCGTCTTTGATTGTGATGTACACCAAAGGAATAATCCTGCAAAATATTCATTTCACAGGTAAATTTATTGAAATCGACACCTCCAAACTTTAGCTTTATTTTTGTGAATGCGCTTAGAATTTTAAGCACTAAGTGTGATAATTATGTTCTTTAAACATTAATTTAAGTTGTAAGCGAAGATTTCATGCTCATAATCCAGAATTTATGAATATTTTGTGTAAAGAAATAATTTTCGTTTTACACTAGGGTTGTACCACAATCGATAAATATATTTTCTGCGCTGTTTATCACAGTCACTGCTGATTATGTAGGTACATAAATGGCGTTTGTATGTGAATATAGAAAAGTATTATTTTGTAATTACCTGTTAGTTAATAAACTAAACTAAATATTACATACTAAATATAATAATAAATATGTTTATGCACACAGATGTTTGTACTGTGCGGGAATCGAACCCGCTACCTCCGGAATAGTAGTCCGTTTCAAACCACTACACTATACGGCCAACAACGATTATTACATCGTTAGAATCCTATTTTCTTACGTTATCGTCAGAATTATCATTTTTTAATTATTGTTTTACTCCTACTAATATTATAAATGCGAAAGTTTGTATGGATGTCTTGATGTTTGTAACTCTCATTCTTCCAAATAAATAAGTTGAATAATTTTAATCTTCTGAGTTTTTTTTTATTTTCTTTGGCCACTCTCCCAATTCCCATATACCTACAATCCCATTCCATCCTATTCTATTTATATTATTACTGTTAGGTGTTAATTAATATTTAATCGAAATCGATATTCATGTGAAAAGTAACGACATACATACATCACTGACATGCACACATATTTATTTTTACACACACATATGACATCTCATTTTTGGTTTCGTTTGACAGCTCGTGATTGTTGCTCTATTCCGAAGGAATATTAACTTTATGCATTCAACGCTTCGTTAACAACGAAACTGAAAATGACTCTAGATTTGTAATGTTGATAAAGACAAGTTAGATTTCAAATAAAAACAAAAGATTTCGAAGTAAAATAATAATTTTCAACCGACTTCAAAAAAAGGAGGAGGTTCTCAATTCGACCCGTATGTTTTTTTTTTTCTATGTTTGTTACGCGATAACTCCGCCAATTATGAACCGATTTGAACAAATCTTTTTTCAGCGTATAGGTAATACCTCAAGGGTGGTCCCATTTAAATTTAATAATAAAAAAAACAACCCCCAAGGGTGGAAAATTGGGGATGAACTTTTTTATACGCAATATCTCCGCCGATTATGAACCAATTTGAACGATTATTTTTTTGTTGAATAGGTATTATCAAAAGGGTGGTTTCATGCGAATTTGAAGAAAATATTTCACCCCCAAGGGTGGAAAATTGGGGATGAACTTTTTTATAATATACATTAAGAATAGGGTCTCAATGTACTGCCTACCTTCAGTGGTAACATCAAGGTAATAATTAGTTAACTAAAAAGCAAGAAATAAGTAAAATTTTATTAACCTATATATGCCCAGAACTATTTAGGTCTCAGATTTTTATGTAATTTGGTATATTTACTCTATATAGGCCCCTAATCATGAACCACGATGAGTTTTTGGATTTCAGTACTTGGAACTATTTTTTTTTTCAGTGGGTCGAAAACGACCGCCTGGGCATATATGAGACAAGAATATAAATGTTCGTGGTATAATGTATTTTCAAATAATAGTCGTATTCATCATATAATTAGTTTACAAATTTGAACAGATTAAAGCAAATAGTGTATAATAATCATATTTGGTTTATTTAGGAACTTGAATAATAACACAGTTAGTACAATTTATGCTGAAAAAAAATTTTCATGGAGATTTATACCGCACTTACTGCATTTCTTCACAGTAATGTTTTTGCATACTGCATAATTTGTACGAATCTCACCGGTCAGGATCAAATGCTCAGCACCATACCGCCTTACACTTAGTGGTATATTAGACGGCACTGGGCGTGTCGAAGGTCCAGACTGAGTTCAAGGAGATCCATATTTTGGAAGCAAATTTCTAGCAATTTACCTTCAAAACTCCAGAGTTAGTATTGACGGTGACATCAATCAACCATGTGAAAATACCATAAACCGTTTTTTTCCTTCTCATCAATAACTCTGCCACAATAGCGAGATCACTTGGAGCATCTGTAGATACTTTAGAGATTCGAAAGTAAATTGCTAGAAATTTGCTTCTAACAAATGGATATCCTCGAACTCAGCCTGGACCTTTATGCCCTCTAATATACCACTAAAAGGCGGTATGTGTGCTGAGCATTTGATCCTCACCGGTCAGATTCGTAGAAATTGTGCAGTATGCAAAATGTAACAAGTGTTTGCAGCATTTCGTGGCTAAATTGTACTAACTGTGTAATTATACAAGTTCCTAAATTAACCAAATATTATTACTTTATACTATTTACTATAATTTGATGAAATTATAAATTAATTGTATAAAAAACACGACTTTTATTTGAAATACTTTATACTGTAGGTTTTCATAAAAACCTACATTCTGGTCTCATAATTATATGCCCATGCGGTCGTTTTCGACCAACAGAACTTTTGTAACAAATAACAAAGCACATATTTATATTTTCACAACACTTCTTACTTATTTACCTTGGAAATATATTCATTTCATTATTTTAATCGCAATAATCGTTCAAAACAGAATACATAAAATAATACTTACAGTTTTGTGAGACTGGGTGCACTAATTTTAACAACAAAAAAATCTAAGAAATTCAATGTCAAATTCGAAAAAAACTGGAGGCGAACGAACTTATTAACTGTTATATTTGACTAGGAAGTTCTTGCAAGATTATATTTATGGCATTAAAACAGAAAATAAACGTACAGATTTTTTTTTATTAGCATCGCAAGAGAACATGTACCATTGGGTCGTTTTCGTGCCTCTGGGCATATATGGGTTAAAAAAAATAAAACCGACTCCAAAAAACCTACACTAAAAAGTAGAAAAATAATTACTAATTACCTACTTATTTATTAGGACGAATTATTAATATTTATGTAGGTAGGTATACCATGATTGATACTTTTGGAGTCGGTGCAGGCAAACTTTACATGTTTCATAATCTTAATAATTCGTCATACCTACCTACATAAATATTAATAATTCGTCCTAATAAATAAGTAGGTAATTAGTAATTATTTTTCTACTTTTTAGTGTAGGTTTTTTGGAGTCGGTTTTATTTTTTTTTATAAAATTTTTACAAGAAGTTATTGGAAGAAAAAAAAATTATATAAAAAAAAATTAAAATTCTCAAAAAATTTTGACATTTTTGGCGATAAAAATAGGTCTAGTTTCACCTATTTTCATATCCTCCTGAGACCCCCGCTGTCACTCGTGACACTTGAGTATATGTATATTTTTTTTACAGCGCCATTTATTGGTATTTATGAAAATTAATAAAAGTGTGTGAAACGTTAGAATATGTCACATATCCAAAAAATTGCTATGCCTCGCACGAAAGGGTTTTTGATTTTCAACCGACTTCAAAAAAAGGAGGAGGTTCTCAATTCGACCCGTATGTTTTTTTTTTTCTATGTTTGTTACGCGATAACTCCGCCAATTATGAACCGATTTGAACAAATCTTTTTTCTGCGTATAGGTAATACCTCAAGGGTGGTCCCATTTAAATTCAATAATAGAAAAAACAACCCCCAAGGGTGGAAAATTGGGGATGAACTTTTTTATACGCAATATCTCCGCGGATTATAAATCAATTTGAACGAATATTTTTTTGTTGAATAGGTATTATCAAAAGGGTGGTTTCATGCGAATTTGAAGAAAATATTTCACCCCCAAGGGTGGAAAATTGGGGATGAACTTTTTTATACGCAATATTTTCAATTTTTAGTTTTTTTTTTGTGTTCACGCATTTGAAGTCGGTTTTATTTTTTTTAAAAGTTATGTAAACATTAATTGAAATTTTGAATTCGCGCGACCTCCGACATGACACATTCCAAGAAAAGAAAATATTATTTAAAACAAGTTTTTTGGTATTGTTTTGTGTTTTCTGTGTGCTACGGTAATATATCTCTCAGATTGTGCGATAAAACTATTAAAATGTTTCTATTGTAATAAGTATTTTCGTCAATTAATTCGAGTGTCACTGGTGACACTTTGGGCACTCGTGACTTGAAATATGGTCCTTTTTAGGATTGTCTGATGGTAACGTCAAGTCAATATTATGCAACTTTGATGAGACAGATGATGAAAAAATTGATGCTCCATCCTCAGATCAGACCCTGGATATCATCCAAGACCAGAGTTCTTGTCAATACCAATCAAATGAGTCAAAACTCGACAGAGTTACATCGTTTAGTCACAGAGTTTCTATGGCTACCTTCCGTCTCCATCATCAGATCAGCTCCATGACCTCATTTTATTGAAGTTTCATCTGAGTTACATGTCTATGCAAAATTTCAGCTCAATCGGTTGGCAGGAAGTAGCTCTAATTCAGCTTCCAATATTTTACTCAAACATACATTCACAAATTTATTGCAAGTTAAATTAAAGTTTGTAATAACAAGTTCAATAAAATCTGTTAAAAAGTAAATCTTATATGATTCTAAACAATTGCAGATCAATTTGAAACTAAAAACACCTATTTTACCATACCTGAAGTAATTAAAATATTAATTAATTCAAGCCCGTTTTAATGTCTTTGAAACCCGTAGTGTCACTGGTGACACCCCCCATTTTGGCGTATGTAGGGGGGCTAGATTTTTTTTCGCATTTTTTGTTAGTTGTACATATGAAACTAAGCCTGCCTTCCAAAATTCAAGACAATCCGTCAATTTTAGGGGTCTGGGTCTCAGGAGGATATGTGCACTTTATCGTGACTCACACTGTATGTTAATCTGGGTTATAAACAGTACTACTGTAAAGTTTCATCAAAATCCGTTCAGTAGTTTTTGCGTGAAAGAGTAACAAACATCCAGACATCCAAACTTTCGCATTTATAATATTAGTAGGATCCGTTGTACTAGACAACGTCAACGCCAACCTTAGAGAGTCTAACGTTTATTACATTCTCTAAGGTATATTACTAGACAAGCTTTGCTTAGTTTGGGACAAGTAATAGTGTAAAATGTCCAAGGATATTTATTTATTATTAATAAATCATTAACTCAAGTCCTATATCCTCCTGGGGCCTGGCGTCATATATTTATTACATAAAACAAAAAAATATAAATCAACGCTATCTGTTGAAATTTACCAGAACTTTTACGTTAGTTAGTTAGATGGTGCATCTGTCCATCGTTCTTAGCTGTGATTGGCTAGTGAAGTGACATTTATATTTTTTTATCTTTAATTGAACTAGCGACGGCGCCGCGACCGGGAACAAGTGGTTAGTAATAATGAAATTTTTAATAAAATATGAACGATTTCTATAAGCCTTTGTTATTATTCGTTTTGGGATTTGAACTGTTTTATTATCTGAGTATCACTAATTGTGGAAATACGTATGAAAACTACGAAAACCATGGTGAAATCTGAATGTCATACAGGTATTACATGAGGTCCCAATTACTAGTGTAAACTGACAGAGCCCAGTGTAATACTTGTATGACATTATACATTTTCTATTAAATAGCATACAATCTGATATTATTTTCTTATTTGTTTAGGTAGATATATGCGAATATAACATATAAGAACACTCAAAACTCGATTTTAGTGGTAAAGTTGGCCCAGAAGTATTATCAACACCTCAAGTCACTTTGTTTTTTTTTATGAAATTAAAATAATTTCATTAGGCACTTAATCAAATTGTTTTTTATTTTTTTTTATTGCTATTGACCTTATCTACATCACTTAATGTTAATTGCACATTGGTGTGATGCATTTTTTTATCACGAGGATTTTTTAATTTGAGTCATCCATATGAAATACAATAAAATTTTAAAAATACTATTTAAAAAAAATAGAGATGCAATGTTATTGCCCAAAAATGACATAAAACTTGATAAAGAATCTATCTAGCTACATTTTAACGAAAAGGTACTTAAAAAATATCAATATTTGCATCCACTGCAAAAAAGTAAGTACAGGCAGAAAAAAAAATTAAAATATGTACAAAAAATTTTTGGCATCTCAATATATTTCAAAAATCGATTCAAATTCGTTGTAGATAGTCAAGAAACTTAACTAGGAATTACTTTTGTGCAATTTATTACGGGACATCCTGTACATGAAATAAAAAAGTCGTTGACATTGGGAACCGATGTCGTAAATATATGACATTGAGAAAATTGCCGTTTTCCAGATAAAAAATTTTATTTTATTTTTTAAGATAATTATATCAATTATTAATACTATTTGGATAGTTTTCATATGAATTCACGATAAAAATAATTCCCGGGCCCCAGGAGGATATTATCCCTTGGTCCCATTTTGTAACTCGTCTCACATTTAACTTGAAATGGCACAACACAAATCAAGTCGAGTCGACCTCGACGTGTATTGCCAACATCAAAAAAGAAAAAGAAGTAGACTATTCCAGGGTTTCCCAATTTTTTTTTGCCAAGGAACCGTAATTGATTATACTTTTCCTAGCGGAACCCCCGTACTACTCCGCCCGCATGCCCTATCCCTCCCTTGTGCGTAAACAAGTCGGTGCGAGCGAACCACGTCGGTCACGAAACGTGGGATAATATTTTTTACGGAACCCTTGCGGCCTTTCCACGGAACCCCAGGGTTCCGCGGACCACCTTTCGGGAACCGCTGGACTATTCTATGATTCTGACGTCTACGAGCAATCGATAATAATAAAAAAAAAACTTACAAGTATTCGGCCAATGGTACAAATTTCCAGGCCAGGAAGTGTTTATAAAAAAAAAAAACTTCTAGCTGGTCGGTCAAATATCTTCTGTCATTCCTTCATCTGTCAAAGTTGTCAAGAAGTTTTATCCCAATACCCGACGATCACAGCACAGATTAGAGAGTATGTGGATCACAGATGAGACGACGATCCTGTTTGTTGTTTGTGAACTTTTGTCGCTTCAGTATATTCGCTATTATTTAATTAATCTATATATTACATAAAAGAAGCCATAGTTTGGAAGTGATGTGTGATGTGGAGATCGTGGTGCGCGAGGCGCGCGCGGCGGATGAGGCGGCGCGGGCCGAGCTGGTGCGGCTCGGGTTCGCCTCGCACCGGAAGGATGCATTCCTGCTCTTCTTCTTCCAAGAGGTTAGCAGCTCTATCAGACTATCACTGGTTAGATCTAGATCTACTTCCATGTACAACTTTTACGCAATAACGTCTAATTCTCAGAAAACGACATAAACCTAGTGTCATTTCCTGTTTGCAACAATAATACCTACAAGGTAAATTAATCATAATACCCTCTTACTTAACCACTCATCACCGAGACATCAGGCAACAAAGATAAATTCAAATTGCTTATTTTTCCCTACTTAAAACTCAGTAAGCAAATGGTCGTTCAATTCCCACCTTAGACAAATCATTTTTTTTTCAAGTTATTTAAAAATTAGTTTGACTTTGAGATGATGCGATGTGACTCTTAAAGTTAGAAAATTGTAATTGAATATTCGGCGGGCAGTTGATATTCCAGGTGTGCGTGCTGGCGGGCGCGGTGCTGTTCATCTTCTGCGGCGTGTCGGTGGCGGGCTGCCTGCTGCTGGCGCCGGCGCTGGCGGCGGCCGTGGCGCTCGGCGTGCACGTGGCGCACGCGGCCAACGCCGACAAACAAGTGCAGGTCACATCTTACTAAAATTAATAGCATTTCCACTGCCACAACGACAACTGTTGAATCTTCTAGTTGCAATGCAGTTTCGATGGTGTTCTTTGCGGCGGTGGATTTAATATTTAATTTTTTGTCCGTCTATGTTTGTGTAATAAATAATATTAACTGTAATTTTGTTGTCTATTATACTTTAGAACATGCGAAAGGAGATGATGGGCTTTGTGGCTGAGCTCCGTGGACCTCTGTTAGTAAACCCAGAAAAAGTGTCGCCTGTGATTGTCACGGAGACCGAACATCAGCAATCTAAACCCAGCAAAAGTGTACACACACAGGTAGGTAGGCATATCTACATAAACACAAAAGTTACAAAAGGCTCACAGAGATTGAAATTAACTCCAATAGATAGCTATTCCATACAGATTATTAGATTTGTCTTGTTTGCTATGATGAAATTTAAATGAGACATGTATAATGTATAATGAATTTTCTTAATACAGTTTAATGAACTACAGGTGGTGGGGACAGTCAGCATATCCGAGTTCTGGGGGCCTCGGGAGAGCGGCTGGCTGCATGCGTTCGCAGTACACCCAGAGTTAGTATCATTATCGATCTAATTAAATAAATAAAACATATTTTAGCTCTAGTATTAGTTGTTTCTACAGCTAGTTTCGACTTTCATAGTTCACTGTAATTAACCATGTACATAAAAAGCAACAATAACAACACTGTTTGAAAGCTCTTCATTCATAACCTTTCTGAGAAGCGATCATAAACATTAGGTTTGCGGCGAGTGACATGCAGATAATAAATCAAGGCCGTTTCTGTTTACGCGTCTACTCCTCAAGCGGTTAATTAATTGAACATATTTATATACTCGCTTAGCTTCTATTGAAATCAATTGACTTGGAAAAGGCTACTGCAACATTCAAACCAACAGAATAGCAATCCTGAGGTATCTACTATTTACTTTTACATATGTTTGAGGTCGGTGCAATCAAATCATTGTACCTGGTTTTGCTTTTTGTCAATTTTTTGACCGACTTCAACAAAGGAGATTCTCAATTCGGTTGGTATATTTTTTTCTGTGCACGTTTCGAGAAATGTTATAATGTTATAGATGACCCACGCTGAACTGTCCCACCAAACTCAATGACAGGGGGGCGCTACCATCGGTCAACTATATGGTTTCCAACATGGCAAAAATCGGAACCAGCGATCCGGTATTGACGGTGGCGCCCCACTGTCAATGTCATCGATAGGACAGTTCAGTAGGATTACTAATGTTTGGCCAAAAAACGTATCCCAAATTATCACATCGCAAACAACGTTTCGCAAATTTTCATTTGGCAAATTCTCATTTGGCAAAGCAACTTATTGCAAACTTTTAATTCGCAAATGTTGTTTTTGGCATATTATTGTTTAGCAAATTATTGTTTGGCAAAGTATGGTTTGCCAAATGTTTCATTAGGCAAAAATATTTCACGATAAACTATTAACAAAATAATTTGATTGGTGCATAGAATGGAATACAAATTAACTTGTGGTTATTATTTTGTTTAGTGGGTAGTTAATATAAAAATTGTTATACATTAATTTCCTTATTTCATTCTTTTTATTGAAATTTCCAAACGATTCATTAACAATAGAGGTGATTCTAGCGCTCGGCGGCCGCTGCCGCGGCACGCTTCGCTCGCCTTCGCGCATTAAGGGTCACTGTTCTAACCTAACCTAACCTACTATTTTCTGTAATACCTACTTTTTGCAACCATAGGGTAAACCAGAGAGTGATTGCCCACTGGTAGTGATTGCCCGCTTTAAGAATAATATTGTCAGGTGCTGACTTTGAATCACTCTAGTTAGATTTGAATTTACTAAGTAGATGGCTCCGTGATCAATGTACAGTAGATTTAAAATTTACAATAAGAAACACTAAAAAAAAACAGTTATGGCGGATTTTGTCAAGACGGGTGAAAATTTTACTCAAACAGGTAAAAACTTTAACAATTTTATTAAGGAATTAATTGCTTAGAGGTTAAATTTTTTTTCCAAGTTATTTAATATTCAACTCATGGTGTATAGTCATGATGAAATTATAAGTGTTTTCTCCATTATCAATGAAAATAACTGATAAAATTTGATTTCTAACGGTCATTTTAACGGTGGGTAATCACTGCACGTAAATCTGTATATTTTTAGTTATTGCCCACCATCATTTCAGTTATTGCCATATGTTAATGTATAGTTATTGCCCAGGGCAATTATTATTAGAGTGTTGCCACCATGCAGTAGCAGTGTTTAAGTTGCTCATTGCTAGACTTGTTTTGCAATTTACAGGCATAAATATTGAAATGGCTTTTAATGTTTCATTTTCAGTATGCCAAAGACTCTAAAAGTTCAATATAGCATAGAAAATTTGCAAAAAGCGATCGAAGCTGTATTGCAATTTATCTACAAGATAAATTGCTGAAAAATATGGTTTGGCTTGAAAAAATTGATAAAAATTCAATTGCAAATACAAAAAATGAAAATCCTACGTTAAATCTACTAGTGAAAATGATAATTGTAAGGAAATAGATACAACTTTAGGGAAGAATAACCAACAGCTAATTGAACATTCTGAGCAACCACTTGAACTGATATCAGAGAAGATAAAAAAATAAATACATATAAAATTCAAATTTTTGCGTCATCTATGTTTTGAAGTAGATGATTTTGTCTCTACCGATTCTGACTCATCAACATCAGCTCAAGAAATATTTGATAATATTTATGTTAATAAGGCCAAACGCAATTTATTTTGAAATTTTGAAGACTGTACTACTAGAATTTAAGTTTAATGTTTTGTTTTGTTTATTTAAAGCCTATTTTGTCATTTTAAAATTGATTATTTTGTTTTAAGATACTGGGCAATTACTGTGCTTTGATGTGGGCAATTAGTGTAAGTAATGGGCAATGACTGTACTTTTTGGAGGATTTTAAATTTATTTCAATATTTTCTAAGTTACGTAAGTTTTAACTAAAAACTGTTAATATTCTGTTTAACAGTTTATTGAGTTATAAGAAAAAAGTCATAAATGGTCGATAATTAAAATACTTTCTTTAATTTTTCATCTCAATGTGTTTGAAATCTTTAAGTGGGCAATAGCTATACGGTTTACCCTACTATTTTCTGCAATGTTTTACATAAAATTCTTGTGAAAACCATGATCATGTGCCTTATACTTTGATTTGTGGGTAACGGGGGGTAAGTATGTGAAGTGTCAATTTGACCAAACAAATTATTTGGGATATAATATTTGGCAACATAAAACATTTGCTATACAGGGTGTCCCGTAATGTAACGTCAAGCCGGAACTGGGTGTTGAGGCAAGTTATGCTGGTTATCAGAAAAATATAAAAAAAAATCTATGTGGCATATTTTCAAAATAATGGGCATTTAAAAAAAATCAAAAATTTCTACTCCAGGTGACGGTCTTTTTACTCATGTTGCCACAAATCTTCACTTTTTCCAAATTTTTTTTTTTGTTATGTAACCCTGAATAATGCTTCTCTAAATTGTTATCAAAATTACAAAACCAGCTGCTCCAGCTTGGATGAAAAAAATACATTTTTCCCAAAAAAATTTTCAAAATAAAAATTTTGCCTAGTTTAAACTGACTGTACTGAAAAAAAATTGTACTACGCGAGTGTGGCAAGTGACGTCATAATTTGGCGCATTTAGTAAGGATTCCAAAATGGTATAACACTTGGTAAATTCTTGCTGTAATTGTCGACAATTTTTGGTTTTTTGGAAATAATCCCGTTTTTAACTTTATCTACCTTGGTTAAAAATTATATTATTATTCTAATGTGCCCAAAATTCAAGTTTCTGGCTTAAATGAGGTGGAGAAGCCATTTTAAAAGGTATGAGCGGGACGGAGAGGGCCATCTTACCAAGCAGGGATGTTATGGATATCCGTAACCGTAACCGAAACTATCGGATATCCGAATTAAAAAAAAATATCCATAACCGTAACCGAAACTGATTCAAAAGTTACAGATAGTTTCGGATAAAGGCGGAGTCTAAGGGTACAATTATTCCAAACCGCAAAACTCTATGAAATCTGCAGTATACACGCCGCAGCAGCAATGCCGCGCTGCCGATTTCATAGAGTTTTGCAGTTTGCGGTCTGCGGCCCGTCTTGGAATTGTACCTTAAATCTTAATATTTGTTACCAACTTGTCTGGCATTCCCTGGCACCATCTAATATGCCAGCCTGTTTAACCTTTATCATACATAGGTGTCGTCTTAGTTGGTACTATCGGGGACTCTTCCGCCTGACCACTTTGTAGAAATTTTAGCGTAAGCGCATCGCTCCGGTCACGTGCTCACCCCGTCTCTAATTGGTTACGCATTTTACTATATTTTTACTACGACCAATAAGAGACAATCAGGGCTTAGGTTGCAATACGAAATACCATTGTGCACTTTATTGTCATACGGTAAAGGTTTAAAACGAAATGTTTCTTTTTCTTCAATCTTTCTTAGTTTTAGGCTGAGTTGCACCACCTAACTTTGACCGTAACTATAACAGTAACCGGTGCTTTTTGTATGGAGTTTGACAGATTTTTGACGTTTATCAAAGTTAAAGTAAGATGGTGCAACTCAGCCTTAGAATTTTAATAATAGAATTTGTTTACAAACAAATAGATAAGTATTTTTTTAATATTGTGTTTTTATACGAGGTCTGTCTGCTTTTTCCTTTGGCGAACTGTCGACATATTCTCGCCTTTGTTTTTTTGTGAAGTTTTGTGATCAATAACCGATTGATTTTGTTTTGTGTTGACCCGTGCTATTAATTGGACTGTTTGATTGCCTTTTTATTGACCTCCGCGCGATTACTGAACCATGCCTCTCAAAATAATTCTTAATTCTTATATTTACTTACAAACTTATCTACAATAAACATTGTTAACTGTTTAAGTATTATTTAGTTTGAAGTTTAATTGTTATTGATTTAAGACATTGTGTAAAGACACTTAATGTGCAATAAAAATTGTATTTGAAATAAAACTAACTTAATATTATAATATTTACGATAACCAATTACCTGGATCATTGCTAGTATTGCTACCTAGTGCAATATTTGTATTAAATTGTAATAACTTAGATAAGTGTTTCTTTAAAACGGAAAACAAAAGTTGCTAATGTATTAAAAACAAATAAAAACCTATTATAGGTTTTTATTTACATTCAAGGATTTAAGAAAGTTATTATGAAGTTATCTTACAATAATTGTTTTTAAGCCACAAGTATTCCTTAACTCTTTACTAATTAATTCAGTAACAAATATTGTTTATAAATTATGAGTTCCGAATAAATTAAATACCCATTAAATAAGTAAAATTCGAAAGTAACTAACTGTATGATTTTGTATTTCTCGCCTTAACTAGCTAAACTAATATCACGAGATTTACACTCTTAATCTTAATATCAACAATAATTATAGAAAGGGCTACTTTTTTCTCAGGAAATTGCACAGTTACCTCGGAATGTGCGATACCAATTTTGTGACCCGAGCGGGCAATCGCTAGTTCAACGGCAACGAAGCCCCATATAATATTTTGTAACGATTCTTTATTGGGTTTCAAATTGACTAAAATGCGACGTTGCCAAACGAGCGCTACGGATGCGGATAATAAGCAATACTCATTCCTAAACGCTTTACATAGAGCTTAGTTTGCAAGGGTAAACATCTACAGTGGTGCGCCGACGCTGCTTAGACCCGAAACATGAATGAACGGGGCGTAGCATAATCGAGCGTGTGTGTGCAAACAATTTAGGCCCTTAAGGTGTCAAGGCGTCCGAGTCCCCGATAGTACATAAAGTAGCTATGTGGGTCACGCAGCATCTTGCTATTTGAATTATACCTACATTTTTTAAATTCTAATAATTCCGTAACCGAAATTATCCGAAACTTTCGGATAATCTGAAATGATTTTATATCCGTGACCGTAACCGAAACCGGTATAATATTATTCTAATATCCGTAACCGTATCCATAACCGAAACTTCATATCCTTATTATCCCTGTTACCAAGTACAAGTGCAGGCAGAGCAGGTAGTAAAGGCGCGCGCGCACGGGTGACTTTTGTCACAGTATGTCAACTACTAATAACTGTCATGGTGACAAAAGTTTCTGTGACTGACTGTACGGTAGTCAGTCACAGAAACTTGAATTTTGGGCACATTAGAATAATAATTTTTAACCAAGGTAGATAAAGTTAAAAACGGGATTATTTCCAAAAAACCAAAAATTGACGACAATTACAGCAAAAATTTACCAAGTGTTATACCATTTTGGAATCCTTACTAAATGCGCCAAATTATGACGTCACATGCCACACTTGCGTAGTACTTTTTTTTTTCAGTACAGTCAGTTTAAACGAGACAAAATTTTTATTTTGAAATTTTTTTTGGGAATAATGTATTTTTTTATCCAAGCTGGAGCAGCTGGTTTTGTAATTTTGATAACAATTTAGAGAAGCATTATTCAGGGTTACATTACAAAAAAAAAAATTTGGAAAAAGTGAAGATTTGTGGCAACACGAGTAAAAAGACCGTCACCTGGAGTAGAAATTTTTGATTTTTTTTAAATGCCCATTATTTTGAAAATATGCCACATAGATTTTTTTTTATATTTTTCTGATAACCAGCATAACTTGCCTCAACACCCAGTTCCGGCTTGACGTTACATTACGGGACACCCTGTATAAACATTTGCCAAGTAAAATTTGGCCAAATGATAATTTGACCAAATGAATTAGTTGCGAAAAGTACAGTTGCTAAAAGTTTATTTGGGAAATGAAACTTTGGCGATAAGTTGTTTGCGAAGTGAAATTTGGCGAAAAGTAATTTGGCCAAACGGAAGGATACCCAGTTCAGTATTTTGGAACTATATGTACGTGTGACGTCGGCACTCGGCAGCTGGCGGCGGCGGCGCGTGGGACGTGCCCTGGAGGCGGCGGCGCGCGCGGGCGCGGCGCGGCGCGGGCTGGCGGGGCTCGAGGCCGTCGCCAGCGAGCTGCAGCCGCGAGCCCGCGAGTTGCTGCACGCCGCCGGGTGAGTGACGGCCCCGCTCACACGCTCAAGAGCTGAGCCCCGATTACGGTAACTTTTAACGTCTACAATCCAGACGCGTTTCTGATTCTGCAATACGATTGGTCAAAACAGCTGACGTACGCTGTTGAACGACCAATCGTATCGCAGAATCGAGAAGCGTGTCTGGATTGTTGACGTTAAAAATTACCGTAATCGGGGCTCTGGACGGTTCTAGTATATTTTTGTCCAATGACCCTGTTATGTAGTTATAGCTACGTATGTACGCATGTATACGGTGGCTGCGCCCACCGTCCTTTTTGATAGAATAAACAGTGTGCTAATAGCAAGCAAGCGTTTCACTCGTATCCCTCGTAACGGACTTAACACTGGCGACAGATTACCCACGTTTACACAAAATAAAAACGGCCGTTAAAGCATGTCTAATTTTGGCATTTTATCAACGTTTGACCACAATGTGCAAGATTGGAAAACGTACAAAAGTAGAATATCACAGTGGTTCATCGCAAATGATATCGATGCGAAAAATGATACGTCGGGAATAAAAAGGCGAGCGATATTGCTGAGTGCACTGGCGGATGGCACATTCAAGCTGGCAGCGGACTTGGCGTTGCCAAAAGAACTTCAAGATTTACCATATGGACAGATCATCAACCTGTTGGATGGACATTTCACACCTAAACGATGTGGCTTCAGCGAGCGGTACAAATTCTACGCAGCAACGCAGCAACACGGCGAATCGCATCCCCAATGGGCTGCGAGGTTACGTGGGCTAACGGCGCACTGCGGATTTAAAGATGTGGAAGAGGCACTCCGCGACCGATTCGTCATGGGGATGGTAGCAGGTCCTGAACGCGAGAAGCTGTTCGCGCAGGACATGGACGGGCTGTCATTGGCGAAGGCGGTCGAGCTGGCGGAGAGCATACACTGTGCTCGCGCAGGAGCTGCATCAGCGTCAGCCGCTCCACTTCAAGAAACGGTTTTTAAGATAGTGAATAGTTCCTCGAAACCCAAGAATAACGTTCGTTCGGATGTGAAGTGCTTAGTGTGCGGTCGTTCAAATCATGAGTCATCTCAGTGTCGATTTGCTAATTATAAGTGTAGAAAATGTAACGTGAAGGGTCACCTACGAAAAATGTGCACGAAAGTGAATTTTATTTCAACGGAGGATGTGAGTGACGATGATGACGGTAAGGAATTATTTAATATTCGCTCAGTAACTGGTGAACCAATGACGGAAATGGTAACAATAAATGGAATGCAATTGCGATTTGAAATAGATAGTGGATCTGCTGTCACGGTGATATCAGAAAAAATGTATAACTCTCATTTTAAAAATCAGCCATTGCTACCCGCGGACGAAAAGTTATTTACTTATACAGGTAATAAAATGACGTGTTTAGGTTATGTTCGATTACCAGTTACTTATATGCAACAGACTCGCATTCTCGCTATTTATGTTATATGTAATGGGGGCCCGCCGTTACTAGGCAGATATTTTATTTCGAGTTTTAAACTGGAATTGATTCCGTGTAATTTTGTCACTAACTCGAGTACAGTTATTCAAGAATTGCAATCACAATTTCCTGAGGTTTTTTCAGACTCATTAGGAGCCTTTAATAAATATAAAGTTAAGCTACAACTAAAGCCAGATTCGAAATCATTTTTTTTTAAAGCGCGGCCAGTAGCTTTCGCTTTACGAGATAAAGTAGATAAAGAACTAGACCGTCTAGTAAAGTTAGGTATTTTAAAACCGGTGGAACATTCAGAATATGCATCTCCAATCGTGCCTGTGCTTAAGAAAAATGGGTCAGTTAGAATATGTGCAGATTATTCAGCTACGATAAACAAACAATTACTTGTCGAGCAATATCCGCTTCCAACCGTTAGCGAGTTGTTTTCAAAATTGCACGGAGGACAACAATTCTCAAAATTAGATTTGTCGATGGCATACAATCAATTTTTACTAGATGAAGAGTCACAAAACATTACATGCATTAATACGCATCGTGGTCTATTTAATTACACTCGTTTGGTGTTTGGGTTGTCAAGCGCGCCATCGATATTTCAACGGGCTATGGAAAATATACTCGCTGGCCTGGACGGTGTCCTGTGCCTGTTAGACGATGTCCTAGTAACTGATAACTGTCCAGAACTGCACTTAAAAAAACTACACATAGTTCTCAAAAGACTCCAGGATGCTGGGTTAACCCTGCAAAAAGAGAAATGCGAATTTTTCAAAAATGAAATTAATTATTTAGGTTATATAATTAATAGGGACGGGTTAAAGAAAGACCCGAGGAAAGTGAATGCGATTGCTGACGCCCCGGTGCCTAATAATGTTAATTCATTACAATCTTTTTTAGGAATGGTGAATTATTACAGGAATTTTGTGCCCAATGCTTCTAGTGTCCTTAGTCCTTTATACGATTTACTAAAAAAAGGAGTTAAATGGCATTGGTCATCAGTACATGATGAGGCATTTAAACTTATAAAAAAATTCTTAATGTCGGATCAAGTTTTGGCACATTTCGATCCCCAGGCAAAATTAATATTAACCGTAGATGCATCCCCGAACGGGTTAGGTGCTATTTTATCACAGATAGGCAGCGACGGGTTAGAACGGCCTATATCATTCGCCTCGCGAACACTAAACTCGGCAGAAAAACGATATTCACAAATACAAAAAGAAGCTACTGCCATTGTATTTGGAGTGCGTCGATACCACCAATATTTGTACGGAAGGTCTTTTCCCTTTTTATTGCGAACCGATCATAAGCCACTTATATCCATTTTTGGGCCTCATAAAGGAATACCGGAAGTGTCAGCAAACAGGTTACAAAGGTATGCGATGTTTCTCAGTGCCTACAATTATAATATAGAATACGTGCGTAGTGCTGATAACAGCGCAGACTACCTGTCGCGGGCGAGCGTCCCGGACGAGCGGGGGGCCCCGCGCGGGGAGGGAGGCGCACACGCAGCGGCCGCGGCGGCGCTCGTGGACCGGGCGTCTTACGTCAACTTTATTGTGGAGGGAAATTTGCCTATAACGTTAAACGAGTTGCGTAAGGAAACTAAAAACGACGTTACCTTGTGTAAAGTAATCGACTACGTTCTCAAGGGGTGGCCAAGGAAAATGGTTGATATAAACGTAAAACCATTCCACTCTTGTCGACTGCAATTGTCCTATGAAAACGGATGTTTAATGAGAGGACACAAGGTAATATTGCCGGAGGTTTTGCGCGCTAAGGTGCTATCGGAGCTGCACAGTTCACATTTCGGCATTGTAAAAACAAAATGTGAAGCTAGGTCTCGATTCTGGTTTCCAGGTATTGATAATGATATAGAAAATATGATTAACTCTTGCAATATATGTCGGCAACTTCGACCAACACCAGCAAAAGCGCCCCTGGCGCCTTGGCAATACCCCCCTAAACCTTTTTTTCGTATACATATCGATTTTTTGGGTCCAATTAATAATCGTATGTATCTAGTTATCGTTGACGCGTATACAAAGTGGGTTGACATTTACGATATGACTACCTCAACGACTTCTCGAAATGTAGTAAAAAATATGTATGATTTTATGTCAAAATATGGATTACCACACACAATCGTTAGTGATAATGGAACAGCGTTTACGTCTAGTGAGTTCCAAACATTTTGTGCAATTAATGGTATTGAACATTTAACATCACCAACATACAACCCGGCTAGTAATGGCCAAGCTGAGAGTTATGTTAAAATCATTAAGAAAGGAATAAAATCATGCATCCTTTCGGCTAGTCATCAATACGACCTTCAATTAAAAATGTCTAAATACCTTTTCGATTACAGAAATTCTAAGCATTCCGTCACAGGGTTCTCACCAGCTGAACTAGTATTTGGTCATAAACTTAGGTCGCGGTTAGATTTACTTAAACCTACGCCGCCTTCACCGTCACACATCTTCTGCTAATAACGTACAACAAAACCAGTGCTCGCAGATTAAACACTATGGAGGAACAAACAAATACATTTACAAAGTTGGCGATAAAGTTAACTATAAAAAATATTCAAATAATAAGAAATTTGAGTGGTGCATCGGTACTGTGGTACGTGTTATTGGCAGCGTTTTATACCTAATCCGAGACGATCTAACATCTGTAATAATGAAAAAGCATAAAAATCAAATTTTACCGTATAAGGGTGAAGAAGGTGGTAAAACTCTACAACAACATTGGGATTATGATGATTTCTTAGTGGAAGACAACTCATCTTTGACTCAGAACCAGCCCTTGGGCTCGAGTGAGCAAACCACCATACCTTCATACACCAGAGAATCGGGCAGATTACGCAACATACCCAGAGTCGATTATAGGGCTTTCTTTTAACATTATTAACAGATTGAAGTATCAATTGATGTCTGTCAATTGGGGGAGGATTGTTATGTAGTTATAGCTACGTATGTACGCATGTATACGGTGGCTGCGCCCACCGTCCTTTTTGATAGAATAAACAGTGTGCTAATAGCAAGCAAGCGTTTCACTCGTATCCCTCGTAACGGACTTAACAGACCCCTAGCTACCCATCCTTATCGCTCGCGCGTAATTATATTGCTGTCGCGACTGTGCGACTGGCACCCGCAGTGAGTGTGTGAGTGAAAAGGATGGGTAGCTAGAGGTCATTGGACGGAATTCTACGTGCTCACGGACCAGACTATAGTAGATAAATAAAATAATTTTAACTCTTTTGAACCAATACCATCTAACTCACGTTATCTTGGTATTTGGCAATATTGAGACGATCTAAGTTTACTTAACATTTTCCAGTATTTATTTAACTTTTTTAACGATTTTAACATTTCTAGTAACTTATAAGCTGAAGCGAGGAAACGTTTTTTTGTCTCCTGAAAAGTTGACTTTTTTGAGATAGATGGTATTGATTCTTAACCGTCGATACATATTTTCATCGAACCGTAAAGCTTCAACCACACCAACGCGTGCAGATCGCCATCGCCGGCGCGATCAAAGGCCAATGACAGATCGCTGGAACTGGCGATCTACACGCGTTGGTGTGGTTGAAGCTTAACGTAACCGCACGGTTATGGCCCCGGTGCCTCGCCACGAGAACCACCCAGGAACCGCGCGACTATATTTGAACTGTGAACCTAAATGAGTAATTTTTGTACCATCGGCAGCTGGGAGGTGCGCGGCAGCTACCACCGGCGGCTGTGCGGGCCCGCGCTCACGCTCGCGCTGGCGCACCTGGCCGTGGAGCTGCCGCACGCGTGACGTCACACCCGCCCGTAACCACCGCCGCACGCGTGACGTCACACCCGCCCGTAACCACTGGCCCTGCTGCGCGCGTCACGTCACACCCTCACACCCGCCCGTAACCCACTGACCCTGCTGCGCCGTCGAGCCGCGCAGACTGAACGTGCAGATCGACCGCCTGAGGAAGGTCGGCAACGCGGGCGTGCTCATCCAGACCACATCCCCGGAGTCGGCCAGACGATTCAAAGAGGCAATCCCGGATTCTCTGCGGGTGGCGGAGCCCAAACAACGGCTGCCCCTCGTAGTGGTGTCCTCCATCACTGGGGACCCGGACCTGAAGGAGTTTGTGGAGGCTCTGCATGAGCAGAATGTTGCGAGAACGAAAGCTGGCCCCTCGAGCGCTTCACCAAATAATGCAAGGGAGTATTTAAGAAGAGCCGCCGAGGAAGTGGGACCACCGCAGTGGTCCTTGAGTGCTCCTCGGCCTGCAGACTGTTTTTGTGTGAGCTGGACATGGTTTATGTAGGATGGGATGTGGCGTACATAAACGACTTTCTGACTGACGTGCTGCCACAAGTGCCACCAATATGGGCACCCGGAAAAGTACTGCAGGGCGACAGACGTGGTGTGCGCGTCGTTTGGAGGCAGCGGGCACGCGACAGCAGCGTGCAAAGGATCTGTGCAGCGGTGCGCTACATGCCACAAGTTTGGGAAGAAGGACGCAGCGACACACACCACCGAAGCGCGGGAGGACAGGCGCCACGTTTTGTGGTACTGTCCTTTGTATGAAGACCTGCGGTGGAAGATGCTGAGTGGGATAGCACTCTCGGAGGGTTACGGTCCTGCATGGTACCCGGATCTGGTTGGCTCGGAGGCGAACTTCGCGCGGCTGCGAGAGTTCGCGCACGCGTGGCACAGGAGGCGGAACAGCCAGACGCCTGGCGGCCAGGCACCGGATGGTGCCAACGTTTAGTGGAGAGTGGCAGAGGGACAAATGGACGAAGAATAAAGAACTTGTCTACAAGTAGAGTCAAGCATTGCGCGCGGTAGAATGCAATCTATAACGTATCAACTTGCCAAGTAATGATCTGATTACGATATTATGTGCCTTTATTTAAAGTATTAGATGTTATAGGAACTTAGGTTTTTTTGTTAAATTGCTATTTTATGCTTATTTTGTTTACCAATTTTTTCCATTCTAGTTTTAAGACTGTGTAGATTATGCGTAAGGATATTATAATTCAAACATAAAAACAAGGTAATTTTGATACTATCATATATTTTTTTATAAAAATATAAAATTTGAACTTAATACGACTATCATTTAAATCCTTATAAAAATACAATCTTCTAATAAGCCTGTGAATCAATACTGTATCCGTGCCTGAGCAGGACTGGGCCAGGTCCGGGCAGCTTTGCACATGCCTGGAATCAGTGTACATGGAAAATTGTGTTGTGTAATTCTGCGTAGCCACTTCGATACCATATGTTGATTGACTATTTATGGGCAGTCACTCAATCTAACACTGATTGTAATGGAGGAACACATTACTTGATATCAAGTTTGAATATGTGTGTTATTCCGATGTTGGTACAGTCTACAAATTATAATTATTGTGTACTTACTACTATCATGACATTGTCTTTTGCAAAATCTTTGAGAAAAACATCAGCGAGGATGATAACGATATTTTGTGAGTTATGGTTTGATATTATTTGAATAATATCAAATCAATACGGCGGACGTCACTCGCGGAATAATAACTGGAGCTTCGAGGCTGCAACCAGCACCTGGAAACAAAAACATTTAACTCATTCTAATGATTTAGGGAAACTAATTAACATTATGTGAGCTCAAAATTTGTGAAAGCGATTCGAAGGCTCGGTACCATTCGAGGCTCTCCGCCACAAGGAGCGGATTCCACCGAGGGATCTATTCACAATGAAATCAAATCAAAAATAATTTAATTAATAACTTTGACTAGTATTTTGGTGTTCATGAACGTCAAATATGACGAAGACAATCCAGCAAAGGTTCCTCGTTCAAGAGAAAAGGCTGGTTTATACGTATTAAGTAAGTAACTACATTTTAACTTATGCAGCATTTAGTAGCAAGTTGAAATTTAGTTGTCAACTAAATTTTAAGTAGCAAGTTGTTTACATGCAATTTAATCGCTTAAAATTAAGTTAACGTTTAGTTACCTACTTAACTAATTAATACGTGTAAGAGCGTTTTCACATCAGGGCGTGAGCGTTAGAAGCGCGACAGCAGCGCGGCAGCGGCGTTTTTACCCGACTGCGCTAGAAGGAGGGTTATGTTTTTATAAATGAAATGATTTATCAGCAGAATGTGGTACATTAGATGTTACATAATGAAATGGAGCAGAACACATTCGCCAGATATGAACCAGCATGCAAATGTTTTACACAAGTCAATTTATTATTAATTAAAATTTAAATAACATCTACCTAATTTGCTTACAGTCAGAATAATTCTGCTCAACCCAAAGGTAAACTGGTCGAGAATGCTTTAGTGCATTAAGTTCGCCTTATGTACAAATTTATTTTGGCATTAAAGTTTAAATAAATAAATAAATAATTCCTCCAGTCATAATATTCCTTAAGGTGAATGATAATGTTATAATGTGAAGGCATGCATCCGCTGTCACATAGTATGTTCGTTCACGACTGTCGCGCTGCCCTGCTAAATCGCCTAAATGCGAAAGCGCTCTAAATCAGCGTAAAGAGAAGCGTCCTACTCGCGGTTACCTCGAGGCGGTCGGGCTCGGCGCGCGCGGTGGGCGGCGCGGCCAGCGCGGACAGCAGACGCGCGCGCCACGCGCAGCCCACGCACGCGCGCGCCGCCCGGCCCGCCGCGCGCACCGCCGCGCCCGCCGCCGCCGCGCCCAGACCGGACCACGCGCTCGCCACACCGCGCAGAGCCCACGCGCACCAGCACGACTCAGTCTCAGTCTCCTGCAGCACGATACATACAGTACTATAACGGTCTCTGAGCACGTAGAATTTTGTCCAATGACCCCAAGCTACCCCATCCTTATCGCTCGCGCGTAATTATATTGCTGTCGCGACTGTGCGACGGGCGCCCGCAGTGAGTGTGCGAGCGCAACAGCAACATAACTACGCGCGAGCGATAAGGATGGGTAGCTTAGGGTCATTGGACAAAATTCTACGTGCTCAGAGACCGGGCTTTAGTTAAATGTCATAACTATATGGCTAGCTAACGTGTTACTACTCGGAACTATAGACCCAAACTGAACTGTCATATCCGTGACATTGACAGCGGGGCCCCACCGTCAATACCGGAATCGCTGGTTCCGATTTTTGCTATAAAGTTGAACGATAGTGGTGCTCCCCTGTCAATGAGTTTGGTGGAACAGTTCAGTTTAGGTCATCTATATTAATCCAGTATTGATGATAATAGCGCCCTCCTGACAATAGCATAGCTGGGACAGTTCAGTTTAAGATACCTATATTTTAAGCAACATGCATTTATTCTGTCATTCACACGATAAAATTTTATGGACTGGTTACTCAAACATTTTTTTCTTTATCACTGCTGACTGCTTTATTAATAAAGAAAATTATTAAAACTAAATCATAAAGATGAATGCTCAATTTTAGTCAGCGGTTAAAACCCAGTTTCCATCAAAGCGGAGCAGAGAAATGTTTTGAATAATGAACCGGATGTCATTCTGCATTCAGTCATTTTTGGAGAATGAAATCTAATCGGTCATTCAATATATTTCTCCGCTCCATTCCACCGTTGAAAACTGGAACTTAGGTTCACGTCACAGACCGATATCACGAAAAATTTTCTTTTCCCATGTCCTTGATTTGATTTTATTTGATGCAATCTAATTTGTACATGCCCTGTACGTACCTCTGGTGGCACCTGTATATTGAGCAAGGCGGCGAGCGCGGCGCGCAGCAGGCGGCCGTGCAGGGGCGGCGCGGCGGGCGCCAACGCGTCCGCCAGCTCCAGGCACGCGAGCGCGTCGCCCGCGCCGCCTGCCACCGCCTCCGACAGGGCCCGACTGGCCTCCTGGGGGATTTGTGTATCAATTGAAAGAAAGAAAAAAAGATACATTTATTGCAATGGACATCACACAAATACAGGCAATTACATAGACATGACAGTGACGCATAATAATGGAAGAAGAAAAATATTAAAACAGTAAACTGAGCAGAGCCACCCATTCACCAACAAGATGCCCACTGCAACGGGACCCCACTCAGCATATGCTGTGGCCCACGGCGCTGGTTTTCAGTGTGCCCCATGCCGAGTGAGGGTCACGGACCATTGGTAAAAAATAAAATAGTAAGCTGCATAAAATTGTCTAGATGAACATACATATTAAATAGTATTAAATAATATTTAGTAGTAAATAGTAATTGAGGAATCAACTCCGCGTCTCATGTGTGTATTTATGATTTCCTCTGACGCAGTCGCGCCGTCACACCTTCGTTCGGCTTATTCCACTATTCCCCATTGACAATCCCCGTCAACGGGGATTAGTGAACTTTTTGTTCACTTTTCCCCGTTAACGCCAATTTTAGCTTATAATGTTATAAATAAAATCCTAATATAACAGGGATTGGTGAACTTTTTGTCAACGGGGAATAGTGAAATAAGCCTTTCGTTCGGAGCTATGCGACCTTCAGCTCACCCCGTGCGGGTCCGCGAAGAGGTCTTGCCCCAGCAGCGCGTGCAGCGCGCGGCGGCTCCGGCGGCGCAGCCCGCGCGAGCGCGCGCCCAGCGACGCGGCGCACAGCCACGCGCCCGCCACGCACGCCTCGTCGCAGCCGCCCAGCTGCCCCGACAGGGACGCTTCGCACACCTGGAACGTGTAATGATAAAGAAAGAAAGAAACATTTATTGCCATGGACATCACAAAAGAAAAAAGAGGTAAAATAAAAAAAAAAGCAAATAAGACAGAGGTGACATAAAACATACAATGAATGAGCAAGTAAACTAAGCAGTGCCACCCTGTTGCACAGCGATGCCCATCGCAATGGGACCCCACTCAGCATATGCCGTGGCCCCCGGTGAGGGAGGCCACGACGCTGGTTTTCAGTGTGCCCCATGCCGAGTGAGAGTCACGGACACTGACCTATACTGCATAAAATACAATATGTAGTGTACTTAAAGACTAACTGATCTGTGTGCCGTTAAATAAGGATTTTTTTTAAAATTTAATTAAAGTAAACGGGATTTATATTTATTGACAATATGTCATTCATTTTATTGTTTTTATTTTAACCATAATCAACTGTAAATAATTTTTTTTTGTTACTGTGAATGTCACAACATGTGACATTCTTGAATAATTTACATACTATTTGAACTGATTCACTTGTTAATGTTTGTTATCGACTGTGTTTGTTATTGCCGATTAAATTTGGAGAATAAGTATTCTTTTGTTTGGAATGATAACGGTTACCTACTTGCCCGAACGTGAGAATACCTGCTGTCAAGTGATTACTTGCTCAGTGCCTGCTGTGTAACGTGAGTTGTGAGGGATCGGAGGATCAGGAAGCCGGTTTGCTTTCAATGTATATATACATAAATAATAATAATAGTGCGCATATAAATTTTAAGTGTAAATACAGACGTAGTAGAAAATAGATAAGTTCAGTTCCACCGATGAGAGTCGATGAACTCGCATGAGACCGTAGGCTTTATTATTATAAAATCTTACATCTTCGGTGAGAGTCGCGAGAGTGGCAGGCGTGGCTTCCCGGAGGCTCTCCAGAAGCGCCACGGGCACGTAGTCCTGCGGCAGACGCGTCAGCATCGGAACGAGCGAGTCCGCGAGCGCGGGCGGCGCGGCGCGCGCGGCGGCCTGCACGCGCATGGCGGTGACGGCGGCGGCCAGCGCGGCCTCGCCCTCGGAGCCGCTGGAGTCGGCCGCGTGCAGCGCCACCGCCGCGTCGGCGGCACGCAGCGCTTCCAGCTCCCGCTCGCACTCGGCCTCGCGAGCCCGTTGACTCGCGAGCTCCTCCGCTGTCGGCATCCGAAGCAGCTCTTGCTGTAAAATTACGCGACTCGTTGTCTTATTGCATGCACCGAAACGTTCATAGCGTTCTTTGGTTTAGGATTTCTTACAGAATCACGCGAAAATGAAGTGTTGACGGATATGGGCGGCAATTCCTCATCATATTCTTCGTCACTCATTGCGTATGATGATAAAATATAGATTATTTGGATCCGTTGTTTTGTTTTTCACCCAAAACAAATACCCAAAGTTTGCCTAAAACCACAATAAAAACAAAAACAAACAACAACGCGCGCCGGCCGACACAGCTGTTTTGTTTTTTTTTTCGAAATGTCAGCTTATTTTAACGATTCAAAACGGATGGCGACACCTTGGCCACTCATTGGCCGTATATTAATATAAGTAATATAACCTCCTTACCAATCTATGGCTCGGCCTTTATAATCAAAAACTTCATTTATTTTAAAGTTTATCGTAATTTTTACGTTTTTTTCACAATCGAAGTAAGGAAGGAAATCGACACAATAGATTATGCAGCACATTGCACTGTGCAACACTATGACACTATTTGACATGACACTTCATGACAGTGACAGTTGGCCATTATCTATCAGTCGTCCGTCAGTTTGTGGTTTGTGTTTCGTGAGGCTGTCTGTTTTCAAGTTTGCAAATTCTTCTTACCTACATTTCTTTCATCAAGGAGTTTTACTTTTGCTCAGAATTCAGGAATTTTGATTGTACTTTTGGTCGTAAATAGTTTCTGTGGTAGTGTAAGATGTGGGAAGAAGGCAGCAGCAACAGTGCGGGCAGCGAGAAAGGAGGTGCGAAGTATGTGGACATCACAAAACACCACGACGCTGTCTTCAACGAGCTGATGCGGGAGTGCAAGCACAGCGCGCCCGGGGCCCGGCTGTCGGCGCGCCTGCGAACTTCGCTAGAGAGGTATTTGTCTTACACGTGATGATTATTATCGATCTGAGTTTAAAAATACCACTACTACTTTGTGTCTACTCTAGGAAACAAAGACTATTATTGATGATAACCATTATCGAGATGAGATAAAATTAACATTAGTTTAAAAGTTTCAATTATCAGCAACAAGTTTAGTGCTAAATCTTATTGTTAATCAGAATATTTAGATGACAATGAAAGTGAAAGTGTTTGCCTTGATGTTATAGGTGAAAAAAGATGTACTTGTGCGACTGTCGCTCTTCCTGCATCACATGCCATTTATGTAATTAAATACTTGTGGTACAAGTTGCAAGTGCATAAAGGCTCAGTGCCTAGTAACAAGTTATTGATTTCCTTAATGCCTATTTTTGTTGTATGAATAGTTTTTGTTGTGTTGTGTACCACAAATGGTTTTGGTTATTGTAGCAATGGTATTAAAATTGTTTAGGACTATTTGAAAACTTGATAAAGTGGGAACGGTCAAGAGTTGAGTTAAGCATAATTTATATGCTAATGCTGATAGTAACCAACTGGACCAGTAAATAAAAGGATCCAGTTCAATTACAAGTAAATAAAATAAATAAAAAGCTTTTATTTCCACAAGTTTACAATTTTATAAATTAAGTTAGAAGCATTTGTCTTCACTCTTGTGGCACCCCTGTATGGGCAAAAGCCTCCTCCATTCCGCTCCATTTCTTCCTGTCCTGGGCTAGGTCGAGCCAATTTTCTCCCGCTACTCTCATTATATCATCAGCCCACCTTTCTTTGGGTCTCCCAACATTCCTCTTCCCCTTCGGTCCCTTCCATTCTGTTGATGTTATAGTCCATCTTCTATCTTTGTACCTTGCTAGGTGTCCAGCCCACTGCCATTTTAGTTTTAAAGCTAAAATCGAAAGGAATAAAAATCGAAAACCGCTATCTCAGCCATTTAAGATTCGCCGATGACATTGTGATTTTCTCAGAGACACAAACGCAGTTGAAGAATATGATATGCGAACTGGCAGAAGAAAGCATAAAAACAGGTTTAGCTATGAACATGTCAAAGACAAAAATAATGACGAACAGTCTCAAAACACCAACATGGGTACATGGAAAATGCATAGAATATGTCGAGGACTACATATACCTGGGAAAACAGGTCTCATTCAACAAAGATAGCAACGAAGAGGAAATAAGCAGAAGGATAAACATCACCTGGAAAAAGTTCTGGTCGCACAAAGAGATCCTGAAAGGCAACTATAGCTTGCACCTGAAAAGAACCGTAGTCGAAACCTGCCTACTACTATGCTTATTATACGTGAGCCAAACTTGGGTGTACCAGACCAAAAATAGAGCAAAAATAGAATCATGTCAACATGCGATGGAGAGGAGCATTCTGAAAATAAGAAAAATTCAAAAAATCAGAAACAACAAAATTAGACAACAAACAAAACTAACAGATGCCCTCCAAAAAGCTTTAAAACTAAAATGGCAGTGGGCTGGACACCTAGCAAGTTCAATTACAAGTATTATTATCTAAATCAAAATCAAATAGTAAATTCCATACACATAGGCCCAAGGGCCCCTTTTTAGGGCACATAATATACACGTCCGAAATATAGTTTGCCCTACCATCATTAGAAGTGTTCCCACCAGCAGCTTCCCAAATACATTTTTTGCAAACACCTGTACCGCTAAAAACCATATCTAATTCTGAAAAACTGGATTGCCATGGGAAAGGCAATCATGTCAATGGAAAGACAAAGGCCGTTAGTGAACTTTTTGTCACATGTAACGGTTAGCTAAGCGATTTATATTACCTGGTTTATTATTACCTGGTGCCATAGCTAAGGTAGAAGTTTGTGCCTGGCGCCATAGCTCCTATTGAAGCTAATTAGTTTTTTAAGAGCAAAGATAATTGCACCCTTCATTGCATGTTATTTTGTGTCTGACTTATGCACTATTACTCCCTGTGCTATGTAACAATCAGTTGCAACCATGGGCCTAGGGGGGGCAGATAGTTGGACCCGCCTGGGTATGCCTATGGTTGCGACATCGGTGAGCAGTAAGCTTTGTCCGGCAGGATGTGCCCGGAGGAGCGGCGCGCGGTGGTGTGCCGCACGGCGGAGGGCTGCGCGCCGCTGTTCGTGGCCAGCAAGCGCGGCAACGTGGAGCTGGTGGAGTACCTGGTGCACGTGTGCGCGGCCGAGCTGGAGCAGCGCGGCGTGTACGAGGTGCCCGACGACCGCTCCGTGCACACGGTCACGCCGCTGTGGTGCGCCGCCGTGGAGGGCCGGCTGGACGCGCTGGGCGTGCTGGCGGACGCGGGCGCGCGCGTGGACGCGCCCAGCGACAGCGGCTCCACGCCCGTGCGCTCGGCCTGCTTCATGACGCACCTGGACGTGGTGCGCTTCCTGGTGCAGCGCGGCGCCGACATCCACCGCCCCAACCACAACGGCGGCACCTGCCTCATCAACTCCGTGCAGTCCGTGCGCCTCTGCACCTTCCTGCTCGAGCACGGCGCGCAGGTCAGGCCATCTCTTGAGTCTCTGTCTGTTTAACACCATTTTTGAAACTGTATATTTTGTTACCATCGTTGTTCTGAGTGTCACCAGGTAAAATGCTGAAAATCCTTATAATTTTCAATGTTCTGTTGTAATACATACTTAATGTGTCATGTTTAAGCGCGCTTTTTAAACCTGGGCTGCACCATCTTACTTCAGCGTAACTATAACACTACTATAACACACGTCAAAAGTCTATCAAATTCCACATAAAAACCACTGGTTATGGATAGTTAAAGTAAGGTGATGTAATTCTTGGCTTCTTCATCTTGTCTTCTGGGTAATCTTTTGCTTCCGTCGTAATCACCGTAATTAGTATAAAATATCTAATAAAGTTTAAGAATATTGTGTTGTAACTGTTAGAGTTGTGAACTGTATTTATTTTTGGATAGTACTTGTAATTTAATTTATCATGCTGTGTATACTAATACTGGCTTACGGTCCAGTATGTAATTAACACTCTTTCTTTACGATGAAGCCTAGACTGTAAACTGTTTGTATATCTATTACAAATAAATAAAAAATTCAGCCTCAGTGCAATGTGAATATTGGTTGCTGTGCAGGTGGACGCGCTGGACATGCAGCACAAGACGGCGCTGCACTACGCCATCCAGGAGCACCGCGTGGAGACGGCGCGCCTGCTGCTGGAGCACGGCGCCGACCCGCACCTCGCCTCGCGCGCCGGCGACGACGCGCTGCGCACCGCCTGCCTCAAGGTGACGTCAGCGACTCTATGGATGATTTATTTATTTATTTATTCAGAAACTCAACAGCTGTTTTACAATATTCATGTTAGTTTGATGAGCATTAAATCTAAGCCAATTAAAGAGTTTCCTAACTGCTTAAAGTTCGTACATTATTACATTTATCAGTAATGAATAATGAGTACCAAGCGCTGCATGCTCAACCATGCCTAAAAATAATAATCATGATTGAACATGCTACTTCAACAAACTCCTAGTTCATAGCACGTGGAGCTGATGACCGTTGGGCCAGAAACGTTCTCGAGTGGCGACCACGGGCTGGAAGACGGACAGGCCTCTTACTAGGTGAAGATCTGGTGAAGGTCCTGGAGGAACCTGAACGCGGGCAGCGCAGGACCGGTCGTTTTAGTAACTCCTTGGAAGAGGCCTTTGTCCAGCAATGATGATTTTTGCCATGCCGATCTATTGTGATCGCCACTGTTTTCCAATTTGCCTCCGAGTCCTGCATCAATTAGTGTATTATCTTTTGGGGAGCGATATGTTTTACATTAGGCTTAGGATGTAAACTACGCTTGTGCATCGAAGATCCATAGTCCGTGAGGATATGTAATGTAGTGGCATTTCATCCGCCTCATGGCACATCCTGCACGTTCTTGTTTCGGACAGTCCCATAGTGGACAAGTTCTTGTTCAAGCCGCAATGTCCAGCGAGGACTCGAACTAGGATGCGCACAATATGTGGGATGTAAGGCAGGGTACTCACCTGCCATGTAGCATGTAACATGTCCAACTTTCAAGTGAGTACGGCTCGTCCACGGTCATCGCGATATAGCGATATATATATATATACAGCTAGATATAGCTGCGAGCTCCTGGATCCTAATGCGAGCCGCCTTTGTGCTCGCAGTGATACCACCAGTCGGCGGGTCGCTGCGATCTCCCTGCGAACCACGCGCGAGCAGCTCGCAGCGGGCTCGTGCCTATGCACTCACTTGATACAGTATCTGATACATTACATGCTACACGGCTAGATGAGTACCCTTCTTAATGGTCTAGTGTCCACCCCACCCCAGAAAGAAAATCTTAGAAATAGAAATGGGATAATCGTCCAGAAGGAAGAAGTGTTGAAGCAATTTGGACTGTATTACCCAGGACGCAAAGAAGTGTTGAAACAATTTGAAGTGTATTCCCAGAGTAAATACAAATGAGTAGGTCATCTTTATAGAAACGCACAGAGCGCGGTTTGTATGTGAGCGCGCGCCAGTACGTATGCGGCGCGCACGCACACACTGACAAAATTCAGCGCACCTCACTGGTAATCCACGCTAAATTTTGTCAGTGTGTGCGTGCGCGCCGCATACGTGTTGGGTTGGCGCGCTCACATACAAACCGCGCTCGGGCGTTTCTATGAAGATGAACCTACTCATTTGTATTTACTCTGGTATTACCAGGCCTGTTCATCTCCGCGAGTTTACATCGAAAACAAAACACGCACGATGGCCCACCTACAGGATACTATTCGACAAGCCCTCACATACGAGCGAACATTGACTCACGCACGCGTATTCTTGTGTATGATGGAAGATAATAAAGAAAATGGTGTACTAAATACTGTGCAGTATTTAACTGCCTAAATAATAATAAAAACACAGAATTTACTTTTTTAAGTTGTCTCAAGACACTGAGAGGTAAATAAGTAATTAATATTATTCATGATAATTCATGCTAAATCATGTATTTCCTCCGCCATTTTCCGCAGTTTGGCACCTCACGTCACATCATTTTACCGAAGTCAGCCCTATAGCTTCGGCGCAGTGCCGATCACTGACGTTTGTCAACAAAACGGTGCTTGACTCTTGAGGCAGGCTAAATTACACCATTGTTATTGACATTGAGCATACATTTTTTTAAATACCTTCGCGAAGTAAAACTTCTGTACGTAGTACTTATTATTATTCTGTGGTATTACCAGGGCGCAGCACAGATAGTGGCGCTGCTGGCGGCGCGCGTGCGGTACCCGGCGGCGCGGCTGGCGGACGCGTACGAGCTGCTGGGCGCCACGCAGCTGGACGAGTTCAACGACGTGGCCGCCGCGCTGGCCGCCTGGCGCCGCGCCACCGCCATCCGCCACGCCGGGCCCGTCTATGTGGAGAAGACGCCGGTGAGTACTATACTATGTTTATAATATCCGTTGTCTAGTACCCATAGTACAACTTTGCTTAGTTTGGGACTAGAAGCGTAGTGTAAAATGTCCAAGGATATTTATTCATTTATATCCGACGCAACTGACTGAATATCGGAAGGCTGGACTAGATTGCTACGTGAATATTGATGTGCCGTTCCCGAGAACGCTCTCCTCACTGAGAATATTCTCGAGAGCGCTCCCGGGAGCGTTCTCCTAAGTGAGAAAGGTTGAGAATCATGTTTATCAAATGGAAATAAACAAACTTTCTTAAGTAAAATAGTATTAAATTAAGTCGACAGATAAGTGTATATTAAACAATTCACTCTATTTGCAGAGAAAGGCTATATTCTCAGTGTTCCCGAGAATATTCTCGGGAACTTTCTCGGCAATATTCTCGGCAACTGTTCCTTTATTATATTTTATTTTTTTCGTCGTGAAATGTCGTTTTAATGATATGTAAGATGACAGAAATTTCTTTTTACATGCAATTAAATAATATAACTGTCCATTTTTTCGTTTTTAACACGCTTTTATTAGGTCGTTGTGTATGTAACTAACTATGTAATGGGATCTTAGAATCTGAATTACATGCACTTCTAAGTCTTGTATCATCATGAAACTTGATGACAATACAATATTGTGGTACCAGCTGGTCTGATGATGGGACTGGAAGGTGGCCAAAGGAACTCCTAAACGAAACGGTGGAATCACATCGAGTTTGGGTTCATTGGATTTGTCTTTTCGAGATCTTTAAGTGCTAGATAATGTCCAGGGTCCTAATGATGGAGTCAGGAGGTGGCCATAGGAACTCCTAAACGAAACGGCGGAAACTCATCGAGTTTGGGTTCGTTGGATTTGTCTTTTCGAGCACTTTAATGCTAGATGATGTCCAGGGTCCTGATCATTCCTGTTAGTAATTAAAAGCGTGTTTTTAGTTTTTAAACTATTCTTATTTGACATTAAGGGCATATTTCACAATCGCTTAGTAAGGGCCTGTTTCGCCACTTCTGGATAAGTTGTGGATAGGCTGTCTGCGGATCATTTGACACATTTTTATATAAAATACGTGCTAGCTAGATTGATCTTCTGTACGAGATTAGAATGGTTCTCAAACAGCTGAAAAACAACAAGGCACCGTAATCACGGCTGAGCTTCTGAAAGCAGGTGGAACGCCGGTACTAAAGGCTTTTCAGAAGCTGTTCGATTCCGTCATCCTCAAGGGAATTATGCCTACGGCATGGCAAAGAAGTATGGTGATACTCCTCGTCAAAAAAGGCAACAAAACCTTGTTGAAGAATTATAGACCTATTTCGCTTCTGAGCCATATCTACAAGCTGTTTTCGATAGTCATTACGAATTGTCACGCTAGCAGGCTTGACAACTTTCAGCCCCCCGAACAAGCCGGTTTCTGAAAAGGCTTTAGTACCATATACCATAATAATATACGCTACGGCAGATTATACGGAAGATCAAGGAGTATAATCAGCCACTTTGCGTTTGTGAACTATGATAAAGCCTTCGATTCGATTGAGACATGGGCAGTGCTGCAGTCTCTCCAACTGTGAAAGGCTTGTACAAACACGCCATAGTAACAGTCCGTTTCAAGATCAGGACCCGAAACCTATCCAGTTGCAGCGAGGGGTGAGACAGGGAGACGTCATCACCACCGCCTAGAAGATGTTTTCAAGCTTCTGGGCTGGAGCGGATTTAGCAGAAAGATCTAGGCACAATGCTCGATGGGCTCAACAGAGTCTCTCAACAAGTGGGTCTCAAAATGACCATGGACAATATTTAAAAATCATGTCTAAAAACCGTGTTGCACCCACTCCTCTAAAAGTTGGAGACTCTTCTACACTCGATTTTGTTGACAACAATGTATACCTGGGACAAACAGTCCAGTTAGGTAGGTCCAACTTCGAAAAAAAAAGGTCAATCATCGAATCCAGCTCGGTTAGACAGCCTTCGGGAAGCTTCACGATATTTTCACGCGGCGTCTCCGTCGCGTCGCCGCTCCGCTTTAAATCCGCTTTGAATCCGCTTGAAATCCGCCAGAGTGGCAAGGGCCTTAAAATTCAGAGGCACTCATGTTCAAATACCGTAGCCGAGTCCTAAAGCCGCGGTATGCGTTCGCCACGAAAAGAGTGAGCAAGAAGACAGCAATATCTCACTGACACGTTTCATGCCTTGTTTATAACGACTAGTCTTAACGCCCAGTTAATAAAACATCGAAACATTACAAATAAATTCACATATAAACAACAAAATTAAAATTCAAACTAAATTTATTTGGCGAGAACACTGAGAATATTCCCGGGAGCGTTCTCGGTTCTCGAGAATATTCTCACTGGGAATATTGCCGGGAACGAGAACTTTCTCAGCGGCACATCTCTATACGTGAATGAGTGAAGACCGAGGGAGATAATTTACTGAAATACCCCTCCTCATAACACAAACAAAAAAGCAAGACAAAACATCTGATTATGACCCAAGTCGATTGCAGATATAAAAAGGAAAAAAAATGTATACTCGACGTAACAAAGACTCGTGGCAGGCGGGGCCATAAAATTTTGAAAACAGAGATGCACACTCGTAATGCACCGTCTTTCATTACATCGCCTGCCACGAGTCTGCGCCGAGTATAATCGAGTACTTTTGTAGAGTAACTCTCCTTTAGTAACTAAACTACACTACCTACTGACTAAAATACTATGCTAGAAGCTTTAAAAATGTGGTGTTGGAGAAGGGCATACCCTGGATACAATTTTGAACCAATCTCTCAATTATCAAAGAACTTTGCATCTTGCTTCTTCCATTGTTCAAAGTCGTATTCTCGCTTTCTTTGACCATATCACACGTGGAGATAACACTGATGTTAAATAACTTGTAGTGTAGGGGAAAGGTTGAAGGCACTCTTGTGACTTGCGATACTCGCCTGTCAAAATAGAACAAAATGAATTGGCTCGTCTCAAACAATACCTACTCGAGTAAATTTTGGGTGTTATAGGACACATTTACACCCCGATCGAGCTAACTGCGCACCTCTGGAATGCGACTCTTCCTTCCATTTACCCCCACACCTCGCGTTCGCTTCGCCCGTACCAGATGCCCGACCAGACCCATCGATGTGCCGACTGCTAGGACGCGCGCCGTGATACACTTTATCGACGTCAAAATGTATGAGCAAAATCGATAAAACGGCGTGATAACCGCTTATCGCGGCGCGCATCCTAGGCCTACAGGTTCGCAGTTAACTCGACCGGTAGCCTTATTCACGTAACAAAAGTTCAATGACAACAAATCGCTGAGTTGCGATCCTATCGAGTAATCGTTCTGTCAAAACGTTGTAAAAAAAATGACCCTTGTGAATACGGATTTAGAACTGTTTTTCAATGGGACGACTTCTGAACGTCAGCGAGATCTTGACTGTCAAAATATGTGAATTAGGCCACGGAGCTATTAAATTACTCGCCATTCGACTAGTCTGGTCTGCGAGCACGTACAATTTTGTCCAATGACCCCAAGCTACCCATCCTTATCGCTCGCGCGTATTTAAATTGCTGTCGCGACTGTGCGACGCGCGCTCGCAGTGAGTGTGCGAGTGTGAGCAACATAACTACGCGCGAGCGATAAGGATGGGGTAGCTTGGGGTCATTGGACAAAATTGTACGTGCTCGCAGACCTTTAGTGCAAACAAGGCTTAACACTGCACGTCACAGGTGCGTGCCCTGCACCCGGCGCTGGGCGGCGCGGCGGAGTGGCGCACGCCGGGCGAGCTGGAGGCGGCGGCCACCGACATGGACGCGCTGCGCACGCAGGCGCTGCTCGTGTGCGCGCGCGTGCTCGGGCCCGCGCACAAGGACACCGTGCTGCGCCTCATGTACAGGTAGCGAGCGCACAGGGACGGCGGCCACCGACATGGACGCGCTGCGCACGCAGGCGCTGCTCGTGTGCGCGCGCGTGCTCGGGCCCGCGCACAAGGACACCGTGCTGCGCCTCATGTACAGGTGGGCGGCCGTAATACCAGAGTAAATACAAATGAGTAGGCCATCTTCATAGAAACGCACCGAGCACGGTTTGTATGTGAGCGCGCCAATACGTATGCGGCGCGCACGCACACACTGACAGAATTTAGCGTGGATTAGCGGGGAGTTGCGCCGAATTCGTCACACACAAAGTGGCCGAAGTAACTCTTACAATTGGAATAAGGTTGTGTTGTGTCACGAATTATTTGACGCTGGCTGTACACGAGCGAGCTGAAGGAATGCGGAAAAACAACGGCTCTATTCTGCTAAATAGCAATGTTAAAAATCTAAATCTTTATTTGTATGTAGGTAGGCCCATTCCAGAAAGATGTCAGGCAAAGACGGCGAGACATTGTAAGGCGAGCAACATCCGCCCACAATAATCCACACTCCTGACGACGACTGAGATGACTGAAAAGAAGAAGGCTCTTTCCAGGGCACTTATGCACGTCCCAAACATAACTTGCCCTAGACAACATGTGGGCTTGTGCTAAGAAGTGGCGGCAGAAACTGACCGATTTTCTTTCTTTTGTTTTTGTTCAATACTAAAGCTACTTATCATAACGATTTCAGAGGAGCGTCATATGGTGACGCATTCCGCTATCAGCGCTGCATCGAGCTGTGGACGTGGGCCCTCGAAATCCGCATACAGAAAGACTCCCTGCTTTACACAGGTCAGTATTATCTTTCTTTTAGATAAATTATCTTAAGTACCTTTCAAAAAGTCTAGTGATCTTGAAAGAGGTAAATATAATGTAAACTATAAACTTCTTTACTCTATTTTATGAAAAACTCGACAAAATACTTCTAACGTCGAAGTTTCTTGTCTTTGTTGGTTAACCTTATATCCGCGCTACTTTGTTTCTCCATTTAACGTCCACTCTATTAATATTCCGAGAGGCTCAGTCCCTTAAGCGTTTTAAATGTTTACATTTGTCGTTTTTTATTTGTGTGTATTATACAGTGTGAGTCACGATAAAGTGTACATATGAAATTAGGTGAAACTAGACCTCTTCCAATTACTTATTGTAAAGAAAACGTAATAACTTTTAAACTAAGAGGGAGGTATATCCTGATAAAATAAAAACAGTAATAATGCTAAACAACAGACGATACTAAAAAATACATAAAATACTCTGAAAATGCCAACAAATAATAAAAAATGATACTTTTTAAAAAAAATCTGCTTGTAAATTCGTGTTTTTTGGTTATTTGATAAATTTCTCCAAAAAATGCCCCTATAACAGGTGGTTTTTATTACTTTGTATTATCCTCTATCGTATTACCTTCGTAAAACCAAAAGTTGTTTATCGTGACTCACACTGTATACGAGTGTTGTGACGGCCGCAGACACGTGCCACACGGCGTGCGCGCTGACGCGGCTGATGCTGGACGCGCGCGCCGGCCGCCTGGAGCGCGGCCGCGACCTGCCGCGACACCAGGACGTCGTCTCCGTCTTCCGCCTGCTCGCCGCAGACTTGCCCGGTCAGTCCCACTCTAATTCTTGTATGATCAAGTGCCATTTACCCTATTGTCATTGCTTGTCGAAAAGCATTTTATGATATCATCCAAATATACGATACGACTGACGATACAAACAAAATAATTTATTATGTACTCTATTTTCCTGTAGCTCTACTGAGGCACAATTTGAAAGCCTAATCACATGTTTATAATCTAATTTAGGACCAAAAAATACACTTACCATTTGTAAAACTTACACTAACATTTACCACAGGTATCTGGCAATAACCCTGAACGAAGTTCATGGAATTGTTATGATCTTTTTTTGTTTCAGCCTGCCGCCGCGCGCTGGAGGTGCGGCCGGTGTTCAAGAAGCAGGCGGAGACGTTCGACCGCGCGCTGCGCTGCGTCACGCACCTCGTGTACCTGCTGCTCGACACGGCCGAGGCGCCCGACGAGCGCGAGGAGGTACATACATAGCTTCGGACCACTGTGTTTGACTACTTTGATTAAAACAGGACTATTTATACAGGGTGTTAGGTAAATGGGTATATGAGCCGAGACTAGCCCATGTTAACATACTCATATAAATACTATAGTGGTGTCAGAAAGTGGATATCGTAATATTTAATAAAAAATATTTTCCCATACAAAACTAAATAAATTATTATTATTTTAATTTTTGGACAGCCCTACGATCGCGCAACTCCCTCCTAGGTCAAACGTGGTCAAACGGTGTAGGGGTTAGCTCCCTTACACTTGGCGATAGTAGTAGTATGTTGATGTAGTTAAGTTTAGATGTAGTAGTTGAGTACAATAAGGATAAGTTGTTCGGGAGCGGAATGTTAAATGAAAGTGTCCGTCACCGATGAGCGTGTTTATTGCACTGAAAAATATTATAACAATTGAGTTAAGCGTTGACGGTAAAATGCGGTGTCGGCGAAATATAAGATGTCGAGTGTGCTCGTACATGCTGCCAAATTTTAAGAAAAGAAGAAAAATAAAAGTTTATGGCGATGACGCCTTATCTAGTTTACGAGCAGCAGATACGATCACCTCGTCTACACTATCGATATCCGCGGTCTGCTCGCTGTGCCTCGTGCGTAGTGGCTGCGCGGCGCTGCTCGAGTCTTGCTGCTCTCGACGGTTCACGCTGCAGCCTCGATACCTTCTTAAGCGTAGAGTCCCCCACACAAGGAATGCAGCAATGATGAATCCAATTACAGAGTACAATACATAATTGTGTTTCTCGTGTGTGAGTGATTGAACACTTAAAGCTTCTTGTTGTTCCTTGATGTTGTCAATTTTGTTTTTCAGTAATGTTAGAGCTTCCTTGTGGTCTTCAGGGACAAATGTGTGATTGAAGTCGGTGAGAATGTGGTTTATGCTCGATTCGCGTATGTACATCGTTTCTTCGCTTGTTGTTAGTTTTAGTTCGCTGTGGTAGTCATTGCGTGCGTGAATGATGAAACTGTCTCCTTTCAGCATGCAACCGAGGCCGAGTGATAAGATTCCCGTGCCGCGTAGGTTTTGTGACGTAACTCCAGCTGGACAGAAAATGCGCGTAGTGCAGTCTTCGCAACAGGAGAATAGCCACGCGCCGCGATTGTGTAATCGCACCCACTTGTCGTTGCAATTTGATACTCTTGTACGGCATGTCGATAAGTTCCCATTGTTTAATAATTGCGCCTCACACAATGTGTCGGCGACTTTTATGTTATAAATAGGTTGATTTATAACACATAATAGTTTGTTATCTTGCAATGATATGCAGGATGTTACATCTCGCTCTTCCAGAAGTACTATCATGTCTCTCCTTAGGTTGACAGCGAGGTATTCTGATGTAGGTTCAATATGTTTCTCTCTGTTTTCAGTTATTTGTGGTATAGGAATGATGCGGTTGAGTTCGTATTGTTCATTGTTTATGAGTGGTAACTTCACTTCAAATAGTAGGTATGCACTCGTTAAACGAACGTGTACACGCGCTAGCTTGTACAGTCCCCGAGTACAATGACGTGTGTTGACACAGGGCAGTGATAAGTCGCTTGGCAACTGGCCGGAGATGATGTTGAGCTGCTCCTCAAATTGATCAGGCTTGATCAGATGGGTGTCGACTTTCCCGTCCCTTACGTCAGTCACCAAGTCCAGTAGCTGTTGTTGTATTTGCCGTATATTGGATAATATCAGGTTTACGGCAAGGGCGGTGGCTGTTATGTACAGGGCGTTGTCTTGCTTGAGTTGTATACGTTCTTCTGCTTCTGTGAGATGTTTGTTGATGATGATGAATTGCCTGTTCATCACTTCCTCGTTTCTCTTGAGAAGATTGTATTCACTTTCGATGATAGATGTGTGATTTTTGTAGAGGTTCAGAAGATGATTTTCATTTGATTGTATGATTTTGATGTCTTTCTCGTACTGAGTAGCAAATCTTTCATCTAGTGTTCCAAATAAAGAATTTGCTATGTATCCGATTGCGTTCACAAGTCCTCTTTTGTGACGCGACAGTCCATGTTCTGAATGTAAGATCTCATTGTAGTGTTGAATTTCGTTAAGTTCATGTTGAAATTGAGAAGAAATTGTAAGAAATGCGGCTTCCTTTTTGCAAAGTGAGGTCAAATGATTGACATTGTTTTGTATGTTGTCCAAACTTCGCCAGTATGTAGTCATGTTGTAATATACAACCATTTTCCACTCGTCTTGTATTATTTGTATATCAGCCACCTTGTCAAAGTAAACAAGTCGTGAGGGGCTGAGCTCTGTTACGTTGACCATGTCTTGCATACTAGGTCCAACACACATTGTAAATATCATGAGCAGCGAACAAAATAAGTTGTTGAAGTGTTTTGTGCTGTTCTTGGTACTTCTACGTTTATGTTGTGTAGCAGAATTGGTTGTTTCGTTGTTGGCAGGCGGGTTGGTTGTGGTAGCGATGTTAGTTGGCTCCAAAGGAAGTCGTGACAATTTCGTAATTGGTCGTTTCATGTTGCTTGATTTAGTTTTCAGTGTGACGACGCGTACACGACCGTCAGGCCCAGGATGTGTTTCTAGTACTCGGCCCAGCATCCATTTGGCAGGAGGGATGTTGTCCTCTTTCACAAGAACGACGTCTCCAATTTCTAAGTTAGTTGTAGGAAAATGCCACTTGCTTCTTATTTGCAGGGTTTGGAGATAGTCAGCGGACCACCGTTTCCAGAAGTCCTTAAACATTTTCTCCGTAAGTTGCCATCTTTTTGTGAGTGTCGTGTCCTGGCCTTCAGTTGATAGTGGTGGTTCTAAAGTTGGCTCGCCGATCAGGAAATGAGCTGGGGTCAAGCAGTCAATGGTGTCGATGTTTTCTGTTAACGCTACCAGAGGCCGAGAGTTGAGGCACCCTTCTATTTGTGTTAGCAGTGTGGTGAACTCCTCAAATGTTAATTTTTGGTCCCCGAGTACTCGTTTGAGATGATGTTTGAGACTCTTGACCGCTGCTTCCCAGAGACCGCCAGCCGTGGGCCAGGAAGGAGCATTGAAATGCCATTCAATGCCCCACTCAGACAGGTTAGTGATGACGTCATTGTTTATGTAGTATTCCAGTGCCTCCCTTCGTTGCTTTTCCAGAGTCCGTGCCGCGCCCACAAAGTTCGTGCCGTTATCGCTGTATATGTGTTGGGGCTTTCCTCTACGGGCACAGAAACGTTTCAAGGCGTTCAAGAAGGCAGCTGTGCTGAGATCGGACACCAGTTCGAGGTGAAGAGCTTTCGTACACAAGCATACGAACACCGCTACGTAGGCTTTCAATGTCTTGATGCCTCTGCCTTTATTTGCTTTGACTTCCACATGTCCAGTGAAATCAACACCAGTGTGAGTGAACGGTCGGGATGGGGTGACACGTTCTGGTGGTAAGTCTGCCATGAGTTGATGGTTGGGTGCAGATTTGAAGCGATGACACGTGATGCACCGTGAAAGTTGTTTCTTCACTGCTCGTAGGCCACTGATTATCCAATATCTATTGCGTAGATACGTTAGAGTTAATCTGGCTCCTCCGTGTAGGGTCGTCTTGTGAGCTTGATCAATCAATAACTCCGTTAACTTGTCATTGTAGGGCAAGATAATAGGATGTTTTTGTTCTTGACTCAAGTTTGCGTTTCCCAGTCGCCCACTGACACGTAGGATTTTGTTTTCATCCAGGATGGGGTTCAAACTAAGAATGCTGCTAGTTGATCTCACCCGATTGTGTTTATTTAATTGTGCAATATCGTCAGCGAAGTGATTAATTTGTATTGCCCTGATAATTGCATTATGTGCGGTTTTCAGGTCACTCGTTGTTAAGTACGATGTTTGTTTGGCATTTTTGACGTCACGTGCATTGTTTATGAATCGAAATATCCAACTTAGGATTCGTGTTACACGCGCCATAGAGCTATTGTTATGTAGAAGTGACTCAATTAATGGCGCGGATTGTTGAGACACACAAACTTGTTTCATCCTTTTCAGTTCAGCTTCAGTATGAAATGTTTCTTGTTTTGGATGTTCGTTGCTGTTTAGCCAGATGGGGCCTTTCCACCAAATGGGATGTGATATGAGTTGTGATGGTGTCAGTCCTCTGCTGGCACAGTCCACAGGGTTGTCTTCGGATTTTAAATGTTTCCAACAGGCAGCAGGCATGGTTTCTATTATCTTCACCACTCGGTTAGAAACGAAGGTTTTCCAACGAGACGGGTCGCCATGTAACCATCCCAGTACCACAGTTGAGTCAGTCCATCCGTAAACAGTTACATTCTGAATGTTTATTGAGTCTATGGTCTTTTTCATTAGTCTTGATAGGAGCTCGGCGCCACAGAGTTCCAGTTTTGGTAATGAAATCGGTTTTCTCAATGGGGCAAGTTTGCTTTTTCCAGCTACTAACTCGATAATGTGTTTTCCATGTGCATCGGTTGTTTTACAGTATATAGCGCACGCATAGGCCTTCTCAGATGCGTCGCTGAATCCGTGAAGTTCAAATGTCTGTGACGTATTTCCCATCCATCGATTTATTTGTATGTTATCGATTTGGGGAAGTTCTTGTCGAAATTTATGCCAGTCTCTTTGTATGTTTTCAGGAAGGGGTTCATCCCAGGTTAATCCTGAAGACCATGTTTGTTGAAATAGTAATTTAGCTTTTACAGTTACAGGTGAGAGCCATCCAAGTGGGTCGTACAGTTTAGATATGTCCGATAGCAATCCCCGTTTTGTTGTGACGTCAGCCTTGCCGTCTTCATTGTGTTTGAATGTAAATTGATCTGTGCTCGGATTCCAGTTAATACCGAGTGTTTTGTTTGTTTCCGCATGTTTAAAGTTGATCATGTTTTGATTGATGAGATTTTCAGGTAAGTTTTGTAGTAATGAAGGACTATTACTAGCCCATTTGCGAAGGTTGAATCCTCCGCCTATCATCATGTTGATAAGTTCAGTTTGTGTCGCTTGCGCCACTTCGATTGTGTTGCTTCCACCCAGCAAGTCATCCACGTACAATTGATGTTCCAAAATGTTGGAGGCGAGAGGGTACTCATGACCATCATCCTTGATAAGTTGTTTAATAGTGCGCATGGCTAAGAATGGCGCAGCCTTCGTACCGTATGTAACAGTGCAAAGTTGGTACTCTGTGATAAGGTCTGCTGTCGAATCTCGCCACACGATTTTTTGTAAGTGTTGATCTTCTTCACGTACTAGTATTTGTCTGTAGAACTTCTCAATGTCCGCTGTGTACACGAATTGATAGGTTCTCCAGCGCATAATGATAGCTTGAAGATCTTGTTGAATGTTTGGGCCACCTTCCATCAACGCGTTGAGGCTGTGACCTGATGATGTGTTGGCAGAAGCGTTGAAAACGACACGGAGTTTAGTAGTAGTGGAATCGGGTCTAACGACTCCATGATGAGGTAGAATACAGCTGGGCTCGCGTGATGTTGTGCATTTCTTCATGTGATCAAGTTGCAGGTATTCATGAATGAATGCTTTGTAGCTTTTAGCCAGCTGTTCATCCTTAGCTAGTCGTTTCTCTAGTTGTTTGAATTGGGCAATGGCTGGTGGCTTTGTTGTGCCCAAATGTTGTTCATAATTCGGTTTCATGGGGATTTTCACTTCATAGCGCCCGTCGTCCCGTCGGCGTGTAGTGTTGTTGTATAGAGTTTCGCAATAGTGACCATCTGGTGACTCAGGGCGTGTTTCCATGATTTCCTCCATTTCCCAGAATCGTGAAATGTCGTCAATGTTGTTGAGAATGACGTGGCAGTTGAAAGTTTTGACGTTTCCCATCAACACCCACCCAAGTTTAGTTTGTTGTGCAATGGGTGCTTCCGGAGAACCTCGTAGTATGCCCGCCATGATGATATCTGCATAGATACCAGCATCCAGTAAGATATCAATTGGCCGAGAAACATTGTAGTCTGGATCGGCCAAGTTGATGTTGCGTAGATGAGGCCATTGTTGCTTGTCAAATGTGTAGTTGGGGAGGTTGGTCATCATTTTTGACATGATGAGTGCTTCAGTTGTAAATGTGTAATCTCCAAATAGTGATTCACACACAAGTTGAATCGTACCGTTACTTTGATTGGTCGAAAATCCGATACCAGATATAGTTGCGTTTTGTTTTCTACGTTGCAGTCCTAGACGTTGAGCAGCTGATTCTGTTATCAAGTTTATTTGTGATCCTTGATCAAGCAAACATCTCAGTTTTAGGTAAGTTCCATCAGCTGACCTAATTTTTAGTTGGGCTGTAGCAAGTAAAACTTCATTGTAATCGCCGGTAACATGATTCGCCTTGCGTTGTGACTGTTTCGTGGAGGTCGTAGGTAGTTGCGGTGTCGCGTTTGTCGGCGAATTTGTTGAATCCACTTCTCGCAATACGTCGTGCAATGAAGTGTGGTGTTGATTGTTGCAAACGCGGCATCGTTTGATTGAGGTGCACTTCTTGCCATTGTGTGAGTACATGCAATTAGTGCATATGTTGAGTTGCGAAATTGTTTTCAACTTCGTCTCCGATGACATTTGCTTGAATGATTGGCAATAAAGCAGAAAATGGTCGCTTTTGCACAATGGACAAATTCTTTCGGCGTTGACGTGATAAGTTTTACCGAAATAGTTTTTAGGTTTGTTTGAAGTACTCGCATAATATGGTGTTCTAGGCGAGGTTGAAGTGTTGTCCTTCGATGGAGTAGGTTTTGCAGCAGATGTGTTTTGTTGTTTTTTCTTGTTTATAGGTTCCAAAGCGGTGAATTTACGTTGTAGAAACTCCATGAATTCGTCAAGGCGAGGGAGTTCTCTCGGTTGTTTTCTTGTTTCCATGTATGAAGCGTATGTCTCGGAGTCGAGTTTGGTAGTCAATATGTGAACAAGGATGGGGTCCCATGTTATTGTTTCAATACCCAAGTTGTGTATTGCATGTATAGTTTCCAAACTGGTGTCGTAGAGTCGTTTCAACTCGTACGAGGTTTGTTGTTGTATCGAAGGTTGATTCATGATGGTTTGGATTTGTCTTGTAAAAAGTAGTTGTTTGTTGTTATAGCGGTGGGTGAGGATTTCCCAACAGGCTTCATAGTTTTCCGCTGACACAGTTAGGTGTTGAACGATGCGCTCTGCTTCGCCTCTGAGCTTTCCCTTGAGATGTTGCATTTTTTGGCCCTGTGTTAGCATGGCATTATTGTGGATTGCTTCACAATATAAATCCATAAAAGTTGGCCACTGAGCATAGTTTCCGGTGAATGTGGGTATCTCGATGGGCGGCAGAGAACGTTGCTGGTGGGTGGTAGCATTCAGTTTGCGATGCAGTTCTCGTTTGGTGGTTTCAAACTCTGCTTCATGTTTTGAAAATTGTTCTTCGTAGTTTAAGTCGGTACCGATCAAAACATTGTCAATTTGCCAGTGTGTATCGTCGATGACTCTCCAACGGGATTGTAGCATTTGTAGCTTGTCTTCGAGTTCCCACTTCTCGGTGATGGATTCAATGTCAATGTTGCGAACCATACGAGAGAAGGCTCGAAAGTTGGTGTTCTGTAGGTTGATGAGTTCGTCCGATTTCGACAATGTTCCAGCCTCGGTTTGTTCAGCGGTTATGTTGGATTCCAAAAGTTTTTGGAGGGCGTCCTTCATGGATAGGTACGTCCTTTTCAAAGTTTGATAAGCGTTGGTAGTAAAGTAGTCGTCTGATTGGTCTACAGACAGTAAAAGTTGTTTATGATTGATTTCAAACTCACTCCATAGCGACTCCAGAGCTTCCAGGCGTTTTTGGGCGTACTCCGGCGTCTTGCGGCGTGAGGTGTCCTTTTTAAAGTTGACCACGATCTTCTCGATCCCCTCCGTTACGAGTTGTTGTTTCTGAAGTAATTTTTCCATGTTGTTCAAGTTGGTTGTTCAAGTTGGTGACTTCAGATGTTGAGATGTTGTTGAACTGTTGTTCCGGTGGTGTGGTATGTGATAGAGATGCCTCTACGATATGTGCGCACTCTCAATTTGCCCGGGGATTCCCTCTTCCGGGAGGCCAGACAAACCGATTCGCTACCGCAGATTTATCACTAATCACACACGTTCACACTTTAGGTTCTGATGAAAGATCCGGCTCGAAGAAATGTAGGGGTTAGCTCCCTTACACTTGGTGATAGTAGTAGTATGTTGATGTAGTTAAGTTTAGATGTAGTAGTTGAGTACAATAAGGATAAGTTGTTCGGGAGCGGAATGTTAAATGAAAGTGTCCGTCACCGATGAGCGTGTTTATTGCACTGAAAAATATTATAACAATTGAGTTAAGCGTTGACGGTAAAATGCGGTGTCGGCGAAATATAAGATGTCGAGTGTGCTCGTACAAACGGTATTTCATTCACAAATTTTGACGCGAGTCGGCACTTTTATTATTACTTTTGAACCAATTCTTCACTTACCTCTTTTTATTGACTCTGCAAGCAATCCAAGGTATTCAGGGGGTAACACTTCACTCTAATTCACAAAACGAATCGCAACACATCTATCACATCCATCCACTCACTTATTCACCTTCCCACGCTTTCAAGTGGCCGGGTAGGTTCTTGTAGTGAAATCCTATTTTCAAGAACGGGATCTCCGGGTCTCCCTTCGGTGGTATGGTGGTGTCGATTCACCCACCCGCGAAAACATTAAGATACAAGGCATCGTGGAACGGAAGGTCTCCCGGACATAAATCGTTCATCACACTAAAGAAGACACAAACAAAGTCCTATTGCACCAACACCACTCAACACACATCACCATAATTTCACTGTATTACTTAGCTATTTGAATATCTAATTATCCAGAACGTCAACAACAAAACATCGCAACGAACGCAAATTATTTACTGACAAAATAATGTAAACAAATAAACATGGCCGCATGGCGCGATGGCGCATGCGCGGTGCAACTAGTGCGGGGTCATTATTTTTTCCATAAAATCGGTAATCGATATTGATATTACAAAAAATCTATTAAAATATCAAATTGTTTGAAAACCATCTGAGTAATCAATAGGAATGTCTTAAAATCAATTATCGATTAATTGATAGATCCTACCTACCTGAAATCGCTCATACTATCGATGGGTCTAAATTAGTTTAACGATACCATTGCATTGATAGAAGACATTGAAAAAAAAAACAACACAGTTTTATTTGGTAAATTAAGAAAACCGTAATCTGCCATGCTTTTGGAAATGTTTTAGCTAAATTTAAATTTGCGATAAACGCTGTTATTTTTCTTAGAAAATATGATATTTTATTAACGATAGTATGAGTGATTGGTTGGCCTTTCGATAGGCTATTGATAGACAATCGGCAAGACTACTGTACTGACCAACTGGATTGTAATTACGGCACTGTAATTACGACACTTTGACCTCAGACGACTCGACCTTCATTAGTCAATCATGAAATGAAAACTTAACCCCAACCACAATTAATGGCACCTAAATTTATTATTTGTAGAAAAAAAATCCTTCAACGATTTATTATTGAACACGTGAAAAATCTTAATCGATTTTTAGCCTTCAATGTCACCTCCTTACACATCCTTACTCCTGCGCCGCGATGATCTTCCGACTCTTTCTTGCAAGTGCAAGCCGCCGTGCGATACGTCTTGCGTCTCACTCGCACTACACGTGCCGGTCCCATTGTAAGACCTTTCGTTGACCTTCAAAGATTAAACAGTGCGTTGGGCACATTTCTTTAATGCCTAAGGTTTTTTTCAATGGTGTCTTATTTTTAGTTAAGGTATTTTTAGTACACAATATCGTGATTTACGATGATAAAATTTAGATGATTACCTACAATTTCTCATTTTCCTTAATCAAAGTTATCAAGTTTAATGATTCGTTCCTTCATACATTTCAGCCGAATGACGTCCACAATGAACGGTCCTGATTATTCAGTTTATTTGAATAAGTAATTTACAGTCAATGAAGTAAAATAATTCTTGACCACTTTGTTTACTTTTACTTATCCAAAATCCAAATCGAATCAAATAAGGTACTTGTGCTAAATCTTTTTAGATGTACTGATTTTCCTGGGGGATTGCTTAAGGTTTTTGCCTCTCAGAGACAAACTTTTAGGCAGAAAATTATAATGAATTCTGTCATTTGTTTTATCTACGCTAGTTTGTCGTACTATTAATTTTCAGGGGTGTCACGACGCAATTTGGCGACAAAAACTGAATCAGCTGATTACTCAATAATGGTACCTTTCCCAGACTTTCTGACACCACTATAGTATTTATATGACTATGTTAACATGGGCTGGTCTCGGCTCATATACCCATTTACCTAACACCCTGTATATCTCGTTCTCACCGCTGCAACTCCTGTGGACGAGCGCGAGGAGGTGAGTACACAGCGTCGGACCCCTTTGTTTGACTTACACGGGACTATTCCTATATCTCGTTCTCACCGCTGTAAACTTCTGAGTAGCCACGATTGTACAGTTTTACCGTAAATAACTTGTTTCCACTGCTGCAATTCCTGTGTAGCCAATATCTACAGTTTGCCGTCAATAAAAACCCAACCAGTGAAGGTCTAGTTTGTCCCAGGGAAAAGTTAAAGTGTCATTGATCCCGCTACAATAATCAGCAGATCAAAAAGGAGTTCGAAGTTAAGTTTCGATTTCCTTTCAGTAGAAAGCGAGTGACAAAGGTTAAAGTAATCTTTTAAGGAAAGATATACCACGGAAAATAAGCATTAGAGGTACAATTGTGTTAAGCAATCGTATTCATTTGACAGTTCAAAATGTATGATAAAATCTGTTTAACAAAGCATTTGGCAGAATATAGCGTACGTTTTGAACTGTCTAATGAATACGATTGCTTTACACAATTGTTATGGGGACCTATCCTGTGAGCTATTAGCTACCTTTTCCATACGACAAAATGTGCCTTGTCGCGACAAGATCGATGAAATCTTGTCATATGTGATAAGTCCTGTTTTAACTCGTGCCTGTGAGCTATTAGCTACCTTTTTTCATGTGAAAAATGTTCCTTGTCGCGAGACGACCGGTGAAATCTTGTCTTGTGTTTGACTTGTGATCGAGCCCTGAGCCCCGATTACGGTAATTTTTAACGTCTCCAATCCAGACACGCTTCTCGATTCTGCGATACGATTGGTCGTTCAACAGCGTACGTCAACTGTTTCGACCAATCGTATCGCAGAATCGATGAAGCGCGTCTGGATTAGAAACGTTAAAAGTTACCGTAATCGGGGCTCTGTTGTAACTGTAACCGCGTATATTCGCAGGTGGTGCGGCTGGTGCGCGCGCTGGTGGCGGCGGACGTGCGCAGCGCGCACACGGGCGACACGCTGCTGCACCTCAGCGTGTCGTGCCTCAACGTCATCCGCTCCACCTACTTCGCCGACGAGGTGCACGTGCCGGTTAGTAGTATCTTCGTATTTTGTTCGCTTTTCAGTGCCTGTGTGGATGTCTTTTAAATATCTAGTACAGTAGTTTTACTATAGCAAGGTTCTGGAGTATAGGTCACATACTACCCGTTCGCGCTAAGTTTGCCGGTCCGTGGAATGCACGTCCTCTCCTCCAACCGCGATTAAACGCAATTCGTTAGTGATTAAACGCAATTAAGTGTTTTATTTTACGCAAATACACAATTTTTAACAATATTAATAAATAAAAAATATTTGCAATATAGTTTGCTATAAGTTATAGAAGCTTTCCTTCGAGTGACGTCATATCGCCAGCGGCAAACTTATCGCGAACGAATAGTACTGGAAAATGCAGCGTGGGGATGTCACCCACAAGGTGGACAGAAATCAGGTGACCTCATAAAGGTAGCAGGAAGACGTTGGATGTAGGCCGTTACCAACCAGTCAATCTGGAAATCATTGGGAGAGGCTGTTCAGCAGTGGACGACCTGTGGTCGAAATGATGATATTGACTGTAATTTCGACGATTATCTCACTGCACCGCGGTCCGCTACATATTATAAAGAATCCCGCGCGCAGACGCGTTGTCAGTGTGTTGTGCCGCGCGTGTTTTCTATACAAACTGATGTACTTGCATACAATGATTAAATCTGTCGTCCCACGTACCGCGGCGGAGCGTGGTGCAGTGTGATAATCGCCTTAGACAGTGGTTAAAATAACTTAAACTAAATTTTAACTTAAAAATCTAACTGCCTAAGGTGGGAATCGAACCCACGATTAGGCACTTCGATTTTTTCAAGTTGTTTTAATAATTTCAAGTCGTTAAAAGACAATGCCGGAAATTGGCGTCTTTTTTTTTTCGCGCGGCCATCGACCAAATCATGTTTTTTAGATACAAAATAGTGTAATAAACCAAACTTACTATGACATGTATATCTCTAAACTCAGTCTGAACTGAGTTACGAGCATTAGAAGTTTGATGATTTACATACTAGATTTGCTTTTTGCGCGCAAGTTTTGTAAGAAATTGCAACAAAATAGTGACATTGTATGTGTGAACAAACAATACCATCCATTAAAAGCTCCAGACATCAGTATGGAGCAGAATCAGCGCAATAAAAAATTAGCGCAATATTTTGTTGCAATTTCTTATAAAACTTGCGCGCAAAAAGCAAATCTAGTATGTAAATTATCAAACTTCTAACGCTCGTAACTCAGTTCAGACTGAGTTTAGAGGTATACATGTCATAGTAAGTTTGGTTTATTACAATATTTTGTAATCAAAAAACAAAGTTTGGTCGATGGCCGCGCGAAAAAAAAAAAGACGCCACCTTCCATACAAAATCTGGCATTGCCATTTCTTTTACTCTTCTGGAAGAGTTCTTACATCTAAGACGTTTTGTTTGTCCTTGCAGCCGATCTTCCCCTCCGTAGCCGTGGTCCGGCTGCTCCTCCAGTGCGGCGCGGGCGTGGGCACGCGCAACGAGGCGCGGTCGACGGCGCTGCACGTGGCGGCCATCCCGTACAACTTCTCCAGCGAGCTGGTGGGCGCGCTGCTGGCCGGCGGCGCTCACATCGACCAGCCCAACAAGTTCGGCGACCTGCCCGCCGAGCTCGTCGCGCTCAACCGCGGGAACAAAGTCAAGGTGCGATACACTACACACGCCTAGTTAATAAGTTCCCACAGCGTACTGAATTGTTCGTACTAGTCGAGTGGCGAGTAACGAGTAATTTAGTAAATAAACGTGTCTGAATAAAATAAAAAAATCGAGTAGGTTACTAATGCCCGTTTTCACCATCAATCCCTAATTTTTAAGTAACCCCTATGTAAACAAAATTCCTGTTATGTATTACCATAGGGGTCACTTAAAAATTAGGAATTAATGGTGAAAACGGGCTGAAATCTTTTAGTCGAGCCAATCCATTTTGTTCTATGCGTGTAAAGCCTGGTCCGTGAGCACGTAGAATTTTGTCCAATGACCCCAAGCTAAGGATGGGTAGCTTGGGGTCATTGGACAAAATTCTACGTGCACACGGACCAGGCTTTAACATCTCTGCTCACCAAATAAACGAGTCCTCACCAACGTTTTTAGTTCATTTGAAAAAACACTCATCACTTGTAAACTACTCGACTAAAGGCGCTTTTACTGCTACTCACATTTACTGCGCAAGTCCGACGTCGACTCCACACAGCAACGCAAATCACGTGTCGCCGTGACACACAACTTCTACCTTTATTCTACAGACTACCAAATTACTCTGCTAGTGCGATTAAATCTTAACTGACATCCTTGTCCTCAGGTATTACAGCACATGACACTAGCCTGCGTGGCGGCGCGCGCGCTGCTGGCGAGCGGCCGGCCCATACCACGCTCAGCGCTGCCGCGCACGCTGCACGACTTCCTCGACCTGCACCGGCCCTAGGACCACGACGCGTCCGCCGCCTCTAGCGATCTACGTGCTCACCATACCATGAGTTTACGTTAAGCCTAAGTGCTTGTTCACGTTGACTCGCGGGCGCGGTGACGAAATATCAAACATATGTAGTGATTCCAAGTGTTCACGTACGAAACGCACGTGCGGTCTAACTAGCGGGCAAGCTAGCGACTGGCGCGCGCGGAGCGCTCGCGGTAATTTCAACGCGTGAAGATGTTTGTGTGTGTTCATGTCAAACTAGCGGCGGCGCGCGCGTTTCACTCGCGACGTCAGGTAAGTTCAACCGGTTTGAACTTGTCGCTAGAAACGATAGTACGTCACACTCGCGCGAACGCCTGGTCGTCAATGTGAACACGAGCTCGCGACGTTTGTCGCGCCCGCGCGTACCTACGTGAACAAGCACTAAAGTCTGTTCGCCGAGAGTTGATAAAAAAAATTAAATATCAGAGGTTCTAAACTCATTATAAATTGCGGCCCGCTAAATATTTTTGTCGATATAATGAAAAAGTTAGTAGATTATCATTATTATCTCTTTTAAATTTACGGGAATTATTCCGGTTAGGGCATACGTGGGGATACGGATCAAACACGTGGCGTCCATGTGTTGGATAAAAAGTATTTCATTATTATCAAGTGGCTTATAGTGTATCCCAATGTTGGGCAAAGCCCTACCCACTGTCATACCATTCATTTCGGTCTTATGTAAAATAAATCTATTCCGTTTCACACATTGCGGCCCGCCGGCCGGGGCGCTTGACGACAGCTGCGTGGCTCGTACCATGGTACTCAGTGCGCGTTGTGACAAACGACGCCCGCCATACAGAATGCGATAATTAAGCGACAGTCGCTATTGCAAGACATTTCATAATATTTATCAACTCTCGGCGAACAGACTTTAGGCGCAGACCACCCACTTCCTGTCGACCGATAATTGGGTTGGTCGTTAATCAGTATGGACATGTATGAAAGTGCGCACATTACACCGATTTAGTATCGGCCGATTCTTTATACAAATTAGACTCGGGCCCAACTATCGGCCAAGTAAAAGTCGGTGGTCTCGTATTCACAAACATCACTATGAGGTCTCACAGGGCGCGTGGATGCACAGGGTCACAAACAAACCGATCACAGAGCTCTATTCGACGCTGTGCGTTCGATTTGCTGCTTCACTTAAGCAAGAATCGTTTGTGAATACGGGTGTTAGTGTGCTCGCCAGCTACTGCGTAAAAAATTACATTAAATGTATGATAGATTGTACAGCGCCCCTAGCGACTACTTTCAAGAACTAAAATCTTCATAGAATGTTTTGAAGGCTAGCGAGTACACCTAACGTAAACTCATAGTAGGCACACTAGTGCAGTCAGCGTCGAAAAGTTCGTGACACCTAAAGTGACCAAAAAATTGATAACGCAACCTTATTCCATTTGTAACAGTGTTGCAAACTTGGAGGTGTCACGAACAATTTGACGCTGAACTGTATTAAACCACACTGGATGCCTTCTGAAATCCGCCGTCAGGTCCAAGTGTACAAAGCCCTCACCATGTTTGAATACCAGCCAACAGCCCGTAGAACGCTCCCAGTGTTACAAATCCTTTAAAATTATTTAACTCTTTGCATGTGTATAATCGTTTAAAGATGTCCACCAGTATCAGCCCGGCTGAATTCCAAATAGACCCCGCTTGTCGTGAAGCGACGTGGGGAAGTTAGCAATATTTTAGTAAAAAGTAAATTGAAAATGCTATGACAGTTACTTTATCACTTTCGAAAAAACATTTGAATGCATAGATCAATTCTATCCCTCTCTCTCGTGTGAGGATCCCAGCGGGAGTGAGAGTTATCGTGTGGATATCTAACACACAAATATTTTTAGACTGGCGTATTTATATTAATTAATAATACCAAGTGTTATACGTAGATAACTGTAGATGTTTAAATAAAAAGAATAAACACAATATCAAATAACACGAATTTACATATAAACGCTATTATTGAATCTAGATGTGCAATACCAATTTATCATTGGACGCTCTCTCATTGTGATTCTTTAAAAATTTAAAGTATTCAAAGCCTACTTACTTTATTTATAATTAAACTGTAGTTTTAGTTCCTCTCGAAATTGTGATATTTTCTGTTTACATTCACGGACGTCAAATTCCGCGATTTGAACAAATTTTTGTACCTAGTGAATTGTTTTTACGACTGTCATTTGCTTTAAATTTATAGTACACTTTAAATTGTATAAAAATAAGTTAGAAGATACTATGTATTTTAGACGATATGATATGACTTAACTACGTCCACAGTAGTTGATGTCAATCCTTATACAAATGACTGTAATAAAGTACGCTCATAACTGTAATCTCATAGTTATAATTATAATAATATAATCAATGTAAATTTAATTAAACGCAAGTACATACATTTCATCTTTTATTTACGTACCTTTTATATACAAAATAGTTGCCTTAAAATAAATAACTAAAACATTCAAAAACAAAGAGATCTTCTATTTTACAATATAAGACGACTTGCAGCGAGTATTGTGGTATGCAATTTGTATAGTTATTTCGTATAGCTGCCTAGCTGGTAGATTATTTAAAGCAGTGCATAGGATTATTCTGAGGTTAAAATGTTTCAGTCTGTCATTTGAGATTCATACATATTGTTATTGGAAAAATAAATTGTAAAAGTATTGTAAAAAGTATCATAATTTCAAAAATTATGACAAAGTATAGAAATGAAAATAGTAGGTATAATTTGAGCATTGTACAGTAGTGATGTGTGTGACACAGTCTTAAAAATAACTTATGTTAAGCGCGTCTGGAATGATTTAAAATGGACGGAAAAGTTTCCAGGACATAGGAATGTGTTGCGGATGGAACAGCAGTCACTACTTAGTAGTTTTTTTTATGCATACATTTTTCTTGAGTCAATTAAAAAAAATGATTTGATTAAAGTTTTAACTCTCAGCTAAATGCATCGTAGTGGCAGTAAAAAGTCAAATGTATAAATTGAAATATGATCTGTAAAATTATTTTTCGTTCTACTTAGATTAGTATAAAATGTACTTTAAGTACGTCATCATCACATTTAAAATTGATGCTAGCAAAGTTTGTTTCCGTTCTTCGATTTTTTTTACTGATAAGTCGTGTAGACTTTGCCTAGGAACACATAGGGGTGGAACATTACGCCTCGGTTTCCTTAATAGAATTATGTTTCGCTTAAGAATCGGGTATTGACACTATTCACCAATAATTCTAAAGTACAACTTTTTTAAAAACACTTCATTCTATAAAATTATCACTTCACGGGATTTATCGCAACAATATATCTATTTTAACGGTAAATTGTAATTATTGCAATAAATCCCGTGAAGTGATAATTTTATAGTAAAAATGCAACATAATAGTTTAAAATATTACACTTCATTCTAGTCTCAAAAGCTTAATTTAAAATCAACTGTAAATTAAGATTTTTTGGTTGATTGATAAAAAGTTAGTCAATTGAGTTGGCAAAATAGTGACGCAATCGGCTCGTATCGCCCTACAAAAAGAGTCTCGTTTTGACAGTTCATAAAAAGTACGTCAATTGATCGGTGTCAAATACCTTCTTCCCACGCTCGAGAGATGTTGACGTCACGTCGCTAGTGCAGCCTCCACAGCGTGACGGCGGCGGCGGCGAGCACCAACATAATGGATGTATCCAGCGGGAACGCTCGTTGTGCGGACGAGGCGGGCCGGCGCGCCAGGTTGCGGCGGTGGCGGTCCACCACGAAGATGCGCCCGCCCATGCCTGCCGACAAAGGGTTAAGGTTCACTTAACACGAGGTGGAATAGACAGTTTGACACCATACCATAATAATTCGAAACCACAACTGTTTTAAAAAGACCCTTTATTCTGGTCTTAAAAACTTAATTCATTTTAAAATTTAAATTACGATTTTTGTTCGCATTGTAATTGAAAAAAGTAGTTTGATTGAGTTGACAAAATAGTGACGTCACTTGCTTGTAATGCCATACAAAATCTATGGGAGAGTTTCGTTTTGACAGTTTTAAAAAGACAAGATGGCGCCACTGTAGAGTAAGGTCCTGTCAATCGCCAGGGGTGCCAACTGTTAAGTATAAATCCGCCCCGGGTGCCAAGCATCAGGGGGTGACACAAGTCGCGCAGATATTAGTACTCACTGGCGCATCTGCATGGCAAGTCTGCGGTCTATGTCATGATACCGGGGGTGCGGGGTGCGATTGTCTTCAATCTTCGAATCGGTAAAGCCTGGTCCGTGAGCACGTAGAATCCCGTCCAATTATATTGCTGTCGCGACTGTGCGACGCGCGCCCGCAGTGAGTGTGCGAGCGCGACAGCAACATAATTACGTGCTACCAGGCTTTTAGAGCCCGGTACTCACCCGCGTGCGTGAAGGAGTTGTAGTAGACGATGTCTGGCCAAGACGAGTTGGGCGCGACCAATAGTTCGGCGGGCGCGGCGGGCGGGCAGTCCCACTGCAGCGAGCGGTTGAAGGCGCGGAAGGTGGCGTAGTCCGCGTCACGCCGCCGGTCCGCGCCCGCCGCGTGCCGCCCGATGCACAGCGGGCCCGCTGCAGGCAACACATAGTATTTACAATAACATGTTAACGCCCAGCTAAATGGTTAAAAACAAAAATAATCAAAAGTTGTATTTTATTTGTATAACAATGTCAAATGATATCCGGCTCGAAGGACCAAGCCTAACCTAACTGAAATAGAAACAACCACTATAGCTTGATCTGATGTACTTAACTGAATTAAAACTCTTTTGAGACAAATACAGACTTTATATCTACTAACTAGTGTAACTACGTAGGTACAACTCCATCTAGCATTAGACAATAGAAACTTAAGCATAAACGTAGTGTGGCAGGATGCAGGAAAAACTGTAACATCATAGGTTCGTTGCGTTGACGCGCATCGGTCGCAAGCGTATGCTTTACTCTAGCTAGATACTTGCTTAGATTGCATGGCTAAAAAAGAGCGTGGGAAGGGGTCACGTCACGAGCCAGGGGGGTTTGTAAGGGGTCACGTCACGAGCCAGGAAGGTTTGGGAGGGGTCATGTCACAAGCCAGGGAGGTTGAAAAGGGGTCATTGTCACGAGCCAGGGGGTTGGGAAGGGGTCACGTCACGAGCCAAGGGGGTTGGGAAAGGGTCACGTCACGAGCCAAGGGGGTTGGGAAGAGGTCACGTCACGAGCCAAGCGGGTTGGGAAGAGGTCACGTCACGAGCCAAGGGGGTTGAGAAGGGGTCACGTCACGAGCCAAGGGGGTTGGGAAGGGGTCATGTCACGAGCCAGGGGGGTTGGGAAGAGGTCATGTCACGAGCCAGGGAGGTTAAGAAGGGGTCACGTCACGAGCCAAGGGGGTTGGGAAGGGGTCATGTCAAGAGCCAGGGGGGTTGGGAAGAGGTTACGTCACGAGCCAGGGGGTTGGGAAGGGGTCACGTCACGAGCCAGGGGGTTGGGAAGGGGTCACGTCACGAGCCAGAGGGTTGGGAAGGGGTCACGAGCCAGGGGGTTGAGAAGGGGTCACGTCACGAGCCAGGGCTTGAGAAGGGGTCACGTCACGAGCCAGGGGGGTTGGGAAGAGGTCATGTCACGAGCCAGGGGGTTGGGAAGGGGTCACGAGCCAGGGGGTTGAGAAGGGGTCACGTCACGAGCCAGGGAGGTTGAAAAGGGGTCATTGTCACGAGCCAGGAGGTTGGGAAGGGGTCACGTCACGAGCCAGGGGGTTGGGAAGGGGTCACGTCACGAGCCAGGGAGGTTGAAAAGGGGTCATTGTCACGAGCCAGGAGGTTGGGAAGGGGTCACGTCACGAGCCAGGGGGTTGGGAAGGGGTCACGTCACGAGCCAGGGGGTTGGGAAGAGGTCATGTCACGAGGCAGGGGGTTGGGAGGTTCTCACCGGCGGTGGGCGCGAGGCGGCCGCGGCGCGGGTAGTGCACGCCGGCGAGCACGCGCGCGGCGCGCTGCTCGGCGTCGGGCAGCCGCTCCAGGCCTCCGAGCGGCGACACCGTCACGATCAGCGGGTGGTACTCCGTCGCCGAGTGCGGGTTGTTGCCGCCGTACACCTGGAGATATGGTCTGATTTAGAGATCGGCTGCACAAAAGACAGGCATAGGATGAAATGGCAAAATAGAGTATGGGACTGAAAATGGTACCCTGGGGAACGCCTTGTTTATTTACAAAGGTAAGCGGGATAGTAACTGCGCTAGTGGCATCTGTCGCTATACCATGTCTGATTGGTCCCTTCTCTTTCTACTTTTAGTTTGCTCAGTAATAGAGGTATGTATTCAGGTACAAATAAACATTGGATAGTTGGCAAACTTTCCTATCATTTGCTTTGTCGAAGTCACCATAACCTAACATACATGAAATGAATAACAAGATAGAAGTTGTGTACTTATGATTACGTTTGAAAGTCATTGGCGTATATCAAGAGTAGTATTTACTATGAACTATCATCTTAGAATCAGTAGCCCAACATCAATAAACATCCTGGGGTTGGCACTTGACTATTCTGGGTTGAGCATGTGTAAAGTTTGTAACTATTGTTAATTGTGAAATGTCGGTTTTGTGCTAATGAGCTGCTGACCACTGTCAGCAGATCATTGACTGTAAGGCAGACATTGACGTAAGTAATGTCATCATCATCATCATCAACAGCCCTTTACAGTCCACTGCTGGACTATGAGCCTCCTCCACTATAGTGGAGGGTTTTGCCATAATCTCCACGCTAGGCAGGCGGGTTGGAGATCGCAGTTTAAAAGATTGATGTTTTTCAGAGAGCGCTGCTGCCCATTCTCTGTTTGATGTGTAGTCCCTAAGCCGTGTGGTGACGGCAGAGTAGAATACATTTGTCACCAACCCCTACTCTTCCCGCGGGTGTCGTAAGTAATGTCAATGTCAGATAATACGCTCGTTAGTTGAAACGTACCTTCATTGAAGAATAAATTAATTAAATTATCACCAGGCAACCTTCAAATTCCACTGTCCACAGTGTCTCTCTAAACACTCGACATTGGCAAAACCAGTGTGCTTCAAATTGGCACCATTGTAGCCATTAAAGCCTGGTCCGTGAGCACGTAGAATCCCGTCCAATGACCCCAAGCTACCCATCCTTATCGCTCGCGCGTAATTATATTGCTGTCGCGACTGTGCGACGCGCGCCCGCAGTGAGTGTGCGAGCGCGACAGCAACATAATTACGTGCGAGCGACAAGGATGGGCAGCTTGGGGTCATTGGACGGGATTTTACGTGCTCACGGACCAGGCTTTAGTGGATAAACTTTTTGCTGTCATTTGTTTTGTCGAAGTCATCATAACCTAACGTATATAAAATGAATAACAAGATAGAAGTTTAGTATGTATCTACTTATGATTATGTTGCAAGGTTTGTAACTACTTTGACGTTTTAGGGCGGAGGGCGTCCGCGGAAGACCAGCTTTGTGACTTGCCCTTTTGAGCATGTCACGATAAATGCTGAGTGGGTGCCTATTGGCACAGTTTTTTCTCACCACTTGTTTTAATAGCCTACATAATTATTATGTGTTTTTGTTGTTTTTTTTTGTATTGTGTCTTTTTTTACTGTGTCAATAAACCTTTTCTATTCTATTCTATTTTAAAATTAGCTTGTTACATAATTCATTTTTTTTTATTTTGCAAGTACACTTATAAAAACTCACACGTCCTGGTCCCTGTTACTTGAACCCTGCCACTGCTTCGGGACAACAAATGGGTCAATACTAAGAAGAAGCTAAGTTTCTAACGCACCTTGAAGCTGTACTTGAGTCCGCGCCGCAGCTGCAGGTCGGGCGCGAGCTGGCCGTTGACGTACCACGCCAGCGCCGGCGCCGCCCGCCCCCGCCCCGCCAGCCCGCGCGCGCCCGCCGCCGGCCCGAGCCGGAACGTGAACACGCGGAGCGACGGGTCGAAGAGTTCCGCCACTTCCCAGGGCGTGGGCGCTGTGCTGGACCCGCTGTCATTGTTCAATGTTAAGCTTCATATATGTAGTGTATCGAGTTACCGATAGATGGCGCTGTCTGTAGGTTGAATCGCGGTATGTAAGTTTTAGACGGCCCCTACATATACTCAAATTTGGTTCGGAATAAATGAGACTTGCCACTGGAATCTTGGTTTTATTCAAGTTACTACCTGTGGGCTTTTTGGGACTTGTACAGTCATCTTATCGTTATATCAAAAGCCCGTGCGCGCCCGCCGCCGGCCCGAGGCGGAACGTGAACACGCGGAGCGACGGGTCGAACAGCTCAGCCACTTCCCAGGGTGTAGGGGCTGTGCTTGACCCGCTGGATAGAACACACTTTATTATATACCAGGGTTTCCCAATTTTTTTTTGCCAAGGATCCCTAATTGATTATACTTTTCCTAGCGGAACCCCCGTACTACTCCGCCCGCACGCCCTACTCCTCCCTTATGCGTAAATAAGTCAGTCCGAGCGAACAACGTCGGTCACGAAACGTGGGATAATATTTTTTACGGAACCCTTGCGGCCTTTCCTCGGAACCCCAGGGTTCCGCGGACCACCATTCGGGAACCACTGGTATATACTATACAAGACAAGAATAGAAAAAAAGAGATATACAAAAGATATGGCACAATTTAGGTCATCTTCTCGTTATATCAAAAGCCCCCGCGCGCCCGCCGCCGGGCCAGACGGAACGTGAACACGCGGAGCGACGGGTCGAAGAGTTCCGCCACTTCCCAGGGCGTGGGCGCTGTGCTGGACCCGCTGTCATTGTTCAATGTTAAGCTTTATATATGTAGTGTATCGAGTTACCGATAGATGGCGCTGTCTGTAGGTTGAATCGCGGTATGTAAGTTTTGGACGGCCCCTACATATACTCAAATTTGGTTCGGAATAAATGAGACTTGCCACTGGAATCTTGGTTTTATTCAAGTTACTACCTGTGGGCTTTTTGGGACTTGTACAGTCATCTTATCGTTATATCAAAAGCCCGCGTGCGCCCGCCGCCGGCCCAGACGGAACGTGAACACGCGGAGCGACGGGTCGAACAGCTCGGCCACTTCCCAGGGCGTAGGGGCCGTGTTGGAACCACTGGACGATAGAATATACTTTAGTATGTACCAGGGTTTCCCAATTTTTTTTGCCAAGGAACCCTAATTGATTATACTTTTCCTAGCGGAACCCCCGTACTACTCCGCCCGCACGCCCTACCCCTCCCTTATGCGTAAATAAGTCAGTCCGAGCCAACAACGTCGGTCACGAAACGTGGGATAATATTTTTTACGGAACCCTTGCAGCCTTTCCTCGGAACCGGGAACCACTGGTATATACCATACAAGACAAGAATAGAAAAAGAGAGATATACAAAAGATATGGCACAATTTCATCTTATCGTTATATCAAAAGCCCGTGCGCGCCCGCCGCCGGCCCGAGCCGGAACGTGAACACGCGGAGCGACGGGTCGAATAGCTCGGCCACTTCCCAGGGGGTAGGGGCTGTGCTGGACCCGCTGGATAGAATAAGAATAAGAATAAGAAAAACTTTATTTGACACAAAAGAAAACAAAAAACCAGAACAAAGGGACTTAAAACTACACGCATATTTTGTGCCAAAAAGGCGCCCGCTCAGCATTAATCGAGCCACGCGTGCATGACGCTGGTTTTCAGCGGGTGCCTCTCCAACCAACATTTTAAATACAAAAAAAGGAAAACATTGAACAAAACATTGACAAGAGGGCGCCACTATCTCACCGCACCAATTTTTGCCATGTTGAGAAAATACACTCGATAGAATATACTTTAGTATACACCATACAAGACAAGAATAGAAAAAGAGAGATATACAAAAGACATGGCACAATTTAGGTCATCTTATCGTTATATCAAAAGCCCGCGCGCGCCCGCGCCGTGTGTGCTGTGCTGGACCCGCTGGATAGAACACACTTTATTATATACCAGGGTTTCCCATTTTTTTTTTGCCAAGGAACCCTAATTGATTATACTTTTCCTAGCGGAACCCCCGTACTACTCCGCCCGCACGCCCTACCCCTCCCTTATGCGTAAATAAGTCAGTCCGAGCGAACAACGTCGGTCACGAAACGTGGGATAATATTTTTTACGGAACCCTTGCGGCCTTTCCTCGGAACCCCAGGGTTCCGCGGACCACCATTCGGGAACCACTGGTATATACTATACAAGACAAGAATAGAAAAAGAGAGATATACAAAAGATATGGCACAATTTAGGTCATCTTATCGTTGTATCAAAAGCCCGCGCGCGCCCGCCGCCGGCCCAGACGGAACGTGAACACGCGGAGCGACGGGTCGAAGAGTTCCGCCACTTCCCAGGGCGTGGGCGCTGTGCTGGACCCGCTGGATCAAAGTCAAAGTCAAAGTCAAAATTTCTTTATTTGTTTAGACTAATAAATAGTCCTTAAAAATCGTCATTTTGCTCTTAAGGAGCCTCTATCTACATGTCTCATAATCTTTTTACCCTACCAGCGCTTCGAGACCAACATTTGGCAAGTGCTGAGAAGCGCCGCAACAAACTCAGTCACCACTGTCTGCCGGTTAATATAAATAAATAGAAATAGTAGTAGGTACATTCGATTCAGGAGCAGTTCACTGAATTTACCATGCATTCTTATATGGTGTATCATAAGAATGGGTATACAAGATTGCGTGGTATATTAAACAAGGTAGTGACGTGCTAATATCTAGACTTACATATTAAGATACTAGTAGAAATGACTCGCATACATAAATTTGAATAACTTGGATTGACCAGTCCCCGAAAGCAGCGCCTGTTCACAGACATGACTTCATGGCTTCACTCGACCATATTAGAGGGAATGTAACGACCCGCCTCACTACGCCACCACCCCAGAGACATTTTAGTAAGAATGACAATTCCAAGTTATCTCTTAAAAAAAAAAACTAATAATAATAAGGATAGAATATACTTTAGTATACCCCATACAAGACACGAATAGAAAAAGAGAGATATACAAAAGATATGGCACAATTTAGGTCATCTTATCGTTATATCAAAAGCCCGCGCGCGCCCGCCGCCGGCCCGAGGCGGAACGTAAACACGCGGAGCGACGGGTCGAATATTTCGGCCACTTCCCAGGGCGTGGGCGCTGTGTTTGAACCACTGGATAGGTGGAACACATTTGATTATACACCATACAAGGTAAAGAAAGAAAAGATACAACACAACTTAGGCCATCTTATCGCTATAAAACTTGATGCAAAGATTCCATTGCAAAATTGGGAAACGAAGATCAAAATACGTGAATCCAACCAATCAAAGCACGATACTGCCATATATTTTATGTCGACTGGCATTTAGCGCGTCTCTAATTTTCCAACCAAATCGACCTTATGATCAAGTCAGTAAATAGATATTTAATTGAAAGAAACTGATTATTTAATCTAACAGGAGATAAAAATTAATCAGGGTTTTGAGAAGAATAAAATAAATGGTAAAGGTCGCGCAGAAAGTGTAGCGTAAGACGTCCAACAAGGTGGATGCAGACTGCTATCAACCGGTCAATATGGAAATCATTAGCGGAAGACTATGTTCAGCAGTGGATGTCCTGTGGCTAAAATGGTGATGATGAAAATAAATGGTATAATTGTTAATCATGACAAAAAAGTTTAAAATGTTTATAGCTATTGTTATTGCTGTATAGCCTGACCAGGAACATAAAAACCCTCGCCATGTTGCGGAAAACTAATGGTACTAATTTCTTTTAATGGCAACAGTAACTGAAAACTTCATTGACATGTCACCTTGCTTGTCAGTCTATTGCTGTCAAAGTGTAAACAAACTTTATTTTAAATGTATGCAATTGATTTTGTGAATTAAATTGCTAAAATCTTTTTAAAGTCGTGAAAGAAAAGTGGTTCACAATGTGTTAAAGTATTTGTCGAAGAGAAATACTAAGGGTTCGGACAATATTTTCATTGAATAATGTTTCCGACAAAGGTTGTCAAATTGACTGACATGTTTATCGTATAGTACAGTCCACTATGAAAATTAGCTGTGGTTTGTTTCAACTACCTATTTTAAAGTTTTTTGTCACTTTCTAAGTGTTGAATTTTATGGAATTGGAAAAGAAGTACCGAGTTTGATGCGTTCATGAGCAGACATTGTAGTTGAATATTCAAGTTCTGAATTTGATTATTGATGAATAATAAAATAAATTCTACTAGCTCGATTGATGGTTTCATTTAATTTATTTAAACCAGGTTACCTATAATAATATTTTTTCGTTAATTTATGAAAATATCAAATTAGCCCGTAATCCTGAATCCTGATACATAAAGTTAGCCTATTAATTTAACACAGGTACGACTGTACTCAGTGTTGCACTATCAAATGCAATTGAGGCGCCTCTATGCCAGGGTTTTTATGTTCCTGGTCAGGCTATAAATACTAAACCCCTAAAACTGAGGCGAACATGTTAAGAGTGTAGGTATGTTAGTATAATACTCACACAGTGAAGTTGTAGCAGTCGTTAACGGGCGGGTTCTGGTCCAGATTGAGCATGATATCCCTGGCAGGGTGTAGGCGGTGGAAGGCGGGCTCGTTGTCGGCGTCGCGCGCGCCGAGTGCCCACACCACGTACACCGGCTTGTCCACCACCCACTCGCGGTCCAGCTCCTCGACTGGAGGGAGGAATGGACTTAGCAAAACGGCATTTAATATTAAGCAGCTAGGGACTGGAATTCACTGGCTGCTGCTGTCTTTCCTGAACGCTAAATACGGTGGTTCCTCGACTGGAGAGAGGAATGGACTTAGCAAAACGGCATTTAATATTAAACTGCTAGGGACTGGAATTCACTGGCTGCTGCTGTCTTTCCCAAACGCTAAATACGGTGGTTCCTCGACTGGCGAGAGGAATGGACTTAGCAAAACGGCATTTAATATTAAACTGCTAGGGACTGTAATTCACTGGCTGCTGCTGTCTTTCTTGAACGCTAAATACTTGGCTCCTTGGCTGGCGAGAGGAATGGACTTAGCAAAACAGCATAAATAAGCAGGACAGGAATTCACTGCCTGCTGCTGTTTTTCCCGAACAGTAATTCAAATTTTTTCAAAGGCAAGAGTGAATAGGTGCTTATAGGGCAGGTTGTACCATCATAGACTACATCTTACTTAACTTTAGGTGTAATTGCAGTTAAATACCTGTTTTTTTTCAGCACAAAGGAAAACGGTGTATGCAAACATTAGAACTCTCCAATCAGCCAGGCTAGAATGGGGAGTAAAGGCAGAATCATGGGCGTACCAAACTTATTTTAAGGAGGTAGTCTGATCTAGAGGGAAGGAGGAAAATGAGACCTAGGGACGCTCTTGTTAATACTTAAGAACATGGAGGGTAGCGGAGGGCAGCTCGATACAGAAATGAGTAAAATCTTCTATTTTCCTCTGGTAAACTAGAGAAGGCTGTGCTTCTGCAGTGGATACTACATAACCTGAGGGCTTAGTGTGAGTATATATCAAACTTCGTCACTAGCGAGCGCATTAAAAAAATATATGAAGATTTTAGTTCTTGAAAGTTTCAGCTAGGGGCGCTCTGTACAATTTGTCATACATTTAATGTCACTTTTTTACGCAGTCGACATCGAATGCGTTTGACGTAAGCTCACACTATGCCCCCTGATGGTAAAAACACATGAAATAAATCGATCTGATGACGCAGATAGAGTTGGAACACTCACAGGGCTTGAGCACGCGGCGGTAGGACACGCGCGCGAGCCCGTCGGCGTACTCGCCCGAGAACACCTGGTTGGAGTCCAGCCCGCCCAGCAGCTCGTCGCTGCCCCAGCACTTGCACGCACTAAACACAACAACAACACTCACAGGGCTTGAGCACGCGGCGGTAGGACACGCGCGCGAGCCCGTCGGCGTACTCGCCCGAGAACACCTGGTTGGAGTCCAGCCCGCCCAGCAGCTCGTCGCTGCCCCAGCACTTGCACGCACTAAACACAACAACAACACTCACAGGGCTTGAGCACGCGGCGGTAGGACACGCGCGCGAGCCCGTCGGCGTACTCGCCCGAGAACACCTGGTTGGAGTCCAGCCCGCCCAGCAGCTCGTCGCTGCCCCAGCACTTGCACGCACTAAACACAACAACAACACTCACAGGGCTTGAGCACGCGGCGGTAGGACACGCGCGCGAGCCCGTCGGCGTACTCGCCCGAGAACACCTGGTTGGAGTCCAGCCCGCCCAGCAGCTCGTCGCTGCCCCAGCACTTGCACGCACTAAACACAACAACAACACTCACAGGGCTTGAGCACGCGGCGGTAGGACACGCGCGCGAGCCCGTCGGCGTACTCGCCCGAGAACACCTGGTTGGAGTCCAGCCCGCCCAGCAGCTCGTCGCTGCCCCAGCACTTGCACGCACTAAACACAACAACAACACTCACAGGGCTTGAGCACGCGGCGGTAGGACACGCGCGCGAGCCCGTCGGCGTACTCGCCCGAGAACACCTGGTTGGAGTCCAGCCCGCCCAGCAGCTCGTCGCTGCCCCAGCACTTGCACGCACTAAACACAACAACAACACTCACAGGGCTTGAGCACGCGGCGGTAGGACACGCGCGCGAGCCCGTCGGCGTACTCGCCCGAGAACACCTGGTTGGAGTCCAGCCCGCCCAGCAGCTCGTCGCTGCCCCAGCACTTGCACGCACTAAACACAACAACAACACTCACAGGGCTTGAGCACGCGGCGGTAGGACACGCGCGCGAGCCCGTCGGCGTACTCGCCCGAGAACACCTGGTTGGAGTCCAGCCCGCCCAGCAGCTCGTCGCTGCCCCAGCACTTGCACGCACTAAACACAACAACAACACTCACAGGGCTTGAGCACGCGGCGGTAGGACACGCGCGCGAGCCCGTCGGCGTACTCGCCCGAGAACACCTGGTTGGAGTCCAGCCCGCCCAGCAGCTCGTCGCGGCACACGCCGCGCCACTGGCCCAGCACTTGCACGCACTGGAAAATGCAATTGAAACCTTATTAAGTGGGCTGTAAAGCAACAAGTTATAAATCAAGTGTTTCGTCCAATGGACATGTAATACTCCTGCTTAACATTGAAGAACAACAACAATAAACGACGCAATGGACGATGCCGCGATGGTCATAATGTACTCATATTATGCTTAATGGATCGGAAAACGGTGGTTAAAGTTATTTCTTAAACATAATTTTGCCATTGGGCGCACATTTACACTATTGAACTGATCCGAGCAAGATAAACTTTCATTAGAATTGATTTTAAAAACGTTAAAAACATAAAAAACACGATCAGCAAAAAGCCTTTGACAATATTGATATTGAAGTTTTAAATACGGAAACCACATTTTTTTTACATTTACGAGCAATTTAATTAATCCTTCAATGTTCGTTTACTTACAATAAATAAAAAAAATTGTTTCTGACCTTTTTTTAAGTGGGTACCTCAAGGGTCAATTTTAGGACCACCATTTACTAATCGAAAAAATATTTTATTGACATGACTACATGAAATCTACGACGTACTCGTCTAAAATGGTTAGTATCTCAAGTTACCGGCGCTATAGCGGTGACGTTGTAGTCAGTAGCGAGCGCGCGCTGCATCTTAGCGTCGTAGTAGGCGACGGCGAGGTCGGCGCCGAGCATCTGCGTCTTGCTGTCGCTGCCCGAGATGCCGAAGCCCATGTATTCGTTTTCATCGATCTGCCAGACGAAAAGCAGGTGTTTTGTGAAGAGATAAAGTTGAATTTAGAGTACAATAAATGAACAGGCTTGAAGCAAAGATAATTATTTACCCGGGCTGCTAGTTCGATGGTGATTTGGTTGCCGAATTTCTCCCAGGAGACTTGGTAATCTCGATGCAGCTGCTTACAGTGTGGCAGATTTGTTCTGCAAAAAATAATGAACTTTGTTAATAAATGCCTCCAATAATTAGGTTTTCTCTATTGTTTCGTAAGACGAACCCTAAAAGTCGCAGAGGAAAGGTTACCAAAATGAAGTCGAACTGATCCGAGTATTAAACCTGCGGAGTATTAAAGATGCAGTTGATAGACAAAAAAGGTAGACTACTTTTGTTGGCCTAATAGAGCTCTGTGATTGGTTCGTGTCTGTCACTCCGCCACTCAAGTATTGTTTATGAATAGGGTTTTGGGATCCTGTGCGTCCACTGTGATACTTAATGGTGATGTTTGTGAACACGAGTGTGGGTCCCGTGGACCGATCTGTAGAATGCAGCACGAGCGGTGCAGGTAAGTGTGGGAATTCTAGCATAAGCTCGTAGCGGCTCTAAGCCGTTGTATATCTAGCTATACAGGAGTTACAGTGATATGATAGCGAGGTGGGACAAGTCCCTTGGACCGACCTGTAGGGGTGCAGCGCGAGCGGTGCAGGTAAGTGTGGGAATTCTAGCATAAGCTCGTAGCGGCTCTAAGCCGTTGTATATCTAGCTATACAGGAGTTACAGTGATATGATAGCGAGGTGGGACAAGTCCCTTGGACCGACCTGTAGGGGTGCAGCGCGAGCGGTGCAGGTAAGTGTGGGAATTCTAGCATAAGCTCGTAGCGGCTCTAAGCCGTTGTATATCTAGCTATACAGGAGTTACAGTGATATGATAGCGAGGTGGGACAAGTCCCTTGGACCGACCTGTAGGGGTGCAGCGCGAGCGGTGCAGGTAAGTGTGGGGACTCTAGCATGAGCTCGTAGTGGCTCTAAGCCGTTGTATATCTAGCTATACAGGAGTTGCAGTAAGGTGATGCAATAATAATATTGTATTCGTTTTCAGCCAAATGACGTCCACTGCTGGACAAAGGTCAAAGGCCTCCCCCAAGGTTTTCCACAATGAACGGTCCTGCGCTGCCCGCATCCAGGCTCTTCCCGCGACCTTCACCAGATCGTCGGTCCACCTAGTAGGAGGCCTGCCCACGCTACGTCTTCCAGCCCGTCAGCAGCACGAGGTCAATCGTCGAATCCAACTCGGATGGGCAGCGTTCGGGAAGCTTCGCCATATACTCACGTCCGAAATACCGCAGTGTCTCAAGTCGAAAGTATTCGACCAATGTGTGTTGCCAGTGATGGTATACGGAGCTGAGACGTGGTCGCTTACTATGGGCCTCATAAGAAGGCTCAAGGTCACCCAAAGGGCGATGGAGCGGGCTATGCTCGGAGTTTCCCTGCGTGATCGAATCAGAAATGAGGAGATCCGCAGGAGAACCAAAGTAACCGACATAGCTCGCAGAATTGCTAAAATCAAGTGGCAGTGGGCGGGGCACATAGCTCGTAGAGACGATGGCCTTTGGGGCAGGAAAGTTCTCGAATATTGTATTATCTAATTGAAAACTTATTGTAATTTATAAAAAGTCGTTTTAAGACGAAAATTTGCATGCTGTGTTATCATAGTTAAATAGGTGAAAGCAACATTTAAACTTTTTGTAAACCCTATTTATTGCAAATAAATAATTTGAATTTGAATTTGTGATAGTGAGGTGGGACAAGTCCCTTGGACCGACCTGTAGGGGTGCAGTGCTAACGGCGCAGGCGGCACGTTTAGTGCGTCGGGCACCAACACGGCGGCCAGCGATCGCGCCGCGCCCAAGTCGTACACCGACAGCCACTTGATGTCGAACACTGTGCGCCCGCCCGGTAAGGTTAGACGAACATCTTCGCCCTTGTAGGCTCGTAGCGGCTCCAGGCTGAAAAGAACATCACTTACATTTACAAAAGTTCCGTACATTAAAATGATATACGTATCTTAAGATTATTCGCGTCAGCGATCTGTCAAAGGGTTCCAGTGGGTGTCCAATTGATTTCATAGTTCCACAGTCACATGAAATTGTTGTAGTTTTGTTTCAAAGGGACCCTCCACATTCACGCGGATCTTATTCGTTCGGTAACTGCTCAACATTGGTGGCAGTGCGCCGACGATGCGCAGGCGCCAGCAAAACGGGAACATCCAAAAGAAGATAATGTTATAATTAAAATTGTCCAAAACAAATGGAACTTACTAGCCATAATCATCAGGTATCTTGATCCCTCTCGACGAAGGCTGCGGGCCCACTCCTGTCCAGAAGTAAACCTCCTCGCCGGTGCCGTCATATTTGAATTCAGGGATACTGCAAAAGAGTTTTAATAATCAAGGTTTAAGTACTTAATACTGGAACTTGACTTTTTAAAAGCCTGTTTGCAGAAAATAAACGTTTTTATTACTGACATGATAGTACTGGCATCAGCCACCAGCACCGACTCGGCGCGGGAGCCTCGAAGTCATCAGGCACATAAACGTCCCAGAATGTTGCCTTCTAGAGCCAAGTAACCCTATATAAAATAGGCTTAATATGCAACAAAATGGCTTTATTTACTGACATGATAGTACTGGCATCAGCTATCAGCACAAACTCGCTAGAAAGCGCTCGTTCCCCAACCAGTGGGCCGATAGTGCGCGGCGCAGGCGATTCGAAGTCGTCAGGCACGTAGACGTCCCCGAAGGCTACCTTCTAGAGCTAAAGTATCCCACATTGACAGTTTGTACTAGGGTCAATTTGTAATAAATGTTACTGACATGATAGTACTGGCATCAGCTATGAGCACCGACTCGCTAGACACCGCTCGCTCCCCGACCAGTGGGCCAATAGTGCGTGGAGCGGGTGATTCGAAGTCGTCGGGCACGTAGACGTCCCCGAAGGCTACCTTCTAGAGCTGAAGTATCCCACATCAACAGTCTTAAACTAGGGTCAATTTGCAACAAATGTTACTGACATGATAGTACTGGCATCAGCTATGAGCACCGACTCGCTAGACACCGCTCGCTCCCCGACCAGCGGGCCGATGGTGCGCGGCGCGGGCGATTCGAAGTCGTCAGGTACGTAGACGTTGTCGAAGGCTACCTTCTAGAGCTAAAGTATCTTTATACTAGGGTCAATTTGCACCAAATGTTACTGACATGATAGTACTGGCATCAGCTATGAGCACAGATTCGCTAGAGACCGCTCGTTCCCCGACCAGCGGGCCGATAGTGCGCGGCGCGGGCGATTCGAAGTCATCAGGCACGTAGACGTCCCCAAAGGCTACCTTCTAAAGCTAAAGTATCTTTATACTAGGGTCAATTTGTAACAAATGTTACTGACATGATAGTACTGGCATCAGCTATGAGCACAAACTCGCTAGAAAGCGCTCGTTCCCCAACCAGTGGGCCGATAGTGCGCGGCGCAGGCGATTTGAAGTCGTCAGGCACGTAGACGTCCCCGAAGGCTACCTTCTAAAGCTAAAGTATCTTTATACTAGGGTCAATCATTTGAATTTGAATTTGAATTCAATTTGCAACAAATGTTACTGACATGATAGTACTGGCATCAGCTATGAGCACAGATTCGCTAGAGACCGCTCGTTCCCCGACCAGTGGGCCAATAGTGCGTGGAGCGGGCGATTCAAAGTCGTCGGGCACGTAGACGTCCCCGAAGGCTACCTTCTAGAGCTAAAGTATCACACATCGACAGTTTATACTAGAGTCAATATGCAACAAATGTTACTGACATGATAGTACTGGCATCAGCTATGAGCACCGACTCGCTAGACACCGCTCGCTCCCCGACCAGCGGGCCGATGGTACGCGGCGCGGGCGATTCGAAGTCGTCGGGCACGTAGACGTCCCCGAAGGCGTTCTGGCTGGCGATGTCGTAGACGGCCAGCCACTTGATGCGCGAGATTCGCTTGCCTTCCGGCAGCGTTAGCCGAACGTCCTGGTTGTAGTAGCGCTCCAGGATGTTCGTTCTGAAACGAAGTTGGAAACATTCTTAATCCTTTTGATGTGATGCAAATTGGAACTTAACTGTAGAAGACTAATGCCTATTTTCACTATCAATCTCTAATTTTTAAGTGACCCCTATAAAAACAAGATTCCAGTTATGTACCATAGGGGTCACTTAAAAATTAGGGATCGATGATGAAAACAGGCATAAGTCTCTTGAAATTAGGAGATTTATACAAGAGGAACAGAATCAAGTATTGTAGATTTGATAAACAGCCAATATATCCTAGCCAAGTATGACTGTTAGCTCTTTTTCGGCGAATATGCTTATTATTTTCCTATCTCCTAATCAAAAGTTTGCTGCAACTTTTTGGTTTATGGAATGGCCTGGGTTGGTTGGTGTAAGAAGAAAAAACTCATGCCCAATCAAGAGGCTAAAAGGGTCAATAAAGCTATAAGCAGGTTATTTGGTTTAGTTAATACAGTAGCTATCAGATATGAGTATAATATCAAATTTTAAGCACATGCAATACCAGGAGTACCACATGACAATATCATTCATTAGAATCAATAAACTTTTGCAATGTCAAATCAATAAATGACTAAACCAGTGCTATTAGCAAGACTAATGACTTAATTCTGCCCTACAAATAATGTTCATTAGAAAAACAAGTTCCTCATCATTAATTGAATAATTCAATATTTTGCATTGGATAAGCATAGATTTATTAAATTAAAGATTTATAAAAGAAGGACATATAAAAAACTAAAAACATGACAGGACGTCATTGTTAGGAGGATGACCTGTGAAAACTGGCACAGGAAGCGGTATACCAATTTCAATTCAATAAGCTTACACTTAAGTGTTGTGTAATATAATATTCAATAGACCAAGTACATGATTGACACTAACTTGCCATGTTCATCGGGCACGATAAAGCCCTGTGGTCCCGGCCGGCCTGCATCTCCGGCCCAGAAGAAGGTGTCGTCCCCTGTGCCATCGTAGTTGAAGTTCACAAGTATGATGGTCCACTCATCCACTGCATACACTTCGCCAGATACCTTGAACCCCGAGAACAATATATTAAATAAGAGTTTGATTACTGATATTAAATTAAATTAATTTAATGTTTATAATGAGAATATTTTAATCACCATTGCTTAAGGCTATTGAGCAATTCATGGGAATAATAATACAATAGTAGAGCAGCTCATTCCAAAGGATTTCAAATTCATTTCATTTAATTAATTAATCTTGGAACCAATTAAGTAAAATTATAGACCCAATATTTTACCCTACAGTCAAATATTGTATAGAAAGTAATTCCAAACAATGTCTTTTGTGTCTGCCTTGAAATGGCACTGAGTCACAGACCGAAGAAAATGGGGTATTTTGCTAACAAAAAGTAAATGAAAGTGTTAATAAACCTTGTGAACTGACCTGGTGGTGATAGGAATTTAGTTTCCCAATGTATTTCCCTCTGTAAGGCCCATCCTCATCCTGTGACGAACAGTCTGCAAAGTTTTATAAATACGTACACAATTAGGTGAAAGTTACGATCTGATTTTGAGCACTTTTGGACTATGTAAAAGAAAAATTTACCTTGTGCTATCACTGCAAGTAAAATAAACCATTTTATATACATTTTTAAGTCCTTTCTATAACTTTAAAATTAGTTTAATAACTTTCTAACTAAAATAAAAGGTCACCACAACATTTCGCACACCTCAACCAGACACTGACATAAACTTAATTTCCGGTTTATTGACATGTCACTTTCGTTGCGCAACTTAACTCAAGGTCTCACTTGTGATTGGCTGGTTACAAGCTAAGTTTAAATGCAACCAATCACAGAGCGCTCACTTTCACTTACAGCTTGTATTAGTAAATGAAAACGTACTGTCACATTGTATTGCCCTCGTAAAAAAATAAGGTAAAACCCGAAATTATAAAATTATTTAATGTAAAAATATAACAAAAATTGTAAATAAAGATGACAAATTGCAAGAAAAGTAGTTAGATTAATGTTAAAAAGATTGTAATGTTTTTTAATGACATCAAAAAAAACTTAACAATCGCGGGAATGTTTGAAAGTTTGATCCAACTTTGTGAAATAAATTATTCCAGTGCTTACTGCTTACCAAAAAAAATTAGGTATAGCCTGACCAGGAACATAAAAACCCTGGCATAGAGGCGCGTCAATTGCATTTGATAGTGCAACACTAAGTACAGTCGTACCTGTGTTAAATTAATAGGCTAACTTTATGTATCAGGATTCAGGATTACGGGCTAATTTGATATTTTCATAAATTAACGAAAAAATATTATTATAGGTAACCTGGTTTAAATAAATTAAATGAAACCATCAATCGAGCTACTAGGATTTATTTTATTATTCATCAATAATCAAATTCAGAACTTGAATATTCAACTGCAATGTCTGCTCATGAACGCTTCAAACTCGGTACTTCTTTCCCAATTCTGTAAAATTCAACACTTAGAAAGTGACAAAAATCTTTAAAATAGGTAGTTGAAACAAACCACAGCTAATTTTCATAGTGGACTGTACTATACGATAAATATGTCAGTCAATTTGACAACCTTTGTCGGAAACATTATTCAATGAAAATATTGTCCGAACCCTTAGTATTTCTCTTCGACAAATACTTTAACACATTGTGAACCACTTTTCTTTCACGACTATAAAAAGATTTTAGCAATTTAATTCACAAAATCAATTGCGCACATTTAAAATAAAGTTTGTTTACACTTTGACAGCAATAGACTGACATGCAAGGTGACATGTCAATGAAGTTTTCAGTTACTGTTGCCATTAAAAGAAATTAGTACCATTAGTTTTCCGCAACATGGCGAGGGTTTTTATGTTCCTGGTCAGGCTATAATTAAAGGAACTGTCATTGTTAAAATAGAGTTTAGACTTGTTAAGAGGGATTGTGAGAAAAATTAATAAAATTATCCGAAAGTAAAATACCTACCAGTGAAATTATTAGCGCCGGTTCCAGAGACCTCGAGTTAAGGTAAGGCTTTTTTAAGGACAGTATTGAATACTTATTCGAATAAGTAATTATCAAGTTAATACAAACTATTTTTTATTTATTTTCTTACCTTTAGAGAAGATTACTTAACTTTGACCAGACTGCCAATTAATGTTGAATCTGGTTTGATGATCAGTTAATATGCCACGCCCAAACTGAAACTGAATTTAGAGTCATTATCATCCGTAATAGAGGCAGGCAAGAAAGAAGTTCATTTATACGATGGCCGTCCATAGCGCCACACACTGGAGGCCGGAGGGCAGGAGGCCGCGGTCTCGCACTCTGCACTTTCACTCGCTCCTCGTTCCTCGCCACACATTGTCGTTTGCGTTTCTGATTCTAGTGTAGTGCCATTTTATTAGCATGGCCATATTTATCAAATATTGTAGTTTTACAAACAAAATGGTAAACAGTAAAGGCGGATATCATGCGCATATTTTGTTAGATCTTTGATGTTGAAGACCCTCTCTAATAACTATCAGACACATTTAAGATATTCAGAACCTAAGAGTAATTATGTATGAATTTATAAAAAAATAGAAAGAGGCTCTTGGACATTATTATTTGAGCAAATTTGAATCTAAAGATAGTTACAAAGCACAGTATCTACCCAAGTAAATCAAGCTTAATTAGCACTGAGAAACTAGAATTTAATAAATAAGTACCATTAACGAAGTGCAACGTACAGTACAAACTATTTAATTAATCTATATATATAAAAGAAAGTCGTGTTAGTTACTCCACTTATAACTCAAGAACGGCTGAACCGATTTAGCTGAAAATTGTCAGGGAGGTAGTTTAGAGCCAGGAGAAGGACATAGGATACTTTTTATCCCGTTCGAAATAAAAAAAAAGTCTGCTTATTTATTGCCATTAAGGCGGAACAAAGTTCGCCGGGTTAGCTATATTTATTAAATGCACACAGCAAACGACCAACGTTGTAACGGAATGAAATCCTTTGTCGGGCGATGTTGCGAGCGCTGCACTGGCGAGCTGAAAATGCTTTTAAAGCAAAGCATAAGCAACAAGAGGCGAATACGAGTATCTTAATCTCGGCTGTCTGTCTGCTTGATGAGAAGTTAGGAATAATTCCTAGCTTTTATTTTATCTTCCTTTTCTATTCCAATGCATCGTTTTTTTTCTGTCCGCATTAAGCAAAATTCGCCAGACAAATAATTACCTTAACGATCACGTAGGCAACCTTGAAGAATCTTTACAAATTAAAATTGCGTGTCAACACCTAAGGATTGCTATAACTAGGCGCTAAAGGCGTTTCTAGTTCAAGAGACCCGTTATGTAGGTATGAGGATAGAGGTACATACATATCACATTTAAGTAAATTCTTAATCTAGGCCCACTGGCTGTTGATCAAGCAAGATACATTTATCATACTTTGCTAAAAGTTTGCGCCACATGGTAAAACAATAGGAATCAGCCCAGTCATCATCGTTCAATACTTCCATGATAGATATTCGTAGATAAGTCCGTAAGCAGCATTCAATACTGTGATTCATTGCCGGTAGCTGAAATTTGGACAGGCGCTTTCTGTCAGACAGATCGACTACGCCACGCCCTAGAAATCAATAGTAAATCGGAGATTATGATATTGATGATTGTTTTAGTTTCAATAGGCAGTGCTGGGATAACCCATAAGCAAGTTAAGCAATTGTTTAGGGTTAGGGCATCACGTTTTGGGGGGCACCAAAAAAATTAAAGTGGGTTTAGGCACACAGGCAGGTGTGGATTGCTTGGGGCATCAAATAAGTATTTAGTCATAATCAGGCACTGTCAAATAGGTGGTAGGTGGGTTACAATTAGAATCATTGAGGTAGTAGTAGGTAGCATATTAGGTACCTGCCGAGTTAGAGTCGGCATTTTCACGTCATGTTGCCGGCATTTTAAAACAAAAACTACTTATACAGCGATGTCAAAAAAGACAAATTAATTTACAGCATTCGCATTCAGTTCCTTAATTAAACTATTTGATGTCAGTTTTCATAATTGCTTCCGAATGGGTTAAATTGAATGTATGTAGTGCTGATATAGGTAATAGATGTCAGTTATTTTTGAGGTTCATATTTTTATAATGATTTCTTTTCGGAAACATTTATATCCGAATAATGTTTTTATTACCATTTTTATTACAACCAGTGAGCGTTAAAAACGTATAAAATACTAGCCCTTTTATAACAGCTTAATGTAATGTGTTCTTCGTGTATGGTACTTTAAATTTACAAGCAGTTTAATGCTTTCTTTCTCTAGCAATTCTAGTAAGGTAATACTTTCTCTGACTAATGCAATGTACTTTTATGTGTATAAAATCGGTTAATGGTTAAATCGACGTCACAAGAAAACGTTCAAAATACATGCAGATTGTAAATTAATAAAAAACAGTCAAAGCACAATACACGTCCCACATAGAAATCGAACACAGGAATTGTCTACTGTTAAGAGTTTAATTACCACTCCACTGAGATTACGCACTCACAATGGTGGATTGAATTTAGATAAAGATTTGTATGCCGAGTGCGCAATGGTCTTAAACTTTGACACTTTTGGAATGTATTTTTAATGCAAATAAATATTATTAGTATTGAAGAAACTTAATGGATTAGACTTAGAATTGATTAAAGCAAGTAGCTCAAGAGAGACCTGCTGGATTGGACGTCAACATTGATTGTCCTTTACCTACTCTATTTAGGGCACACAGGATAATAAGTCGAAGAAGGTCAAGCTTCGTATTAATTACCAGGCTCAAACAATGCCTCAACTCCTCAAATTACGATGGATAATAATTACTCGCTCTCATCATCTCATAAGTTTACTTAGTGGGCTTTAACAAATAGGCAGCAGCTTTAAAACAGTCTATGAAGATGCCATCTTAGCAATATTCAATCATCAAGAATCAGGTCAAATACCTGCTTTGTTAAGCATAAAAAAATCTCACATTCGTCATCACATCGCCAATGCCTTCGGATCGACAGTCCTGCCTTAACTGGGAATCGAAACTTGGACCACTAGGTCTGAAGGTGGTCTTAGCACTAGACCACAGAGGCTGTGGTACGAGTATGTGGCCAGTACAGGAGCGCAGGGAAGGATCCTGATGACGTTGTTGCGATGGCGAATTCGTTCGTGAACATTTGATTTGTTTACTTTAGACTGACTTCAAGTTAACAACAGAATTGGCCAGAATCAATACCGTGTAAGTCCGCTGTGCCGCGCCCAACTGTGGCCGCCTCGGGCGTCCAATATCCCTGTCTGGCGATCGTCTGCGGATCTTGCTGACTACCCCAATTGGGGGCGAGGATTGCGAAATTGCTTAAAAATGTTGAAGTCATGATATTTGATTTCTATTATAGCAAGGCCAAACGCCACATTAACATTCTTTACCTTCTTCATCCTCATCTTCGTGTTAAACTCTTAAAATGTTTCATGATCTTAAAGGAAAACTAATCTATAGGGAGGTTAATTTTCTTACCAAATTATCACTTCGATGATTCCAGTTGTGTCAGTATTTACCCGACTGCACCAGAAGGAGGGTTGTGTTTTTTCTCTAGTATCTTTAATTTGATGATTCACTTGTTTTCAAACGGCGTAAGTGTTGTCTGCATATCTCAAAAGAACTCTCCCATGATGTGGGGCTGGAGATGGCTATAATTATTATGATGAAAGTAATTTCTAGAGTAAATCTCAGAGGTTTTTGCCGCGTCGACATTGTCTGCGTCGTCGTATCGAACTTTACCCGACCAATCTTAGAGCTGCATTGTCTTGTTTTCAATCTGAACTCGGTTTCGATGCAATACAATTCGGCATTGTTGTAGGAAGCGACGTGGGATTTGTTTATTTTTGTTCGAGTGAAATGACAGCGGGTGGATCGACAGACAATTGAAATAGTTTGTAGGTAAGACCTAATGTACTTACATAATTATTTCTGTGGGTCTAGACAAAGTGCAAATTATAATCGCAAACCAGTCGAAAAGTGGTCGAAAAGCCCCTTTTTTGTATGGAGTTTTGACGGATTCGATTTTCGATTCGATCAAAAAGTGCGTTTTGTCTAAGGGGGCTGTACTTATTTCATGAAATAAGTAAGTGTCATTTAAATAGTTTAACATTTCAGAACTAAGCTTGTTGATGATTATTGCTTATCATTTTATTACGTTATTATTTCTTCAATTGTTGATTATATGTGGACAAATTGATTTGCTTGCTAAAATTCGTATAAAGTAAACCTTACCAAGAGATAAATAATTTAGTCAATTAAGTAGTTATTGATTAATAGCAAATAGATATTCTTTTAAAGGAAAGATGTAAAAATAAAATGGGGACATTATACTATATTTGGCGTGTTGCACATTTGTAATTGGTCATGTAATTATTTAAAACCTCGAAATTAGATCCACCCACTAACATTTCCCACAGTAAATCCTTATTGGACAAGATTTTCAACATCGTAGCCTTCGCCGTTTATTTCAGACATTTAATAGCTGCAAAGGTCGACGGACAAACAAGGTTTTATTAGTCTACTACCGTCGCTTTTGGACATTGAAGAGCTCCGGCCAATTTTAGAATCAAGGTGTCAACCAAAATATTTGAAGACACCTCTCCAGTGCATTTACAATGTGTACAGTGTTTGTTCGATGTCAAGACGATCCGATGTGCAACGACATGTAAACAGCAGCCGACGATTGGTGCAACCTCTTTGCACAACTCACGCGCAGCAAAACCGCCGGCGCCGAGCGTGCGGCGTCAGTCTCTGGGAGGCATCGGGCGCGCGCGGACGCCTCTGTACACACGCACTGTCGACACGAATATTCCACAGCATCCGACCTATCTGACACAGCTGTTCGGGACTATAGGGATTACTCTAGGGATACATTTGTGATCTGAAGTGAATGTCGCTGTCCGCGATGCGGTCGGCGGGTGCGCTGCTGCTCTTGCTCGGTGAGTAACTGTTTATTCACCTAACAATAGTTAGTTATCATTCCGAAATTAGACCATAGAAAATTAATCTAGATTAGTATTTGAATTAAGGAATACTTTGTGTCAAATATAAGTAAACGATCAAAATGATAATTCAAGGATTATTCTAATTTAATGCATCATTAAATTATTGATTCAATGCACAAAAAGTTCACCGAGGTGAAGTAAATTATGAATAATTTATTGTTAGTAAACTTTTTGGGGTTTATTCAGAGTATTTAATTGGATTCTAAATTATATTCAAGGAAATCCGCTAGCTGTGGATATCGTTGCTTATAATCTCCATCCACATTACCGTTATTTGTGAAAGTTTTGAAACAGATGTGAAGGTACGAGTATCTTTTACGTTAAAGATACTTCTCGTTTTTTCTTAAGGGTATTAACTAAAAGGAAAATAAATAAAAAGAAATCGTTTGGTTACCGAATACATAAGACGCTATTGAACTGGATATTTTCTATGCTCACATACGTATGCATGAGGGTAGAATTAGGTCCGTTTGAACTAGTGACATTATTGGATTTAGTTTCATTGCTTTTAGAAATCGAGCAATCACGACCCGAGTTAAACATTTTATTCCTCTCATAACAATTCCAATAAGAGATAGTGCCCAGTTAACCTGGAATAATGGCTTTAATACCCACATTTCTGTACTAAAACGCGAATCCGATCGCCTTTCTGCAATGTTGAGCAAAGTTTTCTTTTCATGGGAAGTTTGTTTAGATTTTTGCAAATTAAATTGCGAATCTGATTTAGTTTTTCCGAGTCTTCCTTTACGGCTTGAGTCCTCCTGTAATACAAATGTGGAATGACTCTACTACCCGCGTTTTAATATTTCTGTTATGAGTTAATCATGTTTTGAAATACATAATCATCAACGTATTCAATTAACACTCTTGTCAACTTATCAACAAGACAGAAAAATATACATTTGTTTTTTTATATCAATGTGTTCCTCGTAATCTTCTTAGATTCCTTGGTTAAATGCGATAATAATGACCTTAGTTTTGAATCCTACTTTTTAAACGATTTTCAAAATTAGATGAGTAGTTTCGGCGACTATCTCCTACATAATATTTTCTTTTATCTATGACAAAGTAACGATCATTTGTTGTAAGATTAACTAAATCAGGATTTTGTTTCATTAGCTTTCCTGTACTTGGGTACATTCGTTGCCACTTAATTTTATGTTATTCAATCTCCAAAAATGGTTGTGCTAAACCTAGCCACAATTATCGCTTCAAGTAGTCCGTCAATGCGACTTTCTCCGCGATTCGGGAGCCTTTGTGCTTGCGCAAGCACACATCTTGACGAGCAACCAGTTCCAAGATCCGAGCTATCGCGAAGGTGAAATGTAAATGTAGCATGCATTGGTATTGCATAAGTCGTACCAGTAATGTAAAGTTTTGGTACGGACCGGAAAGCAGGTGGTGGTGGTCTGGCCTGGTGGTCCGTACCGGACTACAACATTGGCTACGGCTGGTTCAATTTCCGTTGATGTTAGTTTGATTGACAGAGATTGATTAGAGTACTTAAAGCAGGAGTCATGGCCTTTAAATAATATCTATCTAATATTGTAAGTAAATATAATGCTATGTATTATAGCCAGTCGAAAAGTAATGACAGTAAACAAACCGCAAAAGCTACTTGAGGCATAGTTAGCGAAACAATTCTAGCGCGCTTCATCATTATCAAAATTTAGTGTTAGTGCTTATTTCTGTGCACTTTCCTTTTGCAAAGGTCATGTTTTCCATCAGCTTGGAATGCCAGCAACCTGAATAATCTCCATCTGATACTTGTTTGCTTCCACGTTGTACGGTATCGCCGCGATCGGGGACGGGCTGACACACAAAACAGAGAATTTTGGCGCCGGCGCCGACCTGCGACCTGAGCCCGCAAGTTACAGGAGCGAGCGGTATAGTTATGCATCATATTAGATTAGAAATAGCGACAGTGGGGCACTTTAAATTCCGTTAAATACATCGAATACACCACGTGAGTATGTACAAAACAGAGATTAGAATTTTCAGGAAAAAAGCTTGTGGGGTCATACTCCGACAGTTTTCTAAGATTCGCCGTCATAGTCACAATCAGGTGGACTTTGTGATATTCTGTGGTTGCAGCCGTCGTTACTGCATCGTCATTTATTCTGCTGTATTATTTCATTTATTTCGGACATTTGGGACTTTTGTCACTAGGGTGTCCTCAGCTTCCTATCGGAATGACACATTATTCGTACCTTTTCATAGTTTGCTGTGCTGGAAGCCAGTCGAATGTTCTACAGTTCTATCAGCAGCAGAATTATTTACTCTTACTTTTTGCTTATTCTGTGTCAATGTGGTTTGCAAATAAACCTTTTTTCTATCTATCTATCTAACTTTAACAAATGTAAAAAAACCTGTCAACCTCCATACAAAAAACACCGGTTATGGTTACAGTTACGATTAAAGTTAGGTGTCCTCAGCCTCAGAATGCTTTTGTTGTCCCGCCCGCGGCAGCTCCCGCGCTACGCCGCGCGACATTTGCACGCGCCGGCATTTGTCGCCGTCTGCAGCTGGACCAGTTTGTTCTGCTACCAATCTGACATTTGCCAAACTAGCTCTATTAAAATACGCTAATTTAATGGCTTTTATTATGTGTTGATTTTTGTATAAAACAAACATTTAAAGCACATGTAAGGTTAGCTAAATGTGCATTCTTTATTTACTTTTTGTAAGAGTATCTTAACATCTTTCAAATGCGATTTGTATTTATTACGTCAAACATACTTCATTGCGTGATCGAAAATTTCACTTCCTATTGTTATTGGAAATCAAATTAAATAAATTTGTATGTTTTATAATTTATTTATTTGCAAATTGTGACTTGCGTCGGTTAATACGTGTTCGTTCTTTATTGATTATCGAATCTTTTTTTTAACTACTAAATACTGTCATTAGAATGCACTGTTTTTATAAAAAGAAATATTAGTAGGTAGCTACATAATTATCATAACAACATTAATCACATAATCACGATTATCTATCAAAATTACCTATAGCAAATCTAAGTCATGACAATTCAAGGTTGAACGTGTGCACGCCTTTCATCAAAATGAGATTAGTTCCCTAATAATGCTCCAAAGATTCGTTTTTATATCTCCAAACTCGGTTCAAACGTCTTAGCTTAATAACGGTTATTAACTAAATCGGTTAGGAACCATCTTCGAACTAGACACGACTGATGTCGAAAGATGACTATTATAATACAAAAAATTGGCAATTTGCACGCAATAATTGCTGTTAAAACGCTGATTGTTATCACAAAAAATCGCCAATATGGCAAAAAGTTAATAACTAAAGACGATACAATAGCAACACTAGTACCAAAAAAGGTAGACATTGCAAAATAACTCACAGAATCACTTCAATTAATGTCCTTGTAATTTATTTTGGTAAAAAATATGTAAATGTGCTAATATAATGTGACTTCGAGTTCATAGTGTCACATTATATCTAGCGCACGATGAATATTAAGTTATTCATTATTTAAACAAAAGTAAAGACACGGAGGTCATCTAAAGTGAGTAATAATAATAATAACGTATGCGTACATTTCTCAATTTAATTTAAAATGTAGTTTAATGGGAGCTACCATAATGTTAAGCGTGAGAAGTCAACACAGTTAGCTTTTGAAACAAGTGATTTATTGGCGGTTTGACCTTAGACAAAGGTTAACGAAAGCGAGTTCATGTCCCACAGAGCGGCGCATCGACAATCAAACAAAATGTTGTTGTTGATAACTTTCGAGCAGGTGTATTGTTGTTCCCGCTCGGACAGGGCGGCCGGCGCGCGCTCGCTCCATGTAGAAACATGTAGAAAGCTCGCGGCGCTTTTACCCACACGTCCAATGTTATTATGCCACAGTAATTTGTTTTCCTTTAGTTTCACTTACGTTTTACTGAATGAACGATTATTATGAACTGGACAGTCATTGCGCGCTAAATCCTAATACATTTTAATGAAACAATTTCAAGAAATGTGGCTGTATCCGAATGGCCTAGACTCTACAAATTGTTATTTAAATAAATTAATAGTGTAGTTACGTTTATAAAAGTATTAATCTGCGGAAAAAGTAATTGAAGTTTCCGTGGGTTAAGTATCCACAAGTCGTTTTCCAAGTTGGCCTTAGATATGTGTAGGTACTTCGCGCAGCGTGTAGCACGCGTTGTGTCAATCTCATAATGATTTTTGATGTGACAAGGCTCGTGTGAACTGCGGCTCGAGTGGTCGGTCACGCACGCTCTCCTTTAGCCTAGGATTATGTAGATTACGCGCTGGTAAGGATGGCGAATTCTAATATGTGTAACTAGCGGCCCGCGGCGACATCGCCTTCGTGAAAGTAGAATAGCTCTTAATGCGTATGTAGCGCCATGTAAATATTAACACCATCGTCACCATCCTCTTTACTTGCACAGATATTTGTATCTGCGCTACTTAAATTAGCGAGTGGGCAGCTCTGATCTGATGTCGGATAATACGACCGGAAAAACAAAAAGCTTTTCATTGTTATCTGAGGATTGATAGCAGCAGAACCTATAACTATCTTTTAATTCTTTCCAAATTGGAGAAAGTCAAAAACTTTACGCACGACTTCCTACTTGTTTCATTTTGTAATTAAGGTAGATTTGATCGTGCCACCCCTAACCTCGTAATATGTATCACAGCAAGGCGGGCGAGACCCTAGCGAATGCATTCGCCGCGAGCTATCCGTCGCGGGTCACGCCACGGCAGAGTTCCGTTGCGAACGCGTTAGCTCTGATTCCGCTGACTCGGCAGAAGTAGTTTCCGAGTCATGATGATGCAATTTTGCAAGTAACACGTAAACCGAAAACGGGCCAAGCTTAACCCTTCAACCCCGCGAATCGAGACAATAGAAATCAATTGTTACGCGGTCTTATGCGACCGCTTGGGGTTAGGGATCTGTTTTTGTGAAAACCATTTAAATTGGAAAGGTAGTTACCTTTCTACATACTTAAACATGTTATAAACGACATGTTGAAAGAGAAAGCTTGCGATAGCGTATTTTATTATTAGGTAAAAATGTATTCAAATAACTAAAGTACCTTACAAAACCTTAACTATCACTTAAATTTAAAGCACGAATAAATTGTAACACTTGGAAATACGGTGTCATTACGGGACGTATATGACCCCTGTTATATGAACTCATTGCCTCTCCGACCGCTATGTGGCAGTAAAACTTTATTTGTTTCAATATTATTCGCATTCGTTTTATAAGCTCCTTAAATGCGCGCTTAAGTACGGTCTCATCTGTTGAATATGAAATGAAATAAATGTTAGTACAAGCCCATAGACAAAGATAGAATGATAAGTTACACTATGTACGTACAATCTTTTCATTGGCGATTCAGCTTCATAATAATTTTATTATCTTAACAATATTTTAATATCTCATTAAATAATGTAGGTTTTATACCTGACTTATGAATACTTTATACCTGCTGTAATTTGCCTGAAAAGAGTCTGACATTTATCTCTTCATAAGTTATCATTAGAGCACAATAGACTTGGGATTCATTAACTATGATTTACCAATGTTTCAGACATATGTGTAAAAGAGCTTTTTAAAAGCCTATTTCCAGGAAATCAATGAGTTTTGGACGTCTGAAAGCATTTCCGCTTCCTAAAATTAAATTAGAGCAGGCATTTTCTCATGAAAATCCGCACACGTCTATCAGAGTGACATTTGCGGCTTAGCTCACGCGTTCTAAATTTAGCGCGGCCTTAACCCAGTGGCCCGGCACAACTGTAGCGAGCGTAAGCGTATGGGGGCATGAGGGTCTCAAGTTTACGCGAATTGCCTGGGCTGAAATTACTGTTCTTGCTTTTGAGATAACGGGTTAATGATGACTGCATGTGGTCGCTGGCTAAGCCTTTGCATTCGGTGATCGGCAAAATGGGTGTCACATTTGTTTTGTCACTTGTCACACATCATCATTATCATTATTTCAGCCATAGGACGTCCACTGCTGAACATAGGCCTTCCCCGATGTCACACATATTTTATGTTAATTTTGGTGCAATAGACTAAACATTGATGAAGTTAAAACGGTGTTAGGTAATGACTGACTTACTTTTTGTGTAAAATCAGTAAGTTTTGCGCCCTGCTGTAAGCTCCGGCGCCGGCGGCTAGCGGCTCCCGCAGTGGGTCGCGACTCGCGGGCAACGGTACCCGCACCGGTGCACCCCACGCAACCGCCACTACCAATGCGGAACCGCCAGACCATCGCAACTAGAGATGGGTTTCCACCCGGGTAAAAATACCCACATGGGGGTAAAAACCCATTTCATTCCACCTATGGGTGATTATAGCGGGTGAAAACAAATACTTTCATAATTTTATCAATTGGTATCTTTTATTAACTTGCAATTCTTTATTCGTCGTCGTTTCAGCCAAATGACGTCCACTGCTGGACAATGTAGGCCCAAGGTTTTCCATAATGAACGGTCCTGCACTGCCCGCATCCAGGTTCTTTCTGCGACCTTTACCAGATCGTCTGTCCACCTAGTAGGAGGCCTGCCTACTCTTTATTGCATTTAAGTAATTGAATATAATAAGAAAATTATATACCTAAGCTGAACAGGATCTATAAAATTCTAATATTCTCATCAAAGTATAGTCGAAGAAACCAAACAAATAGTACGAAGAATATTTAGTTTTATTTTTTCCTTAACAAACCATTAGCACTCTGTTAATGCTTTTCAGCGTTACAAATTGATCTTGAACAACATTTATAACGCGATAAATTGCTAGTTACTCAATTTAAAAATGTAAGCACATTGGTTTAATGTGTCGTAAAAAAGAATATATTTTTTAACGGTTTTATATCTGAAGAGTAAGCAGGTACATTAATCGATTCATAATGAACACCGAGCTCGTAGATAAATTAAAAGTCATTTGCAATAATTATTTATAACGTATTTTTTTTTAATTTGGATTTTAAAATTACGTTAATTGATTAATGGAATCAACATGACGTGAGTCCTGTCTGTTTTCAACCGACTTCAAAAAAGGAGGAGGTTCTCAATTCGACCCGTATGTTTTTTTTTTTTTTTTTTTTCTATGTTTGTTACGCCATAACTCCGCCAATTATGAACCGATTTGAACAAATCTTTTTTCGGCGTATAGGTAATACCTCAAGGGTGGTCCCATTTAAATTTAATAATAGAAAAAACAACCCCCAAGGGTGGAAAATTGGGGATGAACTTTTTTATACGCAATATCTCCGCCGATTATAAATCAATTTGACTGATTATTTTTTTGTTGAATAGGTATTATCAAAAGGGTGGTTTCATGCGAATTTGAAGAAAATATTTCACCCCCAAGGGTGGAAAATTGGGGATGAACTTTTTTATACGCAAAATTTTTAATTTTTAGTTTTTTTTTGTGTTCACGCATTTGAAGTCGGTTTTATTTTTTTTAAAAGTTAATTATATTATAACTGTAGTTCAATTGCAGGGATATCTATAAACTTGTTTGCGTTCTTTGTAGAGGAATTATAATTATCTGTAATTGTGGTTATTATGGCAAATATGTAAATAGGCCTAAAGAATTAACATGCTTCAAAAACTCTATTGCTATAAAGTTTAGTTGATTGTGTCGTTTTAGTAACAAGCGATTCAATACCGTTTCGGCCTACATATGAGGTAATACTATTTTTATTTCGTTTTGTAATTTTACAAAATCCGGGGATAGGTATAACGGAGCCTCTATCGATCCATACATTTATGCGTTATGTAATATACTTAATGTATGATACCCATTTGCAACATTTCAATAACCAAGGATACTTTTTAAAATAGTGTAAGATATTTTTAAAATAAATATCATTGCTTACTCCGTTACCAATTTATTCTTGAAGCTTCGAGCCAAGCTTATTAGCATACATATTGCCGATTGGCAACTGTTTTATTAATAAATTGCCCACTTAAATGATATTTCGTAACGAATCACAAACAAAAACCGTAAACGAACGGCGCGACTAAGGCGCTTAATGCGGTAATCGTATTTGTTTATTAGTCGTGGAAGTTTGAGCTGTAAACTTAAGCAAGGAGATTAAAATTTTATATTAGCACATTAAACTTAGTAATTGTCTCTGTAAATGGTAGTAAAAGGCACTTAAAGTTCTTGTGGTGTAACATAAACACAGATGTATGCGCTTGACATAAAATATTTAAATTAAATCAATCGCAATTTAATTTATTTTCGATATTAAATCTTTTATTGTTTGATTAATTTTCTAGTCTCAAAAGAACAAAAGTAGAATAGTAGTAGAAATAATCTAATAACTTTTTAGCCAGACAGGTGGTTTGTTTGACGAGCTCTTGACGCAGTGATTCGCGTACCGGATTACTATGCCAGAGGTCGCGCAAACAAAAAAATACGTAAGAATTCAAAAAAGTATCTACTTGATGTGTGAAGAGACATAATTTGTGCAGTACCGAAATGTTTAAAATCGCGAAGTGTCACAAAGCGAGTGGCTGTAAGTGGAGCGTTCCCACCGCGCGTGCGAACCGTCCCGTGAGAGCGCGCTTACGTCACGACGCGGGGTTACGTACGGACACCCTGCTATTTGCTAATGGGCTGCTTGTGCTATAAACTCATTTAATACTCATTAAAACATGGAGTATGTTTACGCCAGTTTTTACGGCTATTAGCACCTAAATATTATTTAATCTCTCTTTATGGTCTTATAATTATCTCTTATATTCAAAACAAATATGTAAGTGATGATAGTATAGTAACCCTATTATTAACGTCAACACCACCTGATGTATGTATACAGAGACTTGCGATGTCGCGCGTACATTAGTAAAACAACAGAAACAAAACACAGTACAGTTCTAACTGTGTTCTGCAATAAGGTACAAAAAGATAATGCTCTATATATTCGTACTTGATTGAAACTTTCATTGAACTCTCAAAATAGACGTCATTTCTATGATGTATGTGACACGACAATTGACGCGTTACGTCACCGCTACAGTTGTTCCGACGCGCGCGAAATGCCTTTTGTCGTGCGCTTACGCATCGGGGAAAGTGTCGCTTCTGCGGTGACACTAAGTGCTGCTTTGCAATATGAATACATTTTATGGGAAACGATGTTAAACGTTTTACATAATAACAAACTATGATTAACACCAGTGCTAAGAACGGTTGGCTGGTGATAAGTTTTACCAGAGCTCCTAACAAATTAGGAGCTAAATTTGTTACGAGTATCTTTGAAACTAAATATCCAATTTCAAAAAGTCGATTATAGAAATTATAACATCTAGCAACAAGCTAGAGAAACTTTATAATCCAGCCTAAAGAGATCTCTAAAATAATAATAAGATCAGTTTCAAAATATATATTTTATGAGTAATTATTTTGTGGTAGTAAAATTTTTATCGGAAATATGAGACTTTTCTGTCCATCTGGCACTCTGAGTCATGAGCTAAAATGAAGCATCAAAAGCAGAAAAAGCGGCTAAAGTGTAGTTCCCGCTGTGAGATATCACATTACCACCACTAATTATTGCTAATTAATGAGGAGACAACAGTGAGCACCTGCGCGTGAGATCATGACCGTGGCAATTAAACATTTACTACAGTTTTATAGTGTCATCGCCTATTTTAACGTTTTGTAGTCTGGAGACTCTGGAGCTCATTAAAACGGATTCTTTTGGGCAGAGTCGCTCCTAAATCAACTTATGCACTCCTATGTTATTGTTTGTATTTGTTAAATACCTTTGAGCACTTTGTGCGGATTTTTTTTACATCAGAGTAGTGTGCCTCACTTGGGAACTGAACCAAGTTTGAATGCCTAAGTACCAACAAGATCATCAAATATGTCTTACATTAATCATCATCATCACATTAAAGTGAAAGTTTACGACCCAATTGTCTATACATAGCGTTTGTTAATTAAATAAGATGATGCGTCCATCGAGCATCAATTTCCATTATAAAAGATCTAATAGCTGTAATTATAAAACACTGTTAGAATAAATAAACTGTGGAGAAATTAAACCATACGTTTTGTTGGACAATTGTAGAATTTCTGCATACAAAATAACCTTGTTACGTGAATTTTTGTGAAAAACTTGGAGGAAGGGAAATGTGGGAGCTTCAGCAAGTAATAAAATAAAATCAATGATTTGATAATCTCATTATCTCCCATCGCTTTTAGAAAGAAAGAAAGATTGATTACAATGGACATCACACAAATACAGGCAATTAGGTACATAGACATGACAGTGGCACATAATGAAAAAAAAAAACAAGAGTAAACTGAGCAGCGCCACCCATTCACCAACAAGATGCCCACTGCAACGGGACCCCACTCAGCATATGCCGTGGCCCACGGTGACGAAGGCCACGGCGCTGGTTTATAGTGTGCCACATGCCGAGTGAGGGTCACGGACCATTGGTAAAATAAATAAAATAGTCAGCTGCATAAAATTGTGTAGATAAACATACATAAATAGTAATATTAGTGCACAAATAAATACAAATTTTCGATTTGCCTTTGTGGAGAATATGGCAGAGAGCGATAGCTCGTTTGCTCGCTGCAGGAAAGCGGTAGTGCCTTAAGTCGGGAGCACGACATCCGCACTTGGGCAAGAGCCGCTTCCGCTGTTGCGCAGTACCACCGCAGGCCGGTCGCTTGGATTAACTGCTATTTTGCATACTCACCTGTACTTCTAATTGATTTTTAATCGTCTCATGTAATCGCGGTTTTGGTATGTTTTCCATAACCTTTATTTCGCTCTTTCGTCAATTCACTTTAATCAAGTAATGTGTAGTATTTTTCAATTTTACAATAATTCATCTCCGAATTCAGAAAAAAACTTTACATGTCAATCAACATTACAGTAAAATCAGAAATAATGCAAGCGAATTCTTCACGCACATAATGTCCACACAAAAACGTCACTGCGTGTATATTTGGAGCGCAGTGTGTCAGTGTGTCCACGCGCGACTTTCTTGTGCGCCCAGCATTATACTTTGCGCGTGATGTGTACGCGAGATGTGCGCGTTGATGTCTAATGTATGGCGCGCGCTGATTTGACGATATTGGCCCGATTTCGATGTTTTTCGTTAAGAAATCGAAATAATGTAAACAATTTTCGAGTTGATTTTACGTTTAAGTAGAAGAATTTTCATCTAAATTAGTCACAAAACATTAAGATTATCTAATAAACGATATCAATACACTTGTTAAATTAAATTGTCATTGCACGATGACAAATTATTCTGTTAAGAATATCATATTTTCATGAACAATTAATTTTAATTTTAAAATAATTATATCTAATTGTTTTCAATAAAAATAAAACGTCGTGTAAGTAATTGAATATGATTGTAATGTATTTTTCAGACAGTAGATATTTATTAGTATCATGTTTATCAATACTATCTATACTAATATTATAAATGCGAAAGTAACTCTGTCTGTCTGTCTTGCTTTCACGCCTAAACCACTGAAACGATTTTGATGAAATTTGGCATAGAGATAGTTTGAGTCCCGGGAAAGGACATAAGATATTTTTTATCCCGGTTTTTGAAACAGATAAGCGCGCGATAAAGTTTTTCTGTGACTGACAAAATTCCACGCGGGCAAAGCTGCGGGCGGAAAGCTAGTAACTTCATAAATATAAAAAGCTATGTGCAATTACATTGCATTACAAGGAAGCTTGTAGTAAATCTATCATCCATTTTGAAAAATACTCTGATTGATAATTTTCTTTTATAAGTTTTCATATAATACAATAATTAACTTTTTAAAAAAATAAAACCGACTTCAAATGCGTGAACACAAAAAAAAACTAAAAATTGCGTATAAAAAAGTTCATCCCCAATTTTCCACCCTTGGGGGTGAAATATTTTCTTCAAATTCGCATGAAACCACCCTTTTGATAATACCTATTCAACAAAAAAATTATCGTTCAAATTGATTTATAATCGGCGGAGATATTGCGTATAAAAAAGTTCATCCCCAATTTTCCACCCTTGGGGGTTGTTTTTTCTATTATTAAATTTAAATGGGACCACCCTTGAGGTATTACCTATACGCCGAAAAAAGATTTGTTCAAATCGGTTCATAATTGGCGGAGTTATCGCGTAACAAACATAGAAAAAAAAAAAAAAAACATACGGGTCGAATTGAGAACCTCCTCCTTTTTTTTGAAGTCGGTTGAAAATCTATAATTTAACGTAGTCTACAAAACGGCTATCATTAGCCTTAAGAATACTTGCTATCAAACAGCACGCTAAGTAGCCGCCAGTGGCTGCAAGTTTTCTCTGTATCAACTTATCTCATCTGCAGTTCAATACACCGCGCAAAAATGCGTAGAAAGTGAGAGGACCCCCCTCCCTCAGATGCCCCCCCCCCCGGCCCCCTAGCGAAAGTGATCCGTCCGATGCGTGAGCGATGCTATTACATTTGTTGTAGAAGTCACTGGTAGGATTGGTATATGTGGATGATTTGTAGAACTATGCTGAGGTTGGAGATGTCTTGACACCATGGAGGTCCCAAACGACAGGTTTTCTATATGTCGGCAGTTTAAGATTTAAATACATTGATTTCTACGACCATATTATTCAAATTCCAAATTCTTATGTAGTAATATTAGTATGTAGGCCCTTTTTAGGGCACTTATACACGTCCTAGTGTAGCTTCCTAATACTTGGACAACATATCAGTTGATGCTGAGAAGAAATGGCGAAAGAAACTCGGCCACCTTTGTCACAATCTATTAGCATTTTCTATTATTACAAAAAATAAACCTCAGCTAAAATGAAAAAGATTTAATCGTGCAATCAGTGGCCAGCAAGAAAGTGTGACAGAACATGCCAATTTTCAAAGCTTTCAGAGCATTTAGTTTCACACACAAAAGACCAAAACTCTTTATCTGGGCAATTATCTAATTGTCGGCGGTTACGCGAGCGGCGCGCGCCGAGCGAGATCCAGCGCAGATGGCGCGTCGAACTAACGACATTGGTCCAGATACTTGTCTCAAGCTTAGACCCGCATTATAAACTTTTCTCAATCTATTACTTACTTATTTCTTTAGATATGAGAGAGTAACATGAAATATTTAATAAAAACATTGAGTTGTACAATACAGGCAAAGGGATTTTACTTCTTTCTTTCTTTTGCAATCTGTTTTGCAATATCTACATAGTAACACTGGTTGTAATGCAATCTTTTACTATTTTTTTGTGGTAACTGTTCAAATGTCGCTTTCAAGTCACAAAAAAGTTTGATTTAAAAGCACCAAATTTTTTTTTTGGAAAAATGGCTTCCTAATAACCAATTTTCCCCTTCGTCTCCTTCAATGTTGTTCTCATTAATTGCAGTAATGTAATTTTAATGGTTCCCTGGACTACCGGCTTAAGTTTGAGTCCGTGTCTGTAATACGGGCCCAGCAAGTTTCCGCTGCAGCCGCTGCGTAGCGGTCTGCGATGCTCTGATAACCAAGCGGGCGGGTCGTTGAGCTTAGATGATATGCCTTGCTCCCGGATTGGGCTGCTAGGTCATGGTTTCGTTTAGAATGATTCACATCACTATATTATCATGGCACGATTAATCTCAACAAATTGGCAGTTCCCACTGCGCTGATGCATGCATTTTCTTAGTACTTATATTTTAAAATTTCATGGACTCTGTGGGAAAATAAGAACCTTTGGGAACAAGCCCATATTTTGTGGTTTTGGTATTTGATTGCTATTAAGCTTGTAGACTTGAAGATTACTAGCAGTGCAGCGGTGGGTTCAAAATCAAAATCAAAATCAAAAAATATTTATTCAGTTTAGACCACAAGTGGCACTTATGAACGTCAATAGAAAATAATAAAAAAAGAAAAGGTAGCCCTTATGGGGCACTTTACATGTCTCCTTATCTTTTGGGCCCTACCAGCGTTTAAATCCTAACATACGGCGATTATATGTATAGTTTTATCTGCTCTTCAAATTAATTTCATTTGAGTGAAAAAATTAATTCCCCAAGTTCGAACACTAAAGAAGACAACTCAGTCTTGTGTGTTTCTATTTCGAGCTACTTTTTGTCTTCTTACCTGAATTATTTCAATTCTATTTACTGTTAAATTAACGCCGACCGTTATTTTCATTTATGAAATCCATTCATAATATCTTATTTAATATTACATTAAATGACTATTGAACTGATTGAACTCGCAGACCGTGAAGATATCAGCCGTATTCATTCGTTATATTGGTTTTGTGTATAAAACGAGTGACTCAAAGCAACACTTGGAAGCTATTTTTATTAAACTTTCTACGTAAGTTTATTGCGACATCGAGACGTCACTGAATTGCTGAAAACGTCCGAGTGGACGCGAATCTGTGAGGCGGTGGACCGAGACCGCCGCCTGAGCCGCCTCTACTGCGGCTGGGAACCAACGAGCCAAACTAATAGCTAGCAGCTTGTAACACGGATTTTGCTTATTGTGTCAAGGTGCCCATGCTATTAGCGAGAGGTGGGTCAAGTCCCAGATTTGAAGTAATATATTTTATCGATAAAATTGTCCATAGATTACGCCCTTAAAGTTTGATCTCTGCTTCCCTGGACACACTGTATATTATGCAGTATTATGAGCATCAGAAGGATTGCTACTCTTGTGCTCTTAGTTAGGTAGGTAAACTAGCAGATCAGGCAACAGCAGCTGCCACTGATATTTAATTTTAATGGGCCCATTTTATAAATTCTTAAAGAGCGTAACCTTTTCAACATTCTTTCGAAAACATTTTATGCGACATAATCAAGCGAATTCTACAGTCATTAAGGGTCACTTAAAAGTTTACACTCTCCATAACGTTACTACTTACTCAATAACCTAATTATTATACCTACGAGTATAATAAAGAATATTACATTTACTATAACACTTTAGCCACTAAAGTCACTTATAACACAATTTGGAATTTTTAATATTACCAAATGCTACTTTTATTAAAAAAAACTGTTCTACTATCACCACTTAACAAATGTCACTGCACAATGCTGCGTCACTTGGTTCGGCTGTTTAGAGAAGGAGCATGTAGCATACTTTCTTACCACAAATGCACCACAAATAAAAGAAATTGCAACGAAAGCATGTAGTGGGACTTGACTAATATAGAGCAGAGGTCGTTAGTGCACATTCGTGTTCAGGCTTTGAAAACCATTTGAGGCTATTTACACTTACGGTGCTTCATGTCGTTGAGCTCTCCAAGCTTGATCGTAATTTGTGCATTTATACTTTTGATGATTAATTGATGGTTCATGAGAGCATTACATTAAGATGATATTTGTATTTGGTAGCACTTACGCAATATACATACGCCCGTATTCACAAACGATGCTTGTTTAAGTGAAGCAGCAAATCGAACGCACAGCTTTGAATAGAGCTCTGTGATTGGTTTGTGTGTCACCATGTGCGTCCACGCGTACTGTGAGACCTCATAGTAATTGTTGAGAGGGGCTATGTGTGGTCAATTAAAGGCTGACTCCAAATTACAATGAACATTTATTTCGAAAACGGACGGTCTTATATAGGAAAATACACCGTGTTACTTTGCGTTCTTGCCATATTCACAGAGATAAAAGTAGGTAACAATACCTATTATTTAAGATAAACAAGAGACTCCCATAAAGAAAGTACACTAAGATTTTAGTAAATTTGGTTTTTCAGTACAAATTGGAATAAACCAATTTTGTCTCGCACGTTCTACAGGTGCAAGTGGAATAAACCTAGTGGGCGTGGCCTAGTTCTTAATTTTATGGCTCTGGGTACCAGCCTTTTTATCCAGTCATAATAACTATTTTAAAATACTCTTCAGTTGATTTCAGATTTTCCTTTCTACTTTACGGGCTTAGGACCGTCAAAAATACGTAATAATTAATAGGGTTTCAATTAATTTACAACATTGTACCCTATTTTTACAAATTAATAAATTAAGTATGAAATGAAATCACCTTATTCACAATTAATTATTTATTTATAAGTTCCTACTTAAAGTTTACGTACTGCGAAGCAAGTGTTCAAAGTGTCCTCCGTTCTGATGAAGGCTCAGTCTAGCACGGCGAAGCGTAGGTTTTTCGCTTTAGTTTTCGCAACACATAAACGTTTTGTATCACAGTTTCACTAAAACAATCCTTTCATGTAACGCGTTTACACTGTTTATCTCTTTTGCGCATACCAGTCGTTTCAAGTCACTCCAAAAATCCATTGGTGTCAGGTCCGAGGATCGTGGTGGCCAAGCTACTAGACCCCACGTCCAATACACTGTTCTCCAAACGTATTATTCGCGCACTTGACGTCCTTATTGTGGGGGAGCACCATCCTGCTGGTAGTAGAGCATTTGGTGTAACACTAAGGGTACGTCATCAAGCATTTCGTCTAAGACGTCTTGCAGACACTCCAAGCACCATTTTGATTAAATTATTCGTTGTTTGAATACACTTCAGTCATTTTTGTATTATTTTTAACGTGATTTGTGTTTGATGGATTTTTCAGTTTTTTACAAGTGTCAAAAAGACATTTTAAAGACAATAGATTGCAATAGATATTTAAAAATACAACAAAAAGTAAAAAAGTCTCCATCGCCATCGCCAACAAGTGATGTGCATGCGTTACGATAATTAGTGGTGTGTTAAACAGATTGTCGATAAAATAAAATACTCAAGATTAAAAAAAAATTTTTTCGGGCATTATTTTTTTACGGATTTGTGTTCAGTATCAGTAATATAGTAACCTCTGTAAATATGGCAAGAATGCAAAGTAACACCCTGTATTTACAAAATGAGACAAGGACAAAACATATACCTATTTCACAGAGAACGATTACAAACATTTTAGGGTGAGACAATAAAACGATTACCTACAAACATTATAATAAACGGTCAGAGCGAGACAGAAGGAGAACAGTATATCTATTTTACACTACACAAATATAAATAAGATGGAGGGTACACAAATTATTGATACTGAATTTAGAATGAGATAGCCTGAACTTACAAATACATCTGTTTCATACAACATGGAAATAACACTTAAAAGACGGTACACGAATATTAATTAATAAGCAAGATAGATAAGGACAGCAAGAAGTTAGTATAGGTTTGTTTCACACAACATAAATATTACACATAAACAAGGGTACTTCAAGAAATAAATAAAAACAGATTACCGACATATTAAAATAAAAAGTTTAGTAGTAGTCTAGGGCAAAGCAGCTTTCATCGTCCAGTGCGGCGGTGCTGCCGGTATGATGCGGACGTATGTCATGTGGTGTCGCCACAGTAATGTTTGTGAATACGAGCGATACAGTCCATATAATAACACCTAACCTTATGTCGAGAAAAATGATTATAATAAATATCTCTCTCGCCTAGGTACCTACTATAGTTATTTCAGCTTATTTTCTAATTCCAGTTAATGCTATTATTATACACGTTCAGCCCGAGGCGGGACGAGCCTCGTCGAACACGATGTCCCATCTGCGTAATGATCCCCGGACACGGAGCGTTACAGGAACTACAGGCTCGGTTCCCGGATGAAAGGAGTTATCTCATATGAGACAATTCCTTATAGGTGTAATGATGGAAGCTTTATAAGCTTTCATAGGAAAGATTGAAATGAATAGTAATTGAAACTTTTTATGCATTTTGAATGTATTGATATTAATATTTATCATCTTATTAGATTCTAATAGTTTGCGGTGATAATACTTCGTCTCTACATTAAAAACTTTCCATATTTCCTCCAATCCCACATAGGAACTTATATCCTGTCTCTATAAAACTTCGATGACTTTAGTGATGTCTACGAGCTACTATGTCGATATAGTTTAAATTAACTCGTTGCGAATTATCTACGTGTCTTGTTAATGTATTCGTTTTTCACAGAAATCACTTTACATCTATAGACATGGTCAGGCACAACAAAGAACATCCTCTATAGTTAAATTATTTATTGTAAACAGTTTTCTATTCTACGTACAGTCTTAAAGCGTGGAGTGTATTAAAAATATGACATGTTAAAAGCAGATGCCTACGTTATGAAAGTTTAATCCCCAAATTCAAGTATCGATAAAGACGTCACTTCTCTAGAGACGTTCTTAACGGCCCATAAAAGGACGAGTCGAAACTTGGCGCTCGCAGACGAGATTTTTGCGCCAACTTCAGATTTATTATGTCTACTACGTTTATGGCATGCGAGCGGGCCGAATTACATTTCTGAATTATTATGACAGTTTGTTGTGTAATTGGAGAATGTAGAGAGTTATACTGTTTTTGGCAAAAATAATGTATGCTGGAAGAAAGTATTGTGATTTACAAACGAACGTAACGTTACTTTAAAAGTTTTTTCTGTTTGGTTTTCGAAAAACCAAATAATACCTGTTAAGTGTGTAATTTACTGAAATGTCTTTAGCCGCACTTACATCGCCTTGTTACATAAGTAACCGCTCAAAAATTACAACTTTAGACTTTACCCCCAAGCCGTAACCTCGAGACGGAAGCTCGGTGCGCCGGCGCAGCTCTTCATTAGCTTGCGAAACAATGATCGGCAACTATCACGAGAACGGTGGCTGCAACGTGATGCAGTGTTGTATTGTTTTTATCGTCGATTGATAAATTGCAGTCTAACACAGCGATTGCACAGCAATCTTTGTTTTAAAATATGTGATAAGGATATTGCTACGGAATAACATAGCTAATCTGTTGTGAAAATTCTAATAGTCACTTTAACATTTTCTATGATACGTGGGTGTCGTGGGTGCACTACAATCTTATTAGTCGAAATACAAATAGGTACTCGTTAGCTTGGTGAGATACGGCTACTTCTCGTTCGTTAAAATACGCCAAATTGCAAATCACTCCATTAAATTGCAATAACTCACAGTTGTTAATCGTGCTCTACATAATCATGGCCTCCTCAGCGAATGAGGAAAAAATTTAGTTAAGTATCAAAAGAAATCGAATTTAAGACGGTGTTGGTGAGACACTTCTTGTTTTAAATGCCAGGACAGTATGCAATGTCCCAATTCAGCATTACAGGTCAATGCGCACTCATTTGTTTTGTGCACATAATCATCGCATCTACTTGTGATAATTATCAAATATTTGTACACACTTCCTGTCAACACGCGCCCGCAACAATGTGTTGCGACACCGCGAAACAATAGCGCATCAGAGACTTTATTAAAACATTCGCGGTTACGTCACGGTGACGTCACGCGCGTAACGTGCATCTGGGGCGTGTCAACTGAGTGCACTTAGCGATAATAAAGACGTTTTTTGCATTAAAAAGCAATTTCGCAAACTGAGAAGACTGCGGAAATAAATAATATTTAATGATGCACTTGGACATTGCCAATTTGTGTTAAATAATGCTCATTACGTTTCAGTGAATGTCTGAAAATTATTTTACGTATTAACTGTAATTAGAGCAATTATTATTAATGAATACGTTCTATATTCTCTGCTATAATTAAACTTTACATTCAAATGTTTATAAATATACATCAAATAGTCGACAACATTAAAAATATGAATCGGTCAGCTAATTTGAAATATTAATAGTGTTTACTGCAATAAATTCAAAAATATAAAACTGACAAATAATATTGATGGACAAAGATAATTAACAACTTCAGTCAACGTAAAATCGGAAGCATTTTATACTTCAAAGCGATTTACGGTACAGTAGAATAATATTTTATTTTATACCTTCATCACTGGTAGAAAAAACACATAATTATGCAGGATAGATAAGGAAAGCTATTACTTGAAACGTTTGTCTTGTTCATTCAACTCATTTTGACCGAAGACAGTACAATTTTGTTCATCCTTTAAAATTAAAAAGTTTCTAGACTTCCTGAACTCCCAGCGCAAGTTGTAAGCCAGCCGAGTCCTGGCTCCGGTGGACACGGTGTCGGTCGGCGTATGTAAATGCGCCAAGTTCAGCTCGGCTCGGAAGTCGGCTCAGCTGATCTAATCCGAGGCACTGGTTAACGGGGTCAGTCACTGCATCCCAACTTGTGGGCACGTAGGGCTGGTAAATGGTTCAAAAAATCAAAAGAAAGAAAATTACCTACATAAAATATTAAAAAGTTTTCAATCAAAATAAACAACAATACCAAGAAGGAATTTGACATTGTTCGTTCGCTCGTTTCTGCCAAACGACTTCCACTGCTGGACAAAGGCCTCCCCAAGGCTTTCCTCCCAATTCTGGAAGAATTTGACATATTTACAGTATAATACAGTTTCGAATATTTCAGTTTAATCAGAAAAAAGTTTTTTAATTCAACCGAAGCAGTTCCTTCGGTCATCATTAAGTAGCAGTGCCTTTGACTTTAGCAACATCAAATGTGTGTAGGCAATCATTGAGTGTTGCATTTAAACTTTCTTTTACCTCCACGATAAGAGAGACACGATTTGGCACATTTATTTCCCCATAAAGATAATAGATCTACACTTCACGCAAATAAGGAGACTCCGTTACCAGCCCTACCGCTTAGATAGATACCATCACTCAGCGGGAACGTTAAACTTAGCATAAAACTCTCGTACCATACCTATTACCGGTTCTTATCGTGCCAGCCTTCCTCTATAATCCATACTTTACAAAGTGGTCTCTTTGTCTCTACAAATAGGGCCTACATAAACTGCAAAGTAAACTCGGCAACGAATACTTTTTCTTTATATCACATGCACAGTTTTCCTAACCAAAATAGATCGTATTACAAAGTGTTAAAGGTGAAGTGGAAAGTATAACAAAATGGCGATGTAGTCTTTTTAAGACTGACCACTTTCTCGTAATACGACCGTATTAGCGATCGCAATTCGCTTTCGATGTATTAAATGTTATTAAAATTAAACACCTACATTATTTCTGAGTATTTGCTATAACATTTATTCTTGGAATAACATCAACAGATAGAAAATTGTCGAGAGTTGAGTCTTTGCGGGTCTGATTTAATTCAATAGAAACCAACACTGTAGCTGAATGTCTTTGAAAGAATTACACGAATTAATTCCACCAGCCCCCTTCCATCATCGGGGAACCAGACGCAGGTTAGCTTACCATCCCTATATTGTTGACATTCCACCAGCTCGCACTAAGCGTTTCGATGACTCTTTTATAATGCGAACAGCTAGGCACTGGAATTCGTTGCCTGCTGCTGTCTTTCCCGAAAACTATAATCCGGGCCTTTTCAAGGCGAGAGTGAATAGGCACTTACAGGGCAGATATGTACCATCCTAGACTGCATCCCACTTAACATCAGGTGCGATTGTGGTCAAATACCTGCCTTGTCATGCATAAAAAAAGCACTAGTCACAGTTTTAAAGGAAGCGAAGTATTTATGTTTTAGCATCAATTCAGTTCATCAGGTAAAATGGTGTTATGTACAATTTAGTATTTTATAGCAACGAATTAAGATTCATTCCAAGCATTCACGAGCAAGGTAGAATGATATGTATCACTCGAGTTTATACGAGTGCGTAGGTAATACCATAATACCGCAATAAAACGATAACGCGGAGTTGTCTCGCTTGGAGCGGTTATGCTGTGATTGAGGACTGTTGTGCTGATGCTATCTATCTAGAAAGTGGTGTAGTAGGCATGTGATGACTAAACAAGAACTTTCCAAAAATACTAAAAGGCACTTGAGGCGATCTAGTTTCGAGGATTAGACATTGTCACCAGAAGTAGCGCGGATGTTCTAGTTTCTAGCCTTTGACCAACATCAGTGTAATATTATAGAATTGCAATTTTGTTTCGCGTATGAAAGATTTTCAGAATACAACACAATCATTGACCAACCCATATGGTGGTAGCGTATAGAAACATACAATATTTATTCATCACATACAGTTGTATCTTGTTGACTGTTGGTATTCGACTTAAAGATGGTCATTAAATATGTTTATTCAAATTTTAATATTGATTAGGTCAATTAATTTTTAAGATCAGCAAACATTAGCATTATTATGCACAAATGAACTGTGCATATGCCGTCACGATTGCGTGTGCGAGGGGAATATGTTACAAGGCGAACAATGGACATTTATCTCCCGCTAAATGCCATATGCCGATACAATTAAATCACCATACGATCACTTATAATTGCTGCCTTAATGAAATACGAGGTTGTAATGATGAATATGAAGTCTCGTAGATTATAAAGCAGATTAATACATAGGTAGTTATTTATGCCAGAATATTCGCAGAAAATTAACCCTCCAGTAAACTTTTAGTATTACTTATTTGCAAAGAGGATACGATACTGCAGGATGCGTTTTATATTCACTTAAGACTATTAAAATAATCATACAGGAAACAATTTTGTCAGCTATGTAATCAGATAATGGTAATTGAACTTTTGCTGCTGGGCATTTCGGCTCCATTTATTTTAATTCAAGTTCCTATTGACTCATATTAATGACTGTAATTATTTGTGTGATTTGTTAGTCGTGTAGTTCCGGTAGAGTAGAAAAAGACTATCCCTATATTTTCCGTGGATGTCGTAAGAGGCGACTATAGGGGAATGTAAGACAATTCCTTCTTCTGTTTATGGTTAAATAGAGAGAGGCTGCTCCAGGTCGCGGGAAATACCCGGATGCGGGCAGTCTAAGACTAGTCGTTATGGAAAATTTTCTTTAAGGAGGTCTGGACGTCATTTTTCTGAAACGACTGATCAAACGTCCTCCTGCTGTTTAGAGACTGCGCGCGCCGCGCTGCAGATTTCATAGAGTTTTGCAGTTTGTGGTTATAGTTTGCGGTCTGCGGCCCGTCTTGGAATTGTACCTTTAATGACCTGATAATTAACAGTGTCCTTTGTCCAGTCTGACCTGGCTCACTGTGTCACCAGACTGTAGCTCGCCTATAACCTGTCTGACACTGTCTGATCAAACCGTCTCGGCCACAGGTCTCGACCAGAAGGGCGCGCAACCCTCATCACGCATTGGTTCTCGCTGAAAACCAGCTTCTCGACGTTTGTGTCATGTCGCGATTTTTGCTGAGCGGGCGCCTATTCAGCATATGTTTTTATTTATTGTTTTTTATGTTTACGTTTACCTACTTACTCTTGCTTTGTATACCTTAAATGATAATTATGCTCAATAAAGACATTCTTATTCTATTCTTATTGTTATTGTTTGTTGTTGCAGCGGCGCTGGGCGCGCAGGCGCGCTACCACGGGCGCGAGATCGGCGCGCTGTCGCAGCTGCACCACGGCGTGCGCGGCACGGTGTTCGCCGTCGACGCGCGCACGCTCTTCATACACGACTTCCACTACGACGGCGTTGGCCCAGGTAAGGCTCATTGCTCGGCCTCGGTGACGGCCCCCCCGCCTGCATTGCACAGGCCACCACCACCGTCGGACGGGAACAGCTGTGTGCTTCCAGCTGCTCCTGTCGTTGTTGTAGGGCCCGCCGTGTAGGCGGGAAATCGCCGGGAGGGACTGTGGTAGTGAAGGCTTTGTCCGGAAATCCACAGTTTCCTCCCACTTATGGCGAGTGACGGAGCACCGGGGTCTTTTAGTGGGTATGCCTCGTCCTTCTGGCTTGGTGAGCCCCACATAACCTACCCTGTCCCCGCAGGATATGTATGCGATTCAACGCATTTTTTCTCCTTAAAAAAAGGTAAGGCTCATTGCGTTAAATATAATTTGGAGACCACGTCTGCTTGCGACTGATCCAATTCCAAAAAGTAGGTTAGTTAGTTAGTTAGTTAGTTAGTTAGTTAGGTATGTATGTCGTTAAATTGTAGTGTGTACCACGGTGTTCGCAGCACCTACACACGAACTTCCTTCATGCACGACTTCCACTACGACGGCGTTGGCCCAGGTAAGGATCAATAGTTGGATAAGTTAAATATTTTATGTATTGTAATTTTAATTTATTTGTAACCTCATCAACATGGAAATCATTGGAGGAGGCCTATGTTTAGGAGTAGACGTCCTATGGCTGAAATGATGATAATGAAGAAAAAATTCCGTCAGATTATAATCTGATGTAGTTAGTCTACAATCTAACCGTACCTAACTCACTGCTAGTTTACAGTCTCATGTTTTTACGTATAGGTATACCTACGTTATACATATAAACTGACGGAGTTCACAATTGCACGTTGCCTCGTTGACATATGGCCTCTAAGTTACACTGTGTAGGTAGTTTCTTCAAAATAAGTTTGGTCTTTTCATGAAATGATGAACATTTGTTCTGAAAGTTGGGTTACGTGGGTAATACGATTTTATACGGCTATGGGTAATGTAATATTACGATTTAATTATTGTTTTGCGACAGACATTTCACTATAGAACATTAATAATGTAAACCTTTCAATCATTTTTATCTGCTCTACAAAAGCTCACCTCTGAAAACTACGTAGGTAGAGTATGAAGAAAATGCATTTGCATAATACGCAGTCTGCGGAATACAAACGCCCCGGAGAAATTTTCCACGGGTTATTATTTTTTACACGCGAACAAAACTGGAAACAAACAATATGCTCGTCTTTTATTGCTCGCGAACTTTGCCTCCATTACACAACACAACGCACTCCTACATCTGCTGCACGGCTTAGGGCTGCTCATTTTAGAATTTTTTCACGAGTTTTTTATTACATGGTATTTGTAGTTATGTAGGGGAATATTTTTATTTGATAAAAACTATAGCATAAGTTATTAAAATTGCAATATCATATGCTAAATTTTGATTTCCAAGACAGCCCAAAAATAAGAACCCAAAAATAATCTTTTCAAATGAAAAGTTTATAATCTTTAGTCATGTTGCCAATAGCTAGGTAAATTGTTGTCCAAAGTTTAAATTTAACTTTTTTATATTTTACAAAGTTATGAAAATACTCGAACGTTAGTCTGTTACTGGCAACCCTGGTCCGCGGATGATATTGCTAGTTGTTGGTATCAGGAAACTCCACATAGTGGACCGGGCAGGCGTCTACGCGTCTGATGGTTGACGCCTTTCGCCAGTAATGACGACCTACTGCTTTGAGCAGTAATTATGTTTCTTGAAATACTCGTAAAAGTAGAGCTTTCCATGCTTAAAGACCCTGGTTTTAAAGTATCTACTACAGAATTAATTGTGTCACTTCATCTACGGTTTTTTAATGAATGCCAAATTATAGGCCCTCTCGATTTCGTGACGTCGCATCGTTATTACTAATATTATTTATCGAATTTGATAGCGATATTCGTCTACTACCTAATACAAATCAATTACTTCTGTAATTGGACAAGACTACAAACACAAATATAAATTTACGATCCAGTAAATATAAATGTAATTGTGATATTTAAGTCATTTCTATTTTTACTTTCACTCTTTTCTGTCTCATTTGATCATTTCCTTATAATACGAGCTGCTCGCATGCAATAAGATTGATAGCGAGAAACATGACAAACAAATCAAGATTAAAAGCCGACAATGTTGTTCATATATGTTCAAATTCAAATTCAAATTCTTTATTGCTCCAATGTTGGTATATAAAAGTTGTTACATATAGACATAGACCCAAAACATGGACCCTGCTAGGGTATTGCAACATGAGATTAAATCTAATAAGTATTATAATTTAATACATGATGCGAGTTGCGTTCACTTTGACCTGAATGCTGCCCGCAGAACGCATGCAGTGTGGCAAATCCTTAATTGGATAAGTTAAAATATAAATAAATACATTGAACATGGATGATGGCATTAATTAAAAAAAATATGAATGTGACATGTTTGCGCCGGAGACAAATCTTGTTCGATTGTTTGTGTTGTTCCCCGAATTGTTGTTCGCTTATTGTCCGAGCGTGGGTGCGCCGTGCCGGTTGTTGTGGGAGGCGCAAATGGGTCATGTTGATGTTTAATGTTATTTTTTAATTTCAACTAAATTACTCATTCCATTCTTTGTTTGTCTTTATATTTGATGGGAATCATCGCTGATAATGAGCATTTTTTAATAATACAACAAAAATATAGAGATCAAAGTTAGAAATACGAGAAGCTAACGATAACCGCACCGTATTGAATCATTTATGTACATATTAGATCGTATTGTCGAACGATTGGCAACTAAGCTGGCGGCAACTTTGCTTCGTGCCGTACAATTTTGATTTGTTCCTTCGACTAGTGGTGAGCAACTGAGGAAAAGTTCCACGGCATTGATAGATTTCGATAATTTGATCTAACAAAGGGGCATATAGGTACTCTTATTGAAGGAGAAAGACAATATTTGCATAAAGTCAAATACTTGCCTTGTTATGTATGAAAAAGTGGTCTCTATATCTGTGTTCCTTATGAAGACGATTCAGTACAGTAAGTATCTTTAAAAACTAGCTGCCGAACAACTGTTTCACAATCAGCTGAATAACAGAACTCTGAAACTGTTACACTTTTCGTAGATGAAGTAGTGGCTGGCAAATTATAAGCAGTGATAACAACTCATCGAAACCAGTTGCAGTGTTTATGACACAGTTAAATTATAAGAGCCACTATTAACACAAAAAGTATCGATAAGGATATCGATAGAGTCCCGTCCCTATAATTCGTGACACTAATGCAAATCCTCCGTGTTGATGCAACTTCCCCAGCAGTTGTGGCGGCGCAGGTGGCAGGCAATAATGCTCACCTGGGGGAGGAAATTGGAACTTATAAACTGCATAAGTTTGCATGTCATACTCACACAATGTAGTTATTTAAGGCTGGGTTGCACCATCTTACTTTAACTTTGACAAACGTCAGAAATCTGTCAATATCCATACAAAAAGCACCGGTTATCGTTATAGTTACGGTCAAAATTAGGTGGTGCAACTCAGCCTTAGTGTTTGAAGATGACAAAGCGGCAATGTTTTGTTTGATCACGCTTTCTCGTAGTACACGGACATTTTATAAATATTTTTCCTCTATAATAATATATTATTGACGTAAACATACGATAAGATTGATGAATATAAAGTAAGGAAGTCTCACTTCCTTGAACAACTTTTCTGGCCTATTTCTTGTATTTGTCAAATAAATTGACGCTGCTCATAATTTCGGTAGAACATGGACACTTCAACGAAATTATTTATGCGCGAGTTTGCGGTCAAATGCTTCGATGATTTTTTTTCAACCGACTTCAAAAAAGGAGGAGGTTCTCAATTCGACCCGTATGTTTTTTTTTTTTCTATGTTTGTTACGCGATAACTCCGCCAATTATGAACCGATTTGAACAAATCTTTTTTCGGCGTATAGGTAATACCTCAAGGGTGGTCCCATTTAAATGGCAATGCCAGATTTTGTATGGAAGGTGGCGTCTTTTTTTTTTCGCGCGGCCATCGACCAAACTTTATTTTTTGATTACAAAATAGTGTAATAAACCAAACTTACTATGGCATGTATACCTCTAAACTCAGTCTGAACTGAGTTACGAGCATTAGAAGTTTGATGATTTTCATACTAGATTTGCTTTTTGCGCGCAAGTTTTGTAAGAAATTGCAACAAAATATTGTGCAATTTTTTTATTGCGCTGATTCTGCTGCATACTGATGTCTGGAGCCTTTAATGGATGGTATTGTTTGTTTACACATACAATGTCACTATTTTGTTGCAATTTCTTACAAAACTTGCGCGCAAAAAGCAAATCTAGTATGAAAATCATCAAACTTTTAATGCTCGTAACTCAGTTCAGACTGAGTTTAGAGGTATACATGTCATAGTAAGTTTGGTTTATTACACTATTTTGTAATCAAAAAACAAGGTTTGGTCGATGGCCGCGCGAAAAAAAAAAGACGCCAATTTCCGGCATTGTCTTTTAATAATAGAAAAAACAACCCCCAAGGGTGGAAAATTGGGGATGAACTTTTTTATACGCAATATCTCCGCCGATTATAAATCAATTTGAACGATTCTTTTTTTGTTGAATAGGTATTATCAAAAGGGTGGTTTCATGCGAATTTGAAGAAAATATTTCATCCCCAAGGGTGGAAAATTGGAGATGAACTTTTTTATACGCAATATTTTTAATTTTTAGTTTTTTTTTGTGTTCACGCATTTGAAGTTGGTTTTATTTTTTTAAAAAGTTAATTATATAAAATCAAATTGGACTTAGGAATAGGATGCCGGCCAATTTGATCGTAAAAATAAACCGAATAGGAAAGTTGGTTTCTCATGTTAGATATGTGAAAAAACAAAGAATTTTGGATTTCAGTACGCAAATATTTGCTGAAACCCATGCGGGCGGAAACTGCGAGTTTTCAATCTGAAACGCACCTCGCCACTGCACTGCGTTTATACGCGCGAGTGCTCCCGATATGGGCACGTCGCGCGTTCTTACGCAGAGCACGCATATCGTTGCTTTATTTCTTTTAAGCAACATGTTCTTTTGTTTAAAGAAAATATGAAAGTTTCATTTATTCATTAATTTAAATATAAAAAAATAACATGTTTGAATATTAAAACAGGGCACAGTTTACATCATCAACACGTTTCAATGTTGTTTCCTCGAGTCAATAAACTTAATGGAAGCCTAAACGTTGATCACTTTCGATTACAATCCGGTTTGCGAATGTAATGGTTGATATGCCCCCGGCTAGTGTGGGGCTTCCTGCTCACTTTCGCTGGTTCCCACGCCTGGCGATGTTCTAGGGTGACCATAAGAAAAAATACTGTTTGTAATATTCTTCACATGCCACAGCATCAGTTTTGGAGTGTAGGTATAAAGTGCACGCATGAAAATGACAAAAACAGTTTTCGTTATTAATAACTTTGACTTAATTGAGTCCATAAGGTGCAAGTTCGTAGCCGACTCTACATAGCAGTAGCAGACGACGTGTCGTCGTGACACACTACTTTCTATAAAATACTTTCAGTCGCTAACAATGGATGCTATTTCATAGAAATACATAAATTTATTAAGCATTAATCCAATTATACCTATACTAGTTTACATACAGACGTACTAATGACCACCGTAAGTCACAATAGTAACAAAGTCCTTTCCCGCAAAGTCCCAAATGATGGCCACCCTTGCAAGTTGTCTCGATCCGGTCGTGCCCGTCGATCATAATCGCGCGATCACTTTCTTTTCCTTCCGATCCACATCCGCAGGCTGAGTGGGGCGTGTGCTCAAGGGCACATGTATCCAATGTTACACTATATGTATTACAATAGTACCTACAGTTTTATACACAAAGTCTTTGACAAAAATGTGTAGGGTTTCAAATAAAGATTGTTATTTTTAGTTCGCCCACTATAGCTTTAGGCAATCCAACTTTCAGACCATGATGACTAATGCAGCCAGACAGTTGAAATAATAAATAACTCTAGTCACAAGTTGACGTTGATTGATTGAAATAAAAGCTTCGAATAATCATTCTGCCTGCAGTGAATGTGATAGATAGTTCTGTGAATCGATATTGTAAGCGCTATTCAATAGAGTATTTTGATATCTAATGCTTATACAGATTTGTGTTTAATTAATTATGTGTGCCTCAAAATATGGTGGGCAAATGATGTAGCGACGCAGTTTTAGAGAATAGACGAAAATAAGGTTCCGTATATTTATGGAGACTTATGATACAGTGGACTGATGAGCTGATGCTTGTGTTTTCTCAATACTCAATCGTTTATTGCATAACCACGTTTAGGAGTTGGTTCACAACAAATGGTCTCGCGGTTGGGGGTCGAAAGGATCGAACTACCTAGCATTCCTCGTATCTCGAACTGGCATGCCGTTGTCCGGACACCTTTGGGCCATTGTCACCTAAAACATACCATTAACGTTACCTCAATTTCCAGCGGCGTTCTTCTACGTGGGCACGTCCAAGACGCCCAACGCTGTGGGTGCGACGCGACTGCGCGACGAGCGCGGCGGCACCAGCCCGCTGCGGCGCTACCGTGGCGAGGGCGTTACGATCTCGCTGCCCGACGGCGTCACGCTGCGCGACGTCAAGTGGTTCTCTGTCTGGTGCGACGAGTATGCGGTGAGTCATCAGTAAACCTAGCTATCTATCCTAGTGCATCGATTCTTGAGCCGGTTCGGGCGTCGAGCTGGTGCTCATGGCCCGTGCTTCTTCTCGGCTGGCTACTGCCAGTCGGTGGGTGAGGCGTCGCTTTGACGACGGACTGACCTGAGGCTTCTACCTGGCACCACTGTCCCGCCCTCGGCGCGGTACTAGCCCACCGGGTGAGTCAAAGTTGGTTGAGTCAGCGACCCAGTGAACGACCAGCGAGCGGGCGGTTCCTGGATGCCAGGGAGCTTTCAGGTAGTCATGGTCAGTCAGTGTGTGTTGGGTTGGGTTGGTGCGGGCGTTGGGCCGTCACGATTCTGAAGCGGGGCCTCGGTGCTGTGACGGCCGAACCTAGCCTCCACTGCAGTAGTACGACCCTTTCCTGTCATCATCATTGTGGCCCGACGCGGCGTCACGCTCCTCGCCAAGTGGTCAGACTAGTACTCAGTGAGTCTCCATCAGGGGCATCAGGCTAGCCTCCACTGCATTAGCATGCCTCTCTTGCAATGATGACCATTGCTACGGCCCGCTGCGGCGCTACCGCGGCAAAGGCGTCACCGTCTTACGGCGTCATACGTCAAGTTGTTCGCCACCTGGCGAGTACTCGGTGAGTTATTATCAGCCAAACATTGGACGAGCATGAGGCCATTCAGTGTGAAAATTTCACAGGCGAGCTCCCCTGAAACACGCCTGTAATGTCCCGAGAGCGCGTTCAGTTCACACGCGATTAGTTCACGGCGCGTGCGATTTACATTACACGAGTAGCGGAGATTCTTTCATGATTTACCTTAAACTATGTTCTATGCATATTCAGTCTAGCAAATATAAAATAGTAGTAGTATATCTTGATTGACGATTAACTAAAGTAATAATGATGATGTAGGTAGGTATGCATCCGCTAAGAAATTATTTTTGTGAACGGGACCCCAGATGTTTCGGTAAAGAAATACATAGTTTGGTGTATTCATTGAGAATCTTATTATTAGAAATGTAAGTAAACCCTGTTATGCTGTTTACGTGACATTGGCGAAATCATAGTTCTCAATACCAAAACGTTGCCAAAATAAAAGAAGAAGAAGAAGATAATATCTTCTTACATTTCAGAACTTTTGATCGACCGACCCTCTTATCAACACCTTAAAGGCTGTCTTTTATACATCCCACTTTATTCATAACCGCAGTTATTTCACTTATTCAAAATGCAACACGTTATACAAAGTTATAAAATGTCTTGTCACATTAAACAAAGACATTCTAAAACAAGCTCTTAAATGCTTTTAACGCTCCATCGGAGTAAACGAGCGCCGCATTTTACGGCGCTATGCAGCGAGGCATTGTAGTCAAATCAGGTAATATTATGCAAAAAACTTTGTGGCAAATTAAACAGAATATCACAGAGTTCAGGTTTAATACAAGACGATGTGTGTTTATGAATATGAGCCACTTGTACTTTTGAAATAATGAAAATTTCACGTGCGAGATTTACGAGAAAGCTTTTCGTTTTGATAAGGTGGTTCGCATTAATATAGCAACAAATAGTTATGACAGTAATTATTTTCATGACAAAAAACATGTTTTTTAAAATTCATTTGAACCGAATTGGTTACACTTAAATGTTTTGTTATAATATTTATGACACCACCAAAGCATCAATGAATGGAGCATGTTGTTAAACACTCTGCGATGCCCCATACGATTATGTAGCAAAAATAAACGTTAGCAACAAATAAACGCAATGTTTTCGTATTTACTTTCGAAGACTAAGTTACTGTATCAATATTGAGTACAAACAACTCGCTTCTTTCTCGGAACTAATTCCGTTTCCTCTAGTTAATTAATTTCTACGTCTTCGACAGTAAAAAGCGTCCCTCCCCAACCGATAGATACCAGAGGCACAGCCAGAAGATAAGAGCTAGCTCATTTGTAGATTCTTATTTAACGTGACAGTATTTTTTTACATAGTTAAATACAGTTAGATAACAAGTTCTTCTGAGGTTGAGGATTCTAGGTGAAGCTCGCTTCCACCCTCGGCCTAATCATCATCATCATCATCATCCTCATCATTTCAGCCATAGGACGTCCACTGCTGAACATAGGCTCCCCCAATGATTTCCACAATGGCCGGTTGGTGGCCTTCCTGCTAGCTTTATGAGGTCGTCGATCTACCTTGTGGGTGGATGTCCTACGCTGCGCTTTCTGGTACGTGGCCTTCACTCCAGAACCTTGCTGCCCCATCGGCCTAATCATCACTTTACTCATATGTAGTTAGTGTTCGATCCAACTTGCGATGCGGGTGGACGATCTATTAACTGTGTTGGTGCTGTTTGAGAGAAAATCAAAATGGAGTGGAGTGGCTCATCTTCTACAGCTAAGGCGGCAGGTTCCGTCCATTCCCGACGCGTCGTTTTTCTTAGACTCCGGCTGCGACTCGTTTTTTGTCCGTAATAGAATTAGCTCCGCGCCCTGTGCCTGTGATGGCGTTGGCTACAAAATGGAAATGAAAACTATGATTCTACTTTTTATCAACTTTTACTTTTATGGCTAGGTCAATGGAAATTCCATTCAAAGCAAAACAAAGTTTTAAAATTATTTAATTAGTTTAGTTCAATTTATAAGTTAAAAGGAAAAGCTTTTAATTAGAGTTACTGTGACAAAATTATGTTCTTTTTGGTACTCTGTCTGCCTGTTACTTCTAAAACTATGCCTGCTCAGTTGTAACAAGGGCTCAAGTTGCCTCTTGTCCCTAACATTAAACAAATTATGTTTACTAAAACATAGTTTGTTTATTACTAAATAAATAAAGCATTTTTGATCAAGGGATACTCGCACTATCGAGATTTATTTTGACAGACCGAAGCTATCATTGAATAATCTCAAAATTCTCCCAAATGCCTAAAAGCCGGTTTAGATACAAACATGAAGCCTCCAAAGTGCGAGTCAAACCGTAAAAACAAACAGCTCGAGCTAGCTCAGTTTTAATTATTGCTCATTGCACATCCCGCGAGAATGCCGCTTTTATTTTTAATGCGTGGTAATAGGGATGTGCCCAGAGTCAAGAATAAATTAAAGTCCACTGCTAGACCTCTGTTAATAGGTCGCATCTGTGTATAGGTGAGAAGCATAATAATGGTTACCCATCTTTCAAATATTGCAAGGGTTGCTGAAATTTTCTATTCAATCAAAAAAGTTGAAATATGTCCATAAAAAGTGTATTATAATTATCAATCTGAATCCTTAATCTTCTCTTTTCAAGATATGTACCATCTTACTTACAGGGCAGATATGTACCATCCTATATAGTGCGATTGCGGTCAAATACCTGCCTTGTCTAGCATAAAAAAAATCTTCTCTATAGTTTCTTACTGTTTTTTGTTTGGTAGATTCTCAATTTAGGTAATAAGGAAGCACAAACTCTCCCAACCCTAGCGTTCACTCTGTAACCCAGAGCGTGCAATATTGCGCCTGCGATGAGCTCGCTTAGGATTCTCTTAATCATGTTTAGTGTTATTCGCTTTCGCTCGGCTGCAGTCGAAATGTCTGCACCCTGGACTGACTACCACTTCTTGCCAGGTGTTAGCTAAACATTGTAATCCCTTTATATTACAGCTGTAGCTGTGGAAATAAGCTTATTAGCATGGCTTTTATTGTTGTTAGGAGGTACTCTAACAAAGTAGTTTGTTATGATCATACGATCATTCAGACTCCTTAAATATTTAACTAAAGCAATGTAAGTATTTTAATTAAGAGAAAATGTTAATATGATAAAATGTCTTTGTGTATTTGTATTCAGTTTAGTTAAGACACTGCAATTGCAAGTTTACATAAAATTAATAGTTTCAAAGTAGTGAACTCAGACGTTACAGTCCATAAAATATTAAAAGACGAAATGTATAAAATAAATGGGAGGTAAAGGGTAAGTAGGTCAGCTGGCTCTGTTCGACGGCAGCAGAGTAATTAATAAAATTATTAATTGCTCCGGGGACATTTCCATCATATGAGTTTGGCGGTGAAAACCGAATTAATTCAGTAGTGTCAATATTCATTACGGAAGGGAAATAACTATTTGATTAATAAATTGGATTCAAAACGGATTATGTTTATCTTGTTAGTAAATCTGGGGGCACGGCAGTGCCCCCACCAAGTCGAGCAAAAAAGCGGCACGGCCGTACCATCCTTTTCTAAAAACTAGAAGACTGAATTTTCAGTAACCATGCAGGCATTGTAAAGACACGGTATATTTCAAATTTCATTCAATTTGAACCAGTAGTTTAAGAATTATAACGGGTCAAAGTTTCTTAATTTTGTCACTCACTGACTCACCGATCATCAAAACTCTAAGGCACTTCTAGCATACCTAGAAGCTTCAAATTTGGAATATAAGTAGTGTTTGGTGTATAAATCAAGGAAAAACTAAAATATTTGGGGGCACGTTAGTGCAACCGCCAAGGCGAGTAAAATTTTTCAATTTCGGTCCAGTTTTCTAGATACATAACTGCTGTCTACAAAATACAAAAAGAAATGAGATCCCATCAAAAACAATACTTGTCAAAAAAACCAAGTCTCGCAACTCAGTTGTTCTACGGTAAAAAGTTGTGAGATCCATGTAATACCAAGTCCAGGCCAGGAAATCTTTAACGTTTTACATAAATTATTGACTTGGCCATCGCATGAAAACACGTGTAAATTAAATTATTTAGTGCGATGGCCAAGTCAATAATTTATGTAAAACGTTAAAGATTTCCTGGCCTGGACTTGGTATTACATGGATCTCACAACTTTTTACCGTAGAACAACTGAGTTGCGAGACTTGGTTTTTTTGACAAGTATTGTTTTTGATGGGATCTATATTTTCATCATACTTATTTTTGCGTACAATACAATTTTCATCCACCCACCATCTTCAGAAACTATTTAATTTATGTATGTATGTATTTAGGTATATATATTTGTTTTCGTTATTTCGTTGGCCTTTTGTTAGCATAAAAGTACTAAGGTATAATCACGCAGACAATCAGCTAAAATGTAAGAAAAACCCTGATATAAAACTCTATTAATACTTCCTCAAAACCACTGAATACGTTCGAGGTCGTACACAGTAAATGCATGTGCATCGTTAGAGCAGCACATTCATCACGACGAGCGCATAAATCTTGGCTGCTCCGAGTGTCAACCATCAATATCACCATCCATGTTAGACGTTATTAGAATAGTAACTATAAAAAACATAACCCTTCTTCTGGCGCAGTCGGGTAAAAAAGATAAGCTTGACTGAATTTATTTATTTGCCTGCTATGATAAATGTAAACGTGAGCTTTACGCCAGCATACTTTGCACTTGGCCGCTACTTTGAAGTTAGTTCATGTAAAGCATTAGCAGTTGGTAAATATTAAAAATTTAAGGGTGTTAAATCTACTGTAGGTCTATAAAATTACAATATTTCAGTTTAGCACGTGACGCTGTTTGAATTTGAAGTTCTGTACGTATTGAAGCCCATAGCAACCCGAAAAGCTCACAAATTGGGCTAACGCGTAGTTCTCACGCGATTCTATTCAGAAGATTTATTAAAGTAAGATGTTTTCCTTCACGTGTTTGTGTGGTGTATGGTAGCTATGAAATGTATTTTTTCGGGGATAGGTCTCGACCAAAACTTCGGAAAAACCTTAGTTCTTATCTACGATGAGCTCCTTGAGACTCTATACCGCAAAAAATACAAATGTGTTTTATTGCCGAGACTGCACCTCAGGGTAAAAAATAATTTTATACTGTACGAAATACTTACAGAAAACACACAGCACGTGACATAATAATATTTAGGTTATCATCGAATACCAATTTAAAGATTTTACACCCGTTTAGTCAATTTTTTAAAAATTTTTTTCATTCCCCATGAAAAACAGGCTTCAAATTAAAATACATAGTTGGTCCTAAATATCATCTACTTTCATTTTTCATAAAAATAAATTCTTCGCTGTGTGTTTTCCCAATGGTTGGTCACCCCTCTCGACATCTGCTTGTTATACTAGCTAATCGAAGTTCCCATAGAGCACGATTTGTTTTTTGCGTTCCGACCGATTCCGAGAAGTAATTATAACTAGTCTGTAGCCTTTGGCTCAATAGAACTCCGTAATTAGTAGGATTAAGTTTTTAAGCTACGAACTTAGTAGTTTGTTTTGGCGTGGAGATTGAGGTTTTACGAAGGAGGTTATTATGCTATTTTGACTTCCTGGTTGTTACTAATCCTGTGCTAGAATTAAAATAAATGTGCTGTTCTAAATAAAGTTTACAACATCTTAATGCGGAAATGCTCTTCGCGTGTGATATTCATTCTATGCTGGCCCTGTTCTATGCTAAGATCCTACCCATGGAAGAGTTTGGCTTCCCAAAAGTGAAATTATTGATGATTTTTGGTTAATTTGATATAGGTATGACACTTTTATGTAATCAAACTCTCATGGAGAGATGTTGATGGTTAACTTCTATTCTAATTCCTTCTTGTAATTATTATATTGCGGGTCCAATGAAAGTTTACTTTCTTTTTGGACAAATTTGGCCTTCACTTCGCAACAAACAGTTTAGAAAACCCTGGTTTACGGTCAAGCTGTAGATCCTGGCTACATAGGAGTCGCAGTGATGGGAATGAGAGATGGCAACAGTGCTGTAGGTCAACAAATGGCTATTTTGTATTGTTTCACTAACCTTTATTCCTTGTCCCCAGGTGAACTTCGGCGACGTGTCAATCCCCCGCGACCTGGAGTACCCCAAACCAGCCAAGGTGGGCGCGCTGCGCGGCGTGCATGGCGTGTCATCGGACGCGGTGGTCGTGGTCGACGCGCAGACGCTGCTCATACCCAACTTCTCTTATGATGGAGAGGCGCCTGGTGAGTGTTAAGAAACATTTGTACCTATTTAGATGCCATAAAAACTTTACAACATTCATCCCTATTCATCTTCGAGTAACGTTTAAGATCAATGAAACACATGATCTTGTGCCCTGCTTGCCCAGACGACTGCACGCATAAAGATTTAATGAATGCTGCTGACAACGCCACTCTTGTAGCAGAGTTTTGAGCTGAAACTGTGTGTGTAGGTTTGTTGTCGATGCGACAATAAGAAGAACGTCTAAGGTGTTCAAACGAGCAGCAGTTATTCTAGTTTACTTCTTCTCCTCGGTGCTTTTCAATGACGTGGGTGTAGGTCTCCACCCACATCAGCAAGTTATGTCATCTTCGTCATCGTACATCTACCTAGTTTAATCTTGTTTTTCTCTTAGTCGTTCCATCGCATTTGCTGTCTTCAATGTGGACATTTCTTGCCCCACTGTTTCCATTCTAGCAGCGGCTCGCACTACGAGCCAAGTTTTCTGGCGATGTGCCATTATTCAGTCTACTCCCACTTCAGTTTTGCTACGAATTTGATCATTTGTGACTCTGCTTTGTTCTGAGGCAACGAGACTCGTTTGTTTTTTGGTCTCTCAATGTAGACCTACCAGTTTTCTTTCAATTGATTTGGGGATCGTGTGATCTGGAGTACCCGAAGCCGGCCAAGGTGGGCGCGCTGCGCGGCGTGCACGGCGTGTCTTCGGACGCGGTGGTCGTGGTGGACGCGCAGACGCTGCTCATACCCAACTTCTCTTATGATGGAGAGGCGCCTGGTGAGTGCTAAGAAACATTTGAAGTTATTTAGATGCCACAAAAACTCGACAACATTCATTCATCGACGAGGAACGTCTGCCAGGTGCGTAAGTGCCAGTAACGTCTCAGGTGGTCAAACGAGCCGGGGTTTCTTCTTCTTCTCAGCGTTTATCAATGACGTGGGTATAGGCCTCCGCCTACGTCAGCAAGTTATGCTATCTTCCTCATCTTACATTCACTTTGATCTTGTTTTTCTCTTAGTAGTGCCATCGCATTTGCTGTCTTCAATGTGGGCATTTTAGCTGCATAAACAATAATGTACTTGATGTTATTTTAAATTAACTCTTTATTTCTGGGTTCGCAATCATGAAACGCACAGTACCTCGTCAAGCACGGTGAAATAAGTGATTGATTTTGAATAAATTATGTCTTACATATAGTGTATCTTTGTATGAAATTGTTAATTTGACACTTCCGCAGTACACTCTGCATAAATCAATGGGAACAAAACAATGACCCGTGAAAGATAAAGATAAAGATAAAGATATTTATTTACATAAACATGTGTGAAAACATATTACAAAGCAACATGATTTGGTCTTACAGTTTTAACAGGTGATAGGTACAACATGTTTTACCAAGATATTGGCATGTAAATGATATGTCAAGTAAGAATGTCAAATAATACATTAAAATTCATAATAACAATAGGTACATCTGATAATTGATAATAAAAGTAAAATTAAAATTAAAATTAGTCAAATTTTGTCACTCAAGAAGTCTTGTACAGTATAATAGGCCTTGTCAATTAGAAAATGTTTAAGTTTCTTTTTAAACATAACATTATGTAATTGTTTCAAGTTTTCTGGGATTTTATTATATATTTTTGGTGCCATACAGATAATACTTTTATTTAATAATGTGGTTTTGGCCAAATGTAAGCAAAGACGGTCCCCACCGCGGCGATTACGTACAATTACATCAGACATTCGAGGAAATAGATGGGGATTGCTTTTAACAAATAAGGCTGTTTCAATGATGTACAGAGACGGAAGTGTCAGAATCTTATGCTTAACAAACATTGGTTTACAGCTATCAGTGATTTGAAGTCCAAACATAGCGCGTAGGCATCGTTTTTGAATTTTAAATATTATTTCCTTGTTGGTCGAGTTACCCCAAAAAATTATGCCGTATCTTAAATGAGATTCGACTAACCCGTAGTAAGCAGTAAGCAGCGCATCCGTGTTAACTACAGTAGACAATCTATGAAGTGCATAAGCTAACGTACTAATTTTCTTACATAGTTCATCAGTATGATTTTTCCAATTCAATTTCTTGTCAATTTGTACACCTAAAAAACGGATAGAATCTACCTGACTGACTGTATGGTCTTGGTATGATACTATGATATCAGAATGGGTTTCTAGTCTTTGATTAAAGTGCATTATATGCGTTTTGTCAATATTAATTTTCAAGTTATTATTATTTAACCATGCAATTATAGATTTCAAAGATTCATTAATGTCAAATTGATAGGAATTTATGTCATTACAATTAATAGTCACGGTACTGTCGTCAGCAAATAATGTCATTGGTTGATATGTCACAGAGGGTAGATCATTAATATATATTATAAATAATAAAGGTCCTAAAACGCTACCTTGCGGTACTCCGTACTTTATGATGCGCTCTTTAGATGAATATATTTCCTCGTTTTTTGTTTTTACATTAAGTTTGCATATTTCAGTTTTTTGATATCTGTTTTCAAGATAAGAACTTATTAAGTCCAAAACGTTACCTCTGATACCATAGGCTTCAAGCTTGCTTGTCAGAATATTATGATCTACATAGTCAAATGCCTGTGTCATGTCACAAAACAGAGCACATACTGGCCTTGTCTTATCGACCTGATTAATGACGTTTTTATAAAAATCAAAAATAGCCATATTAATAGTTTTTTTTTGTCGAAAACCTTTTTGTTCTGCGCATAATATAGATTTTTTCTCTAAATAGTTATTTAGTTCATTGTACAAATATTTTTCAAAAATTTTGGAGAATATGGATATAAGTGCAATAGGTCGGTAAAATTCCATAAGTTCTTTATTGTTTTTTTTAAATAACGGTTTCACAATAGTCACTTTGAGGTCACTTGGGAAAATTCCTTCCTGAATACTAAGGTTAATAATAAAGCATAAGTGGTGGCATATATCTTCATTAACGGCTTTAATTATTTTTGTGGCAATGCCATCATAACCCACACTGTTAGTTCCCTTTAAACCTTGAATAATTTTAAAAATTTGTATTGGGAGACAAGGTGCCATGAACATAGAGTTTGGTTGATGGTCAATATTACTAGTTATGTTTTTACCATATCCTTGTAGAGGTTTAACTTTGTCAATGAAGTAATCATTGAACGCCTCAGCCATTTGCTTAGGGTCAGTTATATAATTATTGTCTACTTTAATTTTTGCAATACATTGTTTAGGCACGTTCAGTTTAGCACTGTTTATAATTTGCCAAGTTGTCCTAGATTTATTAATTGATTGTTTAATTCTATGATTATTTTGTGCACGTTTTGTCAAAGATATAATTTTTTTAAACAGTTTGGTATATTTTTTGTAATTGTTTTTATTTGCTTCGGTTGGTTTTAATCTAAGTTTCCAAAGAAGTCCTCTTTTTTTTTTACTACATAATTTAAGTCCGCGAGATATCCATCTTGGTCTACTATTTACGTATATGGTTATTTTTTTAAATGGAAAACAAAGAGAGTAAAAAAGCTTGAAGTCTTCCATGAAATTACGATATGCTAGAGTGGGGTCTTTACATTTATACATATCAGAGAAAGACATACTTTTTATGCAGTTTTTAAATTTTTGTATGTTTTCTACGCTATAGTCCCGTATTGTTTTGCGCCAGTATTTTAATTTGATTATTTTTTTAACAGGTATTTTGATTATTTGTGCAGTATGATCAGATAAGCCAAGTTCTAACACCTGTCTTACAGGATTTTTTATAATTGTGTGCGAAATTATCTATACATGAATTGCTAGGCAATCTAGTTGGTTGTTTAATAGCTAGCTTAAAATTATAATTCAACAGTAAACATTGTAAATTTAATGTTATATTATTATTCTTCAAAATGTCAATATTAAAATCACCAGCTATAATTACATTATTACATTTTAGCTTTGAAACATAAATTAAAACTTTTTCTAATTTATTAAAAAATATGTTCAAATTTCTTGAGTCAGGGACTCGATAAAGGCAAACAACAATTATTTTATAATCGATTAGCTCAATAGCACAACATTCAAATACATTTATTAAAGATATTTTTTTTACTTCTAAAAGTTCTCTCCATTTATGTTCTTTTCTAATAAGAATGCATGCTCCGCCTCGTTTACTGTTGCTTCTACTGAAACAATCAGCTAAACTGTAGTCCGTGATGTGCAGCAAAGATTCTTGTCCCGCCATTATAAAATGTTCGGTTATGCAGAGTACATCTACACAAATATGCCTGTCTAAGAGCTCTTCCAGGTTTATTCTAAGGTAATCCGATTTATTAAGTAATCCTGCTATGTTTTGATGGAGAATGTGCACGAACTTAGTGTCGAAAAAATAATGACTCAGTTTCGGTTGGTATTACTTCGTCTTCAGATCGTTCAGTATTCGAGTTATGATAATATTCAATATCACTAATAAGTTTTTGGAGATTTTCAAATATGATTTGCATACCATGGTGGTTGATAGTGCTGTAGTGCTTATGAAACATGCTGTAGTCATATTTAATTTCTTTATTGGAGTCAAGTATATAGGCATGCTCATGAGTAGTTACGTCTAGATGCAGGAGATTGTTAAAACCTTCAACTCTCCAATTAAACATGCTCTGTAGTGGCCCATATTTATAGGTTGGAAGACAAATAATAATATTTGTATGTTTTATTATCCTTAAAGTTTCTCGGATGTAATACACTATGGAGATATAGTCCTTTGTACTTTTGAAATCATCGCCACCAATCATAATTATGCAGTAGTCTTGCATTGTGAACTTTTCTAATTTTTTCTCAATTCCATATAATAATTGCTCAATATTACTATTTGGGGAGAGGTAATGACAAAGCTCTGAATAATTCTCTAGGTTGTTCTCTGCCATATTAAGGCCGGGTAGCAGAGAAAATGGCGAAAATGAGGTTTTCATTTTTCATTTTTGAGGTACTAAACAGTAAAATTAAAGGCTAAGATTTTTTTTGGGCATAGTTGAGGATATTTTCTAGGGCTATTAACGGATGGAAACACGATTTGATGAAGTTGACTCGATAGAATAAATTCCCAAAGTTACCTCTATTCGTTTTCTAAATATGGTTTTATTTTTAAAATAAGCGATTTAAGATTCTGAATCTTTTACTAAACTAAAGTTCAGAAATAACTTGAGGGCTTTTAACGGATGAAATTTTTATATTGCGTCTTATTTAGTTACTATGTTAAAAAATGTGGAAAAAATCGCCCATGACGGCTTGGACAATCTCAATCAGTCGCGCGGTGGCGCTTACGGAGGACGGACGCGTGTCAGTTTTTTGGCTGTGACAGTTCGCGATTTGTCAATATTTTTGACAATGATGACTTTGATGAGTCACAGTATAATAATATCAGTGTTAGCCAGTGTTAGGTACTGAAGAAAGCTAAAATGTTTGATAATTAAGAATTATGAATTTTGTCTACCTATTGAAATTTAAATCGTTGGCATCCTTTTAAACTAAGACTCTACTCATGATACATAGTACATTCCTTAAATATGAGACAAAACCAAAGAGTTAAAATTACATTTTAATAGTACCTACCTACATACACTCTTTAGAAGAGCACACTGACACAAATAAATAATAAAAAATTAGGTCAGTGGGTCAAATATAGGGGCAGCTGCACGTCACTGAAAGACGATTCTGTTTACTCGGCATCTGGGCTGGAGAATATGAATCCTTGCTTACAGATGCAGATGTAAATAGAGTTATAACTGGACAAATTTTACATGAAATGTTTAACAGAAATCAGTTAAAAGACACATACATGGAATACCAATAAAGTTGCGAAGGGAAAGCTACCTATTATAAACTAGCGGCCGCCCGCGACTTCGTTCTGATATGATGTTTTACCTCGTTTTACCCATGTTGATAGATGGCGTTTCACGGCTTCTCCCGAATGAATATTTACGAACGTCTTACCGTAGTTTGTCCAGTGCTGTAGATTTTAACCAATGACGATAGATGGCGCTTTTTAGACACGTCTTATTTATTTATTGAAATTTATTTGCCACATATCGTCATAATGTTAATCTGGGTTAAAAACAATAATACTGTAAAGTTTCAACAAAATCCGTTCAGTAGTTTTTGCGTGAAAGAGTACAGAGTAACAAACATCCAGACATCCAGACATCCAAACTTTCACCTTTATAATATTAGTAGGATATTTCACAATCCAAACTAATATTTACTATTTAGCATTTACTTACAGTAAATATTACTTTGGATTGTGAAAGATTTAAAATAAAAAAAGAATAAAACAAAATAGGGTTTCAAATTACCTATCTATATCTAATATTATAAAGAGGTTAAGTTTGTGTGTTTGTATATGTGTTAAATTGTAAGGGGTAATCTACTGAACCGATTTTAAAAAATCTTTCACCAATAGAAAGCCACATTATATCTGAGTGTAATAGGTTATATAAAAACCGAAAAATTCCACGCGGGCAAAGCGGCGGGCAGAAAGCTAGTTTATTTATAATTATGTAAGAGCATAATTATTAAAGTCGAAGTCAAACATTCTTTATCTCTTGTATTAACGAGAGATTACAAGGCGTCAAATATTTCAAGAAAAAAATTAAAAACTATTATAAAGCTAAATTTTGCTCTCATGGAGCCTTTACCTATTCTAACAAATTAAGACTTAGAGAAGAAACTAATAATAAAACTATTTAACTGTCCTGCAATGAAAAGCTTGATCGGGTACAACACCTCAAGTTATTTCAGAACTTGATTTCATTAAAAGACTCCGAATATCAAATCGCTTAGGTAGGTATCTAAAGTCAAACGATTCTAAAATGTCAAGTGGCATAAAGTTGGGACTAATGAATAACCCATTAAGATAGTAGCGCCCTCCTGTCAATGACATACCTGGAACGATAGAGTATTGGACAACTAACGTAAGTGCGCCTATTAACGACCCCCCAAAATTTGTATTCTATTACCGCCCTATTTTTCTTTCTTTCATAAAAGACATAATAACAGGTTCCAGAAAACACGTTACCTAAAAAATATCTAGATATGTTTATTGACTATCAAAACGATTAAAGTTTGTGTTCGTAAATAACCAGTAAACGGAGTTATTTGACATTAAATGGAATGCGCCCGCAACGAACGCACTTTTCATACTGACGCGCTCCCAGCTACTTAAGGTGCACCTTGTTATTAATTAGCGATTTTAACACATTTAAAATGAGTATACCAACATGTTTTTGCATAACAATATTAATTTGTACTTTAGTTTCCTTAATAAACCCTAAATATAGCCCTCTCGCTGTATTTTTGTGGCTTAAATACAATTTTAAATAAGGGCGGTAATAGAAACACTTTTCATAATTTGGTTTCTAATAACGACCCATGGCGTTGTTAGAATTGTGATAAAGTTTTTTATTTTAGTATTTATATCTTTAATTAAGCATTTAACCTCCATTTTGTTGTCCTTATCGATTCATAAGAATATTTCACATAAATCAATTAACACCATACGTTAACAGTCATAGGTTTGTCATAAAACTGCAATGAACATTAAAGAATATCTCTAATAATGTATGATAATAGATTTTATAAAAACCTGTTAAATTGTAATTAGTACCTATTTGATATAAAATAAAACCTAATAAAAATGATACTTCACTGATCACGTCTTCATTAAAGTAGATATTTTAGCTGGTTACTGTTTTTTTACGGTCGCTAATAGAATAAAGTAATATTCATACTTAATTCTATTACCGCCTCATAACTATAACGCCACCTGCGAAGACTTATAAGCCTGTATTTTGTATATAACTAACATTTATGACATGACACCAAACCAATCATGCGTTATCACAACTACTATGTAACTTTTTAAAATCTTTTTAAAAAATAATTCAAAATAATTATACAGACAGTGTCCAATTGTTCATAGTTTAAATTAAAATACACAATTAAAATCAAAAACATAAGTCAAAAACTAATTAAAAATTATAGTCAAATTAAAAATAAAAATAAAATGTTAAATGAAAATTAAATTTTATTTAAACTCAAATATAGTTTAAATAATGACCCCCACTACTCACTAGAACACCGGGTGCCGCATAATCAAGTATAATAGAGGAATTTTTTATTCTACTATTTTTGCTTGTTTATTTATTTATTTTTGAGAAGCGTGCCTTTTCTAAAATAATAAAATAAAATTTAATAAAAAAAACCTTGAAAAAAAGAACAAATTTAACTAAAACTAAAAGCAAAACAAATTTAACTTGAAAAAATCAAGTGGTTCCTGAGCCTCTGAGCGGGAATCGAACCCGTGCCTCTTGGAATATACCCAATTGAAGAGCAATATTCTGAGCGGTCGGTAATAGAAACAGAAAAAACGTTAATAGAAACACACCTCGTCTATAGGTCGGTAATAGAAACAACTGCTTTTTCAAATTAATTTGCCATTTATTAATTATTGTGTGATTGAATACTCATTGTTACTACTTGAATTCAAAGATTACTTCATCATTGTTATAAATAAATTAAAGTGTCTTTTCTATCACCACGTCTTTATCTAATTTTCTAACGTTTATCCGAAGTCAGCTTAAACTGGCGGTAATAGGCGCATTTACGTTAATAAAAATGCTTTGTCCTAAATGACTGACGGATATCGTAGAGACCTGAAAGTTGGAAGGTGTGTTCTTTGTATGACGTAGGCATCTCATATGAAAAGATTTTCCGAAATGGGGTCATGAAATGAAGGGGGTGAAAAAGGGGGAAAAGTTTGTATGGGACAAAGTGATTCCTTGGTTCAATCTACTTGAAATTTAGCTTAACAATTCCTTAATATAATTCATCAAAGACGTGTGGAACGGGTAGAAAGTAATTTTGGCAGTCATTTTCTTCGAAGTTGATATCAATACTACTTAGTGCCTTTGATTTAATTACTTTTTATTTTTACAAGTGTTTGAAAACTCCATGTCAGATTGTGTACAATGTCAAGTGAAATCTCAAATTGAAATGTCTCAATCTCAATGAGGAGACTCTGTATTTATTCCTAGAATTCCCCTAACACCCTTGCGAATTCAAGACAGTGCAGTTTCCCATCAGTCTGCTTCGTAATGACTATAAACAAAGCACAAAGTCAAACTCTAGGGACCTCTGCTTAAACTCCCATGAGGTCATACGTCATACATTTATAGAAAGAAAACACCCAGACCAATACAAACAAATATGTTTCTGCAAAATTTTAGTATGATATTTTTATTTATTAACTAGCTTTCCGCCCGCGGCTTCGCCCGCGTGGAATTTTGTCTGTCACAGAAAAACTTTATCGCGCGCGTCCCTGTTTCAAAAACCGGGATAAAAACTATCCTATGTTCTTTCCCGGGACTCAAACTATCTCTATGCCAAATTTCATCAAAATTGGTTGCGAGGTTTAAGCGGGAAAGCGTAACAGACAGACAGACAGACAGAGTTACTTTCGCATTTATAATATTAGTTGGGATAAACAAAGAGACTGCATAAAATTGATGCGTGTACTGATTAATGTTATTAACCACATGCAAAGCTTCGTGAATTGCAACAAATATAATTTATTATCCAAGCTCTAAATAATCGCTACTAAGAGTAACTTATCATAAAATGTTTTTCCAATCGCTCAAGCTCCCAAGGGCCTACCGATAGATCGGGTGACGTAATCTTGAAATTCTTTAAGCCGGCGCAGAACTTCCAGAAGGTCGGGCGACGCCACGGCCACTTTGAACCGTGTTTACTTCTGCAGTTATATTTTATATTTATTCGATTCTAGAATATATTTCCAAAAACTCTGAAAGTTGTTTTAATTTGTATCACTTGGATATGATTTGTATTAGAAAGTGTTGTGAGTGTGACGCTTGAAGGGAAGGAAGTCAACCTAACCTAACCAACTGCGTATTTCTATACTGTGTAGCTGGAAATTGTGGCGGGAGCTCTTTGGCGCGCTGTCTTCGGCGAAGAATTGCGCGCGCAGATTTTGACAGCGCGAAATACCTACTTTAGCAGAAATACCAAGCCTTAAGTATTTTATTATGGTTATCGGTACTCAGTATGCATATCTTTTTTGGTGAATTAGTAGGCGTTGCATGTTTTTGTGGTCTCTGTGAATCCATTTTTTGTGTAATCTGGGTATCGCTGTCATGATTGTGTGGATTTATATTTGGTTCTATAGATGAATCAACTCTCTTTTTACTAGATGAAGTTTTCTTAGGCAATTTAGGCTTCAAGTGTCTTGTATTTATGCTTTCGTTATGTTGTTCCGTTTTTAATAAGTCAGCATTGCATTGTTTTAAATATGTGTTTTCTACGGTCAAATTCTGTATTTCTTTATGTGCATCTTTTAACTCAGCTTCCAGCGCCTCAATTCGCTGCTTTAACTTGTGAATTTCATCTACGTCATCGTCAGACAGTTCTTGTGACGTATTATGTGTTGATGATTTTGATGTTTCGTCTGTTTTGTTCAACGTTTCCGAGTTGCTTCGGTTGCGTCTAAACGTTATATTATCCAAGAAATTCATTTTGTAGAAATATTTATCTTGAAATAGATACAAAAAGAGTTAGTTGCGCACGGTGTAGATTTGAACACCCGACTCCTGGATTTAGCACGTCGCTGTACACGATACGCCACCGAGTCCGTTAGGCGAGTGTGTGAAATTATCAGTCTGTAGTTGTTTACAAACAAACGTTTACTGGTACGTTTTGAATTGGGAGTTAATTTTTCGTACACCTTCACTATTAACACTTGTTGAGTTTTTCTTGATTATAACAGTTTATTTTATTTATTTTGACTTTGTTGAGTAGCAATTAGTAATTTATCATTGTTTTAGCACTATTTTACACACTTAAGAGTTTTATTTTAACATTCAGTATTTTCGTCTTTATCCCAAGAACACTATTATAGTTTTCGCCACAAACACTGTCACTGAATATTTGGTCAATGTTTTACATGTTTTTCACATTTTTTCGTCAAAAAGATAGCTTTAAACATTTTTAAAATTTAAAAGTTCACGGAGCTTATGTTTACTCTGGCAGTGGCGCCATCTGAACAAACGTTATCATTTCGCAGCAATATTTATCGGAGCGATTAATAAATACGCTCATCTCCGCGCACTCATTAGCGGAAATAAATTAATCTGTACCGATGCAGCGCGGCTGTTGTGACGAGGAATGAGCGTTAATTGTGTCGTGTAAACGTGAGTGGTTATTGATGTAGGGGAAGCCCGGGCAGCACGAATACCTTAAGAAAAGTGGCAAAAAAACCACATAAATATGCAATCAACAACAGTCTATTAATTAATAATTTGTATCTTAGGTAATCATCTTTGGAATTGTAAAGAATAAACTTAGAAACTTAAACAAATTCTACAATAAAAATGTAATTAAAAAAAAAGTTCCAATTATCCATTTTGCCCGACCCCCCTGGGCAAGACGGATATGTACAGTAATAACCGCTTTAATCATTGCAATCATCACAATAATAACTGCCTATGCCTGAATATAAGGTACAATCCTCGTGTGCCCACTTCTTGCATTGATTGCACTCTATCCAATCCTCGGTAGGTGGTTCAGTGTATTCTTCTGAGCACACAACATAAATATTTTGTTTTCTCCATTTGATTTTTGTTTTTGTTCATTTTTCCTCTTGACAAGTCTTGTTTGGAAGTTCTTGTTTTCAGATGTGTGGTTTTGTTAGGGCCTGCTATTCAGTTATGGCTGTCTTTACCTATCCGTTTTGCCCATATCCGTCTTGCCCAAAGCACCAATATTTAAAAGTTGTATAACCACCCGTTAAATTTCTACCGGTGAAAAAAAGCAACACACACAAATTAAACTTAATTTAACATGCAATCAACTAAACAGAGTCTATAAGTTAACACTTAATACGTAATACAAGAAATCAACACACATACCTTGCCAAAAATCGTAAAAAAACAGTCAAAAACTTTTGATTTCGAATTGACAAAAAGTTCACGCACGTATCCTTTTGGTGGAACTATCATGGCGTGGCTGTGTTGCTGTTTTACAGACCCGCAAACGTCCAGTAGCGCCATGTGTTGCAGGTTTTTAGTAAAATCGATTATTCTTCTTACCCACATTATGCTTCTTGCCCGGGCTTCCCCTAGCTGTGGAGTGAAATAATACAAAGACCCAGAAAACGAGTGGGCCGCAGCGTATCCTGCCAGATGCAATTTTGGCCCAAGGGCGACGTTACTTTTCTGAAATTTAATGACATAACCCCAGTAGGATATATTTTTTCCCGTCAAAATTTGGACTAAGTTGAAATTAGAATTCTTGAAATTTGGTTGTGTAAAATAAAACCACCTTTACCCGCACTTTATTATAGAGTTAACATTCCGCACGCACCTTTTTACCCTACTGCGCGACTCAAAGGAGTGGTAATAATGTTTGTTAAATCTCATAATGAATCTTTTATTTTGCCTGTCACTTTAATACCGCTTAAATTATAACACCTCCAAGGTGAAATAGCAGCACCTTCAGCTATCTTTTGTTTCCTGAACCCTCCTCAGCAGCTCAAAACACGCGCCACAAACGACTGAGGTGTTATTTTTTACGGCGGCGATTACGTCGTGTCGCGAGACAATGTCGCCGACAACGATCTTATTCTTCGCTGGATGACGCTTTACATAAGATATGGCGGGTAGAAATGAGGTCGCAACATGAAGACGTAATATCGGGATGAAAACAAAATTTGATGAAACTTATGACGTCACGTTGAAGCTAAATAAGTAAGCATTATCATATTGCTACAGCAGCTGGTTACTTGCTATACTTTTCAGCTATTCACTTTTTGTTACGAAAGTCACATCACATAATCATATTGCGTAGAAGCACAGTTTTTCTTAACAATTACCAATTTTGGAATTGAGCTACGTTTAAGAATACCGCAGTTTGTTATTTAGCTCTGCATACAGTAGAAACATCATCATCATCATTTCCAGCCACAGGTTGTCTACTGCTGGACATAGGCCTGTATAGGTTTGTTGTCGACACGACAAGAAGAAGAAGAATACAGGCCTCCACCAAACATAGAAGAATGGGGGAGGCCTATAGCTATGTAGAAACATCATTCTGTCAATATTATGGTCACATATTCTTGCGCTAATCTGTGACTAATGTATGCAAGTATAAATATGGGCCAAAATTATAAGTCGGACTGCATTTCGCTACAAAGTACAGGCAGCAATCCAGGGCACGGTTATTACGAGCTCGTTGGAGCGGGTTTAAGAGCGCACCGTTACTCAAACCTGGCTAATAGTTATTCATTTATTCACGTCGCGATCGTGAGTATACAGGCTGTTATTTTAGTCTCTTATTTAGGGAGGACACGAGCCTTTGCTTATTAAAAAAAATCACTCTTGCATACAGAACAACTTTCTGAAACATGCACAGGCACGAAATTATCTTGACATGCCTTATGAATTTAGTTTCTTTAGGTATAGAAGTTATGCCAATTTGATATTATTAATAACAACACTAACATGAAAAGCGTACATAACGTCACAAGTAAATCTTCTTTTTCTTTTCGTGACGACAACAAACCTACACAGTGTCAGCCCAAAACTCCGCCACAAGAGTGGCGTTGTCAGCAGCACTCATCAAATCCTCCTGAGTGCAGTAGCTCGGGCACTCAGGGACAAGTAAATGTTAGCTTAAACATCCTCGTACATGCCTATGACCAAATATTGAAATTGTCCCATTGACAACCTGTATCCTAGTGCATGATCAAAGCAGCACACGGCATAGAGACATCGCCGGCAGTTTATCGCCAGTCCTGTTTGCTCTCATTCGCTCCGCTAGGGGGCGCCATCGTTTACGGTTATGGCTTCCTAAATGTACGTGAGTTAACGTGTGCATTAGGGCAATACGTTATTTTGGTTTCGCTTGCCACATTGTGCTCTGCAAGAAGGTATAAAAACCGCCATAAAAACTTACCAAGCAATTTTTCTCCAGCTTTATTTTCCTTGGTCATAGTTCTACTAAAAAGGAAATGTCTTTATGTCTCCACTGGATGACATAACTTGTTACTGCGATCTAACATGTGGATAGAGTCATCTCTCGGTAATGCTGAGAACTATGCTGCAATATACTCGTGCAAAAATTTTATGATCTACCATTAATATGGAGAAGACGAATCAAATGATGTAACACTCTTTGTCAAATACCATCTTTACAAAATATAACACAACAAAAGTAACGTTTTATTAAAACCTCTCTGTAGTAAATATATCCTAACTCAATTAAAATATAACCAGAAGAACTGACGACTAAAGATAAATATAATAAAGTATATGGACTATAATCTGAAATGTTCGCCATGTTGCAACAAGTAACATACGTCTCTTGAAGGGACGAGGTCTTAACGTCATTACGGTAACCCCACACATCAGGAAGGAACAAATTACTGATCCTCAGATTGTGAGGAGGAAGGAAGCGGTGCGATTCGAACTCCGGCGCTGATCGCCCCATGTAGAACGTTACGGACGCCTGTTAAGGAAGGATTTGGGTGTCGTAACATCTTGACTACAGTTTCAAGAAAAGTTCTGTTCATTTTGCTTGTCTGGCATAATATGAAAAAAAAATCGAGTTATTGGTGGTTTGGCGCGTAGTTTTTGGATTTAACTAATTGGTTGTAAAACCTTAATTAAAAGGCAGCATTTAAAGATAGCATGACATCGAAAAGTGTAGTGTATGACACACCTCTCCTCAGTACCGATTTAGTGCAAGGCATAGTTATACCTATAAGTTAGCTGTAAGTCATTTTGAGACGAGTATTAAACCGATCGTCGACCAATTAACATCTTTCATTCCATCTCCCACATTACATGGTGACCCTTAATATAAACTGAAATTTGAGTTTCAGACTCTAGTGGCAATTAAGCCTATGTAAATAAAAATAAATGCATTTTGTAACCTTTAATTTTGTTACAGATGCCAAGTTCTGGGTTGGCCGCGGCGAGACCCCGTCCCCGCAAGGCATCCGTATCCCCGACGAGAACGGGAAGGAAGCTCCTCTTAGGAAGTACGACAAGAAAACTATCGTTCTGACTCTGCCCGGTGTAAGTATATTTTGGTGTTAGAATATTGATGTAAGAAATAACTCTCCTCTTTAATGTACTGAAACGAATGGGGTTTTGTCTGCTTGGCAAAGCTCTGCTTCATTTTGTTTCAACTTTTGGGATGTAACTTAGGTGCCCTTGAAAACGCAAGCTTCAAGCAAGAGAGTTGAATAATAGAAACTTTTCAGTGAGTGTTCAGTGTTATTTTTATTGGTAGAGTTTTTTTCGCAACTAGTATTTCTCTGCACCAGCCGATATTTTGTCCCAAAGCCGTAGTTGGGCAAGTTACAACGGGGACTTTTAAGTGCCCTAAAACAGGGCCTACATTCATACGTTCATTTTAGCCAAATTACGTCTACTGCCGGACAAAGGATTTCCGCAACGATCACGCTATCCAGATACTTCTTGCGACCTTTAATACCTGATAGTCAGCCCACATAAATAAATAACTTGAATTTGAATTTCATCAACCCTCGCCTCGTCCTTAGGAGCTGACGGTGTTTGACATCGGGCACTTCGCGGTGTGGTGCGAGGCATTCACGGTGAACTTCGGTCACGTGGTGTTACCGCGCGCGGCGCTTGCCAACGTGCCGCCCAGCCTCAAGATGCTCGGGGTGTCTCCACAGGTCAGTCATTTATACACTTTTAAAGTCTCAAAAAAGTCGAAAGTCCTTGATGCTCGGAGTCTCGTCACAGTTCAGTCACCACAATTTCAAAGTCCTTTCGGAAACGGGACTAGAACCTCTTGTTCCCACCGCTGCAAATCCTGTGTAGCCAGGATCCACAGCTTGACCGCCAGTGAAGGTGAAGTTTGTCCTGGGGGAAAGTTAAATATCATTAGACCCACAACGAAATTAGTCAGAAGAACATAGGAGGAGCTCGAAGTTAGAACGTAGGGAGTTCGACTTCCCTCCAGTGCAGTCCAGTCCTTTTAAGAAGTCCAAAGTCCTTGATGCTCGGAGTCCCGCCAAGGCTACGCGGGTTCGAATCCCGCTGCCACTGACAGTTGTGAACCTACGAGTATTTGTATTTAGCTTACCACGAGGGGTTAACAGGACTTTTGAAAAGTCAAAGGTCCTTGATGCTCGGAGTCTCGCTACAGGTCAGTCATCTGTACAGTTTAACGGGCTGCCCAAACGTAGATACTTTTGTTACCGACATGGAACATACCATTACGGGAAATCGAGGCGTTGCATGGTGTCAAATGGATGCATCGATACAAATCGGACTGGCCGACTCTAGATCCGAAGAAGGCTGGTTCGAACCCCGCCTCTGTGTAGAAGTTACGAGCGGACTCGTTACTTGTATTATGTTTGTTTGGGACTGTTAGTAATTTGTGTAAATTAAATTAGCACAGAAAAATGTCTACATTTTGCGCATCCTCTAAATATCCTTTACAAAAGTCTGACTTTATATAGATCCAAAGTTAGTTCCAACAACAACCCAGCGCTCGTTTTGTTAGAAACTTAGCCGCAAGTTTGGCTTTTTAAGACAAAAAGCGGTAAAAAGACAGTTTCTTAATCATAGTGCACTCTTCGAAACTCGTAGACTAGGTAAGTAGAAACTGTTGATTGCACCACAAAATTGATATTTTATGGGTAGTTCAGTCTTCATTGACTGGGAATCGAACTCCATCTGGGCAGAACCATTACATTGAAGCCAATTCGTAATTATTGTTTACTTTACCAACCAACCATTAGCTAAACAAATAAATCTACGTTTAGACTGAGGTCAAGTATTTCAAAAGTAGCATGAAATTAATTATACATCAGTAAACTTATAAAAATATACCATACTTATAGAGTCATCACGGTGTTTACAACAGTGATTGCGAGAGCATGACGCCGTATTATTTCGCTTGGAAATTAAAGCATGTTCGTTCCATACATGTCTCTAGCAAAACAATTATAATTATTAACCGGGAACTATGACGTTTATAATGAAGCGATGCGTCATTAACGTACGAGTGAGTGTCACCCCCTCGCGCGAGCTACTTTTGAGAATAATTTTCGTGTATTACACAAGCTCCAGTAAATATGCTTTAGGGATGTTACATAGTATCATAGATGTTTGTCAATGTCGATACAGTATGTCAAATTAGACGCGACTTGGATATTTCCATTTTTTTTAATGTCATTTTTAATGTTTTTCAAATTTATTATTCCCCTGCTTTATTTAGGCTACGTTTACCAACATCGCTAAAACACTGGAGTTGTTAGATGCACCTCTATAATAAAAGTAGACGATTTAGGTAGAGATTTTCATTAGTAGGTACCTCGATTGCAATGTAAGTCGACGACCGGTCAAAAACGTTTCGTATTTCATATTATCGATATTGGACATCACTAATAGGGAGGTGGGAGCGAAGTTAATCTGTATCGAGTGTCCCGCGCAGCTGTGTGCAGCGATTGGCGCGGGCCCAATGACGTCCCTGATGAAGGCACCATGACTGATTGTGTGTAATCTGCGGCGTATTAGCTTGCATTACCATACATAAATTAATATGCGCTAGAGAACGCTTTTATCATGGTGTCATAATAAAGAAAAATACTACCTTAAGCCAAGTTAAAGGACAGGTCCTTGGACTACTTTGGAGTAAGAATTACTTTTAATGTGCATCTCTCACATAATAATATTCAACAGCCATTGCTTTCAAGCTGCTTCATGGAATCACTACGCCATCAGGCTAACATTTAGGTACGCTTACCTGCTATTGCTACTCGTATTTTTGATGCATAAGTTGGCTTTAGATCACGATCGCAATCCATTATGACGATGATCGTTATGAGTTTAGTGTCTACGAGAACGAAGACGGGCACAATGAACACAAAGCCTTTTGATATCCACAATAAAGCTGGACAATATAGACCACTGCAACTTACTCGAACTTACGACACGATTACAAAAATATCTCATACAGATTGTGCAAGCGTGCAGATTCGGTACGTACTTTGGTCGAGGTCAATGATCTCTCCATTCCCACGGATGGATGTTTTTTTTATTCGTGTCAATGTGAACGGTTTTGTAACTCTGTGAGAACTTGAGATCATCGGAATAAAGCTTAGCCTTCATTAAGATATTAACGAGGCGGTGACAAGCGCACACTCGAGATGAATCGCTGGTGCCATTGTGTGCTAGTGTGTGCAGTATTTACAATACAACATCGATGATTCGTAGATTAACCAAGTATCCCACAAAAGTAGAGACTAGGAACTTTGATAAGATTATTATATAGACTGATTCATGCCAAAGACTTGTGTAAATTGTTATCCGCCCCAGCCGGATTTGGTCGCTAGTTATCCATAGTACGCCATCAAAGAACCTTTCCGAAATTGAATCACTTTATTTGATTTTACTGCCAAGAATCTCGCTGTACCGGTACTAAAATATCTCTCTACTTTATTACAATTTGACCCATAACTAAATTACGTGACTCAGCCGTTAAACTCGAGTTCAGTTCCGAACCAGTATGAACTAAATTTCGCTATCAAATTCCAGCCATCCACAATGTAATCGTTCAATCATATTTCAAGGGTTCGTGGAATTTCCTCTACTCTTCATTCGGAAATTCATTTTGCATTTCCAATATCCGATGGAATTAATTTCAGTTACTTTTAACATTTATCCATTAATCTACTTTAATTAAATGTTTAAAAAGTTTGCGTTTAAAGTTAAATTTATATTTCATCATAATCACATCAATAATATTGCTCATGCACGTCACTAAGCTTCAATATTAGGTATTCTTTCAACTGCTATATACCAGATGTTTTTTCTTATAATTATCGCTCACTCCTGGGCTCTTTCTTGACGGGTCAACAGATAGAAAACCGAACAAAATCGGACTTAAACTGCTTATTATTCTGAAAAGTAGATATTCGTAGTATTTGTGTTCAAATACTGTGTATCTTGGATCAAATCTACAGATCCAATGGATGAAAGCTTGTCAACAGTTTCCCCCGTGCGTATTGGAAGCGTTGCACCGCTCCTGCCCAACCCAGGGGCAATTGAAGCTCGTCCGGGCCAGTGCACGCCACGATGTTCGTTGACATGTTACATTTGAAACGATTCCAATTGCTGGGAAATGTATCCGGGGCGGCGTGACGCTCGCGAACGATATTGAGAATGCTGCCGGTAATGTGCAGGGGCAAACAGCCATCACATCCTGTGGCTGCAAAGTTTGGCTGGCTCTACATTTTTAAAAAATTTCCACACTTGAGAAAAAAATCTTTAAATTTTTGCACATTATGATTCCAATATATGGTATGGATAGACACGCTCTGGTTTTGTGGAATTTGTGGATCAATTAGCCAATTTATGTTTGACCAGCAGTTATAATTATCATTAGTGATAGCGTTTAAGAGTCATAAATAGCAATAGAATCTATTTGTTTAAAAGCTTTAGGAGCTTGCTGCATAATTTAATTTCAACTTGATCATAATTTGCTTGCTAACCATAATGTCAGGTGAGTTTCCATGAAATATGACTAACTAGACAGCGGGGTTCAAGCGTGACGCGAATACCGAATTATTATTTAAATGCGAGTTCAAAATATGATTTGGCCGTTTTCAGCAGGCTGTTTTTGTATTGCAAACGGGACCAGTTGGCCGCGCTCCAAAACTCGAATAGGGTCAAATATGCGAAAGCCCCGCCATGATAAATATGACGTTTACTCTAACGATATATTCGAATAATGGGCCTGTTACTGAAGCCAGTTTAATATAATGTAAAATATGTACTTTCTGTATTATGATTAGCTAATTATATTAGCACTTTGGAATAACTTATACAAAAATTGTTTGTTTCCCTAATGTATTAAATAAATAAATAAACGCTGAAGAGTATGTTGCCCTCGTATCTTCTTGTTTATAAAGTCACCCTCAAGGCAAAAGAAAATTAGCTCGAAAGATATCTTACTTAATTTCAAACATCTTTACAAGTCTGTTTCCTAAAAGAATGCTAGATCGCAAGGTGTCTTACTGTAGTCTCAACCATCTTTACAAGACTCCTGTTCACCCATCCCGAATCGCCCCTCCCAATCCTGAGTTCGCTGAGCGACAGTTTCCTGTTGCAGAGCCGTAACGATGCGCTGGCAGCGCAGGCCGCGCCCGCAGCGCCGCGCGTGCGCCAGAAAATCGCCAAAGTAGACGCCACCACGTACCGCCCCGCCCTAGCCCTGGCCGCGGGGCCGCGCGCCGCCCCAGACCAGTGGCCGCCCACGCACGAGCACCTGCACCGCCGCGCCTACACCCACAATCCCTCTCAGCACCAGACCATCCAAATACAACCCTCGCACGAGCTCCACTACGACCGCAACCTCTACAAAGACCAGCAACAAAACCAACAGGACTACTACCAGCAGTACCGGGAACAGCAGAAGCAGAACCAAAACGCGAAGCAGCAAGACCTGTACCAGCACCAGCAGGAACAAAGCGACAATCAGCAGCACAGTCAGGACTTGTACCGACTGAACCAGGAGCAACAGGACCAGAGCCAATATGATCATCAAGATGGCTTATACAGGCGGTATCAAGAAGAGAAAGAAAAGCAGAATCAGGAGGCCCAGAAGCTGTATCACTTGCAAAGGCAGCAAGATCAGTACCAGTCCCTGCAAAGACCGCAAGTTCAGTACCAAAACGATCAACAGCAGCAGCAAAATGTTTATCATGAACCGGCTCAGCAGCCGAGCATTCAGTATCAAAACGAGGACAGACGCCAGCAGCAAGGTTTCCAAGATCAGAGGTATCAGAATCAGTATCCTGACGATGAGAGGGCTCAATACGAGAGGCAACTCTACGAGCGTCAGGTGTATGAGCAGCAAAGGCTTGCGTACGAGCGAGGCTTGCTCAGCCAGCGGCGACAAGAGGCAGAGGAGCCTTACAGATACCGGCTGCTGCCGTACTCGTACGAGGGGGGCCGCTGACCTTGACCTAGTTTGCGGGTCGGAGGTGAGAGGCGCCCGGTTGTGCAACGATGCGAGTGCATGCGGCTCATCCCGTCCCATTCATGTTTCGCAATCCGATTTGTAAAGATGTGGTTTAAGATCCATTTCATTTGAGACACCTCGATCATACCTCCAATCACTATTGGTTGTTGTGGTTCAAATTAGAAAACATCACTAGCTTGAAATATTCTAGGTCATATTTGTACCCATTTAATAGCCCAGCTAATGACAATTTATTTCAATCGGACGTTCAATTCCCTTTATAAACGGTTCTCAATGCCCATAAAAGCTTAGTGAAAGTTCCACTATAGGTACTAAAAAGATTTTCATTGATGGAAAACCACAATGTGACCTCGTGATCGACAAATTAGACAAAAAGCAAGCAATTTACATTCATCTTGATCATTTCCGCGCTCAATTCACGGTCGATCAATCGATTAAATAATTGGAGCAATATCAATAGTCAGTCACGATCCACAAATATTATTCTAGTGACCTATGGCATATCAAAATAGATCACAATATTTGCTGCAGTATTTAACTACCTATTTTTTGTTGACACCATATAGTCCATAAAAAGTTTTGCTTTACCATTAAGAGTCCACCGCGCTTATTGTGTAACTTTTAAAAAGCTTGCCTGATTTCTACTTTTATACAAACACATAAAGGAGTAATCTAACAAAAGTCATTAAACAAACATAGCAATAAAACGTATTTCAGATTCAAATTATAATCGGGCATTGTCCTTTACAGCCGAGTTATCATCGACGAAACAATTCGCTCGTAAAGTTGTGTTGTGCCACAGAATAACAGGCAGAAGGTTCGTATTCGCGTGTAGGCAGAAAGTGTTTGCCATTCAAATACAAAAATCTTATTATGAATCATAGGTGAAATGGTGGCATGTTACAGTAGGTAGTATCACTATGTTCAGCAGTATAAAAGCGAAAATAAAGTAGTTCTTCAGTCTTTTTCAATCAAATATCCAATGAAAGATGAAAACCGTCGAAGAAAGGGCCCAATCAATAAATGATAAAACTGTTTGGTACCTACTCAACCTGAATTGGCTATGGATTAGCCACTTATAAACTTTAATTCAACAATCGGGTTGATTGATACCTAAACATCAGGCTTTAAAGCTAACAAAGAGTTATTAAATGCTTTTCTACCTCCGATATGCCCTTAGGAATTGTAACGTGTAATTTATAGGCGATTTTCAAGAAGGTAGGCCTTCTGCACCTCTAAACTATGCTCGTACAGTCGTGTACGAGTGTCCCGTCGCGAACACAAACATCCCGGATGATTTAGTGGCGAAGTTAAGGGTCGAAGCGGTTGGATTATCTAATTAACGGCGTACACTCAGCCTAATAAATTGATCACTCTTTAAACTTCTGTGCACAGACCTAATCTTGTTACAAACTGTGAGGGTATACACATATTTATCTGGTTTTAAACAGAGAAGTATTCTGAACTACGAAATCTCTGAGAGAACTTTAATTTATCTGTGGTTGTACACCGATTCTGGTCGTCTTTCATTGAGCAGGTGGTCGTTAATTCACGTTTGCTAATGTAACTCCCATTATCACGTTTAGTCAAAAACTTTTATTTTCTCTAATGGTCATCAGTTGGTCCTGTGGTCACTTAGCGTACCGGCGCACGCTGTAACATTAAAAGCTAGACAATTTATGCCAAAACCACTGCAGTTGCTAATGTTTGACCGTTTTATGAATCTTGAGTGACCTTTTTACGAATCTGAGTGTACCCAAATGTGAAGTTATCGCCGGCTAGATTTACATAAATGTACGTTCGGGAGCCTAATTCGTTTGGCTTACACTGTTTGCGGACAAGTCTGCTGTTATTTTACGTTATTACTCTTTTGTCCCTTCGCATTATTTCAATTTTGGCACGAATAGTGAGGACTGTTGGCCTTTTGTTGAATAGCAACATTATTAGAATAGTTTAGTCGGGCTGCTTTGCTTTTATAAAAGTTAAAAATATATTTGATGAAGTAACCAAAATGAGGCTGCCTTACTAAATATTAACATGAAAATAAAAACCCCACCAGATAAGTTGAATTCTGTTAAATCCAAGCTTGTGCTTGGAGTGGATTCTCCAAACCAGTTCTAGCTACACAAAAACACTTTTTAATAGCAATGAGTCTGCATGATGATACACATTACTCATCAGTTTGCCCACATTAAGCATTGCTTAACTTTTCGATTCCAATCCTTTCAACGCACCTCGATACGAAATTAGCTAATATCAATTTTGCAAGCTGATCCGCAGTTAAATCATCGTGATGATGCCAATTACCGGCGATGAGGTCGAACGCGCCGGTATTTACTATCGAGTATCACCGATGCAAACATAGTGTTAAAGCTGCAGAGAGCTTTTGGGCAAAGCTCGATAAGGACAGCCAGTTTTGATTTCGCAAGTTTTAAACTTATGTATTTTAGGTGCTCGGAAAATATGGTTATACTCGTACTCAATGAATAGGTGTTTAACAGTGAACTTTTAGAAGTTGATTATAAAATTTAAATTATTTCAGCATAATGCAGGGGGCTTTCTTTATTACCAAGACCAATTAATTTTGTTTATCATTACGCGTAGTATTTATAAGAATTAGCGATCTTTGGGCGCTCTAATACTACTGTCTTTAAAATTATTTGTTTTACCTATCTATGGTAAGTGATATTTACGAGGTGTCCAAATGAAATGGTGCGTCTTTACTTGTCGGGTTGTGCCTTTGTAGTCCATGGCCAATCGCCGAGCCTGAGCCAGTAACATTAGTTTTAGGCGCTGGTAACTGCAAGTGCCAGTTTTAACTAATTTATTAGTTATAAGTTAGCTATCTCTCTCTACTGCTAAGCGTGTGAGTGTGATAGGGCGTCGATTCAACTGATAAACTTTCCGCAACTTTTACTGCTGGCTTTGGGCTGTGCCTCACTGGGATCCTATTGTAGTGATATAAATATTAAGAAAGATAAGGCTTATCCGGTAAAAATACAAAACATCTAATGAGATGTCATGTATTTTTGTTAAACTACGCGCTCCTCATTTATGCAGATGAAGAATTTTCTCTCTTTGGTGTGATACGTTAGCTAGGTCAGTATTCCTTTGTGAATTTGCATAATGTAATTAAAATCTAATTTGAAACCGTATTTTCACCGACATAAAATTTTAAAGTTTTTCATTATTATTCTAGCCATCCTAGTGAGGATCTTCTAGCTATCCTAGTGAGGTATAGCTGCTTAAAATTGTGATAAAATACCCAGTACAAAGTTACTAGCTGTGATATAGTACAATAATAAAGATAAAAGATTTTTGTACATCGAAATTGTATTGTTCCGTTGGTCGAAGTCCGGTGATGAATCTCGAAAGATTGTGATTATTTTAAATATTTTTATTTTTACATTTTATTAATAAAGATATCTTTTTATTTTGTAAGCAGCATAATACTCAGAAAAATAATAAAGCATGTTTTATAAGTCGTCTTTTATTATCTACAGATTCCTATTTTGCAGACTTATATAAAGTTTATTGTTGTAAACAACTCGACACAGCACTGACATGATAGATCTTAATTCTGTTTAAAGGCAGCTCTGCTCTTTTAACTTCTAAGTACAAACTTTAATAAACATCGTTGAACTTTTCCATGTTTTTCCAATAAAATGTTGTTTTTAATAAAGTGTGAGCCAAAAGGGCTCTGCCACTGAAATCAACAACGCATTGACATCGCTGAAGTCAATTATTGAAAAAGCGCGGGATCAATAACCAATTAAAACTACTAACTAGCGCCATTGAACCGCGCGAGCATGCACAAGCCGGCTGCATCGGAAATTGAACTGTCCATATTCATCTCAAAGGCTTTGTACAAGATTGAGGTTATATGTTAAAGCTCAAGCAAGCCTGTGATTGGCTGAATTACAACGATTAGAATAATCACAGACTGAAACCTATTCGTGAGTAATCATGTTTACCTACTTTCTTAAGATTACACTTGAGACTCGTATTTGAAGTCTAATTTACAAAATCCCAATCAAATCAAAATCGGTACAATCCCTCTTCGTGTGACGTCCGTGGACCGACGTCGGTAGCAGGAAGGCGCTGGTCGATGTGGAAGTCATTAGGGGAGGCCTATGTTCAGCAGTGGATGTCCTGTAACAGAAATGACTATGATAATGATGATGATGAAAATCCCTCTACCAACCCATGGTTTTACTTGCCTCATTGCCTCACAGCGTACGAACCGAATCTCGGTAGAGCGCATAATAGCTACTGCTCAAGGGTCTTTTCCCTTTGCGCTATACTTCGCTCTCTACTTTTCTTGGTAGCTTTATTTTGGTAGCAGTTAGTATAAGTAAACCTTGGAAGTATAATATGTTTTATTGCGCTCACGGGTCCAGCTGGTGGGTGAGGTCGCGGGGACCGTAACGCGCGATTACTCCTCGCCGCGTCATCACCCTCCCATACAAATGTACTAGAAAATTACACCCGGTAATGTACAGAGTGTGACACATTTACTATTAAATCTAGTTGTCCAAAAAATATTCGGGTAGACAGAGGACTTCACGGTTATTCTTCCAAAGGAGTAAGGACGTAACTTATGAGAAAATTATTGGGAGTTTTAGAAAATTCCTTTCAACTAGTTCAATAGATGACTGGTTTGAGGACTCTATAAATAAAGGCCGCTAAAGGCTGAAATCATGAGAACTTTTTTGTAAGGATATAATTTTGAATTACGAGAACCTTCCTTTTCCTTTTAGTATGTGTGTGTATAGTCAGGAAATAATATATTTTAAGAACTTTTCATTTCTATTCTATTTGTCATAACTTTAATACTGCTCGTTTTACCGAAAAAACGTAAATACTTATAAGAGAATAAATCCTCTTTAGTTGTTTTTTTAATTAGGCAGAGAGCAGAGCTACTTTTCTTTTTCATGTTGACATGTGACATGTGACATCTGACATGGTGTTATTAAAGTGAAAATTTTATTATTTTAGAAGATGAAAATGTATAATAATTTTAAAGGAATCGACAAGCTGATGAATTAACTTTAAATGTCGTTTCTCTGTTGTGATTCGTAAACAATTTCTGTGTGAATAGATGATAGAATATTGTTGAAATATCACTACTTTACAAGAGCAACACATTGTTTCATTTTGCCGATCCTAGATAATGAATGAATAGAATAATCTATATATATAAAAGAAAGTCGTGTTAGTTACTCCGCTTATAACTCAAGAACGGCTGAACCGATTTAGCTGAAAATTGTCAGGGAGGTAGTTTAGAGCCAGGAGAAGGACATAGGATACTTTTTATCCCGTTCGAAATAAAAAAAGTCTGCTTATTTATTGCCATTAAGGCGGAACAAAGTTCGCCGGGTCAGCTAGTAGTCTTATAAAACGACATTTTTAGTCAAGAAAAATGGAAAAATTACGATTCACGTTCACGGTATTGGCGGCATCTGATGGTAAAACGAATGTGATATGTGTGACTTCTATCGAGACACCCGATGGACGCAGATTTGATATACCCGACGACCTGAAACCTGCGAGTAAACATACAGGCATAACGAGTACTGACGTCTATACAAAAGTCAAAAATTCACTAAAGAAAAGACATCAAATGCGGAAAATATGGATCCCGTTAACAATGGAATTAAGGAAAATATATCTAGATGAAGGTGAAAACGTACAATTCAGTGATCAATACCTAGATGAAATCACGAATGTGACCAAAATTTTGGATAATGGTAACACGGAAACTGGAAATAAAAATCTAGGAAAAACAGCCGAAAGATTTTTACTTAAGAAATTTTCGGGAAAAACCTCAAATGTTGACCAATGGATTAGTGAATTTGAGAATGAGTGCTCACGTTTTGACATACTGCAGGATGCGGAGAAAATTGAGATTTTAAAACATCTACTTGAAAAACAATGTTTAGATTGGTATACTAGTATGTTAATCAAATTTACGATAAACTCAGAATGGGAAATATGGAAGAATAATTTATGTGAGACATACGGAAATAAAGGTTGGTCACAAGTAAAATATGCATTTACATTCAAGTTCCAAGGAGGTTCATTTCTCGAATATGCTACAAAAAAAGAGAGGTTGTTACTGGAAGTGAACAAAGATATTGACACACAAACTATGATAAACCTTATTGTTATGGGTTTACCAGATTATGTAATAAACAAGATGGATAAGGGATCAATAACATCGACTTCAAGCCTTTACAATGAGATTGGGAAACATGAGTATACAAGTAAAAATGATTACAATAAACCCAAGAAAAACACGATCGTTAGTAAAGGAAAAGATGATAAAAAACCTTGCAAAATTTGTGAAAAACTGAATAAAGGTAGCCGTTTCCACTCGGAAGAGAGATGCTGGTTTAGACAGACTGGTGATTATGAGAACAAAAGAAACCCTAATAAGAATGTCAATAATACCGTATTAGATGTGGAGTTAAGTGACGAACAAAAAAACGAATAATAACACCATTAATTAAAGTCAAACTGACAGTAGAAGGAAAAATTGATATATTTGGCATATACGATTCGGGCTCTAACATTTCTTTGATTAATTCAAAATTTTTAAAGATAAAAGAAGGAGGAAATGGTAGAAAGAGTAGTAGAAAGAGTGCCAAGCTATTAACAATTAATGGTGTTAAAGACACAAAAGGTTTGACAACAATAAAAATAAAGATATTGGATATAGAGAAAACAATGGATGTTTATATTGTGGATGGTAAAGACTTCAAATATGATTTCTTAATTGGACTAGATATGATAAAAGAATTTAATTTGATCCAAGATGAAAATTTGAAAATCTTCCAAAAGGCAGAAGACTTTGCAAAGGAGGAATTACACCAAGAAAACGATTCTAATGAAATGAAACAGAACGATACAAACTACAATCTAATAAATTTTAATGAACATGTAAAGGAAGAGAATTTTACTATGGATCTGAGTCACTTAAATAGTCAGCAAAAAATTGAAATAAATGAGCTGGTTAGTAAATATAAATATCTTTGGACAATATCACACAGCGCCATCTAGCCCCAAAGTAAGCAATTAATATGCTTGTGTTATGGGTGCTAGCTTAACGGATATACTACTTATATACTTTTTTTTTTTAAATACATACATATTATACATAGTAAGACCCAGACCCGTCACAGAAATTAAAATTCATCATTTCAATTTCTGCCCGGCCGGGAATCGAACCCGGGACCTCTCGGCATAGTAGTCCGTTCTGAACCACTACACCAAACGGCCGACAATATATATATAGATATAGATCGTGCTTTGCAAAGGATAAATACGACATTGGAACAGTAACAGACTATGAAGCACGTATTGACCTACTTGTTGATAAATATTGCTGTAAGAGACCTTATAGATGTTCAATAGAGGATAAAAAAGAAATAGAGGAGCAAGTAGGAAAATTACTCCAAAGGAACCTTATAGAGGAATCGTACAGTCCATTTGCAGCACCAGTAACTTTAGCTTTCAAAAAAGAAGACAATAGGAAGACCAGATTGTGTATTGATTTCAGAGATTTAAACAAAATAGTAGTTCCTCAGGCTCAGCCATTTCCGCTAATTGAAGACCTAGTAACAAAGACAAGAAACTGCAAGTATTTTTCATCATTAGACTGATATAAATTCTGCATTCTGGTCTATTCCCCTGCGAATCGAAGATAGAAAAAAGACTGCGTTTGTGACACAAGAAGGTCATTACCAGTGGACATGCTTACCTTTTGGTTTGAAGACATCTTCAGCGATATTTCAAAGGGTATTAAGTAATATACTAAGGAAGTATAAATTGACAGATTTTACTGTCAATTTCATAGATGACATCTTGGTTTATTCAAAATCCTATTCTGAACATATAAAACATTTATCACAGTTGTTAGATGCGATTAAAAAAGAAGGTTTCAGACTTAAATTTACGAAATGTAAGTTTGCTACAAATTCCGTAAAGTATCTGGGGCATATAATACAAAATAACACAGTTCGACCAGTAAGAGACAATCTAGCATCATTAAGGGATTTCCCAACTCCGAAGACTCAGAAAAATGTTAGGCAACTTCTAGGAAAAGTAAATTTTTATCGAGAATATATACCGAACAGCTCGATCATTTTAGAACCACTTCATAATTTACTGAGGAAAAATCAGAAGTTCATCTGGACAGCAGACTGTCAAAGTGCTTTTGAGAAGATAAAAAAATTGTTGTGCTCACAACCAATCTTAGAAATCTATGATAAGGACTTGCCGATAAACATATATACAGATGCATCACTGGAAGGAATCGGAGCGGTGTTAAAGCAAATACAGCCAGACGGGAAAGAAAAGCCTGTTGCATACTTCTCGAAGAAACTAAATGAGGCACAAAAGAAAAAAAAGGCTGTATACTTAGAATGTTTGGCCATTAAAGAAGCAATAAGATACTGGCAGTACTGGCTAATAGGTAAATCGTTCATAGTGTATTCAGATCACAAACCGTTAGAGAATCTGAATATTAAATCCAGAACAGATGAAGAATTGGGGGACTTAGTTTACTACCTGTCACAATATGATTTTAAGATAAGATATGCTCCTGGAAAAGAAAATTTAGAGGCAGATTGTTTAAGCAGAAACCCAGTTTTAGAAGCAAATAAAGATTTAGATGAACAATTAAAAGTCATAAATATAATAACATTAGATGACATAATAATAGATCAAGAAGAGAATGAAGATATACAAAAATATAACTCATTATTACACAAACATAACGTATATTTTAAGAAAGTAAAGAAACAAGAGAAGATTATACTATCAGAAGAATTCAGTATGAAGTTAATAAAACAAATTCATGAAGATATGTGTCATATAGGTATTAAACAAATGCAAAAGAAGATAGGAAAGTTTTATACAGCGAGGAATTTAACAAAGAATATTAGCGATTTATGCAAAAAGTGTGAAATATGTATAAAAAATAAGACAAGAGGACAAGTTAAGTATGGTTTAATGTCGCACTTAGGTCCTGCTTCTAAACCATTTGAAATTGTGTCAATAGACACGATAGGAGGATTTGGAGGGTCTCGATCAACGAAAAGATACTTACACCTGTTAGTGGATCACTTTACTAGATACGCGTATATAGTGACATCGAAGACACAGAGCGCAAGAGACTTTATAAAGCTGATAAATAACGTTCCTTATTGTAATGAAATTGGCATGGTTCTTACAGACCAATATCCTGGAATCAACTCGAAGGAATTTAAGGATTTTTTAAGTGGAAAGTCAATTACGCTGCTTTTCACCGCAGTTAATTCGCCTTTTTCAAATGGACTTAACGAAAGGCTGAACCAAACACTAGTAAATATAATTAACTTTTAAAAAAAATAAAACCGACTTCAAATGCGTGAACACAAAAAAAACTAAAAATTAAAAATATTGCGTATAAAAAAGTTCATCCCCAATTTTCCACCCTTAGGGGTGAAATATTTTCTTCAAATTCGCATGAAACCACCCTTTTGATAATACCTATTCAACAAAAAAATAATCGTTCAAATTGATTTATAATCGGCGGAGATATTGCGTATAAAAAAGTTCATCCCCAATTTTCCACCCTTGGGGGTTGTTTTTTCTATTATTAAATTTAAATGGGACCACCCTTGAGGTATTACCTATACGCCGAAAAAAGATTTGTTCAAATCGGTTCATAATTGGCGGAGTTATCGCGTAACAAACATAGAAAAAAAAAAAAAAAAAAAACATACGGGTCGAATTGAGAACCTCCTCCTTTTTTTTTGAAGTCGGTTGAAAATAAGATGCAAGATTAATGAGAAACCAAATACAACAGCATGGACAACAATTGCTCATAACTGTGTGAGTAAATATAATGATACTGAACATACAGTTACTGGCTTTGCGCCGAGATACCTGCTGGATGGTACAGATGTCTCGTTCCTACCAAATGAACTGAAATCAGGAAAAAAGACAGATGATTGGGTAAAGGACAGAAAAATTGCATTTGAAAGATCTATTTTATCACATGAATATAATAAGAGAGTGATGGACAGAGATAGAAAACATTTTAATTTTAATAAAGGTGATATGGTATATGTTGAAAATGGACATAAATTAAACAGGAAAAAATTGGATGAGCTAAGGATTGGACCGTTTAAAATTGAGGAAAAAATATCACAATCGATATACAAGATTAATACAGGTCATAAGAAGTTGGAGTCAAATCTTTTCCATATCACAAAGCTCATTCCTATTGCTACACAGGACGATGATGTGAATTGTTTATCCCTAACGTGAATGTGTGGTTACTTAGTAAAAATTTTCATGGGAAAATTTTCCTACCTAGGGGGGGAGATATAAGAGAATAAATCCTCTTTAGTTGTTTTTTTAATTAGGCAGAGAGCAGAGCTACTTTTCTTTTTCATGTTGACATGTGACATGTGACATCTGACATGGTGTTATTAAAGTGAAAATTTTATTATTTTAGAAGATGAAAATGTATAATAATTTTAAAGGAATCGACAAGCTGATGAATTAACTTTAAATGTCGTTTCTCTGTTGTGATTCGTAAACAATTTCTGTGTGAATAGATGATAGAATATTGTTGAAATATCACTACTTTACAAGAGCAACACATTGTTTCATTTTGCCGATCCTAGATAATGAATGAATAGACTAATAGTCTTATATACTATTAATGGAACATGCTGTATTATAGGACTGTTTTAGAAAGTCCCCGGATTCCTGGCGGAGTCCGGGCGATTATCCTTCTTGGCGAACGATTGCGTTTGTTTTGGGCCGCGGAATGTGGAATGTGACGTTTGGACCCATGGATTTATGGAATGTGACGAAAAATATTCGGGAATTTTGGCATCATAGTTTTCTTCATAAATCCTCTCGTCTCTTAATCTCAGTTTTCCATTATATTTTTTATAACTTCTTCCAAACAATTTAGTCATTAATTATGGTTTGATTTCCAGTGAGTTAATTAGCCTCTTAAAAATTAGCTGGGGTCTACAGTACTGTTAAAAAGTTTTCTTGTTTCAACCTATACGTAACTCCATAATTTAAACTACCATACTTTACTTATCTATTTAAAACAAAAAGATGTAAATACATAGTTACTAACTTACTCAAATAAAGTTTAGATATGATCAACTGTAAAGTTCAGACATCTAAATTGACAGAGTTTTTCAACGTCCGCGCGGCGTAGTATCTCGGACGCTGCTCCGCACTAGAAGAAATAACTAGGTGACCAAGTTCACTACTGCGTTGAATGGAGGGAGCAGGGCTGGCCCCTTGAAAGGAAAATGTAGAGATTTTGCAAAAAAATCTAATTCTTTTATGTAGGAAATATATAACATGTAGGATACTTTCAGGGCCTTTATTTTCACCCATTTCAGGCACTTAAATATAGCTTGGTCTTGCACTACTTTGGGACTACATTTCGAATGATGCTGAAGAGAAGTGGCGGAAGTAACCTCAGTCAGGAAAAGTATTATAAAGTCGAATTATATCAACCTCCATCGGCAATTTACACAGCTCTATCGCTTCAGTACTTTCGTGCCTTTTATATGAATTTTAATTTTAGATATTTATGTAACGTTGCATCATTGCAATAGAACGAACGACAAACGCTTTCAGTTTCTCATACTCAATAGATAATTTAATTGCTGCAGAAAAAAAACACTTGTACCTACGACTCTCTTCACGAGTCAGTGGGGTACCAAGATTTTCCTACTGAAAACAATATTGAATTAAACAATTAAGCCTGGCTTAAGAATTGGCTCTCTGCCCACGATATCGGCTAAGAAGGAAACTAAAAGTACTTCCATACAATGACTTACAGGCGTTTTATGATCAAAGTTAAATAAGCAGCAACCCTAAACTGAAAAGTTTTAACGACGCGGTGAGCGGCGACCTCCTGCGGTCTGTATCTACATATTTATTACTATCGTAAATCATTTTACATCATATAAACCCAATCTAGCTACAGGATGGGACCCTTATAAAAACGTGAAGCACATAGCTTTATTTATTTATTTATTTATTTATTTATTTATTTGAACACCAACAAGGTTACATTGAGGCTTCACAAAAGTAACTATAAAAAATGACACTTGTTAAATGCAAACTTAATTATAGGTGAAAACATCATGCGTTAGAGACTAAAGCAACAGCAATTAGGGATTAAAAACTAAAAGCTTTGAAATTTATCATTATCTACCTGTACGTAATCTGTAATAGCCCATAAAGGGGCTGACAATAGTGGCTAGGATTCTGGCGTAGTTTCAAGCAGGCATAGCGTCAAACAAATATCTAGCTGGGCTAAGATGTGCGCCGTGATAAAATCTACAGACGACAAATGCAAGGGCTTATCGTGACAAATCGTTTAAAATGGCGCGATAAAAGTTTATCGCAGCGCGCATCCTAGGCATACTAAAATGGATTTAATTTATTGCTGAAAGTAATGTTTTCTCTAATATCTTTTTGTAAAACTAGAAATAAACTTTAGATAATCCCTTAATTCTTATGATTAGATTCGATTACTTTAGTGTCAGTTGTACGACCTACTGAAAAAGTAAACCCTACAGAAAAAGTGAGAGTCACTTTAATCCCACAACAAATCCTAAAAATAGAAAGAGCACAATAATGGCGTCCATTCAGTCGGGGGAACAGCTCAGATGAATAGTGGGCAGGCGGCCGGAGTCGGCGGGCAACACTATCTCACTCAATTTGGAGGCTTAAAACTCGAGAGCGGCTCTTGAGGAATGGGTTCGGGATAGGACCACATCCGCTTTGAAGATATGCGAAGATTTTTGACGGAAATCTTAGAAAGATAATGAATACCTGATTTGTTGTTATTATTTTATGCTATTGCGTTTCTTTTCACACATTTTGACTGGTGTAAATGAAGATAACGTTATAAATTTTAACATTTACAGACATCAATCAACTTTTATTGGTAGTTTTAAAACGTATTAAAACAAAATTAGTAGGTTACTAGTATTAACACTAATAAAAATCTCCAATAATGTTACTGTTCACGTAATAATTACTGCATCAATTCTTATTTGAAATCATTTTATTTTATCGCGACACAGCCAATCAACATCAACAGTAAACCCAAAACGCGCTCGCAATGCACTGCAGTGCCAAAGGCAGAATCAGTTATTTTTGAGTAGGACTTCAAAGAGAAGTACACAGTCTAATCTGTAGTTTTCTAGCTTCGCTTGTAGTCGGCTTAGCCCTAAGGCCAGGCATTCAGCCGCTGCCCACGAGCGTCCACTCGCTCTTAGTCGCCGCATCCATCTTGCCTCCGCAACGTTTCTAAAGAACAGGGGCAGATATTAAGAGGGCAGGAATTACTCCCGCCGTGATCTATGGGGGCTGAGGATTATACGCCGCACTGTTTGTTGGGGTACAGGATGCGTTGTTGTTGTTGTATTCTAACGAGACAAGATAGTGATCTTTTACATAATACAATGACGAGATGCCTATCAAGCTAAAACCAGTACGTAGTTGTAATAAGTACCTACAAAGACACATTAATACGGTTCATAGAACGTGGAGAATTGATCGCAGATGAAATGGGAAAAGGCACAAAGAAAACACACGTATTTAGTGCCTACCTACTGCTTTGACATTAATACATAGCTTATTTCATGTAGATACTTTACATAAGGATTTTTGTTTCAGTTGTATAGTCAGTCTCTGAAAATAGGTAAGTAGATAGGGCCGTGCTCCTGCAACGGAGAATAAATGACCTAATTATAAATGATGACAACATATTCCAACAATGCAGGGTTGGCACTTTAATCTGCTTTCGGTTCTCGGGAGATAGACGAGGGGTTCCCCGATTATTAATATTAACACGAGGGGGCTGAAGGAATAACGTGCTTATGTGGTGGTTACTGACGCACCGTTTTGTTTGCAGTCGAAGCTGAACTGCGAGGTGTTGCACGACGAGCTGGCGTTCGAGGTGCGCTGGGCGGTGGCCGGCGACAGCATCGTGCTGCAGCTCGTCGCTAAACTCGGTAATGTGCCTTTTATAGCAGCTTCTTTATTTATTTCTTATCAACATTTTAGCCAATAGAAGTCTAACTCAAGAAACGCAGAAACATCCCTTTTGTACCAATAGCACCAGAACCAACACAGTTCGAATTTTTCATCATAAATCTTTCTTCTTTTGTGAATGACGATGATTTTGTTTTCCACCACTGTTATCACACTGTTCCGCCAATGTTACGGGAGCTCATCAGAAGTTCCTAAATCCATTAGCCTGCGGTCTAGTATTAAACGCTATACGATGCTTCATCAGCATCAGCGTCAAACGTTTATATCGATGTCAACGTCTGAAATGTATATTTCAGACGTTGTGGTATCACAACAATACATTTCTATAGTAAGCATTGTGACGGTTACGGTTACGGCTATACGGCGTGACGCTATATGAGTGAGTGACGTTTATAAGAGACAACAGCGTTAGATGATTACCCATTTCCATGGTGTTGTTTATTCCCACAGAGGACGGCGAGTACATGTCCTTCGGTATATCTGGTGACCCGGCGCACTCGCAGATGGTGGGCAGCGACGTGGCGGTAGCGTGGGTGGACAAGGACACGCTCAAGGGATACGCCGTGGACTACTACCTGGATGCTAAGAGCCAGTGCGCAGGAGTTAGAGGATCCTGTCCTGATGAGAGGCTTGGGGTGAGTCACGTGATGCGTTTACTAGCTTAAATGCTTGATTTCAGGAGTGTTAGAAAGAAGTAGTTTGAAGAACTAGAAGACTCTTTGGTTATGATGGCATTAATGGTTAAAATAAATAGCTTTATTTATACAAACTATGAATGTAATGTTCCATCCAACTCTTGTATATTTCAAAATCAGTTAGTTACTCGTACCTATGAATAAAAGTGCTCACTAGTTCACTTGACGTCACTATACTTATGTGACGCCACTGTAGAATGAGGTATTTTCTATTGACCGTGTTGCCTACCAGTGAGCAAAAATCAAAATAGCCCTAGCTGCTGTTTAAAGAGGTATATTCGTTTCGCACATTCCGTCTAAATGGAAACAAGAAAGAGGTTTGGTCTTTAGTCAATAAAGTTTTATCCAATGACCATTGCTAAATGATATCTTACCCGCAGGAGAAGACCAACTCAGTGCGTCTGCTGAACGCGGCGCTGGTGAACGGCTACTCCATCGTGACGTACCAGCGCGCGCTGCGGGCGGCCGACGAGCTGGACCGCGCCGTGCTCACCAACGCCTCGCAGCCTATTGTCTGGGCGCTTGGGCCGCTCAACTCGCGCAACGAGGTGTCTTACCACCACCACTTCACAAAGGTGAGTTACCACGAGATATCATTATCATACCGCCACCACTTCACCAAAGTGAGTCATCGCGAGGTGTCTTACCATCACCACTTCAGCAAGTTCAGTCATGAAATATAAACTAAGGCGTCATATATGGGCTGCTTGAAGCAGCTATTATTGATAGCTTCAAGTTACTTCTGTATAGCAAATATACCTACAGTGTTCTACGTGCAGGTGCATAGGTACATACATGGAACGGCTCTAGCAGTTGTGACTGCTTAGGGCGGTTGGCAAAGTTGGCGCTGAAAGTTATATTTATTGGTTTTCTCTATGTGTTATTAAATTGCACACATGTCCATAGATGTATTTACAGGTTTATTTACACATAGAATCGAAGTCACAGATCCGATGCAAATACCTACCGGCACGGCATGAAATATTCTTCAGTCATTCAGTATCAGTGACGACACTGCTCTCGGTGCCAGTTGAAACATCGGCATTCATGGACGTATCCCTGAAGAGTTCTGACGTTATTAAATTGAATATAGGTTTAGATGTGATATTGTTTCTCGCAGGGCGACAAGTTCATCGAGTTCGGTCGTCCGCCCGTGTGGAACTGCCCCATGCCCGAGGGCGAGGAGGAGCACGCGCCGGAACAGCCACGTCAAGAGGTGCAGCATCATAGCAGACCTGTCCAGGAGAACGTGAGTGTGGCGAGAGTCTTTTCATCATCGTCATCATCTTTTCAGCCATAGGACGTCCACTGCTGATATTTGATTGAGAATTATCTAGAACTAGGTACACTACATAATATTTGAAGATGTTGCAATAACTTCGTATGAAACATTCGCGACCAGTTCAGAGATGGCAAATATAAGTACAAATTTTATTGGGTTGTTGACAGTCAATAAGTGAATAATTGACTGGATGTCCACTGTCCACTGCTCTATTGATATTGTATAGTGAGATTTTTTCACCAAAAATTGGTTGTTTTATTTATAGCAAGCACGTGTTCGAATAGTTCAATGAATTCCAGAATGTCCAACACTTAAGTAAGGACCTACATATTTTCAACTATATCCTCACATATTTGTTCTAAATACAGACAGCAGTAATCAAGCCGAACCCAGTGCCGACGCCGAAGCCGGTGGCCAAGGCGGTGCCCTGGGAGATCCCCGCCATCCAGTGCTACGAGCCTCCAGATGGCGTGTTCTACGCGCAGATGGGACCTACTGGCGGCAAGCAAGGATACTCGGCCATCACTGGTCAGTATTGATAATTTTGGAAGTTGTTTGACAGGATTTTGTGACAAGAGCAGGTGTTAAGGACTCCCCCCAAAGAATTCCATAACGAATCCCGCTCTACCCGCATCTATGCAATCGACCGATGATTTCGTCACTCCTCAGCAACATAGCATAAGTATACTGTTGTAAATACCTTTAATCTTGTATTATTTCGACAGAGTAGAATAGGATTCTCCCCATGGTATCATAAAAGGGGAATATCAGGTCTTCCTAACCAGTCTGGCTAGGGTGGAAATGTAGGCACGCTTACCTCTGGTCTATTAAAGAGTCGTATTTCTACACGGGACTATTACCTCCTCTTGTTCCCGCTTCTGCAACTCTGTACATCCAAGATCTACAGCTTGCCGGCAATAATAATTCACCCAGTGCAGTCCAAGTTTTTCACTAGGAAATATGTGCCGCAATTCGTGCTCCGACAGGGGATTAAATGATCTGATGATATAAAATGATGATGAAATAATGACAGATGATGTTTGTAATCCTAGGCCACGTGGGCTGGGGCATCTCGTGGTACATTAACGGGCTGCTGATCCCGGAGATCAACGTGGTCCGCGGCCGCAAGTACACCTTCGTGGTGGAGGGCGGCCACGACGCCTCCGTGCCCGCGCGCTACCATCCCTTCTACATCACCAATGATCCCGTCGGAGGATACTTCCATAAGAACGACCAGGAGAAGAAGGTATGGCTTTGCATTTGAGTAGTAGACACCCTAAAACAAAATTTTAAAATAATACTTCCAAGAATTCTACCTCTGAAAACTCAAATAATATTGATGAAACCGTAAAACATAATTTTTAGTAGCTTTGAAAGTAATTAAAGTACGGCCAACGAGTATATACCAAATGTAAACAAACCCAATGTCATGGTCATTTGGAATAGCAGGGGTTTGACTTTGACATATTTTGGCGGGAGAACGAGACATTACGACAAATACACAAGATGGGAAGAGACAGAATAGATTGTCAGTTCGACAGTCGAATCGACCTTTTGTATCGCTGCTAGTTGGCCGTACTTTAAAAGTTAGTCGATTCAGGGAAAAAGTTGCATCTTTACGTTGGTTGGGAATAAAATAGACTACTTCATTAAAATATAGATAACTTGTTGCGAATAAATATAATTCATGACACTATAGAAACTAATCCCATTAAAGTATGTACTTCTGACATTTATCCAAGTAGGTATTACACATTAACTGCGGCCTCTTTTTCGTCCGAATTAAGCTAAAACCACTAGCTAATTTCACAACTCTCATCCAGGGCATAGAAATCTACGCCGGCGTCCGGCGCTCCCGGGCAGGCGAGCTGATTCCTACCGGCGTGGGCCGCCTGTGCAACTGGACGCCCGACAACAACGGGCCGGAGGCCGACGAGTATCCCAGCTTCGGCGCCTACCAGCGCTCCCTCACGCTCGTCTGCGAGGAGGGCAACCCTGGCGTCGTCACCTGGATCCCTGATAGGAACACTCCCGACACCGTCTACTACCAGGTTTGGATCACCGCTTTGATGTTGGATTGGAGGTAGCACTTCTGTAACACTTGGCTGCAGTTTTGATGATGCATTGTTACAGCTTGTCAATTAAAAGCTTAGTTTCATTGCTTCAAGCACATTTGAAAATAGCACAGATTGTTAAGGAGTAACATACTTTTGTGATGATCTTGGACTGCTACCTTTAATTAATGATTACTTTATGTTGTGGCGTCCTAGATAAGATTAAAATTATAAGTAGGGTCACATAATTTGATGTTCATAAAAACATTTGTACATACATTTTCCTACATCAAGAAACCAAATTAGGAGCCGATTCAGCAATGTATTGTATATGCGCTAAATATTACTTAACTTTCTTACATTTCTTATATTTCAAAACTATTCTGTGTGGCGCTGTTGCCCATTCTCAAACACTACATCATTTCACAAACTACATGCGCTCGCTCTGTGTAAATAATCTTTACTATCTGTTTTCTGTTTCAGCCTTCCAAGTCTTCTCTGTTTCGCATGAGATCCATTCATGATTATATCGCGGACGGTGACCCAATGTGTTACTAAGCTTTTCGATGGGGTATTAACATGCGTTTCCTTTCAGTGTTTCACTCACCGACACCTCGGCTGGAAGATAAACGTGCACGACGAGTGCGACGAGTCGGAGGCCGAGGAGAGTCGCGTGGAGGAGCGCGTGGCGGCGCCCGACGACCTGCGCGGCGAGGAGTCCATTCAGGTACGCAGCCGCCTCCCGCCCGACCAAAACTTTCTAGATCGTCGCCAGAAAGTGGAGAAAATAATCGAAGCGAAACCGAATTATGACGATTTCAGTAGGTCGAAGGGCGACGGTGGCCGCCAGGGAGACGCGCCGCCGCGGCAGGAGTTTGAGTTGCCCGTGTCCCAAGTGCAGATCAAGGAGGTCATCCGAGCCGTCGAGGGCATCGAGAGCGAGATGCGCGACGAGATGCGCCGCAACCAGACCAGGACCCCCACGCAGTACCGCGTCCACGAGGACGTCAACGAGGCCTTCTTACCCGAGCGCCCCGTGAGAGAGGGAGACGAGTACGTGGTGGGCCGGACGCCCGAAACCTTCTTCTTGCCGCCCAACCAGCAGCCGCTCACGTTGCAGTCTGTCATGCGCCCCAACCAGATGAACAAGCCTGGAGGTCAACGACCACCGTTCAGACGACCGGTGCCCCCAGAAATCAAACTTCGTCGACCTCCACCTGGCTTCCCTAAAGGGAACAACTACCCGCTGCAGATGCCTGGCCCCCACAACCCCAATGGTATGCACAAGAAAGTGCCGCCCAAACACCGCGGACCTATGAACCAAGGCCGGCCGATGCCTCCAGGAGTTCCGCCCATGAAAGTTATGCCGCCCCTATCGCATCCCAAGCCATCGTTTGGTCACAATTCTCAAAAGCATGGGCCTAAAATACCGGATGGGCCAGTGCAGTCTATTGTTGTTGGAAAACCAGGCTTAACAGGCGTCGCGCACCCACAGAATTTCAATCTGCAAGCCCCGACGTTGAATCTGGGACAGCCGGATATCATCATGAACCAAGTCGTGAGAAGTCAAATTACTTTACCGGGTGCAGGCGATACCACCCCGCAACACAGTTCACCACCACAGACATTTGTGAGCAAACCGGGACAGATAATTTTGGGTAAGCCAATGGATAACCCTGTTCCATTAGATCAGCAAATGACTCACACTAAGCATCACAATATCCATACACAGACTAAGCCAAAACCAGTTAAGGAATCTCATCCCCAAAATAACCATAATCAACATAAACATAATCAGTTTGAGAATGACAGAGAGCAGGCGCAAAATGAAATCAAGTCTTCAGACTTTATGGGAGAATCAGTCGAAAATTCCACGTATCAGCCAGCTGTCAACACTGGATTTAAGCCAGATTCTATTGTAATTGAAAGTGGGTTCAAGCCGATAATCAGAGAGCCACTGATGGCAGGTGAAGATCGTATAACTGATGACGGAGAAGGCAATGCAAACAGGCGAGAGGACACGGATGTTGAGGAAGATTACGAAGAAGCTCCACAGTACATCAATCACGCTTATCCAAGTGACAAAATTACAGAATCTTTCGAACCCATGTTCATACCCTCACCTGAAGACCATCTTTTGTCAGCAGATGATAAGACTAAAGAGATTTTCCCTAGCAACCACGCGAAGGAAGACAGGCCACACCCCGTCTACGTGAGAACGGAGAGTGAACTGAATGCGTTGTTTAGTAAAAAGAATATGGACAAAGAGGTGACATCAGACATGGTTATGGAATCGAATAAAGTCAGCCCACAATACTTGCCACCTGACCCAAAACTGCCTAAAGAACAGTCACAGAGACTTTCAATGACTGAAGGGATGACTTTTACATCGTACGACGGCAAGTTAGTATCTGCCGCTACTCTGACCACCATACCCAATGCAAGACCTAGCACTAAAAATATTTTTTCGTCTAAATTACCAACAAGTTCAGAACAACTCCTAAAAACGCCTCAATTTGGACCTTTCAAAGGTGAGATACCAGCAATAGTAGGAACTCCTATTAGTACAGAAATGGCTAAAGAACTCACACCGGCGTTACCTGATACAAGAACTACACGTCTCAAACTAGTTAATTCATTCCACAAAGATGACGAGTCTATAACGGACGATTTGAAACCAGAAGCTAGTGAAAAAGATGAAGTTAAGATAGATCCTAAAGAAGATGAAGAAGATGAAAAATCTGACGACGATGAAGAAGATGACGAAGAAGAATACGAGGAAGAGGTGGATGACGAGCCCGCGATCAGAAACAAAAGAGAGTCGAAAACAGCCCAGTTCGAGAGGGGGGAAATAGAGGAACAAATCCCTCCCAAGTCGTCAAGTTCTGTCGACAGCCAAATGGATTTCGAATGGCCTCGAGCGACCGCGTCCTCAAGCAGATTATCAGTGCATTGGAAATTTTATCCAGTATTACTCATTCTAAAAGCATTCTTCTGACTTAATGTTTAGTAACTTATTTATTGTAACTGTAAGCCTTGCCATTAATGCATTTCGTGTAACTCGACTCTCGGGGTAAGGTGACTGCGTTGGAACTGTCGGCCGTCGGTGTCTTCTTGGTTGTACTAACATCCGTTACCACTTCACACGCATAATGCAATTCAATACTCCGTTAGATTAGGGACTTTGTAAATATTTTTTTTATTGTAATAATAAATTAGTGTTTTATTTATATGACTTTTATTTGATTCCTTACAAAATATTGGTGAGTAACTAATTTCCACTCAGTGGTACTTTTCTAAATTTGGTGGTGTGAGCTTTTGTTACAGTAGAGAATAATAAAGCTGCATGGTACGAGACGTTGAGGAAGAGTTAAGTTACCTTTACGCAATAAAGAGTTTGATTTAAATTTATTTTATTTAGTTTCTCATCGTCATGATAAAATAATTCACTTAATTTTAGGAGAAATATTTTTCTTAGTGACCATAACATACACTGAGTAGAAATCATTTTTTTTTCGACAAAAAAGCGATTTATAAAACTTTATTCCATTGCCTCAATATTGTCAGTAAAAAAGTTTTCGTTTTCACCACTCAGCCATAGACTCCGCGCTACCCGAATTTTGAAAATGGAACAGTACTTGGCGACAGCGCGGCGCCACGCGACGCGGTTCAATGGACTCTGTTATTATTTTGAAGTGAAAATGTCTCGCATGACATTTTATTTTGTGATAGATTTATTGTAAGTTTCTAGTGTTATCGAGTAAAATAATAGTTGAGTGTAAATATTGATTTAATGTGGTTAGTTTAGACTTGACTGTTGTTGTTGTTGTTGAGTGCTGGAGCAAAAACTTTTGGCGATAGGTGGTAGTAGTTTGTTGGTGGACTTTTGCTGCTTTTCCGTCGTGCTGGAAGCTTAGGCTGGAAGTAATGGAATCAGGTATGTACTCTTTCTTGATTTATTTTAATTTCTAACTATACAAGAGACGCAACGTAGCTACATTGCGTAGACACATAAGTATTGATTATTTTTACTATTTGGACGGTAACCTACTAAAATGATAAGTTCTAAATTGCGGTAGGTATATTGTAAGCAGGTTGATTGTGATTTATGTACTTTACAGTTTAGATAAGTAAAGAAAATCGTAGTTTTCTATTAAAAGTAAGCAGACAAATAGAGCCTAAGTAGGTAGGCAGGTTTTCACGGCCGGTCGTTTGTGACTCATGACATTATCTTTAGTTCCTCGTAGGTACAGATTTTCATCAAAAATGTAATGCTTAGGTGACTGCTTAGCTACGGCATGTCAATCTAAACGCGTTTTAAGTAGTTAGTAATAAGTGCGATCATCATCATCATTGCAGCCACCATGATGTCTACTGCCGAAAATAGGCATCCCCAATGATTTCCATAATGACCGCTTGGTAGCGGGTAGCGGCCAGCATCCAGCGCCTTATTGCTACCTTTATGAGATCGTCTGTCCAACTTGTAGGTAGATGTCACTTCAACTTGCTAATCCATCGGACTATATCAGCGACTTTAGTTCGTTTACGGATTTCATTTCTGAATACGTGCGATATTGCTACAAAAATTAAGCCTGGGCGCATACCACCGACTTTTTGTTAGGCCGATAGTTTAGTCGGACAGTTAAATGACTAAAGTGACTGAGTTTGTTGCGGCGCTTCTTCTCAGCACTTGCCATAATATGTTGGTCTCGAAGCGCTGGTAGGGTAAAAAGATTATGAGACATGTAGAGGCTCCTTAAGAGCAAAATATTTGACGATTTGTAAGCACTATATTTTATAATAGTCTATACAAATAAAGAAATTTTGACTTTGACTTTGAAATATCGACCGACTAAAAGTCGGTGGTCTGCGCCTAGGCTAATAGTTTGTGTCGACGTATAAACTCGTCGTGATCACTTGAGAAGCGTGTGCACGTTGTAGATCTTCTTGGTGAGGCGCGTGAAGTTGGCGAGCGCCTTCTCGTGCGGGTACTGCGAGTCCACCAGCCGCAGGACCGAGTCCCGGCTGCGGCCGCTGCAAGCATACGAACAATCATGCATTAGAATACATTTTCACCACACATTTCTATTACAAATCCTACAAATATTATAAATGCGAAAGTAACTCTGTCTGTCTATCTGTCTCTCTTTCACGCCTAAACCACTGAACCGATTTTGGTGAAATTTCGCATAGAGATAGTTTGAGTCCCGAGAAAGAACATAGGATAGTTTTTATCCCGGTTTTTGAAACAGAGACGCGCGCGATAAAGTTTTACTGTGACAGACAGCGGGCGAAGCCGCGGGCGGAAAGCTAGTAACTCATATTGGCAATGCTAATAATAATATAACTAATAATTATTAATATATTTTTTTATAATTACATTGTAAAAAGAAAAAATTAAAAATAAGAAATAAAAATGAATAAAGTATATAACTAAAATTTAAGTAACGTCGTATTATTAAATTAAAACTAGCTGCCCCGGCGAATTTCGTACCGCCTATGTTCATCAGAATTTTTGTGTAATTAATTTACTATAGCCAGTGGCGGATTTACCAATAGGCCAAGTAGGCCAGTGCCTAGGGCGGCAGATTTAGAGGGGCGGCAAATTTAGCTATTTTTTTTTTACAGAAAAAAATAATATAATTATACGTATACACAATCCATATACAATAATAAACAAAATTGTACTACGCGCATTTGGCAAGTAACGTCAAAATTTGGCGCATTTTATAAGGATTCCAAAATAGTACATATAACACTTGGTAAAATCTTGGCTTCTCCACCTCACTTAAGCTGGAAACTTGAATTTTGGGCACATTAGAATAATATATTTTAACCAAGGTAGATAAAGTTAAAAACGGGATTATTTCCAATAAACAAAAATTGTCGAAAATTGCAGCAATAATTTACCAAGACGTGTTATACCATTTTGGAATCCTTACTAAATGCGCCAAATTATGACGTTACTTGCCAAACTCGCGTAGTACAAAATTTATCAGTACAGACAGTTTAAACTAGGCAAAATTTTTATTTTGATATTTTTTTTTTTGGAAATAATGTATTTTTTTCATCCAAGCTGGAGCAGCTGATTTTGTAACTTTGATCACAATTTAGAGAAGCATTATTCAGGATTACAAAACAAAAAATTTTTTTGGAAAAAGTGAAGATTTGTGGCAAAAGGAGTAAAAAGACCATCACCGGGAGTAGATTTTTTTGATTTTTTTTAAATGCCTATTATTTTGAAAATATGCCACATAGATTTGTTTTTAATATTTTCTGATAACCAGCACAACTTGCCTCAACACCCAGTTCCAGCTTGACGTTGATTTACGGGACACCTGTATACTTAGGTACTTATGTGATCATGAATTTTAAAATATTCCAATAGGCCAGTAGAATTAAACACAAAAATGAATTAAATCGGAAATAATTCCTACTAAAGATTTTAGTGCTTTAATGGCTTCATTAGTTGCCCATAAAGACTCTCCTAGGTTTTTGACATCGACGGAGTTGTGCTTAAGTGGTGGGGGCCCCCGAAAGGGGCGCTTTTTCGGTTTTCCGGTTATACCGCGTAAAGGACTTACCCTATCGAAAAGTGGTCTTCCTGACGGTTCAAGGGCATTAAATCTTGCATTAAATAAGACCAAATTCATATGTTTAGAACAAACCGTTCTCGTGCAAATGTTCGGCAAAGTAGAAAATATGTGTATAATTAATGACCCTCTCCACGTCCAATGGCTCGTTACCCGCAGGCTTCCAAGTCTTGAAAAGGAGCGCCTCAACCAGTGTAACCCTATCAAGGCTTACGAGCTTGATGCGCCTATCCTTGTTCGTCCCAGCCGTTCCTTAACTGCGGTTGCTGCACCTCTTCCTGGCACTCACCTGAACGACTCTGTGTTACCTACGGTGGCTGCCCCTCTTCCTTGTATCCTCCTGCACGACTACGTTGCCTAGCCGTATGCCTGGTCTAAGTTTCGACGCCAAAAATCAAAAGCTTAATGCTTTATCTCTTTTGTGCATAGAGTCAGAACTTATGAAAAAGATTTCATACGACGATAATTAATGATTTTGCAAATTTAAAATCTCGCAAGAAAATAATGTAAAACTTATTTGATCTCATTGTCTGTCACCATTAACTGTATTGTTAACATGTTATATTTTAATAGAAATTGTTTGTATTGTTTTTAAACTGTTAAGTGCAATAAAAATATTTAACAAATAACAATGTTTACTGACCACACATTATTTTGTCTGTGTTCATATTATAGTGTAGGTATTTTTAAGTCATGCCTTTCCCCACCTTATGATTAGTACAATGCTGCTGTTTTTAGGTCAACATTAAACTCTTCAGTACATAGCGGGATGCAATAAAATCTAGTAACTGACAAAAATATCATTAAGTTCACAATCATACTAATAACGGGCTTAAACTAACGTATTGAATTTCAAAAGTCAGTAGGTAGGGGCGGCAAAAATTGAATGGCCTACTAGCGGCAAATTTGTAAATCCGCCACTGACTATAGCCTTAAAAATAGAAAAGGACTATTCTATTCATACTCACTGTCTGTTCTTCAAAAGCCTGGCAACAGAGGTGAGCGGCAGGCCGGCGTGGTCGCGTATTTCCACGTCGCTCCCGCGCTGCACTAGTTCCTCTATGATTTCAGACTTGGCTCCTTGGCACACTGTAAATAAGCGGATACCTAACCTAAGGACTCTCTTTATGACAGCACATCAACAGCTCTTATGTAGGGACGAATTTGCAACAAAAATTATAATGACGTGCTGTTGGCGACAGTACTTACATTAAAATTAGTTTTCACACAACTGCTCCTATTAGAAAGTAAGTAGCTTAGACTTATTTTTTAATACATTTTCAGCTTTAGTATTATTTTTAATAAGATTGGCAGCTCTATAGAAATTTTCCTGTAATATTTTTAGCAGTAATTTGTGCTCAATTAATTCGATTCAAAAATTATTAATTTGTCAAGCCACATGGGACTTAAGTCAAAGCCTATTACTTAACGATAATTGGCTTAACAAATTAAGCACAGATCTTTGGCAGGGCATCACTTAAAAAAATTGTAAGCCTTATAAATTAAGTCGATTAGTCGGACGTCTTCTAAGTGAGCTAGTTTCCTCAACAGTAATAATGTACTCTATGACAGTAACAAACCTCTGCCGTAAAACCATGACACGTCATCAAAACGCATATCTGTGCGCATTTCACCCTTTACTAATGTTAGAAGGCAAACATTGAATGTGTATTGAATACGTTTCGCTATTGCGATTTTACAACGGATATGTGCTACCGGCATAAAATAACTCAAATCTACTTCTCGTCCACTGTTAGACTAAGGTCTTCCTTATGGACTACTCGCCCGCATCCAGGTGCTTCCCGCAACCTTAACTGGATCGTAGCTCCACCGAATGGGAAGCCTGCTGTTGCTTATGACATAAATTAAATATAAAATGTATGAATTACTGAATAATGTATTAAAATGTAGATAAAATGTATAAATGAAACGACTTTCTTTTAGCTGTCAAAGTGAAGAAGTGATTTTATTTTGTTTTGTAAGAAAAAGTAAAAAAAACATTAAAAACTTCTTTGTTGATTCTCAACATAGTTTCGCGCGCGAAATGCGACACGCATTAAAATTAATCTTAAAGGATATGAATAAGTATGAAACAAATAATTAACATTACAATGAAAATAATTAATACTTGCAATGACTATTCAAATTGTAACATAAATTATAACAACCTTGTTAAATTAAAAATTCAATCGACTGGTAAAACAATTATAGAAGAAATTGACCGCCTATAGGAACCTTTACTGGTTTTTACATTAACGACTCTAATCATGTTGTCAGGTCCAGCAAAAATCTTTTCTATTCTACCCATTGGCCATTGCAAAGGCGGACAATTGTCTGTTTTGATAAGCACTAGCATGCCTTCTTTTAAGTTTGGCAAAACCTTCAACCATTTAGTTCGGGAGTTAAGCATAGAAATATAATCTCTATTCCAAACGTGCCAAAAGTGCTGCTTCATTTGTAAGCATCTGCGCCAAAATCGCAGCCTATTAGTCGGAACAGGGGTAATATCAGACTCAGGTAATGCAGTGATTGGACAACCGATCAAAAAGTGACCAGGTGTCAAAAAAGAGAAATCAGAGAGATCCTGAGACATTGAAGTTAAGGGTCTAGAATTTAAAATACCTTCTATCTCTATTATTAATGTATTTAAATGTTCATAAGTTAGAGAATTTATACCCACTATTCTTTTAAAATGATGCTTTGCTGATTTGACAGCGGCTTCCCATAAGCCTCCAAAGTTGGGACTATATGAGGGAATAAAGTGAAACTGAATACCTTTTTGAGCTCCAAATTCTGTAATAATTTCAATATGATTCTCATTTTTGTATAATTGTGTAAGTTGAGTATTGGCACTTCTAAAAGTACTCATATTGTCGCAGTACACATCTGTCGGCATTCCGCGACGGGAAATAAATCTCTTGAAAGCAGCTAAAAAACATTCAGTGGTTAAGTCCGACACTGCTTCTAAATGCACTGCTTTAGTTACAAAGCAAATGAAAACGCAAACGTAACCCTTGGAAATCACAGACCTACGCAAAGAAGACTGTTTCACATGAACAGGTCCAAAATAGTCTATTCCTATCTTAGAAAAAACCCTTGCTGGTACTATACGATCACGCGGTAGAGATCCCATGAGTTGTTGCGTACCTTGACATTTAAGTCTAAAGCATGTTAAACACTTATGTATAACCTTTTTAATTTCTCTAACGGCATTAACAATCCAATAATTTTGCATCAGACTGCTATGAGTTAGTTTTAATCCAGCGTGCAATAATGAAATGTGCTCATTTTGGATTATTAATGCTGTAACATTACATCTTTTTGGTAATATTAAAGGAAACCTTTTGTTGTAACTCAGCTGGTTGGCCTGCTGAAGACGACCACCTACTCTTAACATTTTGTTAGAGTCCAAAAATGGATGTAAAGCTTGCAAATTTGATTTGATAGGACGACCATTTAGCAAACAATCGATTTCCTCACTAAAGAAATGATCCTGTACAAGTTGTATAATCTTTAACTTTGCATTTTTATACTCTTGAGACAAGGAAGTATTAACATCATAACTTCTTTTGCATTTTGAAATGAATCTCATTACATAAATCATGATTCGAATCATTTTTCCAAAGCTTGAAACCTTGTCTAACAAAGGAAATAATTGTTTTTCAGATGTTTGATAACTTAAACTTGGATTATTATCATTACATTCGATCAAAATAGGCAACTCTACATTAGACATAGAAATGTTATAATTATTTCCTGCTAGAAAATCAGGTCCATGCCACCATAAATTATTTCCCTGCAATTGATTTGGATCAGTTCCTCGGGATAAAACATCAGCTGGATTTAGCAACCCAGGAATATGTAGCCAAGTAGCTTTACATTTGTTAATTTCAGCAACTCGGTTGCCCATATAGGCTGGAAGTTTAACAGGCAACGACTTTAACCAACTTAAAGCTATTTTTGAATCAGTGAATAAAATACAGTCAGATATTTGTGGCATTAAATCTTGGATGGAGCGTGTCAGTTTAGCTAGTAGTACCGCGGCATTCAACTCAAGCTTAGGAATAGTCATTTTACCGTCTATAGGAGCGAGTCGTGACTTCGCACATAGCAAATTTATTTGACATTCACCATCCTTGACAACCTTTATGTAAATACAGCAACCATAGGCTTCTGAAGAGGCGTCACAAAAACCTATGATTTGAATCGCATCAGCATTAGACATTTGTAAATTTCGCTGTACATGAATAGGAGACATAGATTGCATCTCATTATAAAAATTCAGCCATAATATATACAAATCTTGTGGGAGAGGTTTATCCCAACCTAACTGACATAACCATATCTTTTGAAGCAATAATTTGGCCTTGACAATTATAGGATTAATCAAACCCAATGGATCAAAAAACTTGCTAATGTAACTCAACACGTTTCTTTTTGTAGGTGCGTCAATATTATGAGATTTAGGCTCAGCAAATTTAAATTGATCCCCTTGCACTTCATAACTGACTCCGAGAGTTTTTATAACAAGTGGGTCATGATGATCAAACTTGACTGTATCAAAGCCTAAACTTTCTTGTGGAATGTCAGACAGTATATTTGAATCGTTGGAGCACCATTTATGTAGCTCAAAACCACCTAAACGCAACAAAGCGATTAATTCTTGTTTAAGTAGAGCGGCTTCCTCGGTACTAGCGGCTCCTACAATTACATCATCAATATATGTATTATTTTTTAAAGCTTCCGCGGCAAGCGGAAAGCGCGCCCCGTGAATCCTTGCAAGCTCGAAATTCAGGCTCCTTTTTGAATCGTTTCTCTAAGTTATAAAATCTCTGCAGCGCGAGAGAAAAGGAGTCTGAAGGATTAATTGTATCTAAATCGACCTTGACTGGCAAATCGACCTCAAAACGATTGTCTTTTAGATTGACCGATTTAACAAACTGCTCCTCGCTAAATTCGTGTTCTTGCAAGGATTCGTTAAATACCTTAGGTACCTGCTCAGAATCCCAGAAACTCCTAACAAGACTGTCAACATTCAACTCGGGAGTCATTTGCGAGTGCAAGGTGATCGACATATTATTAGACAATGGTTTGAAGTCACCTGATAATCCAGATACCACGTAGCCAAACCGCGTGTTGATAAGTATTGGATCCATTGGGCCTCCTTCAATTTTTCCATCTTTGATTATTTTAAAAAAGATGTCAGTGGCCAACAGTAGCGACACCTCGCCTGGAATGTTAAAATCAACATCAGACAATGTGATATTGGATGGTATTACAAAATTATTTACATTTACTTTACACTGAGGCAACAGTGAAGTTATTTTATGTACAACTGAGCATGAAATATTCAATGAAAAATCCTCAGACATTGATATCAAACATAAATCAACTGCCTTTTGCACCTTTGTTGAGTTTTGACCCAATGTAAGTATATTTTTTGGATGATTATATACATTGAGGCCTAATTTGTTTACTAGACCCTGAGTACAAAATGTAGTTTGGCTCCCAGAGTCTAATAATGCTCTGACAACATGCCGTTGATTGTTTGGCCCCTGAATTGCGACTTTCACTGTGGGCAATAAAATTTGCGAATCGCTATTTACAGACTCAAAATGACACGCATTATTATTTACAGTGTCATCAGGTTTTTTCAATGAATTATTTACAGAATGTGATAGCTGAAATGAACTATCATGCAACAATGTATTATGAGATTTTCCTTTACATATTGTACAAATGAAATTATATCTGCACTTTTGCTCGTGCTTATTTAAACAAATTGAGCATAAATCATTTTTATTTACATATGCAAGCCTTTCAGCAACAGGCATGAGAGTAAAATTTGGGCATTTATACAATCTGTGACCGTTTTTACATAATATACAAGAAACTGGTTTGCTCTTATTGGATTTGGTCACACAGTCTGAAATATGAAGGGACTTACTGTTCGAAGGCTTTGATGAGCGGTCCGCGTCGCTGGACGAGCTAGCCTCCAGCGAGATAGCACGTCTCTCCAGAAAACACAGCAGAGACTCCATACTGGGCATGCTACGAAAGTCCTGTTCTGCATTAAATAATCTCAAAGTAAGCGAATCTAGTTTCTTCATCATAATGCAAACCAATATGGAGTCCCAGCTTTCAACCGGCTCATCGTAGCTGCGTAGCGCGCTCATTTGCTGCGAAATCTGCGACACCAAGGAACGGATGGCCTGGGCAGTGCCACGCGTTAAAATAGGCAGATCTAAGATAGCACTAACATGCGTTTTTATTAACAGTCCCTTGGTATCGTATCTTCTATTCAATAAAGCAATGGCGTCATCATACTACTGGTTTATGAGAGGCAAATTATTTATAAGACTTAAAGCCTCGCCCTTTAAATAGCCCTTTAAATAAAATAATTTTTGAACATTAGACAACTTACAGTTTTTGCCTATGAGTGCCATAAAAAGTTCTATGAATGGCTTGTATGCACCGACGTTGTTACCGTCGAACGATTGGATCTCTATCGGAGGCAGCCTCGTAGTCTCGAACAGCGGCGTCGAAGCGTCCACGGCACTCGCAAACCCCAGCGGCGAAGCACTGCTGCGGCGGTCCAGAAGAGCGTCGATCCGGGAGAGGACATCGTAATAGCGGTCCTCGAACTCCTCGTCACCGTCCAACACCTCCTGGCCTTGCAGAATGGCCTCGTCCGCCAGCTGGTTGTAGCGCGCGAACGCTTCTTCTACTGCTTTCCTTCTGTTCGTCAACTCGAAAGCACTCGGGTCCGTCTTCTTGTTCAAAAAGGTAACACATCGTGTTATAGCGGCCTTGCACTGCCCTTGTAACAGCTTGGTTTTTTGGTTGGTGTCACCACAAACCTGGGTAGCCATAATTATCTACTGCAATCGGCAACTATGCCGGCGTTGGCCCTCGGGATAATTTTCCAGCAGCACACAAAAAAACCAATGTAAACGATGTATGGGTTTCGGCACCAAATCTATGTTGCTTATGACATAAATTAAATATAAAATGTATGAATTACTGAATAATGTATTAAAATGTAGATAAAATGTATAAATGAAACGACTTTCTTTTAGCTGTCAAAGTGAAGAAGTGATTTTATTTTGTTTTGTAAGAAAAAGTAAAAAAAACATTAAAAACTTCTTTGTTGATTCTCAACACCTGCCTACACTACTTTTTCGGTGGTCCCTTCTAGAAATCGTTTATGTCCCAACTAAACACTACTTACGCGCTCGAAACAAAGGCGTCCATCCGTTGTTGTCTGTGGTAGCCAGGTCGCCGCCACGAGCCAGCACCAGCCGCAAGGTCTCTAGGTTACAGGAGTCTACAGCGTAGTGCTCTACCCGCAGCCCGTTCAGGTCGCGAGCCTGGGAAACCATCACACCATCATCAAGTGATTTGGTTTTAAGTGTGGGGGTACGACCCTCTGTAATTTACCAGTCAAATGGAGGATTTGGTCTACACTCCTGATGCTGGCCAGATGGACTATGGAGGCCTTTCCTTATTTGTTTCGTAGAGCATGGAAGAGTAGGGGTTTCTTATTGTACTCTACCTAAAACTATACGGCAGTTTCAATTCATAATTTTAACGCTATCGTCATCGAAATGCCGATTCGAAAGTCGTTAGTTTGATGCCCGATAATAGCTGGCAGGGGCAGGGCACATAGTACGCAGAACTGACGGCCGATGGGGCAGCAAGGTTCTGGAATGGAGGCCGCGTACCGGAAAACGCAGCGTGTGACGTCCACCTACGAGGTGGACCGACGACATCGTAAAGGTAGCAGGGAAGCGCTGGACGCAGGCCGCTACCAATCGATCAACGTGGAAAGCATTAGGGGAGGCCTATGTTCATCAGTGGACGTCCTATGGCTGAAATGGAATATAGCTGAAACACAAGCCTTAACACAAATATTTCTTAAATAGGCAGCTGGTCCATACCTCAAAGTCAGCGCCCCAGTCGAGCAGATACTCCACTATAGCGGTATGGCTGCCTAGAACAGCCAGATGCAGCGGCGTCTGCCCCGTCGCGGATGGCTGGTCTAACTCTGCACCCGACGAGACCAGCAGCCGGACTGTGTTTATGTCTCCTGGGGGACACGTAGGAATGAGAAATTAGCATGGCATGTTTATGAAATGGCATGCAATGTGGTAGAATCTAGAAATGACGCGAGGCAGAAAATAGAATTCTCCAATCTATTTCTAGTTATAAAATTCAAAAATGCTTAATTAATTTTATTTAGAAATACGTAACAAACTTTATCTGTTGCTATTGTATAATGTGTCCATTGAAGAGCACATAACTCAGTCCAATTTAACAAAGTAATGATCCATGGCAGTTCATTAGGCCAATGTAGTGCTACTACTCAACTGCAGGTAGTAGATCAATTTAATTAACTACCTCCATCGTCAAAGTGGGAAAGGCGCTTCATTAAATGAATATTTACTCAAACTTATTTATTTAATATCTAGCAAGAAAAATTCCAAGCGACTCTCGACTCACTTAAAAATATTACGTCCTATATTTATAAGCCGGTAGAGCGTCTCTTTAAAAAAATCAGATAGTAATAAAATTTTATTAGCGAGCAAGTATGTTCAAGGAAAATAAGCTTTCAATTCTGATTACGTCGAACCAAAGCTTATATCAGGTACAAAAAATATTGTCAAGAGTAATGTTCTGGAAAATTAATCCCTAAAACGTGAACCACCTGGGGCGAATTTTTCTGAGTATTATTAAAATGTGCAAAAAGTATGTTTATTTTGTTCGAGACGTTTGTAAGACGTCGCTTTGACCTCGGCTCTCTTTGGAAATGCTTTCTAATCGCTTATAGGTTTTGCTGAAAGAACTTGCGGTTACAGAAATCGGGCCAAGTTTTCATATAACTTGAAGTTTAGTCATTATTTTCTTTAGCGTTACTTACTAAATACATTTTAGATTAATTTCATTTATTAAACCTACTAATATACAAAATAGGAACCAATACAAAATATTATCTCTGTGACATGGATAAAACTGTAAGTAGTGACCGACCGAATATTCGTTTTCGTTTTCGTTTTCGGCCATTTTCGGCCAAAAAATGGACATTCGGCCATATTTTCGTTTACGGCCAAAAACCAGCCGAAGCTTCGGCCAAACCGAATATCAAAAATACGTGAATAAGATGGTGACGTTTATCGTTCCGATATCTTTGGGAGTGAATCTGATGCACTCATGGTTCCAATCAGACTTGAACGGACGCGGTATTGTCAAACTCTTGTGAAGTTTTGAAGTGAGGTAACATTGTAAATTTTCCAAGTTCAAAATTGAATACAAATAAAACCAAAGAGTTTTCACAGCAAGAAGGTGTCTCACCACACACGGAGAGTACCTCGATGGAGACACTGAGGACTATTTTTTCTAGCCGCCTCTGTCATCTGATCTCACACCATGCGAATTTTTCTTGTGGGGATATCTCAAGTCAAAAGTTTACAGCAAAACAATCCTTAAATAATTCAGGTTCTGTAAGAAAATATCCGCCGTGAAGTTGCAGGAAAATTATTAGCGCGATTTGCTCTCGCATTCGCATTCGCATTGCGAATGTAAGGGTCCGGCTGTGAGAGTGCCTATAGTAAAACGGGCATCATTTAAAAGACATTGCCTATAAAAAAAAATCCGCATTGTTAAACTCCATTTTGCATTAGTAATAAATAATAAAAAATCATTAATTTATTTGTATGAATCATTTTTGAAGTTGAAAAATTCCCACTGGGCACCCTTTATTTCTTCTTCACTTCCCAATATTTCAATATACACCGGAAATAATATTCTACTAAGAATTCATAATTCAACTTTTTGTGTTTTAATGCCAGTGTTCTTTAATCAATCCTTATCAAAAACAACTGTCAAACATCATTATGTTTTTGGTCAAAACATTAACGGTTTTCAAAGTTTTTACATAATTTCAGATTGAAATTTGAGAGTTGAAGGTCATTTTCGTTTTCGTTTTCGTTTTCGGCCGAAAATGAGACTGCAGCCGAAGCTTCGTTTTCGTTTCCGTTTTCGGCTGAAAATCCATATTCGGTCGGACACTAACTGTAAGTAACTTACGTAATATCAGATAAAAAATATTAATTTTAACCACCAGATTCTTTATTGGGACCATTTTACGGACAAAATATGCAGAAGAGGCTCTACTATAGACACATATAAATGCAAAATTTCAACTATCTCCAAAATATTTAAAGTCTGGCTTCACAAAAGTTGCAGGAGTAGAAAGACTAACTTGGCGTGCGCTCTACCAAGCCACATCCTGACCTTTCCTGACAGCCGTCGCGAGCGGTGTAAACCCATTAGTGGAATTGACTGTCCCGATTAACGATGGCTTTTCTTCCAGCATTACTTGGATCTGAAATGTTTCAATAGTCTTTGTATACATTTGGGAATGTTTTGTTCGCTTAAAGGAGGACATTATTTAGTCTACAATAATAGAAGAGGTTATAAAGTCTTTATAAATGTTGGGATAGCTTACTGTTTGTATACTACAGATCTACAGGGATTGGGAGGCTTTTGTTTGTCGAATTAATAAAATGAAATACGACTTTACCCTTAGACTCCACTCCACATACATAGTGGCATACATTTAAGTTTATTATTAGTTTATTTGGAAATGGTATTCCTACTCACAACAAATAAATTTTAATGAAGTCAATTGAACTGCTCGGTTATCCAATTTTCAAGTTTTTATGAAAAACGGTTTTACACCTCTATCAATTTCAATATTTGTGCAGGACTGTTTATTATCCGGCTAAAAACTGGTACGGAACTGTCGGAGGCCAGATAACTGATGACTGGAGTGAATGAGCGGAGTGGGCTGTACGGATGCGGTGAAACGGAGAGCGGTGAACTGTAGACTGTAGAAGCTCCGCTGACGGTGTCTCCAATCGCTGCACTAACTATACTATAATCGGTGGTGGATCGTTGCCACGTCTTCGTACCTCGTGGCTTCTATACTATGCGATGTGACGTTCTATACAGTGAACACGGTGCGGTCGATGTCACACGCTGTAGGAGTCCGGTCAATACGGTATCCGAAGTCGCTATGCTATAACGATGTCCGAGGTCTATGCTGTAGTCGTTCTTCTATTCACTATCTTCACTATGCGCTCTTGAGACTCTTGGGTAGACTATTCTTCGTAGACTGTCTTGAGACTATTCACTTCGGTTGCTTGTAGAAGACTATGCTAGGTTCGGCCCGGCAGCCGGTTTATAAAAGCCCGCCTATTTTCTGGAACAATACGCGGTCCGCCCGTATTCGGGAATACGCAAGTACTTACTCGAACTCGCGGGAGTCGTAAACAAACTATAAGGCGTCCGGATATGAGCCTTATTACGTATGCGCTAAGGGCGGTTATCGCGGGCGCGCGTACTATCGCTGTCCTTTGCGCGCTCGCGCTGTCTCTTTCTTTTTAAGTACTTGCCGAGCGCCGATGATTTATTACATATCTATAGCTATAATAAGTGCGTATATGTATTTGCTGCGGTTTCTTTGATTTTTTTAGGGTTCCGCTCGGCCGATTAGTAGTCGTCCTGCACAATATTGCTTACTTAATACTTGAGCATCTTTTATGAGTATAGTAGGTCGTAGTAGAAGGAGGATATTCGAACTAGTCGTGTAGCTTGAATTTTGAATTGGGACACCGAACGTGGATAATTAGGCCAACTCTTCTAAACAAGACTGAGGTGCGGACGAATGTTTCATTGGGCTCCGGTGGTTTTTTGGGTAGGTAGGCCCTGGCAAGGAGAGTCCCACATAACCCCCTAGTCGTCCCCAATTCAGTACATTTAATAAGTTTAAAGGATATCCTGACGTAAAAAGTATAAGAACCTGCTTCAGATACCCGCACCTGACGGCCATGCAGAAGCAAACAGCTGACGTTCCATCCGTGTCTGTACTCGTCCACACCTCTTCAGACCACTGTGACTCCAGCCACTTGCGTTGTAGCGGCCTGAAAGGTGGACAACAAAATAAGCTAATCTAGTTGTTCTTGAGTTATTTATTATTGAATTTTAAGGATACATGCTGTTTAATTCACCCCTCTGTCATAATATTGGTTCTTGTCCTTACTTACTTATCATCTGATAGAGTATGATTTTCTTTTTGTTCCTGTATTCTTTCTGTATTCTCTTCACGAGAAAAGTTGTCTTCACATACCACTTCACTAGCTTTATTTATTCTTAGTTCTTTCAGCTTTTCTATCACTGCGTCTTCACTGCCGTAGTGTTCCAGCGCCTTTTGTGAAAGCGTAGGCAATGCGGTCGCTTTGAGAATCACTTTGAGGCGGAATCTATAAGGGTGCCTTGGTGCTAGGTAGTCTATGAGTTTCGAGGTTTTGCCACCACTGTAAAAGCGTATATTTTCATTTAAATAACATTTACAGCAAACTATATTCAACAATTTTTTGTTATTACTTAGTTTAAACGTCGGGGGGTAGGTTACCCTTATAAAATCTGTTAAACCCTTATAAAAGTGAGAAAACTGTATAATAAGTTGTATTCTTGAATAATAAACAATTAAATTGCTCTATCGTAAGACTGCTAGTCACTACGCCCAGCAACCTTAAGCTTATGGCTACATTATTGTCAAAATTATTTATAAAATTTCTGTAAATTGATAAAAATATATTCACCTATAAGCGACCACCCATGGCGGTATCTTCTCATTCCTCTCCAGCCTGTACAGAAAGTCACCACTCAGGAATTCAAAAGGACCATCCTGTGGCCATTCCAGCAATATACTGCACTTAGTTCTCTCTGTGACTTCTGGAGCTTTCGGCTGCCAGGCCTCGAACGCTTCTGATAGAGCTGATTGAAGATCCATAGTTGTACTACTCTAGGATTGTTGGATATAGACTTCTAGTTCATACTAGATAGATTCACAATTTCTTTTCCAGTTAGGTTACTACCTAGAGTTTACTCAAGTAGTTGTTAGGGTCTTATAGATTTCAAATCACTACAGCGAACATTATTAGCAAGCATCACTTACATCCTTTCAATTACATTAAATTCGAATCATATTTCTGTCCCCATCGGACTGGCTCGAACATGAAATTACTTTTAAAATTATTTCAAACTAGCTTTCCGCCCGCGGCTTCGCCCGCGTGGAATTTTGTCTGTCACAGAAAAACTTTATCGCGCGCGTCCCTGTTTCAAAAACCGGGATAAAAACTATCCTATGTTCTTTCCCGGGACTCAAACTATCTCTATGCCAAATTTCATCAAAATCGGTTGCGAGGTTTAAGCGGGAAAGCGTAACAGACAGACAGACAGACAGACAGACAGACAGACAGACAGACAGACAGACAGACAGAGTTACTTTCGCATTTATAATATTAGTTGGGATGTAATGAATTCTTCCCAAAATCTCTCGTTAAGAATTTCCATTTACGATTTCATTTTAACATAGAGGGCTTAAAATAGTTTACCAAGTAAGCGAATAAATAGGGCTCATAACTTTGAACAACTGAGCTTACACTTCAATCTTAACCCAATCACTCGCGACACGTAGCCTATCACTTCAAATCACGCGATTATAGCCCACAATAGCTCGAGAGCATCGTTCCCCGAACGTCACAGCTAGATTGGCCAAATCTGGTGTCCCGGCCATGTCCAATAACCGATGGCCACTAAGCTCCGTGCTACAATGGATCACCGTGGTTTAGTTTGATCGATGCCTCTTAGCAACTGCTGCGCTGTTATTCATGATCTCGATTTTGAAAGTTACGGCGCGTAGACAATACGTTTCAGTATTTACATAAATTACAGAATTAAAATTTACTTAATATGTGTAAGCGGCTAAAAGAAAACTGATAAAAAATTAAGTTAACTAACAAACTGTCAGTATTTTTCTTTTCGTATTAACATGGATGTGTTTTATTAAAGGTTTTTACACAATAAACCTACTTCATCTAAGACATCATGATCATTTTCAGCATATTAAGATAGACCTCTATGTACACTTAGTATGCAAATAAACAATTTAATTTGAATTTAATATGAGTAGGTCGGGATTCAATTACTTTTATTGATTTTCATCGCAAATGTAATTGTTTTAAAACTTAAAACATTTGTGATCTATGGATCTAAGCAAAATCTAAAATGAAGCAATATCTTATCAGTTCAATCCATCAAGATTCGAATCTTCACGTTATAGATAGAGATCATAATCGTACATGAGCGAGCTAAATATTTAATTAAAGACATAGAAGTAAGACCGCTCTGAAATTCAGTCGTAATGACTGATTAGTTTTTGAGAAGTTCCTCGCGAGTTGTGTAATGTCTCCCAAGCTTTTGATTAACTTCTGAATTCATTGCTAAAATTATGAGTCTGGAGTCGTCACAAAGTGAGTGATTACGGTAGGTCTATGAGATCCAAAACTTTCCTTCGCAACTTATTTGTTCAGGTACCAAAATCTCTATAAAAAGTAATACATACTTTTCATTACTTTGAAATGAAAATTTTGTTTATTTATTTATGCAATTGTTTTGCTTTCAAATACGAGTGCATTAAGTGAATTTAATAAAGTTAAGTAAACTAACACTATTTGGCTTCCATAGATTTCAGAAGTAATGCAAACGTTCCTCTTTTGGAAAATAAAAAAAAATGTGCCAAAATCAATTTGACAAGACTTTTTTTTGTTTAACGTCCAGGAACTGCATTAAACTGCATACCCGCTAAGCCGTGGGGGCTGACCTAGAAGGTTATGTGGGGCTCTCCCCGTCAGAGGGGCGAGGCCTACCCACTAAAACCTGACGGCGTTCTCAAATTTTGATTAACAGTATCACTAATTCTGTGCATCTAAATTCTTTGTTTGCCTTATTGTGCTAGTTTGGTTAGTACACATTATACTGTTAATAGTTAATTTCTTGCAAGTTTGGTACCACCACCCTCTTACTACAACGGCTGGCACGCGGAACGCATGCGCGCCGCCGCGAGCCCATTACAGGCGCCCGCGCCCCCTAACGTTTGCCAAGCGGTGCCCATTAGGGTAACGGTAAAGTTTCAAAGAATACTAGCTCATCATTTTGTTAGATTTAGCGTAATTTAATACTTGTTTCATTGCTAAAATAGCCTTAATATCAAATTATTTAATGTTATGGTCATGATAATGGTCATGGTCATTTCGTTATTTGAACGTTTCTGTTGAAATAACGAAATTATATTTTAAGTAAGGTATTGCATTATTTCGTTATTTAAACAATCCCATTTAAATATCGAAATAACCGTCGTATTTTATTTTACATGTTACGTTACTTCGTTATTTTAACATTACCGGTAAAATAACGAAATAACCGTTATTACTTTATTTTTCCATGTTGGCAACACTGTTTTTAGAAGTTAACATTAACGATCACGGTGAAAATGTATTCACTTCTTTGCTAACCATCGAGCAATAATTATTGGAAATATAATTTCTACCCTGCACCTCGTGATTTTATTTCTGAAAAAACTGGTCAAGCTTTTATCAGAAGTGGGATCGGTCGTAATTGCTGATCCCAATGGGGCGAAAGCGATCCAAACGCTCACGCCACGCAAATAAGCGCAAACGAAAATCCAACGACTACTCCTCGGATTCATCGGTTACCAGTTCAGAAACTGAGTACAGTCCGCGCAGAAAAAGAACTCGTAGTCCAAGGAGGACTCAATCAAAATCATCAAGGCGTTACCGTTCCCGGAGTGCTTCCGAGCGAAGATGTTACACACCGCAGCGGGCGAAAGAGAACAATGCAAGCAGACGAAAACAAGATGTAGCCAGTGGGTACGAGCGAAGCACACCAGAACTGGCGAAGACGGATACTGCGACCGGACGGGATAGCAAATGCCGCCCTCCAGCAGCGACAGGTGACCGGGCCGGTGCCGAGGAGCACCCGCCAACGAGTGGATCGTGTGCAGCAGCAGGGGGTACCACATCTACCGCTGCCGACAACACACCGCAGACGAAGACTTCTTGTGAGTACAATAATAATTCAGTTCCTCCTAACTTGTTAGTAAACTTTAGTGATTTTTCACAATTATTACAGTCCTTTGTTAGACCTAATATGCCGTCATCTATTAACCCTTCAACAAACATGATACCAGAGTTCGATCCATCGGTTAAAAGCCATCGTATCGATGCGTGGATAGCAAAAGTTAACGAATGCGCTAGTATATATCGTTGGGATGAAATGCAAACCGTACATTATGCACTTCCTAAGCTCGTTGGTAATGCTAAAAAGTGGTATCAAAGTCAAACCTCTATTTTACATAGTTGGGACGAGTGGCAGGTACTTTTGCGTAAAGCGTTCCCTACTGAGACTAATTACGGCGTTCTTTTATCGGACATGCTTGACAGGCGATTAAAATTTGGCGACAGTTTAGACGAGTATTATTACGACAAAGTGATGCTATTAAATTCATGTGATATTACGGGTAAACGCGCTGTAGATTGTGTGATTCACGGTATTGACGACCGCACTATCCGGGCAGGTGCGTCATCCGCACGTTTTACTGCACTAGAAGATTTATATAAATTTTTGAAGGATGTCTGTAAGGAACAAAAAGATATATCTAGGACTTCTAGCTTGAATAGGAATAGGCAGTTAAATGCCATAATTTGCAATAGGTGTAATGAAAGCGGGCATAGGACCGCTCAGTGTCGTGCAAACAATGCACAAGTAGGTCAAGGTTCGGCTTCATTGGTTTGCTTTAATTGCAAGGAAAAGGGCCATAAATTACAACAGTGTCCAAAACCTGCTATAAAGTGTGAGGAATGTAAAAGATTTGGACATACGATTAGTGACTGCTTTTTCAAAAAAGACAAAGATAAAGGTACCGATAAACGCGTGTTACTTGTCGACAGCTTTAATAAAAGTAATTTAAAATACTATAAACGGGCATTGATTAATAACGAACATGAAGTAGACTGTTTCATTGATTTGGGAAGTGATTGCACGTTAATTACCAAAGCCACAGCAGAAATGTTAGGATTGACGCTAGAAACTGACTGTTTGCCATCTATTCGCGGTATTGGCAATTTTAACATACCACTGCTGGGTAAAACAATAGTTAAGATGCGAATTGACTCGGTTGAAGCAGAAATCATTGCGTTTGTTATTGATAATCAATACTTACACACATCAATTTTAGTAGGACAAAACTTTACCGAGTTGCCACAAATATTAATTACTAAAACCGCCAGTGCTTTACACATAATGTCCCGTGCTATTCCTGACGAATTACCTAACGTGGAACATGACAATTTAGAGCATAAAAAGGTTGAGTTGTACGTTTTATCTGATTTCGAGGTAACTGGAATTGACTTATTGGATTGCTATTGCAAGGACTTAAAAGATTCTGATATTTACGTTAGGGGCAGTTATCGAACTAAGGAAGGAAATGAATATTGTGTACAAGAAGGAATATATAAACTTAAAAATAATAGGTGTCAATTGGTAATAATGAATGTTAATAGTTCAAGTCAACATCTTTATTTTCTTAAAGATTTCCTAATAACTCGGGCATATCCAGCTTGTATCGATACAACTCCTGTCGATTTTGTAAATCAAGATAAATTAAAGTGTTTAAAAACATGTTTAAATGATCCTATTGATAGAGACGAGATTAAAGTTAATCAAAACCTAAATACTGACCAAAAAGAAAAAGTTTACAGGTTAGTAGAAAAATACAGGGACTGTTTTGCTAAAAACCTCTCGGAAATAGGTAAAACAAACTTGAGTGAATTAGAAATAAAGTTGACTGACGAAACTCCGGTAGTTTATCGCCCTTACCGCTTAAGTATTTCTGAGAAAGATGTTGTGCGGGAGATGATCAAAGAGTTAAAGGATAATGACATTATAGAAGAGTCCGATTCTGCCTATGCAAGTCCAGTACTACTTGTCTCTAAGAAGACAGGTGGTTATCGACTTTGTGTCGATTACAGAGCATTAAACCGTAAAACTATTAAGGATTTGTATCCACTGCCACGAATTGATGATCAGCTTGACCTTTTGAGTGGTAATAAATTCTTTGTTAGCTTAGACATGTCAAGTGGATATTATCAAATCCCTATCAAAGATAACTGTAGACACCTCACAGCATTCATTACTCCCGACGGGTTGTATCAATTCAAAAGAGCCCCGTTTGGATTAGCTAATTGTCCAGCTGTATTTCAGAGGACAGTAAATAAAATGCTCGGTAGGGCCCATGAAAGATGCGCTATTGCATACATGGATGACCTTTTAGTCTCGGGTGATACCTTTGAAACCTGCCTTAAAAAGCTTGAGCAGACTTTTGTCCTATTGAGAGAAGCTGGTCTTACATTGAATATACAAAAATGTCATTTTTTTGACACTCAGATCGATTATTTAGGATTTGAGATATCTGCCGACGGCATTAGACCAGGTAGTATAAAAATAGAGGCCGTTAAGTCCTTTCCTGAGCCCAGTAATGTACACGAAGTTCGGCAATTTGTAGGACTGGCAAGTTATTTTAGAAAATTTATTCAGAACTTCGCTGCCATTGCTAGACCGTTAACAGACCTTACTCGCCAGACCGTACCTTGGGAATGGGGACAACGACAGAAAGAGTCATTTCAATTCTTAAAAGATAAACTAATACAACGTCCGATTTTGACATTATATAACCCACAATACTCAATTGAATTGCACTGTGACGCCTCTAAAATCGGATTAGGTGGAATTTTATTTCAAAAAGAGCCTAACTCCCCACTTTTAAAGCCAATTGCTTATTTTAGCCGCAAAACAACTATAGATGAGGAAAAGTTGCATGCGTATGAACTCGAGACTCTTGCTGTCGTTGCCTCCCTGAGCCGTTTCAGAGTATATTTATTGGGTAAACATTTTACTATTGTCACTGACTGTAATGCCCTTCGATCCACCTTCGCAAAAAGAGATATAATCCCAAGAGTGGCACGTTGGTGGATAGCGTTACAGGAGTATGATTGCTCTATTGAATACAGACCGGGTCATTCAATGCAACATGTGGATGCCCTTAGCAGGAATCCACTACCCAGTATAGATGACGGCGATATACTAGATCACTTCTCACGTGTCCTAAATATTACTCAAGACGATTGGTTGCTTACTTTACAATTAACTGACCCTAAAATACAACATATTCGATCGGCACTAGAGGATCCAAAATACAATGATATAGTAGATATCAAACAAAACTTTATCGTGAAAAATAATCGGCTTTATCGAAAGGTTGGCGATGGCTTGAAATGGGTTGTACCTAAAAGCGCTAGGTGGCAACTTTGTCAACGGAATCATGACGAGATAGGACACTTTTCGATAGATAAAACATTGGAGAAAATTAAGCGAGATTTTTGGTTCCCCAAAATGAAAAAATTCATCACCAAATATGTCAAGTCATGCTTACACTGCGCGTTTGGCAAAGAACCCGCAGGACCTAAGGAGGGATTTTTGCACAGCATCCCAAAAACTAATATTCCATTCCATACCGTCCATGCGGATCATTTGGGTCCATTCGTAAAAAGTACCCATGGACATCAATACCTGCTCCTAGTTGTAGATGGGTTTACAAAATTTTGTATTATTAAAGCTTTACGTAATACTAAATCTCTGCCAACCATCAGAGCCCTAAAGGATATTTTTTATACTTTTGGACATCCGTTACGTTTAGTTACTGATAGGGGTTCATGCTTTACGTCGGGTGAATTTAAGCGATTTTGTACAGAATCTGAAATTCAGCACACTCTTAACGCGGTATCAGCGCCTCGAGCCAATGGTCAGGTCGAGCGCTATAACCGAACGGTACTAGATAGTCTCAGGGCGTACGCGGATCGATTAGGAGAAAACAAATGGGATCATGATTTAGGAAAAATACAATGGGGGCTTAATAATACCATCAACAAGGGGATAGGTAAGATACCATCGGAAGCATTGTTTTGCAAACGCCCTCTTAATCGTGGGGAAGGTATACTTGGGGAAACCATGGTAGAAACTAGACATAACGACAAAGAGCCTGAACTTATTAGAACAGAGATGAGTGAACATATTGATAGCGATCAATTAAAGCAACAAAGTAGGTTCAATAAGACTAGAAAGGAGGCTAATGTATACTCAGAGGGAGATTTGGTAAAAATCTTAAAACCTTTGCCGTCCAATGACGGGAAAAGTCGCAAACTACTTCCCAAATATACGGGCCCATTTAGGATCACTAAAGTGTTACCAAACGACCGTTATGAAGTATCTACTATTCAAGGTACAAACATATCTAAGGGTAAATATACTAACGTTTGGTCGGTGGATCGAATTCAACCGTGGATTAGAATAGCAAATGAACATAAAGATAGTGATTCATCTTCATCAGATGAGGCAAATGAGGTTTTAGCAAAGGATGATACCACTAATAAATGAAAAGACATTGCGTTGTTAATTATATTTATTAATACTTTATAAGTTAAGTTAAAAATACACATTGTTCTCTGAATAAAATAGTAATAATTATGTGTTATAATTAAAAATTATATGTATAATTATAAATCGATACGTTAAAAACCTTATAACATTATGGTAATGATTAACAGCATAATAATAATTATTAGTTTACTTTTACTAGCAAATTGGTAAGAATATATCTTATGTTACAATAATAATAATGCATCTGATTTATAAAAATGTATAACTATTTCACACATAATATTATGAATAATTTAACGATAATTCAAGATTTTGATGGGGCTGGAAGGCGTGACTGGCTCTCTCTGTAGAGTGAAGGTTCACGATGCAGTCTGTTGACGATGATAAAGACTGGAAGGCGTGACTGGCTCTCTCTGTAGAGTGAAGGTTCACGATGCAGTCTGTAGACGATGATAAAGACTGGAAGGCGTGACTGGCTCTTGAGTTGAGTGAAGGATCACGATGCAGTCTTGGTATGATGAATCTGGAAGGTTGGCACGATCACGAAGTCCTGAGGCTGGTTAAGCCCTTGACTTTGCGGTGAGGGGTCAACTGCAGATGTTGATGTTGATGTTTATGTTGATGTTGACTGGAAGGCGAAGGTGACCTAGTTTCTGGGTGAAGTCTTCGATGCAGTCAAGATTTAATTTTGGTATATTGTACTTTAGATTGTAGATTGTGTATATAAAATGTGTATATGAAAATATAAGAGTACCTGAATTGCTAAAATTGTGAAGTTTGAGGACAAACTTTATATTATCAGGATGGCCGAATGTTAGATTTAGCGTAATTTAATACTTGTTTCATTGCTAAAATAGCCTTAATATCAAATTATTTAATGTTATGGTCATGATAATGGTCATGGTCATTTCGTTATTTGAACGTTTCTGTTGAAATAACGAAATTATATTTTAAGTAAGGTATTGCATTATTTCGTTATTTAAACAATCCCATTTAAATATCGAAATAACCGTCGTATTTTATTTTACATGTTACGTTACTTCGTTATTTTAACATTACCGGTAAAATAACGAAATAACCGTTATTACTTTATTTTTCCATGTTGGCAACACTGTTTTTAGAAGTTAACATTAACGATCACGGTGAAAATGTATTCACTTCTTTGCTAACCATCGAGCAATAATTATTGGAAATATAATTTCTACCCTGCACCTCGTGATTTTATTTCTGAAAAAACTGGTCAAGCTTTTAATTTGTCACACTGCCTTTGAACTGTTATTTAACAAAAAATTCTAAAGTACTATGTGCTAGCGTCACTAATAAGATGACGAGCCATTTTGGGTTCCCTACCGAATTATGCATTACATTCAATGATTTTATGTTATCACAGAGGTTTCAGAATGTGTCATAGTTCACACCACATTAATTCTAGTCTATTCATATCGACGGTTAAGAATCAATACCATCTATCTCAAAAAAGTCAACTTTACAGGAGGTAAAAAAAACGTTTCCTCGCTTCAGCTTTATGTTACTAGGAATGTAAAAATCGCTAAAAAAGGTAAATAAATACTGGAAAATGTTATGTAAACTTAGATTGTCGTAATATTGTCATATACCAAGATAACTTGAGTTAGATAGTATTGGTTCAAAAGAGTTAAAATTATTTTATTTATCTACTAGATAGGTGTTATTGGACAAAAATAACTAGTAAAAAATCAAGTAGTTTATTAATCAATAGCATGAAATGAGGTTGTTTTATACCTTACATTAATTTGTATTTTACAAATGAGGCAAAGAATCATAAAAGTCATGGCATTCTGCTGGTAGAACCTGTTTGAGTTCTTGCAGATGTTGGTATTTTGACGCAGTTATGGCTGTGGCATAAGGCATATCAGTCTTAGTCAAAATTATGTTTTACGTCAGTAACACCTACATCCGAAGACCTACCTGTTGGGAAACTGTTAAGGTTTTTAAACATTGTGCAGAGGTCTTCCAGCGAATGACCATAATATTTTCGGCAAACTGAAGGTGAGTGATGTACCTACTCGCCATTAATTTATATTTATGCAGAATCCTTTCCAATTCAGGATTTTGAAAGCATTTTGTACAAGCACCTCGATGTACCGATTGTCGATACGGCACCACTGGAGAGCCTGTAGCAATGCACAAGTCTCGATCGAATCGAAGCCCTTCTCATAGTCCACGAACGTCAAGCAAAGGGCAACTTATACTCCTCGGTCTTCTGTATAACCTGCCACAGCATATGGATGTGGTCTTTGCAAAAACCGGCTTGTGCCTGGGAGGCTGAAAGTCATCAAACCTACGTACGCGTGAGACAATTCGTGATGACTCTTGAAAACAGCTTGTAGACATAGTAGGGAGATGGGTCTGTAGTTCTTCAGTAAGGTGTTATCTCCTTTCTTGAAGAAAAACACCACCATTGTTCTGTTCTATGCCTCTGGCACTATTCCCTCGGGTAAGACGGAATTAAAAGCCTCTGAAGGATCATCAGTATCGGTGTTTCAATCGCGTTCAGAAGTTTCGAGGTTATTCTGTCATCACCTGGTGCCTTGTTGTTCTTAAGCTGTTTGAGAGTCATTCTAATCTCGTATAGGCTGATATTCGGTATATCTTTGGTAGAGTGTCGAGTTAGCTCAGCTGTTGGGTCTGTGGCTTACATATTAACAGGTTTGGTGACCAAGGTATGCCCGTAAAACCTCTCGGTCTCACCTAGAACCTCGGTCACACACCGTCCACCGTATTTAACTTCGTCAGCTGGCTTAGCTCAATAGAGTTGTCTTTTGCGAACACTTTGGAGCTTTGGTTCCGCTCTATCGCCTATTGAATAATAGTACTATTAGTTAAAGTTGTGAACGTTTTGTCAACTTTATCTCATGTTTTTCTGTTTTTTAACTTACAATTATCAAGTTCTCATAGGCTAAAAATATAATGAAACACGTCTACTGCACAATGACAGTAAAAAATACCGAATAAAGTAACTTTCTAGAATTCTTCGAGGAGAGATAGACAATATTGGCAGAAAAAATTTCGTGCTCTTAACATAGGTGGTATTTCTATAAGGAAATAACTTATGAAATACTGTGAATATTGAGATAGGAGTGTGAACAACCTGTGCCAAATTGGACTTTAAATCTATTGGCATTAAAAAGTGAAAACCGCCAAAACTTGAGATAGATGGTATTGATTCTTAACCGTCGATATAATCATCATGTTGGAAATTTCAATTTATATTCAACTTTACGTAATTTCATTCGACTTCATCCTTGTGTTGCTCCCTAGTCCTGGGATCGTGAATGGAATTTATTTAACGCTATAAATAAACGCAAAATAATGTCTTCACTAGGTTTTTTCTAATTTCAGTTTTGTTTACTTTGCAGTTGTTATCGGTGTATAAAATTGTTGTCTACATGCTTTTATTTACATTTAACTCGCAATTTTCTCGTTGTTATGTATCTTAGGGTCAAATATTGCAAGTTGAATTAGACCCACTTTTTGATAACCGATTAAGCTGAAATTTTGCGTATAAGTGTCATTCGGATAATAATTAGTGTCCGACCGAATATGGATTTTCAGCCGAAAACGGAAACGAAAACGAAGCTTCGGCTGCAGTCTCATTTTCGGCCGAAAACGAAAACGAAAACGAAAATGACCTTCAACTCTCAAATTTCAATCTGAAATTATGTAAAAACTTTGAAAACCGTTAATGTTTTGACCAAAAACATAATGATGTTTGACAGTTGTTTTTGATAAGGATTGATTAAAGAACACTGGCATTAAAACACAAAAAGTTGAATTATGAATTCTTAGTAGAATATTATTTCCGGTGTATATTGAAATATTGGGAAGTGAAGAAGAAATAAAGGGTGCCCAGTGGGAATTTTTCAACTTCAAAAATGATTCATACAAATAAATTAATGATTTTTTATTATTTATTACTAATGCAAAATGGAGTTTAACAATGCGGATTTTTTTTTATAGGCAATGTCTTTTAAATGATGCCCGTTTTACTATAGGCACTCTCACAGCCGGACCCTTACATTCGCAATGCGAATGCGAATGCGAGAGCAAATCGCGCTAATAATTTTCCTGCAACTTCACGGCGGATATTTTCTTACAGAACCTGAATTATTTAAGGATTGTTTTGCTGTAAACTTTTGACTTGAGATATCCCCACAAGAAAAATTCGCATGGTGTGAGATCAGATGACAGAGGCGGCTAGAAAAAATAGTCCTCAGTGTCTCCATCGAGGTACTCTCCGTGTGTGGTGAGACACCTTCTTGCTGTGAAAACTCTTTGGTTTTATTTGTATTCAATTTTGAACTTGGAAAATTTACAATGTTACCTCACTTCAAAACTTCACAAGAGTTTGACAATACCGCGTCCGTTCAAGTCTGATTGGAACCATGAGTGCATCAGATTCACTCCCAAAGATATCGGAACGATAAACGTCACCATCTTATTCACGTATTTTTGATATTCGGTTTGGCCGAAGCTTCGGCTGGTTTTTGGCCGTAAACGAAAATATGGCCGAATGTCCATTTTTTGGCCGAAAATGGCCGAAAACGAAAACGAAAACGAATATTCGGTCGGTCACTAATAATAATCTAATATAATGATGTCATGTAGCTGGTCTGATGATGGAGCCGGAAGGTGGCCATAGGAACTCTGTGACAAAACAATGAAACCCTGTCGAGTTTGGGCTTATTTGATTTGTCTTGACAAGTACTCTGGTCTTGAATGATATCCAAGGTCTAGTCTGATGATGGAGCCGGAAGGTGGCCATAGGAACTCTGTGACGAAACGATGAAACCCTGCCGAGTGTGAGCTTATTTGATTTGTCTTAACAAGTACTCTGGTCTTGAATGATATCCAAGGTCTGATCTGATGATGGAGCCGGAAGGTGGCCATAGGAACTCTGTGACAAAACAATGAAACCCTGTCGAGTTTGGGCTTGTTTGATTTGTCTTGACAAGTACTCTGGTCTTGAATGATATCCAAGGTCTGATCTGATGATGGATCCGGAAGGTGGTCATTGGAACTTTGTGTCGAAACGATGAAACTCTGTCTAGTTTGAGCTTGTTTGATTTGCCTTGACAAGTACTCTGGTCTTGCCAATTGAACCAATCTGGCTTATCATATTTCTTGTGATTATTAGTACAAGTAAATAGTATTGTGTATTGTACAATAAAGAATACTAAGTATTTATCTACCAGTGATAACAGGAATTTCCCACAGTGAATCTCTAATTGCTTATATGCATCTCCCTAATTACTATTCACAATTATTACATGGTAACCCTACTGCTATGTCCTTTAATGTGGTGTTATGTAGTAAGTCTTTCACGCAAAGAAAATGCCTGAAATATTTTCCTATGAAATTGTATACAAACAATCTCTTTGAAGTTTTCTTAAGAATTTGTGTAACTAGGAAAAACATACTGAGAGGCCTTTCATGTACCCGCAGGGAGTGATACGCTCATGTTTACATTGAATCATCGTTATTAGAGGCGTGCCTCGCTGTTTGATACGTAAGTGCATGTTAGCGGGCCTTATAGCACTCATTTATACGTAGGTAGATAGTTAAATGCATTAAAAGGCGCATTATAAAGGTATTAGTATAGGCATTAGAAGGCGCTGTAGGCCGCTACCCACCTGTCAATATGGAAATCATTGGGTGCAGTCCGTGCAGTGGACGCCTTATGGGTGAAATTATAATGATGATGATAATTAAAAGGCTGACGTTTTCTGAAGCGTCAGTATCAGAACGAATTAAAATTTCGTAAAGCAATTTATTTCAAAAAGTTTAAACTTTAAAGGATTTTTGGAATTAAAATATTAAAGAACTTATAATTAGTTATTCTACTAATTAGACAGTTTGATTTACTTCAATCCAGTGGACTTCTCTAATTGCGCTTATCTTTCTTAATTCTGGATGAATTTCTACCAATATTAAGCTTAAAAATGTTTATGTAAGCTTTTTTATTTCACAATTATATTACAAATACTTAAATAAGCCTTCTCTGAAGGATACAATAGGCTAAATGGATAGATAGATCTTTATTCTGCACCATACATAAGCACAGAAATACATAGTTACTTATTATTATTATTTAAACTTTTATGCCAAAATAAATTTGTACATAAGGCGAACTTAATGCACTAAAGCATTCTCGACCAGTTTACCTTTGGGTTGAGCAGAAAATAAATTTGTTTGGCGGTACTTCTAGTGCAGGAAAGAAAAATAAAAACAAATATCACACTCCTAAACCAAACAAAGAGATTAAAAAAATATGCTACATAGGTACATATATAATATATAAAATATATAATAAATAAATACATACTTACAAAATTTAATGCAGGTACATAGCTCGTAGAGACGATGGCCGTTGGGGCAGGAAGGTTCTCGAGTGGCGACCACGGGCTGGAAGACGTAGCGTGGGCAGGCCTCCTACTACGTGGACCGACGATCTGGTAAAGGTCGCGGGAAGAGCCTGGATGCGGGCAGCGCAGGACCGTGCATTGTGGAAAACCTTGGAGGAGGCCTTTGTCCAGCAGTGGACGTCATTTGGCTGAAACGAACGAACGAACGAACATGAAGGCAAACGTTAGGCAATTTGTTTAATGTAAATAATACCCGAAGGGGCTTTTCCTCGAAATACAACCTTCTGACGAGAAGAAAACGTGGGCGATTGAAAAATAAAAATAGAAATACATTGTATGGCTACTTAGAATTGCAAGACTCTACCTTTTATTTTGTAAACAATGCTTATTCATTTTTATTTTACAAAAATATTCAAATGAATACAAGATGGATTTCACATTTTGTGCTTCTTATGAAACACGGCAAATTAGATTATTTTAAAAATGTTCGCGAACATGCGTTTTAAAACTATTTCAATGAAGGCAAAATAAAAATGCAGTAGATAATATATCTCTGAATAGACTCTCATATTCAGCATTTAAGTCCAATCTAGTAATTTTATGCTTCGAGTTAAAAGAGTTTTAGAGAGAACTTCAAGCCATTTGCGAATAATATTAAATGATAGTTTTCTTAATTGAACTGGAAATCAAATCTAAGAATGTAGGTATCAAACACCGCGCTATGAAAACGTCTATGCCAGCTGTCTTGCTTCTATAATGCTTTACTATAACTACTAATAGTATGACGTCACTGCAGTTTACGCAGACGAATGTAAAAATGTCTCAAAACCTAATTATTTTGATGACTTAATACATTTAAATATGCAAATGCTCCTACACATAGAGTACAAAGTAGGTAGCCATTATTGATTCATACTGTATCAGTCAAGGTCAGCTAAGATTAAGTAAAACACTGTTATCAAACAAATGCATTATAGCATGCGACATGCAACTATTTAAACATATCGTAGACATTTGACAGCACCAACTAGTTATTTATTTATGATCAAATAGATAGATATCGTATTTATTTATGTAGAGCTATTTTTACACAAAAATTACGCCTATCTAATCAAAATTCAAACATTCACCATTATCTTTTATATCTCTACTTAGTTTCATTCAGTGAAATTGATTAAAAAGATAAGATTATTCATGTTTCAAGAAAATGTTGCCAAAAATTTTAATGCTAGTTTTCGCTAGAGTAATATCCCAAACCCTCGTACACTGACATCTGAATAACAAAACCAGACAATAGCACATTTCAGCTGTGAAAGGTTGCCCACATTTTCATTACACGACAATAGTTTCAACATAAACAAGAAATCTGCAAGTTTCTTTTCAACCAAAAAAGTATAACCTCGAAATGTACGAAACGGAATCGGCATTACGTAGAACGGAACGCGATCCAGCACCGACAGCAATGGCCGTGTATCGATCGACGCGGTCAGTCGGCGCCCGGCCTGTAGTCGCGTCGGACGTGTGCGCGCATCTCTCGCCGCCGCTCGTATAACCTCGTTCACCACCACCTATCTTCGCTTCTTTCATCTCACCCAGCTCGAGGTATGTTTTTAAGCCTTATTACCGACCATCGGTCGTCCTATTAGACGGCTCCTGTCGCCGTAAACACAGTGACTCACCGCGCGAAAGAGACAGACGTACTGCAGTAACAACAACAATTATATTTCCTATTAGACGGCGTGGCTGATTTTAGAGCAATGAATACTTAAAAACACGTCCAATTACACACGTAACTCTGTAAGGTGAATGTTTGTTCGGCTAATTATGTTAAAACAGTGCTACTTTTGACTGCAATAACTCTACCACCGTAATGGCGTATTCAAAGTCAAACACCGTCGAGACAGAGTAACAAATTGTAACAGTAAACAATACCTGCGACATAGCTAGTGATTCCACACAGCAGATTTAGAGATATATCGGTATTCGCTCATCGCGGAAGCCTCATAAGCGCGCTATAAGACCTGGTAATTAGACTATAAACACTTAAGTATAACTTCCTTCAATTTATATTGGTTGCTTAAGTCGTGGTATCGTGGCCTTACGAGTTAATGCAATTTGGATGTAATTTATGTAATCTTATAATGGCAGCTGTCAAATTAGACAGTTTATATACCTAGCTGTCAAAAGCTCTTACTTTTGACAGCTGCAGCCTTCTGCACCTTTGACAGTACATAGTACCTACACAGCTGACATACAGCTGTTTATTTAAATAAGGATCTGAGATTATTTCTAATCCTAATTTCTTAGATCCTTTATAATATCTTTCTAACTGTACACTCTATAAAACGCACATTCACAAGTTTACTATCACATAACGGGTTTCTGTATTTTAATTTACAATAGTTAATTAATTAACATAGTTAAACGTTTCCAATTTCAGGTTTGATAAAGTTTATTGTCATCATTTATTGTTACAACTATCAATACTGAAAAACAATCACGTGATTTTATTAACTTTGGGATAGCTTTGATTTTGCTGCGGCAAAATTGGGTCGCAGCCAAGCACGTTATAATTTTTTCCTTTGTACGTAACGGGAATGTCAGAATTTTGGTTGTAATTCTCTTAACCTTTAGTATCTACGTTCTAGCTGTTTGTCTCTACCCAGACCAGAGCCGTAATGTGGCAATTTGTAAGTTTCGTTCTGTTCGCTAAGCCTATGTAAATCATCTGGGAACCTCCCCCACCCCTGGAATCTAGGTCATGGAATCTGGCTAATTCCAAATCTGGAATTAAGCTTATTCAGTTACTAAATGATATGTTCATAATATTAGAACATCTCTGTCATTCTACAAACTCTGGAGTTTAGTTGGAATGCAGTTGTTTAAAGGCAAATTTCCAAAGTAATTCATTTCACAGAATAAAGTATATTCTTTTGGTTCTGTACAAACCGAATAGTTAATGTCTACTAAAGGTAGTATCTCAATATTTAGAATATTGTCCATTGTTTTCGTCTTCCAAATATGCTATATTTTTCTATCCTTTTCGACTTATTTTGGCGCAAAATCGGCGATTTTTAACTAAAGTAAATATTCTGGCAATTCTTATTGAAATGGTTCTGCACCTACCAAGTCACAAGTGAGAAAAACTGCTACAAGCTTAATTGATTCAACGAGATATTAACAATTTTAAGGATAATATACTCCTTGAGACTAAAAAGGTAAACAGAACGGATAAGCTTGTCAAGGGGTAGAAGTTTGTATGTAGAAGTTTCACCCACATTTGCGCAGGGCACCGCAAGTCGCAAATATTTGTCTTGGCAAGTTCATAGTGAATCATACATCAAAATATTGGCCACCCATTCCGTAAGTCCGGTGGCCTACTTCCTCGATTTATGGGGCTACATTTGACGGTTTTCATGCCCCACTAACCTTCGCCCTGGCCGCAGAACACTCGCGCGTTAGATGCCAAGAATTGAAGACAATCTGAAGATGTTCAGTTTCTTACTGTTATTATTACTGCCCACCATTTTTCAAGGGCCCAATGGCTTACCATTAAGTTAAGTAATTTTATACATTTCTCAAAACAGAATACTTACAACATTATTATTATTGACTTACAATGAGAAACACTGTAAATATCATAATGTTCAAGTTGGCCCTCCAGTTTAAAAATACATACATTTAAGAACATTATTATAATAACTACCACATTTTATGTATTTTGACAGTAATTAATATGAAAAAACTGTGTGCATATAAATAGATTTTTTTTTAAGTTGGCTCTATTCCAAAACGAACTAACTAGGATACACAATACACATCAACCAATTCTAACCCTAACCCTATATTATAAACGCGCTCCCACTCTACTTGGCGCCATAAGCCTTAACAACGTTTGCCAACAACCCAACGGCTTTGTGATAGCCAATCACAACTCAATATGCCGCTGTAATAGCCAATCAGTGCGGCGTCTTCCAGCTCCTGCCCGTAATGAATTCTACATCCACATCAATTATCTGGCTCTGCGTTAATCATGTTATACGTTGGCGCTTACATTAATGTATTGTGTAATTTCTTTACTATTTACTGTTGAGATTTTCGCCTTTGAACTCTACCTACACTCAATTTCCTAGATGTTGACCATCTGTTTAACTATACAATTAACCTTATCTAAAGCTTTGTTTACGGTCATTACAACTACAATCTTATACGTGTAGTACCCACCACCACTTCTGAGGATAATATTGTAGTTTTCAGACTGATATGCAAACTTTGTGGACGAATAATGACAAGTACCTACTTCAAACTCGACTTTATGCTAATGTCAAATATTCTTCATGATAATATCAAATATTTAATGTTAACAAACAAAGCTATATTTTTTGTAATATTTTTTTTTCTTGGTGTTTTCATGCGGAGTTAGACTAGATAGGTTGTGTATGGACACTTTTAGTAATATCTAAAGAGAGTCTTTTACTTATAATGGAGTTTTTACCGCGAAAGAACTTAAATAAACCTGCCTTTTTTCCACACTTAAAAAAAAAACAAATGTATTGAATACGCTTAAAGTCCTATTTTGTGTTTAAAGACCAGTTTCTATCAGTAAAGTTGTCTGTGCCCGGACGGCCATCTCTTTCTAATGTACTGACGCTGCGATCTCTAAACTGAGATGCCCCGGCGATTTTACACGAGCTCTGCCCATAATAAATTGATCACTATCAGTTTGAACCTACTTGCACAAAGGGCGGGTTCAAGTAACAAACAAAGTTAAGGTAAATAAAAGGGCTCTTCTATGTATATCAAACCTAATTGAGAGCGCTCATGTTCCAGTCAGCAAAGTTACTTTGAAGATTTCTGAAATAAATGAAAAAAAAAAATAGCAATTTTGACAGCTTGAATTTGAATTACATCAAAGCATTTCAGTATGAAGTCATATGAAAGATTAAATCCATTTTGTCAGGTTCTAATACTCGTACCTACCAACTGTCAAAATGTTAAACATTAGTAGTGGTCGTAATTAAATCAAATCCACTTATTTACAAAGTTTGGCGGCAAATAGCAATTGGTAATTTCTCAAATGGACGTTCTATGAATTTCTCTAAGTGCAGGATGCTATTCAAGACTTATCCAACTTTGGCCTGATCCGCCCTTAGTTTATTTATAACGTCTTACAATAAGGCTTGCCTTACCCACAAAGATAGATGACCCACGCCAAACCTACATTTAATTAATTAATTGACATCGATTTTACATTTGGTAGCAATAACACAGAATTTATGGGCCACCTCAAGTACGTAACAGTGTTATTATTCCATAACGCAATTATGTCTTACATTAATAACTGAACAGCACGTTTCGCAGATTATTAAATTTCCAGTCTCAGAATTTATAGCTCTCTAGAAGGTGGTGCTCGCCGACTGCTTCTGATGTTTATTGTTTGTTGCTGGAATTGCGAATATCCCAAACAGAATTTTAGGTTCCTAAAGAAAAGCCAGAACGAAAAAGAGTTTGGGTTATCCAAAACCATGGTACCATCAACAAAGTTGACGTTTGAACACCGTGGCTTATATTTCTCCTCACTGACTAGAGTACTAGACCCAACTCCGCCATGTATCATTAATTTGTTTCATTTCAAATAATGGACAATACAAAACACAGAATTGCGGGCGGCTCATTGCTCGTGCAAACCAAACATTTTAAAATTGACTTTGTTGATAGTCCCTGCTCGTATAGGTACTTGAAGAAACTTTACATTTTGGACATAGATGGAGATATTTATGATCATAAAGGGTCGAATGTTTTCTTTAGTGTCATTATGGGAATTTCCCAAACTGACCCTTTTCCAAATCATGACTTCGCAAAACAGACGTATTGTAAATTACTCCCTAAAGTGATGACAATTCTCCTTTTTTTGGGGCACTGTAACGATTAAGTTTTTGAACTTGGTAAAGTTCCTTGCGTCACCTAGCATCGAAGATGATAACTCAATTAGCGTGACTGACTCTTCGACGTGATATGCCTCCCAATTGATTCAAACCATCAAAATAGTAATTTTAATCATCATCATCATTTCAGCCATAAGACCTACACTGCTGAACAAAGGCCTCCCCCAATGTTTTTCATGTTGATCGATTGGTAGCGGCCTGCGTCCAGCGCTTCCCCGCTACCTTTACGATGTCGACGGTCCACCTTGTAGGTGGACGTCCTACGCTGCGTTTTCCGGTACGCGGCGGTAATTTTAATATTCCTAACCTAAATGTAGAACTCCTGAATAGAGAGAGAACTCTTTACAATTCGATTGCTGTCAAAAAAGCTGTAAATTGTAGTTATAGGTTTTTGTGTTTTAGCTTAGTTTAGTGCTTGACATTAGAGTGATTATCAGGTTTAACGTCACTATAGTTACTGGCGGGAATTAAACTTGGGACATTCGATACGAAGGAAAAATATAGCTTACCACCACCCCATTCCCCCATTCCCTACTTCACTTAATATTAATATTCCAATCGCAATGGAATTTCCAATGGGCTTGTTGGTTTTCCATAAAACGCATCCTAAGCTTAACGAAATGTGCTGTTTGTGTTTAGTTTCCTAAATTGTAATAACATGAACTGCTCCCAAATTATTCTGATAATAATTACTCTCACTTTTCACTCGCAAAATCGCTCTTGCCAGTGTTTGTATAGGATCCATTTTCGCTTGAGGTGCCGCACTTAATTGAGGGTACCCGTGGTGTTAGTTTTACGTTTATACAAGTTCTTTGTATAGTACACTTCAGAAATGTTTAACGGATAACGAAGTAAGTACAATAATGTTTTTCAAAATGGGCCTTAATATGTAAAGGTAGCAGTTCTTATGTAGAACCAAGCTTGTAACTCTACAGCTCCGTTAAAATATGTGGCTTGGCCGTTTCGTTACTATTCGTATTATAACAGAATAGTAGATAAAGAACAGTACAACTAAATATTTATATTATTATAATTAGACAGTATAAATGTATAAACCCTACGCCCATATTTTGACGACAGCAAAACGGCCATGTCACATATTTTGACTAAGTTAAAAGCTTGGCTCTATACGAGAACTTTTTTACTGTGCAAGCCATACAATTAGTTTTGGCAACATGTTACATGAAAATGTTTTTGGTGGGGTTACTAGCTCTTCAAAACAGTCGTTACAGTAATTTGTAGTTGTACTCGTATTGTCGCAGTTAATTGAAATAAAATTCATTTATCATCCAGAGTCCGACTGTACACGCGTACAGTTACCCGCGGAGGTTGCCACCAGTACAAGGAGACCCTTTTAGGATGTGGTTTTCTTAAATTACTTTCACATTTCGAGGGCTCCTAATGAGTTGGCGAGCCGGTTGGTTAGCGTTACGTTTCTGTAACACCTTATCGCTGGCTTAAACATTTGTTTAAGTGAACTTTAGGGTTGGAACACTTTAGGAGTGTGTGGTGAATTCTTAATACTGCCCGGGGGATAGTTTAGGGAATGTTCTAGAATAAACTGTCCTTTCAAAAGTTCGGAGTTGCGGATTCTTATCTCTACCTTTAATGGTTTGGGGGAGATTAGGACGTAGGATAGGATCTGTAATTAAAAGAGGAAACTTATATTGGCTAGAGTCGGGTTAATTAGCTTTGGAAGAATTCTCTATCTATTCCTTTGTACCTACATTATTAGTAGAGCTTTGCTTTATTATCTGTTTATTAAAAAAAAAAGAAAAATCATAAAAATCCCTCAACGTTAAAATTACAATGCGACGTGTTTAGCACTTAAAAAGCTTAATTACAATTCAAAACTTTATGATTTTTACTGCTGAGTTTGTGTTTCATTTGTTTACAGCAGCCTGTAGGCTTGAATACTCCGCTTGAAGGGCATTACATACATCGGCTAAATCCAGTCGTGTCTTATTACTTTTGTGACCTTTATGTTTAGTAAGAATAATTTACCATGTTAATCCAAGAGTCTAAATATAGCAAGCGGAGAAGAGCGCAATTAACCTTCAAAATATCTAAAAGTAATGAAAACGGCGCGATTTTTCCGGAGGGTAGTAGGTTTGAGGGTCTCGTTACTGCCTAACGAGGCCTGCTGTTTGCTTGTACTACACTTTTAATTATATCGTCCTAGTCCAGGGTGGCCATCTTATTTTCTTGAGGATATTGCTCTAATGAATAATGAAACAAAACGAGAATTAGAAATTGAATTTGTTAATTTCTGGAGTGAATTCACACTTTGCTTTTAATTTTTTTTAAAGTTCTTCCAGTTTAGGTTGCTTCATATAATGACTCGCAAATTCTACAGAGAGTGATGTGCATTTAAAGTGATGAGGATTAAACTTGGTATTTTTCAAATTCAATTTTTTTTTTCAAATTCAAATAAATTTGCCTACTTAGTGTACATAATTAAAGGTCTTATCACTAATACATGTGTGCTTATTACTTAGTTACCTAGTTAAGGCATTGCAAAGGTGGCAAGTCAATAGTCTACAGGTCACGCTTGTACTACAGCGCGAAAATAATAGAAGTCAATAGTCTATTATTTTCGCGCTGTAGTAGGTACAAGCTCTGTTTAATTGGTTATTTGATTGTTAGAGCAACGATTTTATTACTATTTGCAACGAGAGCATATCATGTAAATTTTAGAACTTGCAATTAATAGGATTCCGGCAACGCTCCAATTATTTCGCCAATAGTTTCCAACCTCTAATACATTTCTCGGTAGCATTTGCACAGGTATTTGAATAAGGTTTCTGTTGAGGTAGTTCGGAACAACTAGTCGGCAGAGTGTAGTCGCCCGTGTGTTCGTGCTTCGTTAGAGGAGACGCATTGTTTTGGAATGCCTCTATGGTATGTAAACCATTCGCATGTGAGCTTTGGAAGCGTATCACTTTGTGTTTTGGCTTTCGATGTACTATCTTATATACCTATAGCCTATTGGGTATAGAATAGCCAGTGGAAGAGCTTTATGAAATAGGTACGTTTCTCCCAAGCCTATTGGTGGATTATTTATTTAAATACCTTTTCAGGGAACTTATACATACACATGCCAAACAATATATTGGCTGTCTATTACTAAACATAGTTATTTAATTTGTTGACATCTTTATTTAGCATATTTAATGGCCATAGGTTTAATTCAGAGGTCAGTAAGTTTTTGAGAGAGGTAATATTATGGAAAATGGAAAGAAAACCACTTGACGTCGCTAGGAAAGGTTCTAAAAAATAATTAAAAGGAATCAAGACATCAAACACCAGTGTCAGTCTGTTCTATGGGAGATTCAAAATAATCTAAGTTGTACTTGGAGACGCCTACAAAAACAGTCATCAGACCTGAAACGCGTTTCATCTGAGTTTCCTTCGGGCTTCGATTCATGAGTTGTGTCTCTAAACACCAACACGGTCATGTGTTAATGGTGCCTCGGACAATGCAATCGCTCGCCAGCGGCGCTCAGCTGTTTGTGTTGTCTTTTGTTTCTCGCACGAGCCAGAGTGGGACATTTGAACCTCAATTTCAAAGTGTACTCGTATTTCCAGTGATGACTGGTTTTGAAAGGCCACTATAGTCCTTATTAAGCTCAAAGTTGCACAGATGCTATGAAGAGGGCTATGCTCAGTGTTTCTTTAATCGAATCAGAAATGAGGAGATCCGTATAAACGTACTAAAGTCACTGACATATCCCGATGGATTAGCAAGCTGAAGTGGCAATGGGTAGGGCACAGTACACAGAACTGACGGCCAATGCGGCAGCAAGGTTCTTAAGTGGAGGCCACGTACCAAAAGCCGCAGCGTGGGTCGTCCATCTACAAGTTGGACAGACGACCTCATAAAGATAGCAGGAAGGCGCTGGATGCAGGCCGCTACCAACTATTTAATCTGGAAATCATTGGGGGAGGCACAGTCGTGTTAATAACAAGTGCAGACAATGCAATCGCTCGCCAGCTTCATTCAGCTGTTTGTGTTTGTTTCTCTCGCACGCGCTTGAGATTGAGACATTTTAACCTCGATTTGTAGTGATATCGATGTTTTAGCTGCGTCTAATCTTTTAGTTCTATTGGCTTAGCTCTTGCTTCCTGGTATATTGGTTGTTTTGTTTATTATGTATGAGCATTTCTATGACGTATGACCGGAAAGTCTGGAAATATACCCTTATAAGTAACTTTAGGTGATGGATAGCATACTCGTGCTCTCTACTTTAACACTTTTAAGCAACTTTCATGGGACTTGAACCAACAATTACATTGTATCTAGCATTGTTAGTTTACTCTACGTGTATGATACCTATTTGTTTACCACTTTTTGTTCCCGTTTGGCATCATCAATAGTTGGCTAGATTACTTCCCGACACTGCGGAGTGCCTCTTCATATTATCAGTGATACTGCAAAAGCAAAACGCTAAGCAAAATAAAAACGCGTAGACATTAACATAAAAGAAATTTCCCCAATAGGGAAAACTCTTAAACTTCCCTCTTCATATAATAAAGCTAGTCCTTTTTAAGCGAAAACTCTTTTATTCAACATTCCTTCGCTACAATAAAAACTTCGCGAACAATCTCAATAATTACAACACAGCCTCACTCCTCAACTCCGTGATACATAATATTGTTGTATGCAGTAGACTGACTACGAACGCAGAGCATGGAATTACAAATTAGGTAATAGTTCATGTTCACTATTATTATAAGAGGTGATTGTTTGTGTTTATAAGGCTCCGAAACTACTGAAGCGATTTTAAAAATTATTTCACCATTTAAAAGTTGCCGGGTTAAGGTACTGTCTAAGTGCATATTTTCATTAAGCATGGATGCTGTTAGCTCCCTTAATAACAGCGTTAAGTTTTTTTTATGCTAGACAAGGCTGGTATTTGACCGCAATCGCACCTGGTGTTAAGTGAGATGCAGTCTACGATGGTACATATCGGCCCTGTAAGTGCCTATTCACTCGCCTTGAAAACTAAAATGATTAATGAAGGAACTGGGAAAGGATTGACAGACATGTTGAATTGAGAATAACAAAGTTAAGGTCTTTTAACAAAACGTTAGAATTATCATTGTGATTAGACACAAGATTTGATCAAATATTGTGATCATTGTTGATGACGATGACAATGAATGAATGATGAAAAAGCCCACTTAATATAGCTTCTATTAGTATTCAAAATACCTCACAAAAGATTCTTAATCTCAAGTTGTTATCTATTAAACATTACAACTTGTTATAAGATTTAGCATTTCATTATTTGGCTCTTTAATTGCTATTTTATTGTGTGGACATTGTGTGACTCAAAGGAAAACTTTTCAAAGGACTTCTTAAACGGCTTTTGGAGTGTTTACGAAAATAAAACAATTGAAAGATTTGAAGGTGTTAAGTACTTTTAAGTTTGGTTTAGCATTTTACTGAATCTGAAAATTGCTGTAATTTGAAAATAGTTTTTTTTATCCACAACGAGGAAGCTCTTAGCCTGTATCTCACCTGATGGTAAGTGACAATCAGGCCGAAGGTGGAAGCGAACTTCACCCAGAATCCTCAACCACGGAGGAACTGGCTATCTTACCTCTAACTGCCGGAACACAACAAAGCTGTTAACATTGTTGTTATGACGACAAACTTAGGCAAGATGGTGGTAGCTAGCCAGGTTATTAACAAATGGTCTCTTAATAAACGTACTCGTATCACGTTATCGGAACATTATTGTAAGACACGATAATCTCTAAATTTATTAAACCGAATTTCATACTGTTTTCACCAATAAATAGAGTGCTTTATGAGGAAGGTTTAGGTTAATAAGTTTTGTAAAATAGTTGACGTATAACGATAACAGTAGGCTAAAATTAATAATGATTAAAACGAGCACTTAAATTAAATAAAATTCAATTTAAACAATTGAAAGTCTCAAGTATCTCACTGTAAAAGTCAATAAGTCAAGATGCTTCAGAAATGGAGTAAAACGTCGAGAGCATTGTCGGACTGTTTGGGCAGACGTCTGAGCTCTCCGGCGTAATGCCTCTTAATGCGAACTGAAACCCGACTTAGGACATCGATTCTAACTATTTACTCATCGGCCGCTTAGTGTAGTGGTTTGACATGGACTACTATACCGAGAGGTGCCTGGTTCGAGTCCCGGCCGGGCAGAAATTAAAATGACGAATTTAAATTTCTGTGACGGGTCTGGGTGTAGGTACATGGGTGTGTACAAGCATATTAATTGCTTCCTTTGGGGCAAGATGGCGCTGTGTGAAATTGTCCAAAGATATTTATTTGTTTACGCTGAGTTGCACCATCTTATTTGAACTTAAAAACGTCAAAAGTCTGTGAAACTCCATGCAGAAAACACCGGTTATCGTTGTTGGTTGAAGAAGGGTGGTGCAACTCAACCTTAACATTTCTCCTTATGTCGTGTGGGTTGTGGTTGGCCACGATAAACTTTTATCGGGCATTTTATAGATTTGACACGATAAGCCCATACATTTGTCGTCTAAAATTATCGATAAGATTTTATCACGGCACGCTTCCGAAAATCTGAAAATTTTTCATGAATTGTTTTCCATTTTGGACAATCAAGTTCACACACTGGGTAAAAATACATAATGTGACTATAGTAACCAGAACTCCTAAGTTGAAAGAGTCTTATGGTGTTTCTTTGTGGCATATCCTCTTCTATCCTCTATATTTATCTTTTCAGTGCTTAATATTATTTTTAGATAAAAAACCAAAACTTTCTTGCCCTATTCGTAAAGTGGGAAAAGTTATGGAGAATAATTTAGAACTTGAAGCAAATTACACATATTTAAACATTTCATTCAAGCTGTCAACTTATCACTTCCATTTAAGTTAGCAAAATGAGATATTTTTCGTCAGAATTCATTGACTCTCAAAGAAAACAAGCTCCACAAAGGGTATTGTTTGCTTTGGGCCCTAAATATTAGGGTGAGGTGGCTTGAAGAAAACTTTAAGGGCAGTGAACTGAACTAGTAAAGTGCCATATAATACCCTATCTATAGCTAACTTACAGGACTAACTTCTATAATTGATTCTATCCATCAAATAAATCACTCAAAGACCTTAATATTGTTCTGCCTTCGCACTCATCTCTTCTTCTGTTATATTATTTTCCCACCATTACAGCCAAAAAATGTATAAACAAAACTGTAAAATTAATTTGCAAACGTGATTTCTTGTCAACAAAAGTACCAGGCTGGCATAATTACGCAGAGTTCTTAACGCACCGAAGCAAATAACCGCCGGAGATGGGGAGACGCAGATGCTTTCCGATCACGATAGCGCGCGCGACTTCCGAACTCGGCCGCGTATGTGTGTACCCGGATCACGCCAGGAAGCGAGGTTCCGCCTTATTATGTTTGGAAGGTGCGTGAAAGGCAAGCCTTCTTTGTAAGACGAGGGTAGATTTGGTAAAAATACAATGATATTTGCGATACAGAGTCGCTGTGATGTTTTTGGCAGTGGGAAATTTATTGTATAGATTTACGGTTTTTCGTTCAAAAATTTTCCTGCATATAATTGGAGTCTACTTTATAAAGCTGTTTTTATAAGTAATTTAAACATATTCAACAAATTATGTGAAGTAATGACGTATAATTGGGGGAATAGGATGAAAGTTATTTTTGTAATTCATTTAATACCAATACCAATTCAAAACTTATTTATCTATTTAGTAATTAATTCCATGAAACCATACAAGTTCTGCTGTAACACTAAAATTTAACTTTACTAGAACACATTTCCCTAGAGATACTGTATCGCAATTCATAGAAATCCCATTTCATACGAATTAAATTTGACCTTTATCACCAGTGTGTCCTCTCACCCAAGGGCGAATATAACGAGGCACTTGTGATTTGTTATACTGTCTAATAATAGCCTTTGCTACGAATTCGCTCGTGTTGATTTTGGTTTGATAAAGTGCATATTCTTGGTAGGAACCGGACGAATAATTAGGGTGATTAGGTAATTTGGGGGCACGGCAGTGCCCCCACCAAGTCGAGCAAAAAAGCGGCACGGCCGTACCATCCTTTTCTCGAAGCAATTCAGGCCATTTTCGACCGCCTGTAACTTCGTTGTGGATAAAACTAGAAGGCTGAATTTTCATTAGCTATGCAGGCATTGTAAAGACACGGTATATTTAAAATTTCATTCAATTTGAACCAGTAGTTTAAGAATTATAACAGGTCAAAGTTACTTAATTTTGTCACTCACTGACTGACTCACTGACTGACTCACCGATCATCAAAATTCTAAGGCACTTCTAGCAGACCTAGAAGCTTCAAATTTGGAATATAAGTAGTGTTTGGTGTATGAATCAAGGAAAAACTAAAATATTTGGGGGCACGGTAGTGCAACCGCCAAGTCGAGTAAAATTTTTCAATTTCGGTCCAGTTTTCTAGATACATAACTGCTGTCTACAAAATACAAAAAGAAATGAGATTTGGGGGCACGGTAGTGCAACCGCCAAGTCGAGTAATTTTTTTTAATTTCGGTCCAGTTTTCTAGATACATAACTGCTGTCTACAAAATACAAAAAGAAATGAGATCCCATCAAAAACAATACTTGTCAAAAAAACCAAGTCTCGCAACTCAGTTGTTCTACGGTAAAAAGTTGTGAGATCCATGTAATACCAAGTCCAGGCCAGGAAATCTTTAACGTTTTACATAAATATATTGACTTGGCCATCGCATGAAAACACGTGTAAATTAAATTATTTAGTGCGATGGCCAAGTCAATAATTTATGTAAAACGTTAAAGATTTCCTGGCCTGGACTTGGTATTACATGGATCTCACAACTTTTTACCGTAGAACAACTGAGTTGCGAGACTTGGTTTTTTTGACAAGTATTGTTTTTGATGGGATTCTATTGACGAAAAGCAATAACGAAGACCGCCTGAGCTTATTTTTGAAAGTAATGTACCTTTTGTATCAAAAGCAAATGTCATAATCATTTATCATACTGAAGTTGTGACACTGCATGCGTTCTGCGGTCAGGTCAAATGAACGTCAGTTTGCATTAATTTCTTGTGCTCGCACTGTCAGATGGCATTGATATTAAAAGTATAGAGATTGACAATGTCGTCCATATCCATATTTAATGCGGGCTGCGTTCACTTTGACCTGATTGCAGAACGCATCCAGTTTGGCAAATCCTTGACGAAGAAAAGAATGAAAATATTTAGTACTTTATTTTCATTGACTTGTTCCGAACATAGCTTACAAACGATCAATAAATACTCGTTCAAAAACGATTCAATTGAAAAGGATTGCGTGGATAATGAAAGGATATTAGAGGCATATTGATGATCCCCTTGTTACGTTATTACATGGAATTCGAAGGCGATTGATGAACTAAATGAGTTTATTTATTGTTGAGAGCTTACTTTATTAATGTGGCTTGAGGAATGTATCGATACATTCCTCTCATTTTCTTCATGAGGGCAGTGGGGGTAGATTTTTCTGTTCAGTTTGGTTGGTGGTACGGCTTGTTCAAGTTCGCCTGGCTAGCTAAAGCCATCTTACCTAATCTGTCACCAGATGTGGATTCTGGGTGAAGCTCGCTTCCACCTTTGGCCTGAACATCACTTTCCAGCAGGTTAGATTCACCTGACCAGGATCTTCCTCGTTGTGGATAAAAAAATGAAATTGTCTCTCTCAGCCACAAATGAGTGTGGTGATTCCTAGTTTAATGTTAGTTCAATTGTTTAATATCGTATCTAGGTCTTCTTAGAGTTTTGCACAGACCTGACTGTCGATACAAAGTCTCTAACACCGCCCCTAATTTCGCGCTCTAAAAAATAATTTGCCGTATGAGCGGTAATCTATAAAACGTAATCTTGGTCGTAATTTTAAATAAGCCATCCACGCGAGGATTATCCCGAAACACATTATAGAAGCTACCCTTTGCCGTTCAGGTCCTGGAGGCAAAAGTATTCGGGACTTTTTCAGTATATTGGACTAATAGGTATTTTGCGCTGTCTTTTCGTAATTGGGAATTACTATTTTGAACTGTAATAGCTTTTCTTTTAACAACGTAATAATAAGACCATTGTACTTGTTTAGTTGCGGTTACAGAAAGCTATTTCCAATTAGGTTTGTAAGGTATTATCAAGATAGTGTTTGGATAAGATTATGGGAGTTTACCATGTACCCATCAAAATTTTCAAAAATAAGTATTTTATAGTGATTGATCTTACTTTAACTTGACAAACGTCAAAAATCTGTCAAATTCAATACAAAAAGCACCGGCTAATGTTTTAATTACCGTTAAAGTTAGGTGGTGCAACTCAGCCTAAGTAATATTTTTTTTAAAGATATAAACAGTTTTTTATCATGCGTGACTAATAGCTAGTATAAAATGCGTACATTTATGAATATTCATTCCCGAAACTCTCCACATAGTCCAGTCAATAAAGCATTATAGATGGAAAACTGTAGAACACAATTTCTGACTTCAGGACTTTATTTAGACTAGTTAGGAGGTGAACATAGCAAAAGTCCCCGCCCTTAGCCCTTGAGCCGGCGGGGAGAGGGGGGTTTAAAGGTGCCACTTTTCGGTTTTTCGCTTAATCCTCGGAAACTATGCGTCCTAGTGACATGACTACTTTGAACCAAAAAAAGCATATTCAATTTGCTACAGGTGAGATAGACAAGTTTTTCTATAAATTGTATAGTTTTCGCGGCATCTGCTCTAGAAGGTCTGTAATGTTGGAAATTTTATTTTTGTCTTACATGTTTCCATCAGGAGAAAATCGACTAAATCAACATTGAGCAATCATTCTAGACATGCGGGAGCATGTTAAGCCTAGTTCCAGGGAGGGGACTGCACCGTGCGTATATTTAGACGAACCACTTTGAGCCACTTTTGACTCCTCATCACTCAAAAACTACTGTGCATTAACACTTCAAATTTGGCGCATGTGTTGAGACTTGCAAGATATACATCAGTTTCAAATTTCATAAATATGCCTCAAACGGTTCTTTAGATATTGAAGTCCAAAAATCTACATGTCAGTAGTAGGGATTCGAGAGTTCTGGCTCACCCAACTCTGGCTCACCTAAATCCGAAACTCCGGGGACTAAAAAAAAAAAAAAAAAAAAAAAAAAAAAAAAAAAAAAAAAAAAAAAAAAAGTTTAGGGGGTCACTTGGAGCGATTGCACGCATCCCTAGCTTCGTATCTGCAACGGATCCCGAGATAAACATCTGCGAATGTGTGTCCTACTTCATTTCTTAATTATTACTTTATTAATTACCCACAACTAATGACTCCATTATTGTATGACTCACCACATTGTATTCCAAAACCAGTAACATTACTTATTACATCTAACTAATGACTACCATTACTATTACTTTATGACTCCCTAACTTAACTAGTTTACAGGTCTCTATGATGAAGTCTAATTTACCAAGTCATTAGTAAATACGGATAGTAGTATAAATACATTCAGAAAACACAACTAACTTACTTTTAAAAATAAATTCTGGCAGTGAACTTGTAACATATCTAATAATGACCAATAACCAGTGTAGCAGTGTACTTTTTTCATCATCTCATGATGATGAAAATGATTTACATTGTCCTTATTTTGATAATATTCTACTTGAAACTTGTAAAAAGGTTGAAAAAGAATTCGATCCCTATTTCGACAAAGAGCTAGTGCAATTGTGTGAAAATGTTGAAGATTTCGATCCCTATTTCGATAAGGACCTAGTGCAATTGTGTGAAGATGTAGAAAAAAGGATGTCTAGTTTACCCAGCATTGTTTTGAAACGCAAATCTAATTATAGTATAACATATCCTAATCCAAAACGACAACGACTTGATAAAGCGTCCAATTTGAGTGATGTTGCAGATATACCACTAAAGTAGGTAAGTTTTAAACTTTGATAGGTAATATATTTTTTCTCATAAAATATCAAAATAATGTTTAGATACTAAAATTGTTTATTTCATTTTGTCTACAGTGTCCACGTACAATGTGGTGGAGGTGCACAAAACCTTGATGAACCATCGACTTCGAGAGGTGTTGCAGAAGATACATCACAAACTGAGAACAATGATATGGTTTCCTGTTCAGCATGTAACATCTATATTAAAAAAAGGTATTTAGCAAATCATTTTAAAAGTAACCGTCATAAAAATAATACTTTTCAAATTCATAATGATTTGCCAAATGTTACTCTGATTGAATCTGCATTCGGAAAAAGAATTTTAACATATAGGATTACTTCAATAGCAGATGCAAGAGATCTGGAAACTGTTGAAACATTTGTTAATTCAATAAATGATAATTTAATTAAGTTATTTACAGATTGTATATTAAAGTTAAAAACTTTTAAAGTTAACTTCATTTTATGTGCAAATTTCATTCAACAAACTAAAAATTCGTTCAATATTTTTGATTTCCAAACACAAAATTATATTATTTCTGAATCTGACGATATTCATATATTTCTCAGTTCACTGAAAGAAACTTTAGAACATAGAGTGAGTGAATTTGAGAAAAAAGATAGTGGATGGAGTCTTAAAGATATAATTAGTTTAGACATGAATATTAACAAATTTAATCCTTTGCATGCATCATCATTTATTGAATTACCTCATGATATTAGATTAAAAAAGGCTATTGTTAACGTTAAAAACGCTGATGTACAATGTCTGAAGTGGGCTTTACTTTCTGCATTATATCCAGTATCGAAAAATGCTGATCGTGTAAATTCTTATATAAAAAATGAAAATAAATTAAAATTTGACGGGGTTCAGTTTCCAGTTAAATTAGCAGATATTTCTAAAGTAGAGAAATTAAATAATATAAGTATCAATGTTTTTGGTTTAGAATTTAACGATGACAATAAAAAACACAATGTAATTGGACCGTTACATTTTACGAAATCTAGAAAATCCAATCATGTAAATTTACTCTATTTTACTAATGGGAATAATGGACATTACTGTTATATTAAAAATTTGTCTCGACTAGTCAGTAGACAGATCACTTCACGCAATGGTGCTATCCATATATGTGATGGTTGTTTACTATATTTCCCTAGTACTAATGCCCTTACTCTTCATCAGGAAAATGATTGTACACATATTCGTACGGTGTTGCCCAATTCAAACGTATTTAAAAAAGATTGGTTCGGTAAAAATGTTCCTAATGATAAAATATATTTTGATACATTTAATAAAAAGAAGAGAGTTCCTTTTGTAATTTACGCTGACTTCGAATCATTGTTAAAACCAATTTCTTCTTGTTCTGTGGATCCTAATAAATCATCAACCACAAATATTCAGAGACATGATGTGTACAGTTTTGGTTATTATATTAAATGTTCATATAATGATAATCTTTCAAAATATGTAACGTATAGCGGAGAAAATTGTTCTGATGTCTTTTTACGTAAACTTCAAGATGATTTAAAAGTGATATGTAGGAAAAATTGTTTTCAAACTGCACCTCTCCCTCTCACATTTGAAAATAAAAAATATATTGAAAAAGTCACTGTGTGTTACATATGTGAGAAAACTCTAATATCCGAACAACATATTGATCACGATTGGTACACGGGATCTTTTCTTGGAGTATCTCATGAAAATTGTAGTAGAAAATTTCATAAAATTGATTTTATACCTGTTATATTACATAATCTCAGTAATTACGATGCTCATTTTATAGTTCACGCGTTAAATTTTGCCGAAGGCGAAGTTCAAATAATTCCTCAAAATAAGGAAAAATATATCTCTTTTTCAAAAGTTCTCCATGTAAATGATCAAAAAGTAAACTTAAGATTTATCGATTCCTTTAAATTTTTATCAAGTAGTTTAGATTCCTTAGCGAGTAATTTAAACAACGATCAGTTTATTGAACTGCGAAAACAATATCCCAACGAAAACGATTTTAATCTGTTAAAAAGAAAAGGTGTTTTCCCTTATGAATTTATTACTTCATTTGAAACATTAAATTCAACATCACTTCCAGAAATGGAGGATTTTTATAGTTCACTAACTGATTCAACTATTTCTGATGAAGACTACACTCATGCAAAAAAAGTTTGGTCTCAGTTCCAATGTTCGAATATGATGGAATATTCCAACCTGTACCTAAAAACAGATGTATTGCTTTTAAGTGACATATTTGAAAATTTCAGGAATGTTTGTATAAAAACTTATGGATTGGATCCTGCACATTATTATACTGCACCTGGATTAAGCTGGGATGCTATGCTTAAGTTTACACAAACTAAACTAGAGCTGTTAACAGATTTTGATAAAATAGCCTTCATAAAATCGGGTATTAGAGGTGGTGTATCTCAGTGCAGTAATCGTTATGCTAAAGCTAATAATCCCTACATGGAAAATTTTAAAGTTGATGAACCTCTTTCATATCTAACGTATTTAGATGCAAACAATTTGTATGGTTGGGCAATGTCCCAATATCTACCTATTTCCCAATTTGAATGGGTGAAAAATGATGTTGATTTTAATGTATCAATAACTTCAGATATTGGATACATATTAGAAGTAGATTTAGAATATCCTCATTATCTTCATGATAGTCATTCCGATTTTCCGTTATGTCCTGAAAATATTTGTGTTGGTGAATCTAAGGAACGAAAGTTAGTTCCAAATTTAGATGATAAGAAGAAATATATTATACATTATAGAAATCTTATACAATGTTTAGAATTAGGAATAAAATTAACAAAAGTTCATCGAGTTTTAAAATTCAAACAAAGTCCGTGGTTGAAGAAATATATAGATTTAAATACTAATTTACGTACACTGGCAACATCTGATTTCGAAAAAGACTTTTACAAGTTAATGAACAATTCGATATTTGGAAAGACAATGGAAAACATTGAAAAAAGAGTTAATGTGAAGCTTTTAACACATTGGGAAAATAATGGTAAAACAACAGGTGTTCAAAGTTTAATTGCGAAACCTGAATTTCATAGTTTATCAATTTTTTCGGAAAATTTAGTAGCGGTCCAGTTAAAAAAAACAAAACTTTTATTTAATAAACCCATATATTTAGGATTTAGCATATTAGATATTTCAAAAACATTAATGTATGATTTCCACTACAAATATATGAAGAAGAAGTTCCAAAATTTAAAGTTGTTATATACAGACACAGACAGTCTTGTTTATCAGATATTTTGTAGAGATTTTTATGATGAAATTAAACCAGATCTAGAAAACCATTTTGATACCTCCGACTATAAGATAGATAACATTTATGCTTTTCCTTTAGTTAATAAGAAGAAATTAGGATATTTCAAAGATGAACATAATGGTAATATATTTATTGAATTTGTAGGTTTACGATCAAAAATGTATGCTATGAGGGTAAATAATAAAATAATATCAAAAGCCAAAGGGGTTAATAAAAGTGTGATAAAAAAATTAAAGTTTGATAATTATAAGTCTTGCTTATTCGATAAAAATATTCAACTTGCTGAAATGTATCGATTTAAATCCATGAAACATGTTATTTTTACTCAAAAAATTAACAAAATATGTTTGTCATATAATGACTCCAAGCGCTACATTATACCGGACTCAACTGAAACATTAGCTTGGGGTCATTATTCATTAAAGTGATTTACTAACCTAATTTTATAAAGTTATTTTAATAGTGTTTTAATAATATATAATTAGTTAACTAGATTTAAGTAATGTATCTTTATGTGATGTGTGTCTAATAATCTGTTAATCAATATTGAGAAATAAAATTATTTTTATAACTGATGATATTTACTTTTATTTCATATTCCATTCAATTTTAGTTCAGAGTACACGTTTTAATTCCTACATAGTTAATTATGTTTCATTTTGAACATCCTTTCACAGCTATTGTTGCTGGTCCTAGTGGTTGTGGTAAATCAAATTTTGTATGTGGGTTTATTAAAAATATCAAACAAATGTGTAATGTAGGATTTCAAAATATCTTGTGGTGTTATGATGAAATGCAACCACTGTACAATTTCAATAATGTTAATTATTATCAGGGTATTCCTAATTTAAATATGTTTGATGGAAAGGAACCTCAACTTATAATAATTGATGATCTCATGAGGGAAATTGATGGTCGTGTTGTCGATATTTTCACCAAAGGAAGTCATCACCGAAATTTAAGTGTATTTTATATCACTCAAAATTTATTTCACCAGGGAAAAGGGCAACGAGATATCTCATTAAACTCAAGTTACATCATTTACTTCAAAAATCCCCGAGATAGAACACAAATTAGATATCTAAGTCGTCAACTTTCCCCAGAAAACTCAAAGTTTGTTGAGGATGCTTATAGAGATGCCACCAATAAAGCTCATGGTTATCTAATGATTGACTTGAAACAAAATACTGAAGATATGTATCGTTTCAAAACAAATGTATTTCCAAATGAGTACACCATCTGTTACATTGCTAAGAAGGGATATAAATACAGTGCATACCAACAAAAAGATCTCATTTCATAACAATGATTACACGAGTTACTACACATAAAGATTTTCTAAAAGCATTACATGTACTTAAACCGAAATTTCGTAAAGCATTATTAAAATCTTGTAACCAAGAAGAAATAAATTGTATTTGTGAATGCATTTATAATGTTATTCATGGTAAAATACCCATTCCAGATAAAGAAAAACAAAAATTAAATAAATATAAAAACATTCTCAGAAAACTTATTTCTAGAGGAAAAAATAATTTAAGGAAGAAAATAATTATACAGAGAGGTGGTGCTTTCTTACCCATCATCATAGGATCTGTTTTAAGTGCATTATTTAATTCGATTGTCAAATAAAATACATGATGGAGAATGCCAAGAAAATGATATTAATTGAACCTGAAGCAATAGAAAAACTAAAAAATGATAACACAAACAGCAATGTTCATAACTTGTCCCGCTTGGATGAAGAAATGCATAAAGTTTTAAAAACAAAAACCGATGACCGAGAAAAGTGGTCTCTTTATTTACAAGCATTACAAAGATATTTGTATTTTATAAGTCAAGGTCGAAAACCATTTGAAATACCCATACTATCTTTTGGTGAATCAGAAAATAATAAAAATGTGAGTAATCAAGATCAGGGTTCAGAAATTAAACAAGACACCTCGAAGACAGACGAAAACAGTGACATTATCAATGAAAATTACACTAAATCACAATTAATCCAACTTCTACCTAAAACGTATAAAGTAAAAGGCGAACTTTTACTAGATATTTTGATGAAAAATAAAGATAAAATTTACTGGAACCAAGGAGGTACTGTTTTTATCAATAAAAAGGAGATTTACAAAAGCAACATAGTAGACTTACTGAATGATGTTATTAGACCTCTGAAAAATAGCTCTCCTAATGGTTGGGCAGAGTTTGCTTCTGTTTTAAAAGAGTTAAGAATACCTTTGAGTTACATAGGTAACCCAAGAAGAGCGACCTTTATTAATGTTATGTCTAATACTCCCGACTTTGGAAAGAGATTTGAATCAAACGTAGAAAAAGAATCTGAATTTTCTACCCCCCATTCAAGTCCAATTATTAAAGAAAAAGTGAAAAAGAAGATAGACTGGCAGAAATGGACCCCTTATTAGAAATACACAATATTTACTATGATGTATCTCATCCTGCTGGATATGGTAGTTTAAATAAATTAAAAAATGCAATGAAAAGTAAAATGACTGTTAAGGAAATAAAACAATGGTTGGAATCTCAGGAAACATACACCTTACATAAACCAGTACAACGTCGCTTTTCTAGGAACAAATATATCTTATCTAATTTAAACGAACTTTGGCAAGCTGATTTAAGTGATATGAGATCTTACAATGAATATAATGATGGTTATAAATACATTTTGTGTGTTATTGATGTATTCAGTAAATATGCATATGCAAGAGCTATGAAAAGAAAAAATTCCCATACGGTTAAACAATGTCTTGCTAGCATATTTGCGGAAGCGAAAGTTACTCCCACACATTTACAATCAGATAAAGGAACGGAGTTTATTGCAAAAGATGTTCAAATGTTCTTAAAATCACTGAACATTAATTATTATACTACTAATAACCCCGATATTAAAGCAAGTATAGTGGAAAGATTTCAAAGAACTTTAAAAATGAAAATGTGGCGTTACTTTACACATAACGACACTTTTCGTTATATTGACATATTGCAAGATTTGCTTTACTCCTATAATCACAGTTTTCATAGAAGCATAAAAATGAATCCTTGTGATGTAAATTCCAATAACATAATGACAGTTTGGTGTAATTTATATTCTGACAAAAAAGTTAACATACATCAAAATAAAACAAAATATAATCCGAAATTTTGTGTTGGTGATTACGTTAGAATTACAAAATATAAACATATTTTTCAAAAAGGCTATGAAACCAATTGGAGTGATGAAATATTTATTATAACATCAGTTATAGAAAGATCTCCATGTGTGGTATACACTTTGAAAGATCTACAAAATGAAGTTATTACCGGAACATTTTACGAAAAAGAATTACAAAAAGTTCAATATGATTCTAATATGAAACATAGAATAGATAAAATTGTGCGTTCTCGTTACTCTGGTCACAGAAAGGAATTGTTAGTCAAGTGGAAAGGTTATCCAAATAAATTTAATAGTTGGATTTTAGCATCTCACCTGGAAGAATCATGACTGGTGACAGTTTTTATTTAACCTTACCTAGTAACAGTTCTATGACATATTTTCCTGAAAATAAAACAGCAAGTTTTTGTACAAAGTTACCAAAATCAATTAAACTAGATGGAGAATGGTCAGTTGGACTTGTAGAATTTCAATATCCATGTACTATGTTTACTGTTCAAAACCAAGAAAACGTTATATTCATTACCAAAAGAATGAAAGTTCCAGGTGATGAAATGAATGAATCAATTGTAACATACAAAAGTCAAATACCACCATACAGTTATGATAATATCGATGATATTGTATCTACTGTTAATTCTAGAGAATCTTTTAAATTAAGACATGATAAAATATCAAAACATATAACTGTAACCCATGAAGATAAAAAACTGATATCTTTAAAATTTTCACCAAAGTTAAGTCTTCAGTTCGGATTTGATCCAGAAACAAATGTTGCTACTAAAAAAATCGGGCGATTTCCTCCCAATTTATACTTAGGGTTACCATCACAATTATTCATATATTGCGATATCATTGAACCACAAATGGTTGGTGATGTCATATGTTCACTATTAAGAATAGTTCCAATGGACACTGCAAAATATACATATGGGTCAAACAGAATGCAAATTTTTTCTCCACCACATTATGTACCTGTTATGCGAAGAGAATTTGATACAATTGAAATAGATATAAGAACGAACACTGGAGCAAATGTTCCATTTCAATTTGGAACGACTTGCGTTAAACTACATTTCATACGAAAATAATAATGTATTCAAAATATAATAACAATATTTGTCCTTATGAACATTACTATACACATCAAGCTGGGTCTGGTGTAGGGGTAATTTATAAAGGTGCATCACATCAACGTGGACATGGTATTGGAAGTTTTTTAGGTGGATTATTTCGATCTGTTTTGCCTCTTCTATCAAATGGAGCTAAAGTCATCGGTAAAGAAGCATTAAATGCAGGTGTTGGGCTCTTGTCCGATATGACACAGACTAAACCACTTGATGAATCAATCAGAGATCGTCTCAAGGAAGCGACTTCTAACTTAAAAAGGAAAGCTGATGATAAATTAGATCGTGTAATGAGAGGCTCAGGATATAAAAGAAAAAGTCAACAACTAAAAAGTATCAGTCGATCACAACATTCAAAACTGAGAACATTAAGAAAAGGAAAGAAGACTACTAAAAATAATTACATTGAAGATATATTTTCCTAGTTTACAATATGTCATTTTTACATAATCATTCTTGTGAATGTATAAAGTCTGAATTAGATTTATTTGCGTTGCCGGCTACTCAAACTAGTATTGAAAATGGACAATGGATACACTATAAACTAATTTCATCTCTAAGTGATGATGGACCTATAGAATTTCAAATCCCAGGGACTGGTGATGATTACATTGATTTGTCACATACCTTAATACATATAAAAGCAAAAATTCTAAATCAGGACTTAACACCTTTGTTGTCTACAACTACAGTGGCTCCTGTAAATAATTGGCTTCACTCACTATTTAGTCAGTTAGATGTCTATTTAAATCAAAAACTTGTTTCACCACCAAATAATACTTATGGTTATCGTGCATATATTGAAACGTTACTAAACTATGCTCAACCAGCTAAACAATCACATCTTACTTGTGGACTTTGGTATGAAGATACTGCTGGAAACATGAATTCAACGGATGATTCAAACAAAGGATTCATGAAAAGACAAAACCTCGTTAAAGAAAGCAAGGAAGTAGAAATGATAGGACATTTACATGGTGATATATTCAATCAAGAGAAATTTTTAATAAATGGTGTTGAAATGTGTGTAAAGTTAGTAAGATCTCGTGATGCGTTTAATTTGATGTGTTCATCTAATGATGTAAAACTAAAAGTTTCTATTGTAGATGCAACACTTATGATACGAAAAGCTCGTATAAATCCATCTGTTTTGCTTGCTCATCAAAAAGTTTTAGCATCAACTACTGCCAAATATCCTATAACTAGAGCTGAAGTAAAAGTTTTAACTATTCCATCAGGGATTCAAGGTAAAACTCTTGATAATGTTTTCCTTGGACAAGTACCAAAAAGATGTGTAATTGGATTCGTAGACAATACGGCATTCAATGGTATTCTTACAAAAAATCCGTATGATTTTTATAATTACAGTATAAACACGTTCAGTTTATATATTGATGGTATGCAAATTCCATCTAAAGCCCTCCAGCCAGCATTTCATAACAATTTGTTTACTTCAACATACCATACTTTGTTTTCTGGAACTGGAATCCATTTCTTGAATGATGGAAACGGAATTTCTAGAGATAATTATGCGAATGGTTACTGTCTAATGGCTTTTGACTTAACTCCAGACTTATCAGCTAATTCAACTGCTCACTGGAATCTTATACGACATGGTAGTGTTCGATTAGAAGTTCGATTTGAAACAGCTCTCACACAAACTGTTAACTGTATGGTATATGCTGAATTTGATAATATTATTGAAATTGATAAAAACAGGAATGTTACTGTAGATTTTAGTAGTTAAATTTAGAGTGTGTAGGACTACGTACATATTGTTATTACTATCATGGATACTTTACAAATTCAAAAATACATGAAAAAAATATATCATTCCTTAGAATTTAATGTGTTTGCTGCGAATAGAATACCAATTCATGTAACAACACCTGTTTACATGATCAGTAATCTTGACTCCGATACTGAACCTGGATCACATTGGGTAGCAATATACGTAAATACAGATGGTATTGGTGAATATTTTGATAGCTTTGGTCGTAAACCTGATGGTTATCATTTAGCATTTTTAAGAAGAAATACAAACTGGTATATCTATAACAATAAGCCTATACAAAGCATATTTTCATCTGTTTGTGGTGAATATTGTTTGCTTTACTTATATTTTAAGTTAAGAGGAATGAGTTTAAGAGATTTTATAGAAATGTTTAGTAACAATTTGATAAATAATGATATATTGTTAAAAGAAATGTTTAAGTCCTTTATGATGTAATTTTATAATGTTAAAAATGTATGTAATAATAAAAAATATGTATAAAAATTTACTATGACTTTTATTTGTGTAACCTATCTGCTAAGGAACAAAAAACCAAAGGGAAAAGATAAAGGAAACAAGAAAATGCTTAAAAAGTGTTTTTTATTCAATAAACGATTTTATATTACATTTACAAGAAAACTTAAAATTACTTAAAAAGTTAGTTTTGTATAATATTTCATATGTTTTAATTTTTTTTAAATCATAAATTTCATCTTTATTTAAGTGTGTTGCTTTCGATCCATCATCCGCGCTAGATGAAACATAGGATATGGATTCAATAATCGGATTCGGAAGTTCCACTGTCGAGGACATTTTTGTTTTAGCTTTCTTGTTTGGTGTGGTGAAGAATTCGTCAATGAATTCATTGTTTGTTCTCTTACTTGAACTTTGTTGGTATGGAGGAATCTCAAAGCATTTTTATTTTTTATTGCTTACCGTATATTTTTGGCACCCCGGTGCATTCGATATGCTCTTTGTTATTTCGTAAACTAATTGTCGAGTTTTTCTATGTATTGAATCGTTTGTTGGTTTTGTGAAATATTTCACACGTACATCCGCATGTTTCCATTGCTCTGATTTGTTTATGTTTTCAATTTTTTAAATTCATAAATTTCAACTTTAATTAAGTGCGTTGTTTTCGATCCATCATCCGCGTTAGATGAAACATAGGATATGGAATCAATATTCAGATTCGGACGTTCCCACTATCGAGGACTTTTTTGTTTTAGCTTTCTTGTTTGGTGTGGTGAAGAATTCGTCAATGGATTCATTGTTTGTTCTCTTGCTTGAACTTTGTTGGTATGGAGGAATCTCAAAGCATTTTTATTTTTTATTGCTTACCGTATATTTTTGGCACCCCGGTGCATTCGATATGCTCTTTGTTATATCGTAAACTAATTGTCGAGTTTTTCTATGTATGGAATCGTTTGTTGGTTTTGTGAAATATTTCACACGTACATCCGCATGTTTCCATTGTTCAGATGGCTCTATGTTTTCAATTTTTTTTAATTCATAAATTTCAACTTTAATTAAGTGCGTCGCTTTTGATCCATCATCCGCGTTAGATGAAACATAGGATATAGAATCAATGTTTGGATTCGGACGTCCCACTGTCGAGGACTTTTTTGTTTTAGCTTTCTTGTTTGGTGTGGTGAAGAATTCGTCAATGGATTCATTGTTTGTTCTCTTGCTTGAACTTGAACTTTGTTGGTATGGAGGAATCTCATCTTCATCAGACAAAGGGAAGTAGTAGTTTTTAAATGTATTTTCATCGAATGCAACATTACATTCGGATTCAGGAATCTGTAACTAAGGAAAGATATGCAACGTTAGTATAAAAAAGATATTACTTAAGAAAATTAAACAAAAATGTAGATTGAAGAACATTATAGTAAAATGATTATTAATGTGTTACTTACCTCCATAGTTATGGATGTTATTGAGTCTTGTGTGTTGATAGGTATTGAATACGAATTCAGAGGAAGAAGTGTGAAGAAAGTAGTGATGTATATGGGTATTTATACCAGTAATGTCAATTTAGCAATGGATTTTTAATAGATATTATTAGTTAATAGTAACTTGTCTTGGAATGTGGTAGATGTTATGTTACTGGTTTTGGAATATAATGTGGTGAGTCATACAATAATAGAGTCATTAGTTGTTGGTAATTAATGAAGGAATAATTAACAAATAAAGTAGGACACACATTCGCGGATGTTTATCTCCGGATCCGTTGCAGATACGAAGCTGGGGATGCGTGCAATCGCTCCAAGTGACCCCCTAAACCTTTTTTTTTTTTTTTTTTTTTTTTTTTTTTTTAGCCCTGTGTTAAACCCCGGAGTTTCGGATTTAGGTGAGCCAGAGTTGGGTGAGCCAGAACTCTCGAATCCCTACTACTCATGTCTGACCTATAGACCAAATTCTAACCACTTCCAGATGACCTCGAAGGTTCAAATTTGGCATCCAGAAAGGTAGTTATGTAAATACAAATAAAAAACCAGTAAATTTTAACATTTCACATGTGATAGATAGATTTTAGTGCTCTAAATATCGATTTTTGAACGTCAATACCTAAATAACCGTTTGAGGTATATTTATGAAATTTGAAGCTGATGTATATCTTGCAAGTCTCAATGCATGAGCCAAATTTGAAGTGTTAATGCACAGCAGTTTTTGAATGATGAGGAGTCAAAAGTGGCTCTAATTGGTTCTTCTAAATATACGCACGGTGCAGTCCCCTCCCTGGAACTAGACTTAACATGCTCCCGCATGTCTATAGTGTTTGCTCAATGTTGATTTAATCGATTTTCTCCTGAAAGGAACATGTAAGACAACAATAAAATTTCCAATTTTACAGACCTTCTAGAGCAGATGCCGCAAAAACTATACAAGATATAGAAAAACTTGACGATCTCACCTGTAGCAAATTGAATAAGCTTTTTTTGGTTCATAGTAGTCATGTCACTAGGACGCATAGTTTCCGAGGATTAAGTGAAAAACCGAAAAGTGGTACCTTTAAACCCCCCTCTCCCCGCCGGCTCAAGGGCTAAGGGCGGGGACTTTTGCTATGTTCACCACCTAACTAGGCTAAATAAAGTCCCGAGGTCAGAAATTGTGTTCCACGGATTTCTCTCTACACCGTCGTTAAGGCATTCATTGACTGGACTAACAGTATTAGACCAATTATTGCTTCAATTATTGGTTGATTTCCCTGAGGAACTATCGGCAAGAAGAAACTCCGACACAACATGACCCCGTAATTGAAGAGGGTTCCCGAGAGTGAGATACGACGGCATATGACTGGAGCGGTTTATTTAAGGGGGTAAAACGGTATCCACGCGTACGAAGTCGCGGGCGGGCGCTAGTTCCTAATATTTATTTTGAAACCGATACAAAATTTTATCTTATTTTTACATGGACTAAATTTTTAAAAAGCGGCAAGTACAGAAAAGATAACTTTTAGAAGTCCAACACCACAAACCGCCAAGGTTAGTGACGACTGAGTGTTCCGGCGTTTCTTCTCAGCACTTGTCATAATGTTTGTCTCGAAGCGCTGCTGGTAGAGCCTAAAAGATAAGGAGACATGTAAAGTGCCCCTTAAGGGCTACCTTTTATCTTTGATGTTCATTAGTGCCAAAGTACTGGTCAAAATGGAATGAATATTTTTGATTTAGATTGTTTGACTCATTGTTGTGTATTTCAATTTCACTTGATATAAACATCATTCTTGCGTCATGTAGATAGTGAAAAGCATCCTCCTTATAGTCTCATGTCCCTGAAACTGAAACACACTGATAAACTGAAAAAAAAACTTTCTAATTTATTGAATTCATATCATTAGATATGCAAATAAGTACTCATATTTTGTCACCCCTGTACGCGGAAGTAGCGGAAAGCTTACAAAGCTCGGCTCTCCAAGCGCTGCGCGGCGAAACGCAAAGCTCCCCAAAAATTCGATTCAATGTTTGTTATGTAACTGAAAAATGTGAGAGAACTCCTTGAATTTGAATCCATTCATATTTTTATTAATTATATTTTATCATTTGCAACTAATTGTGATATTTGTATGCTAATATGGCTGATGTTAAAAATTAAACTTGCCGACGGGGTAAATATTTGCTCTGTTCACATTTCTGAACTCGCTTGCTTGCTGGTGTGCTCCCTACACCAGAATTATATTTTTGTTGCAAAAGTGCCTATTCGTATTATAATAACGCAAGTATGCAGCACAATGTTTACTTTGATATAGCTGACATTCGATTTTTGCACAAAGCTGTAAGTACTTTTAATAAATCGAGCAAAACCATGATATCAGAAACAAAGTAACCTTACTGTAGGTATTAATCAAAAAGTATACGTGCATGTTATTCATACATCGAGCAGCGAAAAAAGAAATGAATGCAAATCACTCCGCTTCCGTTTCCGGGAAGAAAGTAATGATATTCAATTCAGAATTTTTATCTACCATCCCCTTTGCCCTATAAGCAGACCTTGAAGACTGCTGCTATAACTTGTGTATATTATACACCAGCTAAGCCCGCGACTTCGTACGCGTGAAAATAGTTTCAATAATATTTCCCGTTTTTACAACATTTTTCTTTACTGCTCCGTCCCTATTGGCTATACGATGGTGTTAAATATATAGCCTAAAGCCTTCCTCGATAAATGGGCTATCCAACACAAAAGTATTTTTTCAAATCGAACTAGAAGTTCCTGAGATTAGCGCGTTCAAACAAACTCTTCAGCTTTATAATATTAGTATAGACATAGATTACGTCATTATTATACGCAGTGGCAGCGGAAAGCTCGCAAAGCTCGCGCAGCTTCACATAAATTCAATTCAAATGTTTGTCGTTATGTAACTTCTCAAGCTGAATAGAACTCATGCCAATGATTTCATTTCTTTTCTAAGCACTTTGTGGATACTGCGCTGTGTAAGGCATATTTTCTTAAGATAATCCAGTCTCTAGTAAATTCACATTATTTTTAATAACACTCGGAAAATTTCAGTCGGGTAATTTTCCAAAAAATGTTTTTAACAACAGTCTGAGGTCTTAATGGTGTAAGACTCTATGAGCCAAAATAGGTGACTCGCATGAAGCTTATTTCTTAGAATAATGGCTTACCTAGTGACTCAAACAGGACGATTTTGAGTATTTATCAGCTGTGGTATAAACGTGTGGTGGTGAGAAAAGTATAGATAATACCCTCGAATAGTGTCCATATCAAAAGAAAATGTCTAATTATAAGAGGGTTAAAGCCACAATAATATAATAAATCCAGTATTGTTGTAGCCCCGCCCAAATATGTAACAAAAACTTTTGTTAACACAACTTATCAACCCTACCCACGCTCCAGATTCCTTAAAATCCCAGAAATTATTCGCCAAGAATGCGCCTCCCGCGCCAAGGATAAAACTTGGTAAGGATTTACAATGGGTGTACTTTCCTGGGAGATAAACGCGTCTGTGTGCGTGGAAGTTTACGATAATGGTGTGTGTGTGAGTTGAATCGATGTTACAAGGTTTTTGTAATTCGAGCTTTTGATATTTGTAGTACTAAAGCTAATGGGAACTTTTAAAATGTTACATTATAATGTTTTTGGCAGTTTCGCGTAATATCGTTTTCAAATTTGTGCTAAAAGCTTTTCTGTTCTTATGAAAATTCTCTTATTTTATATTTTGTATTTGATCCATGAAATATTATAGAGCCTACCTAACATTTGTAGTGTAAAATACTAAGTTTTTATAACACGCAAGTGTTTATTCGCATAAAATAAACTTGGCGTTAAAAATCTGACACGGTTCTCTTTGACGAAGTTTTTCTTTTTAAGCTGTTTAAATAAGCATAGTTCGCGTTCATGTTTCGGTTAAAAGTAATAACCAATTTGTTATTTTGTTATTATTTTGATGTTAATTACAGCCAGATTTGGTCAACATCAAATATTGATATTTAATTTTAATTTTATTAAATTTCATGTCAAATTCACGCATGGATTCTGAAAATAATAATTAAGGTCGAAGCATTATTGAAATCCGATACAAGCAGCTTTCACGGAATTTCTGGAAAACCAGATTCACGGATTTTCGAAGCCTATTAGAGCCAGTATCGGATTGGCGTAAGCCGAAAAATTCAATATATCACGCGCTACCAGGAACTATGCTACGTATATGCGTTGGGTCACGCAAATACAATTGACACAGAGCTTGTTACCAGTAGCCAGGTTGATACAAGTTATAGGTGACTTGTGATAGTTACGAGTAAAGTGTACCTCTATGTCATGAATTTAGCTAAGTGAAAGACAACATTTTGATTTGTTATCATTTGAATTTTCTTTCTTTTCGATTATTCCAAAATAGCTCTCTGTTTGACATTATGCACCTGTTGTTGGTTGATGAAGTAAGTTCTAAAGTAGGCTTTCTGCTTATCTAATATGGTAACAACTATAACTGTAGTGTACGTTGGGATTGAAAAATAATCTTCTCAGAAATAGGTAATCTATTTTTATTCGTTCCAGGACTATGATTTCGTGTATTTGAATTTAACAACAATATTTCCTTTTACCCATCTCATAAAAGTATCCCTGTTTATCGCTATCATATTACCAGCTTCCCATGAATTTTCTTGCACGTGCCTACTTCCACGAAATCCCACAATTATTCGGCTAGTGAGTCCGCTCAATGCCATACGTCAGGATGAACTGTCCTCTACTGAGAGCGTCCTCATATTTTCGGAGAGCTGTTTTTTCTCGCTTAAGCTTAACAAGCTGCGACGGCTGAATTATGACGTCATGAAAGAAGTTTCGCCCGAAGCAATGGACTAATTAAATTCGCAATGTTTTATGCGCGCATTTTGTTTACTTTAGTTTTGGAGTCATTGTTTTGTAAAGTGCATTCGTTATTAAATTGAAGCAGACTGCAGCTGTTTGTTTGCAAAACATTCATTAACTTTGTAATTTTATTAAGGTATTTATTAAAACTAATAGTAGGAGGTAGCTTAAATAACAACTCTAGCGTTCAACTTAATGTACCGGAAGTAGTCATGTGTGAAAATGCTGTTTTGTTCTGAATCATTGTGTGGAGCTTTTATAGCAGCTTATATTATTGTCTGACTTCAGTTTTTCCAGTCTTTACAAAAATCAAAATAATGAGAGCTAAGTTATAAATAGTGTGTATGAACGACAAACTTTACCATCAATTTATAGAAGTACTAATTCAACCAGGCCTACAGCTAGCTAACCTAACCTAACCATGCACATTACACTACACGTCATCTTTGTTACACCACCTCACATAGCTGTTTAAGATGCCACAGTGTACCTTCATATGCCATTGTCCGTACCCGGTTTTCCTCCAAAGTATGAGCCATCGTCCTGTACCGACGCGGTTTTTCCCCAAAATATTTTTTCATCTTAAAAACGGGGAGCAGGTGCTGAAATAACATTTACTGGAGTGCGCATACACGATGAACTATCCCATTACGCTTTCATACTGCGATGCAGCCTTATTATGTTTGCATGCGCCCTCGCAGCCGATTGCGAAAATGCTTTTGTTGTTTCATGGTCTTAAATAAATTATTTTGAAAGGTCGGGAAGTAAAGTAAGTAAAGAGTTCGATGTTATGTCGATGTTGTTTGGTTGGGTTGATATGAAGTGGGATTTAAAACCTTATTAGGCTTATTAAGTGACTAGCTTTCCGACCGCGGCTTCGCCCGCGTGGAATTTTGTCTATCACAGAAAAACTTTATCGCGCGCGTCTCTGTTTCAAAAACCGGGATAAAAACTATCCTATGTCCTTTTCCGGGACTCATACTATCTCTATGCTAAATTTCATCAAAATCGGTTCAGTGGTCTGAAAGTGAGACAGACTGACAGACAGAGTTACTTTCGCATTTTTAATATTAGTATAGATATGTGCTGCTAATGCTAGCAAGAACTTTTGATATTTTACTCTATGACAGTTCTAGCTTCTCTAGATTTACTAACGAACAGCAGTGGACTGCCAGTGACTTATATTATGATGTTGAATTTTAAAGAGTTTTAAGTACTTCTTAAAGATTCGAAAAAGTTATACAAAGTAGGTAAGTTCTTATGCAAGCAATAAAATAAATTACACCATTTTTTATTTCCGACTGTATACTGTACAACAAGTAATTGGCGTGGGATAACATGGTGAATAATGGGTTCCTAGTAACTGCTCACAACGTATACCCTTAATCTTCGGATACAATGATCAGCCTCGTCTCCGAATCCCGAACATAACGCGAATCAATTAGCAAACAAAACCGCGTACAACTGACACATTTTGACACACCATTGTTCAAAAGTAGGTCATGATCCTCATCGGAACCTGCGCGGCGCTCCGTACGCGGCCCGAACTCACCGCCCGCGACAAAAACAGTCGGCGCAAGAAGTCGCGCAATAATTCAGTCGGCCACTCAAACATTCATCATGCCCGTTTTTAGGGCTTAGGGCTGTCACGTACACAATGCAGGATTTTTCCGAAAAAGTTGCTAAAGAGATTACGGGGGTCTGAATAAGTTATGTTTAAAAATAATGACTTTGTCACGTGCCAGGTGAAATTGAGATTTGTTTTAGTCTAAGTGATGCGATTTAAAAAAATATCGTAAATCATTCATAATTCTGTAAATTGCTACCATAACAGCAATAACCTTACTGAAAATATTGGGCAACGTTGTAGATAGCGTGTGTGCATGCCGAAACACATCAGCTGAAATTTGTTTTTAATTAATAATTCCATTTTAACACTTTTGCTATGTACACTAAATACGTCCAATGTCATGAACACTCCAAGTTTAACTGGGAATTAAAGTTAAAACCTTTTCCGTGTAAGTTAAACCACGGAGCCAGTGCGCCGAGGAGACGTCGATTTGTCGCTAGAATTCGGCACATCCTCTCAATTTCACACATTAATCAATTAAAGTTACGGCGCAGCAGCCCTGCCCCAGCGGGCTCGCGTTACGTGTCTAATGACGTCACTTGTAGGGCTGCCAGGGAAAATAATTCCCACTAAAATAACATAAATAATGAATAGGGGCTAATTACTCGTATTGTTGTTAATGCAATTTGAAAATTATGTTTTCACAAACACAGTTCATCTGACCAAAAAGTTAGCACCGTAATTTGTTGTCTGCTAAAACTTAAATACGTAAGTACGTGTTAGTGGTGTAGTTGGTTTCGATATTTACTCACGTGGTATCTATTACCTCATGGTGTACATAGTTTATTAAGAATGTTACAGATTACAATGATTGAATTAATAACATAACTTTTATGGCCCAATGGCCATCAGCTCTACGAGCTTTGTGCCCTGTCATTTCCATACAAAAGATCATAGCTATAAGATAGAGGACGACAATGATGTCACAATATTTGTTTAGATTTTATTATCATTTGTAATGTGCAACCCTATCCCCAGCGGATTCGCGTTACGTGTCTGATGACGTCACATCCAGGGCTGCCATGAAAAAATAATTGCGCGCGGGTTGAGGGGACGATAATAAGAACTGTTTGCGAGGAAAATGTAGCGCGACGCGGATTATTTTTCTTTGTCAAATTTAATTAGGATTCGACACTTTAAACCGAAGCAGCTGGGTCCTAATTAAAATGATAATGAGCTTTTGATACAGGGCATGTTTCTTTTATTTTTATTTAAGGTGTGGCTTTTTTGGTTGGTTTGAAAAATTTGTTTAAAAACCTTTTAAAGTATGTAATGCATTAACGATAACGACTGACTGCTAATACACTTTTGCATATTTTATCACAATAATTTTGTGATAAATAACTATGCAACACCAAAAAAATCACTGATACCCCGAGTGATGATTCGTATTAGGTATACTTAGTAAACAACAGAAAACAAATTCATAACTTCGTATCACGTCCCAAAACATAAATAATAGAAATCTTACTTTATTTACGTTCCGCAACATTTGGTTGAGGGTACTTATAAAATTTTATCATTGATGTGTACAAAAGTCATCAGAGCATTTAGATTACTCATAAATCTACAAAATGCCGCGTGTATGTGTTAATTCTCCTGACTTATTTTGTTACGTTTGCGGTCAATTTACCCCTAAAAGGCAATCACAAATCACCAGATTTTCATGAAAAAATTAACAGGATGCTGGATGCGTATCACAAACTAGGATGCAATATGTCATTTCTTACACTCCCATTTAAGTTTATTTCTGGATAACATGGGTTCAGTAAGTGATGAACACGGAGAAAGATTTCATCAAGAAATAGCAGAGTATGAGAAGCGTTACCAAGGTAGATGGGAGCCAGGGATGCTTGCAAATTACTGTTGGAGCCTCCAGAGGGATACTGACACTACTGACCATAAGAGGAAAGCCAATCGTTCAAAAAAAAATTTTTTTTAATGTAGAATAACAATCTATGTCCATATTTCGTACAATTTTAAATAAAATCAATAAATGCGTTTCATTAATAAACTTGATGTGATACAACAATTTTATTTCAATATTTCAAACAATATTAAGGTGGTGAATCATAATTACATACTGTGAACCCAGTGAATTTTTTTTTTAATTTGTTGCATAGTGAATTAAATAGGTACCTTCAAATAAAAATTCAAGTATTATTGATATAAAATGTGAGTGGGATGGCTAATATAATTTTATCATTTTCTTTGTAACATTCATAAAGTAACCTCTTTCTTTTATTGTAGGTAATAAACTTGGATCTCATATCAGTCAGATCATTGTTTAATATTGATACATTTCTGATGAAAATACAGGCATTATATTGAAGAAAACTAGGCCAACAAGATGACGACAAGCCCTGCCTAGTTTGGGGCCCACTGTTATTGTAAATACCTACGTTATCTTGTTCTGTTGTAATGCACCATTTTGCACTTGTGTTATGTTGTAACTTGGGTCTATTTAAATTAATTTTAAAATATCAACATGAGTGAATTTTTGTGATTCGCAATACAAAATGCCTATAAAAAGATATTAACAGGCAACCCTGCCGCTTAACCCTTGCGGTGCCGCGCGATTAGATTACGTCAATGCGCTGAATAAATTACGCATCTCGGCTCGCCTGACGCGCGCAACCGCAGGCGAATGCTATACTCTGCCGTAAATCTTAAATGTTCCAGCTTTGTTGGGGAAGATACTTCAATTATTTGAATACATTTTAAACAATCCAAGTCACTTTCGACGCTTTCTCTACTACCTTTATTTACTAAGTTTGTATGTATAGGTACTCGTATGTCATTTGTAATTTTCTGTACTTGAAGTCATACTCATAGTTCGTAAACTACCAGAACCTAAGCGGTGGTAGATTACTTACTAGTTCGTTCGTTTCAGCCGAAAGACGTCCACTGCTGGACAAAGGCCTCCCCCAAGGAGTAGTACTTACTAGTACTACTACTATATTACTACTACTGTATAAAAAAACGAATATTATTATAATTTATGAACCCTTCAAAAACCCTAAAAACACAAATAAAACGATTTTCCGACCATGTCTAATTATTACGCCTTTCTTTGGGCTAAAGAGGCAAATAGTGATGCCTAACGGGCAGAATATGCTGAAATTGTTAAAGAAAAATAAATTATACGTGTAGATTTTAAAACAAATATAAAAACAAATTTTTTCAGACGAACGCAATGTCGTTATCTACTGCCGCTAAAAATACTCCAGTTTTCAATGACAAGGGGGCATTCTAAAATTATGTAGGCTTGACTGAGTTTCGTCAAAAAAGGTTGGGAAACTGTGCCTTTGGGGTTGGATCCTGCGAATTCTGTGGCTTCTATCTGATTACAACGTGTCTAAATTATTTCGCCGCGCATGGTTAGGGCGGGTGCGAATCGTTTTGTACGAATATCACGGCTTATCTAACGTGATGTCATAAAAATTGTTGAAGAGGTTAAGTTTTTGAAACGCAATGCGTGATTGTCTGGCTCAAAACATAACATTTAATTAAATTAAACAATTACTAGGGACAATCATGTCGTTTTTGTTGTGGTTATCATTGCGAGAGGGAGGCCATTGCCCAGCAGTGGACGTCGACTGAAACGAACGAACGAATCATATCTCAAGGGCGCTACGGTCACTAAATAGAAATGAACATTTATTAGGTAGGCATTATTGTACATTATTGTATGACCACTCAAAAAGCAAGTAGGTACTTAAAGCAATAGAATACAGTGATGGGATTTATATATGTTACAGGAAATGTATGAAATCCGTCATTGTATACAATTCCTAGGAATTGTGTATATGTCCTAAAATCACCCGGAAATGCGTGATGTAAATTATATTAGACACATTTCCTAGGAAAATTACACATTTCCTAAACAGCAATCGGAAATGTAATTAAGATATTTTTTTTTACACAAAATTATTTTTATTACGCCACTTTTTGTTCTCCGAAACTTAAATGGCGCTACCGCGCCGCGGCAGCTGTATATGTGTAAGGTCGCAAGTCTAACCTAACCTAACCGAGACTTTGTTATCCAGCTACAGGAGTACTAAAACCTTCATGCCAATAATAGTTTAATAAAAGAGATGTTAAAATTAGGGATTTCCAATACTTCAGCGTAATATGCGTGATGCCGAAAGAAAGGCATGCCAATAAATTTTAGGCAAATATTTTTTTCAGCCAAAGTATAATAGTGTGAAAACAACTGTCAGGCTAAACAATAATAAATTATTGTGAGTTAAAAGTACCTATCGGCCAATGTGGTTTGGCTAAATTAAATTTTATGCGTACCGAGGGGCACCCGATCACGCGACCGCGCTTGTGCCGCTTAGTTTTATAAATTTCCTAATACAATATTGGAATTCTATAAAATTCCTAGGAAAAGTATACATTTCCTAGGATATGTGCGTATTAAAAAATCTCTGAAGCAATATTTTATACATTTCCTAAATAGCTTCGGAATTGTATACATTTCCTAGGAATAGTATACAATTCCTAGAATTCATACATTTCCTGTAACATATACATATTTATTATTCAAAAACACAACGAACGTATTTCTTCCTTTTGAGTTTAACCAACTGCCCCAAAGGAGGCTCTGGTTATACCGACGTATCCTGGCAACCGCAAACCCTTCGTTAGATTACACACAATCTCGGAATCGTTTCGTGCAGCAATAATCGCCGGATGAATTGTTTATCGCCGGGTCTACCGTTGGGTCTACCGCTGTGTATCATTGGATTGCTAAGGAAATATGTAGGTGTACGAATATGAGAGTTTGGCTTTCAAACCTGCGAATGTTATAAGGGATTACTTTAACACATTCGTGGTTTTAGGAAGCTAATAGCTAGTGACAAAAATCACTTTAAATTATTTCTATACTGCACAGTGCACATGAAATAAATAATATAGATAAGATTATAGTTTCACATTCATAGGATAATTATTTTCCTATTAAAACATATTTTATTTATAACATTATTTTATGTGATTTATTTCCTCAAAGTGAGACGATAATAACATTATTTGCTTATCAATAGTTCACTCTGCATGGATACGCAACATTTTGAGATAAGAACCAAAATGTACATAACTATACTTAGATTTTTATTATAATGTTCTTAATTATTTTGAAATAATGTAAGCGAAATGTTGGAAATTCCTATCTAATTAGTTTTGTTTCATGAGTTTCAGAATTAGTAAGCCACTGGCTATCCTTTACATGTACATATTTGAAATCTATCATTCAAACTGATTCGATACTATCCCACTAATTATTAATGTTCACTGATCAAAGGCCTCTCGGCCCAATTGACCCCAGCTTCGATCGGGCTCACACCAGTCTAATGAGGGTTAATTACACGCCATACAAAATGGATCCTGATGTATGTATAGTGTTGTGTATAAATAGAAATTATAGCTTCATTTACCGGTCCGGTACCGCTACCCTCCAATCAACAATAACAAAAACAACCACAAAAGAACAAGACAAAACACACTAAAAATTTGCACCTACAATGTACGATCATTATCATCCTATGAAAGGTATCTTGAATTAACCTATGCTCTCAAAAACATCAACTGTGACATAATAGGCTTGTCAGAAGTAAGACGAATGGGCTGCAACATCGAAGAATACCAAGACTATATTTTGTGTTACATTGGTCAAACAAAAGGCCAACACGGAGTAGGATTTCTTATTAAAAAAGAGCACAAAAATAAAATAACTAAATTTACGGGAATCTCAGAAAGAGTAGCAATATTACAACTGGAGTTTGATGGCTTTCCAATCTCTCTGATACAAGCTTATGCACCAACTGAGAGTGCAAACGAAGATGATCTTTGTAAATTCTATGAAGACCTAAATCAAGCCCACTCGTTAATAGATAACAGATTGTTGGTAATGGGAGATTTCAACGCAAAAATAGGCCACGAAAAAATAAACAATAACCAAATCATAGGTCAATTCAGCTTTGGAAAAAGAAACGAAAGAGGCGAAAGACTAATAGAATTTGCTTCCGAATACAGACTAGCAATTATGAATACTTTCTTCAAAAAAAGGAACAATAGAAAATGGACCTGGATATCCCCGGACAAAAAAACAACCAACGAAATTGATTTCATTATGACAAATACTCCAAGAATTGTAATGAATGTTGAGGTTATTAACAACTTAAAATTTCCCTCTGACCATAGGCTCGTCAGAGCAACTATTGCGCTGAAAACACCGAAAATGTCTAGAAAAAACTTCAGAAACACAACAAACAAACCCAAAACAAGCGAAGACATTGACAAATACTTGAAAAGTCTTAGCGAAATCATGAATTCCTCAGACAAACTAATCAAAGCTACCGACGTACAGGCCTACTACAATCAGCTCGAAAACGCTATATTAGACAGCCTGAAAACACATCATGAAACAGAAAACAAACCAAATAAAATTTTCAGCAAAGACACAGAACTACTAATCAGAAGACGAACAGAGTTAATCAAGACACAAAACAAGAACAACGAACTGAAAGCGGAACTTAGCCGACTGTACAAAGCCACAAATAAAGCAATAAAAAAGGATTACAACAAATACAGATACAACATCATAACAAAAAATTTAGCCAAGTACAGGAGTACAAAAAGGGCGTTCAAGGAGCTAACCACACATAAAGACTGGATACAGAACCTTAACCACAAATCAGAGGAAACCAAGTCAAGAAAAAAAGTGATAGAACATGCTACAAACTTCTATAGAAACCTATACAAGAATAGGGACAACACTATCACTGATAATAATCAAGAGACTAACGAAACAAAAACTAACACGGTCCACTCAATCGATGAATGGGAGGTGTACACACATATAAAACAATTAAAAAACGAAAAAAGTCCCGGTTCTGATGGAATCAGTAATGAAGCTATAAAAATTGGAGCACCAGTCTTAGTATACCACCTGACTAAACTATTTAATATGATTCTAGAATCAGAAACAGTTCCGAAAAAATGGTGCTCGTCAGACATCATTCTAATTTTTAAAAAAAGGCGACCCGTGCGACATAGGTAACTATAGGCCAATCAGTCTTCTTGCAAGTACCTACAAACTCTTTGCTTCAATATTACTCAAACGAATAGCTCAAGAAATTGACAGCTCACAACCTATAGAGCAAGCAGGTTTTCGCTCAGGTTTCAGCACTACCGACCATCTACAGACAATAGAACAAGTAATAGAAAAATACAGGGAATTTAACAGACCCCTTTATGTGGCCTTTATAGATTATAGTAAAGCCTTCGATAGCATTAGCCACAGTTCCATCTGGAAGTCACTCAACTCACTAACAATAGATCAGAAATATATTAACATAATAAAAAACATATATGAAAACAGTACAAACAGAGTAAAACTCGAGACCTGTGGCGAACCTTTCAAGGTTGAACGTGGTGTGAGACAGGGTGATCCACTATCTCCAAAACTTTTTATAGCGGTGTTGCAAGGCATTTTCAGCAAAATAAATTGGGCACAAAAGGGCATACTGATCAACGGAAAGTATCTTAACCATCTAAGATTTGCAGATGACATTGCTGTATTGGCCGAAACGCCTAAAGACCTAGAGGAAATGGTAACAACACTAGATCAGGAAAGTAAAAAAGTCGGCCTTGATATGAATACAAGCAAGACAAAAATAATGACTAACTATCACAAAAGACCAATACAAGTGAACGGCCACAAAATAGAATATGTTGACAGCTATATTTATTTGGGAAAACAAGTCTCTTTTAATACGAACAGTAACTTGGAAGAAATAACGAGAAGAATATCTATAACTTGGAAAAAATTTTGGTCGCTAAAAGAAATATTAAAAGGCAACTACAGCCTACACATGAAAAAAATTGTGATGGACACTTGCATTATGCCCTGCCTTTTATACGGATGTCAGACTTGGGTATTCACAAAAAATATTAAACAAAAAATCAGGAATACACAAAGAGCAATGGAGAGAAGCATACTACGGATCAGGAAGATACATAAAGTACGAAGTGAAGTGATAAGGAAAAAAACAAAGGTTACGGATGCATTGAGACACGCACTAGAACTGAAGTGGAAATGGGCTGGTCACATGGCACGCTGCACTGATGGAAGATGGACATTGGAAACCACCAAATGGAAAGGACCATCAGGCAAAAGAAAGGCAGGTAGACCGAAACAGCGATGGGAAGATGACATTGTGCAGACGGGTGGGAAAGACTGGATCGACCTAGGCGCGGACAGGGCAAGATGGAAAGGATTGGAGGAGGCCTATACCCAAAACGGGGTCCATACCCTTAATTAGATTAAACTCTTAATATGTCATTGCAAAAATCTGAAATGTTATTCAAGGTTTGGAATAAAAGGCTTTATTATTATTATTATTATTACCGGTCACAATGGTATTCTTACGATAGTATAAATTATTTTGCATTTCGCATGATCAGTGTGCAGGTGTTCAACAAGGTTGGCGGCGAATTTTAATCAAAACCACATCTTTTGAAAATGTCCATTCGAATGTAGATTGCCACTTTCAATCAGCTAAATTATCTTTCGTCATCTTAACGTACCCATTTAAGAGCACCTCCCAATTTGCGACGTGAAGAAGCACTGCACTGTCGACACTGTCACTGTGTCACTGTCACTGTGTCATTGTCACTGTGTCACTGTCACTGTGTCATTGTCACTGTGTCACTGTCACTGTCACTGTGTCACTGCAGCCCACCATCACGCCTCTAATTTCAAGGCGCCCTAAAAGTCACAAAATAACTTTTATCTGTAGCATAATTTTGACATATTGACACTCAAAATGGAATCCTAGAATATCTCAGAAATGATAATAGTATCCAAAAACCCCGAGGCGATCAGGTGAAAATACGCAAAAATATATCAGTAGGCGAGCTGCGTTTTGATAAACATGATCGGATTTTGGGAGATTGGATTTACGCGTAACATGGCGGCGCAAGATTTGCCAATATCCTGCGTAATGTAGCGATGTGTCCTTGTCGAACCCTTGCCAGTGTACCTAGAGATAAATGAATCTTGCGTGATTGTTAATAGATCCACTGGCTGGGTTTTTATTGGCGGTCAAACTGTATAGATGGTAGTTACACGGGGTTAAAATTATGTTTCCGTGTACACAGCTGGTTAGCAATAAAGCAAAGAAGTATGATTGTCAGTTTTTTGGCTGCAGTCTATCTGCACAACTGCTCCTCCTTCTCCTTCGATTTTTAACTGATTAAGTTGTTGAGAAGTGATCATGAAGACCTCATAAATGTAGCAGGAAGGCGCTGGATGCAGGCCGCTACCAACCGGCCATTATGGAAATATTAGAGGACACCTATGTTCAGCCGTGCACGTCCTATGGCTGAAATGATGATAATGAGCAATTTCTTTTGTCTATTTATTTACCCTACACCGTGCACTGGGCACAATGTACAAGTGGGCACGTGGAAATCGTATTCCAGAGTAGAGCCTTAAGAACGAGAAGCCTTTACATGCTTTAAAATACAGTATCCAATATCAAGCTGCCAAGCCTTACACTGTAAATTTCACCAGCAGTTCAAGTGTTCCTTACAAACTTTTGTGTACCGACCTTGCATCGAGCACTTGGATTGGTGCCAGACCACACTATCGAGGTTATTAGTTCCCTTCGAAAGAATATCCTAAGAAATGAGGTCTTGAATAAAGTTGAAGTAAGGCGGGAAAGCAGACTGGGGCTATGGGAAATTATTTGGACTATGTATTGTCCTATTTTGTACTTGTATTTTATGGAGATTGATAGAGATGGAGGATAAAGCTTGTCGAAATAAATTGTCTGATTTACTTGTACACAAACTTCAAAAAATTACTGTTTATATGTTCAGTTTGTGTATTTAAATAAGTTTAACCGACAGAGATATTTGGTTTAAAATCTGGTTCTGCAATTAACTCCAAAAGCTGTACAGTTCACATAAATCTTCATGTCGAAACACTTGAACAGCTGGCATTTAATTAAAATGCAGTCGCATGCAAGCTAAATGCACAAAGTTACCGCTAAAAGTGTTCTTTTCATTCTACTCTACGTTAGTTTATTTAGATGTTTTCAAAACTCATCATCATAATATGACTTCCACTGCTGAACATAGGCCTCCCCCAATACTAAATACTATAGTTTGAGTTGACTCATAGTAAAGCCAAAATGGCTTATAATGACAATAGTATAGTTATCCGTATACGTTATTATACAATACCGATTGTGCGTCGCTTTATTAAATAAATAATGTCGATCGTTATCAATACACATTACGACTCAATGCCGAGTAGTTTATTCGATTACAATGGTAATCGATACCCATGTCTATTAGGTGACTCGATACGGCGGCTATTTTGAGAACATCAATATCTGACGTTGATGTAGTAAGTTATATGACGTAAATGAAGTTACTATACACAGTACAGCAATTTGTGGTCAAATGCACACGGTCTCAAATAATTGCATTGTTTTAAATTTCCAGTAACATTTGAATTGAGCATTAACGAATAACCGTAGTCCTACCATTATACTTTTTTGATAGAGATGCCATTATCGTAGATGGAAAGTAAATGCGGGTGAGTGAGTAAATAGAAATTAATTGCTACATGTTGACGATGCATCATTTGAGTTACGGCTAGGAGAATTTGTTTGATTTTGTTTTGTTTTTTTAGAAGATTAGTGCCCTTATTCGCATACATTACTATGAGGTCTCAAAGTGCGCGTTGACGCACAGGATTTATTTATTTATATTTATTTATTAGGTACACCAACGATAGGTACAACAATACACAATATGTTAAAAAAATACGCAAAATATTAAGCTAATTGCAAGTTACATTTTTATGATAAAGAGTCGGTTGCTATAACCTTGAATTTGGGTAGAGACATGAAATGCACGTCCAGGGGACCACTACATTTATTGTAGACCTTACAGATCCGACATATAGGAGAGTTGGCTCCTAGATGATACACGAACCAATCACAGAGCTATAAAGTATTGAGTATTGAGCTCCATTAAACTGTGCGTTCGATTTGCTGCTTCACTTAAGCAAGCATCGTTTGTGAATACGGGCGTATTATTTTGTATGAAAGAAATGAAAGCGCTTTCGAGATTGGCTATCTAGACTAAGATCCAGCCAAAACCAAACCACGATCAGAAGCAAGTTAGATAATAAAAAGAATCTCAGACTAAAATTACAAGTATTACGTGCTATAAACGTTGATCTACTTTCATTAATATCGATCCGCTTATCTGAAGATTTATCTTTTGTAGATTTTTATATCTTTTGTGTACCTGATACGATGATATCAGCTGTGTTAGTAAAACTGAACATTGGATTTAATTTAAGATTGTTTAGTATATACATACTATGGATCTTTGGTTAGAAATTCAGCATTATCTAACCTCACACATTGTTTCTCTTCTCTTAATATTCAATCATTATTATGTTGTTCAATGAATATTTGTATTTTAGATCTTAATTTAGATTCAATAGTTTGAGCCTGCGATTTCAACCAAGTGGTATATCAGAACAATTGTTTCCTAAATTAGAAATGATGGTTTATTCTGATACAAACTTTCATAAGAAAATGTAATTTTCCAGAGTTCTGGTATCTTTAAACTATTTTTAATTTTTAGACATAATAAAAATTGTAACAGACAGACTAATATACTTTCATAATTCGTTATTTATTTGAACGTCCTCGTGTAATTCAGTGCCTCGTAAAATATTTCTCTATACTTTATTAATACCTAACACAGTAAAATGTACAATCATTTTCCTAAGAGGATTATTTTCACATTACTCGTAAATTATGAATGTTCCAAATGGAAACAAAAATGGAATCTGAAAATACTAAGCTGAAAATTTCAAACAAATTCGTAGGTAAAGCCCATTAGGGGCCCAAAAAATACAAAACTAGCCAAATATTATTGAAAGCTTCTGCAGTTGGAAGCTAAACAAAATGGTAAATGGTATATTGGACGAGGAAAAAAGTTGTAAATGGAAGAGAAACGGATACCAGTGTATCTTGTTTCACTATTAGGGTTCAGTGGTATAAAAGCTTTCATTTGTAGAGACCTTTTTTCGCGGCTTCACTTGCGTGAATTTTTTTCTGTCACAAAAACTTGATCGCGCGCGTCCCTGTTTCAAAAACCGCGATAAAAAGTATCCTACGACCTTTCCCGGGACTCAAAACTATCTTTTTACCAAACATCAAAATCGGCTCAGTGGTCGAGTTACTTTCGCATTTATAATATTAGTAGGGAATAATATTAGTATGGATTTATTGCTCTACATTACTGGTGATGTAGGTAATATTGCATATATTTTATTTCCTAGTCAATAGTTCCTGACATGCGATATGAGAAAATTCTTCTCCAGCTGCACTTTCAAATAAAACAGATTAAAAAATGCACAAAGCTAGGTCTTTCCAATAAAGATTTGAAATCAATATTTTCCAATCGCAGAATACAGGGAATCCAACAAAAGCTCGCGCAACTCACATTTCTATCGCGAATGATGTAAAAACTCCAATACTGTGCATCGTGGAATATTGTATTTCCGCCGTGCTCAAGCGTGCCGGCTCTGTTAGTTTGATACTGACAATGGATAGCGCGAGGGGTAACAGCCTGCTTTGTGTATCTTGAAAATTATTCACGCGTTTTTATAACCAACATTTTCAGCACTTGCAATACACTTGTCTCTGTAGATTTTATTACTTGTTAAAGTAAATAAATAATGACTCAGCTATCTATCTTCTATAATTACCTTTTTAAAAAAATAAAACCGACTTCAAATGCGTGAACACAAAAAAACTAAAAATTAAAAATATTGCATATAAAAAAGTTCATCCCCAATTTTCCACCCTTAGGGGTGAAATATTTTCTTCAAATTCGCATTAAACCACCCTTTTGATAATACCTATTCAACAAAAAAATAATCGTTCAAATTGATTTATAATCGGCGGAGATATTGCGTATAAAAAAGTTCATCCCCAATTTTCCACCCTTGGGGGTTGTTTTTTCTATTATTAAATTTAAATGGGACCACCCTTGAGGTATTACCTATACGCCGAAAAAAGATTTGTTCAAATCGGTTCATAATTGGCGGAGTTATCGCGTAACAAACATAGAAAAAAAAAACATACGGGTCGAATTGAGAACCTCCTCCTTTTTTGAAGTCGGTTGATAATCAAAATAAACCCGTTATCTACTCTAATACTGCTGAACCATGTGTGGCAGGACCTTGGTCGCCGAGCACAACACCCGCTCGGAACGAAGCATTAACACTTTAGCTTCCTTATTGTGGTTGATTCTCCGGATCCCACAAGGCGACTAAATATGCGAACATCAGGCCTCCCCAACCCGTCTGGCCAGGGTGGGGAGTATTTAGGCCAGATCCCCCATTTGGCACTGGGTCGTGCTCCTGCAGTGGAGACTAATAGTCCTGATGATCATCATCATGTGTTGCTCCACAATCCACTTAAAGTCACTATAGACAGGTACTTCTTAAATTTTTTTATCCTTCCATCGCATCGTCCAGAAAATACTCAGATAATGTAATTGTGATTGTTACAAAGATAAGTAAATAAATTCTTCATGTGTTTTTGTACCATGAATATTATTTTCTTCATTATATTAACCAGACCGAAGTTAAGTTACGTTTGTTCTTCATAACAACTTTTTGCCAACCTAACCTAAACTTTGTGATTATACCTATACCATGACGTTAAACTAATGGTAGCTTCACACCCGCAGATGTCCGCTTGTATCCGCAGATGTCCGCTTACATCCTCAAGGTCCGGTTACGGTGAAATTCTTACATTTTCCTATTTTATACGACGCGGTGTGGCGGGACGTGCCAGTGCAATCTGATTTGCCGGTTATATTTGGATGTGGCGGGTAAAATTTTAGTGTGGTTTATTTTTAAAATGTTCTGTCCAGAGGCTGGGTTTTTATGAGATAAATATTACAAAATATGAACACCAGTTATCTTCTGTAAGCTTTTTTCCCCGTGTAGATTTCAAACTGCTACCGAAACTAAATATTTCATATTAATTCATATTTTTACCATAATGTACCTCAATTGGTTAACCGGTCAGACACGGTTATCAGAATTGCCAAGATTATCAGAACTATGTTTCCGAATTGCTGTACTAAAACTGGTAATTTATTTTGCTGATCATAAGTAATTGATACTATATGACTTTGACAGCAGGCTAAACAGTATTGCTATCTAGACTTTAATTCTATAAAAAACATAACCTTTCTTCTAGCGCAGTCGGGTAATGAACATACTAAACTATATTTTTTCAATCATTCGCAAACATTCGTATAACTCCGCCCGATGCTAACTCGCAGCGAACTAGATTCACGACACTAACTTCTTCTCACATTGTTCTTGGCTCAAACGCCCAGAAGTTGCAGCATAGTTGCGACTTGTGAGTTGTGAGCCATTGAATATTTGCCGCTGCGCACTTCGATCGCGGTATTGTTTCAAAGTACGACAGTTCGCAAAGTTGGCTTAAGAATTCATTTCTAAAGTTATTGGTTCAGGTTGCGAGTGAAAAACGATAGGCAGATTTAAATGCTTGAGGTAAATGGAGTTTTTACTGCTATATTATGATTGTTGAAGTCTGAATGAGACGGTCACCAGCAATAAGGTCAATAATAATCAAAATTTAGGTGGGCCTTTTTCAAAACATTAAATCATTTCCTAACTATAGATGAGCCACTTCGAAGGACTATGACTAGATCTAAAAATAAGTCACGAAAACAACTGTGTGAAATAAAAACGTATTGTTGCGTAAAAGTTGAGCGAAATTAGAGCGTTTCATAGTAATTGATTATTTTTCTTCTTAGGCGTTTTGCTCCTGGTAGAGCTGCGGTCGTGATCACATTGCATTGAGATGTTCACGTCTGTTGTAGAGGCAGATACAGCTCTCCGCACGATATTCTCCTCTCTCCCTGTTGGCAGTTAATCTTGCAAGTTGGATATTTTACTACTCTAAACATACAATTTAAGCTTTAATGTTATCACTATAGACACAAGTGGAATTGATTCCGTTACAGTCGTTTATAACGTAATTACTGTACAAGGACGTACGTCGGAGCACAGACGGTGAGTTCTCTGATTAAGTATTAATATTGATTACTCAGTAATGGTACGGCCATGTAAAGTTTCTTATGTGTTCTTGATACGCTACATTAGGTAGACTCGTAGTATTCTAATCAGCAGTACATAAACTAGGTATAAAATATGTTTCAGCTGTCACATTATACATACTCAAACACACATACTTACTCTCTCTGTATGACCCGTGGTTGGCTGGCAGAGAATGCCATCCGGCATTAAGTCCGCAGTGCATTGTATTTATGTGCAGAAGTTTCAATAAATAAATAATATAATTAACCAGTAGACTTACCGCACTTAGTAGAGCTTGAAAATGGTGCTCTTAACATAAAACATATGTCCTGCAGAATTTAAAGCTGCAACCGCAGAACTAGAACTGTAGCTTGGTATGCAAACCGCAAGCCCTACTAAAGCCTGGTCCGTGAGCACGTAGAATTTTGGCCAATGACCCGCGTTCGCACACTCACTGCGGGCGCCTGTCGCACAGTCGCGACAGCAATATAATTACGCGCGAGCGATAAGGATGGGTAGCTTGGGGTCATTGTACAAAATTCTACGTGCTCACGGACCAGGCTTTAGGTTGTAACTAAACTTAATGATTTCAATGATACTTCAAAAAGATCTATTACTTTAATATTTTTTATGCAGGACAAGGCAGCCACACCTGATGTTAAGTGAGATGCAGGATGTTACATAATCTACGCTGTAAGTGTCTATTCATTCTCGCCTTGAAGAGACCCAGATTATAGTGTTCGGGAAAGACTGTAGCAAGCAACAAATTCCAGTCCCTTGCTGTTCGTTCACATTATAAAAGAAATAGCGAATCTTATCCAACTTGAACATTAAAATTATCTATACTTATAATAAATCTGTAGAGAGGTCAATTCTGTACATGAAATATATTTTCAAAATAACTATCAGGGGGTGATTAGTGATCGATACTGATGCCAAAAATGCAATCAGTAAAATTTTTGTCTGCCTGTCTGTATTTTCCTTATAGAAACTAAAACTACTAGACGGATTTTAACGAAACTTGGTACAATTATTCTTCGTACTCCTGGGCAAGTTATAGTATACTTAGGAATTCCCACGGGAACGGGAATTAGCGGGAAAATCCTTTTGTATAAATAATCTAAACCGCTCAAGTTAGACGCTTGAAATTTGGCATGCAGGTAAAGCTTAATTCGGTAATTACACAAAACTTACCCTCACCAGGAAGCAATACCCAATCACCGGAAACGACCCCAACGCGGTATTCCCGCGTCGCCACTGCAATGCACTGCACTGAACTGCACAAAGAATCGCTGCAATTAATTGCAGTCGCGCTGAAGGGCGGAAGTAAGTCCAGTGCGCTGCAGTGGTTGCTAACAAATTGTTAGCTACGACTTGAATAAGGTTGTGTTGTGGTTTACGTAAGTTTAATTCTATCAACTCGTTACGGTAGCTGCTATTTTAAGCACGTTTTCTGTGACTTTACTCGAGTGTTTTTTTACATTAATATAAAAACTTTATTATGTAGTTTATTTTAACGAACTACGAGTATATTGCTCGTTTTTATAATTATTAAATGACATCAGCGCACGTTGCTTCCTCTGGAGCGTGCACTTCTCAACACAATCCTCTTTAATTTTTAGCTGCGGTATGAGACAAAAATGTTATTTTAATCATTTCATTCTGAAAATTTTAATTCAGGCATTTCGTTAATTTATTTAGACACTTTTAATGACTCCATGTAAAGTTTGCAGACGTCACGTGAACGATTTTAAAATGTGATAAAATAAATGGTATATAAAAATACGCATTACTTGAATAATTCCAAAAACTATACTTTAAGGTAGTAACATAAATCTGTCAGTCCTCCGCACCATCAATGTACCAGTTGATTGATTGAATCACGATTAACACCTTCGGGCGAAGCCAATGCGTTTAGCTGTAAGCTCGAGCTTAAGGCCGGGTAGCAGAGAAAATGGCGAAAATGAGGTTTTCATTTTTCATTTTTGAGGTACTAAACAGTAAAATTAAAGGCTAAGATTTTTATTGGGCATAGTTGAGGATATTTTCTAGGGCTATTAACGGATGGAAACACGATTTGATGAAGTTGACTCGATAGAATAAATTCCCAAAGTTACCTCTATTCGTTTTCTATTTATGGTTTTATTTTTAAAATAAGCGATTTGAGATTCTAAATCTTTTACTAAACTAAAGTTCAGAAATAACTTGAGGGCTTTTAACGGATGAAATTTTTATATTGCGTCTTATTTAGTTACTATGTTAAAAAATGTGGAAAAAATCGTCCATGACGGCTTGGACAATCTCAATCAGTCGCGCGGTGGCGCTTTCGGAGGACGGACGCGTGTCAGTTTTTTGGCCGTGACAGTTCGCGATTTGTCAATATTTTTGACAATGATGACTTTGATGAGTCACAGTATAATAATATCAGTGTTACTGGAGAAAGCCTAAATTTTTGATAATTAAGAATTATCAATTTTGTCTACCTATTGAAATTTAAATCGTTCGCATCCTTTTAAACGAAGACTCTACACATGATACATAGTACATTCCTCAAATATGAGACAAAACCAATGAGTTAAAATTACATTTTAATAGTACCTACATACAATCGTCTTACACTCTTTAGAAGAGCACACTGACACAAATAAATAATTTAAAATACTGTCTAAGGTCTGTAGCTAAAGGTCTAAGCTGCAAGATAGAAGAATCTTCTAGCCAAAAAGATGGTAGATGCAGCAGATGTCAACGGATTTAAAACTGGAGTTCATGTGACTCCTTGTAGACTTGAGTGTCTAGAGCGTCCCTTCCTCCACCATGCATAAGAATTTTCACAAAAATACTGTCTAAGGTCTGTAGCTAAAGGTCTACGCTGCAAGATGGAAGAATTTTCTAACCAAAAAGATGGCAGATGCAGCAGATGTCAACGGATTTAAAACTGGAGTTGATGTGACTCCTTGTAGACTTGAGTGTCTAGAGCGTCCCTTCCTCCACCATGCGTAAGAATTTTCGCAAAAATACTGTCTAAGGTCTGTAGCTAAAGGTCTAAGCCGTAAGATAGAAGAATCTTATAGCCAAAAACATGGCAGATGCAGCAGATATCAATTTAAAACTGGAGTTCATGTGTATCCTTGTAGTTTTGAGTCTCTAGAGCAGTGGTTCTTAATCTTTAAGTCATGAGGGACCATTTTACCAAATTTCTGTCTTGTCAGGGACCACCTCATAATCGGTCAAAACCAGTTTGACTGCAAAAATCAGTTAAAAGTGGTTTTGACCAAGGTGTGCAAGTGCACATCGTGGACCACTTGGAATGCCTCCAGGGACCACTAGTGGTCCGCGGACCACCGGTTAAGAACCACTGCTCTAGAGCGTCCCTTCCTCCACCATGCGTAAGAATGTTTCAAAAATACTGTCTATAAAACCATGCATAAAAGTTTTCCAAAAATACTGTCTGAGGTCTGTAATAAAAGTCTAAACTGCAAGATAGAAGAATCTTTTAGCCAAAAACATGGCAGATGCAGCATATATCAACGGATTTAAGACTGGACTGGCACCACCTTGCAATGTCATCCTCTCATTGTTATCTGTAATGTAAATTATTTTTAAAATGTATTTAAAAAATAAAATGTTCGTTTTATTATTTCATTAATCTGACCTCTCAACTCAACTACACTACACAAACACCTTTGTTCGCAACTGTACTGACGAAACCTCGATATTATACCGTTCATTTAAGATGGCAAGCTTTTTGCTGCGGTAATGCACTCCAGGTAACCGTGTGTGATGCTTATTGCTCATAGTGATTTTCGATACAGAGCCCCGTACATACGTTATACATAAATTATGGAAAGAAAACACCCAGACCAATACAAACAAATATGTATGCAATTTTAGTATGATATTTTTATCTACTATATAAAAATAAGTCGGGTTTTCCTCCCAGACGCTATAACTCCAGAACGCACGAACCGATTTCCACGGTTTTGCATTCGTTGGAAAGGTCTTGGGCTCCGTGAGGTTTAAAGCAAAGAAAATTCAGGAAAAATTTCAACAGAAAAGCGGGAAGGGGGTAAAACGGGATCCACGCGTACGAAGTCGCGGGCGGCCGCTAGTTTATTAATAAACAAAAAGACTGAACAAAATTGATGCGTGTACTGATTAATGTAATTAACCACATGCAAAGCTTTGTGAATTGCAGCAACTATAATTTATTATCCAAGCTCTAAATAATCGCTACTACGAGTAACATAACTGATCATAAAATGTTTTTCCAATCGCTCAAGCTCCCGAGGATCTACCGATAGGTCGGGTGACGTAATCTTGAAATTCTTTTAGCCGGCGCGGAACTTCCGGAAGGTCGGGTGACGCCACGCCTCTTTGAACCGTGTTTACTTTGGCAGTTATATTCTATATTTATTCGATTCTAAAATGTATTCCAAAAATTTTTAAAGTTGTTTTAATTTGTATCACTTGGATATGATTTGTATTAGAAAGTGCTGTGAGTGTGACGCTTGAACGGAAGGAAGTCAACCTAACCTAACCAACTGCGTATTTCTAAACCGCGTATTTCTATACTGTGTAGCCGCGAGAGCTCTTTGGCGCGCTGTCTTCGGCGAAGTATTGCGCGCGCAGATTTTGACAGCGCGAAATACCTACTTTAGCAGAAATACCAAGCCTTAACGCTGCAGCGGCTGAAACGGCTCAGTCCAATCGGGCTCATGTTTCCACTGTGGATCTGTGCAATGGATCGTGACAGCATCTAGTGGATTATTGGCGCTGCTTAACGTTAAAATTAAATAAAAGATAATTTTCAGTAAGAAAAATTAGATTAATACTAGCGGCCGCCCGCGACTTCGTACGCGTGGATCCCGTTTTACCTCCTTAGGGGTGGAGTTTCGTAAAATCCTTTCTTAGCGGATGCCTACGTCATAACACCTACCTGCATGCCAAATTTCAGCCCGATACGTCCAGTGGTTTGGGCTGTGCGTTGATAGATCACTATGTCAGTCAATCAGCCAGTCAGTCAGTCAGTCAGTCAGTCAGTCAGTCAGTCAGTCACCTTTGAGTGATATATATTTAGATTGTAATACAGAAGGGAAACGATTACAGTATTTATACAATGCAAGAGGATACAAAAGACGATTTAACAAGCATGATTTATTTAGGTATGTAATGATGCTGGTTACATAAAGTGAATGAGAGAGAGAGAGAGCACATTTTATACTATGTAATAACATCAGTCAAATTCTACCGATTTTAGCTTTACATCATTCTAATAGATCTATTATCTTCCATGTTACAATTGATTAGCTAAATCAGGAATTAACATGAAGGCAGCAATTCAATGCGTATTATTAACAGCCGATGCATTGATAGCTGTGTTTGACACATTAGTGTATTGGCTGTGAAACTGTGGCCACGGAATGTGACGCTATCTGGTGGTTAATTGGTGCACTAATTGTAACAGTTTGCATTCATAGTAGGCATTATTGAAAGTTACGATATAATGGTAACATCCTAAGGGCCATGGACATTCTAGTTTCAGCATTGACGATCGTCGATTTTGCGACTGTATTAATGCAGCAACGCGATTTCGCGACTTCATGCGTTCAGACCCGGTATCAGAATCGCGTGTTTTAGCGTGCTGTCTTTGAGCTTCCAAAAAGCGACTCATGCCCGTTTTTACCATCAATCCCTAATTTTAAGTGACCCCTATGGTAACACATAACAGGAATTTTGTTTTCATAGGTCTCACTTAAAATTAGGGATTGATAGTGAAAACGGGCATCAATCGCCGATTTTGGCGTTTTGTGTGCGGTGTGGAATGTGTGTTCGCTGCATTCAGCTTCTAAAGAGCGGCTAAATCGCTGATTGCAGACGCTAAAAGTAGCATGTGTTCTGTGGCTCTACAAGTCATTATTAAATGCAGCTTTCACACAAAGCTACGGAAAAGCCGTTTCTTTCGTTTAGTATTTCACTCATGTTTTTCCACTAAAAGTCATGAAGGGGTAAAAGTTTAAGGAAAAATGTATGGGAAACCCATCATTTCTCATTTTAAGGGTGTGATAAGTTATATTTATGATTTTGGGGAAATAATAGAGTTTTCGTTCGCGAGATAATGGTTTTCTTTGACAGAAATGTTAAGCTTAGATCTTTTTGATATCTACTTGGACAAAGTTGCAGGCAGAACCGACATGTTAGGTACATGTTACTGTAAAGATAAATGATTGCATTATATTTCTTTCATTAGCTAAAATTATAGTTAATCTACGTTTAATTTTTATGGTTGACTGTAAGAAAATCTTCGCTTAAACCACAGGCAATTATGGTAATTAATAAATTCATTCGTAAGCGGTTTAATGGATTACTGAAGTGTTGGTACGTTAAACGTACGTTGTATGTTTAAAAGTGGCCAAAAAATTCTGATTTTAATAATTTTAAATATTGTAGCGTTTTCAGCAACCAAATAACTTTCCAGTGTTTTTCTTTACCGTACTCGCGATGTAGGTCGCCTGATGTAAAAGCCTGTCTGTGCACGACATGCCACTATGACTACACGACAATCCGTCACTCATAATCCGGACGTTGATTAAAATTTAATTAATTTGGATCCTCCACCCGCTTAAAAGCCCTTTTGACGTCTTATTGTGTTAGGAAGAGGCGTGTTCCGCTTGGCACTTAATATACCCTCCAAAAATGAAGAGTTTGCCGAAAATGTGAAGCTATAAACATTTTTTAAAATGGAATGGAAGGGTTCCGGATCGGAGAGGGTGTTTTGAAAGGGATAAGTGGTAAGGCACAATGATCGAGTTTAGGAATAATTGGGGTTAATACAATAGATATTAACTCATTAAATGAAATACCTTTGTAAATCTTTTGCATCAGATTATGTTTTTAACTTTAATTAAGTGTAATACTGAAAAATACTATTTTTTTTGTCTCTTTATTGACAAAGATGCTTCCTTCATGTTTGTGATTTTGTATGATTTGTTTGTACATTCTTAAGCATATCGAAATGTAAAACTAAACTTGATAGAGGTACATTTCGATATGTACATATAAATACCAAAAGACTAGAAAAACTTATTTCACACGTATCTGTGTTACAGAAGTGTCCTTAAATGAGACGTATCTTCAGTTTTAATGGAATTTACTAACTACGTTAAATTTTCATTTACCTATTAGAGGATTTCCACGTTAATAAGCGTCAATATAGCCCGGGATAAAAACCTCGGCGTGTCTCGAAGTGTCTCGAGGTGGCCCAAGGCCGCGTCATTCACCGCGACAGCTCGCACGCCTCTGCAATCAATCTCGCGGGGTGTACCCTGCAAAACTTTATCGTGTCGGCAATAGACATATTTTAGTGCTAATCTTTCACTTGAAATAAAATCATTAGCGTGTCTCTAACGCTCGTATTCACAAACATTACTATGAGGTCTCACGGTACGCGTGGACGCACAGGGTGACACACGAACCAATCACAGAGCTCTATTCAACGCTCTGCGTTCGATTTGCTGCTTCACTTAATAATAGTTTGTGAGTACGGGCGTTAGTGTCTCGAGACACTGCCACTGCAAGGACGCATCAGCCACTTCAATAGTTCGCATAATTCTGCGATCTATCTTTAGTCAGTCTACCCTGCGAAACCTTATCGTATAACCGTCTTTTAATGTTAACTTTAAATTAAATCATTCACATATTTTTCTACCGTACCGTACTGGAAAACGCAGTAGACGTCCACGCATAAGGTGGATCGACGACCTCATAGAAGTAGCAGGAAGGCGCTGGATACAGGCCGCTACAAACCGGGCGATGTGAAAATCATTGGGAGAGGCCTATGTTCAGCAGTGGACGTCCTGTCGCTAAAATGATGATGTCTCTAAATGTCTCGAGGTACGGGGAGTCTTTACCTTGCGAGACCATGTCGTATCGGCTCTATTTAAATGCTAAACTTCAGCTTGAAATAGGCACTAACCTGATACTTACTCGTATTATGTGCCGTTCAAGTTTTTATTGTTCGACAATAAATTAGCGAATTTATTCCCAATAAAAACGGATTTTATAGTTCGGGGGATTTAAATGAATGCGATTATAGTGAGTCATAAACTTTGGTTTAACATTTAAACAAGTTAATTATGTTGTATTTGGGCGTATTTACATAATTAATTGCTACTATTATTTTGTTGTTATTGTTTTATGCGACGTTCAATGTGATTCCAAGTCAAGGCTCTATGTCTATGATTTACTTCTTAAAGCAATCTCTGCCCCCCTAGACAAAACGCACTTTTTAGATCGAATCAAAAATCGAATCCGTCAAAACTCCATACAAAAAAATTTTATAAAAAAAAATAAAACCGACTCCAAAAAACCTACACTAAAAAGTAGAAAAATAATTACTAATTACCTACTTATTTATTAGGACGAATTATTAATATTTATGTAGGTATACCATGATTGATACTTCTGGAGTCGGTGCCAAGATTATGAAACATGTAAAGTTTGCCTGCACCGACTCCAAAAGTATCAATCATGGTATACCTACATAAATATTAATAATTCGTCCTAATAAATAAGTAGGTAATTAGTAATTATTTTTCTACTTTTTAGTGTAGGTTTTTTGGAGTCGGTTTTATTTTTTTTTATAAAATTTTACTTATTTCTTGCTTTTTAGTTAACTAATTATTACCTTGATGTTACCACTGAAGGTAGCCCACCTTAAAAACATGAAAGAATACAACTGTTGGTCTATTTGTACTTATAATATTTAAAGAATTATCCTACAACTCCTAAGCATTAAGGAGTTGTACCTACCATGACCAGTTTTTCTTCAATTTCGCATGAGTCCACCCTTTTGATAATACCTATTCAACAAAAAAATAATCGTTCAAATTGGTTCATAATCGGCGGAGATATTGCGTATAAAAAAGTTCATCCCCAATTTTCCACCCTTGGGGGTGAAATATTTTCTTCAAATTCTCATGAAACCACCCTTTTGATAATACCTATTCAACAAAAAAATTATCGTTCAAATTGGTTTATAATCGGCGGAGATATTGCGTATAAAAAAGTTCATCCCCAATTTTCTACCCTTGGGGGTTGTTTTTTTATTATTAAATTTAAATGGGACCACCCTTGAGGTATTACCTATACGCCGAAAAAAGATTTGTTCAAATCGGTTCATAATTGGCGGAGTTATCGCGTAACAAACATAGAAAAAAAAAAAAAAAAAAAAAAAAAAAAAAACATACGGGTCGAATTGAGAACCTCCTCCTTTTTTGAAGTCGGTTGAAAAGGGACTTTTCGACCACTTTTCGACTGGTTTGCGATTATAATTTGCACTTTGTCTAGACCCACAGTATAACATACTCGTACTTAGGTGCAGAAAATAAATGTTTTTAATTGCCAAGCATGTAGGTTTTTTTTAAATTTTGACAATCTTCTTTTCGTGAGTGTAGGCACAGAATAAGTAATAGTACCAAGGGTGTAGGTTACATTTATTTCAGCTTAATTTCAGTTGTGCATCTATTGAACAAATATCTATAATACGCTCGTTAGCAGTAACAGTTATCTCACCCAGCCGTCGTTTACTGTGTGAGTGAGTGAGTGAGACGTTTACAGGGTAATAAATCGAATCGTCCTCGGAATAGGACCCTCGGATCCTGATTGATAGCCAATAGATGCATGCTCGTGAGATATGGGGGACGGATGAGAGTTTTTAGAGTGTTTCACAAATTGATCGCCGCCTCCGGGCGACAGGCGACTGATCCAATGAGGGATTATTCATTACCCATGAGAACGAGCGATAGAAGGCGTTCTTCTTCCTCCACCGAGCTGTCAAAACTCAACGATAAATCTTACACACCAGAGCGTCATGTTGACCTAGTCTTCAGTTTTCATCGATCTGTTTTCGCATTTTCCACTGTTTAATAATTCTAGCAGGAATATTACAAAAAAATATTAATAATTGGTTTGGTTATTGCTTACACAAAACACTGTCATGCGAACTGGAGGTTACTAATCTATACTTATAATAAATCTGTAGAGAGGTCAATTCTGTACATGAAATATATTTTCAAAATAACTATCAGGGGGTGATTAGTGATCGATACTGATGCCAAAAATGCAATCAGTAAAATTTTTGTCTGTCTGTCTGTCTGTCTGTCTGTATGTTCCTTAGAAACAAAAACCACTTGACGGATTTGAACGAAACTTGGTACAATTATTTTTCATACTCTTGGGTAGGTTATAGGATACTTAGGAATTCCCACGGGAACGGGAATTAGCGGGAAAATCCTTTTGTACGAAAAATCTAAACCGCGTAAGATATACTCTTGAAATTTGGCATGCAGGTACCTTAGTAAACTTAAAGCTTAGTTGCAACAGGATATTGCAAAATTCCCACGGGAACGGGAGTTAGGGAGAAAAAACATTTGTATGAAAAAATCTAAACCGCGTAAGATATACTCTTGAAATTTGGCATGCAGGTACCTTGGTAAACTTAAAGCTTAGTTACAACAGGATATTGCAAAAATCTCACGGGAACGGGAGTTAGCGGGAAAATACATTTGTATGAAAAAATCTGAACCGCGTAAGATAGATGAAGGGGGGGTAAAACGAGATCCACGCGCACGAAGTCGCGGGCGGCCGCTAGTGACTACTAAACTAAACTTTGGTTATGAGGTACAGAATGTTGTGTAAATTAAACAAACTTGTTTTGAGTAGTTAAATCGTAAAGTGACTAACTTAATTGTAAAAAAAAACAAATTGTTAAAAATATTTATGTCATAAACAGAAGCTATATTGTTGGCGAAAACACTCATAAATGAACAGTAATTACTCGTATAATTATCGTTAAAAGTTTAAATTGAGATAAAACGGCCACCTTGTTTATTTTTTGCGTGGATCACAAACGTAGCCCTTGTAATAGTCCCTAATAACTGTAAGCAGTTTTTTCGCATATTTAACTAACCAAATGTTGTTTTTGTTTCAGGCGCGACGGCTCAGCTTAGATTTTGTTAAGGTACGTACTTTAACCTAACGTTGGATGTAATTCGACCAATTTAACTGAGCTGCTGCTGGAATGCCCTGGAGAACAATTGTGTTAGTGACGTCACAGACTCGGGGGTCTTTTTGCAGTGGTCGAGCACTTTTTGGGACGTAGAGCGCTCGTATAGGAATTAACAAGTAAGCAAAACTTTGTTGTTTTGCTTCTGAGTTGGAATGGCCATTAGATTAACGAATGTGTTTGTTAATTAAAAAAATTATGGAGGAAATTACAAGTATATTATGCAATATTATGAGTTTAAAAAAAAAATGATCGTTGGGAAGCCACATAAACAAAGAGCCTAGCTTTTTTAGTCACAAAACTTACCATATGACTTTAGTTTCGACAACTGAAGAGCTAGTACAAGTGGCAGGACCATACTATGGATGTTCTAAGAGCTGTTCACAAACATTACTATAAGGTCTCACAGTGCGCGTGGACGCACAGGGTCTCAAAAATATTAATAAACAATACTTGAGTGTCGGAGTGACACACACGAACCAATCACAGAGCTCTATTTCAACGCTGTGCGACTTCGCATAGCGTTGCTGCCACTTAAGCAAGCATCGTTTGTGAGTACGGGTGTAAGACCCGTCGTTTAATAATATGAATAGATCAAAGTCTGTGATTGCCACAAAAATCAAAATTATTGATTGTATTTTATTAAAGTTAAAGCCATGAATTTGTCTTGGAGTTTAAGGCGAGTTTTGAGCCTCATATTAAGCAGTAGGTATGTCATAAAACCCAATATACGATTACCAAAACCTTATTAGTTTAAAAGCCGAATTATATGAACTAGATCCAATAACTGAGCAGACGTAGTTTCGAAGTTATTTAATCAGAGGATTAGCCGGGGATCTAAGTATTAAGCAGTGAATGGATACCTAATTTGGATATTAAATTAAATTGATTAAAGTCTGTAGTATTATTCGTCTTGTTAAAGATTTACTGAGTTCAACGTTTTGCTCTTTCTCCAGTAGAATCTAATAAATTCGGTAGAGTTATAAGATTGGGTTCGAAAATTATGGCGTTTTACGACAAATTTTATACACTAACGTAAAATTTTGCTCTACTGTATGTTAGAGCACTTCTCTACTCGGGCTTTACTAAGGCTGAGTTTCACCAACTTACTTTTACCGTAACACAATAACCGGTGACATTTCATCATCATCATCATTTCAGCCATAGGACATCCACTGCTGAACATAAGCCTCCCCCAATGATTTCCACAATGGCCGGTGGGTGGTGATATTTGTTAAAGTTAAATTAAGATAATGCAACTCGGCCTTGGGGACTTTTTTCATTTTTTTACATAAAAGATATGATAGGAAATCCTTACCGTACTTTTCAGGATTTTTCAGCACAAGTCATAGGACTTTTTACATTTTTTTTACATAAATTATATTATTATGATAGGAAATCCTTACCGTAATTTTCAGTAATTTTCAGCACAAGTCAATAACATTCGCTAAGTTTAAATTGCACGTTATGTCAAGTTGACTGACAATAAAGGACGGTTACTTTGTTCCTGAAGCACTTACTTGTTTACTTATGCATCGCCTGCCGTAGGTAATTCCCTTTTCTATTATGAATCAAAATCAATACTCGATACAGCATTACTTATTCAACCATAACAACTGTCGATCGCGACAAAGTTCCACCTGATTCCGAGTAGTGTGCGACTTGGACCCTTGTCACAGTGACGCTGCCTAGGGCTCTTCACGATGTTGTAAAGGAGATGTGTTGGAGTATATCCACTTTGCTGAATAATTTTTTTTGGTCACACACAACTCACTGATAACTAAGAAGAATTTATAGACGTAACATACATACATAAGGTGGGTGTACCAGTAACAAACCGAATAAGCGACATTTCAAAAGTAATTTTGATATTGTGACTCAATTATTACAACAATAATTGCAAAAAAAAGAATTAACTACCCCTTTGCCTATCATAGAATCAAGTAGCTTATTCCAATTTTCTTAATAGTTGTAAGGTTTATTTTTATTTAACAATCAATGTGGAAAGTCGCAATGTGCCTAAGGTTGACCAGATCGTACAAGTCGTGTTTGTCGCTTTTATTTATGACTAATGATTGGTAGAAGTACGGCAGTGCTACCAAACGTAACAAAAGTGGCGGGAAATTCGACAGATTGTTAATATTTTGATGTGAAATTAGAAATGGTGTACTACAGGTTCCTGGTGTGGGACTGGTGCACCCACCCTAATACATACTTACTAACCATTATAAACTTCACACAAAAGTTACTTATTATATCAGAAAAACATAGGCAACTATTATATCGTCCTTGTCAGTATAAGTTAGCAATTTGGATAGCCACTGGTACTGGTACGTCCTGGCTACTACATAAAAACATTTCGGACTATTCACGTCCCGACTTATACAGTCCCCAGTTAATACAGTCCGAAATTTTATAATCCTGAGGCCTTCAAGGCATCTTTGACCAATCTCGCTTCACTCTATAGTGGAGCGCCCAATTGGAACCCCCAGTTGATTGTATTCAAGAACAAGCCTATATTAAACCTTATTAGTATAAATAATAAATTACATGTTCGTACTATCGAGGCTACTGTGTCTACGTGTACTGTTGCATAACCCTTACATTATGTATTAGCTGTATTGGAAAGAGATTTTGGTAAACGTTGCCTTTTTGTGTAGAATGAGAACCTTTTAGGTATTGTTAGTCTTACACTTAGAAGTTAATCTGACCCTATTTGATATTACTTAACTTTTCGTTATGTTTACTAAATATTTATTTAACAATTTGGGTCTGCTTTGGTATTTCTTACCTTAAACATAACTATTAATTCAAGACCCTAAGATTGTGATGGTTTCTTTATACTTTCATCTTCTGTTTTGAAATAGGAAGTTGGTTCGTTTCAGCCAAATGACGTTTACTGCTGGACAAGTAGTTCATACAGGAGTCATAATAAAATAATAGGAGTCATAATTTGAAACACGAAAGAATAAATGGTAATTTCTATACGATGTTACCATAATAATCAAATACTGAATTTTAAATAAACAATTTAAAAAAATCGAACTGCCTAAGGCGGGACTTATTTCGTTTGAGAAATGACTCTATTCGCTATGAAAATTTTAATAACAATCAAATACTGGTTGATTTATTATTCAACGACACATTTAACGCATTTTTTTGATCATATACATTCTCTGCATAAAAGAACATGGGTGTGCCCAATTAAAAAGTCGGTAAAATATACTTAAGCAACCTCAAAAAGGTCTTCAACAGGGCCGATACTTAAGAATATATTAGGGCCCGGAAGTTTCCGACCCTTGAGGACCTCCCAAATAAGATCCTTAATATTTGCGGAATAGCAAACGATATCTGATATACTATGAAAATGAAGGCTTTTAAAATTAGATAAAAGATCCTTCGCAAAATAAGGTTACACAGCCTTTTGATATGGAATTTTGCGTAACGAAACGTTTCAAAACTAAATGTGACTGTGAATGCTGATGCATTATTTATATTTTTGGTTTGATAAATAACCCATTTTTACACACTTTAGCATTACATAATTTGGAGGATATTATTTGTTCTTTAATATAGTTTTTCTTTAGCTATGGACATAGAGTAAAATCCGTGGGCGGGGAAACTGCTCGTACTCAATGTAATGGGCATGGCCAATTGGCCATCAAGGAATTTATTTTTTTAGTTAAATATTTTGTACCTGATCATCATCATCATCATTTCAGCCATAGGACGTCCACCTTATAATATCTATTAATTGTTGTTAAACTGTCGTTTAGTTATAATACGAAAGGATAATCTTCGGGGTCGGACCGAGTTTAATTCTGGTTTCACGGTATTGCAAGGTACTCGTATCTATTATTATCATTTACTAGATTTGATCCTCACAAGTTTCATGTAATCTCTTCGCACGATGGCAATTATTGAGGGTCGCCTCCGCCCGAGGTTTCCCGCTGTGACAGTGTTAAGTAACTTGCATGTTGGGCGCCGCCCTACATCTTAAGTAGAGCGGAAAATGCGATTATAGATGTTTATAAAAATACATGTGGCAGTATACTGTAGCTAGATACATACATACATTGGCTAGTTTTAGTGCATAATAATTAATATTTGGATCACCTTACTGGGCGTGTTTTTTTACAAAAATCTGTACATTCTTGCTGTCAATATGTTCAGAGACGATCCATTTTCTATTATGAAAAACATCTTAAAAGCTTTAAGTTTCAAAGTAAATGGAATACTCATAGTTATATCACCCATAATATACCAACAAAAATGTATTTTCCCAAGATGAGATTTTTGTACTACTTAATCTTGCAGTTTTTTTTTTATGATTTTGGAGCAAAGTAATAAGCTTCTGCTGTCTAGTTTTTAATTAAACCTTTTGTCGGATGTTGTTTGAACTTTTCTAGTCCAAACTATCTGAAACCTAATTACAAGGGCTCACCTAACGTCCAAACTTTACGTATGATCCCTTTGCACGAGCTAGTAATTACTTGCACAGTCTTCTAACTCCAAAGACTCTAATATTGGCATGTCAGGTGTTTGGATGTTGGGCGCCGCCCTTCATTTACACAACACACGTAGTTGTATGAACTTCATTATAATAATTGGAATTTAATACCAATAGTTTAGGGGATTAGATGGTAGATATCAGTGTTAATGATGATTCGAGGTAGGTAATTCAAAACTCATTTGAATATTAAGAAATTGTATTTTCAACCGACTTCAAAAAAGGAGGAGGTTCTCAATTCGACCCGTATGTTTTTTTAAAAGTCTCAGTTCACTGAAATCACTTCAATCTGAATAAGTTTCGTATTTTTCAAGTGCTGAAAAGAAGCCGCAAAACCTTGAAACTTGTTTTAACATCCGCTGAGAGTGTTTTCTTGAAAATCGTGTTTTGTTTCTTACTTTGAGGGCGACGCCCAACATTTCTCCACGGCGTGGTGTTAAATACACGTACAATGTTACTGCGATGTAGCACACCTCGGCGATTTAACGCGAGAGAATCCCGCAAAAGTTTCCAGGAACACTTGTATCAAATTGCTGAGGGTTAAAATTTTATATGACGTTAAATCGTTATATTGTGCTATGAATTGAAGTTAACCAAGTGTGAAGGTGCCTCTACATAGATTGAGCGATTGCTTCCATCGCAACTTTAAATTGAGTTTGATGTTTACGAATATTTTCATTTTAAAGGGCACGTGATCGTTTTGGTAATGTGTGTTGACAGCGTTTGGCGACGGCTCGTAAATAATGTGCCCTCCTTTTTACAGCTTTTTGTTTTTCGTCTTTAAAATTATGACAGGCCCAATTTATGTTTAGAGATTTTTTTTCTTGTAAAATACATGACTGTTATTTCTCGTCTTAAATTAGTGACATATGAATTTGATTTATTCTAGAAATAAACGAGATATTTTATAGCCTCCACCAACATTTCCAAATGAAAGAGTTTAGCTAAAGTGTTGAGGAATTCAATCTAAACTACGGTACGGTACGGTATAGCTTAGGTGTGATACATGCCCACGAATATGATTACATTCGAACAATAAAGTTGAAATATTATTACGTGATTTGGGTCGCAGGCATTGGATTCACCTGTTTATATGCAGAGCATCGCCGGAGGCTCGCGAGCCGAGCGCCCCCTGACAGTTGTGTGGCGGACGCGAGCCTATCCACGAGTGTAGCGCGCTCCGCTCAATTAGTGCCGAAACGCGAGACTGTTGCGAGTGCAGTGTGCTGTCTATAGAAAACAAAAGCCATCCTAGTTTAGGCAGCGGGAGGCAGCATATTGAGGTACTTATTTTTTTTAAATAAACCAATTTCAGCGTTAATAATATGTACGGGTCTTTATTATTTGACTGATATTATCATGAAGATATTCAAACTTTTTAATTTCTAAAATAAATTAATGCTAACAATCTTACGGAATAAGAAGTAGGTAGTACAACGGTGTTTACATTTTAAAAGGAAATATTTTTATTGTAAACATACGTCTGCTGACGATTAAAGTGATAGCTGAGAATCAATAAGATGTTATAGTACTGCGTTAAAACAAGAGTTGTCTTCAACAAAAACATCTTATTGAACTTTTTCACCCGTAGAAACACAATTGTTGGGCGCCGCCCAACACCGCGGCTGGGCGGTGAGAACACATTGTGTTAGTGTAAAGGATAGTGTTGTCGGGTGGTGAGAGGTATCCAAGGGGATGTAAAGGGATGTAAAGGGATACTCGTGTATTGTGTAACGATATCCTCGGTGCTTTGAATGGAGCTTTAATGATTGTAAGAATACCCGCACGTTTCACTAGTGCAACTCGAGTAGAGTTAGATTGTTGTGTTTTCCTTGTCTACTGTTTTGCATTTAACACAAAACAACTATTGGATATTCGAGTACACTACTAATCCTGACATGAATACTAATGCAACTAATTCCAGAAATATATAGTTTTAGTTCTATTTACGGTCTTATATTTATTTCAAATTAAAATATAAATAACTAAATAGTGATATTTCATAGTCAAGTGTAAATAAATCTGTTATCAAAATCTGTTAGATACATCGTCTAAAATTATATAGGTTAGATTGCTTGCATCAATAGTATTATTTTCTAATTAACTTTAAAACATAAAAGTGATTTACTACAAGTAAACAACAAATTTTTTGTTTAAAACGCTTCATCACCACCAGGTGTAAGATTCTCTGCAGAAGCAATGGCTTTCAGAGATTGAGATAAGTACACATTTTCAAAGTGGCCGATCGAACCCACACTGTAGGTAGGTACTCTGTTAAACCACACCACTAAGCTATCAACATCAGCTAATAAACTAAAAAGCTCAAACATTTCCTCGGCGACAGTTTCTTCTTCATATTCCTCCGCCAAAGCCCACTTTATTTACGAAAATACTGTAGAAATGGAATAAAAACCCTCGTACGAGGTCTCGGTCTATACAGGGCGCTTTCTATAAACGTTGGCGCAAAGAAACGCGAAGATATTGTGCTGTTTGGATTTATGCCTACATAAACTTGAAGAGCGTGAAGAGGGAACATTTTTTCTGTGATATTTGAAAGCTGTTGAGTCGTAATGTAGGTTACTCTTTTTAGCTTCTCTCATAAAAAATTAGGTTAAAGATCGAATGCTAAGGCTGAGTTGCACCACCTAACTTTGACCGTAACTTTGACGATAACCGGTGTTTTTGTATGGAGTTTGACAGATTTTTGACGTTTGTCAATGTTAAAGTAAGATGGTGCAACCCAGCCTAAGGGTTAAAGATCTAATAGGTACTAAGGGGAACATACACTTACTAATTTACATCAGTTTATACCCATATACAAATGTTACCAAATGGCATGTCCTAGTTGATTTACTCACACTCTAAACGACGAATACGAGTAGTACCTATACATGCGCTTGCGGTCTTATACTCAATAGATTTGAATCGACCACCAGCTTTTCTTAACAGAACAGAAACTCCGTTTCACAACGTAGAACTACTCTGATGAATTCGATTTCATGGCCTCTACACCTCTCTCTTTTACTTACCCTAAAATGTTAGCAAGAGATACCAAGACGGGAAGACTGTGGTATATAAATAGTTCAGAATAGACCCCAGACCTGGAAAGGTGGCACCTCGCCAGCGACTATTGGCGGTGGGCCAGCCATCGATCGCTCGTCAAGCAGGTCAATGCTCGCCCTTCCAGAGATGCCAGCAATGGATAACTACAAAGAAGAGCGGTCGTAGCGTTGGAATTGGTTTCGCGAACTTAGTGATCACAAAAAGAATAAAGTCCTTGAAGAAAAATAGCTGTAGATATTTATCATCGTTTCAGTCGATATCGCTTTTCACTCCTAAGGATATTCAAAGGATATCCTCCTATTTAGCACGAATTCCCGCGTATTTTAATGCCAGTATCTTCTTGCTATTTAAATTATTTTATCTGTCTACTAATAGAGTACTTACGAAAATAAATATGGTCTCTTCCAGCGCTCTTACATTCTCAAGGTTCCCAGCCTTTACTTGTGTCATCACTCCATCTTGCAAATAAAGTTTCACGCTAAGTATTGTCTTAGTTTAGAACAGTCTTTATTTTACAAGGACTATTACGGGAGTATTATCTTTATAAAAATATTTTTTTACCCAACACGGAACGGAGAAGATATAATGCGTTTAGTTAGGGCTATATTTCACCGGGACACCATGGTGGCGCAACCAGTCGCCGACTACCATCGCCGGCTTAGGGTGAGAGGTTTAAACAAACATTGTTTGTGTGTAAAACAATGTTTCCATTTATTATCAGATCGACATTAAGAAACTTTGCTGCTTTATTGATCAAGAATTTGAATCGACATCTATAAAGTTTAAACTTACAAATGGAAAACAGCTATGGTAATTCATACATGAGTGTACAAGCAGTTATTCTGCTAGCTTCTATTTGTGTTCACCGCAGACTCACCGACTATAAAACTGAACAAGTTACTTGCAAGTTGTTTTATACCTAAACTTGTTCGGCACAAACCGCTGAAACGCTTCAAAGTTAGCATAATGTTCGCGAAGATATTCAAGGAGTAATCGAAATTATGTTTCTGAAATTAACGATAGATTAAATACCAATGTACGTTTCTCTGCTGTCTGTTTTTTGGAACAACTGAATGAATTTGAATTGGTAGATTGGATTGGTAAATGATCGGACGTTTTATATTGGACATAAAATAGACTAGAATATTTTGTTGCAAAATTATTTTGGAGTTGAAATATGGAATAAAAGTTTGCATGACACCGTTCTTACGCCCGTATTCACAAACATTACTATGAGGTCTCACAGTGCACGTGGATGCACAGGGTGACACACGAACCAATCAAAGAGCTCTATTCAACGCTGTGCCTTCGATTTGCTGCTTCACATAAGCAAGTATCGTTTGTGAATACGGGTTAATGTCGTGTCTCAATATCGTGTTCCTCGTCGTCGTCAAGGATTTCCCCATTTCTATCAGTCCTGCGTTGCCCGCATCTAGGTACTCCCTGCGAGCATGTACAATCAATACATGGTTTTCAATATTCAGAGGTACATCATAGTTTAGTAAATATTATAATAGTATATTTCACTTTTAATAGATTTTCACCATTATAATAGTATATTTCACCTTTAATACAATTTAACGGCCATCATCAGCTTACGGACGCTGGACTAGCGTATCTCCCATTACGTCAGCGAGCTTAAACCAATTTGCGTTCTCTAAATGAACCTGACGTGATCCCGCTAGCACCCAACGCTCTACAAAATGTTGTGAAAATAGGCGTTCGTTCCTGGGAATATAAACAAAATACCCCCGAGAGTAATAGAGCAGGTAAAAAAATATATTTGGAACAGAACTAAGATTTTTGGAGTAGTTGAAAAAATTCTAGACTCTAAGGCTGAGTTGCACCATCTTAATTTAAGTTTGACAAACGTCAAAAATCAGTTCCATACAAATAACACAGGTTATTGATATAGTCACGGTTAAAGTAAGTTGGTGCAACTCAGCCTAAATATTCAACTAACGCATTTCTTGTGATTAGCTTTACATTATGCTGTTTTTATAACCAGTCACCATTTATTCAACTAAAGGACATCCACTGCTGGCATTACCAAAGATTCGAACCGACCGTACCAGCGTAGGACCGGTCGTCGTGAAAAATTCTATCTGGGGGCACGGCAGTGCCCCCACCAAGTCGAGCAAAAAAGCGGCACGGCCGTACCATCCTTTTCTCGAAGCAATTCAGGCCATTTTCGACCGCCTGTAACTTCGTTGTGGATAAAACTAGAAGGCTGAATTTTCATTAGCTATGCAGGCATTGTAAAGACACGGTATATTTAAAATTTCATTCAATTTGAACCAGTAGTTTAAGAATTATAACGGGTCAAAGTTACTTAATTTTGTCACTCACTGACTGACTCACTGACTCACTGACTCACCGATCATCAAAACTCTAAGGCACTTCTAGCAGACCTAGAAGCTTCAAATTTGGAATATAAGTAGTGTTTGGTGTATGAATCAAGGAAAAACTAAAATATTTGGGGGCACGGTAGTGCAACCGCCAAGTCGAGTAAAATTTTTCAATTTCGGTCCAGTTTTCTAGATACATAACTGCTGTCTACAAAATACAAAAAGAAATGATATTTGGGGGCACGGTAGTGCAACCGCCAAGTCGAGTAAAATTTTTCAATTTCGGTCCAGTTTTCTAGATACATAACTGCTGTCTACAAAATACAAAAAGAAATGAGATCCCATCAAAAACAATACTTGTCAAAAAAACCAAGTCTCGCAACTCAGTTGTTCTACGGTAAAAAGTTGTGAGATCCATGTAATACCAAGTCCAGGCCAGGAAATCTTTAACGTTTTACATAAATTATTGACTTGGCCATCGCATGAAAACACGTGTAAATTAAATTATTTAGTGCGATGGCCAAGTCAATAATTTATGTAAAACGTTAAAGATTTCCTGGCCTGGACTTGGTATTACATGGATCTCACAACTTTTTACCGTAGAACAACTGAGTTGCGAGACTTGGTTTTTTTGACAAGTATTGTTTTTGATGGGATAAACCTTTCCTTAACGTTTTAAAGTGTAATTCTTTGCATCTTTCTAACACACAATGCGCAAAAAGTAGGGTATCTAGAGCAGTATATCGCATGTAGAAAGTCTTGAACGATTGACAACTATACTATGACTCATGGTGTGACCACGTCGTAAGTTATGAAACGTAAACCCGACATCGTATGGAAGCTATTTAAAAGTGGACTCACTGGCAGCAGCTTGAGAAGTCAATATTGAAGCAGTAAATAAACTTGACGGGCGTGTAGTACACGGGAGTATTTTGCGAGCGTAACGGATACGATTGAGATGTTTGGAATTTAAAGTTGAAAGGAGCGTAGTTACGGTAATATTGTAGTTTTCAGGGAAATTGTCATTTGGAGATCAATTCAAGAGTTTTAGTGTGTTTGGTATTATTATATCATCATTATCAGCTCGATATCAATATAATTATCCACTGATTTAGCAGTAGCTGGAACCTTCTAAAGCAACTTCATAAACTTTACGTGGAATACCTAAGATCCTGCTGTTGACAATACAATCATTGTAAATCTAAGCTCTCAAACCTCTTGTCTTCAGCTCTATGTAAGAGTAAGCAAAATCTCTGTAGACTCCTCAAAACATAACATATCTACTTAACTTTTACATTTAATTACATATTTTTCATATGCCTGTTGGTTGATGTTGAGTGTTGATGTTCATCTTAAATTCAATGAGAAATTAAATACGACGATAAAGTCTGAAAATGAAGTGACCGCTGCGTTTACGCCCACATCCTGGCCCCGTGTTTTTTCATCTGAAAATTACGATAAGCACGCAACTCTCTGGACGTCCACGTTACCTTGAGTTACGACTATTTTTACTCAGCCTTTGTTACGGCGCAACTTTTGAGAGCTTTACGTCCTTTTTATGGACAACTGTCGTGGATACAATTGAGTTGGTACACATTTAATTCAACGGTAGCCTCATGTTTTCTCTTCACACATTTTTTTCCTTTATATTTCTCAGTCTTCATCCTTTTATAGAAATAGGTAGGTACTTACGCATTTTACTTAGTTGAGGAATGAACTGTTTTGTTTTTTACAACAGTGGAAGTGCAGACGCGAATACATTTTGATATTGATATCATAGTTCAAATTGGATTGCTATATGAAAGTGTTTCTTTCATTTTGAATTGCCAATATAAAAATTATACGACTTTTAAAAAGTTTATAAAATAACTAAAATACAACTAAGCTCATCTTGGAAAATGATGTTCTCTTACAAACTTTGAGGTATAGAAAAGAACTAGCATGTGTTAAGCAAACTACACAATGAGCAAAACGATAGTGGACATCAACTCTAACATAATTTGAAATTTTACTTTACTATCTTACAAAATTAAGGCAATTCTCTCCAGCCACTTGTAACGTCGTCATCACTTAAAAACCCATACAACACGTCCGTATTGTGCCTCCACTTGAGATTGTTTATTTCCGACGATGCCGGCATCCCCCGGGCCATTGTTATCGAGAAACACACTTTAAAGTTAAGGAACAATCCCGACAAACGGAAAGAATACAGCACCCAATCTATCTAATACAGCCACGAGCTCATTCTCAGACTGTAGCGAAGGGAGAGCAGCCAGTTTGCTTATTAGTGCTAGACCAAAAATTAAATACAACTTTTTTTGAAACAAAATCTCTGCAGCTTTTAAGCTATTTTATACTGTGTAGTATACAGTATATAACTTCATTACACTATTGATCAAATCTCAATTTATATTAGAAGGATTTCAGTAATAGTTAAATATAAATAATTTTTTAGGAGATTTGTAGTCAAATTACAGAATAATAATAGAAAAGAAATGGCCTTCTGTGTATTAATGTTTGAATTTTGCTGAGAAACAGAGTTTCTATCTATTACGCCAATTACAAGCTGTAATTTAACTGTTTTTTGAGATCAGTTTGTATTATGAGAATTAAAAAAAATTTTTTTTAAGAAAACCAATACTTAGGCTGAGTTAGCGATAACGATTACGTTTTTTGTATGGAGTTTGACAGATTTTTAAGGTTGTTAAAGTAAGATGGTGCAACCCAGCCTAAGTCTGCCAACACTGGGCGTAACAATAGTAATCGGTGACTGGACGGTCGAACAAAGTGTCCTGGCTGATCTCCTGAGGCTGTGGCCGCTCCACTTTTATGATTTTCTTTATTGCGCCAGTAAACAATCGCGCTTTATCGGATGCCGGTGGATATACATTATTTCAATTTCAACTTTTTACGACGTCACTATGCGGCTACGTCGCCTCGCTCTGCGCTTGTATCGCTTTATTGCTGCGAGTGTATAAGCAGTATGTTCAATTCGCATTGTAGTCCGTAAACAACTTTTCACGTATTGAAGTAAATCTTTGCTTCTGTATTTCGTGAGCATTTTCGAGTAGAGCCATTCTCAGTCGCAGATTCTGTCATGTGTTTGGTCTAAACTTGAAATTTAATTAATCAAAAATCTCAATCGTTTCTTTTTGAGCTTCATTCTTTAAGACGCACCTAAGTGAGTTCCAAAATGTAGGTACACATTTGTTAAGGTTTTTGTGTAAATGAATGTTATGGAGTTATTTTTGAAATATTCGTCGATTGAAAACGATTACAACATTGTCTAGAGGAGCTTTAACTTGCCGTGGCACCATGATAGTGTCTTGCCGTTAACTCAAAAGACAGTTAAAACTTTATGGCGACATTTGAGCGCTCTTGTACCGGCAAGAGAGTGGCCGAGACTCACAAATTATGGCCTTCAATCCGATTTATTTATTATTTATTTATACATTTTAACTAAACGTATAACTATTTTTATCCGACTTCAACAATAGGAACAGGTTCTCAATTCGGTTTTTTATTTCGTTCATTCCTTCGTCATAGCTAATGGCGTCTACTGCTGGATATAAGATTTTTATTTACATTAAATTTTTTTTTCATATTAATAAATTCTTAAACTTTTAATTTTCCATGGGTTACCAAACTGTATTTGCCTTATTACTTTTATATGGTGAGAGGCCATGAACTTCTTATTTGTGGAAGAAACACCCTTGATTAATTTCTAGCGACTTCAAGTAACCGTGCAGTCTGATCTCATTTCAAGCCTTTAAAACAATTTAAAACTCGCGACTCCAGATTCCTTTTACCGTCCAACTACGTTGTTTACTTCGTCCTACTCTTTAGTTACTTCATAATTGCACTTTGCTGTTCTTTTAACTTGAGTTCATTGTTAAAGAAGTAAGGGACACTTAGTAATAGTAGTTCAATTTGCTTCCTTTTCGTTTGAATTGAAAAGAGAGTCCTGTTTTAGTTGTTTAGAAATGACAGATAAGTTGAGGCGGGTTTTTTTCAAATATATCTTTTTATTTAATTCGTGAAGGTAAGGCAAGGCAAGGCACACATTTTTTAAGGTTAGCTTTTTGGATAGCGCCATATGATATTGCTATCTCTGTCACTCATGTATAAGTATGAATAAATTGTTATTTTAAATATTAATCGGTGTTTAACTGAACATGCTTTAACTTGCAAACTGCGCTCTTGAGGTGTTGTAATAAATATTTTTAAAAACTTTCCGAGCCGTTCCAGCCCTGAAGAAATGAGATTAATTTTCTTCTGGACAGTGAACCATAGGTTATTATACTTACAAGTGAAAGATGTAAGATAGCAAACGACGTTTAACTTAAATCTTCAATTTTCATTTACAACATACCATTTCTACGCACTAAAACCTAAAGCACTAAGAAGTAATTCCACAGCCTCCATCCAGTCTAAAGAATCTGGGACATCGCCCAAAGCTATAACCCCAGAATTTAATTTAGTTTAGTGCAAACGCTGTGGCCTGCATTTTATACGGTGATAAATTAATTTTCCGCCACAAGTTACAATGTAGCTGAATTATTTCAGCCATTTCCCACTTAGCTTGATAGGATGATATTCAAAGAGCTAGGATTAACAGTAACTGTACTCTGAAACTTTACCACAGATGTTTTACGTTTATTTCAAGGAGAGTGATAATATCGCCGTGTACTTTGAACACCGCGTATGTCATAGCTTCAAATAATGATAATACCAGTACACAGCGTTATGATACACAGCTAGGACATTAACCATGTTGTTCTTAACGAAACGGACTTCGGACTGCGTTCACTTTGATCTGACCGTAGACCGCGGAACGCAGCCCAGCCAGTGTGACAAAACCTTCAAAAGACTTGTGAAAACTGGAATGACAAAATATTCTAATTCCAGCAATGATAGTTACTTCTCCTGGTATTTACTCATCTATTTATAGTTCCTTAATAGTCTTTTGTCGAAAAGATAGTGATATCACTATCACCTGCCGGTGGCTTTACATTTAATTTTGTGAATTTAGGTCTACAAATTATTTTGGTGCCAAAGGTTGCCTAAGTCTTAAGTCCCATTTATTTATAACCCAATTTTTTCAAATCTATACTCACGGATTATAATGTTTTTCTTTGGTGCTGTCACAGGTTATTATTGTATCGCTTGAACTGTCTAGAGCTGTCCAATTTTCCCGATGGTTTCACTTTTCCCCGAGCACTCGCGCGGCTGACAGCGATCTCTTGTTACCGCGACCAAAAAGGAGCTGTTTTTGTTCCTGTGCGGTTGACTGATAGTTCAATTAGGAACTTTGTTTCATATCGCGTTTTAATTTTCTTATCGTATAGAAAACACTACTTAATAGGTTTTGATAGTGAATTTTCTAGGGAATTTCTTTACAGATTCGCTCGCCGTAAAGTGTCGTACCTGTCGATTTTTAATGACGCTGGTAATTCTTATCTTGTGACTTCCTGCCAAAATGCAAGTAGCTAAAATTCGGTGACCAAAATGTAAACAAAGCGACGATTACTCCAAAAATACTTCAATGTAAGTAGTACTTCAATCGAATTAGTTTAATGTTAATGTAGTTTTTAGGTGCTTTGTTATCAATAGTCGAGTATCTAATCGAGTTGGCGAACAGGTTACAAATGCCAATTCTTTAGGATTTTGTGTTATGGTAGCCATAAATTAAGTAGGTATAGCAGGTAGATACAAGTTGTAGCAACTACTTGATTGTTCCTTATTTTCTCAATAGGTGTTCTCCAAGCTTTGGAAAAAAAAAATTCTTTAGAATTCGATATAGCACGAGCCAAAATGAGGCCTCCTGAGCTCCATGCAACCTTTCTACGGCCGTCTGCATACAAATGAAAGTTTCCGGCGCCGCTCTCGTTGGCGCGCTTTGCATATGTATGGCCAGGTGGCGCTGTATGGGTATATTGTACGTGGGTGTGGAATGAAAAAGGTATATTAAGGATATGTCTTAGAGGATGTCCTTGTCTCAGAGTGTAGGTATATGTATAAACATTGGCCCCATGGTGACTTCAGAAAGTAAAATTCCTATCTGTTCCTATGAGTTCTATGCTAGGCATAGTGTACTACTACTGTACTACATTATTGACACATATTGATTCTTACATAGGCACTTATAATATAACATTATTTACCTCCTTCAGTAAATTTACATTTTCCCATTATATTTCACAGAAAACCCGACTACAAAATTTATGGCTTTATTCTGGGAAAAGTTTACCATTATCTTAAACAGGATATCCCGGTAAAGTCTAGTAAAAGGTTCCTGAAACCCGGATATAACAAAATCGGAAACTTCCGTACAAGCTGATGCATTTTAATGTTCCGATAAGCTTCCGGTCTGCAGAGGATGGGCGAGGTGCATAACCTTTGACTGGAGAATTTTATATCTAACTAGCTTTCCGCCCGCGGCTTCGCGCTCGTGGACTACATTATCTACATATTTTACGGAACCCTTTTTTTTCCAAAATAAAATTTAGCCTGTTCGTGGCGTAACTCGTGGATAATGTAGCTTTCGAATGGTGAAAGAATTTTTAAAAACGGTCCAGTAGTTTTTGAGCCTATTCATTACAACCAAACAAACAAACAATATTATACTCTTTATAAAATTAGTGTAGAAATATACAGTAGACAAAAGAAAATAATAAACTGTAGGTGTAGTACGAAAATATCATCATCAAATTATGATAAAGAGTAATGTCAGCTTGACTGGTTTTCACTAAACTTGCTTAGTTTGGTACACTACTAGAAGTCACTTTAAAATGTTTAGGAATATTAATTTCTAGAAACGATAATATTCAAGTGAACGAAAAGTAATTTATTTGCCGCCAAAGTAGTTATTTCATAACTGGAAATATCATTTAGTTAAAAGCCAGACCTAATTAACTACACTCAACATCAAATAAACCGCACCTTCCGCGACGCGAACTTTAAAGATTTTCTTCTGACAGAATTATGGTACCCCAACAATATTGGTGTTATTTGAAAGCCCAATAAATATCCTTAAAGAAAAATACATTTCATTGCTAAATAAATGATTAACATATACCATAAATGTGACTTGAAAATAGACCTCACTTTGGGCTCACCTCTGGGATCAATTAGACCAATTTTTATGGTTATAAAACCAAATAAAGATTTCACGTGTCCTCTTTAACAGATGGATAGCGATTAATCCTAACTTAACAGTTTTATAGTCATAAAAAATGGCTACAGCGTAACTACCTATTTTTTTAAGAAGTGACTTTGGATCCTTGTAAAGACACATTTTTGGGGTAAAAACCTTTCCTTTAATGAAATAAAGTTTAGAACTAGACTTTCAAATGGTACCAATGTTGGTGGGAAGTGGGGATGCATACGTTTGATAAGTGCTTGTCGCGGGAGGTGCGATTTATTTGATGCCGAGTGTATTTTAAAAAGACTAATGTTTCATATTACTTCTATGGAGTTTTCTAGCAAGTCAATTTTGTCTGATTTAGATTTTTTATATGAATGTCAGCTACATGGTGCCCGTGACTTATGCTGCGTTGATTTTTTTAACGTTCTTTGCAATTTGAAGTTACACGAAAATATCACACGTAAGATTAAATGCCTCACTGATATTTTTTGCGTTTTACACTGGTCGATGTTGATTTAAACATGTTTTACATCGCTGTTTCTCGCAATGAAAAGATAACCTATCTGAAAACAGACACGCCCTCATAGAACTACTTTATAGCCGAATAAAACAGCCAATTTCCCCCGAAACTAACTCCATGGGATCTGGGGGGTTTTGGGGGTAAACACCTAATTTTATAGGTCATTTGTCGAAAGAATGGGTGCGAGGATATGGGGTATGTAAAATTTGATGGAACGAGCCTTAGTCTCGTGTAGGGTGGAACATATGGAGCCCGGAAACCTTAGCCATAATGGTCTTGTCCCTGGATGAAATAGAATCGGGAGCAACCAGCTGGAAACGATGTTGTAAAGTTTTCTTAAACATGTGTTTACAGCTAGGCAAGTTATATGTACTTTAGAAATACTTAGGTTGGGTTGCACCATCTTACTTTAACTGTTACAAACGTCAAAAATCTGTCAAACTCCATACAAAAATCACCGGTTATCGTCATAGTTACCGTCAAAATTAGGTGGTGCAACCCACCCTTAGAATACCATGCAGTCTAATGAAATTGAATTTTCAGAAATGAACTTTCTCCATTTCTGTAAATTAATTACATACTAATCGGATTAATGCATTCTCCATTCCATGGAATCATAATCTATTTTCAGAAAATCAGGTTGATTGCTTAATTGAATCATATTGTACGGTGGTTTATTGTCCAGCTTGGTACGGTTATCATTGTTCGGGTAAAATTAGGGATATAACATATTTCTATCCTGTGTATTTTACCTGGGAATTGATAGGTATCACTGACCCGAAAGAGTCCAGTAGCTAAATGATTGATTGTACAAACAGGTGTTAAATAAATACAGTAGTCTCTCGATAAGCTATTTAGTGCCTATACTCTTATACATAGCATATCACTATAAACAAAAGCTTAACGGTTAGCAAGCTGAAGTGGTGTTAAAAACAAATCTAGTTCTTTTTAACCGACTTCGAAAAAAGGAGGTTCTTTATTAAAAAGAAAAACAATGTACAAATTCAATCCAGCCAATCTCCGAAGTCGAGTCATGTCGAGTTATGAGCACGGCGAATCCGGGAGATAGTCGTAATATCCAAGATGGAGAGACGCTTGGGCGCGTAACGAACACTATGTTACGGGTGCTACGGGCGGGCGGACTTTGTAAGACATAGGTGAGATCGTGAAAATGAGGAAGGAAATTGCGGAAGCAGATGTTCACATTATTTTATTAAAAAATCAAACCTTTTATTTTTTTTGTTTCAAAAAAAAACCTACCAACCAGACGAACCAAAAAACTAGCGTAACGTCTTACAAGACCACATGAAGGAGTGTCTAACGTAAACCTTGAAATAAAATGATTTGTGCCCTGGGAAAAGTTATTTGCAACAGTGGGACGTAAATCAAAACAATGTCACAAAAGAGTAAAGGAATAAGCGTATTTATTATTGTATGGGTCTGCAATTGGATAGCTAATTCAACTATAATATTATTCATGAACAATCTATTGAAGAGCGAAAAAATATTACAAAATTATGCTTTTCATGTGATACAAACAAATCAAAACAGAAACACAAAGCCTTACTCTAATCTTATAGTAATTTCAGCCAAAAAACCCAGAAGTTCGCTAAGTGGACTATATCCCTTAAGGATGAGCTGGTCATCAAATGCCCGAGCACTGAGGCTACGAGTGGAAATATCGGAAAATAATAAATTCAAGGCCAACTGGCACGGACACGGATCTGCCCACTGTGTAACGGAGTTAGGTTCTCGGCCTCTTACATACTCGTGGTTCTTTCTTTGTGATTTTCAACCGACTTCAAAAATGGAGGAGGTTCTCAATTCGACCCGTATGTTTTTTTTTTTCTATGTTTGTTATGCGATAACTCCGCCAATTATGAACCGATTTGAACAAATCTTTTTTCGGCGTATAGGTAATACCTCAAGGGTGGTCCCATTTAAATTTAATAATAGAAAAAACAACCCCCAAGGGTGGAAAATTGGGGATGAACTTTTTTATACGCAATATCTCCGCCGATTATAAATCAATTTGAACGATTATTTTTTTGTTGAATAGGTATTATCAAAAGGGTGGTTTCATGCGAATTTGAAGAAAATATTTCACCCCCAAGGGTGGAAAATTGGGGATGAACTTTTTTATACGCAATATTTTTAATTTTTAGTTTTTTTTTGTGTTCACGCATTTGAAGTCGTTTTTTTTTTTTTAAAGTTAATTATGTTTTTAAGGTTCGGCCAAACCAACGCGATTACACGCGTACAGCTGGCGTAAAGCGATGGCGAGCAGACTTAAATGCATTGATTGTTGCCCTAACCTATGTCGTTCATACGATCTGAAATCGTTCAAATGCCTTCACTTTGATCTGACCGCTGCCCGCAGATCGCACCCAGGTTGGAAAATTCTTAAGTGTAGCGGCATTTTCCTCTCCAAAGTCAAAGGTCAAAGTGTAACCCTTCTGCCAGTTTATGAGCCGTGACAGTTACAGGCGTTGGACTTGGCTCGAACCACTAAAGCAGGGCTGGCGAACCTTTAAGTATCAACGTGCCACATTTCTAAAGAAGTTATTGATGTAGACTTGCCATCAAATGCTCTTCATTAATAATGAGGGGTATCGTAGAAGTGACGCCACTGGCGAGTGACATGATCTTACTCTATAGTGGCACCAACTGCTGAGGGCAAATACGATAAAACTTTTAATTCATTCAATTTTGTGATTGGTGGCGTGCGCTAAATATTTTGGCGCGTGCCATTGATGGCACATGGTGCCATTGGTTCGCCACCCCTGTACTAAAACAGACCTTCTCAAGCAGGAAATTGTGTTTCTTATCTGATAACCTGGATTTAAAAATGAAATATCCTTACCATAATATTTATGAACGCTGTATTTTCGCGAGCAGTTTCCTGGTAATACTCGTATAACCAGCTTTTCGTAAAGCAGAATATACTCGTAATAATAGTTACATAACGAATTTATGGTTACGGATGAAACATTTCGTATTCGAAGTTATTTATTACGTAATATTATTATCATTACGTATGGAACTGAGTTAAGCTAGCAGAGGCTATGGTATGGAGTGCCTGATTTATAATTTGAGACATACAATTGTATAAAATACCGTAGTACGTAGTAAACGGTACGTCTAGTTTGGTACATTTAAGTCAAGTTGTAGGTATACAATGAAAATGTTTAAAAATTATTAGCAGATAATATTTTTAATTGTATTTTACGAAAAGAAATTCCAGATTTCAATATCAAGTTACTCAACAACTATTATTGTCATTGTAGAGACAGTATTGGTATTGACCTCATCCCTATAGTATGGAAACTTGGTCCACTATTGGGCTACAGGTGAAAATTAACTGAGCCTATAAAAGCATTGTGGATCCAGTTTAAAACTGAAACAAAGTAGGTATTTTTGGCCAGTCGCCAGTGTTCTGTGCTTCACAAATGGGAAATTATTCAAGTGCATTCGGTCGTTTATCTTTTGCGGCTTTTGTTTCAAATAAATACTGATTAAACGTTGTACATGGTGCAACCGAAGCTGGAACAATTAATTTAGATAATACGCTTTCGTAATTTAGCAGCCTCAGTTTTCTACGTGTCATTTAAAAATCACTCAGATATTTCCGCAAACACTAATTCTACACAATAATATTTATACCTTGTCCTCATTTATTGTAAAACTAGCTTTTGCCTGCGGCTTCACCCACGTGAAATTTAGTGCCACAGATTGGCTTAAATACTGTAAAGTTTCAACCAAATCCGTTCAGTAGTTTTTGCGTGAAAGAGTAACAAACATAACATCCACACAAACTTTCGCCTTTATAATATTAGTAGGATTCTCTTGGAAAACACAAACGCAAAAATATTATAGAGATTAAAATTTGGAATACTTTATTAGCTTACACAAAACATTTGTTAACTACCAAAATGTAACCATTAAAAGAAAATGAACTCACCAAAGTGGGATCGAAATAAGAAACTCAAAATGGATTCTTAAAGTTGCCCATTTTGCCAAGTAGAGCTTACACACATTTCATCCGTGTTTCTAGATAGAACAAATACTTTGTATATTCTATGCAAATAGCTACAAACATGCACCATTAATTAACACGTTTCCGCAATTAGAATAAACATGGTTAAAATTAACGCTGCAGAGATTATAGGGAAATGTAAAACGCGTAAAATCGAGCCGCGGCCGTGTGGAGTCAACATAATCAAGGGATTAATTCGAAACCTCATTGGTGAAGCGATTTTGGATTTATTCCTCTCAACCGTTATTATTACTTTGAGATTTACGAAAGAAATATCTTTAGGGATGCGACTTTAATCATACATCGATATCGATAGTGCGAAGAAAAAATACTAAACGCACAATACGAACGGAATCTGGCGTGATTTTTGCGTGTAAATGTATCATCCATCCACTGAATTAAATAAATTAAAACTTTTATCTACGTTCCAAACCTTTTGTGCGGTGTATTGACTTTAATTAATTATTAACGTAATTTATTATTAACATAAAAATTACGTGATAAGGTTTAAAACCTATTTCATCATCATCATCATCATCATGTCAGCACTTTGTGATAAAAAAGTTACTCGCTCTTATAGAATTTTCAACAACATTTCTGATTATGTATCGATGTTTATCACATCCCTACGGTTCCGGAATGTGTATCGTAACCGGCAAAGGCTTGTCAATTATGTACCTGTTTGCAGAGGTGGGGGTGGAGCGGTATGGTTTCTCGATTCGGATCATCGGAAAATTATTTTTGTATTTTTCACAGCTTTTTGAGCTGCTTTAAAGTAGATGAGTTTATTTGGTGCCTGGGACACCCTTATAAGATGTAGTAAAGAACGAGAATGGAATGGAATGGAAGAACTGCCCATCAGCACCATAATCGTAATAGGTACATCAAAAACAACCACAAGACACTAGTAACCAAACCCAGATCGATTTTACTTTTTTTTAAATCCACAACGAGGAAGCTCTTTGTCTGCATCTTCTTACCTGATGGCAAGTTATGATAAGGAGCTCTTAACCTGGAATCCTCAACCACAGATGTGTTGGCTATCTTACCTCCAACTGCTGGAACACAAAATTTCTGTTAAAATTTTTGTTATGGCTACAGACTTAGGTCTAGCCTATCCTAATCTCTTAGTGTCAGATGTTTACTTTTATGTTTTTCTCAGACTAAGTTAAATACTTTCCACAGCTGTTGTTTCTCATACAGCTCAAGAAAATCCATAGTTCTATCATATTCAGCAGGTGATTTCGTAAAAGTAGCCGCGAACTGACCGGCCATATAATTTATTCAAGCCAACCGGCCCTTCGTATGGAACAATTTTTGGCACAATTTTCAACCCTATTGTATTGGAGTAAGGAAAAATATGAACAGATGTGTAAGCTAGCTTTCTTCTCGCTGTTTTGTTTATTATAGAGTTTCCGCTTCAGCTGGGGCGATACATTATTAACAATGTTTTGATGATTTGTTTCAATTAAAACATTGAGCTATAAAATAAAGTCAAGCGGGGTTGGATGAGAGCCTTAATTCTATGAGTTTCAAAGTTTTAAAACATTGTTTATTACAAAACCAAGTGACCGGATATTTTACGTTTGAATATTTGAGCAAGCATAGTAATAAGGCCATACTAATTCGTTAAATCGCAATGCTATAGGGAACCATTATTTTTAGGACGGTACTATACTAAATAGGACAAAGGTACTACTTTAACGTTATAAATGATGATGTGCGTGTGTTTCCTATTGTAATATTAATTACTTAGCCTAGAATTTATCACGAAACTACATTAATTAACGAACACCAGGAAGGCTCTATAAACTGTATCGATGTTATATCTAAAGAATAAACTAAGAAACACATGCATTGTTTCATACCATTATAGAAGATACTTTATATTCCCATGTTACTTGTACTTCAAACCTTAGATACTTTCAAACACCAAAATGCGATGTAGATAGCATGGATGTTTTTACGCAAAGCGTAATTTATAAAGATCCTGAGTCTGATTCTGGTACGATCGCTAATCTTTGGCACTGAAAAGCAGCACTCTTGCAGCTTAGCTGGCAATTTTCTCTTGCAAATACCACAAACAGTGAAAAAGCTTTCAAATAAATCGACGCGTTCGTTTGCGATTCAGCCGTCGGACCGTGGTGCTGTGTCCACGCGCGACTCGGCAATGTTTGGAGAACTGAGTCGCTCGCTTTAGTTTGCAGTGACAAGTCAATCTATTTTAGAAGCCATAGAAGTGGGTTAAATGGAATTTTGGTTTGGGCTTACTAAAAATGAATTAATGATTGATGTATTTAAATTGATTGGGTCTCTATAGTAGTTTAATATTGGTATTTTGTGACGTAAACATCTGGGCTTATTTATTTGCTTCATCATCATCATCATCATAATTTCAGCCACAGGACGTCCACTGCTGAACATAGGCCTCCCCCAATGACTTCCTGCTAACTTTATCAGGTCGTCGGTCCACCTTGTGGGTGGACGTCCCACGCTGCGTTTTCCGGTACGTGGTCTCTATTCCAGAACCTTGCTGCCCCATCGGCCGTCAGTTCTGCGTACTATGTGCCCTGCCCACTGCCACTTTAGCTTGCTAATCCGTCCGTATTTATTTGCTTGTCACATCTTTAACACAAATGCTAAGTGGTGAAAAATTAAGGGAGTTTATTATCACGTTGTCATGATTTCCACAATTTTTGGGGTTGTTGGAAAATCACATTTAATCTGATGGGTATTTGTCATATTAAAATAGTAGTTTCTAAAGGTAAAAAAGAAAGTGTACACTTTGCATATTCTTCCATAGTTTCTAACGATGATAACGTAGGTACCATCCGACCTTTGATTCTATTATGTATGTAAACCTTTTATTGAAATAGTTCCCAAAGTAAATAGCTTTTCAACATTCAGCTAGATCAAAACTGACATTTACCAGCGAATATATCAAAACCGTTTTGCTGAATAGGCCTCGGCCGCGTCACGGCTGTCATCGCTGTCCACCGCTCAATGCGTCAGCAGTCAGCAGTGTTTGCGAGAACTGTCAGCGTTAGTGAATGACAGGTCGATGCAGATCTGTTGATGGGAAACCAATTTTCAGCATTCAGGATCAGTGATAGCGTGCAAAAGCGAATATGTACTCGTAGTATTGATTGCTTTGCAGAACAGAGACTTTAATTATCGAAATCCGATTTGATATCATGTAACGTATGAATAGTAGTATTTATAGTATTTTATTAATTCTTTGTAGAATTAATTAATTCTGTGTACGGACCGTTAAATAAGTATTTAAGTATCTCAGTGAAATAAATTTAATTTTAGAATATTTATTATTAACGGTATTGCTAACAATACGACTATCCATCAAAATATAATAGACTTGGACTCTCCTAATCTACTTGATCTGTCTAAACAATAATAATATTTATTATTAATATTTATTTACACACTATCATATTGCATAATGACACTTATCATCGCTTATGTCTGCCTTAAATAGATCAAATGAAATAAGTCAGTTAAATAGACTCGTGAAATTTTACAAAAACACTCCCATTTCTGAATTACATTCTGAAAACGTGTTACGACCACGCTGATAGCAATATCATTTTACAAAGTGGGCTTTATTTTACACCACACTATTGAGGCCGGGCGACATACATTGTCCAACACATAAAAGCGAATTCAAATCGTCGAATTTTCCCAAACACTCGTTGTTTTTCGCTGAAAGTCTGCTGACGTCGAACGCGTTAACTCGACCGTTTTTGGCACGCTTTACGATTCGCACGTTCCGCTATGATGTAGGTGGGCACGGTAGTGTTGATGTTTACTTTGTACATCACTACAGCAATATTGTAACTTTTCCTGTCCTAAAAATCCTATGAGATCTTAAATAAATTTTACAATCATGTTTTTCAGTTCATTTTATTCATTGGGTTGAAATGTCATCTATTCTATCTATCTATCTATATAAATAAAAATGAATTGATGTTTGTTAGTCTGATTTAAACTCGAGAACGGCTGGGCCGATTGAGCTGATTTTGGTTTTAAAATGTTTGTCGTAGTCCAGGGTAGGTCTAAACGGTAAGCAAATACGCGCGCGATATTGTTTTTCTGTGACAGACAAAATTCCACGCTGGCGAAGCAGCAGGCGGAAAGTTAGTTATAAAATAATTACGGTTAAGGTTTTTATTATTCTCAAAGATTTACATAAAATCACTTATGAGATAACACAATTTTAAAATACATTTTAAATCATACGGCTATCGTAGCAAGTAACATAATAAATAACATATTTTCATTTATTTTCAGGTAAGATGACATCTTTTTCAAGTGACCTACTACGGTAGGTACTATGCGGGGCGAGTGAGTTTATGCAGAAACAACTTTTTAGCGATTACGAAATCATTATTTCCAGATACAGTTTATGTAAGTCTAATTTACAATTGTATTTATAAGTCTCTGCTCCTTCCAAATAGTTCTTTTACAACTTCATTTCCCAGAATCCAGTATTCTTTTTAATTTAAGTTCGAGCTTACGTAACATCTATACGGGACGGTCCGCCGACGTCGAATAGACTCGGTATTGGATACAATGCATCGCGTTTTACGCTTTAAATTAAAATGTCGACTGAATGCGCCTCTCCCGGCCTTTCAATGAAGAGGTTAAGATCAGGCTTCTGTAGCCTTCACAGAAAATACGAGCATCTCTAAATAGAAACAGTATTTCAGTATTTGGAGCACGAGGCACGCTTTTTTCTGGATGCCTGAATGGAATAATTGTTACAGATTTAAAATGTAGTTACCTATTCCCAGATGGTGGGACATACTTTTGGAAAACCATCAGGTTTTTTGCTCCTAGTTCGGTTGGATCATTGACAGATTAGAGCTCTTTTCCACGGAGACCGAAAGTTTTTTGCAGGATTCCATTCATTCCACTTCCACATGAGAATCTCATCGAATTTGTAGAATTTCAAACACACACTTGTGTGTTCACAGGACAGCCCAGTTTTATGGGATCCTACAGTACCTACTGGATTACCGTGAGAATGGTAAGATTAAGGGTCTTATTCGTAAAACAATGGTTAATCGAACGATTTAAATACGTTACGATAAACAATAGCACCTACCTAAACATTAACCTCCTTATTAATAAAAAGTTACACCTAGGATGAACTCTGGATTAAAATGACATTTCCATACTAAATGACAACTTAAGCCAGAGTTCAACTAGGGTGTAACTTTTAATAATAAGGCCGTAAGTGTGAATGTATGAAAATCATTTTATTCAAGCATGTTTTAATATTGATACTAACTGTCAGAAGGCTACACTATTATTCAGAGCGGCGCACTTTTACTTCCGAAAATACATCGCTCTCGAGGGACGCGCGAGTCTATTTTTGAGAAACCGAAACGGGCTGCGAGTAGACTGGTATAGTGGTTGCATTAAATATTCATTGTGATCTTGGAACTATGGTCTATGCTTTTGAAGTCTATTGATGTCTATACGGACTGTCTCTTTGAACTCTTATCTACATAAACTACGACAATTTTGAAGTGGTCTTCCCTATACCTATCACAACAGAGCTTGTTTGATGACAGAGTTGTGCAATCATGCTGATGGGGTTATTGAGATGCAAACCAATTTTCCTCGATGTGGCTTTTAAGGTTGGGTTGTACCATCTTATTTTAACTTTGACAAACGTCAAAAATCTGTCAAACTCCATACTTAAACACCGGTTAACGTTATAGTTACGGTCAAAGTTAGTGGTGTAACTCAGCCTAAAATTATAATAGAGTAAATTCATCAAAATTACTAGAATTATGAATACAATGTAGTTCGCTTCTAGTCTAGTTTGTGATTTTAGCAGAAGGTTATTCTGAAACACAAACCGACCATTACATGTTCTTATCTTGAAGCCTTGACACACTTCAGGAAGCACTAAAGATAATGTGTGTTGTATATTACCCGGAACAATTTGATCCCCACTTCGTTTTAAGATCGACTTTGTTCTAGTTTCTTTGGTCTAATTTTAGTTACTAACTATGAACCACCACTTTTTGTATAGACAACATGACAAAGAAACTTTGCACTAGGTCCACAATTTCCTATGTGCAAAAATATCGCAGCTAAAATAATTCACCCATTCTAAATAAAAAATAATATACAAAACATAAAAAATATACTACAAATATCAAGTTTAAAATGTATTCCTATGAGGTAAAAACTGTATCTCTACCTTTATTTTCTCTCACGTCAAACATTCCAATATTAAAGTATTGCAGCGCTCCGCTTTATTGCAAAAAATATATAAAAGTAGGTATATCGATGGAGTAGAATGTTTCCATTCCAATATAAATACAGTTGGAGTTCGTTCGTTTGTTTGTTTCAGTCAAATGACGTCCACAGCTGAACAAAGGCCTCCCCCAAGGATTTCCATAACAATTGGTCCTGCGCTGCCCGCATTCAGACCTTCACCAGATCGTCGGTCCACCTAGTAGGGGGCCTGCTCACACTATGTCTTCCGGTCCAAAGTCGACACTCGAGAACTTTTCTGCCCCAGCAGCCATTAGCTCTATGAGCTATATGTCCCGTCCACTGCCACTTTGAGTTAAGCAATTCTACGAGCCATGTCGGTTACTGGTTTTCTCTCATTTCTGTTTCGATCACGCAGGGAAACTGGGCTTTTGGGTGACCTTGAGCCTTCATAAGGCCCGTAGTACAGTTGGAGTACTAACATCAAAAGTACACACCCGTACGCATCAGATCTAATTATAATGCTAGTCACTTTGCGAGATTAAGGCCGTTGCGAACTTGTAACATTAGCAATTATGACATGCTTACAAGTGGCTGCATCTATTCAGCCAAGTTTATATGTAATTATGTCTTTAGCTACATACTAGTATGTGCATATACGAGTATGTACTGTATGTGCTTGAAGTTAGTTTCTGAAATGTGATAATAATCGAGGATGATTGACTCGTATAACTATGCTGGGTCCAGACAGGTGTAATGTGTTATTAAGATTACGTGTAATATAACACGAATTCTACGTATGGACGGCACTACGAGCATTACATGTAAAGTGCTGCCCATACTATTTTCATTACATCACACGATACATTCCATTACGCGATACACCCGTTTGGACCCGGTAAAGCTAAAATAAAAATTATCGCGTGGTCCAAATATCTATCTTAACTTTTGACTGTATACTTTATCGCATTTGCATTGGTGCTCATTGTGTACTTATCCCGATCGTGTCTCTGGAGGTGTCATATCTCCCTTTAGAGCTTCAATACAACCGTAGCGCTATTTAACTGCTACTCAATTGCCCTAAAACACTGTAATTAATAAATGCTGTAATGAATAAGTTTGTTCATCCAATTATTTTGTGTCCAATAACTTAATAACTTGCTCAATAATGTTACATGAAGAATGCCTCATTGTTATAGGTTTGCTTTTGTCCCGCTGTTTCACGCCTGCTTCACGTGAGCTTGAACGTGCTAAAGCAATTTACTATACTACGGAATAAACAACGCTGTGTTCGTAGCTACGAGCTTGCTACAAACTTCACTATGAATCGTGGCATCAATTTATATTGTAAACTACGCCGTAGCTCGTACCTAGTTCTCGTAGCTGTTAGTTTCGTACTTATGCTTAGCATACTAAGCAGTTTATTGGTTACAATAGGAAGCGTCTAAACGATAATTTGAAACGGTATGTGCTCGTAATTATGTTGTTTCATTATTATTAATATTATAAGTCTCAAATAAAGCAAGCTTATGTGATGGGTAATACGGTACCACCAGAAACTAATTAACAAACGATGCTTGCAGCAAGTCGAGTGCACAGCGTTGAATAGAGCTCTATGATTGGTTCATGTGTCACCCAATGCGTCCACACGCACTGTGAGACCTCATAGTAACTCAACTCATTTATTACATATGTTTAAATTCAGTTGGGAGTTGGTTCTACTGCGGATCTCCTCATTTCTGACCTCCTCATTTCATAGGTGGACTGACGATCTGGTTCTCGACGAGGGAAGAACGTGGATGCGGGCAGCGCAGGACCATTCATTGTGGAAAACCTTGGGGGAGGCCTTTGTCCAGCAGCGGACGTCATTTGGCTGAAACGAAAACGAAATAGTGACCATGAAAGTTTAAAACAATATTATTTTTTCCTTTACACGAAAACTTTTTATACTAATACTCTCGTCGTAATGGACCGCCATAAAGCTCTCGAATACGTCATGCGCCGGTCGCAGCCCGAATCGGCGCCGTCGGGTAACAGCGCGGAAAATCGCGTCAGAGCTTCTGCAGCCTTTGGAGGCTTCGCTAATGGCGGCAGAGCCTTAGCGAAGTATTGTACATTGATTATACTTTTAGTATGTTACAGAGAAATGTCATAAAAGTAATGTATTTTCTGCTAATAGGCTTTTAAAAAGCGCTTCGCTCGTCCTAGTTTTACTTTGGCTCTACCACTGCTTCGGGACAATAAATGGGCCAGAAAAAAGTAGTTTAATATACTCAGCCACACTTTCAACTCATTCTACAGCTCTGTCATTTTTGCTTAATTTGAGAATGAGTTGGATTTGATTTCAATATTAATTATGCTAATCTAAGATGAAGCACGATACTCAGCAAGCTCTATACGCTTGAGTCTTAAAGGCACCCAATTATAGGAGAAGATGAAGACAGTAATATTTACTTATTGGAACGAACTTTTCCATTAAGAAAATATCAAGTAGTGGATTCCATCTTTGAATTCTGTAACTCTAGGAAGAAATACACGCCATTTTAGCAGTACACAATAACATTGAGCTATTTCCAATGATTTTTCTAGCAAAGCGCTCGTAAGAACCTTTCTCCAAGACCTGTGTGACCTTTCCGATAGGCACTGCTTATTATTCACGTCTTTTCCAAATTTATGATATATGCGAGCAATATATTTAATGGTAAAAGATTTATTCTCAGCGTGGAACGTGGAAAAATGTATAAAAAGATTTTTATACCTAGTACTTATGTTATTTATTCACAAATGTTTTGCCAGTATGTTCTTATGTGGACTAACAATAATACAGGAACTAACAACAATTTTTAAAGTAACTATTTTTGTTTCTTGTTCGAAAGAATAATGATAGTGTTCCCAATGAGTCACACTGTCACGATAGATTTACGATACGATTTTTCCCAGAAAATACTAAACACAATCTATCATTTTCTTGAAAAAATTTTAAAGCTGGGTTACACCATCTTACTGTAACTTTGACAAACGTCAAAAATCTGTCAAACTTCATACAAAAAACACCAGTTATCGTCATAGTTACGGTCAAAGTTAGGTGGTGGTGCACCGTCAGTTGTTTTGTTCAGAAAGAGTTGTCGATGCGGACGTGGCTTTGCTGTGAACATTGCTATCGATCTATCGAATAGTTGTCGAGGTTCTACAGTACAACACTAGTATAGGATGCTAAATACTCGATTCAACCCTTTGAACAATTGTGCCTGACAGCTTCCATAGATAACGCATCGCCTGCGGATGTCGATAGTGGCTACAATAGTGTTACATATTATTATTAACCCAAATACGGTCTGATTGTAACAATGTACGTGCTACGTATTTGACGTAGGTATGCTTTTGATAGTAACTACCAGTTTTGTGTACCATTAATTCAAGTCCAACACAAATCCTTTCGTTATTCAATACTAGCTTTCCGCCCGCGGCTTCGCGAGCGTGGAATTTTGTTTGTCTTAGAAAAACTTTATCGCGCGCGTCCCTGTTTCAAAAACCGGGATAAAAACTATCCTATGTCCTTTCCCGGGACTCAAATTATCTCTATGCCAAATTTCATCAAAATCGGTTCAGTGGTTTAGGCGTGAAAGCGTGACAGACAGACAGAGTTAATTCCACATTTATAATATTAGTGTAGATTGTTAGATTCCGTCAATGTTTAAACTTATTATTCCCAAAAAATCCAGATTTTTGTACTGAGAATTGTATTAAATTTATTTTAACAAAAAAATTGCCATTCACAGCATTAGTAGGGTAAAAGATTGCTCGTTACTATTAAATCATTCGGAAAAAATATTTTACTTTACCCATTTCCGGATAAGTAAAGCTTGACTTTTTCCCTTTTAATTTATAAAGGTCGCTGTTTCAAGCAGGCTGCTTCAAAAATAGCTTCAAAGTGGGTCACCAGACGAGCTGGTCACGCGTAAAATTAGCCCCGACCTGTGGTTACGTAAATACTAAGAATCAGAAAAGTAGCTCCACTTCTTCACCACAGGTCACAAATATGACCTTGACGCAATCGGCTAATAAGCACGAAATTTTTTTTTGAGATTCTGCAGGGTTTATCTCTGAAATAATAATAAAGTGCTTTGCATTGCACAGTAAACTGTCAGTACGATTGAGCCATATAATACACTAAGCTTACTGTGGTATTTAGGACATACGACAAAAGAAGAAAACAAGACTGCTTTACCCATTTTCAATTTAAATCATAACCAAAATCTTTGAACCTAGAAGGTATGTAAAGCCTACAACTTATAGCAGAACTGATGGTCGATGCATCGCGATGGGGAAGCAAGGTAGAGCAGGAAGGCGCTGGATGTAGGCCGCTACCAACCGGTTAATATGGAAATTATTGGAGGAGGCTTATGTTCAATAACCTCCTCCTTTTTTGAAGTCGGTTAACAAAAGATGTCCTGTGGCTGAAATGATGATAAACTTATAGAGCAGTTAAGAAATGTTATTTTGAAGTCGTTTATTTCTTGAATGCTCACTCATGCCACCTGTGCCTACTGCATCTATCTTAGTTACTTACTGGCATTGCCACGTCCGACCGGTTGGCGTCTTCGTTAGTTTTTATCGAGTGGTTGTTCGTTTGAAACTTTACTTTTTGGGGTTGGAACTTGGGCGTAAGTTACTTGAGAACGGCGTGATAAAATTATTAATAACGTACCTATTTGAAATTCAAAATAGGACCAGTCTTGGATATTGTTTGAAGTGTGTTCGGGCCATGTAAATGAATATCATCCTCTGACTTTAGTATACTTCTGTGTGATATTTAAGTTTTCATTCATTTTAAAATTGTCAGCCGCAAAAGTTGGTCTTGGAACTTGTAAGCTTTGTAGGCTGTATTATTGTAATCTTCATTTATTTAAGAAAATCATTTTAAATAGGTATTAATTTAATACGCTATACTTACATACTTTGAAAACTATTCACATTAATAGTTGTCTGTTCGTAAAGCGGCAAGTGATTTACCTCTATATATTTTAACTATAGAAACCATTTTTTGTTTGTTTATGCATGAGTAAGTCTCCATAATAGACCCGCGTCAGATCTAGGCAGGCAGCCAAGACCCAGCCTGAATCCTTAATGCACAGAGTTCCGACAAAAACTTAGTTTTGGCAAGATTTCATATTCAGTTATTGGATTTAAGTGCCCATTCGGGGTATGTCTGTTCTGAATATTGAATGAAGAGTGATTTGATTACTATAACAGTTATAGTAATCAAATCACTCATAGTTATAGTATAACTTATGCCCGTTTTCGCCATCAATCCCTAGTTTTTAAGTGACTAGGAGGTGATGGTGAAAACGGTCATTAGTAAAATTGTTTCTCATGTTAAGATTCACATCTTTGATTTTACTTTAACTTGAACAATTAGGAAAAAGAGATAGGTGGTTTCATTATTATTTTGAGAAAATATTTGCTCCCAAAGTAATAAAGTTAAGACCATAGAAATGATAACTTAGCATACTAATTTAACCGCATACGGTGAAACAGGAATCGAACCCGCGTTTCTCGGATCTGACCCTACACCAACACATTGGTCCATTATCGCTTCTTCACTTTACTTCTCCGTTTGTCTCCGCTACTTACTGAACTCATCGGATACCAATTGACTGGTTCCCATTACAGAAAGGTTTTCTTTCGTTTCCGATCCCCAGAGAAGTGAAATAGAAGTTTTTTGCGACGGACCAAAATCAACAATTTAAGCCGCAAGTTGGTTGGATAGTAAAAGATCTTCGGCCAGTTTAAGCGTTAATATCCGGATTAGAGAGCACTTGACCCGGGCAATGAGCTTAGTGGAGTCGCCACTACAGGTTAACACCGGTGTCCTAGCTAAGCTACGAGGAACGTGTGAGTGTTTAACTAGGTTCATCTTCAAAATGTGAAAACACTAACCTAGTTTCTAACTTGAATAGACTGTTTCATGAAAAAATAATAAACGTTACATGCGCACTGAATGATACGAGTAGGCATTCTAAAGTGATGCTCAGTATGGCGATGTAATTTCAAAGTATCTTTAACACGTTTTAAATAGTAGGACGTCCACCCACAAGATCGACCGATGACCTCATAAAGATAGTGGGAAGGCGCTGGATGCAGAGCCATTATGGAAATCATTGGGGGAGGCCTATGTCCAGTAGTGGACGTCATATATCTGAAATGATGATGATGATGATGAAATAGTAGGGAAGAAATATTATGAATACCAAAACAACTTGTTCTTTTGCGTTATCGTGGCTGAAAAACCTTCACAAATTTTTTACTAAGTTTTAATATTTACATCATGAAGAAGCTACGAGGAACGTGTGTGTTTAGCTAGGTCAGCTTTCACTCTTCAAGATGTGAAAACACTAACCTTCTTTCTAATAAACGTTACACGTGCTGAATGATAGGTATTCTAAAGTATCTTGGATAGTAGGATGCCCACCCACAAGGTGGACCGATGACCTCATAAAGATAGCGGGAAGACGCTGGATGCAGGCTGCCACTAACCGGCCATTGTGGAAATCACTGGGGGCGGCCTACAGTACACTGAAAAAAATTTTTGGTTACTGCTTACACAACAAAAGTGACCACCGAACTAAGTGTTAACTATAACCAAACTAAGTCTAGCTCACTACAGAATTATTTGTTTAATTTACACAACATTTTGTTTCTCATAACCAAAGTGTTCGGTGGTCACTTTTGTTGTGTAAGCAGTAACCAAACATTTTTTTCAGTGTATGTTCAGCAGTGGACGTCCTTAAATGATGATGAAATAGTAGGGAAGAAATATTATGAATACGAAAGCAACTTGTTCTTTTGCGTTATCGTGTCTGAAAAACCTTCACAAATTTTTTACTAAGTTTTATTATTTACATCATGAAGAAGGTCCTTAGTGGAGTCGCCATCACAGGTTAACACCGGTGTCCTAGCTAAGCTACGAGGAACGTGTGTGTTTAGCTAGGTTCAGCTTTCACTCTTCAAGATGTGAAAACACTAACCTTCTTTCTAATAAACGTTACATGCGCGCTGAATGATAGGTATTCTAGTGATGCTCAGTATGGAAATGTAAATTTAAAGTATCTTTAACACGTTTTAAATAGTAGGACGTCCACCCGCAAGGTGGACCAATGACTTTATAAAGATAGCGGGAAGGCGCTGGATGCAGGCCGCTACTAACCGGCCATTGTGGAAATCATTGAGGGAGGCCTATGTTCGGCAGTGGACGTCCTATGGCTGAAATGATGATGATGATGATGAAATAGTAGGGAAGAAATATTATGAATACGAAAGCAACTTGTTCTTTTGCGTTATCGTAGCTGAAAAGCCTTCATAACTTTTTTATTTAGCTAGAGATTAGTTACATCATGAAGAAGGTCTGTCTCACAGTTTGAACAACTACTAGGTAAACCTATTTTTTGTTTTTCACAGCATTGTAAGAAGGTCATGTCTACTTACTTAAGTAAATAGTCTGAAACAAATCAGTTATCTGACAATCAGCACGTGCCGTCCGTTGTCCGGCGACAATAATGGACTGATCTAGGCCGCTAGAATCTAGACCGCATACAAAACAGCCTTATCGGACTGCCTAGTGGAGAAGCGATTTTACTGATTCAGTTTAGTTTTACAGAACATTGACTGAAGATCTTTTTTAATGCATTTACATTTGTTCTTACTGTTCTGAGTTATACCTATGCTACAGAAAGAAAGAAACATTTATTACAATGGACATGACAAAAGAGACAAAAGAAGTAAAAAAAAAGACAGAGGTAACACATAAAACATACAATAGAAGAGAAAGTAAACTAAGCAGTGCCACCCTGTCGCACAGCGATGCCCATCGCAATGGGATCCCAGCATATGCCGTGGCCCACAGTGAGGAAGGCCATGGCGCTGGTTTTCAGTGTGCCCCATGTCGAGTATAAATAGGTTAGGTTAATAACCGCTAGTTATTCAGTCAGTGCTTGAAGTATGCGAGGTTGTTTTTGTAACGTCAAACGTCAAAGAGACTTCAGATCTGCTTCAGATTTATATGCTCTGTCACGTCATGATGTCAATGTCACCCCTCTCGCGCCGCTTCCATACCTCAGACACTGATTGAGTTAAGTGTCTACCTATTTGTGTCCTCAGCTCGAAATAATTAACCCTACCTTGCCATCTAACTGCGAGTATGTATTGTTTCCTCCAGTTTGATAACCTACCGTGCTGGCGATATCAGCAGTAACTCTATTTTTTGGCAAAACTATAATGAGCTCTATTTCAAATGAGCTAACGGGAGTTTTTTTTAACGCAAAATATTGAAGTTACTGCTGACATCACTAGCACGGCAGTAATTTAAATTAATATGGCAAAAATAATAATTATAATTAACTTTTAAAAAAAATAAAACCGACTTCAAATGCGTGAACACAAAAAAAAAACTAAAAATTAAAAATATTGCGTATAAAAAAGTTCATCCCCAATTTTCCACCCTTGGGGGTGAAATATTTTCTTCAAATTCGCATGAAACCACCCTTTTGATAATACCTATTCAACAAAAAAATAATCGTTCAAATTGATTTATAATCAGCGGAGATATTGCGTATAAAAAAGTTCATCCCCAATTTTCCACCCTTGGGGGTTGTTTTTTCTATTATTAAATTTAAATGGGACCACCCTTGAGGTATTACCTATACGCCGAAAAAAAATTTGTTCAAATCGGTTCATAATTGGCGGAGATATCGCGTAACAAACATAGAAAAAAAAAAAAAAACATACGGGTCGAATTGAGAACCTCCTCCTTTTTTGAAGTCGGTTGATAAGCATTTTTTCGAACGAATAGACATATCAAATCGTCGATGAAACTTTTCCTTGTTTTAGTCGTTGCTATCAGCAGTTTGTTCTATAATCAGGAAGGAGGGCTGATTACGTTGACCTTTGCTGATAGGAGGATCAGATAAGGGCGGGTCTAATTGAATTTATTTCCATCTATGCCCGCAATTTCCTACGAGAGGGAACGTGCCAGATCCATATGGATTTTTACATTACTGTCCTATTCCCTATGGACTAAGGGCAGAAACTGTATTAAGCGGGCACCCGCGCGGTTTCATACAAAGTGCATCGTCGCGGGCACCCGCGCGGGGGACTTTCGTATGAAACCACGCGGGCGTCCGCTTAACGCAGTTTCAGGCCTAACACATTATTGTGCTTGTTTAACAGTAAAACTCTTCCAAAACTATCCCATTTGGTTCTCATAAAAATCAATTTTTGTAATTAGGCTTTCAAAGCGCTTTCAAACGTCCCAGTATTACTTAAATTCTACCACTGCTTCGGGACATTAAAACAGCCAATGCTGAGAAGAAGCAGCGCAAGAAACTCTGAGTGCAAGATTTGTGATGGAGGTGCATTAACTTCATGACATTTTAATGTCGAACTGCATTAATTTAAGCATTTACTTTGTTTATAGTGTACTCAGGAAGGTATAAAAATAGCTATAGTACTTATTATTATTGCTATCCAATATACCGTTTATAAAACTACCCAACTACGCCCTTTACCGCCCCATAACTAGAGCCCTAAGGAGGCCATAAATGCCAGCTCCCATGGGGAACACCCCCCCTCCCCCCTTTAGTTATGGGCTACGGGCGCGAGGGTGTCCGGGCTAATAACTTACTTTATCGGTAATTACTTTTAGTGAGTATTCAACTTGAATATAATATTTATGTTAAAGCAACAAGTTTCATGTATTCGATAAATTATGCATCATTTTATGATCACTTTCCATCGAGTGTGATGGAAGCCAAGAGCTTCCTTGTTGTGGTTTAAAAAGTGCTAAGTATTTCAAAGTGGTAGCAAGCAAACTATCCTACTATCCTACTAATATTATAAATGCGAAAGTTTGGATGTCTGGATGGTTGTTACTCTTTCACGCAAAAACTGCTAAACGGATTTTGATGAAACTTTAAAGTATTATTGTTTAGAACCCGGAATAACATATAAACTATAATTTATGAAGATCTGTGACAAGCGAAATTTCACGCAGGTGAAGCCGCGGGCAAAAGCTAGTTAATATTAAATCTATTGAAAAAGCTTGGTTTAAAAATATATTTCCTGCCTCCTTATTTCTTCCTTACCAAAGTGGACTAATTTTTTAGTATGGCTATACTGTTATATTTCTATGAATTTCTAATTTAAAACTGAATAGCCTATTGCAATATAAAAATTTAGCGAAATAAAATCTAATCTAATTTATATTTTAACAACCTCTCACATTCCCATAACGTTTACCCTGATCTGATGTGACACCGATAACCTAAATAGGTGAAACTTTTACAGCGCTTCAAAAGCTCGCTCAAAACTTCGCTCCGCATAATTTTAAGCTCGCCTCTTAAACTCCACACAATAAGTTCCTGAGCTTTCGCGGTGAACGTAATTGCAACCGACTATCAGAGAACAGGCGGCAATGTTACGAGGAATTTAATATCTCGTCATTTTGGAGCGAGCTTAAAACGTTTTTGGATATTAATTTTAAATTGTGACTTTGTGGAACATACAGTCGTCATACACGAGTGACATGATTCGTGCAATTTGAAAATGAAATATTTTATTCAGCGATACAAAACAGCTCAGAAACCAATAAAAACAAGCTTCTGAGACAAACTCATTATAAATCACATTTAAAGAATAGTCCAGTCAATGAATGCCTTAACGACGGTGTAGAGAGAAATCCGTGGAACACAATTTCTGACCTCGGGACTTTATTTAGCCTAGTTAGGTGGTGAACATAGCAAAAGTCCCCGCCCTTAGCCCTTGAGCCGGCGGGGAGAGGGGGGTTTAAAGGTATCACTTTTCGGTTTTTCGCTTAATCCTCGGAAACTATGCGTCCTAGTGACATGACTACTATGAACCAAAAAAAGCTTATTCAATTTGCTACAGGTGAGACCGTCAAGTTTTTCTTTATCTTGTATAGTTTTTACGGCATCTGCTCTAGAAGGTCTGTAAAATTGGAAATTTTATTGTTGTCTTACATGTTCCTTTCAGGAGAAAATCGACTAAATCAACATTGAGCAAACACTATAGACACGCGGGAGCATGTTAAGCCTAGTTCCAGAGAGGGGACTGCACCGTGCGTATATTTAGACGAACCAATTAGAGCCACTTTTGACTCCTCATCATTCAAAAACTACTGTGCATTAACACTTCAAATTTGGCTCATGTATTGAGACTTGCAAGATATACATTAGCTTCAAATTTCATAAATATACCTCAAACGGTTATTTAGGTATTGACGTTCAAAAATCGACATTTAGAACACTAAAATCTATCTATCACATGTGAAATGTTAAAATTTACTGGTTTTTTATTTGTTCCTTTGTATTTACATAACTACCTTTCTGGATGCCAAATTTGAACCTTCGAGGTCATCTGGAAGTGGTTAGAATTTGGTCTATTGGTCAGACATGTAGATTTTTGGACGTCAATACCTAAAGAACCGTTTGAGGCATATTTATGAAATTTGAAACTGATGTATATCTTGCAAGTCTCAACACATGAACCAAATTTGAAGTGTTAATGCACAGTAGTTTTTGAGTAATGCGGAGTCAAAAATGGTTCAAAGTAGTTCGTCTAAATATACGCACGGTGCAGTCCCCTCCCTGGAACTAGGCTTAACATGCTCCCGCATGTCTAGAATGATTGCTCAATGTTGATTTAGTCGATTTTCTCCTGATGGGAACATGTAAGATAAAAATAAAGTTTCCAATATTACAGACCTTCTAGAGCAGATGCCGCGAAAACTATACAATTTATAGAAAAACTTTTCCATCTCACCTGTAGCAAATTGAATATTCTTTTTTTGGTTCATAGTAGTCATGTCACTAGGGCGCATAGTTTCCGAGGATTAAGCGAAAAACCGAAAAGTGGCACCTTTAAACCCCCCTCTCCCCGCCGGCTCAAGGGCTAAGGGCGGGGACTTTTGCTATGTTCACCTACTAACTAGTCTGAATAAAGTCCTGAAGTCAGAAATTGTGTTCTACAGTTTTCCATCTATAATGCTTTATTGACTGGACTAGAAAGAAAATGTCATTTATTCAGTTCAGAATCTGCACGCTGGTACGAGTATTCTGTGAAAGCCACAATTCACGTAATCCTTCTATATCAAAATCGACTGTGCTTATTAGGTACCTAGGTGTACTCTACTTATATACATACATAATACTAAAGGCGACATAATGTTCGGTGTCGGACTCCTATTCCCATGGACAGCTGAACAGTGGTGAATTCATAGTAACTTGCTTGCACCAAGCTTAGAGCACAGAATAAGTCTTAGAGCTCAAGGGGTAAACGGGAATATTTTAAGTAATTTGTATTAATTAAATATCGGCAAAGAATTCCACCTTCGGCCTGATCATCACTTACCATCAGGTGAGATACAGGCCAAGAGCTTCCTCGTGGATAAAAAAAATATCAATAAAGCTATTTCAAACCCAGGTGCACCCATCTAATACGTATCATTATTTTCTTCACTTAAAAGCAGGTTTGAAACCTATTTTATGAAACTTTGAGTTATGCGCGATGAAATATTTATGGCCTATAAAGAGATATCGAGCTCTTACATTTTTACTGCAATTGTCGTTGTTTTATCTTCGAGTAATCTTCGGTTGGCGGTTCTCATTTGAATGTCAAAGATATGCTAGACAGAAGGGAAATCATCATTAGTTTTGGTATTAAACAAAGTTTTATCAAAGAAGAATTGCATTTAAATAAATACGTAATTTAAACTTAAATCTACTATATAAAAATAAGTCGGGTTTTCCTCCCTGACGCTATAACTCCAGAACGCACGAACCGATTTCCACGGATTTGCATTCGTTGGAAAGGTCTCGGGCTCCGTGAGGTTTATAGCAAAGAAAATTCGGGAAAAGGGGGTAAAACGGGATCCAGGCGGCCGCTAGTATAAAATACTTTAACATCTGTCGTCTGTTTAAGAATTTGTCAAGCGTTGTGCAGTCTGCGGCTAGGTCAAATGACCGCAGACCGTACCTATTAGTTTGTGTTCTTTGCTCTGACCGCACTGTTGCATTGTATCAATACAAAATGATGCGGGCTACGATCACTTTGATCTGACTGCAAACCGAAGAACACAATATCTAGTGTGGCGAATCCTTAACCTATGATGTTTTTCACTTTTTTGAATTAAGAAAAATAGTTTCTGTAATTTATTTTAAGTGAACTCACGCAAAATGAAGCAGTAAAATGTAACAAGACAATTTGAGATGCCGCTTAGAACCCATAATCTATTATGTAACCTAAACTGCTGTAACAAAAGCTTATAATATATCCAAACAAATTCATCTTGAGGTCGCGTTCCACAATGGCGGCTGTCTTATCTCTTTGTCCTCTGAAATAGCTCCTCGAGGACGCCTCTATTATGGCCCTTTTATAATTAGTACGTGTCCTTTAGAATGCAGTGATTTTTAAGGGTGGAATTTTGAAATGTGAGCGCTTTTTATTAGGTTTTCACCCTGGAATTTTCGCTTAGATTTCAGGTATGCGTTGCAGATTAGGAACTCATTTCGGTGAGATTAATGGAGAATTTTGTAGAATTTATTCTGAAGTGATCGTGAAAAGTTTGGAATTAGATAGCAGCTGGAAAAGATTATCCAAAGGTATTAAAGTCGTGAAAATGTGAGCGTTCTGTCAAAACAAAATAACACTAAGGCTGGGTTTCACCACCTTACTCTAATTATAACAAACGTCAAAAGTCTGTCAAACTCCTCACAAAAAACACTGGTTATCGTTATAGTTACAGTTAAAGTTAGGTGCTTACAACTCAGCCTCAGTGACAAATTATTTTTAGTATTAATTTGTTTAGTTTTCTCAATTCCAAAAGCGAAATAAAAAACATGCATTTCAAAACGTTGCACCCGAGAACAAAGGACTCGTTTCAAATTCTAATTCCTGCAATACCATTTCCACTCTGGGTCATATTTATAAAAACTGTACGTTTTGCATGGTGATTGATTTTGATTTTTCAGTATGAATAAATAAATATTTTTTGCCTGAACTCATCTCACAGGCTTACTCGTGTATTTCAAAAACTGTTTGTGCTTTTTGAAGCACATAATATTTTAGGGGTACATAGCTCGTAGAGGTAATGGCCATGGGGCAGAAAAGTTCTCGAGTGGCGACCACGGGCCGGAAGACGTAGGCCCCCCACTAGATGACCGACGATCTGGTGAAGGTCATGAGAAGAATCTGGATGCGAGCAGCGCAGGACCAGTCGTTATGGAAATCCTTGGGGAAGCAGTGGACGTCTTTTGGCTGAAACGAACCAATGACGAACGAACGAACCATAAATAACTGCTAAGAACCACGTAATTTCTCCGCCATACATTAACCACTTCATAAGCTGCCAGAAGCTCTTATCACAGATAAATGCCGCAAATGTCTGGAAATGACACTAATGACAGTAATGGCGCACTTTACCCGCGCCCGCGGGAGGGGCGTATTGTGCCCAAATGGAGAGTTCCGAAACCGATCATTTGGTGCATTTCTCATCCGTACAGATAGGCGCCATTATTGTACAGGGGTGTCTGTAATAAGTGAGATAGCGTATTAAGAAAAGAAATACCAAAATAAACGCAAGACAGAACCTCCTTGCTTTAAAGTCAGTTAAAAACAATCAGTGTGCTTACCATTAAAAATGTCTGACAAATTGTACAGCGTCCCATAGCGGCTACTTTACGTGAGCGGCGAGCACACCTAACGTGGTAAGCACACATGATAGCCCCCTTGTATTTTATTTGTGTTGTTATCGTGGAAGTGAAAATTTATATGTCCTTTTAGGGTTGAAAATTTTGCTACTTACGGTTCATGAGATACAGCCCTCTGATAGACAAATAAGCAAATAGGTAGGTACATAGGAGAGGTAGGCAGAGGCATAGTTATATGATTTCTATGCAGCTCTATTACAGTTTGTGCACATAGTAATAGAGCTGCATAGAAATTCTGATGTAAACTTTAATTAGATTTTATTTTATTAAGAAATACTCGAAAAAGCCACTACACTGCCAAATACATTATTTGTACACTTAGCAATAGTCTTCCATAGCTGAATCTGAAACTAAGCGAGTGAATCCATACGAGAGCGTCCGCTAGCGAGGCTACATTAATAAAGATAAGAATCTTGTCAGCTAAGAGACAGCGCTGATTCCGCGTGATTGATGTCCCACACTAAACTTTGTAGAGGCACATAGATGGTAATGATGCTTTGATAAACAAACATCGTTCAAACTCCTTGATGGTTTCGCCACACGACGCGTAGAGTCACTGGAGAGAGATATCGACCTATTTACAATATTAATAAGTCAAAGTTACTCTAGCTAAGCTAATAGCTAAAAGTGTAAGGCTGAGTTACACCTTTTGAATTACTTTTGTAGCTTATACGAACAGTCACAGTTCTAGAGAAAGTAAGTATGATAATTATGATTTTAAGATAAATTGTTCGTACTTGGAACTAGTCATTCACAATTTACAAAAGTTTTTCCTAATAATAATTGTTCTTTACACCTTTTATATTAATTTTGAATATCACAATTAATTTTTCATTCAATCCTTAGACAAATAATTGCAAAAACAATCATATCTCAATTTGTCAGCCCTACTTCTAAGATACGGCCCTGATGCTGTGATTGATCTTGCTTCCACAGGCACTGAGTCCTCCGAGGCGGTAAGGATGGTAATGACGCCTCATTCCTAATGAATTCTCCAGTGTGCTCTAAAATACTTTTATCTTTTCAGTTGCTACTGAAAAAATTGCCTCCAACTTCGTTCTGTGATCTCTGCGTCTTTGTCTTGTAACTATTCATTTATTTGAATAACAATTCCCGAGGGTACCTTTACCGTATTATGTATAAATCTTGTCCAATTACAAATTTAAAGTCATTTAGTGCCTAATAAAAAGGATAAGGTAACTTAGAAGTATAAAATTTGTTATTTCTATTGAAATAATACATTCAGGCTGGGTTGCACTATCTTATTTTGACTTTGACAAACGTCAAAAGTCTGTCAAGCTCCTTACAAAATACACCGGTTATCGTAATAGTTACTGTTAAAGTTAGGTGGTGCAACTCAGCCTCAGTTGTTTAGAGTAGGCGCACACCGTTGATTTTTCGTCGGCCGATAGTTTAGTCGGGCAGTTGATCAGTATGGGCATGTATGGGAGTGCGCACACTACGCCGATTCGATTTGGCCGATTCTTCATACAAATTAAAATCGGGCACAACTATCGGCCAACTAAAAATCAACGGTGTGTGCATAGTCTTACTGTAGAATTTGATGTGTCCTTGTATAGCTATTATAATTAGCTAGCAGATAATATAAGATACCAATGCGTTATATTTTTCTATCAATTTAAACGAATTTGCTGCTACTACCTAAAATCCCCTCGTAATTTTGTATTATTACAATCCTCCACACATTCCTGAAGGCTACTAATTAACAAAGACACAATAAATAATTAGGACGTATCGTAACAAGGGAAGTACACTAATTAAGGGCCGACAAAGGAAACTTTCCTCATAATTATACGCGTCGCTATGTATTTATAAATACAATTTACGTGACGTGTTTGAGAGATTGATACAGATACCAAAGAAATGTTTGGCAAACAATATTTCATTCATTGAAAGTGTTGCACTGGTAACATGAACTGACGGCCGATGGGGCAGCAAGGTTCTGGAGTGGAGGCCGCGTACCGGGAAATGCAGCGTGAGACGTCCACCCACAAGGTGGACCGAGGACATCATAAAGGTAGCAGGAAGGCGCTGGTCGCAGGCCGCTACCAACCGGGCAACATGGAAAGCATTGGGGGAGGCCTATGTTCAGCAGTGGACGTCCTATGGCTTAGATGATGTTGATGATGATGATGACAAAGATGTTTGAGTATCAGCCGCCTCTTCTTCTCAGCACCGTATGTTGGCCCGAAGCGATGGTAGTAAATAAAGCAAGCTATATTTCAGACGTAATCGTATTTATAAGTGCCTCAACAGGTCCTACACGATTATAATTACTTGAAATAATCGAATTACCTAAAGTGGGAATCGAACCCACGACCTTTAGCTTGCCGGGCGACTGCTCTACCATCTGAGCTACTTATTCAACTTGCATTAATCTTGTAAGCAACGACTTGCATATGTGCTGGAATTAACTTTTACTGTGTACTTAACCTTTACTCTACTTTTATTTAACTTAAAAATCTTAATTACTTTATTTATTGTGATACTGAACAGCGTTGGCAAAGGGTATAGATTGAAACTTCGCTTCGTTGTAGTTCGCAAGCCAGTCACGAGCGAATTAGTTCGGTTGTAATCAATGCTCGCACGGCCCGGCATCTGCGGTGCTGGCAGTATTTTAAAAAGAAAAGAATAAAGTACTATAGAAGAGCATCTAGTACAAAAATTGTGAGCTTAAATAAAAGGTTATACCAGACCAGAGCGAATGCCAAAAAGTTTTAAAAACTTGGTCTGTAGTATTTTGTAAAAAACATATTTTGATCGTAGACATTTTATAAAAGTTTTAGGTTGAGTTACACTACCTTTCTTTAACCGTAACTATAACCGGTGTTTTGCATGGAGTTTGACAGGACGTTTGTTATAGTTAAAGAAAGATGGTGCAACCCAAGGTTAAACTTCAAGCTTAAAAAAATCTTTACCCTCCAGATTGAAACAAAAGAAAATTACAGTCACAGTGATTATATTTATCAACCATCGTCAAATTGCAAGATTCGTCATTTCACAAACGGCTTCATTGTGGGACTAGGTACCATTAATTTGCTGACGAAGCACACAGCAACTGTACACGGCGGGTGAACATTCGATATTAATTCGCAAGCGAGTCACGAGCGGGCGAATTAGCTCGCTTGTAATCAGTGCTCGCGAGCTGTGGTTGATAGGGTTACGTAGAATTGAACCATCGCTTTGATGCATGCTAGCTGAAGGTAACTGACCGCACCTAAGTTAGAAGTACTGTTTATATTTCTATAATATGTAGGCATTAGGTATGATGATGCCATACCATCTTAGACTGCATCTCACTAAACATCAGACTGCGTAAAAAAATGACATTAATTGTGCAGCGCCCCTAGCGGCTACTTTCAAGAAACAAAATCTTCATAGATATTTTTGACGTACTCGCTAGCGAGCACACCTAACGTAAACTCATGGTAGGTACACAGATGCTATTGCGGTCAAATACCTGCCTTGTCCTGCATAAAAAAACAAATCATTTTGATTAATTAAGTTTGGGGACATACTAGTCCAATGAACTACAAGATGCAAGTACTTAAATTATATCTTGTTCTTTAAGCTTGTAAGTCTAGCGCTTGGAAAAAACAACGTAAAAATTTTGTTAGAGTAAAAGTATTTTTGTTCAAATTTTTCTTCTTGTCATTCTTGTCTTCGAAATATTTTTCACTTTACTTCATTCAGATACTTTGATGTTTCAGAACCGACTTCTATAATGGAGTGAAACGTTTTTAGTTTGTATCTAGGGTGAAGATATTTACATTTTCTATAGATATTTACATCTTCTCAGCACCAGCCCATATGTTGTCCGAAGTGGTGGTAGGGCAAGTTATATTTGCGACGCGTATAATCGCCCTGGAAAGGGTCTAATAAGTACTGAATAAAAGATTTGATATGACTGAAATTCAGATTCTGGTCAAGGCAAAATTTCCCCAGAATGCAAGACCAAAAGACCTGAATATTAAATCCAGCCGAGCTTAACCGACTCAAACCAGACGCTGCGCTGTCGGTTAGTATTATTGAATTATTTAGATTCGGTTTCTCAAATACCAATTGGATTTTGTTCGTCTGGTGCGGTCTTCGTTTACGGGGAATTTTTGGGTCTGGTTGAATGGGAGAGGGTTTTGACTGACATGCATTTTCGGTGTTTGCTACGAAATATATCAAAGTGGAAACAACGTTAAGGAAAAGCTTGTGTCTTTAAGAAAGCTTGTGTGGTGTTTATTTATTTATACTTCAATGCCAAAATATTAACATTAGGCGAACTTAATGCCATAAGGCATTCTCATCCAGTTTACCTGCCTTCGGGTTATGCAGAAAAATTCTGGGTGTTCTGTGGCTTAGACTAATCATAATATGAATTCGATGTATTTAAAAGATTGGGACAAACGATTGAGGTCAATGGTTCGCTGGATGGATCAACTTTTATTACAAGTAAAGTTGAATACGCAAATATCGGTATGAAAGTACAACGACAACGTTTTCAGCAAAGTCTAATGCTTTTCAAGTGATTTTAATTTATCAAAAAAATACACAAATGATAATTTGAATCACCTTTCTTTGTTACATAGGAGTAGTCTTAATTATTATTAATCAGCAACTTCAATTGCCAGTTGGGTTGATGCCGTATGTTACGAAAAATGTTTTTCATACTACATCTTACCAAAACTACGTAAGCTTCCACAAACAGCCGTAATGCGGAATTGTTATTGGATATCTAGCGATAGCAAATTGTGCGACGCGAGCAAAGCCGGGGCGCGTGACTTGGTTACCTACCTGCTGATATTACTGGCAGTGTCGGGACTGTCTGGCAGTTGGATATTATATAGTTTTATATTACGTAGTATTAAAGCATTTATTTTTAAACTTAGCTATTTTTGGATTTTTGTGATTGCAATGTTCAAATTATTTATTTACGAATTGATTAATAATATTGCACCTTACGCAAGTGTGCTGTTTCATATTTTTGACCGAAACTTATCCACGAAAATGCTAAAGAAAACTTAGGTTTTAAAATTAATAACCTCGCAAAATAATCTAAACAAAATATGATCCGTTATTCAATGTTTTAATTTTCTTCTGACAAAAGCCCTATGTTTTTGTAATCTACGCGCCTGTTTTTAAAAATATTATGGGTCTATTTTAATGTAAAAGATTAATGTTTTAAGCAAAGTAAATTATACAAAGACTAAAAGAAATTAATATCAGACTTTTTAGTTAGTGGCAAACAAAGTTATTTAAAAATAAAGAAAAAATAATTAAACAAAATAACACAGTATCTAAGCCCGTAGAAGACTCTACAGACCTTATATTAACAAGCCAACTCGCTTTGTATGCAGCCGAGTGCGTGCGCTGTAGTTTAGACTACCTTTAAGTAGGTACGTGTTGTTTTACGCGAGCAATTAGAGAGCGAGCATGAACTTTCGTGACGTGCCGTGTCAAAGTTGCCCAAAAAGAGTATTAGGTTTTTCAATGAGCAAGTGCTACTAACAACGTCACTCTTGTGGCGGAGTTTTGGGCTGACGCTGCGCTGTGGCAATCGACACGCCAAGAAGAAGTGAATAAGAAGCTATTTCTAAGAAAACTCATGAGAAAGCTATTCATTTCATCACCCAACAAAAATAAGAGTAGTAGGTTCATTTATATCTCTAGAATTCACATTGAATATTACAATAGCTACTAGCTTTTTCCTACGGATTTGCTCACGTAAAATTATAATCAGCTATTCTGATACAATAAAACATTGTAGTTTCATCAAAATCTGTTCAATAGTTTTTACGTGATAGAGCAACAAACATCCTCATAAACTCGGATCGGATTTAGAGGTATTTTTATGTAGCAGCATTTTTCAAAATACCCAACTTAGTAAAATCTTTGTCATTTAAAATCTACCAATTTACCGAATCACAAACTACACCACCTGTAAAAACGACCCTCGAAGACAACACAGCACTAATTAACAAGTCAGCCAGCTGTATGCAGGCGCGCGTGCCGCACACTAACGTAAAGGCACGTGTTGTTTTACTCGAGCAATTAGCGAGCGCGTGCTCGAAGTTATGATGACAGAACATTCGTTAAAAGAGACGAATCGGTTTCGGTTTGCGACTGAATTAGTTTCTGTTCACATAGAGTGAATGAGGTAACAAATCTTAAGTCAAGTAGTAATGAACAGTGTTCCCTTTAATAAATTCTTTCGATGTAATATAAAATTAATTTTTATTGTTGGTTTTGCAATAGTTTGTGCTTTTGTAGTGTTTTTCCGCCTTGATTATTTAACTTCAGAACTTCAATTATTATCAGTTAACTTCTTTGACCTAAGTTATTCTTACGTGAATAATATTAAACTTCAAAAAATTTTTCTTTCAAGGGCCTTTACAAGGCGAGAGTGAATAGGCACTTACAGGGCAGATATGTACCATCCTAGACTGCTACCCACTTAACATCAGGTGCGATTGTGGTCAAATACCTGCCTTGTTATGCATAAAAAAATATAACTATGAATGTAACATACACCTACTATAGGGAAAAATACAACAGCATATACAACATGAGATATTATTTCATTCCTTAAGCATGGTGCCCTAATTATTAAGGTTGAAATATATCTTTGAAACCCTGAAAATATCTATTTAGCTAACTAGTCCTTTTGTGTCTGTTTATGGTAATTAATGTTTTTATTCTTTTCAGGTAATTCAGGACACTGGCGTTTCAATAAGTAAGTTTTAAAATTCCAAGTTACACACGAAGCTGCAGCCAGGGGTTGTCAACTCCATGCTAACACTAGCACGTCGAAGGTTGGTTACCCCGGCTTAGCAGGAAAGTTTGCAACCCCTGACGGGTGCTGCGAAACTTGAAGCGTGATATGAGCGGAAAGTTCTTGATAGTTCAACTAAGTTAACAATTTTAGCGTTTACATTATGATAAACAGCGTCATACCAGTTCATACATCTCAATAGGATTTGTAGGTACTCGTACATCGTTATCTGTGGTTTCCCGCTAGGGGCGCTGTACAATCCGTCATACATAAAATTTTTGACGCGCGTTTAATGTAAACTCACACTAGGCCCTCTGATTAACAGCCAAAGAATGATTATTCATTATGTATTGTAAGTGATTTGTTTCAAGCTCTAGTCATGCTAGACGCTTACTCGTTTGGCAGTCCATTACATCTGAACTTTGTTCAATAAATCAATATGGTTCAGACCTAAGTCGTTATGTTATCTTTAAGTCTTCAGGGAACTGGTCTCCTTCTATCTTCTGAACAAACATAGTGATGAACTTCCTGGCAAGTTCGTTCTCCTCGGGCACGAGTATGATCCAATATAAACCCAACGAATAAAGAAAATAAGCTAAAAATATGAAGAAAGTTGGTTTTAAAATAAATACATTTTTAATTTGCACAAAAAATGCGTACTTTTCAAGTTTCAGTCAAATTATCTCTGAGTAAAATATTGCCTTTGGTTATTTGCCTAACAATGCATTGCAGCCGTTTCAATAAGGTCTAGGATAAGTTTCATTTCAGCAAAGAAAAGCAATACATAGTCTTTTCAAAGAACATAACAACTTAGCCATCGCGATGCAAGTTAGTTTCATCAGCGTCCAACAGATGGCACTGTCCGCGTCCGCCATATTTGTTTTGTTGTTCCGTTTTATTGCCTCCAGAGGTTTTATCGTTACCCTTTGACGTAGCGACCAAATTACCAGTTTCTTAGGCAGGGACCTTCTTTACGACTCGACCCGGGGACCCGTAACGGAAGGGAGTATAGATTGGTGTTTGTAGTCGTGCCTTTGTCGCGGTATAACTTGTTATGTTAGACAATATTTTTTATAGTACCTAGCTCTACATTTTGTACCTGATGTAAATGTAATGTATTTCCAATAAATCTCTCTTTTTCATTACTACAAAATACTACGAGTATTAGGTAGAAAGTTTCAGTACGTTTACTTGGAAGTGTGAGAATTTTCGACTATTTACCTGACTTCGCGCCGCAAGAGTGGTCTTTTTTTATTTTTGTATAAATTATTGTCGCCTGACAGCTGATGGGGCAGTAATGTTCTGGAGTGGAGGCAACGTACTGGAAAACGCTAGGTAGGATGTCCACCCATAAAGTCATCCTCATAAAGGTAGCAGGAAGGCGCTAGATGCAGGCCGCTACCAACCGGGATGGGGGAAATCATTGGAGGAGGCCAATGTTCAGCAGTGGACATCCTGTGGCTGAAATGATGATGATGATGTCACTTGGTATACCAATGGTGGAAGTGGCATACAATATTAGTGAGACTTTCAAATTGTTATCTTAGATTATTTATCAAAGCTTTTTTATGCTAAAATCTGAGGGCAAGAACCACTTTTCCAGACTAGATTAAGGCTTCATTCACTCTGCCTGGAGTGCCTCATCAACTTAGATTACTGTAACCCCTACACTATGGCACTCCTTAACCTCTTTCCCTTGTATCTATATGTAAATACCGCGGCCCCGTCCATTCGGATGTAAATGTTATGTCCCTGGCAGGGACAATTTGGGTCAGTACTGTTTTTGACGGCCCGTTTGGCTTAGCTGGACTTAAAAAGGTCACGGGTTCGATTTTGGCCGGAAAGTTGGTGATGTGTATTGGTGAAATTGTAAACAACGGCTGTGGGGGGTTAACAGGAAGTCGTGTGTTATGCGGGGAAAGAAGGTTGTTTTAATTAAGCATTTTATAGCTAGACTTCATCAAGCCCTAATTGGATTAATACTCCAGGCTTTTCTTTTAAACTAGGCCGATCTCTTCTGCTTTTCTTTAGAATAGAGTAGAATAAAATAGAATAGAATATAATTTCTTTATTGCGGTAAATGTGGTACAAAATAGTGATAAACCATATTTCTCATCCGCAAAAATCCTATCCAGACCATATACTTACCCTTCATCATCATCATCTAAGACTTTTCTCAATACATTCCACGGAGCCGAATTCTTGATACGAGTATAAAAATAATCTCAGAGGTAATGCTTTTATTAAGGCAACTAGAGACTCAAGGTATTTTCCTTAAATGTTTTATTTTTTGTTTCTGTATTGGCTAATGCATAGAAAACAAAAGTCATTCTACGATTCAAAATAACGCTCAAACGTGTATCGCGTATACTTAACGTATCTCTGTATACGAAAAGGTCTTAATTTTTTGACTCGAACCATCAAAATGCCACAATCTTACTATCAGTATTCCGTCCGATCGCACAAAGGCTTCATGAAAAAACAAAACATTCAATAAACCAATTTGCACAGTGGTTGGAAGCACAGAGGAACGTATGGCTTGAACACGACAGCCAAGTGGATCTGATAATAATATCTTTTTGTTCCAACCGCTTTTGTGGCGCCGACCAGTGGGGAGGAAATTGGTAGGCATTTATGTCTTGTTTCGGAATGGTAATTTGTAGTATTCGTTTTTGACAATTATTGTGATATTTTTATTTAAATTATTTGGTTAAATAACAAATAGGCAAATGCGCACCGACGATCGCCAAACGGCTAGAGTACCTTCTGTGTCTGAAGCTGGAAAAGCTCTTTAAGCTGCCAGCGCGCGTCCCTTAAAAAAAAATGAATGACGTATTTTGAAAGTCAATTTTAGGAAAACTAATTGTTGACAGTTCATCATCATCATCATTATTGGAGCTATAGGTTCACTGCTGAACATAATTAATATAGGTACCTCCTTCAATGACGTTGCTTGGGTGCAACTTAAAATTATAGACATACTATTATTATTGTTGAAAATTACATAATAGTCTTAAACTTCAAATTAAGTACAAATTCAGCTGAAATTCAAAGCCGCTTATGTTACTTCTAAACTACGTACAAAACCAGTCATGAGCGTAACATTTTAAAGCACATGCTACAACTATAAAACTTTAGACTCCGAGAAATTTGCTACATTAACTAAAGTGCTCAGCTTAACAGGTTAAGTGTGGTAACAAAGGGTCCCTTTGGGAGGGCCCAAAAACTACGGCCCTTAATAAGTGTCCAATCAACTCAAATTGCCTACAAAAATGGGGGCCGCAGTAGACGAGCGGTTCAGGTGAGGCAGGCGTTTTGTTTTGAGGTTTGGGAAATTAGTTTACTTAAAAATCCACTTTTTCTTTAGGGGTATAAAGGCGCTATTGAGGCTAGTGACGTCACCAAGCCAAGCTTACGACCGAAATCAAATCAAATCAAATCAAATTGTTTATATATGGAAGTTATTTATTTATATTCCCAAAGAGCAATTTTACACTTCCCAACCCTACCACTGCTTCGGGACAGTAATATGGGTCGTGCTGAGAAGAAGCAGCGCAAGAAACTCTTTCACTATTGTCAATCATCATTTCAGGCATAGGACGTAAGTATACTGCTATCCATAGGTCTGGCATGATATTCAGAATACCTGGCATGCAACGGTATCCTGCATGCATCCTTTACCTGGTCATCTGTCCACCTTATGGACGCTCGCCGATACGTGGCCTCCATTCTAGAGCCTTACTGCCCAATGTCGTCATGTGATTTGCCCACTGCACACATAATATTTGTCAATTAAATTGTATAGTTTTGTTTAATCAAAAAATAAATAACGTGTACACAAGCAATTCTTGTAATAAATGTTTTTTTTTTCTTTCTTTTCTTTCAATACTGAAATTAATTAAATAACTACACGTTGTTCAACTTACAGTAAAAATACTTCAGAAACTATATACATTGCAATATTCTCGTAAAATTTGCTTCTTTAGAGAATGGTTAGTGGCAATTCTTGGAAATTTATAGATAGGCTCTTGGGTGAAATAAATATTATATCGGCAAATTGAATTGATCTCTTTGAGGTCTAGACTTCGAGGTGAAGTAACGGTTATTACGTTGTCTCTATTGTTATTTATACCAATTTATATTGATCATTATATTACTATCTTCTAACATGTTATTTGTGGTCATATTTTAGAATATAAGACATCCATTCCAGCGAGAATAATGGAATGATCGAAAGAAGAAAATAACTTTGTAACTGCTGTATATTGTTGTAACTAGCGGCCGCCCGCGACGTCGTACGTGTGGTTCCCGTTTTATCTCCTTAAGGGTGGAGTTTCGTAAAATCCTTTCTTAGCGGATGTCTACGTCATAACATCTACCTGCATGCCAAATTTCAGCCCGATCCGTCCAGTTGTTTGGGCTGTACGTTGATAGATCACTATGTCAGTCAGTCACCTTTGAGTTATATACAATTTAGAAATATTTTCAACCGACTTCAAAAAAGGAGGAGGTTCTCAATTCGACCCGTATGTTTTTTTTTCTATGTTTGTTACGCGATAACTCCGCCAATTATGAACCGATTTGAACAAATCTTTTTTCGGCGTATAGGTAATACCTCAAGGGTGGTCCCATTTAAATTTAATAATAGAAAAAACAACCCCAAAGGTGGAAAATTGGGGATGAACTTTTTTATACGCAATATCTCCGCCGATTATAAATCAATTTGAACGATTATTTTTTTGTTGAATAGGTATTATCAAAAGGGTGGTTTCATCCGAATTTGAAGAAAATATTTCACCCCCAAGGGTGGAAAATTGGGGATGAACTTTTTTATACGCAATATTTTTAATTTTTAGTTTTTTTTGTGTTTTATTTTTTTTTTAAAGTTATTAACATATTAAGCAGCACCTCTTCTTTAAATTCGCTTTAATATGAGTACCTACATGTTCTAATGAATGTAGCTTGTTATTTAACGAGTGCCTTGTTGGTAGAATAGTTGGAAAAACAACAGCCTAACTAAAACTAAATCGTGTTTATTTACTCAGAAATCCTTACAGCTCCAATTAAACCGTTGGATTTAGTTGTTGAACTATCCTAACGTTAGTTTAAACGTGCTACAGACGGACAAAAGTGAAGCCGAAACACTGAAATTGGCTGAACTTTAGAAAAGGCCTTTTATTGCCAATTTTCTGTCCCTAATTTTGTAATAGCGCCGTTTCGGGTTACCAACTGGAAATAATATCCAAAATTCAATTACTAACGACTTTTTAAGCAGAAAATGTTGAAGTAATTTTTAAAATTCACGAAATATAAGACCTTGTAGCGACAGTTTGACAGCAGTCTGGCCTAATAGTTGGCGGGACAGACTACAGCACCAGACGAGGTTGCTGATTCAAATCCCACAGGGAGTATGTACCTGAATATTTAGTGATGAGCTCGAGTAATAAGTCTCGGAGATAAGAGCTTTTTCTGAGCGGATGTTAATTTGCCTGTAATTTATTAATTTACGCTCTATTTAACGTGATAGTTGAAACAATAATTCCATTGTTTAGACTACGATCAAAATCAAAATTATCTTTATTTGTTTAGACTAATTAAATTAGTACTTACATCGTCAAATGCTCTTAACGAGCCTATACATGTCTCGATTCTTTTTTTGCCCTACGATACATTGGAAACATGTGTATTTTATGTTGTATTCGTGCATCAGTAACCCAATTAAAATACGACTGTAATTTAATTTAAAAGCTCATCCCCATCAATATTCACGTCATCACAATTAAAATCTACTACAATTGAAATTCAAAACACAAAATTGTACAGACTGAAGAAATCAGCGGACCGATGCGATCGCAATTTTCGTGCTTGTTTCGAATTATACAGTTCCAGATACCTTTGATTGAATATTACGTTTAATTTCTAACGCCTTCGTAGGCTTGTGACGAATGAATTTGATTCTCTGACGGGGCTCAGAGCGTAGTAAAAATTATGTGTCATGTATTTGTAGTATTACCATACAGGTTATACAATAAAGATTTATTTTATTTATAAATAACCTTCGTTTTGGCGCAGTCGGGTAAAAGAAGTGATCGATTCTAATTCTAAACACAGACTCTTAAATTCTTTCACAAAAGTTTTATTTTGTGTGTACATTTTTAACAAAACTAGTGACGGGATCTTAATTTTGATGATAAGGATTCAGCTGAAACGTTTTCATTGTTGAAGATTTGTTTCTGATTGTTCAGATAATATATTTTTAAGGAAAATGAGAAAAACGATTCCATGTTAATCAGAAATCACAGTATTGTTTTTTCAACCTTACGTCAAAAATAAATATAAACCTCCCAATTTCTAATTTAATTAGCTGATCTATTAACAGCAAATACAATTGATTTCACACCTCATTAGCATTCGCGTCATCACAATTAAAATCCACAACAATTTAAATTCAAAACACACCCGACTCGAGAAACCAACGAACCGTTGCGACGGCAATTTTCGTTCTAATTCGAATTTCGTCGGCCATCTTTGAACGAATATAATATTTTAATTCGTGAACAGAACAGTTTGCACGTTAAAATATAGCCGAGGTGGGGTTTTCGATTCCGTAATAACACCTTCAGTAGGGACGGGAGTAATTATTATTATCGATAATTATAATGATTTGGAAGATTTATGACGGTGTTCTTAAGCCTTTTATTTAGAAAAGTATTAATGATGTAATCTCTTAAATTTCGGCTTCTATTGATAACAAAACAGTAGTTTTAATAATCTTAAAAAAATATTCTGTCATTAAATAAAACAAGTCTTTAAAGTTTAACTTAAGCAAACATAAATAAATGTGTGTATTTAGAGGTATTTGATAGTTCAAATAAAATATATAACAATAATGTTGGAAATAATAAATGAGGATGACTTTGTTTTCTTTTTTATCAGAAAACTCGTAAATATCATAAACGATAATTTATTATTTTGTTTACAAACATATCGATATCGATAAATTGTACATGCTCAATGCCCATCCTTAACCATATACAAATTTGGAGGGATGTTTGAGATTGTTGTAATAAAGTACAAAATCTTTGAAGAATGTTTAAAGAATATCGCGTTAGAGACTTCGCGCATTCAGGAAATGATACGCTTTTTGTTGAAATATTTCATTTCCCTGTGCTTTTGAAGATTCTTATTAAATTCTTCGTGTTGTTTGATCGTAAGGTGAAATTTATATTACTCAGTGTGTTAGGAGGACGTCAGATAATTTGATATCCTTTTTAAAACCTGTCAAGAAACGTTACTATAAAGTGACAGACGTGAGCAAGCAAAATAAAATATAATAAATGTCCTGTAATAACCATTGTCGAGATGTCCTGATATTTCAAACTGCTTATGCCCACTATATTCATAGTTAAGGTACTAATTAAAACATAATGATGTACTGATTGAAATATAATGATTCATTGTATAATTTCAATAACTAAACTGAAAAATAAACAGTTTTTATTTCTTCCTGTAAAGTTTGTACAAATGGACACAAGCAGTTTGAAAATTAGGCTGACGATAGTTGCCAGAAAGCTGACTGCTTTTTCTAAGCTGATTGTTCATACCAATTCTTTAATTAGCCCCTTAGGAGGTTCTTGTAGGGGGAGGGAACGTTATTTTAATCTTGCCACTGCTTTGCAAAATACTTAGGATGGGTTGCATCATCTTACTTTGACTGTAACAAACGTCAAAAATCTGTCAAACTCCATACAAAAACCACCGGTTATCGTCATAGTTACGGTCTAAGTTATGTGGTGCAACTCAGCCTTAATGTGATGTGGTCAAAATATTTACATACCGCATTATTTAAATATCTCCTTTGAAATTACAAAACCGACTTTCTTTTCTTTCCCTCCCATTATCGCAGTTCGTTGAGGACCCGAAATAAAAAACCCTGTTAGCTCTCAAAACGCGTCGGAGGCGTAATCTCCCAGATTTGAATACAAAGCAGTACAAACTCTTGTTTCTTTCAGATTGCGGTGTTTAGATAAATAATGTCAGGTTTTTCAACTTAAGATTTTATTCTTCATAACGTTGAGGGACTTTTGTGAAATGATATTTCTAAAACAATGTGAAAATGGAATGGAATCAAGTTTGGTAGCTTAGGCTTTTAGACCGGACTTAATACAAGATGAAGCTGCCTGGCCTGGAGCTTACGCGTAGAGATTGCGGCTTCGATTCTCGCTGCAGGCAACTGCTGTTTATTATGACAATAAACAGCAATTTTACCCAAAATCATGATCAGTTATGTTCATAATTAAATAATAATAATAAATATCCTTAGACATTTTACACTGCGTTTCTAGTCTCAAACTAAGCAAAGCTTGTACTATGGGTACTAGACAACGGATATAAACATACTTAAATACTTTTTTTTTATAAATACATACTTATTATACATAGAAAACACCCAGTCCAATACAAAAAAATATGTTCATGCACACAAATGTTTGTACTGTGCGGGAATCGAACCCGCTACCTCCGGAATAGTAGTCCGTTTCGAACCACTACACCAAACGGCCGACTTAATTACTTACTTATGTTTTAGCCGCCATATCTATATATATGTTACGGTTAATGTGATAAATTGAAAATTATTAATAATAACCGGTTATTATGAATAATTACCGACAGTCGCGGTAAAAGTGATAAATTAATCACATTTAACAGTGATTATTTAATAATTCAACCTTAGTACTAACAAATTTCATAAAAGAGAACATCATCTTGTGTACGTGCTCGTGTACAGCCAAACTTTTGAACGTTTTGATATCATATATTAATATAATTTGGCATAATGAGTTTGGAATGTTTCTTGCATAATATTACTTTTCCATGATGCCTATAACATAATGTTTTGATTTAAAGTGAAAAATAGGTTAAGGTGCGGCGGGGGTGGCCCTTGGGCCACCCCTAAGCCGCCTATTTAGTTTTATACACACATAAATGACCTCATATTAATCACATTAACCAAATCATGCGGTAATTATTCATAATAACCGGCGATTATTCATAATTTTCACATTTATCACTTTGACCGTAACATATATAAAAGAAAGTCGTGTTAGTTACTCCACATATAACTCAAGAACGGCTGAACCGATTTAGCTGAAAATTGTCAGGGAGGTAGTTTAGAGCCAGGAGAAGGACATAGGATACTTTTTATCCCGTTCGAAATTAAAAAAAAAGTCTGCTTATTTATTGCCATTAAGGCGGAACAAAGTTCGCCGGGTCAGCTAGTTATACATATAGTACACCGATGTAGATAGATCACATTTGACGTGTTTGACCTCTTTGACACGCTCTAATCGAATTGGATTTACATACAAATAAAACCGGCACGCGGTTCTTTCCCGGTCCGAATCGCGCCGCACGCGCGGACGCCGTCGGATAAATCGCATTAATCCAGTCCAAGGACCGATATGGGGTTCTGCACCCTATTTGTATGTAAATGAGCACTCGCCAACCGTTCCTTTGTGCCTTGACAGTTTTTAAACGGAAAATTCGAACAGTTACCCTTGAAGATACAAAGAATTTTTACGCGCAATTTTTCCTCCATGTTTTTCGGCTGTTTTGAATAATTTAACAATTTGCTTAATGTGGTTGTTAGGAAACGTTTAGACTATTAATTGGGGCGTTAAATGGCGGGGATTTAATTATAAAAAATGAAGATACCAGGTATTTTTCCCGGGCGTTTTTAATGATGTAATTATGACACTATTACGTCGATCAATTTCTGTAAGTACGAGTATAATGTATAGCAAACATTGCTATGAATAATTTAAATGAAGTCTGAATCTAAATTTTAGTCACGTTTCACACAACTTTGACGTTATTCGCAAACTTTCGAAATGTTTCTTGGTTTAAATTGTGTTCATAAAACACAATATTTCTTCAGTTGTGTAGCACAGTGCACTATTCCCGTCGTTTGCATTCTAAAGTTCTTTTAAAACTTTCACAAAACTAGAGGTACCACAACGTAAGCTATCGTACCATCTCAATGGCTTTTTTCAGCCCACTGTGCAGTTTTCATGTTAAACTAATTGTATGCACATAAAAGTTGGGTAAAAGGCGAAAGTTTAGTTCGCGTGTGGTAAAATTTGTGACCCAAAATGGCGCTGCCCACAGTGCAGCTAAAGCTGTGGCTTTAGTGCAGCGGAAGTCAACTTCAGTTTTGAAGCTGTGTCGGACCAAATAAATAATATTAAACAGAAAAAGTCAATAGTTAATTTTGAAATAGATTTTAATTAGTTTTTAATGAATTTTCGGAGTGTCCGATTTTCCCAAAATACAATTATAATGATCATAAGTGGACAAGTCAGCAGATATTAATTCTCATCAGCTACTTTAAGATTATGATACTTGTGGTCAGGTCTACCTAACGTAGTGTACCTAAAATAAAATGATTTTCATTTTCTGCCACAAAGCTTTATTTTAAACTATTTTTTTTTATTTTAAGTTAACTGCTATTAAATTGTTTTAAAGTTTAACAAGTTTATTAGTCCATATATTTATCAAAAATATATCAAAGTATATTATTTGCTTTAAGCTATTAAATGTTAACACCGAATCATCAGCCACGCTGCCACCAACGCCCCGCCCCACGCGTAGAGACCAGACGTAACTTTTCGCGTCCAGTTTGTTCCTGTTGGCCGGAAGTCGTTACGGCGCGCACCTGTGAGCACAACTGCACTTTTTGTGCCTTTTCAGCCGGCGCGCTTGTTTTCAGTCAGTTTTACAGGAACTTGTCGTTGATGTGTTGCGGTATTTTTTGGTACAGCTTTATGAACAAAAGCGCAATATGCAGAGTTTTTTCATTATGTTTATTGTACCTATGTTAACATAATAAATGAACACGGCTTAGATATTATAATGATTTTGCTCTGAAAAATTTTCACATTGAATTGGATGGCTCGATGCAGGTTTCACGCCCGTATTCACAAACGATGCTTGCTCAAGTGAAGCAGAAAATCGAACGCGTAGCGTTGAATAGAGCTCTGTGATTGGCTCATGTGTCACCCTGTGCGTCCACGCGCACTGTGAGACCTCATAGTAATGTTTGTGAATACGGGTGTTATGCCCGTTTTCACCATCAATCCCTTATTTTTAAGTGACCCCCATGTAAACAAAATTTATGTAATATGTTACCATGTGGGTCACTTAACAATTAGGGATTGATAGTGAAAACGGGCATTAGTCTATTAAGCATTAAGATCTTATACCGAAAAGCTTTGATATGATTTTAATATTTAACCAAATGGATGGAATGTTCACACGTCACACATTTTTATTCAAAACGTTAGTTTCGCTACTACAACTCAATCACTTATGACATAATGTGTCTACTACAATATTTATATTTTACTAAGCCATTTTGTGCCCAAACCCACGATTTATATAGCGTTCAGGGATTTGAAATATGTAAGCATTTTTTTCCCGGTTTCGTTAGAAACTCGTTTAGTTTAGTATTAGCAGAGGGGAATGTATTTAAATACAGAGATACATCATAGCAATTTTTAAAAGCAGGTCATACTTAATATTACCTATAACACAATGAATTCTACAATTTATTGATACTTCTGACAACGACTCTTCCTTCAACGCCCGTCCAGCCAAAAGTACTATGGCCATAATCTGAACTACTCTACCGATATAACTCCGTCGGTAAATGCGGTAAAGTACAGCAGCGCCATCTATATTTTTTTCTTGTCTCTAACAAAATACTCGGTTACAATAAAAAAGTTGAAGATCGATCTATAATACACTGAGTTGTTTTGTTTTTATCACCTGACACTTCGCAGTGGCACCGCGCGAAATATGAACCGAGAGAGAAAACTTTCCGAACGAATTTCGTCCAATAAACGCTGGCAGAACGATACGCACGCTCTTGTTTTCAATGTTACTTCTTGTTTTGGCGAGGGATACGATTTTCGGCGTTCAATTTAAAGTTTTCGATCACAAGCTTGTTATGAGTTGAAGATATTGAGCTTAATGTAAAGAATGAGGATTGCGTTTGTAACAGATTTTGGAAATGCAGCCCTTTTACCAATAAATGTTATAAATTTAATTGAATTTGAAGCAACATTATTTCCTACTGAGGTGCCTAATATTGTTGCTGATAGTTGTCATACAGATCATACAGAGTGCTCTGCTACACATACTGGTCATTCTCTTGCTATGTCATTGATACATCTTGTTGAAACACATACAATACCAATGACGCTCTGTTTACAAAGAAGTAGTCTTCAGTTCAAAAGTCGTAAACTCCAAAGATGATCGTCAGTTCTATGGATATATTACAAGGCTGTCGATATTTCCTTCTCTTGATAACAAATAAAATTCTTTCCCTAGGGTCCTAAGCAATTTATATCATAAAAATATTATTACACTTAAACAATTTCCTTGCCGATTAAAATCCTGTCGACAATCCTTCCAGGCATCATGGTCCAGGCTGTCCCCGGGGAAATCTGCGCGTCAAAATACGCGACAAATTTCATCAGAGCCAAGAAATTACTTGGATAGTGACGGCCAACGTTCCGGTATTTTTCCGGCGTTGGAACGCTTGAAAAATACCGGTGCATCGTGAAAATGCTTGCGCGAGTTTCGGCAAAAATAATTTTGAGGGTTAGACAGAACGCCCGAATTATTAGAATTTTCTGTTTAGGCGTTTTACAGCATAATAGAAAGGTGATAGTCGAAGCTGTGATAGTCTTTTGTAATAATTAAAAAAAATCATCAGTCTTTTGTGACTAAAAATTCTAATATTAGTAAATATAATATTTAAAGCATGCCCCAATGCTGCCTATGTTCACCAGTGGATGTCCTATGGCTGAGACGATGATGACTACTTATCAGTTTCGAATGTTGATTTCATGACAGTTACTTATGTATGCGTCCATGCAGACAGTTTTGTAATTATTGTGCATTGAAATGTAAAATATGGCAACAACTTTGTTATTATTTTGTTTTGAACTTTAAAAATACCGGTATCAGCTAGCGATTTTTCTCAAAAACATTAACCGGTTTCTCGGCCACCGCACAGCCCTACGTAATTCCCCAAACTTACTAAAAGGTTCTATTGGCTCCGCTTAGTCGAAGTGGCCAGTTAGCCCACTCGGCTGATTGGTTCGCTTTGTTTTATTTGTATCAGCTGTTAACGGTAATAAACCTTTTTCTGTTGGGGCGGACAGCGGACTCGTTTATGTGGACGACATCGTATCGGAAGAACTGTTGCTCTCGACTAACTGAATAATCAATGGACGCACTGTAATTATGTTACAGAAGGAGGTATTTTAAGTGGTAGTAGAGATAATAGAAAATAGTTTTGATAATGAACTAAAAAATTAAAAATCTTTTATTTATAAATAAATAGAAGACCTTTAACCTCGTAAGACCGAAGAGTAAATTGTGTCGACTTCTAAGTATCGCCGAATGTGCTTTCAGAAGAACGAATAATTTGAAGTAGTAAACGCCGAGCACTTCGAGTAAAAAAATTTCTATGTTAGAGATTTTCTTTTGCATTCATATTTTCAGGGGCCCTATATAATAGTGCATAGAGCTTATTTGAGGTGAAAAATAATAAAAAAATGTTTTCTCTTAAAAGAACATTCGTTATTACAGACTTTAAAAAGGAAAAGTAAATAAATTGTATTTTATACTTTAAAGTAAAACATAAATGTAACCTTCTTAATAAATTAATACTACATAAAGATACAATAACGATATTAATAAATGTAACTGAAAAGGAACAACGGTTTTAACTTTATTTAATGTTTCATAATTAGTACTTTTAAAAGTACTATCGGTTTTATAACATGCACTAATGATAGGTTAAAATGTACAAGAAGTAAAGTTAATATTCATGTTAATTATAATTTTTACTAAACTAAAAATCAGAACGTTGTCATGGTAAATTTTCTCAATCATATCATAATTCTAAAAGTCCAATACTCAATCCCATCTCAATAGAAAAAATATACAAAAATAAAACTTTCACCATCAAGACCGAATGTTCCTTGCAAAGAACTTTTATTTTCAAACGAAAAAAAATCTTACAAAACTACTTCAAATTGGGAAAAAAAATTTTTTTGCTTGTTTAGCAGTATTTTAACTTAAATTATACTGGTCAGTTTTGCAATTAAACTATGTTTACGTGAAGAAAAAAAATTAATCGCACATCATGTCTTCTCGGACGAACCACCTTGTCAAAGAAAAATGATAATTTGACAGTGACATTTTGTTTTTTTTATATTAATAAGTTCGGATACCTGATTTTGAATACTTTAAGCCATAGACTAAAACTCTTTTTTTTCGATAGGCGCGAATTTTTGAACTTAAATTTATCGCTAAAGTTTTAGTTCCTCTGAAGGCACATCCGGCGATACTTAGAAATCACCTCCGAAAATGTCTCGGCTTTACTGACTACAAAGTTTCAGTTCCTTCTGAGGCACATCCGGGCTTACGAGGTTAATTAAATAATTACATTTTTTAAAAAAGTTTTAGTGTTAGTTATATCATATTAATAAGCATTTTTACAAGGACGTTTTTTTCGAAATTTTATATAGTGTCAAGTTTCATCCTATCTATCTATACCTACCTACAATATCTTATTTTATTGACCGGATCAGATATTGAGCCTGAGACCTATTCTGTTAATAATAATAATGCAATCATTCATAGGAAATTACATAATACGAAACACATCGCATTTAATCCTATGGAAAAATCTAAATACAAACCTACACCATAGAAGTTACTTACTTATACGTTTTCTTTTGATCGGCATCGCTTTTGCTGGACATAAATTCTCATTATCATGGGGTATATCGTCCGATTTGAATTGCAAATCGGGGGGAGTGGGGGACAATTCCGATTACAAGATTGTGACAAATCGTGCTAAACTGCATGCGATTGTGGACTCTAATGCTTTGCTTTAAGACTATTGAGGCGCGTTTTTCTATTCGAAGGCTTTAAATTGTCCCGGGGTTGTGTTCAATTGTTTCATTTATCATGCGGCGGGAATAGAAGGCTGAACTCGTCAGCACAGTGGATTGGGACAAATAGATTTTAGAACTGATTGTATTTTGTTAAATGTAGTTAAGTTTTCAGGCTATTTTATTACACTTTTGTTTGTCAGACATCCGTTTTGTACTGGAGATCTGGGGGCACGGCAGTGCCCCCACCAAGTCGAGCAAAAAGCGGCACGGCCGTACCATCCTTTTCTCGAAGCAATTCAGGCCATTTTCGACCGCCTGTACCTTAGTTGTGGATAAAACTAGAAGGCTGAATTTTCATTAGCTATGCAGGCATTGTAAAGACACGGTATATTTAAAATTTCATTCAATTTGAACCAGTAGTTTAAGAATTATAACGGGTCAAAGTTACTTAATTTTGTCACTCACTGACTCACTGACTGACTCACCGATCATCAAAATTCTAAAGCACTTCTAGCAGACCTAGAAGCTTCAAATTTGGAATATAAGTAGTGTTTGGTGTATGAATCAAGGAAAAACTAAAATATTTGGGGGCACGGTAGTGCAACCGCCAAGTCGAGTAAAATTTTTCAATTTCGGTCCAGTTTTCTAGATACATAACTGCATGAAAACACGTGTAAATTAAATTATTTAGTGCGATGGCCAAGTCAATATAATTTATGTAAAACGTTAAAGATTTCCTGGCCTGGACTTGGTATTACATGGATCTCACAACTTTTTACCGTAGAACAACTGAGTTGCGAGACTTGGTTTTTTTGATAAGTATTGTTTTTGATGTTGATATTAATCGCAAGAAAATAAGTAGTTTATTAGAAAATAAAAGTTTATTGGGTAGTGTAGTAAGTGATACACCATATGCACCAATATACCTACAGCGTAAAATATACTCGAAAAATTTCAACAATTAGGCACTACCCCGCAGTTCAGTGACTGATGCAATTTTTCAGTAAGCGTTAGTTCGAATCTTACCTCAGATATTAGATATTTTTGAGTGAAAAACCATGAACGAATATTTTTCAAGATCTTAATTTATTTTTTTAGTACGAATACATAACTTTGAAGGCGTTCGTAATAGAATTCCTTCATATCTCGAATGCTCGCTGAATGGGGCTCATCAAATAATCATTAAGCGTCAGATCGGAGCCAGTTTCACGTTTACGTTACGTAAAAAATGTACTTTAGCAAGAACTTTCGGGTTTTTCAGGAAAATCAAGTGTATTTTATGTGTGAGTTGTAAAGCGTGTAAATTCTTTGCTGGATTAATTGTATATTCATTAGGGCGCTACTTATTATACTGATTCATATGAAATATGTTTACTTCGGAAGGTTTTGACAGCATCTAGTATTAAAGTACTTCCTTGCATAGTTAAAGAGTCACTCGTCGAATCTAAATGTCGGTTTAAGTTTCAGATAACAAAATAATAGTCCTAAAATTAAAAAAAAGTATTATAACACTAGCTTTTGCCCGCGGTTTCACGCGCGTGAAATTTCGTTTGTCACAGATCGTCATATATTATAGCCTATATGTTATTCTGGGTTATAAACAATAATACTGTAAAGTTTTATCAAAATCCGTTCAGTAGTTTTTGCGTGAAAGAGTAACAAACAACCAGACATCCAGACATCCAAACTTTCGCATTTATAATATTAGTAGGATACTTCCAAAATACTAATAATCAATACAAATGAGAACTGCATGATATTATTCAAATACACTAACCGTGTTCCCGATCCACACTGAACGAGGTGCGGTCGGGCCGAGCTCGCGGTCGCGGCAGTATTGAAATATCCGATAGTGTGGTGCACCGCACTAATGGATATCTGTGATTATGATCGCGACATATGTTTGGGAAAATGTATTGTTTTTGAACTCATTTAAAAGTATTTGGTGAATCTCACTTAAGTGCTCGAATGTTGGAAATAATTATACAAAATCCTATCAAAAATACTGATAATGAGATTAATATGGTACTATTCCCAACTCTCGTTCCCACCCCTGCAACTTCTGTGTAGCCAAGATTGACAGCTTGATCGCCAATAATAACCCAACCAGTAAAGGTCAAGTTTGTCCCGGGGGAAAGTGAAAATGTCATTGGACCCGCAACGGAATTAATCAGATGACAGGTGACAAAAAATAAGAGTAATAGGCGTCGTTGAGATCTATACTAGTACCAACCTACACGCTAACTACGAACCGTAGCACTTGGCATAGCGTCTAGCTACGACCCGTAGCGTTTTGGCGAAGCGTGTCTTGCTACATATGCCGTAGCGCTTGGCGTAGTAGCGTATGTTGTGCTACGAATCGTGGCACTTTGGCATCGCGTCTTGCTACGACCCGTAGTATTTTGGCGAAGCGTATGTCTTGCTACGTAGCAAGGGCATAGGCATATGTATGCCGTAGCGCTTTGGCATAGCTTGTCTTGCTACAAACCGTAGCGCTTTCCTGTATGTCTTTGTGACGTATGTCTTTCTACGAGCCGTAGCACTTTGGCGTACCGCATGTTTTTCTACGAAAACTACTACAAAGTTGACCGTTCCACACACATTTTGGCGTTTAACGTTAACCAAATATGTGACGGAAGGATTCAAAATGAAAATAAGCTTTAAATTATCTTATAAATATTAGTTATACCTATTAAGAATATTAATAAGAAAGAATTTCAAAAAGGATCTCTCCTTTTAACATTCAAAGCTATAAACCTTCTTAAGGTTTTGTCAGTTAACTTATAGAATCAAAAGTTTGTTAGCAAATTCAACTCAGGCGGAAAGTTTTTGAACCTAAAAGTCTTAAAGTTATTTCTTATCTTCATCTTATATTCGCAGTATTTCGGAACTTTGAAGTTTCAAAGAACTATAATTATTTCTAGCAGAAAAAACATACTTATCAAAATTGTTTTCAGATTTTTTCTTGCTTCTTCTTTTTATTTCACCGGTTGTCGTGGAAATTAAAGGCCTCCCGTCTTTGTCCAGCTGTGGATGACATTTGGCTGAAACGAACGAACATAATATTTGAACCATCATGCTATGTAAATTTTAGTTTTAACAGTTATGATAATGATACTGGATTGGTGAATCTTTTCTAATTGACTCGGTCAATAAATAAACACCCTCATTCATAATAATGCAAACAGCATAATAAACCTATTTTTACTATTACACTGTTTTATCTCGTTACTACTTGGCGCTGTCATCATTTGATAGAAAGTGACAAAACAGTGAAATAGTTAAAATAGGTTTATTATGCTGTTTGCATTATGAATAAGAGTGTAAGTATATCAGCCTCCTTTATATTCTCTGCCTCCTTTTCAATATCATATTGTAACTATCACAATTCTAGTTCAATTGATAAATAAATATGTGTATGAACTCTCTAATCAACTGCTACTCGAACTCTACACTCGATGCTACCTTCCTAACTCAATTTCAAAACAGCCCACAAAGCCGGAGCTCCGAAAGTTTTCAAATTAAACCGAATTGTCGCGAAAGAAGTGCCCCTCTATTACTCTTCCCGTCAATAAAGCTACGGCGGGGATTACACGTACAAACACATCAGCCTTTACAATTTTGTAGCAAAATAATACCCACTAGCTGACCCGGCGAAATTTGTACCACCTATGTTCATCAAAAACAAAGTAAGATTCTTATGGTGAAAGAATTTTTAAAATCGGTCCGATAGTTTCAGAGCTAAATAAAACAATAAGGCCTGTTTTCACCATCAAGCCCTAATTTTTAAGTGACCCCTATGTAAACAAAATTCCTGTTAATTTTTACCATAGGGTTCACTTAAAAATTAGGGATTGATGGTGAAAACGGGCATAAATCTACTAAATGTTTATAAGTATCTTCACATGATGAGTTACAATACAATTATATTAATGAAATCATATTATTTTGTTTTAACTTATTGTCACTAAACCAAACCCTGGTGGTCTGTATGAACTATCGTTTGTTAAACTTAACCGTAATTACGACGATGTGGTTACCAATTTAAGGAGGTACATAGGACTGACAAATTTCGTTTCAGGTTAGGGCTACGCAAACCGTTTTATTCACTCTCTAACAATTTATCCGTAAGTGTGTCCTACTCTTTATTGTAGCCATCAATATGGAAACGTTAAAATTCAACTCAGGACGTCGGGGGGAGAGTGGGGATGTCAATTACGTAGATAGGAGTCTTCCGCCATCGGACGGGTTCACTCCACGATTTATATGAGCGGATCTGATGGAAGCTGATGATTTTGTTGCCAGTTTTAATAACATTTGCATATTTTAGAAGCGGATTTGCGAGGCGTTCGAGCCTCAGAATCAGAATCATTTGACTTTGGATTTGATTTAATTTAAAATGTTCAAAATTTTAACAATTTAGATGCTCAATTGTTATCATCACAGCTCATAAGACTACACATTTTTCTTGAAAAGTAGCACCTATAATGTGCTGTAGTCCATACCTAAGCATTATTACTATAGGATTGTAAAATAAGTCATACTATAGCTGGGTTGCACCATCTTGATTTAATTTTAACAACCGTCAAAAATCTATACAACTCCATACAAAAAACATCGGCTTATGGTCATAGTTGTAGTTGCGGTTAAAGTAAGATGGTGCAATTCAATCTTCTTACTTATTACATAACTCTGTAGGAAATGTGGTTAATCTTGATATTATGCACATGTTTTGACAGAATTATTGAATCATCTAAAAAGTTACAAAGCGACCTAGGTATTCCAAACGAATCTAATATTTTTACACCGTATTGATTTAGAACTCTCAAAGGATATGAGTAACAGAACATGAACAACAACTACTGCTACTGGTGTACAATAATAACACTAAAATTTTATCGTATTTTAAAATTACTACCTGGAAGTGTATTCCCGGTAGAGCTACAAATAAAAACTCAATACCCTGTAGAACATACATTTTAAAGTGTTCTTAGATATTGCGATAACTTCGCACAGTGGAGCGGGAATACATAGGTTTTGTGCTTAATCTATGTTCACAATTTAATCTGTCCAGACATAAAGAAAGCAACGTTGTTATAATTTGTTCTTGACACGTGTATAAGAGACAATAATGGAGGCACTGATTGGCTCACTGGCTGAAAAGAGTGAACGAATGATACTGCCAGCTACATGAAGTTGAAATTTTAAAGTACATAGATTTGTTAAAAAATACTCCTCTGATTACTTACGGTTCAAATATTGGAATCAGAAGGAAATGTGCTATATTCTCCAAAATGGTTACATCGCAATAAGATGGTAAGAGTGTGAGTGAGTGTGAGTCCTTTCGTCTGTGCAAGGTTTATTGCCATTTTTAACAAATTGACTTAGTAGACTCTCATATTTAAAGAATGTATTAAAAATCGCGAGTAGTTTTATTAAAAAATTCCAAAGATTTAAATTCAATTCTGTAGACATTTAGTCGAAATTCGTTAGAGCTACTTTTCTTTTTCAATAATAAAACAAGATTTTCAGTATACTGAACTGAACAAAGTTGCTAATGTAGTTGCATAGTCATTTTCATGTTTGGAAAACCGCAGTCACACGTTGTCAAAGTACTACGGTAGGTAGGTATTATGTAACGTGTGACTACGCCTTTCCAAACATGAAAATTACTATGCTACACTACATTAACAACTTTGTTCATTTGTCAAATTCTGATAAGTAGTTTAGAAGTTACGAGGGAACAGATGAACATACAATACAGAGCCTGTCAAAATCATAACCCTTCTTTTGCTTTGCCTTAGTCGGGTGAAAAGCAATCGGCATCCACTGTGCAGATCTCTACAATGTTCTGTAACCAGCGGTGCTTGAATCATTATTCATGGCATCCGAACGCATGCACCGCCCTCGGCCGACTATTTTTAGTCTTCGTTCTGAATGGTGCATGAATAAGAAGACACAGGTACAGTTGACTGTGAAATTGTGAAGGAGAAATGGGTATTTTCAACCGACTTCAAAAAAAAGGAGGAGGTTCTCAATTCGACCCGTATGTTTTTTTTTTTTTCTTTGTTTGTTACGCGATAACTCCGCCAATTATGAACCGATTTGAACAAATCTTTTTTCGGCGTATAGGTAATACCTCAAGGGTGGTCCCATTTAAATTTAATAATAGAAAAAACAACCCCCAAGGGTGGAAAATTGGGGATGAACTTTTTTATACGCAATATCTCCGCCGATTATAAATCAATTTGAACGATTATTTTTTTGTTGAATAGGTATTATCAAAAGGGTGGTTTCATGCGAATTTGAAGAAAAATATTTCACCCCCAAGGGTGGAAAATTGGGGATGAACTTTTTTATACGCAATATTTTTAATTTTTAGTTTTTTTTGTGTTCACGCATTTGAAGTCGGTTTAATTTTTTTTAAAAGTTAATTATTTAGAGTAATCTTTTCACTACTTACCTAATACTGAACACATACTAAAAATACTATATCTACCTATACTAAACTGGTTACATAGCACCACTGGGTGCCCACGACACAGGTTATTCCTAGTGTGGGACCCGCCAGACAAAGCAATATAATGTTTACCGAATAAATTGTTACCAATTGTATTCGAAGGTGTATGCGTAAACGGTGTGTTTGCATAAATAAAATATTTGTATTTTTAAACACTATGAAGTGGTCGTCATCATCATCATCTCAGCCATAGGACGTCTACACTGCTGATTCCAATGATTTTCAGATTGGTTGGTTGGTAGCGGCCTGTATCCAGCGCCTTCCTGCTACCTTTATGAGGTTGTCTATACAACTTGTATGTGGATGTCCCTCTTTCCAGTACGTGACCTCTTTTTCAGCTTTTCAGGAACTTTTCTGTCCCATTGACCATATGAGGTTGTAAAAGATACTGTTTTGAAAGGAAAATATGTGGTTGTTGAAGATACACCAAAAATTAAGATATTTACACAATGTTACATTACCAATCCAGTCAAGTTTAAAATTAGACTGTGTTTACTGCGAATTATTCTGACTGTACGTAGACGCCTTTTTGCAGTCATAAAAGCCTAATTTAAGGCCTGGTGAATATTTTAAGGGGGAACGTAACGTTCTGAGCTCTGGAACTGCGGAATTTGGAGGCTGATTCCAATTTGAATTAGTTTCTCTTTTGTTTTTTCCATTTTAAACGCTATTTTATTCTTTTGTTTTGTGGAATGGTGCTCGACACTAGTAAATACCTACCTTATGACACAGAAAATTTATTGAATAAAGCTGAAGAGTTTGTTTGTTTGTTTACTTGAACGCGCTAATCTCAGGAACTACTGGTCCGTTTGAAAAATTTTTTCAGTGTTAGATAGCACATTTATCGAGGAAGGCTATATATAGGCTATAAACCATCACGCTACAAGTAATAGGTGTAGAGCAAAATGAAAAATGTTGCGAAAAGGGGTTTTCACGCGTATGAAGTCGCGGGCACAGCTAGTTTATTGAATAATGAGAAGGTACGGCAGCTAAGTCGTAAGTTAGAAGAACATTATATTTTCAGTTTGTACTCACATTAAAAGAGTTTACCTTCCTAGGTAACTGCGTATCTCGTAAATTGTATTTCCTGTAATAAAGAAGAGGCGGACAAAGTTGACTGACTTGCTTCCGCCACTTATACTCAGAACCAGCTGATGTCTTTCCCTAGTAGTAATAGCTACTTATATTTGTGACGTAAACATAAATGTGCCAAGTAGATATATGAAGTCTTGCCAGTGTGGGAAGTGTAGACCAAATCTTCCATTTGCCTCTGGTAAATTAGAAAGTCGACAAGGTGGACCAACGACCTCATAAAGGTAGCAGGAAGGCGCTGGATGTAGGCCGCTACCAACCCTTAATTATGGGGATTGGGGGAGACCTATGTTCAGTATTGGACGTCCAATGGCTGAAATGGTGATGATTATGATGAAATTAGAGAAGGTCGTGGTTCTGCTGTATAGACTACAGGACTTGATGATGATGATGAATGTTTAAAATACATGATTTGGAAGTTATCCTTGGCCATTGTGCTGACAGACAATCATTAAACCTCTGTAACTTTTAATCATCGCTGGAAAATTAAACATTCTGTACCAATATTGGGTTTAAAGCAATCAATATTAATGATTTCAATATAATGCGCTCATATTTCAAGCCGCGTAACACGTGCCGCTGTAATGAGCCGATGTTTCCTCGCAAATTGGAAATCATTCACTGGTTTAATGAATTTCATTAGCACTTGGATTGTGTTGAGTTTAATCTCAATTATGAAGTGTGTGTCTTAATTTGGCTTGCTTGAAGTAGAATAATTTCTCAGAAAATGTTGCTCCTATAAAACGCCCTCCAAAAAGTGAGAGTTCTTTGCCGCGTCTTTTATTTTATTTTGAGACTAGCGGCCCGTCCCGGCTTCACATGGTTGAAATTAAATTTCCTGGCTTTTCTCTTCCATAATATGCATGCATGCATGTTTTATACATATAAACTTTCCCCTAGAATCACTCTTATCTTTAAAAAACGAGTCGGGCTCGCACACCGAGGGTTCCGCCGTACAAACGTAGCGGTTTACAATTTATGACGTATTAAATCAAATTACTTACTTGATTCCGTTGCGAGTAGTGGCGAATTTCAAAATATGCGGTATGATTATTTTTTATTTATTTATTTTTCCTATATTTGCATTATAGGTAGGTACCTACCTCAGCGTTTTGAATTTTTGCGTTGATTTAGAATTTCTCACAGTTTAGAGGCAATTATATTTAAGAAGTGTTTGATATGAATTTCAACTTTAATATCTCTACGCGTTAATGTGAAAAAGGGTAGGTAGTAAGTTTATAATTATTAAAAAAATATTTTATGTCATGTAAGCAAAAATAATATTTTAAATTTTATATAACTTCAAATTTATCATTTTCGCAATTTTTCCTTTATCTGTACTACGAGTATATAACGTTGCTTCGTGCCGAATTTCAAGATTCTGAGTTCACAGGAAGTACCTTGTAGGTTTTGATTCCCTAGCGTGTGACGGAAATTCGTCTAAGGTGTCGGTATAAACTGCTGTATCTTTTGATCGCGTTAACTTAGAAGTTTGATTTTTTTACTTCTTAAAGGGACAATAGATCTAGGTATTTGGTATAAATTTCAATTTGATACCTTTATTCGTTCGTGAGAAATAAGGTAGTAAGTTTAATTTTATTAAAATATTTTTATCCCAACTAATATTATAAATGCGAAAGTAACTCTGTCTGTCTGTCTGTCTGTCTGTCTGTCTGTCTGTCTGTCTGTCTGTCTGTCTGTTACGCTTTCCCGCTTAAACCTCGCAACCGATTTTGATGAAATTTGGCATAGAGATAGTTTGAGTCCCGGGAAAGAACATAGGATAGTTTTTATCCCGGTTTTTGAAACAGGGACGCGCGCGATAAAGTTTTTCTGTGACAGACAAAATTCCACGCGGGCGAAGCCGCGGGCGGAAAGCTAGTTATTATATAACTAAAAAAATGTAATTTTCGCAATTTTTCCTATATTTGCATTATATGACAATGCTTTATGCCAAATTTCAAGATTCTGAGTTTACGGGAAGTATCCTGTAGGTTTTGATTCCTTTGTGAGTGTCGAAAATTTGTTGAAAATATCGACATAATCGGCTGTATCTTTTGATTGGCTTGGCTTAGAAGTTTGATATTTTCACAGCTTAAAGGGACAATAGACCTGAGTATTTCATGTGAATTTCAGCTTGATACGTTCACGCGTTCTTGAGATAAAGGGTCTTGACAGACGGACGGACGGACAACAAAGTGATCCTATAAGGGTTCCGTTTTTTCCTTTTGAGGTACGGAACCCTAAAAAAACTGCATCAAAATCCGTTGCGTAGTTTTAAAGTTCTAAGCATACATACAGACAGGAAAGCGACATTGTTTGTAGTGATAGTCTTACTACAGATGAGATGATTACTGAGATGATGAGAAGTTTACTCTTGTTTTTATTTTTTCTTCCTTTATTATGTGTCACTGTTATGTCTATGTAATTGCCTGTATTTGTGTGATGTCCATTGTAATAAATGTATCTTTCTTTCTTTCTAATACTTTGTGAACAGACACAAAAAAAAACTGCATGTCAACTTATACACTACAACACTGGGTAATGAACCGTCCGACAGACTCGATGCGGCGCAAATTGAAATGATTCACTGACGGGAACACTCGATGCAGTGGATTTATTAATTTGATCGCCACTTGTTTTATTTGGAAATTTCTTTTAATCTGGGGGCACGGCAGTGCCCCCACCAAGTCGAGCAAAAAAGCGGCACGGCCGTACCATCCTTTTCTCGAAGCAATTCAGGCCATTTTCGACCGCCTGTAACTTCGTTGTGGATAAAACTAGAAGGCTGAATTTTCATTAGCTATGCAGGCATTGTAAAGACACGGTATATTTAAAATTTCATTCAATTTGAACCAGTAGTTTAAGAATTATAACGGGTCAAAGTTACTTAATTTTGTCACTCACTGACTCACTGACTCACCGATCATCAAAACTCTAAGGCACTTCTAGCAGACCTAGAAGCTTCAAATTTGGAATATAAGTAGTGTTTGGTGTATGAATCAAGGAAAAACTAAAATATTTGGGGGCACGGTAGTGCAACCGCCAAGTCGAGTAAAATTTTTCAATTTCGGTCCAGTTTTCTAGATACATAACTACTGTCTACAAAATACAAAAAGAAATGATATTTGGGGGCACGGTAGTGCAACCGCCAAGTCGAGTAAAATTTTTCATTTTCGGTCCAGTTTTCTAGATACATAACTGCTGTCTACAAAATACAAAAATAAAACCGACTCCAAAAAACCTACACTAAAACGTAGAAAAATAATTAATAATTACCTACTTATTTATTAGGACGAATTATTAATATTTATGTAGGTATACCATGATTGATACTTCTGGAGTCGGTGCCAAGATTATGAAACATGTAAAGTTTGCCTGCACCGACTCCAAAAGTATCAATCATGGTATACCTACATAAATATTAATAATTCGTCCTAATAAATAAGTAGGTAATTATTAATTATTTTTCTACGTTTTAGTGTAACGTAAATGCGCCTATTACCGCCAGTTTAAGCTGACTTCGGATAAACGTTAGAAAATCAGATATAAGACGTGGTGGTAGAAAAGACACTTTAATTTATTTATAACAATGATGAAGTAATCTTTGAAATCAAGGAGTAACAATGAGTATTCAATCACACAATAATTAATAAATAGCAATTTAATCTGAAAAAGCAGTTGTTTCTATTACCGACCTATAGACGAGGTGTGTTTCTATTAACGTTTTTTCTGTTTCTATTACCGACCGCTAAGAATATTGCTCTTCAATTGGGTATATTCCAAGAGGAACGGGTTCGATTCCCGCTCAGAGGCTCGGGAACCACTTGGTTTTTTCAAGTTAAATTTGTTTTGCTTTTTAGTTTTAGTTAAATTTGTTTTTTTTTTCAAGTTATTTTTTTATTATTAAAAGAGAAAAGGCACGCTTCTCTAAAATAAATAAATAATCAAGCAGAAATAGTAGAATAATAAATTCCTCAATTATACTTGATTACGCGATACCCGGTCTTCTACTGAGTAGTGGGGGTCATTATTTAAACTATATTTGAGTTTTAATAAAAAATAATTTTCATTTAATATTTTATTTTTATTTTTAATTTGACTATAATTTTTAATTCGTTTTTGACTGATGTTTTTGATTTTAATTGTGTGTAATTGTGTATTTTAATTTAAACTATGGACAATTGGACACTGTCTGTATAATTATTTTTTTATTAATCCAAATACCTTAAAAAGTTACATAGTAGTTGTGATAACGCATGATTGGTTTGGTGTCATGTCATAAATGTTAGTTATATACAAAATACAGGCTTATAAGTCTTCGCAGGTGGCGTTATAGTTATGAGGCGGTAATAGAATTAAGTATGAATATTACTTTATTCTATTACCGACCGTAAAAAAAAACAGTAACCAGCTAAAATACCTACTTTAATGAAGACGTGATCAGTGAAGTATCATTTCTATTAGGTTTTATTTTATATCAAACAGGTACTAATTAGAATTTAACAGGTTTTTATAAAATCTATTGTCATACATTATTAGAGATATTCTTTAGTGTTCATTGCACTTTTATGCCAAACCTATGACAATTAACGTATGGCGTTAATTGATTTAATCATGTGAAATATTCTTATGAATCGATCAAGACAACAAAGTAGAGGTTAAATACGTAATTAAAGATATAAATACTAAAATAAAAAACTTAATCAAAATTCTAACAACGCCATGGGTCGTTATTAGGAACCAAATTATGAAAAGTGTTTCTATTACCGCCCTTATTTAAAATTGTATTTAAGCCACAAAAATACAGCGAGAGGGCTATATTGAGGGTTTATTAAGGAAACTAAAGTACGAATTAATATTGTCATGCAAAAACATGTTGGTATACTCATTTTAAATGTGTTAAAATCGCTAATTAATAACAAGGTGCACCTTAAGTAGCTGGGAGCGCGTCAGTATGAAAAGTGCGTCCGTTGCGGGCGCGTCCCATTTAATGTCAAATAACTCCGTTTACTGGTTATTTACGAACACAAACTTTAATCGTTTTGATAGTCAATAAACATATCTAGATATTTTTTAGGTAACGTGTTTTCTGGAACCTGTTATTATGTCTTTTATGAAAGAAAGAAAAATAGGGCGGTAATAGGATACAAATTTTGGGGGGTCGTTAATAGGCGCACTTACGTTAGGTTTTTTGGAGTCGGTTTTATTTTTTTTAATAAAATTTTACTTATTTCTTGCTTTTTAGTTAACTAATTATTACCTTGATGTTACCACTGAAGGTAGGCAGTACACTGAGACCAAAAAAAATTGGTTCATAATCAGCGGAGATTTTGCGTATAAAAAAGTTCATCCCCAATTTTCCACCCTTGGGGGTGAAATATTTTCTTCAAATTCGCATGAAACCACCCTTTTGATAATACCTATTCAACAAAAAAATAATCGTTCAAATTGGTTTATAATCGGCGGAGATATTGCGTATAAAAAAGTTCATCCCCAATTTTCAATCCTTGGGGGTTGTTTTTTTTATTTTTAAATTTAAATGGGACCACCCTTGAGGTATTACCTATACGCCGAAAAAAGATTTGTTCAAATCGGTTCATAATTGGCGGAGTTATCGCGTAACAAACATAGAAAAAAAAAAAAAAAAAAAAAAAAAAAACATACGGGTCGAATTGAGAACCTCCTCCTTTTTTGAAGTCGGTTGAAAAGAAATGAGATCCCATCAAAAACAATACTTGTCAAAAAAACCAAGTCTCGCAACTCAGTTGTTCTACGGTAAAAAGTTGTGAGATCCATGTAATACCAAGTCCAGGCCAGGAAATCTTTAACGTTTTACATAAATATATTGACTTGGCCATCGCATGAAAACACGTGTAAATTAAATTATTTATTATTTAGTGGTTTTTTTGACAAGTATTGTTTTTGATGGGATATTATTTACTGCTGAAAACGTTGTGTATTTGTGTCAAGTGTCAGTGGAGAGAGGTGTTAATTGGATGTGCGCTTATCGTGTAATTACGTTTCTGTTATGTAATGGTATGAGAGATACTACCAGTATAATAGGGGTCTATATCATGAAATACACATTATGTGTTACCATAATAGTGGTCACTTAAAAATTAGGCATTAATGGGGATAACCGGCATAAGACTTGTTTGTAACCGAAATTAGCTCGTCTTCTAACTGACTTGTCTTCATTTACCCAAATATCAGGCAATCGGCAACTTTACAAGCACAAAAGTGTTTTATCCTAGAGCCACAATAAAACGTTCTATTTTCTGGTAAGAAAACTGATGACCTACAAAATCACATATTTTTTAAACCAAATAAATGTTGACTACTGACTGTTGACTGGATTTCGATAAATTAATCTTTGTAAAAGTCAATTACTTTAGTATTTATTTTGGTATTTATGTGAGAATTTGAGATGTAATTACGAGTAAATACGTTATGCTTATTGCTCGCAGTAAATTGAATTCAATATAAAGCTACTTTATGATCTGAATCTCTTTCATTAAAACTATCACTTGATATTATTAAAGCACTATCTTTGCAAACTATTGAAATACCATGAACTGATTTTTCAATACAATCACAATGTAAACAATAACTAGTCAATTACGAGGTCGCTAATTGGAGCAAGTCTCACATTTACAGGAATGGTTAGGAAAACCTCGACTCTATTGGCTCTGGAAGTCAATTATACAACGAATTAGGGAATTGAAATTCAGCACAACTCCTGGGAGATTTGGAGCGAGTTGGGCAATTCTTTTTGTTGGGTCGTGGAGCGTTCAAACTGGTAATGAAGGCTTTTTACAGTATATTTCATGAAACAATTTGTTAAATATTTCATCACAGTACATTTTTTCACTCGTATAGTTATGTAGGTTAAATAGTCACACTAATATTATAAAGGCGAAAGTTTGTGAGTGTGTATGTTTGTTACTTCTTCACGCCTAAACGGCTGGAGCGATTTTAATAAAATTTAGTATGGAGTTAGCTGACAACCTGGACTAACACATAGGCTAACTTTTACCGCAACATCGCAGGACACAGTCACACACACCTTGACACACACCTTGAAGCTAAATTGTCGTATAACTTGTAGCTGACGAAATATTATTATCACAATAAATACATATTCCGGCGATACACATTTTATCTGATGTGCTATTGACTGTGTAACTAAATAGACTAAATAGCAAACATTTTAGAGGCGTCCCTCACCTTCTAAGAATTTATGAAAGAAAAGTAGGTACTCAAATGCATTTGAACATCAGTCTTGGGGTCAGCATCTTTCTTTTAGAAAGCTCCTAATAATAAAATTACAAAATAAAAATAAATCTGTTACAGTATTCTTTCATTGCTTGTGTTATTAAATTAATGTTTTTTGCGTTACAGGTAAGCATCTCCCTGCAAGAAAACACCTAGCGTAAAATATCACCCCATTTCCTGTCGAAGAAATTCCAAGTAAGTTAATGAATTCTTTCTTGCTTGAACTACGGAAACCGCCGTAATTTTAATTCTGCTCGGATAGGGACTGTCCTTCTTAAGTCTCCCAAACTTGGGTGATTGATTTTATTGATGAGTTTTCACTTCTGTTTGATGAATATTTTTTACGAGACTTGAGCAATTGTTAGCTGAGATTTAACTACTTTACTTTTTTGGAGTTTTTAATCGATTAAGTGAAGCCTATGCATATGGATTAAGATTATGCTTATCGGCTTCATGGTCTTTGGTTTGTGATTCGAACACTCTTAAGGTCATAGCACACTTATCAACTCGGGAAGGGATCAACACCGTATCGCCTTTCGCGAGCTGTCAATCGCGAGGCGAGGCGTTTACGTTACGGCGCCGATAATATGGAGTTTCAAACAAATACTGACCGCATCGAGTTGATACGGTTACGATCCCTTTCCAGGTTGATAATAATGTGCTACGACCTTTATGCAAGACGGCTTGAGTTTGGTTCTCAGATGAGTCGAATAAAGTGTGTTTTTCAGTTAGATACAAACACAAAATGTTTTGTTACAATGGATAAATAATTTTTGTTAGTTTTTCGCGCAAAAACGACAGGAAAAAATTTGTATAAGCTATCAGAATAGACAGAACTACTTATTTTTGGAATGTTAGTAAAGCTTCTTTTAAATGATATCGAAATGCAAGTGGGGAAGCCATTGTAAATACATATATTATATCCAGTTATATAGCAGTATTTAATCATAACATCATCCAATACTAGATGAGAAATATCAGAAGCCAAATAGTGGTTCACAAAGTCAACAAGTTTTGAACCCAGTTTTCTCAGACTATTTAGACTGTAACCAGAAGATCTAGGAAATAGTTTTATTCCTCTCCGTTACAAAGCACCCACGTGTTTAAACGCAGTTGTTGAACAAAACAATCTTGGTCCACGCGCACTACGCCACAATGGCTTCCCACGGGCACAAACATAATTATTTAATTCCGCACACAATGGACCCCGTGGGTTCCGTACCGAAGTGTGCCTTTTGTAAATGCAAATGTCACGTTCGCAACTAAAATAACGGTTTTTGTCGTGTTTTTGGAACTATTGTGCGTTGAAAAGGCAAATTTTAATTAGAGATAGGACGCTGGGTTTGCGGTGGAAATTGGAATTTAATTCTGTGCCTAATTTGTGTTACAACGTCATGTCCTTTAATTCGTATAATTGGTTTTGCCCTTTTCATTCTTACTATAGGTCTAGCGTTTAAAATCGACCCTCCCGCGACAAGCACTTTCAAACGTATGCATCCCCACTTCCCACCAATATTGGCGCCATTTAAAAGCCTAGTTCTAAACTTCATTTCATTAAAGGAAAGGTTTTACCCCAAAAATGTGTCTGTAGAAGAATCCAGAGGCACTTCTTCAAAAAATAGGTAGTTACGCTTGAGCCAACTTTTATGGCTCTAAAACTGTTAAGTTGGGATTAATCGCTATCCATCTGTTAAAGAGGACACGTGAGATCATTATTTGGTTTTATAACCTTAAAAATTGGTCTAATTGATCCCAGAGGTGAGCCCAAAGTGAGGTCTTTTTTCAAGTCACATTATTTTATTGATCGCCTTTATGTTAATCGTTTATTAAGAAATTAAATGTGTTTTTCTTTAAGGATATTTATTGAGCTTTCAAATAACACCAATATTGTTGGGGCACCATAATTGTGTCAGTAGAAATGAGTTTTCCTGTAAAACGTAGGTAGGTGGGCCGATTTTTGTGATGACCAGTATATGTCAGTAAGGTATGGAAGAGGTACAGGAGGAATGACATTGACATATTGTGAACCATCTCAAAATCACCCTCCCCTCAGGTATTGACTAACTTAAACGCTATAACAAAACTTTCGATCAATCCACCTAGTTGGTCAGTTAGGAATTGAACTGAAGTTGCCTGGGTCGCTTGCACGAAAAGTTTCTTCCGCCACTTCTTGTCATCGCCAGTCGATATGTTGACTCGAAGACGTGTATAAAAAGCCAACAAAACAAGGTTCTGGAGTGGAGGCCACACACTGGACAGCGCAGCGTAGGACGTCCAGCTACAAGGTGGACCGATGACCTCATAAAGGTAACAAAAAGGCGGTGGATGCAGGCCGCTACCAATTGGTTGTTAGGTATGGACATCACTAGGCACCTAGGACAACACTAGATGTCAGTGCGGGTTTGGCGCCATTGTGGAAGCGTCCATCTTAGTCAGTCAACTGGAAGGTTATAAGGAATTGTAAATGATTAATAAACGTTGTGTAACAAGCTGAAGTGTATATTATTCAAGAACATAACATTGGTCATTATGGAAATCATTGGGAGAGTCATTGCCCTGAAAACGGGTCTACATACTAATAAAGAATTTGAATTTAATATTATAAAAAACAAGGCTCCCACTAGCCAAAATACAATTTAATTTGTATCACAGTGTACGAGCGCTCCAATTAACTAAAACAACTTTAGGACTCTGTTAACCAGTTCAGCTTCAAGTCTATAAAAACACTAACTAAATGCATTTATTTAGTTTGGCCACGTTCGTTGACCATTCTGATTGCGCTGTTTGATTCGGTCGTGGTTAACGAGGTGTATAAATGGTTAATGAGGTAGGCACTGTGGGACGCAGTATTGAATGTATTTGGACAATGATTGCAAAGCCTATTATATCTAAATATGTTTGGAAACATATGCCATTCAATATTAATAATGATGATGGAAAATATTTATAAGAGTTACCAGTCTAGTAACTTTGAAAATCTAAATAATATCTTCTTTCTAAGACATTTCTTTCACCTTTGCCCAGTCGGACAAAACAGATAATACAAAATTGTATTCTTCATTGGGACATAATATAATCCCGCAGTCAAGACGATCAGTGGCATCTTGTCTCCAGGTTCGTTTCAGCCGAATAACGCACACTGCTGGACAAAGGCCTCCCAAGGATTTCTACAAAGACCGGCCCTGCGCCGCCCGCAGCCAGGCACCTCCCGCGACCTTCATCAGATCGTCGGTCCACCTAGTGTCTCTAGGCTATCTAATAGTAAATTAAGATAGTAGACCACATGTACCTATGACAAGTTTTATCATCGGACCAGTAATATCGCTATCTACGCTGTGTCTAGTGACACGGTATCCGATAGACTGGAAAAATCCAGTAGGCTATTTCGGTCGCCAAAAATTACGTGTAAAATAAGCAGTAACCGAATAAACGAGGAGCCTCGTAAGCAAAAACATGGTTTCCTTAAAAAGACAAAGTGCCCCACTAACGACGCCGCCGAACTCGCTTCTGCTGAGTTGGCTCCGAGTTAGCTGATAAAGGGTTGGGCCAATCCATAAACTGAAGCGTTTTATAGAGCAGCTTCTTCTTGTCGTGTCGACAACAAACCTACACCGCCCAAAACTCTGCTACAAGAGTGGCGTTGTCAGTAGAATTCATAAAATAATAGAGCAGCCAAACTTATAATATTTTTAAATACTCTGTAGGCCAGTAATATTAGATAGAAAAGACCGTTTTTAAGAATTAATTCCCAGCCTAAGCTGAAAATCATTATAATACCTATCTGAAATGGTCAACTTTGTTTCTGGGGTATGGCATGCGTCGGTTTTCATCATCATCATCATCATTTCAGCCACAGGACGTCCACTGCTAAACATAGGCCTCCCCCAATCCCATCCCCTGTATCGAACGCCTTCCTGCTACCTTTATTAGGTCGTCGGTCCACCTTGTGGGTGGACCATCGGTTTTACTTAGACTTAAAAATATGTATATAGGTACACGTTTATGCTAAAATGAAGCTGAAGAAAAAACAGAACATCACTTGAGCCTTTCTCACGTTAGTCATCATTTCAGCCATAGGACGTCCACTGCTGAACATAGTCCTCCCCCAATGCTTTCCATGTTAATCGATTGGTAGCGGCTTGCACGGCTCTCAAGTTAGTATTTGAACGAAAATATACTGTGTAGTTTCCCGAACGCTGGCCAGCCGAAAGGAATTCGACGATTTACTTCTTTTTAAAATTTTCTTACAATGGTTTTATTCCTAAAACGCCACCTCTTTCACCATAATCCCCACCCAAAACTGGACCGTGCAACGCGACGGTTTCAATTGCCCCAAAGATGATATCTGGCGTAATTTAATCAAAAGTTCTCACGCCCTGCGATCATCGATTCACCAACGAGTTGGCACCGGTACAAACCGACTTCGAGATTATTTATGTACTTTTAATGTGTATTATCTACTTGAAAGTATGAATAATATTTACGGAAAAACATTAAAATAGTCGATTTTTATGGACTCTATCCCATTTCATTAAAATATTTGATTTCCAAAAAAACAGAAAAGAAAGGGGTAGTCCTATTTTACACAACAGGTCAAAGAGAACATAATATTTGAATAATGTAAAAAGTAAAAACAAGTCTTTAAAATCAACAGAATAGAGTGTATTCTAAATTAGGCTCCCAATTATTTCATCTTTAACCCTTACACGCTTATAACTAATCCAAGCTATAAAATTATTTTTTCTTTAGTTATATCTATTTATTTTAGTTTAATTTAACATAAAAGTAGTACAGAAAATGTAAGTGCTATGTATTTCAGTGTTTTTCAGTAGGGGACACATATGTCCCTATATGCGTTAAGGTATACATTGCCTCATATATTGGAAATAAAATACTTCGACGCTTTTGTTGCAAAATAAATACAAACCAAACTAAAAATACAAATGAAATTTAATCAATAAGCATAATATTAATATTTATAATAAAAAAAATAAAATAGATAGCGTCTTATCTTACGTATTTGTATGTTTGATCCTCATCTCATCATAGACATCTTTCTTGAAGTTAGTAGACCTACCTAATCTGACTGTTTGTTCCAAGAACAACTTTGAGTGTAGAGTCTCTAACCTTCAAAGGAGTGCTGTAACACGGATATTTGACATAATTTTTTCGTCTTGTCCTTATTTATTTTGAATCCTTTATTATATTTATTGAGAGCCTCTATTGAGGCCATTGAGCATTGATTCTAGGTCTTCCAAAGTCTCAGCCGTGCCGTGACTACAATCGTTGAATCTTACTCGGGGGGACAACTTCCGAGAAGCTTCGCGACATCTTCTTATCAAAAATACCGCAGTGTCTCAAGACCATTGATAGAAAGTCTTTGACCAATGTGTGTTGGCAGTGATGGCGTACGGAACGGAGACGTGTTCCTTCACTATGGGCCTCATGAGAAGGCTCAAAGTCACCCAAAGTTTGATGAGGAGATCCGCAGGAGAGCCAAAGTAACAGACATATCCCGCAGAATTGTCAAACTTTCGCGGCAGTGGGTAGGGCACATAGCTCGCAGAAGTGAGGGCAGAAAATTTCTCAAGTGGCGCCCACGGATAGGAAGACGCAGTGTGGCAAGCCTCATGTTCCTGTGCTTCTCGTATACATTCATGTATACGAGCAGCACAGAAACGATCGTTGTGGAAGTCCTCAGGGGAGCAGAGTAGCAGTAGACGCCCTTTTATTCAGGAGGAAACCATCCTCATTGTCGCTATCATCAGTCATCATGACTTCATGACTTCATGACTTCCAAAATTTCGACTTTCCTGAGCGATTTTTTTTTATGTCGATTTGAAGACAAATGGTTTACAAATAAATGTATGAATATTATAATAAAACATCGATATAAACATACAAACTATAACGACGCAAACAATATCCTTAGTAAGAACCAAGTTTCCCTTGACGCATATAGGGACACCCGTGTCCCAATTAGATTTTTACATAATATTCCTAACTCGTACGAAGATAAACGAAAATATGCGATGAAACGATAGTAGTATGTTATTGGGCGTTCTATCTCACATTCGGTCGGTCGCAGTCGCGACCTCACTCTGTGCGATAGATCGCCCAATAACACGATCGTAAGTAAACCATGCCTGCAGTAATGTACGATGAATATGAACCTTTTTCGAACTACATCTTTTAATCATCGGTGTGAGTATATTGTCATCAGTTCTTTGAAATCCACCGATCACGACAGTCGAGTTAAAAATTCTGTTATGAAATTTCTGAAACAAAAAGAATCACTTAAATTGGAATGCGTCTGTCCTGAAGCATCGAACAAGCCTAAGCGTCACGGGAAATTATTGCCAAATACTATACGTAGTATCGTGTGCGGTCCATCGAACTGTGGGAAGACCAATTTAGTTATCAGTTTATTGTTACATAAGGATGGACCACGTTTTCGTAACCTGTATGTGTACTCTAAGTCTTTATACCAACCTAAGTACGTATTTTTAGAAAAAGTATTGGACAAGGTTGCAGGTACATCTTATAACAAGTATAATCATAATAGTGAAATTTTGAGGCCCCACGAAGCATTGCCTGACTCAATTATCATATTTGACGATGTTGCTTGTGAAAATCAAAACAATATACGCGATTATTTCGCCATGGGTCGGCATAAAAACATTGATTGTTTTTATATGAACCAAACTTATACTAAAATACCTAAACAACTGGTAAGAGATAATGCTAATCTTATTATATTGTTTAAGCAAGATGATGTAAATCTAAGACACGTTTACGATGAACATGTTGGGTCTGACATGTCATGGTCGCAGTTTCGTGAAATGTGCTCAACTGTATGGAGTAAACCTTACAGTTATGTGGTCATCAATAAGGATTGTGAACGAAACAAAGGCTGTTATCGAATGAAGTTTGATACATTCATAGTAATGGACTAAACTTTTTATAAGTATAGATGTTAAGTTAGCAAACACTCAGTTTAATTAGAGAAGTCAAACAGAGCAGGAATCTTAATAATGGAACGAAATTTAAAGGAACAAATAGTAAAATCTGCTGCAGCTGTAAAAAGAAAAGTAGAAATGATTAAAGATGTAAAAAATTCAAATGATATGGCTTTGGACACAATATTTAAACCTATCATTAACCCGCTGAAACTATTAACAAACCAAACTGATGAAAAACGTCTTATAAATGAAGGATTGGAGCAAAATTCAGAAGCTAAAAGAGCTAAATACAGTGAAAGTGAAGCATCAAATACTTCTACTGAAGATTATGAAGATCGTGACAATGATGAAGACGATTTAGATAATATAGATGTTTGCAAAACATCTAACAAAACCCTTACTACATCGCCCTCGGTGGATTACGATGTCCATGAAAACTCATTTAAATCTCTTCAATCGTCACCGAGTATCAATAACGAATCTTTATCATGGTCGGTGTCATCTGAAGTGATGAGTGATGTACCTTATGGTATTAGAAATGTAAAGGGAAAGCTGATGCTCGGCAATACGCGTGTTCATGATGATGATCGCATTTTGAAAATTGGAAACCGTAGCCTAAAAAAAACTCCTGGCTTAAAAGAATTATTGTACAAAAAAACTCCAGATTTAAAAATGATTACAAATGAGGACTTACAAAATTATAAATTAGTACTTATAGATACCAATGCACACAAACGAAACTGTGATGCATCAAAACCAATAAACAGTAACAAAGGATTTAAATATATGAACGTGATCAAACCTTTGTTTAAGTTCTCTAGAAGTCACACAAGTAGTGTAGAAAGTCTCCCACGAGGTGAAGGTGTCGATATTTTGAAAGAAGTTAAGAAGGATACTGATTTGGTTTATTGGGATGATCCAAATGAATTAGTGGAAAGGTTAAAATTACTATTTGGGTCATGGGCAGCTGGTAACACTGGAGTACAAAATGAAATTTATTCAATAATAGAGGAATTGCATGAAGCTGGTATCATAAAAGATATAAAATATATAAAGCTCCCAACAGGAGGGTTTGGCAGTACTATTACACTACAGAAGCCGAGCAGACGGCAATGAATATAGATAAATTTGGTCATCACATTCATAAGCGTTTACGATTGTCTGAGTTTACTAATATTCTTACTGATGACACATTAGTAAGGTCAGATGCAGGCGACTTTGATTTAAAGTCATCGAGATTAAAAGGATTACCAACCCCTAGAAAAGATGATGAGGCTGTAAATAAAGAGTATGTGGATAAATGTGTTCAAGATTTTAAAAATGAATTGAAAACCATTCAAAGTAATATTAAGAAGTATCTTAATAATTTGGAAAAATTAACTACTAATAATTTATCTACATTTTATTACACAAAAGAAGAAATCGATCGGATGATTGCAGCAAAATCTATCAAGAATGAGTAAACAAGATATAGTCAACGAGCTACACAAAGCAGCGAGAAGAAATTTCATCCGCCGACATACGATTATTAAAGGGATAGATGATTTATGGCAAGCTGACCTTATGGATTTTCAAAAATATTCATCATTTAATAAAGGATATAAATATGTTCTAGTTGTAATTGATGCTTTTTCAAAATACGTATGGGTTAGACCGTTGAAGTCCAAATCCAAACAAAGTGTTACGAATGCAATGAGAAGTATATTTATCGAATCAACAAGAAAGCCTAAACATTTGCAAACAGATCTGGGTACAGAGTTTTATAACGATTGTTTTAAACAGTTAACAAAAAGTTATAACATAAATCATTATTCCACATACTCGATTAAAAAGGCGGCAATTGTAGAACGAGTAATAAGAACGATAAAATCTCATCTCTACAAAGTATTTAGTTTGTGCGGTCGTTATCAATGGTTTAAAAATAATTTAGATGCAGTTGTACAGCAGTACAATAACACTTTTCATCGGGTTACTAAATTCAAACCAATAAATGTTAATAATTCCAATGAGACTGTCGTTAGATCTAATATTATCAAAAGCCAGATTCCACAAACGCGTAAACGGTCAACTTTTCAAATTGGCGACTTTGTTCGTATAAGTAAATTCAAAGGAGATTTTTATAAAGGTTATACACCTAATTGGTCTACCGAAATTTTTCGTATCATAAAAATTAAACAAACAAATCCTCAAACGTATCAAATTGAAGATAAACACAATCAAATTATTCTTGGTTCTTTTTACGGATATGAATTACAAAAAACTAAACTGCCTGATCTTTATCTTATCGAGAAAGTTATAAAAAGGAAAGGAAACAAACTTTTTGTTAAATGGTTGGGCTTAAGTGATAAGGAAAACAGTTGGGTTGACAAAAGTGAATGTGTGGTGTAGGTATATAAATAAATCATAAATTCTCCTATAACTCACTTTATGATAATCAATGAAGGGAGGCAGTGGTATAATTAATACATTGATAGATCATTTACCGTTTGAGTTACATTTACCTGGTTATCAATTTTGTGGTCCTGGAACTAAACTTCAGAAACGATTACTTCAAGGCGATCGAGGGATCAACAAATTGGACGAGGCTTGTATGCACCACGATATTGCTTATTTGAATAAAGACTCTGGTGTTCGACAAAAGGCTGATTTAGAATTGTTAAATATGGCTAAGAAAAGACTAAAATCAAAAGATGTTGGAAAAGGAGAAAAAATAGCTTCATGGATAGTTAAAAATGCGATGAAAGCTAAAATCAGAGCCGGTGGAGGCATAACATCATTTAAGAAAGGGATAAAGAAAATAAAATTAAAATTAAAAAAACTGAAATCTAAAGATAATAACTCGGCTATAAAATATGCTTATGCAGCTGCAAAAAAACTTTTCGGTAGCAAAAAAGGAATACGATTACCTCGATGTATTCCTCTTCCAAAATCTGGAGGACTTTTACCACTTATTCCTATATTTGCGGGGTTATCAGCTTTAGGTTCTCTTGCGGGAGGTGCAGCTGGTATAGCAAAAGCTGTTAATGATTCTAAAGCCGCACAAAAGAGTCTAATGGAATCAGAAAGGCACAACAGAATGATGGAAGCGGTAGCCCTTGGAAAAGGACTGTATATAAAACCTCATAAAAAAGGAGCTGGTTTATATCTCAATCCGTCAAAAAACTAATTAAGCGGCTACCTAGACGTGCGCTCACTAACCTGGATATATTAGAACATGCTAGTGATATTCCATTCTTTCGTGGTGTATTCATGCGAGATACATTACCTGCGAAACCAAATAAGATAGAATGTGCTATCATGAATTTAGATATTAACAAAAATCCTGGAACACATTGGGTGGCCTTTGTAAAGCAATATGATTACGTTGAATATTATGACAGTTTTGGTAATTTAAAACCACCGTTGGAATTAGTCAAATATTTTAATAATTTACCTATAAACTATAATTATGTACGATATCAAGCCTTTGGTACAATAAACTGTGGTCATTTGTGTTTGAAATTTTTAAGGAATTATTGGAAAAAACATTTATATAATGAAATTTATAAATAAAAGTATCAGTATAATAATGTCTTTCACTGTGTCTATAACCGGAACAGGAGCCTCCTTAACAACAAATTATTCACCAACTTTAGAGCTTCGAGAGGACTACGAATGCGGTCTTTTATGTTTTTCAACCTTCAATTCAATTCCCAACATAGATGAAAGAAACAACAAGTTTTACTATGGTGAAAATGAGATCATCGAAATTCCTGAAGGGTCTTACGAGCTTCAGGATATTTGTGATTATTTAAAAAATAACATCAAGAACACTACATTAAATCTTACTTGCAATAATAACACATTGAAAACAAATATTTATTGTTCTGAAGACGTTCATTTTAATAAAAGTGGCTCAATTGGTAAAATATTAGGTTTTGGAATGGAAACAATAAATGCAAATATAAGTACTGAATCAAAGTATCCTGTGAGCATTCTATCAACAACCATTGTGAGGATCGAATGCGATGTAGTCAGTGGTTCATTTGTGAACGGGAAAGCAAGCCATATAATTTATGAATTCGTGCCTAATGTACCACCTGGTTATCGAATAATTGAAATACCTAAAAATTTGATTTATTTTCCTGTCAACCAAAGTTCTATAAGTGCTATCAGCATCAGGCTGTTGGACGCTGAAAACAAAGAGATAAACTTACGAGGTGAAGAAGTACAACTGTATTTACATTTCAGAAAAAAATGATTAACTTCAATAAAAATCCTTCTACATTGCTTACTCCAGTCAGTTCTAAAAGAACATTCCAGAAAGACAGACCGCTTCACCTAAAAAAGAAGCTAACCAAGACCAATAAAGAATTTCTCAAATTAATTGGTTTAATAAAATGAATATTTTAAATATATCTCAACAAACATCATATGATAACAGCATTGAAAGTTTCGAGTACCATTCGTACAAACCATACGTAACAAGTTTCAACAAGAATGATGAAATACGAATACCGATCAACCAACAAGACTTGTACGTGTTACCTTCACTTAGTAGTCTATATATCGAAGGTAAAGTAGTTGTGTATAACAGCACCACCAAAGAAAAAGTATCAAATGTACACTTCGTTAATAATCCAGGCTTATTTCTCTTCCAAGACATAAGATATGAACTTAATGGAGTTGAAATAGATAAAATTAAGAATGCTGGTATTACTACAACAATGAAATCTTACCTATCCTTAAATGAAAATGAATCCAAATGTGGTCGAGTTTGGGGCTGGTCAACCGCGGGAACAAACAATGCTAGTGGTGGAGCATTTTCTGCATCTATACCATTAAATAGGATACTAGGATTTGCAGAGGATTATGAAAAAATTATCATTAACTGTAAACACGAGTTAGTGTTACTGAGAAGTAATACTAACCTTAATGCGGTCAAGTTAAATGCAGGTGAAGTTGTAGATGACATAATAATCAATAAAATTATTTGGCGCGTTCCACACATCAAAGTTTCAGACCGTGAGAGGATAAACCTATTGAAACACTTGGAGAAAGATCGAGCTATTCCATTAGTGTTTCGTAATTGGGATCTGTATGAATACCCATTACTGCCTAAAACACGTAAACATACTTGGTCAATTAAAACTTCATCGCAAATAGAAAAACCACGATTTGTTGTAATTGCCTTACAAACCAATCGCAAACATAACGCTGTGTTGTCAATGGCAGAATTTGATCATTGTCACGTACGAGATGTAAGGGTCTTTTTAAATTCAACATATTATCCGTATGAAGGACTAAATGTCAGTTTTTCAGAAGAAAAAATTGCTTTATTATATGAACAGTATTCAAGATTTCAGCAGTCGTATCACGGACGCCGGTCAGAGCCGTTGTTGAGCTTGAAAGAATTCAGAGACGTAGCTCCCTTATTTGTTATCGACTGTTCAAGACAACACGAAACTTTAAAAGGTTCGATCGATGTAAGAGTTGAAATTGAAACAGACCAAGAGATACCAGATCAGACAGCTGCTTATTGCTTGATTCTAAACGATTGTATATTTGAATACAAACCTTTGAGTAATATCGTTAAGAAAATATCATGAATAGCAATATAATCGTAGATCTGCAAGGATTTAAAAATAGCAAAAATGAATTTATAATAAAAGAATTTGCTATAGCTACCCAAGAGCATACTCACATATTTTTGATTAAGCCTCCATACCCGTTCTCTTCATTGACTGCTGAAGAGAAAAAGCAAGTTTGCTGGATCGAAAAAAACAGAGGCTATCGATGGAGTGAAGGATATATTGACTATAGAGAATTTCAAAGACTTATCGTACCTTATTTAAAAGGTAAATATATCTTAGTAAAAGGAGAAGAAAAGATCAAATGGGTGCATAATTTATGTAATCAAAATGACGTTTTAGACGTAACTTGTTTAGGCGCTCCAAGTTTAAGTACTCTTTACAAACTTTATTGTTTTGATAACCCCACATTATTTAACTGTTTTACTCATAAGAAATATTGTGCATTAAAAAATGTGATGTGTATAAAGAAATGGTGTGTTGAAAAAAATGTAGCAGTATAATGTAAACTATTGAGTTTAAATTCTTTCTAAATCAAATCAAATCAAATAAATTTATTAAATATTTAAATTTATTAAATATTTCTAATGTACATATAATCATTTTCATTGTTTAATTCATAAAAATAATGTGTTTTGAAAAATTTATTTTGCATAAAACATAGAGTTCTCTAAATGGATATGAAATGTTTAATAAGGTGTAATGAAATGTTAATAAACTGATTATTTATTGATAAAAAAGGTTGTTTAATTTAACTGGAATACAAAATATGGAAATCCTAAGGCTTTTGTCCAGTAGTGGACGTCATTTGGTTGAACGAACGATCAAAATAAGAAGACACTTGTTACTGTAAGACTATATTTTCAAAAACACTTGTAATAAAAACACATGAAACCTTAATTTTATCGTCACCAAAAGAAAAAAAGAAAGAAAATAAAATTATTGCCTGATTAAGTTAATATAATAAGTACAAAAAGACTAATAATTTTCGGTTAATGTACTACAGTGTGATTGCTTCTATTCTTATAATTACATATTAATTTACAAGTTTGCGTTACACTTTAATAAAAACTTAATACTTACATTAAAACTATACACTTAAAAAACACTAAAAGTTATCACCACAAAGTTTTTTCGATATTTTTTGAACAAGATTGTCAGTGAGGTCCATGATTTCGTCGTATGAATCCTGGACCACGTATTGTGCGCTGATCAGCACATTATCCTCTTGGTCGGTGATTTCTGAGGATGAAGCCGATCCCATATCACTCACAATATCAATAACTTCTATTTTGATGAGCCTCTTTCCTTTCTGATTTTTCGTTATCACATAGGATTTCGTCGGTCCTAGTCTTCTTTTTGAAACACCTTTTTTATTCTTAGGCTTTTTCACTTGTCTTTGAACAGCGTGCGCGTGGAGTCTGGAACACAGCTCCGGAAATTCTTGCGTAAATCCCTCCAGCGGATCTTGAGCGTACTGGGATAACATGATGTCAGGAGATTGAGCCATTATCTATAACAAAATAAAGTTTCATTAGTAAAAATATTTTTAACGTAAAACAAAGTGTTACACAAACTTCGAAATAAATACTTACAAGAATAGAAGCAATCGCACTGTAGTACAACGTTCGTCAGAGACAAAGTGTGAATGGTAAGAAAATAACCGAGTTGAGGAATCAATCACATTTTGCTGAGTTTATAATTAATATCGTCGTCACTGACGACCTACATAATACTCAGCACGTGTACATAAACATGACAATCAGTATTGTCGAATGTTTCTTTTGCTTGAATTTTATAAATAAAAAAACAAAATATCAATTTAATTTAGCAGGTAAGGAATTTTGTAAGAAAACCAAAAAAAAATATTCTGAAAATGATTTATTTTTATAAGTAAGTAAAAAGTAATGCTAACAGAAAATGCAATATAATATTAAATTTAACAATAAAGTCTAAAACTAACGTACCTATTTTACATAGAAATTATTTATATTTAATATTTATTTCAGCTTAAAGTTATTTATTACAACAAAGAGCTATGCCCCCATGCCATTGTGGATATTTTGTCTTGCAATATAAAACGTTTGTCATCCGCATTTGACAAAGCAATCTTATTAACAGTCTGTGTAAAAATATTATGCTTAATACATTTAAAGAGAATATTTTTCCTACGCACTATTTTATCGTTTAGTAATGCGTTACTATAATCAGATGCCTCCAAGTGCTTAATAACATTTTTTCTTATTCCTTTTGCCTTTTTAATGACATTAGAATCAGTTTTAATGCAATACAACTTTGATCTCAACCCTACAAATTCAGTCATTATACATCCGCCAAGTTCGTCTTTGAATAGACCAGGTACTTTTTTGTTTCGAATCGGAAGGTCATACTGATTTTTCAGAGCGTAATTACTGGTATCGAAATATTGTAAGAAATGTTGCTTTATATCTACGTAAAAATCATTTGTTTCTATTTGGTAGATAAAGCTATCGGTGTCTGTATAGCATAGTCGTACTCTATCTCCGTAGTGAGGCTTTATTACAGAGTAATGAAACTGGTACATGTGACTTTTAGAAAGTTCTAAAACGGCAAAGCCAATGTAAATTGGTTTATCTAATATAATTCTTTCCGGTTTCATTTGAATAGCCACTAAGTTTTCGGAGAAAATGGTGGCGCTATGGAAGTTTGGTCGAGAAATTAACTTTGCAGCAGAGAGAGACCGGTTTGTTCGATTGGTATCGTCCTGCCACTGATTCACTAATTTGATGTCTACTCTACGTTCAGTGTCTTCTAATGTTTTCCCAAAAACAGAATTATTCATAAGTTTGAATAAATCTTGTTGGAATGGTGTTACTGCTTTCTTTCTCAGTTCTGTGTTAAGATTTATATATTGCGCTAAAAATTTGCTTTGTTTAAAAGTCACAACTCGATGAATTTTTTGTAAAATTAGACCATGGTTTAAACAAGTCTTTAAATGAACGTAGTGAATCACATATTGGTATTTTGAATATAAGTTTGGTACTAATTTAGAAGTTTTACCTCCCGGAGGTATGAATTTCTCCGCGCAAAATGGATAATCGTTGTGAATACAATGCAATTCTTCCGGATATAATAAATCAACTTCAAGAATAAACCCAAAATCCGCATCGTCGCGCACGTTCATAATTTGTAATTGATCAATTTCGTGCTGTTTCAAAAATCTGAAATGGGATACTGGCAAAGACTGGCACATACTATAACCATAAAGATTATTACAGTCGATATATATGAGAAATGAATCCGTTTTAGTTTCATCATAATTATCCATGTAAATATTATTCGCCTGAGCATGTCTAGTAGAACATAAACAAATTCCACCCCGTATTCCTTTCTGTATGAGACGTATAATTTCTAAGTCAGACAATAACTCTAACTCTACTCCTGTTTTCAGCAACATTGCGTCAAATGATAAGCTCGGAGCTGTTAAGTAAAAAGCAGGATCTAAGTGATATTGCTTTTTACAAACCGCTCTAAAATTTTCAAAGACGTCTGTTAGTAAATAGACGTCGGTTTTGAGATAAAGATCTGTATATTCTCCCATATTGCTTATGTTAAAAGTATCCCAAATCACTTGTGCATGCATGTAATCTTCATCGCTGATACCTTCGTCAGTTAAAGTATTATAGAAGCTTTCTTTGGGAGGAAGTTGTCTCTCAGAGAACGATCTCCAAGATTTCATGTGGTCGTAGGGATAAATACCTTTGCGAGTCATTAATTTAAATTCGTTTTCTTTAGCAAAACATTGTTTTAAGTGAATGAAATCTGCTTTGTCTAAACCGTTTGCTAATTTTTCTAAGCTTGTGCCTAGAAATTTAAACGAGTCTACAAATCTTAATTGAGCAAATTTCCCATCAGACATTTTTAAAAATTTTGTGAATGAAATATAGTTTTCTTTATTCTTAGGTATTACTTTAATAGGACCCAAACTATCAGCCAATTCCTTAATGAATAAATGACAATCATAGCCTGCTAAATTATGAAAAAAAATAGGAATTAGTTTTGGGAGACTGTACTGTAAATTGCAGTACTGGTGAGCAGCACCTCGGTAGCAGCCTGTCAAGTGACAATGGTCTCTTACTTTGTCAAATAGCAGGAGACTATTGCAAATATGACACACGTCAGCTTTGGCATGCATTTTGGCATCACTTTCGTTAAACACCATTGGCACTTCAACGTTTAAAATTTCATAAATTTTTTCTACGTCTCTATACAGACATTTGAGAAATTTTTGAACACAGTCGCGACCGCGGTACGAAATGAATCGATTAAGTTTGCTATCAAATGAGCAAACAATGCGATAAGCAAAAGCTGCTGGAATGTGTTGTGTACGATTTAACGTAAAACTACAATTTGGATCAGGCTCACAAGTCGTTATTGGTTTAAGTAGAGTTTCAAAGTCGGCGTACACCACAAAAGGAACATCCTGTTTCCGATTAAAATTTTTAAAATGAAGACAACTACCATGTTCCGGAAGCACGGTAGTCACACCGCAACAAGTGTGACTATTAAGTTTCTCTTCAGACGAAAAAAACAGCATACAATCATCACAAAAGTATATCGTGCCATGATGCTTTGTTATTTGAGTACGAACAAGACGTGACAAATTTTTTATTAAAACATAGTGCGATTTGTTTCCCTTTTCAAGTAATAATAAATTGATCCTTGTTTTTCTTTTAAACTCAGATCTGTAAATTGGACCCACAATGCGATTACTTTTTAAGGAATATACATTTATGGATATATTTTGATTATTTTTTTCAAATGTTCTTATATCTGTGAAAGTAACAGGGAAGTTTAGACCATCAATATTCAATACGTCTTGAAAATTAGGATAGGACGATGGACGATCTCCGTTGCGTTTTGCAGGATAAAGGGCTGCGACAACGCTCCATAAAAAACAAAAGCTATCTTTGTTTTGGATATTGATGCATGCTTTTTTCTTTTTTAAATATAATGGCAAATCCATATAACTAGAACCTGAACCACTTAAAGGATCGAATTTATTGATATTAATCTCTACATAAATGTTATTTAGAAAGGCCCACCCACTGTCACGGTCCTGAAATTCTTCAACTTTTTTACACAAGTTATTAACAACAGAGTCAAATATTTGGTTCCAGTTAAAGTTACGATGTATTGTTATATTCTTAGTGGCAAAAGATTTAACGTCTTGGGAATCATTTTTTAGTAAAATGAAATTAGCAAAATACTCAATATTTATCTTTAAACTTACGTATTTTTTTAACGACTTTTCGATAAGACTACATAATTTTCCACGTTTACTGTTTAAAAATATATCCGGTAAAGTTGACTCGTGTTCCACATTTGCTGGAATTCTAAATGATGCAATACGACCTTTAAATGCAGAGGTTACCTTAAGTACTCCGTCTTCTACCGGAACCGCACATTTGTTTTTGTGCGCATTACTCCTCAAGTGACCTATCCAATGCGTATTTTCCACGCGGGTACCACAAGCAGTACAAAAAGGCATGTTATCAATACACTTTAAGCTGAAATAACGTCTTTAGGTATTTTACTAGTAAACAATAACGTAGTACAGTTAACGGGAATTATGAATTATACAACAAACTATGGCTTATAAATTCTAAAAGAAGATTTAGGTTTAAGATTTAACAGAAAATTAACGAGAGTCTAACTCTTGATGTTCATATATGACTAAACTTAAAAGCTTATAGGAAAATGCAACAAAAAATATATTAGATGCTATTTATTTTAAATCATTCTCAGAATAGAACTAACTAACTTAAAACTAAGATTTAAAGTTTATTTTATTATTATAAAATATTGGCTCGCGGTCTTCAAACAATTTCTTCGTGGTCTTCATAAATTTTTGAAGATCCCGCCACTGCGATGTTTCGGTGTTAAGCTGAACCTTCAGCGTGTGCAGCGTCTTCTTGTAGCGATCCGCGGGCGGCGTCTTGAGCGCGTCCCTGGTGTTGTAAACACGCACCTCCACGTAATAAGCGCCCTCGAGCGGAACCGTTCGCCGCACGACACCGTTGGCCACCTTCGAGGTCAGGCTGCTGTCCAGCTGCTGACGACCGACTTTTAGTCGTTGAGAGTTTTCGATGGCGACACTTTCGTCTTCGTCGGATAGTAGCCCGAACAGATCCGTAGAACTCTTCGTTGGAGCTCTGAAAATTAAAACATTAAAGCATTATTTACGACTTAAAATAGTGTACATGTATTAAAATATCAATTGTTTGTATTTTCCAAATCGGTATTTCTATCTAACCTAACTCATTAACTGCACTGCCTAGTTAGTTTATCTCTATTATGTGTCTAGTAAGTTGGCTGGTAGAAAATACCTATTAATTAGGTCCTCTGTTTAAATATAATTTATTAGGCAATAAAAAAGATCGAAAACAACATTTGTAGAAAAACATCAGATATGATATCTGCATAAAGCTTAACAAATTAATACTCACCGAGGTCTAGAAGCTACAGGTTTCTTTTTCAGCGCTGCTGGCTGCACAGTTTCACACTCAGAGTCTGATCTGTGAAATTAATAAGAAATATTATTAATAAACTTGCGTTATGAGGTTGCATTTTTTGATCACACATCTTTGCCTTAGCAAAGTAATTGCATGTAAAGATGTAGACATAATACTACAGAATATTTAATAATAAGTACTACTAAAAATTAAATAGTTCATTAAAATTTTAGTAGTTACATTAAAATAATTAATCATACTATGTTACAATAAAAATATCATACTATGTTAGTTACATTAAAATGATCATACTATATTACGTACCTTGATGAAGTTGGCGCAGTCTTCCTCTTCTTCGTATGTTTACGAGGGTTAGCGATGATGGAGGTGGAACTCCCACCGAATGTGGATTCAAACTCTGAGTCAGACCTGTAAAGATAATGACAATTCAAAGTCACATAATTTCCATCCTGTGCAATGAAAGTACACTCTGCAACGAATAGTAAACGAACAACAGTTTATAGTCAATGTCAAAAATATGTATATACTTTGACAAACGCTGCAAAACATTAAAGTTAGTTTTAAATCTTCAGTGCTAATGTCTTAAACTTTAAAGTAACATGATTTACATGATGTTTGGCTAACTATTAACTGAACTAACGAATCTCTCCATCAAATCTAAACATATCACAGTTAAAAATAGTCAAAATAAAAAATATACTCACATATTGAACACTCACAATTTACTCAAGATGTGACGTCACTGGAGCTAGTTCCTCCTTCTGAAGCACTTCGAAATACAGAATGAAGCTCATACTGCGAGCCCCCAAATTTAAAGGGAAAATATTGATAATTCAGCAATAAGGTTAGGCCCATCGCAAACGTTACGTACCGAGAAAACAATGCTCCTATGGAGTAGTGGCGTACCGGTAGTTCGGTACGCTATAACAGAGGTTGCATGTTCGATTCCCGCTCAATACAAAATATTTGTGTCATGAACATATATTTTTATGTAACATAATATTCGAAATTTATTGAAAAAATATTATCACTTTCTGCAGTCGATTTATACAGCTTGCGCATTGCGTTCACGCCGGGCCTAATGCTTATGCACACTCAGGTATTTACGAAAACTGGGGCGATGACGCGAATTCCTGTATGAAAATATACTACGGTGAAGACAAATTAAATATAATTACAAAATCACGATTTGATTTAAACTAAAACATAGTAAATATTGCATGATTTTGTGGGTATATTTAACATTTCAAAATATTTGACGTTATTAGTTTTAAATTAAACTTGAAATGATAACATGATAATTATCTTGATTTACTTAATATAAAATATAAGACTAAGGTTGATTTGCACCAATTTACCTATGACCTTAACTATGACAATGACCAGTTTGTCCACACCAGGAGTTTGAGACAGATTTTTGACGATTTTTAAAGTTTAAATAAAATGGTGCAACTCAGCCTGATTGCAATTATTACGCTTCCGAAAGTTAGTTTTACAATGTTTTGGTTTGTTCTCATAATTCATTCGATTGATCATAATAATGAAGTACATAGTTAATAAACTTTACCTACGTAATTATTGGTCAATCAATATAATATGTTTTAGTACTGTAGTAGTAATGTTCTGAAGGTTGGTTGGAAGAGATCGCTTTTTAACGATACGACACCGTAACAACTTTTTTGGTGTGCAATAAAGAGTATATAAAATATCTATCTACATCTTAGGTTTGACTTCTTTGCCTTATAACTTTTGTTTGATAGTTGTTGGTATGTGGGAATAAAAAACAGGTTTTTATCCCTCACTACAATAATTACCTAATTAATAAAGAGACAAAGCCATGGTATAATTGTTTACTCGTTAAAATATCATCAACTTAGCAACCGGATGTCGGACCATTTCAATAGATTTATAGTTGATTAATGCAATTTAACAATTTACATAATTCTTACATCACAGTGCAAGCTATAAAATCATATAAAAAAATGGATTTGTAATCATTTTTATAGCACGTCAGTATGGTTTGTATTTATAGCAATCAAAGAGCTCAAGCATTATGAGAATGTGACGTCAATACAACAGCATTGCAACATTGCGCTTTATGTTACAGTTTGACACAGCAAAAATGGTATGTTAGTCGACGTTCTGATAATAGTGTAAGAGCCAAGGTTCATTGCAGGGACGGCAAACCAAAGTAAATTTTAAAATGTGTCACATCATTTTTAATTTAACGTAACCAATACTTTATATTATATTACTAGCTTTTTTCTCTCATTTTATGTTTAAGATAAGTCATGTCGTCACTTATTTATTCTCAAAAAGATGGATTATGATGAAAGTATTGATAAAAATATGTGATGAATAATTGCATGATAAAAATAAATAAATTAGTATTTATATTTATTAAATAAACCCTAAGCTTTGAGATGAAAATGTATACTAGTCAACCTATGATGGATTAAATTAAAAGATTGCATACAGCTCCTTGACTATGACTTCATGTTACATGGAAGTTACGTTTGGTCCAAGTCATAAGAAATTAGGCAGATATGATTAATATTTTATTTAGTTGATATTCTTAACTTATTTTTTAGAACTACCAGTCAACCTATGATGGACTATATTGAATGATTGCATACTATTCTTTGACTATGACTTCAAGTTAGACCAAAGTATGTTTGGTCCAAGTTAAAAGAATCATAGACAGATATACAAAGACAAACTTATTATTTTTTGGTTGATATTATTATTTTATTTTGTTGAATTAATAAGTTAATGAGTTCCTTTTTGGAAAATCTTATCAATTTATAAGATAAATCATAAATATGCTATAACTATTAATGTATGGCTGAGAATTAATTAATAACCTGCATTCGTACGTACTATTAACATATTTAAATTTACAAATACTTAAAGTATTGTCTTAATACTCATTTGTTTTCGATGCTCGCTAATTTTAACTATCAAAATCGCTACAGTTTATGCACTTGGACCGCAACAGTGCTGAAATTGCATATTCCGCCTTCAATAGTCAGTTGTGTCAATTTGTGTGAAAGTGTTAGTAGTGTATAGTGGGAGCCTAATTAATTCATAAGGAATATCTTTTAGGTTTTGTATTCTTGGATGTAACCTAACAGTAAGCTGCCATTGGTATAACATTTTACCTATGTTGGATGGAGAGACATGAGCCAAGCTGGTACAGAATATACATACATACTGTAATTCTGTGTGTTCTCTCGAGGCAATCGGCTCATCCACATGGTTGAACGGTTTACCCATGGTGCTACCGCTGTATAAGGGCATGCGTCATATTGGCCCATGAATACGAATCTTATAGAACTTATGAATTATTTTTGACTCTCACTCAAGATATTATAGTGTGTAACTCAATCGGTTTATAATTCTCATATTTGAGGTTCTCGTATACATGGATGTAACCTAACAGTAAGCTGCTATTGGTATAACATTTTTACTCGTGTTGGATGGAGAGTCATGAGCCAAGCTGGTACAGAAAATTACATAAAAGTAAATTCTGTGTGTTCTCTCGAGGCAAGCTGCTCATCCACATGGTTTTAAGGTTTACCTATGGTGCTACCGCTGTATAAGGGCATACGTCAAACTGACCCATGTATACAGATTTCTAAAAAGGAATTGTAAATTCCAATTGGGTTTGTTTTGTCATGTGATCGAAAGTGCGTGGACTCAAGGAAAAAGGTGATGTTGTGCTAGTAGCCGTGTGAAGGTAAGTCAAGTCTTTATGGAATATTCTATTCTGCATTACTACAGGCATGGTTTACTTACGATCGTGTTATTGGGCGATCTATCGCACAGAGTGAGGTCGCAACTGCGACCGACCGAATGTGAGATAGAACGCCCAATAACATACTACTAACGATAATTATACTTACCATTGAATGTAAAATTTGAAGAAACATAGTGGCAGAAAGCCGATAAGTAATAAAAAAACAATTTTAAATTTTGACGTCTAACGAATTTTTTTTTCACATGTTGTGCCAGTATTTTTTTATACATGTAATCGAGTTTTTTATTATTTCTAGCGCATAATCATAAAAGGTAATAATAAAATTTAAGAATATTAAACTACAAATGGTTTAACTTAACCAGTTTTACTGTAAATCGTGAAAACTATGTGGGGACAAATGTGTCCCATATGCGTGAAAGGGTTAACTAGCTGACCCGGCGAACTTCGTACCGCGTTAGCGTAGAGATTTTCTTTATATTTTTTTCCGTAAAAACCTTGTACAGAGTATTAGAAAACTACAAAAAAAAAATCAGCCAAATCGGTCAAGCCGTTTTCATGTTATGTCGTGACAACGGAAAACGGGTTTCATTTTTATATATATAGAAGATTACACAAAAGGATAGAACTCTCACAGCAATTAATTTTAAAATATTCTTAAATTAATTAGAAGGCACAAAAGGCAAGCTAAGCAACGTTAATGAACCGTGGGCATCTCATGTGACGGCTTGTAGAAGGCATACCGCATGACACCAGTGGTGGTTGTATGTTCGAATCCCGCTAAAGGCAAATATGTGATGTGATCGTTTCTATAATAATAGACGTTAAGATTTACCTCGATAGTGGTCACGGGGACTATGATTTTGGCTGAGTTGTGCCATCTTACTTTGACTTTAACAAACGTCAGAAATATGTCAAAATACATATATACAAACAGCTCCAGTTATTGTTAAAATTACGGACAAATTAAGTTAGTGCAACTCAGCCGATGGCGTTTCTTTGTAATTCATGAGATCATTTATTAATATACTTTATGCATGTAAATAAATATAGCCTAAAACTTAAACTCTACTGTAGATATTGTTGTACATGTCCTTGGTATGTGGACAGTGACAGCTGAAAATGAATCGTTTATGAAGTACGTTCTTTCAGGCACTGAGGATACAGTAACTAAAATATACAATTTCGTTACATGTCACAGTGCTTATTTTAATGAGTGTTGTCGTGAGTATAAGCTGAGAAATATGAAAAGTTTATGAATGTTCTTTCAGCTCCAAATGATTTCACATTCAGCCTGTATGACTTACGTTTTCAACTGGAATTCGGGTCACATTCATTCTGTACATTTGCGAGAGCGTAAAACTAAAGTTGGTGGTTTTTGAAGAGTTTTAACTTTTAAGTGGCAAGGGGGAGCGTTCAAAGTCCAACGATTAACGAACCTTGCTGGAACAGTTAGCTGTCATTAAAACTTTCGAGACAGTTGTAACAAAAATAAGTTGTATAGCAATGGTTTTAAGACTTATTTAATGTTTATTTTAATAAAAGTAGAGCAGCTCATTGTTCGATGGTTAAAGTTCACTTCTCAGGATTACAGAATTAAATTTCTTTATTGTTGTCTCCCAAGTTAGTAAATAAAATGAAAACAATTCTTTAAATATTTGAGGTAAATAATAATTGAGTTTAAACAATGCCCTTCTGGAATCGAACTTAATGTAAGCTTTGGAGCTTTCACACATAGCAGCATTTGTAACAGTGGTCAACACAAAATGATAACTTTTTTCTGTTCACGGTACAACACGGCTTAAGATACAGAACAGAACTTTTTTGCGGTCATTTAATTTTGTATAAAATCTAGGACTTTATTCAAAGCGCCTTTGTAGAGTTCAGAAGTCATTTTTAAATCACTTTAATCCACGACCTTCACCTCAGTCCACTTCGATAACAGACCCAATTTATTCCATCGATAAAACGGCCCGTCCAGCCCATTAAGCAAACACTATCACTCGCTATCGACAAAATCGCCGGAGCACATCACTATCCGTGCGATATCGGCGTAAATAGCCGCCAATGGGCATAAATATGGCCGCCTCGCCGCGCACCATTGGCTATCGAATAAATTGTCTTTGGATTCACGGACCAAGGAGAATGCGATTCGAGTGTCATATTTCATGTTGGTCTGTTCAAAGATTAAACTAGTACAAGTTTGGTCGACACTATTTTTCTGTACGGCTCGCATGGAGTGAATTTCTGCTGCTTTTACGAATTTTAAGCTGGGTTGTTTAACTGTAACAACCGTCAAAAATCTGTCAAACTCCATACAAAAATCACCGGTTATTGTTAAAGTTACGGTCAAAGTTTGGTGGTGCGACTCAGCCTTAATTATGTTAAATGTGCAAATTTTATGTCTTCTGCTCAAAATCAATGTTTACAAATAGTAGAACTTTCCCTTTAAGTTTTGTATACAATATGCACTATTACGTACCAAGTTAACTGGGTCTAGCAATAAGACGAAGTGATGCAAGAAAAAATTTCACAATTTGCTTTCAGAAATTTTATTTCCACTAAATCCTTCTACTGCTTGCCAGTTTTCTATGCGGCTCCCATTAAACCCCATGGCACTTTATTTGGAATCATATCGACAATTAATGGCGGCCGCGTCCCGAACGCGTAATAAAAAGAATCGTTTACGCCATCAAATAAATCCGGCGCTGATACTAAATTTATAGGATTTCTAATATTTACGAGAGTACCCGAACCATAAAGCAGAATGGCCCAGTAGTTCTAATTCATCATCATCAATTCAGTCTCCACCTATAAGGTGGACCGACGACATCGTTAAGGTAGCGGGAAAGCGCTGGACGCAGGCCGCTACCAACAGGGTAACATGGAAAGCATTGGGGGAGGCCTATGTTCAGCAGTGGACGTCCTATGGCTGAGATGATGATGATGATGATGATTTTAGTCTCAGGACGTCCGCTGCTGAACATAGGCCTCCCGCAATCTCCATATTGACCGATTGGCAGCCGCATCCAATATCTTCCTGCTACTCTTAAGGGCCTTTGTCCAGCAATGGACGTCTTTTGGCTGAAACGAACGAACGAACTCTTAAGAGGTCGTCGTTCCACTTTGTTGGTGGAGTCTAACGCTGCGTTTTCCAGTAGTTCTAATTGCAACTCATTTTACATTTATTTGATGTCAAATCACCGAAAAATAGCAAGAACTTATAAGATATTATCAGAACTTATACATTGAGAGTTCAACCTCTAACTTCTGCATGGCTGAAATGTACAGTTTCGTTTTATGAAGCATGTTGTACTACATAGTAATTTGTATTAGTAAGTCATTGATTTGTTAAAAACAGAACTACTGTATATACTAATACTATGTCAGAACCCTTTAAATGCGACTTTTGCCTCTTTTCTGGGATTATTCGATTGATGGGCGGGCGGATCTAACGAATCTGACGAATGGTATTACTTTTTATTAATCACCCTTTGTTATTGCTACACTCGGCAAATGGGCTGTGTTTGTAATTGTTCGAATTGTTAAATCGACTGATGAAAACAATGGGATGATTCTGACGAATTTTACAATGGAAAAGAAAGATTACTGTCGTGATACAGACATAATGAATTGTAATATTCAACATGCACAAAGTATAAAGTTTAAAAGCAAAGGGATAAGATTGAAGGATGCGGTCAAAAACGGGCAAATTAATATTAATTTAATAACCTAAAACTATCATAAATCCTCGTCCTGATAAAAAATAATATTAATAAGTATCTTCGAAAAAAATGTTGTTAGTTATGAGAGAGACTAGTGCCCGTTTTCACCATTATTCCCTAATTTTTAAGTGACCCCTATGGCAACACATATCAGGAATTTTGTTTTTATAGGGGTCACTTAAAAATTGGGGAAGAATAATGATTCAATTGTAGTGTTTCATAATTAAAAGCTACACTTCTGAATGTTAAAGATTATTAACAAGTAAATCTATATCACATTATATATTTATGTATATTACATTAACGCCAACTTATAAACGTATAATCTAACAAATTAAATCATTCACATGCCACGAAAATAGATTAGCAACATAACGCCCTTTACAAGCATAATCTGCGGAATATCAACGCCAACTGAACCCGATCGGGCTGCGGCTGACAGATCATAAACCGAAATTAATGAACCTAATTACTGATTACACAGATCTACGGAATACCAATTAACTGGCCCGGCGGCGAGTATACAAATCAAACTTCTGTTATTTCGATGTAATATATTTTATGATTATATGTGAGATTACGGGGTTAGTAGAGTTGTGAAGTAATTTATTACATTCACTTGTAATTCATTATGTAATGAACAATAAAACTGTAAAGTTTCATGAAAATCCATTCAGTAAGTTTTGCGTGAAAGACAAACTTTCGAATTTATAATATTAGTAGGAAGTAGGCTACGTGAAGGTTTTTGGTTAAATTGGAAAAGTGCATCTTGTAAACAAGATTAAGTTTTTTTTTAGCGCCAGCTGATGTTGTCAAAAGTAGGTGAATACATTAAATCAGTCCATGCTATCTTCTTATTCAACCGAAGGGACAAGTTGACATAAGAGCCTTCTAAAGAAAAGTCATTTATTTTGTTATATTGATTTAGAAAAGATGACATTAGGCGATCTCTTTAGAAAATAGATAACAGTGTATTTATTTACTTTACACGCGCGCGATGGTTATTTAAAAGGGCGAAAGGTTGTTGCGGAAAGAATAATACTCGTACTGGCGCATTAAGCGCCTTCGTTTTCATAATTATAGCCATAAAAATGCTGCTTTCAGTCTTCACGGTATATTACTATTTTTTTGTAAAAATATAATTATACCGCGAGCAAGAGCGTAGCTCACACAGTAATATAGCTTTTTTTAAATACTAAAGATTTGATTTTAATGATTTAATGGAAAGAAATGACAACTTCATTTTTAGTACTTAGCGTTATCCTATCGTACCTTTGTGACATTTTCATGTTTGAGCTTAGTTTTCATGAAAAAAATAAGACATTGTCTGATAAGTTTATGATATTAGATGGACATATAAAATCACAAACTTGTAAAATGTGAAACTTGAACTATGTAAAATCAAAACTTTCACGTAACAAAATAGTATGTAGGTACTCGTGTAAGCACTATCGATATACATTTTCCGCAATATTTTTAACACAAAGAAGTTTTTTTTCTTGAGCACCTCTCACTTTGATCTTGCACGAAACATGCATTATTTATACTGTTATATCAACATTATGGCCTCTTACGCGAAGGAAGTGTTATCAACTAGTTCGTAAAAATTATTCGAATAAAGTTACCGTGCCAATACAGCCTTTACCACCTTGTTATAAGGCTTACAGTAGCAATTTCTTTCAACTATTAATATTACATGTTAGCAAGCCATTCCGAACTTAATGTTGATCGCGATAAGGTATAAGATAAATTGAGGCATGAGTTCATGATATTTCATGTTCTTAACGAGCCGAAAGTTGGAAACTATCCACGAGTGAAAGCCCTGACTTCGGAATGCTAGCTAAGTTAGGGTTGGCGCGCGGTAGTTAGGACATATTAGTGAAGTTTTCATGTATGGGAGCTATTTTAATTTCGTGAAGGCCTAGCCGCAATCCCTTTAAAGTTTATACAGTCAATAGCAAATCGAACTAAACACTAGTTACAAAATCGTTCTTAGTTCAACTACATAAGATGCCACAGTGTGTAGTTTGTTGTGCTGTCATTGAAAGTTATTAAATTGTCTGATATTCGATTTATTAAAAAGGCTTGATAATGAAAGGCTAATCTAGATACGTTACAGGCTACGTAGATCAATGACATTTTGACACTTGTTAAGTAAATAGTAAATTATAAATGACTTGAAAAAATCGAACTGCCTAAGACGGGAATCGAACCCACGACCTTTCGCTTGCCGGGCGACTGATCTTCCATCTGATTATTAAGTACCTACATTTTTACTGACAAGAATACTTCCTTTTCGTTTTCGCCAAATAACGTCCACCGCTAGAGAAATTCCTCCCTCGTCGGTCCACTTAGTGGGGGTCTTGCCCACGCTTCGTCTATCACATACCTCTTTATAGAGACGAAAATCATGGTTAAAATTACTACATCCTGAATGACACAATTTTACCATTATTTTTTAGCCAACGCTACTTAATCACATTATAGAGCTTTATGTTAGTTTGTATACTCAGTATTTCACTCACACCAATGGTTATAAATAACGTGACCCGTATCCTTGTGGACAAAAGATCCACTGAAGTGTAGTAAGATAATCAATCAGTTGAGAACCCTGAACTGCAGGGTTGCTAAAATTAGAAATATGCGATGCGATTGTCAAATGTTATTAAAACTGCGTTTTACAAGTTATTCCGCTATAAAAAGATAACTTACGTGTTTTAAAACATAAAATTGCTTGGCAACTGGTTCGTATTTAAAAACCCAAAGAAAAATAACGTATGAAAAACTGTTTGATTTTTATTATGATTTAAAAACAGTAAATACTCATGTGAATTGGGAAAAAAATTATGCAAATTCAATTGAAGATGTGTTTTGATATACCGAGGGAAGTTGTAGATGTTGTAATTCTATAAATTGACTGGTGATGAATTTGAACCCGGTTATCACCACTAATACTCATAGAAGCCTTAAAAACACTATTGACTTGAAAGATCTACCAGGACACCGAACTTTTTAAATGTGGAGTCAACATTAATCGACAGAAAGTAACAAAGTTATCTGAATTGGTGTTGATTGATTGACATTATTTTTAAATCTAAGAAGTTTTGAAAATAATTTTTAAGACGTCAGTTGACAACCCTGAACCACTTCTGAGTAGGGTTTCAAAATGGGACTTTCATGTTTACGCTTTTGAAGTCTCAATGTGAAAGTTATTCATCTTTAATGCAAGCATTAACTAATTTGTGAAGTATCGACTTTTGCACTTCGCTCGCGTCTCAGCAGTGTTCAAAATTTTATTTTTAAAGTGTCAAGTTGTCCTAATTTGTTTGGATCACAAAAATAAATTAAATAGTTTTGTTTTTTGTGTGAGATTTTTAAAGTTTCTTATACATTTATCTAGCTGACCCAGCGAGCTTCGTACCTGTGTTTTCAGAAATAATGAAGGATTCAAATGGTGAAAAAAAATTCAAATCGGTTCTGTAGTTTAAGAGCCTTTATTTACAATACAAACAAACAATTATTTTACCTCTATAAAAGTTTAGAAGTAGAAAAAAAAACAATTTATTTAAATATCTTCCCTAAACCACGAACAGATGTAACACATGTTCAAGATGTAACACACGTTCAAATTAACGTAAATATTCGACAAAATGAAAAGGTTGCTCGGATTTTACATCACTACATGACCTTTAAATCATGATGGACAAATTGGATTGACAGCCCTGCTGTTACAAATTTATGCACGTTCAGGGTTGGCGAAAAATAGAAAATGTTAGAGCAGATTTATTTTTCATCAGATATAATCTATTTCCAATTGCATTTCCAACTCTTAAAAACACTTATAAATTGACTAATGTACTAAATGCTAAAATATCATACATTCTTTAGTACTAGCAGACACTGCGAACTTCATATCACATGTTCATCAGGTATAATGTAGAAATCTAATTGTGAAAAATGCTTCAAATTGGTCCAGTAGTTTTGGAGCCTTGGCAGACAATCAAATCTTTCTTCTTTATAATGTTAGTGTAGATGAACAATCTTGTAGTTATAATATTATTAGAGACGTGTATCGTATGACGTTAACATGCAGAACTAATTAGACACTTGGCTTTGAAATAATACGGTTCTGTTGCAGAACGGTTAACGTTACGGCGAGTCGGTTAATTGTAGAGTAGCCCGTATGCTTATGGAAATACGGCCGCTATTTGGTTCAAAGTAATATTTAGCTTTATCAGTTAAGTCTACCTCATAAAGGTAGCATGAAGGCGCTGGATGCAGGCCGCTACCAATAGGTCATTATGAAAATAATTAGGGGAGGTCTATGTTCAGCAATGGACGCCCTGGCCCAGGCTGAAAAAAAAATTAAATAATTTCGAACAGTTTCATTTATTTTTAATATTACAATAAAAATTCACCAAACCAAACAAAATTCAGTCGTAAAAAAAAGTTTTTATCATAACCTTTTAATATTACAATAAATACATAAAACCACCTCAATTTTCCGCCATAATACTGATACTCTAAATATTTCCTTTAACCAGTTCACCAACAATAAGCAATTTAATAATGAAAAGTAAATAAGGAAAGGCACGTTTTACGTTGTTTTAATTCAATATTTCAACAACAAATACCGCGAAGATTAACTGCGCTTGTCTATACTTCTACAACCCTGCGTGAAATATTTAGGGTTACCTCTATTTATATTGGGTACAGGAGTCACCAAATGCAGGTTTGCACTCGTCAAAGTAATCCTGTTTTTTCACATTTTTTTTGTGTTTTATTATTAAACCATTCGACGAGAATCACGCTGAAAAGATAAATAATTGTGTAGGTACCTAAATAGACATGAATGTGTCAGTTAAAAAAAAACTTTGTATTGGCAATTTGCAGATGTAGGTAATCCCTTTTTTCAGCATGAACTTTTTAAAATTAGCCCCACACAATAATGTAGGCCATCAGTTCCCGAAACAGATTCCAAGAATATTTAATTGCGCTCGTCGGCAGCCCTGAGTTAAATATTCAACGCTAGGGTTGTCACTATTTATAGACGGATCAATACGTGTGATGTGGGACAAGTTACCTTTATATTAAAAGCATTTATAGGAAGTTTGTGTGGGACTTGTATGAAACTTTTGGTAAATAGCAACCACTTTACCATAACTAACTTATCAGGCGAAAGTTTTAGGAATTAATGTTTATAGTTACTTTTCATGGGAAAACTACCTTCAAGGCACAAAAAATAGACATCTTCTGTTCAATATTAGGTATCAAGAGTCAGCTGATTAAATGTACCATGTTAATAATTAGCCGACTGCGCAAGGTTATGTTTTTTATTGAAAGTATTGCGAGAAGTTGTACGTACTATGGTCTGGTCCGTGAGTACGTGGGTAGCTAGGGGTCATTGGACAAAATTATACGTTCTCACGGACCGAGCTTTAGATACGCTTAGAAATATTCTGATTCCAGTTGTCGTTATCATGATAATAATTTCTCGTGGTTCTTTAACCAATGCATGCAACATTATTGAGTTCTAACTCAATGTTATGGTAAGGTCGGTGGCAGCCCTGCGTTAAATATTTAGCGTTAGGGTTGTCTCTATTTATAGCGCGATCGATTGGCGCATCCGCTATGTGGGACAGTTACCGCTTCTTTGAAGGCTTTGAAGAGATTAAAGGCTTCCACTGTATTGTAGAGGAATGTAAAGTTTCTGTTCCAATACATACTGACCTATTGCGTAGTGATACATACTCGTAAGGATTATAATGATACCGATGAATTTATGTAACATCGATTCAAATAACAATGATAAACAACATCGTTGATTTTATTTTCTTTTGCATTTTATTTTGGTCTAACAACAAGACATTACATTCATATAAATCTGCGTTCTATTGATTCAAGCATGCAATAGAATAATTCATGTTTAAGCGTTTAAGGTTCAGCCAAACCAACACGATCACACGCGATCAGATCAGAACACACGGTGAAACGCAATTGCAACGAAACTGCAACTTCTAGTTACTTTTGAGTTGCATCTAAGTTTCTGCCATAGATTCCGTTGAGAGACCACACATGACGCGACCAGTTTGAAACCGGTTTGAATTTAGGTCGCGCAGCAAAAGTTGAGGCGATCAACGCAAATCTGAAACGCTTGTCGTGCTAGCATCTTGCATATTCTGACTGATTTGTGTGTTCTGTATTACTGTTTAACATCACTGAGAGTAGCTGTGTTTGCCTCAAGTTTCGTTGCGTGAACTATACTTATTTTATCAGCCATACCATCTCACAAAACCCATTCACCTCTTCCTCCCATGCATCCGTCTCATGAACCGTGTACCTGCGTTAAACGGGGTTATTCTTCATGGCTATAAATTCGGCCCAAAAGGTCCCAGTATCTCTTGTCCGGCCTTCATTCATTCTATTCGCTACCTTTCTTACATTATGTCCCTGTATCGATATCCGACGTCCGTAACAGTGGCCGTCTATTTTGTTACCACAGTAAAAGCAGGCAGGATGTGAAGTAGACCTTAACACATCAATCTATAGGTACGTAAGATAGAGCAAGAAGTATTTTTTTTTAATGTGACAAGAGGCAAAAAAAAAGATAGCATTTATTTTGCTATATTTTTTAGCTGTAATGAAATAAAAGAGACTGCGAAATCCTGTACAGTCTAACTAATGTGTTGTCTCTGCATAATCAGAATGATAATGAGCAAATAAGTTGTTTTGTTATTTAGTTTTAACCATTAGTTTAGTTCCTGTGATTATGACGCATTTTTACCCAATTTTAACGAGGAGGTACTCAATTTGGTTTGTCAAGTCCTTGTTGTCTGAACTAGAATTATTTATGTTTTAAAACTGTATTTAATTTTAGAGATAAAGTAAATTCTATAAAATCTATCACAAAGATGAGTACCACGTATTCTTTAAAGTAAAATCAAATTCTAATAGTTGTTTATATAAACTTTTGAACCGAAACTATTTTCTTTAGAAAAGAAAGAATGACCATTTAATTAGTTATAGTTGTTGCAATTCACGAAGGCGTGTGAGCTTTACATGACGTGTGGTGGCTCGCTACTCTTCGTTTCTCAAAAGTTTTGATAGACATTACACTACGTTATTATGTGCATATACACGTACGTAAGTGCGTAAAGCTCACTCGCCTTCGTGAGTTGCAAGAATTATAATAATGTACTGGGCCTATTAATAACTAAAGTAGATTTATTGAAACACACTGCAACTTTCTGTACTATGTTAAAACACCGCAAAAGATCTCAAGATTTAAAGCTCGGAAGTTGGCTGTTCAGTTGTTCCGTTGATTTGTTGTTATGGCTGCGAAGGCCTGCGCAAAGTTTTTTAATAGCTCCTACTTTACTAGCTCCGCAGGGTCATTAGGAAGTGGGTATAATTTACCAAAGGCTGTGTTTGTGAGAAAATAAACGGAAATCTTATGAAATTTTTGACAAAGTGAAATTATATTTTCAGCTTCAACACTAACCCCCTTACTAATAAAACTTACACGCTCGTTGAACAGTGTTTTAAAGTGACGTTTAGTATGGAAATGTCATTTTAAAACAGTGTTCAATAACTGTGTAACTTTTTATTAGTAAGGGGTTAATATTATTGTAAAGTGGATCATCATCATCATCATCATCTCAGCCATAGGACGTCCACTGCTGAACATAGGCCTCCCGCAATGCTTGGAAATGGAATGTAAAGTGGATAGGTTTTATTATTTGTTTGTATTGAATAGGCTTCAAAACTACTGATCCGATTTGAAAAATTCTTTCACCGTTAGAATCTTACATTGTCTTTGATGAACATAGGCAATAGAAGTTCGCCGGGTCAGCTATTAGGTGCTCTTTAACAGTCAAAACACATCCACAAATGTGGGATGGGAAAAATCCACAAAATATGGCGTGTCTCAGAGACCAAATCATATACAGGACCCCCAATACCAGCGATCGAGAGAGTTAAACTGTAAACACTAGCCTACTGAGGCTATAAGTCTAAGAACTCACGGCGCGATTTTCCCCCGCGCCCGCGGCGGTTGTGGAATTGCGGTTATAATTCAAAACTCACGGGAGCGGTTATTTGGGCGGTTATTCTTAGAACTCACGGCGCGATTTTAAATCGCGCCGCGTGCTAAGTCACTGGTACAAAATGGTCACCCGCCGATCGGGCGGTTCGAAAACCGCCGCTGCGGGCGAAAACCGCGGCGTAAGTTGTGCATTAGTTTTTACATAAGTATCTGCATTCTACAGAAGCTGCGGGGCCGCAACCGCCGCGGGCGCGGTTGAATATCGCGCCATGAGTTTTTAGCCTAAAACGATGACATAGATTAACAAAATTCGATATTGCCAACAACGGCTGGTCAACACTAGCTTGCTCTCATTCTCCAGTTGTACCCGTAAATTGTTATCGCAGCATGTTTGCGAAGGATGGGGTGCTTACAACACAGACATTTGCATAAAGCACTCAGCTGATTTGCATAATTCCCGTTGTACAGGCTTATGTGCTTGTAATAGGTGCGATTTTTCAATAAACATGTAGAGCTTGATGTGCTACCGACTGTGCTCTCGGTCCGGAGTAATGTATGGAGAGACATGGACCCTTTTTGTGTCTAAACCCCAGAAAATGCTTCGAAAGCGCAAAAAGTATTTGGATTGCTATTTTGAACGGCAATTTGGTGTTAGTAAAATTAGTTGAGTCTATCTGTGCCTGGGATTTCGTACGCGTGAAAATAGCTTGAATAATTTTACCGTTGCAACATTTTCTTTTAAGGCGATTAGTGTCCTCAATCCGCGCCAAATGGGCATTTTGTAAAGCCTACTCCTCTTTTACTGCTGGACAGAAATAGTTGAAAAAAATATATGTTATACAACAGTTCAAGGACTATATTTGTGACGTTTGAATTTTCGCTACGTCTCTTTGTTTTGGATTAAAAAAATAAATACGGGAAATCGATTTTTTACTTAAATTCCCTACTCCTCCAAAACGGCTATGTTAATTTAAAAGATTTTTGCACGAATAGATTGGGAATTCTTTAATCTTTAAATGACACGTTGCGTTTTTCAATCGAACATTACTTTCATTCATAAATTTTACTTTTGATAAATTCCGAACGTTTTGCTGTTGAGGGGGCCTTCGCGGGGTGCGGGCGGCAGTCGGCCGCTGGCCTTCAGACGGGGAGGTTGTGTCACTCGATACAAACTGACATTAGCGATCAAAATGAATTTTTTCTTTGGCTAAGTTGCACCACCTGACGTGACCTAACTTTGACCGTAGCTTTGGCGATAACCGGTGTTTTTTGTATGGAGTTAGACAGACTTTTGACGCTTGTCAAAGTTGAAGTAAGATGGTGCAACCCAGCTTTTGTTCGACAATAGATTTTATGTCAGAATTGTTCATAGATTAGGGATGTTCCGATACCACCTAAGTATCGATACCTACTCATTTCGATAATACTCAAATCTTTTTTCGATACTACTTAAATAAGTACTCCTAAAGTATCGATAGTTACTCATATCGATACTTTTTGGAACTATTATTTTATTTTATTATTTTGAGGGTGCTATCAATGAACGTTGAAGGACGACGTATTCCCACAATACTTCACAGACTTAAAACACTGTTTACATTTTGCAACTGTTTCGTTTGTTTTGGTAAAATGTGTCCATATTATAGATTTTGGTGGGCATTTCTACGGGGACGACCGATCGACCTACTGGGGCGAAAAAAGTACCTTTAAAATTGAAGTACGGACTTGAAAAAAATCACACGTATTTATAGGACTCTTGACTTGATGGAGAGCATATTTAGAAGACCGCCAGGTTTTACATCTCGCCTTGAAAAAATCCGAAAGTTCAAAAACGGGCGAAATTTGGCCTAAAATGGAGTGTCCGGTTTCCAGAATTTACTCGTTTTTGCTTCATAACTTTTGAAATAATAACTTCCCCATTATGAAACCCACATTCACAGAACAAGGGATAGTTAATAAAGCTATATAAATGAGTTTCTTTATTGTAAGTCCTTGGGTTTTAATACAGTAACACATTTAAATTTTGTCCGACGAGTGTGCCTCAATTCCGTGATTTTTACTTTTGTGCTCCTATATCACTAACAACGCACAATACGAACACCCACGCCTGATTCCCATAAACTAGCAGTTGCACTCGAGTGGTCGAGCAGTATAAAACAGGGATCAGTCGCTTTGAGGAGCATTTTTCAGAGGTTTGAAATCACTCAGAATTTTTGGTCACTGGTCATTTCTCAAACCGGTGTGCGATATTAATAATGTTCATGAAGTATTTAATGAGATTACTGCTGAATTAATTAAGTATTTAACTGATATCTGTCATTACGTTTGGTAGAAATCGTTGTAATTTATAATATTTTCGAGTAATTTGATGAAATGTGATTTTTCCTCAATTCCGTGGATCTCAATTCCGCGGAATATGGGGCATCGAATTGAGAAAACACGTACACCGAATTGATATTAAATGAAAATAGATACTTTTATTGTGCTATAAATTGTTTGTGTAACTTAAAATAATAATGAAATCAATAGAGCATAATAATAGGGTGAACTACCAATCATTGGACCGTACCAGTCATTGGAAAGAAGACAATAAAACTAATTTTTTGAGGTTTCATTAAAAAAAATACACTGCTATTGCTGTCTTATTAAAATATTCTTCCCGGTTCTTCCCACGACCTTCACCAGATCGTCGGGCTACCTAGTGGGGGCCTGCTCACTGGTCCGTGGTTTCCACTCGACAACTTTTCAGTCCCAACAGACATTATCTGTACGAGCTATGTTCCCGCCCACTGCTACTTGATTTATGCAATTTTACGGGCTATGCCAGTCACTTTGGTTCTCTTGCCGATATTCACATTTCTGATTCTTATTAGGCTCATAGTAAGCGACCAAGTTTCACATCCATACACCATCACTGGCAACACACACTGATAGAAGACTTTTGTCTTAAGACGCTGCGGTATTTTAGACGTAATAGCGAAGCTTCCCGATCGATGCTTAGCTGAGTTGAATTCAGCGATAGACCTCTTTCTCAAAGTTGGACCTAACTATCTGGACTCTTGTCCCAGGTATACACAATTGTCAACAACTTCGAGTGTAGTCTCCAACCTTCATAGGAGTGGGTGCAACACGGACATTTGACATGATTTTTGTCTTGTCCATGTTCATTTTGAGACTCACTTGTTGAAAGGCTCTACGGAGGCCATGACTCCGATATCATCCCCGATATCGCGACTCCTTGGTCTTCTGTAATATAATCTGCCGTAGCGTACCTGTGTGTGTACCATAATACTAAAGCCTTTTCGGAAACAAGCTTGTTCGGAAGACTGGAAGTCGTCGAGTCTCGAAAACAGCTTGTAAACACGCCTCATAAGTGAGATGAGTCTATAATACTATCACCACACTTCTGTGCCATGCCGGAGGCGTTTTTTCTTCGAGAATGACGGAATTGAACTGCTTCTGTAGAGCCTTTAGTACCGGCGAAGCTCAGCTATAATGCCGTAACACCTGGTGCCTTATTGTATTTCAGCTATTTGAGTGCCATTTTAATCGTGTACAAACTGACGTCCGATATAATATCTTCGGTATAGTGTCAGGTCAATCTAGCTCTTGGGTTTTGCAATATTTGTTTCATGTTTAAGGTTAAGAATAAATAAACAAAGAGACCCTGTGTTATGTATTTACATATTTGTTTTATTTAAATAAAACTAAAATAATATATAAAAATTAAGAATTGATTATAGTTCCTTATTAAAAAATTAAACATATTGATTAGGATTTTTGTTTTATTCCGTTGGTATTTCAGACACATAAACCTAAAATGAACCATCTAACTAATAGACCAGCAATCAGATATCAAAACGTTTTAAGTATTTATTATATTAATTATTGAAATACATTAAGTTTCTTGTATTTAGGCTAAGTTTTTATTCAATAAATTTATCTTTATCTTTATCTTTATCTTTATTAGGTATTTCTTCATAATGTCATCAATTCTAAGTTTGCGGAGCGATTTTTATATTTGGAGATTCATTTCTCAATTCCGTGATTCATTTTCTCAATTCGGTGCTCTCTCAATTCGATGCTTAATATTTCTCATAAACCACTTCACAATATTTAGTGACAATGCTATTTTTACATTCAGAATGGAGTAACATTTATTTTTTTGTATTGAAACTACTTAAAAAACTAAATATAAATTTTAGCACCGAATTGAGAAAAAATACACCGTACAGTAGAAATGCCCTGGTGATGCCATGATGATGATAACATTGGAATAAACCGATGAATTTGATGATTACAATTAATAAAATTACTTGTAAACAATCACTTAACACTTTCACAATGGCGGAATGGCGAGATGATTTGCGGGCGGGTGCGGGTGTCTCCTTCTCTCGCTTTCGGCTCGGGCTCGGCTGAAGTCCGACGAATTCGGCTGGCCCAGCGCGAGCGCGCGTCACTCACGCCGCCACGCGACGAATACCGGTAACTCGGTAACCGATTAAAGCTGATTAGCTGACTGTTTTTGCTCTCTCAGTTCTGTTCATGCGTTCTCGGTTTTTTTATTGTTTTCGGTTGTTTTGCTGATTCGATTCGATACCAAGTATTTTTGTTTCGATACCGATTATGTATCGCAAAATTGATTCGATACAATAAATACTTGGTATCGAATCAAAAGTATCGAGTACCTACTTGTATTTATTAGTATCGGAATATCCCTACATAGAGTACGTGCAGTCAGACGATACAATTGAATTATGACGCGCTCAGACGCTATTTTCTACCTGAATAGAATCTATTAGTGTAAAAAAAACTATAATTGACTCCAAAACAACTGCACTAGATAAATACAAGTAGAAAAATTATTACGTTATTTATTTACTAGGCCTTTGCAATCAGTATCCAAATTAGGAGCTAGTCAGAATCTGTAACTTAATCGATTTACGTGAAGAAAACAATTTATATTTTTCATACTTATTACAATTAGATTTTAAATATGTTTCTTCGCGAAAATACCACAATTAAAAATAACACCTGTAACGCCCCTGGGTCTGCGGGTGTCTATGGGTGACGGTAATCATTTACCAACAGGTGATCCGTTTGCTCGTTTGCCTCCTGTCACATTAAAAAAAAATTAAGATAAAGTGGTATTGAATTGTTCTATAGAGCTTATTAAAAATTTGGATACTGATTACAAAATTAGCCATTTTCGGAGTCGGTGTCGGTGTCCTACCTTTTGGTGATTCGTTTTGGAGTTGGTTTTAATTTTTAGTGAAATTAATCTATTTCATGCCTTTAGTAGACTATAGGTACCCAGTAGACCTTGTTGTTGCCACTGAAGGTGCATAGGTACTCAGTACATTGATACCATATTTTTCATGTTAAGTGCAAATAAACTTCCCTAAATTCCCATACCATGAAACGTACCTATATTAAGTATTAAAAAGTTTCGCAGATAAAAACTAAAATCCTCTTATAAGGTGATGAATTTTAGGAGCATGTCATGAAACCAAAATTATTAGCATAAAAGAGCTTGTTTTAAAAAAAATCTTTTTATTTATGATGGGGAATTTACTGCGGCGTAGTAGCAGAGATTTTCCGTTTGTAGATCGTAATAATTTCGAAGAATAGGGATGTTTCGTGGATAAAGCAAGAAAGTAGCAAGAGTTTGAATAAGACCGTCGGTGAACTTACCAAAAAAAAACTCTAAATGTATTTTTCACTTTTTTAAACTTATGAAAATTTAAAGAGATGAAGCGCACCAAAGTTCAGAAGATGAGGCACATGACGTCAAGGCATGCTTAAAAATGTGGGGATTTGTGTCGTCACGCGGAATTTCATCGCATCATTATCTTCGTAATTACTTGTTTAATTGAAAAATAAAAATATCCTGTGTCCAATATTTTTTGATAATGTAAAATTGACGGACCAAAAGTCTTTTTTAAAGAAACTAGCCTATTCCTATGGCCACATTCCAGCTCCATCATCAGACCCTGCAGTTTCCCTTAGAGAATTGAAGACTCATGATTTTAAAAGTAGCGTACCTACTTACATAACATTAGGTACTTGCTTATACAGGGTGTCCCAAAAACAATGGATAACCCTTCAACCATCGATAGGCCTCGCCATGGTCTCCCTAACGTCCAATTTTGACCCCAGTAAAAATATCACCGTTTTCAAGATTTTTAAGTTTTTGTGCATTTTTAGAAAATTGTAATGAAATTATTTAGGTATAATAATAAATAAATACAAATCAAACGAGCCTAAACTCGATGGAATCGTTTATTCCCGGAGTTGCTATGGGGCCACTGGCATTCCAGCTCTACCATCAGATCAGCTCCATGTCATCACAATATTGCATTGTCACCCGAATTACATGTATATCCGAAATTTGAACTCAATCAATTGATGAAGGATTTCTAATAAAAAGACAAATACATTTTCAGTTTATTCTTCATAAGTGATAGACAAAAGCAGAAACATTTGCTTTTTTAGGCCATAGACAATACTAGGTAGGTACTAATGCGTTCCAATAGGGATGATGACTGGGTAATGAAATCGAAATTCTATTTAGTCCGTCAGACAGATAATTAGAAAATATTAGACTATATTTTTTAATTTTTTCCATAATCGAATAATTACAGTATTATATTGAGTTGAAATGTCGCGTGACGTCACATTTGAGTAAAAATTCTACTCAAGCGTGGCGTATCGCGCCATTTCAACTCGATGTAGCACTGTTATTATTTAATTATGAAAGAAAATAAAAAATATGAGTCTAATATTTTCTAATTATCTGTCTGGCGGACAAATAATTGAAATTTTGTCATCTAGCCTAGTTGTCGTCAGGAAATTGGTCTAACTAATTCAGCTTGCAACTAATTCAGCTTGCAACTAATTCAGCTTGCAAGATTCCACCCGAACAAACATTTATGTAATTACCTACATACATCATAAATTGCAAGCTCAATAAAAGCTTGTAATAAAGTCGGGTTTGTTCAAATTTCGAGAACGACTGAACCGACAAAAGCATTAGAAAATTTACGAAAAATAAAATAAAATTTTATCCCGTACAAAATGTTCATGGATTTTGTTATTTTTATTAAATACCTTTACGCCTGAGTTAAATGAAACCGACATCAAGGTTCATCAATTTAAGTTTAAAATAATAGGCAGTAATGTATGAAGAAAGAGCTTCTATTCTGTATCTACCTATGCCCGTGTATTTTTGATCGGTGTCAAATCGGAGTTTTTGGTGCGGGGTACGCGGGTGTTGCTCGCGGCGTGAAGGTCAAACGCCCAAGGTCATTGAGGACTCTAATCGCCTTAATGGTCCTGTAAGTCATAACGTGATGGTGTATACCCAATAGCCTTCATTCGATAAATGAGCTATTCGACAAAAAATAATTTTACAAATAGTAGTTTCTGATATTAGCGCGTTCAAATAAACAAACTCTTTAGCTTTTTAATATAGATAGATGAATCTTTCTTGTCATGAAAAATACTTATTGAAGAACTTTTGCTTATTATAGCTACTTACTATAATATTTTCTCTTATAACTTGTCCATCAAGTGATACTTAAGTTCGCGCGAGCAAACTTTCCCAATTTCGCAAATAAGATAAAATATATTGAAACAGTCAGTGACCTGTCTGAGTGATCTCTAGATTGTTTTGCGATCGTAGTCAAAGATATCAAACTTATACAGGGTGTTAGGTAAATGGGTATATGAGCCGACACTAGCCCATGTTAACATGGGCATATAAATGGTATGGTGAAGTCAGAAATTTGATATCATCATTTTATTTTTTTTAATTTTCATACAAAATAAATTTCATAAAATCGATTTGTATGAAAAATAAAATAATTGAAATGAAGATATCAATTTTCTGACTTCACTATACCATTTATATGACTATGTTAACATGGGTTAGTGTCGGCTCATATACCCATTTACCTAACACCCTGTATACTTTTAAAGTAATTTACATACTGGTTGGTTACCCAAAATAATTTTAAGAAGTCTAAACAAAATGCAAGCAACTGGATGAGGGCAGTGCAGGACCGGTCCTTGTGAAAATCCTTGAAGGAGGCCTTTGTCCAGCAGTGGAAGGCATTTGGCCAAAACAAACGAAACAAAATACGTACGAGTACGAGTACGTAAATATTGAATATCAAGCTAGCCTATACTATTCGTTTGCTAGATTAATAAAGGTGTTTTAGGGCATAAGTATGTACTTAAATAGTGTTTTATTTATTTATTTTATTTTATTCGGAAAACCAACAGCAACAATACAAATAATGAGACCTTAAATTATGTATCTGCTTAGCCATTTATAGGTAATCGCTTATCGTTTATGTATGTTTACATCATACCCTACCAACCGATCAATATGGAGTCATTGGGGGAGGCCTATGTTAAGCAGTGGACGTCCTACGGCTGAAATGATGATGATAATATCGTACCCATAGTATATGCTTTGCTTGTTTATGACTGGATACCGCAGTCTGTAATGTCCAAGGATATTTATCTCGTTTTATGTAGCCCGAGCCACTGCCACTTTGGAGTGGCCATGGGAAAAAATTGCGCACGAAACTCGTACACCTTCGTCAGCCTTTATTACAGGAAATACAATTCACAGGATACGTTACTCTCATAAGTGCCAGCTGTAAGCTATAAAGTCCATGTGCTCTTGTCATTTATTTTGTTTATGTAGGTATCCTTTAGTCATAAGGATATTCATGTGCAATCTTTTATTATTATTTATGTAAAAGTTACACGCCCCTATTCACAAACATTACTATGAGGTCTCACTGTGCGCGTGGACGCACAGGGTGATACACGAACCAATCACAGAGCTCTATTTAACGATGTGCGTTCGATTTGCTGCTTCACTTAAGCAAGCATTGTTTGTTAATACGGGCGACAGTGTTGTGCCACGAATGGTGAGAAGTTTTTGCGACTGTATCGATGCAACATCACGACTTCTTGCGTTCGGACGCGGTATCGGAATCGCGCGTTTTAGCGACTGCTATTGCTGCTGCTGCGGAAGCTTGATGCTTCCGAAAAGCGTCTGAAACCACGTTTGGCGTTTTAAATATGTGGTCGCTGCATTCAGCTTCTAAAAAGAAGCTAAATCGCCGATCGCCGATGCGATAAGTAGCATTTGTGCTGTGGCTCCTAATCATAATTTAGGTAAATAGGTTCGTTCGTTCGTTTCAGCCAAATGACGTCCACTGCTGGACAAAGACCTCCTGCAAGGTTTTCTACAATGCACGGTCCTGCGCTGCCCGTATCCAGGCTCTTCCCGCGACCTTTACCAGATCGTCAGTCCACCTAGTAGGAGGCCTGCCCACTCTACGTCTTCCAGCCCGTGGTCGCCACTCTAGAACTTTTCTGCCCCAACGGCCATCGTCTCTACGAGCTATGTGCCCCGCCCACTGCCACTTGATTTTAGCAATTCTGTGAAATGGTGATCGAATCAGAAATGAGGAGATCCGCAGAAGAACCAAAGGGTAAATAGGTACTGTTTGTAAATTATAGAACTTTTACTATGAAATACCTACACAAATTTTATTTAAATCAACCCTGTTGATAGTTTATCGAGTTAGCGGAATCAAATTCACACGAGCGGGTTTTAATATTGCCGTTCATTGAATTACAGTTTTGGGTCAACGTTATTATTCGGCCCGGGATAGTTGTGAAGTTTGGTTTGTTTTCCGTTTTCAGTTTTGATTTGCTTTCAGTTGTCTTTTTGTTCACGTTAAAGAGTATTGCAGGAACAACTTCTGAATTAACTATCGTGCTTGATGCGAATTTGTGATTAATGGTATTATTGTTTATGAATTATACTATAAAACTTTATAGTTTACACTTTTAAGTGACCCATTTGAAAACAAAATTCCTGTTATGTTTTAAGTTTCCACTTCAAAATTAGGGATTGATGGTGAAAACAGGCATAAGTCTGTTTCTCTATTACCTAAACATGTTCAAACCACGGAAAAGTAAATGATTAAACGTATGATGATTTGAGACCTTAACAGCAAAGAGTAATTTTCTCTATGGGACAAGGGGCCAAAGTTTATGGGGTCTCTCTCATTTCTCAAGTTTCCGATGTGAAAAGTCATTGTTTTGCTTTTGACAATATTAAAGTGTCTGTATCTCTCAAAAGTCTATTAAACTCCATACATAAAACGCCGGTTATGGTTATAATCACGGTTGAAATAATGTGGTGCAACTTAGCCTAAGTGAAGAGAGTTATTATACGAGTAAGCTTTTCGAATATCATTGTCTTATAACCATTTTCATTTATGTCGTCATTTTAATAATTAAAGTATCCCATCAAAAACAATACTTGTCAATAAAACCGACTCCAAAAAACCTACACTAAAACGTAGAAAAATAATTAGTAATTACCTACTTATTTATTAGGACGAATTATTAATATTTATGTAGGTATACCATGATTGATACTTCTGGAGTCGGTGCCAAGATTATGAAACATGTTTGCCTGCACCGACTCCAAAAGTATCAATCATGGTATACCTACATAAATATTAATAATTCGTCCTAATAAATAAGTAGGTAATTACTAATTATTTTTCTACGTTTTAGTGTAGGTTTTTTGGAGTCGGTTTTATTTTTTTTTATAAAATTTTACTTATTTCTTGCTTTTTAGTTAACTAATTATTACCTTGATGTTACCACTGAAGGTAGGCAGTACACTGAGACCAAAAAAAATTGGTTCATAATCGGCGGAGATATTGCGTATAAAAAAGTTCATCCCCAATTTTCCACCCTTGGGGGTGAAATATTTTCTTCAAATTCGCATGAAACCACCCTTTTGATAATACCTATTCAACAAAAAAATAATCGTTCAAATTGGTTTATAATCGGCGGAGATATTGCGTATAAAAAAGTTCATCCCCAATTTTCCACCCTTGGGGGTTGTTTTTTTTATTATTAAATTTAAATGGGACCACCCTTGAGGTATTACCTATACGCCGAAAAAAGATTTGTTCAAATCGGTTCATAATTGGCGGAGTTATCGCGTAACAAACATAGAAAAAAAAAAAAACATACGGGTCGAATTGAGAACCTCCTCCTTTTTTGAAGTCGGTTGAAAAAACCAAGTCTCGCAACTCAGTTGTTCTACGGTAAAAAGTTGTGAGATCCATGTAATACCAAGTCCAGGCCAGGAAATCTTTAACGTTTTACATAAATTATTGACTTGGCCATCGCACTAAATAATCTGGGGGCACGGCAGTGCCCCCACCAAGTCGAGCAAAAAAGCGGCACGGCCGTACCATCCTTTTCTCGAAGCAATTCAGGCCATTTTCGACCGCCTGTAACTTCGTTGTGGATAAAACTAGAAGGCTGAATTTTCATTAGCTATGCAGGCATTGTAAAGACACGGTATATTTAAAATTTCATTCAATTTCAACCAGTAGTTTAAGAATTATAACGGGTCAAAGTTACTTAATTTTGTCACTCACTGACTCACTGACTGACTCACCGATCATCAAAATTCTAAGGCACTTCTAGCAGACCTAGAAGCTTCAAATTTGGAATATAAGTAGTGTTTGGTGTATGAATCAAGGAAAAACTAAAATATTTGGGGGCACGGTAGTGCAACCGCCAAGTCGAGTAAAATTTTTCAATTTCGGTCCAGTTTTCTAGATACATAACTGCTGTCTACAAAATACAAAAAGAAATGAGATTTAGGGGCACGGTAGTGCAACCGCCAAGTCGAGTAAAATTTTTCAATTTCGGTCCAGTTTTCTAGATACATAACTGCTGTCTACAAAATACAAAAAGAAATGAGATCCCATCAAAAACAATACTTGTCAAAAAAACCAAGTCTCGCAACTCAGTTGTTCTACGGTAAAAAGTTGTGAGATCCATGTAATACCAAGTCCAGGCCAGGAAATCTTTAACGTTTTACATAAATATATTGACTTGGCCATCGCATGAAAACACGTGTAAATTAAATTATTTAGTGCGATACCAAACACTACTTATATTCCAAAATTGAAGCTTCTAGGTCTGCTAGAAGTGCCTTAGAATTTTGATGATCGGTGAGTCAGTCAGTGAGTGACAAAATTAACAAAATTAAGAAACTTTGACCCGTTATAATTCTTAAACTACTGGTTAGCTAATGAAAATTCAGCCTTCTAGTTTTATCCACAACGAAGTTACAGACGGTCGAAAATGGCCTGAATTGCTTCGAGAAAAGGATGGTACGGCCGTGCTCGACTTGGTGGGGGCACTGCCGTGCCCCCAGATATAGAGCGTTAAGATTTCTACTCAAGGCTCTTTTAAACATCAGTTTTCCCCCACAATGTCAAGTGCTTGCAATAATAAACGTGCAGCAATGCCACTAACCTAGGGCACTATTGGCGTACACCAGCCTAACAACAGCCGGCGATTTGAATTATCGACCGCGGCGGCATGGCGACGGCCCCGTCAGTTGCAGGGTTGGCAGAATGGGATGGATTATTATCAGATATTTATTCAATACATCGCAATATAGAGGTATCAAAGCTCAATGGTGTCAACATTGGGCTGCTGACTTGAGATTTGAACGCTAGTTGGATCTTAATTTTGTTTACGAGAGTGTTCTTAGCTCTGACTTAATAAAATCTGTTCTGCCGTTTGAAGGTCGTCCGCTTTACTTTATGCACATAAGGTACCTACTTGTAGGCGCTTTGGAACTTTTGTAAGCCTTCAAGCTGCTTATTGTAAATAAATAAATGTAGCCCTTGAGGCCATGCAAATCGAGACAATAGATAATAATAATCTTTACAGTCATATGCGACCGCTTGGGGATTGATTGGTTAAGATCAAAGAAACCTCTACATTTTTGTGAAGTTCCGAATATCTAACACTGAAAGCAATACTCTGTGTCAGATCTACTCAACATTGACAAGTCCATTGTTGTCTAAGTGCTAGCCCTATTCTTAGTCAACAAGACGCGTCGCGCCGGAGCGGCGCCGCCAGTCTGCGACCTGCTTGAAGGAGATGAGATGTTTGTATAACTAGTCCATCAAAAAAGTATTAATAAACATTTATAAATAACATTTATGAGGATCACGAGGATGGGCGTCAAGCAACCACGTTCTGTACCTCTAGCTTGAAAAACTTTCGTCGTCGAATCGTTTGCGTATTTGACAAAATTCGATACTCAACCTTCGAATTAAACGATAACGTGACAATTTTGATTCTAAAAATAAGTTTCGTGCAACCATTTCTCATACTAAGTTCACTTTACGACACATTCACAAGGGCGCTGTTGTAGTTTTCGTACCTACTAAATCTTTTGATGGCGATTCGAATACGCAAACGATTCGAACTCAAAAGTTTTTCGTGCTTGCCGTACTGAGGGTGAAAAGTGTTAAAATTGTTAACATTTTACTGACTTGTGGTGGTAAGCTTACATAATACGGGCACAAATTGCAAGTAGGTAAGAATCAATGCTATGTTAGGTTAAGAGTAATAAACATAAAATACACTTTAGTTTGAAGTATTTCTCATTACTTAGCTCATTACAGTCATAAAATTTTTTGAAGAAAACAACTTGGAACAATGTTTAAAATATTTTTCGTTCCAATATTTTCGTTTTAATTAATTAGTTGTCACAAAATTAAGTGGACAAAAAATAAGTCAGTAACAGGGCCGGGCTCAGCTGTATTAGGGGGACAGAGTAATTAAATCTTCGAGTTTATTACGAACTTGGGTAACTTAATAAGGTCGTGGGTTGAACTCGAGATCGCTAGCTAAACAAATCATTATCAAATTCGTGATGAGTTTTTACCTGACTGCGCCAAAATATAAGTACTGCTATACCGAACTGATAAAAAAACATTCAGGGCAGATATGTACCATCCTAGACTGCATATTCTCACTTAACACCAGGTGCGTTTGCGGTCAAATACTTACCTGCCTTGTTCTGCATAAAAAAACTATCACAAATTGAATTTATTTATGCGATAACGTTCACTCTGATTTCTCTGCTTCAATAAGCTCCACAATAAATTCTCCAAGCCACCGACACTTCTACTCCACACGTCTTTCATCTCCAGCTCATAAACTGTCAAAAAGTCAATAAATCTCGTTACCGACTCTAGCGGAGCACTAAGCCACCTATTGACGTCCTGACACGCTATTACCAGCCATCGCCAGCGAGCGACATATTGCTAATCCGGCCCTGGCTTTGTCGGACGCGTATGCAATTCATTGTGGGCGATTTATTGTATGTGGCAGTCATTTGTGTTGCAGGAGTTAGAAGAGGATTTCTTTGATAATATGACACGTTGTCTGCCTACCTTGTAGGTGGATGGTATGTCGTCTTTCCAACTTGTAGGTGGACGTCTCACGCTTCGCTTTTCGGTACGCAGCCTCCACTTCAGAACCTTCGGCAATACAAACTGAAAAGGGCAAAAAGAAAAAATCATCTTTATTGAGAGTTTACTGCCAAAGTTTTTGCTGTAGGATATGTACCTATTTTCAATAACAACTGATTTTCGCGTTGATTTTAATAAAATTGTTCGTGTTATTGAAAAAGCATTGATTTTGTAATAAAACTTTATTGAAATATCTCTCTGCTCTTTCTGGTCATTGTTTCGTAGCACGCTACGAGATCATTCGTAGCTGTTTCGTAGCAAGTGCGTGCTACAACTCATTTAACTGTCGTAGTCGCACAATAGTCGGATATCAAATCAATGGATATTAATGAACTACATATTGTAATCTGCTATTGATGTGACTTATCAAGAAAATAGTCAAAGTTAAAAAAAAATGCTCTATTTATTTAATATTACTTCAATTTATTTATTTATTGATGTACGTTTGAATTAAAATGCCCTTAAGTTTGATAATACCATTGTATCTGGGCGTACCTATCTACAATATTACTTAGTGTGAAAATGTTAGCAAGCATTCCTGAAATACTGGATTATTCTTATTTTATCTTCAGCATTTTACTCTAAATTGCGAGTGTAAAAACATACAAATGAATAGTAAAACCGTACTAAAATTGTAATTACCACTACATTCAACCGTTGAATAAAAAGAATCTACATTTTAATGGCCTAAGATAATACTGTAATTCTCGTGTTCAGCTCTAGAACCCCATTCGACACGGAGCCCGCATAATTTTGTAGTTGGAACTAATTCTGGAGCCTTACAACTGGAATTTTTAAAGCAGCTTACAGTAATAAAACGTACAACTTTAATGGTTACTATACTCGTAATTATCATTTTAATAATATTTAGGGCATATTTTTTACAGATGGGATTCGAACCCACTAACTTTCGCTTATCAAGCAACTTTTACCCTTGCTTTGAAGACATCAGAGAAATCAGTTACTAAGGCTGAGTTGCACCACCTAACTTTAACGGTAACTATAACTATGACCTATGTTTTTGTATAGAGTTTGACAGATTTTTGACGTTTGTCAATGTTAAAGTAAGACGGTGCAACCCAGCCTAAGTCAAAATTTTATAGAGGATTTTAACAGTTAACATTACAATAGTTAAGTTATTATTTGCTCCCAATTCTGTAAGTAATAATTTCACCACAGCAAAGCATATTCTAGTCAAATCTGGCTATTTCAATTTTAACATTTTTCTTCGCACTTTTATATGCACAAAGTATGAATACATTTTCAACTTTTGTCTTCTTTAAAAGGGGGCTACTAATGATATTAAGTGCCTCTGTCCAACTGTGTGTCAGATTATACTTCTCTCTGTTCACTGATCAAATTACACCAAAGGCGCCAATTAGGCGCGCAGCTGAAGTCTCAAAGGGTATGATCAAAGTTCGGCATTGGATTTAGATTGAGTTTAGGCGAGGGTGCATGTCTTGAACATATAGAGTGAGTTCAAACGGTAATACTCTTGATGGATTATAATGAATCTCTGGCTAACAATCGTATTTCGGTTGAATTTCACACAGAAATTGTCACGTTTACATCACGTAGAGAATGTGATCGATACGCCATGTGAATTTCACGCTTCCTCTCTTATTTATCGTTTTAGCGCTCACCAGCTGGCGTCACTGTAGAGTAAGGTCATATCATTTTTTTTAAAGATTATCAAATCAAATCAAATCAAATAAGTTTATTTGCAGAACAAAATGTCATGATAATACAGGTATACAGTATCTGAGTCAGTTCCAATTATGTTCTACCGGGGATTGTACCGGTGTGCAAATGTAATACAATAATATTATTGACTGATTAAATTAATTAAGAATATAAAAATTACAACAATTATGATCACAATGTCAAATTTTAATACCTACTCAAATAATAAATGTCAAATAATCGCTAATTATCATTATTAGCAATTTGTATTGCACAAATTACTAATAGTCCCGTTAGCCTCTCGTGTTAAGCTAAATAGGCTTGTGTTACGAGTGGGCTCACTACAATAGTCGAGCGGCGGTGGGATTCAAACCCGCGTTCCTCGGATCTCAAGTCGGCTACTCCGACCCATTCACCGTTCGGCTATATTTGCTAGAGGCGAAGACAGTAGCACCTACTTTAGAGCGCTGAAGCGGTAGGAAGATTATCACATTTGCACTGACCAGGATGGCGCCACTGTAGAGAAGGATCTTTTCAATCGCCAATGGTGCCAATTGCTAAAAATTATAGCCTAGATGTACGGGAATTAGGTACTGCGTAAAAAGAGGACAAAATAAAAACTGTTCCAATATCAAGCTTGTAAAAAATATCATCTTTAACGAAGGTCAAAATTTGATAATACTACAACATATTTTTCTAGTATCTTACTCATTAGTTTTGTTTTCGTGTATTTTTCGAATGGGTTCCAAGAACAAAATACACGTAATCTACTCAATTAGAATCATTACGGATCGCTGGAGACTGAAAAAGTTATATTATTAAGACTGGAGTAAATAAAATTATGTACAACTACGAAAAAGTCTATCGGCTTTGTAGATTTCCTGGAAAAATGCGAACTAACGAAAGGGAACTAAATTATTCTTCAATTGTCTGGCTCACAGTAATAAGTGAGGCTCAGACTTTGTAAGTTAGTCTCTATGAGCTACTTTTTTGATGATTTTAACGTCTTATTTGCTCATCTGGATTGTCGTGAATGAATCGTAAACTTTCAATGTTATTTAGGGTATCTATGAGGGATATGAGTTTTGCTATTATCACACACTTCTATCTTAAGTCTCTTCGCCTCTCAAATGTGGCAGGTTTTTCTTAAATAACGGGTTTTCCCAGGAAAATCCTGGAGCCGGTATTAGCCACAGTTGAGAGGTTCATGATAATTTATAATGAAAATCATAAGTATAGATTTAGAAATAAGAATATTGAAACTTTATCCTTATTTCCTTATTGCTTGTTTCAGGTATGATGACTGCCGTCTAGCTGCTAGAATTCAAATAACTCTGGTAAAAACTTAAGACATTACAGACATTGACAGTAGAACTGTCATTGTCAATGTCTAAAGTCAAAAATGTCATTGTCAAATGTCATTGTCATTTAAATATTTTTTGTAACTCTAAGGGTGGGTTGCACCATCTTACTTTAACTATGACAAACGTCAAAAATCTGTCAAACTCCATACAAAAAGCACCGGTTATCGTCATAGTTACCGTCAAAATTAGGTGGTGCAAGTCAGCGTAATTTCTAAGTTATATCTTTACAAATTGTAGTTAATTAACGCTTTAAATTTCAGACTTTGCAATAACTTATTTAATAAAATATAATATGCAGTCTGAATTTCATTTATATTTTCTGAGAATGCTAATACACTCGTGGTACAAAACATATTATTGTGAAGTTTCGAAATTTTCAAATACTGTTGACATTCTTATAAGCTTTTTCTCTTTAAAATGTCATTACTATAAAAGAGGCTTTACAAGCAAAAAGTAAAGATTAAGAAAGTGGAGCGATGGCGTGATGCAGGCCATTACTGCTATCGATGTAGCCCGACCTAGAATTTGTTGGCCGCATTTGTTTTATGTTTTTTTACTGCAGTTAAACTTTAAATCATGATTTTGAATATACAAGAAAACATAACCCTCCTTCAGGCGCAGTTGGGTAAAAGGAGCCACACCGGCCGTATATTATTAGACTGTACTTCAATCTATTCTCGTTTCATACATCAGAACTTGATTTAAATAAATAAATATGAAAAAAAAAAAATGTTTTCTTTACGTAAATCGATTAAGTTAGTAATTCTGATTCGCTCCTAAAAATTTTAATACTGATAACAAAATCTCAAAACTTGATCACTATTGTCTACCTCATGTTCTTTGAGTTGACGTAAATGGTTCTGACATCCTAGCTATAAAAATCTATTTCCATCATTTATTTTATAGTGTAGTACTTCATCTATACCCTATAACAGGCCTGGCTCACTCCGCGCGGTACATCCGATAATTACCTACAGCGAAGCGCCCCGCCGGCGGGTATTATATCAGTCGAGTGTCACGCGCGCGCCCGTCAGGACGCTGGCGTGCGTTGTAGTACCTAATTCTATGATCGAAGTATTATTTAAAAATGGACATAAAGAGAAAGAAATATTATTGTGCGGCGTTCGGGTGTTTAAATTCGAAAAGAAATCTACCGGATTTATCTTTTTTTTCGCTTCCCAAAGATGCTGAAAGGTATGTTGGCCATGTAGGTAATTCAATAATTCTTAGGATAGTATAGGAACCTAACCTAACATGACTACTGCTCAGAATGCGTTCGTTCGTTTCAGCCAAAAATGACGTCCACTGCTGGACAAAGGCCTCTCCCAAGGTTTTCCATAATCAATGCGTACTTACCTACATACGTACCTCATTACAAATAAGTAGATTAATTATTTTTTTACTAGACACTACTAGACAGCAACCCTAACAGCGTAAGAAGAGTTCAGAGGCACGCGATAGACAGAGACAAAACTTGTAGGTGAATAAAATTGTAGGTACTTAGTGCTGTGCGAGCTGAATTCCACTGTATCGCGTCGTAGCAAGACTCGCATTTATTTAAATCGTCTTGCGGAGTAATCCTTCTGTACCTGTACTATTACTTATTCTGAGCCTATAATTAAAGTAACGAGTTAGGCCGTCGACCAGCTCCACTGCGGCCTCTAATTTGTCAATTATAAATGACGGGACTTTGTAGTCATACCAATAATTTCGCTTCCATTCGGCAAAGACTGGCTCCATTTTGTGGTTTGGTTGTCAAGTTTTGTGGCTCAATTTATTAATTGAGACCTAAGTACTTAATTTAACTTTCCTATTTAATTTTGTCTATGTAATTATTTATATTAATTGGACATAATTAATAATCGAAGTGGGATAAAACATGTAATAATCAGAAAAAAATACAAGCCTTTGTCCAGCAGTGGACATTATTTAGCTGAAACTAACAAGAAGTGAATACATAACAGGTACATTGAACTCACCAGAAGCGTTTTCGATTCCCATTTGCATGTTCTTGTGTGCTCTACATAAAATTCGCGGTATTTTATACAGTTGACAGAACAATTACGAACGGCTCGACATAACGCTGTACACCTAAAAGGCAAAATGAATAATAAATGCCAGTTTCGCGCCCAGCATGTAAAATAATAAGCCATTTTAAATACAATTCACAAAGGTTTCGGGTTTCGACCTATCGAATGGTTTCAAATTACGCGGATTCCAGCGCAGCGTGAATTCAATATTGGAATTTCTGTTTTTTAAACTTGAGCGAGTTCATACGTACATGATAAAAATTGTTTGTGAAACTCGAGCCTCGAAAAAGTGGAGTTGGAAAATATTTCCCGTTAATTTAAAACGTTTTCTTGGTACGTTCTGTTTGGCTGGAAATAAATTAGATGTTTGCCGAAGAAAAATAGAGTTAGTAATATTCAGTACCTAATAAAATGCGCCGTATGAAGTGGGATATGAAATATGCGTCACTCTTAATTTACGTTACACTTTACCGTGTCAACTTTTCACGCCATCTTTTTACGACGTGTGTTATACACTACACACGTGAAATGAACATAATTTTAGCTACTTTTAGAACACAAATGACACAAATTTATCTACAAGACTATAGGTACTATTGATTGACTCGCGTTTGACCGTGTATATGGCCATATTGACGTTCATGCTAATATCTGGAAGGAAAGCTATAGGCACAAGCTAGTTGTTTAGTGTCAACTTCGTTGGTGTCTGTTTAAAGCAGATACGCTACTTATGGTGAAAAAAGAAAGAAAGAAAAATATTTATTTATTTCATACAAAGACACAATGGTAGAGCTAACCAAATAATTTCTATGTAACTGAACCAAAATGGCAACGACGCAACATTTGTCTGACTCTAAACTAAGCCCAGGTCATAAAGCTAGTATTCTGTGGACGCCATCGTTAACAGAGCATCGCCAGGTCATCGCAGGTTCAAATTCCGTTGGTAGCAAATGTTCAGGAGCATTTAAACCTAGTCATATGAACATACGTCTGTCGCTTCCAACCCGCAAACCTGAAACTGTGAAGTAAAACTACATTAAAGTTTTAATAGAAAACATTGCTGTGGACAGCGTAATACCAGCGTGGATTTTTCTTGTGCTCTGCTACAATATTATTGCAAATTAAACAGGCTGTCAGACATAATTACGTTTGCAACAAGACAGTAAAGGTGTAGCAGTAATATTATTAACTAACTTCATTTTCGCAGACAATGTAGCATTCATATCTCTTTCATTTAATAATTGAAAGCACAAATGAGATTTATTTAGAATTGTAAAAGCCCTCTTTGAAATCCTATAATACAGAAAATAAATTAATGATTTTTTAGGTAAATGTATAATATCATGATTAGTCATAATTATGGTTAGATTACTAAGCATAGATTATAACATACAACTAGTTACGCTGCCAACTAATACGCTGAGTTCGAAACTCAGTGTCGCATAAGAAATTTACGCACACAAAGTAATCAAAATATGTGCTCATTATCCACTACGATATCAGTACTCAACGTTTGAATAACCTTTAGTACTACTACGCAAGCAATGTAAACTATTAACATTATGACGTCGCTGCTGCAATTATTGCATACACGAGAAATACCTATGTTCTGTTTTTGGGCATAATTACTGAGACACCGGTCCCGCCCCTTGGCACATCTCCCTTTAGTTTCTGTGATCTGTGGATTATAACTTAGCCAGAAACTTAGCTTGTGAAAGTGGATTGATTGTTGTGTATGTATCGTATATAAGCATTAATTTAAATGTATTTTTCGCAACTACTTAGTAAAGTTCTAGGGACGGTTTTTAAGTGAAAGATCACTGCATATTTTTTATATACAGTGGTTCTAGTTTTTTACGTGTTTCCTCAGCTCTCAGTTTTATATCTTTTGTTGTAAAGTTTTTTAATATCAATCTCTAAAAAAGTTTTTATATCACGAAAAGTTTTCGGAGCTGCTCTAAAGTTGTGGGTTACAATTTAAATCTAAAGTGGATGTCTAGGAATAATGCAGACGACAGCATATCAAGCTCAACACAGTGGCATTTTATTCCATTGTAATAGGGGTGAGTTTGCAACAAAATGTATAATAGTCTAATTTATGCTGTCTGCACATTGTGTAATTTTTAAATATTAATAAAATTATTCATTGTCTTCGGGCTTCCAGCACAATAGATGCACCCTAAAAATATTTAAATTTCGGGTGCAGTAATCGTTTATCATCAAGTTTAATTAGGTCGTTACCAATTTAAATATGAACAATGACACATACTTACAAAATATGGATTATTTATAACTAGATAATTTTATCGTCATTGAAATAACTGCAAGAATCTGCGACATATTTGTCTACTCATCATGTCAGCATTTCCCGTAATCAACATTATCCTTATTGCTACACCGATCTCAGGATTCGTTTCCGTTCGCTTCCCACGCGTTTAATGTACGATGACGTCACAGGGATATTTATTGTGTTTGGGGGAAATTGTGGGAAAATGTAACGGCACTTTTTATTTGTAAATGTACTTTGTATTCACTAACATGTAAAGTATATTTTGCGACTCTACTATTTACTTTGTTTAGTTGTTTGCTTTTCATAAAAATAAATAGTTGAAGGTTGTCTCTATTGCAAGTTAAAATTGCCCTAAAGTTCAAGCAGTATAGTCAGACAATATTAAATGTGTTGTTTACTGAACAACATCATCATCGTCATCATTTCAGCCATAGGACGTCCACTACTGAACATAGGCCTCCCCCAATGATTTCTATGTTGACCGGTTGGTAGTAACCTGCGTCCAGCGCCTTCCTGCTACCTTTGTGACGTCGTCAGTCCACCTTGTGGGTGGACGTCCCACGCTGCGTTTACCGGTACGCGGTCCCTACTCTAGAACCTTGCTTTCCCATTGGCCGTATTATGTAAACAACATAACGATTGAAAATTGGTAGTCAAATACGACCCGTAGTAGTCTTACCATAAATGGTCATTAAACTGACGACTAATCACTGACTGTGCGATTAAAATGTCAATAAAATGCATCAACAATTAAACCATACGAGCGGTATTCAACGTCTCAGCCTTGCCTTCGTTATTCCGTAAGTTAACCCTAAAACGTTAATGGCTCATTTCCATATAGAGGCTAGTAAGCGACCCACTTAGAAACCGGGTCAGGAGTGTGCAGTTAACACTCGCAGAAACTACAGTTAACCCTCAAAGACTGGATCTCAAACGCCCGCTTTAAAAAGCTACAAAGGTTTCAAATGTGAACCCTTTGATTGTAATTACGACTTGGCGTGTGCTGCGACTTAGGTTTTATGAAGTGTGACTGATTTTGTTTGAGAGATTTAGGTTAAGTTTCCCTGAGCTTAGTAATGACTTGTTACTTTACCTGGCAGACCAGCCACTGTTTATTTCTCTACAAATACCTACCTTATCGAGTGCTTAATTTCTAGTTAGTTTGAGTAACTAGAAATTAAGCACTCGATTTTCTTAGGTGAGAATTGAACCGACGACCTTTATTAACCTTTCGACCGTAAGTTATATCTTTTAAATATAGTTAAGTACTAATTATTTATCCCACGCCACGTATGTCTCAATTATTAATATTTAACCCCTCGAGGTAAGCTAAATAAATGCTTGATAAGAATGGTTTCACCACAATTATAGTCCAGCGCTGAAAAGCTTAGAGTTAAAACTAATTTAAAAAACCAAATTAAGTAGGAACAATTATATGTACAGACGACAGCACAGGCAATTTAAACACAGTGGTATCTTATTCAGATGTATTAAGGGTGATTTTGCAAAAAAAAATACAGTATGGTGTGCTATCGTTTGGACTGCAACAATGAGCAAGTCGTTGAAGCTCAAAGGCACGCGGATTAGCGCTAATTGCCGCCAAGAAGTGCATTAGCTCATTAGCTCTGCGACTCCAGCGGACTCATAACTAAGTGGAATAAAGTTTTTTGCATTATTTCTTTGTATTGCGGAGACCTTAATGCAATAAGGTTTTTTTACCGACTTTAATAGTCGTCTAGCTAAAGTAATCTTAGTGAAAGTGCTCGCAAAGAAATTATTATGACAGCGATTGTTTTAAATCCAGTTACCTAAATAAATGCATGCCGTTGCTTTAACAAAAAATACAGTCGAATTGATAATATTCTCCTTTTCAAGGGACTCGCATAGTATTGACAAAGTTGACTCCTGATAAGCATTGCTGAAGTAAAGTTCACTTTCTAGGTGTGAGGTAATAACTTAAAATCATTAATTGTGCACATTATACCTAATTTGACACGTCTTTTAGATTTACCTACATTTTTTTGCCCTGAGAAAATATTTTCTTACCCTTTTTACACGGTCTCATTCGCAACGTTAAAGATGCAGTCAACAAGAACATTGCAGTGTTGCACATTAGTTGCCAGGTGCATTAGGGATGAAGAGGCCGGCGCTGATGGGTTAATAACTACGCGCAACATCTGAGCAGGGCTGTCAACGTTTGGGTTTTGAGGGATGAATATTTAATTTAGCCTTTACAGGCTGCTTGAAAGGTAGTGGGTTGAATTTCTATCTGAGGCAGTCGATTTTTCAAGTTCTTAAAAAGTTTTTTTAACAACAACGTGGAAAATTTTGGCGTGCATTTCACCCGATGAAAATACAAATGACACAAACTTTTGAATTTGATATTACGACTACGTGTCAGCTAGTATGCCTTAACAAGCGCTGGTTAATTTTTAGCGAAGTTAATGTTGCTTTCATATTTAACTTACACATACTCGTTTCTCAGTAAAACATTACAGTACACATTTAAATATGTTATACTTAACAATATACCGACTGTAAGAAAGATGTTACAACTTTAAACAGCTTTCCAGAAGTCCAACTTTTCTCACAAGAACATTGCAGTGTTGCACGTTACTTGTCAGGTGCATTAGGATGAAGAGGCCCGCGTTGACGGGTTAATAACTACGCGCTACATCTCAGGGCTGCCTTCAACGGGTTAAGGCAGAATTGGCATAGTTTGAAGATTTTCTGGAAGAATGAATGGAAGCCCATTCTAAACTTTTATAGGTCTCAAGAGGCCGGAATAATCTGAAAATATGTATACTAATTACCCCAATAAAAAGGAATTTACCTTAATAATCTGGACAATATACGACCGCAAAAAGATAGCAGGGAGGCGCTAGATGTAGGCCGCTACCAAACGGGCAATGTGGAAATCATTGGGGGAGGCCTATGTTCAACAGTTGACGTCTTGTGACTGAAATGATGATGGTGATGAGAATCTGATGATGAATCGGGACATACTCTGGACACCTTAAAAACGTCAGTTTTGCCTAATAAACTGTTTTTTTTTCTTACAAAATAATAGATTTTGGCAATACAAATTGCCTTCGTTGTCTGGCTAAATAATTAAATTATTTATTCAGACGATGACAACCCTGTTGGAGTCACTTCGCCTCAACACGGAGAAGCATCTGAGTCTGACAACGAGTCAAAATGTTGCATAATTTGCGAATTGCGAAGTGTTAAGACGGAATTAAGTTTCGCAAATTTCTTGAAAGTGTCTCGAGTTATAATGTACGAGTACTCTTAGTTCCCGCAGTCTTGATGATAAGTTATGCATTTATTATTTTCAAGATAACATTGTCTTAGTTATTTTATTGTCTTTTACTATTGCGTAAACTTAAATAGAAACAATTTTCCCAAAATATGATACAAGTAGGTATATTTATAGAATGCTTTCTAAATAAAAAAAAACAAAGTAGGTACATTGTACTAATCAAAACCAATGATATTAGGTTAGCTTTAGCTTGAATTGACTCGTAACACAAGCTTATTAAGCTTAACACGAGGGGCTAACGGGACTATTAGTAATTTGGGCAATACAAATTGCTAATAATTTTTAAAAAAAACTCGTATTTCCATTTTGATTTATCCAAAAATATTTTATTTACACAAACGTCTATACACACACAACTTATTATTCATTTCCAATAGAGTTTCTTTACGGAATAAAAAACAATACATTCAGTAATAACCTGGATACAACGTAAAAATATCGGATACTTTACGAGGGGCTATCCCATCGTAAAAAATATTAGATCCGACTGACCTATATCTGGAGTTGATTGGCTCTACGCAGTGCGTGATCAAGAAACAAACAAAACCTATACTATGTATTACAATGAAGTACAAAATATTTTTAAGATAATATTTTGTTGGAATTGTAGGTTTTAGAATTGTTAGAAATTTATTTGTTCTGAGACTAGGTACCTACTAATGTAATATTGTACTTAGGTACTTAAGGGATTTGGGATCAAAGATAAAAAGATAAAAGATCATTTATTCACCAATTTAGTGAATTGAAAAATATTTTGTTTTGTTACAGGTAAGCCGAGTCAGAGAGGTCCGAGTTCTACTCGTATGTTAAGTACACGTAAGTGTAAAGTAAACTGAATAAAATATGTGCAATATGTGCATATAAACAATAGGTCTTTTTCATTTTAAAAAAATAAGTAAATTTTCCAGGGATATTTATTTATTTATTTATACATATTTTAAGCTTTTGTTCAGATTGTTAATTTTAATGCTTGTCTAAAGCAGACAAGTAAATCAAAGTATTACTATATAGCGGCCGCCCGCGACTTCGTACGCGTGGATCCCGTTTTACCCCCTTCATCTATCTTACGCGGTTTAGATTTTTTCATACAAATGTTTTTTCCCGGTAACTCCCGTTGCCGTGGGAATTTTGCAATATCCTGTTATAATTAAGCTTTAAGTTTACTAAGGTGCCTGCAAGCCAAATTTCAGGCGTCTAACTTAAGCGGTTTAGATTTTTCATACAAAAGGATTTTCCCGCTAGTTCCCGTCACCGTGGGAATTTCGGGAATTCCTTTCTTAGTGCACCTCTGCGGTACCTAAACTACGGCCCTTCCAAATTTCAAGTGCCTACGTTTAGCCGTTTAGGCTGTGCGTTGGTCTGTCAGTCAGTGAGTTTCTCCTTTTAAATACCTATTTAGATGTGACCTCAAGTACTATGGGATCACATATTTCCCAAAGCTGCTCCATTTCCTAGCATACCGTGAACCGAAGCCCAAAACAAAACAAAGGCATCGACTTCTTTCAGTCCAATGCCTAAACCCTACTTAGTTCAACCCTTCCACTATCGCGTCAGGCAGAATCCTATTGTTCCGTTCAGTAATTAGCCTGCCCACTCATTGTTCCCGTCTTTTGTTGGAGCACAATGCTGAGATTACTCCTGGTGTCATTTGATAAGAACGACCACTTATTGGGAACTGACGGCGGGTATATTTTGTGACGGCTTGTAGGTTTTCTGACGGCTTGTAGGTTTTCTGACGGTTGTGTCATTTCTATTGAGCCTAGCCGCTGACTACAGACTTAGTTTCGTGTATATAGTGGTTCAAAATGGGCTACTATTACTACTGTAAAAGCTTTCAAGTGGAGAGCGTATCTTCACCTTAAAGGCCGGCAACGCACCTGTAATGCCCCTGGGTCTGCGGGTGTCTATGGGCGACGGTAATCACTTACCATCAGGTGATCCGTCTGCTCGTTTGCCTCCTGTCACACAAAAAAAAACTATGCCAAGAGGTTCCCGGCCGGGCAGAAATTGAAATGATTAATTAATTTCTGTGACGGGTCTGGGAATGCGTTAAGCTAGCACCCATAACATAAGCATATTAGTTGCTTACTTTGGGGCTAGATGGTGCTGTGTGAAATTGTCCAAAGATATTTCTTAAAAAACCGTTTTCTTTAACCGCTTTAAGGTACAGAATGCGATGGCTTCTCCCGTTTTGATTGTAAAAGTGGCATACCCAAATCACCTAAAGAACCTCTCTATATTAACTTCAAGTTTAATTTATTCCGACAAATAAAAAGTAAACCAATTTCAAGCTTTCGTTCACCCAAACCGACCCAGACGGTAGAGTTGAAACGCATAAACGTTTAAAACTCTTTCATCATGGCAACCCAAATTCCTCTGCATTCAAATTAAATTCTTTCAGCGTTCTGAACAATTCAGCATAGAAATGAGATATTAAATAGGTATAGTGGCAACATAATTGTATGCAAGTGATGTCGAGTACACTAGAGTATCGGCGGTGAAGTGTCAATAAATAATAACAGACATTTTGGTGATTTATGTTTTATTGCTTATTCTTGCTCCAACTAGGGTTATGCACAAGCAATATTTCATTAAAACATTGAATACTAAATAAACTTATAGTAATACATTGAAAAAAATATTAGAATTAAGAAACGAAACGTTTTTTCGCCTTCTGTAAAATTGATTTTTTGTAGAATGTAGATATTATTTTTTAAATCAAATCAAATCATATATTTTGCGAAAATGGGTTTACATCAGTAGGTGTTACAATTTTTCAAGTAGGTATCACATTTATAATAACTAATGTCAGACAACTCAGGGCCAATAATTACATTAATGTCAATTCAAAAATATTAATTAATTTTTTTTATTGATACTTACCGTTCGGTATACATAATGTGGTATCGATATAGGTCACTTCACAGTGCTTGCTAGATTTGCATTGGATTTCACTCTATGTCATAATGTCAGGATCTGCAGTTTAGCCGTAAATGTCACAAGTATTAAACCTTATCAGTTACGGTTGGTTGTCCCGGGGGATAGCTAGGTGTCTTGGATCCCGCGACTTTTTAATCAGAAGAGTGCAGAAGGAGTTTGAAGTAATAACCTGTAGGACTGTCAGCGTGAAATAGTTCGTGACACCCAAAGTGCCAAAAAGTTGACAACACAACCTTATTCCAATGAGGGCTATCGTTTTAGCACTCACCAGTTAGCGCGACTGTAGAGTAAGGTCCTGTCACTTGCTAGTAGCGAAGACAGTGGCACCAACTGGTGAGCGCGAAAGTGGTAGGAGGACTATCGCATTTGCACTCATCAAGATGGCGCCACTGTAGAGTAAGGTCCTGTCAATCGCCAGGGGTGCCAACTGTTAAGTATAAAAACGATAGCCCTCATTGTTACAAAGACGTATTGCAAACTTTTTGGCTGCTTTGGTTGTCACGAACTACATATTTGACGCTGACTGTATCTACACCATAAACAGTTAAACTGTAATTATCAAATGTAACAGATAAAACACACGCATTATGGCTACTCCAGTCTTTCCCCGTATTACAACCCTTTCCACAACTCAAACATAAAGGCCATGGCAACCGCACCGCTTCATACCGCTTCACTTTTGCAATTTGATGCACCGCTGAACTGAAACGTGTGGACTCTGCATGTATTTTATTGTGGGGGAAAGTTTTTTGTTTGCACAGTGGTAGTTATGGCAGTTGTTGTTTGGCATCAGATTGATTAATAAAGTTGTGATTAACTACTGTTTTAGACTCATTATTATACGTGTGAAGCCTCGTCTCAGTCGAAGATGGTCCCCATTTTGATGTTTACTGTCCGTGGAAACCTTTTCTTTAATGTTATTCTGATTAATTTCGTTGCGGGTCCAATGACAACTTTCCCCCCGTGACAAACTTGACCTTCACTGGTCGGGTTTTTTTGGCGGTCAAGCTGTAGATCCAGCACAAAGACATTATAGGCATTACCACAAAGAAGGTAAACACATTTAAAGTAGAGTTTCACGCGCGTTTAACTTTTTGTTGTAATTCAATTTTAATTTAGTTTTATTCAGAAAACAAACAGCTTACAAATATACTCAACATCAAATAAATCGCACCTTCCGCGACGCGAACTTTAAAGATTTTCTTCTGACACAATCATGGTACCCCAACAATATTGGTATTATTTGAAAGCCCAATAAATATCATTAAAGAAAAATACATTCAATTTCTTAATAAATGATTAACATATACCATAAATGTGACTTGAAAAAAGACCTCACTTTGGGCTCACCTCTGGGATCAATTAGACCAATTTTTATGGTAATAAAACCAAATAATGATCTCACGTGTCCTCTTTAACCGATGGATAGCGATTAATCCCAACTTAACAGTTTTATAGCCATAAAAGTTGGCTCAAGCGTAACTACCTATTTTTTGAAGAAGTGACTCTGGATCCTTCTTAAGACACATTTTTGGGGTAAAAACCTTTCCTATAATGAAATCAAGTTTAGAACTAGGCTTTTAAGTAGTGCCAATATTGGTGGGAAGTGGGGATGCATACCTACGTTTAAAAGTGCTTGTCGCGGGAGGTGCGATTTATTTGACGACGAGTGTAGGTACATAATAATAAGTATGTAGTCAGCTCTCTATACTTTATCGATTCGATGACTTTATATCCAAAGATCCAACGCACGTTCTTCAAAAACGTACACGCACCTACTTTAACGTTCACAATAAAACAATCTAATTTATTTTAAAATGCGTTCTCCTGAAATTACGGGAGCCCTTGTTCTTTTATAGCCCAGTCTTAATTTGACTTCACACATTCAGCTCGCACCGTAAATGCTCGTAACTTCGGTTGTAAAATGTTATTAAGTACCTTTATCATAATATTAGGGCACAATCACAAAACTCTGGAGCAACACGGATTAAAACTCAACTCGAAACGCAATGTTTTCATCAACTCGACCGCCTATACTAATACTAATTATTATAAAGAGAAAAGATTTGATTGTTTGTTTGAATCGAATAGGCTTCAAAACCACTGAACCGATTTGAAAAATATCTCACCATTAGATTCCTATATTACGCATGATGAACATGATATAGAACTTTTATTGGAGGTACGAAGTTCGCCGAGTCAGCTAGTAAGTTTTACTTTTATCTTTGCTATGTGGTGGTTTTAAGGGAGGGTTATAATGTGTGTGGCCAGTAGCAGTGGGTTGTCATTTGATGAAATAAATCATATTTCCCTTTGTTTCCCATTTTCAAAACACAAGAAAAGTTAGCTCAATACTTGACCCATATTGCATTCTTTTTGTGTAAAAAGTATTTAAATAAAGCACCAAACGTTTTTTGGTGTGACTCGGCCTTTAAAATGGCCCCAACTTTTTATCTTTCCATTTAAACAGATAAAAACAATACAACGGATGTTTCGCTCGAGTTTCGTTAAATAATAAAACACAGATTAACATAAATTGCGACTTCAAAAACAAACAGCGAGAGGTGAGTTAATAATTTGAATTACAATAAAAGTTTCTCGGAAAGATATTAACGAACAAAATGGAAGTGTAATTAATTTGATAATTAAGCTGTTTGCGTTCGGTCGAATAGAAGAGGCTTTGTTTAGATTACAGCCTTTCTTTTTTAATGGGCGATATTCTTTAAATTGTATTTATTACCCTTATAGTGGATAAAAATGTACAATTAATATTCGTGTCAAAGTGTGTTATTCAGGCACTAAGTATTAGTAGATAAGCAGCGAGAATGCATTGAAGGTAATCATCAAAGAGCAATCTTTTCAGCAATTTTACATCTTGTGGTCTGAAAAAATTAGAAAAATATAAAAAAACGCGACAATTTAATCACTCTCACTCATTCTATCCAGCTGAGAACATAAAAACAAGCAAATATTTATAGGATTCTAATTCAGTTTTATCGTGAGGCGACTCTCCAAGATTTCTCTCACTTCAAGGACTAGGCTATCACTCAAATTACCATTGGCCTGTTTCCTCTCTCCTGACGTTCCATTTGTCAACTTCCTTATTACACTACCCGACATAATGGAGAAGGAATCACGATTTTTCTCATCGAATTTTATAGAGTGGGGTTTTGGTTTTGATACTAACAATGTCTGGTATGAATTTTCAAAAGGAGTAGGTACAATTTGGACCATAATAGTTAAAAACGTCACGTAACACACTGTGTTGTACCATTCATCTGTCTTACATCAAATCAAAACATTGATTCACGTCAAACATAGGCAGTAGCTTTTTCCCACAAATCAACAATTTCTTAGTATTTTCTAACCCCGATAAAAATACAAATATAGGAATACTATTTTGTGCCTCTCTTACTTTGCAGAAAAAACAAATTAGTACTGATTTCTACAATTATTATTAGTTTACAAGTACACCTCTAAAACAAGCGATAACAACCAAACCGTCAGAACGCGCCATTCCCAAAAACATCTGCCGGAAAATATGTCCAAAAAATGTTCTCTTGTTGCTCGGAATGACAATTAGGCTGCTAATTGTTATTCTTTGTGTCGGTGACAGCTCCTGAAAGCCTTTTGGGGGCCCGTGGGACCACCGACAAACAACGCGCATCAATGAAATGATGATTGAGATTATTTTTCTTATCATTTACACAGATTACTTTTTTGTCACCTGTCATCCGCTTTGCACTGGAGGGAAGTTGAACCATAACTTTGAACTGCTATGTTCTTCTGATTAATTTCGTTGCGGGTCCAATTACAGTTTAACTTTGCTCTGGGACAAACACATTATCACTTTTGCTGATAAAAAGTTACACACGTTTAACACTAGTTTAAAATTAAATGTCACTTGAAACTTGTATTCAACGCGTATGTAACTTTCATTATCATGGAGGTTGGACTGAGAATAGGAGTTTAACTGTAATAAAGGTAACTTTTTATATTCAGAAAAACAAAGTATGATAAATATTATAAGAATACAGAAAAGACACCGTTTTTATCAGGGACTCCTTAAACAAAGTCAAGTATCAAAGTTGATACTCCGAAAAAGGTTTCTCCCGCGATCCCAGAGTAAATTCAATGCATTTTCAATACCCATTCAAACACCATGAATTCAAAATAGACCCTTACTTAAACCTACCTTCCCTCTAACCATTATTAGCTAACTTATGAGTTATCCCAAAAGACATACGAGTAAGACGGTCTAACAATAACAGCGTTAAACAATACTCCATGCCGCAGAGTCCACACGTCGCGCAACTCGGCCCGTAAATTTGGGGCACTTGACACAAAGGCTGGCTGGCTAGTTCCCTACGGACTGTACTCCCGGGGCATCTAGTCGGCTAGTAGTGGTGGGAAATTGTCAATAGAATGTTAGGCACGTTGTCTAAAGCTAAGGGCCACATCAGACATGTTATTTTTAGCATCGGCGATTTTGCGACTGTAGCGATGCAGCATCGCGATTTCGCTACTTCATTTATCACAGGGTATCGAAATCACGCCTTTTAGCGACTGCTCATGCTGCATTGAGCTGCCGAAAAGCAGCTCAATTGCCGCGTTTGGTGTTTTAAAAAGTACGGTATTTAATGTATGGTCGCTGCATTGAGCTTCGAATACGCAGCTAAATCGCCGATGCCAGAAGAAGTATGTGCACAGCTTTAAGTCTCGCAACTCGTAACCCATAACTCGGCCCGTGGAGCACTTGACATATTAGGAAGACTGGTTAGTTCCCTGGAGACGGCAAGCTCCCGAGGCATTCAGTCTGCAGTTAGTGGTGGGCAATTTATTGGCGATAGAATGTTCAGCGCATTGTTTGAAGGAAAAAACAAACAAAATGTACCCCAACATCGCTGCAACGTTGCTCCATGTCTATTGCACACGTTGGACGTCACGCAGCTCATCGGTGAGCCTCGAACAATAAAATGTCTATTGTTTCTAGTGTCTTGACAGTCAAAGATTTAACGCAAATCTCGATAATTCATCGATACTGTCCCAACACTGTCCGAGTTTATGCCAACCAAGGGACATTCTCTTCAGCGACCCGCATATTGCCTCGGGTTTGCGTGCTTGGAGTGCTAATCTACCTAGTGGAATGACGGCTTTGCTTTTGACAACTTTACTGCTTGGCATCCCGATTGAAACAAGTGACTGCCTGAAATAGTGACTGAAACAATGTTTAGTTACTGTAACAATTGCCTTTAAAATTTTTCTGAAAAACTTTTGCCCACGGTTTTTGAATACAGATTTTCAGGTTGAACGTGCTCTTTTGCTGCATGTATTTGTATTAATTTTTCATATTCATTTAAGAACTAATTTCTCACATTTGTTTAAGTAGAGGATGAGCATGCTTTAGTTAAAAGGCGTACCTATTACGACAATAATACCAATATTGAACCTTCTGTATAAAAATAAACTTAAGCTATCTGATCGTAAAATTTTATCTGTAAAGTCAGTCCCAGATAAAAGTATTACTTTAATACACACGAAAGAACATAATCAAAGAAAAATAATGTAAGATTAGGCAAGAAAGACTTATCCACTACTCACTCGAGCAAGTGGCCGACCAAGAATCCATTTTTCAACTCCCCGCGCTGAACATGACAAGCCCAGGCTCCCTACTTGTTACTAGTTCACCAGATTTCTTCTTATTTTGTAAGACGTCATAGTACCCAATTCTGTAAGATTTCTGCTAACAAAATGTACGTTATTTTAATATCAGGGTATACAATTACCCTTCATGACTAAAACTTGCATAGAAGTACCTATCTTAAAATACCCACCGTGGTGGACCAACGACCTTATGTAGCAGAAAGGCGCTAGATGCAGGCCGCTACCAACCGAGAGGCCTATGTTCATCAGTGGCTGTCCTGTGGCTGAAATGATGACGATGATCTTAAAATATAGCAATAACCAAGGCATTACCTGGATGTAGATTTCTCTCTCATTTTACTTAATGTAAGATTTTCCTGCATCATTCTACCAGTTGGTTCTACTCTCTACGATTTAGATTCCACAGTACTAAATCATAAAATTGAAACAGTAGTTTCTCGCAAATTACCTTACCTTGCCTTATTTATTAGACATTAAGAGAAAAGCTTTTACTTGCGATAGCGACAATCTAAGAATAGCCCCCATTGTTCCTCATAATTCGACGGACTTTATATCACCCGGTCACGTCGCTCGATATATTGCGAGCGCGTGATATCTCCCCTAATCGCTCCATCGATATTTTCCGCGACCTGGGAATTGGTCGAGAAATGCGGCGCGTTCCTGAGATGTCATTGAAGGACGGTGGAATGTCCAGGACTTTGCAAATAATAGACAATACAGGTAGCTTATAGACTTGGCCAGAATATGTCTCATATTGTTCTTTTTCTGATAAAAATGTAAGGCTATTCAAATTGTGCGCAAACAGTAGTTCGTTTAAATACTACAATAAAAATACCTGTTTCATCAAAATGTGATGCGAATTTCACACAAACAATATGCAATCGGTGGCTACGCGACCGTTTAACGTGTCAAGATTTTCTATCAATTTCAATATTGACTTCACCTTTATGAATTCGTCTACTATTGACGAAGGTGTTTAAATTTATGCAAACTTATAACACGAATTATTTCATTTCACAATACCCAAACCCAGCAACTTGTTACATTTTAGGCTAATAATACAGGATCCCTATTAAGAACTTCATCAATAGTATCATCTGCCAGAATATTGTGTAGGGTAGACCGGGTACAATAGTACCACGGGTCAATAGTACCATCGGCGATATTTCTTCATACAAGCGGCGTTAGGTTGTGTGCATAGCGTCAGAATATGCGCTTTTTGTGTTTCCATCCGCTCACCAGTCGGCGGCGCTTGCGCTGAGAAACGAAGGTGTACAGGAAGGATTTTTGTTTTTTGCCCAGCCGCAGTAAGTTTTTACGTCAAATATATGAGCCCATAAGTTGCCTAATATGCTATTAGTTACCAAGGTATTGTTGTCAATAGTTTATTCAGGCTCTAAACTTTGTATCGACAGCGAATTATTGGCATTCACTGTGAAAATGACTGCATTTTAGGTGAAGTTCTCTTGACTACCTACTTGGAACAATTGTACCAGTCTCCATGGGGTCAATTGTAGCGGTACAATCAACCCCGTGGTACAATTAACTCCCGGAACCTTATTTTATACTTACTACATAATATTTTAAATTGGTTTTAAAGTACCTATACTATAATAAAATAAGTTATTATAAAACATTCATGTGGTTATTATTTTTACAATTACAGGCATACCTACCTACTGAAATAATATTCTAGGCTCATTCATAGTTGCATGCATTAAGCATTAATTAGATACATACTTAATGTGTTTTATTAAATAAGTAGGTAGATTTCGATAAAAAGGTGATAGTACCTAAATGCCTACTTAGAATATTTTAATATAGGTTTCTAAAACCCTTCTGAATATGTAAATTTTAGCTTAATTCAGTAAGTAACTAAGTATTTGAACGTTTTGCTTTAGATGCCTCGGCGTAGAGTCAAAAGTACGGATCGCGGATCAACGGATCTATTCCTATATAACAGGCTTATGAAAAAAATTTAAAAGGGCGAAGCAGTAGTAGGTATAAATAATCAGGGTCAATTGTACCAGGGGTCAATTGTACCCTCATACAAAAATAGATTTTTCAGTTTTGATATTTCTATCATTGTTATTATGCTTATTGTTGTTTCAGAAGCAATACCCGAGCCAAATAGATGGCATATTATGTAGGAACAGTTAGTTTTTTCGTTTTTATGGAAGAAAAGTTATTGTTATGTTTTTAAACTTAAGTGTTGATTTTTCATACTTGTTCCTAAATATTTTCGATCTCAATTAATAAAGACTGTTGATTGTAGGAGATTAAGAGTACAGAATACCAATAAAGGTGATGATTAGATAAACATAACTACTTTTATTGCCTCATATATTATTGGTACAATTGACCCGTTGTAGGGGTCAATTGTAACATGAGACATCGTACAGTTCAAATTCGTTTTTCATTAAGTATTCGAAAGAATAGTTCAACTCTGCATGCTTAAATTTGTAGCTTAAGAGTCTAGTTTTTACAGCATCCTAACAGAATAAGTTATATTTCTTTAGATTTCTCAATATTGAACAATTTCCAAAAAATGGTACTATTGTCCCCGGTCTACCCTACCCTACAAACAACATTGGCGCCAATAATAACAATTAATAAACTTGGACAAACTTACCGATTAAGGATTTGCCTCTAGTAGAAGCAGCTGTACAATAATTCAATGCCCCTTGATTTACGGACTAAATTCCAATAGCAGTTAGTTTCTAATTACAAAATGTATAGGTTTTATTGAGACTGTTCTATTGAGCTTTTGGTCTCAGTGTTTCGTTAGTTCAGTCTCTGTGGCTTTACGTAATGTTTTGTTACGTTTTGTATGCTATTTTCTTTTTCATACTACATTACCGTATCTTTTGTTCTTCTTCTTTCATTTGTTTTCTTGTATTGTGTGTTACAGTAAATTGTGTTTTATCTATCTATTACGCAATATTTACGACTATTAAAATCACTTAGCATAGAGTTTGCAACTTCATTTGTTATGAAAGCATGCACATGATCATCTAAATAACAAAATAATGTAACTTGTCATGTGCATTCCGAATGAAAATTGTTTCTATTTATATTCACAGACGCACGTCTGTACAGCCTTAATATATTCCCAACCACAAAAATAAGCAAGACAGTCCACAAAGACTATTTCATGAATTTAAATCCGATGTTACGAGGACGCTGGATTTATTTGCGCTGTTAACGCGAATGAGCTTGGCCCCAAGCTGTACAATATCAAGTTACTATTTGTTTCTTATTTTAACACGAAAACTTTAACACTTCTTGTAAAAAGGTTTCTGTTCCTTAGTTTTTGAACAATAACAGCCCACTTCTAAATGCTACACATAGGCTCTAGTATAAAATCAGCCAAAAACTAACAATAGCAAGATACACAAATATTTAGAATGAGACAATTGGATTGTGGTTGGTGTTATTATTAGAAAAAAGTCCGAATTCTTTTATTGAGTAAAATACGGGAAAGGTACTTATCTAGTAAAAATTTTCGACATTCAAATAACTTAGAAAAAGCTTAGGTCGTTTTATGCGCAACTATTTTTTCAAATCAGATAAATGGTTACACTTTAGTAGTTAAGAAAAAACTCGCTAAAAAGCCACGATAACCTAAAAACCATCGCCGATCTTAAGCTTACAAAAGCCTTATCGACTCATAAAATTCCCGTTTTGGCGCGTAAATTCCCGCTTCTTACGGTCTTCGGGATGATTCAGGCATTTCCTTCATCCCGCCACTCTGAAGCCCCAGTTCCGCTGTGTCGTCGTGACTTACTGCATTTTTTGTGGTACAGAAAATAAAAGACTTTTGTTCAAAGTAAGAAGTAAAATTTTTCGTTGCAATCAAAAACTTTAAATTGTTATGCCAGAACAAAAGTTGTCTGTATGCGATTTTTAAATCTAACGTTGTTTCAGTCGTGAAATGTTATAGCCCATATTGTTTCACATAGCCGTTGTTTTCCATAGCATTCTTGTAGCAAAATATTTTACATGAAAAGCGTTTTAAATCGTCGAATAACGTTCCAGCATAAAATAAAACTACACAAAGCGTCCACTTTAGTTTTTGCAACGGATAAAAGCGAGCACCCACTTCAAAACGGTCACATCAAACATAAAGCGAGTAGCAGATCATGTACTTATAAACAATTGAAACCAGGTCAGAATATAAGCTACGAAATTAAATTACGTCATTCCGTAAACAGAAACGTTAGGATACTGTTTACATCTCACATCACTTTAAGAAATGCCACACAAAAGGTTCTTTCGTTAGGAAGTTTCTCTTTCCTAGTCGGAAAGGAAACCCCTTTTTATTTGGGAAGAAAATAAAATAAATTGTTCGCATTCCATCACGATCCGGTGGCCGACGTGAGAGTAATTGAAAAATAAACCTTTGTACTAAACACAAGCTGAGATTTTCTTGAGATTATTTACTATGTAATTTATACTTCACCAACACTCGAGTTCAATGTAAATCGATACAAGCAATCTATTTGGTGTTAATTTAAAACTTTGTTTTTCGCTATCAGAAATTAGATCGACTCTTAAGTCAACTCGAAGTGCTGTCAATTTTGTTATTGAAACTGTTTAACTCGATTCACCTTGTAACTTCTATCAAATCAAGGTAGGAACACGTACACAAAAGACAAAAGTTGTGAGTGAACTGGATCGCTGTATTCTACTTCGGAAGTTGTCCTATGGTTGTTCATGTTGTGACAAGTCTACGTGAATGGAAACTGCAAACTATTGAGATGGTATCAACCGAGTTGAATCTTGTTGTATACCTAGATGACGTGTTGTTCGCGATGAAAGACTAACGATCTAACCTTATCGCGAAATGGAATCAGAACGTTTGGGTAACTTTATTACCCAAATACGCCTGTTAACGAGACGGTTCTATGGAAGTTGTAAATGTGATTAAGTGGTTTAATTATGTTTATCCAATAAAAGCTGTTAACCTCCAAACAAGACTTGCAATTGTTTATTATTAATAAGAAAATATATTGAAAATTTGACATGTAATGAACATTATGAATAAATTTCTTATTCTTATTCTTATTCTTGTAATCATATAGAAGAGCGAATTTATGAATTCAATAGTGCTAACGAATAAATATTATTAATGGAAGATTGTGACACTTGTTATACACAAGTTTAAGTGGTATCTAAACAACTTTGAATAATTTGTTCTTATCTACGAATAACAGCCTTAACGCGGCGCTTAGGGATTTTCACTCTATTAGTAACATGAGCGCTAAATGAACTTGCCTGTCAAAGACATTCTATGAAATGTAGATCAGGTGCTTTGTGTAGGCGACCTACTATTCAAACCGTATTCAAAATTGCTTGTGTATACTTATCTGAAGGCTTTTTTCTTCTGTTTATATCTTTTAGTTATTTTCCTGTTGTGTACCAAATTAAATGGGTTATTAGAATGGAGAATTACTTGGAAGATGATTTTTTTTTTCAGAAATCAACTTGTGTGATTGTCTTATTTACTTTAATTGAAATGTATATAACTGACATAAATGATTTTGGAAACAACTTTTTGTAACGGTAGGTTATGTAACATTAAAAATAATACTACATAGATGGCCTTAACCTACCTAAGCTTTGTAAACATAAATCTACTTAGTTAAATAAATTCGTTCGTTCGTTTCAGCCGTTTTGTATTTTTTGTATTTTTTTTTTGTAAAAATATTTTGTACTTATACAATAAGATTCATTTTGAAATGTTTATACGGTCTCCTTTGTATTTGTGATATGGATGCAATATTATCCATGTCAATTTCTCAGTATCCGTAATTATAATTACTCTGTAAAATATAATTTAAAAACTGTAAACGAATGATGTCAGAATTCCGATGAAAGAAGGTCATTAATGTGATTCCAATAATGATAATTTAAAATCAATTTGCAGCGTAAATGTCGCATATTCAAACAATAAATCGCGCATCCAATAAATCGTACCAGGAATTCCAGCTGCCGCTGTTTCAATATGCAAACCGAAATTCACGTGAATATCGATATTAACGTTAAAACACGTATCAAGGATTACTGTTACAGAGAGAAATATTTGTATTACGTATACAGTTTGCAATCAGACGTGTTTGTATACTGACAATTTATCTACATGAAAGCCATTGCAAGTTTTATATTCACTGGACCGATTAAAAGGTATTCGAAATGGAAAATATTTTAACCTTTCGGAAAGCAATATCGGCTGTAAATCAGAATTATGATTGACTGGAAAAGAGCCATTTCAATAAAAACACAGTTTGCACTGGTTACGAGTATTTTTAGTGTCCAATAACGAACGAACGATGATGAATATTATGGTTCAACTAACAATATAAATACTAGCGGTGAGTAATAAATACTTGCTGTTATTATGAAACAAAGATAACAAAAGTTCGTAAAGTTTTTAACGTACTGAAGATAATATTATGTTGTAAAACAACTTCTATTATGATCTCATGAAAAATTTTGCAGTTTGAACTGAATGCTGTATTCGCAATCCTCTTTGCCATATTGATTCCCGTTTCGTCTCCACGCAAATATGTTCCGCAAACACTGTCAATAAGGTTCTAAATCTATTGGCAGTGGGGAACAGAACAAACTGGCAGTGAAAGACGGATTCCATCCGCTCAAATATCCACAAGACCAATGCGTCTGTTTTGCTTTACAGATTTAAGCTCTATATCAGTTGGGGAGCGTTGAAATTTGTGTGAGACGTCTTCCATTATTGGATTCTCAGAGTCGATGCAAATAGAAATGTCATTGTGCATAGGTTTTTTCTATTTCTTAGTGCTTCTCGTATTGTTTATTTCTCCGCTCCCGAGGTTTTGTTAAACATGTGGTCTGCATTTAAATCTTGCTCGTGTATTTTATGGCTGCTTTGCTTATTAGCCTTATTTGCGGCCGTTTCATCTCCATTAGTAGAGTTTTTATAATTTATTCATGTATCGTAGAGAGAGATTATAAAGCTATCATTTTTCTAACTTGACTTGAGCTCTCATTTCTCATTATGATTTGTTTCTAAGCGGTACAACTATCAGCTTTTATTTATGCTGAAAATGTTATGTTGTAAGTGTAATGTAGTGTTATGATGAAGTATTTTTGGAAGAAGAAATACAGTTGGTTCTTAAACATTTAGACTTAGTTGCGCCCTTACTGTAGCGGTAACTATACTCATAACCTCATTACTCGTAATATCATTGGGAGAGGCCTATGTTCAGCTGTGGACGTTCCGTGACTGTAATGATGATGATGATGATGATGATGATGATGATGATGATGTTGATACTCAACCGGAGTTTTTGTATGGAGCTTGACAGACTTGACGTTTAATATAATTAAAGTTAGATGATGCAACCCAGCCTTAAATGGTTTAAATTAACACTAGCGAAACTCAAATAGATTTAATGAAACTCCTTTTATCTGAATGCAGGGGATACCGCGGGGAATCGAACGAAAACCCGCGAAATCTTGAGCTGAGTTCGTTATCACTCCCCGAAGACCTGACCCACTTGCCAACTGGTTACTGAGCCAATTACCAAGGTCTCCTTATGCATAGCTATAAGAGAACCGCAACCCCATTTAAAACCGGAAGTTCCTATGTAACATTTACATATTCCACGTTATTTCCACCCACAAGGTGGACTGACGACCTCATAAAGATGTAGTAGTAGCAGGAAGATGCTGGATGCATGCCGCTACCAAAGATCATTATAGAAATCATTGGGGGAGGCCTACGTTCACCAGTGGACGTCTTATGACTGATTAATGATGATGATTAACGTAAGTTATTAAACTTTGCATAATCTTGTTTGGCGACAGACTCCAGGGATAGTAAAAGTGTAGAAAATAATTGTAGTTACTTTGGTATCAAACTGCAATAAGGATGACACTACATAAATCTGTATAAATAAATGTCTGACTGTCTAATGATAGCGTCGCGAAAAGGATAGTAATTACTAGTAAGTAGTTATTAAAATAGAAAAATAATTTTCATTTTGGTTTTTATCTGACGGAATTCCTTACATTAACTAAAATACTTTTTACTGTACTTCTAATTATTGTGCTTCTAAATTCCCTGTTCTTTGTTATGACTTTCGGCTACGTACCGATCAACTCCGGCAGTAATAACAGGGTTATTCCACGCCAAGCTCTGGCCGAAATTAGCGAAGTCTGGAAGTTGGCTCCAAGTGACCGCCTCTGAGATTAATGGCTCTAAGTTAGCGGAATATATGATAGTGACTCGGAGACTTTGTTGAAGTTGAAGTGTTTTAGCTTGAAACTTTTCGTTGGTGAATTGCACGAGAACCATTGATCTTAGTGCGAATTTACACCAAACGTCATCGCTAGCGACTGCGTAAAAATGGCATAAAAGATTGTACAGCGGACTTGTTGGATACTTTAAAGAACTAATCTCGAACGAATTTTCATAGATTTTTTTTACGCACTCGCTAGCGACGATTTTCAATGAAAACTCGCACTAAGCACACTGAACAGTGAACATCTCCAAAATAATAGAAACAAATTCTAATAATGTTTAAAATAACTCTAACTTTTTCAATTATATATCTATTTAATAATGGATCAAGTCATTTGGGACTGAAACCAATGACTTAGACCAAAATTGCAAACGCCGCTGATGATGATGACAAAAAGAAGCCAAATGGGTATTCTTTCTCTATATTTTGGACTCTAAAAATCGTTACAACGACCAATTTAAAACCAGTATTTAAGCATTAAAATTTAAAACAAGATAGAAACGCGCTGTGCATTAGCCATTTTTCACCAGCAACAAAATTGCAGAGACTCGCTCCGTCAGCGAAATGCTTTTTGCTTTTAGGCGAAACGAGCGTTTTGGACGCGTAGATAAACGCTGAAAAATGATTTTGAAATGTTTGCTGGGAATGGTTTACGAATATTTAAAATTCGTAAAAATCTTTCCAGCAATACATAACATACATACACTCGAAAAACATAAGCCTATCTCTGGCGCAGTCGGGTAATTAAAGTAGTATGTAAAGTAAGTGACAATTTGCTTTAGTTGGATTAGACTAATGATTGATTGATTAAACTGAGTAGCAAATAACAAAGAACTGAATCATCATTTACCATCAGGTAAGGTACCACAACGAAGAATAGGCCTGTATTGAGATACAGGCCAAGAGCTTCAAATATATTTTGCAAATAATTTGAAATTTACATATTGTGAAAAAGAAATATTCTAGAAAATAGAAAACAGTTCGTAGAGAGCTTATTTAATGCTGGTTCAGTAAGCCTCTTACCTAGTTTGAATTTTTTTTTATACAATTTTCAGTGTGCGCAAAAAAGTTTAGCTACGTTATTTTGACATGAAATACATTAACAATTATAAAGGTGTGTTGAAATATTCCACATAGTTGGAAAAAGCTCAAAGCTTTGTACAGCCCGGCCGGATGTCCCGGAATCCTTTGTAAATACGTTTCAAGCTAAATTCAGTTGAAACGTGAAACGTGCTTGGTAACTAACGACCTGGCGTGTACTGTTGCATTTCTGACAACTATTTTAATTAAGTAGTAAATAGAATTCCTAGCAACTATATTTTAACAACAAGGTTTTTCTACTTGGTAAGTGCTGAAATGCAGAAATAAGTACATTTCAGTCCTGAAGTCGTAACTTTCGTTTAAAATTTGTGCAAACATTATTAAAACTTATTTTAATTTTAATCTTACTGGTACTTAGTACCTTCTAATTTACATTAAAATGAAATAGTACAGTAGCTATATTGTATAGCATAAAGAGCAGTAATAAGCTGTAGGTTTAGGTTTGAATTTTACTGTGTATTCCACTAAATTGCGAGGTCACTTGCTAAGAATAAATTATGGAAACGTGAAATGTATCAAAATTTTTTGTGCTAACTTTTTCATGTAGAGACCTCTAGCCTCGCCAGTTTTCTTTTTCATTTGAGCAGCTTTTCTATTTCATTTGAGTTCTAATGTCACTGCAATATCTTTTGATAAGTCCCGCATCTTGAATATGAGGTTATTCGGCGGCATTGCAGTTTGTTAGTGTCGCCTAAACTCAAAAACTTTTTACTGTGCAATATTTTTTTTGTAGACTATTCATAATTTGTCATGACAAGGTTTGTATGAAAAGAAAATCCGGAAAATATTCTTGAAAATTTTTAATATCCGGAACGCGAACTCCACGCGGCGTCACATAACGCCTTTAGCGTAGTGTAACTAATAATAATACTACGCAGTTACATTCTATACAAATCCTAATAGTGGATAGCTAACAGTCAGTGTCATATCTTTCGTGACACCCAAAGTTCGCGTCACATTTTGATATCACGACCTACATATTTGACGCTGCTGTATGATAGTTTTAGCTCTTATGTCTACAAATCCTTAGTGCATCCTAACACTTAATTACCACCTGAGTTAGTGCTAGTAAATCAGCCAGATGTATGGCCGAAGCACAATGCGAACGCTATGCAGGACAGGCAGAGCATATGCATGCAACTTGAACACATGCTTTGCGGCTAATTTATGCATGCCATGCCATGAAACAGAGCCGTGTGATTTAGTTAATTGTTGTCTTTGGATCCCATTTAAGTGCATGTGTGTTTGATTTGAATATTCTGGTATTGAACATAATGCATTTAAATAGTAAACTAAGCAACAAGACGTTGATACATCTAAATATTCTTATGTGAACGGGGCACATAGTTCGTAGAGCTGATGGCCGTTGGGGCAGAAAGTTCTTAAGTGGCGACCACGGGCCGGGAGACGTAGTGTGAGCAGGTCTCCCACTAGTTGGACCGACGATCTGGTGAAACTCGCGGGAAGAACCTGGATGCGGGTAGTGCAGGACCGGTCGATGTGAAAATCCTTGGGGAAGAATTTGTCCAGCAGTAGACGTCAATTGAAATGAACGTACGAACGTTCCTTATATCGGTAGCTAATTTAGAAAACACAATGTTTCTACACAATTCTCTCTCAAAAAACAATGGAACTGTCTCAAAAGAAGAACGATTCAGTGCATGTCTGCCTTCAATCGTAGCCTCTCAACAATATTGAATCTTTCAATGCAGAACACATTCCAAGTGCATTGAAATATGCACTCTTTCCCCTTCCGACACGTTTTACATTTCTTCAACGATTCCTTTCGGCACACTTTCGTGCAAATGCAAACTCTATTCCCTGAAGATACGGTGCCTTTTTGTGTAGAGAAGTTTCCCGATTTCTCGAGAGCTATCCCTCAGGTTTTTTGTTTGGAAATTGGTTGATCTTTCTAGAGATTAAACTGGAGGCCTGAAGAGGCGTAATTTGCATTCATTTTTGTAGCAAATTGTATTGAGGGTACAATCTGTAATCTAAGGATGGGAATGGTTTATTTTTCTTGACATTGTTTCTTCCAAAAACAGTTTGATGAATTTTTCTACTTATACATAAACTAGCTTTTTCCCGCGGCTTCACCTGCGTGAAATTTAGTTTGTCACAGATCGCCATAAATTATAGCCTAAATGTTATTCTGGATTATAAAGATATACTGTTAAGTTTCATCAAAATCCGTTCAGTAGTTTTTGCGTGAAAGAGTAACAAACATCCATCCAGACATCAAAACTTTCGCATTTATAATATTAGTAGGATCTGTCGTAGATTGTTTGTCATACATTCTGAGATTTTCTTGAATACTATTCCATAAGAATCAATTTATTCCCTACCCCCATAACATGAACTTTAAACTACCTGTTACATTTGAAATTATGGACTTGTTTGTATACAAATTTTGTCATATTAACCATTTTCAAGTTCTGTTGAAAACAAATATTTAACCTGGATCAAATTTAACTCTACAGAATAATTATTGTTACATTTCCATGTTATGATTACATTTTGTTTTGTTTGTTATTAAATGCACATACTAATATTCCATGTATTTTGTTTCCAGGTACGTTGGCTTCACAGAAACCCACAACACAATTAGGTAAAATTAAATTAGCTAGCGAGCCGAGTTCTGTTGTCATTTAATATGATATTAATTACGAGGCAAGTTATTATTGACAAAGTTTCGTGGTGCTACCAAAGCAATAGAAGTTAACACAGAAGGCTCTTCTCTATTAAATAAATCTACACTAATATTATAAAGAGGAAAACTTTGTTTGTTTGTTTGGTTGTAATGAATAGGCTCAAAAACTACTGGACCGTTTTTAAAAATTCTTTCACCATTCGAAAGTTACATTATCCACGAGTAACATAGGCTTAATTTAATTTTGAAAAAAAAAAAAATAGAGTTCCGTAAAATATGTAGATAATGTAGACCACGCGCGCGAAGCCGCGGGCGGAAAGCTAGTAAATAATAAATTAAAACGTGGTGGTATGAGAGTTGTGCTTTTCCAACTCCGATATTCTTGGTTAAGTTCCCTCCCCCTTGGGATAACACCATGGCGTAAAATAATTTTGTATGTTGTACTGAAGGAAACGTAGTACGAAAGTTTTTATCTTGAAAATTTAAAATCTCTACATAAAATAAACATAAACAAAGTGAATTAAGTACATGGCCTGAAAACAACTGTGTCAAAGGCTTATTCAGAACTAATGAAGTCTGATTCGGTAGCAATTTTAAGCACATCACTGTAATAATGACTGTAAAATGATACTAGTTATTTGGCTTGTGGAAGCAGCACATAATATTGTAACTAGACTTGATTTAAGAGAACGGTAAAGAAAGAAGACTTACGCCCGTATACACAAACGATTCTTGCTTTAGTGAAGCAGCAAATGGAACGCACAGCGTTGAATAGAGCTCTGTGATTGGTTCGTGTATCATACTGTGCGTCCACGCCCACTGTGAGACCTCATAGCAATTTTTGTGAATACGGGCGATACAAATCTCAAAGCTATCAAAATCTACAATTTAGGTTTATCACGTGGAGCACCACAGATCACAGAAACCAAAGGGAGATGTGACAAGGGGGCGGGGCCGGTGTCGCAGCAATATGCCCAAAAACAGAACACATTGCTGCAGACGTCATAATGTGAACAGTTTACAATACTTGCGTAGTACTAAAGATTATTCGAATGTTGAGTAAAGATACCGCAGTGGATAATGAGCACATATTTTGATTACTTTCTTTGTGTCAATTTCTAATACGACACTGAGTTTCGAACTCGGCGCATTAGTAGGCATTTCTTTATATCTCTATGTGGAGGACTAAGCTACTAGCGGTCTGAATTTCGCTCAAACTGTACGGGATTAGCGAATGGAGCCGTTTAGCCGTTCGTTAGACCTGCACGCCACTTATTGGCACGTGGTAATCCGGGCGATTTTGTTAGGTCGATGTTGAGGGATAAAAAAAACTATGTGGAAGTTATACACAGTTTAGTGTTTAGTTTATTCCATGAGAACAATATTATGTAGTCACATTTGTAGCAACAGATAAGTAGTCTTTCTACACTAATATTGTAAAGAGGAAAGATTTGATTGTTTGTTTCTATTGAATAGGCTCTGAAACTACTGGACCGATTTGAAAAATTCTTATTCCTATTTTTTTTCTGATGATCATAAAAGCACATAAATTATATCCATTTAATTAATATTTTTTTATTTTTTGTTCAATCTATCCGTGCAAAGTCGGAGCGGGCCGCTATTTAAATACATAAACGGTCAAATTCCAGATCAATTAAATATTTTTTTTTATGTGACAGGAGGCTTTATTGTCAAAAAAAATGTGTCTTTATTTTTTTTGCGATTTATCAAAGCCTCAATTGGGTCAAAAAATACAGTATTTTTCTGTGATAATCCGAATGGCGTGTGGTATGTACAAGGCTGTGCGAAAAGTTCGACCGAAAGCTCTCTGAATCTGTTTTTAATTGAGTGAAGCGACTGTCTGTCGTGAATTCGTGATCCTTCAAATCTCGACTCGACCGCAGATGTCCTTCTCTGTCATTACATGGGATTTAGTTACCCAATCAGAGTCTTGGTCCGGACGATTACAAAGATAATTGTGAAATGTCTGTGATTTTTGTAATACTGGACAGATTTATTTTATTTTTAAAGCTTTTTTGAATGATTCACATTATTTAACAAAGCTATTTGAATAAAATCGAAATAACCTAATTCACATTACAATTTTCAGACGTTACCTGCTGATTTATTTGAAAAATAAATTGGAATTGAAACTTAGTTGCATTTGCTGCATTTATTTGTGTTATTATGGTAATTATTAAAATGTACCACATCACTCCTACTAGCATGAATATAATTAATTTGTTATAGCGAATGTTAATTGATTTTCACTTTTAATGTATCCTATCGTTTAACAATGTCCAAATTAAACTTAATAAACTCTTTTTATCGACAATCGCCCAAAACCGCCAAACTTTACAACGGGCAATAAATCTGACAAAACAAAGCACAAGGCATATCTCCAATCAGCCGTGTATCGCGATTTAGGGACAGACCCCACAGTGCAACTAGGATCAGCATCTTCACGAACAATTTATATAATTATATTCTAAAGCCTGGTCCGTGAGCACGTAGAATTTTGTCCAATGACCCCAAGCTACCCATCCTTATCGCTCGCGCGTAATTATATTGCTGTCGCGACTGTGCGACGGGCGCCCGCAGTGAGTGAGCAACATAATTACGCGCGAGCGATAAGGATGGGTAGCTTGGGGTCATTGGACAAAATTTTACGTGCTCACGGACCAGGCTTTAACCATAATAGTAATTAGAAAAGCGCATAACTAAAACGAGCTTGTTCTATGGTGTCTAGTTATATAATTAAAAACAACTACTCGAAAACATTATTTTGGCTAAAGGACTCAACTAAAGGAGGAGGTTCTTAATTCGGTTGGTATGTTTTTTTTACTTTTCACAAAAATTCTGTATTGCACTGGTGTCCTTTTATCAAAAACAGGGATAAAAACTATCCATTGTTTTCTCCTGAGTCTTAAACTATCTCTACCAAACGCCTAAATTGGTTCAGTAGACATCCAGCCAGAACAACAGACAAAGAGTTAATTTTGCATTTAAAATAAATATTTTTACAGAGTGTGTAAAGATAACTCATCATCATCATCAATTCAGCCGCAGGACGTGCACTGCTGAACATAGGCCTCCCCCAATGACTTCCACATCGCACGGTTGGTAGGTAGCGGCCTGCATCCAGCGCCTTCCTGCTACCTTTATCAGATCGTCGGTCCACCTTGTGAGTGGACGTCTCACGCTGCGTTTTCCGGTACGTGGCCTCCACTCCAGAACCATGCTGCCCCATCGGCCGTCAGATAACTAATAGCATCTTAATTATTAAGGTGACGGTGCTGTAATCTGTATTTACAAAAGAGAGAGCTCACTGCATTTCATCTCAACTACGCAGCTATTGACCGCTGCGTCGGAAAAGGGGAGGCAATTAATCTTGGAGAGGGGAGAGCTGTCGGTAGCACGCGGCGATTACTGTGTGTGCTCCGGTGTTTAGGACTCGCTTTAAAAATTTCTCGGTTTGCCCAATATGGACCGTGTGTTTCGATTCATCAGTTATTCCTTTTTTTCAGGAATAATATTTTTTTATGCATAATAAGGCAAGTATTTGACTACAATCGTACCTGGTGTTAAGTGGGATGCAGTCTAGGATGGTACATATTATTATCTGCCCTGTAAGTGCCTATTCACTCTTGCCTTGAAAAGGCCCGCTTGACTGTATGCTGATCATATACTTAGTTACAGTGACTTTTTATGGACAGGACTTGATCGGAGTGTTACAGCGAACCTGTAGGTATATCATAAACGCAAAAGTTTGTGAGCTCTGATGGATATTAACTGAGGAAAAAGGAGGAGGAAACTGGTTATGCGTTGATAAAATTATAATATTTTTTTAGATTATCAGTAGAGCACTGGTTGTAATTAGAGAGGTCACTTTTTATCGAAACCTACGCGGATGAAGTCGCGGACTACAGGTAGTCTTCTCATAAAGTCATTCTTTACTCTTTCAATCTTAGCTAGGCCACACACAAAAATTGCTCTTCTCATATAACTCTGCCCCTCCAGGGTTGTGACATCAGTTATTAAAATTCATGGAATTATTATTTTACTAGCTTTCCGCCCGCAGCTTCGCCCGCGTGGAATTTTGTCTGTCACAGAAAAACGAGCGTCCCTGTTTCAAAAACCGGGATAAAAACTATCCTATGTCCTTTCCCGGGACTCAAACTATCTCTATCCTACCAAATTTCATCAAAATCGGTTTAGTGGTTTAGGCGTGAAAGAGAGACAGACAGAGTTACTTTCGCATTTATAATATTAGTATAGATCATGTACGTACTTGTGACTTTCACCAGTTCTTGTGAAAAGTCATAATAATAATATTATTAATCTGAATCATAATTACCTCAGAGCAAAGTATTTAATTGCTGTACATAAATAATCTGAATAAACTTGAAATTCTCCGTAAACACAGAATACAGCTTTGTCGTATTATGCTGACAATTTCTCAGAAATCATTATTATTCACTTTTTCTATGGAACTCGAGAGAAAATCTTGCGAAGGGAAATTCTTTTATCCAAATAATGACATGTTATTTTGCTAACAAGATGAATAATATAAAATGACGTTAAATTTATTGTTTTCGGTCTATTGAAGGCAAAAATATTTTGGGTTAATGAGTTGTTGTTTTATTATTATTTTTTAAATCACTGTAGTCAATACTACTTGTGTGTAATACGTGTTATTTGAAAACTGCATTGCTTGATTACTTTAAATAAACATGAAGTAAGTTAACAATATTTCATTAATTATACGCTTTAATCAGACTACATATTACTTCAAAATTAATTTTCATTTTCCATTTTAATTTTCATTATTATTTCATTTAGATTATCAGATAGAACATTACATTTATTTAAGTAATTAAATGTAGAATGTCCCCTGAGCACAGTCACATTTAATAAGCTGGAAAACGATCCGCTTATTATTTACAATTCTATGAAATATACCTCTAAAGTAATAGATGTTATTTTCGTCAAAATTCGTGCTCAGATTTCTTTGGAAACTAATTAAATTTTTTCCTCCATTAATATCACTAAGCCACAAGTCCGCCGTAATCAAATTATACCGGTTTTTAATCGAAAGAGTCTAGATCCTCCGCCAAGTTTCAGAGTTGCCAGCAATTAAAATTAATGGCCCTCATAGACACGAACGTAGCGAAAAAAGAACAGCCATTAAAGTATACCGGACGAACACTAAAATTACACTTCTTACACTTAAATTACCTAGAAGATTACAAAGAACCAGATAGTGTTTTTTGTCTTCGGCACTTTTATGATTTAGGTTAAAGTACCTACCTAATAATGTGCTCACAGTTAGATTGCAACTTACTACTTAGGCTGAGTTGCACCACCTAGCTTTAACGTTAACTATGACGATAACCGGTGTTTTTTGTATGGAGTTTGACAGATTTTTGACGTTTGTCAAAGTTAAAGTAATAAGTCGTGTCACCCAAAGTTGTCAATTGTTGACAACACAACCTTATTCTGATTGTAACAAAGACATGTTGCGAACTTTGGATGTCATGAACTATTTGACGCTGACTTAATCTAGCTAGAAGGTTACAACAGAGAACTAGGCTTTTTAATTCCCAGTATAAACATAGCAAAATCTAGCCTTATAGATCAGACTTTTTGAAAGTTAATGAATTTTGTGAGTAAATCCTTTCATTTTTTCAATTCCCAAATGTTATTTTGGTACCAAACAAGGGTATCTATCTATGTCATAACGTTTACATCATTATTTAAGAATTAGACAAGTAGTTTCAAATTTCTTCTATGATGTAATAACCGACTATCCTGTTCTAATTGGTCTATGAAGCTTCAACGCAAAAATATTAATTTCACGGTAATTTTTCACGTCAAATCGGAATTAGTTGAGTTTTCTTTGCGCTCGATATTTACCAGCTTTGAGTTTTTGAAATATGGCGCTTGTTGTTCAACGAAACATGTGCTTTGTTTCCTGCTTCAGTCGGAAAATCTAAATAATATACGATAGACACACGAGACTAAAGAAGATTTTTGATTTATAATGTGTGTTATAAATTAGTACGTTCATTCGTTACATTATATCGCTACGGTATTTTGCGTGATTAAGTTTAACTAGCACTTTTAAGTAAATTATAAATAACTTAAAAATCTAACGGCCCAAGGCGGGAATCGAACCCACGACTATGACAAGCATTCTTGCTTTAGATTTTTTATTTTTAAAGACTTGTACCAATTACTTTAATTAAAATGTAATTAATATTTATTTATTGTGTAATACGTTTCTGATAAAATCGTGATAGAAAAATACATCTATAAATATCTACACGAGCTTTATATAAAGCTCAATACAGAGATATTGAGACAAAAACAATCTGGATGTTAATAACTACATTAATATTCATGCGTGTTCTATAAAAAGACACCAAATGAGCAAAGGGTTCAGGACAATATTAACAATCGTGTTACACGTGTATTCCACAACAAATTGCTTGACAATGAACAATTTGTATTGTACTTCCAAAGACAAGGGATGTAATATTTTCGCTCCACTAACTTTTTTCAGTCCAGCGAATTTGTTATAGCGGTATAATACCTACCTGACGTGAGTTTCCCATTAAGGCTTGGTATTTCTGCTAAAGTAGGTATTTCGCGCTGTCAAAATCTGCGCGCGCAATACTTCGCCGAAGACAGCGCGCCAAAGAGCTCTCGCGGCTACACAGTATAGAAATACCAGTTGGTTAGGTTAGGTTGACTTCCTTCCGTTCAAGCGTCACACTCACAGCACTTTCTAATACAAATCATATCCAAGTGATACAAATTAAAACAACTTTCAGAATTTTTGGGAATATATTTTAGAATCGAATTAATATAAAATATAACTGCCAAAGTAAACACGGTTCAAAGAGGCGTGGCGTCACCCGACCTTCCGGAATTTTCTAGATTACGTCACCCGACCTATCGTTAGGTCCTCGGGAGCTTGAGCGATTGGAAAAACATTTTATGATCAGTTACTCTTAGTAGCGATTATTTAGAGCTTGGATAATAAATTATAGTTGTTGCAATTCACGAAACTTTGCATGTGGTTAATTACATTAATCAGTACACGCATCAATTTTGTTCAGTCTTTTTGTTTATTAATAAATAAAAATATCATACTAAAATTGCATACATATTTTTTTGTATTGGTCTGGGTGTTTTCTTTCCATAATTTATGTATAACGTATGTACGGGGCTCTGTATTGAAAATCACTATGAGCATCACACGCGGTTACCTGCCGCAGGCACCCGCTCTGAGCACTCATGGGAGTTTGTGCAGAGGTCGCTAGAGTTTGACTTTGAGCTTTGTTTATAGTCATTACGAAGCAGATTTTGATGGGAAACTGCACTGTCTTGAATTCGAAAGGGTAATTTGACGGTGTTAGGGGAATTCTAGGAATAAATGCAGAGCCTCCTCATTGAAATTGAGACATTTCAATTTGAGATTTCACTTGACATTGATTGCAATCTGGCATGGAGTTTTCAAACACTTGTAAAAATAAAAAGTAATTAAATCAAAAGCAGTAAGACTCCCAAAATAACTTTCTACCCCTTTTACACGTTTGTCATAAATTATAATAGTATTAAGGAATTGTTAAGCAAAATTTTAAGTAGATTGAACCAAATAATCACTGTCCCATACAAACTTTGCCCCCTTATTTCACCCCCTTCATTTCTTGACCCCATTTCGGAAAATCGGATGCCTACGTCATACAAAGAACACACCTTCCAACTTTCAGGTCTCTACGATATCCGTCAGTCATTTAGGACTAAGCATTTTTATTAGTTGTCCAATACTCTATCGTTCCAGGTATGTCATTGACAGGAGGGCGCTACTATCTTAATGGGTTATTTATTAGTCCCAACTTTATACCACTTGACATTTCAGAATCGTTTGACTTTAGATACCTAAGCGATTTGATATTCAGAGTCCCTTAATGAAATCAAGTTCTAAAATAACTTGAGGTGTTGTACCCGATCAAGCTTTTCATTGCAGGACAGTTAAATAGTTTTATTATTAGTTTCTTCTTTAAGTCTTGATTTGTCAGAGTAGGTAAAGGCTCCATGAGAGCAAAATTTAGCTTTATAATAGTTTTTAATTTTTTTCTTGAAATATTTGACGCCTTGTAATCTCTCGTTAATATAGGTCCACACAAATAAAGAATGTTTGACTTCGACTTTAATAATTATGCTCTTAGATAATTAGAATAATATAAGAATAAGAATTTATCGGTTTTTATATAAGGTGTTATTTTTTTAACTGATCATATTTTACCAACACATCCTATTACCCCCTATTGGGTTAGTAGTAGTTTCGCACGATTTTCCTTCGCACGAATATGCGAAACGTCCCCTTTCAATAATATTTTTTTTTTTAGTAGGCGTTTCGCCCGGATGTATTAGAAGTATTAAAATCGCGTGCGAATCGACTCTTTTTTGAACTAGTAGTATGCGATTACTAGTTCTCAAAGGGGTCGATTCGCACCCGTTCGATTGTGAAAACCAAACTAATATATTTACTGTAAGTAAATGCTAAATAGTAAATATTAGTTTGGATTGTGAATATCCTATCCTACTATAATATTATAAAGGCGAAAGTTCGGATGTCTGGATGTCATGATGTCTGGATGTTTGTTACTCTTTCACGCAAAAATTACTGTACGGATTTTGTTGAAACTTTATAGTATTATTGTTTATAACCCAGATTAACATATAGGCTAACTTATGACGATATGTGACAAACAAATTTCAATAAATAAATAAGACGTGTCTAAAAAGCGAACTCTACCTATCGTCATTGGTTAAAATCTACAGCGCTGGACAAACTACTGTATGACGTTCGTAAATATTCATTCGGGGGAAGCCGTGAAACGCCATCTATCAACATGATATCTAACGGGGGTAAAACGAGGTCCACGCGAACGAAGTCGCGGGCGGCCGCTAGTTTATAATAGGTAGCTTTCCCTCCGCAACCTTATTGGTATTCCATGTATGTGTCTTTTAACTGATTTCTGTTAAACATTTCATGTAAAATTTGTCCAGTTATAACTCCATTTACATCTGCATCTGTAAACAAGGGTTCATGTTCTCCAGCCCAGATGCCGAGTAAACAGAATCGTCTTTCAGTGACGTACAGCTGCCCCTATATTTGACCCTCTGACCTAATTTTTTATTATTTATTTGTATCAGTGTGCTCTTCTAATAAGTGTAAGACGATTGTATGTAGGTACTATTAATATGTAATTTTAACTCATTGGTTTTGTCTCATATTTAAGGAATTTACTATGTATCATGAGTAGAGTCTTCGTTTAAAAGGATGCGAACGATTTAAATTTCAATAGGTAGACAAAATTGATAATTCTTAATTATCAAATATTTTAGCTTTCTCCAGTAACACTGATATTATTATACTGTGACTCATCAAAGTCATCATTGTCAAAAATATTGACAAATCGCGAACTGTCACGTCCAAAAAACTGACACGCGTCCGTCCTCCGTAAGCGCCACCGCGCGACTGATTGAGATTGTCCAAGCCGTCATGGACGATTTTTTCCACATTTTTTAACATAGTAACTAAATAAGACGCAATATAAAAATTCCATCCGTTAAAAGCCCTCAAGTTATTTCTGAACTTTAGTTTAGTAAAAGATTTAGAATCTCAAATCGCTTATTTTAAAAATAAAACCATAATTAGAAAACGAATAGAGGTAACTTTGGGAATTTATTCTATCGAGTCAACTTCATCAAATCGTGTTTCCATCCGTTAATAGCCCTAGAAAATATCCTCAACTATGCCCAATAAAAATCTTAGCCTTTAATTTTACTGTTTAGTACCTCAAAAATGAAAAATGAAAACCTCATTTTCGCCATTTTCTCTGCTACCCGGCCTTAAATTAAAAGCTTTACTTTCACTTGTATTGGAAAGGCAATATAACTGGCCAGAAAAGGCTAGAGGAAGGTAAAAGAGCTCTTATTTTTAGGGTCATTAGGGTCATGTTTTAAGTAACGTGTTCAAGCAGGATTTCATCCATGCTAATATTATAAAGCTGAAGAGTTTAAAACTCAAACATCTGCAATTTATAACGAATCTGTCAAAAAAAAGAAATCTGAGAAAAGTCAACCCAAAAAAAACAAAAAAATTTTAAACTAGGTCATAAAATCTTAAAATATCCCAAAATTTACTCTATATCCTAAACTGAGCAAAATCGTAGACATACATGGGGGTGATTTAGATAGTAAGGAATCTAAATTTTTCTTTTAGACTTCACTGTTTTGGCCACCCTGTATATCATTATCTTACAGCCAATAGGGGCGAAGCAGTAAAGGAAAATGTTGCAAAAACGGGAAATATTTTCTAAACAATTTTCACGCGTATGAAGCCGCGGGAACAGCTAGTTTCAAAATATTTTACTGTGAAAGCAAGTTTGTGAAAACTAATTACCCCAAATCACTTCAGACGAGTAAGCTCTTTTAAACCACTTTGTGCTTAAATATCGTTTGAATCACGCTCCAAAAGCCGTATATCCGAGCTTTCCATGACGTTTATACAGCCAGTATAAAGCAAATATAGAACCACTCTAAATCGCAATGTATTTGCTAAGTTCCTGCGAATGGGTCGCATGTCGCAATCAAATGCAGCTTTGGCAACGTTCGCGCGAATGTTTGATTATTTTAAGAAGATTTTCGACAAATTGAAACTTTAATCGAGATCGTTTCGGGGATTTAGTTTTGGCAGGAATTTGGAACACGAGTATTTTACTAACATACGGTGAGTAGAGTTGAAGCAGTTACAATATTCACCAGCTTTTTCAAGTCGCGTAAAAGTGTGAGATATGATAGGTACCTAATGTAATGTGATCTTTTGTATTGAACTAGCTGACCCGGTGAATTTCGTACCACTATATTCATTAGAGATATCCCCCAAGGATTCTTAAGGTGAAAGAATTTCAATGGTTTCGAAGCCTATTCAATACAAACACACATTCAAATCTTTCCTCTTTATCAACCGACTTCAAAAAAGGAGGAGGTTCTCAATTCGACCCGTATGTTTTTTTTTTTTTTTTCTATGTTTGTTACGCGATAACTCCGCCAATTATGAACCGATTTGAACAAATCTTTTTTCGGCGTATAGGTAATACCTCAAGGGTGGTCCCATTTAAATGTAATAATAAAAAAAACAACCCCCAAGGGTGGAAAATTGGGGATGAACTTTTTTATACGCAATATCTCCGCCGATTATAAACCAATTTGAACGATTATTTTTTTGTTGAATAGGTATTATCAAAAGAGTGGTTTCATGCGAATTTGAAGAAAATATTTCACCCCCAAGGGTGGAAAATTGGGGATGAACTTTTTTATACGCAATATCTCCGCCGATTATGAACCAATTTTTTTTGGTCTCAGTGTACTGCCTACCTTCAGTGGTAACATCAATAATTAGTTAACTAAAAAGCAAGAAATAAGTAAAATTTTATAAAAAAAAATAAAACCGACTCCAAAAAACCTACACTAAAACGTAGAAAAATAATTACTACCTAATTACCTACTTATTTATTAGGACGAATTATTAATATTTATGTAGGTATACCATGATTGATACTTTTGGAGTCGGTGCAGGCAAACTTTACATGTTTCATAATCTTGGCACCGACTCCAGAAGTATCAATCATGGTATACCTACATAAATATTAATAATTCGTCCTAATAAATAAGTAGGTAATTAGTAATTATTTTTCTACGTTTTAGTGTAGGTTTTTTGGAGTCGGTTTTTTTTTTTTTATAAAATTTTACTTATTTTATTAGTGTAGATGTTTCAATTTTTATTTACCTTTGACATAAGACTGAGTAGCTTAGTCTTTAAACAATTTTATATCTACTTCATTTCATTACATACATTTTAATTGCTAATCGCCTTTTAGAATAAAAGGCGGAGTTCCACCACCTTATTTTAACCGAAACAATAACAATAACCGGTGCTTTTTGTATGGTGTTTGACAGATTTTTGACGTTTGTCAAAGTTAAAGTAAGATGGTGCAAGTCAGCCATAAGTAGTGCTTTAGTATTGTAGAGTATAAAACGTGGCTAAGATAATATTCAAGAACAAAAAGCGGTATCTTCAACATAGACAATGGCGGCGCCCGTGACGTCAGCGCTAATGAAGTGACGTCACCGGTGGCCACGCTGTTTTTATTTTGAGGACAGTCTATTTTAAGAATTGAGTTCATGAAAGTATTCTATAAGCAGAACGAAGAACTAAATAATATAATTTGTTGTATTTTTTAAATCCTTATTGCACACACAAAAGAAAGCGGTACAAAAGGCGAACTTAATGTCATGTGGCATTATCTACCAGTTAACCTTAGGCCCAGAACACACGGTAAAACGCAATTGCAACGAAACTGCACTACTACTAACTACTTTTGAGTTGCATCTAAGTTTCTGCCGTAGATTCCGTTGAGAGACCACACATGACGCGACCAGTTTGAAACCGGTTTGAAATATAAATGTAAATAATTGTTGCAATTGCGTTTCACCGTGTGTTCTGGGCCTTAGGCAACAGTAAAAGAGAGAGAGAAATTTCTACTACCTGCAGTTAGGGAAGTTTAAATTACCAATATCCCTCCCGGGACTACTAAAGTCTTCACTAGTTAGCTTTTATTTGTGGCCAAATTGTAAATCCTTACTTAAGTTGCAGTGGTGGAAACGAGATGTGGTTTGTACTTACAACAAGCACCAATGCAACATTTGGTCTCAATGATCTCCTGATGGTTTGCGCACTGGATATGCTAAACAGTCGCGAGTTCGATTCTGTGGATAATATTATGGAATTAATAAATAAATAAATATCCTTGGACATTTTACACTGCGCTTCTAGTCCCAAACTAAGCAAAGCTAATTTCAAAAACAAAACGCCATACTATTTGTTTTTTTTTTTTACTACAACGAGGAAGCTCTTGGCGTAGGCTGTATTTCACCTGATGGTAAATGACGATCAGGCCGAAAGTAGGAAGCGAGCTTCACCCGGAATCCTCAACTACGGAGGAACTGGCTATCTTACCTCTAACTGCCGAAACACAATAATGCTGTTAACATTATTTTTATGGCGACAGACTTAGGTAAGATGGTGCTAGCCAGGCGGACTAAGAACAAGCCCTACCACCAGCCAAACCGAACAGAAAAATCTGCCCCCACTGGGAATCGAATCCGGGACCTCTGCGTCTGAAGCAGGTGGTCTTACCAATAGACCACAGAGGCGGGTAAAATTGTTGTTAATAAAGTGTGTAAATTTTGTAAATTAAGTACAAAATTATAAAATTCTCAATAACATTCTCTCTCTGTACCATTTCACAGTCACCCGGCACGAGGATAAGCTCCCGCCCCGTCACAGATAACAAATAGGCGGAATTATCCCAAATTGGGACACTGGTTCCCGCTTCACGATTGAGATGGTGGGGAATTAATAAGAAGCGTGTCGCAATGCCTTGATTTGTCGTTGAACGCTGTGTTTAGATGCTTAGGTTGAGTTGCACCATCTTACTTTAACTTTGACAAACGTCAAAAATCTGTCAAGCTTCATACAAAAAACACCGGTTAACGTTATAGTTACAGACAAAGTTAAGTGGTGCAACTCGGACTTAATGTTTAGTAGGTGTATCTATACAAACTAAGATATAGTTATACTCGTAAGCTCTAATCGTTCATAGGTATGATAAAATTTGCTTCTTCTCCGTAGTACAATACAAAAGTACAAGATATTTTAATCATAGACACAAGTCACTAATTACTATTACTTTAGCTAATTAATTACAATGTTTTGGAGCTCTTCCTTTTAAGTTTTATAAACTTGAATTAGGATCATACCACTCTTTATACAAATACAGTAGCAAAACAAACTTGTTGGAAAGACGGTCGAAGGCAAAAGTTGTCGTGAATGAAAAAATAGTGAAGTATTATTTTATTCATTACTTACTTTATTTCCTGTTTTTAATGAAATAATTTCACGTTAAACCAATTAAATATCTATCTGGGGGCACGGCAGTGCCCCCATCAAGTCGAGCAAAAAAGCGGCACGGCCGTACCATCCTTTTCTCGAAGCAATTCAGGCCATTTTCGACTGCCTGTAACTTCGTTGTGGATAAAACTAGAAGGCTGAATTTTCATTAGCTATGCAGGCATTGTAAAGACACGGTATATTTCAAATTTCATTCAATTTGAACCAGTAGTTTAAGAATTATAACGGGTCAAAGTTACTTAATTTTGTCACTCACTGACTCACCGATCATCAAAACTCTAAGGCACTTCTAGCAGACCTAGAAGCTTCAAATTTGGAATATAAGTAGTGTTTGGTGTATAAATCAAGGAAAAACTAAAATATTTGGGGGCACGGTAGTGCAACCGCCAAGTCGAGTAAAATTTTTCAATTTCGGTCCAGTTTTCTAGATACATAACTGCTGTCTACAAAATACAAAAAGAAATGAGATTTGGGGGCACGATAGTGCAACCGCCAAGTCGAGTAAAATTTTTCAATTTCGGTCCAGTTTTCTAGATACATAACTGCTGTCTACAAAATACAAAAAGAAATGAGATCCCATCAAAAACAATACTTGTCAAAAAAACCAAGTCTCGCAACTCAGTTGTTCTACGGTAAAAAGTTATCAGATCCATGTAATACCAAGTCCAGGCCAGGAAATCTTCAACGTTTTACATAAATATATTGACTTGGCCATCGCATGAAAACACGTGTAAATTAAATTATTTAGTGCGATGGCCAAGTCAATAATTTATGTAAAACGTTAAAGATTTCCTGGCCTGGACTTGGTATTACATGGATCTCACAACTTTTTACCGTAGAACAACTGAGTTGCGAGACTTGGTTTTTTTGACAAGTATTGTTTTTGATGGGATTTGATTGTCTCACAGAACTGCAAACTACGAATTCGTAGTAATCGCTACGCCGTAGCATTTCGTAGCTAACTTACTACACCGTGAATCTGTCTGTATAGAGAAACGATTGGAGCATGCTCGTAGCATCGTAGCATGTTCGTAGCGTCGTAGAACGTGAGTTGTAGTCGTTTAAGTTATTTACTACGGCGATTCTCCGTTCCGTTTGCGTTTAAGGATATCCTTAGGTGTGACGTATGACCATTCATTTAGTAGTTTTACCTTAAAATAACATACAATTTTGTGTCCTTTACAGAAGTGTTTTAAAAATATAGTTACCACAGCCTTTAATATAATATCGTTCTCTTCAAGGTGATAGTGAATAGCTTAAAGGGTACCTAGGTACCATACTAAACTGCATCTCACTTAACATCAGGTGTGTTTCAGTCAAATACCTGCTTAATACTGCATTAATACTCTTACTACTAAAGTTAAAATTAGTCTAAACGATATTTCATGAAATAATCCCATGGACTTTTGTTTTAATGTCTATAAGCCCCGCTTCATTTAAATAAGCACTCATAAGTGATCTTAAACTTGACCTTCTTAATTTTAAACTAACTTTAAAACTAAATCTTGCTTAACTTTCGAAGGGGCTCGAAACGACCCGGGTCAGTACTTCAATCCCGCGGTTCATTTCGCACCGGATTGGACCGGACTGGCCCGGGTCGGGTCCGAGGGTCAAAATTGGATTGTGTAGACTTGTAACGCTGTTAAACTTAGCCCCGGGCGTAATGGAAAGTGATGGAAATCGATCCAGCAATAATCAAGGCATAGCGAATTGGAATGTCCACTGATTTTGGCCTTTAGAAGTGGGTTAGAATGAAATGACTTATAGCAACTGTCACGTGTGTAAAACGCCTTTTACTCGTATGTATTCTCTATGATGTAACAACTATTTTTGAACCACAAAGCGAAAGGTCACTGACTCACTCATTCATCGCAAAATCTCAGAAACTACAAGTGCTACGAGTCTCAAATTTTGCATGGGGGTTCCTTTTAGAACGTATTTACTCACTAAGACGAGATTTTGTAAAATTCAACTCCTAAGGGGGTAAAACGGGGTCCACGCGTACGAATTCGCAGGCGGCCGCTAATCTACTGTATAAAAATAAGTCGGGTTTTCCTCCTTGACGCTATAACTCCAGAACGCACGAACCGATTTCTACGGTTTTGCATTCGTTGGAAAGGTCTCGGGCTCCGTGAGGTTTATAGTAAAGAAAATTCAGGAAAATTTTCAACAGAACAGCGGGAAGGGGGTAAAACGGGATCCACGCGTACGAAGTCGCGGGCGGCCGCTAGTAATCCATAAATGTTTCGATGTGCAGAATGCATAGCTTTAAATTATGTAACGTGATATTGGTCAGACTTTGTGATTCAATTTTTTTCCGCTTGTGTTCTAAATGCTATGAAACTTAGGCGTCATTCAATGGCAACTAATCGCCATGGCCATACATAATAATCACGGGCCAATCCCCCATAATTGGGGGATAATGACGATTTATTGTAAGACGTCGAAGGAAATGTAACGTCTTTCATAACTTTGAAGCTGAGTGCGACCCGCGTTCCCTTTTATTTTTCGGTCCCGATAAAAATGGAGGAAATACGCATAATAACTTAGTTTGCTTCAATTGACAAGTTTGGGAATGGATTTCGCTAATAAAGCCCTACAGCCATAGAATTTTTTATTTAGTTAGTTCAACAACGACATCAGTTTACATTTTGTCATCGAAATTGTTAAAAATGAAAGGACATCTAAAAGGGTTACTATTTCAACAATGAGTCAAAATAACATTATTTATCATTTGAAAAATTATTTCATCATTAGAATCTAATGATGAAATAATTTCTGATGAACATTATTACATTATTCTGATGAACATAGGCGTAACAAGTTCGCCGGTTCAGCTAGAATAAACTATAGGTACAATGTCTTATTTAACTTCATGATGCTAAAACTAGTGAGTTGGATAGTTAAATAAATGTAGCAGTAAGGCTGGGTTGCACCATCTTACTTTAACTTTGGCAAACGTCAAAAATCTGTCAAACTTCAAACAAAAAACACCGGTTATCGTTATAGTTACGGTCAAAGTTAGGTGGTGCAACTCAGCCTAAGTGTACTAAATAATTTTAAAACTTTAAACACGAGCTCACTTTACCTCCAAATAACAATTCCACAACTATCTCGACAAGTGTACAATAGGAGCAATTTATGGCCTCACACACCCGGCTTATCCGACACGTCGGATTAAACCGGTTCTGACTGGTTATCACCCGCACATATCCGGTTTTTAGGGTTGACGCCGAAATGTGTGTCCATTTTCCCTTTGTTCGACGTGCATTTTTGTGCGACTACAAAAATAAGGAATTCCCTTTGCGCTACATTTTGATAGTATTTTGGGAATGGCCGTGATCAAACTTTGAAACGGCAAAACTCTTGGGAATTTGAACAGTTTTTTGTCGAGTCGGTACGCATTTTTGTGGGAGCAAAATTTAACTAGTGCCTGTTTTACTTTAAAATGACGAGTAATGCGAGTAGAAAAGCCTACGAGGACTTAATAACTCTATAGCTGATTGACTCAATGGTTTAAGAATAAGTAAAAAACATTACGTATTGTCGTGTGTTCTCATAGGGATGCGCTGCTGCTTCAGAGTGATGTCGATAGGCTTGAACATTGGTGCACTAATAATAACATGCAGCTCAATGTTAAGAAATGTTCTCAAATCACCTTCACTCGTAAATTGAACCCAATCATGCATAACTACACTATGCACGGTTTGCATCTGAATAAAGTTGACATAATAAGGGATCTTGGCATACTACTGGATAAAAAACTAACATTTGTTCCTCATATCGAATACATTATTAAAAAAACTTTTAAAACACTTGGCTTTATCATGAGGAACACAAAATCATTTCGAAAGTCAGCTACCAAAATCTTTCTTTTTAATAGCCTTGTTCGTAGCACTTTGGAGTATGGTGGGGTTGTTTGGCGTCCACACTACGCAACTCATACACTTAGACTGGAACGCGTCCAAAAACGGTTTCTTAATCACTTAGCCTATTCTACAGGTAAAGCTAAAAAAATTCCGAGCTACTCAAAACGACTAGATCAGTTTAAAATGAAACCTTTAGAAAACCGTAGAACTGCACTCGATCTTATATTTTTATTTAAATTAATAAATGGAATTGTTGACTGTCCACATCTTCTATCTAAACTCAATCTTAAAGTTCCCTACAAATATCCTAGATATCCAATCAAAATCCTGTGTCCGCCCTTCAGAAAAACGGTATCTGGATCCTACTCCCCAATATCTAGACTCTGTAAATTGTATAATGAGTACAGCACTGAACTAGACTTATTTGGCATGTCGATTAATAAATTTAGGCGTCAAGCACACTTATTAGATAAGTAGATCAATGTCTACAGTAACATACCTACTATTACTTTCATTATGCATGCTGTGTTTGCCCATCATATATTGTACAATTAGAAATTAAGTTAGAATTTAGTAATATAATACAAGTATTATTGTACAATTGTTGGCAGACCAATAAAATAAATAAATAAATAAATAAATAAATTACCCTTCTTCAATTCATTAGGTAAAAAGTGCCTAGTCCTTCTATTAAAATAGAGAAACACGGGTCTTAACGCGATATTTTAAAATAACTTACATTAGTACTTACAGTTTAAATAAAATAAATAAAGATAAAGATAAAGATAAAGATAAAGATAAAGATACATTTATTTGTTCAAACATGTGTACATAAGGTGTTAAGTCAGCATTTAAAATGGTATCAACATGTCGTACCTTTGCGGTGTACAAATTAAATTAAAAATAAAATATCAATTACAATAATACTGCATAATCAAATCAAATTAAAGTTAAAGTCAATGTTGCATAATCAGATTAAATGGAAAAAAATATATATTAAGAAGTAAATCAAAATTTGTCACTTAGGAAGTCCGTCAGATTATAATAACATTTTTCAATTAATAAATTTTTAACCTTCATTTTAAATTCATACAATTCTAATTTTTTTATTGTTAAGGGGATGTTATTGTAAATTCTAGGTGCCATACATAATATACTTTTACTCATAAGAGTAAAGTAATAAATAAATCATTTATTTGCTCAGAAACATGGTAACAAAACAAGCTTCTATGTTTTCAAAAGCACCCATTACATCAGATGCCACATTAGTACTTAACTCGATGAGCGTACGACAGAAATTCCCGTAACTTGATAGCAACGAAGCACAATTGACTTCACAAATGACAGACACTAATGTTCTTAAGTGACAAAAACAACCTAACAGCCCAAAGTATACGATCTATTTTCCTTAAAAACAAAACACAACCCTAGTGAGTCCATTCCGCAGCCCAAACACATATTTCAGGCGTCAAATCAAATTAAACTTTATCCCTTTGTAATAAAGCTTAACAATTTACGTCAGCGTTACGAAGTATTTTTGCCTTCGCAAAATTTATTGAATCACATATCACGTTGGTTTTTTGCTGGTAGATGATATTGAGTGGTCTGCAAAAAGCACATGTTTGTTCACGGTAAAATGTATAAAATTGTTTTAAAACAGCAAAGGTATTAAAACGTATTTACATACGACACGCTGCTCAAATGCAGGCAATTATTTTATTGAGGTTTCTGTTGTAAAAGTACCGCAAGAATAAATAATTAATAAATAAATATCCTTAGACATTTAACACTGTGCTTCTAGTCCCATACTAAATTGGAATGTTATTGATAGTGATTTTTTTTTATCTTTAAAAAAGGCTGGCAATATTGTCTAAGTTTTTTGCGCTGCTTCTTAGCACTGGCCCATATTACAGACCCGGAGCAGTGGTTGGGTTGGGTGGGACATGTAAAAGTGCTATTTGGGAGCCTACTTGCATCATTCATAGTGTGCTAATGCAAACTTTTATGTAATGTTTCTAAGCTTAGAAATTCTGGATTGTTTTCCCAAACACTATGATAATCTAATAAAAATATAATTCAAGGAGGAACACACATAAAACCAACCGTTCGCGCTCGCACTATAGCCAACTAAAATTATTTACCGCGACATTTTCTTGCCCAAAACACCAATATCTTTATGAAATCTTCGTCAAAATCTGCCAATAATGTTTACAACCACAACTTGACCAAGCGAGCTGTCCGTTTGACGAAGGACGAGCGAATCGAATCAGCTTGACCGGATGGTCCCTAAAATAATGACGTTAATGATTTGGGTTAAAACTAAAGTGACCGATTGGGGGCTTGGGATTTATGCTTTTATTATTGTTAAAGAAACATTTTGACATAACATACACGAAAATAAAAGTTGATCTATGTTAATTACAAGCTTTTATTTATCATGTATTTAAAATAAAAGCTTTAACATAGATTTTATGAATAAGCACGAAACGTAGAACATAAAACAATAAGTTTTCACTTCATAATCTTAAACTAAATAAAACTTTTCAAACAATTATACGACGCATTAGACAGAAATAGTAATAAGCACATAGAAAATATGAATTTGTATAGTTTTTGATTTAATTGTGGCAAGGATAAGATAATGTGTGCTGGTAGTAGTAGCACACACCATCATAATGCCAGTTTAGTAGTCCACTGCTGGACATAGGCCTCAAATATGTCTGTCTTCCTAATCGACTTCGTACAGTATGAGTGCCTATTACATTGTATTTTGTAGGTACATACTTTGAAAGAAGCTATACCTCTTCTTTTGTAATAGTTAAGTACTCTAGTTACAAAACCCCAATAAACAAAAGATACTCTATCTTCTTCTTCTTCTTTTCGTGTCGACAACAAACCTTCACAGTGTCAGCCCAAAACTCCGCCACAAGAGTGGATAAGATATTCTATGTAATATTAATTCTAAGTAATTTCGTTTCAGGTAATTGTCTTCCAGTTCACACGCAGAGAAAGCACCTAACTCCGTGAGGTTTGCTGTACTAGTACTAATAGTTGTTTGGTTTACTCATCCTGTTGGCGCCATAAATTGACGTTGTTAAAGCGCCAACGCCATCTGTCGTTAAGTGCATGCACCTGCAGGGATTTGACTGCTTCAGAGCATCTCATACTTAACTTTACACACATTTCAGTTTATTTTGTGGTTATATTTCTTTAAAAAACTCATTGATTCCATTTTGTCAAAAAAAGGTATTTTCAAGCGTAACACAAACTTTTAGGCTGAGTTGCACCACCTAACTTTAACGATAACCGGTGCTTTTTGTCTGGATTTGACAGATTTTTGACGTTTGTTAAAGTAAGATGGTGCAACCCAGTCTTAGTGTTACTATTTTGTTTATTTTTACTGTTAGTTACGTAGCCCAAAGTTTGTTTTGCCAAAGTTAATATTATTCACTTTTTCACAATTTCACAAATGATTTTTGACAATGTCGAAGTTTGTAGCTTAATGGTTAAAGCAGTCGCCTGGCAAGCGAAAAGGAACGTCTCATTTTTCTCAAGCGAAAAATAGTAGTAGGTACAATATCCATCAGTTACGGTTGTTAAATTAATTACTATTATTTTTTTGATCCATTAGAACTCTCGGGAACTTTAAAAGAACTGTCTTTTCATTGTCATTTAATTTCACTACATTTTTAAGAAAATTGTTAACCTAACGGCCGAATACTGAAACGCCATTTAAATATTTGACGGCTTCTTAAATAGTTAAGCAGCTCCTAAACTTACATTTCGCATACTCAAAACAATATCTGAGCAGTTCTCAATTTTTAAGCACCTCTCAAATTAAGTTGCACTCAAACGCCACTTAAATGAATTTTCGAATACTGAAACGCCATTCAACGCTAAGCATTACTCAAACAACTGTCAAATCGTCTTGAGCAGCCGTTAAATTTGAGAGTGCTTGCGCGGTATCTTAAATCCCATTCTTACACCTAAATCGACCTAAATAGTGGTAAATAATGTGTGTCATCGTTATCATTTCTTTCGAGCCTCGAGTAAATACCTAGATCTAATCGCAGGAACGCAATAAGGCTGAACGCTATTGAAAAATATTATTATAATGACATGCAATTCCGAGCGAGGTTCAGCGTCTCTAAAGAAACGGTGTTGTTTCTGGATTCATAATTTGGAAGCTCTTTGAAACCCCTCACCAAACGCCTTACAACCAGTGGACCAAATACTTATTATAACCCTACTGTTCTACGCAACGGGAAGTACAGTAGGGTTACAGTAGGGTACTGTTCTATGAACGTGGTGTACTAGGTGATATCTTCCACATCGAACAGCCAACTGTGCATCGTACTAGTGCACAAAGTAACAACCCAAATAGCTGCTATGAAATCGCTTCACATAAACATGCCTATTTCTGAGGAATATGGGGACATCGGAAATGGGTTTAAGCCATGTTTAAGCTATAGCAGCATTTCCAAGAGTTGTTGATTGTCAATTTGATACTCTGTCAACAATGATAAATGTCAATTGTGGTTACGTTTCGGTCCACGATCGCCACTTAATAGATTTCAACAATAAAAAGTATCACCTTTATAATTATTTTTTTAATTGAATAAAAATGCAAGCATTAATTTTTTATATGATAAAGCGAGATTTATATATATATTAGAAACTAAAAATAAACTGTTCTATGTTCAGTTCATTGAGTATATTTCCATAAAAGACAATACATAACCAAACGATGCTGCGTGAAATGGATAAAAAACGTAAAGTTATCATTTATGTAAATGAAAACATACTTTTTTTGGTAAATGTTGCCAGTAGGTAATCATTTGAGAGCTGCTTAGCTGATCACGGCTTCAAATCCGTTGAGTGGCGTTTGAGAATACCATTTAAAATTGAAGGATACTTAAATTTAGGAGCCCGTCAGCTGAGTGACAGATTTGAATAGTGTTTCAGTATTCGGCCGTAAGTCTTGCTTAGTAATTTAGTAAAACCCCCCAGTTCTAATCCCCAGAGGTCCCTCGTAGCGATAATGGTAAATTACTTCAGACTTAAAAGAAAGCATTAATTAGCTTCGAGCTCATTATTCATGTAAATCCTCTCAGAATAAGTTCGAGTTTAACCTTTCCTTTGATATTATCTCTTTATGACTGAATTAAAACTCTTTTAAAGTTGGATTTAATAGGGTCCGCGCTAGTGGTGTAACCAAGTCGATATTAGACTATACGGCTGATATTCGAAAGGCTAAAAACTTGAAATACCTTATAACTTAATTTACCTAAAATAAAAATACATCATCAAATCAAATTTACACGAATTGAACATAATTTAATAGAAATCAGTATTTTTTTATCCACAACGAGGAAGCTCTTGGCCTGTATCTCACCTGATGGTAAGTGATGATCAGGCCGAAGGTGGAAGCGAGCTTCACCCGGAATCTTCAACCACGGAGGACCTGGCTATCTTACCTCTACTGCCGGAACACAACAATGCTGTCAACATTGTTGTTATGGCGACAGACTTAGGTAAGATGGTGGTAGCTAGCCAGGTGGACTTAGAACAAGCCCTACCACCAACAAAACCGATCAGAAAATCTGCCCCCACTGGGAATAGAACCCGGGATTGTGCCCGGGGCATCTGCGTTTGAAGCAGGTGGTCTTACCGCTAGACCACAGAGGCGGTTAGTATGCCAGTACTTACATAATTTCTAATAATGAGCTTCATGCTGCATGCAAATAAAATTAAAAATAGCAAATCTCTACTCCACCTAATCCATAGTAAGTTGTGTTCGGCTGGACTGAATGGTCCACCAAGCCTAATAAGGCACAACACTAGTTCTAAGCTAATTAGATTTTGAAATAAAAGTAACTTGGCAAACTGAGAAGAAAGTGTGAAAGGGTATTTAAACATATTATTTTTGTATTTGAATACGCTTTCATTTTATTTTACTTTCTGTAGAAGTGTTATGATGATGAATGACATTCGTAATTCTGAAGTTAAATTACTATAGGTATAGCAATAATAAAGTCGATTATTGTGAAGATGTAAAAGAGCTGTAGCAGTATACTTTTTTTATACCCAACGAGGAAGTTCTTGGCCTGTATCTCACCTGATGGTAAGTGATGATGATGATTACAATTTCGAAAGCACATCTGAAGTATCACTGATGTTTTGACGTAACTAAAACCTTCTCTTTGCTCCAAAACCACTGGAATCGACTCATTTGCGCTCATAAATTCAGGCACTAGCCATTACAGCCCACACAAACGAGGTTTACATAATAAAATAATAATACTGAATAGAGAATGAAGCATGGCCGGTTCCATAGAAATGGGTTTGACTATGTGTGAAAGCTGGAGCAGGTATGACCACTGAGTTTAAGTTTCGAAATTTAAGAAAATATCTCTCAAAATATTTTGCACGGGACTATTCCCACCTCTCGTTCCCACCGCTGCGACTCCTGTGTAGCCAGGATCTACAGCTTGACCGCCAATAAAAACCTAACCAGTGAAGGTCAAGTTTGTCGTTAAACTGTCCTTGGACCCGCTACCAAATCAATCAGAAGAACATAGGAGGAGTTCGAAATTAAGTTACGAGTATATTTTATCTGTAATATTGATTCTTTGTCTTTCTTACGAAGTCTATAATGAACAGTAGATCTAGGATGCGCACCGCGATAAGCGGTTATCACACCATTTTATCGATTTTGCCCATACATTTTGATGTCGATAAGAGTATATAACGGCGCGCATCCTAGCCCAGCTGGTTATGGTATTAGCTAAACCCACAAATCGACCTAACCTCCTATGAAGTTACCTCGGTAACCTGCAAGTATTAGAACGAGTGCTCTAACTCGAGTGCCCGAGGGAGCTGTTCCGGTACTACGTGACGCAATCGCTGTATCGCGTGACGCGCACTTTTGTATGCCTGTCACGTCACATCACTTGACTTGAGAAAATTTTCGTCATGAATATAATATAACATTAAGATATCATGAAATTGTTACGGTTATTATTTCGTTCTTTACCATACGTTACTTATTTTCTGTACTGCATATGTATAGTTGGTCAACTGACCTAGTAGTTGACTTAATGTACTACCTTAACAGAGGTCACAGCTCGATACCCATACAATACCTACAACCAATTTTACTTATTCAAACCTTGTTATATCCGGTACTCATTCTCCATAATATGCAACTTTGCTTAGTTAGAACTACATGGCGCTATATAAAATGTCAAAGATTTTATTTAAATTCAACTTTAATAATACGAGAAGAAAGTTGAATTTCCACCAAAATACCGCAACTACGATAGGAAGCCATTACTGCAAACTTGCAGATATATTTGAGTCAAAATATTGCCTCGAATGCAGAAGAGACTTCAAGTTAGTATGCTTACTTACTTGCACTCGACACTAAAGTGACTTCTACAGCTCAAACTTTTGTTCATTTATTAAATAATGTTGGAAAATTCTACAAACATTTTTATGAATGCATACACTTTATTTAAAGAAAACACCCATCTCTATTAAATTAATCATATGTTTTAAATATTTAAAGCCTGATTAGTTTGGCACGAGGGGTTAATGGGCTAATAAATAAAGCCAAGAACTTCCTCTTGTGGATTAAAAAAAAGTAAATATTATTTTTAAAAAAATTGTACTGTATGAGGATTATTAGGCCCGCGACACTACCAACTTTTTTTTAACCATTTATCAATAAGTTACCGTTCTACAATGTCAACTTAAATATCTATGTAGGTATTACAATCATATTGTAGTTAGCAACAAAATTTTGAATGTCAATCCCTCAAAACAAAAGTTTCCTTGGCATTCTGTGGGAAAGTCATCTTTTTCCCACAGAATGCCATTAAAACAGAACAGTAAATATTTCATTTCAAAACACAGCGTCCATTATTTCCCGATTACATTCTATCCCTTTCAAACGCCACCCTCCCGAACGGGACGGGTATACATCATCGAGCGATCTAAGATTGATTGTTCCCACCTGCATAGGATTGATGTGTTTCAAATAATATTTTTGCTTGTTGTACTTATTCTAAGACTAGCGGCCGCCCGCGACTTCGTACGCGTGGATCCCGTTTTACCCCCTTCATCTATCTTACGCGGCTTAGATTTTTTCATACAAATGTTTTTTCCCGCTAACTCCCGTTCCCGTGGGAATTTTGCAATTATTCTGTTGTAACTAAGCTTTGAGTTTACTAAGGTACCTGCATGCCTAATTTCAAGCGTCTAACTTAAGCAGTTTAGATTTTTAATACAAAAGGATTTTCCCGCTAATTCCCGTGCCCGTGGGAATTCCTAAGTATCCTATAACCTGCCCAGGAGTACGAAGAATAATTATACCAAGTTTCGTTAAAATCCGTCAAGTAGTTTTTGTTTCTATAAGGAACATACAGACAGACAGACAGACAGACAGACAAAAATTTTACTGATTGCATTTTTGGCATCAGTATCGATCACTAATCACCCCCTGATAGTTCATCATCATCATCAACAGCCCTTTACAGTCCACTGCTGGACTATGAGCCTCCTCCACTATAGTGGAGGGTTTTGCCATAATCCCCACGCTTGGCAGGCGGGTTGGAGATCGCAGTTTAAAAGATTTATGTTTGTCAGAGAGCGCTGCTGCCCGTTCTCTGTTTGATGTGTAGTCCCTAAGTCGCCTCTTACGACACCCGCGGGAAGAGTAGGGGTTGGTGACAAATGTATTCTACTCTGCCGTCACCACACGGCAAAATGTATTCTACTCTGCCGTCACCACACGGCACCCTGATAGTTATTTTGAAAATATATTTCATGTACAGAATTGACCTCTCTACAGATTTATTATAAGTATAGATACTCAGATATGGCTTTTGTTCCTTTGTCTTAAAGTTAATATTCGCGTGGCAGCTTACAGGAGCATTTCCACAGTTTATCATGCGCCTTTATCTGGCTTCCGATTGAAGTAGGGTTGTCAACTGCTCCTTTTCGTAAATATTCCAGTTGTTGCAAAAAATATTGCAATAACAAACTAAGATAATTATAAGCAGGCACATTTGAATAAAGCCACTGACATCATATGCACGCTTTTATTAATATTTATTCTTATAAAATAATGATAAAATCATTATTGTTTATAAAAACTTTATTACTAATATTCATGATAAAAACTAAAATAGACTCAAACAACGCAAAATTTTCACAGGATTTTTTGTAGAATTATTTTGAAGAATTTCACGTTGTTAATGCTCCTGTGTTTTTATAATCATTCCGTAACTAACTTTCATTCAAATAATATTTACATACCGTTTTTGAAGACGTTAACTGTCAGTTACTTCTGTCAGTTTGCATTTCCATTAAGCTACTGAACTAACTAGATGTTCTTGAGCATCGAGTTGCGATAGATAGGTGAGCATTAATTCTTAAAAGTCATTTTTAACCGACTTCAAAAAAGGAGGAGGTTATAATGTTCGGCTGTATGTATTTTTTTATACCAACTGATACAGAGAGGCAACCCTATAGGCAGGATGAATCGGGAAAACGATTTAGGTTGATTCCGTTTCGGGCGGGAGAGGAAGCATGCTTATTTTATTCCGCCTTGGTTACGATAGATGGCGCTAATCGTCTTCCGCGACATTTTCTAATGTTTATGTGTCAAATTAGTTAAAACAATGATATTTAGGCTGGGTTGCACCATCTTACTTTAACTTTGACAAACGTCAAAAATCTGTCAAACTTCATACAAAAAACACCGGTTATCGTTTTAGTCACGGTCAAAGTTAGGTGGTGCAACTCAGTCTTAATATCTTGTTTTAGCATATTGATTAGAAAGTGAATTTTCTTTCATGTAATGTCTTAGCGTTTATCTAAGCTATAGACTTAAATTGAAATAAGGGCTAAGAGGATTCACGCTTACTCTATAAAAACTTAACTCGCGATTAATATAAAAAAAATATATTTCAAAATGGTCTGATCATAAACGTAATTGAGAATGTTACTAGGTATGCAAAATCACTTGAAACCTATGTTACAGTTAGGCTTTTACATTTACAAATACATTAGTTTTTATTTTATTCAAAAATACCCAGTAGTTATGATTTTATAGGCATTCAAAGTTCGCTTAAATATTGAGTGCCGCCGACGGTCACGTGACCCCGCGTGACGTACATTCACAGTATCCGCTCACTAGAAAACGGATATAAACATACTTAAATACATTTTTTTTTGTAAATACAAACTTATTTTACATATTAACACCCAGACCCATCACAGAAATTAAAATTGAACCAAACCCAAACTTGATGCGATTGTGTCGTTTTATTGCGAATTACCTTCCAGCTCCATCATTAGACCCTCTGTAGGGTAATTCAAGTGCAATCTGTCATTTCAATCTATTCTATTTGTCATTTAGCTTGTTTAATCTGTGCTGAATAAAGTGCACAATATTTAAGCAGGATATGGTTGCACGCGGATTTTTAGAGAGTTAAATCTTTTGGCCAATAGAAAACGTCATAATAGTTATTATATGAACTGGGATTGGTCAATGACTTTTGAAATTAAAATCCGATGGCCTGAAAAAATCGGTTTTCCAACAAACGTCAGTTACGCGCAAGGAGGTTTAGCTATTTATCCATCGAAGTTAATAAGGGAGAAGACATAAGACTAATTTTATTATTTGCCTGCCGCGACCCGGTTTTTACGAACAATGACGATGACGAACGATGAACCAGTAACGAGGAGCACACTTAGCAATGCTTCCAGGTTGCGCCTCGGTATCAATTAAGTAACATTTTCCGTTAAGTTTACTTTATGGCCAACTAAAGGACTTTTGCCGTCTCCATGGACAAACTCGAAGTATGATAACTACAGTCATTGTCAAAATTTTGCACTGCCATTGCCGCTGGATACCATATATCGCTACTATATTCATAGATAATAGACTTTCAGTTAATCGTCAAAATTGACATTGTTTTTTAAATAACAACAAATGGTATGAATTTTTAAATGTGATATTTTTATAAAGGTAAGTCCCCAAAACAACATTTGATAGCCTATTTTCTTTCGTTGGCATCTAAGTTCCTGTTTTCTACATATATGTTACTACTACCTATTGGATAAGTAACTAAGAACTTTGTCGTTTATTCCATGTGAACAAAATCCCTAAAAGCCCATTTGTAATAATATTCTTACTAAACACTGCTGAAAAAGGACTAAACTTCTGAGCTATGAACGTATAATCCAGTAGCATTAAGTAGGTAGGTACGTATAGCGACGTTGGAACTTGATATAGAAGTTAGCTGTTTTATATTTTTTTTCACAGCAGAAATCTTTATCTTTGATCTTAATATCTGATCGTACGTATTGTCTTTTAAAATATTACATTTGCCTAAATAAAAATAACCGACCTGCTGCTTATGTAAATTATAATTATTTATAACCCTACTTACAATGCATAACAATCATAATTAGGTATTATAACCCTACTTAACAATGCATAACAATCATAAGATAGTTTGGCGTATAAGTAGGTAGGTAGGTACTATCTAGGCCGAAGGTGGAAGCGATCGACCCGGAAATATTCTCAACCATCTCAACTATCATAATATGTATTTAGAACAGTACCTCCTTACCAATGATATTATAGATAATACCATTGCTCCTTACCATCAATGCAATCGAGCAGACAAAGGACATTGATAAAAATCGCCCTAAGACCATAATTTTATGTATATTTTATTTATTTACTTGCAAGTGTCCAAACCTATCGGACAAGTTGCAGTTCGAAAAAATATTTTAAAAGTATTTAAACGAAATCAAAGTCACCGACATACTTAGATTATTAATCTAAGCCGACATATTGACAGAGCAGAGACAGAGATGCGCTTTTTTAATTCGATTTAAGTAAATAATGGTATGATCGATTAGACTAGAGTCTAATCATTAGACCTTTAGACGGGCGCAGATCCGCCGCGCCCGCAGCGCTTCAGTGGATTATTGCATTTTATGTATATTTAATCACATTTATTTACCTACATTTACATATCGTCAGTTGCAGGTTCACTTGGGGTAACTGACAAAATACAGTTTTTCAGTAGAGCCGTTTAAAGTTTTTTTTCATCTTAAATCGGACATAACTTTTTTCCTATTTAACCTTTTTTGGATCTGTTTTTACAGAAATGCTTAGAATTCTACGCGGTTTTAGTTTAAATAAAAAGAATTATCTAATATGTCTTAGTTAAGGAAATAAATTGCAGTTACACCAATGTATTTTTGTACTTTTGACAGTTACACTAATTTTACACCATACTTTTGGAGAAAACATAGGTCAAATTGGTGTAAGTACTGCCCAAATTAAAATAATTTGATGTTTTTGCTGGGTTTTGTTTACTTAGTTGCTGTATAATTTACGTAAAAGTATTAAAAAATAAGAGAATTCATGAAAAACATAACATTTTGTCGTTTTCTTTGTTTTATTTTTTATTTTATTAGAAGTAACTTTTATTTTATTCATTAAAAAATGTTAAAAAAGCCATGGGAATCAAGAAAATATGTGTATTTAAGTTTTTTAAGACAGAAATATTGAAATAACTAAAGTATTACTGTGAAACTAAGTAATTTCAATATTTTTTTAAGCTTTGACTTACCAATACCGTATTTAGCTCTACGGGGCAACTTAAACTGAAAACAAAATGGATTTAATTTCCCACCTCTTTATAGCAATGTTGAATTAAGGTCATGAGTACTACAACAGTAAAAGTAACAGAGTAACAACAGGTTAATGTTAACAACGCGCAGTGACGCCTAGTTGGCTGGATAGTTGCTCAATTTCAATTTATTTTTTTGTTGAGCTAACTTTAACTTCTTTAACTGATACTGCTGGTATAATAATAATGTAATATGCCTTAAAACTTTCTAAATTCCTATTTATTTCATGTTATAAACCTTAGCAAATCAGTGTAATTGCAAAGTTTTGTAGCAAAATTTTTACATTATTACAGATACACCAATTCAACCTGGTAAAATTATTACAATGTCAGTTACACCAAAATTGTGAAGAAAATCTGAAAAGTTCACACCTGAAAATGTCCGTGTAATTGTAATTTTTTTAAAGCTAGAATTTTTTTACGTATACCATTCGAAAGAGCAGAAAAAACTAAGAAAAACTGTATATTTAACTCAAAAACCGTATTTTGTCAGTTACCCCAAGTGAACCTGCAACTGACGATATTTACTCTTTTCTTTAAGTGTAGACACTGTTTATGTATAAGTCCACTATTGCATGCCGTGGCAACCTATAATTAAGGCAGCACTTAGATTAAGTTAAATACGTTGTAAATATTGATTGTCTTCCAGTGTATGTCTTGTTGGTTGTCCTATTAAATAAATAAAATAAATATTTATAGCAACACAATGTTTAAAAATAAAATTTTTTCAAAAACGCTCAATTTAATCGATTATGTCTATTCTAAATGGACATCCCTATTTGTTAGTCAAATTGTCATTCACTCGCATCACCTTTTCTCTCTCACTCACTCTTGCTGTGTTGCTGTCTTGCTTGATCCTTCTTTGTGATTCGTTTGTGTTTTAGCTTTTATTTTCGGAACTTTATTAACTACAAACTTGGCTATTCAAACGGACTCTGATTGATTGCAATAACGACATACTCAGCCTGGGATTTACTGTTTTTGTGTGGCTCGGCCAAGGCTCGGCTGGTGGTTCTATGGTGTTAGAAAATGAGCAACTTAATTATACACAACAATGGGCAGCACCTCGATCGGTAAGTACCTACATTTTGCTCTGCAATCTTATGAATAAGTACTAGCCTTGCCAAACTTCTGAATTGCCATTCTCATGGCGGGTTGTCTTGAAATGAATGTTCCGCTGTTATCTGTGGTTCAACCCTGGACAGTGTGGACAGCCAGGCCCGATTCGATTGTAAGAAACTAGTCGATGGTACAGCGCAATGGAGGCATGAGCGAAACAACAATTATGTTGACAATCCAGCTGGTTTTGGTGTAAATCTAAGGAATTATTTACTTTGACACTATCTCCCTGCTCTCAATGAAAGCTTGTTTTGTTTTGTTTTTTGGAACTAAGACTACTAGATTATTATTTTTTGTAACTAAGTTTGTAACACGTCATAATTAATTATTATAACAACAATGCTTATTTACTAAAGCTGTTTAACCCTACCCTCTGACCCAAAATTCTACTAACAGCACATAATATTGAATTATCATTTTTTTTATGGTTTGCGGCTCAATTTATTCAACGCACAGGAGTATGTGTGGCATGGCATGCAATGAATCTATTTATTTTTACAGGTTACAGCTCATGATCTTATATGCACAACATGTTGGACCCAAGCCCATGATACAACACAAATGCATCTACTTCAAATCTTAGCAGAAAATGTGTGCTTTGCAGTAGAACACTAGAGCCTAGAACACGTTCACATCAGCTCATGTCCCTGAGAACTAACACTCAACATCATATTAACATCAGGAACATAATTGTGGAACGACTAACTCCATTAGAGGTAATGCACGCTAAAGTCCTTATTTAATAAAATGTTATTGGCTATACAATCAGTCTAATTCTTGTAAAGTTATTGGTTTCTGTAAATTAATACTAAAATAAAATAATTTAAGTGCGGGACATTAAAAAACTGATAATTTTTTTAAACTTATTTCTAATTATTATTATTTTTAAACAGGTTACTGCAAATGACTACATCTGTGGGGCTTGTCACTCATTATTGCAAAGAGATACCACACCTACTTCACAAGACTCTCCAGATATGCCAACCGGTGCCCCGGTAGGTCACCAACAAGTTTGTGTTGGATGTGGTTGTTCATTATTGCGAACTTGAAGTCATTGTTTGGATACAGAGAATAATCAAGATATATTAAACATTGTTCGAAATTGGATTCAACCCAGAGAGGTAAGAGCCCTGCCAGTTTTATAATACATAAAAATAATTATGCCGGTTTATTATAATAATAAAAAAGGTTTTTTCCGAATCAGCCTTCCCATCCTTCAACTCCTTCCATTGCTTTCAATCTGCCACTACTCTCATCCATACAGGTTATACAGGGTGGAAACGATAAGTGATCTCACTCGATTATTTCTAAACTACACAAGATATCGAAAAACTGGTTACTCATCCTGAAAGTGCTTCACGAGCTCTTTCTAACGGTATCAGTAAATAGTTACAGAATTAACTGGATCTATCCGAAAATTCAATGTTTTCAGCCTCCATACTAAATGTATGCCAGCCACACAATATTAAAAGTGTTATAGATCACTTATCGTTTCCACCCTGTATAATACAAATAGACTTATATTATTAAAATATTGCAATATTATTACTTACATAATATTAAACATAATTTTTACTATTATAAAGCCAGTTAAAAATTCCCTGAGCCAAATAAACTCAGTAAAGTTTTATTTATACTTCCTGCATAACAACAGACTACTCTTTTAAACTACCACTATTCTCACTCTCAATCCTCGTTCCTCATTCATCCCTTTCGTTTCCTCCATAGACCAATCATTCCTCATCATTCAGCATTCAAATCATAAATTATCTTTCATCACTCATCTTACTATTCCGTTACACACAAAAGTCGTTAATCCTATATAAATATTGCTCTTCTTATTGTTGAACTGTGAATCTGATGTTTTATTTTATTTTCAGATTCGTCCTTCAGATCTTCTTTGCCATAGATACTATCAGAGAGCACGAATTACTACAGTTGGTGCTTATTTAATGAAGCTGAGGACCGGTGATTCAGATGACAGAATAGCTACATTACTTGGCATTTCAAGGAGTACTCTTACAAAATATGTAATGAAAGCACGCAGAGGAACATTTCGTACCAGCAAATTTAGGGTTACAACATATTAGTAGAGAGGAAGTAGCCCAAAGAAACCTTTATGTTCCAGTCTCTTTTCGGGAAGCCAGGAAACGATTTACCACAAAGAAAGGCTATTGTCATCATGGATGGTACATACATACATTTATGTGCAAAAAAGTAGCAATTATGCATACCAAAAAAAAAACTTATTCCCTATACAAATATCGGAATCTCGTTAAACCATTTATGGTACTTTGTTGTGATGGCGACATCATTGATGTATTGGGCCCATATTTAATAGAAAATGTAGAACATGACCATTAATAAATAATAAGTACCTACATACGTATTTTCATTTATACCTACATAACTGCCTACTTACCCTTGGGTCGGAATAAAGATATTTTTGGATTTAAATGTAAGTAAAATATATTAACTTCTTTTTAAAAAATGTTTGGCTTTTCCGTACCTAGGCATTCCTATTTTTCCAATACGCAAAGTTCTATTTGCTGCTATTCATACGGTTTGACAAAGGTGTTCTTTATCGATCTACAATTTAAAGTGTAATTAAGACGTCTCTCCTACATAATTATCTATACCTACTTATAATAAATCTGTAGAGAGGTCAATTCTGTACATGAAATATAATTTTCAAAATAACTATCAGGGGGTGATACTGATGCCAAAAATGCAATCAGTAAAATTTTTGTCTGTCTGTCTGTCCGTCTGTATGTTCCTTATAGAAACAAAAACTACTAGACGGATTTTAACGAAACTTGGTACAATTATTCTTCATACTCCTGGGCAGGTTATAGTATACTTAGGAATTCTCACGGGAACAGGAATTAGCGGGAAAATCCTTTTGTATGAAAAATCTAAACCGCTTAAGTTAGACGCTTTAAATTTCGCACGTAGGTACTTTAGTAAACTAATTCCCACGGGAACGGGAATTCGCATTATTATACATATAATTCTTGACAATAAATAGTTTTATTAGCAACTAGCGGCCGCCCGCGACTTCGTACGCGTGGATCCCGTTTTACCCCCTTCATCTATCTTACGCGGTTTAGATTTTTTCGTTCAAATGTTTTTTCCCGTTCACGTGGGAATTTTGCAATATCCTGTTGTAACTAAGCTTTAAGTTTATTAAGATACCTACATGTCAAATTTCAAGCGTCTAACTAAAGCGGTTTAGATTTTTCATACAAAGGGATTTTCCCACGAATTCCAGTTCCCGTGGGAATTAGTTTACTAAAGTACCTACGTGCGAAATTTAAACCGTCTAACTTAAGCGGTTTAGATTTTTCATACAAAAGGATTTTCCCGCTAATTCCTGTTCCCGTGGGAATTCCTAAGTATACTATAACCTGCCCAGGAGTATGAAGAATAATTGTACCAAGTTTCGTTAAAATCCGTCGAGTAGTTTTTGTTTCTATAAGGAACATACAGACAGACAGACAGACAAAAATTTTACTGATTGCATTTTTGGCATCAGTATCACCCCCTGATAGTTATTTTGAAAATATATTTCATGTACAGAGTTGACCTCTCTACAGATTTATTATAAGTACCTATAGAAGATAGAAAATGGAAATGTACTTCTGTTATGCTAATAACCTCAAAATCTGAAGCATTTTTCCTATTGTAACGAATCTCCCGCTTATCCGTGCTTTAAGTATCTACACTAATATTATAAAGAGGAAAACTTTGTTTGTTTGGTTGTAATGAATAGACTCAAAAACTATTGGACCGTTTTTATTAAATTCTTTCACCATTCGAAAGCTACATTATCCACGAGTAACAGGCTAAATTTTATTTTGGAAAATAATAGGGTTCCGTAAAATATGTAGGTACCTAATGTAGGCCACGCGCGCGAAGCCGCGAGCGAAAAGCTAGTGGAGTATAAGGTGACAATCGTTAAGTAATTTCACATATAAAAATCATTATTTCATTGCTTGGGGGTCTTGGGGCGAACGATGTATGGACGCAGAACAATATCCTTTATTTTCAAATTTAAGCAAAAAGCATTCTGTGGTTATAAAATACCTATGCTTATTTGCACCTAGTTTATCAATCACCATGTTAATTCCATGCTTTCTATCCAGTCGACTGCTCTAACGACAAGGGTGGGCAGTCGTTGAGATGACAGCGCGAAAATCGTCGGCATCCACTAATTATGACCCTTATGTACCACTATATTGACAAAGTTCTCCGTCTTCGTACGCGATATTGGAAATTTGGCATCTACCATCGGCTGATCTGACATTAGGCGTAGTCTGGCTTTGATATTCAATTTTCAACTGTATTACCTTGACAATCAGTTCAAAATTGATTACTAGAAAATTATTTGACAGACGATTTCTACTCTCGACAAATGCGTTTGAATTAGCCCACTGATTACTATATAGAATTAAAGTACTCGTCAATACAAAACGAACGAACCGAAACTCGATGGATTTAAGTCGTTTTATTATAGAGTTCCTATGGCCACCTTCCAGCTCCATCATCAGATTAGCTCCATGTCATCATAATATTGCATGGTCATCCAAATCACATGTGTTTGCGAAATTTCAGCTTAATCGGTTGCCTGGAAGTGGGTCTTAATTCAGCTTGCAAGATTCCACCCATACAAATATGAGCCAGTCACTGTAATATGACGTCACGCGCATAAAATGGCGAGCCGGCCGCCGCGCGCACTTTTAACACTACAAGGCTCAATTTTTTTTTAGTGCGCGAAAAAAATATATTGGTTGTAATTAGTGATGAGAAGATAGGAAAAACTTATAAAAATAAAAATAAAATCATATTTTACTGAAAAATCAACTTTTTATTTTAGTTCCACATATGGTACTCTGAGCCCTAACTATAATTTTTGGTTTTAATAATTAAAATTATTATTCTTAATAAAATGAAATAACTATTATCTATTTAACTTTTTTATATATTGCAATTTATAATAAACATAATCATATGAATAATATCATAAATTTGTTATTTTTTATTGATGAAAAGATCTAAAACAATAATAATTATTATATTCATTTAGGAAAAGTTCTACTCGACATTTGAGATCAGGAAGTTTTACTTTGCAACCAGGATATTTGCATCGTTGTCTTTTTTTACCCCAAATAGGAAATGCTCAAACCCATCACGTCTGACATCACGAGTAGGTAGTATTGATGTACTTGGCTCCAGGTCACCCAAAGGGCGATGGAGCGTGCTATACTCGGAGTTTCCCTGCGTGATCGAATCAGAAATGAGGAGATCCGTAGGAGAACCAGAGTGACTGACACAGCCCGTAGAATCGAGTGGCAGTGCGCGGGGCACATAGCTCGTAGAGCTGATGGCCACTGGGGCAGGAAAGTTCTTGAGTGGCGACCACGAGCCGGTAGACGAAGCGTGGGTAGCCTCCCACTAGGTGGACCGACGATCTGGTGAAGGTCGCGGGAGGTACCTGGATGCGAGCGGCACAGGACCGGTCTTCGTGGAAATTCTTGGGGGATGTCTTTGTCCAGCAGTGCAGTCCAGAGTGTAAAAAGTTTTGGATGGACTGATTTTTTTCGATGTCATCATCACTTTCAGCGTCAGAAAAATCTTGTTCATCTTCACTCTCAGAATGTATATTTAAGAAACGCTCAATTTCTCCATTGCGCAATCTTCTTCGCGACATTATCTGCAATAAAATCAAAATATTCATATGGTAAGTTGTCGTAAGTACGTAAGTAAAAACGGACACTAAAGCTCAACGTACCGTATGTGGAACTACAATAAAAATGTGATTTACTAATACGTTTACTCTTGTAATAAAAAATACAACTTACCTCTGCAAAATATACACTTCTTTATAACACAGAGTATTTTTTTTCTAATCAAAACTGTTCAGTAACTATTTTTTATTTATTTTTGAATTCAGACAAACGACTAACTTGTCACTTTCATTCAAATTTTACACTGAGTGCACTACAACCAAAACACGAACGACATCTTTAGGTAAAACTTCGTATTACTACATTGCTAAATGTCAGTAGCTTCTAATAAGATGCAAAAGATGTCGCTACTAATAGTTTTGTAGCTATAGGAACGATTAAAGTCGGTGTTCCACAAATGGAACTGGGTGCCTTGTAGGGTTAAAATTCAATATCTTGGAAACTAATTGACGTATCGAAATAATTCTTTCACGTGTATTTTTTATTTTTAACAGAGAATACAGAAAGCTAAAAAACAAAATTAGTGAACATTCTTCATTATGACGTAAACTTACCCCATTTTCCTTTCTCAAAATTTTGTATCGCTCGTCTTACAGCCAACCCTTCGTTCAAATGGTTTAAGGACTCATAATCTGTGCAAATTGGATATAAATCAAGCTACACTTTGTGGGTGTCAGATATACAGGGTGGAAACGTTAAGTGATCTCACTCGATTATTTCTAAACTATACAAAATATCGAAAAACTGATTGCTGATCCTGAAAGTGCTTTACAAACTCTTTCAAACGGTACCAATAATAGGTTACAGAATAAACTGGAACTATTCGAAAATTCAATGTTTCTAGCTTCCATACTAAATGTATGCCAGCCACACAATATTAGAAGTGTAATTTATTTTTTGTTTAATAATAAACTTAAAATGTCGGTTAAATAAACTCGTAACTTGCATCTTATTTAAAATTATTTGTGGAAAACATTGGTATTAGGTTTTACTTGCTATAATATTATCAAGAGATGAGTGCCATGACTGTGATAGTACTAAATGTATGGAAGATGGAAACATTGAATTTTTGGATGGATCCAATTTATTTTGTAAGCTATTGTTGACACCGTTGGATAGAGCTCGTGAAGCACTTTTAGGATTAGTAACTAGTTTTGCGATATCTTGTGTAGTTTTTAATATTATTTAACTTTACCAAATGTATGGAAGCTGGAAACATTGAATTTTCGGATAGTTCCAGTTTATTCTGTAACCTATTATTGATACCGTTTGAAAGAGCTCGTGAAGCACTTTCAGGATCAGCAACCAGTTTTTCGATATCTTGTATAGTTTAGAAATAATCGAGTGAGATCACTTATCGTTTCCACCCTGTAGATAAATGGAGGGTTCATCTCGGTGATAAATCGATCCAGATAATCGCTGCAAGTTTGAATATCGATTTGATTTATTGAAAACCATTTCGATATATTTATGACCGATCGTGGACAATGTTACCGTGTCTACTTCAAATGAAGACGGTACTACCGTAATAGATTTTAGTAAGCTAACTGGAGTATAGATGGCGTGTGAAACGGTAACTCTAATTTGCATTTTTTGGGCTTCATTTTCAGGGATGTCAAAAGATAATTCTGTAAGTTTTTTTGTATTTCTAACACTCGTAAAATTTCCTCAACAATTTTGAGTCAAATAGACTAGAAATAGTTCAAATAGTATTTTAGAAATAAATAAAGCAAGTTTCAGTACTTAGTAATAACTAACTTAACTTTTGGATTACAGTAACAGTATACTGTAAAAAATACAATCATTCAATTTAAATCTACTGTAATTGGTTATTTAATGTAAGCCAAACATTTTAACCAATATTATACCGAGAAATGTGTTTATTATGTATTATTCCAATGAAACAGGTATTGATAAATTTCCAAAACATACAACCAAATAATAACAATTACAAATGCTTCAAATTACTAGATACTGATGTTCAAATAATTGGAATTTGTTGAAATATTCAGTTAAATGCGAAGGCATTTATTAACGTTTCAATTCGACTATTCAAATACAAAGCTTACAATGCCAATCGGCATTCTACTGCATATTTCAATAGAACTAATATTAGATAACATATAATTAGTAGAGAAACAGCACAGTGATGTGGAACAGTGATTGAAATACTACGTGACTGTCATGCGGTAATTTATTACGGCCGAAATGAACGTCAATTTCGGTGGTAAATTTTGTGGTTAAAATAGTAAATAGTTAGTAGATACTTGTTGCTAATTGTTAAGTATTGTGTATTCGTTGTTTGAACTACTTAGTAGGCTTCTAATCGAAGTCATTATGATGGAAAAAATAGTTCACTCTAATTAGTACAAACACTTTGGCATAAAAATAAACTTTTACATCTTAGAATAACGGTTAATTTGTCACTCCTGGCAACCTTCGAGAGCAAAGACGCATATAATCATGTACGAGTATCAGGTATATGCAGCTGTGTGCTTACCATAAGGTTATACCGTATACGTTAGACTAGCGACTGCTTAAAAAAAATATGTACATTAAAATGTATGACAAATTGTACAGCGCCCCTAGCTGCTTCTTTCATCATGAACTAAAATATTCATTTTTTTGACGCACTCGCTAGCGAGCACACCTAACGTAAACTCATGGTAAGGACACTGAATGCAAACTATAACTGATGTATTGCTATTCACCTATCGATGTTGGGCGGTTTTAGAATTGAATCATTCAGACAGGATTGACTGGATGGATTGACGTATCGGATAACTGCCCGACGTGCGGTGGGTGGATTGTCGATAGTATCAATTGCACAGGTGTGTGGTTCCAGCTAATAGCTTGAGGCAATTTTGCTAACATAAGCCGACTAAAACAATATTTGTATGATCTAGGTTACCTATCATTTGCGCGCGGTAAAGATTCTGTGATACCGCAAAGATAAGAAATGCAAAATAAAATAAACCCCCACTAAGATAAAAAGTCATTTTTTATGCAGATTAACCGCAATCGCATTGATTTTAAGTGAGACATGCTGTCTAGGATGTGAACTTCTAAATATAAATAACTCAAAGGTGACTGATTGACTGACTGGCGTAGTGATCTATCAACGCATAGCCCAAACCACTGGACGGATCGGGCTGAAATTTGGCATGCAGGTAGATGTTATGACGTAGGTATCCGCTAAGAAAGGATCTTACGAAACTCCACCCCTAACGGGGTAAAAAAGGATCCACGCGTACGAAGTCGCGGGCGGCCGCTAGTGTGAAATGTGATTATCAGGCCTCCCAACCCATCTAGCCATAGGTTCTGAAGGCCAAATCCTCCATTTGCCTCCGATCAATTATTGAGAGAGAGTCATCCCCCTGCAGTGAAGATTAAAATAAATGATCTGATGATGATGATGATAAACTCACTCACAGCTAATCTCTAAATGCTACTCATCGCAGTTCATCAAGTTAATTGTAAAACTCTATAACTCAAGCTCAACCACCATAAATCTACCTCAAACCAATCAATTCTAACGTGTACACTCGTTACAAGCGCTTATGCTAATGCGTGTGGCTGCAGCATTTGCATTAAGGCACAGTTACACTATACGCGATTCATCGATTCAGATAGTGTAAACACGCAGTTCAGTTCGTTTCGCAGTGCGTCGCCCATACTTCCGTGCGCGTGTTCGATCTTCTGTTCGATCAAGTTCGTGCATAGTGTAACCGCGCCATTACAAACAACAGCATAATATCAAGGTTAACATTGTGGTCTTATGTGGCGGTAATAGAGGCGAATTTGCAATAATAATAGCCTGAAGTGTACTGTACATCGTTGGAATGGATCCAATGATCGATAAACCATGAAATCTGAATGTTATGCATGTCATTGTAATAAAGATAGTATTTAATGTATAATTATGATACAATACACTAGGTACTTTAATTAACAAAGTTGTATGATAAACAAGGATTTTTTTTTTATTGGATGTAATACCTAAATAATGAATTAATATCTCATTGACCCACATCACAATTATTCTGGGTTGCACCATCTTACTTTAACTTTGACAAACGTCAAAAATCTGTCAAACTCCATACAAAAAGCACCGGTCATCGTTATAGTTACGGTCAAAGTTAGGTGGTGCAACTCACTCTTAGTACCTAATTGTTTATTTTTCGTACATAAATAAGTAATACATACGCACAGATTTTGTATTGACTAGCTTATAAGAAAACTGACATTCATACAACTTATTTTCCATTAATTTTCCTGCATAACACTTAATTTTTTGGATGACATTTTAACGACATGTTGATCTTGTATATTTGCATTAACTAGTACATTTAGAATTATACAAAAAGAATAACTACAATCCCTGGTTTGTCAATTGTCATCCCAAAAGGCTCAGACCGCCATCCGCACATTCGGTGACCTAGTTTCAGCAGCTGTCACTGCGGTAGGCAAAAATACCGCGGCTCGGTGCAAATAAAATATTATTTGAGGACCTTGGGGTGACCAATGTGTAGTTTTAATGTGAGACAAGCAGGATTGTGGGTAAAATGTATGGTTTTATTAATTTTTAAGTGGTGTACTAAGCCAAACAAGGACAAAATGGTATGCAAGATCGTAAAAAATTGTGTGGTGTCTAATACCTATGGGTTTAGATTACCACACGAATGCAATGTATGTGAATGTTAGCCATAGCAATTTCTTTTTCAACCGACTTCAAAAAAGGAGGAGGTTCTCAATTCGACCCGTATGTTTTTTTTTTTTTTTTTTTTCTATGTTTGTTACGCGATAACTCCGCCAATTATGAACCGATTTGAACAAATCTTTTTTCGGCGTATAGGTAATACCTCAAGGGTGGTCCCATTTAAATTTAATAATAGAAAAAACAACCCCCATGGGTGGAAAATTGGGGATGAACTTTTTTATACGCAATATCTCCGCCGATTATAAATCAATTTAAACGATTATTTTTTTGTTGAATAGGTATTATCAAAAGGATGGTTTCATGCGAATTTGAAGAAAATATTTCACCCCCAAGGGTGGAAAATTGGGGATGAACTTTTTTATACGCAATATTTTTAATTTTTAGTTTTTTTTTTGTGTTCACGCATTTGAAGTCGGTTTTATTTTTTTAAAAAGTTAATTATTAGTAAAAAAAGTCATAAAAGTCATTTATTTTCTGCAGAGAGGCTTAAAAACTTTCGCTTTGCCGATAGTGTGTTGTGAGTGACACATGAGTTTGATTAAAGTTGAAACACGATTATTTATTTAAAGTACTTCGAAATGTCGCGTCGGTAAGTTGTATTGTACATTTAACTTTTGTGTAAATTCCTGATAATTCTCCTGTATTCTTATCTTACACAACTATCCTGCCAAAGCCTGGCCGCCCTAGCAATGCGGAAGTCGCCGCGGCGCGTATTAATACGCGTGCCTACCCGCGTACACTCGCGAGTGAATTTAAATGCTGCTATTTCCGCGATGAGATTTTAACTTGAAAGATAAATGCGTAAAAAACCTGGTAAATGTTAAAATAGCGATAGGTGAGCTTAGGAGTCATTGTCATAAGTACAAACAACAACAGCGTTTAACTTGAAGCACTGTAGATTGAACATTAGAATTCAACTAGCCTATATGATAAGTGGCAAGTAATGTGGGGCTTATACTTGCCCTGAATAGATACTATCTAAGTAACTCCCAAGCTAAGCCAATGAACCTAGAAAACTGAATCTTTTACAAGTGCTGTTTTCGAAACAGGAATAAGAAAGGATGTTTTCAATGAGGGGTAAAAAGAGTGTTAAAAGTTTATGTGTAGAAGTCAATTCTTTGTTCTTTTGTCTCTAGGCTAATCTAATAAGACGAAACTTTATTTATTTGATATTTTGTCTGTCTGTCTGTATGTCTGCCTGTCAAATTGGACAATCAAATCGGACAATTCAGACAGCGCCATCTAGCCCCAAAGAAAGTAATTTATATGCTTGTCTTAAGGGTACTAGCTTAACGGATATACTACTTATACTTATTAATTACAGAAATTAAAATTCATCATTTCAATTTCCGCCCGGCAGGGAATCGAACCCGGGGCCTCTAGGCATAGCAGTCCGTTTTGAACTACTACACCAAACGGCCGAGTTAAATGCTTTTTTTGTTTATGTAATTCGTTCACCCCGGTTTACGGTGAAAAATTGCGGGTGTTACACAAACGCCATGACAACGCTCGTATGAATCTTACTGCGGACGTGTTTGGAATAAACAACCTTTTTGTTAAATGAACAGGCAAAAAAATAGGCTTAAGCTGAATTTGAAGGGCAGAAAACTCTTTATTGAACAGAAATAGATTTTAGGAAACTTGTAAACACTTGAAGGTTCCCTTGAGGTCTTTTAAAGAATCACATCTTTTCTAAATTATAAGGGAAAAGGAAGGGTATCACCTAATGATCATCAATATCATCATTTCAGCCATAGGACGTCCACTGCTGTAATACTCGTACACAAATTATTATAATTTAAACCCTTAATTAAAAAACCGTAACTAAAAAATAGTTTAACATTTTGATGCGAGGTACTGTAGGTTTATTTATTTATTGGGGCATACCAACAACATTACATACAAAGTAATTACATAAAAATCTTACTTAAAGAAGTTTAGTATGTATGCATGCCAATAACAGGTAGATAGTCGGTATTATGATAAATGGATTTGAAACGTTCATATTCGCTCACCGTTACAACACTCTCGAAGCAATCCCACTAACGAGTCGCAGCGTTAACGCAACGATAACGCACCGCTTCAGTATTAATCTGCAGATGGAAGTTCTAAATTGCTTTCAGTTCAAACGCTGTTGCAAAACGAGATGGGAATCAAAGTAACACAATTGATACCTAGTGCCTAGTGACAGTGTGTTAGCAATGAACTTAATGTGACACAGCTAGTGTTACATTAAAGTAAGGTTATAAAATAATGTAGGAGTAAAAATTTACAACAAAAATTCGTATCGTTGCGTAAACAGAAATACACTAAACATATAATAGGTCCATTGCAAACACATTTCTAATTTGAATCTTCGAAACTTTTGCAAATGTTTGCAAGTTATAATTTTATTAACCGTCCGCCAGCGGCTTCACCCGCGTGGAATTTTGTCTGTCACATAAAAAATTTATCGCGCGTCCCTGTTTCAAAAACCGGGATAAAAACTATCCTATGTCCTTTCCCGGGATTCAAACTATCTCTATGCCAAACATCGAAATCGCTTCAGTGGTTTAGGCGTAAAAGCAAGACAGGCAGACAGACAGAGTTACTTTCGCTTTTATAATATTAGTATTGACATTTCTAATTTGAATCTACTAAACTTTTGCTAATTTTGCAAATTATAATTTTATTTACCTATCTATGCGAAGACCAGACGTAGGACGACTACGGAAAACTTTTAAGACATACGCCCGTATTCACAAATGATACTTGCGTGAAGCAGCAAATCGAACGCACAGCATTGAATAGAGCTCTGTGATTGGTTCGTAGGTCACCCTGTGCGTCCACGCGCACTGTGTGACCTCACAGTAATGTTTGTGAATACGTTATTTCCCAAATATTACAGCAGAGTAACCTTGAACGCCAGCAGGCAAACTCACCGGAAGTATCGGAGCCTAACGACTTTTTAACGACTAGCGCGAGCTTATACCAAACGTCTTAACGGTGCCAAATGTTAATAGGTTTGTGAGTATTTTTGTTATTTAGTTCGTCACTGACGTAGGTAGATTTTCGTAGTATACTTGTTACTTCGATAGTGAGTGTAGTGGAAGTTTATAAATGAAAAGAGTGGACTGTATAAAATTAATTGTCTATTCGGTATAAATTTACAATACTATCGAGACCGTTTAGTGCAAAGTCGTTGAAGAGAGTGAGTCAGGATCGTCTTCTTCGATGTTCGCTCGCGAACCAAACATTGCTCGTTCGTTCGCCGAACCACGCCGAACGCTCGCCGCTCCCTCCGGTCACGCCGCCCGCCGCGGGCAATGTCCGTGAGTAGACATTACTTATGAACTTATGAACTAGTTCACTAGATGATTGACCAAACAACCACTTAATTAGACTGTAAACTAAGGCCATTTCATATTAACTTTAACAAATAAATAAATAAATAATATAAACCTGTGTAATATAAATAAATAAATGTCAAATATCTGTCCATACAAAAACACTGGTTGTTGTTATAGTTACGGTTAAAGTTAGGTGGTTCAACTTAGCCTTAATAATTTAACTGAGCTGTTTCAGCGAACAAAAACTTCAAGATGTAAGAACAAAAGAAAAAACAAAAAGAGCAGAAACAAAATCCCGACCCATTATTTAACTTTAACACCAGAGAAGTAGAAAGATAAATTCTCTTTCAAAACTATTGAACAGAACAAACTTTTAAGTGGTGGAATAAAAATAGCGAAACTATAAATTATTTCCACTTTCTATGCACATTTCGCGGCAGATTTGAAATGTATGACAATAGAAATCCAACTTTATGCTGTGGTGTTAAAGTATAAGTTGGGAATACAGATGTGCAAGTTTTCTCTATGAAAATTTTTGTACTAACGTCAATATTTGTATTCAGTGGGGAACTGGGAGTCTGCTTGCTATTTGTCAACTGTTCTTTTCTTCTACGAATATCTTTTCTTTTATTACTTTTACGCGTAGACGAGTTCACAACTTCTAAGATGGATGAAGTTTGTGTTTTAATTCAGTAATTATGTACGAAGATCCTTACCCCAAAAAAATTAAACGCGCGTTGAATACTACTTAGTTTAAAATAAGTTAAACTAGTGTCCAAGGCGCATTTAAATTTTTGTTGTAAGGGGGTAAGTGTCTACAATTCGTAAAATACGTAAACACAGATATTACAGTTAGATTAAAAAAATGTGTTACTTTTATTAAAACAATGTTGTAGATTAAGAACTCAATCTCATTGAATATGCTCACTCACTTGTGGGCATCTTTGCACAGCAATTGAGGACCCATTAGAATATAAAAATAAATATTAAAAGTACTTAACTACATACTCCATCAAAGTAAAATAAATATTTTTAAGGGCACATTTAAATGCTCGGTTGTTTAGTGGATTCACCATAATCAAAATAGCAATAGCCCACCCCTAGTAACAATCATTATTAAATTTGCCTAATCCCACCAGTAATAATATGATAATGCTCGTTACAATATCCGCTCCGCTCCGCTTATCTGTTCCGCAAACAACTGGATGATCAATTAATTAATAGGTACTGGAGGAGACAAAAGTTGGTTAGAACAATAGAATTTACAATTTAGAAACAATAGAGGTAAATTAGAAGAAAGCTCTTCCTTACTCGGCGCGTAATTTCGCGCGCATTATGAAAAGTTTCAAGTTAACCTTTAAATTTTATTGACATTAATTTTCACTATGGGTGCACCATCTTACTTTGACTATAACGAACGTCAAAAGTCTGTCAAACTCCATACAAAATCACCGGTTAAAGTTATAAGTTACGGTCAAAGTTAAGGTGACTTATATTTTATCATTCTTAATATTTTATCATAAGTAATAGGACAACGAACTAAATAATTTTGATTTGAAACTATCTTAAAATTGTATAGTCAAAACCAGCTGTGTGAAAGCATTAATTAGAAAAAAAATCTTCCTAAAATTCGAGCCTAAATTCATGTTTCTAAGCAGTAGCTCCCAAAATTAATTAATTTAAGCCAGGATAATTTGAAACTGTCTTGTCTGTGTTTTGTTAATGCCTAACTTCAGTTAATCAAGATATTTTGTTAAGTTTCTCTGTTAATAGAGAGATACATTTAATTTACAGAAAGTGTTAGCAAGCAAATAAGTACTTACTAAAAGAAAGAAAAAGCATTTTGTAAAATATACTTTGTTACTAATTTAGGAATAGCGCTTACTTTAAAAGCTAGAAATTGTGTTTTCATAAATTACAAACTAAAACTGTTTTTTGTCAAAGTAAAACTATAATAATACATGCGTATAAAATTTGAGAGTTGTCCTCCATTTCCCTAGGATCCTATCATCAGATCCTGACGTTTTGTGACAATGGGAACAAAACGGATTTTGAAAATCGGTTCATAATTGACGGAGTAATTGGTGAGCTATAAAAATACATACATATCGAACATAGAACCTCATACTTTTTTCAAGTCGGTTAAAAATAATAAAGCTTCGACATTCTGCCCCTTAAAATTAAATAGTCTTTGACGGCGGTTGCCATGGTGACGGCGTCAATACGCCAACAGCGCTACGGCGTTATACCAAACTAAGACAACGCTTCTTCTCTTGTTAGTTCACGTCTCCAAGGATAGATGGCGCTCTTAGGCAAAAGTTAGTTTGCCGCTCTTTGCTCGTAGCAAAGTTTGCATGGAAGTAGTTTGTTAACATTAAAGACATTTTACATTTTCATAGAAAAGTTCAAATCGAGTTGTAGGAATAATAATTTTTCGTCTTTCGTCGTGTTCGAAATCGTTGGGGGAGGCAGTGTACGTCCTATGGCTGTTAGATGATGATGATGATGATGATTTATACCTAACTAGCGGCCGCCCGCGACTTCGTACGCGTGGATCCCGTTTTACCCCCTTTTCCCGAATTTTCTTTGCTATAAACCTCACGGAGCCCGAGACCTTTCCAACGAATGCAAAACCGTGGAAATCGGTTCGTGCGTTCTGGAGTTATAGCGTCAGGGAGGAAAACCCGACTTATTTTTATATAGTAGATTAGCTTTAATACTGACCAGTAAATTAAAATGCAGAAGTAATTTTTTTGAGATTTTGAATTTGGTCCGAACTGAACTAGGTTTTCTGTACATTATCTAAATAAGAACCTCCTTCTTTTTTGAAGTCGGTTAATAACGGCTATCTATACCTCTCATCTAACAGAAGGTTAAAACAAAACTTCTGGGTTAATGTTTCAGCTGTAAAACTTAACGGCACTAAACTCTTTTGAGTCAAAGTAGCCAAGTTAGTTAAAAGTTGATTAAGTTAAAATGGTCGTTAACTTTAAAAGTATAAGGGTACTTTAAAACTAGGTAAGTTCTTTGTAAAGTAGATTGTTATTTTCTGGGGGCACGGCAGTGCCCCCACCAAGTCGAGCAAAAAAGCGGCACGGCCGTACCATCCTTTTCTCGAAGCAATTCAGGCCATTTTCGACCGCCTGTAACTTCGTTGTGGATAAAACTAGAAGGCTGAATTTTCATTAGCTATGCAGGCATTGTAAAGACACGGTATATTTAAAATTTCATTCAATTTGAACCAGTAGTTTAAGAATTATAACGGGTCAAAGTTACTTAATTTTGTCACTCACTGACTGACTCACTGACTCACTGACTCACCGATCATCAAAACTCTAAGGCACTTCTAGCAGACCTAGAAGCTTCAAATTTGGAATATAAGTAGTGTTTGGTGTATGAATCAAGGAAAAACTTAAATATTTGGGGGCACGGTAGTGCAACCGCCAAGTCGAGTAAAATTTTTCAATTTCGGTCCAGTTTTCTAGATACATAACTGCTGTCTACAAAATACAAAAAGAAATGAGATCCCATCAAAAACAATACTTGTCAAAAAAACCAAGTCTCGCAACTCAGTTGTTCTACGGTAAAAAGTTGTGAGATCCATGTAATACCAAGTCCAGGCCAGGAAATCTTTAACGTTTTACATAAATATATTGACTTGGCCATCGCATGAAAACACGTGTAAATTAAATTATTTAGTGCGATGGCCAAGTCAATAATTTATGTAAAACGTTAAAGATTTCCTGGCCTGGACTTGGTATTACATGGATCTCACAACTTTTTACCGTAGAACAACTGAGTTGCGAGACTTGGTTTTTTTGACAAGTATTGTTTTTGATGGGATAAATAATTATCTGTATACTAATATGTATTATAGAGAGGAAATATTTGTATGTTTGTAACGAATAAACCCAAAAACTATTGGACCGATTTGAAAAATTCTTTCACCATTGAATCCAAATAATTTTTGCTCATTATTTAAAAGATCGTCTATTAATTGATCTGTCCATGATAAGTTAATAGGTTAACTGAGTCATTAAAAATAATAGCAGTAACAGTAGCAGTAAGCAGTAATAAGCAGTAACGTATCAATTTTCAACCGACTTCAAAAAAGGAGGAGGTTCTCAATTCGACCCGTATGTTTTTTTTTTTTTCTATGTTTGTTACGCGATAACTCCGCCAATTATGAACCGATTTGAACAAATCTTTTTTCGGCGTATAGGTAATACCTCAAGGGTGGTCCCATTTAAATTTAATAATAGGAAAAACAACCCCCAAGGGTGGAAAATTGGGGATGAACTTTTTTATACGCAATATCTCCGCCGATTATAAATCAATTTGGACGATTATTTTTTTGTTGAATAGGTATTATCAAAAGGGTGGTTTCATGCGAATTTGAAGAAAATATTTCACCCCCAAGGGTGGAAAATTGGGGATGAACTTTTTTATACGCAATATTTTTAATTTTTAGTTTTTTTTGTGTTCACGCATTAATTTGAAGTCGGTTTTATTTTTTTAAAAAGTTAATTATCAAAACTATGCATGTTGTGTCTTAAAATTTACGTAGCAATGCTTATAAATTACTAGCTTTCCGCCCGCGGCTTCGCCCGCGTGGAATATTGTCTGTCACAGAAAAACTTTATCGCGCGCGTCCCTGTTTCAAAAACCGGGATAAAATCTATCCTATGTCCCTTCCCGGGACTCGAACTATCTCTATGCCAAATTTCATCAAGATCGGTTCAGTGGTTTAGGCGTGAAAGCGAGACAGACAGACAGACAGAGTTACTTTCGCATTTACAATATTAGTATAGATTACTTTTAAGAAAAAATCTAATGTGTAGGTCTGTAGGTACAGACAACGGCAGATCTTACTGCGCTCTTACACTATCTAGTAGTACATCGACACTAATATTATAAAGAGGAACGATTTGACTGATAGTTTGTTTTCTAAGGTTTGTTTGCATTGAATTTGAATAGGCTCCGAAACTACTGAACCTATTTGAAAAATTCTTTCCCCATTAGAATCCTACGTTATTTCTGACTAGCTTTTGCCCGCGGCTTCACCCGCGTGAAATTTAGTGCCACAGATGGGCATAAATTATAGCCTATGTGTTAATCTGGGTTACAAATAATAATACTGTAAAGTTTCAACCAAATCCGTTTAGTAGTTTTTGCCTGAAAGAGTAACAAACATCCACACAAACTTTCGCCTTTATAATATTAGTAGGATGACCATAAGTAGGCAGTACGTTTACCGGGACAGCTAGTAGTTACAATTTTGCAACAAAAAATGTGTTGATGTTCGGTCCTCTGTACTGTCATTCTATTAATTTTAAATCCACCTGATACCTCCAAGAACAAATCTCATTAAAACGGACCTCTCAACATCGACCGCTAAGTGGCGGTGCGAAAGAAATTTATGCCAATGAGGAAAAAGGCCGGATTATAAAGGCATCAATTATCGAGGTAGCTATTAGACTGCTAAGCCGATTGCCCGGATATTGGTACAGTTCATCGAGATTGCTATGAGACTTAAAGTTTTGCGTTTTATTGCCGCAGATAAAGCAATACTGAGATAGAGCCTTTGTGAGATTAAGTATTGTGAACTTCTTGTAGAATTGATATTGAAATGCAAATGTTTTTATTTGTTTTTCATTTGATAACGTCATCTGAATTAATTACTACGACAAAAAATACAAAACCATCTGTTTGAACTGTACATAATTTACGAGTATGTACTTAATCATCATCATCATCATTTCGTTAGCTGCTAGATAACTTTTTGCAATACAGCCTAATCAATCCAAAAAATTTAAGATTTATTATCTTCTTGAAGTTATCAAACCATTGGACTTCTTTAAATAATGAGAATGTGAATAAGTGACATAAAAAATAGATCTTTTTAATTTTTTTACTTGTATGCGTCTGTGAATACAGTGTTGAATAACTAGGTATACCTACTATTTCTGAATGTCTTCCCTGTCCCTTAAAATTCACAACACATTGTTAGCTAAATACTTCACTGCTGTAATTAAATCAATATGAAAACTTTTCGTTTCTTTGTTCCAGTTGTTAAGGACTAGGAAGTAAGCAAGATGGCGGCGTTCGTAGCAAAGCAAATGGTGGGCAACAAACTAAGCGCCGTTAAAGGTAAGATTTTGATATTTTCTTTAGGAGTAAGTCAACACAATGTTCAAATATATTAATAACGGGACTATTCCCACCTCTCGTTCCCACTGCTGCAACTCCTAAGTAGCTAGGATCTATAGTTTGACGGAAAGTAGGTAATATCTAAACCGTAGAAGGCCAAGTGTGTAGCAGGAAAAAATCTGTCTTTTAACTCGCAACAGAATTCATCCGGAGAAAATAGGAGTCACCGTAAAAATGTTGTCACCTGAAAATCTAAGACAGGATCTTTGGGTAAAAATTATAGGCCAATTCTCTCACTATGTGACCTAATTGGTCGGGTATAAGAGTAGTAAGAATTTTGTTCTTAGTAATATCAGTATGTTTCTGTAACCAGTTTCAGGTAAATTTTCCGGAAAATCTCAAATATCTTTTACCTTTCGACACAAAATTCGTCTTCCAAACGCCTCAAACGCCAAACTTTGAGCCCCCAGAAACACTAAATTGGTTAAATCGCCCAAAACCACGATTGCCCCAATGACCGCCACATTCCAACTGCAAAAATGACCACCTACCGTGACACCGCGTCAATTTACAAATCGTATTTAACAAAGTTGGTTTCCCAAGCGATTATCGCTCAAGTTGTATCGTTTACGGTTCATTATACAGGTGCAACAAAAGTCGCGTCGACAGTCGCTTAACGACCCCGTGCCTTATTCTTATTGGGCCAATAAGCGAGTATTATGATACCTGCCCGACTCGATTTGAAAGAAAATCGCTATGATCGGCAGCGGGAGTGATGTCTCGATTTATTTCGTATTCTTCGAATGTGGATACAGCGTTTTTATCGGCAGTAAAATCGCATTTCAACATGTCTGCTACGGTTCGCGTAACTCATATGATTTAGACACACATTTTTCTACGTGAGCATAAATCGAGACGCTGAATATTTATGTTTTATATTAAGGTATATTGCATGATGTTTTAGTCGAGTTTAAGTATATTTAGATCAATGGAAAGACGACTTCAAGAAGATAACTGATAGATAAAAGTGGGAAATTGTTTTCCAATCCAATCTACAGGCTTCTTATAGGAAGGAACAAAAATATACCCTACTAATATTATAAATGCGAAAGTTTGTGTGAATGTGTCGATATATTCGGTATGTTTGTTACACTTTTACGCAAAAACTTCTGAACGGATTTTGATGAAACTTTACGCTATTATTGTCCATACATCAGAATAACATACAAACTAAAATTTATAATGATCTCTGATAAATTGGCAAGAAGGTAATAAATTATACTAAAATAAACACCCAGCGTTTTATACAAAATCGGTAAAAAGCCGTCATCCCAAACCACAGCGACGGCAATTAATTTGATCTGCAATTAACAAAGAGTTCTCTCATCCGGCAATAAATAAAAAAGATTTCCCCGTCTCCCCATCTCCCCACTTCCATCTCCCCGCTTAGCGTTTACCGCAGATTTCCCATGGGCCGCGGAATCCGCTGTCGCGAATTTAAGTTATAAGCATAACATCTAGCTAATTAAGATGATATTTTTATTTATTGTTTATATTAATTATATTTTACGACAAAATATAACGGACAGATTGCCAAAAAAATTTTGTTGAATCTTTGGACACTTATAAAATTTTGAAAAACAGATTTTTTGATCTGAGACCTTTAAAAACTTTGAAAAAAATTAAAGTTATTCATCATTTTTAATAATTTTTTTTTTAGATAGGGTTAGATATATTATAAGACATAATTTAATAACACAAATAAAATTTTTATGCATTTACTTTATTAATATTTCATTAATTTATAGTAGGTAACTAAGTATAATGATAATAATCTTAAAATTAAATCTAATAAAAGTATTAAAGCGAAGAAAATGGAAGACATACGATTTAGATAAAGGAAAATATTGCAATACATTATTTACATTTCACATTATTATCACTTATCAATATTAAATCACGATTATCCAATTTAGTATATAATTATTAAATAAACTTATTGCTATAAACCTCAATATTTTACTGGTTTTATTGCATTATTTGAAGACTCAACCTAACCTAACCTCTGAACCAGGTAAAGATACAGTTAGCGTAAAATATTTCTTGACACCCAAAGTAGCCAATAAGATCGCAACACGTCTTTGTTACAATTGGAATAAGGTTGTGTTCTAAACTTGACCACTTTGGGTGTCACAAACTATTTGACGCTGACTGTACTGGGTCAATACTCGAGTAGAACAGCTATAGTCTGGTCTGCGAGCACGTAGATTTTTGTCCAATGACCCCAAGCTACCCATCCTTATCGCTCGCGCGTAATTATGTTGCTGTCGCGCTCGCACACTCACTGCGGCCGCCGGTCGCACGCGGTAATTACGCGCGAGCGATAAGGATGGGTAGCTTGGGGTCATTGAACAAAATGCTACGTGCTCACAGACCGGGCTTTACACACTTTGCATACAAGCACCACAGTTTAAAAATATGTTTTCTAACTGGCCGTTTACAAAAACACCTTCACGCCTTTTAAAAATAACAAAAAAAGCTACTGTAATCCAAATTCAAAATTCAAATCCTCAGATATCCATTTCCATGGAATACTCCTTGTTATGAAACAGACTGACCAAAACCTTCTTTCTCATTCCCTCGCCCTCTGCTGGGCTATACCCGTCCCGCTCGCACTCCGTGACGTATGCTCTCTTAATCTTCTCTCCCGAGTCAGGGATGAGGATCTGCTTTCTCTTTCTGGCCTTTCTGCTCCTGTCAGACGATCGCTGGGTGTAGGCGTAGTTCTCTTTGTTTGACTCGTCCAGGCTTAAAGGCGAGTGGAAGAGTTTCTTGCTTATGGGATGCATGTTGGGCTTTCTTACTGGCGAGTCGGTTTCCATCTGGAATGAAGAAAAGCTATGTTTAGAATATTGTTAATGTGATAGTCCCCTGTGTTTGTTTCTAAAATGTTTAAGATTCTGAAATATTTTTTCAAAAAATAGTACACAGATGGAGTAATAACTTGAAGAGAGAAAGAGAGAGAGAGAGAGAGAGAGTTATACAACTTAAATTGGCTGAATTTGTGTCTCTCTCAAAATCCATAATGTTGAAAATAGGGGACTTGAGTTTATAGGTATAAATTATTAATCCTAAATAAAGGGATATACTCATGAGATTACTTTAAAACTCCTTGCAATTGAGAATGTTACTAGGTATGCAAAATCACTTGAAACCTATGTTACAGTTAAGCTTTTACATTTACAAATACATAAGTTTTTATTTCATTCAAAAATACCCAGTAGTTATGATTTTATAGGCATTCAAAGTTCGCTTAAATATTGAGTCCTGCCGACGGTCACGTGACCCCGTGTGACGTACATTCACAGCGTTCGCTCACTAGAAAACGGATATAAACATACTTAAATAATGTTTTTTTGTAAATACAAACTTATTATACATATTAACACCCAGACCCATCACAGAAATTAAAATTGAACCAAACCCAAACTTGATGCGATTGTGTCGTTTTATTGCGAATTACCTTCCAGCTCCATCATTAGACCCCGATTACTATATAGAATTAAAATACTCATCAATACAAAACGAACGAGCCCAAACTCGATGCATTTAAGTCGTTTTATTATAGAGTTCCTATGGCCACCTTCCAGCTCCATCATCAGATCAGCTCCATGTCATCATAATATTGCATGGTCATCCAAATCACATGTGTTTGCGAAATTTCAGCTTAATCGGTTGCCTGGAAGTGGGTCTTAATTCAGTTTGCAAGATTCCACCCATACAAATATGAGCCAGTCGTTGTAATATGACGTCACGCGCATAAAATGGCGGGCCGGCCGCCGCCTGCACTTTTAAAATTCAATATCTTGGAAACTAATTAACGTATCGAAATAATTCTTTCACGTGTATTTTTTATTTTTAACAGAGAATACAGAAAGCTAAAAAACAAAATTAGTGAACATTCTTCATTGTCTACTTAAACCTTAGCTTAGTTTCCAAAACCAATTTGAAATGAAGGCCAAATAAAAATAACTGTGCCAATAGAAATATTGCCCCAAATAAAGCAGGTTGATTCCGGGAAGGCAAATCCCACGGCTATTGTGGACCAAAATACCAACTACCTGCTCCTATAAACCTTTTGAGCCCGTAAGTTCTTGGGTCAAAGAAATAAGAACTATAATGGAAACTATTTGCTAATTATTACTTCTATGTAACGGGATGTATGGGTTTTGAGGACTGTTTAATAGGTAGGACTTAAACTACCTGTCTTGTAAACATATCTTTGCTTCTTTTTTTGTGAAAATGAAATTTTATTTTTACCACTTTACTCCTAATACTCGTAATTAAAAGTTTATAAGCTATTTAGAAATCCTATAAGGTTATTATGAACTTATTTATTTCTCCTACATACCTAGGAACATTTGAGTTTACAAATCTACAACTTTAGAAAATATAGGATTTCTTTATAACACAATTTTTCAAATTAGATTTTTTGATTAACACAAAATGACCATCAACTAAAATGAGCTTGTCAAAGATATAAAAAAAAACCATTAACTCTATCACAAATAGTCATTAAACAAAAATGCTTACCCTCTCAGTGTCAGGCGTGAAATCCACCGAATTGTTCAGGATGTTGTTCGTAATTAACACTGTTAAAGCCTCTCTCGTCACCGTATTCACTGGGGTTGAAAACGCTGTAGCAGCCATCTTGTTTCGGAGAGTCGATACGTGTGCGCGCGGCGGAGGTTGGTTGGAGACGGCGCAAGCGCCGGTGGGCGGTTGGATTTGTCAGTGTGAGGATGAGATAAAGATATTGGAACAAAAGAGATGTGGGCGTAGAATTATAACAATATAGATAAGAAAACCTTCCACACTTTAATTTCTAACTACTGACCTGTCCCTGTGTTGTTTGTAAGATGTCGCTTTCTAGTCCAAGTAAAATAACTGCCTTAAGTATTTCAGTTGACATAGGTATGATTATTATGTGTGCTTGTTTCGGAAAATCTACAATACAACTGGACCGAATTTTGCGGGACTTTAATCGGCAAATAGCTGATATTGTTAGTTTAGTATTAGAAAACGAATACACATTAAATAAACCCAAGTTATACAAATCCGTCACAGACCAACATCAACTTCAGCACTACATCTTTTGGCGAAATAAGAAAATTTATGAATACGAGATAATGTATTAACAAGCCAAACACCTTTATTTCATTTCCTATTAAATATCAATTTGGATCTAATTCTATCAAAATCTTTATCATCAATTACTACCGATAAACGTTCAAGTCTTTAAATAGTTTTATAGTTAAACACATAAAATGTCAATTTAATACAATAATAGCTACTTCAATTAACGAAATATTTGGAATTTTGCGTTCGGCAGTAAATATTGGTCGTCAGTACAGTGACATGATAAATATTGAATGTTGAACATATTGGAATTTTAGTTTGCTCAGCGTAAATAAGTGCACTGTTCGTGCCATCATTGGGACGATGAAATTCAGCTGAAAATATGTAAGTCTATGAGTTGTAGGGATAGCTGTTTTATTTTCAACCGACTTCAAAAAAAGGAGGAGGTTCTCAATTCGACCCGTATGTTTTTTTTTTTTTCTATGTTTGTTACGCGATAACTCCGCCAATTATGAACCGATTTGAACAAATCTTTTTTCGGCGTATAGGTAATACCTCAAGGGTGGTCCCATTTAAATTTAATAATAAAACAACAACCCCCAAGGGTGGAAAATTGGGGATGAACTTTTTTATACGCAATATCTCCGCCGATTATAAACCAATTTGAACGATTATTTTTTTTTTGAATAGGTATTATCAAAAGGGTGGTTTCATGCGAATTTGAAGAAAATATTTCACCCCCAAGGGTGGAAAATTGGGGATGAACTTTTTTATACGCAATATCTCCGCCGATTATGAACCAATTTGAACGATTATTTTTTTGTTGAATAGGTATTATTTGTGTTCACGCATTTGAAGTCGGTTTTATTTTTTTTAAAAAGTTATTTTGAATCGTGATATTATGTGTGAATACGCATGATAACAACTTGAAGACAAATCAATTGGTCTCCAATTTACATTTCAAGGTGTGTGTTGTCTCTGCTTCCAAATGACTACTTTATTTCTTCGTAGGTTTAGAGTTTTGCCTATTCTAATTTAAAATTTTATGCGTGACCAAACCATTACTTTCTTAGCGATTAATTGCATGTATATGTACCTACTTACTGTTCTGTATTTTTTTTAATATACCTAATGTTAAATTTGGAAAATCGTTGAAACATCACGTTACGTAAAGATGTCCAACATTGAACCGTCCGCTACGACATTGTCAGGAGGGCGCTAATGTCAATACTGGATTATTAGTTCCGATTATGACATTATGACATTTACAGGAGGGCGCTCTATCAATACGGGTTGATTGATTTTGATTTGAGTCACTTGAAGTTTCTACATCGATTGACTAAAGAAAGAATTATTGTAACTAGGTGCTTCCTACTCATGATACAAGTTAAAACTGACAATATGTTACAAGTTAACTGAAATAATAGCCTACAAAATTAAATACCTACTAGCGGCCGCCCACGACTTCGTACGCGTCGACCCCGTTTTACCCCCTTGGGGGTTGAATTTTGCAAAATCCCGTCTTAGTGAGCACCTACGTCCTAAAAGGAACCCCCATGCATAAGAGAGTCAATCGATGAGTTAGCTTTCCCTTTTATAGATATAGAGATTAAAATTACAGCACAACTAGCTAGCTAAGTGCTGCACGTGTGGATTGTTTGCAATGAATGCATTTGTTTCGTGGAACTAAGTAGGAAAGCGAGTGACCTGCTCGCTGCTTTTCTTATCAGTAAGTATTATCCCATCAAAAACAATACTTGTCAAAAAAACCAAGTCTCGCAACTCAGTTGTTCTACGGTAAAAAGTTGTGAGATCCATGTAATACCAAGTCCAGGCCAGGAAATCTTTAACGTTTTACATAAATTATTGACTTGGCCATCGCACTAAATAATTTAATTTACACGTGTTTTCATGCGATGGCCAAGTCAATATATTTATGTAAAACGTTAAAGATTTCCTGGCCTGGACTTGGTATTACATGGATCTCACAACTTTTTACCGTAGAACAACTGAGTTGCGAGACTTGGTTTTTTTGACAAGTATTGTTTTTGATGGGATCTCATTTCTTTTTGTATTTTGTAGACAGCAGTTATGTATCTAGAAAACTGGACCGAAATTGAAAAATTTTACTCGACTTGGCGGTTGCACTACCGTGCCCCCAAATATTTAAGTTTTTCCTTGATTCATACACCAAACACTACTTATATTCCAAATTTGAAGCTTCTAGGTCTGCTAGAAGTGCCTTAGAGTTTTGATGATCGGTGAGTCAGTGAGTCAGTGAGTCAGTCAGTGAGTGACAAAATTAAGTAACTTTGACCCGTTATAATTCTTAAACTACTGGTTCAAATTGAATGAAATTTTAAATATACCGTGTCTTTACAATGCCTGCATAGCTAATGAAAATTCAGCCTTCTAGTTTTATCCACAACGAAGTTACAGGCGGTCGAAAATGGCCTGAATTGCTTCGAGAAAAGGATGGTACGGCCGTGCCGCTTTTTTGCTCGACTTGGTGGGGGCACTGCCGTGCCCCCAGATTATAATGTTATTGTATTTAGCCGCCGGTGTCTTATCTTTTACTTTTGCCATCTCAATACAAATTAATACAGTAGAATGCTCAGATAAAAAAGAATTAAGACTTCTATATTCTTTAAATAATCGCACATTCTAAGCCTTCTTACTTAGTACTATTGTACTTTTAAAATAGCCACATGCGTCATCCAGCTGAGAGATAAAGGTGCCACTTAATATATGAACTTGCAAAAATTCTTAGAAGTCAGATAAGCAATCGGAAAATGATGAACAAAAGGTTAAATATTGGCTTAAAGATTATTGTAAGGTCTAACAAAAACAATAATGGTTACATGTATAATCTAAATAACCCACTTACTGTAAATATTGTGATAAATGTGATTGTGAATTCCTTTGTTTGTATGTATGCTATGTATTTAACGTCTATATTATATTATACAAATAGATCCCTTAAGTCAGACTTTATGAAAATAATTAAAATATTAAAAATAGTGCGTTAACTAATTTGTTCTTTATCAGCAAATAAAAGGAAATTCTGTCAAATGTCATTTATTCTAAGATCATTAAGAATTATAATATTGTTGTCATATTAAATGTAAAAATTATCATTACAATAGTAATTATTATGAATGGAAATACATTTCTATAATAATGAAAACTGATTCGAAATTGAACTACAAATTTTAAATTTAAAATAATAAAAGCATAGTCGTTTTATCGCTTTAGTCAAATCATATAAAAAGATGATTAAATCTTCCTGAATTTGTTCAATTCATTCATTTTGGCCAGGCTGGCGTCGAAAAACTCCTGGCTACTGAAAGATATGGTTGCCACAACCTTTGGCGCCGGTCTGGTTACAGCTAAAGTCTCCACTGACCTGGATCTTTGTCCGTGCTGACTTTGAGAGTTGTAATACTTCACAAACTCCTCAACATTGGGAGTCAACGGCGAGTATGAGTTAGCCCTGGAGTTTGACGACGGCATTTCAAAAGATTTGAAGAACTCTTGAGTGGAACTGTACTTCCCATCCTCAATGTTGCTTCTGTTTACATTCTCCTTGTTTTTCTTATTCTTTTTGCTTTTCTTCTTCGGACTAGAGGTGGCTGGTGGAACGCCAAGGAGCATCTTCAACTGGGCTGTTTCGTCCGAATTCATATTATCAGTCTCAATTACATTTTCACTGACTGTTGTTACCGCATCGCTCTTGATATCATCTTCAACTGAAGCGTCGAGGAAGCTGAAATGCGGTCTCTGTCCGTGATATTTCAATTCCGCTGCGATCTCCAACCTTTTTATGTATGTCGAGATGGTGTGGATCGATTCCTTGAGCTGACATCTCTGTACATACTCCTTGAAGCGTTCGAGGAACTGCCTCAAAGTGCATCGGTTGGTCTTACAGTGTCTCCTGATGATTTGGCTGGTGTGGAGTATTTCGGCAGTAGTGACGCCGGTCTGTTTGATGTCGTTGAAGCCTTCAAGTTTGAAGATGCACTTCTCGTTCTTGATCGATTCGAGTTTCTTTATGTAGTAGGGGTCGATGGGTTCCTTGGAGTAGAGCTTGGGAAAATGCGTTTCGAGGAAGGGGGAGGTGGGGGGCGGGGTGAGGAACATGTTGAACTCGTGGTGGCGGCTTATGGCGCGCTGCGATGAGGGGAGTTTGTCCTCCTGGAAAAAGATTAAAAAATTCATGGTTGTTTCAGAAATCATCTGATTCTTTCAGAAAATTACGTTTGTCTTTGAAGTAATGCCTCATAAGCTCAGTTATGCATTAAACAGTTTCGATTCTTGATGGACAAGTTTATCGCTAATGATTATTTTGGAACCGCACGTGCTGCCGTGGTTGATTAAGAATGACACTCTTTTAGACCGTGACGTCAGAGTCACGGAGACTAGGTAGTACGAGTAAATTAATAAGCAAGTCTCATCAAACCTAAGCTCCTTCTAAGAATAATGCCGGATTTAAAAAATAGCTAGCAGTACCTGTACTAGCCAAAGATCACTTTGTAACCTTCCTTTGAGAAACTCACTTCCAGCAGTGAAATGACTCACCTGTTAGAATACGCTGGATGTACATCAAGAAGATAGCTGACAGCGACTGAAGAAAGCGGGAGATTGCGCTTTGATTGGAAAAGTTTTTAGTCTTGCAGTGGTCTGCCATAGGCTAAAGTGACTTACCATGGTTTCTTGGTGAGGCTTAGGTCTAATTGCGGATTCTCGTTGACTGAAAAGACTCACCATAGCCTCCAGATAGTGGTAGTAGTTGCAGACGTCCTTGAACTTATTGGCTTGCCCGCAGTACATCCACACGATGAAGGCTCGCCGGACGGTGGTGTTGGAGTAGGCCGGCGACGGCGGTTCCAGCAACGAGTGAGCGCCGTCATTGATGACGTCACCGAGGAGTCTAGCAAGCTATTCAGGGTAGCAATAAGACACCTGGTACTGAATGAAGAAGTGGGAGATCGCAGGAGTACCAATGATATGGCGACTAGATAAAGAAAGTGTTGGTTCTGGCTCTGTGGCACTCTTTGGGAGAAGCTTAGATCTAATCCAGCAAGAGTGGACAATTCAAGAATATTGAAGCAACTGTATGAAGAAAGTTGGAGTTCAGTGAGTGACAATCCTTGGGGGAAGAATACGTCTGTAAGTAGACTATCATCAGCTGAAGTGACTTACCATGGGTTCTAAGTAATCAGCGAGGGTTACTCCACTAAAAGATCGCGCTTAATGGCGCTCTAAGACATGCCTTGGGATTACTGTAAGTCCACGCTGGTGTGTCATAAGCTAGAAGGACTCACCATGGCCTCCAGGTAGTGGTAGTAGTTGCAGACATCCTTGAACTTGTTGGCCTGTCCGCAGTACATCCACACGATGAAGGCGCGCCGCACGGTGGTGTTGGAGTAGGCCGGCGACGGCGGTTCCAGCAACGAGTGAGCGCCGTCATTAATGACGGTCAGCGACGAGTCTAGCATGGCCATTGTGGCTGGAATATGGACAAACAGACTATGTTAATACTTCTAAAGATATTTCAATAGAAAAGTCTTAATTTTCTCGAGTGGCAACCACGAGCCGGAAGACGTAGTGTGGGCAGGCCTCCCACTAGGTGGACCAACGATCTGGTTGGATGCGGGCGGCGCCGGACCGGTCTTTGTGGAAATCCTTGGGATTGGGAGTCCTTTGTCCAGCGGTGGACGTCTTTCGGCTGAAACAAACGAAGTCTTAATTTTAGTTGTTATATCTAAAAGTAAGAAACATAAATTTTCACTTTGAAAAATCTGTTGCTTCGACCGGAGTCGAACCCGCAACTATTTTGCCAGTGACTGTTCTAACTACTAAGCTACAAAGAGACGGGTTACCGTGTCAAATTTTTAAGTAGTGCGTAGTACTCAATTCTCAATCTCTGTAGTTGAGTGGTTTAGACCAGTCGCTTGGCAAAAGAAACTTCGTGAGTTCACTTCCCGTCTAAAGCAATCCAGAAGTTCGAGTGAAAAATTATGAGAAATTATCATCTTGTAACATATTAAACAGAGTGACTAGATTGATAACGAAAATACTAAGCAAGATGTTAATTGTAATTTAATTTACTTTATAGGGATTCGAACCCACGAATCCTGGTTTGGTTTGGCATGCAAAGAACGCATTCGTTTAGTTAATTGCATATTAAAATTGAATTAAAAAGTTGACTGTAGATAATATCTACCAGTTAACCATGAGCAAGTCAATCAAATTAAAATGGACACAGCAAGTTGTGATGCTTTAATAATTGTCAACATTTTATGTCCCTTGAACACATTTTTGGTTACAGAGAAAAGACTAAATAAAATAGGCGTTTTCTCAAACCATGCCATAAATGCCATGAAAATTAAAACAATTGAATGATTAAGAATCGTAAATTTTGTTCAAACTTATCTCAGTCAAAAATCAATTAAGATTAAATCAACAAAATTGATAATGAAACGACACATTTTAGCACGTTTCATCTTCAAAAACCAAACACTTCGGATTATTATAATTAAGAATACACTTAAAGTAACTATTCTAGAATTAGGTATAACCTAATATTTACTGTTAACCTCACACTACAATAACGTACAAGACCACTTGCTTTCCAATTTAAATGAATAGCTCTAATTACATTTCTCATTTACTAGTTTAAATCCAGTTTGGCCGGATATTTATACCTATTTCAAATATACCTACCTACGATGCAAAATACCCAAACGATTTCTTAATTTATAGAACTTATTGTTGCACAATTTAAGAAGGTATCTTAATTATAATTTTGTGTAGGCTTCCGCAAAATGACTTTTTATTACTTTAACCGACTACAACAAAAGGAGGAAGTTCTCAATTCGGCTGGTATGATTTTAAATGCTATAAACTTAAAATAAAATAGTGAATTTTTCGTCCACCTTGTTGACTGGTTTTAATTATCGTGAGTAAAATAATAATTATACTAGTGGTACTGTATAAACGAAAGTCTGTTTATATGTAGGTTACTATGATTCACCTTAACTGCAATTGGCTCAAGCGAATATTGTTTCTGTGGCTCAAAACACATTTGTTAATGCCTTAAAATCAAATTAAAACCGCCTCATCCTTAAACTTACTTAGTAGGTACATTTATGAATACTTACTTACATGCAGTAAAAAACTTATTCGCTAATTATCTCCAAAACGATTCTATCTTGGTAGAAAGAAAATGACTTACCTTTTGTCAAATAATAAACTCACTATTAGCAACTTATGTAAACACCAAATGCACAACTAGTGCTAATTAATTTCTAAAACATTGTCAATTAATATAAAATATGCAACGTAGTTTTTAAACGTTAAAATTTTAAACGGCCGCTCTTCACCCGAGCTCTGTCCTAAGTATTAGAACCCAATAGTCGTTTCACTTTTAAATTTACGTCAAAAACATAATCGAACTACCCTCCGTAATGGAAATGTAGTCGATCAGTTGTTGTGTACCCTCCGTTTACAATACAACATTCAAATTCAATCTAAGTGCGTTCCTTTCAACATAAATATGGTACCAACGATGCCTACGTTTCAATTTACACGTACTAAAAAACATAATTCTGTGATTATGTCTGTAGGGTAATAAATTTTCCCAAATTATGAATGTAATGATTTGTAGCTAATATACATTTTATGAAACAGAAAAAATATAATTAGAAGACATAATATTGTTAATTTTGCGCTGGGCGTTCCAATTCACGCTATGCTTAGTTTATTTATTGTAATTACATTCGGTTAATAGATTGCGAAGTTAATATTACATATTTATTTACTTAGATAGTGTCTGCGAATATAACTAAAATTAGTTAATTTTTATATAGGCCGAATTATATTTACGAGATTTGTTCAATTAATTATTGTCTATGGTGCATTAGTCCAAAGATATAAAATCATATGGTTTAATCGAGAGGAAAAAATAATTTACTTACCGCTGGGTAAGCCAAATTGTAAGCGACCGTCTTTTCTCTTCTCATAATCGTGAACATCGAGAACATCACTCATCGTGATTCACAACTGACTGAGAAGAGAGACGTAAGGCAAATCGTAAGCGACTATATTAGTTCATAAAGTAATTGCACTTTAAAATACCTCTTTTGTAATTTCGCAATATATTCATTACCTTATGACATTTAAGCTTGTGCAAATAATCATTAATGAACATTAAATTTAACTATTATGACGTTTATTGAAAACAAAAGTGCGCAATCAATGGAATATTTGGTAAGGGACATAAAAAGCATCTTTTCCTTATCTACAAATATCTTCCTCTTATGCCCTTTTTCACCATCAATCCCTAATTTAAATTAATAAACAAAGTTCCTAAGTTTTACCATATTTTCAAATTCAAATATTGTATTATTTCAGACTACAGTTGTCCATGGGTTAGTACAAATGAAATATAACTTATGACTAGTGTATTAACAGGTAGGACCATAGGGGTCACTTAAAAATTAAGGATTGATGGTGAAAACGGGCATTATTCTCTCTTTCGCCCACTTTCGCTCCATCCAGAGAGTATTGTCTTTGGCGTGCTCGAATTAAAATTGAATCATAGATAAAATTTACTTTATCTGTGGCAAAAAATCGTTACTGCAATTTAATGCTAAATCATCATTTCGCAATCTGGAAGAGGTGTGATCTGAAGCAATAATTCGTTATTTCACACAACTGCTCGTGGCGTCAGGTCTTTGAACACCGTGAAGTCATCAACATCATAATTTTGTTGGACTACGTATCTTTCTGGGCGAAGAAACACGTAATTCTACAGATTTTCTGCAAAACGGATACTGAAGGTAATTATTTCTTACTATCTTTTCGTATTTTTAACAGTAACGTTATTTTCATTTATTTAGTAAATTAATTTATAATTTTTTGCTTTTCTTAACACGATGAAAATTTTATCACAAAATTCGGAATCATTTAAGCTTTTAGCTTAGCAAATTATAGTTTTTTTAAAATGTCCGTTTACCTTCATTTGTTTTAGGTTACTTTTTTTTATAAAGAATATTAGCAATATTATTATAATACAAATTAAAATGACTAATAATCTCGTGAACCCTTATGTATTATTATCTAATCTTAATAATTCTTTGTAGTGTACACGTCATGGGCAATGAACCACAAAATGGCGGAGTCGATTAGCAAGCTCAACTGGCAGTCTGTTGGGCGGATACTGTAAGATAATATTTTTTACTATCTATTTTTAACAGTAGGTACTTATTGTCATTGTAATTTTTATTTATCATTAAAATAAATTGTTATTTTTGTCATTCGTACTCTATAATTTGAGCTTAAGTATTTGCGGTCAAATACCTGCATACAAATAAAGCATTATTTTCTTGACATGATGAAAATTGTAGGTGTGATACCTAAGGAATTAGATATTAAAAAGATAAAATTACTTAGCTTAAGATTTCCGCTTAGTAAAATCCTTAGATTATTATGGATTTCTTATGGATTTCCGCAAAGTAAAGCCTGATTCCATTTATTTTAACAAGGAAACATTTAAATATCCAAAAGAAAGCTTAGCAACATTAAATATTACAAAATATCTGTTTACCTTCATAAAATTTTATTAAACCTATAATATTTTTTGTAGTGAACACGTCATGTGTCATGGGCAATTAACCACAAAATGGCGGAGTGAATTAAGAAGCTCAACTGGCAGACTGGAGTACTGAAGGTAATATTTTTTACTGTCTGTTTTTAACAGTATTGTTATTGGTATTTTTATTTATTATTAAAATAAATTGATATTGTTGTCATTCATACTCTGTAATTTGAGCTTAATTTTCTTGACATGATGAAAATTGATTCACAAGGAATCTTAGCAACATTTCAAAAGAAAGCTTAGCAACATTATTAATTAGGAATATTCCTTTCCTGAAATTAATATTTTGACTGTAACCTGTTTTGTACGTCATCTATACTTATAATAAATCTGTAGAGAGGTCAATTCTGTACATGAAATATATTTTCAAAATAACTATCAGGGGGTGATTAGTGATCGATACTGATGCCAAAAATGCAATCAGTAAAATTTTTGTCTGTCTGTCTGTCTGTCTGTCTGTCTGTCTGTCCGTCTGTATGTTCCTTATAAAAACAAAAACTACTTGACGGATTTTAACGAAACTTGGTACAATTTATTATTCTTCATACTCCTGGGCAGGTTATAGTATACTTAGGAATTCCCACGGGGACGGAAATTAGCGGGAAAATCCTTTTGTATGAAAAATCTAAACCGCTTAAATTAGACGCTTGAAATTTGGCATGCAGGTACCTTAGTAAACTTAAAGCTTAGTTACAACAGGATATTGCAAAATTCCCACGGGAACGGGAGTTAGCGGGAAAAAACATTTGTATGAAAAAATCCAAACCGCGTAAGATAGATGAAGGGGGTAAAACGGGATCCACGCGTATGAAGTCGCGGGCGGCCGCTAGTAAATAAATAAATTAAATAAGTGTTACAAAAAGTCTGTTTACCGTCATTAAATATTATTTAGTTATTTATTTATACTTTTACACATAATACAGTACATGGCGGACTTAATGCCATTATGAATATTAGGAACATTAGGAAGGACATAAGGAATATTATTAAACCTATACTTATTATTCTTTGTAGTGAACACGTCATGGGCAATGAACGACAAAATGGCGGAATGAATTAGCAAGCTCAACTGTTGGGTTGTAACTCCTTATGGATGGCTGAGGAGTGAAAAGGTCTTGAATAGATACCATTTGGTAAACACGCTGGACCTGACCTGGTGGACTTGGTAAACCTGGTGGGAATAAAGTTGACGGTGGACCTGGTAATCCTTGTGGGATTAAAGTTGACGGTAGACCTGGTACTCCTGGTGGGATTCAAGTTGACGGTGGACCTGGTAATCCTTGTGGGATTCAAGTTGACGGTGGACCTGGTAATCCTTGTGGGATTCAAGCTGACGGTGGACCTGGTAATCCTTGTGGGATTCGAGCTGACCTTATGGACCTGGTACTCCTGGTGGGTATCGAGCTGACGGAGGACCTGGTACTCCTGGTGGGATTCGAGCTGACCTTGTGGACCTGGTACTCCTGGTGGGATTCAAGCTGAAATGGTAGACCTAGTACTCCTGGTGGGATACAAGCTGACCTGGTGGACCTGGTAATCCTGTACGGATTCCAAGCGACCTTCGGTTCCTTTGTTACCGTGTGGAGGAAGTTTTATGCTGACTTTTTAAGGATGTGACGATTTTTTATTTATTTTAAACATACCTACTTGTTAATCTTTTCCACTACATACATTGTTAGATAGTGCCGTGCGGTTACGGCCGTAAAGAATACTATTCCCCACTGCCAATAGGTATTAATGTAGCACGAGATGGCAATTAAAAATACAACGGCAACCAGACCCTCAGTCTCCGGTGCCCCGCTGTTACTGGCTACAGTAGCATTCAAATTGACGAGGAGGGGTTCCTAATCCCCGGAGGCGAAACGGCTACCACGACCAACGACTTCGAAGGACGTCCACCCACAAGGTGGACCAGCGACCTCATAAGCAAGGCGCTGGATGCAGGCCGCTCAATTCGATCGTTAAGGAGTTGAAATTAGTATTAGAACAGATTTAGATTTTTTAAATTTTTATTACTGGCTACTTTTACTTTTTATTATTGGTTACTTTTTATTATTTTTTAATTTTGATTATATTTTTTATTTCATGCTTTTTGTATTTAATCGGTAATTTATGGCATTTCGGCTATTTTCTTGCGTTTCAATATACCGATATATTTAAATTAAAGTTACTGTATAATAATCAAACCATCAAACATTTCCTCTTACTTATTTCGTCTTCACGATTATTTTCTGCAAGTGTGTGAAGATTTTTCCACATACTTATTTCTCCTTCAGGTCGGGTAAGTGAAGATAGTACTCGTAGATCTGACGGTAGAATCTGAGGAGGGACACTCCTGGTGAGGGTTCCTCCTGTGGGGAGTTGGTACCAGATGGAGTTTGGATGCGCCGGCCACGACAGGTTGATCTCGTTGTTAATCGAGCGTGGGTAATCCATGGGTGTGATTCCTGCACCCACCTGAGAAGATCGTCATAGTGTCTCTCCAGAACTGGATCAAGTTCTGGAGAGCGTCTCCTATGACTTTTGTACACTGCCCAGCGTGGCCTGGACAGACAGGAACCTCCGTATATCCTGCAGATTGAATTCTTGGAAAGAAAACTTGGTTTGAGTTCATGAAATGAAAATCTTTGTTCATTTAGACAAATACTTGTCAATATTTTCCACTACGTACGTACATTGTTAGATAGAGCTGTGTGGGGACGGCCGTAAAGAATGCAATTCACCACTGCCTATAGGTATTTCTGTAGATTTTTCCACTTACTTATTTCTTCTTCAGAATTATTTTCCGCGGGTACGTGAAGTTAGTACTCGCAGACCTGACGGTAGAACCTGAGTAGGGACGCCACCGGTGAAGGTTCCTCCTGTGGAGGTTGGTACCAGATGGATTGGTGGTGCGCCGACCACGACATATTAATCTCGTTGTTAATTGACTCTGTAAGACAGAAATAAATTCAGGAGGACTGTAGGGGTTGATACCATACGGATTTCGGATGCGTCAGCAAAAACAAACAGGTTGATCTCGTTGTTAATCGAGGGTGGGTAATCATTGGGTTTGATTCCACCCACCTCAGAAGATCGTCATAGTGTCTCTCCAGAACTGGATTAGGTTCTGGAGAACGTCTCCTATGACTTTTGTACACTGCCCAGCGTGGCCTTGGCAGAGCTTCAGGCGGTGAAGCCTGGAAGAACCCTTGTTTCGCCCCGGAGGTGGAAGGTTGATCTCGTTGTTAATCGAGCGTGGGTAATCCATGGGTGTGATTCCTGTGCCCACCTCAGAAGATCGTCTTAGTGTCTCTCCAGAACTGGATCAAGTTCTGGAGAGCGTCTCCTATGACTCCTGTACACTACCCAGCGTGGCCTGGGCAGAGCTTCTGGCGGTGACGGGATGACCTTGTCGTAATCGAGCTCTGAGGAGCTAGCCTGAGAGACATCTGCTCCCACCTCTAACTGAAAGTAATTAATATTAATTGACCATCAATTGGGAAGGTCATATCCGGCCCGGCGTGGGTGAGCCTCGTTGTGATTCCTGCACCCACCTCAGAAGATCGTCATAGTGTCTCTCCATAACTGGTTCAGGGTCTGAGGAGTGTCTTCTATGTCCTGAGTATGGATGCCATCGGTGAGGGTTCCTCCTGTGGGGGTTGGTACCATATGGAGTTCGGATGCGCCGGCCTCAACAGGTTGATCTCGTTGTTAATCGAGTGTGAGTAATCCATAGGTGTGATTCCTGCACCCACCTCAGTAGATCTCCAGAACTGGATCAGGTTCTGGAGAGTGTCTCCCATGATCTCAAGTGTCGCCCTGCGTGGCCTGGGCAGTGTTTCTGGCGGTGGAGCCTGGGGGAACCCTTGTCTCGCCCCGGAGGTGGAAGGTTGGGGCGAGCTTGGAGCACACCTGCAACGGAGGTGGTTACAGGTGACGCACTCCTTAACCTCCCTCTCATCTAACAGGAACCTCCGTATATCCTGCAGATTGAGTTCCTGGAAAGAAAACTTGGTTGGAATTCACGAAATTAAACATCTTTATTCATTTAGACAAATACATTTCCCCACTGCCAATAGGAATTCCTGTACATTTTTCAACTTACTTATTTCTTCTTCAGGATTATTTTCCGCGAGTACTTGAAGATAGTACTCGTATAACCTGAGTATGACTTGAGGTGATGGTTCTTCCTGTAGAGGTTGAAACCATATAGATTTCGAATGCGCTGGCCAAGACAGGTTGATCTCGTTGTTAATCGAGCGTGGGTAATACATGGGTGTGATTCCTGCACCCACCTCAGAAGATCGTCATAGTGTCTCTCCATAACTGGATCAGGTTATGGAGTGCGTCTCCTATGACTCCTGTACACTGCCCAGCGTGGCCTGGGCAGAGCTTCTGGCGGTGGAGCCTGGGGGAACCCTTGTCTCGCCGCGAATGTAGAAGTTTGGGGCGAGCTTGGAGGACACCTGCACCGGAGGCGGTTATAGGTGACGCACCCCTTAACCTCCCTCTCATCTAACAGGAACCTCCGTATATCCTGCAGATATTCTTGGAAAGAAAACTTGGTTTGAGTTCATGAAATGAAAATCTTTGTTCATTTAGAAAAATACTTCTCAATATTTTCCACTACGTACGTACATAGTTAGATAGTGCCGTGTGGGGACGGCCGTAAAGCATACAATTCCCCACTGCCAATAGGAATTCCTGTAGATTTTTCACTTACTTATTTTTTCTTCAGGATTATTTTCCGCGGGTACGTGAAGTTAGTACTCGCAGACCTGCCGGCAGAACCTGAGTAGGGACGCCACCGGTGAGGGGTTCTTCCTGTGGAGGTTGTTACCAGATGGATTGGTGGTGCGCCGACCACGACATATTTATCTCGTTGTTAACTGACTCTGTAAGACAGAAATAAATTCAGGAGGTCTTTGGGGGTTGATACCAATTATGGATTTCGGATGCGCCGGCTACGACAGGTTGATCTCGTTGTTAATCGAGCGTGGGTAATCCATGGGTGTGATTCCTGCACCCACCTCAGAAGATCGTCATAGTGTCTCTCCAGAACTGGATAAGGTTCTAGAGAACGTCTCCTATGACTTTTGTATACTGCCCAGCGTGGCCTTGGCAGAGCTGGAAGAACCCTTGTTTCGCCCCAGAGGTGGAAGGTTGATCTCGTTGTTAATAGAGCGTGGATAATCCATGGCTGTGATTCCTGCACCCACCTCAGTAGATCGCCAGAACTGGATCAGGTTCTGGAGAGTGTCTCCCATGATTTCAAATGTCGCCCTGCGTGGCCTGGGCAGTGCTTCAGGCGGTGGAGCCTGGGGGAACCCTTGTCTCGCCCCGGAGTTTGGGGCGAGCTTGGAGCACACCTGCACCGGAGGCGGTTGTAGGTGACGCACTCCTTAACCTCCCTCTCATCTAACAGGAACCTCCGTATATCCTGCAGATTGAATTCTTGGAAAGAAAACTTGGTTTGAGTTCATGAAATTCATGAAATTAAATGACTGAAAAAGGGAAAGTAGTCTTATAGAATATGATGATGAGCTATCTAGTAAATTGACGTTAAAATCTCCACAAACTAAGACCTTTTTGTTGCTGTTACAAGTTTTATTAAGAACATCCTCAATAGCCGCTTCAAAAATACCAAAGTCCCCAGAAGGGGGTCTATACACACATACAATGATGTAACTCTCAAGCTCGACACAGGAAATTTCGACAACACGCTCAACTGAAAGCCCTACTACATCTTTGCGTTCTTTATCAACCGACTTCAAAAAAGGAGGAGGTTCTCAATTCGACCCGTATGTTTTTTTTCTATGTTTGTTACGCGATAACTCCGCCAATTATGAACCGATTTGAACAAATCTTTTTTCGGCGTATAGATAATACCTCAAGGGTGGTCCCATTTGGGTGGAAAATTGGGGATGAACTTTTTTATACGCAATATCTCCGCCGATTATAAATCAATTTGAACGATTATTTTTTTGTTGAATAGGTATTATCATAAGGGTGGTTTCATGCGAATTTGAAGAAAATATTTCACCCCCAAAGGTGGAAAATTGGGGATGAACTTTTTTATACGCAATATTTTTAATTTTTAGATTTTTTTTGTGTTCACGCATTTGAAGTCGGTTTTATTTTTTTTAAAAGTTAATCTAAAATTCGTCTCTAAACGACTACGAGCCCCGATGCAAAATACCTAGTTCGTCTAGTACGAAAAACATGGAGAAAGATTTTTTCTTACTTAATTATATTTAATATTATTATTCACAAATATTAAGGAGCCTCCGTGAATGGCAGACTTCCTGAAAAACGCGCTACTTAACTGATAATTATCTATATGAAAAGAGCTTTCATATTTCTTTAGCCAGTGTTCAGTAATACACATTACATTAATATCAAAACTTTTTAAGAATAGCTCTATTTCTAAGACTTTGCTGGCCAAGCCTTGAATATTTTGATGAACAATCTTGAATGTTCCGGGCTTGGCCTTTGTCGAGTGCCTCAGTTTAAACAACTAGTAGTAGGTACAGTCATAATATTGTTACTATTTACATACTGAGATATCAAATTATTAGTACCCTGACTATGATCAGTTTTCTGAATATAATTACATTTAATATTGTATGCAAACAATGAGGCTAATTTATTCTTCAATTTTTTCGAGAGATACATTGTATCTACAGTCAACTTAAAGCTAGAAATAAATTTATTTATGTCAAAAAGTAAAAGTGCGTCGCTATGACGATAAGTCAAGTTATACATAAGTATATTTAAATCAAATATGTTCTTGTTTATCTTATTTAGATTATACCCTGAATTTACATAGGGTAAAGTACACAAAATTATCTTAAATTTTAACCTATTTTGCAAATTTAATAGTTGGTCAATATTTTGAATTATACTCTTTTTATCTACAGAGTAACTATTACCATACATTATAATTATATTGGAGTTCTCATCTCATTCTTGGTTTTTACCAATTTCGTAAATTATCTCTGTCAGAAACCTGCCTGGATAGCAATAATTCAAGACCTGTGTATTCAAGTGCTCTCTGAGCATAGAACCTAACCCCTGACCAAGCTGATCAGAATAAATAAAGGTTTTCCCTCCATTACCGGTATCACTAATTTTTTTAAACAAGGCAGTTTCATTAGTTTGGGATTCAATGAATAATATGTCCTGCGCCGGCTCAGTTTGAATAGACTTTGGTATTATAGTGGGCTGAAGGCCATTAATACAGTTACAAGACTGTTTTTTTGATAAGGACTCAAAACGCTCAGTGTTGTAATTGCATAGGTCAACAAGTTTGGAAGTGGCCAGTACATGTTCATTGATTTGTTTCTGTGCAATTTCATATCGAGATTTGAACTGTTTAAGATAAAGTTCCAAGTCATCTATTTTCAACCGACTTCAAAAAAGGAGGAGGTTCTCAATTCGACCCGTATGTTTTTTTTTTTTTTTTTTTTCTATGTTTGTTACGCGATAACTCCGCCAATTATCAACCGACTTCAAAAAAGGAGGAGGTTCTCAATTCGACCCGTATGTTTTTTTTTTTTTTTTTTTTCTATGTTTGTTACGCGATAACTCCGCCAATTATGAACCGATTTGAACAAATCTTTTTTCGGCATATAGGTAATACCTCAAGGGTGGTCCCATTTAAATTTAATAATAGAAAAAACAACCCCCAAGGGTGGAAAATTGGGGATGAACTTTTTTATACGCAATATCTCCGCCGATTATAAATCAATTTGAACGATTATTTTTTTGTTGAATAGGTATTATCAAAAGGGTGGTTTCATGCGAATTTGAAGAAAATATTTCACCCCCAAGGGTGGAAAATTGGGGATGAACTTTTTTATACGCAATATTTTAAATTTTTAGTTTTTTTTTGTGTTCACGCATTTGAAGTCGGTTTTATTTTTTTTAAAAGTTAATTATCTCATGTAAGATCAAAGTATTATCATCATACAACTTTTTGTTTTGTTCTATTTTTAAGTTGTATGATTTTAGCTTTTCTTTTAAAAGATTTTTTTCTTTAATTAGAATTGACTGTTTAGGTAAACTACGTTGAAATTTAATTAATTTTTTGCATTTTTTGAGGGTTTCTCCCGTGGGGGTTGGCACCAGATCGATTTGTGATGCGTCGGCCACCACATATTTATCTCGTTGTTGACTCTGTAAGACAGGAATAAATTCAAGAGGACTGTGGGGGTTGATACCATATGGATTTCGGATGCGCCGGCTACGACAGGTCGATCTCGTTGTTAATCGAGCGTGGGTAATCCATGGGTGTGCTTTCTGCACCCACCTCAGAAGATCGTCATAGTGTCTCTCCAGAACTGGATCAAGTTCTTTTGTACACTGCCCAGCGTGGCCTTGGCAGAGCTTCAGGCGGTGAAGCCTGGAAGAACCCTTGTTTCGCCGAGGAGCTGGGAGGTTGGGGTGAGAATTTCGGAGAGCACTTGCACTGGAGGCAGTTGCGGGTGACGCACTCCTTGATATACTTCTGATCTAACACCTTGTTTTGAATTCATGAAATAAAATACATAATTTTTGTTCATTTAGACAAATACTTCTCAATATTTTCCACTACGTACATTGTTAGATATTGCTGAGTGGGGACGGCCGTAAAGAATACAATTCCCCACTGCCTATAGGTATTTCTGTAGATTTTTCCACTTACTTATCTGGGGGCACGGCAGTGCCCCCACCAAGTCGAGCAAAAAAGCGGCACGGCCGTACCATCCTTTTCTCGAAGCAATTCAGGCCATTTTCGACTGCCTGTAACTTCGTTGTGGATAAAACTAGAAGGCTGAATTTTCATTAGCTATGCAGGCATTGTAAAGACACGGTATATTTAAAATTTCATTCAATTTGAACCAGTAGTTTAAGAATTATAACGGGTCAAAGTTACTTAATTTTGTCACTCACTGACTCACTGACTCACTGACTCACCGATCATCAAAACTCTAATGCACTTCTAGCAGACCTAGAAGCTTCAAATTTGGAATATAAGTAGTGTTTGGTGTATGAATCAAGGAAAAACTAAAATATTTGGGGGCACGGTAGTGCAACCGCCAAGTCGAGTAAAATTTTTCAATTTCGGTCCAGTTTTCTAGATACATAACTGCTGTCCACAAAATACAAAAAGAAATGAGATTTGGGGGCACGGTAGTGCAACCGCCAAGTCGAGTAAAATTTTTCAATTTCGGTCCAGTTTTCTAGATACATAACTGCTGTCTACAAAATACAAAAAGAAATGAGATCCCATCAAAAACAATACTTGTCAAAAAAACCAAGTCTCGCAACTCAGTTGTTCTACGGTAAAAAGTTGTGAGATCCATGTAATACCAAGTCCAGGCCAGGAAATCTTTAACGTTTTACATAAATATATTGACTTGGCCATCGCATGAAAACACGTGTAAATTAAATTATTTAGTGCGATGGCCAAGTCAATATATTTATGTAAAACGTTAAAGATTTCCTGGCCTGGACTTGGTATTACATGGATCTCACAACTTTTTACCGTAGAACAACTGAGTTGCGAGACTTGGTTTTTTTGACAAGTATTGTTTCTGATGGGATTTCTTCTTCAGGATTATTTTCCGCGCGAATGTGAAGTTAGTACTCGCAAACCTGACGAGTAGAACCTGAGTAGGGACGCCACCGGTTAGGGGTTCCTCCTCAGGAGGTTGGTACCAGATGGATTGGTGGTGCGCCGACCACGACATATTTATCTCGTTGTTAATTGACTCTGTAAGACAGAAATAAATTCAGGAGGACTGTAGGGGTTGATACCATACGCATTTCGGATGCGTCAGCCAAAACAAACAGGTTGATCTCGTTGTTAATCGAGTGTGGGTAATCCATGGATGTGATTCCTGCACCCACCTCAGTAGTTCTCCAGAACTGGATCAGGTTCTGAAGAGTGTCTCCCATGATTTCAAATGTCGCCCTGCGTGGCCTGGGCAGTGTTTCTGGCGGTGGAGCCTGGGGGAACCCTGGTCTCGCCCCGGAGGTGGAAGGTTGGGGCGAGCTTGGAGGACACCTGCACCGGAGGCGGTTACAGGTGACGCACTCCTTAACCTCCCTCTCATCTAACAGGAACCTCCGTATATCCTGCAGATTGAGTTCCTGGAAAGAAAACTTGGTTTGAGTTCGTGAAATGAAAATGTTTGTTCAATTAGACAAATACTTCTCAATATTATTTTCCACTACGTACATACATTGTTAGATAGTGCCGTGTGGGGACGGCCGTAAAGAATACAATTCCCCATTGTGAATTGGTATTCCTGTAGATTTTTTATTTACTTATTTTTTCTTTAGGATTATTTTCCGCGGGTACGTGAAGTTAGTACCTACTCGCAGACCTGTCGGTAGAACCTGAGTAGGGACGCCACCGGTGAGGGTTCCTTCCGCGGGGGTTGGTACCAGATCGATTGGTGGTGCGCCGACCACGACATATTTATCTCGTTGTTAACTGACTCTGTAAGACAGAAATAAATTCAGGAGGTCTTTAGGGGTTGATACCATATTATTATGGATTTTGCATGCGCCAGTTACGACAGGTTGATCTAGTTTTTAATCGAGCATGGGTAATCCATGGGTGTGATTCCTGCACCCACCTCAGAAGATCGTCATAGTGTCTCCAGAACTGGATCAGGCTCTGGAGAGTGTCTCCTATGACTCCTGTACACTGTCCAGCGTGGCCTGGGCAGAGCTTCTGGCAGTGGCGAGATGACCTTTTCGTAATCGATCGAGGAGCTAGTCTGAGGGACCTCTGCTCCCACCTCTAACTGAAAGCAATTAAGATTAACTGACCGTCAATTGGGAAGGTCATGCCCGGTCCGGAGTGGGTGATCCTCGTTGTGATTCCTGCAACCACCTCAGAAGATCGTCATAGTGTCTCTCCAGAACTGGATTAAGTTCTGGAGAGCGTGTCCTATGACTTTTGTACACTGCCCAGCGTGGCCTGGGCAGAGCTTCTGGCGGTGGCGGGATGGCCTTGTCGTTATCGAGCCCTGAGGAGCTAGACTGAGGGACTTCTGCTCCCACATCTAACTGAAAGTAATTAATATTAACTGACCATCAATTGGGAAGGTCATGTCCGGCCCGGCGTGGGTGATCCTCGTTGTGATTAATTCTGCACCCACCTCAGAAGATCGTCGTAGTGTCTCTCCAGAACTGGATCAAGTTCTGGAGAGCGTCTCCTATGACTTTTGTACACTGCCCAGCGTGGCCTGGGCAGAGCTCTGGCGGTGGAGTCTGGGGGAACCCTGGTCTCGCTCGGAGGTAGAAGGTTGGGGCGAGCTAGGAGGTAGAAGGTTGTGGCGAGCTTGGAGGACATCTGCACCGGAGGCGGTTGTGGGTGACGCACTCCTTAACCTCCCTCTCATCTCTCATCAACCAACCTCTCATCTAACAGGAACCTCCGTATATCCTGCAGATTGAGTTTCTGGAAAGAAAACTTGGTTTGAGTTCATGAAATGAAAATCTTTTTCATTTACACAAATACTTCTCAATATTTTCCACTACATACGTATATTGTTAGATAGTGCCGTGTGGGGACGGCCGTAAAGAATGCAATTCCCCACTGTCAATAGGAATTCTTATTTTTAATTTCCACTTACTTATTTTTTCTTCAGGATTATTTTCCGCGGGTACGTGAAGTTAGTACTCGCAGACCTGACGCTAGAACCTGAGTAGTGGTTAACTGACCCTATAAGACAGAAATAAATTCTGGAGGTCTTTAGGGGTTGATACCATATGGATTTTGGATGCGCCATCCACGACAGGTGGATCTCGTTGTTGATTAAGTGTGGTTAATCCATGGGTGTGATTCCAGCTCCCATCTCAAAAGATCGTCGTAGGATGACTTTGTGGTAATTGATCGTGGAGCTAGCCTGGGAGAACTCTGCTCCTGTCCCTAACTGCCAACTTTCGGATGCCGTCCATGTGATCTTTGGTTCATTAGTTACCGTGTAGAGGAGGTTTTATGCTGACGTTTTGTAAATGTGAAGTTTATATTTGTTTTTTTTCAACGTACACTGTTGGATAGTACCGTATGGGAAAGGCCGTAAAGAATGCAATTCCCCACTGCCAATAGGTATTCTTGTAGATTTTTTCACTTTCTTATTTTTTCTTTAGGATTTTTTTCCGCGGGTATGTGAAGGTATTACTCGCAGACCTGACGGTAGAACCTGAGTAGGGACGCCACCGGTGAGGGTTCCTTCCGTGGGGGTTGGTACCAGATCGATAAGTGGTGCGCCGGCCACGACATATTTATCTCGTTGTTAACTGACTGTAAGACAGAAATAAATTCTGGAGTACCGTGGGGGTTGATACCATATGGAGTTCGGATGCGCCGGCCTCAACAGGTTGATCTCGGTGTTAATCGAGTGTGGGTAATCAATGGGTGTGATTCCTGCACCCACCTCAGTAGTTCTCCAGAACTGGATCAGGTTCTGGAGAGTGTCTCCTATGATTTCAAAAGTCGCCCTGCGTGGCCTGGGCAGTGCTTCAGGCGGTGGAGCCTGGGGGAACCCTTGTCTCGCCCCGGAGGTGGAAGGCTGGGGCGAGCTTGGAACACACCTGCACCGGAGGCGGTTGTAGGTGACGCACTCCTTAACCTCATCTCATCTAACAGGAACCTCCGTATATCCTGCAGATTGAATTCTTGGAAAGAAAACTTGGTTTGAGTTCATGAAATGAAAATCTTTGTTCATTTAGACAAATACTTGTCAATATTTTCTACTACTTACGTACATGGTTAAATAGTGCCGTGTTTTGAAGGCCGTAAAGAATACAATGCCCCATTGTGAATTGGTATTCCTGTAGATTTTTCACTTACTTATTTTTTCTTCAGGATTATTTTCCGCGGGTACGTGAAGTTAGTACTCGCAGACCTGCCGGTAGAACCTGAGTAGGCACGCCACCGGTGAGGGTTCCTCCCGTGGGGGTTGGTCCAGATCGATTTGTGGTGCGCCGCCCACTACATAATAATATTTATCTCGTTGTTAACTGACTCTGTAAGAAAGAAATAAACTCAGGAGGTCTTTAGGGGTTGATACCATATGGATTTTGGATGCGCCGGCCAAGACAGGTTGATCTCGTTGTTAATCGAGCGTGGGTAATCCATGGGTGTGATTCCTGCACCCACCTCAGAAGATCGTCATAGTGTCTCTCCAGAACTGGATCAAGTTGTGGAGAGCGGCTCCTATGACTTTTATACACTTCCCAGAGTGGCCTGGGCAGAGCTTTAGGCGGTGAAGCTTGGAAGAACCCTTGTTTCGCCCCAGAGGTGGAAGGTTGATCTCGTTGTTAATAGAGTGTGGATAATCCATGGGTGTGATTCCTGCACCCACCTCAAAAGATCGTCATAGTGTCTCTCCATAACTGGTTCAGGGTGAAATAAAATACATAATTTTTGTTCATTTATACTTCTCAATATTTTCCACTACGTACATTGTTAGATATTGCTGAGTGGGGACGGCCGTAAAGAATACAATTCCTCACTGCCTATAGGTATTTCTGTAGATTTTTCCACTTACTTATTTCTTCTTCAGGATTATTTTCCGCGGGTACGTGAAGTTAGTACTCGCAGACCTGCCGGTAGAACCTGAGTAGGGACGCCACCGGTGAGGGTTCCTCCCGTGGGGGTTGGTACCAGATGGATTGGTGGTGCGCCGACCACGACATATTTATCTCGTTGTTAATTGACTCTGTAAGACAGAAATAAATTCAGGAGGACTGTAGGGGTTGATACCATACGGATTTCGGATGCGTCAGCCGAAACAAACAGGTCGATCTCGTTGTTCATCGAGCGTGGGTAATCCATGGGTGTGATTCCTGCACCCACCTCAGAAGATCGTCATAGTGTCTCTCCAGAACTGGATCAGGTTCTTGAGTGCGTCTCCTATGACTTTTGTACACTGCCCAGCGTGGCCTGGGCAGAGCTTCGGGCGGTGAAGCCTGGAAGAACCCTTGTTTCGCCCCGGAGGAAAAAGGTCGGGGCGAGCTTGGAGGACACCTACAACGGAGGCGGTTGCAGGCGGCGAACTCCTTGAGGTCCCCTTCATCTAGCGGAACACCAAGAAATGGCGTATACTCTGCAGATGGAGTTCCTGGAAAGAAAACTGGGTTTGAGTTCATGAAATGTAATATCTTTGTTCATTTAGTTAGACAAATGTCGTCGTAACTCGATCAGGTTATGGAGTGCATCTCCTATGCTTTTGGTTTCTGTTGGTGGAGCCTGGGGGAACTCTACTCCCACCCCGGAGGTGGAAGGTTGGGGCGAGCTTGGAGGACACCTACAACGGAGGCGGTTGCAGGTGACGCACTCCTTAACCTCCTTCTCATCTAACAGGAACCTCCGTTTCATCATCATTCATCAACAGCCCTTTACAGTCCACTGCTGGACTATGAGCCTCCTCCACTATAGTGGAGGGTTTTGCCATAATCTCCACGCTAGGCAGGCGGGTTGGAGATCGCAGTTTAAAAGATTGATGTTTTTCAGAGAGCGCTGCTGCCCATTCTCTGTTTGATGTGTAGTCCCTAAGTCGCCTCTTACGACACCCGCGGGAAGAGTAGGGGTTGGTGACAAATGTATTCTACTCTGCCGTCACCACACGGCTTGATGCACCAGGAACCTCCGTATATCCTGCAGATTGAATTCTTGGAAAGAAAACTTGGTTTGAGTTCATGAAATGAAAATCTTTGTTCATTTAGACAAATACTTGTCAATATTTTCCACTACGTACGTACATTGTTAGAAAGTGCCGTGTGGGGACGGCCGTAAAGAATGCAATTCCCCACTGCCAATAGGAATTCCTGTAGATTTTTCACTTACCTATTTTTTCTTCAGGATTATTTTCCGCGGGTACGAGAAGTTAGTACTCGCAGACCTGACGGTAGAACCTGAGTAGGGACACCACTGGTGAGGGTCCCTTCCAGGGGGGTTGGTACCAGATCGATTGGTGGTGCGCCGACCACGACATATTTATCTCGTTGTTAACTGACTCTGTAAAACAGAAATAAATTCAGGAGGTCTTTGGGGGTTGATACCATATGGATTTTGGATGCGCCAGCCACGACGGGTGGATCTCGTTGTTGATTATGTGTGGGTTATCCATGGGTGTGATTCCAGCACCCATCTCAAAAGATCGTCGTAGGATGACTTTGTTGTAATTGATCGAGGTGCTAGCCTGAGGGAACTCTGCTCCTGTCCCTAACTGCCAACTTTCGGATGCCGTCCATGTGATCTTTGGTTCATTAGTAACCGTGTAGAGGAGATTTTATGCTGACGTTTTGAAAATGTGAAGTTTATATTTTGTTTTTTTCCAACGTACACTGTTGGATAGTACCGTATGGGAAAGGCCGTAAAGAATGCAATTCCCCACTGCCAATAGGTATTCTTGTAGATTTTTTCACTTTCTTATTTTTTCTTTAGGATTTTTTTCCGCGGGTATGTGAAGGTAGTCCTCGTAGATTGGTTGGAAGAACCTGAGTAGGGACGCCACTGGTGATGGTTCCTCCTGTAGACGTTGATTCGAGATGGAGTTCGGATGCGCCAGCCACAACCGGTTGATCTCGTTGTTAATCGAGCGAGGGTAATCCATGGGTGTGATTCCTGCACCCACCTCAGAAGATCGTCATAGTGTCTCTCCAGAACTGGATCAAGTTCAGGAAAGCGGCTCCTATGACTTTGCGTGGCTTGAGGGCACCTGCACCGAAGGCGGTTGCAGGTGACGCACTCCTTAACCTCCCTCTCATCTAACAGGAACCTCCGTATGGACTGCAGATGGAGTTCCTGGAAGGAAAAGTTGTTTGAGTTCATGAAAAATGAAAATCTTTGTTAGAAAAATACTTCTCAATATTTTCCACTACGTACGTTCATTGTTAGATAGCGCCGTGTGGGGACGGCCGTAAAGAATGCAATTCCCCACAGCCAATAGGCATTCTTTTAGATTTTTTCACTTTCTAATTTTTTCTTTAGGATTTTTTTCCGCGGGTACGTGAAGTTAGTACTCGCAGACCTGACGGTAGAACCTGAGTAGGGACGCCACCGTTGAGGGTTCCTTCCGTGGGGGTTGGTACCAGATCGATTAGTGGTGCACCGGCCACGACATATTTATCTCGTTGTTAACTGACTCTATAAGACAGAAATAAATTCAGGTCTTTAGGGGTTGATACCATATGGATTTCAGATGCGCCGGCCAAGACAGGTTGATCTCTTTGTTAATCGAGCGTGGGTAATCCATGGGTTTGATTCCACCCACCTCAGAAGATCGTCGTAGTGTCTCTCCAGAACTGGATTAGGTTCTGGAGAACGTCTCCTATGACTTTTGTACACTGCCCAGCGTGGTCTTGGCAGAGCTTCAGGCGGTGAAGCCTGGAAGAACCCTTGTTTCGCCCCAGAGGTGGAAGGTTGATCTCGTTGTTAATAGAGTGTGGATAATCCATGGGTGTGATTCCTGCACCCACCTCAGAAGATCGTCATAGTGTCTCTCCATAACTGGTTCAGGGTCTGGAAAGTGTCTCATATGTCCTGAGTATGGATGCCACCGGTGAGGGTTCCTCCTGTGGGGGTTGGTACCATATGGAGTTCGGATGCGCCGGCCTCAACAGGTTGATCTCGTTGTTAATCGAGTGTGGGTAATCCATGAGTGTGATTCCTGCACCCACCTCAGAAGATCGTCATAGTGTCTCTCCAGAACTGGATTAAGTTCTGGAGAGCGTGTCCTATGACTTTTGTACACTGCCCAGCGTGGCCTGGGCAGAGCTTCTGGCGGTGATGGGATGACTTTGTCGTAATCGAGCTCTGAGGAGCTAGCCTGAGAGATATCTGCTCCCACATCTAACTGAAAGTAATTAATATTAATTGACCATCAATTGGGAAGGTCATATCCAGCCCGGCGTGGGTGATCCTCGTTGTGATTCCTGCACCCACCTCAGAAGATCGTCATAGTGTCTCTCCATAACTGGTTCAGGGTCTGAGGAGTGTCTTCTATGTCCTGAGTATGGATGCCATCGGTGAGGGTTCCTCCTGTGGGGGTTGGTACCATATGGAGTTCGGATGCGCCGGCCTCAACAGGTTGATCTCGTTGTTAATCGAGTGTGGGTAATCCATAGGTGTGATTCCTGCACCCATCTCAGTAGATCTCCAGAACTGGATCAGGTTCTGGAGAGTGTCTCCCATGATCTCAAGTGTCGCCCTGCGTGGCCTGGGCAGTGTTTCTGGCGGTGGAGCCTGGGGGAACCCTTGTCTCGCCCCGGAGGTGGAAGGTTGGGGCGAGCTTGGAGCACACCTGCAACGGAGGTGGTTACAGGTGACGCACTCCTTAACCTCCCTTTTATCTAACAGGAACCTCCGTATATCCTGCAGATTGAGTTCCTGGAAAGAAAACTTGGTTGGAATTCACGAAATTAAACATCTTTATTCATTTAGACAAATACATTTCCCCACTGCCAATAGGAATTCCTGTACATTTTTCAACTTACTTATTTCTTCTTCAGGATTATTTTCCGCGAGTACTTGAAGATAGTACTCGTATAACCTGAGTATGACTTGAGGTGATGGTTCTTCCTGTAGAGGTTGATACCATATAGATTTTGAATGCGCTGGCCAAGACAGGTTGATCTCGTTGTTAATCGAGCGTGGGTAATCCATGGGTGTGATTCCTGCACCCACCTCAGAAGATCGTCATAGTGTCTCTCCAGAACTGGATCAGGTTATGGAGTGCGTCTCCTATGACTTCTGTACACTGCCCAGCGTGGCCTGGGCAGAGCTTCTGGCGGTGGAGCCTAGGGGAACCCTGCTCCCGCCGCGAATGTAAAAGTTTGGGGCGAGCTTGGAGGACACCTGCACCGGAGGCGGTTATAGGTGACGCACCCCTTAACCTCCCTCTCATCTAACAGGAACCTCCGTATATCCTGCAGATATTCTTGGAAAGAAAACTTGGTTTGAGTTCATAAAATGAAAATCTTTGTTCATTTAGAAAAATACTTCTCAATATTTTCCACTACGTACGTACATAGTTAGATAGTGCCGTGTGGGGACGGCCGTAAAGCATACAATTCCCCATTGTGAATTGGTATTCCTGTAGATTTTTCACTTACTTATTTTTTCTTCAGGATTATTTTCCGCGGGTACTTGAAGTTAGTACTCGCAGACCTGACGGTAGAACCTGAGTAGGGACGCCACCCGTGAGGGTTCCTTCCGTGGGGGTTGGTACCAGATCGATTAGTGGTGCACCGTCCACGACATATTTATCTCGTTGTTAACTGACTCTATAAGACAGAAATAAATTCAGGTCTATAGGGGTTGATACAGGTTGATCTCTTTGTTAATCGAGCGTGGGTAATCCATGGGTTTGATTCCACCCACCTCAGAAGATCGTCGTAGTGTCTCTCCAGAACTGGATTAGGTTCTGGAGAACGTCTCCTATGACTTTTGTACACTGCCCAGCGTGGTCTTGGCAGAGCTTCAGGCGGTGAAGCCTGGAAGAACCCTTGTTTCGCCCCAGAGGTCGAAGGTTGATCTCGTTGTTAATAGAGTGTGGATAATCCATGGGTGTGATTCCTGCACCCACCTCAGAAGATCGTCGTAGTGTCTCTCCAGAACTGGATCAAGTTCTGGAGAGCGGCTCCTATAACTTTTATACACTGCCCAGCGTGGCCTTGGCAGAGCTTCAGGCGGTGAAGCCTGGAAGAACCCTTGTTTCGCCGAGGAGGTGGGAGGTTGGGGTGAGAATTTCGGAGGGCACTTGCACTGGAGGCAGTTGCGGGTGACGCACTCCTTGATATCCTTCTGATCTAACAGGAACCTCCGTATATCCTGCAAATATTCTTGGAAAGAAAACTTGGTTTGAGTTCATGAAATGAAAATCTTTGTTCATTTAGACAAATACTTGTCAATATTTTCCACTACGTACGTACATTGTTAGATAGTGCCGTGTGGCGACGGCCGTAAAGAATGCCATTCCCCACTGCCAATAGGAATTCCTGTAGATTTTTCACTTACTTATTTTTTTTTCAGGATTATTTTCCGCGCGAATGTGAAGTTAGTACTCGCAAACCTGACGGTAGAACCTGAGTAGGGACGCCACTGGTTAGGGGTTCCTCCTGTGGAGGTTGGTACCAGATGGATTGGTGGTGCGCCGACCACGACATATTTATCTCGTTGTTAACTGACTCTGTAAGACAGAAATAAATTCAGGAGGACTGTAGGGGTTGATACCATACGGATTTCGGATGCGGCAGCAAAAACAAACAGGTTGATCTCGTTGTTCATCGAGCGTGGGTAATCCATGGGTTTGATTCCACCCACCTCAGAAGATCGTCATAGTGTCTCTCCAGAACTGGATTAAGTTCTGGAGAGCGTGTCCTATGACTTTTGTACACTGCCCAGCGTGGCCTGGGCAGAGCTTCTGGCGGTGGCGGGATGGCCTTGTCGTTATCGAGCCCTGAGGAGCTAGACTGAGGGACTTCTGCTCTCACATCTAACTGAAAGCAATTAAGATTAACTGACCGTCAATTGGGAAGGTCATGTCCGGCCCGGCGTGGGTGATCCTCGTTGTGATTCCTGCACCCCCCTCAGAAGATCGTCATAGTGTCTCTCCAGAACTGGATCAAGTTCTGGAGAGCGGCTCCTATGACTTTTGTACACTGCCCAGCGTGGCCTGGGCAGAGCTTCTGGCGGTGGCGGGATGGCCTTGTCGTTATCGAGCCCTGAGGAGCTAGACTGAGGGACTTCTGCTCTCACATCTAACTGAAAGCAATTTAACTGACCGTCAATTGGGAAGGTCATGTCCGGCCCGGCGTGGGTGATCCTCGTTGTGATTCCTGCACCCCCCTCAGAAGATCGTCATAGTGTCTCTCCAGAACTGGATCAAGTTCTGGAGAGCGGCTCCTATGACTTTTGTACACTGCCCAGCGTGGCCTGGGCAGAGCTCTGGCGGTGGAGTCTGGGGGAACCCTGGTCTCGCTCGGAGGTAGAAGGTTGGGGCGAGCTAGGAGGTAGAAGGTTGTGGCGAGCTTGAAGGTAAAAGGTTGGGGCGAGCTTGGAGGACATTTGCACCGGAGACGGTTGTGGGTGACGCGACACACTCCTTAACCTCCCTCTCATCTCTCATCAACCAACCTCTCATCTAACAGGAACCTCCGTATATCCTGCAGATTGAGTTTCTGGAAAGAAAACTTGGTTTGAGTTCATGAAATTAAACATCTTTGTTCATTTAGACACATACATTTCCCGATTGCCAATAGGAATTCCTGTACATTTTTGAACTTACTTATTTCTTCTTTAGGATTATTTTCTGTCGGTAGAACCTGAGTATGACTTGAGGTGTTGGCTCTTCCTGTAGAGGTTGATACCATATAGATTTCGGATGCGCCGGCCAAGACAGGTTGATCTCGTTGTTAATCGAGCGCGGGTAATCCATGGGTGTGATTCCTGCACCCACCTTAGAAGATCGTCATAGTGTCTCTCCAGAACTGGATCAGGTTCTGGAGAGCGTCTCCTATGACTCTTGTACACTGCCCAGGGTGACCTGGGCAGAGCTCTGGCGGTGGAGCCTGGGGGAACCCTGGTCTCGCCCCGGAGGTGGAAGTTTGGGGCGAGCTTGGAGGACACCTGCACCGGAGGCGGTTGCGGGTGACGCACTCCTTGATATCCTTCTGATCTAACACCTTGTTTGAATGCATGAATTACAACTTCTTTATTCTTCTTCCATTTGTCCCTCTTAGCCACTCTCCCCCTTCTGTGGTATGGACACTACTCCACGTTGGCACCGTCCGGTGCCTGGCAGCTTGCCGGTCCGGTTCCTTCTCATAAGCTAAGCGTGCGCGAATTCCCGCAGCCTCGCGAAGTTCGCCTGATGGAGCTCTCGACCTTTGGTTTCCTGCTCCCAAAGCTGCCTACAACATCCGATAGACGTTGGGCGAGCATCCTCCTCTCTTCGCCTTCAGCATCACCATCGGCCACCAGGCGTTGTCGAACGCACCCGAGATGTCAAGAAATATTGCTTGAACATACTTCGCTGTGGACGCTCTGGCCGTCACAGTCGAATTCCCCCTGGTGAAGCCATGCTGGCAATCCGACATCCCGCTATAAATCTGAGGCGCGCAGTGTAACATGAAACGCTCAAGCAACTTACCCAGGATCGAGAGAAACGTGATCGGTCGGTACGCCTTAGGGTCGGTGAGAGGCTAGTCATTGCCTTTTGGCAGCACGAGCAGTCGACCATCCTTCCACACGTCTGGGAACACTCCTTCCTCTACGCACTTGGCGTACACCAAGTGGAACTCTACTGATGCAGCCTTCCACATATGCGTTAGCATCCTCGCAGTCACTCCATCCAGTCCCGGTGCGGTGTTAAGCAACTGCTTCACCATGAGGCTTTGGTCAACCCACCACCACCCATGGCCATACCAACCTTGCGGTTATACTGGCCGAATCGCTGGAGGTGTGCGCGGAATTGCGGCTGCCTAGGGCAGATTACACTCCACCGCGCCACACTTCTTGACTCCCTACAAGTTATTTTTCTACGTCCTTGTCCCTATAGTTCAGTTCTCCCCCTTCTGGGGCCTGACGTTCACTCGTTCACTCCACGGATGACACCTTCTGGTGCCGTGCAGCGCTAGCGGTCCTCCTCCTATGCCAGCCGTACGCGAATTCTCGCAGCCGGGCGAATTTCGCCTCCAAGGAGACGAGATCGGAGTACCAGTCCAGGTCTCTCGGGTACGATTCCCTGAAGCAGAGCTTGGCGTAGGTCTTCGTACAAAGGGCAGGACCACAGGACCACAGCGCTCGTACGCTGCATACGCAAGGATTGCAACAAAAGTGCCCTGGTACAAAATGCAAAGGCCTGGGTAACGAATGCCCCAGGAAGACTGAGGCTTTGGTCAGTCTGACCGACCAATAGACTTTTGCTAATAGGGCAGGGGCCCCAGTTAGGGGCTAACTGACCGTCAATCGGGGACGGCATGTCCGGCTGGCGTCGGTAATCTGTGGGTCAATAACTTTAACAACGCCTCCAGTAGGAAGTAGGAATTATACTGCCATGGAACGTTATTAGACACTACAAAACCTGCTGCTTGCTTAGTGTGCAGACTGACGACTGCACGTATTTATCTGTTCTTTCATTTCTTTGTTTTTTTTTTAAATATAGTTCTTAATATTTTCCACTACGTCCAAAAAATAAACTTAGAACTTTCTATAACCTTACGGGGCTCTTCATTCTTGTTCTTAATTCTTTTATAAATTGTGGGTGGACATCCCATGCTGAGTTTGCCGGTGCATAACGATTTTTATTTTAAACTTTATTTTAGCTTCATTCTCCTAAAGTATTTGGTCTAAAACTGACTGATGCCCGTTTTTACCATCAATCCCTAATTTTTAAGTGACCGATATGAAAACAAAATTCCTGTTATGTGTTACCACAGGGATCACTTAAAAAAATAGGGATTGATGGTAAAAACGGGCATTAGAACCTACCAAGGAATTAGTGACATTAAAAGATTTTTGTTTAGCTTACCTTAGTTATTTAAGTACTTAGTAATTCAATATGAAACTTTATTTTGCTATACATAGTTATGTAGGTATTGTTATTTTTAATTTCAATAATGTATTTTACATATATATACTTAATATAATTTCCACGGGACATTAATAGACAGTTCGAGTGCGAAACGTGCTGTTCCAGTCTTAACGTTTATGTATAATCTTCTACAATTTTGTTTTCTTTTGTATTCAAAATCGTGTTCAGGTCTGTTTTACAGAAAGCTGCTTTGCATTTTTGTTAATACATAATATTGAGTTTTTGTAACTAACTCTTAATTTTTAGGGTTCCGTAGTTCTGACAAGGAATCCATAAGTTTCGATATGGCTATCTGTCCGAGGTTTTGCTTATAATATAATCCACGAACTTAAATCTTGATTGTCAACCTTTTTTTCAATATTTAATTGATAATGCTTTATTATCAATTAAATATTGAAACAAAAAAAAACAGGTTAGAAAATACTTTACATAATTAAATTAAATAAACATAATGAGACTTGGGTTTGTTCCCAAAGGGACATCCTGTTTTTTAGGGTTCCGTAGTCCTGACAAGGAACCCTTACAGTTTCGATATGTCTGTCTGTCCGAGGTTTTGCTTATAATATAATCCACGAACTTATAATATCTCGATTGTCAACCTTTTTTTCAATATTTAATTGATAATGCTTTATTTATTGTATTGTACAAATGTTTTGAAAGGATAGAATGCAAATTAATTAACATTAAAATTATAGTGATGGTGACTACATTTTAAACGTTACTTAATTTGAAATCTTGATAAGTGAGCACTATTTATGTATGTTTATCTAGACAATTTTATGCAGCTTACTATTTTATTTATTTTACCAATGGTCCGTGACCCTCACTCGGCATGGGGCACACTGAAAACCAGCGCCGTGGCCTTCGTCACCGTGGGCTACGGCATATGCTGAGTGGGCTCCCGTTGCAGTGGGCATCTTGTTGATAAATGGGTGGCACTGCTCAGTTTACTCGTTTTTATTTTTTCTTCTTTTGTTATTATGTGCCACTGTCATGTCTATGTAATTGCCTGTATTTGTGTGATGTCCATTGTAATAAATGTATCTTTCTTTCTTTCTTTCTTCTATTTTAACGTCTATGCAAATAAATATTTGGTCTAAAAAGTTTTTATTTCATTTACTTACTTAATTAAGTAAAACAACACTTAGTTCTTAATCTATTTTGTTTAAAATATTTAATAGCCTTCTATCTATGTTTATCTGGTGTCTAGAATAATAAATAAATACAAAACATTCTGAGTATTTTAATTATACTGTACCAACACCTACACGTACTCTCATTACATTGTGCTACTGACGCCCATATTCACAAACATTACTATGAGGTCTCACAGTGCGCGTGGACGCACAGGGTGACACACGAACCAATCACAAAGCTCTATTCAACGCTGTGCGTTCGATTTGCTGCTTCACTTAAGTAAACATCGTTTGTGAATAGGGGTGTGAATAGTGAGTGCCAGAAAAGTTTCTTGTTCTTTATATCATACATTTTGGTAAATAAAGCTTCAACCACACCAACGCGTGCAAATCGCCATCGCCGGCGCGATCTATGACAGTTCACGCGACCTGTCATTCGCCTTTGATCGCCGATCACCCGGCGAAGTTCGTGCCGTCTATGTTCATTAGAATACTAATGGTGAAAAATTTTTTCTAATGGTCAAATTGATTCAGCAGTTTCGGAACCTATTCAATATAGGGAAACAAAATCTTTCCTCGTTATAATTTAGTTATAATTTTAGGGTAGACAACACGAACTGATAATCTACGATCTCGTGAAAATGATAGGTTTTAAATTTTATTATTCAAGTCGCAAGCCTTCAATTTGTTTAGCCCTTTTCAGTGCACTAAATAATCCATGCTATCCCTTCTCCCAATGAAACAATAATATGAAAATTATAAATAACTTAAAAAAATCGATCTTCCTGAGGCGGGAATCGAACCCACGACCTTTTGCTTGCCGGGTGACTGCTCTTCCATCTGAGCAACTTAGACACTGGGCGAACCTGTCGAAATTTTCAAGTGTAATACGCTGTTACGGCCAGCGTTTGTTTCATCAATGTTGGGTATACCTACCCTTTAAAAATCTAACAGAAATATTATTGCAAAGGACTGTCAGTTAAGAAACAATAAATAATTACTGAATAGGACATAAAAAGTACCACCAAAATGTGAGATATGACACCAAAATGTTTGAAGCGATTGGTTTAGTAGAACCTATCAAGGGATTACTGAAATAAAAGGAGTGTTGATTTGATCCAATTTAAATTTTTAATAAATACTTAACCTATTAATAAATAATTAACCTACCTAACCTAATTTCCATGGGACTTTATCAGAAAATTCAAAAGCCGCTGCTTTAAATGTGAATGAAAATTATGATAAAAACATTGCTAAAAACACGAAATTAAAAAAAAATACAAAAGAAAATACAGTAAAAATATGAAAGAAAACAAACTTACAAACTAACGTAAAATAAATAGTAACATAAAATAACTTACAAACTAACAAAATATGAAAATAACGTAGATCAACTTGGTCAAAATAATAGTAACTGGTTTTCAAGCTGTTATTTAAAGGACTAGAATAAAATGAAAACATCACAATAATAATAAAAGATCAAAAATAAATTTCAAAATAAAGATTATAAAAATAAACAATTTTTACGAGAACAGCACCTGAATCGCCATCTTGGCAAAAAGTCAAAATAATAGCAAAACAAAACTTTTATGTAAGTCTATAGTTTCAGCTATTGATATTTTTTCTGTGAGCAGCGGATTTTGTGATTAAAAAAAAAATCAAGTTAATCTACATGGAGATAATTACTTCAGGCACTTTTGTTATCAATTATAAGCTGATGGACGATGGTGTCCCAGAAGAATTACAACACGTGTTAAAATACTACGTTACTTACAATAATTAAAAACAAAGAAACTACAATTTACAACTTTACATTTCACAATAATGTCCCATGGTATTAAAACATAAAAATATACAATATAAACATAATAATCCACGAATATATAAATCTTCTTGATTGTTAACCTGAAACAAAAAAACTTGATGAGTAATAATTGACGATATACAGACAGGTTCGAAAATGTTCACATAATTAAATTAAATAAACAAAATGAGACTGTTAGGGTTTATTCCCAAGGGGACATCCCGTTTTTAGCAGGATCGTGTTTAGTACCATGTTTTAATATTAACGTTCACACGAACAGCCCGTTTGCATTGTCCCGCAAAAAACCAATCCGTTCGAATTTGTATTTTACCTACATACCTACTTCCAATTTCAAACAACTTATGAAATTCAACATTATGTGTGTTCATAATGACAATCCAGTTCTACGGGATTCTGTTTTACTGGATTGCCATGAGAATAAACCCTTAGACAAGCATTGAATTTTTATTTTCTACAAAGCTAATAATTTTATTAAAAGAATAAAATATATTTGTCTTCAGATATAGATGAGCAAAGCTGGCTTTGATTTGACATTAACATTAACTTCAAGTATCTAACACAAGTATCAGGGTGTCCCAGAATGGGTGAATCAAACTAATAGGGGAGGTAGCTCTACTAATGTACTATCCCAAAAAATATGAAAAAAATTTTTGAGTTCGGAATTTCTTTTTTAAATAAAGTGCTCTAAACTCGAAATCTAGTCATTATTTTCAAAAGTTTGCTTACAGATAAACGAAGCGATCATGTACAATTAATATAAGTAAGAAAAAAGTACAAATAAACTCCAAACGCAGCAATTATAGCCAGATACTTAGTCAAAGCTGATTTATTTTCACTTTTTCAAAAAAAATATGTTTTGTTTCCCTATGCGCTTTATTTTTTTTTTCATATTTTTTTGGGATAATACATTAGTAGAGCTACCTCCCCCTATCAGTTTGATTCACCTATTCTGGGACACCCTGTATAAACATTGAGATTTTCCAACTTACCTCTATCTCCCTGCGGTTTATTTTCTGCGAGTACGTGCAGGTAGTACTCGCAGAACTGCCTGTAGACCCTGACGAGATGCGCCTCCGGCAAGGGTTCCACCCGAGGGGGTTGATACCAGATGGACCTCTGGTGCGCCGGCCACGACATATTGATGTCGTTGTTGACTGACCCTGGAAGACAGAAAGAAATTGTCAAAATCTGGTCATTTAGGTCTGGTTTAGACAGCGGTAATAGCGCGGTTGCTGTGCAGTTTTCGTACGTTTGCATCGAACCGAAACCCCACGGTAGCTTTTAGTGCCTCGCTAAGAACCACCTAGAAACCGCGTGGTTATTGCTCATGTCTGAACCAGGCCTTAGTCTCCACTAAAAAAGCGGCATAATTTACAGAAATAAGTGTTCATGATCATCAGGTCATTTAGTCGCTACTACAGGAGCATTACCGTCCCGTTACCAGAGGTAAAAATGGAGCATTTGGCTTGCACTCCTCACGTTGGCCAGATGGCTTAGGTTCTATTCTAATCTGTTATTTATTTAATCTGTTATTTTCTACGTGGTTCCGCGTAAAAAATAACAATATACATTGCACAACATTAATTTAAAAACGCTTGTAAAAGTAGGTAGTTGGAGATGCTAATGTTAGCACGTGGCATTTCTTTTAGCAAAAATTTTAGACCAAGCAAAAATATGAAGTTTGAGTAAGAAGAATAAAGTTTACAATGAATCAAAAGAAGTAACTACCTATCGAATTATAGTGTCAATTTAACTTTTCAGCCGTTTGGCCAAACAATTAAGAGGACTGTAAAATATTGAAATTAAATTAAATTAATTAAATCATAGCTAACACCATACATCATTTTGACTAGAAACCGAACTCGAAATATTTAATTACGGGACTATTCCCACCCCTCGTTTCCCACGCTGCAAATCCTGTGTAGCCAGGATCTACAGCCTGACTGTCAATAAAAACCCAACCAGTGAAGGTCAGGTTATATTTTATACCTTATTGAAAACAATTTTATAAAGACTAACTCACCGTCCATTGGGAAAGTCATATCGGGGCCGGCGCGCGTAACCCCCGGGTGTGACTCCTGCACCCACCGCAGAAGATCGTCATAGTGACGCTCCAGAACTGGATCAGGTTCTGGAGCCTGTCTCCTATGACTTCTGTACACTGCCCAGCGTGGCCTGGGCAGTGCTTCTGGCGGTGGAGCCTGGGGGAACCCTTGTCTCGCCCCGGAGGTGGAAGGCTGGGGCGAGCTTGGAGGGCACCTGCAACGAAGGCGGTTGCAGGTGACGCACTCCTCAACCTCCCTCTCATCTAACAGGAACACCAGGAACCTCCGGATATCCTGCAGATTGAGTTCCTGGAAAGAAAACTTGGTTTGAGTTCATGAAAATTAAATTAAAATCTTTGTTCAATATTAAAGACCAATATTTTATCTTATAAACGCTGAACGCACTTCGAATCTATCGCTCGAAGATTATTTTGCCAAACATCTACGCCGGACGCTGTGACTTACTACCCCCAACTTCTACGATTTTCTATAAACAATTAATTTGTTCTCATAGCGAATTTTGTAATAATTCTTAATGAGAATAAAGGTCTTAAAACATATTAAAAGAAAGATTTGACTACTTGTTTGCATGAAGAGAATAGGCTCCAAAACTACTGGAGTGATTAGAAAAATTATTTCGCTATTAGAATACTAAAAAATCTACTAAACATAGGCTATCAATTATTTTCAAAAAAGTCAGTTAAAAAAACTTTGAAAATACCGTGCAATCAATAAATTAGGTAGTGCCTCCGCCATTTTCTGAAAGCACGCACGTCACAAAAATATGGCCGCCGACGTCTGATCACCTCCGCGTCGTTCGAGTGAGAGACGGGCGGTTAAGATTCAGCTGCGCGCGCGCCTATCGCTAGGGATGTAACCAGCGCTAGGGATGTGGCTGGCGCTAGGATAGGTATAATGCGTAGCGCGAACACAGGATTACGTTCAGAAATTAATGTTTGGATTTTAGAGATAAGATAAGACAACTTTTTCGAAGAAGGACTAGAAGTTCGCTGGGACAGCTTGTATCTAGTATACTAATCATTTGAGTTTAATCGATTTAGGCCCAGTTTTGTGATTCTTAGTTAAAATAACTAATTGTTAAATTAGTTATTTTAAATGGTTAAATATTAACAAAATGTAAACAAATAGTTAAAAAATGTACTAAAAGTCAAGCTAACCATTGTTCGAAAAACATTTTTTTCTGATATTTAACCACTTGTCATTGACATGTGTCAAATTTGGCCATTGGTTATTTTGTCTACGAATCAAAAAACCGGGTCTAAACCATTTAAGTTAAAAGTTACCTAGTGTTAGTGTAATATCTAGCTTTTGCCTGCGGCTTCCCTGTGTGGATTTTTTATGGTCGGATCCCGCCCATAAAAATGTCTTATCTATAAAATCGCAATATAAATTTCTGAACGTATCCTGTTTGATAATACCTGCCCCCCTAGACAATACGCACTTTTTGATCGAATCGAAAATCGAATCCGTCAAAACTCCATACAAATAATTAACTTTTTAAAAAAATAAAACCGACTTCAAATGCGTGAACACAAAAAAAAACTAAAAATTAAAAATATTGCGTATAAAAAAGTTCATCCCCAATTTTCCACCCTTGGGGGTGAAATATTTTCTTCAAATTCGCATGAAACCACCCTTTTGATAATACCTATTCAACAAAAAAATAATCGTACAAATTGATTTATAATCGGCGGAGATATTGCGTATAAAAAAGTTCATCCCCAATTTTCCACCCTTGGGGGTTGTTTTTTCTATTATTAAATTTAAATGGGACCACCCTTGAGGTATTACCTATACGCCCAAAAAAGATTTTTTCAAATCGGTTCATAATTGGCAGAGTTATCGCGTAACAAACATAGAAAAAAAAAAAAAAAAAAAACATACGGGTCGAATTGAGAACCTCCTCCTTTTTTTTGAAGTCGGTTGAAAAGGGGCTTTTCGACTGGTTTGCGATTATAATTTGCACTTTGTCTATCTAGACCCACTGGCGGAGAAATTCGGTAAATTTATGTGTGACGGAAGTGTCAGTTGCGGAAAATAATGTTACGCAGAAAATTATTTAAACTGGTGAATTTTTGTTTTTCAAATCGGTCTCGTAGTATCGGAGCATATTCCCTCCAAAAAAAAGCAATCAAATCTTTTCTCTCTATATTAGTAGGTATACCTAGATAACTTAAAAATTATTTCAGCTAAACATCCAATAACTTTAAAATTGTTTGACCCAAAAAATCTATTTAAAGCTATCTTTGAAATATGTAAGGAGGTAGGTATCACAGAATAATATGAAGCTGTTGGTAAATAATAATAATGATAAATAAATAAAATGTTTATTGCCAATAAATCTTAAAACAAAATATTCTTATAACTAGCGGCTTCTGCACTAAGCATAGCTTGTGTCACAGTAGCCTTTTTAAGTTTTTACATAAATATTGATATCTTTACTTTGAGGTCTGGAAACACAAATTCAGGCAATTTATTACTGTAGTTAAATTAAGATATAAAAATATGGAACGTGGTCTCAAAAAATAGTAACAAGGCTTAAAATGAGGTCAATGTTTATAAAATTAACTCTATTAAAGACTGACACTTAAAATTACAATTGCAATTAAAATTGAAATCGAACCCAAAAGTATAAAAAAAAAACATATTTTCCACTCAAGAAAACCAACCGACTAATTTTCTTTAAATACATTTTAAATAAAAACACAAGAATCTAAACAATATCCTTAAAGATTTTTGAACATAAAACTTGCATTTTTAACCGATTTCAAAATATTTTAAACAGTAATTTGTCTGCATTTCTGCAAACTGTTTTTAATATCTTTTAAAATTAAAATACTTACGGTTTGGAAGTCAGGGTCGCTGAAGAAACGGCGAAGGTTGTTCAATCTTCTCGCCATTTTCCGCACAAGTTCACAAAACGAGATAAGATAAAACAAAAATATAAAATACAAAAATATTAAAATACAGATGTTACAAAAATATAAAATACCAAAAGAAATGAAACAACAATATGTATAGAATACAAAAATTACAAAATACAGGAGTTACAAGGAGATATAAAATGCAAAACGAGATAGAATAAAACAAAAATCACAAAAATATAAAATACACAAAATACAAAAATATAAAACAGAAGTTACAAAGATAGGTATAAAATGTTAAACGAGATAAAATAAAACAAAAATCACAAAAATACAAGAATATAAAATACAAAAGTTACAAAATATACAGTAAACTAAGGTTGAATCACGAGGTGTCCTCCTTGGACGAAAGACCCTTTGAGATTAAACTCCCTAGCTTCGTTGCTGAGCAAGAAACCTGCGCCCGCGCACTTTCGGCCAAAAAAAGTGCTTAGTAAGACTCGTTTTTAGATAACCAGCCCTTTGTTGGGTCACAGTGGGGTTTTCCATCGACAAATAACACGTTTGCTAATGTCAACCATTATTGTAATGAATTGTTTAACGAAACTTGGGTATTTGCACAGAAATTAACAATAATTAGCTATCTTGAACAAATATTTTGTACGATCACTAGTACGTAGCAGGAAATGTCGTTTTAGGTATTCAAGTTTTGACCTATCGTTTTGATACATTTTTAATCATGAGAAAAAGTAAAAAAGTGTAGGAAACATTAATATTTGAACACTAGCGGATGCCTCCGACTTTTGTTTTACCCCCTTGGGGATTGAATTTTGAAAAATCCCGTCTTAGTGAGTACCTACGTTCTAAAAGGAACCCCCAAGCAAAATTTGAGACTCCTAGCACTTGTAGTTTCTAAGATTTCGCGATGAATGAGTCAATCAGTGAATGGAACCACCTTTTAATAAAGTATTTTAAATTTTAATCTTTGCCGGAACTGCTTAATATCAATCACCGAATCATTGAATAAGACCATTCCCAATCTTCCCGTAGATGTACTAGGGACAAACATTTGTAAACATCAGGCCTCTCCTGTCCGTCTGGCTTAATGGAGACTGAATGACCTGATGGTGATTAGGTAGATTTCATATGGTGCTGATCTGATATATGACTTGTTCATGATACTCAAGTGTGCCAAAAATAAAATTCTCAGTGTTAAAATTAACGTGATTGAAGTCACGATTAATTACGTGCGGTAGGATGAAACTCGTTTGACAGCTTGTCAGTTAATTATTTAAGTTTCGCAATTTGAGCAAGCTGTATGTGCGTCAATCTAGCGCCTTCTTGGCCTTTGTAACAAATTCATTAGCGTTAAACATGATTTAATTTGAAGAATGTTTTACTTAATAACAGGTAAGTCTTAATGTTTTAGGTATACTTCCACTAAAGCCCTTATCGTTATGTCATAATTATCGTACCTTAACTTCAATCGCCCTTACTAATGAACCGACTTTTTTAACTCGATATTAACTCGATAAAGTCAAAGGAATAGGTACCTTTGATTCCCTTCTACGGAGAACATAGGTATAACGTGCGCTTTGTCACATAGCCACAGAATACAGAAACGTAGCTTCAATTTAGGTATGGTTTTGCATTTACCCACGGCTCAATGTGAAGCCATCGATTCGATTGAGCCATGTCAAAAGACTACCACCGTTGTTAATGAAACGGCAATATTGTGGCTATTCGAATATCTGTCTGTGTCAGACTTTAATACATATAAATGATAGGAGTTATTGTATACCTATAACAATAGTTATTTCAAAAAGCCTTAAGCCTAGGCGCAGACCATCGATTTTTCGTTGGCCGATAGTTTAGTCGGGCAGTTGATTAGTATGGGCATGTATGGAAGTGCGCACATTACGCCGATTTGATTTGGCCGATTCTTCATACAAATTAAAATCGGGCCCAACTATCGGCCAACTAAAAATCGGTGGTCTGCGCCTAGTCTAACAATTAACCGATTGAGTCCCAGACGGCATTAATTAATGTCATAACAATTGATTATCTATTGTGTCTAGATTCGCGGAGCTTGAAGGATTAACATACGTACTAGCTTTGGCTATCAAAAGCTCTTTAGTAAGCACTCTGGCGTTTATCTGGGGGCACGGCAGTGCCCCCACCAAGTCGAGCAAAAAAGCGGCACGGCCCACGGTGGTCCCGATTTAATAAAACATGGACATTGATGCTAGAAGCACGAAAATTTTTTTGATGGTTACTGCTATGATAACTAATAAGGCAAAAAAATATTACAATCCTACGACGTCTATTTCGTAGTAAAAAAAAATATATACATATTTTTTGTATGGAAGAAATTACGTTTCTGTCAATTTTTCAAAATTCTTTAACGATGTCAAGATGCCGATCACACATGTTATAAAACAAGTGATTCTGAGTATTTCATGCGAAGATACTTGTCACTTATCTCTGCGTACTTTTGAGTTATCGAGGGTTGAAAAATCGATTTTTTTATATTAAATATTTCCACGAAAAATTGCCAGAATTACAATATGGTGTATAAGGGACACTTTTGATGACACATAACAACGACTCGCACTCGCGCGCGCTCGTATGCATCAACTTTTACTAAAATAAAAAAAAAAATTAAGGGAAATACTTAATACAAAGTTGTATGTATAGGTCCGCTGGCCGTCAAAAAGTAGCTTATACGAGAGGTTGCCCAATTTACAATATGTCCATCATTGATAACTCACACAAATATCGTCTCTCTTTGAAGGATAACAAGTTTTTTTTGTTTCCAGAAGCTCTTGATAGGATGGAAGCCCATAAATACTCTCTGAAGCGAGAATGAATCTCAAATTGCGATATTGCCATTTTGACAAATTACATGATGTAACTAGCGCTAACGTTTATCTTCAGGTAGACACAGTTTTAAGTTAAAAGATTGTCTACTATTTCACACTGTTCTTCGTTTTGGAACAGTTCTTTGATTATAGGTAGTCGCTAATTTCGTTTTGTTAGACTCTTTCAGTTTAGCACATAAAGCGTAAACTAATTCCTCCTCAGAATGATCTAAAAGTGTTAGAGAGCGCCTCTTCTTCTGCAGAAGAAGAATTTTGCATAAATCTTCAAAGGTTTTTTATTTATACCAGAAGTCGATGGTTGCACATCTACTTCCGCAGTCTCATCAACTGGAGCGTCTTCCTCGGTGTTAACGTTGTCGTTGCAAAATTCTTCTTCTGCAGAAGAAGAGGCGCTCTCTAACACTTTTAGATCATTCTGAGGAGGAATTAGTTTACGCTTTATGTGCTAAACTGAAAGAGTCTAACAAAACGAAATTAGCGACTACCTATAATCAAAGAACTGTTCCAAAACGAAGAACAGTGTGAAATAGTAGACAATCTTTTAACTTAAAACTGTGTCTACCTGAAGATAAACGTTAGCGCTAGTTACATCATGTAATTTGTCAAAATGGCAATATCGTAATTTGAGATTCATTCTCGCTTCAGAGAGTATTTATGGGCTTCCATCCTATCAAGAGCTTCTGGAAACAAAAAAAACTTGTTATCCTTCAGAGAGAGACGATATTTGTGTGAGTTATCAATGATGGACATATTGTAAATTGGGCAACCTCTCGTATAAGCTACTTTTTGACGGCCAGCGGACCTATACATACAACTTTGTATTAAGTATTTCCCTTAATTTTTTTTTTATTTTAGTAAAAGTTGATGCATACGAGCGCGCGCGAGTGCGAGTCGTTGTTATGTGTCATCAAAAGTGTCCCTTATACACCATATTGTAATTCTGGCAATTTTTCGTGGAAATATTTAATATAAAAAAATCGATTTTTCAACCCTCGATAACTCAAAAGTACGCAGAGATAAGTGACAAGTATCTTCGCATGAAATACTCAGAATCACTTGTTTTATAACATGTGTGATCGGCATCTTGACATCGTTAAAGAATTTCGAAAAATTGACAGAAACGTAATTTCTTCCATACAAAAAATATGTATATATTTTTTTTTACTACGAAATAGACGTCGTAGGATTGTAATATTTTTTTGCCTTATTAGTTATCATAGCAGTAACCATCAAAAAAATTTTCGTGCCTCTAGCATCAATGTCCATGTTTTATTAAATCGGGACCACTGTGCGGCCGTACCATCCTTTTCTCGAAGCAATTCAGGCCATTTTCGACTGCCTGTAACTTCGTTGTGGATAAAACTAAAAGGCTGAATTTTCATTAGCTATGCAGGCATTGTAAAGACACAGTATATTTAAAATTTCATTCAATTTGAACCAGTAGTTTAAGAATTATAACGGGTCAAAGTTAATTAATTTTGTCACTCACTGACTCACCGATCATCAAAACTCTAAGGCACTTCTAGCAGACCTAGAAGCTTCAAATTTGGAATATAAGTAGTGTTTGGGGTATGAATCAAGGAAAAACTAAAATATTTGGGGGCACGGTAGTGCAACCGCCAAGTCGAGTAAAATTTTTCAATTTCGGTCCAGTTTTCTAGATACATAACTGCTGTATACAAAATACAAAAAGAAATGAGATCCCATCAAAAACAATACTTGTCAAAAAAACCAAGTCTCGCAACTCAGTTGTTCTACGGTAAAAAGTTGTGAGATCCATGTAATACCAAGTCCAGGCCAGGAAATCTTTAACGTTTTACATAAATATATTGACTTGGCCATCGCATGAAAACACGTGTAAATTAAATTATTTAGTGCGATGGCCAAGTCAATATGTTTATGTAAAACGTTAAAGATTTCCTGGCCTGGACTTGGTATTACATGGATCTCACAACTTTTTACCGTAGAACAACTGAGTTGCGAGACTTGGTTTTTTTGACAAGTATTGTTTTTGATGGGATTCACCCTTTCATCAAATACCTAGGGCGGGCGCCAAATATATTCTTCCTGCATATTTACATGCGAGTATCTTGCGTGGTGTTTTTAAATAGTGTTCAATTCCCGAAGCGTGGTATTTTTAAGTACAATCAAAATTAGACCTTATAAACTGTAGCTTTCTACCTGAAAACTTTAGGTACCTACGCGCCCATTTAGGCGGGCTTAAGCCGAAGTCCGAAGTAAGTCTATTGTTTTCGCGATAACATTGAGAACAATGAGGCTGAGTTGCACCACCTTATTTTAACCATAACAAGCACAATAACCGGTGCTTTTCAACCGACTTCAAAAAAGGAGGAGGTTCTCAATTCGACCCGTATGTTTTTTTTTTCTATGTTTGTTACGCGATAACTCCGCCAATTATGAACCGATTTGAACAAATCTTTTTTCGGCGTATAGGTAATACCTCAAGGGTGGTCCCATTTAAATTTAATAATAGAAAAAGCAACCCCCAAGGGTGGAAAATTGGGGATGAACTTTTTTATACGCAATATCTCCGCCGATTATAAATCAATTTGAACGATTATTTTTTGGTTGAATAGGTATTATCAAAAGGGTGGTTTCATGCGAATTTGAAGAAAATATTTCACCCCCAAGGGTGGAAAATTGGGGATGAACTTTTTTATACGCAATATTTTTAATTTTTAGTTTTTTTTGTGTTCACGCATTTGAAGTCGGTTTTATTTTTTTTTAAAGTTAATTATTGTATGGAATTTGTCAGATTTTTAACTTTTGTCAAAGTTAAATTAAGATGGTGCAACCCAGCCTAAAACTTGCGATGACTGTGATAATTTGTTTTCAGATGCGTATTTGTTTTTAAACAAAAGGAAGATTTGGTTTAAAACGTCATAAATTCTGGTATTGTGGAATACGCAGAATTTTAATTTAATACTTTTGTTAAAACTATCCGTTGGGCGAGTTCGAAAAAAAAGGGTAGGTAGGTAGATTTTTAAAATTGTAGGTACTCGTATATTTAAGCTTTTAAAAGTTTGCCTTTTGGTTTCATAACAAATGTACTTACTAGCTTTTGCCCGTGACATTGCCAGCGTGATATTTTGTCTGTCACAGAAAACCTTGACAAAAACTATCCTATGTCCATTCTCAAATCTCTTCAAAATCTCTTTACCAAACATCAAAATCGGTTCAATGGTTTAGGCGTTAAAACGTAACAGACAAACGGAGAACGGAGTTTCTTTCGCATTTATAATATGAGTAGGGAAAATAGGGAACCAGAGATAGGGATTTGCCCTAGTAAATAGTACCCACTATAATCCATTATTATTATTTATTATTTAGTTATGACTTATTAACTTTTATTCCCGTAAGTTAAAGGAGTGTGTTTACCGCAATAATCCAGTGGTCTGTAAGTGTCGAACTAGCAACTATCATAAGCGGATCCTCTTTTGCTTTCCCCAGGGACAAATTTGACCTACAATGGTTGAGTTTTATTGGCGGTCAAGCTGTAGATTCATCAGGGAAATGAGAGGTGGGAAATAGTGCTGAACACTAGGCACTATTTAACGCTGGAACTACAATTATCTAAACAACAAATTATGCCCTTAGATTGGCCGTGTCGCCCAAAATGCTTTCGTAGATTCCTAAGACCTGTATGAATAAAATGTTTAAGGATTACAACTATAGTTAAAATATTTATAAGATACAACTTTGTGATTTCATAAATTTATTTTTTGTTTCAGGTAATTTTCATCGTATTTCATTGGAAGTGCAGAACCGAGATAAGTAATAGGTTCTATTTAGGAGAATGTCTTTCAGAAAAGACTGAACTAATAACACTACATTATTACAACTAAACTAAAGCCAAATAAAACATAATAGGTACGTTCTTTAGGTATCCTTCCGTTTGGCCAAATTACTTTTCGCCAAATTTCACTTCGCAAACAACTTATCGCCAAAGTTTCATTTCCCAAATGAACTTTTAGCAACTGTACTTTTTGCAACTAATTCATTTGGTCAAATTATCATTTGGCCAAATTTTACTTGGCAAATGTTTATATAGCAAATGTTTTATGTTGCCAAATATTATATCCCAAATAATTTGTTTGGTCAAATTGACACTTCACATACTTACCCACCGTTACCCACAAATCAAAGTATAAGGCACATGATCATGGTTTTCACAAGAATTTTATGTAAAACATTGCAGGAAATAGTATGGTTGCAAAAAGTAGGTATTACAGAAAAAAGTAGGTTAGGTTAGGTTAGAACAGTGACCCTTCTTAATGCGCGAAGGCGAGCGAAGCGTGCCGCGGCAGCGGCCGCCGAGCGCTAGAATCACCTCTATTGTTAAGAGCGTTGTCACATTTTTCATGCAGAAATCGAGAATTTGGCAGATTTCGAAATGATTTTAGTCATATAATTTATTGTTATAGCTTCTTTTGACTTATATCATCGTAATTATCATACGTTTTTACGGAATGTCTATTGACAAAATCTCGTTCAAATTGTATTTTTGCCTACGAAAACAGCGAATTTCGAAAGCCCGATTTCCAGGTAACTCGCGAAGGCACAACTTTGAACTAATATTACAACAAATTTATTTCTAAGTAAGAAGATAGCATGTATTTATTAGAATAAGCATACCCTGAAGAAGAAAGTGTATTGAGAAAATGTTGATGTTTAATTCATTAAAATGCATTTTTATCATGTCTAAGATAGTCAAAATTCGAGAAAATTACTGCAAGAAAACAGGTCACATCTCATAATCTAAAAGTCATTTGGCAACATAAACTACTTTATACTTAAGAAGAAACATAGTACTATTATTGTGTGAAAAAGAAAAAATATCTATCTTCAATCTTCAAATGAAAAATTAATTTGAAAATACTATAAAATCGGGTGCATCAAATGGCATAAATCAGTCGTGCTTTGGCACTCGTAGACGCCGGGTCTATGTCAGTTGACTGCCCACTGACGTATATGCGTCACGCGTGATTTTTTCGTAAATTGTAGTATGATTGAGTACTTTTGATCCGCAAGTATTTTTAATTTATTTGTTTAGGTAAATCGGACTTGTAATTTCTTTCTTTTCAAACTTTTTATTATTTTACTTACAGAATATGGGTAGAATAGATAAAAGATATTATTATGGTATCTGTTTGGTCAGGAAAAAATAAATGACTAATAAAAATTTTAACAGGGTGTCAAAACATTAGTCTATGCTATTGTGTTTCTACCAACATAAAATATACTCTTCCTTACTAATAAAAGTTGAATAGCGTCTGTATGGTCACACAACGCTTCGTCATGTTTTTCCGAAAGTTCAATTACTGACGACTGAATGAAAGAAATTGGTGCGTAACTATTCATCTGATATTAAACGTTAAGTAATAAAGGGGTAGGTCAGGTAAATGGCAAATCCACCAGCGGTCGCTCGATGACACTTAGACAAATAGTTTTATAAAACGTCAACTAAGTTGGTTAGGTATTTGTATTGTAGATACTTATATACAAATGAACGTATAAAATGAGTTTATTTTTAAAAGTATAGGTACAGGGTGGAAACGATAAGTGATTTCACTTGATTTTTAATTATACAAGATATCGAGAAACTGTTTAATGTTCCTGTAAGAGCTTCATGAGCTCTTTAAAACAATAACAATAAATAGGTCAAAGAATAAACTGGATCTATGCGAAAATTCAATGTTTCCGAATTTCATACTAAATGTATGCCGCCAGCCATACCTACCATATTAGAAGTGTTATTTTTTTAAATTTAAATTTTTAATTGAGTAATATATAATAAATCAAACAACAAACTCGTAAATTGCATTCTTATTTAAATTATTTACGGAAAACATGATTTTAGGTTTAACTTGCTACAATATCATCAAGAGATACTAATTAATAAATACTAAATAAACAGATAAAGGGGACGGCATTAAGGCACTCAGAATTCTCAGAAACCATTGATTTCGTGTTTGTTTGTAACTGTATCAAATGTATGAAAGCTGGAAATATAGGATTTTTGAATAGATTCAGTTCGTTCTTAAACATATTATTGATGCCGTTTGCTAGGTCTCATGAAGCACTTTTTCAGTAAGTAACCATTTGTTCGACATCTTGTATACCTACTATAAGAAATATTCGAGTGAGATAGCTTATCGATTATTTTCGTCATCCTTATTTGTATTAAATTTAATTAAAATACACTAAGGCTGAGATGCACCACCTAACTTTGACCCTAACTGACAATAACCGGTGTTTTATGTTAGACAGATTTTTGACATCCAAAATTTTGATGTCAATGTTAAAGTAAGACGGTGCAACACGGCCTAACAAATGTATCGTAGACAGTACTTTTTATTTTCTTCATAAATCTTTCTTTTCTTTGTAAAGCTATCTACAAGCTTTTATTTTCTTTGACATCTGGAGTTGTAAAATCTTGCAACTTAAATTTTACTTACTTCCCGTTTTCCCATTGAGCTGAAATTTTGCATGTCTACACAGGCATGCAAAATTTCGTTTCATTTCGCACTAAATAATTTAATTTACACGTGTTTTCATGCGATGGCCAAGTCAATATATTTATGTAAAACGTTAATGATTTCCTGGACTGGACTTGGTATTACATGGATCTCACAACTTTTTACCGTAGAACAACTGAGTAGCGAGACTTGGTTTTTTGACAAGTATTGTTTTTGATGGGTTTGTATTACAGAACGCATGTGTACCTAATGGGATAACTGTTTAAAAACACGATTAGATAAATTTTGCTCTATGGATAAAAATCTTAAAGTTACCTCTGATTTTTTAGCATTATACGACCGTGGTTTATAATAATAAATTCTATAAAATCACAATGATATCAGTATTTACCTCTTTGATTTCCTGACTTGTTTAGATTTACAAAAACTAAATATTTATTATTAACTTTTAGATAATAATTTGAATGGCGCTTACGATGTTTAGTTACGAGCTCTTTGATGGACACAGATATTATAGAAAACGTTTAAAAAATGGCACGCTCGTTTTCATACATTTCATTCTATTTATTTAACCTATCCATATTTATGGGCGGAAATGTCACAAAATCAGAATACATTTTAATTTTTCCATCCCGCATCATAAAAACTAAAAAGTCAAAAGTAAAATTTAAATAGTAAATATTTTTCATAAACAAGCTTTTGATGCTGTAAAAAGAATAAAATAAAACATAAATTCTTTCAAACCCATCAACTTATTACTTTACTCAATTTAAAGATTAAAAACTTGTCGCGGGATTTACTAGTGTAAAAATACATTAATTACGTAACTTGATTTTGAGAACTTTGCTAAAAGTCTGATCTGAGAAAAAATCAAATAGGTAAATTATACATTAGGTACGATACAACTACGGATTAAGATCGTTTAGTCGACGCAGCGTTGAAATTGTACAGATAAATGCAGTTTGCGCACTCACTACGCGACGTCAAGCAATAAAAACCTAAAATTCGAACGCCAAGTTTTTGCTACAACGCTCTTAATGAATCGTTTGGAAATTTCGATAAAAAGAATGAAATAAGGAAATTAAATTAATGTAGAACAAATTTTATATTAACTACCCACTAAAAAAAATAATAACCACAAGCTAATTTGTATCCATTCTCTGCACCAATCAAATTATTTTGTAAATAGTTTATCGTGAAATATTTTTGCCTAATGAAACATTTGGCAAACCATGCTTTGCCAAACAATAATTTGCTAAACAATAATATGCCAAAAACAACATTTGCGAATTAAAAGTTTGCAATAAGTTGCTTTGCCAAATGAGAATTTGCCAAATGAAAATTTGCGAAACGTTGTTTGCGATGTGATAATTTGGGAAACGTTTTTTGGCCAAACATTAGTAATCCACGTTCTTTAACCACTTCGACGTTCATATCGATAAATCCAAAGAACCTTAAAATATAAAAGTCCCGGTTATAAAAGCATGCACTCAGCGTAAACTCAGTGGCACATAGTTTAAGGTATTTGGCGTAATTTTTCCATCCGGATCAAATGGGGTGTAGGGAGCGAAATACCGATGCCCTCGCCTTCGAACTGGGTAGTGATGTGCTTGTGTCGGCGTCGATAAAAAACCGACTCCAAAAAACCTACACTAAAAAGTAGAAAAATAATTACTAATTTCCTACTTATTTATTAGGACGAATTAATATTTATGTAGGTATACCATGATTGATACTTCTGGAGTCGGTGCCAAGATTATGAAACATGTAAAGTTTGCCTGCACCGACTCCAAAAGTATCAATCATGGTATACCTACATAAATATTAATTCGTCCTAATAAATAAGTAGGAAATAAGTAATTATTTTTCTACTTTTTAGTGTAGGTTTTTTGGAGTCGGTTTTATTTTTTTTTATAAAATTTTACTTATTTCTTGCTTTTTAGTTAACTAATTATTACCTTGATGTTACCACTGAAGGTAGGCAGTACATTGACACCATATTCTTCATGTCTAGTGTAAATAATATTCCATACAAAATACAGGTTACCATATAGGAAACCTAAAAGACCTTAAACCGTCAGCCCACCTTAAAAACATGAAAGAATACAACTGTTGGTCTATTTGCACTTATAATATTTAAAGAATTATCCTCCAACTCCTAAGCATTAAGGAGTTGTACCTACCATGACCAATTCATCATGATGAGATGATGAATATCTGATGTAAACACTTGAATAACTTTAGAAACTATACTTATTTATAAAATTAAAAGAATTATCCTCCAACTCCTAAGCATTAAGGAGTTTTACCTTCTATCATCAGCTCATCAATATGAGATGATGATTTCCAGGAGCAAATACTTGAATAACTTAAGAAAAAGTTTGAAAAACGATATACGTGCCTATAAAATTTGAGGGTTGCCCTCGATTTCCCTAGGATCCCATCATCAGATCCTGACTTGGTGACAATGGGACCACCTCAGAAGTGTACCCTATCGAACAAAAAAAGAATTTTGAAAATCGGTCCACAATTGACGGAGTAATCGGTGAACATACATAGAAAAAAAAATACATACAGTCGATCATATAACCTCCTCCTTTTTTGAAGTCGGTTAAAAATACTTGAGACCTGTGAAAACAAAAAATCTGGTCACTTAAAAATTACTAACTAACTTAGCTTCCACACATACGTAACCTTAAGCAAAATAATGAAAGATTTAATCTTAGCCTAGATAATAATGATAGTCTTATTAATATTAATCGAATTTATGTTATTCTAGTTTTGTAAATATTTCATTACTGATAATGTTTGTCTATTAACTAATTCACTAGTAACTGTAGTTTCTATCATGAGGGCTACTACATCTTCCTTAAATAAGTTACACTGCCTTTCGATTTGGGAAATAATGTTGAATAAAAAACGCACACTTTTGAAAACTTTGAACCCCACTTTTTACATTATGTACCTACAACATAAATGGATTGGGATTAAAGTGGGAAACCACTCTCAAAAATTCCCAGCAATTATATCTCGGACAAAGAGCTCAATTAAGCGATAATTTCCGCCCATCACTACGATGTCGATAGACCAACCCCTTAGGGGGCGTCCATAAATTACGTGAGACAATTTTGGCTATTTTTCAACCCCCCCGCCCCCCTTGGTGAGATTTGGTGAGATTTTGCCTGACCCCCTCCCCCACCCCCAAATCTCACGTGATATTAAAAAAAATCCGAAATTTAATAGTTTTGGAGTAATATTTAACATTTTTTTTGTGTGCTTTAACGTTGTTGCTAACGAGTGCATCAAAAAGATCTATAAAGTTTAAGATTTTAGTTCTTGAAAGTATCTGCTAGGGACGCTGTACAATCATCATACATTTAATGTATGTCATTTTTTACGCAGTCGCTAGCGGATGACGATTGTGTAAAGTCGCACTAAGCCCACTGATTACGAATAGATCCAGAAATTCACGTGTAGTGACAGCGGTTAGTACTAGGGTCACATTGTTTTTTTACAGAAGTACCTAGTCTAATTGTTCCTTTCTACAAAATCACTAATAATCTAGCAAAATCGATTTTGATAAAAAAAGAACTTGTTTTATAATTTTCTTAATTTCGTCATTTATTCTGCATTTTAGTATTCACACATGCAGACGGAAGCATTTTTAGTTGTATTTGTTTAGACTGTATAGAATAAAATGACATTATCATCATACAAATATCATTTTTTAGTCCTGACAAGGAACCCTTAATAGTTTCGATATGTCTGGCTGTCTGTCTGTCCGAGGTTTTGCTTGGAAACTATTGGCACTAGGGAGCTGTAATTTTGTAGAGGATGTATATTAATCACGACGACAAAACGGTAGAATAAAATTTTGAAAAAAAAATTTTTTTAGGGTAGCTCCCCTACATGTAAAGTGGGGATGGTATTTTTTTTCGTCTTCTACCCCATCGTGTGGGTGTAGGTCTTTTAAAATGGCTTAGGGGTTTCTAAGACCATTTTTCGATTTAGGGATCCGTTTGCAAAATGTTAAAGTTTAAAGTGCCAATTTTTGTCCGAGTAGGGCGTTCCCCCCCGCTAAAAACTAAACTGTTGGCTTGATAAATCTGGAAAAATTCAAGATTATAGTGCTTTTTATGAACTTTCAAGGAAAACTATAGCGGTTAAGATAGATCAGTTAGTTCAAGAGTAATAGTCGTTTTACTCATGTATTATAAAATTTCATACCTAATAAAAATTCCTTAGAAGAAAATATTAAAAGTGACTTTAGATGAAGTAATTGCTTACTTCTGAAATATATTGTGATAACGACGGACAACTAAGGAACCCTACACTGCGCGTGGCACGACACGCACTTGGCCAATTTTTTTACTTAAGATTTAACCCAGTTTTCTGGCAAACTATTTCTCTATTTCTTGTGGAAAAAAATACGTGATATTTCCCGAGACCCCCCCTCTCCCCCACGTGAGATTTGGTGAGGTTTTTGTTGACCCCCTCCCCCCCCTAAAAGCCTCACGTAATTTATGGACGCCCCCTTAGATATTGCGTCTACATTGTTCTCCATTATACCTAGGGTTGTCTTATATGAAATGTACTAACTACTAACTTATAGAACTTTTTTCATTCTCTTTATTCGTTTATTTTTTTAACAGTTTTTCTTCATGAAACCTGAATTAATTTTTTTCGAATGAAGATCACACCCGATTTGTAGTTTTTCGAGAAAATCGCAAAATTTTTTAGAATTGTGCAGTGGTTTAATTACTTTTTCGTGTTTTAAACCTCATTACAACTCTCAAGCCATTGATTTTGATCCCCTGACAATAACGCTAGAAATGAAATTAAATGTCTCTATTTGCATTAAAAAAAATACAAAAGTAAAAAGTTTTTTTTTGCTTCAATATCGATTTGCCCTCTTTCTCCACACGACAGCCCTAGTTATACCGCTTATACACCTACAGCGCGAAAGAATGCGGAGCGCTTAATATGCGCCGCCGACGACAAATATCGACGGCGATCAAAATGCTGGGAATTTCAGCGGCGCTTTTAAGACGGCCCGGAATGTCACGATGGCTCCATCGATATTGACTTCCCATTACTATTTTATATCGTTTAGTTGTCTGGTTAGGAGTATAGAGAAATCGATTCAATTTAAAGACAAATCGTTGCTAGGTTTACTATATTTGGTAAAAGTCTCAATATTATACCTACGAGTAAAAAGTTAAGTTACACCTCTTTGTTACTAAATAAATATCTCCTTGGCTCGTTTCAGTTTGAGTGTTGCAATACGAAGGTCGTGGGTACTATTCCCTGCTTCAACTAAGAAATTATTATAACTTAACAATAATAGAGTCTATTAACGTGTAACATGTCATGAGCTATCGTTGTTCAAAGTTTGCTTGTAATAAAGCTGATTTGAATCAACCTAATTTTCACAGGCTTGAAACTATGCTTAAGTATCGATTGTGGCGAATTGTGTGCGAGTTACGATTCTAAATTAAATAGAAAGGGGCATTTTAATTTGATGACCGGAAAACGCAGCGTGGGACGTCCACCCACAAGGTGGACCGACGATCTGATAAAGGCAGCAGGAAGGCGCTGGGTGCAGGCCGCTACCAACCGTGCGATGTGGAAGTCATTGAGAGAGGCCTATGTTCAGCAGTGAACGTCCTGTGGCTGAAATTATGATGATGATTTTTATTTCGGCGGATTTTTAGGACTCAAAAACATTGCCTATATTTTCTGCCAAGTTAAGCTATTTCTTTTTTACAATATTCTACTTTAACTTGGTTAAAGCACTTTAGCTGTACTAAATAACATAATATCCCAATAAAACCAGCCATGATCGGATAGTCGATCCGCCCCGGAATGCCCGGATTCCGGACGCGGTGTCGCGCGTGATGAAGCGGTTTCCGGTGACCCCGATAGCCGGTTTAAAGTCTAGAATATTGAAGGCACGTTTTTAATAAAGTAGATTATTCATTCAGTTAGCAAGAAGACGACGATTCCAGAAATGTTAGTTATGAATTTTTCAAAGACAGAGACGTTTTATTTCAATGAATACGTATTGAAGCTATTTTTATAACCGTTTTTCTGGAGCAGTAGGTATTAGATAATTTAATTTTCTACTCTTGTTCTCACCGCTGCAACTCCTGTGTAGCCTTGATCAACAGTTTGACCCTCAAATATTTTACAAACTATTTAACTTAACGTTTCTTTCCGTCATTTTCGATGACTGATGTGGCAATTGACGAGTATGTACTCGTACAAACGGAAAGGATTTGCGATTGAATAATGAGTCACATTTAGGAAGCCGATAGTATCAAGTAGGTATCGATTATTTAGTATCACCTAAACTTTCTTATCTTTAATTCATTTTCCTTTCAACCTTTAATACGTATTGCAATATCACTTGCTTATACAATGAAGCAAAACAGGGTACAATACAGCTGTTTAATTCTTACCATGTCATGCATAAATACCATAAACCGCGCTTTGTACAAATGACGGCATATCAAGCTTTACACCGACATCGTGTAGTAGGTAATTGGAATAAATGTTATATTTGAACAAAAATGTACAGCCTCAATCAGCCTCATGTGCTATCGACTGAACGTAACAGACCGCCGAATCGCGATACACGCATTACCAATCGATAATAATCCGCTGTACCGGGCCGGATACCCGGAATTCCGGGTCGATACGATATCTCGAACGGTTATGCCCCGTAAAATATTGGAACCCTTTCCAGGCTTTATTGGTCAGTTTAGCGATTCTGCTCGTGTTTCGGTCATGTCGAGGTTTTATTGGTTAGGAATTACGTTTTTGTTATTAGATTTTATTTGTAAGGAGTTTTGTTTAGCACTAGCTCTATGGTTTCCAGTCACTTGTTTTGGCAACGAAAAACTTTTTTGAGGAGACTAGTGATGGGATCAAACTACATCTACAAGATTGAAATATACGAGTAAGTTAAATCTAGGTAGGTATGTAAGTGTTAATCGCCCGTATTCACAAACGATACTTGTTTAAGTGAAGCAGTAAATCGAATGCATAGCGTTGAATACAGCTATGTGATTGGTACGTATGTCACCCAGCGTTCACGCGCACTGTGAGACCTCATAGTAATGTTTGTTTGTGAATACGGGCGAATATCAATTGAATCAAAAATGTACTCAGTATTTTAAGTAAGTAGAATATGACTAAGCAACACAAATTAATTTAAAATGCATATTTTAAAAGTATTCACAGATCCTTATCTTTTTCAACCGACTTCAAAAAAGGAGGAGGTTCTCAATTCGACCCGTATGTTTTTTTTTTTTTTTTTTTTTCTATGTTTGTTACGCGATAACTCGGCCAATTATGAACCGATTTGAACAAATCTTTTTTCGGCGTATAGGTAATACCTCAAGGGTGGTCCCATTTTAATTTAATAATAAAAAAACAACCCCCAAGGGTGGAAAATTGGGGATGAATTTTTTTATACGCAATATCTCCGCCGATTATAAACCAATTTAAACGATTATTTTTTTGTTGAATAGGTATTATCAAAAGGGTGGTTTCATGCGAATTTGAAGAAAATATTTCACCCCCAAGGGTGGAAAATTGGGATGAACTTTTTTATACCTACGCAATATCTCCGCCGATTATGAACCAATTTTTTTTGGTCTCAGTGTACTGCCTACTTTCAGTGGTAACATCAAGGTAATAATTAGTTAACTAAAAAGCAAGAAATAAGTAAAATTTTATAAAAAAAAATAAAACCGACTCCAAAAAACCTACACTAAAACGTAGAAAAATAATTACTAATTACCTACTTATTTATTAGGACGAATTATTAATATTTATGTAGGTATACCATGATTGATACTTTTGGAGTCGGTGCAGGCAAACTTTACATGTTTCATAATCTTGGCACCGACTCCAGAAGTATCAATCATGGTATACCTACATAAATATTAATAATTCGTCCTAATAAATAAGTAGGTAATTAGTAATTATTTTTCTACGTTTTAGTGTAGGTTTTTTGGAGTCGGTTTTATTTTTTTTATAAAATTTTACTTATTTGTCTCACTGTCTTCGATAGATTCCTTAGAGCTTAGGTATCACGAACTACTTTTAAAAACTCTTTATGAGTCATAGTATGTATAATTATTTCACTTATCAATGCCTGATAATAGTTACAAAACATTATAGTTAGCTTCAAATACATTATTAAGAATTGACGTCATTGACATACCATGAGAAATATTTTCTAAATGAATTAGTATTTACTTAAAATAGTTACTTATTAAACGTAATTAAATAATTGGGTAAAGACTATTATGGCACTAATGAGTCAACAAAATGTACAATGTAATAATAATTATGTAGTTATCCGATTGTGCAACATCTATTAGTAATAAATAAATATGCAATCAGGCTTCCCCAACTCGTTTGGCCAGCTTAGAGAGCGTAGGCCAAGTCCTTAAATTAAAATATTTATTCAAACACCTAAAACTATTCCATTAACTAACAACCAATTACGTGTAACGCCGCAAAAAAGAAAAGTCCAATCCCAATATTTCACCCACAAAATGTCTTTTATTTTACATACATAACACGATTGCAAATAAAATAGGAACATCGATGAAAAATGTCGATGCCAGCGCATCACTGATTAACGAGGGGCGTGGCTTGCGTGTAGTTGCCATGGCAACGTGGCGTGAATACGTAGCGTCACGTAGCATCACGTAGCGGGTGTTTAGTGGAGTGGTGGGTTTATTTTATATCCATGACGCGTGAGAAATTTTTAATTTGAATTGATGTGGGTATGAATTCATGTAAGTTACTTTTCAGCTTTTTTGCTAAAATGGAGGGTGATGTTTCGGATGTACATGTACGAATGTAGTTAGATATAGGTAAACACGAAAGCTTCATAATAAATTAATTATGTTTGTTGCTAAAAATAGGTGTTATTTTGCAACAAAACTGTATAGTTAGGACGATATTAAAGTTATGCTTTCTCCTTCATGTACCCTCAATAAATTCATGACAAAAGATTCCATAATTCAGCTGTATATCTTGAACATATCATATTAAAGAGTAAAATATGCGAGTCATTATTAATAAAGGTCTAATGAATCAACTTTCAAATTTCAAATCATTTTATTTACCTATTTATTTTCACCAACTATTTATCATTGATTGACCCCATCGGGTATTGAACCAAGGAGTAGGTTAATCGTGCCACTTCTTTGTAAGGTGGCAAATTGTGTGAAACTATGATATCAAATCGAAGTTAGAATGTTCAAATTGAAATTGACCTTTTCGGTAGTGACTATCGACGCCATTTTTTGGCAACAGGTATCTATTTACTTAATATTTATAACTATTTTCAACCGACTTCAAAAAAGGAGGAGGTTCTCAATTCGACCCGTATGTTTTTTTTTCAACCGACTTCAAAAAAGGAGGAGGTTCTCAATTCGACCCGTATGTTTTTTTTTTTTTTTTCTATGTTTGTTACGCGATAACTCCGCCAATAATGAACCGATTTGAACAAATCTTTTTTCGGCGTATAGGTAATACCTCAAGGGTGGTCCCATTTAAATTTAATAATACACTCGACATCAAATAAATCGCACCTCCCGCGACAAGCATTTTCAAACGTATGCTTCCCCACTTCCTACCAATATTGGCACCATTTGAAAGCCTAATTCTAACCTTCATTTCATTAAAGGAAAAGTTTTTACCCCAAAAATGTGTCTTTAGAAGGATCCAGAGTCCCTTCTTCAAAAAATAGGCAGTTACGCTAGAGCCAACTTTTATGGCTATAAAACTGTTAAGTTGGGATTAATCGCTATCCATCTGTTAAAGAGGACACGTGAGATCATTATTTGGTTTTATAACCATAAAAATTGGTCTAATTGATCCCATAGGTGGGCCCAAAGTGAGGTATTTTTTCAAGTCACATTTATGGTATATGTTAATCATTTATTAAGAAATTAAATGTGTTTTTCTTTAAGGGTATTTATTGGGCTTTCAAATAACACCAATATTGTTGGGGCACCATGATTGTGTCAGAAGAAAATCGTTAAAGTTCGCGTCGCGGAAGGTGCGGTTTATTTGATGTTGAGTATAGAAAAAACAACCCCCAAGGGTGGAAAATTGGGGATGAACTTTTTTATACGCAATATCTCCGCCGATTATAAATCAATTTGAACGATTATTTTTTTGTTGAATAGGTATTATCAAAAGGGTGGTTTCATGCGAATTTGAAGAAAATATTTCACCCCCAAGGGTGGAAAATTGGGGATGAACTTTTTTATACGCAATATTTTTAATTTTTAGTTTTTTTTGTGTTCACGCATTTGAAGTCGGTTTTATTTTTTTAAAAAGTTAATTTTTTCAGTTATTTGTTGCTTCATTTAACTTGCTGAAGGAATAACAGATGTTATTGAATTCAAAGGGTTTACAAACTACACAACCGAACAAACCATTACTTTTAACTGCAGTTCAATACTACATAATTTCAAATTACTCAGCAAACTAACTTAACCCCATAATTTACTGCACAATATACGTAACAATTGCGACAAATATCCGATCCGTATCCGATCCTCTGTTATCCGGCGAAACTGTGAATTATGCGCCGGTTATCCGAATAAGTCGGCTTTATCGCCGCCGGATCCGGGCTGTATAAATTTTTATATCGGCGGATCTACGACGAATAATGCAAGGAAGCTGTTTATACGCGGATCAAGCGAGGTGCCGCGACCGCCTTGTTGCTGATTTTAGCAACCGGTTGCTAATTGTGCAATTGCAATGCGACTGGGACTCGTAGTAGTCATCATTATTAGAAAAAAATGGTTTTCAATTAATAACTTTTTTTTACAAACAAAGCAGGTAACTATTTGACTGCAATCACACCTGGTATTAAATGAGATGCAGTCTAGGATGATACATATCTGCCCTGTAAGTGCCTATTTACTCTCGCCTTGAAAAGGCCCGGATTATAGTGTTAAGGAAAGACAGCAGCAGGCAGCGAATTCCAGTCCCTAGCTATTTATTCGTCACTATCATAGGTACAAAGTTGTTAGGGGTTAGTAACTTAGTAAGTTCCACTATGATCTGACTGCCTGTTTCACAAAACAAACCAAGTATGTATGGAAACTAGCGCCAAGCGCGACCAATGACAATACACAGGCGTTAAAGGCGTTGAAACAACCATAAGCGTAAAATCTGAAACCTAAAAGCCCTAGTGCTAGGGCTGCTATTACTAACTGCAGTAAATGGCCATAACTGCAACATTTTCCATCCTGTCCTTAATCTTCCACCTTCTATTTGGCATACACAGTTTATTTTCTTAACCCTGTCAAAGGCCCCTACCACCACATTACTCGCAACATAAATAAGTGTGCGACAATGTCGTGCGCGCTCGAGCGGCGCTATCGTCGGTTCGCACGCGCGCGGTCGCCCGTGGTAAGGTTTTTATTTATTAAAAATTGAATTTTCTCCGCCAAAGGATCTGCTAGGGCTTAGAGAAAAATTATTGCGGATAGATGTGTTGAGAGGGTAGTAATAACTCCTTTTTGGTTGCAATCAGATGTTTCGGTCAGTGGAGGCTTAATTCTTCAAGTTATTAGTACAGATCTGAATGATTTGATATTAGAACGCACAGCTTTATTAAGGCAAATATTGTGGCATTATGATAGATACCATTTCTGCCGTGCTAGCGATAACAACAATAACTCTATTTTTTGAAAAAACGGGAGTTTTTTTAAAAGCAAAATATTGAAGTTACTGCTAATATCACTAGCACGGCAGATTTGGCTACAAATATGTACCAAAAAGAGGTATAATCTGATGCTATCGACTGTACATAAGTTAATTATTGACTAAAATATTATTCAACCACAAGCATAGCGAATGTGGTTTGATGAATTATGATATCGTCTTCCCTAAGTCTGTCGCCATAACAACAATGTTAATAGCATTGTTGTGTTCCGACAGTTGGAGGTAAGATAGCCAGTTCTTGTGATTAAGGATTCCGGGTGAAGCTTGCGGAAGCAATCAAATCAGATGGAAATCTGATCATCACTTTTTACCAGGTATGATGGCCAAAGGCTTCCTCGTTGTGGATAACGAACTAAGTATAATTTATCACAAAAATAATCATGACATTGTTATTTTAAATTTTAAACTAAAACCACCACATCCAAACAGCGCATGCATGAAATGGCACATATTCAAAACAAGACAAACAAAAAACGACTTCAAAGCGGTCCCGCGTCACGCGCACGAGTCGCCGGAAATTGCGGCGGCCATCTTGCCACCGGAAGCCGCCCAATTGTGGGACAGATGCGTAAGTGCGTATTGTTTATGAGGATCGCCGATTTGGGGTGCAAGGCTAGTGGAAGGGTCTGAGTTTCTATAAAAAATCCTACTTATTCTTGAATTAGAACAATTTTAAAAATTTAATCCTCAGCCTCAGAACTTCATTTATCAGTCGATCCCATGAGAAAATTATTTTGCTCTTCACGTGGAATCTTCCGAAACCGTTTTACTTTGGTTCTGGTCAGTATATTTTAGACATGCCACGAATATTCGGCTACTATTCGGTATTCGGCCTATTCGGCCACTTTGTTTGGTATTCATATCATACCAGATCATGGAAAAAAAAGACACATCATATTAATCAAGATTTGTCTTTATTATCAAACTAGCTTTCTGCCCGCGGCTTCGCCCGCGTGGAATCTTGTCTGTCACAGAAAACAATATCGCGCGCGTATTTGCTCACCGTTTAGATCTACCCTGGACTACGACAAACATTTTAAAACCAAAATCAGCTCAATCGGCCCAGCCGTTCTCGAGTTTTAATCAGACTAACGAACAGCAATTCATTTTTATTTATGTTACGGTTAATGTGATAAATTGAAAATTATTAATAATAACCGGTTATTATGAATAATTACCGACAGTCGCGGTAAAAGTGATAAATTAATCACATTTAACAGTGATTGTTTAATAATTCAACCTTAGTACTAACAAATTTCATAAAAGAGAACAACATCTTGTGTACATGCTCGTGTACAGCCAGACTTTTGAACGTTTTGATATCATATATTAATATAATTTGGCATAATGAGTTTGGAATGTTTCTTGCATAATATTACTTTTCCATGATGCCTATAACATAATGTTTTGATTTAAAGTGAAAAATAGGCTAAGGTGCGGCGGTAATTATTCATAATAACCGGCGATTATTCATAATTTTCACATTTATCACTTTGACCGTAACATATAGATAGATATAGATTCGTTCGTTCGTTTCAGCCAAATGACGTCCACTGCTGGACAAAGGCCTCCTCCAAGGATTTCCACAATGAACGGTCCTGCGCTGCCCGCATCCAGGCTCTTCCCGCGACCTTTACGAGATCGTCGCTCCACCTAGTAGGAGGCCTGCCCACGCTACGTCTTCCAGCCCGTGGTCGCCACTCGAGAACTTTTCTGCCCCAACGGCTTTTTCTCTACGAGCTATGTGCCCCGCCCACTGCCACTTGGTTTTAGCAATTCTGCGAGCTATGTCGGTCACTTTGGTTCTCCTGCGGATCTCCTCATTTCTGATTCGATCACGCAGGGAAAGCAAATTTCGAGAGGTTTGGGTATTGTTTTTCATTAGCTGACCACCACTTGTAAGGATCAGCTTGCCGTGTATTTCAAGAGGACACGACAGACAGGTCGCAACCTGTCGTATTATTATTTACGCACTCGATTAGCATGTACTTTGTGCCGAATATTCGGCCGCCGAATATTCGGCGCTTCGGCCGACAGCGTTGCCGAATATTCGGTATTCGGTATTCGGCCAAATCACTATTCGTGGCAACTCTAGTATATTTCCAATCTTACATCTATTCAAAAAGTACCATGCTAAAATGATAACAAACCTTTCCAAAACTTTATGACTTACTGGCAACCAAGAAGGCGTCGTATTAAAAATAAATGTTTTACTTATTTTCTTTTGTCTGTAGAGTCTACCTAACCCAGCAATAAACCAACCAGCAATACAAAGAAGAAGAATATTGATTGTTTTACTTTTAAAAACTATCTTGAATCTGCCAGCCTCTTTTGTGAAAACAATACAGTATGAAATAAGCCTTAAACAATAGTGTATGGGTCATATCCTTTTGCTTAGTTTCTTACATTTTGGATGCATATTTAAACATTGTTGAGTTTTGAAATACCTAGATTTTAGATAATTTTAACAAAAGAACCGTCGGTTATTTCAAGTCTTTAAAGTAACGATAAAGACAAGATATGAAGTTATTTGAATCACTTGTTTATGTACCTTAAAAATTGCATGATTCAGAAGTTCACATTACTTTTATCGATTACAGTTTTGCATGTGTTATCTATCTACTATCATCTTCCTTCTTAAAGAGAGAACATGATATGGAATCTCAAAGACAAGATTTTTTTTAATACTTTTTTCAGGTGCGAGTACTAGGTTTTACTCGTGTTTATCAAAAACTACAAGTGCTAGGAGTCTCAAATTTTGCCTGGGGGTTCTTTTTAGAACGTAGGTGTTCACTAAAACGGGATTTAGCAAAATTCAATACCTAAGGGGTTAAAACGGGATCCAGGCGTACGAAATCGCGGGCGGCCGGCAGTTATCAAATGACCAAGTTTTCGATTAATCCAAAAATCTTTTCGTTGTTGCTTCTGGTATATTATTAATTCACTTAAACACGTAACTCAAAAGTATCGAGAGATGTAAAACGTGCAAATAAAGCTTGTCAGCGGCGAATAAAAGCCTAAACGCTGTTAGTGCGCTGATTAGCCGCTGGCTGACGCCGGTAATTGCGTTAGCGCCGCTTCTTGGGGCACCGTTGTAGCACTCAAGTGCTGGGGCAAGTCGACTTGTACTAAACAACGACACTCAAGTTCAGTACTCAGGAATATACGTAGACAAACCATGATTGGACCAGATACCTATTGAATATGAACCAAGTTAAGATTTAAAATTGTTTTGTATCGAGCTTTGAGTGATTATTGTTCACGTGTGGTAGTTACTAAGGATTAAGTAGGTAAACACATTAGATCCCTGTAAAGAACCTCATAGTATAGTTACTGTCAGTTTTTAACAACAAAGGTTGCAATGAATAATAGGTACCTCCACCGTTCCAATTTTGATGAAAAGTTACGTGCGTTCCCTATTAGTACGAAATCCTCAACCTCTTCAAGTGAAAAGTATAGTGGAACAGGTTTTATAATGAACATATTACAATGATGTCAAGTAACGTAATAAGTGTTAGAGGACTAATTTACAAGTATTTCAATGTAGCCTAACAAATGCTTGTAACTTCTTGAACTTCAGTTTGCTAAAATATTTTCAAAACTATTATTAGAACATCCACCCTGTTAGTCAAGTAGTACGTATTCAAGACCAGGCAAGTAACCAAACGTTACTCCAAGCAAACGCATCTCAAGCTCGCACTTAACTAACGCAGCCCGAGCGCTTTGTTCGCGGAGAGTTGAGACTGATTCGGTTATTGAGAGCGCGGGCGCCTTTGATAAATAAATGTTAGCTTAAGACAGTAATTGACGTTTTCATTCGACTGATTGCTTTAATTTTGTCGCAAATGTTTACTGGTTGCTGAAAGAAAAGGAGATTTGAATTTTTTGGTAATTCAATTCTATTTACATTTACATTTAAATTGCCAATATCGAAGACTTTTTACGCATGCATATGCATGCCACTGTCATTGTGATACTGGTCTACTTACGCCCGTATTCACAAACATTACTACGAGGTCTTACAGTGCGCGTGGATGCACAGGATCACACACGAACCAATCACAGAGCTCTATTCAACGCTGTGCGTTCGATTTTCTGCGTCACTTAAGCAAGCATCGTTTGTGATTCTCATTCTTCTTAAGCAGTGGTGGGTTTAAAGTTATTACTGGGGCTTGTAAAAGCTTAAAACATTTTTTGCTGAGCTTGAAACAACCTTTATGACTTTTTATGACAAATAAATATTTACCAAAATAAATTATCAAAATTAAATCTAAGTTTCTTCCTTTCTTTACTTCTTCTTAGTCATCTTCAAAGGGTTAAATTAATTTTATCCTTTCGCCCTGTTCGTACGTCCACGGATTTTAATGTTACACATAATCTGAGACCTTAGTTCATCACGCAACCCTTGTCCATCTGGATTGATTAATTGTGGACGTAATTAATAGCTCGGATTCCAAGATGACTGATGGTCCTGACTGATAGCTGTGACTTGACATTTCTGACTCGAATTTAATTACAGCAGTAATGTATCTTTATTAATATCCAGTTTCCATACTCAAGTACTATGTACAGACGACAATACATCAAGATATAGATTTTTAACTCAGTGTTTAAGGTATGGGAGACAAACGTCAGCGATACTTAGTCTTGTCAGATTTCGTTCAGGTTTGTATGCTCTGTCACGTCATAATAAGTCAATGTCATCCCTACCCTGCCGCTTCCATACCTACCTTAGGCCACTTACTCAAATAAGCGCTAGAACTATAAATACTGTGGAATCATAAAAAGCTAGTAAACTCTCAATGAATTTGAACCCTACCACCACTTCGTAAAAAAGCAGCAGAGGAATCTATGTGACCACTTACTTATTTATCGGTTAACATGTTTTTTTTTATGTATTTAGTTATTTATCTGCAATCACACTTGATGTTAAGTAAAATGCAGTCACTATCGCCATGAACAGACCGGACTTGTTAACCGGATTAAGTTTCTTTAAAGGTTTTCGTTATTTTTGTACTAATGCAAGATAGGTTAAATGTCTCTGACTGACTAAACAAAAGATGTATTTTAACTTTTAATAACTCTATAAAATTTAAAATAAAAGGTACCATTTGTGGCACGCCTCCGGCACATACGCAACGCGTCGTCGTATAAAATGACTGTAGTTAGGATTTTCCGCGCGATCACGCGCCGTACCCTTTCTCGATGCATTACGCTCCATATTCTTGGATGATGCAAAGTTATGAGCGATAGCGTTTCGATAAAGACAGCAATAAAGTTCAAGACACTCTTTTTCATCATCATCATCATTTCAGCCACAGGACGTCCACTGTTGAACAGAGGCCTCCCCCAATGATTTCCATCTCGCCCAGTTGGTAGCGGCCTGCATCCAGCGCCTTCCTGCTACCTTTATGAGGTCGTCGGTCCACCTTGTGGGTGGACGTCCCACGTTGCGTTTTCAAGTACGCAGCCTCCACTCCAGAAACTTGCTGCTCCACTATTTTTATTAGAAGAAAATAACAACAAATTGCCAATAATATCCTAACTCAAAATTCGAAGTTTCATAGTAAAATTCCCAAACCGCCTCAGCCCATGGCCGTCACCACACGCCCAAGTTGAGAGCATTCGTCTCATCGCAATAAGTTAGAATTTTCCTAATAATAGTCGGGATGAGGCCGCGCCGTGAAATATCGCGGCTCACTTAGCCGAGGTCTGTGGGTGCACATTATTTTTGCAGCAGTGTTAATGTTAAGATGGGATATGTTCGTTTTTTACTTGGGTTCTTTTGCTACTGTGCCTTCAAAAAATGACGCCAATATCGCCTCGACTGCCGAAGGACAAGACACAATGGCTTTCGTATTGATGTCTGGAATCTAAATATGACCGTCATATTATTATTATGACCGTTATGTACTGACAGCATCAAAATTGGGTTGACACCACCAACCAACTAGCATACTTTTTATGATCATCATCATCATTTCAGCCACAGGACGTCCACTGCTGAACATAGGCCTCCCCCAATGACTTCCACATCGCACGGTTGGTAGCGGCCTGCATCCAGCGCCTTCCTGCTACCTTTATCAGGTCTTACTTTTTATGAAATGTCAAAAAATACTTTCGTGTAAAAGTAAACATGACGTCACATAATTATTCACAAACTCAGTTGAAGAAAAGAGAATGATCATTTACTACTTGTTATCACCCCTTCCAAGAAACGTTGCAAATCATGCTGTACGAGTACATAGGCCGTCCTAATGTAATTCCAAAGCACTTTAATTACAAGCGTTTCTGAATGGACCCGTATTTTTCCATCCATGTAACTAGAGACCGTGGCCGCATAGCAAATAACATACATATGTATGAGCGCCCTTGTATGTCGGATTAATATGTATGGGCACATACAGGCTGGTCTCCCAGATATTACGGAGTCCGGTTAAGCAGTTTTACTTGGGTTTTATGGACGTGTGGAAGGGATTAAACGTGTCTGTTATTGTTGTACAGGGCTGCTTGTAGCTCAAAGTATTGAACAAAATATATTAATTGGAGTTTCTGCATTGTGGTATACATCTACTCATGTAATTATTTAATTGAAAAAGAGGCTGACAAAAGTAACTGAGTTACTTCCGCCACTTCTTCTCAGTATCAGCCTACATGTTGTCCCGAAGTGGTGGTAGAGCAAGCTATATTTGGAACATGTATAAGCGCCCTGGAAAGAGCCTAAGTACAGAATTTATACTTGGTACTACAATGCTAGTGACAGGCTTCTTTAAAATCGTCATAGGCGTCTGATATTTTCAAACTGACGGTTTAAGATGCCCTCCAAAATGTTGAATCGAGTATGCAAATCCTAATAGATTCCTTTAAGGACTTAACTAGATTGGACTCAAATAGACTGATGACTTGATTAAGCATTCGGAAGTTGGATCAAGGCTGCAATCCCAACTAATATTATAAATGCGAAAGTAACTCTGTCTGTCTGTCTGTCTGTCTGTCTGTCTGTCTGTCTGTCTGTCTGTGTCTGTCTGTTACGCTTTCCCGCTTAAACCTCGCAACCGATTTTGATGAAATTTGGCATAGAGATAGTTTGAGTCCCGGGAAAGAACATAGGATAGTTTTTATCCCGGTTTTTGAAACAGGGACGCGCGCGATAAAGTTTTTCTGTGACAGACAAAATTCCACGCGGGCGAAGCCGCGGGCGGAAAGCTAGTATCCTAATAAAGTTCTATAAGAATTTAAAAAGACTGAACCATCCCATCAGAATCCTGTAAGCATTTAAGAAGACTGGACTTCTTACTGATAAAATGTCTCAAATACTGACAGTTGAAGATGCTCTTCAAATGTTGAGACCAATATATCCTAACGGAGTCCTGTAAAGATTAAAAAAAACTGAACTGTCCTATCATAGTCCTGTAAGGGTTGAGGTATTTTTAGAGTTTGTTAATTTTTCGTGTCTGTCTTATTTATTTATTAATTTGCTTGTTACTCTTACTTCTTCTCTCTCGATAATTTCTTTAATTCCTATTGGAAAACAAACTTGCACTGTCAATTAATGCTTCCAATCTACTTGATAAAGTGCCCATTATCTGTAGGCACAGACACCTCCTTATACATACGATCTATCTTGTAGATAAACTATCCAGGGCGAGTTCTCTAGCGCTAGTACAGTCAGCATATGAAAAATATTACATACAAACAAATAGACAAAAATCACAGCAAGGGGCAGGTATGGTACTGAGCTGAAATCATAGAAAGGGGCAGGAATATTACCGCTATCTTTCCAACTATTATAAAAATATGATTATGATCTTAAAAATATTAGCCTACCTAATTTGCGTAAGGTGCTACAAAAGTCACAATAATTTAGTTAGAATAGTGTAGAAGGGTCAATCTTGAAAGCCAAAAAAAACACTGTCCGGGGGAAAAAACTACCCATAACGCTTAAATTTTAATGTAAGATATTTTTTTTCTGTTACTTTCATGTTTAAATTAAATGGGGCACAACAAAAACGGTGTTTATTTTAGCTTAAAACATCTGAAAAAAATCTTCGAAGCCTTGATATTTGATTCCCCTGGGCTGTCCCTTTGTAATTTTTTGAACAAATCATTAATAATTTACCTATCTATAGTGATAAATTTAAGATTTTTTGTAATTTAAGAGTTAAAGGGTGAGTTGTTTAATAATTTAATATATACACAAAGTCTGTGCCAGTCACTCTTTTTTATTTAAAAAATAGTTTGTGTTTGTCCGAGCGCAACGATTGATTCCCTTGGCGCGTCACTAAATGCCACCTGCCTTGCTATTATAAATGTCTACGGTGAAGGCGTGCACATCGGCAAGTGGCTTTAGTCGCGCTCTGAACATCACGAGGAGAGGTCGCACGTCTTGACGTTTCCAAGCCGGATTTACGAAGGTAAGAATGTGATTCCCCTGGCTTTGTTTCACTAGGTCATTGATTACCTTGACCACTATAAAATTTTTTTTTTGATGATTAAGAATTTCTTTACTAGGATTAACAGTAGGGTATATAGGACTGTTAATTGTTTTTATAATAATCATTGGCAAAAATCAATCCATTTAAACAAAATCGAAAGAAGATTCACTTTTCTTGACTCCCCTGGCATTGATTCCCCTGGCAAAATACCAGGGGAATCAAAGCTTCCTTACATTATCATACTCTCATATTATTATGATTATAGGTTTACGTGATGGGTAAGCTTCACTAGGATTATGCAAGTAAGTACGGCGTGTAATCTGGAATTACTCGGAGAAAGGACACGGCAAAGGAGCTCCCGATGGCGTGGGCGAAGTATTGAAAAGAATAGCAGATCGAATCGTCGCTGAAGGCAATGACATTCCAAACATTGATGTCCTTATCAGCTATCTTAAAGATAAATGTCCGGGAGTTACGATAGCGGAGGTTCAAAAATCGTATGTTGGAGAAGGATCTGTTAATTCCCTCTGATTTAAGAGAATTCCGGGGCACCATGGATGTTCATCAGGTGATATGGATCAATAAAACTCCCGAAGTCCTCGCCATGAGACGTCTTAGCTGTCATTTAGAAAAATGATCGGAAGAACCAATTCATTGTCCTCATGGTCAACATATAGATTTTTATAATATCAAAAGTTCAAATGTGCACAGCACTGGTACATCTGAAACCGCGAAATCAAACAAGACTGTAAAAGAAAATTACTTCGATAAACTTTCTACTTCGAACCCAAATTATGCGCTAGCTGCAACTGAAGTTCAGAGCATTCAATCGGATAATCATATTCCATCTGATGATAGCTTATGGATTAATGTGTCTTCAGTAAAATAAAATCTTAATTTCCGATTCTATGTGTAAAGTAGTAACGTCTGCTCTCTATGGCGGGGAAGAGTCGGATTCTACTGATGAATAATTTATTGTTTGTCCATTTGCAAATCATATTCATTTATTTTTTTAGGTTCATACGTTTTTGAGACACTTCATCGCTGTTAGTTACATAATATAGCGTCATTGTTGCCGCATAAAAAGGCATTTTTGTGCATACTATACCGTCTACAATATTGACTTGTGTTAGAATTTGTTTACGTTAGAATAATTTGATAGTTTTTAGATAATTATGTTGATTTGTTACAGTTGATTGATAGTTCCTAGAGAGAGATATTGTTTTTTTTTATAATACTACTTATAAGATTAATGATAACATAAAATGAAACCAAAAGTCTGATAAGTTTAATTAAAATAAACGATTGTTCTATACAAAATGTTTTATTTTGATTCCCCTGGCACCAAAATTTTAAAGTCATATATCTTTTTATCTAAACATGTGACAGTTATGCCTATTTGTGAAATATGTTTACAATGGTGTGATATTTAGCCTTTTGTTAGTAAAAGTTTAAACTCTTAAGTTTTAAAAAGTGCCAGGGGAATCAACCGAATACGCCCAATTTCAAGATTGACCCAGAAATGTAGATGGATGGTGGAACCAAAATGCTGTCCACTCAGCTTGAAAAACGGCGAAGGGTAAAACCTTACTTTTTGGTGTACCTAAAAAGATATCGCATGTCAATATGAATTTAAATGTTTCATAACTACCATTAAGTAATATCATTTTTCACCAATTACAGAAGTGTAAAAAATTTTCAAGTGTCACTAAAGATAAATTTTCTTTAAATATAGTGAAGTTAGATTTGCAATAAATTTCTGTCGTGGACTGTCCCGTACCTAACGAGGCTTGGATCTAATGATAAAACAATGACTGGTGATTTATAACTGGAGGTCTTGTTACAAACGCACAAGGTTCAAACTGAATGTGAATATGTAATGATAATGAACTCGGTTAATCACTTATAGTAATTAGGGTGATGACTGGTTGATATGTGCTGGAGCAGTGATTGCAAATGTACCTAATGAATGTAGGTTAATTAAATCGTTTTGAAATAAAGCACAGTCAAAATGTGACAAATGATGACAATTTGTTCGACCAGTGGGGTCTAGACAAAGTGCACTTTTTGATCGAATAGAAAATCGAATCTGTCAAAACTCCATACAAAAAAATATACTTTTCGACCACTTTTCGACTGGATTGCGATTAAATGTGCACTTTGTACTTCTATGCTGAACAACTTTCGTCTTCGAATCGTTTCCGTATTCGACAAAATTTGATGCCTAGCCTTCGAATTCAAGATAACATGACGATCTAGATTGTCAAAATTAGTTTCATGCTACAATTTCTCATAAGGTTAGGTATTATCTGGCCCACCGAAAATCTGGTCCGCGGACCAGTTAATAACTTTTAAAAATACTAGTCTTCATCTCGTCCGAAGGGATATTTAAGCACGGGTCAGATAATAGGTACCTGTAAAATCACTAGGGTATAACTCGCCCAATCTATAGTGAGATTTAACAATCTGTTCTTAGTTAAAGGATTCGTGATAAATTGTTAGTTAAATAGCCAAATTCAAATTTCAAGCCCTTAAAATTTTAAACTAGGTAATGACTTAGTGCATCTAAATAGTGGAAAAAAAAGGTATGTTCTGTTCCATAGGTTCAGTTTACGACACGTTCCCAGGGGCGCTGTTTAAGTTTTCATACTAAATCTTTTGATGGTGATTCGAATACGCAAACGATTCGAACTCGAAAGTTTTTCGTGCTAGAGATACTGTTAATTTTCAAAGGTCCGCGACCAATCAGTGGCTTTATGTGTTAAACAGCGCCATCTACCGAGACTATCCATAATCAATATCGATGGCTTGCTTCATCACAGTTTATCATAGTGCTCGCAAGTAGTAAATTTAATCCCACCAAAAACATTCTGTAAAAAACTAGCCAAGTCTCGATGGAGCTGCTTGTTTATCTCTAAAAAGTAATGAAATCTAGAGAAAGTCGTGCCAAGTCTATGGTTCCTTACTGCAATTTCTTTATTATTATAGTTAGTGTTGTGTGACTTGGCCGTTGAAGGGTACAAATAACCAGGTGCTCCATGACACCATTGCACCAATCTGTCGCCAGAACCGCTACCCATTGACGATGGAAAATTGCCACTTGGAAAACGTTGATTCTATAACCAGTCAAGTAGGCTTGATAAAGCTGCGTATTTCAATAATACTTATGTATGATTATCTTATAAGGATTGTTCAACGGCCAAGTCACACAACATTAACTATAATAATAAAGAAATTGCAGTAAGGAACCATAGACTTGGCACGACTTTCTCTAGATTTCATTACTTTTTAGAGATAAACAAGCAGCTCCATCGAGACTTGGCTAGTTTTTTACAGAATGTTTTTGGTGGGATTTCACTTCTTTTTGTAGAAAGTGTCATAATTATTTAACGTCGTCGTCTTTTCTTTTAATATTATCGTCATTTTTTTACGATATTGAACACAAATAAACTCAACGACCTTTAAAATGAACAACAAAGCAGAAGTTGTTTTAATAACTTAACCTTAGCCAACCTCACCATATAATAAACGAAATGAAATTCAAATATTTACACAAAATTCAACTTAATCGACGGGTGGATCTAGAAAGGAAAAAAAATCTGAGGTGGAATTGTGTAAAGCAATCGTAATCATTTGACAGTTCATTACGTACGTGCGTACGATAAAGTCAGATATAGTTCCAAAATACTGAACTGTCCTATGCATGACATTGACAGTGGGGCGCCACTGTCACTACCGGATCGCTGGTTTCGATTTTTGCCATGTTGGAAACCATTGAGTTGAACGATGGTAGCGCCCCCCTGTCATTGAGTTTGGCGGGACAGTTCAGCGTGAGTCATCTATAAACAAAGCGTTTGACAGAATAATCGTACGTTATGAACTGTCAAATGATAACGATTGCTTTACACAATTCCACCTCTGGACACCGCGGTGCAGAAAAATGACGCTCAAAGTGCTAGCGCCATCTAGCGGTGAGCGGTACAGGCGAACACCACGGTGCCGGTGTGGCGCTAGTATTATTGATTATGAATGTGGTGTTACTCCAGATCTTCGATTTTCCTAGTTTTTATAGTTTTCCCTTTATGTAGTCATTAAACCCTAACTCTGTACCAAATTTCAGCTCTCTGAGTTTATGGGAAGTACTAGTTCTATTTTGATGATCATCAGTGAGTGAGTGAGTGAGTGTCATAAATGCGAAACTTTCATCATCATCATCATCATTTCAGCCACAGGACGTCCACTGCTGAACATAGGCCTCCCCCAATGCTTTCCATGTTGATCGATTGGTAGCGGCCTGCGTCCAGCGCTTCCCTGCTACCTTTACGATGTCGTCGGTCCACCTTGTAGGTGGACGTCCCATGAATGAAAGCGAATGCATGAATGCGAAACTTTGCTTTCGCTTAACTTTGAAACTAAATGACCTACAGACTTGAAATTTTGGATTTTAAGTATGTGATTATAGCTTACTAGATAACGAAAATTTCAGCGTTCTGGTGTTATCCAGAGGTTCTCAAATAGAGGCTTGAAAATGCGGCGAAATGGTTCCAGTAAAGGATGGTACGGCAGTGTTTGCTTCGCGCTCGACTTGGCGGGGGCACTGCCGTGCCCCCAGATAGTTTCCGTTAGTTTCAATAGATGTCGCTATCCGAAGGCTATAAAACTGTTGGCACCAAGAAATATTGTTCTCTTTCCGCACTGACTCTGGTCACAGTAATAAACCGAGTAACCAAGATATCGGCGACTTTCATTGGGTCTATAAGAATATGTGGAGGGTCACTTAGTTGCAATATTTTGTATTCCCTCACACTCATACACACATAGGACAAATTAATTTGTGACTTTTCTATTAATGAAGTTAACACACAAGCCAATATTTTTCTTTCTCCGCTTCCCTAAAAGCATTCTTCACCCAACCTTAATTACTAATAAACATATATCTTCCACAGAACCGCCGAATAACTCACAATAAAACCCTTTCCACTCGATCATATTCATGTACACATATTTACACTTCCTCGTCTTTATACCTTTGACTTACGACTCAGAATGGCGTGGAAATTGATTTGGTGGGAAATTATTAGGTGGGAAAGTCATTAAGATGAATGGCCCGGATCAATCTTGGGGAGGCACCCTTTGGTATGGCACGGTACTCCAATTATGGTGGGTATGGGAATTTACCTTGAGTGACTATACGTTATTGAGTCATTGTTTTGTAACTGGCCTTCCCTCCGGTCATAAGAACCTACTCATATGGCATTGGAATTTGGCAATTTAGAACTAATACAGAGAGTTACTACAATATTAAGAGGGAACATTTGATTGTTTGTTTAAATTGAATAGGCTCCAAAACTAGTAGACCGAAAAATTCATTATAGGCTATAGAGTTTTTATTGGCGGTACGATTTTCGCCGGGAAGAATGACATTGTTACGCGTTACTGTTAAATTACCTGCATAATATTGTAAGTTAAACATGGCGTCGATTCCCATCACTAGGGATATCGACAATTCAGTGTCATTCCGTGGTATTTTTGTAAGTAAACTAACGTTTAAAATAAATAAAGTAAATTTGCTATTTATGTTTTATGTAGCAATAGGTATTGTATTCTTTTTTCGCTAACTTGCGGGCTTTCGTTTAGTGGTTTCGTAAGGAATCGTAATAATTATAGCTTTTGTATTGCAATCACGTACTAATACAACTGGCTTTAACTTTTAAATCCTTCTGAACAAAATCCGAACAAGCATGGCGTCTTAAAAGTGCTCGATTTGAAATTATCGCCAAGAGCCAAGGGCTAATAATGTCGGTCACGCGGCGGAAATTGACGCGGCCATCTTGTGACCGGATGCGGCGCCATCTTGAACACCTTTGATTTGCCGCCTTTTGCGGCTAAGTGAGAGCGTTTTGCGCTGGATTATTTGATCGATTCAACCATTTAGTGTGAAATTATACTCGAATGAATGAAAGTGAATATTGAAACGGCTCAATTTACCTTTGGAATTTCTATAGTAACTTGAAGTAGGTACGTAATAAAAGGCATTTTTTAAGTAATAAATAAACACCATTGATTGATTCGCCTTAAGTATTAATTTGCGTTGTGTGCTGTGTATGTGTAAGAGAGAAATAGAAAGATTGTGTTCGCAAAATAAACGAGTAAGGCACTACATACTAGTGCATTGTTAATTTATAAATGTTCTTGAACTCGCCGAAAGCTGAAATTATTTTAACACAAGCTTTGAATAATAATAGCCTTACAGTGTTCACTTAAACATAGCGTAGATATTCCACATAACTGAGGCCGGTCTAAAAGGCCCCAGACAAAGGAATCCCCGCACCCTTCTGCCGTTGACGGGTTTAACCCTCATGACATTTCTCGCTCTGTTGCTTTGTGCACAAATTTGGACCATAACTACAAAGGCGTAGGAGCGACATTTGTAAAATACATACCGAATAGTTTTGGTCCGTTATGTGCTATAAGTGAGTGTGTGGTATTGATTTAATTGAAATTTTCTTTTATGGACTTCGAGTCTGTAAAATTCGATTGGTTTCCCATGAATGTAGCTGGAAAGTCAATGATTGTGATAGTAGTACTTAGCTTATGCTTGTATTTGGACAAAGCCAGCCGTAGGATGAGATTAGTGGTCAAAAGTTCCATTCCCATAAGTATTTTTAATCGTAATACTCGTAATTTTAACTTCAGTAAGTTTTGAATATATTCAAAAGTACAAAATTTCAATGCAGGGAAAGAAAAATGTATGCGATCCACTATAGAGCACAGACATCATCCCAAAATGTGGCTTAATCTCATCACGAGATAAATTTTGAAAGTGGGTCTATCTAATCTGGAAAATACAAGAAAAGACAATAAACATTATACACCAAGATGAGCAACGTAAGTAGCACTTTTGGCACTAACTTTTGGCTTCTTTTGACTAAAATCAAAAATTTTTGAACTTTCCATTTATCAAAATCCATCCCAGCCACTGTTCTAGTCCACCAATCACCTAAACTTTCGCTTTAGGACTGTTCAATACGATTCGATTGTTCAAATATGTGTTTCAATCACTTAAGCCCGGCATTTACATGGGCGTCCTGATTTATGCTCGGCCGGCTGATGGATCGCGCGCGTTACTCACCATCGTTTGCGTATCGATGCTTTATTTCATTTCGTTAAAGATACGACGTGAGCTTTTTAAAAATGGGCCTGTAGTTCAGAGAAGATACGATGGGCATTTGTTCAAAAATGGGCGTAGTTCACCATCGTTTGCGTTCATTCATTCGTTCATTTCTGCAAAATGACGTCCACTACTGGACAAAGGACTCCACCAAGGATGTTCACTATCCTATGCTGTCCGCATCCAGGTACTTCCTGCGACCAACACCTGACAGTCGGTCCACCTAGTGGAAGGCCTGTGCACACTACATCTCCGACCCGTCGCCACTTGAGAACTTTTTTGCCCCAACGGCCATCAGCTCTACGAGCTATATGCCATTGCACATTGGTTTAATTTAGAGATTCTACGAGCCATGTCGGTCACTCCTCACTTCTGATTCGATCACGCAAGCTTTATTTCATCATTTCGATCAAAAATGAGCCTGTAGTTCAGGTGAGATACGATATACGCGAGGTCGTATTTATAAACTCTGCAATGTGTAACTTCTTTAAATGGTAATCAATTTGATTTTTGGACTATCAGATTTCGGTTTCTAGTCTTTTATAATCAAGTTGAAACTTTCTAAAATAGGTCTTAACTCCGGTTTCTAAATTTCGAGGAATCGTTCAAACAAAAGTTTAATTGACCCCAAACCATGACCAAACTGTATGTTAAAAATACAAATCTGTTTAGTAAAGCGGGTAGCATTGTGGTAGTATGTTTTATAGTTTTACAAAATTCGGACGGTAGTCGGTCATTAGTGAGTTGTCAAATGGTTTCGGTCGAATTGCGCGACGCTCCCGTGTAACATGGGTTTAATTGTGTTTTATTGGTGGAATATTATTTTAAATCGTTTTATAGAACTTACTATCATATATTTATTGCTGTGAACGATTGGTGAAAAGTGTAGATGAAGTGAAATATACAAGTACGAGCCGGGCCGGGCCTCGAACTCACAAGGTACCTTACATTTTATTAATTTTATCGCTTTATCGCCTTCTTGTGTCTTCGTATCGTGGAAATCACACTACCTATCGATTGGATTGTGAAGAAATGTTACAATTACCAAGTCGGTTTAAATATGAAGTACGTTAGATTTTCGTCATTCTTAGTTTTAAATCTGGCTGGATTCTTTGATAGGAAATAACATGTACAAACAATAGATAACTGAATATCTCTGTCGGTCTTTTGGGCACTCGCAAACATAAAAATTGGCCGATCAAAGTTAATGATTTGTCCAGCTCTGGTTCATATTCCGTTAATCGCCGCTCAACAGCGCTCGCCAGCGTACTCGTAACTATGTGAGAGGCTCTCACTAACGAATGACGCGTTGCCAGGCTGTACGTGTAATTGAAATATCAAACGCGATACTAATCTGTTTTGGTGTGAATGTATACTGATTTATTTATAAAAGTCTTACAAGTCATTTATTTCCCCCAAGGCCTTTTAAATCGTGTTCTTTATTAGGTTCTTTATAAGTACTTAAACAACACATCTAAAATCTAAAACTATTATGGCACTTTACTCAGTTGCTTTACTCACTTTTCTTTAATACAAATTGCTGGATGTACTCGTAACTCACTTACTGTACCTTTATCATTAATCATTATTTTTATTTTATTTTACTGTGTTAATAAATAGAATAATCAAACAGTATGAAGTATCAAAACAGAGTATAAGATGAAACATGCTCCCTGAAAATGTAGTATCAGCTCCTTTAAACCAATTTCAAAATAAGCTAAATGCAGTCATATGCCTATCAGCTGTCTCAACCTGCAATTAATAACTAAAATTACTATTTAACTGCAATCCCCTACATCTCGCATTAAGTCCACCCGTTTCATCCATTACTGTATTTTATTTAACACAAATCGGATCCACTCATCAGCACCTGGACCCCATCCCCGGCAAATAGAAGGCTTTCCTCTGTCAATAAATTAACGGCGTCCGCCGCACTCCGTGAAATACAATCGTGGCGTTGGCCCAAGTGGAGAAACGTAGCGGGAGGAGCTTCTGGATTGTTTAAATCAACAAGAACTTTACTTAAGTTTGCCTTAAGGTCGATTCACACGTATCTGTGAAGTCTCAATTGCGACATAGTACCACACAGTGCGAAATACTCTTTCATGCATTTTTTATGAACGTTCACTTGTTAGTATCAACGACGATATCAGTGACAGTGGATACGTTCAGGAAACGACGTTATTTTTAACCGACTTTAACAAAAGGAGTAGGTTCTCAATGCGGTTCCTATGTTTTTAATTTTTATATTCTCTCACATAGTAAGTATTTTCGTAAACTTCTGGCTATGGCTTCAACCTAATGGTTGAATTCTTTCAATTGTAAATACACTTGTAAAAAGTAATAATAATTAACTTTTAAAAAAAATAAAACCGACTTCAAATGCGTGAACACAAAAAAAAACTAAAAATTAAAAATATTGCGTATAAAAAAGTTCATCCCCAATTTTCCACCCTTGGGGGTGAAATATTTTCTTCAAATTCGCATGAAACCCCCCTTTTGATAATACCTATTCAACAAAAAAATAATCGTTCAAATTGATTTATAATCGGCGGAGATATTGCGTATAAAAAAGTTCATCCCCAATTTTCCACCCTTGGGGGTTGTTTTTTCTATTATTAAATTTAAATGGGACCACCCTTGAGGTATTACCTATACGCCGAAAAAAGATTTGTTCAAATCGGTTCATAATTGGCGGAGTTATCGCGTAACAAACATAGAAAAAAAAAAAAACATACGGGTCGAATTGAGAACCTCCTCCTTTTTTGAAGTCGGTTGAAAAATCAGCCTAATACTATTTGCTAACAAGTAATCTCGTTTGCCTCCTGTCACATAAAAAAAAAAAAAATCTTACAAACAAATAAGGCCGATTGCCACATAATTTTAAGGCAACAAAATCATACAGTATTACAGACTTTTTAATTCCTATTTTTAAAAATCAATCTCTCTATCTACTTCAACTTGCCCCACGCCCCAAGATGACCCCTAAAGTGGCTCTCAGAGACTGACAGATTGAATGTACGCTAATTCGGCCGGAGAGCTCTCGCGGCCTTTTAGTTTTCAAGACGTTTGCGCTGCGAGAGCGTTTAGCAGACGTCATTGTAAATAGGGCGGTGGAAAAGTCTTTTAACTAATCTAATAGAGCTGATTTCTGTGTGTGGGTATTTTCGATCGAGTAAATAAATTGTGAGAGACGTGAATTAAATCGACTGGAAGCGCATACATGTAGTTTTTCGCTGCAATTTTTCGTAGCCTGACTATGGACAGTTGGATATTATTTCACACTTTTTGAAAGGCCCGTTAAAAGGACTTTTGATTCCACTGTTATGGTTTTAGAACTTTATTCAAAGATTTATTAATAGGTCAGCCAGAACTCACCACAGAACATTTATGCAAAAGCTTGACTTTTACAGTCTTCACTTCAGAATAAAACACTGTTGCAATTTCCCCAAACTGAGATGAACCAGATGTTTACGGTTCCTCCATCAACATTAAAGGTGCAAAACACGTATAATTCGTGGACAAACAGCGACAATGTGAGGGTGTAATTAGATAACTTTTTAAAAAAATAAAACCGACTTCAAATGCGTGAACACAAAAAAAACTAAAAATTGCGTATAAAAAAGTTCATCCCCAATTTTCCACCCTTGGGGGTGAAATATTTTCTTCAAATTCGCATGAAACCACCCTTTTGATAATACCTATTCAACAAAAAAATAATCGTTCAAATTGATTTATAATCGGCGGAGATATTGCGTATAAAAAAGTTCATCCCCAATTTTCCACCCTTGGGGGTTGTTTTTTCTATTATTAAATTTAAATGGGACCACCCTTGAGGTATTACCTATACGCCGAAAAAAGATTTGTTCAAATCGGTTCATAATTGGCGGAGTTATCGCGTAACAAACATAGAAAAAAAAAAAAAAAAAAAACATACGGGTCGAATTGAGAACCTCCTCCTTTTTTTTGAAGTCGGTTGAAAATGCAAACACTCGGTGTTTGGGGGCCTGAGGACCACTCCGGACCGACGTTATTATATACGTAAACGGACCTAGGGCTGACGCAGACTATTTCTTGGGCTCAAAAACTGAACTTCGACAAACGTTACTTCGACAAACGTTACTTCGACATTACGTTACTCCGACACTACTAAATATAGATATTACTTTACTTCGACACTACACTAGCGCCCGTATTCACAAACGATGCTTGCTTAAGTGTAGTAGTAAATCGAACGCACAGCGTAGAATAGAGCTCTGTGATTGGTTCGTGTGTCACCCTGTGCGTCCACGCGCACTGTGAGACCTAATAGTAAGGTTTGTGAATACGGGTGTAGATACTCAGACAAAGGATATTCGCCTTTGTCTGAGTAGTTTAGTGTCGAAGTAAAGTTACATCGATATTCAGTAGTGTCGAAGTAACGTTTGTCGGAGTTTACTTAGGTAGCCCATTTCTTGCTTTTCATTCACTAATTCTTTAATTTCTATCTTCCCCAGTATCTTTTGATTATTGTGGAAAATAAGATTTTAAGTTTTAACTTGACGCGTTTCTGAGAAAGAGGCCCTTAGTTGATTAATATACGGGCAAAATTGTGATCTTACAAGGGAAAATTTCCATGGAACTTTTAAATGTGACTTTATTTCTGCGTCCAGCTCCTTCTTGCTACCTTTATTAGGTCGTCTGTCTAATCTGGAATCATTGGGAGAAGCCTATGCTCAGCTGAAATGATGTTGATGATGATAATATTGACTTCTCAGATATAAAACCATACCATAACTTCAAAGTAGTCCCGAAAAGTATTGCCATGATTGTAAAACAATACGAATGTACGATTTCGCGACACATTATTGACACCATCAAAAAACAAAGATAGAAACAACAGAACATCTTAAACGAAGGTATCCATTTCTTCTAAAATAAAAAATGCCAGGTGGCAACCCTGGCGCGTCCATCAAAGGCGCCGCTAAGTATATCAAATGAATTGTAAATGAAATCAGGGCCGAGTGCTGGCCGGTTTATCGCCGGGGGTTTCTGGAATCAGAGCATCTGGAATTGGCTGGATGGAATACAATTTCCTTTTATAAGTCACGTGAAAGGTTTAAGTTCGGTTGTCGTTTTTGAAAATATTCTAAAGCCTATGTTCATGAAGCATAACGTAGGGTTTCGATAGTGAAATATTTTTTCAAATTAGTCCAGTAGTTTCGGAGCTTATCAAATTCAAACAAACAATGAAATCTTTCCCCGTTGTAATAATTAGTAAAAAATTGCCAAGTGCGTGTCGTGCCACGCGCAGTGTAGGGTTGCGTAGTTGTCCGTCGTTACCACAATATATTTCAGAAGCGAGCAATTACTTCATCTAAAGTCACTTTTAATATTTTCTTCTAATGAATTTTTACTGGTTAAACGGTGGCCTGACACGACACGCACTTGGCCAATTTTTTATCTCTTCAATTTTGGATAAAAATTTATGTTATAATATGGTCATTTCCTAATGCCTACTGTTTTGATACTTGTTGAATACCTTAACTTGCAACTCGTCACAAAAAACTCGTAGTCGGTCAACCTAAGGGTTCGGCCAAACCAACGCGATCACAGCGCGATCAGCTGGCGTGCAGCGATGGCGACCAGACCTAAATGCATTGTTCGCCATCGCTGCACGCCGGTTGATCGCGTAGGTTTGGCCGAATCTTAAAGGCGTAGTCAAGCTTTACCGTAGCGCGGGTCGTAGCTACGAGTTTCATTTCGTAGTCATGACCGCTACGAACCGACTACGAATAATTTTATTGCTACATAATAGAATGGCGTTGCATTCTAAATAAAGTATTATTGCAATGTATTATTATGTATACAATACAAGTATAATCTATACTTATAATAAACTAGCTGACCCGGCGAACTTTGTTCCGCCTTAATGGCAATAAATAAGCAGACTTTTTTTTTTAATTTCGAACGGGATAAAAAGTATCCTATGTCCTTCTCCTGGCTCTAAACTACCTCCCTGACAATTTTCAGCTAAATCGGTTCAGCCGTTCTTGAGTTATAAGCGAAGTAACTAACACGACTTTCTTTTATATATATAGATCTGTAGAGAGGTCAATTCTGTACATGAAATATATTTTCAAAATAACTATCAGGGGGTGATTAGTGATCGATACTGATGCCAAAAATGCAATTAGTAAAATTTTTGTCTGTCTGTCTGTCTGTCCGTCTGTATGTTCCTTATAGAAACAAAAACTACTCGACGGATTTTAACGAAACTTGGTACAATTATTCTTCATACTCCTGGGCAGGTTATAGTATACTTATGAATTCCCGCGGGCACAGGAATTAGCGGGAAAATCCTTTTGTGTGAAAAATCTAAACCGCTTAAGTTAGACGCTTGAATTTTGGCATGTAGGTACCTTAGTAAACTTAAAGCTTAGTTACAATAAGGAATTCTCGAAATTCCCACGGGAACGAGAATTCGCGGGAAAATCCTTTTGAATGAAAAATCTAAACCGCTTAAGTTAGACGCTTGAAATTTGGCATGCAGGTACCTTAGTATACTTAAAGCTTAGTTACAACAGGATATCGCAAAATTCCCACGGGAACGGGAGTTAGCGGGAAAAAACATTTGTATGAAAAAATCTAAACCGCGTAAGATAGATGAAGGGGGTAAAACGGGATCCACGCGTACGAAGTCGCGGGCGGCCGCTAGTTTATAAAAAATGTATAATTTATGTTATAATGTTTTATAATTTGTTAATGATTTTTTCTTTGTTTGCAGGTAAGGAAACTAGCAAGAAAAAACCATTAGAAACGGTGAGAATTAATATAAAGTCTACCAAACTTTCTCAGTAAATCTTCTTTATTGTAGTCCAAAAAAACTCAATTCCTACAGAACTTTCGCAATTTCTATGAAGAACAAAAAATAGTTTTTTTTATATTTCAATCACGCGTCGCAAATCCTTTCCGAGATCACTTAAGCCTTTTCACTACTCCTCCATTAAGACAGAGACAACGTATACCGATTTACACGAGAAGAAAAAGGATAGACGGACTTTTCGCCGCTTCAGTGTGAAGGAACAATTTTAGGAGTACAACGGGCGTAAGAGGTTTCTACTTTTATTTTTATAGTAATGCATACTTTGCGCGGCGCGACTTATTGGGCCCGGAGTGAAATCATCTGTACTCGGTTGTTTTATGAAAAGTATAATTCTTTAGCGCAGTCGTTTCGCTGAACGTATGGCGGGGAAAGTGTTTTTTGGATTATCTTTTATGGGAATGGTGCAATAATTCCACTTAGGGTCAAAGGTGACTCTAAAAATAATATTTTCAGGAGCAATGCTCTTAAATTTTACCATTTCAATAAAAACCCTTCCTTTGTTCATTATTGCAATGAGTAAATATACTTTTGCTCGCGGCTTCACCTGCGTGAAATTTAGTTAGTCACAGATCGTCATAAATTAAAACCTATACAGGGTGTTAGGTAAATGGGTATATGAGCCGACACAAGCCCGTGTTAACATGGGTATATAAATGGTATGGTGAAATCAGAAAATTGATATCTTCATTTTAATTATCATACAAATCGGATTTCATAAAATTTATTTTGTATGAAAACTAAAAAAATTAAAATGATGATATCAAATTTCTAACTTCACTATACCATTTATATGCCCATGTTAACATGGACTAGGGTCGGCTCATATACCCATTTACCTAACACTATGTATATTATGTTATTTTGGGTTATAAAGAATAACACTGTAAAGCTTCATCAAAATCCATTCAGCAGTTTTTGCGTGAAAGAGTAACAAACATCCGTCCAGACATCGAAACTTTCGCATTTATAATATTAGTAGGACTGGTTAATTCGTTTGTATAGAACGTTGTAACCGTTTGAATTGAGTGTAATAACAAATAGCATGTTATGATATTCAAATAATTATATTACTGAAAACAATAAATAAGTTAGAACTGCACACTGTGGTCTTATCAGTAAGCTATAATTATCTTCCATTAGTAGATAACATCTTAATTGTATCATATTATGGGCTGGGTTATATAAAACAGACAAAAAGCAATCAATTAGTTACAAACACTGTGTTTATGTCCACAACATATAACAAAAACTATCCACATAACAGTGTATTTGAATTTAACCGTATGTTTGTAGACTTACCAAAAAACTTACAACTAAATTAATAAACTTCCCTCAGGCTACAATTATTCCCATACTTTCAACGATACATCATAAAAATGCCAACACGTCATCTTGAAATATAGCCCAGTAAGAAATAATTTACGGTACAACAACGTAGAGTATTTGCCATACAAATCTTTATAAAACAAGCCCAACAAATGTAGGTATAGTCCATTGCGATTTTTTGTGCAATGTTTTTTAGGGTTCCGTACCTCAAAAGGAAAAAACGGAACCCTTATAGGATCACTTTGTTGTCCGTCTGTCCGTCCGTCTGTCAAGACCCTTTTTCTCAGGAACGCGTGGAGGTATGAAGCTGAAATTTATATCAATTACTCAGGTCTACTGTCCCTTGAAGCTGTGAAAAAATCAAACTTCTAAGCCAACGCAATCAAAAGATACAGCCGTTTATGCCGCAAATTTTCGACACTTGCAAGGGAATCAAAACCTACAGGGTGCTTCCCGTGAACTCAGAATCTTGAAATTTTGTACGAAGCAACGTCTTATAGCATAGATAAAGGAAAAATTACGAAAACCATAAATTTTTAGTTACATCACATAATATATATTTTTTTAATAATTTTAAACTTACTACCCATTTCCTCATAAACGCGTAGAGGTATTAAATTGAAATTCATACCAAATACTCAGGTCTATAATACCTTTAAGCTGTAACAAAATCAAACTTCTATGTCAACGCAATCAAAAGAAACAGCAATTTAAGCTGCATATTTTGAAACTCGCTCGTACTCGCAAGGGAATCAAAACCTAAAGGGTACTTCCAGTCGACCTAGAATCTTGAAATTTGGCATGAAGCAACGTTTTATAGCACACATAAAGGAAAAATTCCGAAAACCTTAAATTTTTAGTTACATTACAAAATATATATTTTTTAATAAATATAAACTTATTACTTTTTATTATTACAAGCTTTATATTGACTTCACTTGTTAGTATGTGTGGGACAAATCTTGCAACTGAAATTAAGACCACTTCTCCTCAACCGATTGAGCTGAAATTTGGTATACTTATGTAAGTACGATGACAATGCAATGTTATGGTACCATTGAGCTGGTCTGATGATGGAGTCAGGAGGTGGCCATAGGAACTCCTAAACGAAACGACGGAATCGCATCGAGTTTGGGTTCGTTGGATTTGTCTTTTCGAGCAGTTTCGTGCTAAATGATGTCCAGGGTCATGATGATGGATTAGGGAGGTGGCCATAGGAACTCCCTAAACGAAACGGCAGAAACTCATCGAGTTTGGGTTCGTTGGATTTTTCTTTTCGAGCAGTTTAGTGCTAGATGATGTTCAGGGTCCTGATGATGGAGTCAGGAGGTGGCCATAGGAACTCCTAAACGAAACGGCGGAATCGCATCGAGTTTGGGTTCGTTGGATTTGTCTTTTCGAGCAGTTTAGTGCTAGATGATGTCCAGGGTCCTTATGATGGATTAGGGAGGTGGCCATAGGAACTCCTAAACGAAACGGCAGAAACTCATCGAGTTTGGGTTCGTTGGATTTTTCTTTTCGAGCAGTTTAGTGCTAGATGATGTCCAGGGTCCTGATGATGGAGTCAGGAGGTGGCCATAGGAACTCCTAAACGAAACGGCGGAATCGCATCGAGTTTGGGTTCGTTGGATTTGTCTTTTCGAGCAGTTTGGTGCTAAATAATGACCCAGAGATTGAGATACAACTAAAAAGTCTAAAATAAAATTATAATAAAAAAAAAACTTTTTTAAAAACAAGCTTTATCCTGAAATGCAGTTGTACTAAAACGAAAAAAATAATTGTATGCTTGGTTCGAAGAATTTCGAAAGCTTGTAGCGCAAACAGAAAAAAAGAGGAATAAATTCCATGCGCGATACAAGCTTTCGAAATTCTTTGAACCAAGCATACAATTATTTTTTTCGTTTTAGTACAACTGCATTTCAGGATAAAGCTTGTTTTTAAAAAAGTTTTTTTTTTATTATAATTTTTTTCCTCATGAACGCGTAGAGCTATCAAGTTGAAATTCATATCAAATACTTAGATCTAATTGCCTTTAACCCGTGAAAAAAAAAACATAGTTATGACTCGATTGTCGTAATGAACGAACTTTGTAAACCTTGCAGGTTTGTACGGAACCCTCGGTGCGCGAGTCCGACTCGCACTTGGCCGGTTTTGTTTATTCTCCAGATTAAGTTATTAAAAGATTGTCAAAATTCGTCAAGGATATTTAAAATGCTCCCAATATTTTGGAACTTAAACTATAAGGCTGAGTTGCACCACCAAACTTTGACCGTAACTTTAACGATAACAGGTGATTTTTGTATGGAGTTTGACAGATACCTCAGGCACTGACTCTGTTAAGCATTATAGCTATCGTTTTCAAAAGCCGTACGCCATTCGCCTCTGAAAGTTGACGCCAGATTATGAAGATTTGAATTCAGTTTTTACAAGTAAACATATTCAAATCCTGTCTAGAATTAAGCCTATCTTCCAAACGCTTAGAATTAGAACTCAGAGCCCGGAAATTAAATTCCCTAACCAGCACACACAGCTCCAATTATTCCAATAAAACGCTAAACACGGCCGAGTGTACATCAAATGAAGAGCGTTCTCATTCGTCCCCACGCACGCGGGTGCAACTCATTTGAATATTATATTAAAGGCGCAAACTGTGTAAGTGGGGTGGCGACCGGTTAATGTTCACGCGTCTTACACACAGCATATTAAGATATACACTGTGGGATCTCATATACACATACAGAAAAGTTGTATACAGGCTATTCTTCTGTGTAAGTGGGGTGGCGACCGGTTAATGTTCACGCGTCTTACACACAGCATATTAAGATATACACTGTGGGATCTCATATACACATACAGAAAAGTTGTATACAGGCTATTCTTCTGTGTAAGTGGGGTGGCGACCGGTTAATGTTCACGCGTCTTACACACAGTATATTAAGATATACACTGTGGGATCTCATATACACATACAGAAAAGTTGTATACAGGCTATTCTTCTGTGTAAGTGGGGTGGCGACCGGTTAATGTTCACGCGTCTTACACACAGCATATTAAGATATACAGTGAGCATCTCATATATATAGAGAAAATTTGTATACAGGCTATTCTTCATTCATTTATTGCAGCGGTTGGCAACCTTTTGCCAAGCAAGGGCCACAAGGCAGCAAAATAAACTAAAGTTGGACCGCACTTGTGATTTTAACCCTAGAGGCGCGAGATTACTTATTAATAATAATAATACATGTATTTTGTTATAACTTAAAACGTTAGCGGGCCGCGTGTTGCCGACCACTGATTTATTGCATCACATGTGTATGTACAGCAAGATCTTATAAAATTAGGTCAGTAAACCTCATATTTTGGAACAGAAATGTATAGTCTTATGTGCTTTTGACTGTATTATGTACATTGCTTGAAGGCTACGACATCCACGCAAGCTGTAGTGTAAAATTATATCACTAGCTTTTGCCCACGGCTTCGACCGGAAATTCAGTTTATCACATAAAGTTCGACTTTTTGATTAATTTTCTTGGCAGTAGCTTTTGTCTATGTACAATTTTATTAATCCTATCAAGTATTGCTTTAAATCAATTTAAGAGAGAAATTATAAAGCCTACCATATAAAACGTAACAATCCAAAGTCTTTGTCTACAAATAATGGTTTACTTTTAAGACGTTTTTCTTCAAAATCGTATCAGTATTGTTGACTAAACTTATTCTAGAATGGATCAAGGTCAGAACAAAGTTAGGCCACCACGTTATTGATGGACTTTTATAGGCTTCGTAAAATATGGGAATCGATGAACGAGACTGTGTCACATCAACCTAGCGTAAATGTTCATACTAAGAGTAAGTCAAGTAAGCGCACACCGTTGATTTTTCGTCGGCCGATAGTTTAGGTCGGGCAGTTGATCAGTATGGGCCAGTATGGGAGTGCGCACACTACGCCGATTCGATTTGGCCGATTCTTCATACAATTTAAAATCGGGCACAACTATCGGTCATCTAAAAATCAACGGTGTGCGCCTACTCTTTAAATTACCAACCGATCCCTAGGTGATTGTCTTAAATCCCAATTAATATTTTGCTACATTATGTAGACAGAAACACATAATTGTAGTAACAAACACAACAGGTCATATTTCTTTTCAGGCAATCTAGTTCTACCTAAACTACAATATCTTATTATAGAATCGAACCTGGAACTTTCAAACTAACACAAACTACAACGGCATTAAATATTTAAACCTAACCTTATTCAATTGCTAAAGTTACTTGAGTTTCGTTTCACTCACAAAGTTTGTTTCTAGACATTACTGTGAGTCTAAGAATTAAGTTCGAGCTATAACTTGAGTGTTCAACACTTACGGAACTTAGAGCCTACTTACAAAAAATTCCGCATAAAAAAGAAATAACTTCCAGTCAAACAACTGTGCGTAACAAGAAAAAATAGCCTCCAAACGAATAAAATGTCGCCAAAGTAAAACTACAATGTTCTATCGCCGACCGGAATTGTCAAATGCAAGGTAAAGTACTAAATTACTTAATGCACCGAACTATAAAAGATTTAATGCACCCACACATACAACAGACCACGCCCACTCAGCTCCTTTGTTTCACACACGCAAAGAAATACCCGAGCAATTTGCCTACTTCGATTTACTTTGCGACCGTTTTAAAACTTGAATCTAAGAAAATTGGTGTCCCCGAAGGGAAAAATCGGAGCTTCCCAATAATGATAATTACAATCGTTATTATGGGCGCAATTTGATGGGAACCAACTTTTCCATCCCTATTACCGACTGACAATGAGCGGACAATTTCGCTCTGCACCCTCTTGAGTGGCGCGAGTGCGAGCGAGACGGGAATATGAGAAAACTAGGGCGAGAGAGGGAGGCGGAAAAATGACGCGCGCTTAAATACCGAATCCGAGTAGATTTTCCAGCATTGCCTTGACGGCAGCCGGCAGGGTAGGGCCACGCTCGGCCGCCATGCCATAGCTCCTCGATCTCTTGATTCCTTCTTCTTTCATCTCTAGTCCTTAGTTAACGATACGTATCATGTATTTTGTAATATAGAGAAAATTGGTGCTCAATTCGTTAAGGAACAAAGTATTTTTTATACGCGAATGTTGTTATGGGGTTAGGATAGTTAGGGTAGTAACGCGTAGGCCTGTGTGACAGAAGCAAGCAGCCAACATGAATTTTCTCGGTAAGTCATTTTCACTTGTTTTTGCTGTAGCAATTCGTAGTATTGCTACGAAATTACTACGGTTACTTTTGAGTTTGTTTCGTAGCAACACGCTACGAAATTACTACGAATACTATTTTATATTTCGTAGTCAAACTACGAGATGACTACGGCATTTTATATCATTGTTATTTCTGCACTCAGTTGAATTACTAAACGGGACTATTCCCACCTCTCGTTCCCACCGCTGCAACTCCTGTGTAGCCAGGATCTACAGCTTGACCGCCACAAAAACCCAACCAATGAAGGTCAAGTTTGTCCCGGGGGAAAGTTAAACTGTCATTGGACCCGCAACGAAATTAATCAGAAGAACATAGGAGTTGAATTACTAAGTGCACTTTTACTTTAGATATACTATGATGTACACAAATCCGATGTACGTTTAAGTTCCACATGCAAATGTATACTTTACGTGTCCCCCAAGCCTCGTATTCGGTTTAAATTTAACCATTCCGTGTTCCAAACTAACTGGAGGCGAATAATGACCAAAACTACGCTAGTATTCGTACTCCGTCCCATTAGAAGTTTGCTGCCAACTCTTTTGATACTAACACTAAATAGAAACGAACGGGACGTTGCGTGGTTTGAACTAAATCAGTTTGCTGGATCGTAAAATGTTTAAAACTTTTTATTGGTTCGAAACACTAATTCTTTGGAATTTAGAGAGCTTTATTGTTAATTTTAAAGAAGAAGATAATGTTTACCCTTCAATATCGGTACAAAAAAAATATTTAGTTATTTTTACATGATACTACACAAACTTAAACCATTACAATGAAGATATTTTCCTAAAACCAAATCACACTACATTACTTACACTTCTGGCATCTTACTCGCTCCGATCACTCTTTAGAACGTAGGTATTTATCAAGTCTAGAATATACGATTATTTGCCAATATTACTCCCATCAATCAAAAGTCAGAGTCTTAAGTATCACCGCAACTTGGATAAGCTTAATAACATCTATATAGTAGTCCATACATATGACTTCACAAGTATTTGACTTTGTCATCTTACAAAGTTTTTAGTAGATAGGTTAGGTAGGTAGGTAGGACTTTGTCAACTGTCTACGGGAAAAAATAAGCTAGTATATAAATGTACATTTATTTTGAAGTTCCTCAGTTTTGTTGCTATCTATCTAGGCTTCCTATCTATATTTTGGAGAGCTAGCTTATTTCTAGCGTAATATAAATTTTTCGGAGAGAGCATATTCTTGTAGACCTTGTAAAACTAGTTTTTCCTGGCGTCATACGAGTTTTTCTGTAAGCGTACATGCCTGAAGGCTTTATAAAAACAAGTTTTCCCTGCGTCATACCAATTTTTCGGAGAGCATACTTGCCTGAAGGCTGTTTTCCTAGCGTCATACCAGTTTTCTAGTGAGTAGGTAGTCGTACTTGTCTGTAGGCTTTGTAAAACAAATATTTCCTGTGTCATAAGCCTTTACTTGTGAGCGTACTTGCCTGTAGGCTTTTTCGCCCTTTCGTTTCCTTGTACAATACAAGATTTCCTTGCGTTATAGGCTTTATAAAACAAGTTTTCCCTACGTCACACAAGTAAAACAGGTTTTTCCTACGTTATACAAGCTTTTCTTGTGAGCGTACTTGCCTTATCATACAAGATTTTCTTGCCTGTAGGCTTCATAAACAAGTTTTCCCTGCGTCATACGAGTTTTTCTGCGGTGTCACAAAATCAATCGGCAAATCAGGCCAGATGATTTATAAAACAGGTTTTTCCTGTGTCATGGCCCATTTTCTTGTGAGCGCACTTGCCTATAGGCATTATTTGGCCTTTAGATTCCCTTTAACATAGTTTTTCTTGCCTGTAGGCTTATAAACAAGTTTTCCCTGCGTCACACGAGTTTTTCTGGAGTGTCACAAAATCACTTGGCAGGCCAGGCCAGGCTCAATAGAAAAAGGCGTATGACACAGGAAAAACCTGTCTTTTTCCTGTGTCATACGCCTTTATCTTTTAGCGTAGGTACTTGCCTATAGGCCTTATTTCCCTGTATCATACAATATCTTCTTGCCTGCAAGCTTCATAAACAAGTTTTCCCTGCGTCACACGAGTTTTTCTGGAGTGTCACAAAATCACTCGGCAGAGCAGGCCAGACGTGGTCAAGGCTGCAGCTCTGGCACGGCGCCAACTAGGTTGTCGGCAGGCCGAGCCCTTTGTGCTCATTCAAGCTAATTCCCAACCTGGATTCCCTGTTCGAATTTTAGATTTTGGGGGAATGGTTGGAGGTATCGATAGCGTTTAGGTTTCAATTGCTTTTGTAATGCACTCTATGCTCTCAGCTTCGAGTGAAAGCAGGCTGGCATATTGAAGTAAAACGATTTTTATAGCAAAATAATCTACATTATTCTAAAAAGAACTTTTCATATTAAAGACGGTTTAGTAGATAAAAGAGCACATTTTAGGTACTTTATAAATACGATGATAATAACACGATGATTCTTTGGTAAGCGCCCAAATAAAATTAATTGAATCTACTCCTCTAATATTACAACTGTCCTTAAGTGAGTAGGAGAATCATCCTTTTTAGAAGCACCTACCAAAGAAGGAACTGTATATTCTTAACTGGTTTAAACTTCATTCAACTAAACTTTAAGCAAAGAATATTTTGAAGAAATTATCATTTCTATTCAAACAAAAATTCCGAGTAAAATCTCAATAAAAGTTCCCGTACATCCCAATAAAAGTCCACATTATCCTCTCAAACAACATTTCATGCAACAACTACCCCGGACACTGCCCAGGCCCTAATCCCGCATTCCCTAACTAAATTACAGGGCGAGGTCGCTCCCATCGACGCGGTGTAACACTAGCTTAGTGGGAACGTACTTTGCATTTCACAGGGATTTGTAGAAAGAACCTGGATTTTTTAACCTGGATAGAATTTTAGGTGTCAGAAAATTTTCATAACTAGAGCAACAATACTAGTAACTTTCAGAATTAAACTAAGAACAACGTCTCACGTTTAAAAGAAAAAAAAATTAAATTACTGTATCAAAAGCACATTGACCTCAATAAATATATGTTCTTTGCGGTTTTTCAATTCTTTGGGATTTTAGAGTGTCAAGACTTTTTGACGATGTTATGTTTTAGGCTTTGTTATTAATGTCTCAACCTAGCCCCCAAAGTATTGAAAATCTCATCTCATAAAATTACATCCAGCCTGTAAAATTCTTATTACACTGAAAATTCTTACCGCTTCATATGCCCCATTGGCAATCCAACCTTCTTTCCGAAACATTTCACCCGAAATAGAACGCCCACTTTTCATGACTTGCAAATACCTTTCTTCCTACTTGATATGATTATTTCTTTTCCACCATATCTCTGACATTATAACCGGTGATTCCTAGCACTGTACTCTATGATCATGATTCTGGTAACCACATTACCAGACCAGAAACGGTTAACCTAATCCGGAACTGGAGCGGTTGGCAAGGTGCCCGCTTTGGGCGGGCCCGATTCGACGTGTGAGAAAAATGGCCTTAAATTATGTCAATAGTCGAAGAGTAGTTATATGAAAAACTTTGAAGTTATCTGCACTCTTTATATGTATTTTAATGGCTCCGAAACCTGTTAAATTACTGAGTTTTCAATATGTTAATTTATTTCCCTAAAGTTGACAGAACGGGCTAAGCGCCATTGTTAACTGACTTCGAAAAGGGAGAGGTTTGTAACAAACCTCTTAATAATCTTTGCTTATTGTAAAACTGTATCAAAATTAAAAATTATTCGTTAGAAATTAAAAAATTGTAGACTTCGTGACACCTCTTTACTGGCATAAGTAATAATAAATGCAAAAATTCGTGCTGTTTAGTTTTTCATGCGTAGATATGCTTTGTGTTATAAATACGATACATAAATGAAAACGGTGGTAGTTTCCCATCTTCTAGAAAAACCTTTTTATTTTTTAAAAGGTTTTTGAAGTAAATTTATCTGCAAGTGGTAGGTATTAAATATTTACAAGCACTCAAACAACCCCGATATAATATGCAGTTTTCATAACTTTAAAAATAGATGCGATAAAAATGTTATCAAAGCTGATGTTTTTCGTTTCACCCGCCAGGGGCGCTGTTTGGGTCCCATATTTATTCTGCCTCACGCGTCCAAATCCACAATAAAAAAGAAAAAGAGAAAAAAGTGCCATTGTAGTGGCACTACGCAGCGCCGGCGTGTTCTAATCCTCTTCCACTAAAAGCAGTCCAGTGTACCCCGGGCTGCCCGTTAATGTACACACGTCCTTTTCTAATGTGCGGGGTCAGAGGGAAGTAGCACTAATGGCGGTTCTTTTGCGACTTTTTCCGAATCGTTAAAAAGTTGGAAGATTTTCGAGCAAGTGGTTAGGCGAGTGGTTGAGGGAAGTATTTGGTGAACTATTTGCCGGACGAATTCTCGGAAAACATTTTAAATATGAACTAGCAAATTGCAGCTCAGACGAAATGTAGTTAAATACTCGTATCTTAATTTAATCATTGAGATATCTACCTACCCATTATATCTGAAAAAAAAAGTCCACAATAGCTCTGCATTAATTACACAGATACTTGAAATCTACACGATCATTTACATAAATAAACATCAACAAATGAGTCGTAATGTTAATGTGGTAAAGCAATATTAGTATTGAGTCGGCAGTTAAACTAAAATAATTGTAATCATAATGTAATTTGGCAAATTAATTGACAGCTACAGCCGATCGTAACCGCAGTTTGTTCAGCAGTAAACGAGTCCAATCAAACTGATCTACTCAAACCAAATACTTCATTTAAATCAATTTATTTGATTAAACACATCAACTCGGTCGAATTTACAACAGCGTAAAACAAATGCTATAAAACAGAACTACAACTGAGGGCTCATAACCATTAAGTTTGCAGTTAATTGTTAAATTTTAATTAAGTTGAAGTATGTAAACCATGAATGTAAAACACATTTGCTCATCGTAAATTAAACTTTAAGATGAGATAAATGAGTTATTTGAATGTCTAGAAGGTACAGCGACATGTCTACAGCCTATTACAGCATATTTTGCCATTATTTTGTACTTTACAAATTGCTATGGAGTTTCCCGTTTGATTCGTTGAAGGTACCCATATGCCCAACCTCTACCTGCACTGATGATAATAATAAATTACTTGTATCTTGTAATAGGAAACTAGCATCTATAACTAAAAGAAAACTGGCCAAGTGCGTGTCGGACTCACGCACAAAGGGTTCCGTACCATTGATTTATGATTATTTTTTTTTAATTATGTTATTTGTATGAAAGATTATGCGGTAATAAACGGTTTACGATTTACGAGGTATTAAAAAAAACACTTACTAGATCTCGTTCAAAACAATTTTCGTTGGTAGTTTTTATAGTAATGTAGATCATATGTTTTTTTTTAGATTTTTCATTTTCTTATTTTAGAAGTTAGAGGGGGGGGACCAACTTTTTTCCACTTTGGAAGCGTCTGTCACGCAAACTATTCGGTTTATAAAAAAAATATTTTAGAAACCTCGATATCATTTTGAAGACCTATCCATAGATAACCCACACGTATGTTTGATGAAAAAAAAATTTTTCAGTTTTATTTCTGAGTATGGGGCATGGGGAGCCCCCAATATTTCGTCGTTCGTTCGTTTCAGTTTCGGAAAAAAATGGCTGTGACATACGGACGGAGAGACGGATAGACAGACAGACATGACGAATCTATAAGGGTTCCGTTTTTTGCCATTTGGCTACGGACCCCTAAAAATATGAATTGGTTTCCCAAAAGGTCATCAGTTGTTGCTAAGCTTTTCGAGCTTCAAGTGTTCGATAGTGACAAAACCACCCGTACCTACCATCCATTGACGCCACATCTTGATAACGTGACCATTTACTTAATAATGCCTGATTTACGGCCGCATCTAGGCATTATCAATATATCTAAGCGCGTTTGCCTGCTACTAACTCCTGCTTGTAATCTAGATTGTGCAAATTGGCGCACTAACACCGCTCTGGCGAGCGAGTTGGAGACTAAAATAACGTCACAGATAATCTCAGTTGCTGGTAAAGTTTATCACCTCATGTTCTACCAATTTTTGAGCTACGCTGTTGCCTGGAATTATGAAATAAAGAATCACAATGCTCATTTGCACACATACTATATCCTTAGTTCTAATAGCTGTTGAATCCTACTAACACAAAAAAGCTAGGTACTGTATAATCATTGCCTGCTGCCGAACGTGAAAACGTCTTTTCCGAACACTATAATAGGTACAAGACGAGAGTGAAAAACACTTACAGGTGATATAATGTACCATCCTAGACAGCATCTCTCTTAACATCAGGTGCAATTGCGGACAAATACCTGCCTTGTTCTGCAAAAAAAATACAAAATTTTTAATACTTTACACTGAATTATGAGTGAGGCAATACAGCTTAACTATTGGAAATTTAAGGCTTTCATTTTAGAAGGTAAATAAAGAAATTCTGTTTGAACAGAATTCGGAACACTGGCGCCACCCTGGCGGGCAAATCGAGAAGCACAGCCTCCATCAGTTATTGGCAATCTATAGCCTAATGTTTGCCTGCGTTTCAACCTGATTTACAGAGCACTATAACACTAAATCTAGCTCGCTTGTTCCCGGCAATTCGCCCACATCCTATTTACATTTCTTGCATACATTTGCTGTATTTGCATGCGCGTAATTGGGCCATGCAATTTCAGTTTCGTAATTATAATTATTACTAACGGCTCTAAAACAGGGATCGTTACGCATAAATGGGCTATATCAGGTTTAAGTTATGCGTCTCTAAATCACAAGCAAAAATTTAACTTTTTTTTTTAAATAAATTAAAAAAAAATTACACCCTAGTTGAACTCTGGCTTAAATGATCATTTAGTATGGAAATGTCATTTTAATCCAAGGTTCATCTTAGGTGTAACTTTTTATTAATAAAGGGGTTTGTGTTTAAACAGATGTGATAAGTGAAGTTTGCAGAAGTTTCTGGAAGGATATTGCAAAAGAATCGAACAAAAATATCCAACCCTCGAAACTCGTTATTAAGACGATATGCCCAAAAAATGTCTCGCAATGTTACAAAACCTAAACGAATAAAGTTGGTTACAAACTATGGTTATCCCATAAAGGTCATAGCGACATTGGGCCAATAAAAAATTGAAATAAGCCGAGACCGGCCGGTTCGCCAACCCCTTTCAGTTTTTTATTGGCAAAGCTACACAAAATCAATATTGAGGTCACGAATTCATGCGAACAGCACGTCGAAAAAAGGTGGTCTAAGGGAATAGCGATTATGCGTTATTGATGCCTTCATCCAATCTAATTTTAAACTCATTTTAAATTACGTAGGTAAATGATAACACCAATGATATGTCCTCGAATGGTAACACCAATGTTAAGTGACAAGGGAGCCAAGTGAACTTTCGCATCGTAAGTAAACTGATACAGGTTAGCTTACAAAGGAAGCTTTTCTAAGAGCCGAGTTTTTTTTTTATTTTTTTTATGCTAGACAAGGCAGGTATTTGACCGCAATCGCACCTGGTGTTAAGTGAGATGCAGTCTAGGATTTTACTTGTTCTAATTGAAAACATAAGTTAGTATCCTGATACATGGCTAGATATTTTCTCAATACACAGTTTACAAACCGAAATTACACTGATGTCAACAAAACTTGCCATCCCCGTACATATTGTACTTAGTTACAATCTGGGTAGATACTTTGAGCCCCAATCTAAAACAACTGGACCTAGAAAATGATATCCCATCAAAAACAATACTTGTCAAAAAAACCAAGTCTCGCAACTCAGTTGTTCTACGGTAAAAAGTTGTGAGATCCATGTAATACCAAGTCCAGGCCAGGAAATCTTTAACGTTTTACATAAATTATTGACTTGGCCATCGCACTAAATAATTTAATTTACACGTGTTTTCATGCGATGGCCAAGTCAATATATTTATGTAAAACGTTAAAGATTTCCTGGCCTGGACTTGGTATTACATGGATCTCACAACTTTTTACCGTAGAACAACTGAGTTGCGAGACTTGGTTTTTTTGACAAGTATTGTTTTTGATGGGATCTCATTTCTTTTTGTATTTTGTAGACAGTAGTTATGTATCTAGAAAACTGGACCGAAATTGAAAAATTTTACTCGACTTGGCGGTTGCACTACCGTGCCCCCAAATATTTTAGTTTTTCCTTGATTCATACACCAAACACTACTTATATTCCAAATTTGAAGCTTCTAGGTCTGCTAGAAGTGCCTTAGAGTTTTGATGATCGGTGAGTCAGTGAGTCAGTGAGTCAGTCAGTGAGTGACAAAATTAAGTAACTTTGACCCGTTATAATTCTTAAACTACTGGTTCAAATTGAATGAAATTTTAAATATACCGTGTCTTTACAATGCCTGCATAGCTAATGAAAATTCAGCCTTCTAGTTTTATCCACAACGAAGTTACAGGCGGTCGAAAATGGCCTGAATTGCTTCGAGAAAAGGATGGTACGGCCGTGCCGCTTTTTTGCTCGACTTGGTGGGGGCACTGCCGTGCCCCCAGATTAGCATTTGGTAGACAGAGAAATCCTGTTCGAAGTTTATGAAAGGCTTGTATTACCTGGACACGTGGTATTGTATAATAGACGTTAGAAAAGTATTGAAGACTACCTACATATTTTGTTAGCGTAGTTTTACTTACTTTACTAGTTGTCGTAGCTACTCGCTCCCAAGAGACTGAAAGAAAAACAATAACTTCTCTTCCTGACTTGGTTGTTCTTGTTGGGAAACAGATAAAATTCAATTATAGTTCAGAATTAAAACAATAACATACTCGTACTTAGGCTTAATAAAAATGATCGCTACTTATTGAATCAAATCAAATGAAATCATTTATTCAGTAGGTACCTACTTAAACCTTACGGAATAAAATGAACATGCTGTGGTTATTGTAGTTCTAACTTATTACCACTTTCGTTTGCTACGATAGTGTAGATTCAGTATCAAGACATCCCAAGAATTTCGCACTACCATGGACCGGAAGTAGTGTGGACAGGCGTTGCACTAGGTTAACTGACGATTAGGGCTGGATGTTGTGTAAATCCTTCATAATCATCATCATATCAGCTATAGGACGTCCACTGCTGAACATTCCTCCTCCAATGATTTCCATAATGATCGGTTGGTAGCGGCCTACATTCAGAGCCTGCCTGCTACCTTTTAGAGGTCGTTACTCCACCTTGTGGAAATCCCTAGGAAAAGCCTAACGCCCGTATTCACAAACATTACTATGAGGTCTCACAGTGCGCGTGGACGCACAAGGTGACACACGAACCAATCACAGCGCTCTATTTAATGCTGTGAGTTCAATTTTCTGCTTCACTTAAGCAAGCATCATTTGTGAATACGGTTAAGTTCAGCAGTGGTCTTTTGGTTGAAACGAATCATATAAATCAAGCCCTCTGTCGCTTGTGACTTGCAGACTTCATTTCCATAGGCTCGCGTGCCACTTCGTTACCGCGTACTGTGTGTTCGCTATCGGAACATCGCAGGGTTACTGGTGGGGTGAACAAAGAAACTAGGTACTATTTTTATATTCATGATCGCGAAAAAAACACTAACCTAGGTACTTTCAATCAACAAAGAACTAGACAAAAATTTGGAATAGTGGTCAGCTTTTTCCTCTGTCATTTAACAACCAAAAGACAAAATACATCCTGGATATACTCTTCTCCAAAGATTTTTACTAAGACCGGTTCTATGCTGCCACACTTCGCTTACACAACCTTCACCTGAAAGCCTAAATTTCTTTTTCCAAATTTTGAAATCTTTATAGTGATATTTTTTGTTTGGTATGCAACAAAGAAAAAGAAAAGTTCTCATCTGTCGACCACGGGCTGGAAGACTTAGTGTGGGCAGGCCCCCACTAGGTGGACCGACGATCTGATGAAGGTCGCGAGAAGTGCCTGGATGCGGGCAGTGCAGGACCGGTCGTCAGAGAAATCCTTGAAGGATGCCTCTGTCTAGCATTGGAAGTCATTTGGCTAAAACGATACAATAAAGAGTACTGAACTACTTAAATATTTTCAATTTATATATTTATATAATGTATAAATAAGTAATATTTCATGTTCAGACTTCCTTGCCAAAAATCGTGGAGAAAATTTTCCACAATAAAATGTAACTGTGAAAAGCAATAAATTACAGAGAGAACGTAAAATTGTATTTCACAGGAACACAACGAACACGAGTGAACATGAAAACAATAAAACCATTCAGTGAAAACTGGCAATAATTTGCCTTGATATCCAATATACGTTCACCCAGTAGACTTGTAGAAAGACGAAAAAACAGTCTTTTTTTTATGCAAGACAAGGCAGTTATTTGACCGCAATCGCACCTGGTGTTAAGTGGGATGCAGTCTAGGATGGTACATATCTGCCCTGTAAGTGCCTATTCACTCTCGCCTTGTACTTAAAATACTTTTGAAACTTCAGTAAAGCTCGAGGGCGAGTTTTAAAGTTTCAAATCGATTCAGACATGTTGTTAATTAACTTACGTTATTTGATTTCTCTAATTGCATAAACATTTCTTAATTTATGTAAAAGAAAAATAATTTTTAGATTTTATTAATACTACTTAATAGATTTTAACGAACCAACGACTTATGGTCCTATTATGTATTGTCAGCGTCAAATAGCGTCCTATGTAGGTACCGTGTTTCATGTAATAAACAATTTGAATTTGAATAGTTCGTGTCACCCAAAGTGGCCAAAACGATGACAACACAATCTTATTCCGATTGTAACAAAGACGTGTTGCGAACTTTTTGACTACTTTGGGTGTAACGAAATATTTAACGCTCATACTTACTAAACGAGCAAAGATTTCTGATTGTACTTCCTTAATTACTTAAAATGATAAATAAATATTTGAACTTATAAGCGCCCCAATGAGCAAGCTGTATTTATTGCGCTGTTTTCGCACGCACACCGGAAAATGAAATAATTCAGATAGCAAATTTGCCAGCACCGGAGAGTGAACTTAGGGTTGACTCTCTTCAGATATTCTACTGAATCTAATGACACTCCAACTTATTTGGGGCGTGTATAAGTACCCTGAAAAGATCCAAAATACTAATAAAAATTTTGATTACATTCATCTCCTAGGATAACTCTAGCAATCATCACACAAAAATACTAAGTACTACCTTATTATTTTATGTCACTCTTTCTGCATGCAACAAGACTTACCTAGTTGTTGCATGCAAGAAGTAGAACTTAATGTGATGTAGTAACGGAAGAGCTGAAAAAAATTTATAGCAATATATTGGAGTAAATAAAAGAATGTGAAACTCATTAGGAATAGATGTAGGTAATTATGTAGAGTTCCCATGAAAAAAGAACGGATCAATGTTAAATTTTCTCTTTTGGATAGTTTTTACTATATCCTACCAAGCCATAGTTTTACCTCTTAAGGTATCCTCGCCCGTAACGTTCTCCAGCGGGGTAGTTAAGGCTTTTGACACCTTTTAGCCTCCTCGGCAACCCTATCGCCTAAAAGTTGTTGTTTACTTTCTATCGACTCATTTTATCGGGCCAACGGCTTATTTCTATCAGGTGCGAAGTGCTTTAGGTTGTTAGAATTTACGCCTTCCTCGTACAGTCTACCACGGTTATGTGAACGCGGAAGAAATTGATGCTTCTTCACAGAAAAAAATATTTTGATGAAACCTTAAAATATTGTAGTACAGGCTTACATAAACATAATCATCATTGTTAGGTTATTTACTCTTCACTGCAGGAGTACGATAATGGATTTTGATGAAACCTGACATTATTGTAGTTATCATTAAAGTAACAGATATGCTATGAACATCATAGTCAGGTCATTTTGTCTCCACTGCTGGACGATCCATGTTTTGTCACCCGTCATCCGCTTTACACTGGAGGGAAGTCGAACTCCTCCTATGTTCTTCTGGTTAATTTCGTTGCGGGTCCAATGACAGTTTTACTTTCCCCGGGAAAAACTTGCCTTGACTTCACTGGTTGGATTTTTATTGGCGTTCAAGATGTAGATCCTGACTACACAGGAGTTGCAGCGGTGGGAACGAGAGGTGGGAATAGTCCCGTGCGAAATAATTTGAGAGATATTCTGTTAAATTTCGAAACCTTAACTCAGTGCTCATACCTGTTCCAGCTTTCATAGTTAAACCCATTTCTATGGAGCCGGCCATAGCTTCATTATCTATTCAGTATTATTATGTAAACCTCGTTTGTGTGGGCTGTAATGGCTAGTGCCTGAATTTATTATGAGCCGCTTCTTCTTCGTGCGAGTTGAGAATTGAGGCCACAGACTAGTGTCGGACTTAATGAACCTTTGACATAGTTCAATCGAAACAAAAGTAGTTAGGTGATATAATAATAATAATACATAACATAATAAATAACAATAATAGGTCTATAGTCTGGTCCGTGAGCACGTAGAATTTAGAAGAATAGAAGCACACTCACTGCGGGTGCCAGTCGCACAGTCGCGACAGCAATATAATTACGCGCGAGCGATAAGGATGGGTAGCTAGGGGTCATTGGACAAAATTCTACGTGCTCACGGACCGGGCTTTAGTGCTTAACTCAGTCAGTGGTAGGTATGCAAGCGGCAAGAGAGGGTGTTTTTGGGACGTCAAACTTCAGCGAGGCTTCAAATGTGCCTTTCAGATTTGTATGGTCTGTCACGTCATAATAATGTTGATATCACCCCTCTCGTGGCGCTCCCATACCTCAAGCACTGACTTAGTCAAGATTTAGACCTATAGTAACTTCGAATATCTGGTAATCCATAATGCATTGCCAAAGTTAGTTGACCCAAGGGATTTTTCAACTAATTTATTGATCGAAAAGCGTTTAAGCATCATCATTACATGTAATGTATTGGCTAAATACTGTAATCTTATGTCACTGTCCTAGGTCTGTCCTAGGTGCTATTTCACAAAAAAATCGTACAGTCTATCTGCTATCGACTGTACTTTTAAAGCGCAGCTGGAGCAGTATCATTAAGCAAACTGTAGCAGCCACTTGTTCTCACGACTGTACTTGTTTTTGTATTAGATTCCCCCGTTTCGGTAAGACGTTAAAGATAGCTGGTTTTATACGATGGTTTGCATAAAACATGGAGTGTTACGATGTTTTCGTCTGGATGATGAGGTCATACAGTATGCGTACGCATTTAACCTCAAATGTTGTGTTCAAATATTGGTAGTCGCAAAAGTTATTGAGTAATGTTTGATGCATAGGTAAATTTACCTTAAAATATGTGTAGCTTTTACCCACAGCTTCGTTTTTCTGAATTTTAAACTTTAAAAATTATTGATTCTCCATAATAATGTCCACCCTTATTGCCACAGTAAGAAATTATTTTCGAGATAAAAAGTAGCCTACTTCCTTTCTAGGTTCTCACACAGAATTATAATTCAATGATATATTTGAAAAACCTACCCATATTATTCATTAAATTCTAATTTCAAAAACTTTAGTTTAGTTATGATTTTGGTTGTCTTCCACGGTGATACAGAAAAGTGAAACCGCATTTTCACAAACACTGCACTTCTGCCGTGCTTCTGCGGTTCAAAGTGTCTCTTTAACAAACTTAGTAGTTCCCAAAACTATCGTTTGTCAACTCGCCGGATAAAGACTCGAAACAACACAAGTTCTCGCGAAACTTTTAATTAACTAAGTAAAAACAGGCGGTGAATCCGCGACATTCCCCGTCATCCGGGGAGCGTCCCCAATGCGGGGTCAGAAACAGATGAACTTGGGCGGTTAGTTTATTTCCTTTTCAGTGTCAATAAAGTGCTAATGATATTATCGGATCCATACTAATTTTCAAATTTAAATTCAAATAGTTTGTTCAGTACATAAGCCCTTTCCAGGGCACTTATACACGTCCCAAATATAGCTTGCATTTGAATGCGAGAGTAATTTTGTCTGATATTTTTTTAGTCTTAAGCCACTGAACTGATTTCAATGAAATTTAATTAGGGGATATCTTAGAGAAACTGTAATTCGTAATTCCGATAATTGTACATCTGATTCACTTTACCCTAAAGATCACTAGGACTATAAGAGGTTAGACTTTAAGGATTTAAAGGTCATATTCAATAGCACACAAATGGCTGTTTTGTTTTGGTCAGTCTGTTTCAAAATAGGCATGACGCGTAACAAAAGTGAAACATTTAAACGCCCACAAATTCTCCCTAAAAATGTACCCAAAACCCTAAACAGTGTAAAAGACAACAAAACAGCAACATAAGGCGTTTCCTACAACAGAGAGCACAATAGGAACAACGTTGCTAAATTAAAAAGGGCCGCCCGTATTATTTCTGTCCACATCCGCAGGGTTAATGAGCTGTCCTTTGTCTCCCCTTGGGGGCAGACAGAGAGGGAAGTCGTCATAACCTTCACGCGACAGATGCGGTAATTTTTGCGGCTAATAACGTATGAGGATAATTTAATAAAGACTTAAACGTAATCTGGTTATGACATTTCATTTCCGACTTAAATAAGAGGCTAGAATTAAATGTGGAACGTTCAGTTCAAATATGGGACATTGAGTATAATGTGGCTTGTAATAATCCATGGAGCTAAAGATCTGCAATTTCTTAAATCATTAAAAAGAAGGCATACACAGGCTGTCCCAAAATTGGCACTACACACAGATTAGATGGACAAAACAACTAAAATCGGTCATATCTCAAAACTAAGGAAACTTAGCGTCTTCGGCCCATCTACTTCCATTGTCAGTGTGACGTGCTAATGTTTAACCGACTTCAACAAAAAGGAGGAGGTTCTCAATTCGGTTGGTATTTTTTGACACTGTAATACAAGAAAGAAGGAAACATTTATTACGATGAACATCACTTATACATGACAGATAACGTATACAGAAAAAAAGACAGAAATAGCACATAAATATTACAACGAAATAAAAAGTGAACTGAGCAGTGCTATCCTGTCGCAACAACGATGCCCATCGCAATGGGACTCCACTCAGCATAAATGCTGTGGCCTACAGTGGGGAAGGCCACGACGCTGGTTTTCAGTGGGCCCCATGCCGAGTGGAAGTCACGGACACTAACCAAAAAAATACACAAACGTGTATTTTAAATGCACTCGACACCAAAAACTTTTGCATTAGATTTTTATGGCGAAACCTCAGTTCGGAGCCATGCCATATCTCCGGCACGGTATTCCATCTTCCGACTCCCATCCTCCCCTCTTCCGAATGAAGAAGGCCCCCGAATCGGCAATTAACAAAACTTCGGAACCCCGGAATGTCGGAACCTTTGTCGGCATCGTGCGGTTGATTAAAAAACAAAAGACTGAAGATCCGGAATTCGTTTTAAATTTTCCGAATTTTTCCATTTGTTTGCGGATAATTTGGACGTCTTTGGGCTGTTGAAATGTCGATCCATTGTTATATTGTTCTAAATAAGTCCTAACATTTGATGGATAACTTTCACTATGATTCTTAAAGGCCTCGATTGACATGTAAATATATTTTGTAGACATTAATTTCCTTGACAATTTCCTTAAGAAAATGAGATTGTGTCGTGATAGTCTGATTGTAATAATTATTTATTTATTTATTGAGTCGATTCGATATAAATTGTCGAGACAAAATCGTAGGACAAAATACACACACATAGTAAAATTCTCGTTTACTTAGAATAGACGCAATATGGCATCTTAATCATTTTACAAATACTACCAATATTACTTTATCTGTTAGCTACATTTAAAGCGTATTTCGCCTTGCCATCTAAATAGGCACAATCATGCGCTTCATAATGATGGTAACAAAATATAAGACCACAAAGTTATTCCCTTTCCAAGTTATCAAATCAACTTTCCGAAGTTAAGTACAACCATCAAACGGAGTATTGATTCGAACCCGACTCTATCTAATTCGGAGTTAAGGAACCTTTTATGTTAATTACGTCGATAAGTGATGGTTAACTCGAGGACGGTTAATAAGCTAACTTAGAAACTCCGCTTTGAAGTTCGCATTTTAAGGTTAACTTTCGTTAAGTCTACTTTTATGGTTCCAAAACGCATCTCACTTGGTTTTACTTGGCTCGCATAGTGAAAACTAAACGATACATTGCTGTAACTTACTCCATAAGCAATTAAGTAACTTGTGGACTACTTAAATGTTACTTAGAACAAAACCAGTCTGAGATTAACTCAACAATCATAGAGCTCACTAAAATAGTTTTTCTATAGCTACAAGGTTTCTCTGTGAAACTGCAAATTTGAGATTAATTTCTACGAAACGAGTATTTCACTTAACACAATTTAAAATAAAATAGTTTGGAATGTTCACGTTTTTTATTTACTTCAACAACTGTTATTTAACTGAAGCCAATATTCAAAAGGCTATGTCAAGGTGAACTGACACTGAAATTAATAGTTCCACTCTACTAACGTAAGTACATTAGAAGTGAAGTTGTTTATTCACAAATTACAAGTTGACGTCACTCAATGGAAAGAAACGACCGCGTATTTACAAAACCGACACCGTAATTGATACTGTCCGATGTTACAAATGATAATATCGTATGCGACAAAAACTAATGACCGAATTAGAAATTGGAGCCTCTTATCAACACTTTAAAAGTATTAAAAACTAATGAACGCGCCGCAAAACATGTGATTAATAGTAACGCAATTATAAGGCGAGTGGGCTATAATTAGATCGATCGATACGCGAGTAGCGATCGCTAGAGAGTGGTTGCATGGTGGGCACTACTTTGCACGCAAGGAAATAATTCTAGGGTGGTTTTAGCTTTTTTGACTTACGACTATTGCATGCATTTTTGTTTTAAAAAAAGTAAGTTTGCAAACAAAGCTAAGGGTCGAATGTTATGTTTGTTGTACGTGTAATTAGGTAAAGGCTAGTGAGACTGTTGAATATGTTGTTTCCTCTTTGGTTGAGAGATTTCAATTATAACTAGCGGCCGCCCGCGACTTCGTACGCGTGGATCCCGTTTTACCCCCTTAGTGGTGGAGTTGCGTAAAATCCTTTCTTAACGGATGCCTACGTCATAATATCTACCTGCATGCCAAATTTCAGCCCGATCCGTCTAGTGGTTTGGGCTGTGCGTTGATAGATCACTATGTCAGTTTGTCAGTCACTCAGTCACCTTTGAGTTATTAACTAATTGAAAAAAAAAACATACATTTACAGTTTTAATCTTGTTTCATAAGTAAATGAGAAAAATGTTGTACGGTTATATTACTTTCTACCGTGGCAATAGTATCTATACAGTTTATACTACTAAAATACTGTGTCACATTATAATTATTTTTCATATTCAACTTAACTGTTGTAACCAAACAGTCCGTCAGAATAAAAGCTAAAAACAAAAACAAAACGTATAACGTTCCCAAAACCCCATCTATCAGTTGCCCCGGGCCAATCTCAAATGAAGGGTATTATCAAATCACGCGGCCCCACGATACCGAGATACATATCTGATACGGAGATACATAATATGTATCTCCTGATCTGATACAGGGATACAAACAGCAGTGATACGCCTGAAAAACGACCCGCGCTGATTACATCAGGCCGCGTGTTTCAGAGCCCTGCGGACTGAAGCGGGAAGATATATTGGCCATATCAAACGTAGCTGAGCTGTGGCACTGACGTTGAGATATACTGTGCCAGTCATACTACGTATACGGGTGTAAATTATAAGAAAATATCAAAAACTGGTTAGAGACCTTGATATGTGAGTCGGCAGCAGGCTGGAGTAAACTGGATGCAAGTGGCCAGGAACAGAAGTCGGTGGAGGGTTGATTGAAGAGGAGGCCTATGTTGCAAGACGAACCCCCTAAAGGCTAATATAGATAGATAGATAGATGGTAGAAGATAACTGAAAATGCATAGCTCACACCAGTGTAAAGTTTTCATTGAACAAGTTACAAGCTATTGTCCTGAATCAGTGGGTTTGTTACGAAAGTTATATTAGGAAGGTTGAAAGAGCTTACTTACTTAGCAACTTATTTGGGTGAAAATAAACACACAAACAAACAAAAAATGATTGATTCTGTATTGAAAGAAAAAAGAAATACTTATAGCTTATTTTACTTTATCCTTTTACACTACAGATAGAATGAAGCCATGTTACATAATATATCAAGTCCGTTCTCAGGACCACATTTAACCCTTACCACGCGGGATGGGTCCGCGAAGCCCACGGGACAAACCCTATCAGACACCTCATCTTTTCTGTAATGTTACAGAGCGTTACATTTATAACGTAATATAGGTGAAAGGTTACGCCATAACAACACGTCAAGCGATATTTCAAGAGAAAATAGTTTCTCATAGGAGAGTTTGGTTTTAATATTACTATTTAATACTCCACATTTTAGTCCTGCAACATCACCCACGACTTATTTATTAAATTACCGAAATAGGTCGCCCCAATATTCAGCCAATTTCATGATATTTTTTGCTATATATTTTTTACAGTCTGACAGCGTCAAATTTGATTAAAGAATAGCTTTTAGCCCTACATTTCGTCACAAAATTTTATAACATATGAATTTATTAGATCTAAAAATCAAATTTCTGTACTGCAACTTACTTTCATATTGTTTTGAGTTCTATGGTCTTGAGTCATGACCATAAATTAGGCTTAACCACAAATAAACCTAACGTCTATTATCTCCTTAAAATTAGAAGAAATTAATAACTAGCAAAAGCTTATTAATCAAAATATAGAGACACATGCTATTTCCCAATAAAAAATTGCAGTCTATGTACATTTTCTGTCAAAATGCGTCCATCAGCCTGCATCACCATTACTCATGTTTTTAATAATTCACGAGACACCAAAAGCTTGTTTAAACAACGATTACCATAAAAACACTTATAATTCGTAATGGCCATCGTAAAGCGGGTCTTTACGTCCCCGTGTAAACACGTCCATAAATTTAATTGGGTCGGCTGCATTACCGGTTAGTGACCGATCGGTCCGTCAGAGGGTTAACATTAGTAATTAACCAAGTTAATAAATGATATGATCATCGGCTGTGTATACAACGTGGTTCGGGGTATTGAACGGGTTAAGCAAGATCGGTTGCATGAAGCAGTTAAAAATTAATATACCTACTCGTAATTTGTAGTTGTTAAGCTCACCTACTGATAATGGCGTTAGCCTATGGTTAAATACCGCCTGTAACATAAAATATAACAGAACAAAAATATTAAGAAGCTGACTTACCTTAATTAGATACTTTGTATTATTTACTAAATACTTTGCATATTGTATAAACTATAGCAGACATTCACAAAAATGTCATGAACTTACCATCACGATCAAACGAGTAAACTCAAATAGCCAATGATTAACCTAAATGTTTAATGAATTCTACCAATTTCCGCTTCATTTAATATCGAGTAATAATAAATTGATGATAGTTATTCAAAATTTAATCAGATTATGCTACCCGATTGAAACTTCACAGTAAATCAAATTAACTCCACAAAAAATGCTTTTGGTAGGGAAATTGGGTTGAAACTCGAATGTGAGTGGATTGAAGTGAATGTAGTTCCCAATCCAATCAGCTTACCTACGTTGGTAAAAGCTGTCGCTTTCAATAACATTTTTCATGCTAAATAACTGTTGCCTACTGATTTGTATAGATGTCTTACATTGTACCGTCCCAGCTATGCATTGTCAGGAGGGCGCTACTGTCAATACTGGATTGTTAGTTCCGATTTTTACTACCTTGTACTACCTTAAAATTATGACATACGGAAGAGCGCTAATATCAATACCGGGTTGTTAGTTTTTGATTTTTGCCCTTGACGTTTCAGAATTTTAGACTATACGCGTACCTATGTTTTTTCAATTACAGAGTGCCTACTACTACTCTGTATTAGAGAGTTTTGCAACTACTAAATATGTTATTCATATTATTATGCTAGCTAGGTATGTATGAACAGTTTAACTCGATTTCAGTTTCATTTCTTACTAACTTTTTCCGTAATCTACCTGAATTGTGACGTTCTAACTTTTGTAATTCTTGTAATTGAAAGGTTTTTTGTAACATCAGTAGAGAGTATATGTACTCATACTTCTGACTAAACTTTATAATAGTTCCTAGCCTTATTTAATATGCCTTTAAAAGCGTTTTCCTGTTCGTCAACTTAACGAGTGTCTAAACTAATAAACTATTCTGTTCCAAGTTATTCTTGTCCAAAGAATCGAGAATTTTAATTCAGCGCCCGCCGGCCATCATGAATATGTAATACTATTCTTATTCGACTAATCTGATCGATACCAATCTATTTCTAATCGCGGAAAGTGGGTTTTTCAATCGATACGCCCCGTTCACTAGATTGTGACGAATAGCGCGAAAATTATTCGATGCAAGGAAGATTATCTTTAAGTTAGATGCTTAAGAAATGAGTTCTTAAGTATGTGAGGTAACGATGTGATTATTTATACAAGGAATGATGCAATTAGTTACTAAAGCCTATAAATATTTGAAATGCAAGAACCACCTATACTTATTATCTTATTTAGTTTAGTAGATAGACACTTAGATAGAATACACTTTATTGTACACCACAAAAGACAAGAAAAAAAAGAAAAAAGTACAAAATATCTATCATTTATTTAGTATTTTATATTCGGAAACTTTATTTGACAGTGATTTTAAATGACATTATTTATGCAGGCCAAACTGTAGATCCTAGATACAGATATTGTTTGGAACGAAAGGTATTTGTCTCAACTGTACGATTCAATCCCACTAAATCAGCACAAGATTCATAACTCCGTCATAACTCAATATGCCTGAAGACAAACTACGGAATTGAAATTTATCCTCACGCGAAGTTAGGTTCAGTTCGGCAGGGTTGTCCTACACACAGCCAATCCAATTACTCCGCGAATCCGTACCAGTGATGGGCGATGTACAGACAGCAAGTGAAGCTAAACACTGGACCTTGTATTGAAGGCAATAGGAGCTGTTTTGCAACAATTTTTACGGTCTGATAGTCGGTTGACTGTACAGCCTGCTTGCATTGGCGATGAACTGTCTGGATAGTTGATATGAATTCGATAGCACATGAGGGTACACTTTTTTGTTCAAAACCACTCTTATTTCAGCTGTATGAGATACCACAGTGTTTAGTTTGAAGTCGTTAGTGGATACAACTGGGTAGTAATAACCTCCTCCTTTTTTGAAGTCAGTTAAAAATGGTAAACTCTTAGCAGTTGACTTTAGATTGTGCTTCTAAGTTTAAAAGAAGTACCTAAAATCCACAAAGGATTTATCCAAAGTAAATAAAACCCACAACTTTAATTTTACCAAAAACGCAGCGTAACATAATTAGAGTACGTAGTACGTATGCAACGTAGAGTTTTACATACACATTGCGCGCTTATTTTGGATACCAAAGATCTTCTCTTAATATAGCTATGATCACGATTAAGAATGAGAAAAGTTTCGTCACAATTGGCATTTGATTTACCATAAAAAGAAGAAGACAAAGACATTTGATACATTTAATTCTAAGAATAATTTTCTCATACTCCAAAGAAATTCTTCCATACTATAATAACGTGTCAAACTTCGCAGAACTCCGCCGTTCCGTCGCAAAAACAAATAAAAAGAGCGTCACAAAGTTCTAATGATCCCAAAAGTAAATAGCAAAAAAGATTATTATTTAAATCCAATATGAATATTCAGCGAAGACGTCATAACTTGGCAATATTTAATTAAAGGAGAAAAGAAAAAAAAATACACTCTACTCGAGAATTTGATCTGGTGGAATTATTGAATTCGCGTTGGGGGTAGATCGAAATTATTATTCTGTCAGGGGCATGTCGGCGTTTTCAAACGAAGCGTTCAATTAATAATTGGATCGGTAGGCGAGTGCCTTTTTCTTAATGGCGTCGCGTTATGGAGCCTTCGTATAATAAATCGAGTTTCTCATACTTAAGGAATTCGTTTAGTGCCGGGTGTCGATCCCGGCGTCGCCCGCATTGTTTCGGGGACGACACCCGCGTGCCGATGGAAATGAATTTTCGCGCGATCGCATGTAAAGCTGATGGGGCAATGTGTGATATTACGTTCGATTTGAATAATGGGGTGCGGGGTAGGCGCCTTTTATTTTCGAATAAGGACGACGTAGGTATGTGGGCATAATAAAAGTTTGTTTTGATGAGTTCAGGATCCGAGGGCTTTGTCCGAGGAAATGTTTGGAGTTTCTTTATTTAAGTGTCTATAAGATAAAAACTTGGGAGGTATCAGAGTTACCTAACTACTGAGTGATTATGCTTACCGTTGGTGTTGAAGAAATCTTACATTCACGTGAGTATCATTTACAGTTTTTTTTATCTTGGTGTTTATTGACTGGACACTATTTGGAGTAATTGTTCATTTATAAGCGAGGGTTTATACGTTATAGAGTCATAGAAGATTGGAATTTTCTAACATTATCCATGATTAATAAACATTACAACAAAATATTGGTTAAACATTGTTTATCCAATATAGATAACACAGTTGGAAAACAATGTTGTGTTATTACATGTCCAAATAACAGTAATACAATTGTATCGGCCTTTATTTTCTTAATGAATAAAACAGTTTTCGAGCAAGAATGAATACCCTGAAATTACATTGTAACAAAACGAATGACCGGTTTTAAATAATGCAGCAATTGCTTCTAGCAATCGCATTACGAAATCAACGAATGCAACGAAAAACAGCAAAACTACAATGAAAGTGGAATAAAATGTTTATTTTCCTTTTGTATCGCCGTTGTATGATGGTAATGCATTTGTTGTGTATCTACGGGTGAATTGGTTCGTTTAAAATTAAACAACATTGATATAATTTTGATATTCTAGGGATTAAGAGCGTTGGACTCTCGATCCGAATGTATTTAAAACAAGGGACACACAAGTATTTCCATAGTATCAAGGCGAGAGTGAATAGGCACTTACTAGGCAGATATATGTACCATCCTAGACAGCATCTCACCTGCTTTAATACCTGCTTTTTTCTGAATAAAAAATGTCTGTAATTGTTTCCATTTTAGACTCAGGCTTATTTATCCTGATTATGTGATGATATTGTAGGGAGAAAGAACACTTATGCCGTTAGTCCAATCAGACGCTTATGGTCTCTTACTAGTATAGAGACTTGATGTAGATTTAGACTGTATGAAATTAATAACAAATGGATGACAATGAACTAAGCTAAACACTGTAGAATCTTATGCAGATAAAATGCAACAAAATGAGATACAATGTGATTTCTTAAAACGCTGGTGGGGTCCAAAGATAAGGACTTGGTTAAATCTTCCTAAGGCCAGCTTTTTACAAGAGCCAATTCTTGGTTAAAACTGAGGTAGGTAATATAACTACGAGTAGTTTGATGTGCTAACGACTGAACCAATTTCTACCACATCAAGACTGAACCAATTACTACACACAGTCCACTACAAACTAAGAGTAAATGGTATATTATCCCAGCAATTACCCCCGATACCCAATCATCCAAGACACAGCCTTTTGAGACGCATCCACAATGCATTGTACAGGCATTCCTGGAGTGCCTATTCAAACAAATTGTTTGCACCCGAGAGAAAGCCCACAATAGATCCTTTGCCATGGAAATATCTGCCTTTGACACTACAATTTAAAAGTCTGAAGTCAGATATTTGTGGAGGGAGAAATATTTTTAGTTGCTTGTCGATCGGTGCTGTTAATTTTCTTTTACACGAAGCTCTTTGTGACACACAGTTTAGATACTTTAATGATTTGTGAATAATTAGTTTACTGTTCAACTTTTACTAAAATATTGACAAAGTAACGTAGGTAAGTAAGGATGATTTTAAATTTTACAAAATTCTACAAATACCTTAAACTAATACTACGAAACGTTTTTCTATGCTACGAATTTCTTAACATACGAGCTTTCGTAGCATACTACGAGTTTTCGTAGCATAGGTAATACAAGTCGTAGGTTACATTTTAGGCATTGCCCTACTTTAGTTTTAGAAATAATCAAATAAATAAAGCATGAAGATAAAACCTACCTAGGAACGTACTTTGAGAAGTTTTTGTTTATAACATTAATTAATCATTTATCAATCATTTTCTAACTCTAAAACCAAGTGTATTTTTTCCACATTGACTCTACCGAGCATCAAACCTATCCTCCCTATAACACCTAGCCAAACTTGATTTATTATCGCCGCGTTCTCAACCAGGGTTGTCGCAAATGGGATCGTCCCATCTCCACAATTTTCCACGAAATAAAACACCGTATTGAACATCGGTGCCTGCGTCCAATCACTGTGCTACACGCGATTAGAGGGGTTGGGATTAGAAAACACATTCGCACTTATCCTTTTGTAGGGTTGACATATTCAGGAATGGGATGAAATAAGATTGTGAAATAAATATTCTACTGAACGTTGAGTAAAAAAGAAAAATGTGTAAAGGCCTTCAAGATACAAAAATAAATGTAGTCTTGTCTGCAGTATCCAAAACACACGCCGATTACTTATAAATAATCATAAGATTTTGAAAGTGAAATTAATTGTTAGGAAGCAAAACTATCTTACACTAGCTTTTGCTCGTGGCTTCACCCGCGTGAAATTTAGTTTGTCACAGATCGTCATAATTTATAGCCTTTATATTATTCTGGGTATATAAACAATAATACAGTAAAGTTTCATCAAAATCCGTTCAGTAGTTTTTGCATGAAAGAGTAACAAACATCCAGACATCGAGACATCCACACACTTTCGCATTTATAATATTAGTAGGATTAGTAGGATAGTAGGATAGGATTGGCATCCATAAAGCAGTTCAGATCGGTTTGAACCGGTTCAAAGCAGTTGAGGTGTATGATTTGAGGATCGGAGACATTGATGAACATCGTCGGTTGGTTACGCTTGATAATTAAGAGGATGAAAGGTTGTATGCAGTCGACAGCACATTAGACTATTTACATTTAAGTTGCAAAATAGCACATTATTACAATTGAATAAGGACCACACTAAAGTTAATTTATTGGCATTTAGGCATATGTTTGTTTCTAGTATTATTGCGAGCCAAACATAATGTTACGTACGCCTAATCTATGAAGATCGCTGCATCGACGCTGACCCAGTTTACCCAAATCAACATTGCAACTGCACTATGGACCGCGAGGAGCAGCATCAGCAAAATGCGCCTCTCATGACGACAGCGGCGACGTTTCATTAATTTTACTAATTATTTTATAATCATATTTGTTTCACACTTCGAGACGGTATCACTAGCTTACCTAATTTTACTTTTATTGTAATTTCTTTCTTTTAAATTAAATTTAATTAAATAAAGTTTGCTTTTTCTTGGAACCTCCGGTTGCAGCTAACGAAATTGGCGCAGTCGGTAGGATATTCGTGGTTAGGCCCGGGTCGCGTACGAAGATTTCCGTTCACCGAGCCCTCCGAGTGGCTATCAAGTCGCGCTTCGAATATCCGAACCTACGGGAGCTGCAGTCTAGAGGTGAATCAAGCCATCGATTCGTCCAGAAGAAAGCAATGCTGTAAGTCCTTGAATCTTTCAAGTCCTTACCTTCCTAATCCTAATTATATTAAACTTAATTAAGTTAGGTTCATATTACGTCGATAATGAAATAGTATAATAGTGTACAAGTTCCCAATCTTTACTCCTTATACATACGACCTAATATACAAATTATCTATTGTCCCTAATGGAAATCACGAAATCCTTGTTCCATCATCCCCATTCCTAGCTATCCATGAGAAAGATTTCAAGCACATAGAGGCTGAATGCCCGAAGACCAACAAATGGTTCTTATGTGAAGAAACACGAAGTCTCCAAAGCCAAACTTCAGCCCAATCACTGTCACACTAAATCAACCAGCATACGAACAACTAGACGACCGCCACTACGTCATCAACTTCCCTACTTCTACGAAGGTACATCTGTCCTGCGGGCAAGATCTTACAATATCAACAAGGAGTATCGAGGCAGCTATCTCGCAATCATCCCACACAAATTCCACATGGAAACATCTCAGTTGACCATCTCCAACCTCAAAGATCGACTGAAAGGACATGTGCTGACAATCACGAATCTACCGAAGGAACCAGAGTACGATATTTCTACAGTCAAACTAAACTCTATGAATCTGGATCATCTTCACACCACCAACATGAAGATTTCCCAGCATCCAAAGTTAAATCTTGAGAAGAACGTAGATTACAGTATATACCATACTACCATCCCATTGTACATGGTATTAATCGGTGCATCTGTACTCATCAGCGTCATACTATACCGCAAGTACTACAAGAAATTAGACTCTGTCTAGAGCCAACCAAGGGAAACTCAGACACAAAGGACAATATACGCTGTACCAGAGCCAAAGACAAGCACAAGCCAACCCCCACCTCAATTCACTACGAAATTCCTCGGTGGTGGCTGTTCTTCGGGGGGAGGTGTTACGTACGCCTAATCTATGAAGATCGCTGCATCGACGCTGACCCAGTTTACCCAAATCAACATTGCAACTGCACTATGGACCGCGAGGAGCAGCATCAGCAAAATGCGCCTCTCATGACGACAGCGGCGACGTTTCATTAATTTTACTAATTATTTTATAATCATATTTGTTTCACACTTCGAGACGGTATCACTAGCTTACCTAATTTTACTTTTATTGTAATTTCTTTCTTTTAAATTAAATTTAATTAAATAAAGTTTGCTTTTTCTTGGAACCTCCGGTTGCAGCTAACGAAATTATAACAATAATTTAGCGATATTTGTTTGTCAACAAAGATTTATCAAAACAAATTATAACCCTCAACGGGATAGAATTTGGGTTTGGACTGGGAACATTGTTCAAACTAAAACAAAATGCCAGCGCCAACATAAAGAGCAGAGCTTGTACTATGTCTGCTAAACTAGGAAAAATCGATAGAAATTCTTAATCTACATTAAAATTTGTTGTAATTAATAACACTTAAAGATGCTCCAATATCGACTTGATGGTGCTTTCGTCTTAACTTTAATAATACATAAGGGTTCATAGCTCTCCAAAATCTTTCATCATACCAAAAATTGCCCACTTCTTCTTCTTGTCGTGTCGACAACAAACCTACCCAGCCCAAAACTCCGCTACAAGAGGATATTGTGGGGATATTAATACGGCCCGGTACCTACCAAGCCAAGCAGCTATCCGTAACTTGCAAGTTCATAAAACCCACAAAAACTTTATGTATAAAATGTGCACGACACATATCCCAGCGTTATAGGACAACATGCCATCAACTTAGTGAGTTCACATAAATAATAATTAGCAAAGATGCATTGTGTTGTGCGGGACACTGGGCAAAATTGCAGCGTCACGTATATTGAATTTTGCGTGTCATGCGTGCGGACATTATGTTACCGTTTTTGCACATTTGCTTAACAAGATAAAAAAAATTCTGCTGCAGCATCTGGCAGTTTCGTTCGCTGGAAAAACGTCTATGTAAATTTCACTTGTGCGGTGAGTGGTCTCCAATATGGCCTCCATTCGAGTCCTTATTTCACGTCAATCTGAGCATTTGTCTGCACCAACCGGGAACCAAGGAATATCCCAGTTTCCCGGGAATGGATTCCCTGGTGATTTTTATACAGGCTTTTTGTATGAGGAGTTTTTGTGGCACGTGGGTACAATGTACAATGCAGTATTGTGAAAAAAGTTTAGTAAAAACTAACCTTTTAAAGTAACAGCATTCGAAATCTAATATAACCCTTACCCCACGCTAATAATTACAGTTTATTTAATATTCTACATATTACAATAGACGTTACCTATTAATAATTCTGCTTACATTGTATATATCAATTAAGATTAACCACAACGTAAATAAAATAAATTGAAATAATATTGCTACAAATATTTACATTGATCTGCACACAGAAACTAATTAATCTTCTCATTATTTCGAACAAAATTATCAAACCAACCTGCTCGTACAAACCTGGCTAAAATAATTAAAACAGTTCCATTGAAATACATTATTTTAATTAACAACTTATCGAAATAAATATTGAAAAGACCAATAATAATTCATTGATTACTCTTACCACTCAACTACCCTACTCATAAGTTCAGCTTTCAATGTTTCGATTAATTCATATTCCATTTGCACGAAAACGTAAATAATCATGTTTAATAAAATCGTTTTAAAGTGAGTTTCAATTTATGAGTCAATTATTAATTGTAGCGTAAAATTTAATAGTTTAAGTGCGGCTCGTGGTGAGTGGTTAACACGCTTATGTGAAGTAGCAAAGTGTTGTTACCAATTTAATTATTAATTTAAATAATGTCTAAACAACATATTTTATTAATTTTATTATCTGGTCAGAGTTCAAACTTACAAACCGAACAGTGTATATTTTTAAAAAAACACGCAATGGTGATGATAATTCGATTTTTGAGAACTTTGTGTTTGTGTCGAAGGATCAAATCATATCCAACGATTTTGGATTATTAATATGGCATAATATGTTACTCAGAAATAATTTAGCTTTCTGCTAGTAAACTCGTGAATGGCTCGACGATGACTATTTTGTACCTACTTGTAGAGACATGGGCCTTAGTGCTTGTCGCCACGGAGATATCCAGTTTTTTGCAGGATCCCTTTTAGTAGTATACATGTTTTAATATTTAACGTTCACACAAATATCCCGTTTGCAGTTTCCCACAAAAAAACCGATTCGTTCGAGTTTGTAATTCGAATTTCTAGCACACATTCGTGTGTTCACACGACCGTCCATTTTACGGGACCCAGTAGTGCGGGATTTTTGTCGTGGAAACAAGCCTTGACGAGGATAGTTGATGTGCTGTCGTCTATACATATAACACTAGCTTTCCGCCCGCGGCTTCGCCCGCGTGGAATTTTGTCTGTCACGGGCTCAGAATACGGAACAAACCAGAAGGAGTGTTCGATAACATTTCTACGCGGCAACTTGTGTCCAAAATACTTCCCCTCCCGCGCCCCTCTACCCCCTTTAGTGTTACTAGCGCCGTGTGACACCCCCATTTTTGGGGTAAAATTATGTAATTTTTTAAAGAGATGTTAAACAAGTAAAAAATAAGTAAGTGAAATAAGTACACACGGCCAGTGTTAACTATCCATTTCCGTTTTTGCTCTCGCTCTTATCAAATGGTGATTCTTTGCGATAGAACGAGACGACATGACTGGCCATAGGCATAGATAGTACCTACCTACCTATGAATTTAATTTTTACTCCGAAGTAACTAAGTGTAAGATGATTATTTATTTCTATTAAATAGTGTAATATATGTACTATATTTTATGTAGGTATATTATGTTATTTAAAAGTCAATTACAAAAGTCGAATATAAATTTTAGAATGCCAAGTAAAACAAAAAAGAAACTTAAGGTTCTTTATTATGTAAACATATCGACAACAAAACATTTGTTTACGGCGCAGTAGTGCTTTTAGTTTAACTTTTCTTGGAGTGAAAAACAGAATCCAAATCAAAAACATCACCAATACTTAAATTTGATTGCGAGGCAACTCTGGCTGTGTATCCTGAAAAAAAATCAGAGTAAGTATGTAAGCAATAATTAATTACTTAAAATTATTATTAAATATACAAATATTGCTGCTGCTGATCTGTTGATACCAATGCCTTACTTTTGAATAAATGGGAAAGTATGAAATTCACGATAGTAATTTATTATCTCCTCATTATTAGGGAGTAATATTATAAATTAATTCAATATATTGAAATCAAATCAAAATCAAAAATATTTATTCAGTTTAGACCACAAGTGGCACTTATAATTTAATTAATCAGGTTGTCATGTCATGGATGAAATTACACTAAAAACTAATTAAAACAAAAAGGATGGGGAAAATATTCCATTATTCTGTGGTAACGCTAACAAAATTAACGCGTGAATTTTTTATAAGTAGACAAATGTAATTCAATATAAAAAAGTAGGGTAAAATATTCCGTTGACCTGTGGCAACACTTACAAAATACAACCGTGATTTTTTTTGAAAATTATTATTTAATTAAAATGAATTGGAAATGTGCTACTTACGGATAAAACATGATCCCATGCACTTTCTTCGTAATTCCAGTAGCATTCTTACATGTTGGAACGGCACAAGACGGCATAATTTAATTATAAAGTGTCAATCTGACGGATATGTAAACAATGCGCGCGCCGGCCATTGACTGATTGCTTTAAAGTCAAAGTAGTGCGATTTGGAGTACTTTATATGAATACACATTTACGCCCGTTGACGGTTTCTGGTTTGTTCTGTATTCTGAGGTCACGGGAAAACTTTATCGCGCGCGTCCCTGTTTCAAAAACCGGGATAAAAACTAACCTATGTCCTTTCCCGGGAATCAAACTATCTTTATGCCAAAGGACAATGTTCTTTCTCCATACATTGTTCGCCGTTAGATCAACAGTGCCGAAAAAATACTTTCTAGGTTCTAAATGACACAAATCTTTATGTAAGAACAATTATTCCTGGCGGACCAATTCTATAAACTTATTGATAGCAATATTGTTATCATAACCTCTTACTTACTAGTATTGTATTATAATATTGTATGCACATCGATTTGGGAGATGTTCTGTATTGTAGTTGTCGCAGCCAAATTGTATTATAATATTGGACGGGTTTTGGAAATAGCTCGGCGTTCCACTTTTATGATTTACTTACTTACATTTTGCACGTAAATAAATAACATGAATCCTATGTTTACTTTCCACTCTTGACATTTAACACGTGACTTACCAAACTAACTATCTCCATGGTTACCGTCTTAGTCTATGCATGACTAGGGATTGAACAACTTTTAATTGAATATTATTAACAATTCTCGATAATTTTTATCGATTGAAAAATATTCGGTATTTGAATCGAAAGGTATATTCAATTTTATCAATATCAAAATATTCAATTTTAATAATAAAATAAATATTATTTACTACCACCTATGAAATGTTCTGAAAATTGCCTGGAGCGCTCCCCCAATCCTGGGTTTTCCCTTTCCAAGCTGAGAGGACATCATTTTGGTTCTATCGATACATTATAAAGGTACTTAAGGCGATTAGAGTCCTCAATGACCTTGGGCGTTTGACCTTCACGCCGCGAGCAACACCCGCGTACCCCGCACCAAAAACTCCGATTTGACACCGATCAAAAATACACGGGCATAGGTAGATACAGAATAGAAGCTCTTTCTTCATACATTACTGCCTATTATTTTAAACTTAAATTGATGAACCTTGATGTCGGTGTCATTTAACTCAGGCGTAAAGGTACCTATTTAATAAAAATAACAAAATCCATGAACGTTTTATACGGGATAAAATTTTATTTTATTTTTCGTAAATTTTCTAATGCTTTTGTCGGTTCAGTCGTTCTCGAAATTTGAACAAACCCGACTTTATTACAAGCTTTTATTTAGCTTGCAATTTATGATGTATGTAGGTAATTACATAAATGTTTGTTCGGGTGGAATCTTGCAAGCTGAATTAGTTAGACCAACTTCCTGACGACAACTAGGCTAGATGACAAAATTTCAATTATTTGTCCGTCAGACAGATAATTACAAAATATTAGACTCATATTTTTTATTTTCTTTCATAATTAAATAATAACAGTGCTACATCGAGTTGAAATGGCGCGATACGCCACGCTTGAGTAGAATTTTTACTCAAATGTGACGTCACGCGACATTTCAACTCAAATAATACTGTAATTATTCGATTATGGAAAAAATTAAAAAATATGAGTCTAATATTTTCTAATTATCTGTCTGACGGACTAAATAGAATTTCGATTTAATTACCCAGTCATCATCCCTATTGGAACGCATTAGTACCTAGTATTGTCTATGGCCTAAAAAAGCAAATGTTTCTGCTTTTGTCTATTGTCATTCTCTCTGTGTCACTTATGAAGAATAAACTGAAAATGTATTTGTCTTTTTATTAGAAATCCTTCATCAATTGATTGAGTTAAAATTTCGGATATACATGTAATTCGGGTGACAATGCAATATTGTGAGGACATGGAGCTGATCTGATGGTAGAGCTGGAATGCCAGTGGCCCCATAGCAACTCCGGGATTAAACGGTTCCATCGAGTTTAGGCTCGTTTGATTTGTATTTATTTATTATTATACCTAAATAATTTCATTACAATTTTCTAAAAATGCACAAAAACTTAAAAATCTTGAAAACGGTGATATTTTTATTGGGGTCAAAATTGGACGTTAGGGAGACTATGGCGAGGCCTATCGATGGTTGAAGGGTTATCCATTGTTTTTGGGACACCCTGTATAAGCAAGTACCTAATGTTATGTAAGTACGCTACTTTGAAAATCATGAGTCTTCAATAATCTCTAAGGTAAACTGCAGGGTCTGATGATGGAGCTGGAATGTGGCCATAGGAATAGGCTAGTTTCTTAAAAAAAGACGTTTGGTCCGTCAATTTTACATTATCAAAAAATATTGGACACAGGATATTTTTATTTGTCAATTAAACAAGTAATTACGAAGATATGATGCGATGAAATTCCGCGTGACGACACAAATCGCCACATTTTTAAGCATGCCATGACGTCATGTGCCTCATCTTCTGAACTTTGGTGCGCTTCATCTCTTTAAATTTTCATAAGTTTAAAAATGTGAAAAATACATTTAGAGTTTGTTTTTGGTAAGTTCACCGACGGACTAAATTAATTCAAACTCTTGCTACTTTCTTGCTTTATCCACGAAACATCCCTATTCTTCGAAATTATTACGATCTACAAACGGAAAATCTCTGCTACTACGCCGCAGTAAATTCCCCATCATAAAAAAAAATATTTTTTTTAAAAACAAGCTCTTGTATGCTAATAATTTTGGTTTCATGACATGCTCTTAAAATTCATCACCTTATAAGAGGATTTCAGTTATTATCTGCGAAACTTTTTAATAATATAGGTACGTTTCATGGTTAGGTAATTTAGGGAAGTTTATTTGCACTTAACATGAAAAATATGGTATCAATGTACTGTGTACCTATGCACCTTCAGTGGCAACAACAAGGTCTACTGAGTACCTATAGTCTACTAAAGGCATGAAATAGATTAATTTCACTAAAAATTAAAACCAACTCCAAAACGACTCACCAAAAGGTAGGCTGCCACCGACTCCGAAAATGGCTAATTTTGTAATCAGTATGCAAATTTTTTAATAAGCTCTATAGAACAATTCAATACCACTTTATCTTAATTTTTTTTAATGTGACAGGAGGCAAACGAACAAACGGATCACCTGTTGGTAAATGATTACCGTCGCCCATAGACACCCGCAGACCCAAGGGTGTTACAGGTGTTATTTTTAATTGTGGTATTTTCGCGAAGAAACATATTGAAAATATAAATTGTTTTCTTCACGTAAATCGATAAAGTTACAGATTCTGACTAGCTCCTGATTTGGATACTGATTGCAAAGGCCTAGTAAATAAATAACGTAGTAATTTTTCTACTTGTATTTATCTAGTGCAGTTGTTTTGGAGTCAATTATAGTTTTTTTACACTAATAGATTCTATTCAGGTAGAAATAAATAGCGTCTGAGCGCGTCATAATTCAATTGTATCATCTGACTGCACGTACTCTATGAACAATTCTGACATAAAATCTATTGTCGAACAAAAGCTGGGTTGCACCATCTTACTTCAACTTTGACAAGCGTCAAAAGTCTGTCTAACTCCATACAAAAAACACCGGTTATCGCCAAAGCTACGGTCAAAGTTAGGTCACGTCAGGTGGTGCAACTCAGCCAAAGAAAAAATTCATTTTGATCGCTAATGTCAGTTTGCAGCGAGTGACACAACCTCCCCGTCTGAAGGCCAGCGGCCGACTGCCGCCCGCACCCCGCGAAGGCCCCCTCAACAGCAAAACGTTCGGAATTTATCAAAAGTAAAATTTATGAATGAAAGTAATGTTCGATTGAAAAACGCAACGTGTCATTTAAAGATTAAAGAATTCCTAATCTATTCGTGCAAAAATCTTTTAAATTAACATAGCCGTTTTGGAGGAGTAGGGAATTTAAGTCAAAAATCGATGTCCCGTATTTATTTTTTTAATCCAAAACAAAGAGACGTAGCGAAAATTCAAACGTCACAAATGTAGTCCTTGAACTGTTGTATAACATATATTTTTTTCAACTATTTCTGTCCAGCAGTAAAAGAGGAGTAGGCTTTACAAAATGCCCATTTGGCGCGGATTGAGGACTCTAATCGCCTTAATATTTGAAATGTATTACCAATTATTGTTATAAGCATTTTGAGTGAATAAAACTTTCAATTCTATTAGAACTTTAGACATTTCTCTCACTTTAAGCGGCATTGGATTTTTCATCGGATTTTGAAACTGTTACAGATATATTAAAGATGATCCCATATTTATGTCATTGTCAATATCAGTATTATGATCACAATTCTTTTTATTTTATTCATGACCTTTTAGACCAGTTGGACACATTAGATAGCTTCTTGTAGTATCGTGCAATATATTTTTAACTTTTAATTAAAATCTAGTCATACTGTAGCAATTTGGACGATTTCTTTTATTTACAAGATCGGTATCTTATTGTCTATGATGACCGCAATCAACATCACTATTACGTGGATTCCTAACAATGAAGTACGGCATTGCCTTGTGCTGATTTTACATAGATTTTATCGACACAAATTATGGAACTTCATAGGATATGGAGCAGGCCACGCCCTAAAATGTCCGGATGTCGTCATAGTATTATGGAATACATATAAAAGACTTTTATTATTTCATTTTCTAATCCTCAAGTGTCCATTACAATCTAATTAATATTTATGTATTCAAAAAGTAAGAGATCAATTTTGATACTTTACTGCTGTGCCCAGGAATCTGAGGCCGTTTCTGACAATGTCCTTTCATCAAAATTGGTTCAGTGGTTTAGGCGTGAAAGCAAGACAGACAGACAGAGTTACTTTCGCATTTATAATATTAGTATAGATTTCGATCTGTTCTTTTCTAACTTCTCTAACAAACCTCTTTCCTTGTCGCAGGTGCGGTCGGTGGTGACGGCGATGACAGCGACGACAAAGAAAAGGAAGAGGAGGCGGAACGTGAGCGACAGGAGGCCATCAAGGAGGCGGAGGACCGCCGCAAGGAGAAGCACCGCAAGATGGAGGAGGAACGCGAGAAGATGCGCCAGGAGATTAGGGATAAGGTCAGTGGATACTTTAAATCAGTGGTTCTTAACCGGTGGTCCGCGGACCACTGGTGGTCCCTGGAGGCATTCCAAGTGGTCCACGAAGACATCGTAATAAACAAGTGACGTGACATGATGAGTCGAGTCAACACAATGCAAACGGCGCACAGTGGGGGAGAAATCGACCTCGCCTTTCATAGGATTTTGAAAAATTAAAATAAGTGGTCCCTGACAAGACAGAAATTTGGTAAAACGGTCCCTCGTGACTTAAAGGTTAAGAACCACTGCTTTAAATCATCTTCATCATCATTTCAGCCATAGGACGTCCACTGCTGAACATAGGCCTCCCCCAATGACTTCCACATCGCACGGTTGGTAGCGGCCTGCATCAAGCCCTCTTGCTACCTTAAATAAATTTAAATATAAATATCCTTGGACATTTTACACTGCGCCTCTTGTGACAAATTAAGCAAAGCTTGTACTATGGGTGCTAGACAACGGATTAAACATACTTAAATACTTTTTTGTAAATACATACATATTATACTACATAGAAAACACCCAGTCCAATACAAACAAATGTGTTCATCCATACAAATGTTTGTACTGCGTTACGAACCATTACACCAAACGGCTGGATACTTTAAATGCATGTTACAGTAGGCCAGTTCCAGCTATCCACTGTACATATCAAAAAGATTTTTAAAATTACAAGGCAAGCCAGGTGGGAAAATATTAGAAAAACAAAAAGACACAGAAAGTTAGAAAAAACCTACCTAATTAACATAAAAACATTTTGTTGAATATAATTAGCCTGATAAATATTGAAGACAACTTCTCGAAAATACAAGACAGAATCAATAAAAACCTAAAACATAGGTCCTTGTACGAGTACAATCAAAACCTAGTGGAAAGATGTAGACAAAATGTAGATGTAAACAAAAACGAAAATAGAAAAGAAACAAAAATAACCATAAAGAAAAAAGTTTAGATAGAAAGAAAGAGATAAAAGAGTTGTATTAAGTAGAATCACAAAGGTTTTTTAATGTTTGTAATTTATTCTGAGCAATAATTTTACATATTCCCTTACTATTCAAGTAAGTAAAGTTAATAGGGAATTCATGCCACTTATAAAACGTGTCAAACGTTCACTTACCTCTAGTTACTCAAAAACTAGGTGAAAACCCTCCGCGCGGTTATCGCAAAAGCGCATAAGTCACAATTACAATGGAATTGCGGCACACACGTCAACAATTAATCCGGTGAGCGAAGTAGGTCGTGCTGAGCGGTTTGAGCGGTCTGAGCACTCTTCTGAGCGTTCGAGCGCCGGGTAATTTGCCGGCAACTCGAGTGCGCTTCACACACCGCGTATGTATGGTTCTGTCATCGCGCGTGAAAGGTTTTCGGTTTGTTTTTGTTTGGTTTTGGAATTTTGGGATCGTGAGTGTGCGAGTGTTAATTGTTTTGCTTCACACCTAGTTTACAGCGAAATTGCAATGATTTTCCCCTCAGTTGTTAAAAATTACACGTATACCTTACTACTTCTTGCAGGCTGGGATCACGTTACTAGGAAACTTTATTAATAATATTAAGTGTGTTTATATTCTTAAACCTTTCATCGTCTAGATAGATTCCTTCATAACATGGAAATACATAACATTTTCAGTGCCATTACTACATACTCTCTCACTCTTTGGTGAAATTAAACTTTGTATTATCTTTCCCTTGCTACTTTTAATAATAAGGGTAATAAATTAAGGTGCTCGTACAAGTAACTTAAAGACAGTGTCTCATCTTTATAACTTACCTAACCAAAATACAAAAAGAAACTAAAAACTAAAGTAACTTACGTTTTGTGGTTACGAAAAAACTTAAACACAGGAATATTTTCATAGATTAAACTTTAAACAAACTACAAAATGTTATTGCCTAGCCCGGTCGAGCTAAAATTTCTTTTGGCCTGAAAACTACCCTCATAACAGCGAGCTTTTTGCTTTTGTTTCTAAAACCGACAAGTTAAGCTTACACGAGCTTGTAAGTTTATGGATTTGATCCTCTTGTGTTAGTAAAAAAGCAGCTTTGCAATTTTGCACCTGTTTCTACTTACTCGTAGTGTATGTTTATTAATTTTCTTTTAAAATTACACAACTGTATCGAAGCTTTCCTGTAAGAACACCATCTTCTCATATTTTTAAGTATTATCTAATTACAAGAAGAACAAATACTTGTCAAAAAAACCAAGTCTCGCAACTCAGTTGTTCTACGGTAAAAAGTTGTGAGATCCATGTAATACCAAGTCCAGGCCAGGAAATCTTTAACGTTTTACATAAATTATTGACTTGGCCATCGCACTAAATAATTTAATTTACACGTGTTTTCATGCGATTGCCAAGTCAATATATTGTACCGTACCATTTTAGATGGGAGGTATAAAAATTATAGAAATAAAAAAGTAATTTTAAATTTAACAAAAGGGTTTAATTACAACTCTTCAGGGAGTGGGTAAATAATTGCAACGCGAGGAATCACCGGCCTTAAATTCAATCAAAACCACTGCCCTTTTATCTGTGGTGTAGCGTTGACACGAAGTAGGAGCCACGAAGTTGTGATATCGTAGGGTAGTCCGACGACGAAAAATGCGGCAATCACCTCCGCCGTAAACCTGGCTGTGGAGAGTGAGCCGGAAGCAGCAATTGAAATCCAGTACTGGAACCCTGGAATTCCGGAAATCGGACACTTCTTAAAAAGTCTGATTTCATTTGTGTGACTGCCACATCAACCGGAAGCGAAGACAAGCGGATCAGATGGTAATGATTACGGCAATAAATAGTGGTTAATGATGTGGCAGTTATACACAATCATCCTTAAACTAGAACAATCCGATGTTTGTACTAAATAAAGAACATGACGTTATTAAATAGTCGCAAACATCTTATAAAAATACCACTAATGAAATACAATTCTAAGTGCATTACTATAGTAATATTACTACAATAAGCGTTAATCAAATCAAATATAACTTTCGAAACATAATAGTTAACAACGACCATTGAAGGTCATGTAAGGTCATGTATGCATGACATTTACTTTTATATTTATCATATTAAAATAAAAACGACTATTATTTTATCATTAAACATTCTGCTTTCTAAAAACACTTAAGATATTTTTATGTACTTTTCAAATATTTAAATGTAATGCATACATAGCAAGTACATTTAATAATTTTTTTGGCAGGTAGGTGATCGATAAATTTACTAAGCACTAAGTACTATTACTATGTATTAATTTGCAACACTTACCCGTTATCGGGGTGACGCACACAGACTTAATTAGATTTTGAGGTGTAAAAACTTCACGAGTTCGTAAACCTTATATTTAAAAAATCTGCAGTTAAAGTGGTACGTGTCTGCGTACGGATGTTTCGCGAGACACAGTGATGGATTCGCGATCGCTGCGAGCATTCGCCGCGCCTTGAATCATTCGGCGTTCGTTCGTTCGCTCCAAAGATTTAATAACATTGGTATCGCGCAGTTTGCTTACAAAAACAATTCTTTCAATTAATATTAAAATTTATTAAATGTTAGTTATTTTATTGATTTAATTGTATATTATTATTATTTTTTTTCTTATAAAATACACTCGCGAGCAAAACTATGGAATCACTTACATGAAGTTGTTTCCACGCGATCTTGTGTACTAACGAATTTGTTAGTAACAAAAAAAGTGGCACCATTTTAAAGATTAAACTTTAACCTTTTAATTGATACCAAATTCATTTAAATCACACCAGTATTTAAAAAGATATCCCGGCTGATGTAAAGAAGTAAGGAAAAAGACATGTATCAACTGTTTGATACGTCGCGAGTTGCGGCCTACTTACCCCCTATAAAAACAAGTGTTTTCGGATTTTTGCTTTCACACGTTGATCCATACACATCTCCGCTTTTTTTGACACTACCTGGGATTCTACACCTACAGAAGCAGCACAAATCGTTGCACTATTGCAAGAAGGGCTCAGCCAGCGGGCTGTCGCACGTCAGCTCCACATAAGCCAGTCCTGGGTTTCGAAAGTTTCAAGATGCTTTCGGGAGACTGGTGGCTTTATCCCGAGACCAAGTTCTGAACAGCGCCGGTGCATATCGCAGAGGGATGACCGTTTTTTCATGTCAACCTCTCTATGAAATCATCATTTGAGTGGTATCGACGTCCAGCGAGAGCTCAGATATGTTCGTAGGATAGCTGTTAGCGTGTGGACAGATCGTCTAAGATATAAGCAATAGAATTTGACTCCAAAAAGGCCTGCCACAGGCTCGAAACTGACGGCAGGTCACCGACAAGCACGCTTTCAATTAACTCGCACTTATTTTGGCGAGTAATGGAGGCGAGTTTTGTTCTCCGATGAATGCAGACGGGTTTGCAGTGCAGCAGTTGAAGAGGTCGGGTCTATAGGCAGCCTGGGGAGCGATTTGTGCAGTGCTGGTTCGCTGAAATAGTGGCTTATGGGGGTGGCTTGCTCGACTTCCCATCGAGATGTGTACGAGCAAATTGAAAGCGTGCTTATCGGTGACCTGCCGTCAGTTTCGAGCCTGTGGCAGGCCTTTTTGGAGTCAAATTCTATTGCTTATATCTTAGACGAACTGTCCACACGCTAACAGCTATCCTACGAACATTTCTGAGCTCTTGCTGGACGTCGATACCAGTCAAATGACGATTTCATAGAGAGGTTGACATGAAAAAACGGTCATCCTTCTGCGATGTGCACTGGCGCTGTTCAGAACTTGGTCTCGGGATAAAGCCACTAGTCTCCCGAAAGCGTCTTAAAACTTTCGAAACCCAGGACTGGCTTATGTGGAGCTGACATGCGACAGCCCGCTGACTGAGCCCTGCTTGCAATAGTGCAAGGATTTGTGCTGCTTCTGTAGGTGTAGAATCCCAGGTAAAGTGTCAAAAGAAGCTGAGATGTGTATGGATCAACGTGTGAAAGCAAAAATCCGAAAACACGTGCTTTTATAGGGGGTAAATGGGCCGCAACTCGCGACGTATCAAACAGTTGATACATATCTTTTTCCTTGCTTCTTCACATCAGCCGCGATATCTTTTTAAATACTGGCTTGATTTAAATGAATTTGGTATCAATTTAAAGGTAAAAGTTTAATCTTTAAAATGGTGCCACTTTTTTTGTTACTAACAAATTCGTTAGTACACAAGATCGCGTGGAAACAACTTCATGTAAGTGATTCCATAGTTTTGCTCGCGAGTGTAGTTGTTTTTAATTATTTCGATTTTAGTTTTTAAGAATAGTGTAACGAAGCGTTACAATATTTATGTAAAACGTTAAAGATTTCCTGGCCTGGACTTGGTATTACATGGATCTCACAACTTTTTACCGTAGAACAACTGAGTTGCGAGACTTGGTTTTTTTGACAAGTATTGTTTTTGATGGGATCTCATTTCTTTTTGTATTTTGTAGACAGCAGTTATGTATCTAGAAAACTGGACCGAAATTGAAAAATTTTACTCGACTTGGCGGTTGCACTACCATGCCCCCAAATATAATTTCTTTTTGTATTTTGTAGACAGCAGTTATGTATCTAGAAAACTGGACCGAAATTGAAAAATTTTACTCGACTTGGCGGTTGCACTACCGTGCCCCCAAATATTTTAGTTTTTCCTTGATTCATACACCAAACACTACTTATATTCCAAATTTGAAGCTTCTAGGTCTGCTAGAAGTGCCTTAGAGTTTTGATGATCGGTGAGTCAGTGAGTCAGTGAGTCAGTGAGTCAGTCAGTGAGTGACAAAATTAAGTAACTTTGACCCGTTATAATTCTTAAACTACTGGTTCAAATTGAATGAAATTTTAAATATACCGTGTCTTTACAATGCCTGCATAGCTAATGAAAATTCAGCCTTCTAGTTTTATCCACAACGAAGTTACAGGCGGTCGAAAATGGCCTGAATTGCTTCGAGAAAAGGATGGTACGGCCGTGCCGCTTTTTTGCTCGACTTGGTGGGGGCACTGCCGTGCCCCCAGATAAATTAAAATCATTTAGATATTCATAAAACAGCTTTACAGCACTCTTCCAAAAGGCTAATGTTGAAAAATTTTCATTTTTACAATTACCACAATTTACTCTCAAGACTACAGCGCTATCTCAACGACAAATTAAAATAAACTAAAACCACAAAATACTCTTGAACATCACCCGAAAAATTCCACGCAAAAACGAACCCTAAAACCATAACAACGTTCAGCAAAAGTGTCACCCAAGTTTACGCAGAAATTCATGTCCAAAACAACTTGAACAAAAAAGGGGTTGCCATTAATCGCGGGAAAAATGCCCCGTCTTAATTTACCCAACAATGCCCACTTGGTTTTTAATTAAATCATCTGAATCTCTTAAACGTTGCGGCGAAAAATTGGGCGAGTCTTATCTTGGAATCGGAGCTCTTTGCGAAACTCAAGATTTGTTTGTCACGGTTTTTGAAAAAAGTTTTATACTGATGCTTTGGTGCTAAAGAAAGAAAGCAATTTGTAGATACGTAAGTAAGTAGTACTACTTATTATAAACTTAATATACTTAATACATTTTGTTTTTTTTTTGTGACAAGTACGAGTATTCGTGGCCTTAATAATTTGTCTGCTCTAAACTCATTACAAACCGTTTAAATATTCCGATTACATAGGATCGTCTATAAATTGTTTTAATAGTGGTACTATAATATTTGGCACTTGTTAGTTGCCAGTAAAAAAGTTTTGATTAATAAAATCTTGTTTAACATTAAAAGAAAAACAACTTTGTGGTTTAGCTTTTAGTCAATAGGATCATCACTCTGGCTAAGCCACAAAACAATTGAATTGAAACAGTTGACAATTTCAGGTATTGTTGTGTAAAATAAAGCCTCTAACAAATTCCAGTGTTTCAAAATAATTTGATTAGCGTTAAACTGTATCGATATAATTTTCAAGCCGACTATCTGATCCAAAAATCCTCGGACAAAGCCGCACCGCATCGCTTATTAACAGCACTAATTACACGGCGGGACGGTAAATAAGCTGTTATTCTGATATAATTAACTCCCCCTCCCCACCCCTCTCGGGTTACGGGGCAAGTTAAAAATGACCGCCCAAAGGGTCGTGATGGAGCAGGACACTTTTGGAATAAAAATGTGAAGTGGGTTTGAGACAGCCACTTAAAATTTTCACTTACGTCGTTATGCTTATGTGAGATATTATTCGATCAAGCAAAACTAAGTGAAGATAATCTATTTCTTGACTATTCACAAATTATTGTTTTAATGAAAATAAAGCGTTAAGCAGAAAAATCCGGTAGGTACACATAATGTTCTATTGTTCATCCGAATAATAAAATTAGTGTTTGACTAAGGTACCAATAAGTTATGCTCTTGGCTTATATCCTAGAGTAGGTATCTACATTCAATTTTACAGTTAGTTAGCTAGGTATAATGAGTGAAGACACGGGTAGAAACTAGTTTTCGACCAACAGAATACAAACACTTTCATAGTGTGCTTTAAAGTCTTGAACGCAAATTGTTATTAACAAAATGAATGAACAATTTATTATTAAAATGAATTGAACACTCACATTTTTATGTACCACAGCCTTAATTGCACTCACGATCAAAAGCTTATTAAGCTCTCAACAAGCCACTACTACCCGAAAACTGGTGCTCAAGATGTTAAACAAATGCAAAGCTTTTAGTGGCTTTTAAGCTCAAGCTTTAAGCTGCTTCAGAGAAATTCTCAGCGTTCATTCATTTTAGAAGTTACTAATAATTTATTTTAGTATTGTTTTATTCGCATATGCACTTAAATACGAGTACTTATTGCACTGTTCTTTTATTAAACCTCTGAGAATCGGTTAGCCGTGAAAATGTAGCTTGTAGACCAAATAACTGGAGAAAAGAAAAGTATGACCGGACTCAAAAAAGATGCATTAAAATTATGCTATATTTTAAATAATGTGAATCTAAAATGAGAGCATGTATTCTAGAATCAAAAGCTTTTTGTTTTTGATAGCTTAAAAGCTTATTAAGTAATTTTTGGTAATATTGTTGTAATAACTACCCGATTCCGTTTGTAACTTAGCCAAAAACCTTAGAACAACAACGAAATCACTCAGCAACAAAGTTCGAACACCAAATTCGCTACGTAAAACTTACATAACAGTTTAATCTGTGTGTTTGTTTGTCTACGAGATTAGTGGGGCTGATTGAGCGCGCAAACGATCGGCAAATATTCGCTATATGCTGAGCGGGCAGATAATAAACTACACTATATTAAGAGGATGTGTGTAATCTAAGAATGTATATTTTGCGAAATTATTCGATGTGTGATTTTGCCTTTCGTTCGTTCGTTCGTTCGTTTCAGCCAAATGACGTCCACTGCTGGTTTTGCCTTTACCACTATTTTATATCGAAAGTCATTTTTGCACCTTTACTACCAACTTTATCACTGTATTGTAAGCACTGGTACAAATACAAATTACATTCATAACTTTTTAAATAACTTGAAAATATCGAACTGCCTATCGAGAGGCGACTCTTAACGCTAGAAAATTTTAATAACTACATTCATAGCTGCTATAAGGAAAGTATTGCTAACTAGCTAAATAGCTTATGATTAGCTTTGAGGTAGGTTTCGGTCTGCTTCAAATATAATATTTAGCGGGATACATGAAAAAACTAACATGGGATGGGAGGACTGTCATTTTCCTACAAAAACTTCCATTCCGTATTTCATTCCCCTCGAGTTTTTTTTTCGAAAGGTACGAATATGTCCATCAGAACCAATCTGTCTGTAGCCAGAATTCATGAAAATTGGTTTCAGCTGTCAGGTTGAAAACATGCGTAATAAAATAAAAGACAGAGAGTAAGCCATGTAGGTATCTAACCAAATAGCAAGCTATGATATTGTTATAAAAAAAATTCCTAAACCTTTTATTAACAAAGTTACATTAAATTATCTATACTTATAATAAATCTGTAGAGAGGTCAATTCTGTACATGAAATATATTTTCAAAATAACTATCAGGGGGTGATTAGTGATCGATACTGATGCCAAAAATGCAATCAGTAAATTTTTTGTCTGTCTGTCTGTCTGTCTGTCTGTCTGTCTGTCTGTCTGTATGTTCCTTATAGAAACAAAAACTACTCGACGGATTTTAACGAAACTTGGTACAATTATTCTTCATACTCCTGGGCAGGTTATAGGATACTTAGGAATTCCCACGGGAACGGGCATTAGCGGGAAAATCCTTTTGTATGAAAAATCTAACCCGCTTAAGTTAGACGCTTGAAATTTGGCATGCAGGTCCCTTAGTAAACTTAAAGCTTAGTTACAACAGGATATTGCGAAATTCCAACGGAAACGGGAGTTAGCGGGAAAAAACATTTGTATGAAAAAATCTAAACCGCGTAAGATAGATGAAGGGGGTAAAACGGGATCCACGCGTACGAAGTCGCGGGCGGCCGCTAGTACACCAATAAACTACTTTCAATTAACGATCGAACAAAATGGCGTTCTAGTAATCGTTATAATGTAATCCACGATTCCAGGAACGCTTAAACAGAACGTTCTGGAAATTTATTAGTCAAGAATACGTGATCAGTACCTGGAAAGTCGGCAGTTGTTACACGACGCGTGCAGCCGAACGTAACTTTGTTTGCCACCGATGTCGCATACTGGGGCAACGAAATAAAATGCAAATTCGAGCTGCCACTTGAATGTTGCTATAAAAAATACTAAAAATAGAAATAAAAAATAGAGCGTTGGTTAAACGTTTGATAGAATTTTAATACGTTGCATAACACTAGTCACTTTCAACTGATCACACCGTTTACCTAACTCAAAACTATGCAGAGCTTGTGCTTGGTGATTAAGTACTACTAACCTTTGTTTTTTTGTTTCTTTTGGGAATCGTGTCGTTAACTGCAGCTGGTATTGTAGAGCGATACATCACCAGTCTAGGCAGCTGTACTAACATTTTACGAGCTTTTAATTGTAGATTTTTGAATTGAATTTCCAAGACCCAAATCGCGTCAGGTTGTTTCTGCACTGTTATTTATTTTACAACTTAGTAACAAAGAAAGGTCCAGATTTCAGCCCAGATGCAAAATATAAATCGCGCTTTTAATTAACTTTCCTCCAACAGAAATATGGGAAAGAGTAATAAAACATAAAAGCATAACGTTGTTGCGTCTCGCGCCCAAAAATGTACAAAGTCCGCGTCCGCTCCAATGAGGCTCGCTTGGAATTGTCCCAAATTCGAGTTATGACATTTTTTATGCTGCCGCTCCTGTGATTCCGTTTTTGGACATTTTATTTCGAAACTGGTTTACGAACAACGTACCTACTCAATATAATAAAATGAAAAAATAAAATACTTATTTGTCTACCAAACTAAAATTTAAAAACATAATGCCTACTTAGTAAAAGGACTCAAGCAAAAACTGACAAAGGTCACACATAGCTAAATAATAATTTAAACAAGCTGAAATTGAAAATTAATTCACAAGAACGAACATGCTTAGCAATGGGTATAGCGATTTTTACATTTTGTTCGTCTCATTATAGGAATCTCTGAATCGAGTTTCCCAACTCTTTAGTGGCCAAAATCGAGAGATATTCTCTCCAAATAGTGTCGATATTGAACGAATTCTCAACTTCAACTTACACAGCAATAACTAGACCCTAAATATAAAGTAGTCGCTAACTAATATATCACAGAACTAATTCAATCCTGCCGGCGCGGCACTTGGCGCAAATTGGGTTACTGCTGTAAGTGGCTGATGTACCACCAGCCGAAGAGTGCCAGCAAAGTTTCAGGCCAATTATGATGCAATTTCTGATGGTTAACGAGCACGTCAAAGGGCTCGTCTGGTAGGTTGGTAATTACTACGCTTCTGACCGTAGCGTATTAATGTCTAAAAAGTTTTTATGTAATTTTCTATTCTGTGGCCGAATTCACGTATATTGACAGTCAAGATCTCGCTGACTTTCAGAATTCGTCCCATTGAAAAACGGTTCTAAATCCGTATTCACAAGGGTTATTTTGATAGAACGATTACTCGATAGGATCACAACTCTCATGTTTTGTTGTCTCAGAAGAGTCTTTCATGTACCTAACTGTGTCTGTAATATACATGTGAAAACTCTCATAAGTAAACAATGACAATTCTCAAGCTCAAGACGAATGAAACTAACATTTAACATTATTTGGTTAGCCATATTTGCTTACCAAAAACAATATTCTATATGCGCGACTTGTTCCTTTCAGCGGCGCCAACGCGTGATCTCCCCTCGAATCGAACAAAGAGTAAACTTTGCATCGCTACAGATGTATACAGAGTGTCCCAAAAAGTAGTGTCAAGCCGAAGCCCAGAGGTAGAGCATCACTAGGACTACCCAAATCACCGTGACTTTTGATAGTTTTCGAGTTATTTTTTTTTTACAACAGATGATTTTAGTTTACATTCGTGTTATGGATGTAAATACTTCTGAATCAGCTGGGCCTAGTATTCATCTAAAGCCTGGTCCGTGAGCACGTAGAATCCCGTCCAATGACCCCAAGCTACCCATCCTTATCGCTCGCGCGTAATTATATTGCTGTCGCAACTGTGGGACGCGCGCCCGCAGTGAGTGTGCAAGCGCGACAGCAACATAATTACGTGCGAGCGAAATAAAAAAGGCATGTAACTTGACTATTCGCGCCACAGTGACCAAAAAGTCCTAAGCACAGAAATTTAAAACAATCATAACTTGAAAACTTTCAAACATCGCTTAGCATACATGGGGGTGATTTGGATAGCCCTAGTGATGCTCTACCTCTGGGCTTCAGCTTGACACTACATTTTGGGACACCCTGTATTTGTTAAAGCCTCTTTCCAGCAGACATCTTAATACCAACAATTGGCTCTTTGAAGCGAGATCAATGCCATCTCGCGCCCTCGCGAGGAAACTCAATTCTTGATCTCATTACGCTTCCGCTTCTGAAGGTGGGGCGCCACTGACAGCGTGTTTAGTTGCTAATTTATTTGAGTGACAAAGGTGACTGAGTTTTTTCCGCCACTTCTTTCAGCACCAGCTCATATGTTGTCCCAAAATGTTGGTAAGGCAAGCTATATTTGGGACGTGTACAAATGCCCTGGAAAGGGCCTATGTATTGAATAAACTATTTGAATTTGAAAGTGGTGTTTAAAGCTGTGATAGCCGAGGCTGTGTCGTGGTTAAAGTTGATACTTTGAGTCTCTGTAGTTGATTTTTTAAGTGGTGACTTGAAATTTAATATATCAGAATGGAGTTTTCGTTTGTCTGTACATTTTTAGTGTAGCTTCAAATGTTCTCCTTCATTTTAAATTATTTACAAAATCCGTAACTTCGCAATCGTATGCACTAATTTTTTTTTTGTTTTCCATAGATCGTTCACCATTTATAAGACTTATTTATTTGTTATCATCGAGTAAACAATCACATTTTGTACAAAACCCCTATCGAATCGAGTGTCAGTCAAGTTTCGATTGTAATTCAATTTGGCACCAGTGCAAAGCGAAGGCAATCAGATGCCATTCACCGCCCGCTGTCACTGCGCCCCCGCGCCCCCCATAATTAAAACTTGCAGCCGTGACGTCATTACAACTTCGCACTATGACGACTCCGCGTCATTATGACGGAGCGTGAGATAATTATTTATCTTTATAAATTAGGAAAGTTGGGTCTTTATGATATTGGGTGTAAAAGACTTGTGGAAACACCCTCGTGTTCATAATTAAATGTTGATTTCATTAAGACCAAAAGAGTCTCAGAGACAAAACAATGATTTAGATAGAACGGCGCTATAAAAATATTAATTAACACTTTAAGGGAGATTAAAAGATGGACAATCGGGCAGAATAAGTAACCGGTAATGTCAGGTACTTAATCTTAAATTTTATCAGAAACTATAAAACTTTTAGGAGCCAGCAAAACTGGTGTAATTTTTAACATTTTTATTTTTCCTAACAGGGCAAGCATTTGTGACAAGGTACAAGTGAAAAGGCATCGTCTAGGCAAGCTCACACCCTATGTCGCATCTACACTCTTGTGATTGTTGGTACAGAACCAAAGAAAAAACATTTCTAGGACAGTTGTGTAAAAAAAAACTACCAACTTATCTTCAGTAAACCTTTCCGATTGCAACAAAGCAAACCGGACGGGTAAATTAAAAAGCAACACTAACCGGACAACGGGCCGTCCGGACGAGCACACAAACAAACACAATTACTCGGACAAACACGGCGAGATGCTGTTGGCTCGCGCTATTGACTTCTCTGTAGATATTTTTTTAAAGACCCTTTAAAAGGTAGAGGCGTTTATTTGTAAACTAGCGCAAGCCGCCTGCGATTTCGTACGCCTGGACCCCGTTTTACTCCCTTGGGGGTTGAATTTTGGAAAATCCCGTCTTAGTGAGCACCTACGTTCTAAAAGAAACCCCCATGCAAAATTTGAGACCCCTAGCACTTGTAGTTTTGAGATTTCGTGATGAGTGAGTGAGTCAATCAGTGACCTTTCGCTTCGGGTTCCTTTTAGAACGTAGGTGCTCACTAAGAACAGATTTTACGAAACTCCAACCCTAAGGTGGTAAAACGGGATCCACGCGTACGAAGTCGCGGGCGGCTGCTAGTTCTGTATAAAATACACTGACTCCTTTAGTATCAAATCAAGTCAACGAACTTTAACCGTACAACTTATTAACCATTTGCGAAACCATTATAGCCGTATTTAACCGTTTGAAATCCAGCGCTGTAACTCAATGATTGTAGTTGTGCCTGATTGGTCGCGTGACTGTACCGCTCAGACCTAAATAGCTCAGTTACAGGGTTTACGAGCTTAACTGTACCACAGTTGAAGTGGGCACGGTAAAGTTACTTTTAGAGCAGGTACTTGCCCTTATTTTTGAACTACCGGCCGCCCGTGAATTCGTACGCGTGAATCCCGTTTAACGCCTTAGGGGTAGAGTTTCGTTAAATCCTTTCTTAGCGGATGCCTACGTCATAACATCTACCTGCATGTCTTTCAGCCCGATCCGTCTAGTGGTTTGGGCTGTGCGTTGATAGATCACTAGTCAGTCAGTCACCTTTGAGTTATATTTATTTAGACGTAAATCGACGATCTCAATCTAGGATCTACAATACATACGGCACATAAAGCTAAATATTTTGTCATCTAATACAGTTTTAATATGAGTAGAGTCCGCTTTGAAACAAAAACGTGTAATCTGATGTATTGGTTGGACGAATTCAAAACGTTGAAGTGCCTCAACTAGGGAGCTCATACAAGTCCCAAATATAGCTTGCCTATTCACTCTTTACTATGATTATCAACATCACATCACATAATCATGTTGTACAAATACCACCATTATGTGATAGTATTTTTCGGACTTTTTAAAAAATAGACCTCAACCCTTCTGGCTAAATCCTCCAATTGCCTATGGTAAATTGAAAAGGATCGTGCTCCTGCAGTGGAAACTAAATAATCTGATGACGATAATTTTAAATTCAAATTCAAATTCAAAACGTTTATTTGCCAAAAACACAGTAATACAGGGTGACAATATTAAATAGGATCATGTGTTTAGTCTGCTCGCAGACGTGCAACAATTACAGGATTCAATAATATTAATGTCAAATAATTAAGAAAATGTCAATGTAAAATTAAATTAATAGTATCAATGTCGCCAATTAAAATATTCCTTATAACTATAAAAACATTTGTCCAAAAGCCAGCAAGTCAATCTGCTTTTAAATATAGGGCCTTGGAGTACTTTAAGTTCTTCCGGTAGTAGGTTATACATAACTAAACTCGTATTATATGCATTTCTTTTATAAATATCCTTGCGACAGTAACAGTTAAGTAAATATAAAGCCTGTGACTTACTCGGTCTATCTTATTTAGTAAGCTCACTTTTATTTTTTACGATTCGATGCCAACTTTGAACGGCTTTTAGAAATAACAGAGGAAACTCGCGTGTTGTTTTTGTATAACAGCAATCGTTTTGATCAAATCGGATTTCACTACGCACTAACTGGTTGAGTTTAAATTATTTTTTAGTGCTATGGACTATTTCTGAGGTTATTTATAGTCGATTCAGTTGGCTTTTGTTTTTCTACTGGATCAAGTTTCGTAATTAAATTGCTTATGTAGGTAGAATCAGTATTACATTAGTTTGTGTGGCTTACAAAATACTTATAAAGATAAAAGTAGGTAAGTGTGCCAAAAAGGTCCCCGACTTATCGTGATTCGTGACTATGCTACGAGTACGACGCTGATTTTCTAGAATTTATTCGTATGATGCATACGAGTTACTTAAGTAAGTAACGTATGATGAGACTTTTATCTGTTTGCTTTTCCTTACCTAAAGCACCAAGATCTTAATCTTTTAACATGTTAGTTACTATAAAAGTTACAGAAACTTAAAGCTTACATTCCTTGTAAGCTTTTACTCCTGAAACTCTTGCCCTTCAACTAAGTTCCACCCATGCTAAGTAGCACAGTACATTTCCAATACATTAACCGCGCCACGGGTACCGTCCGCAGAATAGCGGGGGGCGTCGCTTGTGTGAGTGAGGCTGAGTAGAAGCGAATATAATACTGCAGTTTCTATGTAACTAGAGGTCAGAAGGTTGTTTTTCCGAAATATGCCTAGAACTCGAATCTGAAACGTGTTACATGTTTCATCATTTAGAATCTTATTAACTGTTTCAAATATGCTGTTCAAGACATACGAGTCAAACTATAAGAGGTCAATCAGGTTAAATTGTTGTACGACGTATGACTAGAACACGAATCTGAAACATGTATCATCATTACATCAATTGCTTATGAATTTCATTAGCTGTTTCAAATAATGTTGTTGTAGAGTAAGTTAATAATAATTAAAATGAATGAATGCAGCTGGAGGTGTCCCTCGAAGCTTTTTAAGATAATTTTGTTGCCATTGGCATCTTATATCATCATCGTATATCTCGGGAATTATTCCTATATTTTCTTTTATCAGACTCTAAGTAGTAATAAGGTATTTGTCCGTTATTGTCCGTTAAACTTAATAATTGTAAACTTACTTTAAACTCTTCCGTTGATTCACTTAACTTACATTACTTTCATCACCCTGGAGGAATCACTGTCATCTAAGATACAGGTTTAATCCTAGTTTAGTTGGCAGGGACATACTTAAGATTAACACGATTGTCAATCGTAGTTTAAGTAATTAATACATCGTACAATATTGTAAATCGTCATCTTCTTGGTTATTAAATAAAAAAAATAAAAAAAATATTATTTATTAATAAACTCTTCTTCTTTTAGTAAGAAATACCTACTCAATAAGTTTATTGCTTTCATGCTTAATAAATAATACAATAAAATGTATTTAGTACATAGTCCTTTCTAGTACACTTATGCCCATTTTCACCATCAATCCCTAATTTTTACGTGACCCCTAAGGTAATAAATAATATGAATTTTGTTTTCATAAGGGTCACTTAAAAATTAGGGATTGATGGTGAAAACGGGCATTATACTTATATTGTTTTTGCCTTTGCTATTACAATACAACATTGGGAAGGTAGTAGGATGTTTTGTTGCTCACGTAACATAAAGAGCTGGAAAAAGTGTGATAGTTAGATATTTCTTTGTGTTGTTATTTTGTACCTAACATTATAAGTATAATGCCCGTTTTCACCATCAATCCCTAATTTTTAAGTGACCCTTATGAATACAAAATTCATATTATTTATTACCTTAGGGGTCACGTAAAAATTAGGGATTGATGGTGAAAATGGGCATTATACTTATAATGTTAGGTACAAAATAACAACACAAAGAAATATCTAACTATCACACTTTTTCCAGCTCTTTATGTTACGTGAGCAACAAAACATCCTACTACCTTCCCAAGGTTGTATTGTAATAGCAAAGGCAAAAACAATCCCGGAAAGGCTCTCCCAGAGGACTCGCCTCATCTCGAGTTGACAACGGCTGATCTAAGATAAACAAATGACCCCGGTTCGGATCCCAGAGGGTACATTCTGGATTGGTACATAATATGGTACATTTGGCTGGCACCTGCTTTGATAGTTGTGTTTGACAAGCAAGTTGAGTTGACAAGCAGCATAAAACACGGGACTATTCCCACCTCTCGTTCCCACCACTGCAACTCATGTGTAGCCAGGATCTACACTTGACCGCCATAAAAACCCAACCAATGAAGGTCAAGTTTGTCCCGGGGGAAAGTTAAACTGTCATTTGACCCGCAACAAAATTAATCAGAAGAATTATTCTTCTTTTGACAAGCAGCACTGTAGATTCCTACCAGAGAGCTTAGTGTGAGTTTACATCAAAAGTCGTTACTAGCGAGCGCGTTAAAAATTTCCGCTAGGGACGCTGTACAATCCGTCATACATTTATTGACACTTTTCAACCGACTTCAAAAAAGGAGGAGGTTCTCAATTCGACCCGTATGTTTTTTTTTTTTTTCTATGTTTGTTACGCGATAACTCCGCCAATTATGAACCGATTTGAACAAATCTTTTTTCGGCGTATAGGTAATACCTCAAGGGTGGTCCCATTTAAATTTAATAATAGAAAAAACAACCCCCAAGGGTGGAAAATTGGGGATGAACTTTTTTATACGCAATATCTCCGCCGATTATAAACCAATTTGATCGATTATTTTTTTGTTGAATAGGTATTATCAAAAGGGTGGTTTCATGCGAATTTGAAGAAAATATTTCACCCCCAAGGGTGGAAAATTGGGGATGAACTTTTTTATACGCAATTCTTTTAATTTTTAGTTTTTTTTTGTGTTCACGCATTTGAAGTCGGTTTTATTTTTTTCAAAAGTTATTTACGCAGTCGACATCGAATGCGTTTGACGTAAACTCACACTACGCCCCCAGACTGCTGAAATGGATTTGGATTCGTTTTGTGATGATGTGTGTAAGTTTGTTCCTTCGCGCCAAAACTACTGGACGGATTTTAAAATTAGGCTCCGTTTTATTCAATTCTGCGAGAACGAAGTAACATAAGAAAGCACTTACAAAAACCTAAAAGCGATGGAAATTAACCATATTTTAGTGGATACTGTTACTGAAATCATAGGCAGTACTCATTTCATCATTAAAATTTTAATAACTTACAATAATTTTCCATTTTCATTGTGAATATTATTATCATATTAGTAGGAAATACTTGCTTGTCCCATGATACCATTATAATACTTATTAGAATTCTGCCTCTTAGTGAATATCAGCATTATTTTTGTCTTTCGGAAATCGATCCCAAGACTAATACAGTTTCAAAAACCTAAAAGATTTTATATTCTCTTTTGAATACGGCTCATAAAGAAATGGAAGCGAGCCGAGATCCTGGGGGAGGCATCATGTGTCCGATGGAAGGCATATTTCGGCCGTTTATGCTGCCTGCGTAACGTGGCAGGCTTTGGGGATACGAAAGTATGACGTAAAAGAAGCTTTTGAAGTAGGTATACCTACTCAATTTTCTTTTTTAATGGCCTCAATTGTCCGTTACTTTTAACGGTTCGGTTTCACTGAAGACACTTGATTACCGTAAATGAAACATTTGTCCTGGCTAGCCAAAAGAGGCAGCCTAACACATAGCAAAATTAGCCAAGTACTTAGTTATGTAATATTTAGTAAACCTTACAAACCAATGTTTCAATCAACAATATTGTAAATTAACTAAACCTGCCCCCTAGACAAAACGCACTTTTTGATCGAATCGAAAATCGAATCCGTCAAAACTCCAGACAAAAAAGGGGCCTTTCGACCACTTTTCGACTGGTTTGCGATTATAATTTGCACTTTGTCTAGACCCACACACTGAGGTCTACACTGAGGTGTAAATTAAACCTGTCTTCTTAGGGTTCCGTAAAATTAAAAGGTGATTCTCGCGGGAATAGCCTGGATGCGTGCAGCACAGGACCGGTTGTTATGAAAATCTTAGGGAAGGCCCTTGTCCAGCAGTGAACGTTATATGGCTGAAACGGAACCCTCTGATGTGGGTAAAGGCTGTGGCTTCGCAATACATATTTGATAACATTATGTATGTCCGTAAACATATACATTTATTTACTAAGAAAAGTGACGTCCACTCATTTAACACGAGACATAAAAATAAACTTGCTGTTCCATCATTTAGGTTGCATAAGATAGGTAATTCATTCTTGGGGAAATGTATTACCATATTTAACAAAATACCACACAACCTTGTCGAATTGCCAATAAACAAATTTAAGATACATATAAAAAATACCCTTATGTCCAAAGGGTACTACAAGGTTCGAGACTATATTGATGACAAGGATGCGTGGTCAGTTCAGTCTGCACATATTTGATGTACTTAAATTTGACTATTCTTACCGTTAGATAATTCCTGGCAATAAGTGGTGACTGAGTTTGTTCCGGCGTTTCTTCTCAGCACTTGCCATATGTTTGTCTCGAAGCGCTGGTAGGGCCCAAAAGATAAGGAGACATGTAAAGTGCCCCATAAGGGCTACCTTTTCTTTTTTTATTATTTTCTATTGACGTTCATAAGTGCCACTTGTGGTCTAAACTGAATAAATATTTTTTTGATTTTGATTTTTGAAAGCCCGCTCTTACCAGTCCGCGTAATCACACGCTGTTTTTATGCGCATGCTACGTTGTTGACACGTCATTTGCCGACAATTTTCCGCCCGCCGCCCGCGCTTTGACGCCCCTTGAACTCCGTCGATAAATTATGGACTTTTTCATACATGAGTTACTGCCCGTAACAATCTATGGCGTGCACGATGGATGGTCTTAGAGCCTTGGGTTTGTTTTTCTTTTTGACTTTCAGCTACTGGTTTGAAAGACTTTTAACCTCTCGTATGCTTTTCAAATTTTACTTATGCATTGTTCTCTCATTTCCACATAAATTATGGCTGGTTAAAAGTCACGCCAAATAGAGTACTTAATACTTGACAACTCAAAGACTAGGTATACCGACTGATTTCTAGTCAAAAAAATATTTTTGCAGTCGTTTGAGAACTAAGAAGTTCATAATGAAGTGATATGTTAAAGAAGTTCTGCCCTGAATTTTTTAGTAAATGACAAATAGTTATTAATAAATTTTAAGCATAGCTTACTTTCGTATGTTATATCGACTGCATAAGGGATATGAATCCATGTCCTTTAACAAATATTATACTTGCCAGAATGCTCTAATAAGACTCGAACCCGCAACCACTGAGCCGTGAAATTAATGAGCCTTCAAAATTCGCAAGGAAAAGTCTACATTAATAAAATTAATACGTACTCGCACAACTCATGTCAAATCCCGAGAAATACCGGCCAAAGCCCGGATTAACTCCGCCAAGTCGTCTAATTGCATCCTCCGACGCGGGAGATGTCGGAACACCACACAACGCAATTTGGCTCAACTCGATGTACAATTGTGTTAGATGCAAGATAACTTGTTCATAACAATTTAGATATTACATTAGTTACTAATCCAATGTTGAATTAATTTTGGTTTAAGGATAATAAATATCACATTAGGTAGATCATGTCCAATAATGTCATTTCCTATCTGAACAGTAGAATGCCCGTTTTCACCATCAATCCCTAATTTTTAAGTGGCCCCTATGTAAACAAAATTCCTATTATTTGTTACCATAAGGGTACAAATTAGGGATTGATGGTGAAAGCGGGCATCAGACTATTTTCTGCCCAGACAAACTACAATACTACGAAATCGTAGTATACGAGTAGAATTTTCATAGGTATAAAATTTTTCTGTTATCCAGTGAATCTGTTGCCTACTCAATGAAAATCGCACGAATGCAAATATTAAGAAAGATTGAATATGAATATAAAGGAAATAGAAGGTTCATAGTTCTACAATATCTTCTAAGCCTCTACCAAACTTCAAAGTTGCCAGGTAATAGGAATTCCACGTCCTACCAATACCCCAATACCATCAAAATAACGTTATCGAATATCGTTACACTGTCAATATGGCGTCAAAGCTAGACGCTATATTGCCTCAAAGAGATCGCCGACCGTTAGTTGGAAGATGGCAGGGGCCGCTAAATACGTTAGCAACTCATCAGCTGGGAGGGAGACGGTAAATTCTGCTGCAAAATTAATTGATACATAGATTATTTGTATTATGTACAACGCAAAGTAAACAATATTATAAATAGTAATTTAACAAGTCAAGTTTCTTATGATTGGCTGCAGTTATAATATTTTTCAAAGTGCCAATGTTCTAAAAGATACATTTAGGCCGAGTTGCGCCACCTAACTTTAACCGGAACTATAACAATAACTTTTTCATATGGAGTTTGACAGACTTGAAGTTTGTTAAAGCTAAAGTAAGATGGTGCCACCCAGCCTTAATTTTTGCTATTCCACGACAAAAATGAAAATTAGGAAAACTTGTTGTCTCTTTTCTCTATGCTTATTTATGTAGCTATTAAATTATACCTATTTCAGATCACTAAGTATTAATGTATCTAATCTAGCACAGTTCGTAGATACGTGAAATGTCATATTTATTATGTACGCGTGGAACAGAAACTTGAAAAGTTGAAGTTAGCCATTAAATATTTATGAATCTAGCGTTAAATATCTACCGTGTGTTCCTGATGTACCTACAAAAAATATCTAACTTAACATTGTGTTAACTTTAAGTACTTAGGCTGAGTTTCATCAACTAACTTTAACCGTAACTATAGTGATAATCGATGTTTTTTGTATGGAGTTTGACAGATTTTTAACGTTTGTTAAAGTTATAGTAAGATGGTGCAATTCAGCCTTAGTTCTATAAAGTTTACAGAGGACTCTCCTAACTCGAGGTCCAAGAGCCCACTTTACTTTAGAAATCTCATTCTGTATGAAATCAGGTAACAACTTTTCTATAGCCATTATTTACCTACACCTTACCTATGTCTGTACCTATCTACAATGAATAGACAGTACATCTAATTTAACTTAAGTTTAGTTTTAGTTAACTGTAGAACTATGTACTTAGATGTAATAAATGTTATTTTGCAACAAAAATGTAGAGTTTGATGCACAAACTTGTGTTTTCTTTCCAGTTTAGCACAACAATGCCAAGTATTTTCAATTTTAAGATGAAGAGGAAGAAAAAAGTAGAAGACTTCAAGAGAGAAGAAAATATGCTCATTGATGTTAAATTGACTCTAGTAGGGAGTCCGTTTATACCGCGACTCCCTAATCGAGTCAGGTTGACTTCCTTGACGCTATCACTACAAGGAAGATTCAAGAAGAACTCGAAGAAAGAAGACTCATTAAGAAGATAACTTGATTCTTGTTAAATAAGTAAACTTGTATGCCACTTATTAAAGTAGTTATGTTAAGTTATAGCTAATTCAAGAATCTATTAATTAACTTACAGAGCTACAGCCAGCATGTTTTCGGAAATCATATCAGGTTTATTTATGAAAAAGTTCACAGTTGGCTTATTAATTTTTCAAAAATTATAAGATGTAAATTTATAGAAATGTATATCGTTACGGACTGTTATAAAATTTTGAGTCTTTAAAATCTTGAATTTGAGTTAGAATACTGAAGTTTATCCACTTAATTTAAGATAATTTAGTATGGGCTTAAAAAACATATTTGTATAATATTTAAATACGTGTGTACAGTGTACCAGTGTACAGGTATGTAAAATACGAATTGCAAGTAAAAGTGGTGTTTATTCCACAAAGCTACGATACATCTTCTTCACTGTAAATCAAATTTCCCTAAAATTGTTCCTGAAATTGCTGAATATTGCGCCGTATTTCATGGCGGCTTTCATTAGGCTTAGCCTAAACCGAAATTAAGGAGTACTGCCAAATATATCACCTACGGGGCTTACATATTAATTTGAGGAAACGAAAAAGCATAGAAAATGAATTAGAACATTCTTATTTATGTTATGTAGCTCTATAACTGTAATAAAATGTGTACTGTGCCAGAAAGGTTCTCGACTCGTTAGGGCTATTTCCCAGGGAGATATCCTGTTTTTCAGGAACTGTTTTTTGCAGGATTCCAATAGTAGTATACCTGTTTTAATATTAACATTCGTACGAACATCCCGTTTGCGGTTTCCCGCAAAGAACAGATCCGAATTTGGGATTCAAACAAACACACACTTGTGTGTTCATACGACAATTCAGTTTTGCAAGAACCTGCATTACTGGATCCCACAAAAATGGATTGTCGTGGCAAAGGGCCATTAGTTGTCGTGACAAACAATGTCAGGATTTCCAAGTTTCCAATATAATGCGTCTGTAATATTTTCCTATATCCCGTTGGGAAACCATAAACATGAACTGTATGATTTTAATTATAATTTTTCTGAGATATTACACGTCATAAAACGTGAAGTTCTGATGGCAAAAGTTTTGGGGAATATTTTCCGCTGCGCTCGCTTTTGATTGGATTAAATGGAATTATTGTCTTAATTAAAATTTCGATGTATTTTATTATTCTGCCAATTATTTCGCATTTTAATCCGCTTACGCTACGATCGTTTTAATTAGAAACGTAGCATTTTTTTCTACAAAACTACCTTAAAAATGTAAAAATCTAAAATGACCATAGTAATATTTAAAAACAGTACAAAGTAGGTTAAAAGCTACTTTGAATTTTATGCGTTACGATATCAAATAATACCTATCCGCTGTGGAAAATATCCTAGAGCAGTCGGGATAAAAAAGTGTACGTTGTATGGGTTAAAACGTTTGCTATATACCCAGCTGCCGTTTTAAATTGGATGAATAAGGGTATCTCAAAATAATAAAATATCTCATAATAAAATGTTTCAAAGCTTGGCTCGTAAGTCGCACAGCTAGGTCTAGTGCTTAAGTGGGTTCCGGAAAAATCCAATCGTCAGAGATGTTTTGTCGTCAAAGAAGGTTTTCTCAAAAAGCACGTAGATTCCTGTGTCCACAGGCGTCCCCAGCGGCACCGCCGGTCCATATTATTCGCGTTATTGCCTCAAAGCCGCGTGACGCTGTCGATCTCAAGGCTCCGGTTTCCACCTAATTTCCCAGAGGGCGCTGTGTTCGATTTCGAAAACGCGGTGTTGCCACTCAAACGCACACTGTAAACTACTATTCCCGCAAGAATCATATTTATTGGCCGTTTAATTACGAAATAGAAAAGAAATCCCGCAGCAATCTCCTTTCCTTTTAATCTCCAATTGAGTAGATGCAAGTCTGTGGCTTGGGAGGGATTTATTTTAATTTTAAAGACATTTTTTCCGCGGTGTTCCCGGGGGATCTCATTACGGTGCCGCTCCCCTAACAAGCTAAAGAAAGGCTCTGCCACGACTTTCTCTGAAGATTACGTGACGCTGCGACGCGGCCAGTTTGAAATGGAGACGTTTTGATTTTATTTGTGGGAATTTTTAATGGTGCGTTGTTAAGAGACGATTCTAAACTTGGACAATAACTCGATTTATCGTGGTGGTCTTCTCTACTTAATAGTGGCTAGACAAAGTAGTTTTTACTTTAATTAATATACCATAAACCAATGTTAATGTATCAAGGATTGCCTTGAATCAGGCATTAATTCAAACATTTTCATTTAACCTCTGAACTATGGTCTTGGAAATATCATTCCAATGCCTATTATTACAATGACCAAACTTTTTGGTTCAAACTAACACAACCTGTCTAACTTTAAATAACTACGATAACACTAACTTTAAATAACTACCCTATCATAAAGGTAGCAGGAAGGCGCTTGATGCAGACTGCTACCAACCAGTCAATATAGAAATCATTGGGGGAGGCCTATGTTCAGTAATGGACGTCCTGTATCTGAAATGATGATGCCGATTAACATTAATTGTCATTTACTTATCCCTAGAGATGGGTAAGTGCTAATAATCCGGTTAATAGCAATTGGCTAAAAACGGATTAAAAGCAGTTATTAGCCATTAATAGCCAATAATAGCCGATTTCAGATGGTAACCCTGCTATTAATGTTATACTAATGATTAAACATATCCCTTCATAGTTTACAAATTTAGCACTTGAAATTTGGAAGGGACGTAGCTTAGGTACCGTAGAGGTGCATTAAGAAAGGAATTCCCGAAATTCCCACGGGCACGGGAATTATCGGGAAAATCCTTTTGTATGAAAAATCTAAACCGCTTAAGTTAGACGCTTGAAATTTGGCATGCAGGTACCTTAGTAAACTTAAAGCTTAGTTACAAGAGGATATTGCAAAATTCCCACGGGAACGGGAGTTAGCGGGAAAAAACATTTGTATGAAAAAATCTAAACCACGTAAGATAGACGCTTGAAATTTGGCATGTAGGTACCTTAGTAAACTGAAAGCTTAGTTACAACAAGGAATTCCCGAAATTCCCACGGGCACGGGAATTATCGGGAAAATCCTTTTGTATGAAAAATCTAAACCGCTTAAGTTAGACGCTTGAAATTTGGCATGCAGGTACCTTAGTAAACTTAAAGCTTAGTTACAAGAGGATATTGCAAAATTCCCACGGGAACGGGAGTTAGCGGGAAAAAACATTTGTATGAAAAAATCTAAACCACGTAAGATAGACGCTTGAAATTTGGCATGTAGGTACCTTAGTAAACTGAAAGCTTAGTTACAACAAGGAATTCCCGAAATTCCCACGGGCACGGGAATTATCGGGAAAATCCTTTTGTATGAAAAATCTAAACCGCTTAAGTTAGACGCTTGAAATTTGGCATGCAGGTACCTTAGTAAACTTAAAGCTTAGTTACAAGAGGATATTGCAAAATTCCCACGGGAACGGGAGTTAGCGGGAAAAAACATTTGTATGAAAAAATCTAAACCACTTAAGATAGACGCTTGAAATTTGGCATGCAGGTACCTTAGTAAACTTAAAGCTTAGTTACAACGGGATAATGCAAAATTCCCACGGGAACGGGAGTTAGCGGGAAAAAACATTTGTATGAAAAAATCTAAACCACGTAAGATAGACGCTTGAAATTTGGCATGTAGGTACCTTAGTAAACTGAAAGCTTAGTTACAACAAGGAATTCCCGAAATTCCCACGGGCACGGGAATTATCGGGAAAATCCTTTTGTATGAAAAATCTAAACCGCTTAAGTTAGACGCTTGAAATTTGGCATGCAGGTACCTTAGTAAACTTAAAGCTTAGTTACAAGAGGATATTGCAAAATTCCCACGGGAACGGGTGTTAGCGGAAAAAAACATTTGTGTGAAAAAATCTAAACCGCGTAAGATAGATGTAGGGGGTAAAACGGGATCCAGCGTACGAAGTCGCGGGCGGCCGCTAGTACAGTATGAGTCTCGAAAAAGTGCACATATGAAAATAGGCGGAACTACTAAACCTATTTTTATCGACAAAAAAAGTCAAAAAATACGAGTATCTGAGTTTTTATAATTTATTGACATTTTCTGAGTATTTTATGTATTTTTTTAGTACCGCCTGTTATTAAGCACTAGCGGCCGCCCGCGATTTCGTACGCGTGGATCCCGTTTTACCCCCTTCATCTGTCTTACGCGGTTTAGATTTTTTCATACAAATGTTTTTTCCTGCTAACTCCCGTTCCCGTGGGAGTTTTGCAATATCCTGTTGTAACTAAGCTTTAAGTTTACTAAGGTACCTGCATGCCAAATTTCAAGCGTCTAACTTAAGCAGTTTAGATTTTTCATACAAAAGGATTTTCTCGCAAATTCCCGTTCCCGTGGGAATTTCGGGAATTCCTTGTTGTAACTAAGCTTTAAGTTTACTAATATACCTACATGCCAAATTTCAAATGTCTAACTTAAGCGGTTTAGATTTTTCATACAAAAGGATTTTTCCCGCTAATTCCCGTTCCCTTGGGAATTTCGGTAATTCCTTTCTTAGTGCACCTCTACGGTATTTAAGCTACGTCCCTTCCAAATTTCAAGTGCCTACGTTTAGCCGTTTAGGCTGTGCGTTGATCTGTCACTAAGTCAGTCAGTTTCTCCTTTTATGTATTTAGATTCTTTTTTAACTACAATGTCGTTTATATAAATTACATTGATGTTTTTTAATATTTTAGTTCTTTTTTGTTTCTTTGAGTAATATTTGATTTAAATATTGATTTGATTTTAAAGGTGGAAGAAAAAACGTAAGAAACTATTAATAGCAGGGTTACTAGCCAATGGATGGCTAATAATGGCTATTAATAGATAATAATCAGTTATTATCCAAACTAGCTGGCTACAAACCCATCTCTACTTATCCCAAAATGAATATCATTTACCTACCTACATAATAGGTATTCAATACATATTCTGAACCGCGCACTCTTTCTGTTCCAGTACAAAATCCCTAAGAAGGAAGAAGTGGTTGAGCAGCAGCCCATGGAGCCCGACAACCCGCTCATGAGGAAGAAGAAGACGCCCGAGGAGTTGGCCGCGGAGGCAGAGTTAGAAGACCAGGACGAGTTCACTAGTGAGTTTCATAGCAATAGTAAATTGTATATTAAACTCCCCCTCAAGATTGAAATAGAAATAGAAAAATCTCTATTGACGCACTATAATGAGAGTTTTCGCGATTGAAAAATCCGCCAGATGGCAATACGTAGACGCGAGGTCCAAATGCTGCATGATTGGTGGATTTTGACATATCTGTCAATGTCATTATGGTTCGATGGCAATAAATTCATTTTTTTTAACAATGGGTACAGGACATAAAGAATCGTTACTAGGTATGTAATACTGTATCCATACATGCAACGGTTTAGCGTTTATCGTGACATGCTCGAAAGGGCATGTCAAGAAGCTGGTCTTCCGCCAAAGATTGGAGTAATAAACTAATACATTGGACTATTAGACAAAAGCAAAGTAACCAACTGGCTAGACCAATGATTTTGAGAATATTAGTAGCAGTGGGTAGGTTAAAAAGCGATAAGGTAGAGACTGCTCTATGACAGATGATGATGCCGATGACAATGATGACGAATGTAAACAATTGGGTAGTCAAAGAAGAGTTACATAGATTCTGTAAAGAATTGCGTAACGTAAAGAAGGGGATATAAAATTGGACCACTACTATACTCCCGTTTTCCTTCGTGCATTGGTTTGCATAGCAAAAGCCTGACCCTATTAGCACTCAAAGAGAATAAAGTTTTTTTATTCTTTTTCCACGTCTACTTGACGCTTACTTATTACGTTTTTGCAATCTTATTTATATGTGCAAAACCTTTTGCTCAATTTCTAATAAACTATTTTACTTGTAACTTCAAGACATTTTCTGCTTACTAAAGTGTACCTTACCTCTTTCCAGAATTGAAAAACACCATCGAAACGCAAGTGAATGAACTGAAGTCGCAGATCGAGAGCAAGTGCGTGATGCAGTGAGCGCCGCGGCGCCCCCCTTACTTAATACATGATGTAGCTGCTAAGTCATTGTTACGACGTTTCACCGACCCGACATCACCCCACCCACCCCCAAACCCAATCATTTGGTTCGGGTACCGTCAAAATCGCGCTCAATATCGTACGAGAGATTCGAATTCTAAATTTTTTCGGAATGTAGTTGGCTAGTGCGCGTTGGTGCTTGATAATGAGCAATAATATTTTTATACATTCATAAAAATTTTTGGAGAGCCCCGACAAGTCACGCTGAAGCGATCTGGGTCAAAAAGTCACCGAGCGAGCGACACCGACCGACACTTGTGAAACGATCCACTTTTATATGTTGATGCTTGTGATATATTGTTATTTAAGTGTAATGAGGAAATAATATAAATACAACTAGATGAACGGTGTAATATTAATAAAGAAGGAAATGTAAAATTAAGGCAATTCGTAGCACGCGTGTAGGTTCAACTCGACTTCTTAAGCTCTCTCATCTATTCTCATCTTCGGGACGAATTCAAAGTTACATTGAAATAACAATGTATTCTGTATTTGTTTTCATCCAAATTCCACTCGGCTTGATGTCTGTCTTCGGTCTGTGGCTTGTGCTCTTCGCTTTCTCTCTTCGGAACTTCCACTTTTGCCTCGAAATCTTTTGCATGCGTGCTTATGCAGTGTAAATCGATATTGTGTCAGTGTATTTTGTTTAGGTGTACATACCTGTAATCGACCTAGCCTTTAATACAACATCGAACATAAAATAGGTGACATTATTGTTACGAGCAAATCTGGGCGGACCTCCGCCCGCGGGACGAGACCGCCGCAGATTTGACACGTTTTGTTCTTGCATGTCTAATATTAAGATCAATGTTCGTTTAGACGTAATGTAAAGATGTAGATACACTAACACTTCGTGTTGTTTTACCGTCGGCCGGCGGGATCGTCGGCTTTAATCTAAACGTTTATGGATGTTTTACGCTTAGGTATAAAGTTATCACACGTGCGAGCAAATTCTTCGAGCGATAGGCCTCAGGTATGTCCACGCAGATCCGTGGGAAAGAGAAGACAACACCTAAGTAGCGCGAGACGTCCTACGGGACCAGTCAGTTGGCTCAGAGCTGGTTGTTCGGACGATTGACTCCACTTAAGCTGCAAATGCAAAAGATTTGTTATCGTCAAAAGCTGTGATATATAAATAAATTAAATAACGCTGTGCGCCTGACGCGGCCCGACCGCTCGCGCCCTTGCATTCATTAGCTACTACGACTTCTTCTTCGAATCTATCACTAATGTCTCATACCGACACCACTTCTTCAATAATCACACTTCTTCTCGTAGACTTCAATCTTGAACCAACTTTGCATCGATCAGCACATCATGTATTTTCACTTTTAGTTGTAAGGTTATGTTAATCTTCACGTTTATTTACGTACGGCAAATGCTTATTATAATTAACGTTAAGTTTAGAGTTACAACTATTGCGCGTTATGTTCACTGAACTTTCAGGTCAATTATACCTACCCTCACTTTATTGCATTCAAATCAGATCGTATAAAACTATTCAATATACACACACATGTAAATACGACAAATACAACAATAATTTCTGATTGTTTACTGAAAATGCTACTATTTTTCTGATATATAAGATTCATATTTTCTCGCACTCTATTGCACATTGATGTATATTTTCATAGCTTCTTTAGGACCTTATTTTGAGCACGCATAGCTGTCATAGTCTACAATATCTATATCTATACTTAAATATATCTAAATAATACTATAGATGGGCATCTGAAATGGAATATAAGCCATTGCCCCGTCCACCGCATCATCTTTTCATTCTAGTATTTGTAAGGTATAACTTAAAATTTCAGCGTAATTGTGGTTAGCCTAGGTTTATCATGTATTACAAAAAAAAACATAGTTCTATGTATGTGCATGGCAATTTCTAGCTAAACGGTTGTTCGTAGATATTTGAAATAAACAATAATAGGCGTAAGTCAACCAGACCTATCGATTTTGTATGATTTGACACGACCAATATTCCATGATCCTTCTCTCCTTCCCTTTACCTCGATGTGTTAGCTTCTATCGGATACTCCTGTAGACCCTTTCCCTTATCTTCTTCGTCTATCTTCGATCTAACTAGTAGTTGACCTTAGTCTGTGCTCTTCGTTGTTGACTCTCATTTAAGTAGAAATAGTTGTTTAGAAAATTATTTTGGTACGTAGCCGAGTCTAGTTGCAACTTGGGATGACTCCGCTGTTTGTCACTAATTTAAAACGAACGATTACTTGCGGTTCAAAATGGTGTAACATTTGCATGTGTTTGAGGATTGCGTTTGGTGTAAGTGTCAAGCTCTTGCGCAGTGTGTATCGTTCTCTTACCGTTTCTTTTGAGTACGAGACCTGGCGGACCTTGCTTCTTAAAGCTACTATCTACGTGTTTGTAACCTGTATGTTAAGCTTTCAATGTTCGGTGTATAGTAAATATGTAATTAGTGATAAAGTTGCTTAAGTGCGCAATATATAAAAGGAATTTGGGTGATATCAAATGGTTGTTGATTTAACTGATACGAACGTGTTTAAGTTTTCAGAACTCCGGCAAACGGAGCAACATCAAGCGTTATGACAAACGAGTCAATACCTCCTGACATGACACTATCACTGATACCACCACCAACCACCCGATACACATCGATCTACCCACGTCTGTCTATAGTTTGTAAAATATATTTCCGCACCCAAACATTGATTTCCCCTTAAAGTAATATTATAATGAATTTATAAAGAGGTTTATACAAGGTAGATGTGTAGCTTAGACATAATTGTACGTTAATCAGAGTGTAATTCATTTTTATTAATCACCCGTAGAATATTTTTAAGGGAATCTAAAACTGACCAATTTTAGATTTTTTCCTCGACAAAATTAACTCAGTTGATCTTATGACTTTCATACTCAGGGTAAATATATATACTGACTATTATTGTTGTCTATTTATATATCTTTGTTCGGTTAGATTGTTTAGGCGGCCGTTTGACTTTTTGGCCTTTAATGGCTTTCTAAATCCTCTTCAAAAGTGATAGTGACCTTTTTCTTGAATTTAACCTTGTTCCTCTTTCTCTAAAATAGGGGGTTTGAAATTTTCACTGTTATTCTTAATCCTTAGAGGAGTTATGAAATGGTAGACTTATACATTTTGAAACCTTGTTAAACAATTTATTATAAATTAGCCTATTGATAGTTGCACTAGATCTAACGTTAGGGACTGACGTCTTGATTGTTGGGGATGTCATATTTGAACAAGTCAACACCTACTTTCTAGAAGATCTATAAAAGACTTTGAAGTTTACGAAAGAAAGTAATAGATATGACAACTCCATACATTTTGCTGCTGGGAAGTGTCGATTAGTCACTCGACTGAAATAATAGAAGAACATCAATAAATTCACAGCTTGATCTTTTAAGATAATGTCTAACAAAAGATACTCTACTTGGATGATATCATTACATCTTATGAAGACAAACAAGAACATAATATTTCGGCTGAATACCTAATCGATGCAAAAACAACTTATTCTGACGTCTATGTAATCGAATTCGAGTAATAGTCACAGAATAAGCGAAACGGGTGATTTAAATAACGTAAAACAAATAGAGACAACGACACTTCGTACACACTGACACAAGAGCTTCAAACACTGAGCCAGATATTCATGATTTGGTCTCCGGCAGTGTGGCGGCTCCCATAGAGAACTGATTCTTAAGTGCCACACTTTGCTGTTAAAATGCGCTTCAGGTTTATTTTACAAAAATACAAGGACGCAGTCACACTGCCGGGGAGTTTTGATGTTTTACTATTCGTTAAGATGCAGTAGGAGACATCGGTTTGACTCAACTCTTTTGAGCTTCAGTCCAGACCGAACTCTTCAACTGTTCACGTTGTTTGTTTATAATTGGCTAACATTACACTTTTAGCGCGTTAGCTTTTAATATTAGTGACAATCTAGTGCTAAAATTGCAAGTTTACCGAAATTTAAATATTTAAAAAAAGTGTAAGAACAAATTTGAAAATCGGAATTACCATTGTACTGTATATGAACGTGGTTCATACGTATGTTGTATTGTTATTATAAAGAAAAAGGTTAGTAGTTTATCCACGATAACATTAAACTTAGAATTATGAATGAAAAACGAAAAAAAGAGGTTATTGTTGAAAATGTTTTTAGGTAATTAAAATCGGATTGAGCTTTTGTGGAACCTTGTTGTTATCAAGATAAGTTAGGGTTTGTTTCGCTGCCACGCGAGTGGCGTCACGTAGTATAGGTGCTTGCTACCCTATGTTCGCCCTAACGTTGCGATGCATTGTTACCTTTATTTACGAGGTCCCTATTAGTTATGTATAAAGTTTAGAGGTAGCCATTTTCATATCAACTACACGGCGAGTGTGAAAATGGTTTATCTACCATGTTGTTAAATAATAAATAAACTACATTGTACCACCATTGCTGTGTTTTATTTTATAAAAAAAATTTATAAAAACCTTATTTAAATTTACCCTTATCCTAAAAATAGAATATACCTTAAAATGGAACCATCAACAAAGACAATGATTGATATAGCAGTTACAACACTACCACTACTGATAATTTAGGAATTATTCAAAAAGTTACTGCCTAAAGTCGGTTACCAAGCAGATAGAATTTCGTCCAATGACCCCAAGCTACCCATCCTTGTCGCTCGCGCGTAATTATATTTCTGTCGCGGCTGTGCGACGGGCGGCCGCAGTGAATGTGCTCAGCGACCGGACTTTAGTAAGCAAAACTCTTTCAAATAATAAAACAATAAAAGTACCTTTAATATTGAAGATCTTGTCCATCTATTCGAAGAAGTCGAATGCTTCCCAGAATCTGTTCAAGTTCGTGTTTAACTCCGTGATAGCAGAAAACAATTTCCCGAACGCTTCCTTCAGAATACCATGGTTAGGTTTTTCACTAAATTTGATGCTGGCACTATCTTCTGATATTTCTGTTTTCACTACTAACTTGTCCTGTTCTGCTTTTGGATCGGAATCATCCTCTTTTCCTGTATCTTGAGACTTTTCTGAGATGTCCTCCGTCATTTTCTTAAGTTGACTTTGGATACTATGAAGCACTTTCCACAATTTTCTGGTTTCTTTATCCTTGATATCAATTTCATTATCTTTTACTACTTCTTGACTGTAAACGTCTTCATATTTATCGCTTACACTTCTTCTAGATCTTGATAGTTTACGTTTTTGCGGTTCCAATCCGTTTTCCGTGTTTTTATAATTTTTGCTACCAATTCTGCTTCTATGCAGCATTAAACCATGTCCAATTTTATTGATGAATTTAGTTCCATTTCTTCTGATCTTTAGCAAATTATCAATCAAATTCAAAACAGGTCTCCGTTCTTCATCATTCAGTTTGAATTGCTGTCTTGTTTTCAGCAATTGTCTCTTCAATTTCGTTGTCGTCTGGTTGTCTTCATAAGCTTGTCGCTTAGTTTTTGAAACAGATTTGCTTTTGAAAATGTTGTGTACTTCTTTCAAATAGTCATTCAAATCATCGACTCTGTCATTCCATTCTTTATTGTCAGATCTCATTTCATCAATGTCGTCCAGATTTTCATCTTCTGGTGAACGTTTTCTCCTAGTGTTTTTAGAATCTGTATCTTTCTCTACATCTTTATTGACATCTACTTCAACCGAAACTGCTTCAACCAGTTTTCCTGCGCCATCTTGGAAGTCCCTACAAGCCTCTATCTTAGTGTTGGCTAAAACCCAAAAGCCGATAGATTTTGCCGGTAAGTTGATGAGTAGAGTCTTATATGGACGCACTCGCTTCACCACTGGACGAATGTCGCCCTCTTGAGACATAATTCGGCCGTTCACAATGATGTTCCTGAGGACAACATAGTAAAATATTATCAAAAAGTTTTGACACATGGGAAAGATTTTTATTTTAGTAGTAGTAGTATCTTTTACATTTTATATTTTAGAAAACAACAGAAAGAAATAATTGAATCAGAAAGATCATTTCATCATTGTTAAACTTAAAACTATTTTATAGGTCGCTCAAACATAGTTGAGGCGAACACGTACTCGCACTAATATAATGTTGGAGTACAGAATACAAACAGCCCAAACACAATCACCTCCCTCACTCACCCGCACTCATTTATTCTGGCTCACCCCTGCCTGAGCCAGTTTTAAAGCCAGTCTCCAAACAGGGTAACAGCTCCCAGCACTGGCCATCGGTTCATGTTCACTCCATTCAGAAAGAGTAATAGCTCCAGGGATAGTGTGCAAGCATAGCTCGTGCCATTTAAAAAATATTAACTATCCTCATCCTACCTAGCTCAATATACAGGGTGGAATTTTGTAATGCCACCTGGAGGGAAAGTACTCTTAATATTGTAGATAGAAAAATTTTCTCAAAGAAAACATTCCTTTATCTTTGAAAATAAATAGAACTGCATTCAAAAATTTCCAAGAATTTGCTTGCCACACCCGGGAATCGAACTAACTGAAATCTGTTAAAAATTACACCCTGTATTTTTATTGCATCGATCGTTAGGGTCAAGTATAAGGATGAAATCTCTCTAACAAACTTGATAAATCAAATTAAAGGAAATCCATAAAATCTTAAATTATTTATTAATGTATCTACAGAAAATTGTATGGTATGGGTAGTGAATTTTCGAAAATCTATTAATGCAGTTGTCTTTCTTTTCAAAAATAAGGGAATGTTTTCTTTCAGTAAAATTTTCTATCTGCAGTACTAAGAGTACTTTTCCTCCAGGTGGCATTACAAAATTCCACCCTGTATATAAACTGCAGGATATTCACGCCGTCTTCCCGTTGAGACACCTTCAGTGAAAGCCTTGCTGCTTCTTCATTTATGTTGACTTCCTAAAGGGTAACAACTTTCGTAGTATCTTAATATTAAAAACTGAAGAATTTATGTCCCCGCTGTCCATCAGTTTGAAAGGCTGCTAAAAGATGAAACCACTCGCTCAACAAAAAACCTTAACTCACCCTTCCTCATCCTGGCTCAATATAAACTGCAGTATATCCCCGCCGTCCTCCCGTTGCGATAGCTTCAACGACAGCCTGGCTGGTTCCTCATCCATATTCACTCCATACAAGCCCCCGGCACCGGCTGCCTTCGCAGAGCAGTGCAGTGCGCGAACAGAAGCGCCTAGCCTGTGATAACTCCAGCTCTAGACTTCAACATACAACCTTAACTCACCCATCCTCATCCATCCTCCCGTTGGGACAGCTTCAGCGACAGTTTGGCCGATTCTTCTTACATATTCACTCCATATTCTGTAGAGTAACTGAAGCTCTTGAGACAAGCCATCGGCGCAGAGCAATGCTGTGTACTTTAACAAAAAACTCACCCATCCTCATCCTGGCTCAGTATAAACTGCAGGATATCCCCGCCGTCCTCCTGTTGCGATAGCTTCAGTGACAGCCTGGCCGGTTCTTCATCCATGTTCACTCCATACAGGGTAACAGCCCCCGGCACCGGCTGCCTTCGTAGAGCAGTGCAGTGCGCGAATAGAAGTGCCTTGGATGACTTCTGCTCAAGTCTTTGAAAAATAACTCACCCGTCCTCATCCTGGCTCAGTATAAACTGCAGGATGTCCCCGCCGTCCTCCCGTTGAGACACCTTCAGTGAAAGCCTTGCTGTTGCTTCATTCATGTTGACTTCCTAAAGGGTAACAACTTTCGTAGTAGCTTAATATTAAAAACTGAAGAATGTCTATGTCCCCGCTGTCCATCAGTTTGAAAGGCTGCTAAAAGATTAAACCACTCGCTCAACAAAAAACCTTAACTCACCCTTCCTCATCCTGGCTCAGTATAAACTGCAGGATATCCCCGCCGTCCTCCCGTTGAGACAGCTTCAACGACAGCCTGGCCGGTTCTTCATCCATGTTCACTCCATACAGGGTAACTGCTCCCGGCACCGGCTGCCTTCGCAGAGCAGTGCAGTGCGCGAATAGAAGCGCCTGGGATGACTCCAGTTCAACTGAGAGAACCCGCTCGCCGACTAGGTTTTTGTAGAGGAGAGCCATGTAGAAGCTCTGGAATAAATAAATAAAACATTTTTGAAAACGAGCTTTATTTAAGTGCTCTAAATGAAATACAAGTGACAATAGTTCAATGGTGTCGTCGATGTCAAATCCTACTGCAAATGCGATGAATGCGGCTTCGAACCCTGCCGCACCGCTTAACTATTGTGATGAACCCACTCGCAACACAAGCATCTTGCTTACTACGAAGAGTTAAAAAAATACTTGTCAGTCAGTGACAGTATCTGGAGTGACTTAAGTAGGTTCATGGGGTCAGATGTAGGGATGCGTTCTAGTTATACTGTGACGTGGTCTCCTAAGTCAAAGACGAGCGCCAGCTCCGCCGACTGCTCCTTGGTTATCTACAGGGGAGTGGTTCTAGCGTGGATCAGCTTTAGAATCTTGAAAGCTAAATTATCTACAGACCAAACACTCACCAAAGTCGGTCTATACAGCTCCTCCTCGCTCAGCTCCCTATAGTGTACGGCGAACCCGTTCCTAGCTGAGTACCCGCGGCCGGCCATCTAGTCGGCGGCGCGTTGCAGCTCCGCCGAGCCCTGCGGCTTCTCTGTGAGCCAGAGGGGAGTGCTGCTAGCATGGAGTAACTTGAGGAGCCTCAAGCGGTCAAATGTAGAGAACTAGAGAGACGTTCCATCACTTCCAGCTACTGTGACGAAGGTGACGCAATGAGCGTGATCAAATCAATGGGATCCCGTCCTTAACCTATTTAGGTACGTGCCAGAATCTGGCGCAACGTGGCGATGTCCTAAGTCAACGACGAGGATGACACTACACAACGTGTTCTTATCCTGCATACCCTGTGACTGCTCTGGGATCTGAAGGAGAGTGGGCTTAGCGTGAAGCAGCTTTCCGACGGACTATCTTCAAGGAATAGATTAGGAACACTCACCAAAGTAGGTCTATACAGCTCCTCCTCGCTCAGCTCCCTATAGTGTACGGCGAACCCGTTCCTGGCCGAGTACCCGAGACCGGCCATCCAGTCGGCGGCGCGCTGCAGCTCCGCCGAGCCCTGAGGCTTCTCTGTGAGCCAGAGCGGAGTGCTGCTAGCATGGAGTAACTGGAGGAGCCTCATGCAGTCATATGTAGAGAGCTAGTTTAGAGCCGTTCCAGCACTTCCAACTCTACTATGACGAATAGACAAGACGAGACTTGCGTGCCAGTATCTGGGACAACGTGACGGTGTCCTAAGTCAGCGACGAGAGTGAAACGATGCAACATGCAGCTTTCCTGCAGACTTTGGGACTACTTTATAATCTTCAGGAGAGTAGTTCGCGGTCAAAATAATGGCATCCTTTCCTTGCGGCCTAAGTAACTACGTGCCAGTATCTGGCGCAACGTGACAGTGTCCTAAGTCAGCGACGTGACTCGATGCACTGCTGTTCTTGTAAACTCTTGGACAGTGCTGGTGAGAAAAACCCCATGCGGTTGGATGGGGAAAGGCGCTCCAGCTATAAGGTGAGAACTCTTAAGACAAACTTATCTACACTCACCAAGGTAGGTCTATACAGCTCCTCCTCGCTCAGCTCCCTATAGTGTACGGCGAACCCGTTCCTGGCCGAGTACCCGAGGCCGGCCATCCAGTCGGCGGCTCGCGGCAGCTCCGCCGAGCCCTGAGGCTTCTCTGTGAGCCAGAGCTGAGTACTGCTAGCATGGAGTAACTTGAGGAGCCTCAAGCGGTCTAATGTAGAGAAAATAGAGAGGCGTTCGAGCACTTCCAGCTTTATTGCAACGAGGGTAACGCGACTAGCGTGATCAAATGAATGCAGCCTACTTACATGCCAGTATCTGGCGCAACATGATGGTGTCCTAAGTCAGCGACGATGGTGACACGACGAAAACTACTGCAGACCATGGGACTGCTCCTTGCTAATCTACAGGAGAGTGACTCTGGCTTGAAGCAGATTTAGAAGCTCCATGCGGTCAGATAATAGTTCTTCAACAAAGCTAAGTACAGACCAAGAACATTAAGGTGATCCTATAACGTTCCTCGTCGCTCCGTGGAGCAGTTTTAGTAGTCCTCTGCAGTCAGATGGAGAGAGACATCCCAACTTTTCTGCGATGTGAGAGTGTTCTTCAAAGCATCTGCAACCAACAGCACTTACCAAAGTAGGTCTATAGAGCTCCTCCTCGCTCAGCTCCCTATAGTGTACGGCGAACCCGTTCCTAGCTGAGTACCCGAGGCCGGCCATCCAGTCAGCGGCTCGCGGTAGCTCCGCCGAGCCCTGAGGCTTCTCTGTGAGCCAGAGCGGAGTGCTGCTGGCGTGGAGGAGCTTGAGGAGCCTCATGCAGTCATATGTAGAGAGCTAGTTTAGAGCCGTTCCAGCACTTCCAACTCTACTATGACGAATAGACAAGACGAGACTTACGTGCCAGTATCTGGGACAACGTGACGGTGTCCTAAGTCAGCGACGAGGGTGAAACGATGCAACATGCAGCTTTCCTGCAGACTTTGGGACTACTTTGTAATCTTCAGGGGAGTAGTTCGCGGTCAAAACAATGGCATCCTTTGCTTGCGGCCTAAGTAACTACGTGCTAGTATCTGGCGCAACGTGGCGGTGTCCTAAGTCAGCAACGTGACTCTACGCACTGCAGTTCCTGTAAACTCTGGGACAGTCCTGGCAAGGAGCAGCTTTAGAATGTCTGATGGGGAAAGACGCTCCAGCTATAAGGTGAGCGTTCTTAAGACAAACTTATCTACACTCACCAAAGTCGGTCTATACAGCTCCTCCTCGCTCAGCTCCCTATAGTGTACGGCGAACCCGTTCCTAGCTGAGTACCCGAGGCCGGCCATCCAGTCGGCGGCGCGTTGCAGCTCCGCCGAGCCCTGCGGCTTCTCTGTGAGCCAGAGCGGAGTGCTGCTAGCATGGAGTAACTTGAGGAGCCTCAAGCGGTCTAATGTAGAGAAAATAGAGAGGCGTTCGAGCACTTCCAGCTTTATTGTAACGAGGGTAACGCGACTAGCGTGATCAAATGAATGCAGCCTACTTACATGCCAGTATCTGGCGCAACATGATGGTGTCCTAAGTCAGCGACGATGGTGACACGACGAAAATTACTGCTTTCCTGCAGACCATGGGACTGCTCCCTAGTAATCTACAGGAGAGTGACTCTGGCGTGAAGCAGATTTAGAAGCTCCATGCGGTCAGATAAGAGTTCTTCAACAAAGCCAACTAGGTACAGACCAATAACACTAAAGGTGAGCCTTTGTTCGTCGCTCCGTGGAGCAGTTTTAGTAGTCCTCTGCAGTCAGATGGAGAGAGACATCCCAACTTTTCTGCGATGTGAGAGTGTTCTTCAAAGCATCTGCAACCAACAGCACTTACCAAGGTAGGTCTATACAGCTCCTCCTCGCTCAGCTCCCTATAGTGTACGGCGAACCCGTTCCTAGCTGAGTACCCGAGGCCGGCCAACCAGTCGGCGGCTCGAGGCAGCTCCGCCGAGCCCTGAGGCTTCTCTGTGAGCCAGAGCGGAGTGCTGCTAGCGTGGAGTAACTTGAGAAGCCTCAAGCGGTCGGATGGGGAGAGGCGCTCTAGTTCGTGGGATGACGAGTTTCTGGAATAAATTCAATAGGCATAATGACACATCTTAGGATTAAACACTTCAAAATTTTATCATATCTGTGGGCTTAGTGTGACTTTACATCAAACGTCTTCACTAGTGATATTGTAGAGCTAGTACTGCCAACTTATTATTATTCTGTGGTACTAATAGATTATACCTATACAGCGACCCTAGCGGATACTTTCAAGAACTAAAATCTTCATAAATTAATTATTTTCATCATCATCATCATCATTTCAGCCACAGGACGTCCACTGCTGAACATAGGCCTCCGCCAATGACTTCCACATCGCACGGTTGGTAGCGGCCTGCATCCAGCGCCTTCCTGCTACCTTTATCAGATTATTTTAAACCTCTCAATTTACCAGAGGCAAAAAGAGGTAAAAGGATTTGGCATTTATTATGTTTGCATAAATGTCTACCCATAGCTGGGCATTAACTCGTTAATCCGTTAATCGTTAATTAACGAAGTTAACATTTCTATTAACGGATTAACTTTTAAGTTAACTTTAAAAAATGTTAACGGACTCGTTAACTTCCGTTAAATTATCCTAAGTCCGTTAATCGTTAATCCAGTACCTACTATTTACCAAAAGCACGCTGAAAAACGCATTCTGTCAAGTACGTTCGGGCTTTCAGAACTTCCAGAACCCAAAACAACAGTTTTTGTAACCAGATCACTAACGGCACTTGTTAGTATGTGCAGGCCTGTTCATCTCCGCGAGTTTACATCGAAAACAAAACACGCACGATGGCCCACCTACAGGATACTATTCGACAAGGCCTCACATATGAGCGAACATTGACTCACGCACGCGTATTCTTGTGTATGATGGAAGAAAATAAAGAAAATGGTGTACAAACACTGTGCAGTATTTAACTGCCTAAATAATAATAAAAACACAGAATGTACTTTTTTAAGTTGCCTCAAGACACTGAGGTAAATAAGTAGTTAATATTATTCACGATAATTCATGCTAAATCATGTATTTCCTCCGCCATTTTCCGCAGTTTGGCACCTCACGTCACACCATTTTACCGAAGTTAGCCCTATAGCTTCGGCGCAGTGCCGATCACTGACGTTTGTCAACAAAATGGTGCTTGACTCTTGAGACAGGCTAAATTACACCATATTGTTAATGACATTGAGCATACATATTTTTATACCTTCGCGAAGTAAAACTTCTGTACGTAGTACTTATTATTATTCTGTGGTATGTGTGACTGTGGGACAACTCTTGCAACTGAATTTAAGACCAGTTTTCCTCCAACCGATTAAGCTGAAATTTGGTATACATGTAAGTACGATGACTATGCAATGTTATGGTACCATTGAGCTGGTCTGATGATGGAGTCATGAGGTGGCCATAGGAACTTCTAAATGAAACGGCGGCATTGCATCGAATTTGGGTTCTTTGGATTTGTCTTTTCGAGCACTTCAATACTAGATGATGTCCAGGGTCCTGATGATGGATTTAGGAGGTGGCCATAGGAATTCCTAAACGAAACGGTGGAAACTTATCGAGTTTGGGTTTGCTGGATTTGTCTTTTCGAGCACTTATTGTAATTGATTACAACCAACGAGCCTTGGTTCAAACCAAGGCTCTGAAATTGAGATACTACTAAAAAGTGTAAAATAAAATTATAATAATTAAAAAACTTTTTTAAAAACAAGCTTTTATTTAAGAAATGCAGTTGTACTAAAACGAAAAAAATAATTGTACTTATTCAAGGTTCAAATAATTTCGAAAGTTTGTAGCGCAAACAAAAAAAATTGGCCAAGTGCGTGCGTGTCGTGCCACGCGCAGTGTAGGGTTCCGTAGTGGTCCGTCGCTACCACAGTATATTTCAGAAGCAAGCAACTCATTACATTCAAAGTCACTTTTCATATTTTTTTCTAAGGAATTTTCACTAGTTAAGAAATTTTGTAATACATGAGTTAAATGACTATTACTCTCAAACTAATTGATGTATCTTAACCGCTATAGTTTTCCTTGAAAGTTCATGAATAGCAGTATTATCACGAATTTTTCGAGATTTTTCAAGCCAACAGTTTAGTTTTTAGAGGGGGGGGACGCCCTACTCGAACAAAAATTGGCACTTTAAACTTTAATAATTTGCAAACAGATCCCTAAATGGAAAAATGTCTTAGGAAACCCTAAGCCATTTTTTAAGACCTATCCAACGATACCCCACACGATGGGGTCGAAGATGGAAAAAAAATCCCCACTTTACGTGTAGGGGAGCTATCCTAAAAAAATTTTTTTATTTTCAATATATTATTCTACCGTTTTGTCGGCGTGATTAATATACATGTACAAAATTACAGCTCCCTAGTGCTAATAGTTTCCAAGCAAAACCTCGGACAGACAGACAGACAGATATTATCGAAACTATAAGGGTTCCTTGTCAGGACTACGGAACCCTGAAAAAGAGGAATAAATTCCATGCACGATACAAGCTTTCGAAATTATTTGAACCTTGCATACAATTATTTTTTTCGTTTTATTATCATGTGTTAACGGATTAACGATTAACGTTAACTTGCGTTAAATCCTGTGAAATGTAACGTTTTAACGTTTAACGAAGTTAATTTTTTTATTAACGGTTTAACGATTAACGAAGTTAACTATTTGATTAACGGTGCCCAGCTATGTGTCTACCATTCTATTTCGAAACAATTCCCTATCTTTTCTTACGACATCCATGGGAAAAGTGGGGGTGTCCTATTGTACTATGTTATACTTGAATAATATGAGAAAACCAACACAGTTTTATTACTAGTACGGAGGGTAGTTGTCCTTCTCGCCTCGCCTACCAGTATACGATTGTGTTTGGAAATACCTAATAAAGATAACCCCCAAAATTTCGTCCTCTATTTCACCCCTTCTATTCCCATATCAAAAACCCTTGACACACATAAAGGTAACAGATATTTTACTTTCGTTTTTATCACACTTCACACTAATATTATAAAGGCAAAAGTTTGTGAATATTAATGTGTTTGTTACTTCTTCACACAAAAACTACTGAACGGATTTTGATGAAACTTTACAATATTCTTGCTTATAACTCAGAATAACATAGCTTAATTTACGAGTATAACGATCTGTGACAAACTGAATTCCTCGCGGGTGAAGCTGCGGGCAAAAGCTAGTAATAATATAGATTCTCTCACCCATTAAGCAGTACAGCATCACAAGAATCGAGCGCAAGAGTGACGTAATCCTTGAAATCACTTCTGGAGCCCGGGCGCAGGCAGCCCGTGACGTCAGCGCCGCTCACGCGCCAGCCGCGCGCTGGGAAGGTTTCCAACACTACCCGCAGTGTTTCCAAGTCGTTGAGGTAGTCGTCTATGCTCTGGTTGGAGCATTCTGTGGTTAAAAATGAATAAATGTTATTTTGAGAAACACAGTCACCCGTTCACCCTTTCAATGGGTGTCATACTTGCTATCGAACGTTGAAGTATCTATTGTCTAGATATCGACAACTATGCATCAACGGGTCGCTACATCTACGGTACTCCATATTAAAAGTCATGAAATCAACGGGTCGCTACATCTACGGTACTCCATATTAAAAGTCATGAAATCAATCGGTTGTTTAATCAGTGTCATGACATCAAAAGTCGCGGTGGGTAAATAACGAACTTCTCAGGGTGGGTAAGTAATATTTTCCTACCAAATTTTGTACTAAAAGGTAAAGTAACTATTAAGAAAAAACATTTTTTTAATCATACATAATTGTGTATTTAAATAATGAAATAAAGTAATTATTACATGTTTAAAGTAAAGTTAAAGTTAAAGTATCTTATTGTGTATAATACGTACTACAAAAAAGAATTGCTTGCTATTCCTCACATCACACCCATGCACACATACCTCACATTTACATACATACACACCACACCCATGTACACTTACCTCACATTTACAAACATATTTTATACTCGCATCACACCCATACTCACATACTAACATTTACATACATACACATCACACCCATGCACACTTACCTCAATTATAACCTTGTGTACTTAACAATGTTATTACCTACTACTAGCAAATCTATCACGTAAATCTAAACTAATTTGTAACTAAGGTGGAAGAGCGAGGTACTCCCAACACAAGTATCTTACGATTACTTTCTGGGAGACCCCGGTAACTTTATTGTAAATGATTTACAGAAATAAACAATTTTTATTTTATTATTTTATTATTCCTTTCAGAAATTGAAAAACATCCATACTATCGTCACGCCGTTCAAGAAACCGCGAGATTGCTTCTTGATGCATCCTCTTTTTCTTTCTAGGTGGAGTAGCTGGTACCCCGCTTTCCATTCTGCCAATTGTTAAGTTGGTGGCTGCTTGTTATTTTTTAGCTCACCAATTGTGGCATAAAGACCCATTTTTTTATTATCCATTAAGGAGTTCCAGCGCCTGTGCCACGCTCCAATTTTATTTTGAGTCCTCGGCAAATTACTGTTGTTATGGTGCACTGACCACAATTCTGGAGGAAATACTGGGACTGTTCTACGTATAGTTAGTTTTGAGTCGAAAGGTATATTCAATTTTATCAATATCAAAATATTCAATTTTAATGATAAAATAATTATTATTTACTACCACCTATTGAACTTGCATTCTTATTTAAAATTATTCATGGAAAACATTGGTTTTAGGCTTTACTTGCTAACATTATCAAGTAATGAGTGCCATTACTGTGGCAGTACTAAATGTATGGAAGCTAGTAACATTGAAATTTCGGATATTATCCAGTCTGTAACCTATTACTAATATCGTTTCCACCCTGTATAGGTACTTAATATTTGAAATGTATTACTAATTATTGCTATAAGAATTTTGACCGAATAAAACTTTCAATTCTATTTGAACTTTAGACATTTCTCTCACTTGCGAACAAATCCGTGGGTTGCGGGCGTACGTTAAAAAACCCATGCCAAAGCGGGAATACAAATAGATACAGCAACATTCATTGTAACGTACCTACTAATTATTATGGAGTACTGTAGATGTAGCGACCCGTTGATGCATAGTTGTCGATATCTAGACAATAAATACATCGACGTTCGATAACAAAACATTCATTGTAACGTACTAATTAATATAGAGTACCGTAGATGTAGCGACCCGTTGATGCATAGTTGTCAATATCTAGACAATAGATACTTCGACGTTCGATAGCAAGTATGACACCCAGTTTCAATTGCAGGACTATAAAATAGAGAGTAGTTTAAATACATCAATAGTCAATTGCCCAAAAAAGGCATCAGACTGGCCGATGAACGATGGTTTCTTCTACACCCGTCGACCTATTATTATGGTGAGCCTACCGGCTTACTAGGAAAAATATAGTAGTAGTAATATAGATATTAGAAATTTAGCATCTACGCGTGGAGTTACGATCTCACTACACTGGTTCATCATCATCATCATTTCAGCCATAGGACGTCCACTGCTGAACATAGGCCTCCCCCAATGACTTCCACATCGCACGGTTGGTAGCGGCCTGCATCCAGCGCCTTCCTGCTACCTTTATCACTACACTGGTTGGTTGGCTTTAAACAAAGATTTCCAAGTGGGTAGGTAAAATAAGTTGTGGAAGGAATAAAAAATATGTTATAGTACGGGCGTACATTTAAATTATTTAAAATACCTAAACCTAATTGATAATACGGACACGTTATAATCACTAATCGATTACCTTTAAAATTTTTAATTTTATCGATTAAAAAGTTCGCAGAAATCGTCACATTTGAGCACATTACATAAAATAATAGTTTTAAATCTTACATAATTCCTGGGAACTTGACATGAATTTGTAGTTAGCTTATTGTAGGTAATTTGCATACAAAAATCGACCTCCAAAAAAGAGCTTTATGGAATTTTTTCAATAGGTACCTACATACCTTCATAATTTGTACTATCAGGCAAGCTATTTCGACTCCTGAGAAGGGAGACGACAAATAAAGAAGTTAATTGAGCTAAATTTACAATTTGATTAAAATATTGGCACAGTGCGCTACCTTTAAATTGCGTTAAAAAATACAGTGTAAAATCACGTAGTAGGTACTACATAAACAAAACGCACACATAAAATTAAAATGTTTTAAAACTTACGCAGATTTACGCCGCATAATTTGCTCCTCTTGCGAAATAAAATAAAGAGTTGTAAAGATTACGAAAAATTTTATGCAATTTCTTTTGCTCCACAAGTACTGGTACTATGGCGGGGGGCCTGACGAAAAACTGAAAGGTGGGTACAAAATAATTTTCCACTTACCATACCCCAGCTGCCAAAAAATGTCACTGATTCCCGCCTTTTCCGCCACAGATAAAATATCCAAAGTCGAATTCGTGTCCCACGTCCCCGATCTCGTTCTCAACGCATTGTTCAGCGCGAAAACTATTTCGAAGCCTGTTGCCTTTGCCCACATTGCAAAACTTTTCCATTGATCACTGGCCACTTGTAATTTTTCTACCGCTTGTCTTTTTTTATTTCTACCAAGGAGGTTGGACAATAGTTTTTTACAAGCTTTATATTGACTTCACTTGTTAGTATGTGTGGGACAAATCTTGCAACTGAATTTAAGATCACTTCTCCTCAACCGATTGAGCTGAAATTTGGTATACTTATGTAAGTACGATGACAATGCAATAATATGGTACCATTGAGCTGGTCTGATGATGGAGTCAGGAGGTGGCCATAGGAACTCCTAAACGAAACGGCGGAATCGCATCGAGTTTGGGATCGTTGGATTTGTCTTTTTGAGCAGTCTATTGCTAGATGATGTCCAGGGTCCTGATGATGGAGTCATGAGGTGGCCATAGGAACTCCTAAATGAAACGGCGGAATCGCATCGAGTTTGGGATCGTTGGATTTGTCTTTTCTAGCAGTTTAGTGCTAGATGATGTCCAGGGTCCTGATGATGGATTAGGGAGGTGGCCATAGGAACTCCTAAACGAAACGGCAGAAACTCATCGAGTTTAGGTTCGTTGGATTTGTCTTTTCGAGCAGTTTAGTGCTAGATGATGTCCAGGGTCCTGATGATGGAGTCAGGAGGTGACTATAGGAACTCCTAAACGAAACGGCGGAATCTTATCGAGTTTGGGTTCGTTGGATTCGACTTCTCGAGCACTTTGGTGCTAAATAATGACCCAGAGATTGAGATACAACTAAAAAGTGTAAAATAAAATTATAATAAAAAAAACTTTTTTAAAAACAAGCTTTATCCTAAAATGCAGTTGTACTAAAATGAAAAAAATAATTGTATGCTTGGTTCAAAGAATTTAAAAAGCTTGTAGCGCAAACAGAAAAAAAGAGGAATAAATTCCATGCGCGATACAAGCTTTTGAAATTCTTTGAACCAAGCATACAATTATTTTTTTCATTTTAGTACAACTGCATTTTAGGATAAAGCTTGTTTTTAAAAAAGTTTTTTTTATTATAATTTTATTTGGTTTATCTTGGTATTTATTATTGTCTATGGTAATGGTAGAGTTTTTGAAAGTCATGTGTGCAGTGGATGGTCCTGCGATGCGAAGGTAAGCTGGGGCGAGCGAAGATGCCATGCACACGCATTCTTTGCTGGAAAATAAAGTTTTAATGTAAAAGCGGTATAAAGTAACTTTTACCTTAAACTTTTACTCTGATTACATGTACCTTTTTAAAGGAGTTCAGAAAAAAAGTTGTGTTGTGGCTCCTTTATTCGCAAAACTTTATCGGAAACTTTAATGTTTCGAAAAGTATTCTTAAGATTATGACGCTGCAGCGTTGGCATTTTTTATCCCCTCTAAAAAACTTATTTTAAATTTTTAAATAAACAACTTGAAAAATCGAACTGCCTAAAGCGGGAATCGAACCACGAACTTTCGCTTGCCGGGCGACAGCTCTTCCAACTGAATTTTATAAGGAACTCTATTGTTTACGAATCGCCACCTAAGTTTATAACACCCATAAATAAATACAATCATATACATACCTTTCATACTTTTCGCTGCTCGAAAACAAATATTTTGGGTCCACTGTGAAACTCAGAAAGTTCTTGCTGACCACATTCACATACTTATCCGTCCCTATTTTCACACTGTACGTTTCCCCACTAACTACATCTAATGGGAGAACTACCCCCAAAAATATTAAAAGTAGGCGCGTTAGTCGGCCCATTTCGAAAACAATACTAAACGGAGTAATTGACTTACTCTTTGTATTTATTTTATTTCATGGGATGACTTTGAATCGTGTGGCGGTTAAAGTATTAATTAGTATTTATTATGTTGTAGGTTGTTGGTCTGATAAACTTATAAAAGACAAGTACTGAAATTAAGCTTGTTGTTAGGCCTTGGGTTTATTGATCTGTACGGCTAGCACGAAAAACTTTCGAGTTCAAATCGTTTGCGTATTCGAATCGCCATCAAAAGATTTAGTACGAAAACTACAACAGCGCCTTTGTGAATGTGTCGCAAAGTGAACTTAGTATGAGAAATTGTTGCACGAAACTTATTTTGAGAATCAAAATTGTCACGTTATCGTTTAAATCGAAGGTTGAGTATCGAATTTTGTCGAATACGCAAACAATTCGAAGGCGAAAGTTGTTCATGCTAGGGGTACTGTGTTAGTTAGGGTGGGTTAAAAAAATACATAATCTAAATTTTATATTTTTTCTAGTAAAAAGGTGTCTTTATTTGAATGTCATAAATCCTGACTCCAAAGTATTGAATATAATAATTTTGTAACAATCAATTAATCGATTAAGGCACCACGTAACATCTTAACTAGCCATTTTTGAATAAACTTAGTTATTATTAAACTTGAAAGTGACTGTAACATGAAATCCGCTGATCTAAAATCTCGAGTAAGCAAATTGGGACGCGTTTTGCAGCTCCGCATTTTTCATTGTATTGTTTTATTTCTATCTTGCTGTTTACTCGTTGTTTGTGCATTGTATCACGTAGTGAAAAGGCATGCCGATTGTATAAATTTTTCATATAACGCACATGAAAATATGTTTATGAAGTAGGTACCTTTCTTTGTAATCTCTGTTTCTTTGTAACAAATAACTGGAGAATGGTAAGGGTTCAATCATATGAATGAGGGGCGTCGAAAAGATCAACATGTTATAAAGCATTCTCTACCAGTTTTTCGTGCTAAAAGAAAAAAAATAGTAAATCAAATTTATTTCTTAAGCAAGAACATGAGTGTGTTTATCATTATTATTGGTTCCATTTGCCTATTCAGTCATCAACATCATTCCACAATAAATGTAAAATTATTAACCAGATGAAAACTGAATGCGTTATCGCCTTGTCTGGAACATAATTATAAAAAAAAACTTTGACACATGGTGCAACTGACATTAGTGACAGTAAAATGACACCTAATTTATGACATTAGTCATCAAATGGATCAGATTATTTTATTTATCTTGAACATTTTCGCAAAATGTTACGTTATCAATAAACATTGATTAAATATCAATGTTGCTACCTAATCGCCTGTTCGTTTAACACGATGCCCGTGAGTGAATTGCCGAGTGACGCCTGTAGTCGCGCCTTACAAAGTAGTGGAATCCTTTTGTGTTTACTAAAGTGAATTTCTATGTTATTTTACTGTGAAAATGGATAGTTCCAGTGAGAATAGCGATAAAAAGAACGATGGGCCCGGTAACAAGAAGGAGATACCGTCTAATCTTCAGAAAATATGTTTAGTTTGCGGTGATAAGGCGCTAGGGTACAACTTTAACGCGATATCTTGTGAGAGTTGCAAAGCGTTTTTTCGACGCAATGCATTAGCTAGTAAGGAGTTCAAGTGTCCGTTCACGAACAACTGTGAGATTACTGTGGTAACACGTAGGTTTTGTCAAAAATGTCGGCTGGAAAAATGTTTAGCGATAGGGATGGTGAAGGAGTTCATAATGTCAGAAGAGGACAAAGCAGAGAAGCGGAGAAAAATAGAAGAAAACCGCGCGAAAAAACGTCATCATAATTCCCCTGAAGACACTGTTTCTAGCTCCAAAATAACGAAGCGGGATGATGAAATTACTAACACGTACATACCGCCACCTCAGGAACAAATAGTTCAGTATGATGTTCTGAATAGTACGACGTGTAGTCCGAGCAGTACGGTTCAGTCACCGTTGAGCAATGACTTGGAGTCATCGTTACATTCTCCGCCGATGTATTACGCTCCTCCGAGTGTGCAGAGTAGCGACGTGTACCCTATGAAGGTCAATCCTATTGAGGAGAAGACGATCATCAATAGATCATTATACGAGCACCGGTTGCAGCAAGAATCGTACAATATGTATGATACAATGGACAATAGTAATAGTTTATATGCTGAACTCCCAAAACAAAATAGTATAAGGTTTGTACATTATCTTAAAAATATTTTGTTAGTTTAAGCATCTTTTTAGTAGTATCATATCCAAAACCTTTAATCGGTTAAAAAACCTGTAAAACAAAATCATCTCTACTATATTTTCAGAGAAACTTTACAAATTGTTCTTCCTAAAAATTGTTCTTCCTAAAGAGGTATTTTGTAACTTCCATTATCCTTTTGGAGACTGGATAGATTTCTGCATCTATTTAAACAAAAATCTTAATAAAACTTGTTGATAAAATTATAATCAAATCAATTAAAGTTAGCACTGTTTTTCTCTTTCTCTCCAAAGTAAAAAAAAATGCCATCTAATAATGTTCAATATTTTTATCAACAAGATACTACACTAATCAAGGTTATTTAATGTTTTCTTAAATCACATAGTGAGTCACAATAAACATGTAATAAGTTGGTCAAGGGCAAGTTGAAATAAAATTGCTTCCTATACTATTTTTATCTCAATGTAAAATTAGTTTTATAGGTACCTACCTTAAACAGATTTTTTCAAAGTTATTATAATTTCTTAGCATTAAAAGTAGCATCTTAAACTAAATCCTTACTAATATTATAAATGCGACAGTAACTCTCTCTGTCTGTGTCGCTTTCACGCCTAAAACATTGAACCGATTTTTATGAAATTTTTAATATACACTCGACAGCAAATAAATCGCACCACCCGCGACGCGAGCTTTAAAGATTTTCTTTTGACACAATAATGGTGCCCCAACAATATTGGTGTTATTTGAAAGCCCAATAAATATCCTTAAAGAAAAACACATTTAATTTCTTAATAAATGATTAACGTATACCATAAATGTGACTTGAAAAAAGACCTCACTTTGGGCTCACCTCTGGGATCAATTAGACCAAATTTTATGGTTATAAAACCAAATAATGATCACACGTGTCCTCTTTAACAGATGGATAGCGATTAATCCCAACTTAACAATCGTAATCGCAATCTTGTATACCCATTCTTATAAGATACACCATACAAGAATGCATGGTAAAATCAGTGAACTGCTCCTGAATCGAATGTACCTACTACTACTATTTCTATTTATTTATATTAACCGGCAGACAGTGGTGACTGAGTTTGTTGCGGCGCTTCTTCTCAGCACTTGCCAAATGTTGGTCTCGAAGCGCTGGTAGGGTAAAAAGATTATGAGACATGTAGAGGCTCCTTAAGAGCAAAATGACGATTTGTAAGAACTATTTATTAGTCCAAACAAATAAAGAAATTTTGACTTTGACTTTGACTTTGAACAGTTTTATAGCCATAAAAGTTGGCTCAAGCGTAACATCTATTTTTTGAAGAAGTGACTCTGGATCCTTCTAAAGAAACATTTTTGGGGTAAAAACCTTTCCTATAATGAAATGAAGTTTAGAACTAGGCTTTTGAATGGTACCAATATTGGTGTGAAGTGGGGATGCATACGTTTGAAAGTGCTTGTCGCGGGTGGTGCGATTTGTTTGCTGTCGAGTGTAGTTTGAGTCCCGAGAAAGGACATAGTATAGTTTTTATCCCGGTTTTTGAAACAAGGACACGCGCGATAAATTTTTCTGTGACAGACAAAATTCCACGCGGGCGAAGCCGCGGGCGGAAAGCTAGTTATAAATAAATAGGGACCCACCTAGGGTTGCCAACCGTACTATAATATATAGTATTGTACTATATTTCGGGTCTGCGTACTATATACTGTTGAAAAAATATATAGTACGCAAAAATACTATATTTTCAACACCGACAAATCTAACAAACAAATCCTTCATATAAAAAAAATAAGAACGCGCCTTTAAAGTAACTTTTAACTGTTAAGATGGCTAAGTCATATAACCTTTTGCGCACGTACCATTTCCTTTGATGAGGTCCGTGAACATACCCGATAGGCGATAGCGTGTATCCGAACGCTTGCGTAACGAACTTCATCATTTCAGCCATAGGACGTCCACTGCTGAACATAGGCCTCCCCCAATGTTTTCCATGTTGATCGATTGGTAGCGGCCTGCGTCCAGCGCTTCCCTGCTACCTTTACGATGTCGTCGGTCCACCTTGTAGGTGGACGTCCCACGCTGCGTTTTCCGGTACGCGGCCTCCATTCCAGAACCTTTCCGCCCCATCGCACGTAACGAACTGGTCAATGTCAAATTGACAACGTAAATTTTATCGTCGTCAAACGATATTTTGGTCTGCTTTATTATCGGCAGAATCGTTTTCAACTAGATGTTGTTATTTCTTTTGAAAAGTTGAAATCTTATATAAATTAGGTATGGAAAGTGGTAGTGATAACGAAAGTGCGTCAAATTCTATTGCGCCGCTAACGCCGACTAAAAAACGAAAAATACCAAAAAGACTCCAAATAAAATAAACCGGAGTGGGAAAGAGAGTATGACTGGATTACTGAAGATCCCCAAAATATACAGTGTGAGTCACGATAAAGTGCACATATGAAAATATGTGAAACTAGACCTATTTTTTTCGAGAAAAAAGAGGTCAAAAAATTTTTGAGATTTTTTAAAAAAAATTATAAAAAAAATTTTCTTCCAATTACTTCTCGTAAAGAAAACGTAATAACTTTTAAACTAAGATGTATATCCTGATAAAATAAAAACAATAATAATGCTAAATAACAGGCGATACTAATAAAATACATAAAATACCCAGAAAATGCCAACAAATAATAAAAAAATATACATTTTGAAAAAAATTCTGCTTTTAAATTCGTGTTTTTTTGGTTATTTGATCAATTTCTCCAAAAAAGCCCCTATAACAGGTGGTTTTTATTGCTTTGTATTATTCTCTATCGTATTACTTTTGTAAAACTAAAAATTGCATGTCTCTATCCTTATCACAACATATTATGTCAATTTTAAAATCGGCGCTAGAACAACGTAAAAAAGATATTTTTTTTGGTTACAAAACAAAAAAAATGTTGCAATCATTAGAAGCAAAATCCCCCCCACAGAAAGTTATGGAATTCAAAAGATTTTTTTGCTATCCCAACTAATATTATAAATGCGAAAGTAACTCTGTCTGTCTGTCTGTCTGTCTGTCTGTCTGTCTGTTACGCTTTCCCGCTTAAACCTCGCAACCGATTTTGATGAAATTTGGCATAGAGATAGTTTGAGTCCCGGGAAAGAACATAGGATAGTTTTTATCCCGGTTTTTGAAACAGGGACGCGCGCGATAAAGTTTTTCTGTGACAGACAAAATTCCACGCGGGTGAAGCCGCGGGCGGAAAGCTAGTTTCTTGATAAATGTTTAGACTCCAACTAATATTATAAATGCGAAAGTAACTCTGTCTGTCTGTCTGTCTGTCTGTCTGTCTGTCTGTTACGCTTTCCCGCTTAAACCTCGCAACCGATTTTGATGAAATTTGGCATAGAGATAGTTTGAGTCCCGGGAAAGAACATAGGATAGTTTTTATCCCGGTTTTTGAAACAGGGACGCGCGCGATAAAGTTTTTCTGTGACAGACAAAATTCCACGCGGGCGAAGCCGCGGGCGGAAAGCTAGTTTCTTGATAAATGTTTAGACTATCTTAATAATAGATTAATCTTAATAAATTAAATTTAAAAAAGGAGGTTTCATTTAATGACTGTGAGACAATATTAGAAGTTCTAAATTTACAAGAAAAATTGAGTATCAAAATGGACGACCTATACTCTGAAATAACGATATTGGATGAAATCTTTGCTAAATTAAAAGACTGTAGTGACTTTACTGACAAAACTACAGGCCAAAAATGGCAGCATATTTAAAAAAAATACTGAAAATGACTTACCAAATTTATTTGAAGTAATTTCATTCCTGCTCTCTATTCCCGCCACTTCGGCATTTACAGAAAGGATATTTTCGGTTATGAATTCGAAGTGGCGAGAAGAAAGAAACAGAAGTAGTGTATCATTAATAAAAAAATGAGCTTTTGATTTATATTAATTTAAAAATTTAATGTGACAAAGCATATGACACTTTTATTTTAAACAAAAAACTGTTACACAGCGCAAGAACTGCAAAAAAATATAGTTTTTATAAAAATAAATAATTAAAAAATTTATATTTGTCTATTTTTTTGTTTTTCCCATAAAATACTATTTTTTTTATAAATGTACTATATTTTTTTCCACCTTATTTTGGAAAATACTATATTTCGCTGATGAAATGTTGGCAACCCTAGACCCACCCCTGCTTCGCACAGGTACAATACTTTAAAAAAAACCTTCCTCTTGAATTACTCTATCTTTAAAAAAACCGCATCAAAATCGGTTGTGTAGTTTTAAAGATCTAACCGTACATAGGGACACACAGAAAAGCGACTTTTTTTTATAATATTATTATGTAGTGATGAACAAATTAAACTGCCTAATGCACCAGTTAATTTTTTTCAATTTACCTATAGATTAAAGACTTACTGTATTTAGCCTTGATAAGAGCTGGTCCATGACGCGTTTTATCAGAACGCGCGACTGCATGTCGACAAAATGTAGGTATGAACCTCGTATCTCAATATCGCGTGATTCGAAACGCGCGAGTAAAAACGCGTCATCTGGACCAGCTTAAACGGGACTATTCCCACCTCTCGTTCCCACTGCAACTCCTGTGTAGCCAGGATCTACAGCTTGACCACCAATAAAGCCTAACAAGTGAAGTTAAAGTTTGTCCTTTAGAAAGTTAAACTGTCATTGGACCTGCAGCTAAATAATCAGAAGAACAAAAAAATAGTTCGAAGTTAAAGAATCGACTTCTCTCCAGTGCAAAGAGGATGACAGGAAACAAAACAAAGGTTGAAACAGAGTAAATACAAATGAGTAGGTCATCTTCATAGGAACACACGGGCGCGGTTTGTATTCGGCGCACCTCACCGCTAATCACCGCTAAATTTTGTCAGTGTGTGCGTGCGCGCCGCATACGTGTTGGCGCGCTCACATACAAATCGCGCTCGGTGCGTTTCTATGAAGATGACCCACTCATTTGTATTTACTCTGGTTGAAAGGTGTAAGATGACAAGCACATGTTTACATCTATAAATACAGCTCATCACTCATACAACAATAATATTTTACAAACAATGTTCCAGGTCAATATTAACCAACGGCGACACGATGACGTACACTGAGCCGAAGCCGCAGCACGTTTGTGAGGAGATACCGTCCACCAGCACCAACCCCGACGTCAATAAGGCCCGGGACATACTGCAGGATGTTGAGAGGTATACCACTTTAAATTGGACTGCCTAATTTAGGCTAGGCGTTGACCATCGATTTTTAGTTGGACGATAGTTGGACCCGATTCTAATTTGTATGAAGAATCAGCCGATACCAAATCGGTGTAATGTGCGCGCTTTCATACATCTCCATACTGATTAACAGCCCGACCCAACTATCGGCCAACTAAAAGTCGATGGTCTGCGCCTAGGCTTAAACAACTACATATTGTTACCTATGTTCCACGAATAAACGCTTTTGATTTGATTTGATTTGGAATTGTAAAAAATCCTTCCAAATTAAAGAGATGGTTGGTGTATAGTCATTGTAACCTTAAGTAGAGTCTCCAAAACCACATAACTACATAAGTCATTGGTTCCCAAAGTGGGGGGCGCGGGAAACCTGCGACCGCTGAGAGAATGCATTCCAGACTGCGATACGACCAATAAATAATCTTGACTGGAGGAGAGGTTGGTTGGTCGAAATTTGGGGCGCGTCTCAAATAAGTTTGGGAACCAATGACATAAGTAATTAACTTTTAAGCATCACAAGAAACTCAAGATAACGGTTAGCCTCTTCTGGGATGAGCGATGCACTTAGCTAGCCATATATTTAAACTTATCTGTCTCAGAGTTGATAGCAAGTCTAATCAACACAATATTTGGGGTGTGCCATAAAGACCACTTTAAACTTGACCTAGATACCCTACAAAACAATAAGCTAACTGTTAGTAAAATATTGTCATTTTGAAGTCATCATTATTATTTGGTCTTTGTCATCATCATAGTGTCATAGTCGTCATCGCGAGCTTATAGCAGTGATTAATACGCCTCGCCTGATACGTGCCATATTGCCCTGTCTTCAGCTTAACGCATCTAGCTTCTGCCGGCGCCCTTTCCCAATTAGCCTCTCCACTTAGCTCAGTGGTTCTTAACCGGTAGGAGGCATTCCAAGTGGTCCACGAAGACATCGTAATAAACAAGTGACGTGACGTGATGAGTCGAGTCAACACAACGTAAACGGCGCAAAGTGGCGAGAAATCGACCTCCCCTTTCATAGGATTTTGGAAAAAAAAGTGGTCCCTGACAAGACAGAAATTTAGTAGAATGGTCCCTCGTGACTTAAAGGTTAAGAACCACTGACCTAGCTAAAGGGTGTCCTAAACCTTTGGTCCTTTACTATAATAGTCATTTTAATCATCTTAACTAATTCTCCACAGAATAGAACCCAACTCAATGGAGTCGATCCTATGCGAAGCCATCAAGCTGGAGTTCGAGGCCTATACATCTGTGAACCCTTGCGGCTCTTCGCGGGAACTGAATGAGGTAATAGAGATCAGGGATGTTATGGATATCCGTAACCGTAACCGAAACTTTCGGATATCCGAAATAAAAAAATATCCGAAACCATAACCGTAACCGATTCAAAAGTTTCGGATAGTTTCGGATGTAGGCAGTTATTTTTTTTTATATAACTGTACCTTATGTGTTCCTTTTCTTTCTATTTCTTTTTATGTGGTGTACAATAAAGAGTATTTATTATTATTATTATTATAGCATTATTTATGTAAAGCCATAACAGCCTGATTTACCTTTATAATGCCATCTAGTATCAATTTTAATTTTTTTATTACTCTTTATTCCATGTTAAGTGTGCGGCCATAAATGAGCCGTGTTGGACAACTTTCGGATATCCGAAATAAAAAAATATCCGTAACCGTAACTGAAACCGGTATAATATTATTCCTATATCCGCAACCGTATCCATAACCGAAAATATATATCCATAACATGCCTAATAGATATCAGCCTGCTATTAGACAAAATCCTTCCAAATCAAAGAGATGCTCGGTATAATTTCTTGTCATTACAACCTAAAGTACGGCCAACGAGAAGTGATACCAAATGTAAACAAACCCAATGTCATGGTCATTTGGAATAGTAGGGGTGGGTTGCACCACCTATCTTTAACGGTAACTATGACGATAACCGGTGCTTTTTGTATAGATTTTGACAAATTATTGACGTTTGTCAAAGTTAAAGTAAGATGGTGCAACCCAGCCTAAGGGTTTGACTTTGACATAATATTTTGGGGGGAGAACGAGACATTACGACTAATACACAAGATGGGAAGAGACAGAATAGATTGTCAGTTCGACAGTCGAATCGACCTTTTGTATCGCTGCTAGTTGGCCGTACTTTAAAGTAGATTTTCCAAAACCTCATAATTAGGCCTTAGCCTAAGTAATATTTTAAGTTAAGGCTCTTCCCGGGAACTGAATGAGGTAACAGACTGCTATTAGTAATTGACCACAGAGGTTTATCTGAAGGAAAAACTAAATAAGTGACAATACAATAATGACTATATTTGAATGAATCATTTGATTATTTTTAAACACAAAACATACATATTATTTATTTAATGGTTGTTAATTAAGGTATTGACTAAATATTAATTGGAATTGAATATTGGATGATATTTTGTGAGCAGAGACAATTCAGTGTCATGATATTATTTACTTGGGAATGAAATAGAGAATTAAAAATAGTCATAGAATAAGATTTCATTAAAGATAGCAATGGTATTTCTTCAACACCCGGGCTAGATATGATGCGCGCCATAGTAAAATCTTATCAGCTATTTTAGACGACAAATGGATGGGCTTATCGTGCAAAATCGATAAAATCCTTGATAAAAGTTTATCGTGACGCGCATCCTAGGCCTAAAGCAAGCAAAGTCAATCAACCAGCTAATCCCAGTATTATTAATATTCTTCCAGGTAGAGCGAGCGAAGCTGAATGAACTGTTGGTCGCAAATAAAGCGTTACACGCGCCTATAGAAGACGATATCTCGCAGCTCATTGGAGATACGGCGAGCACAGCAGGGTTGAAGGTACTACCTAGCTACGAGACTACATTTTGTTGGAATCCTCCACTTCTCCCCCTATCTCAGACCCAGTTTCCTGGTTCGATTCCTAGTGACGGTGGGATCTCCTCCCACAGTGAATCATTGGTCGCGGAAAATATTTAAATGCGCGCTGCGCTGAATAGTTCGTTATGAAATCCTCAATCCTCTTTGTCCAGCAAGGGACATAGACATAGTTGAAATGAAGTAATTGAATTATTAATTTATTGTCTTCCAATCTAGAAATCATTGGGGTCAGGCCTATGTTCAGTAGTGAACGTCCGTCCTGTGGTTGAAACAATCATGATGAGCGTCAGTGTGGAAAATTAATCAATTTAATGAATGAGGGTTTTTGCAAATGAAAGATCCGCTAGATGGCGAGACGTGGATGTGGGGTCTGACTGCTGCGTGATTGGTGGATTTTGACATATCTGTCAATGTCATGTCGAAAATAACCAATCATGCAGCATTTGGACCTCGCGTCTACGTATTGCCATCTGGTGGATTTTTCATACGCGAAAACCCTCATTAGCGTGAAATGGTACGCACGCAGTGAGTGAGTCCGTATTAACACATTGTAACATAATTATCTGTATTTATTGTTATGGAAGCAATAAACTTATTGCCTCCTACTAGGTGGACCGACGATCTGGTAAAGGTCGCGGGAAGAGCCTGGATGCGGGCAGCGCAGGACCGTTCATTGTGGAAAACCTTGGGGGAGGCCTTTGTCCAGCAGTGGACGTCATTTGGCTGAAACAAACAAACAAACAAACTTATTGAGTATTGAGGCTGGTATATGAAAGATAAGAAAGGTTGACGGAGTGACGAAACGGGACGAACACAAAGTCAGATGCACTGTGTAATATTTTAGAAGAGTTTTTAAAGAACTAAACTCTATCGATCCCACTTATGTTGTTTTCCCAGGAGGGCGACGGCAAACACGACCCTCGGCTGATCACGATCGTGAACCTGACGGCGGTGGCCATCCGCCGCGTCATCAAGCTGGCCAAGAAGATCAACGCCTTCAAGAACATGTGCGAGGAAGACCAGGTAACATACACGCCTGGTTAAGATGTTCCTATATACGTACATTCTAGCCCTGTAGAATAGGACCAGAAAGAAAGAAACATGATGGAACATGGCTCAAATACAATCAGAGGTGAAATTGTGTAAAGCAATCTTTATCATTTGACAGTTCATAACGTACGATTATTCTGTCAAACGCTTTGTTTAACTGACTTTATTGTACGTTATGAACTGTCAAATGATTACGATTGCTTTACACAATTCCACCTCTGGTACAGTCAAAATCAAATAGTTCGTAAATAAAATAATTTATTTCTTAGAAAGTGGCAACAAAATATTAAATACAAACAGTATCCAAAGTAGCCAAAAAGTTCGCCCCACGTCTTGATTAGAATTTGAATAAGGTTGTGTTATCAACTTTTTGGCCACTTTAGCTGAAACGGGACTATTCCCACCTCTCGTTCCCACCGCTGCAACTCCTGTGTAGCCAGGATCTACAGCTTGACCGCCAATGAAGGTCAAGTTTGACCAACCATGCCCACTTAAAAAACTAATCTTTTCAGGTTGCTCTTCTGAAAGGCGGATGCATAGAAGTGATGATATTAATTAGTACAATGACGTATTACTACGACGGCCAAAGAAATCAGTGGAAGGTAAGCATTTATTTCTGTTCCACATCTACTTAATATCATAAACATGATAGTTTTTTATCCCTTTGTGCAGAATCTACTATATTACTGTAGCTATACTACTCGTTATGAGGAAATTAACCAAAATTCGTAACCAACATTGCAATTTGCACTCGCGATCATTTCAAAGTTCAAATTCCTAAAAATGAATGTCTCGACACGACCGAAGCTAGCCGAGAATGTAGTCTGTTATGATAGTGGCGCCCTCCAGTTAATGTTAAACTTGTAAACTTAACGGCTGGTGAGGCACCCGCTGGAAACCAGGGGCACGCGTGTCTCGATTTATACTGAGCGGGCGTCTTTTTCACAGGAAAATACTTTTCCCTGTTTTTTTTTCTCTATGTTCAATATTATTTATGTTATTTTCATGTCAAATAAAGTGTTTTTCTATTTCTACTTCCCCAGATCCCCCAAGTCCAAGACCAGTTCGGCTGCATTCGCACAGACGTTCTGAAACTGGCCACCGGCAACATCTACCGCTCGTACGAGTCGTTCATTCGCTCGTTCGATCCGCAGTGGCGCGCCGACGAGCACGTCACGCTAATTATGTCCGCCATTGTATTGTTCACGCCGGACCGACCCAAGATTGTTCATAGAGACGTGGTCAAGCTGGAACAGGTGAGATATATAGGCTTTTGGGACTACTGTGATCATGTCTGCCATCGTGCTGTTTACGCCGGATAGACCCAAGATTGTGCATAGAGACGTGGTCAAGCTGGAACAGGTCAGTTGTCATTCTCCGCCATTGTACTGTTTACGCTAGACGTCCAAAATTCTTTATAAAGACGTGGTCAAGCTCGAACAGGTGAGATATAGGCTCTTAGGAGTTGGGACCGCTGATCATGTCCGCCATTGTACTGTTCACGCCGGATAGACCCAAGATCGTGCATAGGGACGTGGTCAAGCTGGAACAGGTCAGTTGTAGCATATAGGACACTGATCATGTTCGCCATTTATAGCAGGACACTGATCATGTTCGCCATTTATAGCAGGACACTGATCATGTTCGCCATTTATAACAGGACACTGATCACATTCGCCATTGTCTGATCACTCTAAAATGCCCCAAGATAGTGCACAGAGACGTGGTCAATCTAAAATAGGTCAGTTGTGGTCATTCATCAATAGCTCAGAACACTGATCGTGACCGGCAACATCTACCGTTCCTACGAGTCGTTCATCCGCTCGTTCGATCCGCAGTGGCGCGCTGACGAGCACGTCACGCTGATTATGTCCGCCATTGTATTGTTCACGCCGGATAGACCCAAGATTGTTCATAGAGACGTGGTCAAGCTGGAACAGGTCAGTTGTAGCATATAGCATCATGTTCGCCATTGTAGCAGGACACTGATCATGTTTGCCGTTTATAGCAGGACACTGTTCACATTCGCCATTGTCTGATCACTCTAAAATGGCCCAAGATAGTGCACAGAGACGTGGTCAAGCTAGAACAGGTCAGTTGTAAAGCCTGGTCCGTGAGCACGTAGAATCCCGTCCAATGACCCCAAGCTACCCATCCCTATCGCTCGCGCGTAATTATGTTGCTGTCGCGACTGTGCGACGGGCGCCCGCAGTGAGTGTGCGAGCGCGACAGCAACATAATTACGCGCGGGCGATAGGGATGGGTAGCTTGGGGTCATTGGACGGGATTCTACGTGCTCACGGACCAGGCTTTAGCATATAGGACACTCATCATGTTCGCCGTTTGTAGCAGGAAACTGATGATCTGATCATGTTCGCCATTTAAAGCAGGACACTGATCACATTTGCCACTGTTCTGATCACTCTAAAATGGCCCAAGATAGCGCACAGAGACGTGGTCAAGCTAGAACAGGTCAGTTGTGGTCATACATCAATGGCTCAGAACACTGATCGTGACCGGCAACATCTATCGTTCCTACGAGTCGTTCATTCGCTCGTTCGATCCGCAGTGGCGCGCCGACGAGCACGTCACGCTAATTATGTCCGCCATTGTATTGTTCACGCCGGACCGGCCTAAGATTGTTCATAGAGACGTCGTGAAGTTGGAGCAGGTCAGTTGTCATTGTCCGCTATTGTACTGTTTACGCTAGACTGGTCCAAGATCTTTCTATATCTATATCTATATACAGGGTGTTAGGTAAATGGGTATATGAGCCGACACTAGCCCATGTTAACATGGGCATATAAACGGTATGGTGAAGTCAGAAATTTGATATCGTTATTTTAATTTTTTAAATTTTCAGACAAAATAAATTTTATAAAATCCGATTTGTATGAAAATTAAAATAACTTAACTTCACCATACCATTTATATGCCCATGTTAACATGGGCTAGTGTCGGCTCATATACCCATTTACCTAACACCCTGTATATAAAAGAAAGTCGTGTTAGTTACTCCACTTATAACTCAAGAACGGCTGAACCGATTTAGCTGAAAATTGTCAGGGAGGTAGTTTAGAGCCAGGAGAAGGACATAGGATACTTTTTATCCCGTTCGAAATAAAAAAAGTCTGCTTATTTATTGCCATTAAGGCGGAACAAAGTTCGCCGGGTCAGCTAGTAGTATATAAAAGAAAGTCGTGTTAGTTACTCCACTTGTAACTCAAGAACGGCTGAACAGATTTAGCTGAAAATTGTTAGGGAGGTAGTTTAGAGCCAGGAGAAGGACATAGGATACTTTTTATCCCTTTCGAAATTAAAATAAAAGTCTGCTTATTTATTGCCATTAAGGCGGAACAAAGTTCGCCGGGTCAGCTGTCAAGCTGGAGCAGGTCAGTTGTAGGATATAGCATCATGTTCGCCATTTATAAAAGGACACTGATCACATTTGCCATTGTGTTGTTTTACGCTAGACCAGCCCAAGATTGTGCATAGAGACGTAGTCAAGCTGGAACAGGTCAGTTGTAGCATATAGGACACTGATCATGTTCGCCATTTATAGCAGAACACTGATCATGTTCGCCATTTAGAGCAGGACACTGATCATATTCGCCATTGTTCTGATCACTCTAAAATGGCCCAAGATAGTGCACAGAGACGTGGTCAAGCTAGAACAGGTCAGTTGTGGTCATACATCAATGGCTCAGAACACTGATCGTGACCGGCAACATCTATCGTTCCTACGAGTCGTTCATCCGCTCGTTCGATGCGCAGTGGCGCGCCGACGAGCACGTCACGCTGATTATGTCCGCCATTGTATTGTTCACGCCGGACCGGCCTAAGATTGTTCATAGGGACGTGGTCAAGCTGGAGCAGGCCAGTTGTAGCATATAGCAGGTGAGATATAGGCTCTTGGGACTACTGATCATGGTGGCCATTGCACTTTTTTACGCTAGACAGGCCCAAGATTGCGCATAAAGACGTGGTCAAGCTAGAACAGGTGAGATATAGTTGCTTGGAACTACTGATCATATTCGTCATTATACTGTTCAGGTCAGTACTTAGTACTAGTAGGCATATATCAGTCGCTTGGAACAATCTTACCGTCTTATGAAACTGATCACAAATGCCGTTGTACCATCGGCAACAGTGTTAACTATCCATTGTATGTCATGTCGTATCGTACTATCGCAATGAATCGCCGTTTGATGAGAGCAATGGCAAAAACGGAAATGGATAGTTAACCTATTCACGCCAAACGAATTAACAGACCCAGGATAGTTTTTGCAGTTGACATTGATGCTGACTACATTGATGTCGACCTTATTTATTACGAGTACTGCTCACGCTGATCATACTGATAATTCCCGCCATTCTGTGTACACTTTTACTAACTCAAAAAAATCTTTATTCCAGAATTCCTACTACTACCTCTTACGGCGGTACCTCGAAAGCGTATACCCGGGATGCGAAGCGAAGTCTACCTTCCTGAAGCTGATCCAAAAGATACTAGAACTCCGCAAACTGGCCGAGGAGGTCACGGGAGTGTATCTGGATGTCAACCCCATAGAACCCTTGCTGATGGAGATTTTCGACCTCAAACACCATGCCGCATGAGGTTGGAATGATTTTTGTAGTTGAGTATTGTTTGATGCCCCTGTATGACGCCATTTTGGATTAACAGTGTTGCCAGGTTCAAAAATGTATTTATAAAAATAGAGTAGGGTATCGCTTTAATTAGAATAAATTTTGTTTAGGCAGTTTTAGAAGCAAGTAGAATTATTTGCAGTGAATCAATAATAGAATATAAATCCAATGTCCAATTATTATCCAATATCCATATGTGTTAATTTTCATGGTCACTGTTATTATTCAACAATAGATTTATAACAAAAGCAATCCCATCAAAAACAATACTTGTCAAAAAAACCAAGTCTCGCAACTCAGTTGTTCTACGGTAAAAAGTTGTGAGATCCATGTAATACCAAGTCCAGGCCAGGAAATCTTTAACGTTTTACATAAATTATTGACTTGGCCATCGCACTAAATAATTTAATTTACACGTGTTTTCATGCGATGGCCAAGTCAATATATTTATGTAAAACGTTAAAGATTTCCTGGCCTGGACTTGGTATTACATGGATCTCACAACTTTTTACCGTAGAACAACTGAGTTGCGAGACTTGGTTTTTTTGACAAGTATTGTTTTTGATGGGATCTCATTTCTTTTTGTATTTTGTAGACAGCAGTTATGTATCTAGAAAACTGGACCGAAATTGAAAAATTTTACTCGACTTGGCGGTTGCACTACCGTGCCCCCAAATATCATTTCTTTTTGTATTTTGTAGACAGCAGTTATGTATCTAGAAAACTGGACCGAAATTGAAAAATTTTACTCGACTTGGCGGTTGCACTACCGTGCCCCCAAATATTTTAGTTTTTCCTTGATTCATACACCAAACACTACTTATATTCCAAATTTGAAGCTTCTAGGTCTGCTAGAAGTGCCTTAGAGTTTTGATGATCGGTGAGTCAGTCAGTCAGTGAGTGACAAAATTAAGTAACTTTGACCCGTTATAATTCTTAAACTACTGGTTCAAATTGAATGAAATTTTAAATATACCGTGTTTTTACAATGCCTGCATAGCTAATGAAAATTCAGCCTTCTAGTTTTATCCACAACGAAGTTACAGGCGGTCGAAAATGGCCTGAATTGCTTCGAGAAAAGGATGGTACGGCCGTGCCGCTTTTTTGCTCGACTTGGTGGGGGCACTGCCGTGCCCCCAGATCATGTGCCTTTTCTTGTAATTAAATGGTTAGTTTTAAGAGAAAACCAGGTTATTTTGATAAAATAATAAAAAATAAAACAATTTTTTGGACCTGACCACATGTTGCCAAGCAAAATGTTACAATTTAGATAAATAATCTGGCGTCATACGGTTAAATAGTAATAAATCATATCACAGGGTATTTGTACGTAGTGTGTACTACGTGATGCATGCTATACATAACGCAATAATGTACATAGACTAATAGATAAATACATTAGACATATTTTAGATAACAGCAGTAGCAAAAGGAGTTTGTATTATTAGAATACAGAGCCTTATTACAAAAAGTTAAACGTGCGTTGAACACCTGTTTAAATTGTTATTTAGTATGGACATTACATTTTAAACCAGTGTTCAACGCGCGTGTAACTTTTTTGTAATAAGGCCCAATGCGTTTTGTGGAAAGTCAACCTATTTGGTTAACATTTTTATACAATATCTTGGGGAATATACAACCGTGAACATCGATCTTATTAGCTGACGTATGTTTTGGAAGCTAGCGCCTTTTTTGCCCAAAACTTGTATAAAATCAAGCATAGATTCTGTGATTGCTTTAAATTATCTTTCACACACTTGATTTTAAATGGAGTTTATAATAAGTATAACGTACCAGGCCTAATCAGTGAGCAATAAAAAATATTCTAATTAAGTTTAGATTCCCAGAAGATCACATAATATATTTTGGGTCTTTGTTAGTTTGTTATCAGTTTCAACTCGCTATATTTTAACTGGGACTCAAGTGTCAAATATTCCGCCATTTTAACCAAAAAGATATGGGGGATAATAAAATAATTTAACGCTTAAAAGTAAGCGAATACTTAGATTTAATTTGTATATATTTTTCTAGAAGTATATTTATTGAAAATTAATCTATCATTGTTTTAGAATGGTTTATGTACTCGTTGACAGTCGATCCGGCTGGACAGATAACGGTTAGATTATTTTAAGCGAGGTGTAGACTAGCGCTAAAACTTGCAGAAGTTGACTTGTCACAGCTATTTACACAGTGGTAAATAGCTTCAACAACAAGAAATCAACTTCTGCAAGTTTTATTGCTATTCTAAACCTCGAATTAGAGGTATGCTATTTGCTTTAAAATTGACAACGCAATAACGTTGTACATATCGTATCTTTAGGCCCACTTGCACGCGTAGGGTTTGACAATATTGGGATAAAATTTTTATTAAGGCTTTTAAAATTAGGCTGGGTTTCCTGGGTTGGACCATCTTACTTTAACTTTAACAAACGTCAAAAGTCTGTCAGACTACAAAAAACCGGTTATCGTTATAGTCACGGTTAAAATAAGTTGGTGCAATTCAGCCTTAATTTTTTTTTAAAAAGAGGGTTATATTTTCATGGATTCAAGGTAAGTTTTGAGTTGGGCTTTACTTTTTGTAATGTTTAAAGGATCAAATTATTTTTTCTTTTCAAAATCGGATTGTTACAACATGTTTTTGTTTGTTTTTGGGATAGTTATAAAATGAATCAAATGCAGACTGACTTTATTGATAAATTAATGTTTTGACTGACTTTTGTTTCTAAGCTACTTATAGTAGTAATAATTCAGTCAAAGTTGCAGGTTAGAGTATTTCTGTGGAATAGAAAAGACTGCAAACAAAACAGCAATAATAAATAGTACTGGTAACTTATTAAATTGTTCATTGTGGTATGATCTCTAATGTATTTCTTTATTTTTGGAATATCACAATATTCCAGGATTGTCCTTGTTATGACAAGTGACCTACATCACAAAAATTCATTTTATGAATAACATTTTATTTTAGAACCATTAGTTTTTTTACATACATTATGTAATGCATTTTATTCAAACTATTTATTTAATTGACTCATATTTTTATGTATATCCCATTATTTTAGTAGATTTTAGCACTTTAGCTGCCATAATTTTCTTGAGTTAGTTATCCTGGCAGCTAAAGTGTTAAATAGTAACTTAATGTGCCAATAAGGTTTCGATTTGTTATGTATTTATTCATGTATGTGTAAAAGTGAAAATGTATCGTGTATCTATTATGTAATTTATCATTTCTTGGTAGTAAAAATTAAACAGAATGAAATATTTTTATATAAAAGTTTAATGAGTCGTTATATTTAAAAATAAGTGCAATAAGTTAATGTATTAAGTATATGAAAATATAATTATAATTTGTTATACATATTGCCTTTCATTATCTAGTAGGTACAACAAATTAAAATAAAAGTACATAATAAATACAATACAATCTAATATTAAAAAGAAAAGTTAATCGCAATAAAATCACTCTTCCCTCTTCCTCTCATACAGACAAAATAGCAATAAAAAAAACAAAATTGTAATCAATACTTCTTGAGATAGTGCTATTCTGTGACAGTATTAAATTGGATCTTATTTCGTGAGGAATAAGGGCGATAAAGACGGTATTTTGTGAGATTCGATCGAAATCTTAATTGTGAGATCATCAGTTGACTTCTAATAAATAACCTACAAATCCTTATGAATCCCTAGAGCTAGCTTCATTTCTAGAGAGTAATTCTCGCTTATCAGATCGAATTCGTCTTTTCCATCGTTCGAATCGCCCATTTCTTCGCAATCTTCAAACATTTCCTCGCATTCCGTCGAAACATCGTTCACTTTATCGTTAGCAATATCACTTTCGTCGAGAACTGATTGGTAATCGTCGATTTTGGAGTCGTCAGCTACTGAACTGTCTTCAGCTACATCTTTGTCTTCGTCGGTTTTGTTGTAACTTGATATATTTGTCGAAGAATCATTATCCCTTTCATTCCTTTCATCGCTTGATAGAGTGCCATTATTATCAGTTCTGTCAGTATCAGAAACTCCGCTGTCATTATTTGGAAAATCATTAGCTCTTCCATCAGTATTAGTACTATTTTCGTCATCATCTCCAACAATAGACTTGTCATTTCCGATTCCTGAGTCGTTGCACTCTGTGATGGCTTCCATTCGGTTGACGTTTTCGTCTGTCAACGTATCCTCTAGAGATGTATCGTGACTGGGGACCAGAGTCACTTCTGTGTCGTCTGGGTCGGCGACTGACTCTGCTGGACTGACGGCGATGTAGTGCAGGAACTCCCCCGCCCGCCATCTTTGTTCTGCCGCGTCCATGTGGACTTCGAGGATGCGAGACACTTCGGGCAACTGGGAGAAGTAGAAACCACTATTAGAAGAATATTTGCAGTGTAAAACCTCAGAAGAGGGAGAATTAACAATGAGAAGGAATAGGTAAGAGAAAGTTTGTAGGGAGCGAAGTACAGCGCAAAGACCCATAGCCGTGAGACATGGATTAAATTATGTATTGAACGGATGCTAACGACTACTTACAGAATACTCGTTATCAAACTGGTCTGAAATCTGCTCGATGATGGCGTTGGTCTTGTTATCGATATTCCCGGCCTGGCTGGTCAGCACGTCGTATTGCTGGAAGTAGGAACGCTCCTCGTACTGCAGGGTTCTGTCCAGGATCTCAGAGGCGACTGACTGCTCGATGCGAGCATCCGACACCATGTCCGAGCGGTCTACACCTGGGAGAAGAATGTCATCATCATCATCATTTTATTGGATTAAAAATACACTACGATCTGGTAAAGGTCGCGGGAAGAGCCTGGATACAGGCAGCGCAGGACCGTTCATTGTGGAAAACCTTAGGGGATGCTTTTGTCCAGCAGTGGACGTCATTTGGCTGAGACGAGACGAGACGAAAAATACACTATCTAAATAGCTATAATAAGAAGTTAAGGAAATGATCTTAATTGCTGCAGAATAGTGGATGAAAAAAACGGTATATACCACAAGAGTCTAATAAAGTATAGGTAAGTAGATACTTTTAAATACTACATCGCATCCCTTTATTAACTACAGTTTACTTCCCGAAATATTTTTTTTCTTTATCCACAACGAGGAAGCTCTTGGCCTGTATCTCACCTGATAATAAGTGACGATCAAGCCGGAGGTGGAAGCGAGCTTCACCCGGAATCCTCAACCACGGAGGAACTGACTATCTTACCTCTAACTACCGGAACACAACATTGTTGTTATGGCGACAGACTTAGGTAAGATGGTGGTAGCTAGCCAAACCGAACAGAAAAATCTGCCCGAACCCGGGACCTCTCCGTCGGAAGTGGTCTTACACTAGACCACAGAGGCGGTTGAATCACAAAAGCGTAAAACATGCCTAAAACGTTAACGTTACCTTGCGAAGGGAACCTCTCATCCTCGTAAGAGTTGATGGTGTTGATGATGGACTGCTTCGCCTCCTCGCGGTCCACGTTCAGCATCGTCTCGTACGAAGACGACAGAGCTTCAGTCTTTGGAGCATCTTCTGCAAAATCATCAAATTGTTAGTGATCGAAAATGTTATGAAGAAGACACATTCTTAAAAATTGCCATTTGTAATGGACAAATTAATGCATGTTTTCATAATGAGGTTTGGATTAATGGGTGTGTCGAATGAATAATGTTATGTAAGTAAAATGGAATATTTTTGCACCAAAATTTAAATGGTAACATTTACGTCCTACCTACGTCTGTAGGTCGACTAATTACTTTTTTCTAGGTAACAAAACTCTGCCACTTAATTTTCAAAATACTAACGCTTTTCAGAATTCAATTTTTCATTTTCATTATCTTCTTTAATTCCTGCATCAGGACCTCTATCTTCGGGATCGTTTTTGAAGTCACCATCTCTTTTCTTTGCCTTGAAGTCTTCACCTTTCTCCCTCTTACCAGGAGTGCTCTGACTGCTACCAGTGGGAACGAATCTTCCAGATTTAGCAGAAGTGTGATTTCCCCTATCTGTATCATCTCTGGGTGATTTTTTATCTTCAGTTTTAGCTTGGCTGTTGTCAGTGTTTCTAACAGCTGCAGTGGATGGTCTATTAGATTTGGATGTGCTTGGCTTTGGTTTAAGTTCTAGGGCTTCATCTTCAGAATTGGTGTCAGTGTCACTGAGTACGTGTATGGACTCTGTTTCTCCCGATGAAGCTGGAGCAAGAAAATACAAAGATACTGTCTATTCAAAAATCAAGATTATATCAACAAGTGCCACTCGCATTAAAGACGTAATGGAAATTAATGATAACGAATGAGATACCAGTACCAATAATGACAAGAGTGACACTTTCATACTCTAGAGGAAAACTAACAGTCCGGTGTATTTTCTAATGAGCAAAATACGTACGTCCTGAATCCACTTTCTCTTCACCAATCTCGTAGTCCAGTTCGGTGCAGGGTTTCTGGTCAAGATACTCGTACAGAACCGCTCCAGGGACGTATGTGAGCTTCACTTTCTTTTCATCTGGAATAGGTAAGATCAAAATTAAATTAATTTTGCAGTCGATAGGTTAGCCTTTACAACCTCTTGGTGTAAAGGGTGGAACAACTTCTATTTCGTAATAGATAGTAAGTACATAACTAGGCCTCTATTTAGGGAGACTGTTTAAAGGTACACACCTACTCAGTTTCGTTCGTTCGTTCGTTCGAGTGAAATGACGTCCACTACTGGACAAAGACCTCCCTCAAGGATTTCCACAAAGCCCGGTTCTACGCTGCCCGTATTTTCTGATACTTCCGCAACATTCTTCACCTGATCGTCGGTCCACTACTACCTGCTCAGTTTACTCTCCTGAAAGGTAATTTTTCACATTCCTAAAATCTGTGTGATAAAGTGAAGTACCTGGTCTGTCCCCAGCGGTGAGCTGGCTCAGAGCGATCCTGTCGAACGCGTTGTCGTGTTTGTACGTGGTGTACATGATCTTATCCTTCACTGCATGCGCGGGCACACGCTCTTCTGCTTTATAGAATGCATCCATTGTCTTCTTATCGTAGAGTTTCTGAAAATAGTATTAAATATCAAATACCTGTAAAACTAAAAGTTGTAGTTTAAATAAGCTATAAGGAACTTAATCAGCATCGACTTTGATTTTTTTTTATCTTATTAAAAGTTTGTGATATTCCGCGAAAATATCAACCAGGCCTCCGAGCCCGTCTGGCTAGCTGGCATGGGGAGTGAGTCCTCCATTAGCCTCTGCTAAGACAGAGCCTATCGTACAGTAGAGGTTAATGGACCTGATGGTGAAAACGTACCATAGGATCCACAGCCGGCTCCCCCCTGTCGATCCTGGCCTGCCGCTCTTCCTGCTCTCGGTCGAGCTCGGCGAAGATCTCCAAGTCTTCAGCACTGGGTTCCAAGTCCTCGTCGTCTCCCTCATCGGTGTTCATGCGGTGCATGTAGTTGATGAGGGCCACTCCATCGCCGTCGCTGTTTTGGACTGGTCCCAGAAAGAAATACTATGATTACTATGAAATTCAAAGCCACACAAATTCATAATAGAGTCAAGCTAGCTAAATAACACGGCCAAGGTGACGGAAAACTTTTTTATAAGCTAGGGATAAGACTTTTCCGCAATGACGAGTTGTTTAGGTTCGATTAAAAGTAACTCGATATTACATACCACTACGTCTTCGTTCTTCAGATTTTGTATCAACATTACTAATTTCATGTTTTTCTTCTTTGTTATCTTGCGAGCCTTCATTTCCCTTATCCTTTTCTTTTACTTCGTCTTTAGTCTGACTATCATTATCCAATGGGATTTCCGTTACAGGGACAGTAGAAGTTTCAATTTTAGGTATTTCTTCAATTGATATGTTCTTTAAAGCTTTCTTACTTGGCTTTGTTTCTTCTGTTGCGTCCATTGGTTTATCATCAGCATTATTTACAGGTTCATTTTCCTTGAGCGGATTAGTTATTAGCTTCTTATCATGATCGATTATAAGATCACCGTCTTTTTCAATACCCGTGCTTACTATAACATCACCAGTTTCTTCAGGTTTGGGTTCAACTTCTTCTATCATTGGTTTTTTATCTTGAGTTTCAACGATTTCAATCAACGGTTTCGGCTTTGCTTCTTCTTGTAATTCGTTGTCTTTTTCTTCGACGACTTCTGTAATTTTTGCTTTTGCACCTGCTTTTCTCGATTCTGTTGATTTAATTCATTTATGAAAACAATTATATTAAATATTACAGAAATTCATAACCGAGTAAATATTTGAAACATACCTGCAAGAATCTGAGAAACTCTTTTTCTCTCTACATGTGGTGTTTGATTAAATAACAAATTATCAAGAGCATGGAAATCATTCACGAATTTGCTGAAAGAAAAATTATTCTTAAACCAAGCTTTAACAGAAAATTATTTCAAAATGCTAAATGTAATCTTTAAAATGATTTTTTGTCTTCTGCTTCGCTTACCTGTCAGTCTGTGGTTTAGGCTTCAGATCGCCTCTGTATCCATACCAGTAGTCATTGATTGGCGCTGGATTTAGTGGTGGATCCTCTACCTTGATCTCTTGAACGAGACGTTTCCCAGGATTTAAGTGTGACCACTCAATTTTGCTTGTTGAAGGCTCTGAAATTAATTATTTGTCCATTATGTTGATTAAGATGGTAAATACCTACTGTAGTTATTTTATACAAAACCTTCTTCCTTATTGTCCACATCGCTATCAGAATCAGTGCTATCTTCACTAGTAGAATCCCCCGCTTCAGAACCTGACAGCATATCCTCAGCTATGCCTCCTTTAGTTTTTACTTCTTCAGGACCGTACTTTTCTAGAAGAGTAGATGGTCCTTCTATAGCTTTTAGGTTTACTTTGGATGTATCTTCTGGTGTTGTTTCGTCTTCTGTAATCTCTGCCTGGAATTTAATTTAAAAATTCAGTCTGTCTGTAAATGAAGACGCAGTGCGGTTGGCACGATTAGTCGCAATATTTTGTAACTTAAAAAAACCTATACCTTTGGTGGCAGGCCCAATTTTTCTCTCTCTTCTTTTTCCCTAGCTTCTCTCTTAGCTTTATTCTCATCCCTCATTTTGATCAAGTACCGCACACTCTGCATAACCTTTTCCTGGTCTTTTGCGATCCATCTGGAAATTAAAACGTTTGATTTTGATTTGAGTGTTATCACAAATTAATTTATTTATGGTATTCAGTATTTTTAATCTCTACAACGGCTGTATCTACCTTTTGAGAAGTTACAGACCTTCGTCTCTCAGCTATTTCCTCTTCCACTCCGCCTCGCTGCCAAGCCTCAGCACAGGCGCGGTCTCTTGGAAACACTGGCCGGTTGTCCAGATTTAACAGGTCCTTTATAGAACAACCAAAAAGTTTTTACATAAAATCTAACTAGTATTCACAGTCAATACAGACAAACTGCAAGTTATACCTTTAGACGTAGAGTGAGAGTTTTGCGGTACGCTGGGATGTTGCGAATGACCGGGTTGCCAGTAAGAACCAGTACTGTTTAAAAACGACATCGACGATAAGTTTTAACTTCTTAACTAAAGGTAGGTAATCAATATAGATTTAGAAATGTCCAAAGATACCTTTCAAGACCACCATATCAGCCAACACATCTACTATAAGAGGGTCTTCCAGCCTGTTGTACGAGAGGTCGAGAACGGAGAGATTTCTGCACAACTTCAAATGGGCTAAATCATCTGAAAGAAAGGTATGTTTAAGTTTTCTTTAGGTAAGTAAATGAGGAAAACTTGACCAATAACAAATTGCAAAACAATGATGAAGTCATGTATTTTTGAGAAATAAGACATTAAACCTACCAATAGTAGTCAGCATGTTATGAGCGATGCTCAGAGTGTGCAGTGCCGGAACGACCTCCAAATTCTCAATCTTTGTGACAAAATTGTGGTCCAAATTCAAAGTGTCCAGCAGTGGACATCCGTGGAGGTTTTCGATCTTACGGACAACATTATAATGCAAGTAAAGGCATTTTAACTGGGCCAATGTGTCCAAACCCTCGATTCTCTGTATGCCGTTGTTCTCCAGGAAAATGCATTTCAGACCTGTGTATTCTTCCAGATTCTCGATTTTAGCGAAACCCTGAAAAATTACACTTTGGGTTACTCATCCTTACGTTTAGTTAGTATCGTGAAAACACCAACATCATCATCATTTCAGCCAAAGGACGAGCACTGCTGAACATAGGCCTCCCCCAATGATTTCCATGTTGATGTTGAAAACACATAGTGAAATTGAATGAATGAATAATAGGGATCTGTACCATGAACCTACTTAGGTCGTCGTAACTACCCAAGTCAATAATAAAATACTAGGTACCTTAAAATGCAAGTACAGTATATCATTCAGATATGGCGTGCAGTAAAGCTTATGCTGCCGGCAGTGGTTCTTGATGAACTCCTTCGTCATCCGAGGCCCTTTGTTCATCTCCTCCAAGTCCTTCTCCAGTTGCAGCTGGTACTCCTTCTGTCTCTGTCTCTCCTTCTCTTCAGCTTCTTCTTTTGCTTTCTGCTCTTCTCGCTTCTTCTTCTCTAACGGTGATTCTGTTACTGAATTACCTTAAAGTTTTCATACTTTAAAGTAAATTACAAACTTTATCAACTTAATGTACTATGTAAGCCATGGGTCTACTAAATTACTTACCTACGGCTTGTCAATGTTTGAAATTACGGAAACAAAAACATACCTTTTTGCTCGCCATCTGATGGAGTAACTTCACTAGGTTCTTTGGGCTCTTCATCGCTTCGTGCATGATCGCCCTGAGCTTTGTCGTCCACTTCAATAACAGTGACATTCTTATCACAGTCTAGAAGAGGCTTCTTCCTACTCTCTTCTCTTCTAAGCAAGTTATTTGCTAATCTTAAAACATCTTTGTTATCCTTCATTTTGTCTTTTATGTCGTAAAGAAGATCATTGATTCGCTTCTTTCGTTCTAACTCTTGCACCTTGAACTCTGCAAGTCTTTTATTCCTTTCGTCATTATAGGTAAATTCGACATCCCATAATTCCTTGCGTTCTTTTTTTCCATCTCCCTTCTTTTCTTGATCTTTTACAACTGTCTCTTTCGCAACATTTTCTTTCGAATCAATTTCTTTAAGATCTTCCGCAACACTTTTCAATTGTTCGTTTGTCTCTTTCATAGGATGTAAAATACCATGCGATTTTTGCAATATGTCATCAACTTCTTTAATGAATACTGTGCATTCTTTGTTTCTAAGTTCATAATTGGCTTTGCATGTATCGATTCTAGCCTCATGGCATTTGATTTCAGCGTTCAACTTTTTGATTGCTGAATTTATGTCATCTATGTCATTGTCAGTAACTTTGCTTATGCTTTCCTTTCCTTCGTCATTATCATTGTCTTCTTTAATATCTGTTTCTTCGTTTTTGGAACTATTTTCTATAGCTCTTTCTTTTCGCCTACAATCTGTTTCTTCTTTAAGCTTTTGATAAGCAATGTTAGATTTCCTAGAATTTTCTAACGCTTCATTCACATCATTTAGTAGCTCATTCATGCTATTTAATTTATTAGTTATGTCTTCTCGTATCAAGGTGCTTAAATTTTCGGCGCCTTCTACAATGTTACGTGCAAGGTTTTTCATTTCTTTGAATTCCATTTCTTTGTTGTCTTCATTTTCATTGCGGCTGACTTCGAATATATCTTCCAAAGCGTTTTGTAAAGTTTGTTCCATTCTTTCGTCAAACTTTTGACGAGCTGGAACTTCAGCTGGCTCTTGAGCTGATTCATCTTTTCCGTTATTTTGTTCGTTAGGATTGGTTTGTGTAGAATCGTTGTTAGGTGTTTCAAGCACAGAGTTAATATCACGTAAAGCCTTTTCAGTCTCTTTCAGCTTGACTTCCATACTTTTAGGGAACACTTCTTCAACGTTGATAACTTCTTCTTCCTTCTTCTTTATGGGTTTTGGTTCGTTTTTAGTTTTTCCACTAAGATCAGGAGATACTGGATTATCTTTCAAGGAAATGTTCATAGATTCGTTGATAGCATAGTTATCCCTGACTTCGTCAAACGAAGACTTTCTTATTTCTCCTTTTATAAACTGTACTGACGATTCCTTCAAAACGGGATCGGGCTGGATTTCAGCTTTGACTGTAGCTTTAGAATCGGATGATTTGTCAGAAGTTTCATACGCATCAGCTAATTTTAACAGCATGTCCTTTGTCTCTTGAAATCTAGTTTCATAGGATTTTTCAGTATATTGACTGACTACTTTTTCTATTGCCTCCAAATCTCTTTCATCACTCTCGTTATCGTCGCTTTCTTCTTCCTCTTTCTCGAATAGGTTTGCAGCTGGCCTAGTTTGGTACTCTGCCACAGAACTCATAAGAGCATGCATGTTTTTGTAATGTAATTTGTTAACTTTCTCTGTATCACCACCAGCTGAGTCTATTTCGCTTCTCATGTCTGCATAAGATGCTATGTTTATTTGGTCTATGGGTACTGTTACATTTTTAGTTTCGTCTGACCCAGTTACAATTTGAATCTGGCGAGCCTTCTCAGCTATAATAGGGTTACCTTTTAGTTTCTCTTTTATTTCTTCAACGGTCAAAGGCTTATTGCAGTCTTCAATGGTGGTAAAAGGCTGGCCGGTCATAACTTCGTATTCGGATTTTACTTCACCTGGGCATGATGCAGCTATGTAAGGACGATTCTGATGCTCCTTGAGAGGTTTCAACTCATTTTCTATCACTTTGTCGATCACATCCTGGGGAAACTTTGCATCTTGAAAGAATATCTTAAGTTCTTCACGCTTTTTCTCAATATACGCAGGATCCACCGATCCCGAAGAGTCAGGAATATCCATGGCTAAAACTGCTTTTATGTAATGATCGTAAAATAAATATTATTATTCTACTGACGTAAAACATCCAAGTTTCCACGACAATAACATTTCCATGGAAACGATAAGACAGTTGGATCGAAGTTTGAAAATAAAATTCAAAAATAGCGCCATAAATTCCGTTGTACGTAGGAGTACTATGAACTCTGCTTTTGTACCCACTATACTTACATTTTAAACCACAATAAAGCGCATAGTTTTACATTAATTCATTAAAATAATTTAATTTATTTGATCATCATCAAAAACATAAAAAGAAACGTGATTCATGTCAATCAAATTGTCAATGTCAAAAAAATAAGAAAAGGACGGCATTCGGCAAAGCAATCAACAAAACACAAGTGTTTTTTTATTGATTTTCGTAGAAATTGGGATTTAAAACAATACTCCTACGATTTTGATTCCACTGAAGATATTAAATGGTAAAATAACAACTTTCGCGACACAAAAATGACGGACGAACGGAACTTTCGATCGTCTTACTACGAAAAAGTTGGATGCCGGGGTGTAGAAGAAAAGAAATCGCTTGAAATTCTCTTGAAGGAGAAACCATGGGATAAAATGAAGCTGAAACAGTTCTGTCTAAGGTTCACAGTGCCTGCTGCATACAGGAATCTTGTGTGGAAGGTACTTTTGGGTAAGTTTTCTGAAACCAATAGGATTCCAATTGAAAAAAAATGTTTAGCTGAATACCTTAACTTTGTTTGTTTTTCAGAGCTTTACTGTCATGTTTCCATTCTAGCGTCCTAACTAATGATACAGTTTGATATTTGATGAAATTGTTGACATTATTGATTTTTTTTACCCAACATAATTTACAATTTTGGTGCACTAAAGTGGATAAACATGCATAACTACCATTGAATCTTTACACATTTATCCTTGCATTACGTTATATCTATTTGCTAGACATATTACCTGTATACACGGACTCTCACCAATTCGTAATGGAGCAGCGTACAGACCAGTACAACGACTTGCTGTATGCCGTTGAAATGCTAGAGTTGTGCGATATGAAGGCTCCGAGGAGCAAGATCTTGATGGAGATGTGGCTGCTGGAAAACGAAGAACGGAAACCTCCTATCTTTAGAGAGACTAACTTTTCTGTAAGTATCAAATATCTAATCAGATTTAATATTTTTTCCAAAAAATTCCTGCCAAAATGTGATATAAACAAAATTCAAACTCTTAATGTTAAATAGAAAGTTGCATGCCTAGATAGATGATGTAGATTTAAAAGTATTATTTTTGTAATATTCCTTATTTTAGATTATTTACTTTGTTTTGGTTTCATAATAATTGTCTTTGTCTAGCAGTCATTTGTCTGCAACAAATGAACGAACTTTTATGGTGTGACTGGTATATTTGTAATTACTAATTTCTCTTCCAGTCAGGTGACACATTCATGCCAATAGTGACCACGCTCCTAGAGCTATATGACGACGAGGTAGATATCTACTGGCTGGCCAAGAGCCTCACGGAGGTGGTCAAGCAGATGCAGAAGGACCTGCCCAAACTCAAGGAGGCCTTCCAGACTATGCTGGAAAAGGAAGACGGGGAGCTTTATAAGTATGAAATTAAACTATAGTCTGGTCTGTGAGCACGTAGAATTTTGTCCAATGACCCCAAGCTACCCACCCATGTTGCTGTCGCGCTCGCACACTCACTGCGGGCGCCCGTCGCACAGTCGCGACAGCAATATAATTACGCGCGTGCCTAAAGGATGGGTAGCTTGGGATCATTGGACAAAATTCTACGTGCTCACGGACCGGGCTTTAGAAAAGGTTTCAAAAGTTGATATAAATAGGTTTACAAACATCTTCTATTTCTACCTTTTCTAGTAATACACAGTTCCATAACTCTTTGTGAAGGTAGTAGATGTTGTTGTGTAAAACTGATCAATGAAATAGAAAGAAAGTAATAATTTACAGTTTTACACTATTATAAAAAGACTTAGCTGATACTGGAGACTAAGGACTAGAACAGACGGTGAAACGCAACTGCAACGAAACTGCAACTGCTAGTTACTTAATGCCTAACACTACTAGATTAGACAAACATTTTGTTTCTTAGAATTTATTAGTAATCTAAAAAAAAAAAAATTATGCTCTTTATTGAATCACTTAACATAAATTTTTGAATTTACAGCCATCTATTGGAGGTGAATGCATTGGAAGCTCTACCCCTAACAAAGTGGTTCAACTGCTGCTTTGCTGGAATCCTTGAAGATGCTTCTCTTACCAAGTAAGTAAAGTAGCATTAAAAATGTAGGTACCTACTTTATAGCCTGACCAGGAACATAAAAACCCTGGCATAGAGGCGCTTCAATTGCATTTGATAGTGCAACACTGAGTACAGTCGTACCTGTGTTAAATTAATAGGCTAACTTTATGTATCAGGATTCTGGATTACGGGCTAATTTGATATTTTCATAAATTAACGAAAAAATATTATTATAGGTAACCTGGTTTAAATAAATTAAATGAAACCATGAATCGAACTAGTAGGATTTATTTTATTATTCATCAACAAAAAACTTTAAAATAGGTAGTTGAAACAAACCACAGCTAATTTTCATAGTGGACTGTACTATACGATAAACATGTCAGTCAATTTGACAACCTTTATTGGAAACATTATTCAATGAAAATATTGTCCGAACCCTTGGTATTTCTCTTTGACAAATACTTTAACACATTGTGAACCACTTTTCTTTCACGACTATAAAAAGATTTTAGCAATTTCATTCACAAAATCAATTGCGCACATTTAAAATAAAGTTTGTTTACACTTTGACAGCAATAGACTGACATGCAAGGTGACATGTCAATGAAGTTTTTAGTTACTGTTGCCATTAAAAGAAATTAGTACCATTAGTTTTCCGCAACATGGCGAGGGTTTTTATGTTCCTGGTCAGGCTATATAAGAATACTGAATGCAATATTTTTATTATGCCTACTTTTCTCCTTTGCAGGATTTGGGACAAAATATGCAGTGGCGCTCCAAAAATTCTAGCATTTGCAGCCGTTATGCTGGTTATTACGTTGCGCCGTAACATTTTAAAGACCAAAACTGCAGATGAAGTGCTAAAATGTGTTTCCGAGGTACGTAAACGTTTTTGTAGGTAAATAAAAATAATTTCCTGAGAATGGCTAAAATGCTTGCGGTCCATTGCGAAATCTGTACGAAAACTAAAAAAAAATGTTGCCATATAAAATAATTGAGACATAATGGTAGTTTTATAATTAATTTATAACCTTGTTTTAGATTCCGGAACAATTTGAAGAAGTTATTGCAAATAAAGCAATAGAGTTGTGGCAGTATTATGGCGCTCAACCCCAAAGTGATCAGTTGGCAAAGAAATGATGTATGACCTTCTAATGAGTTTATCTCATTAGAAGTAAAATGGACATAAATATTCGGCTAAAAATCAAAATTGTACGCGAGTGTGTGGTTTGTGTGTGTAATTAGGTGGATATGAACTTTTGGACATTCGTAGATTACTATTATCTCTTGTATTGTGTAGCTATCGGATAGTTTGTATTGTATCTTCAAAATTAATTGTCGTAAGCGCTGAAGAACTAGATCGCAGTTGACAAATTATGTATAACTTCAAGCTTAAAAGTATGGTACTCAAATATTTAAATAAAATTTTATAAGGATTTTACTTTTGAATTTTCCTTATCCTGAAATTTTACGCATCAGACTAGGCATTTTTGTTAGAGAGTAAATAAGTACAACTTCTTTAAATATTGATGAACCCACAATAAACCGAATGATTTATTTATGGGTGATGTCATACATTTTTAGATGACTTCGAATATTTGAGCAGAAATTGAAGACGAGTAATGGCAACACAGTCTATCTGTCGCCATTTTGCAAGAATGTCAGCCAAATCATCAGCTCGCGTTCAATGTTAATTTTTATGTTATTCTACGTGCAAATACAGTGATTTTGGTTTTTGATACATCTGCATAAGTTCTTTTATTAAAAATGGATCGTTTCATCAGTATGTGGAAGGTTCGGGAGTTGGCGGATAAAGTGTAAGTGGATTCTTTAGACTCTTCAATGTAAATTACTAAATTGTGGAGACATCTGTGTGATAATAAGTAATTGCCAATTCCCAGACAGTTTTCTATTTCATTATCGCCTATTAATGCATAGTTTTTTCCATGTAGGGTTATGCGAAGTGGTTGTATTGAACATTTTTAGTAAATCTTCATCATATTCATAGAAACAGATGCAGTTTAGCTTTGCAATAGGCGGAAGGCCCGTTTTGTGACAGGTTTAATTCGTTATCTCTCGTGTGGGTATGACAGATCAGGATTACACAGCCGGTTTGCTAGTGAAATGATTGCTGGGGGCAAAATTATGCATCAACAAACAACGAAATTGGAAACAGTGAGATATTGATGAATAGAATTTCTAATTAGAATGGTTTGTTAAGTACCTACCTAATTAAAATATTATTTTTCAGACTAATTGATTGTCCAATCATTTAAGAAATATTGTAAATATCATGGTTAGAAGAAGGTAGTCATTATTTACCTACCCTTTAAATGAACAACCAACAAAAAATCCATAACTCCAAACTGTTTTAACTACAATATATTCAATATTCCTGGTAAATTCCTATATTAATGCTACTCACTAGCTGTACTATGCTTTTGTTACGAAGAAAAGAGATTATCTGGTTAATTTTGGACTAGCCAGGTATTTGAAATTAAATGTTCGTTCAAGTTCCCGACAATCTAGACAGAAATGAAATTATGCAACTGCTTAGAGTTAATGGGCCAGTAATCCTGCCAAGTTCAGTAAAAATAAGCAAACTTTTCAGGTCCTTTTCAACTCCGCTAAAACTTGTTGAATAATGATAAGTCAAAGTTAGATATTTTTAAAGTAAATAAACTGTTACTCTAAAGAGCTGATATTGATATCCCTGAAACAGTTCAATCTGTTTTAAAAGAACAAAATATTTGGAGGTTTTTTAATGTCAAGGTCATAATTTATTTAAATCTATCTATACTAATATTATAAAGAGGAAAGATTTGTACCTATTTTTGTATGTTTGTAATGAATAGGCTCAAAAACCACTGAACGGATTTTGATGAAACTTTACAATATTATTGTTCGTAATCCAGAATAACATATAGGCTATAATTTATGACGATCTGTGACAAACGAAATTTCACGCGTGCGAAGCCGCGGGCGGAAAGCTAGTTATTTATAACCTGCTAAACTTTGCAAACTAATTTTAACGCCCACTGATGCAGTTAGTTTTTATCCGACTGCATCAGAAGGCGGATTATGTTTTTTCGTAATGAATATTTAGTTAACAATTTTTGAAATATGGACAAGTTACATACTCTGAAACAAACAACTTTCCATAAGCTATAATCCAAATAGAGAACATTTTAACATACCTACTCTGTTTGCTACAAAAGCACATTTATCTAATCTACACTGACGTGGCGCTAGGACAAATCCATTAATGCTAATTGGTTGCGTGCATTAGATTTCATTATGAATTTTGTAGGTACTAATGTGAATTATAATTAGGATCTCGCTTGAAAATCATTTTTTTGCGTTCCGCTGGTATAGTCCTTGTATTGTTATTGACTCGTATTGTTGTAGCTTAAGTATATGTATAAATAATTTAAATTATAAAGTGCTATTTAATACTGTCGATCAAGCCTCTTTCATACCATTTTATAAATGAAGAAAGTCGCAATTTTTTCTGAGGTCCATTAATTTAAAATGTCTATAAAACCGCTGATTCCGATTGTTTTGATTCAGAACACAAAATTACATGCACGCTACTTTGGACATCAGTTTTACAGTGAATAACTCCATCTATGACTCCATATCTAGAGGATATAAGGAAACGGATAATGGGATCACATATTTAATGATCTATAAATAGGACACCTTTCTGATAAACACCATACAAGGAAACACCATTCTGTTTAGTATGGCGAGCCCACCAATCACATGTAAAGTGACGTCATGAATGGCACTCTCGCTCGCATTCGTTACGCAACACGCTATCAAAAAGAATGCACCAAGGTCGCTCACCTTTCGCAAAAACCAAACCGTACAGTCTGCCGCACAGAAACCCATTCACTTTTCGAGTATTTTGAACTTTTTATTATTGGAATGGTTGATTAAGTATGTATGACGCTGACTTTACACTGTGCCGAATTTTTTGACGGCCTTTTACGAGCGATGTTGCATGTAATTAAATATGCTTTTAATTACTTGTTTGTTGCGAAATAAATAGGTAATCTGATATTCGAAGTACAAACATGTTAGTTTGGGTAATTAATCCCTGTCAGGTTCAACAGGTTCAATTAAATATTTCAAATGAAACCTAACAGATATTTATTCTTGAATGCCATATAATTGGTACATAAGGCGAACTTAATGCCATTGGGCATTATCTGCCAGTTAACCTAGTTTGGACTAAACAGGAAAAATTCGTTTGGCAGAATTTAGCAGATAAAAGTTCCTGTTATTATTACTGGATTTATGAACCCTATACACATGTTTATGTAACTGCTGAAGGCTATTAACGTTTAATAAATGACCACTACTGCATTTCGTCGTATCATTCTGAAACCGGCAATTTAAAATTGGCCTTGACGACAAACGATTGACGATTGATTCTCTATTGTGATTGCTTACACATGTAGTGGTAATAAACGCAACAATATAATACCTGACACAATATCACCGTTTGTAAATCACACTACATCTTCTCAGTCAGAAGACGTCCACTGCTGGACAAAGGACTCCTTCAATGATGCTTGAGATCGGATCGCATATAGGCCATCGTTGTGGAATACGAGGTCGCGGGAAACACCTGGATGCGTGCAGCGCAAGACCGGTCCTTATGGAAATCCTTGAGGGAAGCCTTTGTTCTTCAGTATACGTCATTTGGCTGAAACGAACGATGCAATCATCATTATCATTTCAGCTATGAGACGTCCACTGCTGAACATAGGCCTGCCCCAATGATTTCCATAATGACCGGTTGGTAGTAGGCAGCACCCAGCGCTTTCCTGCTACCTTTATGAGGTTGTCGGTGCACTTTGTGGGTGCATGTCCTACGCTGCGCTTTCCGGTACGTGGCCTCCACTCCAGAACCTTGCTGTCCCATCGGAAGTCAGTTATTATTAATTTTTTTATGCTAGACAAGGCAGGTATTTGACCGCAATCGCACCTGGTGTTAAGTGAGATGCAGTCTAGGATGGTACATATCTGCCCTGTAAGTTCCTAGATTCACTCTCGCCTTGAAAACGCCCGGATTATAGTGTTCAGGAAATACAGCAGCAGGTAGCGAATTCCAGTCCCTAGCTGTTCGCATTATAAACGAGTCGTCGAAACGCTTAGTGGGAGCTGGTGGAATGTCGACAATGTAGGGATGGTACGCTAGCCTGCGTCTGGTTCCCCAGTGATTAAAAGTTCTGCGTACTATGTGCCCTGTCCATTGCTAATCCGTCGGGCTATGTCATTGACATCCGTTCGTTTACGATGTAATATGAGCCTTAATTTTCTCGTTTGTCCACAGCACAAATGTAGTTATGAACTACACAGAGGTCGAAGGCAAGGTCCGCGAGGCCACGTCCGACGAGGCCTGGGGTCCCACAGGCCAGCAGATGCAGGAGCTGGCCCTAGCCACGTTCACGTACGAGCACTTCCCCGAGGTCATGTCGATGCTGTGGCGCCGCATGCTGCACGACAACCGGGCGCACTGGCGCCGCACCTACAAGGTAACTTGCGCCGTGCTGCGAGGACATAAGGCTCACATCGGCCCAGCAGACCAGGAGCTATAGCCACCTTCATGTACGAGCAACCGTGAGCACTGGCGCCGCACCTACAAGGTAACTTGCGCCGTGCTGCGAGGACGTAAAGCTCACATCGGCCCAGCAGACCAGGAGCTATAGATACCTTCACCGCGCGCTGGTGCCGCACTCTACAAGGTAACTTGCGCCGTGCTGCGAGGACGTAAGGCTCACATTGGCCCAGCAGACCAGGAGCTATAGCCGCCTTCACCGCGCTGACGCCGCTCCTACAAGGTAACTTGCGCCGTGCTGCGAGGACGTAAGGCTCACATCGGCCCAGCAGACCAGGAGCTATAGCCGCCTTCACCGCGCTGACGCCGCTCCTACAAGGTAACTTGCGCCGTGCTGCGAGGACGTAAGGCTCACATCGGCCCAGCAGACCAGGAGCTATAGCCGCCTTCACCGCGCTGGCGCCGCTCCTACAAGGTAATATACACCATGCGTGGAAAGGTATAAGAATCATATTTGCTACTTCCTATGAAGATCATAGCGCATTGAATGGCGCGGCGCACACCACACAAAATGCGATTTATGCCGCCCTCCGCAGCATCGCTCAATTGTGGGGTGGATTTTAAATGGCAGAGCAGAATGACCAATCTTCACTTCCCGTAAATGCCATAAGAACAAATATGCAAACGTCAGCGCATGGAGTGCTATAAGCCAAATAGGTACCTCCATTTACCTCGAGTCGTGCTGTTCCTGTAGAAATAATGATTTGATGATGTTGAATGTCAGTAGGCGGTGGTGATCGCTTAAGCCCGTTTTCCACCAAACCGGAGAGGTGAAGTGTTTGAATAACGAACCAGATTTAGAGCAGAAGGTGAGCGGAGAGATGATGTAGAAATAATGAAATCTGATTAGCTATTTAAACACATCTCAACTAGTCTCCGTTTTGGTGAAATTCGCACCTTATCATCAAGTGACAGACTCGCCTATAAAAAATATTGTATTCCAGTGCCTGCTTCTACTAAGCTACCTGGTACGCAACGGCTCCGAGCGCGTGGTGACGTCAGCGCGGGAACACATCTACGACCTGCGCTCGCTGGAGAACTACACATACGTCGACGATATCGGCAAGGATCAGGTATGATGAACAAGAACGGGACTTAATCCACCTCTTTCAAAATCAAAAATATTTATTCAATTTAGACCACAAGTGGCACTTATGAACGTCAAAATATAGTAAATAGAATAAAAGGCAGCCCTTAAGGGGCACTTTACATGTCTCCTTATCTTTTGGGTCCTACCAGCGCTTCGAGACAAACTGGCAAGTGCTGAGAAGAAACGCCGGAACAAACTGAACTTTTCCCACCACTCAACTTTTCTATAGCTACTATTTCGCCTCCCTGGCGCGGATCTAACCCTCTAAAAAGGTTGGGCACATCTCAGCTTTTACAAATCGGCCAAGTTTGCAAACCATAAGTTATTTAACCACAATAGAAAGTGAAGGCAGCAGCCGTTATGGGCATCTTGACCACTACAATAGATTTGCGCCTGCGTCCGGTGATACCCAACCAGTGAAGGTTTAGTAGTCCCAGGCTATAGCTAAGTGTTGATCCGATTAGAGATTATTACTCGATGTCTATCTGCCAAGAGCCGAACTTAACATATTGAATGTAAATAAATAATGGTGGAAAATTCTTGAGAGTGGCGACGTCAAATCTTACCTATCTATCGAGAAACTAGAATATTAAAAACAATAGTAAAGTTAATATTCCTCCTCAGGGTATAAACGTGAGGCACAAAGTGCGAGAGCTCATCGACTTCATACAGGACGACGAAAAACTTCGCGAGGAAAGGAAAAAGGCGAAGAAAAACAAAGACAAATACATCGGTAAGCTCTTAACCCTTACTCCATTAACGCATAATTTCTGCTGGTACTTGGGAAGTCGACAGCATAAAGCAAAAATTCAAAGCCACAATTTGCTAAAAGAATTCTTCACTCAAGTCCTAAAATTATTGAATTAATTTTTATATGTGAAGTCCCATTTCAGTTCCCAATGTTTTTCTTCCTTTAAGCTTTCTGCTGCTACATGTGTAACATCAAATAGCTCGTGATACCTAAACCCAAAAAGTTCGCTACACGTCTTTGTTACAATGATGGTTTTCGCGAATGAAAGATCCGCTAGATGGCGGGACGTGAATGTGGGGTCTGACTGCTGCGTGATTGGTGGATTTTGACATATCTGTCAATGTCGTGTCAAAAATAACCAATCATGCAGCATTTGGACCTCGCGTCTACGTATTGCCATCTGGCGGATTTTTCATTCGCGAAAACCCTCATTGGAATACGGTTGTGTTGTCGACTTTTTGGACACTTTGGGTGACACGAACTATTTGAGGCAGGGTGCACACAGTGACGTGCATGGTTAGCATCAGACCACACACTCTTTATTAAATGTTAGTCTATGTGAGCTGGGTAATAAAATGTTGAATCTGCCAGGCATGTCTTCGGAAGCGGCCGTGATGGGAACCCGCGGCTCGGGCGGCTGGGGCGAGTACAGCGACCGCTCGGGATCCAACTGGGGTCAGTATCTACTACTTATCATCATCATCAGGTCTTTCCATTGCAGGAGCATAATCATCATCATCAGATCATTCAGTCTCCATTGTAGGAGGACGGATTAGCAAGCTGAAGTGGCAATGGGCAGGGCACATTGTACGCAGAACTGACGGCCGATGAGGCAGAAAGATTCTGGAATGGAGGCCGCGTACCGGAAAACGCAGCGTGGGACGTCCACCTACAAGGTGGACCGACGACATCGTAAAGGTAGCAGGGAAGCGCTGGACGCAGGCCGCTACCAATCTATCAACATGGAAAGCATTGGGGGAGGCCTATGTTCAGCAGTGGACGTCCTATGGCTGAAATGATGATGATGATGATGTAGGAGCACGACCCTCTCGTGTTTACGGGAAGTTACCTGAGGAAAATTGAGGATAATTTATTATGGTCTGCAATCCCTATGCTACTACTTTTACATCCCAATACGAATTTTAGGAGGCTGTTCAACTGAGTTGAGCCAAAAGAACTTGGACAACTTTAGAGGGACACTGACGGGTTTCTATTTCTACTGTCGCTTATTATTACTATAGTCCGGTCGCCGAGCACGTAGAATTTCGTCCAATGACCCCAAGCTACCCATCCTTCTCGCTCCCGTGTAATTCTATTGCTGTCGCGACTGTACGACGGTCGGCCGCAGTGAGTGTGCGAGCGCGACAGCAACATAATTACGCGCGAGCGATAAGGATGGGTAGCTTGGGGTCATTGGTCATCTTTGATTGACGCCAGTGTTCTAATATTAGCCATTTAAAATCCGTCTACAATAAATTGTGTAAAACAGCCATTAAAATACTTTTAAATGCTTTCTGCAGATGAGCCCAAAGAACGGAGAGAGGATGAAGACGACTACGAGAGAGAAGACTCAGACGGCGAGTACGGACACAGGAAACCTAACAAGTATGTCAACTTACAAATCTGGTGTATTGTTCAAGAAAATGTGTTATTTAATCTTCACTTGATGAAAGGTAGTTTTATGCTTCACCTACAATACTTGCTTTGACTATACAAGGAAGTTAACTGAAGTTCGAAGTGGTCTCTAGTTTGCACAGTAGGCAACAGAGATTGTCGAAAGTGGCAGCTGCCATTGCAATGTTCACTTTTACTTATTATAACAAGGTTCGAAGTTAATCGAGTATTGTATTCGGACGCTTCATGTTCAAACTTCAGAATGCTTCGAGCCCTTCGACTCGGGCGCAAAAACTGAACGATCGGAATACGTAGCCGCGAGGTCCAAATTCTGCATGATTGGTGGATTTTGACATATCTGTCAATTTCATGCCTCGTATTGCCATCTGGCGGATTTTTCAATCGCGAAAACCCTCATTAGGCGAGGTGTGATTATTCTAAGCCATTTAAGCAAAGTAAAATGCTGTTTATACTTTCTTCAACTAACATCAGACAATGAGGGCTATCGTTTTAGCGCTCACCAGTTGGCGCCACTGTAGAGTAAGGTCCTGTCACTTGCTAGTAGCGAAGACAGTGGCGCCAGCTGGTGAGCGCTAAAGTGGTAGGAGGACTATCGCATTTGCACTCTTCAAAATGGCGCCACTGTAGAGTAAGGTCCTGTCAATTGCCAGGGGTGTCAACTGTTAAGTATTATTAAAGGCCGGTCGATCTATTCTCATAAATAAAACACTGGATACTCATCTTTCACATTATATTGCCTTATTTTAGATACAATTCATCACTTAGCACAAAAGCGCGCGGAGTCATCTCCGCGCGTCCCTCTATTCTGACGTTTGATTCTCGTGTGACATTGACGTATTGTCAATGTCACTATGACAGCAATTCATTGGCCACAACTATACCGTTATTTTAACGTTTTAGATTTTTCATAATTAACAGTATAAAAACGATAGCCCTCATTATGTGAGTATTGCAGCTCAAGCATTACCAACAAAATAAAATGTAAATCGAATGTTTCAGAGAGAACGTATACCGCGACGCAGAAGTAGTATCAACTAGTCCGGCGCGGCGCTCGCCCGACGCGGCGCGTTCCCTCAACATCAGCCTCAAGAGTCCCGCCAAGGCCAAGCCCACCACGCCTGTCAAGAAGATCGATCTGGGTATGATGCTGTTCTTATTCTTATCTTCTTGTTGTCCCTGATCAATACCGGCCTAGAATGAACGCCGCGATAAGCTTCTATCGCGCCATTTTATCGATTTTTAAGGATAACTTTTGTCGTCTAAAATCATCGATAACATTTTATCATGGCGCGCATCCTTGGAGGCTTGGCGGAGTAACATTCGTGCCAGACTAAATACACTGGTCATCACAAAAATCGATCCTCCCGCGACAAGCACTTTCAAACGTATGCATCCCCACTTCCCACCAATATTGGCACCATTTAAAAGCCTAGTTCTAAACTTCATTTCATTAAAGGAAAGGTTTTTACCCCAAAAATGTGTCTGTAGAAGAATCCAGAGTTACTTCTTCAAAAAATATGTAGTTACGCTTGAGCCAAGTTTAATGGCTTTAAAACTGTTAAGTTGGGATTAATCGCTATCCATCTGTTAAAGAGGACACGTGAGATCATTATTTGGTTTAATAACCATAAAAATTGGTCTAATTGATCCCAGAGAATATTGTTGGGGCACCATGATTGTGTCAGTAGAAACGAGTTTTCCTGTAAAACGTAGGTGGGCCGATTTTTGTGATGACCAGTATAGTTTGTTGACCTGGGTAATGACATTATTTTATTATGGTATGGTCGTGGTATGGCGTTGTAACATACCAAGGCCTACAGGCAAAGTAATATTCGTGTCAGATTGATGAATAAAAAAGATAAAAGGAAACAATTTGAAAAAAAAATTACACTTGTTACTTCGTATGGAGGATCTATTGAAGAAAAGTCAGGCAAAGTAGGTATTTCTACTCTTATGCCTGCGTACGCTGCGTAAAGTTATCACCTAATGATTGTACTAAAATCACAATTCGAATGTAGAACTGTTTGTATAGAAGAAAGTCAGCAATTTGTATGAAAAATGAGACGACAAAACCCGAATTAGCCAGTTTATTAATACTGTTACTGTGTGATTTACTAACCATGGTTTATAAGACCTTTGTTACTAACACTTTTATGGGCTATGCCTGAAATAAATTCCTTTTATTTATTTATTTATTTATTAAATACCTTTCAATATTCGTTTATAGGTGCAGCAGCGACATACGGCAAGACCGCTCCGACGCCGGCACCAACTCCCGCCACCAACAACTCGCAGGAACTAATCGACGACCTGTTCAAGACTTGTGCGCCTACGCCGAGCAGTGGCAGCGCGTCGCTAGTGCTAGAAGATGACTTTGACCCGAGGTAAGAGACGGAAGGACGCACAGTAAGTGGGTGAGAGGATGACTGACCCACGGTAAGTGGCGGAAGAATGACTTTGACGGACAGTAAGTGGGTGACAGGTTATTTTGACACAAGGTAAGTGGGAGGGAGGAAAACTTTAACTCACAGTACGTGGGCGGGAAGACGACTTTGACCATAGTAAGTGGGCGGGAAGACGACTTTGACCCATAGTAAGAGGGCGGGAAGACGACTTTGACCCATAGTAAGTGGGCGGGAAGTCGACTTTGACCCATAGTAAGCTGGCGGGAAGACGACTTTGACCCATAGTAAGAGGGCGGGAAGACGACTTTGACCCATAGTAAGTGGGCGGGAAGACGACTTTGATCCATAGTAAGTGGGCGGGAAGACGACTTTGACCCATAGTAAGTGGGCGGGAAGTCGACTTTGACCCATAGTAAGCTGGCGGGAAGACGACTTTGACCCATAGTAAGAGGGCGGGAAGACGACTTTGACTCACGGTAAGTGGCGGAAGAATGACTGACGAACAGTAAGTAAGTGACAGGATATTTTGACCCAAGGTAATAGGGAAGGAGGAAAACTTTGACTTACAGTACGTGGGCGGGAAGACGACTTTGACCATAGTAATTTTGTGGGAGGATGACTTTGACCCACAGTAAGTGGGCAGGAAGACGGATTTGACACATGGTAAGTGAGCTCAAGGACGACTGACCCACGGAAAGGGGGCGGGAGGATGACGTTGACCCACGGTAAATGGACGGGCGGACAACTCAAGATAAGTGGGAGGAATATGTGCTGCAGTAATATGAGGTAAGGTTGCACCAACTCCCGCCACCAACAACTCGCAGGAACTAATCGACGACCTGTTCAAGACTTGTGCGCCTACGCCGAGCAGTGGGAGCGCGTCGCTAGTGCTGGAAGACGACTTTGACCCGAGGTAAGTGACGGAAGAACGACTTTGACCCACAGTACGTGGGCGGGAAGACGACTTTGACCCATAGTAAGTGGGCGGGAAGACGACTTTGAACCATAGTAAGTGGGCGGGAAGACGACTTTGACCCATAGTAAGTGGGCGGGAAGTACGACTTTGACCCACGATAAGTGAGCTGGAGGACGACTGACCCACGGTAAGGGGGTGAGAGGATGACTTTGACCCACGGTAAATGGACGGGCGGACAACTCAAGATAAGTGGGAGGAATATGTGCTGCAGTAATATGAGGTAAGGTTGCACCAACTCCCGCCACCAACAACTCGCAGGAACTAATCGACGACCTGTTCAAGACTTGTGCGCCTACGCCGAGCAGTGGGAGCGCGTCGCTAGTGCTGGAAGATGACTTTGACCCGAGGTAAGTGAAGGAAGAACGACTTTGACCCACAGTACGTGGGCGGGAAGACGACTTTGACCCATAGTAAGTGGGCGGGAAGTCGACTTTGATCCATAGTAAGTGGGCGGGAAGACGACTTTGACCATAGTAAGTGGGCGGGAAGACGACTTTGACCATAGTAATTGGGTGGGAGGATGACTTTGACCCACAGTAAGTGGGCGGGAAGACGACTTTGACCCATAGTAAGTGGGCGGAAAGACGACTTTGACCCATAGTAAGTGGGCGGGAAGACGACTTTGACCATAGTAATTGGGTGGGAAGACTACTTTGATCATAGTAATTGGGTGGGAGGACTACTTTGACCCATAGTAAGTGGGCGGGAAGAAAGAAAGAAAGAAAGAAAGAAAGACACATTTATTACAATGGACATCACACAAATACAGGCAATTACATAGACATGACAGTGGCACATAATAATGGAAGAAGAAAAAATAAAAACAAGAGTAAACTGAGCAGTGCCACCCATCCACCAACAAGATGCCCACTGCAACGGGACCCCACTCAGCATATGCCGTGGCCCACGGTGACGAAGGCCACGGCGCTGGTTTTCAGTGTGCCCCATGCCGAGTGAGGGTCACGGACTATTGGTAAAATAAATAAAATACTAAGCTGCATAAAATTGTCTAGATAAACATACATAAATAGTAATATCATATGGACAGTAAGACGACTTTGACCATAGTAATTGGGTGGGAGGATGACTTTGACCCACAGTAAGTGGGCGGGAAGACGACTTTGACCCATAGTAAGCTGGCGGGAAGACGACTTTGACCCATAGTAAGTGGGTGGGAGGACTACTTTGATCCACGGTAAAGCAGGATGACGACTTTTACCCAAAGTAAGTGGACTAGTTAGTTGCTAGCTTGCTGCAGCGTCAAGACTGCGCCAACTCCCTCCACCAACAACTCGCAGGAACTAATCGACGACCTGTTCAAGACTTGTGCGCCTACGCCGAGCAGTGGCAGCGCGTCGCTAGTGCTGGAAGACGACTTTGACCCGAGGTAAGAGACGGAAGGACGCACAGTAAGTGGGTGAGAGGATGACCCACGGTAAGTAGGTGGAAGAATGACTGACGGACAGTAAGTGGGTGACAGGATATTTTGACCCAAGGTAAGTGGGAGGGAGGAAAACTTTGACTCACAGTACGTGGGTGGGAGGACTACTTTGACTCACGGTAAGTGGCGGAAGAATGACTTTGACGGACAGTACGTGGGCGGGAAGACGACTTTGACCCCTATTAAGTGGGTGGGAGGACGACTTTGACCCATAGTAAGTGGGCGGGAAGACGACTTTGACCCATAGTAAGTGGACGGGAGGACTACTTTGACCCATAGTAAATGTGTAGAAGGAAAACTGACCCACGGTAAGAGGACGGCAGGAGGATTTTGACCCACAGTAAATAGGCAAATAGAAAACTTTGACCCACAGCAAGTGGACTGGCTAGTTGCTAGCTTGCTGCAGCGTTAAGACTCCCGCCACCAACAACTCGCAGGAACTAATCGACGACCTGTTCAAGACTTGTGTGGTAGTGGGAGCGCGTCGCTAGTGCTGGAAGATGACTTTGACCCGAGGTAAGTGAAGGCAGAACGACTTTGACCCACAGTAAGCTGGCGGGAGGATGACTTTGACCCATAGCAAGTGGGCGGAAGGACAACTTTGACACGCGATAAGTGGGGGGGAGGATGACTTTGACACACAGTAAGTGGGCGGGGAAACCACTTTGACCCACGGTAAGTGAGCAGAATGACGACTTTGACCCACAGTAAGTGGATTGGCTTGCTGCAGCGTCAAGACCGCCTCGACGCCAAGTGTGTGCGTTAAGTGCACATCATCATATCAGCCACAGGACATCCACTGCAGAACATAGGCTTCTCCCAATGATTTCCGGATTGACCAGTAGGCAGCTTCCTGCATCCGGCAATCTTCATCTATCTATTGCGATCAAATACCTGGCTTGTCATGCATAAAAAAATCTACCACGCTGCGTTTACCGGTACGTGGTAGATTTTTTACGGTAGTCACGTGGCCTCCTCTCTAGAAACTTGCTACCCCATCTGGCGTTAGTTCTGCGTGCCCTGCCTATTACCAAAGTAAATACAAATAAGTAGGTTATCTTCATAGAAACACCGAGCGCGGTTTGTATGTGAGCGCGCCAATACGTATGCGGCGCGCACGCACACACTGACAAAAGCGTGTATTAACGGGGAGTTACTTTTTGCTTATTGTGTATTAGTGTGTTAAATAAACCTTTTATCTATCTAATGTACCACTTCAGCTTGCTAATCAATTGGGCTGTGTCCGATTCTCATCACATTCTTGTAATCTTTCAGAGCGGGCGAGCCAAAACCAGCGCCCAAAGACAACAGCGACTTTGGCGAGTTCACAGACGCGTTCGGAGCGCCGCCAGACTCCAACGATGGCTTCGCGGACTTCTCAAGCGCATTCACCAGCGCCCCAGCCCCTAATCCAGCCCCCCTATCAATGGGGGCAGCCCCATTATCGATGGGGGCGGCCCCATTATCCATGGGGGCGGCGCCATTATCGATGGGGGCGCCTCTTTCGCTCGGAACGCCGATGTCAATGAACACAGCCAACTTGATATCGGTGAACGCGCCCAGTTTGCAGCCGATGTCTATGCCTGTACAGAATTCTGGTGAGTGTTTGAATTTGTTATTGTTTGGGTATATTTTGGACAGTTGTTTTTTATTTTCAGATATGACTTAGTATTTTTTATGTAGAACAAGGTAGTTAGGTAGTTGACCGCAATGCAATAGGCTAGTTTCCTAAAAAAATTTTTTAGTCCGTCATGTTTAATATCAAAAAATATTGGACACATACATTTTTATTTGTCAATCTAACAAATAATTACATAGTTATGGTGTGTTGAAGTTCCGCGCGACGTCCACAAAGTGCGGCACTTTTATGCACTCATTGACGTCATGGGCCTCTTCTTATGAACTTTGGCGCGCTTTATCTCTTTAAATTTTCATTAGTTTGAAAAAGTGAAAAATACGTGTAGAGTATTTTTTGATAAGTTAACTGACGGACTAATTAAAACTCTTGCTTTTTGACCCAGGAAACATCCCTATTGCACCTGCTGTTAGGTGAGACTTTTTTGTAAAGATGGTGTAATTATGAACGTACAAAATGAATTAAGTTAAAATAATATGAACATAGAGATATAGAGAGATGTCAACTAATGCGCTGAGTTCGAAACTGTCTCATTAGAAATTCACACACACAAAGTAATCGAAATATGTGCTCATTATCCACTGCGGTATCAGTACTCAACGTTCGAATAATCTATATTACTACGCAAGCAACGTAAAACATTATCATGACGTCGCTGCTGTCATCATTGCTGTCACGAGCAATGTGTTCTGTTTTTGGGCATATTGCTGCGACACCGACTCCGCCCCTTTGTCACATTTCCCTTTAGTTTCTGTGATTTGTGACTATGAAGCATAGTAATATGTATAGCCATTATTTAATTAAATTAATTATAAATTATTTGTTAATTTATCTGAAGTCTAAAGCCCAGAACAGACGGTGAAACGCAACTGCAACGAAACTGCAACTGCTAGTTACTTTTGAGTTGCATCTAAGTTTCTGCTATAGCGTCCGTTGATAGACCACACATGATGCGACCAGTTTGAAACTTTTAGTTTCATTCATCAGAATCATCAGAAAGTTGCAGTTTCGTTGCAGTTGCGTTTCACCGTTTGTTCTGGGCCTTTCATTAGTCGGCCGTTCGGTGTGGTGGTTCAGAACGGACTACTAAGCCGAGAGGTCCCGGGTTCGATTCCCGGCCGGGCAGAAATTGAAATGATGAATTTTAATTTCTGTGACGGGTCTGGGTGTGACTATGTATAATATTTATGTATTTAAAAAAAAAAAGTATATAAGTAGTATATCCGTTAAGCTAGCACCCATAACACAAGCATTAAGTTGCTTACTTTGGGGCTAGCTGGCGCTGTGTGAAATTGTCCAAAGATTTATTTATTTATTTATTGATTTTTTCATGGTAAAATTCTATTGATCTTTTCATGGTAAATAAAAACATAACTTACCAGAACCTTCAATTTTACTTCCAGCGGCGTCGAACCTGGACCTCCTGAGCGATCTGTCCACGCCACCGCTAGCGCCAACGCTCAGCCCATTAGAAGCGGCGCCTGCGCAGCTTGCCGCTGCGCTGCCGCCCGCGCCCGGTCAGTAATACACCACACTATACATTAGGGGTCATCCATAAAGTACGTCACACGTAAAGAGGGGGTTGACAAACTGTGACAAGGGGTGGGAGGGGTCCTAAGTTTCAAATATTTGATATAATGTTGATTTCATAAAAAAAAGTACTTAATTTAAATGGAAATAAAACTAATTACGGAACTGCTGTTAATTTAATAACTTTTCGATGTGAAATTGCAAAACATGTGACGTCACACTAGGGAGGGGGGGGTCTCAGAAATGTGACCACCTGTGACAAGGACGGAGGGGGGGTTAAAAAATCATTAAATTCGTGTGACGTACTTTATGGATGGCCCCTTACAAACGCGTATCAACAAAGTCGACGCATGATCACTTTAAAACTAGGCCTAGTGTGTGTCGTGGCACGCGCAGTGTAGGGTTCCGTAGATGTCCGTCGTTACCACAATATATTTCAGAAGCAAGCAATTTGTACTTCATCTAAAGCCTGGTCCGTGAGCACGTAGAATTTTGTACAATGACCCCAAGCTACCCATCCTTATCGCTCGCGCGTAATTATATTGCTCTCGCGACTGTGAGCGTGCGAGCTCGACAGCAACATAATTACGCGCGAGCGATAAGGATGGGTAGCTAGGGGTCTTTGGACAAAATTCTACGTGCTCACGGACCAAACTATACAACATACATTACAAACGCGTACTATCAACAAAGTCGACGCTTGATCAATTTAAAAAAAATACATAAAATGAAAGAACCTGTTATGGAGTTGATAGGCGCGCGAGACAAGTAAAACGACCGAAGCCGCGCGAGACAAGTAAAACGACCGAAGCTATAGAACGCACTGACGCTTTATTCGTAAAACCAATAGGCGGGCACAGCCGCTATACGTGCCTACATATAGTTACAACTACTAGTACGTTGGAGGGGGGATAGCTATACATAACAAAACCTTAATTTCGAACTCTTCCTATGTTCTTCTGATTAATTTCGTTGCGGGTACAACGATAGTTTAACCATCCCCCGGGACAAACTTGACCTTCATTGGTTGGGTTTTTATGGCGGTCAAGCTGTAGATCATGGCTACACAGGAGTTGCAGTGGTGGGAACTAGAGGTGGGAATAGTCCCGTTACACTAAATGACCATACTTGATGACGCCCATAATTTGTCTTGTCCATTATTTATTTGAAAAGAAACAAAAATAACACGTTGCGGGGTCAGAGGTGGAATTGCGTAAAGCAATCGTTATCATTTGACAGTTCATAACGTACGATTATTCTGTCAAACGCTTTGTTTAACTGACTTTATCGTACTGTTACATCCCTCTGATGTACATAAAACCCCTGATGCCCAGAAAATCCTGCGGCATCAGCATTTTTGCCCGAGTTGGCTCGCCCGCTTCACGGGCTCGCCAGTTCTTCGCTACCACTCGTGCGTGACGGCTGCCTCTTTCAAATCCAATCATTGTATTTTATTTTAGCTAGAATAATTAGCCTTTTTTAAAAAGACTCTATCAAAGCCCGGCCTAACATTGGTGGCAGCTCAAGGGATTTATAAAATCCTCGGTACCGCGTCCGAAGTATAGTATAGTGAACAAACAGTGTGTGTGCAAGTGATCCAAGTTCGAACTCAGAATCTCACCGTATCTCACTGTATCTCGCCGTATCTCACCGTTTCTCGTCGCATCACACTGCATCATCGCTGTACCTCTTCGTGTCCCGCTACATTTCACCGTGTCCCACTGTGTCCCGCTGTATCTGCTGTGTCCCACTGTTCCCGCTGTGTCCCGCAACCGTCGTCGAACTCACCATCATCGCTGGCCCTGAAAGAAAATACTTACCATCTCCACTGCATCCTGAAGAAGAATCTCATCGCTGTATCCTGCTCCGCCGTATCCCGATTTGCCGAAACCTGAAATAAATATCATCCTAACTCAAGACAATCAACGCGTAACACCGTGCCTGAGACGCCCTTATCGCTCCGGAATGCAGCCGCTTCCCGTCGCCGCGCTCACGTTCGCCGTCTACGCAACATTGTAGTGAGTCTGGCCTTTGTTCTTTGTACCTTATCTAATATTCAATTGATTCAATTCTTTGTGTGGCGTTGTGACCAATTTTATCGTGTATTCCTTTTGTAATCATTTACGGTTTAAGAAGTTTAACTTTACATCAATTCAAAATGTCAAAATCAGAGTTCAGAGTACCCAAGGACGTGCTCCCCGTACCGGTAGACGTGGACTTGCCAATGTCGGAGGACGATAGAGCCACAAGCCCAGTAGCGGACGTCCAAAGGGAAAAAAGGGGCAGAAAACCTGCTCCCTCAACTATTGCAATGAATTTAGACCTCAGTATCCTCCTAAAATTCATAAAGCCATACGATGGCAGTAGAGAAACCTTAAACTCTTTTATCATAAACTGCAACAACGCCTACAACTTAGCCACGGAGACCCAAAAACATATAGTTTTTAAATACATATTATGCCAACTTCAAGGGAAAGCGGAAGTCGCGTGCTCCATAAAAGAATTCACCAATTGGGAACAATTGAAGGAATTCTTGAAAACTCAATTCAGTGAGCGTAAACATTATGCGCACCTGCTAATGGACCTCCAGGAGAGTAAGCAGGGCGGTAATGAAAACGTCAGCCAGTACGCGCTCCGAGTCGAGACATGCCTGTCCCAACTCCTGACGGAGATATCGTTGTCGCAAACTAAAATCAAAGAAATTCCCGGTAGGACAGCCGCAATGGAGGATCTCGCTCTCCACCATTTCTTAATGGGATTACATCCCCGTATCTCCAATATAGTGAGATGTCGCTCACCATCAACCCTCAACGAAGCCGTAAACCTCGCCGTATCCGAAGAAAGGATACAACAAACTCTGTACAAAAAACCTGTTCCCGACCAAAGACCCAACAACAATAACAATAATCGATTTACGAAACCCCGTCAGAATTTCAGCAACCAACAACAAGGTTCTCAATCTCAACCTCAACCTTCGGGTTCCAACTCCACTGTCGTATGTCGATACTGCAAAGCCCCAGGGCATACTATCGACGTCTGTCGAAAACGAGAATACAATAACAGAATGAGGGGTCAAAGGCCTCCATTCAACACTCCAAATCCTCAGTTCCGTAGGGTCAACTTCAACCAGGACCAACAGGAGGACGACGAGGGTCATGACGAAGTTGACTTCAATCCCTCAGAAAATTTAAACGAGTAGTGGACTCCCGGCGGTGTCCCGCGAGTCCAAAACGCAAACCAACCCTGATTCCAAATGAAAAGACACCCACTGTATCCACTGCATCCACTGTATCCACCGTATCCACTGTATCCGCCAAACCAAAGGCGACCACTGTATCCACTGCATCCACTGTATCCGCCAAACCAAAGGCGACCACTGTATCCACTGCATCCACTGTATCCACTGTATCCGCCGAACCAAAGGCGACCACCGTATCCACTGCATCAAAGTCAACCACTGTATCAAATGCAAAATCCACTACACTCAAGCGCAGGCCTTCCCTGACGACTCCGCTAACTGAAAAAAACACACAAATTTACGAAATATCATTTAATCCCTCAATCAAATCGTTACCACACGTTGTAATCAACACAGCCGCTTCTGAAATGCCACTGTCGCTTTTAATCGACACAGGTTCTTCAATAAGCCTACTCAAAAAGTCGTGTATCAAACCTCAAACTCCGCTGAACGAGGAAAAGCTCAAACTTAAGGGCTTTAACTCTGCTGACGAATCCGTCCCAACGTTGGGCTCACTTAATTTGGCGTTATACATAAAAGACAAACCCAAAGTTTCCATCAAACACAAATTCCACGTAGTGGGAGACATTGATTTCCCCTACGACGGCATCGTGGGTAACGACCTCCTTAACCAATTCAATGGCAGCATCGACTTCACGCGCGAAGCCCTGAAGCTTGGAAAACATATCCTGAAGTTATTCTTTACGGATCCTTATTATACCGTTCCAGCACGCTCAGAGAAAGTAATAGAGTGTTCAGTTTCTAATCCCGACCTTAAAGAAGGTGTCATTCTAGATCAGCATATATCCCAGAACCTACTAATATCAAACTGCTTAGTAAAAGTCAAGGAAAATGATAAAATTAACATAACAGTCGCCAATACTTCAGAACAGCCGATAAATATCAAAACAAATCTCAATCTTCACCTGGAACCTCTTCATACCTCTGCGTATCCTGTCCATACTAGTAGACAGACGACATCCAAACGAACTGAAGAAGTTATAAATTCACTCAGAGCAAATCACTTGAACCAAGAAGAGAGAGATGCTCTTATAGATCTTTGCTCCCAATACTCAGATATATTCCACTTGCCAGGCGATCAATTAACTTTCACCACTGCTCTCGACCACAAAATCAAAACTACAGTCGACGAACCCGTTCACACCAAATCCTACAGATTCCCAGAATGCCATAAGCAGGAGGTAGAATCGCAAATCAACCAAATGCTTGACCAAAACATTATCGAGCCCTCTTCATCGCCGTGGAGCTCTCCCATATGGATAGTTCCCAAAAAACTAGATTCCCAAGGAAGACGAAAATGGAGAGTTGTCATCGACTATAGGAAATTGAACAACATCACAATAGGCGAAACCTATCCCATTCCCCAAATCCATGAAATCCTCGACCAGCTAGGCAAGAGCAAATACTTCAGCACTCTGGATCTTACTTCTGGCTTCCATCAAATTCTCGTATCTCCTGAAGACGCACCCAAAACCGCGTTCTCCGTCCCTCAGGGACATTTCCAATTCAATAGGATGCCATTTGGGCTTAAAAATGCGCCATCCACCTTCCAAAAACTCATGAACAACTGCCTTTCTGGCCTTCAGGGTACACGATGCTTCGTTTATTTAGACGATATCGTCGTGTACTCCCCTGACCTATTTTCCCAAATTGACAACCTCAAAATCGTCTTCGACAGAATCCGTAATTTCAATTTAAAACTCCAGCCAGACAAGTGTGAGTTCCTCCGGAAGGAAGTGGCTTACCTTGGCCATATCATCAGTGAAAATGGCGTTAAGCCTAACCCCGACAAGACCAACGCTGTAACAGAATTTCCAGTACCACAATCTCCAAAAGATGTGAAATCTTTCCTGGGTTTAGTTTCCTATTATAGGAGATTCATATCAGATTTCTCAAAACTAGCTAAACCCTTAACTTCCCTCCTTAAAAAGGACACGCCTTTTAATTGGCAAAACGAGCAACAACTCGCATTCGAATCCCTAAAAAACAAACTTGTCTCAGCCCCGATTTTAGCTTATCCAGACTTTACACAACCCTTCCTTCTGACTTGCGACGCTTCCAACTATGCGATATCCGCAATATTATCCCAAGGTCCCGTGGGACGAGACCGTCCCATTGCATACGCATCTCGCACTCTCAATAAGGCGGAATGCAATTACAGTGTGACTGAAAAGGAATGCCTAGCAATCCTGTTCGGCACCAAAACGTTCCGACCTTACCTCTATGGAACCCGCTTCACAATCATCACAGACCACAAACCCCTTCAATGGCTTTTTAATTGCAAGGACCCCGGGTCTCGCTTAGTCCGGTGGCGCCTAAAACTGGAAGAGTTCGAGTATAATATCCAATATAAAAAAGGCAAAGTAAACGCCAATGCTGACGCATTATCTCGACATCCTGTAAATCCAATAATCCCTACCGACTCTCCACCGCAATTAGAAGCTCCAAATCAACTTGATCCTGTCCAATCCGCTGATAACGGAAATAATGACTTACCTTTTAGTCCGCTTACGCTGGATGACCTAAACATTCAGCTCCCGCATACTTCTGAAAATGATAGTGACAGTATACCTAACATTGACCTATTAGATGATGATCGTGAAATCACATTCCCATCCAGTCCTGAGGAAACTAACCCGACTCAATCCTCTGAACCTGCAATTCCTACTACAACTACTCCTGACCCTACACCTTCTACAAGTAAAAACATTCCCGCCGAATCGAATCCTGAAATGCAAGAAAACTTACCTCCTCAGCCGCTCCTAGACGCTCCCGATCCATCACCTGGAAATCAAGATACCTTACCTCAACTCCTCCCAACGCCTGACTCTCCCCTGCAAGATCCTGAAACACTTAACCTAAGCCCCAACTTACCTTCAAGTCCAGAACACGTAGCCCTCGGTGATGATTACTCCAAATTCCTGAAAGAAATCAATAATAAGAACAGAAATTACAACACAAAGGTGTTAGAACATAATCAATCCCTTCTGAAATCTCATGCCAAAATTCTACTAGTCCCTACGTCCATCGATTTAGACGAATCGAATGCCTATATCTCCGAAATTCTTGAACAAGCTACAGACCCCAAAGAAATACTGTATTCAGAAAAACAACTATACTCATTCGAAAGAGTCCCTGACATTAATAATAAATCAATTTATCTCATCTATCCGAAAGTAAACCACTTTGACGAGTGTACTTACCCAGAAATATTCCAAACATTGAAAACTGTAAGAAACCACTTATTAGAATCAACAGATGATGTAATCGAAATCGCATTACCTGACTTTAAAAATCCATTCCAAAAACATTCTTTTGCTAAAATATACAACATCATTGTCTACCTTTTCCACGACACTAATATTACAGTAAATATCTACCACAACAATATAATTCATCCAAGCCTTAGTGAAATAAAGAAAATCCTAAGAGAAAATCACGACCTCCCGATTGCTGGCCATTTGGGTTGCAATCGAATGCTAAGCCGAATCCAAGAACGCTATTACTGGAAAGGAATGAAAAGCGACGTAGAATCATATATTAAAAACTGCACTTCCTGTCAGGAAAACAAGGCCCTAAGACGAACTAACAAGGCGCCCATGCAGATAACCACCACTTCTACTAGCCCTTTTCAAAGAATAGCCCTGGACATTGTAGGTCCACTTCCTGAATCAGGTCCCGCAAAACTTAAATATATCCTAACAATACAGGATGATCTAACCAAATTCTCGGTAGCTTATCCTTTACGTAGTGTCTCTTCCGAAGAAACAACCGACTGTCTGGTCCACTTCATTTCCCTATTCGGCATCCCAGTTTCAATTCTCACTGATCAAGGCACAAACTTTACCGCTGACCTCTTTAAAAAGACCTGTTCTTTCCTCAAAATAAAACAAATATGGTCCACTCCGTATCATCCACAAACTCAAGGAGCTCTGGAAAGAAGTCATTCGACGCTTAAAGAATATCTGAAGTCTTACGTTAACGAGAACCAAGATGATTGGCCCCGTTACGTTTACACGGCTATCCTAGCTTACAATTCAGCTGTTCATAGTACCACGAACTTTACCCCTTACGAACTACTGTTTGGGCACAAGGCCTTTATTCCCGATTCCATTTACAGTCAAGACCTCACTACTTATCCCGACTACGTCCGGATGCTCCAACACCGACTTAAATTATCCTGGGAACGGGCTGTTGAAAACATCGAAAGATCCAAAGAAAGATCCAAAGGTTACTACGATAGCAGGACTCGTCCCGTTAAATACAAAGTGGGAGACTTTGTATATTTGAAAAATCATGTAAGACTGCGTAAAGCACTTTCACCTATATGGAAAGGTCCATACAAGGTTATTGCTGTTCATAACAACAATACCCTCACTCTTTTAATCAATAGACGTCACGTCAAACATCACTGCGACGAGGTGAAATTAGCTGGCGTCTTTCCCAGTTCTCCTTAGTTAAGTAATATAATAGGTTAGTTATCACTAGACGTTAGAACTTACTTTTATTTTGTTTATTTTCAGCGTGTCGGCTACGGCTACGCCAAGTTTCATAACACCAATACCCACAAGTTCAGGCATCTATTTTGACTATATTGGAAAAGCCAAAATCATTAGTGGAAATTTAAGGATACTGATTCCATTAGATATTTCATATACAGTGTGTCCGGGCTTGTAGTGATCAAACTTTAATGGCGTAATCTATGGACAATTTTATCGATGAAAATACTTCAAATTTGGGGCTTGACCCATTTGTCGCAAAATTACGAGGATTTAAGTTTTTAATTTTTAGTTTTCACCTCTTCCTTCAAAAACAAGTGAAAACGTGGGTAACTTAACATTAATAAGCGAATATTTGATATCATGCGATAGTCAATAAAATTATCTATTAGCAGAAGTAGAAAACGGACACAAGTTTCATACATTTTATGGAAGTAAGAATGGATTGAATTAGAAAAAGACATGATTTTTTTCACTTCTTTTTCAGTTATTTGCCAACACAAGAAAAACCAGGTCGTTAAAGTATGTTTTATTTGCATTGTATTATTAGTATTTGAGCTATTCTACAAAACAAATGTAAATTTATTAGTCTACGTCTATTAGTTTCGACGTAATTGTTGAACAGAGGTACCCATTCCCAGCGGTTTCCATAGTAATCGGAATAGGTTGTGTGATTCTTTCAGGCAGTGCATATTCGCATGTCGCGTGCGCTATGGAAACCGCTGGGAAGGGTTATCTTTGTTCAACAATTACGTCGAAACTAATAGACGTAGACTAATAAATTTACATGCGTTTTGTAGAATAGCTCAAATACTAATAATAAAATGCAAATAAAACATACCTTAACGACCTGGTTTTTCTTGTGTTGGGAAATAACTGAAAAAGATGTGAAAAAAATCATGTTTATTTCTAATTAAATCCATTCTTACTCCCTTAAAATGTATGAAACTTGTATCTGTTTTCTACTTCTACTAATAGATAATTTTATTGGCTATCGCATGATATAAAATTTTTGCTTATTAATGTTAAACTACCCTCGCTATCACTTGTTTTTGAAGGAAGAGGTGAAAACTAAAAATTAAAAACTTAAATCCTCGTAATTTTGCGACAAATGGGTCAAGCCCCAAATTTGAAGTATTTTCATCGATAAAATTGTCCATAGATTACGCCATTAAAGTTTGATCACTACAAGCCCGGACACACTGTATAAGGCCGCATATACAAAATATTAATCAGGAACTGGATAAGGTCAAATTCATTTGCGAGAAAATAAAACCGCTAGATAATTCCGAGTGCTTTAACATCCTTCAACCTTTTGCAATCCGTTTTAAAGATATAATCAAAGATTATTCTTCAATAACTCATTTAATAGACAGTAGAGTAAAACGTAGCGCATGGATCCCCGGAATAGGCTCCCTTATGAAGCAGATCTTCGGTACTCTGGACGAAGATGATGCTATCAAATACGATGCGGCTATAAAACATGTACAAAACAACCAAAAGAGATTAGCTTCATTAATGAAAGACCACATATTAGTCACTACATCTGTATTATCCGCTTATAATGAAACATTAAGTAAAATCAAGGTTAACGAAGATAATCTCAGTGCAGCTATCAACAAGCTCTCAGCCAAACTTATAAATATCTCTGATACTACCAATAGTCTATTAATAACTTCTGAAATAAATGAAATTTTCACCAATTTAGAATCATCTTTGCTTACCTTATCGTTTCAGATCGAAGACATAATCAATGCAATCTTATTTAGTAATGTTAACGTCATTCATCCGTCAGTAATAACTCCGCAACAACTTTATAGAGAGCTTGCCGATAACTACCGACACTTACCCAGTGATTTGGAACTTGCCGTAGACTTAGATATAAGTTTGATTCATGTTATTTTAAATCTTAGTAATTTAGTTAGCTATTATGTTAGTAATAAGATAATGTTTGTACTACAAGTGCCCCTAGTAGGTCCACGCCAGTTTTACTTGTATAATAATATACCGTTACCAACTCCTCATAACTTAACAAGACCAGACTCATTCAGCGTTGTAATACCTAGCCATAAGTATATCCTTATAACAAAGGACAAACTACACTACAATAACTTGGATTCCCTCGAAAAGTGCAAACATACCAATAAACAAAACTATATCTGTGAATCAGTGAATGTGTTCCCAACCAGTGAAAACCCCAATTGTGAAAGTGAACTATTATCTAAAGTAATAACAAAACTACCTAATCAGTGTCGAACGGAATTCATCCGTGGTAATTTGGACGTTTGGAAACCACTCCGGAATAATAAGTGGATATTTGTTCAATCCACCTTGAGTAAATTGTCAATAGATTGTTCAAATTCCGAAACGTTAGAAACTAATATTATAGGAACCGGAATCATAGAAATTCCAACATCTTGTAAAGCTTATTGTAAAGATACCCAATTGATACCAAAAAATAATGTATTAAATATAACTTTACCTTCATCTAACTTAGACTTTAATTTGATTAATGACAGTTGTTGTAATATCCGTAAATTCAAGGAAATGGCCGATGGTGTACCCAACATCAAGTTAAAAGATCTCGATCTGAATAAAGTAAATTTTGGAAAATACACTAATGATAAAATTTTAACCGAATTAAATAAAGTTATTCAAGAACCACATATCATTAAATACGGGGCACACTATTCGTCGTTTATCCTATTCCTAATCATAATTGTAATAGTCTATAAGTATAATAATTTTACTAAAATAAAAACAGGCAGCATTCACGATGTCGAACAAACCGAACTCGCGATTACTCGTACCGCTCCTAAAGCAGAATCTAAATCCGAACAGAACCCGGGAACCTCATTCCCCAAAATTCGCAGGAACCTTTAGATAAATTTACTTAAACCCATAAACTTAGGAGATTAACCCCTAAGTTTATTCTTGATGGGGGGAGGTGTTACATCCCTCTGATGTACATAAAACCCCTGATGCCCAGAAAATCCTGCGGCATCAGCATTTTTGCCCGAGTTGGCTCGCCCGCTTCACGGGCTCGCCAGTTCTTCGCTACCACTCGTGCGTGACGGCTGCCTCTTTCAAATCCAATCATTGTATTTTATTTTAGCTAGAATAATTAGCCTTTTTTAAAAAGACTCTATCAAAGCCCGGCCTAACAGTACGTTATGAACTGTCAAATGATAACGATTGCTTTATACAATTCCACCTCTGGTCTAGACGCTGCGAAGTAATATAAGCCTTATGGTGATCAAGCGCCAACTTTGTTGATGATACATGCACAGGAATGTTACACTCTTGACTTTATCACGACTTGCATATAATACAGAAGAAGAAAGTATATAATTTCGAGGGCTGAGTATACATTTCTGTGCAACCGACTGTATATCTTAGAGACGCTGACTGATATTTTTATATGGTGTTTTTCAATTAAAGAAATCAATTCACCAAACTACACGCGCCAGTACTGTGTTTATGACTAAATAAAACACCGTATAAAAATAAGTGAAACGATAAAAATGAAAATACTGAAGATTTTTTTTTTTATAGAAACTGAAACAATCTTTGAATATTCTTGTTGATATTGATTTTGAGTTATTGATGTATTGTGTTAATCTATTTTATGATTTGATTTCAGTTAATTTTAAGTTTTATTACTTATCTATAACAGTGTATTGTGAAGTATAACTTACTAAGAATGTAAAGTAACTTTAAATACTTCATTCTACATTCATTAATTATAATTTTAATGATTGGTTTCTTCGAATAACCACGAAAGTTATACGAAGAAATCAACACTTTTCCGTAGTAAATAAGCTCTCTAAATACATGTGACTGTTGTTTTCCCATTATTTTATTTTGTCCGTCCGTTCCGTTGGTTCATGTTCGTGTAGTGTATCAGTAAGTTTTGGGCACATTCAGGTGTTTTTTATTTTCAGGAAGCGACGCCAACAGGCCCGCTATACGGGAGAGCGCTCGCCGAGCCATCCGGGCCGCCATTGACAGTTTGCAAGCGATTGACAGGATCACCACCGATGCCGAGGCGACGAAAATCAGAGAAAACCTGCGAACACTGAAGTTTTTCCTCCCCGGACCGATCACGGTGCAAAAACTGTGCAGATTGGACGACAATATCATCACTGGAGATGTTTTGGATTCGTATTCGCAACTACTAGGCCTCATCATCAAGGTCATGCTGCCGCAGTGGCCGCATTATAAAGAAGACGTCACCCCCCTGTTCCTTCTAGAAGAAAGCTTCTTCCTCAGCCACGAAGTCCTGACGGTTCTGTGCGGGTTCCTCAAGCACGAAACTGATGTTACCGTGCTAAGAGCCTTATCTTACATCCTTCTGAAATACGTCAGGAGTGACGCAGTTCTGACGGCGGTTTTAGACTGCAGCTGCGTGGAAATGCAGGACAAAATCGAGAATTATAAGCACAGGATGGATTGGGAGAATTTCGTGCAACTTCTCACGTCGCTGCCCGAAAGGGTCGCCAATAGATTACAGACTGAAACTCCTAAAGAGTTCTCCCACGAGGATTACTGCTACAAGTTGATATTCCACGTGATCAGAGGCGTGGATTATATGAGCGAGAGCTGTTTCCACCAAGAAGTCATGTACGACATATCCTACTTGGCTCATTTCCTGTCTAAAGTCATAATAAACTACAATATGACGGACGTTATTTTGAAATTCGTCGATATTCTAATCGGTTGGAGCGCCAACGACCAGTCTTTGAGCAAGTTCGTTCGACGAAGACTTACACAGACGCTGTTCAATCACCTGAATCGACAGGCCATAGACTCAATAGCTCTTATCCTGCTCAAGCGCTGCCCCATAGACTATAGAACCGACGAGCAGGCTATCTTCCATCTGTTAGGCGATAATATCGACTCAAGCAAAGACTGGAACGACATCCTTACCTACCGGATACCGTTCTACTACAAGCCTACCGACTACAAAGACACTACCGTCGTCGAGAATCTCATATACTACTTATCGACCACAAAAAATAATCCAGCGGACACTTTAGCTGGCTTTGTTCTTAAATTGGCCAGCGTGTGGTCAGACGTCAAGCTTTGCAACGTCTCAAATATACCTCAACACATGCATATCTCCCATCTAATGCTGTTAGCAGTAAAATACCGCAGCATGATCTCAAATAGAGACAACGTCGAGTGGGATCTGGTAGAAACTAAGAGCATCCTCTTCAAAGGCGTCTCAAGGCATCTCAGGGTCTTGCTTAACGAATTTCGATGCATCGGCATGACCACTGTCGAGACTATATTCAAGATACTCTCGACCCATGATGATTCGGAAAGAGAGGCGGCTGCTAACTTGAACTTTGATTTAAGTTGCATGGGGGATACCTGCGTCGATATACAAAGGATCCTTCGAGGAATCATTTACAAATGCCTGATCGATCCTGAAAGAAGAATCCCACGATTGCATAAAGTAAAACCGATCAACCTGCAGGGTTTGCTAGACCTAGTCGCAACAAGGGTGATCGATGGCGACAACTGGCCAGCCGAGAATACACTACTCACCGTGTGTACTACCAAAACCAAAGCTGAAATGGAGCGGATATGCAAAACGTGTATTTATTACAAATTGGACGATTACGCGCTCTCGAAAAGCACCATCAGCGAGATTGAAAAGTCGGAACAACTAGATTCTGATGACGATTTGCAACCGTATGACATGAGCAATGACGTGGCAGTCGCTACTCGGAAACGGGCCAACTATTTGAGAGACCTTTTAGAGGTGCTCGTAGACCCCCCAGATGCAGAAACTTTCGAAGCCAGCCTCGATGTAGCTGAAGAATTGGTCCTCAAACAGCTAAAGACAGAAGACAGGAAACTGGTCGAGGATCTCCTCAATCTATTCGTGCACATAGAAGAAAAGTTCCACGTCGAGAACTTCGATAGTATCAAGTTTAATACCGTGGTGGCAATAGTGTACATCCAGCCGAAAGTTGCCGCCGCGCACTTGTGTAAAGAAATACACACGGATGTTGGGCGCTATTCCATAGCGACAAAGATATTTATGTTGGATGCATTAGCGGAGGCTGCGAGTCGAATCGCCGGCGTCAATGCGGCCTCGCAACCAGCCGGGCAGGCCATAGACGATGACGAAGACGAGCCCGAAGTCATCACGCGAGAAAACGACCTCCCCGCCGCCGAAATCATCCGCCGGCGTTTAGTCAACAAGACCAGATACTTCCACACGATCCGACCGCACCCGTTCTCGAGAGCAAAGCGGAATCAATTCGCTGCAGTCTCCGATTTCTTCTTCTACCCGCTCGTTTCGGGCTTCGGCTGCAAGCAATTAAGCTTGAGCTACCACAACTTAAAGCACGATGTCGACAGTGTGCTGCTTTTGAAGTATCTATCGGTGGTCGGGAATATAATTCTCGCTTCGAAGAACTGTCCGAAATGCTCAAGCTACTGCTGGGAGATTCTCCAAATAATCACGTATATGAGACACACCCCGGACCCGAAAATTCAGATGGCAGTGATTTCCCTGCTAGCGTCGGTGGTTTTAGTGTTGCCGCCTCTGATAATGAAGACGGAATTCTTGAATATAATGCTTGAATTCCGCTCGTGGTTAGGCGACTGCCTGACCAACATAGATCTGACCATGAGATTCGGCGGCTCCAAGTCCGAATCAGCCATATTCGCCGGACAAGTCCTCTATATGATGGAGAAAGCTATGTCCGAGGAGTAGTATTATGTATGTGATCGAATGTAAGCGTAAGTGTGATGCGATGTAATCGAATTACCCACCGTTATCAATAAAATTTGTAACCATTTCAGTGCTTTGACCAGTTCTTGAAAATCTTTTCGAATGCTGTATTATGTATTAAGCGTTTAGGTATTGTAACAAAATCGAATTTTTACCATGACATAATTTTATTGTGTTTTATAAGTCAAACTTACTCATTAGATGAGATGTGTATCATATTTGTTGTTTAATTTTTGTTCCTAAATTAGAGGCTTATATAAAATTGTGTATGAAATGATAATTTGATGTTTCTGTTTGAGTAGCCTTTCGACGATTGGTCGTCATTTCGACCGCACCCTGACGTAAGTAAAACCAGCAACAGTCACATGTATTTGCTAAGAAGACCGGAGCTAGTGATGTGCCGGGAATATCAGCTGACTCGAGTATTGAATCGGTTTTCAACGTGTGTTGTCTTTGATATGACATCTTCGATTTGAAAATTCGCACATTCGCAACTTGATATTCTCCATGTAACACACCGACGTTCTTAGTAAGAGTTTAATCAAGAATAAACACTTTCTCAAGTATTCATGTCTAATTTTACTGTTTTTAAATGCCGACATATAATAGGATAAGTCGTCCTAGTCCACTCCGCTCATAGCTAATGTTGGCATGAGCTGCAACGACAGAGAGACCAACACACGGTATCATAAAGACCTATTCAGACCTGAGCGATATTCGCTGCCGCTGTGGGTAGAGGTACACACCGCGCGGGTTTCGCTCAGGTATTTAGTATCAAGTACCGCGGCTAGAGCGACCCGCTTAGGTATGAACAGTAATATTACCGCATACCCACTGGGTTTTCTCTGCCGCAGACCGTAGCGAATACCGCTTAGGTCTGAACAGTATTATTACCGCATACCCACTGGGTTTTCTCTGCCGCAGACGGTAGCGAATACCGCTTAGGTCTGAATAGGCCTTAATGGTGTTAGGAAGTAAACTGATTGCAGAACTTATTTGTACTTAGTTTACCCCGTTGGTAGTCTACTCCAGTTCTATAATAAAACAAAACACTGAATGGAAAAGCCAATGGCTGTTCCTCTCTTTTATCGTCATCCTCTTGCAAGTCTTACTCGAGACCCAAATCGTTTGTCATATCAACGGCATTAATCCGATTTCAATTTAACCCACATCAAACCAAAGTCGTACTCGAGTCGGCGTATACCCTATCACTTCACCGGCTCAGTCTCACAGTCGCTATCAACAGGCGCGGCGCGCGCTCGTCTCCCGCCCACGTGGGCCGAGACCAGTGTCATCAACCTCGACGTCGACAACCTGCTGGCCCCCCGGGCCCCCAAACCGGCCCCCCCGCCCACCATCAACCAGTTAAAGTCCTCCCCAAACAGCCCCGCTAAACCAACCACCTTCATGAACAACAACCTCGCCGGAATCAACAACAACAGACCGATGTTCAACGACTCCCTGCTGCAATGATATTGGAACGCGAGTGCGGGCACAGACGAGTGGTTCGAGTTAGGTTATAAACAGTGGAACGTTGTCCGCGTCAATTTGCAACTGGTGGAGCTACCGACGGTTATGAAGGAAACGATAGGTTAGGCTGATCAGATTCGCTTTTTTGGTGCGTATACGCTCGTCTTAAGTGAGTATAGACTGCAGTGTTTTTCAACCTTTTTGGTGACACGACCCCCCTAGTATGAAAAAATATTTTGCGACCACCCGATTTGCGATTGATGCCTCCGACTGCATATATCTGATAATTTTTATGCAAGTAGGTTTTTTTACTGAGGTAGATTTTTACGACCTCTCGCGACCCCCCTTTATAGAGGCTTGAAAAACACGACCCACAGGTTGAAAAACGCTGGACTAGAGTAAGGCTGCTCAACCTTTTGAAGACTCGGGTCAAATGGTGGATTCAGTCGTTAACGACGGGCCACTTGCATTTCCTATTTCAGTTACTCTCAGGACAAGAGCAATAAAAACTCAAAATAAAAAAATAACTTATTAAGATCAAACCATACTTGCGCCCTCGCAAGTATGGTTTGATCACTTAAAATTCTTGAGCCTGGGGTTGAGTAGCCTTGGACTGGAGCATTTCTGTGTAATGTAACGTTCTTACGAATGATACAGTACAGGTAAAATGTACGACGGTGAACACTAGAACATTATGAAATGTGAACGGCTCTTTGTTCTGTTACAAGTAAATGATCTAGTCTATGCTCACCTTTTGTGTATGTGCGAGGAGCCTATGACACTTGAAAAAACAAGTTTATTGAAACGTACCAAGTGTGCCGAAAAAGAATCTGATACAGCCTTTTATCGTTAGGAATTTCGAAGTGTTTAAATCTGTAAGACGAACTACTTGCTTGGCCCACCGCACAGGTGTAGACGTAATTGAAAGTGTTTAATTTTTATTTAGTTTTAACTAATTGTCGCCCTAAAATGTGACGGTTCATGTACCTACGAATGCAATCGCTGTATGGGCGAACGTTTTATAGATTTTGATATTAACCCAAATAAATTGGACGTTGCGCGACTTACGGTTGTAAAGATTAGTGTTAGTGGTGCATATCAAGGTAAATTATCACATGATATTATTGTTGTTGGTTCATAGTATGTATGTATAGCCGTTACTACCGTCAAAAACGGTATTTCAAATATTTCAACGCTCAAATACCTAACTAGTTTCCTTGTGGCAAAAACCTGTATGATTTTGGCGTCTATTTTATTTAGTGACATTATTTCCTCTTCTATTTTTTTGTATGTATTTACTCATATTTCAAAGAATTACATTCCCTTTTTATCTTTTTCGTACTAAAACCGGGGTAGATGAAATATTTTATAAGACTTCTCGACAGCAAACAGTATCTCTCGCTCTAATACTATATCAAAGAGGGAGACGGGTGCCAAGCTGTCCTATTTTTTCTTCCCTAATATTCTTTCTCAGTTGTTTTTTATTTCTTGTGTAAATATTTTCCATTAAAACGCCAGTTAATTCCCGTTGCCATTTTATACCACGATTTTTTAGATTTCAATTGTGGTTTTATAATTTTTTATACAAAAGATGAATTTATGATAAAAACAATTTTAAACATTATAACTATGTTATTGTATCATTGAGTACGCAGTTTAGGGAATTAAATGTGTAAAGCAAGTTTAAGACTGGTGAGAACAGTAATTGTCACCACCATCGTTAGTAGTAAATAAAACTATTGGCATTACATACCAAATCAGCTCATTCTCTCTCGCTCATTATTTAAGGGAAAGAGAGAGATGTGTGATATCTTGCATAGTTCCCACCTTATTTACCTGCGAATATAAATGGTGCAACCACAAATGGCGTATTTGTTCTGATACGCTCAATAAGACTAAGCGATATAGCGCCATCTATTGATGGCATGTTGATAAAAACTCTCCTTAGGCTGTTGGAAATAAAACCTTTTTTGCATTGCCAACTCGTGTGAGTATTTGACTTTTACTATCGTACTAAACTGGTCGAATATAAACGGTTGTAGCACAGAAATAAGGTGTATTTTACGTTGTGAACTCATGCGCATGTCTGAACTAATACGCCATCTGTGTGTGCCTCCGACAATACTGCCGTTCGTTGTCAAACCGTAGCACCGTCTAGTACCTACATAGTTGTTGAATAATTCGTGTAGATAGACTATTTTTTATACCCGCTTCTATAATATAATCGTGACGAGTTATTTGAAATTATTCACACTATTGAGAGATTGTAAATGGTTATACCTAATATTTATTTATATTGCATGATTTAGGTAGATTTTCTTTGTTCTTGCTCAAAATGAGATTAAAAACTTTGATGAACTATGAGAATTCCTACATTTTAGCTACTTATTTTATCAATTTTAAGATTCTGTCTAGTTTCTTCCCGAGCTGAAGGATTTTATGTCCAATAGAACTATTTCAAAATAGGTCCGTGCTTAAAGGAAGCAAAAAAGTGTAAGACAATACAATCAATTGTCACGAGTGAGAGAGAGGTGCCTATTATCCCCGGTAATATTCCCACAATAATCCAATTGACTGGGAATATTGGGGAAGATTGCCGGTTCTAAAAATGGCACATCACTACTCACGAGCCACCGAGGCCTAGGATGAGCGCCAACATAAACTTATCACGGTACTATCTTTCCGCCCGTGTGATTTTTTTCTGCCACTGAAAAACTTAATTGCGCACGTCGCTGTTTCAAAATCCGGGATAAAAACCCTATGCCCTTTCCCGGAGCTCTATCTCAATGCCAAATTTCATCATAATCGATTCAGTGGTTTAGGCGTGAAAGCGTGACAGGACAGTGTTACTTTCGCATTTATAATAGTAGGGATTTTGTCGATTTTCGATCGATAAGCCCATACTTTTGTCGTCTAAAATCGTCGATAAGTTTTAATCATGACGCACATCATAGGCCAGCTTGTGTCTAAATGTAGTCATAGCAAAGACGCTATTAATTATATTAATGAGGGTAAATAACTGATTAACTAAATGTGGGCGTGTCCCAAACATGGACTTCTATCTATTAATAAGGTGTCTAATTTAAAATAACTCTTATTCCTAAGTAGTAGTGTCAAAAATGAAAATACATAGTACTGTACTTTGTTTACTCTAAGTGTTATGTAGAAAATGGCGGACTGTATATATAAAAGAATGGGACGTGATGGAATTTTGTATACTGGTAGGTAAATTGAATATTCTTGTGTACTTAAAGTATCGAACTTATGTACATTTTATTGTAAATGTTTATACGGTCGATGGATTTGGAAATTTGTGAATGTAAACAAAATTATGAATGTCAATGACGAGTGGAAATGTCATTAACTTGAATAAAACATGTTTGCAAGTTTGTAAACACTTAATATTATGCAAATTTCTAAATAAAGCGACGTTTAGATGGAAAATTGATGTAAACGTGAATAAGAACGGTGTAAACTCGACAATATTAAATCAATATAGTTTGTGGCTCAGTATTTATAAAACTTTATTATAAATAAACGTTGTTTTCTTGCGTCCTTCTAGCATTTTGAAGTATTATTTTTCTTGTTTACTAATTTATATAAAAAATCTGTTACTTTTACCAATCTCTAAAGACAGGAACATAATAATTTGTCATCTCTACGGAGTGCATTATTTATCTTTATTGCATGTGCTAATTAAAATACTACAGAATTTTAAGCATCACTTACACTCGCCTATAGATGGCGCCATTCTGAACACACGTGTAACAATGTGTTTTACAATTAAAATCACACACAAAACTGTTGCTGGTTAAACTTATTCTTATAACGTATTAATAATATCACCTATAAAAATCTACGTGTATTGGTAATTAACGTCTGGAATTCATACGACTCCTTTGTAATGTAATATGTAGCTTTATAATCATTCCTTTTCAATATAGTATCACAAAACTGATGTCTAAATATGCATTTAAGTCATTCCCGTCAATAGAAATATAATTATGTATACTACTTATATTATGTTGTGTATACGGCAGCTATGTTTAGAACCAATTTGTTACATTGTAAACAGCAAACAAAGTAACTGAACGTTACATTGCTAAGATTGTAACAGTAACAGTTGCTGATATTGTAACAAATTGAGTTATTATTTAGTTACATTAATATTAATTTATATTGTAAATAATTTCGATGGAATGTAACGGGTGCGTAAGAAATATCAGAAATAGTAGATTGGGACCAAGCTCAGAGATGTCAAAATATTTTTCCGGCTCACGGGGGGAAGGAAGCTTCGTACGCGTTACATTTCATTTATGTTTTAGAGTGCTTTATATCATTTTGGTGCCCGATTCAATGACTCTTAGGAAATACATCTAGGTTTCATTTACTACTTAAGTAGATTTTTAATGCGTTTATTTCAATGTCAATTAAAACACTTTTAAATCATACATTTTAAACATTAAAGGGGGCTAACGTGTTCTCGGGTCGGTCTGTCTCTTTTGCTCATACTAGATTCCAGCATTGAGTGAGGGAGATAGCTAGATTGGCACTAGAAAATGACCTCCCGCTGTTTGCAATTTACAATAAACTTAATTTTTTAAAGTAATTAGATATATTGTTTTAATTACTTACCCTGATTTAGTAAGACTATTGGGTCGTGTAAATATGTATTTAGTTTTCGTAGTTCTTCCATTACTTTGATTCGGAGATTTAAAAGCAATAATAATTTAAATTTATTTCTAGTTGATTATGAAGATTATTTTATTTAGTTTTTTCATTCAAATGTATATTCAGTGTTAGGTCATGAGTCGATTGTATTCGCACAATACCTAGATTTTAATTTGTGTTGAAGCAATGTAATCATTTTCTGTGTACTTTCCACTTTAATAGAGTATGAAATTAATATGAAATTCGAAATTGTAAGAGATGATTTTCTAGGTGTAAGTTTTCGGAACAAGGTATCGGATCAAGAATGATGATTGTTTACGTCAAGGACACGATGAATAAACTTAATAAATACTGAATTAATGCGTTTTATTTGATTTTCCATCAGTTTGTGTTAATTTTTCTTTTTTCTCGTCAGGAAAAAATAAATTGTATGGTATGTGGGGCTCTCCTGCCAGAAGGGCGGGGCCTACCCGCTATAACCGTGACAATATTCTCCATTTCATACAAAAGGTTCAGACTCAATTTTTTTATTTATTTTCCATTTGCATAACAGTAGATTATAGATAGTTATTATCTTTTCAGTAGTTTATGGTGTGTAGTGTACACCTGTAGTGTAGTGTTCTGACCTGGGTGAATTTTATGTAACTTTTAAATAAAAATAAAAGAATTTTTAAGCATTAAAATTTATTCGTGAAAAATTGAGCGCATAAAAAACTATTCTAACTGAAGCTCTTAAATTAACTAACGACTAACTAAAACATTCTCTTAGTTGCTGATTGTCATCCATTACACTCCTAATACATCGATTAAACAAATACAATTAATTAATACTGTAAATTATTCGTAAGAAAATATTTGAACATCATTTGTTCGATCATTAGCGATTCCATGACAAAAATATTCGATATTCAGTCTTTGAAAATCACTAAATTATTGGAATTCTAAATCAAATTGGAATGACGCAACAATAAAACTGTATAATAATTATTGTATAATACAAAATAATAAAAACATTCGAGTTGTAAAATATCGATGTTAAAACCAAATTATTAAAAACGTATACATACAAACAAGAAGTTAAAACTATTGAAGATTCATACAATCACTGGAAATTAATATCTATCTACTCCAATTTTTAATTCGAATCAAGTAACCAATTTCTGGAACGATGCTCAACTCTGTTATAATTTCGGGATAATTTCATATGCTTGTTTGAATCGTTTTGTCCTTTAGGAATCGCCAAGTTACAAATTGCTCGTAGAAAATTTCAGAAAACCACGACAAATAAATCACTCGAATTAAACCCTGGAGTAAATAAGAGCAAAGTCGATTTACGAAAGTACATAATACGAATTGAAAATTTATATAAAATCAAAATACTGGAGCCGTTACATTCGTCATTTTATAATTTATCCTATTCTCTACACATTCCACAATTTAAATCATAAAACTTAGATGGCAGTGAAACTAATAAAAAATACTACAAGTTACGTCTTCACTTGCAATTTAGAAAATGGCTAGTGGGATTTAAACAATAATTTGACTTGAGAAACATTTATGTCGGTTATTTTAATCAGTATGAACTTTTATCGAATTTACATGATAAGTCAATACATTTGTCGTCTAAAATAATCGAAAGATTTGAGCTGGGGCTGAGCAGATAGTTTCTCAAATCAAATTTATTAAAGGTGACAAGTTAACAGTGCTTATTTTGTGCTAATATTGCCCCACCAATCAAGAATAATATCCACTGATATTTCTATTTTCGACCAATTATTTTGCTATAACAATAAGCGCACTGCGTTACTACGGTGCGTTTGTAGACTTTAAAAACTATAAAACTTGTCGTTTTAAATGATACATTAAGAAATGGTGTTACTTCTATTTGATCGCATACAAAATTTGCTATTAAATCTAGGAACCGTCTTAACTACATTATTTACGAGGAAAACCAAATTTATACATTTAAATCAAAACCCATTATTAAGGCACTTTATTTCTGTGAAAACCATTATTTTATGCATATTTCGTTCCTACTACATTTTTCAGTCGACTTATAAGTGTGTGAAAATGCTATTGACTACAGCTGTCATCATTATTGCCAGTAATAAAAATGCAAAGTTAAAAAAGTGTTACTACATTGCTAAAACTTAATAAATTAAATTAACATTACATTGAATTAACTAAATATCATTATTCTTAAATTATCACGATTCGAAATTAATAATTAAAAATCTTAAATGAATTATTTTAAAATTAAACTTATTGACATTATTACAGAATAAAATGTAAGAGATCTAGATAGACTCCTCTGATTCGAGGTTTAAGAAAGTAGATAAAAAGCTACCCAAGTTTTCTAAGGAACACAGACACAAATAAACTGGTGTGATGTTCAAATGAGTAAACTTATAGAGAGCTATAATTTTAGTAACCAAACAAAGACAATCTGTTAAACTAAACTAAACACATTTATCTTTTGTAAATGTAATTAAATTATCATTTTTAATAGTAAGATAATTTGGCTATATTAATTTGACATTTAACCATTTCAATCAACAACAGTACAATATGTCAGATCACTGAAAAAATAATACCTAATAAATATCACCACACGAGACAGTGATTGCATGTCATTGATTTAGTTTGGTTAAAATCTTATAGGTCTAGACTTAGTGCCTGAGGTATGGGAGTGGCACGACAGAGTGAGGAGTGACATTGACATATTAGGATGTGACAGAGCATACTTTGAATTAAATCTGAAGTCTCGTTGACGTTTGAAGTCTCAAACACACTCTACTGCCGCTCTATAGCAAAAAAAAACGTATATGGGAACGTATTTGCAAAGCGTCTTTGCAAAAACATTTGTACAGTCACGGAATGAAAAGGTTCGTCAGTTTTCAAATTGATTCCTTCAACGAATCGCGAGCACATATTACCTTTTGAAACTATGTTACAGAATAATCTCGAGTAAGAGAAAATAATCTTTAACTGTTCGTTAGTAAAGTTCAAAATTATTCAGATCAAAGTTGTTTGACGATTTAACTTGTCAAAAAGATTATTATGATTGATAAACTAAAACCTTCTTGTTGGTTCAACCTGCCATTATCTATTAAATAAAAAACATTTTGTAACATTGCACTGAATGATGGGAGAAAAATAAACAAGCAAAACCTTATTCGTTAGCAAACGTTATATTTATTTAAATGTTAGCAGCAATGTTTCTTGCACGGTTATGTTGGCAGTTTTGACTCTTACAGTACCCAGTTCAAGCGAAAATCGACACTAAGGTGACGAACCTTTTCATTCCGCGACTGTACATACCTGTGTGTACACATCTTGACACCTAATACATCACTACATTTTTATCACCGAAAAAAAATTCTGGGTAATGAATCAAAATTTCATCCCAAAATTGGTAATTTATGAACACGCGTCGATATTATTTCGTGCTTTTAAGTAAGAGGTGAAATGTAATAGCCTTGTTTGGTTACTAAATATTATTCAATTAAAAGTTTATGCCTATTTTGTTCATATTTCGATGTAGCCGATTAACCGCCAAAGTATATGCAAAATTGCGTAAATATAAACAATTTATTTAATTTTATTAGGACTCCAAAATCAGTTTACGTTAAGTTGCATATAGTTTGACGTTACATTATCATTATCTACAAATTATAATAGAAATTAGACAGTGAATTATTGTAAATGTTGCGAGTATATAATTTGCTAAGATTGTTCATATAGCTGCATATAATTTATTAAAGCTACGAAGTAGATTTAGTTGCGAAATAGTTACATACGTGTTTTATAATAACGTAGAATCAAACGAAAAATTTTAAGTAAGTAGAACATTTAGTCAACATCTTATATTAGTTCGTGTACATTTAATGTTAGATGAAAAGCATACTTTGAACTTTATGACACCAATAAGTAGTGGACAAAGTGGCTCAAAATTGAGCAAAGCGACTTAGCCATGAGCAAAAAGACTCATTCATAGAATCCTAGTAAAGATCCGGCCGAACCAACGCTCAGCCGGCGTGCAGCGATAGCGATCAATGAATTTAAGTCAGGTCGCCATCGCTGCACGCCGGCTGATCGCGTTGGTTTGGCCGAACCTTTATTAGTTACAAACCGATCGAGTTAGCTGCGCATCTGACAGCCATGACGTCACATCAACGCTCTAGTGCGGAAGGGGCGAACGCGGGTAGGTGTGCAGGTAAGTGGGAGGGAAAGTCGCATTCCTGCGAGATGCGCATTTAGCTCGATCGGGTTGTAGACTCCATTTATGTTTGGTTTTATTAGAGTTTTCTTATGAGCAGTAGAATCACCTCAAAAGGAATTCCTTAGGCCCAGAACAGACGGTGAAACGCAACTGCAACGAAACTGCTAGTTACTTTTGAGTTGCATCTAAGTTTCTGCCAAATCATCATTTCTGAAACTGAAAGTTTCAAACTGGTCGCGTCATGTGTGGTCTCTCAACGGACGCTATGGCAGAAACTTAGATGCAACTCAAAAGTAACTAGGCGCAGTAGCAGTTTCGTCGCAGTTGCGTTTCACCGTCTGTTCTGGGCCTTAGCCTTTTTGTTAGAAACTACATTTTGAGCAACGCGACTCAACTCTGAGCATCGTTGTTAAATAGATGACACTATTTTATTCATTTCATTAAATTTAAAAACGAATAAGTTAATTTATGAGACTATTTTTATAAATTGTGATCGTAATTTGTGATGTGCCATTGACTCTGAGGAAAAAGCGAGTTTCTTAAGATAATGAGACCGGCAAGACAATGGGTTTACTTTGCAAAACGATGTCGATGAATTTGTCTCACTCTTTTATTCTCAGAATGAGTAAAACAATAGGTAAGTATGGTCAAATTGATGCAGTACATTTTGTTAATGTGTGAAAGAGTATGTAACACATGAGTGTCGTTACATTAATTCCCGCAAAAATAGGTTAATATAACTTTTATGAGCTTCGCTTCGTCAAGTATAAATAACTTTATGAGAGTATATGATATAATTTTCCAAATAAGACTTGAATTACCGATGATTTTTGTTGTGGTTTTGTAAAGTAAACCTAACATTGTCTTGTAACCGTTTCTAGCCAAATTATCAAGGATGTCTTAAGCATATAAGAGCATATAGCTCAACGTGAGCAGTGTAACAAGTCGTATAAACGTGTAGAGGAATATTCGTAAGGCTGGTTTTAAGAGTCACGCTAACGCACGCTGACCGTCAGCGCTGACAGCCGAAATGTATGGAGCGTCACTCAGGAACGTTCCCTTCAATGAGGGTTTTCGCGAATGAAAGATCCGCTAGATGGCGGGACGTGGATGTGGGGTCTGACTGCTGCGTGACTGGTGGATTTTGACATATCTGTCAATGTCATGTCAAAAATAACCAATCATGCAGCATTTGGACTTCGCGTCTACGTATTGCCATCTGGCGGATTTTTCATTCGCAAAAACCCTCATTATAGATGACCCACGCTGAACTGTCCCACCAAACTCAATGACAGGGGGGCGCTACCATCGTTCAACTATATGGTTTCCAACATGGCAAAAATCGGAATCAGCGTTCCGGTATTGACGGTGGCGCCCCACTTTCAATGTCATGCATAGGACAGTTCAGTATTTTGGAACTATACATACATATTGATCTGTCAGCGCTGACGATCAGCCAGCGGTCAGCGCGATTCTAAAACCCGCCTAAAGGCAACGTCGTGTTCTCCGAGCGATGTGGCTGTTTGGGCGGAATCACTCGAGTGTGGGCGAGATTAGTCGAGTTCAAAGTGTTTTGCAGAATTTCCAGACCTTTTTAACTAGACAAGAGACGAAAATTAATTTTATTCGACGGCATTAAGTACAAACTTACAAACCACGGACTTTCACTTATGTAAATATGTGTATATTTATTTATTCGTGTTATTTATTTATGTTAAGATTTTATACAAGTTTAAAATATCCAAATGTCTTAACTGTTTCAATGGGAATCGAATCAAAATTACCCAACAGTGACGTCTCTTACCGACCAAAAGGTTTATTCACCTTGATCACATGGATTTGATCACCCAGGTGATCAAAGTGGACTCCAGGCGATACTTTGGGTGTCCTTTCGTCACTAAAATAGTCTGAACTCGACTAAAACCATCCAAACTTCTCCAATCTCACCCTTTATCAGTAAAGCTGGTTTTAGTGTCACGCGGACCGTCCGGTGCGGACTAGGGACACGAAAAAAGTATCGATACTTTATGGTATCGAGTAGGTTTCTTTTCGATACCGATACTTTTGTACTCGATAACTTGTATTCGATACTTTTACTTACCAAGTACTTTTGACAGATATCGTATCGAATAAATTACTTGTTTTTTTATTTATTCATAATTTATGGCAACATTTGCAACGCCATCTTGTTCAATCTTGCTGAAGCTTTCATTCATAGAGATAGTTCCGTTGCCGGTAGGTTGCCGGATTCACATTTCATTTGTTTAATTAGTCTATGGTTCATTGGCTGTACTGTAGCTGTATGGACTTAGATCCCTTTGCCTAACCTCACGAAAAAATCATACAAAAAAAACTCTGGTTCATTCGTTCGTTGTTGTTAACTGACAGTTGGTTGTTATTTATAACATGTTGATATTTAATGATTTTCTTGCATTATTGATAAATGATAATTGACTTATTGATATTTCAACCTATTCAGAACAGCACTCACAATTATTCTGTGTTTGTATCGGGATTTGAATCAGTGCAATATCCAAAGAATGCCGCCTACCAAGAGTGACGTTTGGCAGTATTTCGTCAAGATTAACAAAGATGAGGTGAAATGTAAGATTTGTTTCAAAACTTTAAAATCGTCAGGGAATACGTCAAACATGAATAAACATTTAAAGAAACACCCTAATTCTGATGCCTCAAGGTAATTTTTTTTAATGATTATATGGTCCTTATTTATATAACCTAAAATTTGTTTTGTAGTCATTTAATAGGCGCACGAAACTGATTATTTTATATTATTGTTTTTAGTGTAAAAGGAGATAAAAAACAAACGACGATGTCGACGATTCAGAAAAAGTTAGAACTGTCGAATTTAACGAGTCGTGATCACGAACCCCAACCATCAACAAGTACATCGAAAGCACCTGAATCAGATGCATTGCTAACAACTCCTTCACCATCTGATGTCGAGAGAATTCCAATAGTAATCAGTGGTGATGGTGAGTTAGAAGAAACCTATGCACCACCTCCAAAAAAAAGGCAACTTTCAATTGTACAATCAATGGAACGAAAATACTCTTATTTGGATGGAGGAAAAGATTATTTGAAACTCTGCAAATGTTTGCTTTATTTTATTTGCGTTGATAAAAGACCGTTTGACATTGTGAAAGGGCGTGGGTTTAAAAAATTGATGCATCAAGCATGTCCATCATTTAAAATTCCTCATGTAGATACCCTTAAAGCACAATTCGAACACTTTTATAGTGTAATGCGTTTGAAAATAGAAAATATATTTGACAATGTAGATCACGTGGCATTAACCTGCGATATTTGGAGTGAGATGATGACTGTTACCAGTTATTTAGGGGTTACTGCTCATTATTTGCAAGAAGACAAACTGGTGTCACGTTGCATAGCTACCGTTGCACTGGATCAGCGTCATACTGGTGATTTTATCGCTGAAAAATTAAAAGAAATTTGTGCAGGTATACACATCAGTTTGGATAAAATAACTGCAGTAGTTACAGACAATGGCTCGAACATGATAGCCGGCATAGCAAATTTTCTAGAAAAGAACAAACATTTATCTTGCTTTGCTCATACAATTAATCTAATTGCTGAATCTGCCATGTCAGTCAATGATTTAGGAGCATTAGTAAGCAAGGTACGAGACATTGTAAAATTTTTCAAGAGCAGTGTAATCCTCAGTGACTCTTTACGTCAAAAGCAAACTGGGTCTCAACCTCTCAAACTGATTTTAGACGTGAAGACTCGGTGGAATTCCGTCTATTATATGCTACAGAGATACATTGAATTAGCACCAATAGTTCATCAAATTTTGATGTTAAATACAAAAGCACCACCCACACCATCGGCTGTAGAAATGCAAAATATTAAAACATTGATTTGTATTTTGAAACCGCTGGAGTATGTAACCAAAGAGTTATCAGGTGAACAGTATGTAACCATTAGTAAAATAATTCCGATGGTGAACTGTTTGAAGACGCAGATTAATACTATACCTATGGCTGTAGGTGATGGTGATGATCCCCATGGAAAGGTAATAGATACAGTAAAAAAAGAAATCCTAAAACAGATAGAACGCCGATTCGGACATATTGAAGGTAATTATTTGATTGCAATGTCATGTTTGCTAGATCCGAGATTCAAGAATATCCATTTTCAGGACGCTAAAGCTTGTGCAAAGGCAATTTCTTCACTGAGAAGATATATAACAACGTCTCCTAGTGTTATCGGCAGCGATCATGACAGCGATTCCTCTCTTGAAACAACTTACGATTTTTGGAGTCACCACAAGAAATTAGCTCACACGAAAAAGCGAAGTAAAACCAGTGCTTCATCACAGTTTGAAAATAAGGATGAAATAAGCCATTATTTATCTACACAGGTTTCGCCACTCTCTTTGGATCCTCTGAAACAATGGGAAGACATGAAAGTTGTTTTCCCAAAATTATATAAATTGGCACGAGAATTTTTATCGATTCCTGCGACTTCAGTGCCCTCAGAAAGATTGTTTTCGAAAGCTGGAAGTACAATTACTAAAACCCGTAACCGCCTATCGCCAAAAAGGCTCGACAAACTTCTTTTCTTGAGCGATTGTACCGAGGAGGAATGGGATTTATAATATTTTAGATTAAAAAATTGTGGCTTTACTTACAGGTTGTTTTTATTTATCTTAGGGCTGATTTATCCATCGTAAGGTATAAGTTAACAAACCAATAAAGTATAACTCAGCGAATCAAAGTTGTCTACACCTTCATATTTATAATAAATGCATAACATAAAGTGACACTTACTTTTAATCATATTACACTTTATTGGTCTGTTAAGTGTTATCAGACGATGGAAAAATCAGCCCTTATAATTATATATGTACCATTTGTTACTTTTTCATTTTCTCTTACTGTATGAATGAAGGTACAGACGATACTTACTGAACTGACTAACATTGACAAACTAACGTATGGCGTAGGCCCTGCCTGAGAAAAGAACTCGATACTTTGAGGTATCGATACTTTTGTGTCGATTCTTTTACGAGTACGATACTTTTTTATCGATACTACTCATGAGTACAGTATCGATACTTTCTATTCGATACCGTGTCCCTAGTGCGGACCCGCTCCGCACGGCCAATCTGTATGAACTTCTAGGGAGCGTTTTAGAGTAATGCGGTCCGGAGGAACCGCTCCGCTCCCTAGCAGTTCATACAGATCGGCTGTGCGGAGCGATCCGCACTGACAGTCCGCGTGACACTAAAACCAGCCTAAAACTCGACCATCATCGCCCTCCCAAACTAACCCACCCCTACCTTCCTAAGCGTCCCCTTGCAGCGCGAACATCACGGCGTCTTCGTACTGGGCAGCGATGGAGTAGTTCCGAGCGGCCAGGAACTCGGCCGTCTGGTTGCGGAGCACCGGGTCTGATGAGCGGTATTCTATCACCTGTGGACGATCAACCATGTGAGCGTTTTGATGATGATATTTTTTTTGAAGTCGTAGTCACGCAGGTATAATAGCCAGCACTCCTACTTCTCCTGTGCATGTCATAAAAACTGACGTGGATAACAAAGAAACAAATTAATATGTTAAGGAGGCCTAATGCCCGTTTTCTTAATCCCGAGAGAGATTAAGAGACCCCTATGAAAACAAAATTCCTGTTATGTGTTACCATAAGGGTGACTTAAAAATTAGGAATTGATGGTGAAAACAGGCATAAGCCTCCTTAACCCATCTCCCAAATTCTTCATTTGCCTCTGGTAAATTAGAGAGGGTCATGCTCCTGTGGTAGAGACCAATGATCGGGTGAAAATGATGAGCGTGGACATAGCTTGTAAAACGTATAATTATCGAAGCATTAAGGTTCTCTAGACCGACGATCTGGTAGAGGCACTATAGTGTTTGTATCTTACTTGAAACACTGTCTCACGTACACAAGTGATAGGCAGTCACGTGACATCGTGAAACAAGTGAAACAAGTCAGTCGAACGGCAGACGCCGGCGAGGACGGACGTGCCGCAGTGAGACGCTTGGTGTGACGGTGAGCCAGTGAATAGTGCACATTTAGTTACTCTACAGGCGCGACCTCTGGTAGAGGACCGGTTATTCCAAAAATTAGGGGAGGACTTTGTCCAGCAGTGGACGTCATTTGGCAGAAACGAACGAACGAATTAATAAAGTGTTTAAATGTATCACTCACCTGAAGTCGCACTTTGTCCCCAAACGGCACGTGTTTCAACGCTGGCAACACTTTGTCCCCACCCAGTAGTGCGTATTGAGCGTGCGTTGCCTCCGCAGCTAGTAAGACGGTGTACAGCGGGAGACACAGCACGCGGGATGAAAACATGGCCGAGTGGCTGTCTGGGGACTGGTATGTCACCTGGTAAAGATAAAAAAATAATAATGGTGTAGTACGTATAAATGTGGTCGAATCAGAAATGAGGAGATCCGCAGGAAAACCAAAGTGACCGATACAGCCCGCAGAATTGCTAAAATCAAGTGGCAGAGGGCGGGGCACATAGCTCATAGAGATGATGGCCATTGGGGCTGAAAGTGGCGAGTGGCGACCACGGGCCGGAAGACGCAGCGTGGGAGGCCTCGCACTAGGTGGACCGACGATCTGGTGACGGTCGCGGGAAGAACCGGGATGCGAGCAGCGCAGGACCGGTCGTTATAGAAATCCTTGGGGAGGCCTTTGTCCAGCAGTGGACGTCATTTGGTTGAAACGGCCTCAGTCATTTCGCTCTTGGTCACATCAAGGCATCCACTTCATTACCTACTTAGCTAAATATTCAGCATAACTTAATTTCACATAAGTTACGACAAATCAATTAATAACTTTGAACTGAGAAGAGAAGAAATTAAAGAGGATCATGTTTCTGCAGTGGAGACTGAATGACCTGATGACGATGATGATCGTACCTCTCTAGGATGCACAGTGGGGCTCAGACAGGCGTGCAGCGCTCGGGCTCCGCCCCTAAGCGCTAAGTAGTCTCTGGCCGCAGCCCGAACCACCACGCCTTCCCAGCCTCGGCTGCTCTCCAGATAAAGCGTGGTGGGGTCCCGTGGACCTCGCGGGAGGAACTCCACGAATGTTCCGTTTTGCTGCAGAAAAGGTAGGAAAGTTAGAGCACAAACTTTATGTCTGCGTTTCGACGGAATTTTCGAGGAAGTTAAGCGAAATTCGTAATTTTCATGCAACCTTGTGAGGGATTCAGTCTTAGCGCATTCACGCATTAGGCAACATGTATGGCAAAATAGTATTCAAGTGGCGACTGCCATTGCAATTTACATTCTCAATCATTCAGTATAACAAATTACTGAGGACAAATGTCTTGACGGAAATCGAAGTTAGCTGAATGAGACACTGTGTTCAATTTCGGAGCACTTCGAGTCCTTTGATTTCAGCGCATTTGCCGACAAGTTTCGGAAGTCAGAATGAAGTATTTGGTCGTATTACGACGTGTCGCTTCATGTCGCGTAAAACCTTAGTGTCCCCAGCGAGGCACTGTACCCGCTATGAAATTAATCAGAAAAACATAAGAGGAGTTCGAAGTCTAGGTTCGACTTGCAAAGCCCAGCTCCAGTGCAAAACAGATGATAGGTGACTAAACAATGGTTCCTGATTTTAAGGCTAAGAACTCATGGCGCGATTTTCACCCGCGCCCGCGGCGGTTGCGGGCCCGCAGCTTCTGTAGAATGCAGATACTTGTGTAAAAAATAATGCACAACTCACGACGCGGTTTTCGCCCGCAGCGGGCGCGGTTGTAATCGGGTCCCGCTCGGAGGTGTTCGCCCGCACGAAAACCGCCCGATCGGCGGGCGACTATTTTGTACCAGTGACTTAGCACGCGTGAGTTCTTAGAATAACCGCGCAAATAACCGCTCTCGTGAGTTTTGAAATAAAACCGCAATTCCACAACCGCCGCGGGCGCGAGTGAAAATCGCGCCGTGAGTTCTTAGCCTACAATACTCACAGTGTCCCCAGCGAGGCGGGTGACGAGGTCCGCGCGCGGCGAGGCGGGCGGCGCGGCGGGCGGCGCGCGCGGCCGCGGCTGCAGGTGCAGCTGGCGCACGTACGCCACCAGCGCCGCCGACTCCTGCGGGATGCGCGCCAGCTCGTAGTCGCGCGTCATGTTCAGGCGGAACTGCTGCGCTCCCAGCGCTGAGGGAAAAGGCAAGTGAACACATTTTTATATGAACAAGGTGATCTTCATATTCATAGTCCCGTATCATATTCAGACTGAACTGCTGCGCTCCCAGCGCTGAGGGTAAGGAAGAGCACACAAATCAATTGACAGTTATTCAAATTTATGTATGCGAGTCATTTCTACTAGTATCTCAATATGTAAGTCTAGATATTAGCACGTCACTACCTTGTTTAATATACCACGCAATCTTGTATACCCATTCTTATAAGAAACACTAACAATGCATGGGACCAATGCATGGGAAATTCAGTGAACTGCTCCTGAATCGAATGTACCTACTAATACTATTTCTATTTATTTATATTAACCGGCAGACAGTGGTGACTGAGTTTGTTGCGGCGCTTCTTCTCAGCACTTGCCATATGTTTGTCTCGAAGCGCTGGTAGGGCCCAAAAGATAAGGAGACATGTAAAGTGCCCCATAAGGGCTACCTTTTCCTTTTTTATTATTTACATTTTGACGTTCATAAGTGCCACTTGTGGTCTAAACTGAATAAATATTTTTGATTTTGATTTTTGAATGACGCCTTTAGTCTCAAAATATCCAATTTGCAAAATGTCAGAATCTCAAAATGTATATTCACACTCGTAGTTCCGGGTCATGTTCAGCCGGAACTGCTGGGCTCCCAGTGCTGCGGGTAAGGACACAGTGATGAAGAGATCTTGACATGAACAAGCAAAAGAGAGTCAATGTGAAAGATTTTGTTCAGTTAGTTCACTTTATTTCTTTTCCTTTAGTTAGACCCTTTCTAAGGAGGGTAATTATAACTCCCAAATAAAATATTTAATTGGCTTTCAGGACAATATATGGACTGGTGATGAGAAGTGGCGGAAGAAAAACAGTGGCGGAGCGATCTTCACATAAACAAGCAAAAGAATAATGGGCCCAAGATGAGGGGATCTTTACATTCGTAGTCGCGCGTCATGTTCAGACGGAACTGCTGCGCTCCCAGCGCTGAGGGTAAGGAAGAGCATACAAATCAATTAACATAAGGCCACAGAATAATAAGTACTACGTACAGAAGTTTTACTTCGCGAAGGTATTTAAAAAAATGTATGCTCAATGTCATTAACAATATGGTGTAATTTAGCCTGTCTCAAGAGTCAAGCACCATTTTGTTGACAAACGTCAGTGATCGGCACTGCGCCGAAGCTATAGGGCTGACTTCGGTAAAATGATGTGACGTGAGCTGCCAAACTGCGGGAAATGGCGGAGGAAATACATGATTTCTGAGGATTTAGCATGAATAATATTAACTACTTATTTACCTCTCAGTGTCTTGAGCAACTTATTAAAAAAGTACATTCTGTGTTTTTATTATTATTTAGGCAGTTAAATACTGCACAGTATTTAGTACTCTATTTTCTTTATTTTCTTTCATCATACACAAGAATACGCGTGCGTGAGTCAATGTTCGCTCGTATGTGAGGCCTTGTCGAATAGTATCCTGTATAAGGGCCATCGTGCGTGTTCGGTTTTCGATGTAAACTCGCGGAGATGAACAGGCCTGATAAGGCCGGCAATACACGGACAGCTCGAGCAGTTAGTCAGTGATCAACATACACGGACCGCTCTTGCAGTCAAGAGCTTGAAGCTGCCAGTGATAACTGCTCGAGCAGTTGGTATTAATTGCTCAACATATCACAAGCGCGCGCGCCGTGGAATGAAGAAAGTGGGCGGAGGTAACTGCGCGAGAGCTGTCGACAGCTCGAGCAGTCAGTGTATGGCTGGCGACTGCTTGACCGCACGATGAAAATTCACCGTGCTGTCGACCGCCCGAATCAGTTGCAACCGCTCGAGCGGTTCGTGTATGTGCGTCCATAGAACTCTGCAGTTCACTGTGCAGTCGCAGCTTGAAGCTGTCGACCCTGACTGCTTCAAGCGGTCCGTGTATTGCCGGCCTAAGTGTGCTTACCATGAGTTTACGTTAAGGCCCTCGCCTACGGCGACATTTTGTAGCGATGCAGTCGCGCTGCTGTAGCGCATTGGCATCACTTCTTTGTGCGTTGCAAATGCGACTAACGCACGTTACTCCTTTACGAAACGTGCGACAAAAAGTCGCCGTAAGCGAGGGCCCTTAGGTGTGCTTGCTAGCGAGTGCGTAAAAGAATGACATTAAATGCATGACAAATTGTATAGCGCCCCTAACAGCTACTTTAAAGAACTAAAATCTTCATGAAGCCCATTTAACATAGCTTACACAAGAAAACCCTTTGAAAAACACTACAAAATTCCAGAGTACAATACTACAATAAGGAAATACACTATTACGTAATTGAGTGTGATGAGCCACACTATCATCAACTAGTTTAATGGTGCATCACAAGTGTGACTCATACATGATGCAGGCGCAAACAGATTTCAGGGACATCAGTAATTTGCATTAAAGTTATGTAATTCGGTGAATTTGGTACTTCTTCATAAAATGAACACTACTCAAAACATTAAACAATGTTACAAAAGAGAGAATTTGAGATGAACCGAAACAATACTATATGGACTAAACGTAACTTTCCGACAATTTTGTGCATAATAAAAACTAGAGATGAAACGGATATCCGGTAACTATCCGGTAGGCCGGATATCCGGCCTAAATTTACTATCCGGTCGGATACCGGATAATAGCTCACTATCCGGCCGGATACCGGATATTAAAAAACTACGACAATTTCCTATTAATAAAATGAAACACATTAATCTTTGAGGTAAATATCAATAAAATGGCTTATAATAATGACGGCTTTTATTTAAAGTCCAAAAAGTTACAAAAAAGCCATATTAAGGCCTTTCAAAAAACTAATTTCTTTTTCTGGGCTATTCACTCTAATGACGAATACATAAATAAGTAAATATCTGTTTGTCGAAATATTGCCAAGGCGATCTTTTTTTCACTGATGGTCTGATGACATGATGCATGCAGTTCGCTATTCAACCACACACTCACGATAGCAACCGAAATCGCCCGAATTGATCTGCCCCCTAGACAAGTGGCAAAATCGGACATTCTACTCGGACGGATTCGATTTTCGAAAAGTGTGACTAGTCTACTAAAATAGACCCACTGATCGCGTTCGAAGCACCTGTGCGGCGCTAAACTCGTCACGACATGAAACAAGACAATGGGCCAACTATCCGGCCGCCGGATATGCGGCTATCCGGCCTACCAGCTGTCCGGATATCCGGTATCCGGCCAAACAACTATCCGTTTCATCTCTAATAAAAACCCTCATTTGATAGTTTTTCTACTATAAATTAAAAAGACATCTCAAATCAGACAAAATTAAAAAGCATTTACTATTTACTTACCAGCATTATCCATGTAGATAAGCAGCATCGTCATCACAGTAACGAACGTCAGCACAAAAAGCACGGCTGGTAGCAACCGCCTATACAAATCGTTGGGCGGAGTCTTCGTAAACGAAGGCACGGACGGTCTCACTATCACGGGCTCCACTGGGATCGGTACGGGGACTGTTGTTGGCTTGTCCAGTGCAGGCTCTTTTGGTTTATCAGCTGCCTCTGATTGCTCCTCTGGTAGAGGGTTTTCTTGGATTTTCTAGAACAGACAATTTAGTGCTAGGATTGATCTAAAAGTTAGAAAGTTAGTAATGAAATTAAAATATAGCCTGCATATCAAGATATATCAGCATATAAGGTCACATCGCAGATTTAATTTGAACAATCCTTACCATTGTTTTTTAATTTGCCTTGCTTTGCTAAACTTGGATAAATAACCTACAATTTACATAAAATATCTCAAGACTAAAACAACACCTGCACAATCAATTTGGATAAGACAAAACTTTGTAAATTAAGGGTTTAATAAATAGCACTTTGAATTTTCTTTACATTGCCAAAAATTGTAAAGCTTCCCTACTGTTGACAGGTGCTAACTTTTTGTCATGTTTTTTTTCTTTGTCACTACAATGGTTTCAACGAAAGGTTTCTACAAAGAGGCAATATATCAGGTATACCTTATTAATGTAGATTTAAATATAACTTACTTTTTCAGCCATTGTATTCAATTATTAGCACAAAAAATGAAAAACAAATAGACACTAAAACACTTCCTGTCGATTATAATCACTGATTGAAATCATAACAAAGACATTGTGAGACTTAAATTATAAAATAATAACACTGCACTGTACGCTTAAAATGAATATTCTTTACAAAACATTAAACAATGTTACGAAACAAAAATAAAAATACAAGATTCTGAGTGACGGTGAGTCAGTGACCGCAATGTTTGATACGACTACACCAACATTAAAATTTTCTACCATTTTCTACCAAAATGCTTGTCAAAATGTCAATCTGTCAAAAATAATGGGCCGGGCGCTCATAGCAATAAAATCTCGCTCTGATTGATTTTCAATGTTACATAATAAAATTACACCTCAGCATTTTTATAATGAAACCGGTCTTAGAAATTAGCAGCCATTTTTTTGGAGCGAATAATGTATTTGTTATGATATTGCTCACGAGCCACAGTAGATCTTGAAGTGAGAAATCAACAAAATATTGTAGGTATAAATTGGTACACATTCGTACATAATGAAACTCCGATACTTTAAGGAAAGGTTTATTGTCAAAGTTTTATAAATTACACAAAAGTAACAGCAATTTATCTTTAAAAATGTGAGTAGGTATTTTTTACAAAATCGTGTTAACTTACACGTAAATATATACATGCAGTTAGGTATTTATAAAAAGCTTCCGTTTACGCTACTTTTTATACTAACTACTAAATGTAAAATTTGTGCAATAAGTATTTTAAATGGGTATTATAAAGTAACATGTTTTAAATTATACTTACGTAAACATAATCTATAGAAAATCATTTTATAAACTTAACCAACCAAATTCAATCTCTAGAGAAAATTCAAATTTTATAAAACAAGTAGTAGTAATTAATAAACAATAAGCTAACGAATTGATAACTTTAATTTATATACAGTTTATCAATACAGTTGCATTTTCAACTTACCAATTTTGTACTAAGTAATTACTCATAGGCAAAGCTATGTTGAAAATTGAATAATGCAAGTGCGACTTACTTTATTGTCATGCTATCACCATCACACTGATGGATAATAATTTTGAAATAAAAAAAGTACACTATCGCATATCTTAGAAATGCGTTTATGTGAATAAAAACTTATATTAAAGAATTGATTATGCACCTCAAACATTGTGTAGTTACCGGTATAGTCACATAAGGATTAAGCAATTCCTCGAAATATCAAACAAGACAGCTGGTAAATGAATCGATCCATGTTAAAAAGGCGTTTATTTTGGTCCAGTCCTGAACTTTTAGCAAATATGTAAAACAACGTATTAATATCACGTACTTTCTAAAATTTAGGATAACTGATTTTTTTTTAAATCACGAATCCTTTTTAACACGGAACTATTAAAGTAGGAATAACACCATTCGTTTGCGGCCGTAAATGTTTTACAATTGCATCTATTTGGACGGCCGCTACAAATCACACACAATATTATTATGAATATTTTATAATAACGATAAATATGAGGAACAATGCTTCGTTAATTTTTTTATTGAATTTACAGACATAATTTATTGACATTTGTGAGCATGAAATTTCACTTAAGTATTTTTGTAAATTATCCAGGGCCGGATCTACCTATGGGCTGATTGGGCTGCAGCCCAGGGCCCCGGGGTTACAAGGGGCCCCCAGATCCCGCTAAAAAGTAGGCAATAATTTGAAAAAAAAAAAAAAGTGGTCTGTAAAGTCGGTTTACGGACGATATTTTTACGTGACAACGTCATAAGAAAATATTGATTAAAAATTGCATACTTTTGAGATTTTTTTTTAATTTGTTTTATTCCAATTACTTCTTGTAAAGAAAACGTAATAACTTTTAAACTAAGAGGTATGATGAAATAAAAACAGTAATAATGCTAAATAACAGGCAATACTAAAAAAAAAACATAAAATACTCAGAAAATGGCAACAAATAATAAAAAAATGATACATTTTGAGAAAATCTGCATTTTAATTTGTGTTTTTTTGGTTATTTGATAAATTTCCCCAAATAATGCCCCCATAACAGATTGTTTTTATTACTTTGTGTTATTCTTTATCGTATTTCCTTTGTAAACCTAAAAATAGCATGTCTCTATCCCTATCACAATGTTTGCAATGATCGTTTGAACTAAGCCTCTCCGGGCGCGCCATTCAACGCTTCGTTAACAACGAAACTGAAAGTGGCTCTAGATTTGTAATTTTGATAAAAACAAGTTACATTTCAAATAAACACAAAAGATTTCGAAGTAAAATAAGCATTTTAGTTAAAATTAAAATTGTCTCTACCTGTAGCGGAGAATAATGTGGTGGCAGGCCTTTGTTCAAACGATCTTAGCAAATGTTGTGATAGGGATAGAGACTTCCGATTTTTGGTTTTACAAAATTAATACGATAGCGAATAATACAAAGTAATAAAAACCACCTGTTATGGGGGCATTTTTTGGAGAAATTTATCAAATAACCAAAAAAACACGAATTTAAAAGCAGATTTTTTTCTAATAGTATAATTTTTTATTATTTGTTGGCATTTTCTGTATTTTTTGTTACTGTTTTTATTTTATCAGGATATACCTCTTAGTTTAAAAGTTATTACGTTTTCTTTACAAGAAGTAATTGGCAGAAAAAAAATTTAAAAAAAAACTCAAAAATTTAGGATGCAATTTTTAATCAATATTTTCTTATGACGTAAAAATATCGTCCGTAAACCGACTTTACAGACAACTTTTTTTTTCAAATTATTGCCTACTTTTTAGTAGGATCTGGGGGGCCCTTGTAACCCCGGGCCCTTACGTTACCTAACGAAAGTAGGTAATTGGCAGAATTTTTTTTTTTTTAAATCTCAAAAAATTTTGACCTCTTTTTTGTCGATAAAAATAGGTCTAGTTTCACCTATTTTCATATGTGCACTTTATCGTGACTCACACTGTATGTATAAGAATAATATATCATTATAGAAACAGTTTTTTGGCATGGCTATTAGTTGAGTACTAAGATAGGCCCCCAAGTAGTTTCAGCCCAGGGCCCCACAATTTCACGATCCGGCCCTGAAATTATCTGATTTAAGTAATTGTTACCTTATTAATCAGTTTAATTAACATAAACTATTAAATGTTATTAGTGTCAATCATATTGCTGCAATAATTGTACTCCCTTTAGATGGTAATTTGAAATCACACAAACTTTAAAGACAATAGCTAAGCCATCATCCTGTAATTGCACAGTGTAAATTTGTATTGTATACAGTTAACTATACATCATTTTACAATAATTAACTACTAATAAAATTCTTATTAATAAACTTAAATTTGTGCATCAACATCTACAGCTACAAAGTGTAAAATGATTTCAAATTACTCTATTTTAAACTATCATTACATTTAATAGGTAAAGTTTTCAGAAACGAATTTTTCCTAATATATTGAATACATATAATTTTGGAATCAACTATTAATTATTTATTTAGTTTAATCAAAATTTATATTTTTTAAATTCCAAAAAGGTGTGTTAGTCAACTGTATGAATTAAGAAGTTACCGCCAATGGTTCTAAGCGGACGTTAAATAAAGTTGTTTATTTTTGGGGTTGGTTTCAAATGTTGCAATATCTTTAAAACAGCAGTTATGTATTTTGTAAAACTAGTTAGTGCTATAATTTTCACTAGTTTTTTCCGGTTTATGTAAATCTGTGTAGGTAATATAAACTTGGTATAGATTACTTGCATTGTTTAGCTTTTATAGGTATTGCTTTGTGATGGTTATTGTTGAATTTCCTTCCTTATTAGTAGATCAGAGATAATACAATTATATTAAATGAGTCTTTCAATTATTTAGTGCCCACAATTATTAGACAAAAATAATGAATTAATTTATCCTGTATTTTACTACAAAACTACCAATCATTTTTTTTCTAGCAACATTAGTACTTTCATTGACAGAAAAGTACAGTCGACGACATAATTTTGTATCTGAAAATATTTTAATACCTACACAACAAGTTATAATAATCGGCAAGCATCTGACATTTTCTCAGTAACACATTGTGCCATTATGATTAGTATTGTTTAGTGATTGTGTGTTCATCCAGATATGTTTACTCCTAGCCTTAATTGGTTTTATTGTAAATCAGTATGAATATACCGTACTTTTACTGTTAATTAAAGATAGGTATTTTCTATTACTTAATGTATAACAAGTACATTCAATTCATCAAATGTTTATAAAATTACTGATTTTCTAAAAAGTTTTTAAATGCACATGAAATTGGTAGTGATACCTACCATTCTTGTAAAAATAGTGGTGAGAAAAATGCGCAATATTTACACTTAATTTGATAATACTCAATTATTGTCAATGAGTTAGGCTCAAATATTAAGACTACGTTTCACTTAGTCAGCATCTTATTTAAACAGTCCAAAATTCCATTTAAACATTATTTTATTGTCTTTAATTCCAAATTCCATCCATAAAGCATGCGATTTATGCAAAATTTCAATAATGTATTTTAAATCCCTAAACAAGAGAGTAGATTATTGTCTACCACTAGGTATTTATCTTAAATATGGAATAAATTCTTCCATCGAATATTTAAATTCTTAAAAAGTAAAATAATAAAATACGTTAACGTTATTAATTCGACACTGTAATATAAATTTTAATATCAAGTTACATTCATTAATGTTTTATTTATACTGGTTTACAAAATTATACCACAGTTTATTATTTATTGTCAAGCACATGGTATAAAAATGTATACGTACTTACAAAGTAAATCTAAAAAATACGTGTCAATGTAATAATAATACGCCAATTTATTGTCAATGTTTTCCATTGTGGCATTTTTAAATTTATTTAGATACCTACTGACTAAAATTTCAAAACCCATCAATCCAAACTCACGGAATCAATTCCATAAATACCTATTTTATTACCCCCTTACTATGAAAATATAAATCGCGTCAGCCATTATCTAATTATTGTTTCTCAAGTCACAGTAAAATTAAGTAGCAATCATTACAATTATGAATATCAGGGTTTTGTTACAATACAAGAACATGAGCCAATCTCTGAGACAATTTAAATATACAGAAACTGTGTTGTATTGAACTGTCTCTATTTACATTTTAGCTAGTGTTAAAGTGGCTTTTCATACCTACTACCTATAAAAAATCCATGTCGTGAACATGAGTAGACATAAGTACGATTTTGTGCTATGCTATTTATGTTCTGGTTCATTTGAGTCTCAATCAACGTAAGCTCAACCTTGCTAATGCTCAAACAGTACTTAACTTATTTAGGTACTGTCTTTTAGTGAGATATTGTTCATAGCCCCCTATTAAGTGGGAAGACAAAACTTGTTTTACAAGCGTTATATTTTTAGAAAAGTAACATAATTAAATATTTAACCAATGTATAATTGTATGACATTGTTAATTTTCCAAAACGACATCTAAACTCAGTTTCTAATATTATTGTCAATAAACATTTATCTTATATCAAATAAAAAACATTCCTTTCAATATCGTGAATTACCATTAATATAAACTCTACCTATCGCTACAGTTCTTTTTTCAATTTCAAAGTACTTCGACTCAAATATATTAACAAATATTTGTATATAAATAATAATAATTGTATATTTATATTTTAAGAATAAATAGCTTTTGTATAATTGTTGTGCTTTATTATTGTCTATCTATAGGCAATATATTTTAACAAGAAAGGGGGTAACTGTATAAAATGTTAATAGTCACAGTATATTAACTACATACTTTCAAGTATCCAAAGCCTAAATTGTAAAGTTAATGCACAAAATGCACTTTATAATGACTGATATGAAATTGATAATAATGTACGTAGATTGACATAATTTACCCAATTTCTTAGACCTGTACAAAGAGGCGCGAGCTCAGGGCACATTATACTTTATCCCAACAATATCACAATCTATACTCCGATGAGATGACGTGTAGAGATTCAGCAGTACTGGCAGTACCTACAAATGATAAAGGTATAACACTTGACTTTTTGACCAAGAATAAATTTCGTTATAACTTTTTATGCTTGACTGTACGTGTCACTTTTTAAAACCCCGCGACGCGGCCGCGCGGCATGAAAGTACCTTTTAAAATCTTCTTTATTTCCTTTCTATCTTCTTTAAGTGTATAGGCCGAATATTTATATTGTTTTTTCAATACCTCTAAAAATCTAACACGTCTTCCCATCGAGCCAGTAACTCAGTACTCAAGGCCCCAAGCTCGCGTGTATATCTTTGCCTTATCTGGCGGCCATGTTGATCATTCCGATGGCGATTGCAGAGGTGACAGCTGTCAGTTGCGCCGGCGCGGGACGGGGCGCCATGTTGATTTGTGCCCGCTGATCTCCCGGGAAAGGAACTTTTGTGCCTGGATCGACTACGTGGATCTTCCAGCCTAGATTGTTGTGAGTGTAGCACTGAAATAATTACATTTCATTTTAATATCGTAGAATTCTCGTATAATGTAGTAGGAACACGCCATCTGTTACAAAATGTGGGTAGCAGCACATTTTTAACGGCAATAGAAATCTAGCAGAGAACCCGACAAAGTGGTTAAAAGGTTAATCAGTTCCATTTAAATCCGATAAAAAAACATTCTAAATCACAATGCAAGAAACGAGCGCCGTGTACCTACACGGCATCAAATTGCATCTTTTGCAGTTAGGTAGGTAAGTCTAGGCGCAAACTGTAAATTTTTTGCCGGTCGATAGTTTAGTCGGGTAGTTAATCAGTATGGGCATGTATGGAAGTGCGCACATTACACCGATTGATTCTTCATAAATACAAATTAGAATCGGGCCCAAACTATTGGCCGACTAAAAATCGTTGAACTGCGCCATTGAGTTATAATGTACTACGTACTAGAGAAGACATGTCAACTAGACTGTTTCTGGCACGCAAACAGGTCCATGGACCGAAATTCAATTAGTATGTGCTCAGCGGTTGCTGTGACAACACGCTTGAGTGCAGTTTTGTTTTTTGAAATATGCCATCCTATAGACGAAAATACTGTTCAAATAACTCCAGATACATATTAAGTAAAAATCAAGGAATGGCTTTTTACCATTAAGTTGTACATTTATGCACTTTAAAACATTAATTTAATTTTAATTTGTTAATTACAAGGCGTCACCGCGGCGGCAGCCATTTTACGAAAATTTCAAAGAATAAAAATCGCAGACTTGACACTGACGCATAAATTAGAATACGAAAGGAAGGTTAAATACAGCAATAAAAAGATTTTTTAAAAGATTATAAGCACTTTGTATTGCACAAATTACTAATAGTCCCGTCCAGCCCCTTGTGTTAAGCTAAATAAGCTTGGGTTACGGGTGGGCTCACACAATAGTCGTGCGGCATCATGGATCAAACTTGTTTGAATCTCACTGCTGTTGTTCGTATGCGACTGGTTAGTTAGTAAATCACCCTAATTATTGACACCTAGCTCACGAGATAGGCTAAAATTATAATAATTGTACAATGTGTCTGGTCACCAGTGTCCGACCCGTTAGGGCGCAATAATATGATCAATTTAATCGACAAATCCAGTATTAAAAAAATACAGCTATTATAATTTTTTTAGTTTCTGAGTCCGGATGGATTCATTTATTTACCAAATCTACCGATGTACAGGACCTACGAGTATAAAAGTGATTCGTTCGACAGCTGAAAAAGTAAGCAATACGTTGTCATCAAAAGCTTCCATTTAAATTTCTTAGAAACACTTGAACGTAAAAAAATGATGCTTCTTTTTAGATTTTTCAATGTTACAAAAAACTAGAAAGTTTTACATTTTTAGATGCACTAAGTCATTACCTAAAAACTGATATTCCTTGGCTTTAAATCAACTAGTCTAGGTGCTAGCTACACAGGAGATGCAGCGGTGAAAAGGAGAGGTCGGAATAGTCCCGTAACTTCTACCTCACAGCTATTATACGTGTACTCAACCACTGAGTTAGTTAACAATAGAGACAATAAGTTCTGGAATGAAGGCGTGGGTCATCCCTAGCTTTGTTCCTACCGTGACGAGTGGGAATTTTTCTAAAATCTCAAGATGGACTGACTGAAGATAGCAGGAAGACGCTGGGTGCAGGCCATTATCAACTGGGCGACGTGGAAATCATTAGAGGAGGCCTTTGTTCAGCAGTGGACGTCCAGTAGCTAAAATGATGATGACGATATTTCCTTACAGTATCCAATTCAATAGGCAGAAACTAAACGAAAACGAAGTGTCGCCTCTGTAATGGTATCATTATCTATAACTCATAATATTTCGTGCGCTGTTGGATGACAGTTTTAAACTAGAGATGGGTAATTTTTTTATCGAATAAGAAAATACCAGTTAACGATTCTCAAGGCGATTATCGATTACATTAGATTTTAATCGGGAAGAAAAATATTAATGGCTTAAGCATCAGTATGAAGCCCATACGCACTTGTAGCACAAGTAACACGATTAGCCTCAGTCCCCTCAGTTGTGAATTCGGAATCGCCAGTTGTAATTTTTAAATCGCATCACAGAGTGAAGTAACTAACACCAAAAAACGGCAGAGCGAAGTGATTTCGAATGTTTCAACTGCTACGTTTTGTCACTTGTCTAGGAGGGCTAATTTTAGTCTAAGGGAGGGGAGCTTAGATTACATTACATGAAACGCACAATATAATAAAAGAAAATAATGTAAGTAGCTGAACCATTTTGCTATTGAGCACCATGAAAATTTAACACAATTTAGCCGATTTCTTTATTTTCACAATCGATTCACAATGTCTATGATGAGGCGACCGCAGGAACGTCACTATTCGTGCAATCCTATCAATGAAGTACGACATTTTCTGGTGCAGATTTTATCGCCATAAATTATGAAACTTGATAGTCATGGATTTGACTGACAGCTGTCCGTCAAATTCCCGCCCCGCACCCCGCACTGTACATATTTTGTTCGCGATGTCTGTTCTATACGTAGTAATATTACTTCAATGAACTGCGCCTAGGCTAAGTAAGTATGTTTCGAAATTTCTTCGCTATTTCAATTATTTTTTTAGGACGGCTCTATTTTAAGCTAAATGTCTTAAGTTTTTTACGATCATTCTCACTACCTTTGCGCGGTACCTTCTACTGTTTCATTGAAGACCTAAGAATAGAGAAGACTCTTTACCTGGTAGTAGACCAAGTCCGGTGTCTCATGGGCCACGGTCCAGTTGAGCACGGCTGGCTCGCCATCATTGCACTCCAACTGCAGGGTCTTCATGTAGTCCTCGAAGGTCTCCGTCACTGCAGACTGGTCGATGGTTTTGTGCGTCCACTCGCAGTATCTGCCCACTGGGGAGAAAATAACAATAAATTAACACTAACACACTACTTAGTAATGGAACTTTAATGCCACAAAAAGAACTCACAGACAGAACCTCTAAAGCAATATCATTCTTATACCTTCGCGAGATTGCAGCATGCAGTTTTTGTGTTTAAATAATCTTGCTTGATCGTAAAATCGTCGAACAAATCGCCAGTCTGAAAAGGCTCTCTCTTTGTACGATTATATGATAATCGATTTTGTTAGTGGCTTCTCAAAATATATCCAGACTTCACTCTTATTAGGTATAACCATTTAAATTGAGATGGTAATGGATCTCAATTTGCCTGTTCATACATTTTAATCGTCATCATCTTTTCAGCCCATGCCAGTCCACTCCTGGACGCAAGCCTCCCAGAAGAAACGATCCAGACGAAGCCAGCTATCTTCTTAAGGCGAGCAGGTGGGCGTTCATCACTATAGACGTAAGTCACGCTGGTCATTTTTTTATGGAATGTCACTATTATTGTAAAGTGCGGGGTTCGTTCGTTGCAATTCAACCAAAGGAAGTTCACTGCTAAACTAAGGCCTTCCCCCGATTTCCTTAAAAAACGACCGGTCTTTCGCTGCCCGCATCCAGGTGCTGCCCGAGGTCATCACTAGAGCGTGGGTTAGCTTTAAACACCCCGCTGACTACCGACATTTTGTCGGCCGATAGTTTGGTCGGGCTGTTAATTAAGTAGTATGAACATGTATGGAAGTGCACACACTACACCGATTTGGTATCGACCGATTCCTCATAATATTTACTAACCAGCTGTAGGGTAGGGATTCCCCTCGTTGTCGTAGGCGAACCCCGCAAACGCGCTGCTTGCGGTCTGCCTTCTTCTGGCCGAAGTATATTGTCTACTATGAGTATATTGACCAGCCATAGGGTAGGGATGCTAGGGGTAGGCTGTATACTAACCAGCTGTAGGGTAGGGATGCTAGGGGTAGGCTGTATACTAACCAGCTGTAGGGTAGGGGTGCTAGGGGTAGGGTGTATACTAACCAGCCGTAGGGTAGGGATGCTAGGGGTAGGGTATACTAACCAGCCGTAGGGTAGGGATACCCCTCGTTGTCATAGGCAACCCCCGCAAACACGCGCTGCTTCCTGCGCTCTTCCTCCTTCTTCTGGCCGAAGCCGCCTTCTGAGGAGTCGCTGATGTAGAACGGGTGAAATCTGTGGAACGTTAATATTTGTTTAGGAACAAAGAATTGACACTTATCCACCAAAATATGGGCAAGGCCTACTATTAAGAATATTTTTAAAGGCTGAGTTGCACCACCTAACTTTAACGGTAACCGGTGTTATTTGTATGGAGTTTGTAAAATTTTTGATGTTTGTTAAAGTAAAAGTACTTAAGTTGGTGCAACCCCAGCCTTAGTTTATTACTGTACCTAAACTGGATTAAGCGCGATTTCTTCTCTCTCCTTCCCAAAACTTTTTCGTGGTTCATGACTTTCGGTTTGGCTCTAAACAAAATAATCATGTATCTACCGGGTTCCGCTATTGGTAGTTGGTAGAGTGAAGTGAAAGTGAAAGTGAAAATCTGTAACTAGTGATGTCCACTACTACATCTGGTTATTTCGAATTCTGAGACGAATCTGTCTTTACCGTTCATAAAGTCGGTTAAAAATGTAACTCTCTACTTAACCACTCACTTGGCAGGGTTAGTCCTGTCGTCACCTCCTTCGACGATGAATGTGTAAGTCTTGCCTCTCTCCACGTAGATCTCGGGGATCAGCTGGTCGTTGATGTACCACGCGATGCCCCACGATGGGTGACCTGGTACGAAAAAGGACAAATTGAAATATTATGTTTGTACCTGGTACCAGAAATGACGTTTTAAGATACGTTATAAGGTCTGGTTCAGACACAGCGAATCGCGCGGTTGCTATAGTCATGTCGCCGAGCACGTAGAATTTCGTCCAATGACCCCAAGCTACCTATCCTTATCGCTCGCGCGTAATTATATTGCTGTAGCGCTCGCACACTCACTGCTGAAGCCCGACACGTACAGTCGCGACAGCAACTACTACAACCAAATTCTACGTGCTCGGCGACCGGACTTTAGTTCTCGTACATTTGCATCAAACCGTAACCGCACGGTTTCTAAGAGGTTTCTACCTCAGTGCATCGCCAATGAGAACCACCAGGCACGAAACTGACAGTGTCTGAACCAGGTCTAAGAATGCTGAACGAAATCTATGTAAGAAGATAGGTACTTGCACAACATTAATGGAATAATATGCGAAAGTAATTACCAAATAGGAATCCATTTGATATGTCATTGGCTGCATGAAATGATTAGAGAAAAAAAATTAGGCAAAGTTTTTAAGTGGTTCATACAATTTCCTTAAGTAAGAATAGTATCTTCAACTATCTTCGATCTTTTTCTTACCAGTCTATTAGACAAATTAAAGCAAGTCAATCAATAAGTGAAGGTTTTATGTAACAACGGAAAATATGGCGTTCTTCGACTGCCTAGAGAAAATACAACTCAATTAGAATCAGTCTTCTTATAATCAGGCTATCACGTTCTTATATCGGACTTTCTACGACGTGATAGACCAATTCTCTCTCACCAACGTGATAGATGTTATGCTTTAGTACAAGCCTCATTAAACCCAAAATATGACTGCTTTAACCAATTTCTTCTCAGCACTTGCCATATGTTTGTCTCAAAGCGCTGGCAGGGCCCAAAAGATAGAGACATGTAAAGTGCCCCATAAGGGCTACCTTTTCTTTTTTATTTACTAAGTATATTTTGACGTTCATAAGTGCTACTTGTGGTCTAAACTGAATAAATATTTTTAATTTTGATTTTGATTTTTCGAATGAAAACATCGTTAACTCCACCCCATTACGTTCTTATATCGGACTTTCTACGACGTGATAGACCAATTCTCTCTCACCAACGTGATAGAGGTTATGCTTTAGTGCAAGCCTCATTAAACCGCTAAAATATGACTGCTTTAATTAATTTCTTCTCAGCACTTGCCATATGTTTGTCTCGAAGCGCTGGCAGGGCCCAAAAGAGAAAGAGACATGTAAAGTGCCCCATAAGGGCTACCTTTTCTTTTTTATTATTTACTAAGTATATTTTGACGTTCATAAGTGCTACTTGTGGTCTAAACTGAATAAATATTTTTGATTTTGATTTTTCGAATGCAAAACATCGTTAACTGCACCCCATTCTACAACACTCTTTGTCACATCCAAGGTATATAAATACAGTGTGAACTGACCAGTAAGAGGCGTGTACCCCCTAACGCCGCCGGTGGGCCCGATACGCGCGGAGAAGTTGGAAGCGCCGGCGATGACGCGCGCCGGCCACGCCGGCGGGCCATCCGGTGCGATCTCGGCCAGGCCGATGCACGTGTTGTCGTTCTGGGGAAAGTATGTTGTATGGTCATCATCAGGTCGATTAGTCTACTCCAGGAGCACGGCCGTTTCTTATTTACAAAAGACAAATAGGAGAGTTGGCCTGCACTACCTTTTTTTTCGTCAGGAAATGCATGAAATTGCATACCCACTGGCCCGGGGGAACCAGTGGGTTATGTGAGGCTCTCCCTGCCAGATGGGCAGGGCCTACTCACTAAAACCTGACGGTGTCCTCCCGAAGTCTTTGGCACGGAGCTGCGAGTTATTGTCCGAGCTAGACGGCCTAGACATTCTTTCGCGGCTCCGCCCCAGACTGTGGCTCGCTCTGTTGGAGCAAGCGACGACTGGCTTCAGGGAAGTAGTACCTCCCCTGTTCTTCGCTAACGGTGCGCGTGAACACATCGCGCGCCGCCGCTACGGGGCCTTCACTACCTACGCTGACAAGATGGGATAGGATAAGCTACACATTAATGACAACGCCAGTGTAACTGAATGCAGAACAATAAGGCACTATGTGCTCTCGTTCTCGCTGTCACACAGTGATGACAAATGATGAGGCCTTGACTGACCCCACTCTAAACATAGACGTTACTCTTGCTGGCCCGAAGCTCCGGTTTTTCAGCAAATCGAGGCGCTATGATTTATTTATTTGCTTGTCACATGGATTTATTGAAAATATTACTAGCGGTCCAAGTCATCTAACAAAACCAATGGGTAAATCCAGAATAGAGATTATGAGTCCTCGTAATCGTAACACCAAACCTTCCTAATTACGAGTAAATGCCCAGTTTTTCAACTAGACCTGACAAATCAATTCTGTTAATAACTACCATAGTAGTACTAGTATATCTGATCTCTTGTCCAATTTAAGTAAAAATTTCTCACAAAATACTCACCATAGCCCCAAAGTCGAGCTGCACATCGATCCTCGTGGTGTCCATGAAGGAGTGCGCATTCGCCTCAGACCTGGTATTCAGCGGCCCGAAGGCAGCGATGACGGACTGGGAGCGCGTGGTCATCACTTCCTTGTCCTTGGCATAGTCTTTGGCGGCGAGTGGCCGGCGGTACGTGATCGTGGTGACGCCGCTCTTTTGGTTCCCTGACACTGTAAGAAGGAGAGAAGAGAGAGATTGATAAAGGTGTTCTTTGCTATGTTCTTTTGATTGAATAAATAAGCAATAAATGATTTGATTTGATTTGATTTGATTTGATTGTCTTATCGTGGATATCATTTATCATATTATGTCGTATAGATTTACGAGATACCATGGACATTTGACATTCTTCGATCAGATCGATATGGCTTATTGTTCTTGTTACTTTTCATGTATCTTGTAAAAATTGGGTTTACAACAAGTCACACGTTAGAATAACCTTCAGAGCCTTCGAAGATCATCATCAATGAAAACATCTTTCTCAAAACCAATCAGCAGTACTTTGATTGATGCTTGTTTGATACTTGATAGTTCAATTTGGTAATCATATAGACGTAAAAAAATAGATGATGTAATATGCTACATTATGCTATCGATATCGATATTATGTTGCGTTGTCTAGAAGATAGATACGGTTAAGCTCCTGCTTCAGGAGTTTCAGCAGTAGGAACGAGAGGTGCGAATAGTCCCGTAGATTACCATGTCCGAGTCTGATAACTGTTTAATGGCCATTTACCTAAAGAAGATATAGAAGAGGATTTAAAAGACTTACCTAAGACAGCATCGTTGGAGCCGCCCACCCTGGCGTCAGGGCAGACGCCTTGGCTGCCGTCGCACTGCGCCAGGTGCGATATCGTGTAGTCCACTGCCTCCGGCTTGTTGGTCCTGAAATCATCATCATCATCATGATGTAGTGATATGGGTATCACATGTTCTCTTGATTTATCTTATTTGGTAGTTCCGAGATTTTTGTCAGACTATTATATTTACTTGAAGAGCAGAATCATAATATCTTGATCAGAGACGGTGACTTCGATGATTTTATTTATTTATTGCACATAAATAGGTACCTACATCGTATATTGTTAGGTACTACATATGTACTAACATAAACACTGCGTTACATCCATCGCCACGAGTCATTGTAAAAAATATATACCTACATCAATAAAATCTACACGGATTTTAGATGTTTTACATACCTCCAAATAGGCAGCATGTTTGCAAAATACAACACAGAATATTTTCCAAAAGATTAAGACACTAAATTCAGCAATAAAATTCGCAAAGTCGGTCATTCAGTCTTCGGTTATTTTTGACTAGCCCCCTTAGACAAAAATAACATTCTTGATAATTTAAATTCCGAAATGGCTTCTTTCTTTTTGCCCGGCTGCGTTTCTTGTTTAAAGTTACAAATCTCTAGGGTGTTGCTTTGAGCTTAATGCATCAAAGTTCTCATGACAGTCAGGATCTAGATAGGTACTACTGGTACTACCAGCTAATTTCTTGTATGTTACTCCAAATACACTTACTTGGAGTTCCAAAAGGCGACGACTACGTCAGCCCCCAACATGGCCGGCTTGCCTTCAGCTCCTGAGATGCCGAAGGCCATGTACTGGTCCTTGCGCAGTCTCGCTGCCAGAGTTATCTGGACATGCTCGCCCTGTAAGGAGATTTGGTGTTAGGAGGCATGAATTGGTTGAGGGAACATAGGGAGATGAAAATAGGGAGAGGGACCACTCCATATCAGTTGGATGAGAAGTTTAGGTAGGGGAGACTGGGTCCGGTTGTAACAACTTGACAGTTGCCCGGTAGGTGTGGGGTAGTTGGGGTACATGCGGGCGACAAGTCCATACAGCCTTACTTGTCTTGTCACCCGCTTGCTATTCCCTTTGTACCCCTCACCTACCGAGCCTCGATAAACATAGGTACATGAAAATAACATTCAAGTTATTACAACTGTACCCTGTTACAACCGTACCCAGTCTACATCTAATGATACAGGGTGTTCAGTGGTTCAGCTAGATGTGTAGGTTCACATAATCTTTTCCATGGAAATAGACAGTATTGGGGCCTTCCTCAGAATTTGGCCAAAACCAGGACCTGAAGTCCTGTAGTTAAGGCTAGAAGTGCAGCTGGTATTGAAAGGTCTATGTCCATTGTAAATACTGTGTAACAAGATGGCTTTTTAGGAGCCAAGCTTAAAGCTAATAATATAATCCAATGGATGGATGTAGCGTGTCCAGTCCATGTCAAAAACCATTAATTAATGTAATTAGGATTTAGGACATACTTAAATTGATTAATTAAACAGATACTCGTACAATGTAAATTATTAAAACATTCAAACGTCATATCTTTACCTTCTCAATTCACAGGTTACCGGCTTGAGTGGAAACATAATGAAGTTATTATTTTGTGAGCTAAATAATTACAAAGTAGAAATTATAACAAAGCAAATTAATGCACAAAATTTTTCAGTTTTAAAGTGGTTATGTGTATTGAAATTCCAATAACTTAGCTCGTAATAATACAGTTCGCCCGCTGCCTTGAAAACGAATCTTATTGCTGAAAAGATATTGTTTCAACTTTCGGAAGCTTATCGTCTGCGTGCGAAAAGTTTCAGCTAAAATAATTTTAATTTCATGATTATTCAAGTCAAAACCGTAACTAACGTTTTGTTATGGAGTGACTTCGTATTTTGTTATTTATCAGTTTCACAATACTTTAGGAACCTTGAGAAATTAGATCCTGAAGATTCTGATAACACGTTCGTATCAACGCTCTACTTATACTTTTTAGCATCTACCCATAGTTTTTAGCACAGCTGAATCGCTGAAAAAATCTGTCTACGCGTATGTTGCGGACAGCCGCTCGGGCGTGCGGAAAAGCTATGTTGCGGACAGCCGCTCGGGCGGCGGAAATAAGAAAAACCTTCGGATTAAAATGAAGATATATTTCTGCAAATATTGCCCACAACGGCTATCAAAAAACATCAACACTTCAAGACTAAAAACAAAAGGTATCAAAAGTAATAAAAAAGTATAAAAAACATAGACAATATAAAAAAGAGGTTGGTCCACCAATCGGTTCCCAACATCGTATATTTTTCTCACATTACGTTCAGTCGTTCAAAACAGCGGACGGGCAGTATTAGAACCAAAGTTTAGTCATAAAATAGAACTGCTACCAACCTGGATCTCCCACCGGATTTGCAGCCTCTTATCCAGGATCTCCTTACAGTTATTAGCAGCGCTGTAAGGGGTCTGGGAGGTCGTTGAGCTCGTCTGTAAGCATTTATAAAGCTTGAAACATAGTTAACTATACTTTTTCGTAATATTACTCAGCAATTATAACTCTAATTTACGTGGGTACACCACCACTTACCACCGAAATCCAAGAATGTGAAAAAGAAAGTTACTAATTTCGAGGATAGACCCCTCCAGGTTTTAGTAAATAATATAACAAGCCATTAATTTCGTTGAAAGCAATAAATACATGTACGATAAATGTACAGTAACTAAGCGACAATGCAGGTGTATGGGCGAAATTAAATGGCACAGTATAGTACTGATATAAAGAGAAATCTTTGTATTTCGTGGGCATAATACATTACGTTTCGCCCGCATACCTACACTGTTACCAAATACAGTTACATACCTAGCTAGTCAATTCAAATACTTCTATGTATGTATACTTTAAAGAAACTGTTCAGTATCTAAATAATATTACAGAACTCAACCCAACTATAACCTACGCAACTTCTACTCCTCTCGCTTGCTAATCGACGAATTAAGTTGTAGAGAAGTTATAAAAGGCGCACTGATTTGGAAAACTGTCATGTAAATATCCCGAACGACTGTTAGGCTGTTAGTTACGTCAGGTACACATGGTCTAGACCCTACCAACAAGCATTTCCTCAGTACTCTATATTCTACTACCCTCTACCAGGCCTGTTCATCTCCGCGAGTTTACATCGAAAACAAAACACGCACGATGGCCCACCTACAGGATACTATTCGACAAGGCCTCACATACGAGCGAACGGTGTACTAAATACTGTGCAGTATTTAACTGCCTAAATAATAATAAAAACACAGATTGTACTTTTTTAAGTTGCCTCAAGACACTGAGAGGTAAATAAGTGGTTAATATTACTCATGATAATTCATGCTAAATCATGTATTTCCTCTGCCATTTTCCGCAGTTTGGCACCTCACGTCACATCATTTTACCGAAGTCAGCCCTATAGCTTCGGCGCAGTGCCGATCATTGACGTTTGTCAACAAAATGGTGATTGACTCTTGAGACAGGCTAAATTACACCATATTGTTAATGACATTGAGCATTCATTTTTTTAAATACCTTCGCGAAGTAAAACTTCTGTACGTAGTACTTATTATTATTCTGTGCCTCTACTACCAAATACTTATACTTACATAGAAGTTTTTGACATAAATTAAACATATTACTTACGGGGTTATACCACCAAGCAGGCTGTAAATATCCACAATCCAAGGAAGCAAAGAAAAGAAACATGAAACACATGGATTAGTAACAAACAATGATTTATTAATAAAAAAACAATTCAGTCTTTAGTAAGATTTAGTAAACAAATATACAGTAACAAATAACAATAAAATAATTAATAATTAAAAAATAAGTATTTTGTTTTAAACTCAAATAGTTACGAATTTTCTGAAAATTCAAGGAAATGAGATTTTGGGTTATAAATTTCCCTTGGAAAATTGAAAAGAGTTAGTTTTTTCGTAACATCATAGAGTTTACAACGGAGAGCCCATCAAGAATTCCATCAACCATTAGTGTTTTTCAACTGCAAAATAATTTTGTTTGAAAGTTTAAAATAACACTTCTTGTGTACTAAACGTAATGCTAAACCAGCAAGAGTTGAGACGAGGGAGAGCCCTCACATCTAGACCAGTTCTATTCAATTCCTTATTATCTAAATACCATTTGCTTTTCAGTATTCAATTTTGTACTCGTCTCAAACTGATCTTGCCCGACTTATGCCCGTTTTCACCATCAATACCTAGTGTTGACGATGGCCACCTGAAGTAGGTACAACTTAGCTAGATTTAAATATTATTAATTAAAATGGCTGCTTATGAAACTAACTTACTAATACCTTATTAGATTTGCCTTTCATTTGTAATAATATGTAAACTGTAAGTCGACCACATAACTTACACTGTGTGTATGTGTTTTTGGAGTTTAAATTAAATAACAAGTAAGCGAATCTGGGTGCGCGCGTAGGTAATAATATTATCGCGCGCCTAGAACATTCCGAGCTAGCCGTTAGCAATGCGGCCCGCTGATTGGCCGGAGGCCTCTCGCCTTTTATGGTTATCGAAGCTTCTAGCGGCTCACCGCGCCGCACACGCGGCCGAGAGCCGCCAGTCGTCGTCGAACTCTCACCCTCTGCGAACGTACTAGTGCGCACACCCGGACGCGCCTTCATTTTCAACGTACCTACCTGGACTTTCATTTCACCTATCATCATCGTTCACCCATCGACCTACATCGCCTACAAAGTGGTCCTACGAGCCGAATCATCGATTGTGAATTGTGAACACAGTGATCCGCCAACATGTCTTTGCTTCGCTCCCCCCGCGGCGCCGCTGTTAAAACACGCCGACAAATGATGGACGAAGACAAGACAAACAAAGTGAAAGTCGCTAGTGAAATGTTGAAGAGTGAGGGCAGCCAGTCCACGCGCACATCGTCTGCAGCACGGCGACTCACTATTGAAGCTGCACGCAAGAGGGCGGAAATTGAGATCGAAGCGATCGAAGCCGCAGAAGCAGCCGCAGAAGCCGCCGCAGAAGCCGCCGCGAAAGCCGCCGCGGAAGCCGCCGCGAAGAAGGCGGCGATTCGAAAGTCGCTCGTTGACATTGAATTGAACGCCGACCTTGCCGAGCTGGGCTCGGAGGGGAGGAGTGCGAGGTCATCATCGGAGAAAGTGGAAGCTTGGCTTGACACATCACACATTGCAACGACACATCGGGAGGAGAAAGTCACCTGCACCGCGCCCCAGCAGCGTACTGAAATTCAAGAGCTGGCGGCTGCACTCACAGTTGCGATCTCCAACGCCGCTGCAATGAACCAAAACGACCAACTGTTGTCGAGATTGGCCACCTCCAAAGACTTGCCAATCTACTTCGGTGACCCCCTCGACTGGTTACAGTTCCGGAATGCCTACTTCGAGTCCACCGAGATCTGTAAATACACCGACACCGAGAACATGTGGCGCCTTCGTAAATGCCTACGAGGCGAAGCTAAAGACGCAGTATCTTCGCTACTCATCGATTGCACGTCACCTAACGAGATAATCGACATGTTAGAGCTTCGGTTTGGCCGACCCGAAATTATAATAAACAAAATTGTGTCACAGTTGAAGAAAGTAAAACCACTAGCTGAAAGTTACCACACTGAATTGGTGCAGTTCGCAATAACCATCAAAAACCACGTAGCAGCCGCCCGAGCGATAAAGCAACGCGAGTACCTACAGAGCCCCGAACTCGTAAACATCATCGTGTCAAAGTTACCTACACTACTCGTGACCAAGTGGGCTGACTACGCTTACACCAACCGCGAGTTACACGAGAAACCTAAGTTAGAGTGCTTATCAGACTTTCTATACCTAGAAGCACAAAAAGTAGCCGCGGCCGGTGTTAGCTTCGTACACAACCAACACGAAGCCAGACGTAAGCCAGAGTACATCAGAAGCTCTCACAAAAATGTACTTGTGTCTACCAACTACGACCACAACGAAAAGTGTAACTTTTGTAAAACACAAACACACTCACTTGAACAATGCATAAAGTTCAAGCGAGCCCTACGAAAGGATCGCTGGCGTTTCGCACGTACAGAGAAACTGTGTTTTCAATGCCTACTACCACGACACGCCGATACTACGTGCACAGCCCCCGAGTGTGACGTCGAAGGTTGCGGACTAGGCCACCATCGCCTTCTACATTGGTCGAACCCGCGACCCCAGCTACAGACGGCATCAGAACGCGACGAACAGCGTCTCAGTGAGAGTGACTGCGAAACCGTAAACCATACCACCGCGCTTCAGTGCAACAACGAGTCCCAAGTACTACTGAAAATAGTGCCGGTTACAGTGTTCGGTCCGAAAGGCAGTATGCACACGCACGCCTTGCTAGACGACGGTTCGACCGTATCGTTAATCGCGTCGCGACTCGCTGATGAGGTTGGACTGCACGGAGCGCCTCATACCATGCGCGCTCGTGGTGCATGGGACAATGAACTGACATGTGAGACGGAGATAGTGAACTTTGAAATCGCGAATAGGGACAATAAGCGTTTTAGTTTACAAGCTAGAAAGATTTCCAAACTCAATTTGCCAATGCAAAGTGTAGTTAATGTTGATTTTTGTAAATATGAATGTGTAAATATTGATTTGTGTAAGTGTAATGCCCAGCCAATGTTGTTAATCGGGCAAGATAATTGCGACCTAATCGCTCCTATTGAGTGCATAAGGGGAAAACCAGGTGAGCCATACATGACGAAAACGAGCCTAGGATGGTGCGTGCACGGGACAACAAAAAAGGTAATTGATTCATCTGTTTGCTTTACCACAAACTTGTGTTTTGAATCCCGTGAACTAACTCAAACCGTCGCCGCCTGTTGTAATAATACCGACGCGCGGTCCCGCTCGCACTCGTTGCGTGCGAACAGGCCCCAGTTGGGCCCCGCGCGCATAGCGACGCCGACGCGCTGGCTGATAGCGCGGGCTCACTCGCACTCGGTTTGTTGATTATTTAAAACACGATCGATATGTTTATGACTTGTTTCAGTTGCATGAGTTAGTTAGAAATTATTTCTCATTGAAATGTATAGGAATAATGAATAAATCGTGTAAATATAAAGATGATTTACTTGTAGTTAATATTTTAGAAAGTTTAGGTAAACTTGTTGACGGTCTTTGGACCGAGGGCTTGCCGTGGACTCATGACGTCACTAATTTGCCGGACTCTTATCAAAATACCTGTTTGTATTGAAATCTGTGTTTTGAAAGATATTTTCCAGGTCGTAATTATTTTGTAAAGGTTGACTTATTTCACATAAATATTAATTGTTAATGTTATTTACCTGTGTGCTTTTGAAAATGTTACTTTGTTTATACCTACTTTACCGTTTTTTTACGATATCGTCCTATCCCAATACCTACATATTGGAAACTTGTTGGAACCGCGCAACGCTAGCCGTGCTTGAGCCAACTGGCACTAAGGTCTGGGACCAACAGCTATGGCTGCAAAGAAGTGACCAGTGAGTGACGCGCGTAGTTTTAACCTTGGTTATGAGTGTCGCAAAGCGACACTAGGGGGGAGGATGTTGACGATGGCCACCTGAAGTAGGTACAACTTAGCTAGATTTAAATATTATTAATTAAAATGGCTGCTTATGAAACTAACTTACTAATACCTTATTAGATTTGCCTTTCATTTGTAATAATATGTAAACTGTAAGTCGACCACATAACTTACACTGTGTGTATGTGTTTTTGGAGTTTAAATTAAATAACAAGTAAGCGAATCTGGGTGCGCGCGTAGGTAATAATATTATCGCGCGCCTAGAACATTCCGAGCTAGCCGTTAGCAATGCGGCCCGCTGATTGGCCGGAGGCCTCTCGCCTTTTATGGTTATCGAAGCTTCTAGCGGCTCACCGCGCCGCACACGCGGCCGAGAGCCGCCAGTCGTCGTCGAACTCTCACCCTCTGCGAACGTACTAGTGCGCACACCCGGACGCGCCTTCATTTTCAACGTACCTACCTGGACTTTCATTTCACCTATCATCATCGTTCACCCATCGACCTACATCGCCTACACCTAGTTTTTAAGTGAGCCCTTTGAAAACTAAATTCCATGTGCCACCATAAAAGTCACTTAAAAATTAGGGATTGATGAAACGAGCATTACTCTTATAGATCTATCTTCACTGAAAAGCGACCAATTTTATATTTTTTGCATTCTCTTTCTGAAGGTTGATGTATTCTTAAAGGGTAGTTAAACTAATTAAAATAAAACCGCTGCAACCAGTCGTTCAACCACGGAGGTTGACGGTTGCTAGCCCGAGGGTCAGTTAGTCTTTGGGATTTGTTAGTCCGCCCCCGTTTTGAAGGCTTCTTCCTTCCCTGCAATTGGAAAATGATGGTAATGATTCCTTGGCAGCGCTGAAAGACATGATTAGTAATGGATGGTGAGATGTTAAATTAAAGAAGTTATTAGTGCTGAAAATAAGAAAATGTGAAGGATTTCATAATTAATTATTGTTAATTTTAGGCTTCAAGTTAAATTAAAGGACACCACCGCGATTTAGTAATGTGTAATTAGGTATGTCCATATTCTTAGTAAGACCACGAGCAGTTTAAAGGACATCATCCACGTTTCATATATTTTTGGTCCAAAATCAAAAGTGCCGGCCAACAAAAAAAAGTGCTGTATTCTGACAGAATACGTCTGCCTTAGCATTTGTTACTATGACACCAAAGCCGTAGCTCCACTGTGCGTCGAGTATTTGAGATCTAAAAGTCATCGACTATTCATACATTTTTTGTTCAAAATCAAAAGTGTCGGCCAATAAAAAAAAAGTGCTGTATTCTGACAGAATACGTCCGCCTTAGCATTTGTTACTATGGCACCAAAGCTGTAGCACCACTATGCGTCGAGTATTTGAGATCTAAAAGTCATCGACTATTCATACATTTTTTGTTCAAAATCAAAAGTGTCGGCCAATAAAAAAAAAGTGCTGTATTCTGACAGAATACGTCCGCCTTAGCATTTGTTACTATGGCACCAAAGCTGTAGCACCACTATGCGTCGAGTATTTGAGATCTAAAATTCATCGACGATTCATACATTTTTTGTTCAAAATCAAAAGTGTCGGCCAATAAAAAAAAGTGCTGTCTTCTGACAGAATACGTCCGCCTTAGCATTTGTTACTATGGCACCAAAGCTGTAGCACCACTGTGCGTCGAGTATTTGAGATCTAAAATTCATCGACGATTCATACATTTTTTGTTCAAAATCAAAAATGTCGGCCAATAAAAAAAAAGTGCTGTATTCTGACAGAATACGTCCGCCTTAGCATTTGTTACTATGACACCAAAGCTGTAGCACCACTGTGCGTCGTAGTATTTGAGATCAAAGTCAGTCGTTTCATATATTTTTAGAACTCAAATACTACGATGCACAGTGGTGCTACAGCTTTGGTGCCATAGTAATAAATGCTAAGGCGGACGTATTCTATCAGAATACAGCACTTTTATTTTTTGGCCGGCACTTTTGATTTTGGACCAAAATGGATGATGTCCTTTACTAAACGTCCATAAAATTAAATCATTGGAAATGTTGGAAAATCATATGACAACAAGTAAAAAGTGTCCAGCTAGAAACATTTCAAGGACATTCAAGTCTTTTCTAATCTTCAGGATCTTCTTTAACTCTTCTGGAGTAACCAAAGGGCTGGTTTAGATCGCATATCTTAATTTGACCTACAAACCCTTTCATAAAAGAGGATTTAGCTGTAAAGTTACCTCTTAAACAAAAAAGATTAACCCAACTTTACCTACTCAGCTGATTAAATCAACTTCAAATATCCTATCTTTGCAAGCAAAATTATATGACTCGACAGATTGCTGGGCAACATAAGTCGAGACCTAATATTCTCTCTAGCGTTGCAAATAAAACCTCTATCCCCAACCAAACCTCTGGCACTCACAGTGATCTTCGTCTGCCCCAATGCAGGTGGCACGTCCAAGTCCTTCGGTATATACACATGCCCGAAGTTGTGCCGGTACTCCACGCACCAAACCGCCAGCCAGTCCACGTCATAAGCCGTCAGCTTGCCAGGCAGCTGGATCTCTATGTCCTCGCCTTGGTACCCTCGGAGCGGGTGGAGAGACCCCATCTCGTTGGGGACCTGGAAGGGAAAGTGGAATCAGATTTTTTGATGATGTGGATGCTGTATGCCGTGGCTTCATATTGGATTGTGTAGGTCTAAGCTTGGCGTCAAAATTGGATAGGTTATTGTGTTAGTGTGCAATGTGTAGTAGTAGTTTTTGCACCAGTGCCTGTACTGTTAGACTATGCATAGTCTACAGTAATGACAACGATTGTCATTCATTGCTTCACTGCGTGTTTATTTGTTGCCTTACTAAGGGATTGTTGTATTTTCTAGATTCTAGTCTTCTAGAGGGACTGGACTTCTAGCCCTCGCGGAATTCCCTATCACTCCTTCCGCCTATGATCTTGTCATAAAACGTTGACGTTAGCTGCTAGACATTAAGCTTGTTTTGCAAAGATCAATGTGTCTGTCACATTGTGGTGTTAGCTCACTAGCAAAACTATTGCACTCATCTTGATGAACCTCTAGAGAAGTGGTATTAAATTAAATGGCACTAAAGGATACTTACTTTAGTCCCAAAAGGACTGGGCTCGGTGCCGTTCCCGACCCAGAAATACGCGTCGGGACCAGCACCATCGTAGTGCAGGTTGGGAATGTAGAAAGTCTTGGCGTCCAGCACACTGATGTTTCCGGAGCGTAGGCCGTGGGCCAGTCGCTTGAACTCTGGCAGCACCCGCGGCCTGGGTGGATCTAGGCCGGGTGGTATGAACACGTCGCCGAAGTTAACCTGGAGAAGAGGAAAGATATAATTAGAATTCAGTATTCTAAAAGTACCGAGACTAAAAGACCGACGACATCATAAAGGTAGCAGGAAAGCGCTGGACGCAGGCCGCTACCAACCGGGTAACATAGAAAGCATTGGGGGAGGGCTATGTTCAGCAGTGGACGTCCTATGGCTGTGATGATGATGATGATGATGATTCTAAAAGTGGGCCCTTCTCAGGGTATACATATAAATAGGACCAAGGAAAATGTAGTTAGCTCTAACACCACATTGGGACAACCTATCGGCTAATGTGAGAAGGTAGGTAGTGGTTGCTCATCTACTCGTATGTCAGTCTGGTTTTTAGGACATTTGACATTGCCTATGCTTTCTTAATACTGCGGTTGCTTTGATTGTTGAATATAATTTATTGGTCGCAGTATATGTGACTTTTATAAAGTCGAAGGCATGTTGCCTTATTTCTCTCGATGGATTTAAGTTGAACAAAATTCTTGTGTTAATCATTTTTATCGTGGGATAAGGCTGATGCAATGCTGACTGTATATGTTCATCGTTATCATTTGTAATCAACCGCTTTTAGTTTTCTTTCTTCGTATTTTTGTGTGATTACACATCTCTCGTATCCCACTTGTGCCGGCAAATCGCCAAACGTCACATTTTGGCGGGAAAGCTAGGAGCATGCGCGCTGGAGCAATCGATATACGAGCTGTCAGCCAAGCAAGATTTGGGCACGATACATTAATTTTACGTACCTACTATCGATTTGACTGTCTGAACGTAATTTCTCGTGTTGATATCGTCATTGTATGCTTGCGAGCATATCTCAAGTTTTTTCAGCAGATATACCAAATATATTTTGTATTTATGACATAGGCTATATCAAGATGAAAAAGTCAGTAGCAAATCCTCAATGAAACCAAGTCTAGGTCAATTTAATAATTGTTACAATCATGAAACCTGGGCATACGCTAAACGTATTTTAAAATATCTTAAGAAAACTAAAAGTTTTGGGTTGAAATACAGTAAATTTGGTAATTCAAAATTAAAAGGTTATGTAGATGCAGATTGGGGGAATAATATTATTGACAGAAAGTCGTATACAGGTCTATGTTTTATGTTAGCTGGAAGTGTTATTTCATGGGAGTCTAGGAAGCAAAGAACGGTTGCTCTCTCAAGCACCGAAGCCGAGTATATGGGTATAGCTGAAGCTTGTAAGGAGGCTGTTTACTTAATTAATTTGTTGAAAGAGATTACTAATGAGACTTACATCATTTCAATATTTAATGATAATCAAGGTGCACTTACTTTGTCAACAAATAATAATACTAATAACAAACGTACTAAACATATAGATATAAGGTACCATTACAGTAGAGATTGTGTTAGAAATGGAATTGTATCTTTAAAGTACTTGGCAACGGCTGAAATGCCAGCAGATCTTTTTACCAAATCATTAAGCAGTGTAAAGCATTACAACTTTGTAAAGTTATTGGGTATACAGGATGTAAAAATTGTTTAGTGTAACCTTTATTTTTATAAGTGGGGGTGTTATAATATCTTTGAGTTATATTATCTATGGCATGTATTGTCTGTGGTGATGTCTATAAAAATAAAGCGTCAGTGCGTTACCGAACCTACGTGTGTTTTAATAATTAATACATTGTTAATGAACGACGTAGTTATAGTTCTCAGAAACCAAACCCAAAATTGACTTATTGTCCACTAGGTACCATTCAAGTTTACTTGCGTAACTGGGTACTGGGTACTTTCAAGAATAACGAAATAATGATTGAGCTGTCCCTGTTTCAGTCAATTTTATCGTTTAAAATCTTATTTCAAAATTGCCAAATTGAACGCATTCTGAAAAAGTTATTAGATCTCATCTAGTGAAAAGCTTCTAAACTCTACATGACCTAACTAAACAAATTCTACGCCTTAGTCAAAATAATATGGTTTGGCTGTTTGTTTGTTATTCATGTAGGTAATAATTTTGAAACTACTAAAGAGTTCATCATTAACTAAATCTTTTATCCGTGATTCCTCAACTGCGGAGGTCGTGTTCATTATGCGTAAAGAAAAAACAAATACTTTCGAAAACGTAGATTGGCAGAATCTTTTGTTGATTTTGTAAGGTACCTAACAGTCGTACTTGACCTTTACTGGTTGGGTTTTTATTGACGGTCAAGCTGTAGATTCTGGCTACACAGGAGATGCAGCGGTGGGAAAGAGAGGTGGGAATAGTCCCGTACCTAACAGTCGAAAACATAACACTATTTCTACATTATTGTTGCTGATTCCCAAGGCTCAAGTGCCCGGTGATTTAACCCTTCTGGCATAGTAGAATAGGACCACCCTCATTCCTCCCGTGGATAATCTTAAGCCGACGGTGAAGCTTGAGGACAATGGGATCAGACCCCAGCAAAGAGTGACGCGGAATTTATATGGGTACGGCTGTTGAAATATGACAGCTGTGGTCTTTTGAGACTCTCCCTCCATCTGCACCACCCAAGTACAAAAGGCAGATGAAACCTAGTTACATCTTGAGGTTCCAGTAAGTTGTTGCAATTCACGAAGGCGAGTGAGCTTTACATGTGTCGCTACTGTTCGTTTTCAAAAGTTTTGATAGACATTACACTATCGTTATGTGCATGTACACGTACACACACAAGTAAAGCTTACTCGCCTTCGTGAGATGCAAGAACTATACTACCAATGAAGGCTCATTGACTAGCCTAAAGGTCGTTCTCCTGCAGTGGAGACTGAAAGACCTGACCATGATAATAAGACCACCAGAAACTTAAGGAACCCATATTGTACACACACACACACACACACACACACACACACACACACACACACACACACACACACACACACACACACACACACACACACACGAGAGCGTGGTACTTATAATGCAAATAAATAAATTAACTGTTGCATCAAACGTAGCGCATGTAGCGCATATTATACGGATTTACATTAACTTAGTTTCAGTTAAGTGAATAATTGTGAAGAGGACCGGTTCTTCCCAACACAGGCAATGTCTTGCCTAAAGGGAAGTTCCTGCCATTATCTGTATATTATTAGACTAAGTTACAAAAATAAATTTATTATTATTATTATTTTTCCAAAAGAATTTTGATCTCGACCGTAGTCGGCAGTAATGAAACAGGTACGGGCTTATGCCAAGTATCCTGGTTCATTAGATGTCTTAGGAGGTTTGTAGTGTAAGCGTGGATGGGTTTAAAAACCGTACTATTGAGCACGTGTCTATAACTATTGTTTTTTTTTTGGGACTACGCCGGTAGACGAGATAACAATGGGAACAATTCTCACGATTTCTTGGTGCCACATTTGTTTTATCTCATCAGCTAGAGGAAGATTATTATTATTATTATTGTATTTTACTCACAGTAAACCTCCGGCACCACACGCTGATCCACTTGATGTCTCTCAGGCGCTTGCCCCCCGGCAGCCTCAGAAGGATGTCCGAGTTGCTGTGCGCCGTCAGGATCGGGGGGTCCCTGGAACAATACGGTTGCATTTTAAGTGGGGGTGGGGCTATATTTGGGACACGTATAAGTGCCCTAAAAAGGGCAAGGGAATTTATTTATTTATTTGAACACCAACAAGGTTACATTGAGGCTTCACAAAAGTAACTATAAAAAATGACAACTTAATTATAGGTGAAAACATCATGCGTTAGAGACTAAAGCAACAGCAATTAGGGAATTTGAAGTTTTTAGTCCTACGTAACTATGCAGGGGGTAAATGAAAATGTATCATGAAACTTGATGCATTCTGCCGATGCAACGGAATTATATTATTATTTGTAGTAAATCATTTTACATTTTTGAGTTGAAAATATTTTCATTACAGTGCAAAGGAGTAGGATGTGAGTGTTTGATCAAGATTTTTTGCCCGATATTTTATCTTAAAATAACAATAATGGACCAACTCCTTATTAAAAGAAAATATTAAGAAATTTCAAATAAGTATTTTTAATATTTTCAAATTATTCACGCAGTCATAAATTTTGCATAAAAAAGAATTCAAACGTCAGTGGGCATGTTAAAATATTTGACCAACTCAAAATTTAATTAAATTGCAGCTTTATGTAAATTTTAAAGCAATTAGCATAACGAATTGAAATATAATTTTTATTGTCGTCAATTTACGCAATGGCACAATGGGGGCACATCCAGAATCCATTACTAAAACGTGAATAATACAAACAAATTGCCTCGCAATTAGATGATCATGATTATGGGGGTTGGTAATGGCCGCCTAAGGCTCTCGCCCCACTGCCGGCGACGTAGCTATAAACTATTTTAGATCGCATGTTAATAAAAGGCCCATGGTCAAAACCACACCCAATGCTTCACTTACAATCACGACAACTCTACCAAGTGTAGAGACGAAGAAGAAGTTAGAAATAACCCTCCTTCTGGCGCAGTCGGGTAGACATCTATAGATACTTTAATAAATCTGTAGAGAGGTCAATTCTGTACATGAAATAATATATCTTCAAAATAACTATCAGGGGGTGATTAGTGATCGATACTGATGCCAAAAATGCAATCAGTAAAATTTTTGTCTGTCTGTCTGTCTGTCTGCCTGTCTGTCTGTCCGTCTGTATGTTCCTTATAGAAACAAAAACTACTCGACGGATTTTAACGAAACTTGGTACAATTATTCTTCATACTCCTGGGCAGGTTATAGTATACTTAGGAATTCCCACGGGAACGGGAGTTAGCGGGAAAATCCTTTATTATGAAAAATCTAAACCGCTTAAGTTAGACGCTTGAAATTCATGCAGGTATCTTAGTAAACTTAAAGCTTAGTTACAACAGGATATTGCAAAATTCCCACGGGAACGGGAGTTAGCGGGAAAATCCTTTAGTATGAAAAATCTAAACCGCAAAGTTAGACGCTTGAAATTTAGCATGCAGGTACCTTAGTAAACTTAAAGCTTAGTTACAACAGGATATTGCAAAATTCCCACGGGAACGGGAGTTAGCGGAAAAAAACATTTGTATGAAAAAATCTAAACCGCGTAATATAGATGAAGGGGGTAAAACGGGATCCACGCGTACGAAGTCGCGGGCGGCCGCTAGTGAGAAATAAATATTAATTTATTTTATTTTAATTATCATTAGTTACTTGATAACTAACTGTTTACATTGGCTAGTGAGTTTCTCTCATCCTTGAAATGTGATAGAACTCAATAATTATTGTCAAAAATGTGATGCTCAATTTCGGCAGTCGGAATACTCGCCGAGCAAAAAAAAACAAATAATATTTTAATTCAATTCTGAAAAATTATGCACGTATAAACGACAAAAAGTATATCGGAAAGTGGCTACACTACACATCGCTCCTAAATGCTCGCCAAGTCATTTCTTTCTACAGTCTGGTCCGTGAGCACGTAGAATTTTGTCCAATGACCCCTAGCTACCCATCTTTATCGCTCGCGCGTAATTATGTTGCTATCGCGATAAGGATGGGTAGCTAGGGGTCATTGGACAAAATTCTACGTGCTCACGGACCGGGCTTAGTTTATAGCTTTCGAAAATAATCAAAGTGTTTCGCTCATCTTTGGCGGTGGGACGATAGCCTAAAGAGGGGTGGCCTTTTTGTCGCCTTGAGTTTTAAACATGGAGGGTGGCTGCGGACGTCCTCGTCTGTCATTATCAATAATATTTGAACGTGTTACAGTGGGGTTGGACATTTGCTTTAAAATGTCTCTCGTTGTGTAGATATTAAACTCGAATTTTGAACTGCCTACATCCTAGAGTTCGATTGAGGTGATATCTTGATGATAATGTTTATTCAGTGTAAACCAAGACTTGCAAATAAAGATTCACAAATAAAAATGATTTGATTTGATTGATTTGAACATCAAAAGGCAGCCCTTAGGCTTCATTCTTTACATACTTATAAGCTTCTTTCTCTACAAATCTTGTAGACCCCACCAGAGCTTCGAGAATAGTAATTATGCCAGAGAAAAGAACACATTTTTTTCAAGTCTTTCTCGCATAAACTATTTAAAGTATCAGCACTTAAAAATGTTTCCTTTTTAACCGACTTCAACAAAAGGAGGAGGTTCTCAATTCGGATGGTATCTTTTTTTTTATAAGTAATTACTTACAAGAATTTTTGCCCCATTCCGTAAAAAAAATAGTATCCAAGTAATTAATTTCTTTTAAAGTGACACTTGCGTAGGCCACCACGTTAGTAAACGTGTAGGTGGGACGTCAACAAGGTACTATTTTAGAACCATTTCATTTGTGGAGATATCCCTAAAGGTTTTTCATTAAATACAACTCTCGTTTAGGAACGTACTATGTGCGTAGGTTGCCACAATGTCGATGACGTCAGGAATGTTTTGGCATTTCATTTGTGGGTCACAGCAGGAGTTTTCCCACATTTTCCCCGACACTGCTTGCAATAAAAATATTGACTTACTTAATACTCCCTGGTGCCTGGTATGATGATGATGATGATTAACTTTTGCACACGGCTTCGTCGATTTAAAGTCGTCAGGAATTAAAATGTAAGTTTCTATGGTTGGTGAAAGTAATTTCAAAATCTGTTCAGTATTTTCAGAAATTAACTTGTCACAAATTGAAATAAACCTCTTTACGTGTAGGTAACTATAATAAGATAGTAGATTGACTCTAATCAACCTTGTCCTGAGCCTCTGAGTGTAAGTAAAATTAGATAGATAGATAAAACTTTATTGACTGTATTTAAGTTCTCAGCGCGATTGAGCGATGTCAGACCTGTGAGAGCTAATAAAGCCTGACACCGGGTTGTAGCAGCACACAGCGAGGCTTGCCCGTCGGTAATTAGTTACCGCCGGGCCGCCGGACGAACTTTTTGCTTGATGTGGTTGCACGGGGTATTTTTTGACTGCAAAAGCTCATGTAAACACGTCATGTAACGCTATGAAAGGAGAGTTTACCACCAATGGAACGTGTAGATAATGTTTTAGTTATAGATTAAACTTCTCATTGCAACAATTTCGTATAACAAAAGACACCTATATCCTATATATTCCAATGCTCAATCCATCTATCTCAAACATTTTGCGATTTTTTATTTAAGCTTTTTGTTGTCTGATTCTACTTTTGGTGATCTCTCACACAAATGCAAAGCTCAGTATAGGGCTCGCGAACTGTGCATCCAAAATTAATCAAAAGTGACGTGAAGTAGTATTTTTAATACACTAGCTCAGCGGTTCCCAAACTTATTTAGTCTACTGCTGGATAAAGCCTAAACTTTGAGAATAAATTATTTTTTAGCGCCCCCCATTTTTTTAGTCAAGAGTTGAGCTCAGTCGATGTCTAAGAGTCCTCCTAGTAGATGGCGCCTCCCAAGCCTCTATACAACGCGGCAACGTCCCCATTTTTTTTCTGCGTCTCTTACCGCCCCCCTTTAAGCCTGCAGCGCCCACAAGGGGGCGTTATCGCCCACTTTGGGAAAGACTAGCTTTTCCTTGAATTAGCCTGCTTACATTTTAATATGAAAAATCCTCACTGTCACTCTAATGCTTAGGCAATTCGTAATGGGCATAATGGATATGACAACAGCGTGAATACCTAATCGGATTCGGAACTTGGAAACCAAAACGTCAATATTTTACACATGCGATATCGATTCGGGGAATACCAGGTATTTGTTTGTTTAACCTGTCGTGATGATATTTAAACGGTAGTACGTTTAAATATCATCACGATGTAGCGTTGCAGTTTGCTGTTTTTTCACAAATTAATATTTCTTCTCAATATTCTGATTTTGGATACCACTAGCGACATCTATTGGCGTGATTTAGAATTAATTTGCAATAGATGGCGCTTTTTGCTCAGTTAATTGAAATATACTTTGATGAAACATTTCCTAGTGTTTTTATATTGATTATTCTATTTTTCAAATAGAATATTTTCAGTGTTCTGGAAATTGTTTTCATCATGGTTTTATTAGTACAGTATTTACTTTTTCAAACGGCGAAACGAAACGTATCGCGATGTCTATGACAGAGCGGCTGTCAGTGGAGCTGTCAAATCACTTAGGAATTTGTCGATCGTGCGCAACCGCAATTTGATTGTTTTCGGGAATGTAATTCCTTTTATTTCAAATCGGGTGGTGCAAAATGCATCCACGATGATTTCTTGATGAATAAATAAAAATAACACACATGAGGTAAGTTCCCGTCGGAGAATTTATTTATTTTTCGTGATTGATATTTTTCGTATTCCAGTACGTGGTTATTTCATGTGATCGTTTCTTTCAGAGATTCCCTAAATCCTATTCGGATGAGGGTATTGGGTTGCTGAAGACTGCGAGTGAAGCTTAAATTAGCGAACAGTCTTCGTAAGTATTTCTTTCCCATTGCGGGTTTTTTCATAACCTAATGCCACGTTCCACATGTGATGCTGACACTGGTATTTTTCGTTTCAGATGCGGGATTTCATATTTTACGATTTTACATTTCATATTTTAGATATTTCAATATTTCATATTGATTTCTATAATTATTACTCCTTTCTGAACTGCTGATCTCTTCGCATTTCCTCCTTGTCATCAAACCTCTGTCTCTGCAAGAGTTTGAACGCTTACCTGTCGAAGAGATGCAAGAGCTTCATCTGGCACTGCGCGCTTGAGGCCGTGGAGGACGCTGCTTGTAACCTAAAAGTGTGCGAGACCCGTTGGACCCCGGAAGAAGAGAGGAACGTTCAGGGTAACGGCTTATAACCGCATGGCTTCCAAGGTACCCACTTTTCCATCCTTCAAGTAGGAGTCTTTCCGACCTGACATCGCGCAGTTATCTTAACTAGTAGAGTCTTTTAATATTTAGGCTGAGTTTTAAGAAATTTGTAGTGGCAATAATATTCACCAAACCGAACCTAATTAACGACCCTGAATCCCTTGAGATTGGCACTATTACAGTAGTTATTATAATATTGTAATTGTTAACTGTATACGAGCATACGAGATAAAAATAAATTGTGTCAATTGAGAGGGAGCTGTTTTATTTACATTTCTAATTACAACACAAGGAACGGTAACTTATATAAATTTCTGCAAGCCGGACAACCTCTTTTTCACGTGCAGACAATTCACCATCTTCTCAGTCTGCACCGGTGGCGGTTCAATTCCAGTCACCAAGCCGCCAGGAAAAAAATAATTTCTTGCAGTGGCCTCATGTGTGTTATTTTTATTTATTCATCAAGAAATCATCGTGGATGCATTTTGCACCACCCGATTTGAAATAAAAGGAATTACATTCCCGAAAACAATCAAATTGCGGTTGCGCACGATCGACAAATTCCTAAGTGATTTGACAGCTCCACTGACAGCCGCTCTGTCATAGACATCGCGATACGTTTCGTTTCGCCGTTTGAAAAAGTAAATACTGTACTAATAAAACCATGATGAAAACAATTTCCAGAACACTGAAAATATTCTATTTGAAAAATAGAATAATCAATATAAAAACACTAGGAAATGTTTCATCAAAGTATATTTCAATTAACTGAGCAAAAAGCGCCATCTATTGCAAATTAATTCTAAATCACGCCAATAGATGTCGCTAGTGGTATCCAAAATCAGAATATTGAGAAGAAATATTAATTTGTGAAAAAACAGCAAACTGCAACGCTACACTGCCGATGGTTGATAGTGTTTGTTTGTCATGTAAGGTAAACGGCTACTAGTTCGTGATAGTACGTAAGTTCGTAAGTTTTTTTTCTAGCTCAAATAATAAGCAAATGGAATATTATTTATTAAAATTCTTCATTACTATAAAAACTCTATTATTTAAGCTATCTAAAAAACCAAGTACCAACATTGTGGCGCCAAAAATGAGAGCAATACGAAGCTTCAAACTCTCAGAGAGTCAAAAACAGCCGTGCGGCTTGCAAAGGTTGTTCTCACCGTAAGGTTAGCGCTCCAACTTCTTAAGCTTATAAAAAGGCGAAGGAACGTCCATTTAAATAAAACTTGTAATTGTGGTTTCATGAGTTCCTTGACAATTGATTTGGCTTAGAAAAAAGTTATTATGAAAACGTAGAATTCCTTTAAAATTGCGATTAATTGACTCACGAAATAGCGTACATATTATTTTTCGGGTGTCCCCTATTTCGTGACACTACCGATTCAAGGATATTATGGATAACACTTTGATGCTTGGTTTTTAAATAATTATTTATGATAATTTAAATGTAAGTTATGAAACAAATAATGCATTTATTTAAGTTTCTCATGACCTAAATTCGGTATATGTTTCGTTCACTAGAATTTATATGACACGAGTTTGAAGTTCACATATATGACCAATTTTAAGATAAATTAGCATAAGTAGTACCAGCATAATTTTGGTTTTATTTCGATTTGTTTTATTTATCTTTGTTTATTTGTATTGTATATGTGATAGATAATAGTTAATTCACACATTTTGACAAAAATCCATGAATTTTACTTGGGGAATTTGGAATAATCAGTATCACGAAACAAGGAACCGTATTATTGTTACTTTTTTCCAAGTTCGTGATATATAAATGTATGGTGTTAGGTACTTTTATGACACATACCATTAAAGAAATCGACATATTTTTTAGTTTTTAATACTTACCTACCTAAGAAATTAATTAATTACTTACTTTTTATTGTGAGTCATTGGCGTATGGGGTTATTTTCAGGGGGGGGGGGGGCTACCCTCACTTGAAACAGCTCCAGGGGTGGGATTATGGGGAGAAGGGGGGGGGGGGTACAAATAACAAATCAAAATTTTGGCTAGGAAGGGGGGGGGGGTATGTCCCCCCCACATTTCTAATGGTTATATAAATTTTTTCACATATCTATCGCTAGAAATAACAAATCAAAATTTTATGGGTACGAAGGGGGGGGTTAAGTTCCCCCCCTCCCCCCCTACATTTGTAATGGTTATATAAATATTTTCACATATTGTTAGAATTAACAAATCAAAATATTATACTAGACACATTATTTCTTATGAATATTTCAGGTAAGTAATATCGTCAATTTCACATAATTATTTTATTCTAAATTTTTTTTATCGTTTTTAAATTTATTAAACCCTTAATCATTATTAAAATATCCTAACTGGATGCATAAAACCTTATCCCGAAATAGGGGACATGAGTTCACGAACTTAGAAACAGAGCAAAATTTTGTCACGAAACAGGATCCAAACAAGAGGTCCGCAGAACAATTCATATAAAAAAAAGTTCAAACTATAGAACTATAAATTATGTATTAACTTACTGTCAAAAGACCAAAGTTTAGCATACAAAAGCTTTCATACTGATATCATGCTTGGTTATTTTTAAATAAAATGTTAAAGTCGTAAGAGCCTTAATATACCGAAGTAGGGGGCACTTACCTTATTCACGCTTTGATCGCTGAACAAATTCCGAATTTAGCTGTAGAGATTAGGTATTTAGGGATTGCAGAAGGACATAGGCAACATATAGCGCAAACACTTGAAGGGGGTGAAATAGAGAGGGAATCTTTATGGGATATCCACTCCGTCTCTACTTAGAGATGTGAAGACTGCTTGAGGGAGCTTTAGAATAGTTAAAATTTTATAAAAGTCTTTTCGATGTTGGAACGCAGCTATTGTAATTTGATTATGTACTGTCAGTATTTGTTACGCCGACAACTAAATGAAAGGACAATGGGCAAAATGGTACCCGGCTCCAATAGATATGCTTCTAGTGTCATTTGAAAGGTCTTACCAAGACGAACAACTTTTACTATGGCCACCAGCCTCAGATCTGGTTGTGTTCGAAGATAAACATACTTTTTTGCAAAATGGTACCCCGCTCCAATAGTTATGTTTGTAGTGTCATTTGAAAGGTCTTACCAAGACGAACAATATTTACTATGGCCACCAGCCTCAGATCTGGTTGCGTTCGAAGATAAACATACTTTTTGTGTAACCGAAGTATCATACGTGTCCATCGTATGGTACTTAGGTTATGCGAGGCATGAAGGGTTTACTGCTCCAGCATCCTTCCTTAATTATTGATAGGGATAGTTGCGAAATAAATTTTTTATTTGAAGAACTACTACCTACCCCTTATTAATAAAAAGTTATACCTAGGATGAATCTTGAATTAAAATGACATTTCCATGCCAAATGACAATTTAAGCCAGAGTTCAACTAGGGTGTAACTTTTATTAATAAAGGGGTTGGAGTTTTATTATTTCTTAAGGGTTTTATTATGGGTTGCTAAAGCGAATAAACCCACAAGACCCAATAAGTCACAAGATGGACCGACGACCTCATAAAGGTAGCGGGAAGGCGCTGGATGCAGGCCGCCACCAACCGGCCCTTGTGGAAATCATTGGGGGAGGCCTATGTTCAACTGGACGTCCTATGGCTAAAATGATCACAATGATGATGATGGAAGCGAATAAAGGGCTAATAGCTTGGGTAGTTCATCGTAAGTATAATCCTTCCCTTTTCAATGCTTGTTTTAGTTATATTAATAGATTGTAGTCATAATACATACTCGTATACATGGATGATTGTGTTATACTTTCATTATAATACTTAGTGGAATTACTGCTTTCAAAACGTGAATTAGAACTGGCCCCATAGCAGACATTTTTCTACATCTAAAGGCCTTTTGAAATATATATCGGTTATGGCTATTGGAGCGGGTACCACTTTCCATACATTTGTGCCCATCATCCTTAGCTACAGTGATTTAAATTGAAATATGAGACTTTTCGATACACTAAAATACGAGTACGATCACGCATCCGCTCCCGACCACAGCATGAATTGCTTAACGTCTTTATTCGCTACCAAGCACTTCCAACGCGCTACGAGGATCTCCGATCTCAACTCCAAAATATAAATGTTTTCCGATCCCCTAAACCGTTTGCCGTCACGTTGGCATCGCATAACCACATTCGTCACGGTGCACAATTCGACGTGAACGTACGCCGCGTGAATTCCGAATCAATTGGTAACGGCTCTATTGGGCCCCTTGGATCCTGGGGATGGAGTAAGACGACACCCAAAGTGCCCACTTATTCCGAGAATAAGTAAAGTGTACTCAACTATTTGGGTTTTGAAATATAGACGTTTCGGTTGTTTTTACTCCAGTCTGCCAGCTGTAAGAATTTTAAACAGGGAACTGATTAGCTAGGTATTTAGGTATGTCATATTTTAGTTAACATACAAAGTTGGTATCGAGATAAGACTGATTCAGAAGGTCCAGCCGAAATACAGACACTATTGGACACAGACCTCTCGCTCCAAACTGTCGGATCATAATATGTAGAGTGCAGATTGGTGGAATGTATCCGTAAGTGTTCAAGTTACAAAATTTGATTACGTCCTTTGGCGTTTGAAGATTTATCAAGATTAGCTGGTCTTGTGAGCTTGTGACATTAAAATAAAATAAAAATTGCCCAATTTTGAACATGCTTTCCAAAGCACTGATTGTGATAAGACAGAAGTACGCATCATGGCCGGTGCCGTCGTAGGCGAACCCTTTCACGAACACCGTGAACACTTGGCCTCGGATGCCGTGGGCGTACTGCGTCAGCTTGCCTATAAGCCCCCACTATTGGCTGACTTGGCCATACTTCACCACGCAGGCCCAGTGCATTGGTGTTGGTGGTATGTAAGTGACCAACCTTTGATCAGATCAGGTTTAACTGCCTAGTTTGCCTCGTGTTTTCCGAAGCACCTGTGACAAATACCACTAATATTGTCAGAAAGGCCACCCATCACCTCTGATGATTCATCTGACCGATTCCGGCTATGGCGACTACTTCGACTCCCGTTTTGGCAGCACTAGTGCGCCCGAAGATGGCTTACGTAGCCGATCTTCGCGGCAAACCTCCTCGCACATTGAGGGCGTCTGAGAACGCCGCCAATATAATCTCTACTGACACAGCAAGGCACTCACCTCGTAGTGTAATCCTCAGGATACGGCACCAGCGTGCCCTCAGGCGAGGGTTGAGGCGTATCCCCCACCCAGAAGTACGCATCGGGTCCGGTGCCGTCATAAGCGAACCCTTTCACGAACACTGTGTGCTCATCCACGGCGAACACTTGGCCGCGGATGCCGTGGGCATACTGCGTCAGCTTGCCTATAAGCCGGCCGTAGTACGGCTCTGGACGCCGGCATAGGACTGTACCTGGGGAGAAAAGATAGAGAACGTTAAAAGAAGAAGAAGAAGGATCAGTTGCAGGATAGAGACGTTTTACGGTATTTTGGTCTGAGTAGAGCAGGATTAGAAACTACTCCTAACTCTCAGACAACGGTCTCTAACGGTCTTGCTCATTTCTGAATTAGGCCTTTTTGAGATTGTGGTCAAGATGGTACGACAGACATATGACAGTAACACGAGTGAAAATGTTCGTTCACTTAGATTCTTACTACAACAATAACTTATTTATCTATGTAGGTACGTACACAATACATATTTAGTCCCCAAAAAGTTTGAAATCATATTGCTACGAGCTATTTACTGAAAAGCCTTTTGTAAAATGCCTAAAGGTATAAACCTAGATCCTTTAAATATCTCTACACCAAATGACCAAAGTCGTGGCAATGACAACCGCTAAAAGCCAATAATGTATTTCAGTAAAATATGTTTTTCGATAACTCGCATGTTGTCGAGAGATTTAGAAAACATTTATGTGTTAGGATTTAAGAGTCAACATTTTCATGGAATTCAATTTAGTCGCGTAGTCTATTAAATTAACTACTTTTAAGGGGCGCTGTACAATTTGCCATACATTTTTTTCGCACTCGATAGCGAAATGCTCGGTAGGTAAACTCATGGTAGAGCTACTGATCATGAAGTCACACCGATCATATCCGTTAAAAGCCTGTATAATTTCAGCTCAACGTTTTCCAATTACTTCTAGAATCTCCATAGTCCGTAGGCTCTCAGGTGGCCTGCATTGTCCGCGATTGTGTCACTGGACCGATATCACCCATTGTCCGCCTACTCGTGTGCTGACCTTTTTGCGAAGTTTCCAAGCCGTTCTATAGATGCGAATATGTAGAAATTCAGCTATTTGATGTTCATACATCACCCTATTAGTAATTTTGCATCGGGTTTTGGTTTCTTCATTGTTTAAATCAACGGAAAAAGTAACTAAGCAAAGAAGCTGTAAAGTCTACAGATGTTAAGTTATAATTATTGAGAAAGAAAAAATTCATCGAAGTATCAAAATCTTTATCAAAGGCACAAAAGGACAGCTTCAAACCATATGGCATTTCCCCTTAGGGAACCTTTGGACCGAACAGAAATTAGAATATACCTAGAGATTAGTATTTTATGCTTTTTATAGTCATATTAAACTTTACGAATGTTGCGTATAAGACTCTGCTACAATCTAAAGACGGGCAGAATCAGTTACCTAAGTAGCAAAGATTGTAATAATGAAACAATTGAAAACGATAAGACAAGTCCCACATTCAATAGAGTCCATGATTTATGACCGGCCTGTAAGCCAAGAGCTCCCTCAATTTGACGGTGTAACGCGCAAATCGCCGGCTAGGAAACAATAACAGCTCTGCGACTTTGCCAAAGTGGGATCTCATTATTTTGCGCGAGGGGACTTGTAGGGTAGCCAGATATTTGGGAAATACCGAAACTCACTTTATGGGCGCTTTAATTTTAGACGTTTCTTGGACGTTTGTCATGCGTTTGCAAGACCGCACACCATTGGTAATTGTCAATTTTATTCCAACGGAGTTATCATACAATTTACAGTGTAAATTGTATGACAACTGCAAACGCACGAAACGTCTACATTGAAAGCGTCCTATAAAAGTGGTTACGATTACTGATAATGCACACGTAAAATGACAACGTTTGTTGGTAGGTAACGAAATTAGTGTAAGAGCGCTAACTTCGTCGATATCGGCGGTAGTGATATGTGACATAACAGAGTTGTTACCAAGTCTTCTGAACCATATCTGCAGTCTCCTGACGGTTTGACATAACAAAACACCTTCCTGCACTGCTCTACTACCGCACGATATGCTTTTAATTTGTCTGTCTGTACAATTCCCTTGCTCGCTTGCAAAAGACAAAATTCTATAAAGAGCTGTTGATCAAACAATAAAGCAATATCCCAGCTCAACACAGTCTGTCTAATAATTTTAAAGAACCATTTGGTGAACCTCTGCTTAATATTCAAGCTCATAATACGATGGTTTCAGGTTTGATTTCCAATATTAACCAATCACAAGCTCGAATTCATTTCAAATGTGTAGATTCGTCCTTGAGCACGTCCCAGTAAAAGGCCATAGACACCCTAGCTTAGCCCGTTGCCTGGCAACCTGTACGTAGAGATGCGTCGATGTTACGCGTTTAATACTTATAATGTACTCCCACTCCCTGGGGAAGGTTCGTTTTACAAGGTTAAACTCATCTCGTGAGGAAACGACGTGTGTTGATAACTTCGTTTGTGATGCAGTGTTGATGAAATTCACGTTCGAATTGATGTTAAAGCATTTGTTTATAGTGACAATGTCATTTTAAAACGCGGTTCCTAAGCTCTATCTAGCGTTTAGGTTTCAATTGCTTAGGTACCTGTTTTATTTAAATTTTATTTGCTTAAATACTTGTTGTGTCTATGGCCCATTGAAAATGCATGAAAATTCTATTCGTTCATGTGAAAAACACCCTGAAATACCTAAATCTATCACTAGATAGAGATGCGTTGTTGTGTACCGCACATACTTGTAAGTAACTTGCAAAAAAATATTCTGTCTTAGACCAAACATTGGTCACCTTTTATTGTGTAACGATGAGTGTGTGTAATTATTTTTTATGTTTTTATTAGCTTCTATTGTTCATACCATTAGGTACTTATTTTAAAAGTCGTTCATTAATGTGTAAAAAGACATGCCGTGCCACAACATTCATGTAGGTCCCACAATAAATGTCGAGGAATTTCAACATAAAACGAATAGACAATCACGACGCGACACTGCACAACAGTAATACGATGTGACAATAATTTCCGACAGGGGGCGTTTACCGCACCCGAAAGGCGCAGACCTCGCACCTACCCTCAACTTTAAACCTTACTACCCGCCGATAAAATTTAAATTCGTTTGGTGGATCGTTGTTTGCCGTGTCCGTGATCGATCGGATAAAAAGCGAAATAGTTGAAATTCGAATCGATTTCGTTTTTCGCAGAGTCAGCGAGGGGTTGTATGATGACGTCATTAAAGAGGACCAGGGCATTGACGCTTTAGACATTCGATAAGCCATTTGGTGTCAATGGAAACCTGCTCTACTTTTTAATTTTATACAGGGTGAAATTGGAATTTTCATCCTTTTAAAATAAGATTCTACTTTTATTCTGCTACTTTTTACAAGGTTTTAATTATTTCTATTTAACTCATTGTATTTCTCGACCAAACAAGAGTAGTTAAATAAAAAATCGTCAGTTATTCCACATTTTGACATTTATTTCCCATACTAAAACTGTCAATGTGCTAGTTATACCAGGAGTTATTCTCGGATAAAAGTTTGGTCGAATCGGCCCTTAGTAGAGTAGAGACTTATTTTAAAAGGATGCCAACTATTCAATTTCACCCTGTATAAAGTATTTTTCTTAGGAGGCGTTTCTTAGTAGCAGCTAAGTTTTCTATTGATAAAAATAATCTGTTATTTTGAAACGGATTAAAGTAAGCTTCAGAGTCAGACGCTTATTAACTCAGATAATAAAAAACTGTTTGTACAGATTATTTTTTGACTAGACAGATGCGTTGTTAGCCTGATATTTTTTTACGAGTAAGCAACATAAAATTGCGAACTTAAAAGGTAGAGCAAATCACTCTACAATTTTAATGTTGTAAAGTACTCACCTATTATCCTACCAACGACATGAAATACCACAGTGTCTGTACAATTTTTGTATCTATGATAAACTGTAAATGAAACCTGTTTTGAGACAAATAAATACTTTATATTTCTATTGTACTTTCAAATAAAAATTACTTAGGTAGGAACATAGGTTACTCACCTACTTTTACTACCTTGCTAAATAGTGCAAGAACTAGGTACCTAAAGCTAAAAAACACACTTGTATTCAGTTCAAAAATGCATAACTCCCCTAATTCAAATCATGATCTGTCAGTCAATTATCAAATCATCCATCAGCACAGTCAACTATCCAGGGTGGGGGTTGGGGGGTGTTTATCTAATATCCTAAGCGGAACTCTGCGCCCCATTACGGGATATTTTGATTGACGGACTCGCCCCAAAGATTCTGACGACAGGGGGACGATAGGGTTGGCGATTTCACTCTACACTAAAGAAAATCTACATTCTATTATAAAGAGGAAGGATTTGATTGTTTGTTTGAATTAAACAAGCACTAAAACCATTAGAATCCCACAATAGCTTTGATGAACATATCCGATTTTTTTACTCCGTCATTTTCAGCAATTCACAACTCTGTCAGCCAGTCGTGCCAGCTAGTTTGAGTATAAAACATCGTGCAAGAATGTATTTTTGTTGCTTGCTCAAAATAGCTGAATTGCTTCAAAGCTCAAAATAGCTTAATTTGTCCAGTTTACACATTTGGGGATTAATTTTTGTCTATATCATCTGTCATCCACTTGGATTGTCTAGAAGAGATCGTTTCCTAGCGATAAGACCGTTTAAATTGTGCCATTTTAATGTGGTTATTCCTTTTACTTGACAGCTTTGCTACAATTCCCGAGATATTGTCCACTAATGTTGAGGTAAGTCTCAATGAGACTCGTTTCACTGTAAAATACTCGTGAAACTCGCGTAAAAACGTGACATAAAAACTCATTTTACTTTGCAAGTAGGCTTTTAAAAAGCACTTTTACACGTCCCAGTATTAACTCTACCAATGCTTCGGGACAGTACATGGGCCAGTGCTGAAAGTAAATGGGAGTGCTGAAATATTATTTACGTCCCATAAAGTTAGATTGAAGCTCTCGTTAGAGTCTTCGGAAAAACTGTACCTATTATTCTTCGCTGAAGGCACAGCCCTAGCGTGTCGGTATCACACGTACACTTTAATACAGTTTTGTCCCGACATTTGGATCCTCGTTTGTCGATCGATGCCCATTAATCTGCGAGGGGCCGCGTCTCGGTAATAGAGGCTCTTTGCTGATGCTTTAACCGCCAGTTTGTTTTATTTCGGCAATTGGCTAGTTCAGAACGAAATAGAGCCTTCAAAACTTGTAAAATATAGCATTGAAAATCCCCAATTTCTCCTAAACTATTTAAAGTATAAAAACTATATAAAAAATGTTTTATAGCATGGTTCACCAACTTTCTTTGAATTATCTTTCTAATACTTTTAATCCTTTTCATTTCGAAAAATAGGTGTGCGTCAGAACTGCGGGTGGGGTATCATAAAATCAAATGAAAGATGTATTTTATGTTAGAACATGAAAACTACATAGTAGCTCCGAAATCTGCTGTTTTGTACATATTTAAATATTAACTTTTACTATTATTAAGACCACCTAAATTGTACCGCCAGTTGTGACTTGTGTTTCTTTTGTTATTTTTTTCGACAATAGATTGTAAGTCGCGTGCTCACAGCATAATCACTTGAATATCAATACCTAGGGTAGGTAACTACATCAGTCATTATGGAAGCTTTTTAGGCTAATTGTTTAGGCAGATCGTGCCGCTCTACTTACGAAAATAAGGATAATGCAATTCCTAAATTTATTCGTTCGCTCTTTAGCATTCTAGAGGGGTACCACGACGAAATGTGTCTCGAAGGCCGACTCTAGTTAATCTTCGGAACAAGGTTCTCCCATTCACACTGCTCTCTAAATTGAGCCGACATCGTAGAGTGAATGTAAAGTTTTTATTCTTTGTAACCATTTTGAATTTTGTAGTTTCAATCAAAAGGCATTTTCTAAACTATTCTTTAAATGTACACTTCATTCAAGGTACTTAAAAGGAAAAAATATAAAATCCGGCCGAGTGCGAATCGCACTCGAGCACAGAAAGGTCCGTACAACTTTGCTTCTAACTTTTCATGATTCTAGTTCGGTAAATATCCTGAAGTTTTGTTTCCTTGATTGCATTGATTTATTTTACCGCAACTGATTCCCGAGAAAAGTGTATTCTTTAAAGAAGACGTGATATTTTTTCCTTAAGAGGTAAGAAACCCAAACGACAGCTCGTTGATTTTCACTAAAATCTCAACTCAGAATAAAAATCAATCGGCCAAATCTCAAGACCCCTCTCAATGAGTGCTGAACTCAAATCGTATGCACCCCCATCGATCAGCTGGACCCCATCCATTATGGTAATGCCAGTTAAGGCCACCCTGTTAATCCTGAGGGGAAATCACTTCCCTAAACGCATTTTTAGTTAAGTGTTTCGAAGGAAAGAACTGGAGAATGGTTCTTAGTGAACTAACAAGACGAATTCATTATTATTGGATGGGACCCTAATAAATGTTTCTAATTTCACCTGATGTTAGGCGAAGCACAATCGATATTCATTTTACGGCTGTGGCAGATGATATATTACAACGAGAGAGGCATTTTGTCCAACAGTGGACGTCATTTGGCTGAAACGTACGAAAGAACTTAGGTCGCTACTGAAACCATGATAGCTGATACGCTCACAATAGATTTAAAATCAAAATCAAAAATATTTTATTCAGTTCTGACCAGTATTTTGGAACTTAAATAGATAAAACGTGGAATTAAAAGCATTAATATGATCGGCAAGTTTAAGTAGCCTCGATTGTCAAAATTCCCATAATTCAGATTACTGCACGGGAATGCGAACGAATCCGCGGGCAATCGCGTGTATTACAAACACAACAGCAGGATAAAACTCTCAACGTCTTTCCACACACCGCATCGAATCGGAGCCCCACTCGTTTCTGCTGACATGAAGTAAGAAGGCACAGAAAGTCCACTTTGTACCTTCTATAAAATAAAAAAGACATAACTAAATAGAGTAAGACTAAATTCCAAATGTGCAGGTGGGAAGAACACTTTACATATCCTAGTTCAAACTTAACTCACACTTGAGCAACCATATACAAACTTCAGGCTAATGTAAAAGTGACTTTTACCTTTATTGTTATGCATATAGGTACTTCTGAATTTCAATGGCAAAAAGGACAGAAATTGTGTGTTCATAAAGTTCACCCACCATTAACACTCATAATTTTTTCAGATTTTTTTCAAATGCTGCAAAATGAAACTTGTGAGAAGTTGCAAAGTTTGCTTTGCATTTTTAAAAATATCTCGATGAACCGAAATAATTTAAAGAACTGTAAGCTACAGAAGTGAGGCACGAGTAAGTTACGCCCGAATTCACCATCAATCCCTAATTTTTAAGTGACCCCTATGAAAACGAAATGCCTGTTATGTGTTACCATAGGGGTCACTTAAAAAATAGGGATTGATGGTAAAAACGGGCATTAGTCTCTTACGAGTCAGTTAGAGTGGGCTTACTATTCCAATTTGTGTTATGACATCCGAAAATCCATCGAGCAGCAATCGTTCGAACTCGGGAGGGCTGTATAAACACAATACCCTCTAACAGAGGGCGGCTGTACTTAGGGAGCTTGGCTTTTGAAATATTAAAAAACTAAGAGGTGTGGGACGAGACTGTTATGTTGCAAGAACCGGGACTAATCTGCTATGCTTTAGGGATTGGGAGGAAACGAAATTATTTTTATTATGGGGCAGTTTCAAAATGACTTTTGAATTGGACAAAATGTAGAGTTCAACAAAAAATAAGTCTCTTTTAAAATGTGGAACTTGCCCAAAGCATAAATAGTAATATTTAACTTCTATAATCCTAGCAGCCAACGCGAACAATGACTGATTGATATCCTATTAGTAACTTTCATCGTCTATTTCTCCCGTTTTCTCGACAAATGGTGGCCTCTATAGGACACTTCTCTCAGCAGATCCCATGTTTCTCTACATATACCAAAATTAATCCACCTATTTAGGCATGGAAGCATGAGTGTATCTTTCTATCCGACTGCGCCAGAAGGAGGGTTATGTTTTTATTAATTAATTAATTAACAAAGGCTCGAATAATTAGGGTGCCTACAGAATTTACAGATTACGAACTGTCACGATATCAATTTGCTACTTGAAAAATTCTTTATTTTTTCAACGATCGTTAATCGCGAACCCTGAAGACATACCCTAAGGGTACTTTTATTCGACAGTTAGTTTTTTACCGCCTATAAACTAGAGATTCGAGGTTAGCTTTAACTGCGCGTGTTACGACGGTCTGAGCTGCTGAGATATGGGAAGGAATGGATTTAGGGAAGTGTTTTAATAAATGGGCATTCGGTTTCTTATTGTGACTTCTATTAGGTACCAATAACACACGCCTTGTCCCATTTATTTGTATTTAAAAAATCATTATCATCTTAGCCATTGTACCTACGTCCACTGTTGAACATAAGACTTCCCGAAACATATTTTACATAGAGTTAAGTAGACGCCAGCAGGAGGTTATGTACGCAGTCATAATATTTATGCATAAAATCATCATGATATCAGGGTTGAGATCCCAATTTGTCACTAGTGAACGCGATACAATATTTGTCATATTATATCACAAAATCGTTATTTACAAAATGTAACTGTACTGTATCGCAGAGAACTATAAGACGTAAGAAAGAACTAAGAACGAAGAGTAAGACTTATAGGCTGGGTTACACCATCTTAATTTGACTATCTGAAATCTGTCAAACTCCAAAATACACCGGTTATCGTTATAGTTACGGTTAGGTGGTGCAATTCAGCTTTATATTGTATATACAAGCAAAACTTGTTAAACTAAGCTCTATTTTGAGTTATGTTACTACTGAAATAATACTCGGTACGTGCTTTCGGGAACATGTAGGAACTCAGAGTTCTCAATAGAAGTTAATAACGGATTTATTTATATTTTGCGACTTTAGCGTCTTAGTTGGCTGACTTACACCCGTATTCACAAACGATGCCAGCTTAAGTGAAGCAGCAAATCGAATGCACAGCGTTGAATAGAGCTCTGTGATTGGTTCATGTGTGACCCTGTGCGTCCACGCGCATTGTGAGACCTTATAGTAAGTAGTGAATACGGGCGTTATTATACCGTGTTGCTAAGTGAAACCATCTTGAAATTGTGTCAACAAAAAGCCAAGCGGATATTTATTGGATTGTGAGTGTTCTTCGTAATCAACCAAACAATGCAGTAGAAGCGTGGGAATAGCTCTGTTTCCTGAGGTGCTTGAGAATTGGCACAGGCAGTAATAATTACTTCTTAGATCGTAATATTGATGCGACTATTTCTTAAATCGTAGTATTCTTAAGTCGTAGTAGATGTGATTTTGCAACAAAAATTTAGTCTAGTAGAGGTTTCAGAGTTGGTCTTTCAATTCGAAGGATTTGGGATCGAGTCCTATTTTGGAGTAATGAAAGCATTTCATGCTTGTATGTTCTATTAACTATGTCAGATACATTTTTCTATACAAATAATAAAGAGGGGTGGGGGACAGTTACAAAAAAGGAAACCAGAATTAGATTTCCACGGGGCATACATAAATGTTACTTTGCGTTGTCACTGAATTACAAAACAAGCGATCATAGGTTCAAATGTTAGGAAAAGGACGCTAAAACTACATTACATTACATCCACCTCCTATGTTCTTCTGATTAATTTCGTTGCGGGTCCAATGACAGTTTAGCTTTCCCCCGGGACAAACTTGACCTTCACTGGTTGGCTTTTATTGGCGGTCAAGCTGTAGATCCTGGCTACACAGGAGTTGCAGCGGTGGGAAAGAGAGGTGGGAATAGTCCCGTTACAACATTACATACAACTTGCTTACAATAGCTCTTATTTTGTTTAAATAACAGGCCCTACGATTGATGATATTAATGAACGACGATCAACGCAGTTTTGGGACTACCTATGCCATTCCCATCTCTCGTTCCCATCGCATCTTCTTTTTAAATTAAAAGATAAAATTCACTCTAAATACTGATTTAGTCTATGTATTTAGAGGAGGAGCCTGACTCTCGTCACACAGGTTAACCATATACGAGAGCGGCACATATTTTGTAATTGTAAAGTGTTTATTGAATAAAGGTATTTTCATTTTCATTTTTCACTTTTCATTTTCATCGCTTTAACCCCTGTACAGCCACGATCTAGCTCGACTGCCAATGTAACTTAGACTGCACAGATTTTTACATACGGGGGTTAATTTGAGACACCTAACTCTTCCTTTGTGCTGTCCAAGTGGGTACTTGTGCGTAGACAAGCGTCGGGCACGTTGCGAGTTGTCTTGATGGTCTCCTTGATAACGCAGTACCGTCAGCATCTTAAGGCCCAGCCTTACACCTTCCTACTTTAACTTTGACAAACGTCAAAAATCTGTCAAACTCCATACAAAAACACCGGTTATCGTCATAGTTACGGTCAAAGTTAGGTGGTGCAACTCAGCCTTAATATTTTACTGTTATTTTGATTTTCTTTTTACCCGATCGAGTTGACTGGCAGCCGTGACGTCACATCGACGCTCTGGTAGGGTAGGTGTGCGGGTGAGTGCGAGGAAGAGTCGCATTCAGTGAGGTGCCAGTTAGCTCAATCGGGTTACATTTTTTCAGCGACGTTGAATAAGGGTTCAGGCCTTCCACATGCTCACAAACACATGAGAAATGTACGCTCTCACAAGTTCCAAGGATACTAGAGCCCTCACTTCCATCATAAAAGTTATCATATTTATCATTTGAGACAGAGTTAAACAGAGGTGGGGTTTTAAAAATGAAAAATGTTTACTGCCTAAAGAGTTATTTATAAATTGTTTAAAATTAACAAAACCTGCTATCACGCGGGCATTATTTCGAAGTTGACAATAAGCCCTTGATTTTATCAATGAAACCAGTTTTCCTAGTAAGGCACTGCCAAGACTTTTTCATCACTGTCTTGCTTACATTTAAATAAATATGATTTACTAAGAATAAACTCGCTCACCGTTAAATTATGTTTACAAGAAACCTACAGTAATTCGTGAAATTGAAAATGTATTGCTCTTTTTGAGTAAAAGTAAAAGTAATGAACACTGACGAACTTCAACGAAAAAGCTCAGTCATAAGCTTTTTGAAGTAGTTTCAGAATGCCAAAGTTAAATAATATTGAAGGTAATTACTGGAACCTGTACAATTTTCTTCTTATTTGGTCTGCTCATTTCCACGTGAAGATTTCCAGGTAGAGCCACATCACACACGCTACTTTTAGCATAGACGATTGGCAATTTAGTCGCTTTTTAGAAGCTGAATGCAGCGGCGACCACACATTTCACACACTTAAAATCGTCAAATGGGGCGGTTGAGGCGCTTTTCGACAGCAGTCGCTAAAACGCTTGAAACACCAAACGCGGTGATTGAGGCGCTTTTCAGAAGTTCGACAGCAGTCGCTAAAACGCGCGATTCCGATACCGCGTCCGAATGTATGAAGTCACAAAATCGCGCTGCTGCATCGATAGAGTCGCTAAAACGCGCGATTCCGTAACCGCATCAGAACGCTTGAAGTTGCAAAATCGCGCTGCTGCACCGATAGATTCGCTAAAACGCTCGATTCCTTTATCGCATCCGAACGCATGAAGTCGCGAAATCGCGCTGCTGCATCGATAGAGTCGCTAAAACGCGCGATTCCGTTAAGGTTTAGCCAAACCAACGCGATCAGCCGGCGTGCAGCGATGGCGATCAGACTTAAAAGCATCGATCGCCATCCCTGCACACCAGCTGATCGCGTTGGTTTGGCTGAACCTTTATCGCGTCCGAACGCATGAAGTCGCAAAATCGCGCTGCTGCATTGATAGAGTCGCTAAAACGCGCGATCCCATAACGCGTCCGATCGCATGAAATCGCAAAATCGCGCTACTGCATCGATACAGTCGGAAAATCGCCGATCGCCGACGCTAAAAGTACTGTCTGCTGTGGCCCGTACCGGGCACTGACCCCTGCGTATCAGAATGTGAACTCTGTGACCTCATGCACTGGTGACAACTGCCGGAAATTTTGACTTCAGCAATTTTCAGGCATTTTGCTGACATGAAAACAGGTTTCCTTTGAAATTTCAATACCTGGTTGTATTTTTCAATTCACATTAAACTTTTCAATTGTGAATAGTAAATTACTTTTATGGGGCACGTTAACGTGAAGTAGATAGTTTAGAATAGAATAGAATAGAAAAACCTTTAATTGACACGAAAACACAAATGAAAATTAACAAATAAAAGAAGAGAAAACAAAAAAAGAAAAAACTTTAGTAGTTAGTTTCAACCTTAATTTAAGATTTATGACGAAAAGTCTCTGAATCTGATGAATGAAGTGGCAAATTAAATGACATAAGAAATATAATATTTTCAAACGAACCTTTTCTCCGAACCTCTTTTTCCAGAAGGAAAATTTATGAAAAATGGTCTTTTTATAATACAATAGTTCTAAAATTCAAGTGAGTAGAGTGTGAACTCTAGTCTTACCATGCTTCAGTCAGTAATTTTTGCAAACGATTTTTAAAGTAATTGCGAGTGTATAATTTCAGTATCTTGCAAAATTATTGTAATATTTTTTTCCCAACCATACATCTACAAAACGTGACTATGAGTGAAGCACTAACTGCGGCCAGGATAATAAACCACGAAGGCTGAGTTACACCATCTTACTTTAACTTTAACAAAAGTCAAAAATCTGTCAAACTTCATACAAAATGCACCAGTTATTGTCGTCATCATCATTTCGGCCATAGGACGTCCACTGCTGAACATACGCCTCCCCCAATGACTTCCACACCGCACGGTTGGTAGCGGCCTGCATCCAGCGCCTTCCTGCTACCTTTATCAGGTCGTCGGTCCACCTTGTGGGTGGACGTACCACGCTGCGTTTTCCGGTACGTGGCCTCCACTCCAGAACTTTGCTGACCCATCGGCCGTCAGTTCTGCGTACTATGTGCCCTGCCCATTGCCACTTCAGCTTGCTAATCCATCGTGCTATGTCAGTAACTTTAGTTCGTTTACGGATCTCCTCATTTCTGATTTGATCTCGTGAAGAAGTGATTATTGTCATAGTTACGGTTAAAGTAAGTTGGTGCCACTCAGCCTCAGAATCTGAGCGTTTCCCAACAGACCGGTTTCAAGCCTCTCAAGTCTACACCTGCACGTTTCGGTATTTCTATTATTATGCCATAATTGTCTATTAAGTCATAGACAAAGTTCATCAACTGCTTGATGGCTTTATTTAAAAGCTAGTGCTTTTGCTCTCGGCTTCGCCTGCGGGAAATTCAGTTTGTCACAGATCTTTATATGTTATTCTGATGTATTTAAACAATAACCCCCTTACTAATAAAATTTACGCGCTCGTTGAACTGTGTTTTAAAGTGACGGTATGGAAATGTCATTTTATAACAGTGTTCAACAACTGTGTAACTTTTTATTAGTAAGGGGGTAACACTGTAAAGTTTAATTCTACTATAACTTACCGCATCAAAATCGGTTACGTAGTTTTAAAAATCTAAGCATATTACATAGGGACATACAGCGGAAAAAGCGACTTTGTTTTATAGGATTTTATGTGATTTAGGTAAGCGAGTTGTGATACAATTTTCCGTTCAAGACAACTTGTCCAGTAGAGTCTAGATGTATTTAAAAACCTACCACACTGGCCTTTGCGGTACTATGTTTACACCCGGATGTCCTTGTTTTTGTCGTAAGTCACTTAGGTACGATGTGTCTACAATGATGCGTTAAGTTCTTACAACGTTGACCTTGACGATCAAATTAAGTATTTTGATTAATCACTGACCAAAAACATTGCTAATTGCATTTTTGTCGGATCGTATTCTTTTTTGTTTAGATTTGACGATTTGCAAAAAAAAATTTGAAGTCAGCCTCTTAATTATCTTACCTATGACCAATTTTTTCATGAATTATGAACTTAGTCATTCTGTAATATGGTACAAAGTCAATTAAGTTAAAATTTGTGGTAGATTGATGTGCTACCGATCATTGTAGAAGGTAGATGTTATAAATACCTATAACATACAACTTCGATAAAGGCAAAATTAATACAAAAGCAACGTTTTGTGAATTCGTGGAATCAGCCCACAGATGACATAAAATTCCTATTTACAGACGTAAACAAAGTATTTGAGTTTCCTTCCTTAAGATTCTCTACAATTTATTGGCTATTTTTTAATTGCTACAATAAAATCTAAGTATAAACATATTGTTATGACCTAGGTGTGTTATGATTAGATCTAGACATCCTTGCTCCGACCTACACCTGTGTACTAGGTACCTATAATAATGTGTGGCGTGGTCACGTTTATTTCAATATCAAGGTATGATCTAATACCATACCTTAACTAAGTATATTGGCCAAAGCTGTATGTACCTGTTATTGGCATACATACGGGTACATACTAAACTTCTATAAGTAAGATTTTCATGTAAATACTTAGTATGTAATGTTGTTGGTATGCCTCAATCAATAAAATAAAATAAAATACCGTAAATAGGCTAAGAGCTTAAAGGTGCTAAATTATGACATACTAGCTTTCCGCCCGCGGCTTCGCCCGCGTGGATTTTTTTCTGTCGCTGAAAAACTTATTCGCGCGCGTCCCTCTTTCAAAAACCGGGATAAAAACTATCCTATGTCCTTTCCCGGGACTCAAACTATCTCTATGCCAAATTTCATTAAAATCGTTTCAGTGGTTGTGGCGTGAAAGAGAGACAGACGGACAGAGTTACTTTCGCATTTATAATCTATATATATAAAAGAAAGTCGTGTTAGTTACTTCGCTTATAACTCAAGAACGGCTGAACCGATTTAGCTGAAAATTGTCAGGGAGGTAGTTTAGAGCCAGGAGAAGGACATAGGATACTTTTTATCCCGTTCGAAATAAAAAACAAGTCTGCTTATTTATTGCCATTAGGCGGAACAAAGTTCGCCGGGTCAGCTAGTATTAGTATAGATATTAGTACAGATTTATACACCATTGCGTTGAGATATACGTTTAAGGATCTCTCCAACTTTTAGTATATGTAGAGCTAGTCGAATAAAGATTTGGTAGCTACTGGTATTATAGTCATAGTCATAGTCATAGTCATATATGTTTATTACTCTTGATCATGAACACCTTACAAGTAACAAGTTAGATTTGCCACAGCTGGGCATTGTGTTTTTCATTATAAATCTATCCACCATTAACTACTATAACCTAAATAATAAAAAGAAACGTTCCAGTTAAACTATCTTATCTTAAGGTTATCGTAACTATAAGTTCATTAGTTTGTGACTCTTTTCTTATTTTGTGGTTCCTACTTATTTTATTGCTTACTTGGTGTGGTGTCCTACTTATTAAAGATTCTCTAATCTAACTTTGAGACTGTATTTTTTTGCTCTTCTTTCTCTACAAACCAATATTAAATTCATATTTTATTCAGCAAAGAAAAAGCTAACTATAGAACATGTTTAACTTTGACAGTGACAAAGTTATTTCAAGAAAACCCAATAACTTTTTAAGTTACTCAACCACAATCTCTTCCTGCGTATTTCGTAATGCACATAAATTGATAAAAGTGTTACTTTCCATTTACTAAAAGTCACCTCTTCGTTACATATGGATGGCCGAATAAGAATTTGAAAAAAAAAACTCTACATTTAGGGAAAAATATTATTTAACCAATTTAATAGAGTTAAACGAGTCTTTGAACAATCAAATAGATCCTATTTATTAATTATCATTTCTTAGATGCAATCGTAAGTTAGAGTTACTCAGACATCAGCTACCAAACTATTTTCCATGTGAGGAAGATTGTCAAAGGCTCGTCTTGCTAGTTCCCGAAGGAAGAACAACAATTGACTTACCGGCATGCAGAATCAGGATCGCGACCGCCGCGCCAGCGAGCGAACGAGGGGGCGTCTCCTTCGACCCCATTGGACGGCTCTGCGCGCCCTTCCACAATATAATAATATACAACCTTCAACCCCCAAAACCTCTTTCTCAACCTCCTCGGTCACTTTTTTAATTTCACTCTTTAATTTGCAACTTTTCTCACTCGCGGAGGGCACCGGCGCTCGCTGCGGACTGTCGGTCCGTAACTCACTTTCACTCCGCCTTGCAACATCGTATATTGGATTATATCACTGTGTTTGCTCTTCGGAACACGTTGTTTTGACCTTAAAACTAATTATTGTCGTCGTTTCTTCTCCAGTCTGCCTTTTTGTTTTGTTGATGTTTGTTTTGTCTGGAATTAATTGGTTTGTTAGTGGATGAATTTTAGAGGTCAATGCACTTGTAAAAATACATGTGACCTAGCAATAATAAAAGAGCAAGGTTGTTGGTGTGTCGTCCAGCGAGTGACTTTACTAATAAACTTATTTGTTTATTTAAATAAATACTTTTTTATTAACGCGAGACTCTACCAATTTAGAATGTCATGGCAAGAATAATGTGCCTTTTTAACCGTTTTATAAATATTATTTTTTAAATGTTAATTATTTTTTAATACCTAGAATATCTGTCGAATTAAAAAATAACAACACATTCAAAATACAAAAATCTGATAAAAAACATAAAAACATGCATGTTCTACAATAAACGCTAACTTACTTCTACTTAGCTTAACACTACGTAAACTAAAAGCCATACATGCAGGCGGAAATTAGTTCACCGGCAAGTTTGGCAATAAGCACAAGTACTGCATCGAGGATTGTGGAACTTGCAACATTATGTCACAGTGTCACATTGAGCTCAGTTATGTTTAGGGTATAAGGGTGTAGGTAGACAGACGCAACGTTTCCAAGAACTTTACCTACAGGACCATAAAAGAACTAAGATGGGACTGACGTACATTTATGTAAAAGCTCCTAAATAAATAAAGAAAAAAAAGAAGTAAGACCAAAACCGGGCCCAAATGCGCATTTATTTATATTCCAAAAGTCTTATTTTTAGTTCATGATAAAGTGAGTCACATCTTCTCAAGATTTTCCTTAGAGTGTTTCGTAATAGATCCAAAGTCATTTAAGAAACTAGTTAGCATAAAAATGTTTAATTTTTGTTGAATACTGTAAAGCCTTATTTTGTAATGACAGGCTGACTTATTTATTTCTTAAACTTAAATGCAAAATTTTGAACATAAAACGTGCTCGTATAACGCGGGTGAAGTCGTGAGCAAAAGCTAGTATATTTATTTATTCTTTATTGTTTAAAAGCAGTCAAGTGAACTATACTGCAACTACGACAAAGTCATCAAGTCATTACGAGTACGATCTTGATCTAGTTGCAGAGGCGATGGAAAGGTAAAAGCTGGTTTCTTACGTAAGCCGTCTTGATGCTTGATCGATTAAATGGACACGTTACACCACTAGTCAAGAACAGTCAGCGACAAAAAGTTAGTGACACCCAAAGTGGCCAAATAGTTGATAAAACAACCTTATTCCAATTGTAACAAAGACGTGTTGCGAACATTTTGCCTACTTTGGGTGTCACGAACTATTTGACGCTGACTGTGACGCATTTGTAAAATGATGTTTTTGTCTATACTTATAATAAGTTTGTAGAGAGGTCAATTCTGTACATGAAATATATTTTCAAAATAACTATCAGGGGGTGATTAGTGATCGATACTGATGCCAAAAATGCAATCAGTAAAATTTTTGTCTGTCGGTCTGTCTGTATGTTCCTTATAGAAACAAAAACTACTCGCCGGATTTTAACGAAACTTGGTACAATTATTCTTCGTACTCCTGGGCAGGTTATAGTATACTTAGGAATTCCCAAGTGAACGGGAATTAGCGGGAAAATCCTTTTGTATGAAAAATCTAAACCGCTTAAGTTAGACGCTTAAAATTTGGCATGAAGGTATCTTAGTAAACTTAAAGCTTAGTTACAATAGGATATTGCAAAATTCCGGGAACGGAACGGGAACAGGAGTAAGCGGGAAAAACATTTGTATGAAAAAATCTAAACCCTAAATACCCCCGCGGGATCCACGCGTACGATGTCGCAGGCGGCCGCTAGTTATCTAATAAGATGAGAACTGAAAATCGTCAGCCCGAAAGAACCATTTCAGATGTCTATGTTTTATAGTCTAACAGGATTAAGTGACTGTCCCTACAATCTTATAAAGAAATCCAACTTAACAAAATGACAGTAAAAACCCTACAATCGTCTATTTGTGACTAAATATAGGGGAAAGTAGTACGAGATGATCCCCTTAAGCGGAAATCGCTGTAAAATACATATTTTTCAAGGTAAACCAAAAATAAAGACGATTACTACTAGTATATTTATCTATCCAACTTTCCTTATACTCAAAACCAGAAATTAATTGAGGTTTCATTAAAATATTTCATTTTTTGCAAAACCTTACAAAGTGATCATCTTGTACACCCCTGTGGGTAAGATGATCCCCCAGGTAGGGGTAAGATGATCCCTATGATTCTGTTCAATGATGTATTCTTTTCTGGTTATATTCCTTTCGAAGTACCTAATTATGCGAACAAATCGTTAAAAAGTTAGAAAAGAAAAACATTTACGAATTAAATAACGAAAATAACTGATTCTTTCTTAGTACCTGCTAAAAAGCGTTTAAATAATTGAAACGCTTTTTGGCTGGAGCTGTGTTGGATATATCACAAATAAATTCACCTGCTTCATCACCCTCTACCCCAGCACATGCTTTATGGCCCCATTTTCCACATGCATAACATTTTATCCATCCTTCACCCTTGGTATCGCTTGAAAACTTTTCTGTTCAGTACAGCCACTCAGTATCATCTCCTTCAAACTCAGGTGAGTTATATGAAGTTCTCTTTCTTTTATTTCACTTCCCTTTACCTACTCCATTGACTTTTTTGTTTTAATTCCCAGGGATCATCTCGTACATATTATTATAGGAAGGGATCATCTTGACCCAAGTCCCACTTTTTGTTAAATATTTGCTAAAATAATCTGCAAGTACGCGGCTACGTTTTTACGCCCAAAATATTAAAATTAAACATAATAGAAAGCCTAACGACAACAGTAATTACATTTAACATTGTTTGAATAAAAGTAACATAAGCTCAAAGTCATGCCTATTTTAGATCAGAAGTACACAATTTTTCTTTTTTCTCGTCAAATTCGATGTATCGCTTACGCCACCATTACGATTTGACTGAGGCGGGGATGTGTCCAGAGCTATGTTTTACCAGTGAAAGAATCTAAATAACGTTAGTGGTTTCAGCACAATCGCGAAAGATCATCTTACCCCAGGGGATCAACTCGTACTACTTTCCCCTATATCTCATACAATACGAGTACAACTGATTTTAAATTCCCATAGCCGGTTTTGAACTCTCCACCAATCAATACCCCATGGCAGACGCTTCACCCTTGCCACACATGAACAAGCACGGGATTTATAGCGAGGGCCACGGGTGTACCGCGACATGGGACTCAGAAGAGAGATTCGAGGCACCAGACGGGGTAGTTTGGTCATAGGCAGTAATACAAATTACATGCCAAATGAATCAAATATCATACACAATTTTTCGGCATGTGAAAGTTAATTAGGAGAACATGTCAAAATATTAATAATCATGAAAAGTCATTTGATAAAATCATAACAAAGTCAACAATCCAATTACATAAAAGAACACATAACCAATATTAATACATAACACACAATTATTTAATTCTAAAAAAAACTCATTTACAGAGTAGAGACATTTATCGAGCAGCCACTTGTGCAATAAATTTCTAAATTCGGGCATTGAAGCTCCCTGTATTATAACTTAGGTATATCTCATCCCTCGGCGATTTTTTTAATTGACCCATTTTGAAAACTTTTGCACTAATCAATGCGACATGCTCGCAAATGTTCCACCCTTGGCACACATGAGCAAGCGCGGGATTTATTACGGGGTTGTGTATCGCACACCATGGGACTACGCAATGAGATTTTGGATCCACAAAAAGTAAAAGTCTATTTGGTATAGAGATAAAAATATCTAGAGAAAGGCACAAAAATGGTCATAAGACCGAGTTGTAGAGAGAAAGAATGTTTCGGCCACTGGTAGTAGACACTGTCTGGGGAAATAGGGTAGTAGCACTAGTCAACTGAAATACTTTTCGCAATTCAAAGACGAAAAAGAAAGTTTATGGCAAATGAAAGAAAGAAAGAAAAAAAAATTTGGTACACCATACAAAACCTATTATATTTCGCGAATTCTACTACATATTTATTGATTTCAAAGCTACTAAAAATCTAATTATGAAGCAAATAGAAAACTAACTTTTTCAGGCTTAAGAAGTTCTTTAATCAAATTAAGTTGTTTGTGTCTTGATTTAAATTCCCGCACGACGTTCGAAAAGGATGCTTTTAAATTGGCGCATGTCTGGATGAGCTATGCAAAATGTCTGGCACCTTTCAAGACTGTAACACAAGATTCCAGTTCCATAATCCGGGACAAAGACAAATTGTTTTGCTGTCTGGCGGATATTTATCTTATGTCTTTTCTATAACAACTTATAAACAAAAAACTTAAATGCAAAAGTACCTATCTATGATAGCATGTTATGATTTTAACGCATAAACTGCTTGGTAAATTTTCATTAATTGTGACAAAAAGTTGGATCATGCATTTTTTTTACACAAAATAATAATGGCTGAAATAGACTTCGAAAACTTTTTGGAAACTAACCATTTATCAAGTTATTAGGATACAAGTATGTAATTTAAAGACTTTAGTGTCAAACGAATCCACGCAGGCTGAGCCACATGTAAAAACTAGTTAAATACTGAAAAATTTTCACTAACTAAAATAACGGTGTCTCTGTTTTATATTTCGTGCTTTATTCAACGTAAAATCCTTTCCATATTCTGCAAAAAGCCTTTTAAAAACCGTCCAATATCCAATATTTCAGCGTCTTCCAAGTTCCTTATATTTAAACTTGTTGTACAAAACTCCGTGCCTCATTAAGCTTTTGACGTCGATGTGATGCACTAGACATTGGTTCCCAAACTTATTTGAGACGCGCCCCCTTTCTACCATACAAAAAATTCCACCCCCCCCTCCTCCAGTCGAGATTATTTATTGGTCGTATCAAGCAGTCTGGAATGCATTCTCTCAGCGGTCGCAGGTTTTTATACTTAAGTACACAGATTGCCCGCGCCCCCCTTTAAAGGTCTTTGCGCCTCCCCTAGCGCCCCCCACTTTGGGAATCAATGCACTAGAGCATACTTAAGTATATAAAACCTGCGACCGCTGAGAGAATGCATTCCAGACTGCTCAATACGACCAATAAATAATCTTGACTGGAGGAGGGTCGCGGAATTTTTTGTATGGTCAAAAGGCGGCGCGTCTCAAATAAGTTTGGGAACCAATGCACTAGATGGACCGACACCAAGCTTTGGAAAAGTTCAGGGGAAATCTGGGACATTTAATCTAGTGCAGGAAAAAAGCTAAGAGAGGATAATGAACTCCTCTGTTAAACATGTCAAGAGACAAAATTTAATATGAATCTAGTCACATTTAAATACTTTAATAGAGTATGTGCAATAGAAATGTATAGTTCATTATAAAAACAAAAAAATATATGGAAAAATAAAATTGAAAGTTTTTGCGGCTCCTGAAAATTTCATTTTCTGGCACATATAACTTTATGGTTTGGCACCCCTCATAGCTCTCTTGAAATTTCATGAAAAAGAGGCTGTGTTTCATAAACTGCTTCTACAGTGGTCAGTCCAGCGCACATTATTATGTCGAAGTAGTGCTAGGGCTAAAAATATAATGGAATGAGTAAAAGCGCTTTTAAAAGCCTAATTACATAGCTTTAGTAGGACTGTCTTGATATTATGTGACTGTTAATTAGTGTTTTTTATCTCTGTAAAATTCTAGAGCTTTCAGTGCACTCTTATGGATTTAGCGACCGCCCGCGACTTCGTACGCGTGGATCCCGTTTTACCTCCTTAGGGGTTGAATTTTGCAAAATCTTAGTGAGCATCTGCGTTCTAAAAGGAACCCCCATGCAAAATTTGAGACTCCTAGCACTTGTAGTTTCTGAGATTTCGTAATGAGTGAGTGAGTGAGTCAGTGACCTTTCGCTTTTATAGATATAGAAGAAGATATAGCTAACATAAAGTGTATGTTTATGTTTCAAAATTGACCTTTAGATTGGCCGCCCACGCACTTTATTTTAGAGTTTAATTTAATCACATTTAACCCTTCGGCAAGTAGCAAACTTTAATCACCCCTCCCCCTGTTGTTGCGTGGGGGTTGACATTTTGATTTTTCTTTAGCGCTACAGTTTTTGTACCCTTTTGAAGGTAGACGGGAATTTGATCCTGGATTGCAATTAAGCAGTCTATGAATAGAACCTGACATTGAAGTTTTTTGTTGCTTTTACTTGAAATTGACGCTGCAAAAGAACTTGCAACGATTTTAGTTATCTAGGTATGGACTAGCTCAGCTTTAGGTGACCTTTGAGAAGAGGGGAGTAATGGGGGTGCGATGTGAGTTTTATTAAGATGACTAACAAGGTTTACATAATATTACTACATGTAATATTCCCGCTAACCTTTCCAAGTAAGTTTAAATTGTCTTTGTGTTAGAGGGGGGTTTACCACAATGGTTTTGTAGTAGCTTTGCAGCGATCAAATTTGATTATTTTTTTTGTACCTTGTACCCTAGCGCCTAGGTACCCTTGAACACCCAGGTAACTTCTGCGAGCATTAAAATTCCACAGTGATACTTTTGTGCCGTCGTGCATTCTTCCACAATTAAAAGTGCACTGGGACTATGACACTGAGAAAGAGGAACAAGCTTGTGTTGCCAGATAGTAAATTATGATAAATTTGTGGCGTCCTTAAATGTTTCTCTATGTGATAAGTGTTTCTACAAAATTGATGAATATTATACTAGGCTGCAATAAATTTCAAATTGAATAAATATATTATTAAATGAAATATAATTAAATAACATAATTAATAATTGTTACTACTGATCTAAAATTGTAACTTCTTCTTTTATTTTGTAAAATGTATCCCATCAAAAACAATACTTGTCAAAAAAACCAAGTCTCGCAACTCAGTTGTTCTACGGTAAAAAGTTGTGAGATCCATGTAATACCAAGTCCAGGCCAGGAAATCTTTAACGTTTTACATAAATTATTGACTTGGCCATCGCACTAAATAATTTAATTTACACGTGTTTTCATGCGATGGCCAAGTCAATATATTTATGTAAAACGTTAAAGATTTCCTGGCCTGGACTTGGTATTACATGGATCTCACAACTTTTTACCGTAGAACAACTGAGTTGCGAGACTTGGTTTTTTTGACAAGTATTGTTTTTGATGGGATCTCATTTCTTTTTGTATTTTGTAGACAGCAGTTATGTATCTAGAAAACTGGACCGAAATTGAAAAATTTTACTCGACTTGGCGGTTGCACTACCGTGCCCCCAAATATCATTTCTTTTTGTATTTTGTAGACAGCAGTTATGTATCTAGAAAACTGGACCGAAATTGAAAAATTTTACTCGACTTGGCGGTTGCACTACCGTGCCCCCAAATATTTTAGTTTTTCCTTGATTCATACACCAAACACTACTTATATTCCAAATTTGAAGCTTCTAGGTCTGCTAGAAGTGCCTTAGAGTTTTGATGATCGGTGAGTCAGTGAGTCAGTGAGTCAGTCAGTGAGTGACAAAATTAAGTAACTTTGACCCGTTATAATTCTTAAACTACTGGTTCAAATTGAATGAAATTTTAAATATACCGTGTCTTTACAATGCCTGCATAGCTAATGAAAATTCAGCCTTCTAGTTTTATCCACAACGAAGTTACAGGCGGTCGAAAATGGCCTGAATTGCTTCGAGAAAAGGATGGTACGGCCGTGCCGCTTTTTTGCTCGACTTGGTGGGGGCACTGCCGTGCCCCCAGATACTTAAAATGCTTGCTATGCCCTTGCAGGGTGCATGTGATGCGCTGCCCTACCATTCACCAACTATCAAACCACATGTAATGCAATCCAATAAAATGATTTGATTTGATTTGATTTGAATCCTAATTTTTTTCAGATGAACATATGTATATTTGTTGAAATGAGAAGACGGGGCGGGCCGCTAGTCTGATATAAAGTGTGTACATTTTAATAAAACTCCATGGTTTTACCGAGTACTTATATTGACTTTTCATTAAAAACTAGGTACTCTACGAATGAAAAACCACAGGCTACAGCTTTGTTTGTAGACTGCATATCGGATACTCGGAATTTCATCACGGGTTTGTGGAAAAAACACATTATTTCCAAGTGATATGATTGTACTTTCTCAGAATAACGCCTGTATCCTAATTACAAAAGATATTATGGTCTGTAGAGACTGGTAAAAGTGGTAACTTTCCTCAGAAATGTACGTAAATCCTTTGAAAAACTATGGCAAATACACCTACCTACTACGAATATATACGGATGTTATACGGACAAAGATTTCACAGAATAATTTGAGGTGAGTTTATTAATTGGATAATATTTACTCGGTTCATTTTATAAGAAGTTTTCTACGATAGTTTTTTGCAAAGTTAATGTAGTGAAAATGCAACGAGAAAATAAACAATAGCACGTTATTATTAGTTCAACAAATTAAAATAATGATTAAAACCAAACCACAATAACATGAAATCAAAACGAACCTCGTCGGTATTTTGGTGAATGTTATACAATGGATTATGGTGGAAAAATCCTTTGCCTATCTCTTTAAAAAGGTCTGAAAATATGTTTTAATTTTCGAAAAAATATTATTAACATGAAATGAAATCATTGATTGTTAAAAAAAATTTTCGGTACCGATAGGTATGTACTTACTAACTTACAGTTAGCTCTTCTTTATTAATTTTAAATCTATCTTATAACAAATAGAAATTGACTCTACCACGAATGTAGAATTTACAATATAAATATTGCTCAGAAATCATTGAAATTCTAACGTAAAATGACTGAAACACGATCATGATACTGTTTATTTTCATAAAATGTTTCCTTTTCATAATTTTCAGTTGTATTTGTTAAATATTTGGTTCATTTTTGGTTATTTTTCGCCGATTCAGTGCGGCAAGCGTTTTCGGAAGCGGCGTTCAATCAGGAACTAAGAATCTTTCCCATATCCGCCATTTTGGAAAAGCTTCAAGAATTTTGGCTCATACTGAAACTTGTAATGGAATAAACATAGACTTTAAAAGGCTTCAGCATGCTTTTGTATGAGAGACGTAATTTATATTTCATTTATTTGAAATGAAATGCGAAGAATTGTTTTCATGAAAGGTTATAAATTAATACCGCTGTATCAAATAAAAACAAAATATTTGCCTTCGTTATTTACGCTGGAAGATTATACAGTAAATTGTACCGTAACGTAATATTTAATAATTAATATGGATTGCTTATGTAAACACTGAGATTTATTTTATCAACAAAAATTTTTTCAGCTGAAAAACATACACTGTATTTATTTAAGTATATTACTTTCAGACGTTTTCAAAAATAAATTTCTTTTGAAAAAATAGTTGGAAAATAAATAATAAGTAACAAAATATCATTTGCGTTTTTTAAAAAGTGTTTATTATATTTTAAATTTTTAGAGTTCAAACTGGCCGGTAATCATTCGACTTTTATAAAATCCACAGACAGACACACCAACACACATTATAAGGTCATTTCTGAATTTTGATCGAATGGGGCGAAACCGCAATATGAAAAAATCGATTTCAGCGGTCGAGCGCCATCGGTTTGCTCTAGCTACAAGATGTCACTTTTATTTCTTTTTTAATGGGATTTTTGTTAGTTAAAAAAGGTTTTGAATTATATATTAATTATTAATTTACATTTCGGTTAGGTATTGCGAGCGTGGGGGCGCGAAACGCGCTGGCCGCGACGCGGCTTGGTTTACACTGGCGAAAAGGAGGGAAATCGCTTTTTAGGGGAGTTTTCCCCCGATCCCGAGGAAATCGGGTAATCTGCGGAGTTGACGCGGCAATTGTCGGCTGTTAAGCTTTTGATGATGTGGGGATATTGATGATTTGGTGTTTATCAGCCTTTTTAGACTGTGCCCCGGGGAGTGAGTTGTAGAGATTTAAAAATGTTGTCTGTAGACCAATTATTCATTGTTTGTTTTCAATTTGAGATTGCAATTGTTTCGCTACGTGTCCTTAAGATCAATACAAAACAATATGGGTAACCTCTCAACTATGGCTAATGCAACTTCATCTTTTAAAGAAAGTCGATCGAAGTTAAAGTCGGAAAACTCTTTACTCATCTTATTTTCCAAGACAAGACTGAAAACGATTAGTTATTCTAATGAAAATGAAAGTACATAAGTAATTGTTAATTTCATTCAATAATAATTTAAAAAATAATTACCCAGTTGTAATGCGTATCCATTTCTTTGAGTTCCCGGGACGTACGTGCTTATGCAGTTTCTAAGAGTTCTTTTTAAGATCACAATGAACAAAAAATCCTAACATTATATTCGTTTAAGCTTACGCCTACTAAAATTCTCTGTTTTGCCCAGGTCAGCTGGTAGAGAATGCCACATTAAGTTCGTCTTTTGTACCGCTTTTTTTGTGTGTGCAATAAAGTTTTTAAATAAATAAATAAGGTAAGTACACCACATGCAGCGGGCAACACCGGCTGCGCGTAGCTCCGCCCGCTACGGGCTACAAGCGCACACCTATGTACTACGCTACTACGGACTACGGCTTTCGGCATGTACCTACGAGCGCACAGCTATGTACTTACGTGGTGGTGGGTATTTATTTAGTTTATTTATTTAAATGGTTAAATAATAAGGTTCGATAATTTCGTAGCAATATTTTACAAAAGTACTTAATGTTAATTCCTAGTGAATATCAACTAGGAGCATTAATGTCAATTAAAAAGAATGCATTTTATTAGAGTTGTACCTATTTAGTAATTTTCGTAACATTTTGTAAACATGTTTATTTACATTGAAATTATAAAGCGGAAACATTTGATTATGAAAAATTCTTTCACCATTACAATCCTACATTATTTCTGATGAACATAGATGGTACGAAGATCGCCGGGTCAACCAGTTTTATTTAAAACTACTCGTAGATCTGTACTTGTTTCTTTCGAGGAAAGACTTTTCATCTCTCACTTTCAAAAGTCGAGATAAAACTATCCTGTTTTTTCCTGGGTCTCAAACTATCTCATCTAAATCGGTTCTGTGGTTTAAAAAAGCCTGAAAAAGCCTTACATACCTACTTTCTCACCCTACCTACTAATATTATAAATGCGAAAGTTTGTGTGGATGTCTGGATGTTTGTTACTCTTTCACGAAAAAACTACTGAACGGATTTTGATGAAACTTTACAGTTTTTTAGGGTAGTCGCCAAAGCCACGATGACCCAAACTTCATAATTCACCACTTTTTTTCGTAGAATAAGAAACCCTACGGACTACTTTCGGATATTAATTGCAATAATAAACACGAAAAAAAGTGAAGAGCTGACCCTACCCCAAAAATACCTATCACTCTATACTGCATCAAACGATACTTTAGTCCAGGGGTTCCCAAACTTATTTTGTCTACTGCCAACTTTGAGAATAAATTAATTTTAGCGCCCCCATTTAATATAGTCGAGAGTCGATAGCTGAGAGAGTCGGTGTCAAGAGTCCTCCTAGTAGATAAAATTACAAATCGCCCCCCAAGCCTCCGACCGCCTTTAGGTCTGCAGCGCCCACAAGGGGTCGTTATCGCCCACTTTGGGAAAGGCTGTTTTAGCCTGTCTGCGACACACATCATCACCTAAACTCCCCTCAAGTGTAAAGTAATACCCGCGTCACAATTTAACGTGCATTACACTAATCGGTGGAGCCCCACGGTTTAGGGTGAAGAATACCATCATGGGGCGATTTATAATATCAGGCTTTTGAGGACTGGTTGATGGGAGGATGATGATAGATAAATAAGTATATCTTTATTGCACACCATGCTAACAATCACAAGAATACTAAAATTTAAACGGCATAATTAACGGGGCCTCTACCACTAAAGCAATTTCTTCCAGACAACCTGGGAAGAAGTAGTTGTTTGAAGGAAACATCAGTGATCCAATGACATACCATATCAGTGATCATCTAAATTTAAATTTATAAGTATGAAATAAAATAAAGAAGTACCTACGTTTTTACGTAAATAAAGATAGGAATAGAATGTTAATTTTAGAAGTACACATTGTTTTCACATAGAAGTTACATACTACCTATTTGATTTTAGATGAAAAGAACTGCGTAGTTTGAAATGCATTTTTCGGGATGTACCTACTCAAACATTCTAAAGCATACAAACTATGTTGATGGGTTTAGTTAGAACTCAAAGCAAATATTAGTTACTGGTGGACACACACATCTCAGTTTACACTCAAATCTCAGGGAAAATAAAGTTTTAATTAAGCTTCCTGCATTTTGGCTCTCACCTTTAAACCTAAGCCATAAGGAGCTGGGTAGCGTACAACTTCTTACTACTAGAGGATGCTTTTCTCATTAATAAGAAAGTCGGCCGATAGTTGTGCCCGATTTTAAATTGTATGAAAAATCGGCCAAATCGAATCGGCGTAGTGTGCGCACTCCCATACATGCCCATACTGATCAACTGCCCGACTAAACTATCGGCCGACGAAAAATCAACGGTGTGCGCCTACTCTTAGGAGTTGAAAAAAACGTAACCACGACGAGCAACGGCACTATCTGCCTTTCCTCGAAGTGATTCAGGTCGTATTTTTGAACCCGCATTAATTTAGGTTGTGTTACCCCAGATAAACAAAATTTTCTAGATAGACATACAGGTATCGTAAAGTTTGCTACATACCTATTTTGACTATGGTGTAGTTTGTGAAGTTAGTTGACTCTACCATAAGTAGACTGGCTCTTCATGAGATGTGATAACTTTTTCACGGTGCGAACCATTAATTCTTAATGGTCTCTTCTTGGCAACATATAACGTGAAAATTGTCGACCTGCCTAAGGTGGGAATCATGTGATGTCCCAGTTTTCACCTTGATTTTAGCACCCATTATAATTTTATTATTTTCTCAGTCCCCATTTCCCAAATCTGATTATAGTATTTCCCTGATTAGGAAACTGTTAGTGAATCAAAAGCGGGACGTAATCGTCGCCATGGCTCCGCGCCCTAATGACAGGGGAAGATTCACCCCATGACGCTGCTATGGAGCTACGAACTATTGGAGAAGTTAATTTTTTCTAAAATTATTTAATTTTTATACACTACTAGCTTTCCGCCCGCGGCTTCGCCCGCGTGGAATTTTGTCTGTCACAGAAAAACTTTATCGCGCGCGTCCCTGTTTCAAAAACCGGGATAAAAACTATCCTATGTTCTTTCCCGGGACTCAAACTATCTCTATGCCAAATTTCATCAAAATCGGTTGCGAGGTTTAAGCGGGAAAGCGTAACAGACAGACAGACAGACAGACAGAGTTACTTTCGCATTTATAATATTAGTTGGGATTTTTTAAGTATTAAAAACTTTATTGCACACAAAATAAATTGTTTGTACCATCGGCAACAGTGTTAACTATCCATTGCCTGTCATGTCGTCTCGTTCTATCGCAAAGAATCACCATTTGATGAGAGCGAGAGCAAAAACGGAAATGAATAGTTAACAGTGTGGCCGTGTATACAAAAAGCTGACTTAATGCCACGTGGCTTTTCCACTTTGCTTTGAATGCAGGTCTATTTCTTTTCAAAAATAAAGGAATGTATTCTTTAAGTAAAATTTTATCTACAGTACAGTCTCTTTATTTGCAGTAATAAGAGTAGGTTCCCTCCAGGGTGGCATTACAAAATCTCACCCTGTATACTATACCAAATCGGATACAGTTTTACATAATTATACCAAATCACGATCAACTTACATCTTAGTCTAAAAAATTTTAGATAAGTCTTTTTTAGCTTTTTTAGATTTTCATGGCTTTTCATACTCGTATTTTATAGTAGGTAGGTACCTTTACTTTTTTAAAAGCGGTAAATAAATGCATAAACTTGTTATTAGGAACACCTACATGGAAATTAGAGCTGTGACAGACAGATTCATCGTGTGTTGATTAAATAACAAGTTCCATCATTGATGGTGTCATACATAATATTAATTTTTTGCTAAAATTAGTTCTGGAAACGAGTCCGACCGGACATCGAGGCATTGACCTCTTATACTCAAGGTGATTTACCGTACTAATGCTTAGGTATACACTCAGACAGAATAAATCGCAAATTAATTTGTTGCGATGAAACGTGCTCTCAACTTTACATCCTTAAGATTTAAACAAGCTTTTTAGTACTATACTAATTTTAGGTATGTGCTTTTACCTAAGGCTTTACCTGAGTGTATTTCGGTCTATCGCTCAGAGAAATAGAATGTAGGCCATTTTATAGCATATTAAATTTAAGCGAAATATTTCTTCACCATATAACTAAGCATCGCCTCCTCTCGCCCCTGCTAAATTGGTTTCAAAGATACAATTTATCAGAATCGGTTTAGCAGTTTAGGCCTAGAAAGGTAACAGATAGAAGATAGTTACTTTTTGCATTTATAATAATGTTTTTTTTTGCACAGAACATTTCTGTCGTATTCAGTAGGTACCTAGTGGTCGGTCTAACGCCCGTATTCACGAACGATGTTTGCTTAAGTGAAGCAGCAAATCGAACGCACAGCGTTGAATAGAGCTCTGTGATTGGTTCATGTGTCACCCTGTGCGTCCACGCGCACTGTGAGACCTCATAGTAATGTTTGTGAATACGGGCGTACCTAAGTTACACTTTGGACTGATCAGTACCTACTTAAGCCGAAGTCCACCGACTTTTAGTTGGCCGATAGTTGGGCCCGATTTTAATTTGTATGAAGAATCGGTCGATACCAAATCGGTATAATGTGCGCACTTCCATACATGCCCATACTGATTAACTAATCGGTGGTCTGCGCCTAGACTAAGTTAACATACGCAGGCCCCTCTTACCCACTGGGCACTTTGGGCACGTGCCCAGGGCCCCGCGACCGAGGGGGCCCCCATCTGCTAATAAGACCTTTTTCCAGATGATAAGGGCCCCCCTTAATCCTTAAAATCTTTAAATGCCCAGGGCCCCTACGGGACTATTCCCACCTCTCGTTCCCACCACTGCAACTCCTGTGTAGCCAGGATCTACAGCTTGACCGCCACAAAAACCCAACCAATGAAGGTCAAGTTTGTCCCGGGGGAAAGTTAAACTGTCATTGGACCCGCAACGAAATTAATCAGAAGAACATAGGAGGAGTTCGAAATTAAGGTTCGACTTCCCTCCATTGCAAAGCGGATGACAGGTGACAAACAAAGGTTTAAAACCTTTAAGAAAAAGATTATGCACCACGGACAATAAATTAAATTAAGGGGGCCTATCTTATGAGCAATTAGCAACTACCTGCCAATAATATTTTTCACAAAATCGCTTAAAAGCACGGAAATTTTTCCTTGTCGCGACAAGATCGGTGTAATAAATTGCGGAAACAGATGTATGTTGTATTGAATTAAGCATTAAGCCCAGGGCCCCTAGTAGGTTAAAGACGGCCCTGAACATACGTCTAATTTTAAATGGACTAGAAATAAGTAGTCCGTCCCTTAACTTGTCCACTTGTGTTCCTAACTCCGTGGCCTGCCCCATGCACAAAGGGGATATCGCATAGAACGCTGATGTCCCAGCTAACCGTTTGGGTGCGAACAGTCCCAACGGGCTTTAACGACAATACAAACTGAGGGAAACTCATAAGAAAAATTTGGGAAAATGGGCCCTAATTAGTAATTTTCCAAGCAGTTTTAAAATTTTTATTCATAAAATGGGGCAACACATAAAACGTTTATCACGTAATCCTTAATATATTTTACATTTCGACCTTGTACTATTTAACCGAAACGAATTGTTAGGAGTAAAGTCCTTCAATGAAAATGAGGAAAATGGAAAACGCCAGTAAGGTTTGCGAACCACTCAATATTACGTGATATTACGATATAGACATCTGTCGGAATAAAGTGGAAACAATTTGTAACTCGAGCTACGTTCTTCTCGGTTGATAGCATTCACGTTGTTACTAGTTTGACAATAAAATAACAGATGGCGTTACAGGCCCGCAATAATGATATTAAAAATTAGTGACGTTCGTCACTATAAAATAATTAATTGCATAACGGTACACCGTTATTGAATAATTATTGTTATATTGGCTTGATAAACGCAATAAACATTTATGACTATGACTATGATAGGCAACTAAATAATATAGAACATTTTGTTCTAAACAATTTAGTAATATCACGGTTTAAAAATGTACTAGGTACATTAATAATATTTTAAATTAAATCATGAAAACACACAGAAAACTGCAATCTAAAACATATTTTATGATTTCAATGTTGTTATTGTTGTTTGAACGCCAGGTACAGCCAGGTTCCTCTTTTTGGATTAGAGCTTTTCTACACACCTTTTAAATCGCTTTGTTAGTTAATAATTATGTATTTAATAGTTCATTTCGGTAGGTTTAACTTTGTGTGTGGGTGACGTTGAACGTTAGAAACCACAAATTGACAACCATCCATTATTTTTGTTGTTAATTTAACTTTAGTGCTAATAATCAGTAATTAGTATTAATAGAACAAGTGGCTATGCTATCATCCGTCAGACGTGTGTCGGGTCATCGCTCGTGATTCATTGCCTGACGCATAATGTGAGCAAATGTTAGTAATTTACACACATCAATAAGTACGAGGAAAGCATGTAATTATATTTCGTAAACTGATTTATATTCGATTGTTTTCCTTCAAGCATAAAGGCTTGCACTCAAACCGTATCGATTTTGTATAATGTAGGGCCATGTAGAATACCAATAATGTTAAATGATGCAGATCTGCTTACCGATTACTTACCTTTGTTCTTTTTGTTTTATGTTGACTTACCAGTAAATCAAGCAAGAGTAATGAACAATTTTTGTTTTTGTTCTTAAAGTAGGTAATTATTTATATTATATCCTTGAGCTTGATAATTTTATGAACAACCATAGCATAGTGACATCTTCGTGTTTTGCTCTAAAAATTTGGGTACTTAATTTGTGTCATCAAACTATCGAGAATCATTATGGTTATTATTTAGTAATTTACTTGTCCCCGCAAATATTTTGGTAAAAACCAAACACATTGAACGTCAATAGATCCATTCATTTCTGATTTTAGAAATGTAATGAACACTATCGCTTTGTTCTCGTAAGGCAATGGCCTGATGTTTACTGCGAAGGATTAGTCAAAACGTGTTTTTACATTATTACTTGTAAGTTGTAACTGGTGTTATTGACTCATGGTGCCATGTATTTAATTTTCTGTCATTTTGTAGACAAACATGTAACCTACTCTAGTTGAGATTGAGAGTGAATTTATTTTAGAATGCAAAAAATCTGTAAGATTGTTGATTTTGAACTTTTTTGTTTGGAGGTTTGTTCTATGATACAGTAACAGTATAAGAACTGGATGAAATTGGGAACTAAAAACTAAACCATTTTCAATACCTTAGTGCCTACATACTAGTTACCTATAACGTAGACCCAAAAACATCAAACAGTAGCGTTTAAATTCTTATCTTTAATCTAAATTGTTAACACAATCATACACGTATAAGGAAACTAATGGTCCTTAATTTCAAAGACAAATTGGAGCGCCCGGATGTTACAGATACGAATTTGTTTTACGAATTGAATTCTATTGAAAGGACGCATTTGTCGTAACGGTCAGCTAATGACAGATATGTAAGCCCAATATTAATCATTTGAGAGCTCTGTCATATACAGTTATCGAGCGTTAATGCGAAGAAAAAAAAGATTAATAACCACTATTATTTCTTTATTGCGGTTCTTCTAAAGCATTAAAAATGTTTATGGGATTCTATTATTTTGATTTAGAGTTCAAGAAAGTAGATTAAATCAATTTATTATTAATTTTACTATTGGAGCATTTGACACTGTATCTACTGGCTTAGTTAGCTGTCGATTTATTTAGTTTTTGTCCGTTATTTATTTATTGAAATTCATTGAACTACATTATAGTAAAAAGTTTTCTACCCAGCCAAATAATTTTATATAACTTGACTGTCTTCAGATGCTACTACAAAATCTTAGTCATTTATAACCGATTTCTAAAATAATATTTGCAATACCTTAATAGGAGATTTTATAATGTGGTTGGTATGACCTATGATATTTACTTCGTATAGGTACAGTGAACCACTTGGTTGATGTCTGCGTGGTATAACTTTTGCAATAAACTTGTGCCGATCCTGTTACCGCCTACGCTGGCAAGTTGACACATCTAATGTGGGAGCCTGGAATGTCACTGGATCAATTGCATAGTCCATAAAACTTTTAATTGAGCAAAAAAGCAGTTCATTGTAACCATCATCATTAATTTAGGTTTGTTGTTAGGCTGATGAACTGCTGTCGAGTTTGCGATAACGAATTATTCTTGTCCAAGTAAATGACAAATCTCATAAGTAGTAAGTCTAAGTAAGAAGTACTGCTTAAATTCAGTAAACGCATCAAGCATTTTTACTTTGAACCAATGTAAACAATCCTACTGAAGAACTCCTTCTGAGGATAACAAAGTGATACAGAAATAGAATGCACTCGAGAGGTGAACGATCCTGGAACATAATTATTATTTGCTCATAAAAATTATAAACTAAATTAAACATGTGACTCACATGTTACAGGAAGTAATAAACATATTGAGCATGTGGGGAACGTGGAATGTTACTGTTTTTTATTGTTTTTTGTTCATATTTGAGTTTTTTGGCCATTTTACATTTTGAGGATTTTTACAAGTAGAATTATCATTATACATAGATAACTAAATTTTAGAGAAGTTGGAAACATCAATAGAGTACAAAGCTAAATGAAAGGTATGCTTGCTTAAGAGGTAATCCAATTTATTCATTGAATGGCAGTACCAAAAGTGTGTTATTTAACGAATGTATGGAACCGGACTGCTTATCGTCAGATCGGATTACCCTTGTCTGGGCTACCGCTGGCAGAGTTCATTACAATGGCAAGCCCCGGGGTGACCCCATTTCCTAAATATGGAAAAGTTTTGTAAGGCTATCCGGCTTGCTTAAGCACTTAAGTACCTCACCTTCGAATTAACTGTTTTTGCCGAACTCTTGCTCTTAAATATTTTTACATGGCTTTTTGAACCTTGACATTTGTTTGTTTGGTGTGATCTTGGCCGATAAAGTTTCAATTGCGTCTGTCAACTTGTAATTGAAGTTTCTGATATAACTTTTCCAGGAAAATTCTTACGTCTCCCTTTTTAATGTTTCTTAATTTAGTAAGTAGGTACCTATTAATAGAACCACAATAAAATTAGCGTAACGAAGAAGTTAAATCATTATGATTCAAGTAAATTTTATTCAAATATGATTGTATTTTTCTTATTTTCATTCTACGCGTACAATGATTAATGCACTGGGTGAAGATTTGTAGATAATAATGTAAAAGCCAAGGTACCTAGTGTATGTGTAAAAATGTAAATGATGGTGGTTTCTTTCAAGAATATAGAATAAGCATTGCAGAATCCAGTGCACACCAGACTAGACTTAACAACACTGGGTATTCAGCTAGCATAAGATTAAATGCGACACATTGCTGTCGCGACAATTAAATCACTTTACAAGTCGCACCATTCGAGTTGGTTGCCCACACGGCTTGTCTTGTGACTTGTCGTTTATTCTAAAGACAAGACGCTGTTTGGTAGGTCGTCGTTTCAGTGGAAACAGTTTAAATTTAGAATATCCGTTCGTCCAAACTTGGATGAAATGCGTTCAGTGCGTCTTCAGCTTGGTCTTTGACACGAGCTGTGGTTGTCAGGTGCATAGTGTTTTTTTTGTGCCAATCTGTTGAATGATGGGAGTGTTTGTCGTGACCACTTTATGTTAATTTAGTTTTTATAATAGCACGTTCACGTTTTAGTGCAAGATTTGAATTTTAATTCTACTGTTGGTTGTGTGTGTGTGTTTGTGTAATTAACTAGAAATGGAACTCTTTCACCCAAGAATTTGGTATAGTATGAGAAATTTAAAAAAAAAAGATTTTTAACATTCATTGTATTAATCAGTAAGCGATAGAACAAAGAACAACATCTGAAAATAATAATTATTATACACTTTTTATTATCCAATTAGATAACCTTGTGAGTCATGATTATGATTCAATAAAAAAAGTTATCAATAAACTTTGTAAAATTTCTTAAAATATTGACAGAAGATAAAAAACATAGGCAATCATCTTATCTAGGTTACACAAGTAATTACACATTCAACAATACATTAACAATTTCTAATGATATTTTCCACTCTACAGCATCTAGAAAAGTTAAAGAATAAAATCATAATAATATGAAGTATGAGTTGTTGAAACCAACTAACCCAAAAAATCAATAACCATCAAAAGAATGACTGTGCTATAATTACCTACTTATGACCATAAAAATTAAGCTAATGTGATGTTATGAAACATAATGTTTATGATAAGATAGTATCGTTCTACATTCATTAATAACAACGATAATATTGTACTTTATCTACAAAGACAGTCATGCAACATCGATTCCTTCTAAATACTAACAAATTCTAAGAATGTTTGATGAAATGATGCCATGAAAGGTTGAGACAGCATCTAACGTAAACAAAAAGCGTAAACACCGAATCCAATGACTCACAATGACGAAGTTTTCATTATCATATCACAACACGCATACATTACTAACGTTAGTTACGATCTAGCACTCGACAGACATTCTCGTGTTTAATTCACGTTTATTTTCTTTATTAGCGTGTTTTTACGTCGATTCATCAAGGTCGATTTATTGAGTGAGCGCAGTTGACACACTTAAAGGTGTCGCATACGTAAAATCGCACATTATCCTTTAGCGAGAACAAAGGCTTTTATTTGCAAATTTACACTCCGGAGACCGACACACCAGCCTGTTGATCGGGACACGTGTCCTAGACGGTACATACGTGAAAACGGGACGATGCGAGCGTTCGACGCGCGCGTGTGATAAAAATCGAATGCAAAAATGATTAAAAGGAACGGTGATAATGTGTTTGCGATCGCGTCGAGTAACAATCAGTGTCAAGGCGCGCGGAGTGCCGTCTCGCTCTACCCGGGCCCGGGCGGCGCGGCCACGAGGATACCGCGCGCCACTGCGGGCAGGATGACGCCGCCCGACGCGCCACACCACTCCAAGGAGGCGAACATCGCGCTCTCCACATACGTCGAAAAGTGGAAAAACAGATATGAAGAGTCCGAAAGAAAGCACAAAGCGTACCTCCTCAAATCCGAAAAAGGTCAGTCTTGATTTACTTTCGATGGAAAATCTTGTTTTGGTTTCAATTTTTGCGGTTGCATTTTGCGCATGCTCCGAAACCTCGAATGGACATAATATGCAAATGAAATCGCGGATGTAAAACCCTATTCGCGTATTTGTCGGATTATGACAGATGTAACCTGTTGCTTACACATTAATTCGGTAACTCCTATCTAGATACCTAAAGAAGTTTGCCAGTAAACTTTGATAACTTTTATCATAATATTTCCTTAAATCTAGATTGTTTCTTTGCCTGATGTAAAACCAGTTATCGAACTGCGCAATATCTGACGTATATGCGTTGAATGTGCAAAAGAAAGGAACAATGACTATTTATTTTGTTATTAAATAAAATAACGAAGCACGTTATTTTTTGTAATTACTTACATCACTATTTTTTATATTTTTTGTTTTGTTGATTACGAAATGTCAAAACTGTCAAAAAAGTCAACAAACAAAAAAATGGATTTTGATTTTGGGAACTGTGCCTGTTGTTTTTGTTTAATTAATTAATTCTTTAAAAATAAAGTAAGTAACATAATCATACATTGATTATCTGAATCTTAAACTAACCAATTTCTACTTTGGTAACTTTTTAGTGGGTACTTAATTATATTTTAATTATTTTTTTGGTCACCTACATTTAAATTTGTTACCCTCAGACCTATTCTTCTAAATTCAGATTTAAAACAAGCCTTTCTACTCCATTTTTAATCAAGTTATCATGATTGTTCTTCACCTTACTACATTCGCAGGTAATTTACCTAATTAATGCATTCCTCATTGAAAATTTGGAAATGGTTAACTTCTTAGGTTAACTTACAACATACCTGCAAGCTTAGCCTGCAAGATAGAAGAGTTAAATTTACTTATTCATTAATTTCCTTTTTAAAACTGAAAGAAACAATAAATTAAACCACTAGGCATCTTACTTTGTTATGCAAGTAATGGTTTCTTTTTATGCTGATTGATTTGTGAGATAGATTTCTGGTTGAATAACTACTAAATTAAATTACAATACTGCAATATTGCAATACATATTATTACAATTTGAATCATTAGTTTTCAGGTTTATTTATATTTAGGTCTAGGTCATATTCATCATAAATGTATGGATTTGTTGGGTTTTCCTTATTTTGTTTGCAATACCTGATTTATGGTGTCATCATAATACTGACAATTTGATAAGATATCTAAATTATGTTGTCACCAAATAAGGAAGGTGTGAAAACAAAATTGTTATGCTCTTGAAAAATACTGTCACCATTTTTAATATCTCTGATGTCACTACATTATCATTTTCCTATGTCAATAATTGACTAAATATTTAAACAACTTGAAGACGAGCCAGTTTTTGGTGCATTTAAAACGCATTCACCGCTCATTATTATAATAAACGTTTTCTGTAGCTTTCAGTATGGACAAATCTGGACAATATCTATCATTCAAATTTATTAAATCGCTAATTACACAAAACTTTTACTATGTTGACTAGATAACAGATAAATAGTTAAAAGGGATATATTAACTTAAATGTCTTCAATCCCTGTACTTTGGCTCAATCATTACACTAATATTAAATTTTGTCACTAACTATTGTTAGCGTTGTGCGCCAACTTAGGTGTCTACTTAGCTTGCTCATAAGTTCTAAACTTCGCCTTAATATGAATCAGTTCAATTATATTTATTATAGTTTTCTTGGAAATATTTCCAGTAAACTGTTTACATAAAAAACATTACTATAAGCTTTTTGGGAAATGGCCATACTACACCCAGCATGCATCTCCAAAAATGGACTACGTTTACATACATTTAAGTATACTACGTACAAGTATGGGAGAAAATGTACAATTATGTCCTCAACGTGACCTCGTATGAGACGTACAATCAGGCCTACTTTGTATGCTTTAGATCTTGAAGGCTGGCAAGGGAGACTTAATTATTACCTGCTTTTAAAGTCAAATTTGTTTCATGGTCCATCCATAGTGAATTGTAAACATTATTTTTCTTATTCTAGTTTCTTTGAATGCCAGATGTAGTATAGTCAAGTAAATATTTAAAGTGTATTTTCCCTAATGACTTTTATAGAAACAGTCTCGGTATCCTCAACATTATTATCTATAATCAAAGGCTTGAATCTTCAAGACAATTTGGTATCAAAGTTATTTGGCTTTTTACAAAATTGTTGTTGGAAGATTCAACTGGCGTGGACTATGGCAACTTAGCACAGTTAAGGCATTGAATTTTGAACTTAATGTAAATGAAATAAAATTGAAAATGGATTCAAGTATTTATTGGCAACTTCGCGCAGTTAGGACATTAAATTTTGAACTTTATGTAAATGAAATAACATTGAAAATGGATTGAAATTTTTTTTTCTTTTTTCACAGCGAGACGGGAGTACGATGACCTCCAACGCCGCCACAACATCCTCACTGAAGAGAGGAACCATCTGGACGCCGAGCTGAGAGAGAGGGAGAGAGAGCTCAACAAGCTTAAGAATGTCTCCGAAAAGCTGTTCAGAGAGTACCAGCAGCTGAAGAACCAGCATGAAGTCGACGCTGGAGTTATGCATAAGTGAGTCACTTGATTTTAAACATTTATGCATGTTTTTATCTACAAACTAGCTTTTGCCCGCGGCTTCACCCGCGTGAAATTTCGTTTGTCACAGATCGTCATAAATTATAGCCTATATGTTATTCTGGGTTATAAACAATAATACTGTAAAGTTTCATCAAAATCCGTTCTGTAGTTTTTGCGTGAAAGAGTAACAAACATCCAGACATCCAAACTTTCGCATTTATAATATTAGTAGGATTACTGATTTAGGGAACTCATAGATATGGCATAGCAGAACTGACGACCGATGGGGCAGCAAGGTTCTGGAGTGGAGGTCACGTGGGTATCGGAAAATGCACCGTGAGACGTTCACCCACAACGTCTGACGACTTCATAAATGTAGCAGGAAGGCGCTGGATGCAGGCCGCTACCAACTGGGCGACATGGAAATCATTGGCGGAGGCCCATGTTCAGCAGTGGACGTCCTGTGGCTGAGATGATGATGATGAGGTATGAGTGTGCTAAGGGCGGCAGGAGAGGCTAGCATTTTGTTTGACTAACTTTAACTTGCTGGCCCGGCGGACTTCGTAAAAAGAAAATCGCCTATTTTCAGCAGAGCTATTCTAATGGTAAAGTAATTTTTTAAATCTGTCCAGTAGTGTCGGAATCTATTTAAATCAAACAAATCTTTCTTGTTTATAATATTAGTGTAGATAAAAACACCATGTATACTACGCCATATGTCCTACATTCACAGCCAAACTGTCCTGTAACTGCTAAATGACTTTAGTTGGTTAACCTTATAGATTAGTTCAGGCGTTGTCCATCGCTATCCGATGTTATCTGCCCATTAGCTGAACGGTTTTTAATGTATTCCTTATCTTATCTCTAGAAAAATTCGACTTTTGAAATATATTGATCTTTGTGCTTCTATTTCAGTATAGGATTAAACTGAATAACTTTTTAAGTAATAAAAAGGCTCATATTTTATCTGATTGCCGGAAATGGCCGGGTTACAAAAGCGTTCGCGGGTTCGAATTCCGATAGAGACAAATATTAATGTACAGTCGCGGAATGAAAAGGTTCGTCACCTTAGTGTCGGTTTTCGCTTGCACTAGGTACTGTAAGAGTCAAACCTGCCAACATAAAAGTGCAAGAAACAGTGCTGCTAACATTTAAATAAATATTATGACGTTTGCTAACGAATAAGGTTTTGCTTGTTTATTTTTCTATCCCATCAGTGCAATGCAATGATGACATTGACCAATAATAAAATTGACAATAGTTTTTTTTTATTCAATAGAAATAATAATGGCAGGTTGAGCCAACAAGAAGGTTTTAGTTTATCAATCATAATAATCTTTTTGACAAGATTAATCGTCAAACAACTTTTATCTGAATAATTTTGAACTTTACTGACGAACAGTTAAAGATTATTTTCTCTAACTCGAGATTATTCCGTAACATAGTTTCAAAAGGTAATATGTGCTCGCGATTCGTTGAAGGAATCAATTTGAAAACTGACGAACCTTTTCATTCCGTGACTGTACTATTTGCCTCTATCAAAATTAATTATTAAAATGTTAGAATTTCAGACTTGCATATTAAACTAATCTTTTAAAAGTAGTTAAAAAAGTGTCTCCATAGCTCAGTGCAGTTGCCTGTCAAGCAAAAGGTTGTGGGTTCAATTCCCGCATCGATTTTTGCAAGTTTTGAAAAAAAAAATGCTTCATTTATATCCGTCTTTTAGTCGCTATAAATAGATTGTAAATGGAGGTTCCATTTTAGTTTTGCGCTAGATACCGTAAAATGATCAAGGATATTAATAATACATTATGCATTTAGGACAACTCTAACTTGCAAGAAAGATCAGCATATCAATATATTAGTACCAATTAAAATCAATATTCCTCTATAATATGGTCAAGCTTAACAACATTAACTATACATAATATGTTATTATGTAATAATGCATATCGATTACAATAATTTACATAAATTAATATTGAAATCCATTTTGAACGAGCGTATTTATCAATTTCTGTCGCCGCGCGCTTTCTACGCTTATACCGAGGCATTTAGTTGCAAAAAATATGATAAGTATGCAAAATAAGGATTTTATAACTGTTTTCACATTTGGTACATTTTTAACGCAGTTTACTTCCGGCTGTGGTGTTGGCGTGACCTATTGGAAAGATATACTTTTAATTAATTTAAATATGAAGTGGTCTCGAGTGGTTAGTTAAAAGTGGTGTTATTAAAATATAGGACAAAATGTAAGTTCGATAAAGTGAGAATTTTAGAAACTAATATGAGTTTATATTCATATTTTAAAATCGTATAGCGATCGTATTTCTTTCATTAAGTTTAAGGCCCAGAACAGACGGTGAAACGCAATTGCAACGAAACTGCAACTGCTAGTTACTTTTGAGTTGCGTCTAGGTTTCTACCATAGCGTCTGTTGAGAGACCACACATGACACGACCAGTTTGAAACTTTTAGTTTCATTCATAAGAATCATCAGAAAGTTGCAGTTTCGTTGCAGTTTCGTTGCAGTTGCGTTTCACCGTCTGTTCTGGGCCTAACAGATGTAATATACTTTCTATAGTGTGCGTGTTGTTGAGAGGGTTATGGTTCATCCTGCCTCTGCTAAACTTCTAAGGGCGGTCGAGCCCTTGAGCTGAGGGGTCAAAATACAAAATCATCTTTGTTTATTACTAATTAAATTAGCACTTGCAAATCGTCATATGCCAATTAATTGAGGAGCCTTTAGCCTTTACATGTCTCATTATATTTTTGCCTAGTCGTAATCTTTTAGTGGAGGCCGCATGGGTGGGACAAGATGGACCGACGACCTAATAAAGGTAGCAGGAAGGCGCTGGATGCAGGCCGCTACCAACCGTGCGACGTGGAAGTCATTGGGGGAGGCCTATGTTCAGCAGTGGACGTCATGTGGCTGAAATGATGATGATGATGATACAAGACAACCCACTATTGCAACTCCTGTGTAGCCCGGATCTATCTGAAAACCCAACCAGTGTAGGTCATGTTTGTCCCGCGGGAAAGTATAATTAGTAATTACATAGTAACGGTCGCAGTCTCCGGGCTCAGTCTCTTGTCTCGGCCACTTTTCTCTGTCGCGACGCGAACCGCCACCTTTTGTTTTGTTACCTGTCATCCGCTTTGCACTGGAGGAAGTATAAATAATTGTATTTGACATTGTTAAACAAATAAAATAAAAGTAAAATAAAATTGAGTAGTAGAATCAACCCTTTTTACCCGACTGCGCCTGAAGGAGGTATGTTTAAAAAAAAACAGCCTATATACAGGGTGTTAGGTAAATGGGTATATAAGCCGACACTAGCCCATGTTAACATGGCCATATAAATGGTATGGTGAAGTCAGAAAATTGATATCTTCATTTTAATTATTTTAATTTTCATACAAATCGGATTTTATAAAATTTATTTTGTATGAAAATTAAATAAAATAAAATGATTATATCAAATTTCTGACTTCACTATACCATTTATATGCTTATGTTAACATGGGCTAGTGTCGGCTCATATACTCATTTACCTAACACCCTGTATATAGTATTTTAAGCAAAAGTATGTTGTCGCCAGGGTTATGCAGCAGGCAGGCGAGTGGTACAAGCAAAACAAGCAGCTGAAGCGCCGCAGCACCGCGCTGCTTCAAGCGCTGCCGGCGCGCGCCGTTGACATCGACCTCACCGACTCTACTGACACAGGTAAACCATAGAGATATACAGGGTGTTGATTTCAATCCTCGCCATATTTAGGGAGTCCATTAAGTAGCTTATTCTGATCACGAATCAGTAAAAAAATTGACTTCGAAAATAAATTAAAACGAACTTTAACTTTAGGTAGTCAAAGAAAAACACCTTTTACACTACCTACTTTACCTGACTTCCTTCAGTAGGTTATCCAACATGATAAGCGAGCGATCCGCGTAGCTCGATGGGTGCCGCGGTGTAAACTATTGCAGTATTACGAGCCATAGTTCAGTTGATTTCGCACAGAAATTATTCGCAAAAAATTCCACTTTCGTTTGTAATTTTTTTGTGGGATAATGCGTTTATACAAGTCATAATAGATTGAGGATTAAATCAACACTCTGTAGAGAGATGCGGACTAATGCGCTGAGTTCGAAACTCAGTGTCGCATTAGAAATTCACACACGCAAAGTAATCTAAATATGTGCTCATTATCCACTGCGGTATCAGTACTCAACGTTCGAATAATCTTTACTTACTACGCAAGCAATGTAAACTGTTTACATTAAGACGTCGCTACTGTCATCATTGCTGTCACGAGCAATGTGTTCTGTTTTTGGGCATATTGCTGCGACACCGGCCCCGCCCCCTTGTCACATCTCCCTTTAGTATCTGTGAGCTATGTAGGTAACTAAACTACAGTTACAGTACAGTTTTTTTTTTACTAAAAAAACTGTACGCACTTTTGTCGAGTACAGTTATATTTATAACAATGAATACTATTTTAAAGACTGTAAACCCTTGAAAAAGATGCTGACAATAGGGACTGAGTTTCTTGCGCTGTTTTTTCGCGTCAGCTCGGCGACTTAGACGCGACGACATGCTGCGGGCGACAATTTCATATATTTTGCTTAAAGATTCGCACACTTGGCGTCAGAGTCGCGACGACAAGCTAATACAGTGTGAGTCACGTTAAAGTGTACATATGAAAATAGATGAAACTAGACCTATTTTTATCGACAAAAAAGAGGTCAAAATTTTTTTGAGATTTTTTTTTAATTTTTTATAGAACTTTTTTTCTTCCAATTACTTATTGTAAAGAAAACGTAATAACTTTTAAACTAAGCGGTATATCCTGATAAAATAAAAACAGTAATAATGCTAAATAAAAGGCGATACTAAATAAATACATAAAATACACAAAAAATGCCAACAAATAATAAAAAATTATACTTTTCGAAAAAAATCTGCTTTAAAATTCGTGTTTTATTGGTTATTTGATAAATTTCTCCAAAAAATGCCCCTATAACAGGTAGTTTTTATTACTTTTTATTATTCTCTATCGTATTATCTTTGTAAAACCAAAACTCGCATGTCTCTATCCCTATCACAACATTTGCTATGAACGTTTGAACAAAGGCCTGCCACAACACTATTCTACGCTACAGGTAGAGACAATTTTAATTTTAACTAAAATGCTTATTTTTCTTCGAAATCTTTTGTTTTTATTTGAAATCTAACTTGTCTTTATCAAAATTACAAATCGAGAGCCATTTTCAGTTTCGTTGATAACGAAGCTTTGAATGGCGCGCCCGGAGAGGCTTAGTTCAAACGATCATTGCAAACGTTGTGATAGGGATAGAGACATGCGATTTTTGGTTTTACGAAGGTAATACGATAGAAAATAATACAAAGTAATAAAAACCATCTGTTATAAGGGCATTTTTTGGAGAAATTTATCAAATAACCAAAAAAACACGAATTTTAAAGCAGATTTTTTTCAAAAAGTATCATTTTTTATTATTTGTTGGCCTTTTTGTGTATTTTTTTAGTATCGCCTGTTATTTAGCATTATTACTGTTTTTATTTTATCAGGATATACCACTTAGTTTAAAAGTTATTACGTTTTCTTTACAATAAGTAATTGGAAGAAAAAAAATTCTATAAAAAATTAAAAAAAAATTTCAAAAATTTTTTGACCTCTTTTTTGTCGATAAAAATAGGTCTAGTTTCATCTATTTTCATCCTTTCACGCGATCTGCGGCGGGAAGGCGCTACTGCGTGAAGTGCTCCCCCCTTCACGCGGGAAAAAAAAAAAAAACCTATGCGCATTTTCCCTAAAATAGCTTATCATTATTACCGTTACATACTATCGAGTCACATTTTTGGAATCTGGATAAAATTACCCGTCTTTTGGTGTAACTTTTAAGGCTAACAAATATATATTTTAGGTACAACACTTACTTGAAAAAAAAGATTCGTCATTTTTGTCACTTTTTGTGATTGCACTTGATTCACCTTCAAAATTAGAAGCAATGTTATATATTAACACTTATTTCCAAAGTTAATCACATTATACACGTTTTTTATAAAGAAAAACACACTTCCAAAGCATCTAAACGATAAAAAACATCCATCTTTTTCACTACCCAGACGGGCACCGCGGATCGCGTCATCTTCAAACACAGACTGAGAAAAATTTGGTTGAAAAGCAACCATAGTGCCTAGAAAATATAGCTATCACATTCATACTTAAGCATTATTACTTTCGAGCGAAAGAAACAGAACTATATTTTTTAAATGACAAGGTCCCGAACTTGGACAAGTGATTTGCGGCGGGAGCCGCCGCAGAGCACTTTAGAGCTTCGTGATGTGCGTCTGCTCCCGCCGCAGATCGCTTGAGAGGTTGTACACTTTAACGTGACTCACACTGTATATGATAATTGATAAGAATAAGCGTTTAAAAGTCCGGTCGCCGAGCAGATAGAATTTCGTCCTAACCTCAAGCAAGCTACCTAGCCTTATCGCTCACCCGTTATTATATTGCTGTCGCACTCGCACACTCACCGTGGCTGCCCGTCGCACAATCGCGACAGCAATATAATTACGCGCGAGCGATAAGGCTAGGTAGCTTGGGGTCATTGGACGAAATTCTATCTGCTCGGCGTGCTACACTTAAAGCTAAAGCCTGGTCCGTGAGCTCGTAGAATTTTGTCCAATGACCCCAAGCTACCCATCCTTATCGCTCTCGCGTAATTATGTTGCTGTCGCTGTCGCGACTGTGCGACTGGCGCCCGCAGTGAGTGTGCGAGCGCGACAGCAATATAATAACACGCGAGCGATAAGGATGGGTAGCTTGGGTTCATTGGACAAAATTCTACGTGCTTACGGACCAGAGGTGGAATTGTGTAAAGCAATCGTTATCATTTGACAGTTCATAACGTACGATTATTCTGTCAAACGCTTTGTTTAACTGACTCTATCGTACGTTATGAACTGTCAAATGATTACGATTGCTTTACACAATTCCACCTCAGGTTTTAGTCGTTAACAGTCTCTATTTGCTATCTCCAGCGTCAGATACCAGCAGCAACGAAGAGGTGGAGTTCCTGAAGCAGACGGTATGCGAGCTCAGCCGGCAGACGGCCGAGCTGCAGACCGAGCTCAGCGCGGCCAAGCTGCACGAGTTCGAAGCTCACGAGCTCAATGTGGCGCTCGCCCAGGTATGTGTGGTCAGCTAGTCGGCTCGCGCAGGTATGTGTGGTCAGCTAGTCAGCTCGCGGAGGTAGGTGTGGTCAGCTAGTCAGCTCGCGCAGGTATGTGTGGTCAGCTAGTCGGCTCGCGCAGGTATGTGTGGTCAGCTAGTCGGCTCGCGCAAGTATGTGTGGTCAGCTAGTCGGCTCGCGCAGGTATGTGTGGTCAGCTAGTCGGCTCGCGCAAGTATGTGTTGTCAGCTAGTCGTGAGTCTATCACCTCAGCGTCAGATACTAGCAGTAACGAAGAGGTGGAGTTCCTGAAGCAGACGGTATGCGAGCTCAGCCGGCAGACGGCCGAGCTGCAGACCGAGCTCAGCGCGGCCAAGCTGCACGAGTTCGAAGCTCACGAGCTCAATGTGGCGCTCGCGCAGGTATGGTTGATAATAATATATTTATTTATAACAAAGTTAGTTTTACCGTTTATAGTTTGAAGAATAGTGGGATAATTATGGTTGGAGCAATTTTTATGATGTTTTTATTTTTGTTTTATAACCTTGTCACTTGGCAGGATAGCACCAACTCCGAAAATATCAATCATATTATAATTATGTTCCTAGTAAATAAATAACGCTATTATTTTAAAACAATGAATGGATTGATTGAAAAGCGACTAAAATAAACGACTTTTGTAACTGAATATCAATATGGCTGAATATTATGACTGAGTTGCATCATCTTACTTTAACTTTAGCAAACGTCAAAAATCTGTCAAATTCCATACATATAACACCGGTAATTGTTATTGTTACGGTTACCGCAACTCAGCTTATGTAAAAAGTTAGCAGAAAGTATTTAAGCTGATTTCGCTTACAATAGTCAGCTAGAAGAAGTTATCTCAAGATCCAGTAATATCATTTTCCCTCTCGTTCCAGGAAGTAGAAACAGAGCGAGAGAAATGCACATCCCAACAGAAAGAGCTAGAAGAATTACGCAATCAGCTCGAGCGACACAACCGCGTGTCCAAGCTGCTCGTCGACGAAGTGTCCGCGCTCAAGAACAACGCCGACAAGGACAGGGAGATGGCTGAGACGTGAGTGCGACAGGGATAGCAATATTTTTAACCTAAAGCTAATGTTAGACGAGTGTATACGACAAAGATAGGTGCCGATGTCCGAGTGCGAGTGCGACAGAAATAGCATTAAGGGTAGAAGTCAATGACAAATAATGTGGGCGCTTAAAGAACAATGAAGATAAGGGTAGGGACATGGTTTAAACGTGGTGCGATAGAGATGTGCCAGCATTGAGTGTGTCATCATCATCCGCATCATTTTAGCCACAGGACGTCCACTGCTATAGGCCTACCCCAATGATTTCTATATGTAGCGGCATCTAGCGGCTTTGTGTTATCTTTATGAGGTCGTCGGTCTCATTGAGTGTGTACTAGGTCAAAATGGGGCATCTATACTTTGTGTTGGCTTATTCCACTATTCCCCGTTGACAATCCCCGTCAACGGGGATAAGTGAACTTTTTGTTCACTATTCCCCGTTACCGTTAAATGAGGGTTTTCGCGAATGAAAGATCCGCTAGATGGCGGGACGTGGATGTGGGGTCCGACTGCTGCGTGATTGGTGGATTTTGACATATCTGTCAATGTCATGTCAAAAATAACCAATCCGGCAGCATTTGGACCTCGCGTCTACGTATTGCCATCTGGCGGATTTTTCATTCGCGAAAACCCTCATTGGATCTTATAATGGGGAATAATGAACTAAAAAGTTCATTAAAAATCAATTTGTATTTCTGTGACGTATCAATGTACCAAACATTCCTTTCTTCCTCTCTCCAGATACAAATCCGAAGCGCGCGACGCCAAGAAGCGTGTCAAACTGCTCACTCATCAGAGCACGCTGCTCATGGGGGAGTTAGAAGCTGATGAGCGACTCATGCTGCTGCTGACTGAAGTGGACAGCCTCAAGGACGCGCTCGAGAACCAGGCGCTCAGGCATCATGAGCAAGTCGAGGAGTTGCAGGTAGGAAGAGCTAGTCAAAGAGCAATTGAGGGGTTTTAGGTATGAAGGAGCGATTTGAAGAGCTGCAAGCAAGAGAAGTGACTTGAGGAGTTTTAGGGGTCATGAGCATTTGAGGATTTGTAGGTGTGAGTTGAGGAGCTACAGGTGTTAATTAAGGAGCTACAGGTGTGAGTTGAGGAGCTACAGGTGTGAGTGAAGGAGCATCAGGTGTGAGTGAAGGAGCATCAGGTGTGAACTAAGGAGCTACAGGTGTCAGGAGTGACTTGAGGAGATTCAGGTTTATGAGGAGCTAATTTAGTAGCTGCATGTATGAGGAGTGAGGAACTGCAGGTGTGAGAAGCGAGTCAAACTGCTCACTCATCAGAGCACGCTGCTCATGGGGGAGTTAGAAGCTGATGAGCGACTCATGCTGCTTCTGACTGAAGTGGACAGCCTCAAGGACGCGCTCGAGAACCAGGCTCTCAGGCACCACGAGCAAGTGGAGGAATTGCAGGTAGGAGGAGCAATTGAGGAGTTTTAGGTATGAAGGAGCGATTTGAAGAACTGCAGGTAAGAGGAGTGATTGAAGAGCCGCAGGTATTAGGAGTGAGTTGAGAAGCTGCAGGTGTCATATATAATTGAGGAGCTGCAGATGTATGAGGAGCTAGTTGAGGAGCTACAGGTGTGAGGAGTGACTTGAGGAGATGCAGGTGTCATGAGGAGCTAATTTAGTAGCTGCAGGTATAAGGAGATAGCTGCAGGTGTAAGAAGTTAGCTGCAGGTGTAAGAAGTTAGCTGCAGGTGCAAGAAGCGGGTCAAACTGCTCACCCATCAGAGCACGCTGCTCATGGGGGAGTTAGAAGCTGATGAGCGACTCATGCTGCTTCTGACTGAAGTGGACAGCCTCAAGGACGCGCTCGAGAACCAGGCGCTCAGGCACCACGAGCAAGTGGAGGAATTGCAGGTGAGGAGCTAGTCAAAGAGCAATTGAGGAGTTTTAGGTATGAAGGAGCTATTTGAAGAGCTTTAGGTAAGAGGAGTGATTGAGGAGCCGCAGGTATTAGGAGTGAGTCGAAGAGATGCAGGTGTATGAGGACCTAGTTGAGGAGCTACAGGTGTGAGGAGTAACTTGAGGTGCTACAGGTGAGTTAAGGAGATACAGGTGTGAGGAGTGACTTGAGGAGATGCAGGTGTTATGAGCAATTGAGGAGTTGTAGGTGTGAGGAGGCGTAGGACCGAAGAGTTAGGTTAAGAACAGCAGGTGTGATGCGCGATTGGAGTAGCTGCAGATGTGACAAGCTGTAGGTATAAGGAATACTTACTTCTTCTCGATGAACAATAACTGAACATCGAGGACCATTAGATTCCCCGCAGACCACATACTTTTAGTCGGCTGAAAGTTTTGGTCGGGCTCATCAACACACGCTCTAAAACGATCGCTCAAGGCAGAACTGTGAGGTTTAATTTTATAGCCACGATAGCCCAACGGTGAAGTGCTCGGACTGGCCGACTCGAGATCTGAGGAACGCGGGTTCGAATCCCACCGCGCCGCTTGACTATCGTGGTGAGCCCACTTGTAACACAAGCTTATTTAGCTTAATTTTGTGCAATACAAATCTATATATATAAAAGAAAGTCGTGTTAGTTACTCCACTTATAACTCAAGAACGGCTGAACCGATTTAGCTGAAAATTGTCAGGGAGGTAGTTTAGAGCCAGGAGAAGGACATAGGATACTTTTTATCCCGTTCGAAATAAAAAAAAGTCTGCTTATTTATTGCGGAACAAAGTTCGCCGGGTCAGCTAGTTGCTAATAAATAAAATCTTTGTAAAAAAAAACTTCGAATTATTGGTCTATAGATCTATGGTGCCTAGATCCCACTCCGTTCTGATTTTGATGATAACAAAAATATTCAATTATTTCCAGCTTAAACTGGCAGAGAAGCACGAAGACACTGACATCCTGCTCTGGGAAGAAAAGATCCGCTTAGCGGAGGATGACGCGCGCCGAGCGGTCGAGAGAGCGGAGCGCGCCGAGCGGAGGCTAGCGGAGATAGAGCGGAGACTAGCGGAGGTCGAGAAGAAGCCGCTGAAGAAGTCCAATCTCTTGTCCAGGATCAGTTATTTTGAGAATGGCGGCGAAGCGAAAGAGGAAGTGGAAGTTACTCGTAAGTATTTATATTGTTAATTCATTAAAGAACTATTAGACAAATTAATCCCACCAAAAACATTCTGTAAAAAACTAGCCAAGTCTCGATGGAGCTGCTTGTTTATCTCTAAAAAGTAATGAAATCTAGACAAAGTCGTGCCAAGTCTATGGTTCCTTACTGCGATTTCTCTATTATTATAGTTAATGTTGTGTGACTTGGCCGTTGAAGGGTGACAAAACCAGGTGCTCCATGACACCATTGCACCAATCTGTCGCCAGAACCGCTACCCATTGACGATGGAAAATTGCCACTTGGAAAACGTTGATTCAACAATAACCAGTCAATTGTAGGCTTTATAAAGCTGCGTATTTCAATAATACTTATGTATGATTATCTTAATAAAGATTGTTCAACGGCCAAGTCACACAACATTAACTATAATAATAAAGAAATCGCAGTAAGGAACCATAGACTTGGCACGACTTTGTCTAGATTTCATTACTTTTTAGAGATAAACAAGCAGCTCCATCGAGACTTGGCTAGTTTTTTACAGAATGTTTTTGGTGGGATTTCACTTATTTTTGTAGAAAGTCGCAAAATTTTTTAACGTCGTCGTTTTATCGATTTTTTTTACGATATTAAACACAAATAAACTCAACGACCTTTAAAATGAACAACGAATCAGAATTGTTTTAATAACATGACCTTAGCGATCCTTACAATATAATAAACGAAATCAACGAAATGCAAATTACACAACATTCAACTTAATCGACGGGGGGCTCTGGAAAGGAAAAAAATCTGGACACCACTTGCTAGTGCTAGCGCCATCTAGCGGTAAGCGATACAGGCGAACACCACGGTGCCGGAGTAGTATTGATTATGAATGTGGGGTTACTCCAGATCTTCGATTTTCCTAGTTTTTATAGTTTTCCCTTTATGTGGCCATTAAACCCTAACTCTGTACCAAATTTCAGCTCTCTGAGTTTATGGGAAGTACTAGTTCTATTTTGATGATCATCAGTGAGTGAGTGAGTGAGTGTCGTAAATGCGAAACTTTGCTTTCGCTTAACTTCGGAACTAAATGACCTACAGACTTGAAATTTTGGATTTTAAGTATGTGATTATAGCTTACTAGATGACGAAAATTTCTGCGTTCTGGTCTTATCCAGAGGTTCTCAAATAGGGGCCTGAAAATGCGGCGAAATGGTTCCAGTAAAGATGGTACGGCAGTGTTTGCTTCGCGCTCGACTTGGCGGGGGCACTGCCGTGCCCCCAGATATCTTGTTAGATTCAATTCCCTTATTGCTTCATGAAGCGAAGTACTTACGTACTTTTAACTACAAAATCCCTGGACCATACAGGGTAAAAACTTTTAGGGATATTTTTTTGGCTGATAGATTAGCAATTTTTTGTCTAATTTTAATAACTGACCTCATAAATGTATCAGGAAGCCGCTGGATGCAGGCCGCTACCAATCGATTCAGCAATGGACGTCCTATGGCTAAAAATTGATGATGATGATTAATAGGCACTTTGTGTTCTTTTGACCTTAAACTTGTACATTATGATAAATATTTTTTTAATAAATAAATAAAATCCTTTAAATTGATCTTGTTTCCAACTTAACAGTATTAATAATAATGCATGGAAATATATTATTTTAAGAGTAGGCGCGCACCGTTGATTTTTCGTCGGCCGATAGTTTAGTCGGGCAGTTGATCAGTACAGGCATGTATGGGAGTGCGCACACTACGCCGATTCGATTTGGCCGATTCTTCATACAATTCAAAATCGGGCACAACTATCGGCCAACTAAAAATCAACGGTGTGCGCCTACTCTAAACATACATACAATGCCTACTAACGCTGTGATATCGTACACATGATGATAGTTTCACTTACCTTCCTCAAACTCCTTTTGTACCCTTTGCACCACCGGCCTGCACCACTGGTGGTGCAAAGGGTATTTTTAAATCCCTCTTGTACCACCAGCAAATAGTGCTGTGCTACCATCGACTGTAAAACTAGTAGTAGACTGTAAAATACTTAATGATTTAATTGTTATAAATAAATCAAAACCTACCTAAAAGTTTTAATTTGTGTGTGTGTAAGTGCCTATAAACATTTCACTTCAGACCCACGATACCCCGGGCCTACATCCTACATACAACGAATAAAGTACCAGGGCAACATAACCATAAAAACAAAAGGCTCAAACTTTGTGCTTAATATGAATGTTTCCTTCCAGCACCACCCCCAGAACGGTCTCCCTCCCCACCGCCCGTTCCTTCCATCCCTCCTCCTCCACCGCCTCCCCCCCTAATACCTCCACCCCCTCCGCCCCCCTCGTTGCCCCCTCCACCGCCGCCGCCACCGCCGCCGCCGGTCGCGGTCATGGGAGAACATGAGGATATGGCCACGTTGTTGGCTAGTAAGCAAGGCACGTTGAAGAAGACTAAGCAGAATGGAGGTATGTTATTTTGCGTAACTTTTTTTGGACATAGCAACGAAGTAACGGGTGTAACTTTTTTTGGACATAAGCAACGAAGTAACGGGTGTAACTTTTTTTGGACATAAGCTACGAAGTAACGGGTGTAACTTTTTTTGGACATAAGCAACGAAGTAACGGGTGTAACTTTTTTTGGACATAAGCTACGAAGTAACGGGTGTAACTTTTTTTGGACATAAGCAACGAAGTAACGGGTGTAACTTTTTTTGGACATAAGCTACGAAGTAACGGGTGTAACTTTTTTTGGACATAAGCAACGAAGTAACGGGTGTAACTTTTTTTGGACATAAGCTACGAAGTAACGGGTGTAACTTTTTTTGGACATAAGCAACGAAGTAACGGGTGTAACTTTTTTTGGACATAAGCAACGAAGTAACGGGTGTAACTTTTTTTGGACATAAGCTACGAAGTAACGGGTGTAACTTTTTTTGGACATAAGCAACGAAGTAACGGGTGTAACTTTTTTTGGACATAAGCTACGAAGTAACGGGTGTAACTTTTTTTGGACATAAGCAACGAAGTAACGGGTGTAACTTTTTTTGGACATAAGCAATGAAGTAACGGGTGTAACTTTTTTTGGACATAAGCTACGAAATAACGGGTGTTTTTTAGAGGCATACAACTTTAAATTGGTTACACTGTTTCTAGTGATAGTTAACTTAATAGTTGATGGTACATTTGTGGACAGTATGTTTCATAATTTCATAATTCAGAACAACGCTTGCAAATTGTGAAAATATGAATTTTAAAAAACATGGTTCAGTAGACGTTATCTTCGTAACTTTTCATTCCTCAAATGAATGATATTAATGTGTTTTCATTCCTCAAATGAATGATATTAATGTGGCAGAGCTATGGTTTCAACAAGATGGTGTTACCATCCAACCAGCACGTGACACATTCAATTTATTGCGGGAAACATTCGATGAGCGCGTAATTTCACGTGATGGAACTTTGAATTTGCCTTCACAATCGGGTGTTCTCACACCTATGGATTATTTTCTCTGGGGATATGTGAAGTACACCAATGGGCCCTAATTGCCCGAAAAAGAAATTGAAAATTGGACATCTCGATTACGCTACATTTGAGCCAACCGTGGCACCCTTAGGCCCGAAATCATTTTGAAGCATAAATGCCACAAGAACATCTTTTAAACAAGACCAATGACCATATGAATATAATATATTTTTACATATTTTATTTCATTTTTAAATTGTATACCTCTAAAAAAACACCCTATATTTGCGCTCGCTGGTAGAGCAGTGGGTTTACGATGCGCGCCACGATAAACTTTTATCAAGGCATTTTATCGATTGTAAGCGATAACCCTATACATTTGTTTAGTATTTCGGAACCTTCCAGCGCCTTTTCCGGTGAATTCGCACGCGATAGTCCTCATTAATTTTAATTTATTATCCAATCGTCGTTATTATATCGTACAATTTCTTTTACTTCAATTTTGTAAACGGCGATTGAATTGGCTATCTTTTGTGGCATATTATAAAGTGCCTTCGACATTTTATACAACAGCGAGCGTTTGTAAACTCACGATGCCGTTTGTAAAATGCGGAATCATACAATTTGCCTGCGACATATAGACGACATCTCATCAAGATAAAAAAAATGTTATGTAGTTGTTATAGTAGGCACTATTTTATAATCTTACTGTCCTGTCGCCTGTACTTATAGTACTGTATGAAACTCGTGTAAGTAATTCAATTAATCTAAACAAATTAACAACTCTCCTCCAGGTGGAGCCATAGACGCGATAGTAGACCAGATCAAAGGCGGCAAGTTCCAACTTAAATCCCGGGAACAGAACCCCGAACCCCGCCCCAAGGACGAGCAACCAGAAGCGGTGAAAGAAATGCTCGCCATACTAGGCACGCTGCGCAAGAGACGCAGCTTCAAGAGGGACTTTAGCGACGTGTGACACGTAAGTTTGTGATTGGTTATTCTTAACGCAGTAGGGGATCGGTAATACAAATAATTATTTAAAATTATACATGGTAACACGTGTCAAATGTGTACACAAACATGTTTGAAAATGTATGCAAAGTTGACCTATAATATAAATAATATTTAATAACATTTCTAACACTCAAAAGATATTTTTTGTTAATAAAATAATATCGCTTGTTTCAGAAAACCATCTCATAAATAGGATTCCTGCATAATGCCAATTAGACAATATAATAAGTATTTTTAATTTTAACACTGATTATGTCTTCCTTTGACAATATTTTATAAATACATATTATTTAAATTTCGACCACGATATTTCGATGATGACTACTGACAACTAGTGTTGCCTAACTATCGAGCATAATATCGAGAGTAAATATCCCCATTTATGTTACGAAATTACTCTTTTAACTTTATCACACATTACAATAATTATATTCACATATTTTCTATTCTATATCGTATTCAAACTTCTCGTACAAAAGATATAATTGTAACAAAACATATCCATACGCATTTCTCTTTATATGTTTTATAAAAATATATAACAAAACAATGTTTTATAACTCTCTTTATAAGTACAATAGAAATATATTTATAGAAAAAATATTAAGACTAGATTGATATTAAATGAATGGTTGGTTTGTTTGTAAGTTTGTTAAGGCGGGACATGGAAAAAGAAATGTTTACTTAGGTAAAAATAACGTATGTTATATTAAAATTGATTGAAACCGTAAATGATTATTATACAAAATAATATTAAAACAAGAGGAAAATTAATAAACATCGTATTTTATGCTCTTTTAACAGGGCTAGAATGTACAGTGTTGCCATAATAAAAAGTTATTTGAAATCTTTTAAAAATATAAATGTGCGCGTATGTTATAATATTATTTTCGGGCGAACTGTAACTTATATGATGTCGGTATATGGAAAGACTGAATTGATGGTCGTGTAAACTATTTTTGATATTCTTAAAAGCTATTGTCAAATTTATTAGTACAATATTATAAAATAATGTCTGCACATCAGATTATGCATTTTTGATGCAAAATGAGAGCTATTACAACTGAACAAGACTTATTACCAGGAATTGATTACTGCCATTTGTAATTCCAAATTGCCATGTTTAATATTAGTACAAGAGTAATATTTATTTGAATATAAATAAATAAGAGGAAATTTTTGTATTGTGTTGCTAAGATTTTATAAAAATAGATATTAAAAAAATTGGATGTGGAATTCTTAAATTTATCAACAGCTTTTAAAAGGTACTGGCAAAATATTGTATACTACGTGTAGATTAAAAAATAACAGATTTTTTGAAAACGATTTATTAAATACTTTATAAATGACTGGATACAAAATATTATAAAAGATTTTTGACGTGATCTGAAATACTCTAAGAATAATATTCATTGAATATGTTAGTGTTAAATGAGACCTATTGTTATTTTTATGTATACGATAGATTTTTTATTATAAAACCATAGATTAAAAGAGTGCAAATTCAGAGACAAGATAGTTTCAATTGATCATTGATATTTTCAGATATGCATGTCTTTTTCTCACTTAGGTGATAAGAAAAAGACAGCATAGATTGTCGGTTTTATAAAAATATCTCTGAATTTGCACCATAAAGTTACGATGTTGATATTAATGCATGAGAATTGATATTTAAAAGTTACCGACGGTGCCAATGCTTTTGATCGAACCGCGTCAAAATTGGCAAGCATTTCTCTGTAAAGTATTATTTAGGTTTTAAGCTATTAGTTTTTATTATGAATAAATATTTTGTATTTTGATTCAATTGTTTTAAATTTAGACAGTTAAGCTAAATAAGGAACTTAAAAATATTTTTTTTTAGGAAATGTGCATGTGGTATTTATACGTCGCCATTTTGACAGGTGTGGGCGTGGCTTATCGCCATATGTAGCGTCAATTCGTATAACATGTGACGTCACATTTTATACAATGTTTTATTGTAAAGGTCGGGTCGCATTTGTGCGGTGCGGCGCTGCATAAAGCATCGAAACATTTTTATACATTTTGTATGGTGTATGTCGTATTACAGTTCTCGCGTATAACTGAGTCAGTGCTTAAAGTATTTGAATTTTAGTACATTTTTTAACTATTAGTTTACATTTTGTTAATATTTAACCATTAGTAGCAAAATTTAACAATTAGTTATTTTAACTACGAATCAAAAAACTGGGCCTAAGTAAGTTAAATGCGGTCCAACCTTAATAAAAAGTCCGGTGCTATCATAAAATGTGTATAATCAAGAAATGTGTACATAAACCTAGAACTCCAACTGACGTCTTCCCTGCGTGGCTTCCCGTGTAACTCACGATAGGACCCTCCTCGCTTGGCGCGTCGCTGGAAGTTAAAGGGTTAACTGTAGCTCGACTACGCTGCTGGTTTTGGCAGGGAAACGGTGCAGTCAGCGTCAAATAGTTCGTGACATCCAAAGTAGTCAAAAGGTTGACAACACAACCTTATTTGTAAAGCGCAATACACATTGAGCCCGCCGGGCCGCCGACATATGTCGGGAACTTTTTGTCGGCGGTCTAGTTGGCGGCTTCACTTATTATAAGTCGGAAAATTTGGTCGGCGGCATGTCGGCGGCTTGAGATGAGAAATTTATTTGGCAGACAGCATACAAGCACGTCACTACAGATCGAGTGTCGCCGGGCAACTGAGCGCAGGCGTACCCAAGCCGCCAACATGTCGGCGGGTAACACGCGCGGGCGCATGTTGCCGACATGATTCTTTTCATACAGGCCGCCGGGCTTTGTCGGCGGCCCGGCGGGCTCAGTGTGTATTGCGCTTAAGAAACACGTGTTGAGAACTTTTTTGGCTACTTTGGGTGGCACGAACTATTTGACGGTGACTGTACCTACTATAGAAATTGATGTGATGACTTACCATCGGGTATGCCAGGGATCTTGGGCCACTAGAGTCCCTTTGGATAGTAAATTACAAATATCTATATATATAAAAGAAAGTCGTGTTAGTTACTCCACTTATAACTCAAGAACGGCTGAACCGATTTAGCTGAAAATTGTCAGGGAGGTAGTTTAGAGCCAGGAGAAGGACATAGGATACTTTTTATCCCGTTCGAAATTAAAAAAAAGTCTGCTTATTTATTGTCATTAAGGCGGAACAAAGTTCGCCGGGTCAGCTAGTTTTTTAATAAAAAAACAAAAGAGAAAAGACGGTTTTGTGTTCGATTGCAATATGCCTCGCGGTGTAGGTGTTTCCTTTGCTCGCAATCGAAAAATTAATAGAAATTAATTAACAGTGAACTTTAACACAGTTCCGTAGCAATAATAAAAGAAAAATAATTTATTTGTGAAAAATAGTCCACAACAGTGATAATAGTGAGTACGCTTGATTGCTGGTGCTAATTCTTAAACCGTGATAAGCACTTTCAGCTTATAATGTGGGTGTTGGCGAAAATATTGACACAATAACACAAAAAAGATTTCGCGTCCTTAATTCTTGGGAGTGAAAAAATAAAATAAACAAAAACATCACAAAACATTTATTCCAGTCATTTAATAACATTTGCTCAAATTATATAGGTTCATCCATAAAAAACATACAAAAAGGCATTCTTTATACATCACTTTGCATGGACGGTATTGTTAATACTTAAAAAAAATACAAATATGGTGGATACATCGATTTAAAATTGATTACGAATTAATTTAATAATCACAACAGATCATTTTGTACATTATTTTCACTTACAGAAAAAAGGGTTTGCCTAAACACTGCAATATGTTGAATTTTATCTTTATACACATTATATTTTACATTAACATTAAACAAACAATAAATAAGTTATCACGATTTTGAATCTTATCACAATATACAAAAATCTGACTATTTGTTTATCATAAAGACTTTATAGGGTTTAATCTAACGCTAGAGATGTTATGTATAGCAAAAATTGATAACATAAAGTTGGGTTGACCTTCCCAGCGTTTGACAGGCGAAGACGGGGGCGAACTATAGTCGAAATAAATTAAAAAGAATGTTTTACTTATTTTCTGTGTTGCCAATGTAAAAAAATACAAAAAATGCTGAAATCAAGCTTAAAGCAACTACATTTAAGTTTTCATGTATTAACCACAAGTTTTTTAGTTCTTTGACAGTGATCAATAATTTGGTTTAACTATTCGCTGATAACTACATATAAATAATAACTTGAAAACTTGGGCTAATAATATAGACAACGGCATGAAATTACTGTGATAAAATTCAAAATCTAAGCACATTAAGTAAAATCAACGTACAGTGCGAATTATCTAGATAAGCTGAAGCGTCTGCATCAGTGTTGCTATTTGTGAAAATGATTGATACGCTTACAATAAATAAAAGATGGTAACTATTTTAGGACAAGGGCATTCACGCTCTATGTAGATTACTAATACTTTAGATAGAATTATTACCTTTTTGACAGCTGTCAATCCGGAAGCTATTAATTAATATTAACTTTACATGATGATTAAATGAATGAGTGCTTAAATTAACAGTGATACATTACTAAGAGAGAATTGCCCACTGTCCTTTATTCAGTAAATGATGTAATCAATCGAATCGCTGATACAAAGCAAAATTACTATTACCGCACAGTCTGTTTCAATCCATTCAATAAAAGTAGTTATTGTAATCAATACAAATACTCGTAAACTTACACTATGGTGTCTTTAAGTACCTTTGCTATTAATATTTTAATTTTTTACAAAATGGCTCAATACAGACTATTTTTTGCCAAAAATGTAAACAAACAATTTTTTGAGTTTTCGGTAAATAATAGTTTTATAATGAATGTAAAAATCAGAATAATGTTCCAAAATGGAGCATGGATTTTTGCTTACGATAGCTTCTGTCCTCTATATTATTATCTTAGGAAATATTCATAGTATGTTTACAGTTCCAGCATATAATCAGAGTAAATACAAATGATTAGGTCATCTTCATAGATACGCATCGAGCGCGGTTTGTGTCGTCGCTTGCCTCTCTAACTGACGTAACTGACATTTTGCAAAATTTTCAGGCGATTAGACAGATCGATTCGTCTTGCGAAATTGATTAAGATGGTGTAGATAACTCAGTTTCGAAAAAAATGACAGATACGTCAGTTAGAGAGGCAAGCGACGATGTGAGCGCGCCAATACGGCGCAACTCCCCGCTAAAAGACAATGCCGGAAATTGGCGTCTTTTTTTTTCGCGCGGCCATCGACCAAACCTTGTTTTTTGATTACAAAATAGTGTAATAAACCAAACTTACTATGACATGTATACCTCTAAACTCAGTCTGAACTGAGTTACGAGCATTAGAAGTTTGATAATTTTACATACTAAGTAGATTTGCTTTTTGCGCGCAAGTTTTGTATTAAATTGCAACAAAATAGTGACATTGTATGTGTAAACAAACAATACCATCCATTAAAGGCTCCAGACATCAGTGTGGAGTAGAATCAGCGCAATAAAAAAATTGCGGAATATTTTGTTGCAATTTCTTACAAAACTTGCGCGCAAAAAGCAAATCTAGTATGTAAATCATCAAACTTCTAACGCTCGTAACTCAGTTCAGACTGAGTTTAGAGGTATACATGTCATAGTAAGTTAGGTTTATTACACTATTTTGTAATAGAAAAACAAAGTTTGGTCTATGGCCGCGCGAAAAAAAAAGACGCCACCTTCCATACAAAATCTGGCATTGCCATTTTGTCAGTGTGTGCGTGCGCGCCGCATACGTATTGGCGCGCTCACATACAAACCGCGCTCGGTGCGTTTCTATGAAGATGACCTACTCATTTGTATTTACTCTGATATAATCGACTAGCACATAACTTTAGCCAGCGTCCTTACGTGGAGAACTCGCGGAGTTTGTCGACGACTTCGTGCCGGTTCTTGTTGAGCCAGTGGATGTTGACGGTTGCTTTCTCGATGGCCTGCTGCACCGCTAACTTGGCCTCTTCCAAGTATTGCGTGTTGTCCTTGTACCAGGCTAGGAACTGGGGAACGATTAGATATGTGATTAGTTTGTTTTAAGAAAATTGAGACGATTGGATACAAAAAATTACATGAAATGCCGGTAGATGGCTCTTTCACCAGATTTTTTGTGATAGTGTAAAATTAGAGCAAGTCTTTAGATTTTTTGTGAAAATATTGGTAGATAGCGATATTTAAGAAGTAAGATGTGTTTTCTAGGACAATTAATGCAGATATTTTAGTTTTATATTTTTACAGCACAGGCTACATATTTATTACAAAATAGGATCAGTACAAATATACTCAACATCAAATAAACCGCACCTTCCGCGACGCGAACTTTAACGATTTTCTTCTGACACAATCATGGTACCCCAACAATATTGGTGTTATTTGAAAGCCCAATAAATATCCTTAAAGAAAAACACATTTAATTTCTTAATAAATGATTAACATATACCATAAATATGACTTGAAAAAATACCTCACTTTGGGCCCACCTATGGGATCAATGAGACCAATTTTTATGGTTATAAAACCAAATAATGATCTCACGTGTCCTCTTTAACAGATTGATAGCGATTAATCCCAACTTAACACTTTTATAGCCATAAAAGTTGGCTCTAGCGTAACTACCTATTTTTTGAAGAAGTGACTCTGGATCCTTCTAAAGACACATTTTTGGGGTAAAAACCTTTCCTTTAATGAAATGAAGGTTAGAACTAGGCTTTTAAATGGTGCCAATATTGGTGGGAAGTGGGGAAGAATACGTTTGAAAATGCTTGTCGCGGGAGGTGCGATTTATTTGATGTCGAGTGTATATTAAATAAGATACCGCAGCGTTTAGTTTGATGTTCAATTAATCTGTAATGTTTACAGATATGATGGCTTGATTATTTTTTATACCAATTCTAATACAAAAAAGTTTGAATGTACATACTTCGTCAAGATCCTTTTGCGTCGTGAATTGGTCTAGAAGGATCTTGATGATGGACCCCAGCCGACGGCTCTGGCTGCTGAAACTGGAACAAAACAGTGAAATGATGAAGGAAAGCAAGTATTAAGCGTCCGGCTCAAAACGTCTAATTTGAAACAGCCTTAAGGAAGAAATATAGGATCATTGGGTCTCTTCGTCCTTTCTGGCCAATGTGGAGTTTAGGTAGACCAAAAATACTTTATTTGCGTCTGATAAATTGCAGAGGGTCATGTTTGTGCAGACTAATGATGAGGACGTCCAAGTTATTCCCTATACCTATTCCTGAGCATCGTGCAAATTGCCTAAAGTCCGGTCGCCGAGCAGATAGAATTTTGTCCAATGACCCCAAGCTACCCATCCTTATCGCTCGCGCGTAATTATATTGCTGTCGCGACTGTGCGACGGGCGCCCGCAGTGAGTGTGCGAGCGCGACAGCAAATTACGCGCCGCCGATAAAGATAAGCTTGGGGTCATTGTACGAATTTCTATCTGCTCGGCGACCGGACTTTAGACACAAGTCTTTGACCGTGCCTGAAATGTAATTTCTTGTCTTGAATGTAGCCACGATAGCCGAACGGTGAATGGGTCGGACTGGCCGACTCGAGATCCGAGGAACGCGGGTTCGAATCCCACCGCCGCTCGACTATTGTGGTGAGCCTACTCGTAACACAAGCTAAAGACCTATTCAGATCTAAGCGGTATTCGCTACCGTCTGCGGCAGAGAAAACCCAGTGGGTATGCGGTAATCATACTGTTCAGACCTAAGCGGTATTCGCTACCGTCTGCCATGTACCTCTACCCACAGCGGCAGCGAATATCGTTCAGGTCGCTCTAGCCGCGATACTTGATACTAAATACCTGAGCGAAACCCGCGCGGTATGTACCTCTACCCACAGCGGCAGCGAATATCGCTCAGGTTTGAATAGGCCTTTATTCAGCTTACCACGAGGGGCTAAAGGGACTATTAGTAATTTGTGCAATACAAATTGCTAATCTATATAAATAAAAATGAATTGATGTTCGTTAGTCTGATTAAAACTCGAGAACGGCTGGGCCGATTGAGCTGATTTTGGTTTTAAAATGTTTGTCGTAGTCCAGGGTAGGTCTAAACGGTGAGCAAATAAGGAAAGATTTGCTTATTTATTGCCTTTAAGGCGGAACAGAGTTCGCCGGCTCAGCTAGTCTTTAAAAAAATGTGTTTGAGGTAGTGTCGGATTTACAGTTTTGCCGCCCGTAGGCTAGGGTGGGGTTGGATCTTTATGTAAGTTTTATCTTCTGAAATGGAGTAAGCGTCATCTGAAATCTGCCGCCCCTAGGCCGCGGCCTATACGGCCTATTGACAGATCCAGGACTGGTTTGAGGGATACTCACGCCTTGTATATGTCCTGTATGCGCGTGTAGATGAACTCCTTGGCGACGTAGTAGCCGACGGACGAGCGCGTGATGGACGTGACGACCAGCGCCGCGTCCTGACGCCGCACCTCCGAGCCTTCCGTTATCGCCCACTCCAGGTACCTGCGGGTTTCAAGGAGTACCTATAGTAATTTGCCAGCCGACCTCTATAGAGGTGGCAGAGATGTGTCATACCTGCTCTTAGCACATAAACTCTCTCCAGTGGCTCCAAGTAGCTGTGATGCGCACAGCGGCCACACCCCGGCAAACCATGTCGGCTCACGGGCTAAACCTGGATGAGGGGCTTGCCATCTCGGTGGACAAGTTTTATGCGGATCCCTCCCGCAAAGCGCATAAAGTCTGATTTGGCGAGGAATGCAACCCACCGCAGATATGCAAATGGACTTGGAGGACTCGACGATTCAGCAAGGCAAGGTGGATGGCCTAGGGCGATGGTAGAGGGCGCATAGTTACCATCGGCCAGACGGTATCCTTCCGTTTGGCCAAATTACTTTTCGCCAAATTTCACTTCGCAAACAACTTATCGCCAAAGTTTCATTTCCCAAATGAACTTTTAGCAACTGTACTTTTCGCAACTAATTCATTTGGTCAAATTATCATTTGGCCAAATTTTACTTGGCAAATGTTTATATAGCAAATGTTTTATGTTGCCAAATATTATATCCCAAATAATTTTTTTGGTCAAATTGACACTTTACATACTTACCCACCGTTACCCACAAATCAAAGAATAAGGCACATGATCATGGTTTTAACAATAATTTTATGTAAAACATTGCAGAAAATAGTATGGTTGCAAAAAGTAGGTATTGCAGAAAATAGTAGGTTAGGTTAGGTTAGAACAGTGACCCTTAATGCGCGAAGGCGAGCGAAGCGTGCCGCGGCAGCGGCCGCCGAGCGCTAGAATCACCTCTATTGTTAATGAATCATTTGGAAATTTCGATACAAAGAATGAAATAAGGAAATTAATGTAGAACAAATTTTATATTAACTCCCCACTAAACAAAATAATAACCACAAGCTAATTTTGTATACCATTCTATGCACCAATCAAATTATTTTGTAAATAGTTTATCGTGAAATATTTTTGCCTAATGAAACATTTGGCAAACCATACTTTGCCAAACAATAATTTGCTAAACAATAATATGCCAAGAAAAACATTTGCGAATTAAAAGTTTGCAATAAGTTGCTTTGCCAAATGAGAATTTGCCAAATGAAAATTTGCGAAACGTTGTTTGCGATGTGATAATTTATGAAACGTTTTTTGGCCAAACATTAGTAATCCCGGCCAGACACATCATCTGACCTCTCTTCCAGTCGTAGCGGTTTTCCGTTCCACTGATTCGAGGAGGCGGAAGGCGAGTGCGTGCGCCTGCGTCTGTGCGAACGTTTGCGCACCTTAAATATCCTGCGCACTTGACCGCTTCCGTCTATCATCATCATAATAATTTGTAGAAGAAGTCCACTTTAATCACTCAGGTGATCTAATCCATAGGTGATCAAAGGACACCAAAGCGTCACCAAGAGTCCACTTTGATCACCTGGTTGATCAAATCCAGGTGGTCACAGGGGAATAGACCGTCAGCAGGGATCAAACGAGCTTTCCTCGGATTTCGTATTGGCAGTTCGACATCGTCACCGTTGGGCTTTAATGGTAACCACCAGTTGGCGCTACTGTCTTAGCCACAAGCAAGTGACAGGAGTACTTTTCAGCGGCGCCAACTCGTGAGTAACTCAGGAAATCGTTGAATTTATGTTTGATATTTGGAAAGCCATTTAGCTTTTTGGTGAGGTAACTATTAGAAACTTAGTTTCGACCCCTTGTTTCCACCGCTGCCACCGCTTAACGTCAGGATCTAGACTTCTTAGTAAGAATAACAAAATAAGACATAAGGGTAGGTACCACAGACCACAGAAACTAAAGGGAGATGTGACAAGGGGGCGTGGCCGGTGTCGAAGCAATATGCACAAAAACAGAACACATTGCTCGTGACAGCAATGATGACAGCAGCGACGTCATAATGTAACTCGCTAGTGGCGCCAACTAGTGAGCGCTGAAGCTGTAGGAGGACTCGCTTTTACATTCATTTAAGCTGACTGCTAACTGCTATAGTATAAGAATTTCAGCCCTCATTCGACCATTGATCGCGCAGCGAAAGTTGAGGCGAACTCATAAGACAGTTGGGCAACACTGAAGTGTCCTCTATGACATTTACAGGAGGGTGTTACCAATACTGGGTTATTAGTTCCGATTTTTGTCACTTGATGTTTCAAAATTGTTACACTATATTATTATGTGCATGTTGATTGCTACATTTGGGATATTTTTGACCAGAGATTTTGTCTTTACAATGCAAATGGGTGAAGAATACACGTGTGTTTTCGATGTAAACTCGCGGAGATGAATAGGCCTGGTTGTACTTGATGTAATTAATTTCATTTCATATTTTTTATTAAACATTCAAAGCAAAAAAAGTTTATTACATCTGAATGAGGGTTTTCGCGAATGAAAGATCCGCTAGATGGCGGGACGTGGATGTGGGGTCTGACTGCTGCGTGATTGGTGGATTTTGACATATCTGTCAAATGTCATGTCAAAAATTAACCAATCATGCAGCATTTGGACCTCGCGTCTACGTATTGCCTTAATCTGGCGGATTTTCCATTCGCGAAAACCCTCATTGTCCAAAAATGACAGCTGTCAGAATTTTGCCGAATTAAAAATTGGACTTTAAAAGTGCGAACTCACTGCGCCAGTATCCATATCTCCCTGGTGCAGGCCAGGCCTCGCAGTAGTACGTCTCTCGCGGCCGCCACGTTGGAGCGCTGCACCCGCGCGAGGGCGAAGCGCCACTTGAGACATCCTACGCCGTTCCCGTATCTCAGGCATTGACTCAATTCAGCGCTAGATCCCAACTAATATTATAAATGCGAAAGTAACTCTGTCTGTCTGTCTGTCTGTTACGCTTTCCCGCTTAAACCTCGCAACCGATTTTGATGAAATTTGGCATAGAGATAGTTTGAGTCCCGGGAAAGAAAATTTATAATAAAGCCTGGTCTGCGAGCACGTAGAATTTTGTTCAGTATTTGACATCCTGTAAACAAATGAAATTAAAAGTATCCACTCACTGCGCCAGTATCCATATCTCCCTGGTGCAGGCCAGGCCTCGCAGTAGTACGTCTCTGGCAGCCGCCACGTTGGAGCGCTGCACGCGAGCGAGGGCGAAGCGCCACTCGCGCACGCCGCCGCGAGCCATCGCCTCGCAGTACACTGTGCGACGGAGGTCCAGCGGGATACTGCGGGAGAAAGATTAGTTTTAATGAGAGCTATCGTTTTAGCGCTCACCAGTTGGCACCACTGTAGAGTAAGGTCCTGTCACTTGCTAGTCGCGAAGACAGTGGCGCCAACTGGTGAGCGCGAAAGTGGTAGGAGGACTATCGCATTTGCACTCATCAAGATGGCGCCACTGTAGAGTAAGGTCCTGTCAATCGCCAGGGGTGCCAACTATTGAGTATAAAAACGATAGCCCTCATTGACCCAAAGGTCTACTGAGAGAATGCCATAAGGCATTGAGTTCGCCTTTTGTACAGGTCCAACGGGATACTGGAGGGAAGGAGTTATTTATTTATTTGAAATAGGTACACAGACAGATCAATGTCCATTACATGGCCATAAAATTAAAACAATATTAAATAACAAAACAGAGATCTAAAATAAAATTAAGATACACAACATGTTTATTAAATAAAGCTACTTATTTTTTTTATACATAACGGCCATTCTCAGATGAGCTAGTTTTTGCGTGTCCGGGCTGTTAAATCGTTAAAAATGACAAATTAGAGACATGCAAGTATTTTTATATGTTACTTAACAACCCTATCCAGTTGTGCATTAAATCATAGGCCTCTATTTTAAGTATTTGTGACTAAAATAATTTCATGAACCTCTGTTCTCTAATTACCGTTACGCGTCCGCACACCGACTTAATGTTAAAAGTTGGCTGTAATTTTTATGGCGTATAGATTTGGTTTACTCCATTCAACATTTTAAAGAGTATAAAAGATTGTCTTATGCATAGCAAAATATCTATTCAATAGAACCATTCTGTAAATAATTAGAATTAAAAAACTGCTTGTCCGAGCGAAACTCCTAATTCCCGTGACGTTTTCTGTTTTTGGGCACACAAGCCTAAATAATAATATTTGACACATCATTTACGCATGCGGCGCGAGCCCTTAGTTAGTTCTATGACCTGTTAGCAAGTAGACGTCTATTGCGTTGGCGTACCGTCGATGAATTGCGTTAGAGTATAATTACCATATCTTTGGTTTTCAATTTTTCTATTTACCATGTCCTTATTTTTATACTAGATTTTTGAAGGTAGATCCACGTTGTTAATTTAAATAGAATCAGTACGTTGGCCTCCATACGTTGTAGTAAGACAGTATTTGCATGCCCTGCAGATTTTGGAAATTTTGAAGAAAAACTATCGTTTTATAATTTCCATGTACTAATTACCATATATTTATAATCACCGTTGTATGAAATTATTACCTACAAATTGCACTCACGATTGAATAAGTATGATGATAAAATATGAAATATACCTTGACTTTCGCATAACAACTTTACGTCCAATCTGACATCAAAATTTTGAAAAGCTTTCGTTAGAGTAACCTCGAAATAGATTCGATTTCATGACGAATGTTCAGCTTCAGTTGCTGCATGGTTGTTGGATTTTAGAGTTTATTTTAACCCCTAAGGTAACCCCACAAAAAAAGTTAGCTGGAGTGAAATCGGGGCTTCCTGATAACCAGGAGATGTCGCCCCTGAGTGAAACATGTCTCGTACCAGATATTTATTTTTACTATTAATATCATTGATATTAACATGTTTAATCATTAATTAATTCTAATATATTAAAATCTATCCATATTACTTTTGTCCTAAGAAGATGAGATTGTCCAACAGTAACACTCACCTGGCGTGATCACATTAAGAACAAAAGGGAACAAATCAACAGACAATGGGACTTTTCAAGACGAGAGTGTATAGCAACTTTGTACCATCCTAGACTGCATCCTACCTGCTTTGTTATGCATAAAAAAAAATTCGTGATATGCAATGGATACTGGGCAGAAGAAGCTTGGAGAACAAATCTATAATATACAAATGCATCCTAAGACCCATGTCGACATAATATATGGAATCGACTTAGCCTCGCAAATGTAGAAATACTTTAACGTTTTTAAAATAAAGTATTAAAAATCTTGAGCTGTGCACCTTGGTTTACAAAGTCCACTGAAGTGATACCAAACGTCAAAGAGGGTGTAGAAAATTCCTGTAAAGCTAACAAACAAAGACTAGACCGTCATGAAATCTATTTGCTGCATCCCTTCTATATTCTGAGAATTCTGCATTCAGGCTAAGGAGAAAGCGAATAGCATTAATAAGAAAACTTATTGTAAAAGAATCGAGGTGATTCAGCTTCAGGTGGAGATTCAGCTAAATGCTCTCATTTGAAATGTGACACGTAGCCCCTTCTTGCTGAAACTAAGTGTTTCTGTTATAGCCTCAATTCTTGCAGTATACTGAAAATATCTTGATACAATAAATAATAGAAATTAGTGTTTTTATTTTTGCAAAGGGTTATTAAGAGTACCTACAACTTTTTTTGTGATGCCATATATTTGTATACAAATTTATCAATGCAAGATGTTGTTTTTTTGCTATTTTACATATCTTTTCTAATTACCGTTAGATTAAGTATTAGCCTTATCTAATTACCGTGACCATAAAATTTTTGGGTCTCATTTACGCGAAAACCGCTTTGAATAATTTGACGCCTTTACGATTGTTAAATTCGTACTTTTCATGTATTTTATATTTAAATGCGTTTAAGCCAATTAAGCCAAATTTCAAAAATGATATGGTAATTAGGCTGAGAACGCCTAATCGTGAGAATGACCGATAACAAGGCAGGCATTTGAACACAATCGCATCTGGTGTTAAGTAGGATGCAGTCTAGGATGGACATAATAATATGTACATACCTATTTGCCCTGTAAATACCTATTCGCGCTCGCCTTGAAAAGGTCCGGATTTTTATAATATAATGCAAACATTCTGAAAAAAAAATTACTATGGATAGGATCGAGAACGTTTATTTGTTTTTAAAGATTTCTGTTACTAATCTCTTACAACGGAGAAAACTGCTATTAAATATCTCAATTTCTCTACCACTGCGAACCACCTCGTTTGTATGTTGGTTAGCTGTTATTGATCCAACAATACGGGCTTGGATACTACAAATAATCCTGCATTAGAGAGAGAGGGAATGAGAGGCCCCATCTCTCCCTCACGCACGCTGTGCGCCAGCTACTGACAGTACACCGTGCGGCAGCAAAGGTCCAGTGGGAAGCTGAGAGGAAAGATTTTTGTCAAAAGGTTACTATTGTATGTTGACCCAAATCCTGCGAGTAGTAGGGGAATTACTAATTAAAGCATTAATAAGGGATCGGACATTTTACAAAAACATCCTGCGACTCCTGCGAAGGAGGATGTGTTTAGTTGTAGAATAATCAATAAGTAGGGGATCAGGCACTATAGGAAGAGTTAGGTATTAAATCCAACATCAATAGAGCATTGGACAGTATTAAAAAATCCTTGGAGGGAAACCTTTAACCTTGATGATGAAAGGAGTTATTGAATTAAATCAATACGAGTACCATAGACGATCAGACAATATTCACAGTCACAGTCCGAAGAGCAAAGGAGCTGCCTCCCTGGAAATTAGGTATATGTACAATAAAACTATTATTTTATTTCGTGTAGAGGTATCTAAACGCCTCCCTGAGGTCTCCCCTGCCTCTTAAAATAAACCCCTCTCTACCACAAACTTGGTACACCCACAAACATCATTGAACACTCACGGGTTGTCCTCATCGGGTCTCGGAGAGTTCATCCAGTCCTGGAATAATTCCAGCGCGTTCTCCTGGCAGCCCGGCACGTTCATGCGGCACGCCCACGAGCTCAGCGTCGTCTGGACACCAATACAAGCGTTTCAAACTTAGGTACATTAGAACAAAAACATAGACCTAACACCACAAAAATATCCAATATAATCATCATTTTAGACCAGTTTTAAACTTTCATGGTCACTAACAAAATTATTATTATTGACGGGACCATGACCATGGCGCTTGCAACAGTGCCGAAATATCGGAAACTCAAAATTAAGGTAAATGGTAGCAATCCCGTCAATAATAATAATTTTAGACCAGTGTTTATCAACCTGTGGGTCGCGACCCCCTGGGTCAATTCAAGACAACTAAGGTAAGTGCCCCCTACTTCGGTATATTAAGGCTCTTACGACTTTAACATTTTATTTAAAAATAACCAAGCATGATATCAGTATGAAAGCTTTTGTATGCTAAACTTTGGTCTTTTGACAGTAAGTTAATACATAATTTATAGTTATATAGTTTGAACTTTTTTTTATATTAATTGTTCTGCGGACCTCTTGTTTGGATCCTGTTTCGTGACAATATTTTGCTCTGTTTCTAAGTTCGTGAACTCATGTCCCCTATTTCGGGATAAGGTTTTATGCATACAGTTAGGATATTTTAATAATGATTAAGGGTTTAATAAATTTAAAAACGATAATAAAAATTTACATTAAAATAATTATGTGAAATTGACGATATTACTTAGGGGTCATCCATAAAGTACGTCACACGTAAAGTGGGGGGGGGGAGGGGGTCGACAAAGTGTGACATGGTGTGACAAGGGGTGGGAGGGGTCTTTAAGTTTTGTGACATCACATTTCAATTGTTTCAAATATTTCATATAATGTTAATTTCATAAAAAAATACTTAATTTAAATGGAAATAAAACTAATTTCGGAACTGCTGTTTTAATTTAATAATTTTTCGATGTAAAATTGCAAAACATGTGACGTCACACTAGGGAGGGGGGGGTCTCAGAAATGTGACCACCTGTGACAAGGACGGGGGGGGGGCTCAAAAAATCATGAAATTCGTGTGACGTACTTTATGGATGGCCCCTTACCTGAAATATTCATAAGAAATAAAGTGTCTAGTATAATATTTTGATTTGTTAATTCTAACAATATGTGAAAATATTTATATAACCATTAGAAATATAGAGGGGGGGGACTTAACCCCCCCCCCCCCCCCTCGTACCCATAAAATTTTGATTTGTTATTTCTAGCGATATGTGAAAATATTTATATAACCATTAGAAATGTGGGGGGACTTACCCCCCCCCCCTTCGTACCCATAAAATTTTGATTTGTAACCCCCCCCCCCCCCTTCTCCCCATAATCCCACCCCTGGAGCTGTTTCAAGTGAGGTTTGCGCCCTCTCCCCCCCCTGAAAATAACCCCAGATACGCCAATGACTCATAATAAAAGTAAGTAATTAATTAATTTCTTAGGTAGGTAAGTATTAAAAACTAAAAAATATGTCGATTTCTTTGATGGTGTGTGTCATAAAAGTACCTAACACCATACATTTATATATCACGAACTTGGAAAAAAGTAACAATAATACGGTTCCTTGTTTCGTGATACTGATTATTCCAAATTCCCCAGGTAAAATTCATGGATTATTGTCAAAATGTGTCAATTAACTATTATCTATCCCATAAACAATACAAATAAACAAAGATAAATAAAACAAATCGAAATAAAACCAAAATTATGCTGGTACTACTTATGCTGATTTATCTTAATATTGGTCATATATGTGAACTTCAAACTCGTGTCATATAAATTCTAGTGAACGAAACATATACCGAATTTAGGTCACGAGAAACTTAAATAAATGCGTTATTTGTTTCATAACTTACATTTAAATTATCATAAATAATTATTTAAAAACCAAGCATCAAAACGTTATCCATAATATCCTTGAATCGGTAGTGTCACGAAATAGGGGACACACGAAAAATAATATGTATGCTATTTCGTGAGTCAATTAATCGCAATTTTAAAGGAATTCTACGTCTTCATATAACTTTTTTCTAAGCCAAATCAATTGTCAAGGAACACATGAAACCACTATTACAAGTTTTATTTAAATGGACGTTCCTTCGCCTTTTTATAAGCTTAAGAAGTTGGAGCGCTAACCTTACGGTGAGAGCAACCTTTGCAAGCCGCACGGCTGTTTTTGGCTCTCTGAGAGTTTGAAGCTTCGTATTACTCTCATTTTTGGCGCCACAATGCTGGTACTTGGTTTTTTAGATAGCTTAAATAATAGAGTTTTTGCAGTAATGAAGAATTTTTATAAATAATATTCCATGTGCTTATTATTTGACCTAGAAAAAAAACTTACGAACTTACGTACTATCACGAACTAGTAGCCGTTTACCTTAAGTAGGTAAAAGAAGGTTTTGATACTGTTTAGATTGGTTCTCTTCTCTTGTTCTTCCTTGGTTTTAGAGAGGGTGAAATGTGCCCAAACCTTTTTTCAGGGCTGGATCCTGGAGTGGTCTTCAATTCACCTACTACACCTACTTGAACATCCAGTGTCTATGTAGCCCAGATGGAAGAGCAGTCGCAGTTCGATTTTTTCAAGGTATTTATAATTTACAATATGTCAGTAATCTTTCTTCTTCCATAACTTTCTACATATGCGTTTAGGGGACCTTTTAATCGGGCGGGACATGATGTGAAACAAATGTGCTGATAAAAAAGTATTGTCATCTAAAGCCCGGTCTGTGAGCACGTAGAATTTTGTCCAATGACCCCAAGCTACCCATCCTTATCGCTCGCGCGTAATTATATTGCTGTCGCGACTGTGCGACGGGCGCCCGCAGTGAGTGTGCGAGCGCGACAGCAACATAATTACGCGCGAGCGATAAGGATGGGTAGTTTGGGGTCATTGGACAAAATTCTACGTGCTTACAGACCAGACTATAACAATAACCTGGGTATCTTACCTGCATCTTCACACTGTTAAGGTCGTCCCCATTGATGATCTGCTTGGCAGCCAGCCCGCCGGACTGGCGGTAGGTGTCGGTAATAAGCCGCCGGACGAACTTCTGGAAGGCGCCGTAGTCCGGCGACCGGCGGAGCACCGACTCGAGCTTGGCTAACACGTTTAGACCGTTGGACAGAGGTAAGTACTCGGTCTCGTGCTTGAGGTAGCTCGCTAGTCTGGGGAGAGAAGAACGCTTTTAGGGAGGCACAATGTAAGTAACGTACAATGTATTTGTCACCATAATATTGTGAATTCCGTCAGATTATAATCTGACGTAGTTAAACCTCTACAATCAAACTTTTTTTTTTTTTCGGGAAAAAAAATGCATTGAATTGCATACTTACCTACCCTACGGGGACAGGGTAGGTTATGTGGGGCTCACCAAGTCAGAAGGACAAGGCGTACCCACTAAAAGACCCCGGTGCTCCATCATTCGCCTTAAGTGGGAAGGAACTGTGGGATTCCGGACAAAGCCTTCACTACCACAGTCCAGCCTTCACTACCACAGTCCTTACAATCTAACCTATAACCTAAACCACTGTTAGTTTACAATCTCACGCGTTATATTATATTCACAATAATAGACAGAGTTCACAATTTCGCGTTGACATATTCATTACACAGTGATCATACATAAGCTTTGTGGTCCCAGCAGAGTAAAATAGGACCTCCTTCACTCTTCCGTAGATGTCGGTCGGTGTTCGTGATCTGATAACGTCTTATAGTCTCCTTTTCCATACAAAATCTATCGGCGCGTAATTATGTTGCTGTCGCGCTCGCACACTCACTGCGGGCGCGCGTCGCACAGTCGCGACAGCAATATAATTACGCGCGAGCGATAAGGATGGGTAGCTTGGGGTCATTGGACAAAATTCTACATGCTCACGAACCAGGCTTTACCATAACATAAGTATACGAAACGGTAATATTCCAACCTCTCGTTCCCACAGCTACAACTCTTGTTTAGAGTGATCTACGTACAGCTTTGGCATGCCTATAGATTTTTACAGTCTATTGAGATCTAAAAAAATATGCCTAGCTACACCCTTTTATAGGGCTGGATCCGCGCCTGATCACAATAACATTAGGATTATTTCAGTGTTTTTAAGAATATATTAACTCACTGTAAAGCAGTGTTGTAGTCGAGCTGATTATTCCAGGCTAACGCAAAGGCATCCGACAGCAGTTGCACGCGGCCCAGCACTGGTAGCTTGTGGTGATCTCCACCAGTCAACGCGCCGACTAGGAGTTGCCAGTTGCGCTTGTCGTAGTTCACGCGGTATGGCGCTGTGGGACAAAGACGTTGTGATTAAATAAGTGTAGGATTGCTATTCATGATGCTTGGACATATGAATAAAAATACAAAAAAACAGAATTTATGTTGAAAAGGTCTACGAAATGCTAGATAAAGGCCTGTCTAAGAAATTCCACGGCGAACGTTCCCTCACCGAATCGGCATGAACATACCCGATGGATTTAGTAATTGTACAAGCGGGGCAGTAGTTTTATACTTAGGGTATGTAAGCTCAGGACGAAAACTAACTGCTTACACTACGCTTAAAATGGTTACCATCTAAATTATATAACTCAAAGATGACTGACTGACTGACATAGTGATCTATCAATGCACAGCCCAAACCACTGGACGGATCGGGCTAAAATTTGGCATGCAGGTAGATGTTATAACGTAGGCATCCGCTAAGAAAAGATTTTACGAAACTCCACCCCTAAGGGGGTAAAACGGGATCCATGCGTACGAAGTCGCGGGCGGCCGTTAGTTCATAAAATCAGTCAACTGTAAAGCTGAGGTAGAAATTTGACGCATATCTGAAGTCTCGCTGAAGTTTGACGTCTCAAAAACACCCTCCCGTGCCGCGCCCATACCTCAGGCTTTGACTGAGTTAAGTGCCTAGACCTATAAGGAGGAGGAGAAATTCAAATTCAAATATTTTATTCAGTACATAGGCCTTTTCCAGGGCACTTATACACGTCCCAAATACCTATACATAGCTTGCCCTACCACCGGGACAACATCCATATGTTGTCCCGGTCCCTAGTCCATACTAATGCTGAGAAGAAATGGCGGAAGAAACTCACGCTCGTATTCACAAACATTACTATGAGGTCTCACAGTGGGCGTGGACGCACAGGGTGACTCATGAACCAATCACAGAGCTCTATTCAACGCTGTGCGTTCGATTTGCTGCTTCACTTCAGCAAGTATCGTTTGTGAATACGCCCGTCACTCAACACAATCAGAAAAGTAACTCACCGATCATATCATAGTTGAACAGCACCCACTCTTCGGCTCCGGCGCCGTGTTCGAACCGATGCTGCGTGCTCACTCCCTCATCATCAGCCAGCCATTGAAGGTCGCCCGTAGGAGAGGATGCTTCCGACTGGCAGAGCACCTTGAGAGGCACCCACCAGGAGGAGTCGGTACTGCCGCGAGAACCCATGTTGAGGTAGCGTTTCTGGGGTGGTGAATGTTTGTCAGTAAATAAATAAATAAATCTTTGGACAATTTCACACAGCGCCAGCTAGCTCCAAAGTAAGCAACTTAATGCTTGTGTTATGGGTTCTAGTCAATATTTAAAGGTTCTTTCAAATTAGACGTTTTCTGCAGGATGTCTGACGTGCGTTTGCATGACCGATTCCGACGTAGTTGTCATACAATTTTCGTGTGTGGTCCTGCAAACGTACGACAAACGTCCGCCTCGAAACGTCTAATTTGAAAGAGCCTAAGAAGGCATAGCCAGATGAACTTCTTGTCAGGTCTACGTCTACTTAAATATTTTTTCGTTTCTCATCGTTTACAAATCTCTTCTAGACTACTCCTTGTCGTACATGGAAATGTGATAATAAGGGTTAGCAAAAGCAGCACTCCAAGTCTTGATTGAAATTCGAAATGAGGACAACCAAGTAACGACCGAATTGCTAAAATTAAGTGGCAGTGGGTGGGGCATATAACTGGACTGATGTGGCAACTAGAGACTGGGAGAAGTTGGTAGCCTGAGGCTACTTGCTCGATGGACCGACGATTTGGAGAAGGTCGCGGAAAGTACCGGGATGTGGGCAGCGCAAGATCGGTCGTTATAGAAATCTTTGGGGGAGGCTTTTGTCCAGCAGTGGACGTCATTTGTTCGAAAGGAACTCAGACTTCTTGACGGAGACGTCTCGCGCGAGGGTGCCGTACTGGCCATATTGGACTACACAACCTAGGTATGCGAAATATTACAAGGGGTTCCTTAGCTGAAATTTACCTGTGTAACAGCAAGCGTGTTATCACTATAATCCCTGGTGACAGTCAACACAGGGTACCCAGTCTGCTTGGTCCACGTGTCCATAACTTCTTTAACGGTGACGTCACGGGCCAGGGTTCCATACTGGCGGCTTGCTGCCGTTAGTTCCTCCCAGAGGGCATCTTGGGCGGCGTTCTGGTAGGAATATTTTACGAGGTAGCTGGAAGGGAAAAAATAATGGAACTCAAAACTTTTATTCAGTACTTAGTTACTTAGGCCGTTTCCAGGGCGCTTAGTATAAGTCCTGAATAGCTTGCCCTACCACCACTTCGGGACAACATATGGGCTGGTGCTGAGAAGAAGTGGCTGAAGAAACTCAATCACATTTATGATTGAACTTTGTTCATTATTATTATTTCTTATCTATTTGTTTGAGTATAAAATAACTACGTACGTTTTATAGCATAGTGATGGAAAAGTGCCAATTATAGCTAGAAAACGATCAGCCGAGACAATAGGTATGAAAAAAATCTGTGCTAAAAAAAGTGCAAGAAACTCAGTCAGCATTTTTTTCAAGGGCAGTGAGTGTGGTATGGTTAATGTTCAAAAAGCTATGTTGGGTCGTGCAAAAGTGCACTTTATAAAGCCAGCAATTACCTCCTGTGAAGAAATCAATTCGTTATTTATTTTCAGTTAATCCTTCGGGAACTTACTTGTGCAGCGCCTTCCTGAACACCTCCTCTCCCAGGAACATGGTCATCATCCGGATGAGGGTAGATCCCTTGCGGTACGAGATCTCGTCGAAGATCTCGTTGATGCGCTTCGGGTCGTCGATCGGGACCGACACCTAATTTAAAGTCTATATTAGTATGTTATGTAGGCGCCTATACACGTCACAAATATAGCTTGCCCTTACACCACTTCGAGACATATCGACTAGTGCTGAAAAGAAGTGGCGGAAGAAATTTATTACGTAAACCTTAGACTGATGATTTCAGATATTGCAACAAAGTGGATATATAGCATATTAACCTATATTATTATCACCATTTCAACTATGAAAGTCCACTGAACAATATAAACCTCCTTCAATGATTTCCATTCTAGATCTGTTTGTTGCGAATTCGCTCTGGGGGCGTAATATGAGTTTGCATCAAACGTATTTGATATGGAGTGCGTAAAAAATCTATGAAGATTTTAGTTCTTAAAAGTATCCCCTAGGGACGCTGTACAACCCGTCATACATGTCGGGAACGAATACATTGATGTAAACTCACGCTAAGCCCCCTGATTACAATAACAAAAGATACCACAGTGCCTAAGCATAACAGAAACCGGTTTTTAAACCTTGTAGCAATGCATCTCATATTACATTCTTTACGTGTGCCTCCTTACGTGCTTAAACTAGTTAACAGAACTGTGTAGGTGTGACACTACTATTAAAAACAATGACTCAATCCAACAAGACCCAAACTCACAGGGTGCGAAGACTCCAAAGCGTCCAGTCCCAGCACGGAAATGAGATTCTCCACGGCATATCCCTGGTCGGCGCGCCATGTTGGTTCCACGGCTGCTACTTTCACCGAAGTTATGGCAGATGGAACAGCAAGGTTCTGGAGTGAAGGCCACGTACCAAGCGTAGCGTAGGACGTCCACCCACAAGGTGGACCGACGACCTCATAAAGGTAGCAGGAAGGCGCTGGATGCAGGTTGCTAAAGCCTGGTCCGTGAGCACGTAGAATTTTGTCCAATGACCCCAAGCTACCCATCCTTATCGCTCGCGCGTAATTATGTTGCTGTCGCGACTGTGCGACGGGCGCGCGTAGTGAGCGTGCGAGCGCGACAGCAACATAATTACGCGCGAGCGATAAGGATGGGTAGCTTGGGGTCATTGGACAAAATTCTACGTGCTCACGGACCAGGCTTTACCGACCAGTTAGCCTATGATCAGCAGGGGACGTGTTATGGATGAAATGATGATGATAATGATGATTTCAGCAACTCACAGGGTGCGAAGACTCCAAAGCGTCCAGTCCCAGCACCGAAACATGGTTCTCCACATAACCCTGGTCAGCGCGCTATGTTGCTTCCACCGCGATACTATAAATCTAGCTCTTAATTCAGCCAGTAGTGCCTTAGGTATGGAAGCGGCACGGGAGGGTGATTTTATGACAGTCAAAAGTCATCGAGACTTCAGGTTTGTATGCCGTGTCACATCATAATATGTCACCCCTCCCGCGCCGCTCTCTTACCTCAGACACTGAGTAAAGTTCGATTCACACATATCAGTGAAGTCACAGTTCAGGCTCAGTACCGGCACAGTGCGAAATATTCTTTCATACAGTTTCTATGAACGCATCCCCACTTGTCAGTGTCAGTGCCGACACCGGCAATCACGGACGTATTCGTTGACGACGATATTTTTTGTCGGATCACGGACGCCGCCGCGGCATCAAAAACAAAATAACTTACTTCATAGTTTCTGAAAAAGAATATTGAAACAGCTCTCTGACATTTTAAAATATTCAAAATATTTCACTGACGCAACACTGTAGCACTGATACTGAACTGAGCGGACACTGTGACGGAACTGTGGCTTCACTGATATGTGTGAATCGAGCTTTAAGAGCTAGACCTAATACATTAACAATAATCTTAATGAAAATTTTCCTCAACTCACAGGGTGCGAAGACTCCAAAGCGTCCAGTCCCAGCACGGAAATGAGATTCTCCACCGCATATCCTTGGTCGGCGCGCCATGTTGGTTCTACCGCTGCCACGCCTACCGACGCCATGAAGGTAGCGAAGCCTTCGTTGAGCCACAGGTCGGACCACCACTTCATGGTCACCAGGTTGCCGAACCACTGGTGGGCTAGTTCGTGGGCAATCACCTGGGGAAAGCAGAATAATATTATTTTATTATATTCTTCCCAACCTTTTTCCTTTACCTAACTTCCTAGCAGAGCCGTCTTACAAGCAGCCAACGCAGTCATTTTCTTATTTCTAGCCTTAAGGGGGTCCTGCACAGAATCCTTAAAATTGACATATTTTTAAATGACGAGTGCTCTGCGATTAATGGCTTAAATACATCAAAGGAACTTGTGTAGGCTAGGCCAATCCTTGATCTAGGTCGCCGCCTTTTCGAAATTTTAAATAAATACGTAAAAAATTGATAAACAACATTTAAAATGGAGACGTATGGAAATTTTATTTCTTCGAGAACTTTGTTAATTTAACGTATGAAGCAATAATTCTTATATGGAAATGTTCAAATTAGTATTTTGAAGGTCGCCCCCTTTGTCGTTTTTGGTATTAATGCATTGATATTGAGAATTTTTGATTTTCCAAAAAAAACTTTGCCGTGAAGAAATCAACAGGCGTTTTGCTTTATCGTAGCTGTCAAGTGTCAAATGAGTGTTTGTCAATCCTTTACAGAGTAGTGTAGAGCGCAGAGCATGCAAATAGTAGCTCTTTTGTTATGACTTCGATTGTTACGAAAAATGTGTTTGGGCATGTATTTTGATATTTATTTTATTGTATTTTATTTTATTCTGAAAATGTAATATGAAATAAACATTTATTATTATTTGAATTATTGTAAATGATTGGCATTTTTATATTGAGTTAGCCAGTGAAAATAGTAAATGTGTGTGTGTGCAAATAAATAAATAAATAAAATCTTGTTTCAGCATACCAATGTTATAAAATAGTAATAACTTAGTAATTGATCGCTATAGTGGTAAGAACGATAAACAAAAAAATAACAATGATAAAAAACAATAAAGATGCTCCCTCAACGCTAGCATTTGAGTGTAATGTAATGTTACAGATTCGAACATTACATCAGTGAGGGAAAAAACCGACCATTACAGTAAAGGAGGAGAATCGAGCATTATAATACGCACCTTAAGGTTATAATTTTCAAGTTACTTTTTTATCATAACAATGAGAACTAACAACTAAGAAAACATTAACAAAAACGAACGAACGAATCCACTTGGAGATTGGTGTGGTTGGGTTTGTTTGAACAATCCCAAGAACTTTCGCATCATAATTTCTCCATTTGGTTGCATATCAGTATTCTAAAAATTATTACAGAATGAAACAGTTTTTATCCTTAATTTTACTTGGTATTTATTTATTATTAGGCATACACAACAAGTAACAATCACAAATAATATAATATAAAGAAAGTATGCTAAATGTGTAACGCAAAACAATAAGCAGTTACTTTAACGCGTTTTTCCAGTCTTCAGGGTGTGGTTTTGTAAAACAACGCCCATCTCAGGGGTGGTAAAAAAAAATTCACGGAAAAATCCATGAAACCAGGAAAATGGTAGCTATTATTACGCGGACGAGCTATCGGTCAGTCCCCCCGCTCACTCGGGGTGGTGGCCGCATGTGCTCGATGGTGTAACGGGGTACGCGGGGGTGGTGCGGGCGATAGGAAGCGCCGTCTCGAAAGTTTAAGGAGACTTTTGAATGAGGTTCTTTACTACCTAATAAAGTAATAAGTTAAAATTTTATTTATATTTTTCTTGTAATAACTTTCATAAGTGTACTACCACTCCAGAGATGGGCGTTGTTTTACAAAACTACACCCTGTATACATGGATTGAACGCAGCCGTAGGAAACTGCTCGTGTATATTTTGTAATTTGTTTTTTCTATGGTAATAAATCTCTTCGTAAATCTGCGACTACAAAGTATACACGAATTTTGCATACTGAATATGGTCGTGTCTAATTTGTATTGTGGATGCTCGCGTCTCCGTTTCAAACTATACTACACCACTTTCACTTGACAAGAGTGTTAAAAAGTTAGTTTGATACTTATTCAGTAAAATATGGAATTACATTTAAGAGTATTACTTAAATATATTTTATCGAATTAATATAAAACTAGATTTTAAACACTCTTGCGGATAAGTGGTTTTTCAAAATAAACTGATTAGGTAGGATTAAATAAATAAATTGATAAAATTTTTATTTAGAGTAGTAGGTACGCGGTATTTGCTTAACTGCTCATACAGTTTGGAAGAGTTTAGTAAAAAAAAGTTATTTCCAAACTATAGGTACTCGATTAGTTTCACACCCTTGCGTTCTGACCATGTATAGAATGGAAAGACGCTACGTTAACTGCCTAAGTATTTGAATTGAACGTTTAGGAAAAATACTCTTTTACGAAACTATTTAACGCCTTTGTTCATCAGAAGAATCAATTAGTTATGATTTTTATTGTGTAAGAATTTTTGCAGCAATACCAACAAAAAATCAAATCTTCTTTATTCCTGATTATAATACCTAACCATCCTTTACGTATTATAAATTCACTTTTTGCTTAGCAAAATTAGTGAAAATACGTGTTTTAACTCTGTGTTGAGTCTCTTTTGTCTCTACTCTATAAAGCAGTTTGTGTGTGATCGTGTTAGTTCGTTGCGCCACCGCTAGCTCGGCTATCAAATCGTAGTTTTTCGTCCGCGCTGCACCCCCTTAAGTGGATTTGAACTCAAAAAGAAAAAATTTAAATACCTTTTTCCTTTTACATTCTTTCTTCAACCCACTTTAATTAAATTAATAAATGTATGAGTTATAGTAATGTTACAGATCCGAACATCTGAATCAATCTGAAATAGCATACCATTACATTACAGGAAAATGCTTGTCAAGTAATGTAATGCTCAAAACCAAATCTGCAATGTTCAGGCAAATGACCCATATGAGCAAGCACCTTAACATATTAAATGAAGAAAAATATAAAATGTTTGTATCGAATCCAGCGCCGAGTTTAGTTACTGTTGAAGTTTTTCCTTACATTTATTATCACCTACCAATATTATAATTTTAAGTTCAAACGTTATTCCGAAGTTCCATATGTTGCCATCTCTCTCACGCAAGCAAGTTGCCAGCATAAGCGACGGTGACAAATAGACCCGAAACGTAAACAGCGTTTCGAAATAGCTAGGAGTATAGTAACTGGTAGCACAGAATAATAATAAATACTACGTACAGAAGTTTTACTTCGCGAAGGTATTTAAAAAAACGTATGCTCAATGTCATTAACAATATAGTGTAATTTAGCCTGTCTCAAGAGTCAAGCACCATTTTGTTGACAAACGTCAGTGATCGGCACTGCGCCGAAGCTATAGGGCTGACTTCGGTAAAATGATGTGACGTGAGGTGCCAAACTGCGGAAAATGGCGGAGGAAATACATGATTTAGCATGAATTATCATGAATAATATTAACTACTTATTTACCTCTCAGTGTCTTGAGGCAACTTAAAAAAGTACATTCTGTGTTTTGATTATTATTTAGGCAGTTAAATACTGCACAGTATTTAGTACACCATTTTCTTTATTTTCTTCCATCATACACAAGAATACGCGTGCGTGAGTCAATGTTCGCTCGTATGTGAGGCCTTGTCGAATAGTATCCTGTAGGTGGGCCATCGTGCGTGTTTTGTTTTCGATGTAAACTCGCGGAGATGAACAGGCCTGCTGGTAGTTCCTGCTTACCTCAGCCACCCTCTCCTTGCTCACAAACGACGACTGTTTCTTATCAAACAGCAGCGTGGTCTCCCTGTACGTGATGAGGCCCCAGTTCTCCATAGCTCCGGCAGCGAAGTCCGGGATCGCGAACATGTCTTGCTTGGGCAGCGGGAAGGACACGTTGAAGAACTTCTCGAAGTGGTCCAGGACACGGGGACCGATATTCGCTGCGTACGCCGTCTGGGAGAGAATAGAATTTATTTTATTTTTTACATTGTAGCATTCACAAGAAAAACTTACAAAAATGACGCTTGTTACATTCAAACTTAATTAAAGCTGAAAACAACATGCATTAGAGACTAAAGCCCGTTTTCACCATTAATCCCTAATTTTTAAGTAACCCCTATGAAAACAAAGTCTGTTATGTGTTACCATAGGGGTCACTTAAAGCAACCAAAAATTGGGGGTTAAAGAACTGACAAAAATCAATATGGTGTAATGAAGTCCCTATGCTTGTTCAAATCGGTGAGATTTGTCCAAGCATGTGGACTTGTATTTACGTAAAGTAAGGCAAAATAAACATTAACATTATTTGACTTAGACAGGGTGTTGTATTGATTTGACATTGATAGATTTTTTACAAATAATGAGTAACTGACTAAGTAGTACAAGTAGAAAACCGAGATGGCAAATAATTGGACCTTGGTCACCCGCTCAGAAGGAAGCATTACACCTTAGATTGATTATTGTGGTTGATTATAAATAAGGAAATCATTGGGGGAGGCCTATGTTTAACAGTGGACGTCCTGTGGTTGAAATGATGAATGATGATGGGATAAGAACATACCTGGTCGATGGCATCGCTCCGCGCCCAGATCCGGAACTTGGTGGTGGACAGATTGGGTGGGCTTTCCACGTGCGAGAACTTCGACACCACGAAGGCCACCAGGTAGGTTGACATCGGAACTGACGTGTCGAACTCGTCCCACACGAAGTCGGACTTGCTCTTCCTGCAATACGGTTGAAAAATTCAGAACAGTGACAGCTTGCTTTTCCTGCAATAACGAGGGTGGTTGGATAAATCAGAACAGTGATATTTAGCGCAGTCAAAGGTCAGTTGGTTGACCATTGAGGATTTAGATTGCGAGGAGATTCGCCTCTTACGACATCCACGAGAGGATATGATTGGTGCATAAGAATAGTGATAGATAACGCAAAGACAAAGGTCAATTGGCTTCTACAGGAGAGACAATGAGGATTTTGTTTGCGAGGAGAAACTCCTCTTACGACATCCCCACTAGAAGAGTGGATTCTGCAATAACGACACAGCTAAGTCAAAAACAATAGTATTTAAAGTAAGGTGACACAGAGGCTAAGCTTGTTCATGGGGATTTTTAACACAATATTGTCGATTGGTGGATAGTATTAAAATAATTTGGGTTTGCACAATGAGTACTTATTGATAGTAATTAATAGGGATAGTGTCTCGGTAAAACTTGTATTACACTTACCTGAACTTTTGTCCAACCATGTGCCAAGGCCAGTATGATTCGATGATGCTGAAAGATAAAAAAAGTAAATAACGTTAAAGGTTTTTCTTTTGGCTACTTTGGGTGTCACCAACTGCTGCAATACAAACCCTATGGTATTTATTTATTCTTTTATGCCATAAAGTTGGTACAAAAGGCCAACTTAATGTCATTGGGCATTATCTGCCAGTTAACCTTTGAGCTAAACAGAAAAAAATCGTTTGGCAGTAGCGGCGGCAGTACGGCGGTATAGTTCCAAAATACTGAACTGTCCTATGCATGCCATTGACAGTGGGGCGCCACCATCAATACCGGATCGCTGGTTCCGATTTTAGCCATGTTGGAAACCATAAAGTTGAACGATGGTAGCGCCCCCCTGTCATTGAGTTTGGTGGGACAGTTCAGCGTGGGTCATCTATAGCTAGGTACACCTATGTTCAACTAGAACTACCCATTCATAAATTCAAAGCACATATTAAAAGTACCTTAATGAAAAAGGGCTACTATAAAGTCGATGATTATTTAAAAGATAAAAATGTTTGGGATGCGTAACTGCCTAGCTCGCATAAATATTTATAACTATGTATTTTGAAAACCTGTAAACCTTTGAAAAAGAGGCTGACAATAGTGTCTGACTTTCTTGCGCTGCTTCTTCTCAGCACTGGCCCATTTATTGTCCTGAAGCAGTGGTAGGGTTAATACTGGGACGTGTAAAAGTGCTTTTTTAAAGCCTACTTACAGAAATAAATGAGTTTTACTGAGTTTACTGAGTTTTACTCACTTCTGGTCGTAGCTGGTCTTCACCGGCATGTTGGAGACGGCCGTGAAGAGCTGGTGGTGGCCCAGTGTGATCTTGAACGTGGCCTTGTACATCGGCTCGTCGAAACACGGGAAGCCCTTGCGAGCGGAGATCGCTTCGAACTGGGTGGTGATGAGGTACCTGGATAAACAAAGAAGTTTAGAATGTTTTAGTATTAACCTCCTCTGTGGTCTAGTCGTAAGACCACCTGCTTCAGACGCAGAGGTCCCGGGTTCGATTCCCATGCTGTGGGGGCAGATTTCTCTGTTCGGTTTGGTTGGTGGTAGGGCTTGTTCTAAGTCCGCCTGGCTAGCTACCACCATCTTACCTAAGTCTGTCGCCATAACAATAATGTTAACAGCATTATTGTGTTCCGGTAGTTAGAGGTAAGATAGCCAGTTCCTCCGTGGTTGAGGATTCCGGGTGAAGCTCGCTTCCACCTTCGGCCTGATCGTCACTTACCATCAGGTGAGATACATCATACAGGCCAAGAGCTTCCTCGTTGTGGATAAAAAAAAACTAAAAGTTAGTATTGAAAACTATCTTGGTGAAGCCTGGTTTAAGTATCATCATCATTTCAGCCAATGGCAGTCAATTGATGGACGTGAGACGCTCTCAAAGAACTCTAGAAAGCTTTTTCATCCAGGTATGTTTCTGAGGTAGTCAGTCCATCGATTTAAGGCTCTCTTCAATACGTTTCCTCCTCTCACCTCCCACTAGGTGGACCGAAGATCTAGTGAAGGTCGCGGGAAGTACTTGGATGCAGGAAGCGTAGGGCCGGTCATTGTGAAAATCCTTGGGGAAGGCCTTTTTCTAGCAGTAGACATCATTTGACTCAAACGAACGAACGAACATGGTCTCTATTCAAGAATATGTTCAGGTACTCCACCTTACGGCGTTATTCACTAATTGATTAAGTACCTACAGAACCACAGAACAAATACTTAAAACTTACTCTTTCGATTTAGTGTTCTTATTGACGTATTGGCTTATGTACACTCCATCCAGGCCAGTCTTCAGGTTGCCATAGAACGGTATAGTCAAGGTGTAGTTGTGGCCCACTTCCAGATTCTTATCCAGGGAGACAGTTAAGAAGTTGTAGGTGTCGTTGATAGCTGCCCCCATGACCCCCGGGGCGTCCTGGCCCGTAAGGGTCACAGCCTGGGAGGCGATGGAGAAGTCTTGCGCGTGGAGAATGATCTTGGATGTTGGTTTGACAGTTGACAGCTGTAAAGAATAATTTACTATAATAACGTGACTGATGCCCGTTTTCACAAACGATGCTTGCTTAAGTGAAGCAGCAAATCGAACGCACAGCGTTGAATAGAGCTCTGTGATTGGTCGTGTGTCACCCTGTGCGTTCACGCGCACTGTGAAACCTCATAATACTTTTTATGTTTGTCAATTCAGGCGTTAGTTTCTTGCCCATTTGTAGTCCTGAAGCAGTGGTAGGGTTGATACTGGGACGTGTAAGTGATTTTTGAAAGCCTACTTGCATGAATAAATGAGTTTTATCTTTTTATCGAGAAGCGCAGCGAAGGATGTTCACAATTTGACTGACGACCTCATAAGGGTGCAAAAGGACCTCATGAAGGCGCTGAATGCAGGCCGCTACCAACCGGCAATATAGATAGAAATCATTGGGGGAGGCCTATGTTCAGTAGTGCACGTCCTGTGAGTGTGATGATGATGGTCTTTTTTACCAAAATTCCGTCGTGAACAGCATCATTTCAACATGTCCTCTGCTGGAAATGGGGCTCTCCCAATGATTTCTAGATTAACCGGTTGGAAGCGGTTCGTATTAACATTTACTTATTATTTTCACCTAGGCAAGTTTTATGAGGAGTAAGTATTTAGATATTATTTAATATTGAGAGCCATTTTAACAGATTGCATTGTATTGATGACGAATGTTCCAAAAATTTATGTCAAGACAAAGACTAGGTACAAGGCTTTACCCTCAAAAAGAACCCTTGATGTACTTTCAGCTTTTTTCGTAGTTTTTGTTTTAAAGTTACATAATTATTGTGTATTTATTTAGAAAAAACTGAGTTCCAGTACGTTTTAGTCACTATGACTCACAGACTTTTGTTATAAAATAACCTGAACACTGGGCCTTATGATTCATAATATTCAAAAGTCTAGAAGTCAAAAAAATGTTAGACCTTCTAACATTGTAAGACTGACTTAAGCAACGCGTTGACCCCGATCCTAAACAGATTTCACTATTGACCGGTGGCAAGAAACCTACAAAATACAAACACAATATGCCTGATAATAGAGGCTTTTTATGACATGTCATAGAAAGCAGGTCAGCTGCAAACAATGACCGTGTTGTTAATACGCTTCATTTAAATGGTTTCTAAATAAATAATATCCTTGGACATTTTACACTGCGCCTCTAGTCCCAAACTAAGCAAAGCTTGTACTATGGGCACTAGACAACGGATATAAACATACTTAAATACTTTTTTTTTAAATACATACATACATGTTATACATAGAAAACACCCAGTCCAATACAAACAAATATGTTCATGCACAAAAATGTTTGTACTGAGCGTGAATCGAACCCACGACCTCTAGGAATAGGAGTCCGTTTCGAGCCACTACACCAAACGGCCCAAAAATGAAATTCATTTAAAACTTAGGTACCTACAGGCTAAAATTTTTATTTATTTATTTATTTATTTATTTATTAACACCAACAAGACATACACCATTTTAGACAATATTATACATGCTTATATAATAGGTTAAGTGCTATCTTAATTATAGGCGTTACATAAAAGAAATTGAATTAACGTAGCACAGAACATTAGTAAATTTTAAATTGAAATAAGTTAAATAACAATAAATTAGTAATTTTACAATAATTTTGCAAAAAAAAACACTTTTATGAAATTAAATTATGATCATACTATAGTGCGTTAAATATATAAATTAGAAAAGACAATCAAGGCAGCAAAATTAGTCCTTTACGGAATTTTGATATATTGCTAGAAAATATATCCACATTAATCAGTTCGCTTGATGAGTCACTGAGCGAACCCATGTTGTTTGTGACATGTTTGTGTACTTTATTATAATTAGTCACTAGCCTATTAAGTGGTGCCTGGAGTCCCTGACGCGAAGATGAATTTCTCTGAACGAAGGGCATGTAAGAAGCTAGACGAATACCACGCGAGGGAGCACGAATATTGATCTGCGACAGAAGGTTAGGCGCATCAAGGACACCATTAACCAGCTTATGGAGAAACAAGTGATCCATCAGATTTCTTCGATCTTCCAAAGACTGAAGCTTAAAATGCTTTAACCTGTCGGAGTAGCTTGGGAGCTTTTTAGCCATGTTACAGCTGTATGATAAATGCCAAAAGAAGCGCTTTTGAACTCTTTCTATATTTTTCCGATACACGTCATAGTAGGGGTTCCATACGATGCTACAGTATTCTAGCTTACTTCGTACCAGGGCTGAATAAATAGCTATTTTTGTGGATGGATTTCTAAATTCTTTGCAATTTCTCAGGACAAAACCAAGCATCCTGAAACTCGCATTCACAATATTCTCTATGTGCTTATGGAAGCGTAATTTGTTATCGAGAATAACACCTAGGTCACGCGCATGCTCCACTTCCGACAGCTGATTCCCATTGAGGAAATATGCAGTGGGGGTTAGCTTCTTCTTCCTGGTAAACCTAACAACAAAGCACTTATCGACGTTTAAGCACATGCCGTTTCTAGAGCACCATGAATTCAAGTTGTTCAGGTCATTTTGTAGTAGCGCTGAATCAGCAGGTGTGCGAATGGAGCGGAAGAGCTTCAAGTCATCGGCAAAGAGATAATGTTTGGAGCCAACAAGATACCCAGCTATGTCGTTGATATAGATATTGAACAGTAAGGGACCCAAATGGGAACCTTGAGGAACGCCTGAAGGTACAGAAAATGGAGACGATGAATAGCCACTCACAACAACGACAGATGTTCTATTCGCTAGGTATGACCGACACCAACTCAAGAGTGATCCGGACACTCCAATACTCTCCAATTTGTGCAATAGCATCTCATGGTTCACCTTGTCGAACGCTTTGCTGAAATCAGTATACAGGGCGTCCACAGTTTCACCGCGGTCCATAGCCTGAATTAGATCTTCGACAAAAGATACCAGATTAGTCGTGGTTGACCGCGCCTTGACGAAGCCATGCTGTTCGGATACAATTATTTGCTTGAATTGATGTGTGATCACAGGATACAAGAGGGATTCAATAATTTTAGCAAACACTGGAATAATAGAAATGGGCCTATAGTTCCTGACCGAGCTATTGTCACCTGACTTGTGCAGTGGTAATATTAGAGATTGTTTCCAAGCCATTGGAAAAATGCCATCCTTTAGTGATCTATTTATTATAATGCTCAGAGGATATGCTAGAGAGTCAGCACAATTGACCACAAACAATGCCGGTAGTCCATCAGCTCCAGCACCCTTGTTACGATCAAGTCTTTTTAATGCTTTATAGACTTCATACGTTGAAAATGATATGGTAGATAGGTGCTGGCCGCAAATATTGTATGGATCATGCTTCGAGGGCGGAATGTTTGAGCAGCTGTAAACTGAGGAAAATTGTTGTGCAAAAAGATTGCAAATTTCAGGCCCACTAGAGGCCTTGGCGGTACCACCGAACATTTCCGTTGGTATTGTGCTTTTCTTGGCATGTTTTTTATTTTTAATAAATGACCATAAAAATTTGGGGTTTGATCGTAACGATGTCTCCATGGATTTGATGTACTTACTATAGGCTAAGGATTTCAATTTTGTACATCTTTTTTTCAGAAGTTCGAAGGACAAAACATCTCTAGGATTTTTGTTGTATTTATGAATTTTCATTTTATATTTATGTTTTTCCTTCAATGCCTTGATCAAAGGTGGAGTGAACCAACACGGATACCCCGAATACCTAGGTTTAGATTTAGGCACATATTTATTTGTTAAGTGTTTCAGTACGTCATAAAACCTAGTCACCATTTCATCAAGCGACTGACCCTGATCGAGCACTTGGTCCCAATCTGTAGCGTTCAGTTCCTTTATTATACTCGCGTAGTCAGCTTTATAGAAACACAGTCTAGGAGCATTGTTAGGAGACAGCATTTCACAGCAGTCGAGTGATAGGCAAAAATTAATAGGTGGATGCAAATGATCAATGTTGGTCAAGGGGTCACCATTCGCAGAAATGCCGGTGATAACGCCATTACATAAAACCAGATCTAGAATTTTACTTTTGCTATTAAGAATGTTGTTGTATTGTGACATATTGTTAAGTGACATGAAATTAATAAACATATTTTGCATTATACTACTGCAATTGGTTGCGTTGAGACCTGAAGTATGCTCCGTGGTATGCCACTGCATGCAACTCATATTGAAATCTCCCACCACAAGTGCCGTTCCGTTGAGTGATTCCAAAACCCTATTACAATTATCAAAGAAATGTTTAAAGATGTGCTTTTGCACAGGAGGAGGGATATATACACCGCAAATATTTATTTTCTCCACATTACCTTCACCAGTGACCACATCAATGCTCACCCATAAATCTTCGCAGTCCGAATCACAGTCATAAAGACGCTGGGAGGTAAATCTTTTCGAAATGGCAATCAAAACCCCACCGCCCCCCTTAGACGCATGGAACCCACTACTCTCTCGATCGCGCCTGTATACATTATATTTATCATCAAAGAGCTCGCAGTCAAATATACTGCTGTTCAACCATGTCTCCGTCAAAATGATTACATCAAAAGAACTGCAAACCACATTATTAAAGAAATCAATCGTTTTTGTACGCAAACCTCTCACATTTTGGTAGTAAAAACTTAAGTTGCCCGTTAGTAACAGTATACAATTTTAGCGTATATTATGACAATTGATTAATAGTATCATGATTTCGTATGAAGACGTAATTAGACTCTTCGTTCTTCCTCACAAACACTTTTCCTTCACGCACCCAAACAAATTTGTATTTCAGCTCCTTGACCTTCTGGCGAGCTGCTGCGTGCAATCGTTTTGTTTCAGGCGTTAAATGCTCCGATACATAAATAGGCAGTTTTTTAGTTCCTCCAATGCCTAGATGGCTTGTGTTCAATTTTTCATTGGCATTATTTTTATTAAATTTTATAGTGGCTGCTAAAAACTCATCTCGTAAGCGTGGACTACTGAACTTGACTAAAACAGATCGTGGGCGAGGGCTCTTATTATTCATCTTGGATAGTCTAGTGCAAAGATGTATGTTGCTTTCGCTTAGAGGACACTTGATCACTTTAGCAAGCTGCTGCACGGTGTTGACAAGGTTTTCTCGCTTGTCTTCAGGAACACCTTGTATCTCGATGTTGGCTGCCCGTGTTTGTTGTTCCAATTGCGCCAGCCGTTGTGACATACTATTGTTTGCAGCTCGTAAGGCTTCATTTTCTTTCTGAATGGCGTTTACAGTAGCTGATTGAGCAGCTTGTTCCAGTTTGACTGTTTCTAATTCCTGATTGCAGGCTGACAGTGCTGTCTCGAAACTGGATACCATATCTTGCAGTTTTTGGATCTTAGGACTGAAGTCAGCCGCAAAAATATCGCGAAGTTCCTCCCTTATGATGGCTCTGACGTCGGATGCTGTCAGGCTAGAACAATCTGCCGACGCCGATCGTTGTTTCGAGCGCTGGGTAACATAGCTAGTTGCAGATAATGCGCAGCGTATAGGAGTATTTGAGTTATCGCCCTTTTTAGGTTCTTTACTGCGACACATGTCGCATATCCAAGCGTTTTTAAATTTCGCGGTCATGTCGTTGAAGTCCGCTAGTGAAAAACTTGTGCAAATTAGATGGTATTTATCTTCGCATCGCATACATTGAAGAAACGGTGAGTCCTCTAGTGCGTTAGGACAGCCAGCACACTCGTTGAGAGAAGCCATTATTGATGAAGTTATAACAATTTGAGAATAATAACAAAAATAGTCGGCCCACTGGGGTTCGAACGCAGGTTCTCGAGAGGTGCGGCGAGTTAAGTCCGTGCGTATACGCGCTCGGCTATCCAACCGCTAGCGTAGTTGACGAAATTTACCGACAGACTCCTTGTACAGTGCAGCGTGACGAATCCGGTTCGCAGAGAATTATAATAACCGAGCAGGGTAGTATCACAACACAAACGTTAGTCACAGTCATTGTACTTTAACTTGTTCGTTTTAGAAGCTGAGTTTTTTGGATTTTTCACAACAATTGTTGGATATTTGAAGGAGCACTATGGAAGGTTTATGTTGTTAGCACTATTTAATTACGTAACTGTAAACTTTAGATCGGGATATGAACTTTAACTATTTTAAAAGCGAAATATTTACGGAGCTAACGTTAAGTGCCTGTACTGTGGGCAGTGGCGCCCTCTCCTAAATAATACTGACATCTCAAAAACCATCACAAACCTACCAAAATTCGGTAGTGCTGTTGAATTTACTCAAGTGCCTATTAAAATAACTAAATAATTAACAAAAGAACTACTGAGAAAAGACGTCGCATTAAATCAAAGGTAGGTTCTAAACATTTTTCCCAGAATCGGTCACTGGCAATTGTTAAAATACATACTTTATAACTACTTTACAACCAAGCTTTTCAATAAATAACGTCAAATACCTGAAGTCGGCTTTAAATCATTTGTTACAACCATGGTGACAACTATTTGATTTAATGTCGAGCAAGCATCAATTATAATAACATTACTCATGATTCAAAATATTTGCCTACAATTTAAACTTGTTTGTTACTTGGCGTAAGTTACTGTGAAATCTAAAATGAAATCATGGCTCTAGGTACTAGTACAATAGTTTTACGTTAGGATAACGTTTAGATATTAGGATTTAATCTTAGACAAAATAAGATACCGGTAGTTTTTTTTAAATATTTAAATGAAGTAAGTATAATAACAAGGATAATATGTGTTACACACATTTTCCGTAAAACCAACCTCACTTCCTTAAGAAAATAATCGCCCTCTAGCAAGGTAGTTTGTTAAACACAAGGTTTGTTTATTATTACGAGCTTTTACTTTCCTTCTACGAGATATAAAAGCCTTCCTATCTCTTTTGCACTCTCTCCGATTTTCAGCTATTCTCTGCCACTTTTCCCCTCTAGTAGAGTTTAGAATATTTTGCCAAACCATACTGGGCCTAAGTCATTAACGATTTTAATCGTGGACCCACTCTATAGAAATAGTGGCTCAAAGACTGTTAGCTCAGAAGCTTTTATAGATAGGCCTTTCAATGCGAGCACTACAAAATTGTTCTGAGTGTGGGCCAAATCCTCTATTTGCTTTTAGTGAATTAACGGGACTATTCCCACCTCTTGTTCCCACCTCTCGTTCCCACCGCTGCAACTCCCGTGTAGCCAGGATCTACAGCTTGACCGCCAATAAAAACCAACCAATGAAGGTCAAGTTTGTCCCGGGGGAAAGTTAAACTGTCATTGGACCCGCAACGAAATTAATCAGAAGAACATAGGAGGAGTTCGACTTTCCTCCATTGCAAAGCAGATGACAGGTGACAAACAAAGGTTTTTTTAGTGAATTAGAGAAGGTCATGCTCCTGCAGTGGAAAATAAAATGACCAAATGACGATGATACTCATTCCACTGCTTTCTGGCCTCTGACGACCTGTCCAAGGTCAAAACTAATTTTGGGTGCTACAATGAGGATTCGCGCAATTGCCTCTAGAATATTAAGTACCTAAGTAGGTATTATAATCGATTCAGTAGGTACTGAGCCAATTTTTTCCTTGTTTCAAGTTTATGAGAAGTCTAAAACCCATATTCACAAACGATACCCACTTGCTTAAGTGAAGCAGAAAATCGAACGCACAATAATATAGCTATGTGATTGGTTCGTGTGTCACCCTGTGCGTCCACGTGCACTGTGAGACCTCATAGTAATGTTTGTGAATACGGGCGTATGTCCAACTGTAGACAGTCGATCTTCTGCTGTTATCTCTAACATAGTGTTAGTCGCCATTTTTGGTCAATGTGAATTAATATACTATTTGTTTTATCAAACCACGTACTGTCAAAGGAAAACCTTGCGGTAGGCATTCACCTCGACGGGACGGGGACGGAATAGCAATGCAATTTTAAGCTGAGCCATTCTGCAACGCGATGTTTGGAAACTTTACTGCTAAATCTTAACTGTTTGAATTGCCTAGATTAAACATTAAACTTTAATGACTTGTGGTTTCTTAGAGCTTTTAAGTGTCAGTCAAGTATGAATTTACACTCAAAAGTTGATTAAAGATTAATCCAATATTGAATTTCTATCAATCGCAGTCTTGCAACCTATGCGTGAATTTTGAATCGTGATTTGAGTAAGTTTCTTTATTGTTTAGTTCGCTATGAAAACGATGAAATTAATAAAATGAGTTATTTTTTTCTTGATTAAGTATTAATGTTCATGAATGACCCTTACATCTATTACAAAAATTGAGTCTCTACAAAATATTATCTAAGATTGCTATTTTACCCGTACCTATTTGGAGATGGGCTTCCTCTCTTGTTTTCTATCTTAGAGAAAGATCAAATCGGTAGAGAATCACAGGGACTTTCATTCATTGGCCTTTGGTCCACATAGTTCTTCAGGCTTAGTAAAATTTGTTTACAGAACGCAAAGTATAATGTTAAAGCGCATTTACCTCCGCGTGGGTCGCTGAGGTATCCAAATAAGTATTATTGTGTCTGCTTAGCGTAGCTGCTTACATTCGTATTGTTACGAGTTTTTTGTTTGCATAACTGCACTTCCCACTCGGCTGCTTGTGTACGATCATCGTGATATTTTTAAACATCTTTCATTGTAAAATAATGCAATATTGTAAACAATTAAGAATGTTCCTCAAGGTTTATGTGTCACCGGGTTTCCCACTGTCGCCTGACTCTTCGATTTGTTGCCAATGTTACTTGTCGATTTATTATTATTTTTCTTCTTGTTTTTATCGCTTATCTTACAGTTCATAATACTATATTTATGTATCTTTACATTGAAGGTATACAAAAAACTTAAAACATTATCTTTTAAGGTTAATACTGGTAATACCTACAGTTGGTACCCTACCTACGACTTACTTTTAGGAAAACACCAACAAACAGAGATTTATGTACCTTTTATTATAGAAAAAGATGTTGAAAATAGTGAAAATGTTAAGCTCTAAGTTAACATGATGTACGTACTCGTACTACATGATGCAGTGAATTATGCTTTCTAGCGCTGCTTCTTCTCAGCACTAGCCATTATCAACGATTTAGAGACGTTTATAAGATATTTTGACAACTCCACAGAACGACTGGTCGTCCAAGGAAAAGTCGAAGGAACCCGATCGCGTGGCAGGTCACCGATGCGCTGGACCGACCAAGTGAAATCGGCAGTGGGAGACGGCGTATGTGACTGCACCAGACAGTCTGCCAACAGAGAGAGATGGCGGGAGATCGTGCGGAGAGTTGTATCCGCCTCTACAACCGATGTGAACAACGCCTCAACGTGACCACGACCGCTCTGCCAAGAGCGTAAAGAATAAGAAGAAGATAAGATATTTTAAAAAGCTAACATACTGGAAATAATGATTCATAAGTTGATGAACAGTTTGTTTGTCGAATTCTTTCTCAATTCGGAACAAACAATGAATGTCACATGTAATGTATGCAAATGTGCATTGTTGACGAACATTTCTGTAGTCTCGGTCCATTAGGATAGTTTTTGATGTACCGTTACACTTTAGTCTTGCATTTTAAGTTTTTAAGTCTTATCAATGCAAAATTTCAACTTTCAAAAACACCGTTATATTGAAATTTGAAACTATACAAACAAGTCTGAATAAATTTTGAGACCGTTAGGTAATTAAGATGGCTGATTTGGTTTTATTACAAATAAGATAGACAAGGTTAAATGCTATAAAGTAGACGAATAATTTGACTATTAAGAATAATAAAAGTCATCTTGATGATGACACATTTCTAAATTGACTGTTATTTACAATGGGCTAACAGCAACCGGAATAGAGCGGTCAATATTTACAGTGAATTGGATGTTGTAGCCTTGTTTGATGTTGAGATCAATGCCTGTAAAAGCGCTTTGAGTCATCATGGTATTACAATATTAGCCCAACTACTGTTTCAGTTATAATTGCTGAGAAAAAGCAGCGCAAGAAACTCAAGTCCCTTTTCTCGGTTGTTAGCCTGTTTTTCAAGGATTTACAATAAGTAGTAGTATTTTTATCGATGCGAGCTAGACAGTTATAACATGCCAAACATTTTGGTCTTCTAAAATTATTGTCTTTTACTTTCTACAAGTATTATTTCTTTTTCATGAAAGTAATTTCAATGTTCTTTGAATTACGAAATTAGTGTAAGTACAATGTACAATATGTACATAGTTTCTGGAGTGTAGGGGAGACCGAGGTGATAATAGAGGTGACTTGTAAAAGAGGTGAGTTGTGACAAAACCGATTTCTCTGCACCTATGAACAGTTAGCGACAATTTCACGCCAACTGTGGAGTGTTGAAAGACCATGCCGAATTCGCGAAGTTTATTTACTTATTTTATTTATTAAGGAAATAAAGAGCAACATTCCTAAAAAACATAAACCAAAAAAAAAAATTAACACATTTGCCTTAATTTAATTCCACTGCTAGCACAGGTTATGTTGATTTAGACAAATAATACAGATGATAGCACATCAAGGTAATCACTAAGGTTGCTAGCTCGATAAACTGTTATAGGAAACTGAATTTGCTTCAACTCACCCCTGTTTCAAAACACCCCTACTACTTATCTAAAGTACGGCCAACGAGAAGCAATACCAAATGTAAACAAACCAAATGTCATGGTCATTTGGAATAGCAGTGGTTTGACTTTGGCATATTTTGGCGGGAGAACGAGACATTACGACAAATACATAAGATGGGAAGAGACAGAATAGATTGTCAGTTCTACAGTCGAATTGACCTTTTGTATCGCTGCTAGTTGGCCGTACTTTAATACGTATTGTATTTCTAGTACTCACCAGAATATCGACGACTCCAAAGAAGCTGAAGTTGGTGGCCGGGTCGATGTCGTAGGTGACCCTCAGGTCGTAGTGGGATGGGTGGACATCCCCCGGGAGGAGGTACTCGTGGGCTACTGCCCACTGCAGGGCCAGGAGCACTGTGACGCAACTCCGCCACATTTTGGGAGGTTACTGGAAATAAGGGTCACAGTATAGAAAGACAGAAAAAGCAAGACATCTTCTAAATACAGGGTGTTTCTTGTAAGGTGTCAAGCCGAAGGCAGGTGATAGGTGAGGACTAGACCTATCGATTTCACCCCCATGTATGTTCTACGATTTTTCGTAGTTTAGAAGTTATCTTTAATTTTGAGATTTTTTAAAATTTTATGACCTAGTGGCTTAATTTTTTTTTTATCTTTTTTTTGGGTTGACTTTTCTCAGATTTCTTTTTTTTTGACAGATTCCCTATTAGTTGCAGATATTTCAAAAAAATAATCACCTTTCTATCTTTGATGCAAGATACAAAATTTTTGCTAGAAACATAAAAAATATGCTTTTAGCAGAACATTCTAAAATTTTCAACTGAAATGTATGAGAAAAAATAAGAATTTCCAAAGGTCCAAAATAATTTTAAAAACTGCGCAGTTTCCTAAACTTTCATAATTACACAATAAAACATGTACCTACTTAATAGGCCATTATTTTCTGTAATCGCTCTACTAAAGTAGTAAGTCGGAGATTCCGTTACATGTTTTTGACTTTCTTAGGACTAACTAATGTTTGCAATCCACTAAGTTTACGTTACGTAGAACACGTTTAGAGACAATAACTGAACAGAACATTTTTTATCCACAACGAGGAAGCTTTTGCCCTTCATCTGACCTGATGGAAAGTTGGAAACTGATGGATGATCAGCGAGCTTCACCCGGAACCCTAAACCACAGAGGAATTGGCTGTCCTAAATAGGTAGTCTTACCACTAGACCACAGTGGTGATTGTTACTTTACGATTAAATTTGATATACCTACCTATTAGAGTGTGAGAGAAAGGGAAAGAGTTTGTGTGTGTGTGTGTGTGTGTGTGTGTGTGTCTGTGAGAGAGAGAAAGAGAGCAAAAAAGGGTGTAATGATTTAATTTAAAGTTAATGTTCAAAATGTCCACCGCTGACCTGAATGCACATTCAACAACGACGCAAAACAATTATAATATGGTTTTGTGCTTCAGTCAGCTTTGTCCGCAGTTCATCAATATTTTCATATTCCCTTTTGTATACCAGATGAAGAGCAAGAGCTTCCACGTTGTGGATAAAAAAAATCTTTTCAGTTATTGTCTCTAAATGTGTTCTACATAACGTAAACTTAGGGGATTGCAAATATTACTTAGTCCTAAGAAAGTCAAAAACATGTAACGGAATCTCCGACTTACCACTTTAGTGGAGCGATTACAGAAAATAATGGCCTATTAAGTGCATGTTTCTTTGTGTTATTATGAAAGTTTAGGAAACTGCGCAGTTTTTAAAATTATTTTGGACCTATGGAAATTCTTTTTTTCTCTCATACATTTCAGTTGAAAATTTTAGAATGTTCCGCTAAAAGCATATTTTTTATGTTTCTAGCAAAAATTTTGTATCTTGCATCAAAGATAGGAAGTTGATTATTTTTTTCAAAAATCTGCAATCAATAGGGAATCTGTCAAAAAAAAGAAATCTGAGAAAAATCGACCCAAAAAAAAGATAAAAAAATTTAAAGCCTACTAGGTCATACAATTTGAAAAAATCACAAAATTAACGATAACTTCTAAACTATGAAAAATCGTAGAACATACATGGGGGTGAAATCGATAGGTCTAGTCCTCACCTATCACCTGCCTTCGGCTTGACACCTTACAAGAAACACCCTGTATAAAAGGAGAAACTGACTGACATATCAATGCACAGCCTAAACGGTTAAACGTAGGCACTTGAAATTTGGAAGGGACGTAGCTTAGGTACCGTAGAGGTGCACTAAGAAAGGAATTCCCGAAATTCCCACGGGAACGGGAATTAGCGGGAAAATCCTTTTGTATGAAAAATCTAAACCGCTTAAGTTAGACGCTTGAAATTTGGCATGCAGGTACCTTAGTAAACTTAAAGCTTAGTTACAACAGGATATTGCAAAATTCCCACGGGAACGGGGGTTAGCGGGAAAAACATTTGTATGAAAAAATCTAAACCGCGTAAGATAGATGAAGGGGGTAAAACGGGATCCACGCGTACGAAGTCGCGGGCGGCCGCTAGTAGCTCATAAAAACAATAAAAACTCAAAACTTTGCAAGTAGGCTTTTAAAAAACACTTTTACACGTCCCAGTATTAACCCTACCTCTGCTTCGGGACAATAAATGGGCCAATGCTGAGAAGAAGCAGCGCAAGAAATTCAGTCATTATTGTCAGCCTCTTTTTCAAGAGTTTGCAGCTCGTAGACTGATGGCCATTGGGGCAGAAAAGTTCTCGAACCATGTGCCAGAAGACGTAGTGTGGATAGGCCCCCCAATAGGTGGACCGACGATCTGGTGAAGGTCGCGGGAAGGATGTTCGTTGCTGGACCAAGGCCCCACCCAAGGATTTTTACAACGACCGGTCTAGCGCTGCCATGTTTTCCCACGACCTTCACTAGATCGTCGGTCCAACGAGTCGGAGCGCTGCCCACACCGTATATGCAGGTCCGAGATTCGAGATCTTTTCTGTTCCAAAGGTCATCACTACTAGGTTACGTTCTTACAAATTCACCTACGTCCGTCTCTCTTGGTCTAAAGCTTATTCACAGAAACTAATGTTTATTATTGTTTTCATTGAATCGTGTTTGCAATATAATTAATATTTTAAATGCACTTCAATTTTAATTCCAAAGAAGTAGATATCGCGCACGTTCGCGTATCAAATGCATTATAATTCTGTTTTTTGTTATACAGTGCCTTGCTACTTGCTGCGCATTATTAAAATACTTATCATAACGTGTTATGGGTGATAATCATGGCATTTACATGCCAAAATCATGTGAAATGACGAACTCATTTACAATGCGGGTATCAATTTACGAAGTCGTTAAATAGGCAGGAATCTCGGGTATTTTTTATCTTGGTTCTGATACGGGTCCTTTGGCGTATCTAGGGTTCATTTTCAGGGGTGCGATTAGTAGGTATCATAGCTAATGAATTAGTAGTACTATTAACTATTCTATAGCACCGCACCATTTTGGGGGAGAGCCGTGCCCTTATTAAACACGTGTTTAACGTCTGTTTAAGTTTTTTTGTAATAACACTAAATCTTTAGACTACAGACATTTAGTCGGCCGATAGTTTGGCAAGGCTTCCAATCGGCCGATAGCAAATCGGTGTAATGTGCGCACTTCCATACATGTTCATTATTCTGATTTGTGTGTCAGTTGTCAAGATTATTTCACTGTTTTGTACAATATTCAATCACTGAACCGTTTCTGAAGCACTATTTCTCAATCCAATCCGACCAAATTTATCGGCCGACTACATAAGTCTGTAGTAGCAGGGTCTATTAAAATATTGGTAAGGTAATTAGGAATACTTTGTTGTAAATTATTTATTTACTAGCTTTCCGCCCGCGGCTTCGCCCGCGTGGAATTTTGTCTGTCACAGAAAAACAATATCGCGCGCATATTTGCTCACCGTTTAGACCTACCCTGGACTACGACAAACATTTTAAAACCAAAATCAGCTCAATCGGCCCAGCCGTTCTCGAGTTTTAATCAGACTAACGAACATCAATTCATTTTTTATTTATATAGAAGATAGAAGATAATTATTGTGGCACACCACAACAAGTAACATGTAACTGGTACGAATGTAACTGGCAACAGCTCAGGATATATCGAATACATAATACGGCATGCTTACATATAAATATGTATCTAAGGAAAATATTGACTATTAAATAGCATTCAACTTAGGTAGTTTATGGAGACCACGTGTCAATTAAATAACTCAGTATTGCACCTATTTATAATAGGAGTTTCATACATCATACTACAACAAAACATGTATGTTGTTAAAACGTCTCTAGTAATTATCATGTAATTTACAAGTATGTATAATATTACATTATAGCTTATTATCTTCATAGGTAACTGGGTTTGTATCTTTTAATTTCATAACCTAAAGAAAACTTTATTTACAGCTGTTTAGCGAATTTTATTCTACACTAGCGGCCACCCGCGGGGTTATTCCGTATTCGACCCACGACAACTCAACCCATTTCTTCACTCATCCCAAATTAGTATTCCTAGTTCAACCCATTACATAATTTCGTTATTCTACCCAAATGCATTCCTTACTCAACCCAAAGTAAATATACCAAAAATAAGTATGGATAGCAAAACAACGTTTACTGTTTTTTCAGAAATTTAATAATGATTAATACATGTAGTATGTACATTTATTTATAATTAAATAAAAAAAATAAAAACATCACCTGCATTTAAAAAATGATAGATATTATTATGAGTATTATGAGTATGTTAATTGACTAAAATATATCAAAGATTTTATTTTATTTTAAGGTAAATACATAAACAAATTAAGAGGCTCAAAACTTATACCGCGAGATTAGCTGTCCACATGAATACTTTTATTATTTTTCTTTTGTCATCTCGTACCGCTTGGAAAAAAAGATAAAATACATTGTATTATTTGAAATATTTGTACATTCATGAACAAGTGTCTGGGGCAAAAATTATACGCCATAGCATTATTATAGCTTGGTTATACTGATTTAATAAAAAATCACAGTCGTTTGATTTATAGTAGATTTATAGTGGATTTATAGTAGATTTATAGTGGATTTATAGTAGATTTATAGTGGATTTATAGTAGATTCTAATTAGTCATTATTTGATTTATGTCCTTCATTTGTATCAGAACTCCTGCAGTTTTATTTAATAGAACGATCTTAACACAAAAGTTAACTGAGCTTAAATTTCTAAAAAATATATTTTTATTCTGACCGTTTATAAAAATCTTATATTTTTTTAAGTGGTTTTAAAATGGGTTGAGCTAGGAATGTTTTTGGGGTGAATAAGGAACATAAAATTAAAAATTTGTTGTGGGTAGAGTAAGGAACAAAATTGGGTTGAGTAAGGAAAAATAATGAGTGGGTTGAGTTATCGTGGGTCGAATACGGAATAACCCCACCCGCGACTTCGTACGCGTGGATCCCGTTTTACCCTCTTAGGGGTTGAATTTTGCAAAATCCAATCTCAGTGAGCACCTACGTTAAAAGGAACCCCCATGCAAAATTTGAGACTCCTAGCACTTGTAGTTTCTGAGATTTCGTGATGAGTGAGTCAGTGATCCTTTGCTTTTATAAATACCTATGACATTTTTTGAGGATACATCAGGGATATACGCTAATAATACACTCATTGATCTATAACGGCTCATAATTATTATCTGACCGTAGCTATAGAAAAAAAAGTTTTTATCTTCGAATCGACTCTACTTTCTTCAGTGTTGCTACATTTATACCGTATATTCGTTAGCCCTGAAGTTCAGACAGTCAGGCCGCGCTGCTGGCCTTAAACTCCAACTTAATCACCTCAAAGTTGGTAGAAAACTGCATGAGTCGACTAAATACTCTAGGAGAACGAAACAGAGTAACGCTGAGATGGGTTCCAGGTCATGCGGGAATCGAGGGCAATGAAAATGCCGACGAACTAGCCAGAGCGGGAGCGGAGGGAACACAATATGGTCCAGAACCCTTTTGTGGTGTTCCCAAAAGTCTCGCTCGAATGACCCTGGAGAACATCTATTTAAACAAATCCTTTATGGCATGGTCAGACACGCCAGGATTAACTCATTCCAAAGCTCTCATAAAAGCCTATGATCGAAAAAGCTCTAAGCAGATCATAGGACTGAGTAGGACCAAAATGCGCATCTTAGTTCGAGCCCTCACTGGACACTGCAGCTTAAACAAGCACTTGTCCACTATGGGACTGTCCGAAACAAGAACGTGCAGGATGTGCCAAGAGGCAGATGAAACGCCACTACACATTCTCACGGACTGCGGACCTCTGATGCGCAAGCGGAGCTTACACCTGGGCAAACACATCCTAAGCCCACAAGATGTAAAACATATCGCCCCCCAAAAGATACTGCACTTCCTAATGGATGCAGGACTCGGAGGCGAACTGTAAGGAAAACAGCGGCGATCACAATAGATCGATAACGGTCGCAGTGATACTAGGACTTTATTGAACTAGAATAGCCGCTCAACACAAATAAAAAAAAAAAAATAGCCCTGAAGTAATCATGATTATGTTACTTGAGTGAGTCATAAAGAGTAACTCCGGGCCACACATGCGACTAATAACTTATTTATAGAGGCAAGGGTTGCGTGACATGCACGGCACCCATATCGATTGGGCTGGCCTAGGCTGACACGATTACCTATAATTAGAATATTAAATTAGGTTATAGGGAATTGATCAATTTTTAGGTAGAAAATTATAAGTGTTTAGTTAGGTAACGCTTCTAACCTAGTATCGAAGATACGATTGTTAGTTGATGGATGCCCTTTTGCCTTTATTGTCTGCGAAATGTTATTTAAAACTTTGCAAACCGATAACTTTGATTAACTCAGATATTTTTCACATTTGTGTTCTTTTTGTATGGAACCTACTTACTTAATCTAAGAATTCGTATCATATTGGAACTTACTAACCTCTAACAACTTAGTACCTATGATAGTGACGAATAAATAATCATTTTCATTTTCATATGAAGGGCCAAGTTTATGAACCTAATTGACGTGGTAGTTTAAATTATTTACCTTTGCTCTGATGACATTTAGTAAAGTTTTGATAAAAATCTTCATCTTCATATCAGTAAATAATATCAGCTTTTAAATCGCGTAGGCTCAAGTATTGTTTATTTACTAATGAAATGTCACAAATAAAATAACTTCATTTTGTCAAAGTCAAATCACTAAAAGTGAAATAGTTGCAATAAAAGATTTTGTAGGTATTTGAAAATTGCAAAAAATAACGAACAAGAACATGATTGACACTTGTGAAGTTTGCATGGAGTAAAAAAAGTTGGCATAAAACTTTTTGGTTTGTATTTTCCATTTATTTAACCCGGAGAAACTCTGACAAAAACCCGAAAATTCAAAATTATTTTCAATTAGCTACCAATAGCGATGATACGAATGTGAGATTTTATGAATTTCAAATAAGATAATAAATAAAAACTTACACTAAGGCCCAGAACAGACGGTGAAACGCAACTGCAACGAAACTGCAACTTTCTGATGATTTTAAGAATGAAACTGAACTGAAAGTTTCAAACTGGTCGCGTCATGTGTGGTCGGACGCCACGGTCAACGGACGCTATGGCAGAAACTTAGATGCAACTCAAAAGTAACTAGCGGTTGCAGTTTCGTTGCAGTTGCGTTTCACCGTCTGTTCTGGGCCTAAAAAAACCATTAATCGGCCGATGCCAAATGGGTGTAATGTGCGCACTTTCATACATCTCCATACTGATTAACTGCCCGGCTAAACTATCGACCGACAAAAAAAGGTGGTGAACAACTTTCGTCTTCGAATCGTTTGCGTATTCGACAAAATTCGATACTCAACCTTCGAATTAAACGATAACGTGACAATTTTGATTCTTAAAATAAGTTTCGTGCAACCATTTCTCATACTAAGTTCACTTTCCGACACGTTCACAAGGGCGCGCTGTTGCAGTTTTCGTACTAAATCTTTTGATGGCGATTCGAATACGCAAACTATTCGAACTCTAAAGTTTTTCGTACTGCGTCTAGGCTTACGACTCGACCTCGACTTTATCGAATAGAAATCTAGGTATTTTATCGAATGCCTTAGTCTAGCCTGCCCCCTTTCACGAAGTATATATTTTTACCTAACAACAATACCCAATTTTGTTAATCATACAAAAAACCTAGCGTAACTATTATGTTCTTGAGGTTACCACAAATGTTATTTTTAAATATTATATTATTCTTTTATATTATATTATTTGTACTTTCTTATTTCCTACAGGAAATAATTGTTAACCGCTAAATTTATCTTTCAAATCCACATGTAATAAAGCTTAAAAGCTCCCAGCGGGAAGCTTATGGAGACATGATATACGACTCACTTCGCGCTAAGCTTTCGGAATACTTAATTGTTACTTTGAATCGATTTGATTTATATTTAAGGAAAAATGTTTTGGGAGATATCTTCAAATTAACCGTTATCTTTATTATGGTGCTGTATCAGAACATAATATTATCTATACTAATATTATAAATGCGAAAGTAACTCTGTCTGTCTTGATTTTACGCCTAAACCACTGAACCGATTTTGATGAATTTTGGCATAGAGATTGATTCCCGGGAAAGGACATAGGTAGGAGTTTTTATCCCGGTTTTTGAAACAGGGACGCACGCGCGTTTTTCTGTGACAGACAAAATTCCACGCGGGCAAAGCCGCGGGCGGAAAGCTAGTTTACAATAAAACATTTACAAATATAAGGATGCTAGTATCAAAATATAATTTAAAACTTTTTAATTTAATTAATCGATATTAAATGTTTACGCAGAACGCGTTGATGTCTTTTTACCCGACTGCTGAAAAAGGGTTATGTTTTTACAATAATAACAATTAAAACTTATTAAATTATTTCATAAAATACCTTAATAATGTTAACAACTATAGTTCTAAACTACCTTTCAGTTATGGACCTGAAAATTGAGAATTTTTACCCGACTCCGCCAGAAGGAAGGTTATGTTTTACTGTTGAATTTAATTTTAATCACGAGTTGTCAATTAATTTTTAATTACAATTCAACTGTCTTTGTTACAAGTAACAGTGTACCCTGGTAAAGGTCCTCAGTAAATAACAACAGCCTTTCAAAAGTCGGCGCCGGCGCATACGGCCTCAAACTCGCGATATACTGCCTTATTGGAGCACCAGGAAAAAGGACGGGTCTCCCTTGACCGAGGATAAGCATAAAAATAAATAAGTTAGTCAGTTAAATAATATTATGATAATGGATAAATCCTTGCATTAAGATGGTTAAGTAACTGATTATTGATAATCATTAGATATGGTTGATTGAAAATCTGATGTAATTTAATTTTCATTAGCAAAAGGATGTCTGGATTTTCCGCGGGTTTTCAGAAAGAATTACTTTTGCATTGCGACTTCCGAAGCAATTCAGTGTATAACCATTCGTTTAATAGATGATTAGCCCGGCGGATTAGCAAGCTGAAGTGGCATTGGACAGGGCACATAGTACGCAGAACTGACGGCCGATGGGGCAGCAAGGTAATGGAGTGGAGGCCACGTACTGAAAAACGCAGCGTGCGACGTCCACTTACAAGGTGAACCGACGACCTGATAAAGGTAGCAGGAAGGCGCTGGATGCAGGCCGCTACAAACCGTGCGATGTGGAAGTCATTGGGGAGGCCTATGTTAAGCAGTGGACGTCCTATGGCTGAAATGATGATGATGATGATGATGAAAAGATGATTATATTTTATTTTAAGTATTTATTAGGACAACCAACAAGACAAACACTCATACATGGAAATGAATAACTATAACTAAATGTATGGTCAGTATTCTGCATACATGAGCACTAAACCGTATATTTTATGACCTGCTCGACGCAACATGTTCCGTCTTATTCGTCTTAAGTCCGCATTACTTGAATTTGAATTTATTGAAGCCTGCAACATCCCAGTACCAAACTTGAGACCTTATCACAACGATTTATTTCTTCGCAACATTGTAATTCTCCGTCTGAAAATCAAACTTACGACTTAAGGTTCAGAGTCCTTTATTCTTTTTACTTTACCGCGAATTTGAAACGTAATATTACCTAATATTGTATGCGATTCCGTTATTAACGTATTCGGAGTTCGTTGAACTCGAGTCGGGATTTCGTTTCGTTAATGCCTCGATTATCATATCTCATGCGCGAGCGCCGGTGATGTCACGACATGGTCGAGCTGATGCAATTTTGGACTTTACTCCGACGGTTTAAGAGCTAGGGGACATAGGTGTAAGTTACACGCGATCTATGGTATTGACACGATAGCCGTTACGTCTCAATGAATGCTAAAGCCGTTACGCGTGTCAAAGAATGCTGTGGATACAGTGATAGTGATTCCCGTGGGTTAACTCGTCTGGAAATGTTGATCAAAATCGTCAAATCTTTACTGTAACTCAAATGTTTTACTGTAACTCAATGTTTGGAATAGTACCTACTACCAACTACCTTACCTATAATAGTCTAGCAAGCACTGACTATGACAGTGGTTCCCAAAGTTGTCTGGGCTACGACTCATCTAATACAAGTTCCCCAACTCAGGACCCACCTATAGGAAATTTCGCCCGCTGCCCAGCGGTTGGATCGGTAGGGTGGTGTGTCGTTCAACAGGCAGGGCCCACTCAATGTTCGCTCGCGACCCACCAGTGGGTCGCGACCCATAGTTTGGGAGACCCTGGACTATGAAGTTAGCCAGGGGTTGTGTGTTGAGGGAAAATGACATTTTCTGCGGTATTTTCCTTACCACCAACAGTGAAAGTTATTTTTGCTAGGGTGGCCAAAAAGACATTGGTTATTTCAATAAGGACTTCGCAGAAAATGGGACGGAAAATTCTACGTGAAAAGTGCGCAGTAAAAGCAGCGGTCTCAGCAAAGTCAGTATAAAAACGAAGAGTACAGTCAGCCTAATTAGTTCGTGACACCGAAAGTGGGCAAAAAAATTACAACACAATGTAACAAAGACGTGTTGCGAACTTTTGGGCTACTTTGGGTGTCATGAGCTATTTGGCGCTGAATGTACCAGCTCGCTTTTCACAAGGATGTGAGACAATCTTAGTTGAAGGCCGATTACGTCAGAGGCTACCTAAACCGCTCCTAAACTTTCGTCATCGATTGCAAACGAGTTAAATAATATGTCAATTTCATTGCAAAGGACTACAGCACAGAATAAATAACAGAATTTAAAGTTTAAACATTATTATCTTCCGCCGTTGCGATAAACTCAAAACTACTGAACGGATTGTCATGCCGTTTTCACCAATATATTATTTCATGAGGACGATTTAGGTATACAATTTTTATGTAGAAAACTTTATAGGGGATGAGCGCGAAAATTAATTTCTGAGACAGACCTGCGGGCAAAGCCGTGGACAAAAACTGGCAAGGTAATAAATATTTGTTGAAGTAATTTTTCGGATTCCCAGGTAAGACAATCAAATCTTATTTACTATTAATAAATGTTCTTGGGTATACAATTTATACGCTGTACTATAAATGATCGTGCTCATCACAGTAACATTTGCCACCCAGGGAAATTTGAACCCGCAACAGCTGGGGTTGTAGTCCGACACGCGAACCACCAGGCCAGGCGGTCGACAAATAGGTTTAATAAAAAGTATTACCTACTAAATATACCTAATACTATTTTATTTAGTGGTGATATCAAGCAGAAGAATAAAATATTGATTGCATTTTCTCGTTTTAGGGAACTTCTTTTAAAAACCTGCAAAGTACTTACTTACACTCGCTTGAAATTGACCGAGAAAATTAGTCAGAACTCAAGAGCTTTATTGAGGAAAATCGCAATCTTCCCTCCTGATTGTTACACGAACCGTTAATTATCAAAAGATACTAAGAAGAGAAGCGATTAAAAACCCAAGTTCATATTTATTAAATTAGGTTGTTTAAAGTTTAAGCAACAATTACATGACTAATATTGACAACGATCTGTTAAATAAATAAATTGCAACATTCGCAATCGCAAACACGTTAAAATTGATATATTACAGTGATATTATATAAAAGTTACAGTCGTGGTCAACTAATTAGGGACAGATAGAATACTAAGCAATACTAAGGCCCGGTTTTTTGATTCGTAGTTAAAATAACCAATGGCCAAATTTGACAGATGTCAAATGACAAGTGGTTAAATATCAGAAAAAAATGTTTTTCGAACAATGGTTAGCTTGACTTTTAGTACATTTTTTAACTATTTGTTAACATTTTGTTAATATTTAACCATTAGTAGCAAATTTTAACAATTAGTTATTTTAACTATGATTCAAAAAACTGGGCCTTAGGGCCGGTTTTTTGATTCGTAGTTAAAATAACCAATAGTCAAATTTGACAGATGTCAAGTGACAAGTGGTTAAATATCAGAAAAAAATGTTTTTCGAACAATGGTTAGCTTGACTTTTAGTACATTTTTTAACTATTAGTTAACATTTTGTTAATATTTAACCATTAGTAACAAAATTTAACCATTTGTTATTTTAACTATGAATCAAAAAACTGGGCCTTAGTGTTCATATCCTATTATTGTGAGCTTCATTCGATATTACTGACTGTTACTTTGTAAACATATTGACTATCAAGTACTCTATATATAGAATACAATAACAAACAAAAAAGAACTTACTAACTTAATAAAAAATCTTAATCAAATCACATGAATCGGTAATTATGGTACAGACGGTCCGGCCACCTAATTAGGGACGCTTAAGTTTTTCCTTCTAAATTAAAAAAAATAAAAAGTAATAACTTTTATTCTGTTCATTTGTAATTTCGGCGTCAATTTGAAAAGTGATATTCTTATCTTGCGAGTTAAAAACTCATCAAATTATTAAAGGTAATGGGCTGAAAGAAAAGCAACAATGCGCTAAGTTATAATCAATCTTTATCAGTGTGGATGGCCATACCGGTAAATTGCAGATCATCTGAAATGTTCCAAAAACATGAATCTACGATGCAGTGGCTTATTTCAAAATCATGAAACCACAGAAAGTATGCCTAGAAGGAAGAGGCCAATAAAAACAACCCCACAAGATGATCGCAGAATGGTCACTCTCGCAAAGAGAGACCCCTTTAAGGGTTCCGTTCTGATCAAGAGCGAGATTTTTGGACCAGAACCGACTGCTGGAGTATCTGCGAGGACCGTCAGAAGGCGACTGGTGGAGGCAAAGCTTGTAGGAAGAGTTCCTCGAAAAGTTCCACTACTGAAGATGGAACACAAAGAAGCAAGATTGGCGTTTGCAAGAAAGTATGGACATTAGGCTTTTGCTCAATGGATAAATGTGCTGTTTTCTGATGAGACCAAGATAAATCTTATTTCATCCGATGACAGACAATACGTGCGACGACCTGTGAAGTCTGAAATGATACCAAAGTAAACGAAGAAGCAGGTGAAACATAGTGGCGGCAATATTAAAATCTGGGGCTGTTTTTCTGGACATAGAGTGTAACCTATAAAAAGAACTGAAGTTAAACTTGAGCAATTCCAATTTAAATAAATATTGGAGAAAACGATGCTATCGTATGCTGAAGAAGTCTTACCAGTCTCATGAACATTTCAACACGATAACGACCCAAAACATAACGCGTTCTCTGTTTAATCGTTCCTAGCGCAACAGTCAGTGACGGTACTAGATTGGCCCGAAAACAACTCAGACTTAAGCCCTATTAGAGCTTATGGTATGAAACGAAGGAAAAAGTTACAGCTCAACGTACTGGCACTAAAAATAAGCTTTTCGTGGCATTTCATGGTGTTTGGAATAATATTTCTTTAGAAACCTGTAATGATTTGATTGCATCCATGCCGCGCCGATGTCAAATGGTTATAACCAACAAAACCAACCATATTGGTTATAAAAATACGTTTGATGATTTTGTTTTGTATTCTATATTTATTAATGAAAACTTTTTATATAATAAACACTTAAATAATTTCCAATTTATTTACATTTACAGTGAAAGTGTTACGTGTCCCTAATTAGTTGTCCATCCCTAGGTCAATAAATGTGTAGGTGGCAATGATTTATTTATTTTAAAAATATTGATCGCAACTATCTAGTTTCTCTTCTGGCCTGTAAATATTTAGAATACTAGCCAAATTACTTGTTATTAAAAGGCACAAGCTACAAAGCCTCGTGCAGATTTTTTTTTCGGACTGGAGAGACGGTCTTGTGTTTTAGTCATATAACGTCCCTAATTAGTTGACCACGACTGTATATAAATACGATTAATTGATGAGCGCTATTGAGTAACTTTCAATTCCAAACCTTACAAAGCAGAATGTTCTTTGTCATTAACGATTACTTTTTCAATCACTGATCAACTGACTCATTCGACAAAAAACTAGACCACTTATTCAATGCCTAAACTGTGTCATAGAAGGTTAGATTAGACCACAATAATATAGCGATAAAGACTTGAAAATTACATTTACTTATACCTACCTACTATTCGATAAAGTCAGCATCCAATAGTTAGTGGCACCTAAAGTAGCCCAAAAGTTCGAAACACGTCTTTGTTACAATTCTAAAAGATTGTGTTGTAATGTTGTAAATTTTTTGCCCACTTTCGGTGTAAGTAAGGAACCTAGTGTTAGGCTGGGTTGCACCATCTTACTTTAACTTTGACAAAATTCAAAAATCTGTCAAACTCCATACAAAAACACCGGTTAACGTTATAGTAACGATCAAAGTTAGTGTGCAACTCAGCCTAAGTAGTCATTCGTTTGTTCATTACAGCCAAATGACGTCCTGGACAAAGGCCCCCTAAAATTAGTCATCGGTACTGAAATTAAAAACTAAATTATCTATAATCTGTTTTTCGGTCTGTTACGTTTCCGCGAACATTCAATGTGGAAATATGTATAATAGGTCTGGGTTATGGACACAGAGCTACCTTTTGTCGCTAAAAACTCAAAGCGAAACAGGGGATTATGAAAATTCATTTTTAACAATTCGTTTGAAAATGAAATTATGCAAAATATAAATCAATCTATCTAGAAGCGAAACTACAAGTGCTAGGAGTCTCAAATTGTGCATGGGGTTCCCTTTTAGAACGTAGGTGCTCACTAAGACGGGATTTTGCAAAATTCAACCCCTAAGAGGGTAAAACGGGATCCACGCGTACGAAGTCGCGGGCGGCCGCTAATGTGGAAATATAAATAGATCTGGGTTATGGACACAGCTATCTTTTGTTGCTAAAAACTTAAAGAAGCGAAACAGAGGATTATGAAAATTTCGGTTAAAAATGAAATGCAAAATATTTGCAATATAAATCAATAAATGTAATATTAATATAACAAAATGGCTATCTGTAATTAAGCGTATTGGAGTGGAACGGCAGGCGTGATAAAGATTTATTAAATAAATAGCTATTGAGTCGTATCTAATGTAATCTTTTTTATTGGAATTCATTTAATATTAATGTTTTTATTACTTTTCGGGTCTCATTTAGAAGATACTAGCTTTTGCCCGCGGCTTCTCCCGCGTGAAAAGTTTGTCAAATTTCGTCATAATATAGCCTATATGTTATTCTGGGTAATAAACAATAATACTGTAAAGCTTCATCAAAATCCGTTCAGTAGTTTTTGCGTGAAAGAGTAACAAACATCCAGATATCCATACAAACTTTCGCATTTATAATATTAGTAGGATTAGTATTTTACTTTACAGTGAAGGAGAGTTTTGATTTGCGAGAGTACCTAAGTATCCCTAAATGATTTAATATGAAGTGTTACAAGATGTGCGAACTATTGCATCAATGTTTTATTGCGGGATCCACGAAAAAGAAAATAAGAATCATACATAGTTAAAAACTAAACATTTTCATAGAAACTCCAAGAACAAAAAGCTTTTAAGACAATCATCAATATTTTTTTTCCAAAAAGTTGTTTGACAAACTGAAAACTTATTAAAATAAAAAACAAATTCAAAAGTTGCATTCGTTTCCTCTCAAATTCTCAAAAACAAAGCTTTCACAATACTTAAAATGCTTTAATTTTAACGATCAATAAAGGCTTATAGTTGTGCAAGCAAAATTGTTTGTTTTTTTCAGTTTTTTAATTCAATTACTTGCATAAATACCTAGTGTACTTAATTAAAACTAAAAGACGTAACCAAGTATTTTAATCAAAGATTGTCACGATAATTAAATAGTTCAATGTAGGTATAATAAACTCAAATAACCAGAAGTCGAATAACATTGCGACTAAAAATTATTTCGAATCTACCCACTTTCAGAATTGTTGTCAAACTAACAAAAGTTATGAAAAATAATGAGGAAAAGAACAGACAGAAAACAAGTTTTAAGTGTTTTTTTTTCTTTGTGATACGAAAATTATAAACGTAGGTATTTCATATTTTTTCTTCAAGCTACCAATTTCCTGTTTACTTTTCATACAATTTTATAATTATAATAAAAAATATTTAGCTTACTGAACATGCAATATTAACCAACAAAAAATACATTAAACACTTACCTAAATTTTTACGTTGCAATTAAATAAGCACTTAACACAAAAAACAATAAAGTTGCGGTTTAAAACAAACTTACTTCTAGACGACACTGTCCGGTCGGCGCCCGGCGTCGACTGGCGGGTGGCACTTTATGTAACTCGGACACCCGCTCACGCGGCGACCGCGACACGACGCGACGATCGGGTCGCAAGCTGATGCTGTTAGACAACTGACGGCTGCAGGTTAAGGATGAGTTGCACCATCTTACTTTAAGTTTAAAAGTCAAAAATCTGTCAAACTCCATACAATAATAGGTTATGGTTACGGTTAAAGTAAGTTGGTGCCACTCAGCCTAAGCCTAGGCGCAGACCACCGATTTTTAGTTGACCGATAGTTGGCCCCGATTATAATTTGTATGAAGAATCGGCCGATACCAAATCGGTGTAATGTGCGCACTTTCATACATACCCAAACCACAGATAATATAATACTAGTACAGATGCATCATCCCATACTCGAAATGTGGCCGACCTAAGTCTTGAAACTGCTCGGGCCCGTTTGGTTTCCTAGTGGTGATAACAGATTGCGCTAGTGTGCCGCAGCGGACTTGACCGTCCCGCGGTTTGCGACCCGCTAATGCTTTCTATTCTAGCAACTTGAGCGGAGTATTTATTTGGCGTGCTATGTCAAAAGATGGCGCTAAAGCTAATAAGTTTACTGCTTTGTTTATGAAGACATGTAACTAAGCAAAAAACAGATTAGAGACGCTATTGAAAATTTCGACACGGTATAATAATGTCCAAGTAGCACAATGATCACAGCCGACGCTCAATATCCAGCACCGTGGGTTCGTATCCCGCTACAAATAATCATCATAAAACGCTAATTTGTTTTATTTTACAGGACAATATCGAAACATGCAGTAATAAAGGTAGATATCAATAAAAAACTTATTTTTCCATAAAAATATTCAGAAATAATTATTATGTAAAAAAAACATAACCCTCCTTCTGGAGCAGTCAAGTAAATATCAAAAATGAACTGTTCGTAAAAAATACAAAATCCAGTTTTAGTTTTTCGTACTCGTATCGTAGTTTATTCAAAAATATGCCTACATTTTAATCGACTTGCACATACAGGTTTAAGATTTAGGATTATCTGTGATTTAGGTTTAGGTTTTTTGTTGCATTCGTTTGCGCGTCACTTGCGATAATAATAGCACCTACCTATTTATTTACGAGTAATAATACCGTGCTGGCACAAAATATACCTATATAGGTGGCAAAATATTATTTACTTATTTGATTATTATTTTACTGATGTTTTATTCCTTCTCTCTCTCTATTTATCGTCGCCGAACACGTAGAATTTCGTCCAATGACACCATGCTACCCATCCTTATCACTCGCGCGTAATTGTATTGCTGTCGCGCTCGCTCACTCACTGTGACGGCCCGTCCCCGTCGTACGGGCTCGGCGACCGGACTATAGCATCATTTTCGATTCACTTATACGTGCTGCGTGAATGGCTGGCATGCATACCTACTAAGTATATTGACGTTACTGGGATCGGGAGTAGCCCCAATGGATGGGTACCTGCCTACCAAGCTTGTTTTCATTTAGCGCGCAACACTGGTCTTTTTAAATAAGTAGGTAGATAAGATTAATAAATTCATAAATTAATCGCTTTTGTGGAGGGGTTGGTGCCTTGTATCCTGTAAATGTGTCGAGAGTCTACCATTTGTACCCGGTAAGGTTGCGGAGTACTTAATTGGTCAAAATGGGATTCCGCTGCGGTGATGCTTGAAAACGTTACTGCAGCAGCGACATGATTATTGCCTATTAGCCTTGGCCAGATTTAAGGTGTTTCAATTATAGGTGGCTTGTATTTGTGCCTTTCCATGGTCAAGCAGCGACGTTTGAGCCCCCCGTGGTTTTGAAAGGTTGCGGGTGCCGCTGCGGTAACGTTGTGGGGATTTCCATTTCTTCGAACGACTTTATTTATTTATTTACTAATTTAAGGCTCACAAAACAAGTTACAGTCATAGTTAGGCACAGATAATAATCCATAGATTAATCTAAACCGCAACTCTTAACTCTTACTCAACATGATGTCGTGTGCACAGAATGAATTGAAAATTATGAAATAAAGAGGGTAAATAGTGTTAGTTTAACTCATTTTATGCTTAGTATTTAATGTTATTAAGTGTTATTAAAGTTTACAAAGGACAACTTGACTTTATATTCAGGATATCTCTCCTGAATTTGTTTAGAACAGAATATAACCAAAGAAGAGTGTTCAGTGACAGTGTCATTAAAAGTCTGCACATTCTGGTTATAGGGTTGTAAAAAGAGGTATTGTTTTTATAGATTAGCAATATAATAAGCTACCCAAAAACATCAAAGAAATTCAGTCTTTTCCGTTTTTCAAAAAGATATTAAAGTTCCACATCCTCAAAGGTCCGCATAAAGGTCTTGATGGCAAGTGATCGCCTTCTACACCTGAGTCAAAAAGTGATACTTAATAAGGTCAATGTGTCTTGTTTTTTTTCACGTCTACCGACGAATGTCTTGTGTTTGGTGAACAATTAAATCCGTGCGCCCTTAGTTTAAGATCTACCTACATTTATTTTATAAATAATTGAAATACCTTGTTTCTCATTTTAAGTGAAATGTACAATTTCTTTTGAGAAATAAATTCTTAAACCTGAAACCTGAGATTTGGAGCGAAAATATTTTTTTGGTAGGGTTTCGGGATTTGTTTGTAGCGAGTGTTAATTAAGAAGGGAAAGAAGATTAGGTGAATCAAGTTCAGAATGCAAAATCTTATGCAGACAGACAAGTTCAAGACATTCACGTCTGGAGGCCAGACACGTCATTTTGAAGCGGTCTTGCCCTGTATGACTTATATTCGCGACCCAAACCCAATCTGATGCAAAGAATATTCAGAAAATTTCTTTGGTCTCCCTTAATTCGGTCTGAGTGTACCTACATTGTAGAATGGCGACCAGATGACAGAACCATAATCTAAGATGCTTCTGATCAGTGAGTAGTATAGGCATATAAGGGTAGATTGGTTCTTGAAGACCCTTGTAAAACGTGTGACAATATGGTCGTAATGACAACGAAATGAAAGACCATCGTCAAAGTACACCCCCAGGTCTCCGACGATGACACTTGTATGAAACTTGATGGACAGATGCGATTTTTTGTTGGTAAGTGGCATGTGATTGGTGCCAATGGGTGTCATAGTAATTATTCCAAAAAAAATAACGCATGGCATATGAATTAGATGGGTTACTGTAAAAATCGAAAATACCTTCTAGCTCTTAAACCGGATAAAAAGGGCGCTCTGTGAATTCTGTGATTGCAGTGTCAGATGTCAGAAAATTTTGAATACCTATGCCTAATTTTCGATGAAATAAACCATTTTACAACTGAAAATGGCTTACTTATTTCGAGCCTCAAATAAGGCAATATTTAAGAAGATAACTGCTTTTTATGGTAATCAATCTGCAGTGCTTTTATATTCAAATAAATGCATACTGAATTTTTACTTTCTACGCCTTGTAATTAACCGATTACAACTGTCTACAGTATTATTGCGCACGGGTTATGCATAGTTTATTTTTAAGAAAGAAAGAAAGAAACAAAAAATATTTTTTCATTGCTTTAATAGGTAGAAATAAGAATAACAATAAAAAAAATCTGAATTTGCTTTTATGTGTAAAAATATTAAAAATTATATAAATGAATGTAAATGATGGACAGATTTTTGCAGTCAAAAGTGGTTTTGATTTCTTTCAAACAAAAAATATTTTTTTTAAATCGGTTTTTGTTTGACAGAGAAATCGGTAAACATTCATAAAAAAATTTATCAGACAAATATAGAATATTATCCCTTTCTATTGAAGACGCTAAATAACCTTATTAACTGAAGTATAAGTTGGTCCTTAATTTCACACTAAAACTTTTCTTCGTAAGTACCTACCTTAACGTTAAACATGGTAAGGCTTACGATTTGGCTTTTTATAATATGTCTTCGCTATTGACAAATTAACATTGGAAACTTTTTTGGCTTATGAATAAACTAAAGTTTTCCTGTACCTATAGGTATGTAATATAAAAGCTGTATGTTTCTTTCATTAAATAAATAAATAAATAAATTTAAAGAGATTGGCTTGGTTGGTTGGGCACAAATGTCGCTGCTTGACCATGGAAAGGCACAAATATGAGCTACTTATTGAAAAAATTTAATCTGGCTAAGGCTAATGGGTAAAAATCATGTGGCTGCAGTAACGTTTTCAAGCATTACTGCAACGGAATCTTATTTTCTTCAATTACTCCGAAATCTTATTGGGCAAAAATGCTAGATTCTCGGCACATTTACAGGATTTAAGGCTCTACCTTTTCCATGACATAAGCACATCTTGATCAGCGTCACCATATCGTCGCTTGCCTCTCTAACTGACGTAACTGACATTTTGCAAAATTGTCAGGCGATTATATAGATCGATTCGTCTTGCGAAATTAATTAAGATGGTGTAGATAACTCAGTTTCGAATAAAATGTCAGATACGTCACTTAGAGAGGCAAGCGACGATATCTCTGAGGTAACGCACACGAATGAATCTGCATTTTGATTTTAAATAAATGAAATACAACTTGATGCAGACGGACATGTATTTGGGAGAGAACTTGCTTAAGGATAATTACCGTACATTACCGTAACATTCGCTGCCTGCCGCTCGCGCACCCTGCTTCTACTTTCAATGACGCCAATCCAATGGGCCGCGCGGTCGCGTCTCGGCGTGGCCAGCTAGTAGGTAGGTAAATTATGATGCGTCGCCGCAGAGTAGCATAGCGTAGCCGGCTATGGAGCGTGCGAGTGAGACAGCAAAGCTCTCACTTTGTTTATGTTTTGGCCGAATTTAATAATTAACAATGGAATTAAACAGGGGATTAACAATGGGTTCACTTTAATAGGTACTAGGTTAAGTTTTTTTTTATTTGCTATACATATATCTTAAAATATATTAAATGAGTAAAAAATCATTAACTACACCTCTGCACCGCACTTACCTACTAACAGCTCTCTGCGTGGCTGAAAGGTTGACTGGCGGATAATGCTCTTAACATTATTAACAAAAGGTGGACCTTAAACATTATTATGGGCAATACAGTTTATAACCGACTACACCAGAAAAAGGGTTATGTTTTTCCAGTGTATGTAGGTCTTTAGATTAAGATTCATCTTAATTATTATTGTAAGTGACACTGGGTAGGTTATCATAATTGGAAGGAAAACAATCGAACCTTTTATAGCCACGATAGCCGAACGGTCAAGGAGTCGGAGTGGCCGACTCGAGATCCGGGGAACGCGGGTTCGAATCCTACCGCCGCTCGACTATTGTGGTGAGCCCACTCGTAACACAAGCTCATTTAGTTTAACACGAGGGGCTAATGGGACTATTAGTAATATTTGGAATACAAATTGCTAATAATCTTAAAAAAATAAAAAAAATTGTCAATTTTAGGCGCCACAATGTTAGACAAATTATAGCCAAACTTTTGTAATGCTAATTTGTGTTTCTTTCATTTTTATTTGAATGTAGATGTTTTTTTTTTGCATTTTACAAGAAATATGACAATTAATAAAAATAATAATTTGTTACAAAATAAAACCTATTTTAGTATTTTTATAAGTGACGAAATAAAACATCAGCGATGAGCGCCATCTATTACATCATTTGTAACTAAATGCTACTTCTACAGCGCTGCAAAAACGATTGTTTAAGACTTCAGTTTTTACTAAAGATAAAATTTTATTATATGAAGAAATATTGTTTATTTGAATCATTCACTGTGTTTAAATGAACAAATTAATGTGTAAAACATTTTTTCATTATAGTTTACTGAGCATTAGTGACTTTTTACAAACGTCTTCAGAAATTCGATACTTATGTCGCCATCTAGTGAGATTGATTTGGAATGATTCAAGATTTATAGGCATCGGGTTCCCGTGCCCAAACTGATTAACAGCCCGACCCAACTCTATCAGACAACTAAAAGTTGGTGTCTGCGCCTAGTCTTAGTCGGCTGATAGTTTGGTTGGGCTTTTGATCAGTATGAAATGCATGGAAGTGCGCACATTACACCGATTTGGTATCGGCAAATTCCTCATACAAATTCGAAACCGTTTACTCAACTATCGGCCGACAAAAAGTCTTTAGTCTAAGATGAAATTAAATGTAGTTTAATTTTAAACAGGTTTTAACGCGATACGCGAATAGGTAATACTGAAATATTACCTGTATTTGCCTGACGTTTCGACCGGGTCGCACCGGCCTTGGTCACAGGCTGACTGGAGCGTCGAGTGCGCGATAGATTAGATAGAATCATCTAAGTCTACCCCTCAGATCATAGAAAGAGAATAGATATGAAGTCGCGCGTAACTACAACGAGAACCAGTGTCCCCACATTTCCCCCACCACAGCTCCCACACACACATTCAACTGTGTAAAAACAAAGCGACTGAGAGTCTACGACAACATGTGCAACCGGCTTAAAAGTGCTGTGATTGGCCAGAAGGCGTGCCTTATGGCCAATCAATGGCCGCGTGACGTGACGCACACTTTGAAAACTAGTGAGAGAACAAATATAAAATGGAGTCGACAAGATATCGATAAGTACTTATTATTATTCTGTGCTTTAACTCGCTAGGGGCAAGGCTCGAAACTGGTTTCACAAAATGCTTATGTATGAAAACCTTTTTATTATTATACGTTATTATTAACTACTATAACGCATTTACTTTTTAATTATGGCGATCTGCGTACCGCATATGTTTATCAAAAATAATGCCTATATTAGGCTTTCAACTAGCTCTTATAGTAATTACATAGTTGACAGTTACTAATTTAAGTTAATGTATTATTATAAAATTTATTCTCTAATAAATAAAGAAAGAGGCTTCTACTGTTATTTGATTTTTTTGTAAAATCTTATAATCGCAAGTAACACATCATTTTTTTATTTAAAATTACAAAATAGAAAATTATAATTTACTTCTATTTATCGATAACTAGCTGACCCGGCGAACTTTGTTCCGCCTTAATGGCAATAAATAAGCAGACTTTTTTTTTATTTCGAACGGGATAAAAAGTATCCTATGTCCTTCTCCTGGCTCTAAACTACCTCCCTGTCAATTTTCAGCTAAATCGGTTCAGCCGTTCTTGAGTTATAAGTGGAGTAACTAACACGACTTTCTTTTATATATATAGAAGATAGGAAACCGCATTAGAACACGAGCACGGCACTATGTTACGACCGGCACATGCGGCCGTACTGTGTATTTTCACACGACAGTGGATATCGGAAGAAATTAAATACATTGCGCAGTAGTTGAGCATGACATAAAGTGGTTGCTAACTAAATCGTCAATGTACAAGTGTGTTAGAATTTTTATCACCACTGATTTCGATATCGCAGTAACTGTTACGGCACTGAATTCGTTCGTAAAAATGTTTAGTTTTTTTTATTTATAAGCTAAATACCAATGGATTTGCAATACTTACATGTAGTAAATGACTCCATTGTTCCTGTAGTTCTTCGTTTCACTTGTTTTATTGCACGTAACGTCGCATTATCCAAAATATCGGAGAACATTTCCTTAGTATGACTGAATCGCGACTAACCTAGCTACGCGGCCGATGTTCGTTTCTGGGCATATCGCGGAGACACGCGCCACGCCCCCGTTTCACATCTATTCCCTTCTATGATCTGAGGTCTACCCCCTTCTCTTTCCCCTTTTCTTCTTCAAGTACCGTCACACACTACATTATTCAAATTAAATGTAGAATGAATGATATGTTGTTATTTCAACCAAATGACGTCAACTGCTGGACAAAGGCCTCCTCCAAGGATTTTCACAAAGACCGGTCCAGCGCTGCCCGCATCCAGGCATCGCACTGCATACTTAGTACAATTTAAAAAAAATGAAAATATTTCTTCCATAATCCGTACCTACGTATTATGAATAATCCAAGTTCAAATAAGATTCTTAAGATAAATCTAAATCCAATCGTTACGCACGTTTTCAAGGGTAAAATTGTTTAGATTCAGTTAAAATGTCAGCCGTTTAATGTCATTAAAATAATTTAATTTATCGTGAAATATGACCGTTACGAACCAAAAATTTTACTGTTGATAAAAATAGCGAAATAGTGCATTAAAAAACTCTAATCATCATCATCATTTCAGCCATAGGACGTCCACTGCTGAACATAGGCCTCCCCTAATGCTACGATGTCGTCAGTCCACTTTGTAGGTGGACGTCCCACGCTGCGTTTTCCGGTACGCGACCTCCTTGCTGCCCCATCGGCCGTCAGTTCTGCGTACTATGTGCCCTGCCCATTGCCACTTCAGCTTGCTAATCCGTCGGGCTATGTCAGCAACTTTAGTTCGTTTACGGATTTCCTCATTTCTGATTCGATCTCGCAAAGAAACACCAAGCATAGCCCTCTCCATAGCACGCATAAAAAACTCTAATAGAAAAACTTTTTCATGAACATTGATACCAAACTTAATTAGGTAAGTGAGTATAACTTCTTAAATAAGTTTATTCGTTTCAAGTTTCAACGTAATGCCGTCCACAGCTGGACAAATGCCTCCCCCAAGGATTTCCTCAACCACCGGTCCTGCGCTGCCCGCATCCAGGTGCTTCCCGCGACCTTCACAAGGTCGTCGGTCCACCGAGTGAGAAATTTGGAAAAACAACGAGTACCACTCGAGATCCGAATACAAAATAAAGAGTTTAAAATAGGTCTAGCTAAAGTACTGAATCGGTCGTGCTAAGTCAGTGGTTCTTAACCTTTAAGTCACGAGGGACCATTTTACCAAATTTCTATCTTGTCAGGGACCACTTTTTTTTCAAAATCCTATGAAAGGGGTTCAAAATCCTATGAAAGGGGAGGTCGATTTCTCGCCCACTGTACGCCATTTGCGTTGTGTTTGCTCGACTCATCACGTCACGTCACTTGTTTATTAAGACATTAAGACGTCTTCGTGGACCACTTGGAATGCCTCCAGGGACCAGTGGTCCGCGCACCACCGGTTAAGAACCACTGTGCTAAGTGGACCGACGATTTGGTAAAGGTCGCGGGAAGAACCTGGATGCGGGCAGCGCGCCTTTGTTCAGCAGTGGACGTCATTTGAACGAAAGTACTGAATTAGCATGTATATCACTTTAAAATGTAGGTAACCTATGAACAAGTCGTAGCCTGTAAACGCTCCTCAATAAGTTAGTTAATAGTTTTGTAACATTCGCTCTTGCTTGTCTAACCGTTTCGTGTCCAGCCTCACACGTCATTGGAAAGTCGCACAAAAACTCAGTCTAGCTCTAGTGAAGCACAGTTTGGTCACAGCGCAATATACCAGTATAACAATGACAGATCAGTTAGCCGAATGGTCGAATGAAACAATATTTGCACACAAAATTATGTTCAACAAGGTGTAACTAAAATAAAGTATGAGTTAGATCACATAAGTATTGATGAACAGTGGAACATAATGTATTATTGTGTGTTAATAATTATTTTAAGACTCCTTTTATTTTTACAGAATAGCGCATTTTTATTAATGTATCGTTGGTATCGTTTATAGTTTAGATAATAGTTATATTTTTTTGTCAATAATAATTAAAACCTAAAGTTTTTGATTAACAGAACAAAACTCAAGTGAGCGAAGCAACGGGCAAAAGCTACCAGTTATACAACTTATTGAATTTGAATTTAGTTTTCTTGTACTTACTAAGTACAGTCAGCGTCACATAGTCCGTGACACCCAACTAGTGGTGTACAAGGCTCGAGGCTTCCGAGTCCTTTAGCCGAGAGCTCAGAGTCGTTTACAGGGCTCGCCTCGTTTGTATGAAGCTCGACGACTTGGAAGTCTTTTCAACCGACTTCAAAAAAAGGAGGAGGTTCTCAATTCGACCCGTATGTTTTTTTTTTTTTCTATGTTTGTTACGCGATAACTCCGCCAATTATGAACCGATTTGAACAAATCTTTTTTCGGCGTATAGGTAATACCTCAAGGGTGGTCCCATTTAAATTTAATAATAGAAAAAACAACCCCCAAGGGTGAAAAATTGGGGATGAACTTTTTTATACGCAATATCTCCGCCGATTATAAATCAATTTGAACGATTGTTTTTTTGTTGAATAGGTATTATCAAAAGGGTGGTTTCATGCGAATTTGAAGAAAATATTTCACCCCCAAGGGTGGAAAATTGGGGATGAACTTTTTATACGCAATATTTTTAATTTTCAGTTTTTTTTGTGTTCACGCATTTGAAGTCGGTTTTATTTTTAAAAAAAGTTAATTATTGAAAGCCCAGTTAACATTTGTGTTAAGATCGCTCTATTAAATAAAACTGCAGAATTCTGATAAAATACATATTTGAAAAACGTTTTTTACAAAACGATACAAATCAAACAATGACTATTAAAAATCTTATAATAAAAATCAATGTAGGTGATATTTTTTTTATTTAATTTGGAGCTCTTTCAAAGGTTTGAGCTCTTTCGAAGGTTCGAGCTCTTTTGAAGGTTCGAGCTCTTTTAAAGCTTCGAGGCATGGCTCAGAGCTCGCAGCTCGGCTAAGCTCGGGGCACCGAGCCTACCGAGCTCACTGAGTCTTGCCATTCCGCCACGAGGCTTCGAAAATAGGACTCGACGCCTCGAGTCTTGTACATCACTACACCCAACGTGGCCAAAATTTTGACAATATAACTTATTCCAAGTAACAAAGATGTGTTACAACTGTCACCGTAAAATTGTGAATTCCGTCAGATTATAATTTGACGTAGTTAAATTACAATCTAACCTAACCTAACCCGCTGTTAGTTTACAATCTAACGCGTTATATTGTAAACTGACAGAGTTCACAATTTCACGTTGACATTACTAACTTATTAACTACTTTGGGTGTCCCGAACTATTTGACGCTGACAATACACGTGGAATGTGTTAGTATTATAATAGGGGAAAATAATTACAATAAACAAATTGATTTCAATGATTTATTAACAAAATCATCATTTCAATGTAATCATTATATCCCAATCTAATTATTCTACAATAAACTTATCGTAAATCATTACACTAAATAAAACATTTACGTAACATCGAAATTCTAGCGAAAAAAATTGGACGTTTCTACTAATACTAAAAAAAATCTTCATTTCCCTTTTATTTATAAAAAAATTGCGTTTATTAAAATATACAATTGTTTTTAACAGTTCGTTATTAAAATTTGTTTAAAATTAAATTCGAATTTAGTTACATATTTTTATTGTAGTGTAGTAAACATTAATTAATTGCTATTTAAGGAGGCTGAAGGAAATTAATTTTATAAACTAATTTTATTTGAGTAACATTATAATTAAAAAGAAATAATGCAAATTAATGTTTCTTAGATATGTTATTTATTAAAAAATAACTTTTAAATATTCACATTACTCATTTAAATTTCCAACTTTTACCAACTCTTAATATACGTCCATTGCACATTTTATTAATTTGGTTTTAAGATCTAAACAATACTAAATTAAAATAGAACTATATTTTAACTGCTACTCTATGGGTCCATTGAAAAATTGTCATAACACATAGGCTGGGTTGCACCATCTTACTTTGACTTTGACAAACGTCAAAAATCTGTCAATCTTCATACAAAAAACACCGGTTATCGTTATAGTTACGGTCAAAGTTAGGTGGTGCAACTGAGCCTTAGACTATACATGTACATTCAGCGTCAAATAATTCGTGACACCCAAAGTGGCCAAGAAGTTGACAACAACCATTATTCCAATGAGGGCTATCGTTTTTATACTTAACAGTTGGCACCCCTGGCGATTGACAGGACCTTACTCTACAGTGGCGCCATCTTGATGAGTGCAAATGCGATAGTCCTCCTACCACTTTAGCGCTCACAAGTTGGTGCCACTGTCTTCGCTACTAGCAAGTGACAGGACCTTACTCTACAGTGGCGCTAACTGGTGCGCGCTAAAACGATAGCCCTCATTGTAACAAAGACGTATTGTGAACTTTTTGGCTACTTTGGGTGTCAAGAACTTTTTGACGCTGACTGTACGTATTTGTCGTACTACACACGTGCAACATGTAGATTAATTAATTCAATATACAGTTGATGAATGAATGTAAGTACAGTTCGACAATTTTTTTGTAGTTTAGTGATGGTTTGATGTATGAAAAAAAAAACATACTAAATAAATAACTGCTTGTTAGCCAGCAGTCTCTATTTACCGTCAGAAGAAAGTCAGTTTAGTAGCTTATGGAATTATTTTAGCAGTGCCTATTTCAATAATTATAAATCGTATGGCAGTGTTTCGGTGGTTCTGTGTTATAATATTACATCCTTCCTTCCTTCCTTTCAGCCAATAATATTACATAATTTATTATTTTCTGTTCTCTTCGTAAAATATTGGTGTTGTTGTCAATTAGTTATCATGTAAAACCTCATTCTCGTCTTCTATTCACAGTACAACAATGGCTACTTAATTTTAAACTATAGGGATGTTATGGATATGTAGTTTCGGTTATGGATACGGTTTTGAATATAGGATTATTCCTATACTATTATTATTATACCGGTTTCGGTTAGGGATATATTTTTATTTCAGATATCCGAAAGTTTCGGTTACGGTTACGGATATCTGTGCTTTAGAATGCAATTTGCAATAGTTGTCCAACACGGTTCATTCATGGCCGCACACTTTACATCGAATAAAAAAATCTAAATTGGTACTAGATGGCATTATAAAGGTAAATCAGGCTGTTATGCCTTTACATATCTGGGGGCACGGCAGTGCCCCCACCAAGTCGAGCAAAAAAGCGGCACGGCCGTACCATCCTTTTCTCGAAGCAATTCAGGCCATTTTCGACCGCCTGTAACTTCGTTGTGGATAAAACTAGAAGGCTGAATTTTCATTAGCTATGCAGGCATTGTAAAGACACGGTATATTTAAAATTTCATTCAATTTGAACCAGTAGTTTAAGAATTATAACGGGTCAAAGTTACTTAATTTTGTCACTCACTGACTGACTCACTGACTCACCGATCATCAAAATTCTAAGGCACTTCTAGCAGACCTAGAAGCTTCAAATTTGGAATATAAGTAGTGTTTGGTGTATGAATCAAGGAAAAACTAAAATATTTGGGGGCACGGTAGTGCAACCGCCAAGTCGAGTAAAATTTTTCAATTTCGGTCCAGTTTTCTAGATACATAACTGCTGTCTACAAAATACAAAAAGAAATGAGATTTGGGGGCACGGTAGTGCAACCGCCAAGTCGAGTAAAATTTTTCAATTTCGGTCCAGTTTTCTAGATACATAACTGCTGTCTACAAAATACAAAAAGAAATGAGATCCCATCAAAAACAATACTTGTCAAAAAAACCAAGTCTCGCAACTCAGTTTTTCTACGGTAAAAAGTTGTGAGATCCATGTAATACCAAGTCCAGGCCAGGAAATCTTTAACGTTTTACATAAATATATTGACTTGGCCATCGCATGAAAACACGTGTAAATTAAATTATTTAGTGCGATGGCCAAGTCAATAATTTATGTAAAACGTTAAAGATTTCCTGGCCTGGACTTGGTATTACATGGATCTCACAACTTTTTACCGTAGAACAACTGAGTTGCGAGACTTGGTTTTTTTGACAAGTATTGTTTTTGATGGGATAAAGCTTTACAAAAAACAATTTAAACTGCCTACATCCGAAACTATCCGAAACTTTTGAATCGGTTACGGTTTCGGATATTTTTTTTATTTGGGATATCCAAAAGTTTCGGTTACGGTTACTGATATCCATAACATCCCTGAAATTAATGCTGAAAAGAAAATAAATCTTGTGCATTACATGATTACCTCAACATATTTCTGTAGTTTGTACATGACGCTCATGTAATAATAGTAAACACAATTTGTTATTGTTACTATTTATTAAGGTTTCATTAACAAGGTTTATGTGCTATACCGAATCGATTACTCCTGATTGAAAGCCCGAAATAAATTGTTTACATTTGATTTATTTTTATCCGACGAACCGCAACTATTTTTGCTTTCAACGAGATCTTAGATAATGTCTTATAATACAACTAGCAGCCGCCCGCGACTTCGTACGCGTGGATCCCGTTTTACTCCACCCGAGTTTCGTAAAATCCTTTCTTAGCGGATGCCTACGTCATAACATCTACCTGCATGCCAAATTTCAGCCCGATCCGTGCAGTGGTTTGGGCTGTGCGTTGATAGATCACTATGTCAGTCAGTCACCTTTGAGTTATACTTATATATTTAGATGCATGTAATCTATTTAAGACTTGTTTGATTTGATTTGAATGTAGCTGTCTCCTTAGTGATTCTTGCCACTGGGTCGGCGCTACTATCGCGACTTTTTGTAAATGACGTAGACAGAACATGACATTGACTTTTTTAATTCCTTTGTCCGGAATAGGAACTACAACTCGGTCGAGTTAACTGCGTACCTGGCGGTCGTGACGTCACATCGCCGCTCTGGTACGGACGGGGTGAATGCGGGGAGGTGTGAGAGAGTCGCATTCCAGCTTAGTGCGCAGTTAGCTCGATCGGGTTGTAGGCTGCAGGATTCACGATCTTAGATTGGCTTGTCTCCTTGTAGAAAAAAAATGCTAACCATATAGCGACACCCAAGTTGGATTTTTTTGCCGCTACTCGAAAACCATAGACACAATAATTTAGCATAATACCAAGAAGGATCTGTAGATAGGTGTCATATCACATACCTTAAACACAAGAACCGCTACGCCTAGAAAATAGGCCATTTCCAGAAACATTCCTTACGGCGCAGTTACACTATGCGCGAACTTGAACAAACACAAGCGCAAACATCATCATCATCATCATTTCAGCCACAGGACGTCTACTGCTGAACATAGGCCTCCCCCAATGACTTCCACATCGCTTGGTAGCGGCCAGCATCCAGCGCCTTCCTGCTACCTTAATCAGGTCGTCGGTCCACCTTATGGGTGGACGTCCCACACTGCGTTTTCCGGTACGTGACCTCCACTCCAGAACCTTGCTGCCCCATCGGCCGTCAGTTCTGCGTACTATGTGCCCTGCCCATTGCCACTTCAGCTTGCTAATCCGTCGGGCTATGTCAGTGACTTTAGTTCGTTTACGGATCTCCTCATTTCTGATTTGATCTCGTAAACAAACACCGAGCATAGCGCGAACATGCGCATAGAAGTAAGAGGCCGTCAACGCAAAAGTGGCCTAAGCTTAACATATTAGTATGTAGCCTAAACTCGGTTAGGCCACTTTTACACTGCTTTGTAGGCAAAACAATGCGCGCAAAAAGAATGTTTACAACGCCATCTCTTAACTAAGGGCGAAACTAGGGATAGGCCGCTTTAGCATCAAAAATTAGGTTTTGAATAAATTGCAATAGATAAGTACGAATATGAAATATTGTGGGTTAGGCCACTTTTGAGCTGACGGCCTCGTATGAACGACGCACGGCGAAACGAACTGAACGCGTGTTAACACTATCTGATTGATCAAGTTCGCGCATAGTGTAAACTGCGTCATTAGGCCAGGAATCTTTCGTCAATATTTCCACTTAATGTGAACATTACGGGAATAGCACGTCTTTTACGCCAAATTATCACGTGCGTAGTGTGGCATATACGATTTGACGTGCTAGCCACTGTACGTTATGGTCGTGAACATAGCGTAGCATATCTATGATCATGACGTAAGGATTACCAACAAATCGTCACGCGTTAATCACGGTAGAAAAAGAAAATGTTTAGATAATTTCACTGATCAATGAGAGTTTCCATAAAGATGATAGTATAGACAATAAAGTAAATATTCCTTCGGAATAGAGCAACAGCCACGAGCTGTCAAACGGAAACCAATTTTGGACCAACCAATCACTCAGCGTGCCACTGCGTGCCTCTGAACTGTCAAATAGTTGCAATCTCACACACATCTCTTTTTATCACACAGTGTTGCTGCTAGTGACATCTCACTCGCTCAGTTCTTTGTTGCTCTATTCCGCTAGGTATATTAACTATATGGTAAAGGTAAAATACAGATAAAATGTACGACGTTTGGTTTTTGAAAGGGTGATACACTAGACATTTCAAAGAGCGGCTCGTTGTTCTGTTACAAATAAATGCTCTCGTCTATACTAACTTAATGCGTTCAGCAGTTGGCGCCACTGGCGAGTGATAGGACCTTACTCGATTTTCCCACCTCTCGTTCCCACCGCTGCAACTCCTGTGTAGCCAGGATCTACAGCTTGACCGCCATAAAAAACCCAACCAGTGAAAGTCAAGTTTGTCCCGGGGAAAGTTAAACTGTCATTGGACCCGCAACGAAACTAATCAGAAGAACATAGGAGGAGTTCGAAATTACCTTACTCACCAGTGGCGCCAACTGGTGGACGAATTGGAAACACTCATTGTATTTTTAGTAGTCTCTTTGCTACATCGTATAATATAACTTTGCATCTTAATTACACAGTTTATCGTTAGTATTACGCAAGTTTTTAAAATGAAAACTCAATGTAAATCTTTGATTTGGTTTATTCTACAAAATATATTTCTTACACGATCCAGTGCGATTCGCACAACATAATATCTCTGTATATCTTTAATTAGTTATAGTGATAAAACAAATACCGCTTTGGCGCGATAATTCTTACAGCTAAATGTTTAAACTTGTTTTGTATTTGTTTCTCTAGAAAAAATATACTAAAGCCTGGTCCGTGAGCACGTAGAATTTTGTCCAATGACCCCAAGCTACCCATCCTTATCGCTCGCGCGTAATTATGTTGCTGTCGCGATCGCACACTCACTGCGGGCGCCCGTCGCACAGTCCTCATACAGAACAATATTGTTGCAATCGTACCTTTTAAAACCTCACAGGAAATAACAATGCTTGATATACCGCTGTCTGTGCATCCAAATTGGATGGAGTAAGCCTTCAGAATATAAGTATTTTTTCATACACAAATACAAAACATGTTTATTAAGTCATCTGATAAAATAAAAAACGGTCGTGGGTTAAAACAGCGCTGTACAGCGTACAGGCCGACTGAGAAACAATAATTTGAACATTGCAACAGTTTCACAATAACCTGTCAGAGTAACAAAGACTTCATAGAACAACTGGGTGTTTTTACCCGACTACGACAGAAGAAAGGTTATGTTTTTAAGTGTCTCTCACACGCATTAGATTATTTTTACAAGTTTAACTGAACAAGAAAACTTATAACTTTCTGTATGGGCTTAGCAGTGCAACTAACATTAAGGTATAATACATTTAGCTTGTGTCTAAGAAATATAATTTTATTTCACACTGTATGTTATTTTATTCAATTTTGGATATTTTGGAAACTAAAGACAGACCTGCAAAGTTATTGGGAACCGAAAATAATGTTTAAACTATTGTTTAACCGAAACTAACACTAACTTAAACTCATAAAGTAAAATCTATCGAATAACCAAATAATACTTTTATCACGTGATTTCAAACGAAGACAATATTCGATATGATTCGATGAAAAATAAAAACAAAACTTTGGGAGAATGATTGAAAAAATGTAGATTTTACTCAATGTGTTTAAGAACTATGTCTACGTATGTACAAAATGCACAGTAAAAGACGATGCAAATGCATTACACTGTTATCAGGACGAGCGAATTAAACTAAAATATAAATCATACCTTTTTCTTAGATCACAACCTCCCAAATTAAACGAATAATAATTTTGATACATAAAGTTCATTTTAAAGGTGAGAAATCAAAAGTTATAGGTTTGAATTATTTGTAAGTAGAAAAATTGCAAACTTGATAAGTTCCGACGTAGTTTTTAAAGTAGTATTTTTTAAAGATTTTAAAGACCTATTCGAAATAACCTAATAGAAAATATTACATTCGCTCGTCAAGTTAACCACCCTTATAACCTGTATTTAACTTCTATGTATAGCCTATTTGAACTATATTACATCCATTTGCATTTTTCAATTCTATAAATCCAAATTCATTCCTATTTCTTCAAATTGGACATTTCACACTAAGTTTCATTTATAACGAGTAACGTTTTTGTACCGATTACCGTTATACCGATATTGGTTTTAACCATTAAACAATACAATAGTCTTTGGACAAAAATGCCTTAGACAGAAACGTTGAAAAAGCCGTGGTATTTAAAAAAAACTCAAATATCTTTAAATTTTAAGTTGCCTGTCATTTAAAATGACGCAGTTCATTTCCAGTAAAGTTTCAAAACCATTTGGTTCAAATATTACACTCGTGACAAGGTCACGCACGTATACGTCACACAAATCTACTGACATCAATGACACAATCGTGACATAATAATTTGTTACAATAAACGTTACTTCATTTTAATTGTTGAGCCTCACCTTACATGACGACGCACCTCTTGTTGTCTCGCTCGGGCTCGGCGTGTGCGAGCGGGACGGCAATAGGGGCGGGGCCGGGGGCGTGGTCTTCGGGCGCCGGTTTAAGGGCTTCGGGGTCGAAGGTAGTGGGAGACGCTACAGGCGCCGTTAGGGGTAAGTCTGTGTTGATGCCTACGATCTGGAAAGAATAGAGATGGTGCTTATGCATAATGATAATTGGATAGACCTAAAAGTACCCACGAGTAAAGATTCGTTGCTAATATTTTTAGGGAGGTCATCAACTGATTATTCTTTATTCGATTGGTTTCTGATGACTCATGTAACTCGCTCCGTATTTGACTGCCTGTTCACCGAAGAGGAGCAAGGGAGTAATGCGGACTGTGTTTGTCTAGCCTTGAAACAATCTCTAAAGATATAGGTAGCGGAGCGAAGCGAGAAAGTATGTGGAGTGGAGCGCTCCACTTAGTTGGACAGGCAGCCGTGTCCTTTCTTCGCTGAGCAGCTAAGCGGTCTGTTTTCTAGTTATTAGGGGCCGTTCAAGTATTACGTAAGCACCAAGGGGGGGTGGGGGGGTCTCAGTTTTGCTTATTTTGGATGACATGGGGGGTAGGGGGGTCTAGATGATGATTACGTCATCGTTAGTTATTTACGTTTTTTCGGGGATTCCCGCAAATAATACACTCGCTTTGAGAACTGATTAGGGGAATTACCGCACATTAGGGAAATTACCGTGCGCTATTCACTTGTCTAATAATTAACTCTCGTGCCGACATAGCCCATTGAAATTTGAGAGTCGTAGTCCGCATATTATTATACGCGAGGCCGGCCTCCCGCGCGCGTGTTTTGTTTGGATACTAAACGTATTGAAAGTTATAATTTTTGTTTATGTTGATGCAATTATGTTTGATATGTTCTTTATTTCTGATTATATTTTTTGTCCCTTACTCTTTGTGTTTACGTAAGCATAGGGGGAGGGGGTAAGTGCTTTGCTTACTTTTGATGACAAGGGGGGCGGGGGGGTAAAAAATGGTAAGAAATTTGCTTACGTAATACTTGAACGGCCCCTTAGTAGTAGCACCCACCTCAGCAGCCCGTACCCCTCCAGCGTCAGAAAGCCACCTCGATGCGGACTGTGTCTATTTCTACTAGCTAGGTTAGGCTAGTGGAGCGGAGCAAGAAAATATGAGGAGTGGAGAAAGTACATAATGTGAACCAGAGACAGGGAATAATAAGCAGTCTTATTTTCTTTTCCACTGCGCTGCCTCACACCGCATGTATAATCAGACACAGTCCACAACTCTGCTGCCTTTCTTTTCGCTGTCCCCTAGCAATTGACCCTATCAGTAGTTCTCACCTCTGCAGCCCGTCTCGCCGGTAGCGGCGTGCTAGTAGTCCTACGGAAGGAATGCGTAAGTCGCTCCAGCAGTCGCATACGCTTGCTGTGCGCAGAACCAAGCAGTTCTCCAGCCTCGGAGGCGATTTCAATGCTGTCTTCGGCCTCTGGTTTGCGCTTGCGGCCCACGACTGTGCCAGTAGGACGCGCTGGTTGCTCATTTACTGTGAAGAAGAGGAAAACACCAAATCTATATATATAAAAGAAAGTCGTGTTAGTTACTCCACTTATAACTCAAGAACGGCTGAACCGATTTAGCTGAAAATTGTCAGGGAGGTAGTTTAGAGCCAGGAGAAGGACATAGGATACTTTTTATCCCGTTCGAAATTAAAAAAAAGTCTGCTTATTTATTGCCATTAAGGCGGAACAAAGTTCGCCGGGTCAGCTAGTTAAAGATATAAGAAATAACAAATAAATAAATAAAATCTTTGGACAATTTCACACAGCGCCAGCTAGCCCCAAAGTAAGCAACTTAATGCTTGTGTTATGGGTGCTAGCTTAACGGATATACTTTTTTTTTTAAATACATACATATTATACATAGTAACACCCAGACCCGTCACAGAAATTAAAATTCATCATTTCAATTTCTGCCCGGCCGGGAATCGAACCCGGGACCTCTCGGCATAGTAGTCCGCTCTGAACCACTACACCAAACGGCCGACAATTTATTATAAAAATTAATTAATTATAAAAATTAAAAAATGTAATTAACTGTAAATTTAAACTGTTTTGAGACAAATAAATACTTTCTATTCTATTCAATTTAGTCTCCGTTGCAGGAAAATGAAATGGAACGTATCTAGCCAATTTTGGTCAAGATGCAGTTTTGGACGTTACGAAAGTATAAAAAAAAATCTGTCCAGGCGCGAACGCCTTCCCGAAATTACACGGCAAATTGGCATCGAAACAAATTCGTTTCGTATAATTTTTGGGTATAATGCTTGGTGTTTCTTTGCGAGATCGAATCAGAAATGAGGAGATCCGTAAACGAACCAAAGTCGCTGACATAGCCCGACGGATTAGCAAGCTGAAGTGGCAATGGGCAGGGCACATAGTACGCAGAACTGACGGCCGATGGGGCAGAAAGGTTCTGGAATGGAGGCCGCGTACCGGAAAACGCAGCGTGGGACGTCCACCTACAAGGTGGACCGACGACATCGTAAAGGTAGCAGGGAAGCGCTGGACGCAGGCCGCTACCAATCGATCAACATGGAAAGCATTGGGGGAGGCCTATGTTCAGCAGTGGACGTCCTGTGGCTGAAATGATGATGATGATGATGATGAATTTTTGGGTTTATCTGTGTGATCGAAAATCAAGCGGCAGTGGGCGTGGCACAGCTCGCAGAGCTGATGGATGATGGGCAGAAAAGTTCTCGAGCGGCAACCACGGGCCTGAAGACGTAGTCGGAAGGTCGCTGGAGGTTCCTGTTGACGAGCGGCGCAGGACTGGTCGTTGTGGAAATCCTTGGGGGAGGCCTTTTGTCCAGAGTGTTTGTGCAAAAAACTCTGATACCGCGATGCAGGTTTCGTGGCGCGGTGGCGTATGCCGTAGTAACGCAGGTGCCAGCGCCATGTGTTGAGTGAAGACTGCCACTAGTCTGTAGTGGCGCGTCACACAAACTCACCAGACTTGTGGGAACCCTCGTCATATATGACGAAGGAAGACTTAGTAATGGACTCACCAGACACATTAGCAGCTGACTTGTTGGCTTGTAAGAGTGGCGGTCATACTTTGTAGCCCTGATAGATACTATAGTCTGGCCCCTGAGCACGTAGAATCTCGTCCAATGACCCCAAGCTACCCATCTTTATCGCTCGCGCGTAATTATATTGCTGTCGCGCTCGCACACTCACTGCGGGCGCCCGTCGCACAGTCGCGACAGCAATATAATTACGCGCGAGCGATAAGGATGGGTAGCTAGGGGTCATTGGACAAAATTCTACGTGCTCACGGACCGGGCTTTAGCTGTGGTCTAGGAGGCCCTCCTCGTGGTATTGCCCGAAGGATGCTTCAGTAATGGACTCACCAGACACATTGGCAGCGGACTTGTTGGCGCTGCGGTTGGCTGTGACGTGCCGGAGCGTCATCTCTTTAAGCGGCTTGTAGGAGCGGCGGCCGCGGATGCTTCGTAACCCCGACAGGTACGAGCTGTCGTCTAAGGAACCTTCCTCGTGGGAGACGAAGGAAGACTCAATAACGGACTCGTTTCAGTCAAATGACGTCCGCTGCTGGACAAAGGCCTCGCCAAATAATTTTTACAATGACCGATTCTGCGCTGCCCGCATCCAGGTACTTCCGTGACCTTCACCAGATCGTTGGTCCACCTAGTGGAGGCTGTCAACACTACGGCTTCTGCTGGCTCGTGGTCGCCTACTCGAGACCTTTTTTGCCCTAGGGGTCATGAGCTCTACGAGCTATGTGCCCCTCCCAATGCCACCAACCACCATATAAGGAGCTTCCGGAGGTGGAATTGCTTCCTTTCCGAGCGGGTGCTGTATTCGACGACTAAGGTCCGATTATTTTACATCTCAGTTTTCTATAATATGTATACTATTCAGGGCGAAAAACTTTGATACCGCGATGCAGGTTTCGTAGGCGCACACCACCGCGCCACAGTAATACAGGGGCCAGCGCCATCTGTTGAATGACGACTATCACTAGTCTGTAGATACTCACCAGACACATTGGCCGCTGACTTGTTGGCGCTGCGGTTGGCTGTGACGTGCCGGAGCGTCATCTCTTTAAGCGGCTTGTAGGAGCGGCGGCCGCGGATACTTCGTAACCCCGACAGGTACGAGCTGTCGTCTAAGGAACCTTCCTCGTGGGAGACGAAGGACGATGACTCGGTAATGGACTCACCAGAGACATTAGTAGCAGCAAACTCGTTGGCACCCCGTATGCGTAATACGAAGCTTAGCCACCAGTTGCTAGTTGTACAACCAATGACAGCGCCGCGTTCAACTATAGATGGCGCTAGTTTCCATACATTTTTGGCAGTCACGTTGCTATTGTACAATAGCAACCCATTAGACAGGTACGACGAGTTGTCAGAAAGACTCGGTAATGGACTTGTGTGATTTGATGATCAACCACATAAGGCAGCTAAGGTGTTGCTTCCTTTTTGAGCTGATGTGCTCGGGGACCATGGTCCAATTATTTACTTACTCGGTTTTCTATTTATACTAGTGAGGGCAAAAAACTTTGATACCGCGATGCAGGTTTCGTAGGCGCACACCACCGCGCCACAGTAATGCAGGTGCCAGAGCCATCTATTGAGTCAAGGCTTCCACTAAAGCCTGGTCCGTGAGCACGTAGAATCCCGTCCAATGACCCCAAGCTACCCATCCTTATTGCTCGCGCGTAATTATGTTGCTGTCGCGCTCCCACACCCACTGCAGCCGCCCGTCGCACAGTCGCGACAGCAATATAATTACGCGCGAGCGATAAGGATGGGTAGCTTGGGGTCATTGGACGGGATTCTACGTGCTCACGGACCGGGCTTTAGCTGTGGTCTAGGAGGCCCTCCTCGTAGTATTACACGAAGGATGCTTCAGTAATAGACTCACCAGACACATTAGCCGCAGACTTGTTGGCGCTGCGGTTGGCTGTCACGTGGCGGAGCGTCATCTCCTTCAGCGGCTTGTAGGAGCGGCGGCCGCGGATGCTTCGTAACCCTGACAGATACGAGCTGTCGTCTAAGGAACCTTCCTCGTGGGACACGAAGGACGATTCCGTGATGTCCATTTCCATTGTTGTGTTGTTTCCTGGAGAGAGAAAACATACGTTAGATGAATTAAACACACTTTACAGTACACCACAAAAGATAAGAAATGTAATGAAATAAATGTACAATACAGTGAGGGCTGCCCTGTTTAGTGAGCGCTGCCCTGTGTAGAGTGCACTGTCCAGTTGAGTTGAGCACTGCCCTGTTTAGAGTGCACTGCCCTGTTTAGAGTGCACTGCCCTGTTTAGAGTGCACTGCCCTGTTTAGTGAGCGTTGCCCTGTGTAGTGTGCACTGTCCAGTTGAGTTGGGCACTGCCCTGTTTAGAGTGCACTGCCCTGTTTAGAGTGCACTGCCCTGTTTAGTGAGCGTTGCCCTGTGTAGTGTGCACTGTCCAGTTGAGTTGGGCACTGCCCTGTTTAGAGTGCACTGCCCTGTTTAGTGAGCGTTGCCCTGTGTAGAGTGCACTGTCCAGTTGAGTGAGCACTGCCCTGTTTAGAATGCACTGCCCTGTTTAGCGAGCGCTGCTCTGTGTAGTTGGCTAGCATGAAAGGACGGTCGTATGTGTGTGGCGACACCTTGACCCGGCTCTTGGAGTAGTTGGTGTCCTTGAGCTCTGACCTGTGTAGTTGGCACTGACCTGTCTTTGGCCGCTGCCCTGTATAGTGTGCACTGCCCTGTGTAGAGCACTGACCTGTGTAGTTGGCCAGCATGGAGGTCGCCGTGTGGTCTGCCCTCAAGCTGCGGCGGTAGGGCGACACCTTGACGCGACTCTTGGAGTAGTTGGGTGTCTGTGAGCGCGCTGCCCTGTGTAGAGAGAGCTGCCCTGTTTAGCGAGCGTTGCCTTGTGTAGAGCAGTGACCTGTTTAGTTTGCGTTGACCTGTGTAGTGTGCACTGTCCAGTTGAGTGAGCACTGCCCTGTTTAGAATGCATTGCCCTGTTTAGTGAGCGTTGCCCTGTGTAGTATGCACTGTCTATTTGAGTTGGGCGTTGCCCTGTTTAGAATGCACTGCCCTGTTTAGTGAGCGTTGCCCTGTGTAGTATGCACTGTCCAGTTGAGTGAGCACTGCCCTGTTTAGAATGCACTGCCCTGTGTAGCTTGCGCTGCCCTGTGTAGAGCACTGACCTGTGTAGTTGGCACTGACCTGTCTTTGGCCGCTGCCCTGTGTAGCTTGCGCTGCCCTATGCAGTGAGCGCTGCCCTATGTTGCGAGCACTGACCTGTGTAGTTGGCCGCTGCCCTGTAGTCTGTATAGTGTGCACTTCCCTGTATAGTGACCACTGACCTGTATAGTTGGAGGGAAGTCGAACCTTAATTTCGAACTCCTCCTATGTTCTTCTGATTAATTTCGTTGCGGGTCCAATGACAGTTTAACTTTCCCCCGGGACAAACTTGACCTTCATTGGTTGGGTTTTTGTGGCGGTCAAGCTGTAGATCCTGGCTACACAGGAGTTGCAGTGGTGGGAATGAGAGGTGGGAATAGTCCTGACCTGTGTAGTTGGCCAGCATGGAGGTCGCCGTGTGGTCTGCCCTCAAACTGCGGCGGTAGGGCGACACCTTGACGCGGCTCTTGGAGTAGTTGGTGTCTGTGAATGGGCCCTGTATAGTGTGCACTGCATTGTATAGCGAGCGCTGCCCTGTTAGAGCACTGACCTGTGTAGTTGGCCAGCATAGAAGTCGCCGTGTGGTCTGCCCTCAAACTGCGGCGGTAGGGCGACACCTTGACGCGACTCTTGGAGTAGTTGGTGTCGGTCTTGCGCGGCTCATCTGCGGACATGGCGGGTCACACTACAACATATCGTTGGCGTATCCGAAGCCTATTTCATCGTGATTTAAACAAGAAGGATGTGCATCATCTTCATCATCATTTCAGCCACAGGACGTCCACTGCTGAACATAGCCCTCCCCAAATGATTTCCAAATTGACCAGTTGGTAGCGGCCCGCATTCAGCGCCTTTTTGCTACTTTGCGTGGTCGTAATGGGCATAACTTTTTTTAAGAGTAATCTGTGCATTACAAATTTATAATCATTATCTGACGACGGTGATCGAACTCTAGGTCGTGCTCGATTTCTCTTATCGAGAGTTGAAGCGATCAACACAAGCAAATATTTGTATCTGTATACGCTCGCCGCGTAATTTGACTGACAAATGTTTACTGTCTCGCTTACACACATTTAGCAAGAGTGAGGTAGCTAGTGCATTCGATATTTAAACTTGAATTTGTAATGTGTTGTGTGTGTTCTGTATTCAAATGTTACATCAGTGTGAGGATTAAACTGCGTAAGAACCTACGTCCTATCATTCATCATCATCATTTCAGCCACAGAATGTCCACTGCTGAACCATGCTGACCTGTTGGTAGCGGCCTGCGTCCAGCGCCATCCATCTTTATGATGTCGTCGGTCCCCTTTGTGGGGGTCCTATCTTAATAAATCCAAAACAGAATCATACTCACCATCTCCTTCAATCTCAATAACAACATCCACTTCGATCTTCTCTGTCTTATCCCCATTTTCTTTTTCTTCTTGGTCCTTGACGCTCTCTTGCTTGCCGTCTTTTGTTTCTTGCACCTTCTGCGATTCTAGTGCGTTTTTTGCTTGCTCTTTTTCCTTTTCTTGTGGTTTTTCCTTGTCTTGTGACTTTTTGTCTTGCGGTTTTGGAGAGTCAGACGAGCGTAACTTGCGGTCTGAGGCGGTGGGCGCATCCTCTTTCAGTTTTAGCACCTTCGACTGCTGGAATTGTATGGCGGAGATTAATATTTGGGGTACGTGGTCAAAGGTTTGCAAGCGAACAGACAAACATATAGTTAGTGTGCATGCAGATGGTATGTGTGAAAAATGAATAGGACATGTAGTATTAGATCAGAAAGTTAAGTAAAGCTTGTAAAAATAGTCAAAAATATTGTTTGGAAATAGTCTAAAATAGAATATGAGAGTTTCGGTGACGCTAGCAAACATTGAATTTGTTTTTTTACCAATATATGCATGAGAGAATGTTTGTTTCTTTATTTCAAAGAGCGACAAATAACTTTTATCTTGAATCACTCTATCTGTTGATGAAAACCGCATTAATATCCGTTGCGTAGTTTAAAGATCTAAGCGGCTTTTGTTTTATATTTACTAGAGATGGAATTACTATAAAAGTCTTATTCATTTTTATTTTTTAGACATATTACTTAACATGCTTACGTCTTCGCAAAAATAAGTGCCTTAGAAAATGGGTCAATGCCGTTAGTAGAATAGTATTTAAATTGCATACTGTGTGAGTAACGCGTGTAAGTATGATCAGGTGTTTTGTTAAATGTTAATGTTTGCACAACATGCACATGACAAAACGTGGGTGAATGTGGAAATCTAAGGAAATTATCTTATTCAAAACGGTAGATGACTGACCGAGATTTTAAAGAAAGCTGTTTTTTGGGAATCTATACTATATCTATACTAATATTATAAATGCGAAAGTAACTCTGCCTGTCTGTCTTGCTTTCACGCCTAAACCACTGAACCGATTTTGATGAAATTTGGCATAGAGATAGTTTGAGTCCCGGGAAAGGACATAGGATAGTTTTTATCCCGTTTTTCGAAACAAGGACGCGCGCGATAAAGTTTTTCTGTGACAGACAAAATTCCACCCGGGCGAAGCCGCGGGCGGAAAGCTAGTTAACTATAAAACCGTTAACCGAACCGAGGAAAAATTAGCTCAAATCAAATCAAATAATTTATTCAGTACTTAGGTCTTTAAAAGGCGCTTATACACGTTACAAGCAGGCTGCCCTACCACCACTTCGGGACAACATATGGGCTGGTGCTGGGAAGAAGTGGCGGAAGAAACTCAGTCACCATTTTCACCCTCTTTTTAGCTGTTAGAAGAGACTAGCTGGTCCAATGATATAGAATCAAAAATAAATACATATTACACATATGATTATGCTCAAGTACTCTTATTTTGCATTTATAATGCTAATTATTGTCAAACATTATTTTTCACTTCAAAAATCGACTGGAATGTTTAGCAAAAATATTAATGCAAATAGACATACAAAAACTATGTCAGTGGTCAAAGGTCCAAAATGTATGTCAACACCAAGTTAGTCTCTGATCGTAGACACACGAGAGAACAATCATTCAATAAATGTGAGATTGTCTACAATTGTATCCAACCACCTACCTAGTTATGTATATTATTACTACAGTTCTTATTTGTATGAAAGTTTTGTAATTTATGTCTCATTCAGACAATAACAATAAGAATTTAATATTACCTTAGATTTCCACATTCTCAGTCATTAGAAAAAAAATCGCGCGGTTTCGTACAAATTTTAGCAATGACGTTTTTTGTATATTTTTGGGGAACAAAGACGCCGCTATACCTTGTCAATTATAGCTTTATTCCTAGGACAAAGTCGTTTAGATCTCATTTTACACAGCATATGACATTCAGGTATAAACCCTTCTTGATTGAATCTTAATTGTTTGTAATTGGGTGTCATTCCAAAACAAGGGTCTCATACTATACTCTTATCCATAAGCGCTTCATACTATAAACTTTTGTTGCAAACTACCTTATAATGAAGCTTAATAATCAAAATAAAAAAAATCTAAATCAAAAGTATTTATTCAGTTTAGACCACAAGTGGCACTTATGATATTATATATACTTATTATAGTCCAGTCAATAAAGAGTTATGGAGGGAAATGCATGAAACACAATTTCTGACTTCGTGACATTATTTAGAACTAGTCTAAATGGCGAACATATAAAAATTCCCCCATCCTTCGGGCACTTGTTCATCACGCAACTAGTCCAGACGAAGGTACGAAGTCAAAAATTGTGTTCCAAACATTTCCTTCTATGCCGTGTTTTGAGCGTTTATTGACTGGAGCATAAGATACCTCAGCGTAGAAGTTCCATGGTCCGTACATACTTAGACGTTTGTCAAAGGATTAAAGCCACAATAGTGAGGGTATAGAGCTAAAAATCCGACTTACATCGTCCGCGGCATCGGTCGTCTTGTCGGAGGCGGGCCGCGGCGTCTCAGGCGTTCGCGCGGACTTCGCCTTACCCAAGAAACCGAGTTAATTGTTAGTAATCATTCATATGGTGTTTACATGGATCTTTACATAGGCTTATCCCAACTAATATTATAAATGCGAAAGTAACTCTGTCTGTCTGTCTGTCTGTCTGTTACGCTTTCCCGCTTAAACCTCGCAACCGATTTTGATGAAATTTGGCATAGAGATAGTTTGAGTCCCGGGAAAGAACATAGGATAGTTTTTATCCCGGTTTTTGAAACAGGGACGCGCGCGATAAAGTTTTTCTGTGACAGACAAAATTCCACGCGGGCGAAGCCGCGGGCGGAAAGCTAGTAATTAAATAATTGATGGTAAACTTTTGTATATAGCTGTCATAACAGCAATGGGCTTTATTATAGGTCGCGCAATGAGAGTTGAGGCCATCAACACAATCAAAGATTTATACAGTCAGCATTAAATAAATAATAGTTCGTGACACCTAAAGTAGCCAAAAAGTTCGCAACACGTCTTTGTTTCATTCGGAATAAGGTTGTGTTGTCAAGTTATTGGCCACTTAGGGTGACATGAACTATTTGACACTGACTATATCTGTATTATGTTATCTGCTTCGACGTTTTGCGTATTCTGACTGATTTGTGTATTCTGTATTCAGATATCACATCAGTGTTAGTATGTGTTCGCCCCAACTTTCGTTGAGCGAACTATACGGGCTCGGAAAATGTAGCTTTTAGTCTAGCGAGTTGTAACAAACTGCACCAAACATTTTCATATTGAGAATACGAGAGTCTACCATTTTGAGTGTTCAGGCTAACAAAAATGCCAGTTTCTGTTTCAAACTTTGAATAAATTATAGTTTAGAGACCACAAACCCCAGTTTGCCATAAAAAATAAGATCGAAAAAATATGTAAAGATCCATGAATACTTGTTGAAATGATGAATTGTAAATATCAAATTGACTTCGGGAACTTCTGTTTCTGTCGTTTCTTTATTGTTGTAAGTTGAAAATTAAATAAGTAATTTAATTGAAACAGAAATTCCCATACAACAGATTAGTTTTGATGTCAATGTAAAATGTCAAAAGAATCTACCAAACCAATTCACATTCCAATCATGCATATCCAACACCAATATGAAATCAATAACATTTTTGCACATAAATAACCACAAATTGTGGCATTAAAGAGAAAAGTATTTAAAAATTCCTTCAATCCTTCATCACCTGAAATATTATCTTTGTTACTAACAAATCGATTCACGCCAACACACACTGGGTTTTAGTATGTATCAGAATTTCATCCATATCCATATCTTACCCTATGTTAGAGAACGGTAATGAGAAAATCATCTAATAGTGCTTTGAACTGATTTATTGATAAAGATTTAAATTCTAATTTGGACAAAGTTCTGATACATGAGGTATGACATGACCTGAACCTTATGCCGCCCCACACAACATAACCGGGAGTAACTCGGGCTTCGGTGGACATTGCGATATTCATTTGATGGATTTAAATTACTTTTGGGGTTATCTCAGGGTCAACTCATAATTTACTGTAACTGAAATACGGAGCAAAATCAATTGAATTATTTGGATGGAACAAGAGTTTGAGGTACTCATAGTTAACAACATAAAAAAGGTTTTGGCAAAAGTGGAATAATGATTGTTTATATGAAATTAACACTTAAGTAACCCCTTTCAAACCGGGTTTTTAACCGACCTCATAAAAGGAGGAGTTTCACTCTTTCTCAGGAGGCATGACCTTAAGGTTTATATTTCTTCGCAGCGAGGCAGCGACTAGATCCAGCACCCGCCATATGTCATGTTTTTGTTTATTAAATAATGGATAAGACAACCTTTTTGGCGAGACTGAGTTAGATGGATGGTATATTTCGTGCAAACGAATTTTTTAAGTGATCATGTGTCGATTTTGATGGTACATGAAACATTTTACTATAGTCTGGTCGGCGAGCACGTAGAATTTTGTCCAATGACCCCAAGCAACCTATCCTTATCGCTCGTGCCTAATTATGTTGCTGTCGCGCTCGCACACTCATTGCGGGCGCCCGTCGCACAGTCGAAACAGCCCCCCTAGACAAAACGCACTTTTTGATCGAATCGTAAATCGAATCCGTCAAAACTCCATACAAAAAAGGGGCTTTTCGACCACTTTTCGACTGGTTTGCGATTATAATTTGCACTTTGTCTAGACCCACAGCAATATAATTACGCGCGAGCGATAAGGATGGGTAGCTTGGGGTCATTGGACGAAATTCTACGTGCTCACAGACCGGGCTTTAGCGTAATATTGGCTAGAGTAAAAAACCGCAATGTCCACGCACCCAGCTACGCTCGGTACCTGCGATCTCCTGGTGTAGCTGCGTCCGGTCGCGTCCGGCGGCTCGAACTCCGGGTCGGACGCGTCGTCGTAGGCCAGTTCCGGAAACATCTCGTCCGCCAGCTCGTCCGAGTCGTCGTCCGGACTCACCGTTCCGTTCTCGTCCGGGTGTGTGGAGCCGTTCAAGCTGGAACCGTTCTGTTTCGGCTTCGTGTCGGACTTTTTCGGCTCGGGTTTCTCTGGCTGGAAATAAAGGTAGTTTTGAGGCGAAAATCTAACATTCCACCATATTAGTGGGAATATTATTTTATTTGTTATTTATTCTGCAATTGACTATTTTTAATAATCTGTATTGACAATTTCACAATTTGACATGTTATGAATATTATAAATAAAGTTTTTATTCTTATTGTTCCTACCTTATTTTTTAACTTATTCGCTTGGGTTAAGGTCGAAAAACAATGACAAATCTTGCTATGTCCGTTTGTGTTATGTTAATTTTTTGCTCGGACTTCTAGAAATTACGGATAGAGTATTGACATCACTATGACATACTTTTTGTGAGATGTAAAACGCGACTCTTACATAGATTTTGTACGGAAAAGGAGACCTATATCATCAACAGTCAACTATTTATTTCTTGAGTTTCATAGCAATAACTACTCAAAGCCTTATTTTAACTAACGACTATACATTATTTATTGAATCTAATCAAATTCTTACCTTGCTCTTATCATCTTTAGGTTCCTTATCTTCCTTCTTCTCCACTGGAGGGTCAGCCTTCTTCTCCGGTTGTTTCTCCTTCTTATCTGATTTCTCCGCTTTTTTATCCACTTTATCGTTCTTCTCAGCACTTTTATCTACTTTCTCCGTGGACTTCTCCGGTTTTTCGGCAGGTTTGTCGGATTTATCCGATTTGTCAGGTTTTTCAGCAGCCTTCTCTTTCTTATCGTGTTTCTCTGATGGTTTCTCGGCCAGTTTCTCCGCTGCTTGCTTCTCCTTTTCGGCGTTGGCCGCCATTTTCTTTTTCATTTCTTTCACCGGTGTGTCTGTATTCTGCAACAAAAAATAAAGAGGTCAGTTTACTTCTTTGAGAATTGTGATGGATAGACCACAACTGCAAATCCTTGTAAAAGTAAAGGTAAAAGTGATGATGAGCATTACTAAGATAGGGACGTGTTGTAGTATATTTATTTCTTAGGTATCTTATAGGTAGGTCGCCCATGTAGCTGTATTTACTTTTGGGGCTACTTATGTTACTTTTTAATTACAATTACTGGAGGCTATCAAAAGAACTATTTAATTCAGTACCAACCTTTTCTTTTTCTTCATTGACCGCACTCTTCCGACTCGCCTTTTGACTCATCTTTCACACCTGGAAAGAAAAATATTTAAATGATAACTTCAAGAACTCTATCTTAACTAAGGTCGAAAGAGAATAAACTTTAAGATTACCGTTTCTAATAATGTTTAAATATTGCAACATAAACTATTGGAGACGTCCTTCACTCATATGAATGCGCTACAGAAAAAAATTACTAGAAAAAACTTTTAGCTATATCTTTGACTAGAATAACGTCCGTGCTACCTTTGCAACAACACACAGAATACTGCATTACAGTACTTGCATTTATTTCAAGTAAAGTTTACTAAACAATAACTAAAAATCACAATCATAAGGAAATACAAAAACTTATACTCAAAAGATAACATAGACCAGTTCCAAAGCGATTAGTGCATACCAGGACCGGTTTGGGTCTTTGGATATCGACATAATATGAATTCTACATCGATGACTCGTTGCGTTCGTGAATCGGTTTGATAATGACACTGTCTGGCGCTAACGGTGGTCGGAGTAAAAAAATGTTGACAGTCGACTATTGGAGCAAGAAGTGATTACATTAGCCACCGTCAATGAGGGTTTTTGCGAATGAAAAATCCGCCAGATGGCAATACGTAGACGCGAGGTCCAAATGCTGCATGATTGGTTATTTTTGACATGACATTGACAGATATGTCAAAATCCACCAATCATGCTGCTGCAGACTGCTGTCAGACCCCACATCCACGTCCCGCCATCTAGCGGATCTTTTATTCGCGAAAACCCTCGAGTTTGATTCCTGAGTGGGATTTGTTCCGAGTTGGGGACTTAATTTTGCAGGAAAATATTTATGCTTAGAAGGGTGCGACGTCTTCGTTCATCAATGATAGAATCCTATACTGCATCTCACTTAACACTAGGTGCGATTGCAATCCTGCCTTGTTATTCATAAAATAACTTTTTAAAAAAATAAAACCGACTTCAAATGCGTGAACAGAAAAAAAAACTAAAAATTGAAAATATTGCGTATAAAAAAGTTCATCCCCAATTTTCCACCCTTGGGGGTGAAATATTTTCTTCAAATTCGCATGAAACCACCCTTTTGATAATACCAATTCAACAAAAAAATAATCGTTCAAATTGATTTATAATCGGCGGAGATATTGCGTATAAAAAAGTTCATCCCCAATATTCCACCCTTGGGGGTTGTTTTTTCTATTATTAAATTTAAATGGGACCACCCTTGAGGTATTACCTATACGTAGAAAAAAGATTTGTTCAAATCGGTTCATAATTGTTATCGCGTAACAAACATAGAAAAAAAAAAACATACGGGTCGAATTGAGAACCTCCTCCTTTTTTTTGAAGTCGGTTGAAAATAGACGCCTATGACGGCTTGTGAAGACTGACGCATTTTTTTGTACCACGGTTGTAGTGACTTCAGTAGTTCAGTCATTATAACCGAAATGACAGAAAATTGGCTACCTAATAGGTTACAGACCTCATTGAAGTCTCCATAATACGTAGTTTGTTCTTTATCTTAAATCAGTTGGGAATATTAATTTGAGCTCAAAGCAGAAAAGATGGTGACTCTTCTGTGGAAAGATGAAAGTAAATAAAAATAAACTTGTAAGTAAAATACTAACGTTCTACGGTTAGACTGTCAGACAATACTTTTACAAAAAGCGATGTCAATCAGCTCGTCTAGGTTTTGCAACTTTCTAATTCTAAATAACTATCTAGAATCTAGGGCATAGACATTTTCAATTTAAATTTCTCATTGATATGTAAAAAAATATAATAAAAACTAAATTTATTAGCACCAAGTCCGTGCTGCCTGTGTTGATTTCGCTTTGTTACAGGTCTCTATATCAAGCTACTACACATACTTTCATTTCCAGACTTTGCTATAAAAGGTAAAACCTTTGTCCTTTTCCTAGGTAATTAATTCATCTCATCTCATAGTTGAAGCGTCCAACCAAATGACAACAAATAAACAAAGTAACTTTCTTTGAAGCTGAAGGATTTCCTGTAGAAACTTCTGTATTTCTTTCTCACGTTTAGAGAAAGGTACCCAGTTCCAGCGGTCTAACTTGTTAGCCTACATCGCATCGCCTACGTCTAGGCGATTACTACAATTAGAAATTATGTATATGAAACTTGAACCGTCAGATATGAAATAGGTATTTATAATTTATTTTATAGAAATATTTCAGTTGCCTGATTCCTCCTAGATCTATACTAATATTATAAATGCGAAAGAAACTCTGTCTGTCTGTCTTGCTTTCACGCCTAAACCACTGAGCCGATTTTGATGACAGGCATAGAGATAGTTTGAGTCCCGGGAAAAGACATAGGATAGTTTTTATCCCGGTTTTTGAAACAGGGATAAAGATTTTCTGTGACAGACAAAATTCCACGCAGGTGAAGCCGCGGACGGAAAGCTAGTATAGCATAAAATGATATTTGACATATCAGTTTAATAACTAATTTTTAACTGGGTAGTAGTACTGGGTACTAGTAAGTACTATTTCATTTCTACCAAAGGTAAAGAATTCCTAAAAGTATTTGACCCAAACAAAACTGGGATCAACCAAACTGCGCTTGCGGAATTCCGGTCGGGGTAACAATAGAAAGAGATATGACCGCTATCCACTGGCCACCTGTTAGACTGGTTCCCAAGGACCTTGCCGAGGTGGGATGATGTAAGGCTGTCGGGGACTGCGTTTCATTATGTCATTCGCGGCGACATTTGACAAGGTTATGGAACTCTCTCTGGCTGGAGGGAAGTCGAACTTTAACTTCGAACCTGTGTTCTGTTGATTAATTTCGTTGCGAGTTCACTATCCTCCGGGACAAACTTGACCTTCACTGGTTAGGTTTCTATTGGCGGTCAAGCTGTAGATCTTGGCTACACAGAAGTTGCAATAGGAACGAGAGGTGAAAATAGAAGTAGGCTTTTATTATTTGTTCATTTTTAAAATGCTTGTCATTAATTAGTGCGTAACAAAACAAATACGACCGATGAGCACCTGTTTTGTTAGAACCAGTTTCGAAGGACCTTACTGAGGTGGGATGAAGTAAGTGGGCTGCTGTATTTAATCTCATGTCAATCGCAGCGATTGGAGTGACTCGAAAATTGAGTGAGGTCACGTAACTTTCTAGAGTATGGATAATTTGTTAGATTTTAAGCGTTTGTCATAATCAGTGCTTAAATTATACCCTATTAACATGCCTCTAGGGCGGGTCTTCAATGATATATTTATATTTAGCTCAGCTAAGATTGATTTGACCCAAATCATTCAGGTTCACGGCCACTTCTCTAGCTCGTGCAGTCACTGAGCTGCAAGTTCGCGCCAATATAATTTGGCGGGCTTTTTCGTTAAGACAACATAAATCAAACAGAGATTCAACTGTCTCAGTGATATCAATATCTTTAAAGACAGAAAAGACGGTTTCGGTCAATGTTCATCAGCCTAATTTGTCTACATTTTTCATTTGGTGTTTAAACTACTTAACTAAATGTAAAAAAACCTATTGTAACCCTGTTTTATGCAAATAAATATATTTGATTTGATTGAATAGCAATTTATCACATTGCTACTTCATAACTACGTACCTCAATTAAAGTATCACAAATAATGTGATCACTTTGCTTTTGTTGACACAAACATTCACACAGTTCACACAACAACAACCATACGAGAGCAACGTCAATTACATAGAATGCATGCACCTGCATGTCTTCTAAACCCAAGTGGGTCATTAAACAGGTTTAGAAATGAACGGATATCTTCGGGGAAGTGGCTCTCTAAGTACTATGTATAATCAAACCATTTTACAAGTCAACTGGATATCTTACTAATAAATATTAGAAGAGATTGTTTGTACTTGATCGCGGTTATCTCAGGATCTATTGGTCCGATTTGAAAAAAAAGTTTTGTGTTGGATAGCATATTTATCTAGGAAGGTATGTTTTGTGTTGGATAGCCCATATATCGAGGAAGTCTTTAGGCTACATAACATTACCTTACAGCCAATAGGGGCGGAGCGGTAAAGAAAAATGTTGCAATCAAACTATTTTCATGTGTACGAAGTCGCGGGCACAGGTAGTCTCATGATAAGTAAGTAACTGTGGCTGTCAAAGCTGTGTATAATTTGAACCGACTAAAAATTAAGTAGAATCTTGAGTTAAGATACAGTGGCTACCTATCTTGAAGTCAAGTAGATATCTCCAGAAAGAAATCGGTGGCTATCTAAGCCGGTGTATAATTTGACCTGCTATAAAAACTACATACCAGATAAAAGGGAAGTGGCCATCAAAACAAAAAAAAACGAAGTGGATATCTTGAGAGAAAAGTGGCTATGTAATTTGGTGTATAACTATAAGGTACTCGCAGAACGTTAATAGACGCGGGGTGAACGAACTTCGCGCTTGTGTGATACTTGTAGTATCTGGGGTGTGGTCCAAAATCAACTATTAATGAATGTGTTGATAATAATGAACGTTAGGTGACTAGCTAAATTCAATTATCTTCGTGATCGAATCAGAAATGAGGAGATCCGCAGGAGAACCAACCAAAGTGGCCGACATAGCTCGCAGAATTGCTAAAGTGGCAGTGGGCGGGGCACATAGCTCGTAGAGACGATGGCCGTTGGGGCGGAAAAGTTCTCGAGTGGCGACCACGGGCTGGAAGACGTAGCGTAGGTAGGCCTCTTACAAGGTGAACCGACGATCTGGTAAAGGTCGCGGAGCCTGGATGCGGGCAGCGCAGGACCGTTCATTGTGGAAAACCTTGGGGGAGGCTTTTGTCCAGCAGTGGACGTCATTTGGCTGAAACGATCGAACGAATACTTCTTCAAACTTCTTCTTCGAAAACATTGGGATTCGCATGCAATGCATTAGAACGGTTTCACACTACGTCTAATTCAATACGATCAATCGCTCTAAGCTTGCAAATTGCACCACACCTGAGCAGACAAGCGCGGGCGCATGAAAGGTCGCGTTAGCGCCAAGGGCTCTCCACCTCTCCAGCTAATAGCTAATAGTTTTATGGAGCCGGGTTCCACAAATATCTCGTACAAACAACTCTCCAAAGACTCCAAGTCGCCACTTCCGACATATTGAAATGAGGATGTTTTGTTTGTTAATGTAGTTTGAAAACAATGGCGTAGAAAGATTTCACTGCCAACCGGGTTAAAACTAAAAACAATACGATTTGTTGGTTTACGATTCTATTTTTTTCTATTGAGAAAGTATCCATCAAAGTATGCCTGATCTCTGTCAGTCTGAATCTAAAACTAAAGTAGTTAAATTATTTAAGCTTCTGACTTTTTGAAGAATGAATTTATAAACATCGGTCTATCACCAAAAAAAATTACACCTCTCTGAGGGGAAAGATAATTCCAATTTCCAACATCCAATATCGTGTATCATAATGATAATGATCATAATGATCGACTTAAGACATCCCAGCGATTACAATATCAATTTCCTTCGAATTGCTACTCTCAAACTGCCAACTCAAGTAAAGATCCGAACTTTAATCTACAAAAACTCTAAAACCCGCTTAATGACCACGGTCTGGTTGCTTCACGCATACCACACGTTCAATTTATCACGGGTTCATGGAAGGGCCATAAAAAAATTTCCCCCTCATGCATAACTATAAACTAAGACAGGGAGCACGCGACTGCTCAAAACAATAGGGCAATGGAACAATAAGTATGCGGTGCATCGGCGTTGATTGAAATGCAGGCTAAGATAGAGGAACTCAAAGTCCATGTTTTTGACTGATTATATTCAATAACATTTGGTTCTTCTTCATTTAATACCAGTGGTATTGATGATGATAGGTTTGTCGAGAGTCTGGGGTACAAAAATGGGAATTTTAAATATGATCCTAGTAAGGTAGATTAATATTCAGCTAATAGAGTAATTTTAAGCTTGTCTTCGAAAAATGTAATACAATGACGTTTTTTGCGGGGAAATGAGCTGTTGCTGCTACCTACTATGCTACTACTACAGTAAGGAGCAAAAACATAACCCTCTTTCTGGCGCAGTCGGGTAAAAAGATAAGAGGCGATCTTGAGCTTTTATGCTCTTGTTATAATGCAAGCTTTTTGATCAATAAGGTATTTTTTAATTTAATTAAAACGTTTCTTTGCTAATTTATTTAATTAAATTGCTCAAAAAACTGGGACAAAATTAAATTTTTTAAGTGGGAATGCGTGGTAATAACTCAAGTTATATCCCTGTTTGATCTACCAACCGCTACCATAAACATCGGATACCATAGTTAAATAATTACCAAAGAGCCATTGTATTTTGGGCAGGGCCCAAATGTTGCGGGTCATTGCCCCGATCGCGTAGCACTGTCATTGTTGATGACGCTGATGCGGAATTAAGTCGTCAAGATAAAGAAATAGGGACGCCATATTGTCTGTGTCTTTAAGGCGGTGACGGATTGGTTTAATTTAATTAATTAATGATAATTATTACAAAGCTAAAGCGTTTTTTAAGAACACATGTATTGACATAATTCAGTGCTTTGGTAAGTCTCTTACGTAGTTTCGAATAGCGCTATTGCGAATTTTTGTTCCACTGCCTCATAGATTTGAAAGTTTATGGACTCGAATGATGTAGTCACAAACGACGCTGTTTCGAAAAACATTTTCACTGCCTCATTCATTCGAAGGTGACTATGGTAACACAAACTAGGTCATAATAATGACTCTATAAACAATGCAATTTAATCGATTATTACATCGAATACATCAAATAGCTTCAGGACACGCATCATATTATTCATAAACAGACCAGCGAATCCCAAAAGAGGTACAAACACGGCATCAACAAAACTAAAACAGGATATGTGCTCATTGAAAGCATTCTCAACTTATTAAGCCCTTAGCAATTCACTCCAAGGATCCTGCGATAGAGTTGAGAATGCAACCAAAAGTGGTAATGGGCTAAGGGACGAGCCTTGCATAACAATTCTGAAGTTCATTGTGTGGTTGTATGATGCAGACGCGTGTTCCACGCTTGGCTTGCAAGACTGATGAATACCCATACTCTAGGGGCGGCAAAGACCTTTCAAAACACGAGTTATCTTTTGAAAACAGTCCGTTGTCACAATATTTACAGACATGATGAATAAAATTACTAAGAAGCCTTGATTTTTTGTATTCCCAAATCTTTCTTAATTATTAATAACTTAAATGTTTTCTGTTAGTGATCTGTATCTGTATCTTTTCTACCTAAACACTACAAAGCAAAGATTCCAAGCCACAACAAGAAGGGATTTTAGTTTCTGAAGTATTCTGTAAACTTATCCTACTCCTACCACATGAAAACCACTTGAGAATCTTGCAAAACCAGCCCCTTACGCTAGCATTAATTCCAAGAACTTATGCTATAGCTTTTACCTAAAACAAATAGTCGTATCCAAGAGTCGAATGGATTAGTTAGTAATCCCATGGATTAAAACGAAATTCAAGAATGTAGACGGATCAAATACTCGTTTATTATAGTAGAAAAAGTTAGCTGATGGTGATGGAACATTGCCAAACCATAGTCAAGGGCAAGTGGGCAAGGGATCAGCAAAAAACATTGGTTCTGTTTGTCAATGTCAATATGTTAACATCTGGGCACTGTCAAGGTTTTGACATGTTTATGCAGAGGTCTAAAATAATAAATGCTTGACTGATTTACGAACTTTAAATGCGAGACAAAACGCTCGTTCATATTCTAGTCAAGGTAGATGTGCTCTTGAAAATAATAAATAATAAATACTTTCGATAAAAACTTGACCTGGATGCACGGACATTGAAAAGTCTTGTCTAAGATAAGCATCGATACATTGACATTGTTAAAACCGAGTTTTGTTCATAAAGATAATGTTATCTATCTACTCAGGAGTGGGCAATGTATTCAATGATTTCAAGAGTATCGTCGAAAAACGTATTTTCATCCTTCTGGATACTTTTGGGGAAAGTAATCAAAATCATGGTAATAATTTAGCTTGTTATCCTTTTATGTAAAATTTCAGCACAGTGCTAGAGGTCATTATAAAATCAAATGTACGATATTTACTAGAGAACCATTCGTACACATTAATACGTAGTTTTTACTTACCTATTGCCATTTTACCTAACTGATTTGCAAAATGTTTAATACAATTGTCTTTGTTTGACCTAAATCTCACTTTATGGTAATTACAATAATGTACTACGTACGAGGGTGGTCTGAAAAGTTTCCGACCTAACATAGATACAAGATTTTTTTTCTTAAAATTTATTTTTATTTTTCTACATAGTCTCATCTACAGTAATTATTCGGCGCCAAAACTCGGATTTATTGCGCCTAAACTGCGCCAACAGAGCATTGGAAATGTTCATTCGAACACGTCGTTGGTCTGACGTTAGCAAACGCGGCACCCAACGCGCGGACAGCTTTCTCATGCCTAAATCTTGATTTAATATGTGACAAACACGTGCTTTGGACATTTTCATTGCCTCTGCTATCTATCTCACTTTAATTCGGCGGTCGTCTAACACCATTTGGTGAACTTTAGCGATGTTATCGTCAGTAGTTACAGTTTTTGGACGTCCCGAACGTTCATCATCTCCCAAGCTCTTACGGCCACGTTTAAATTCGGCTGCCCAAAATTTTACTGTGGTAAATGACGGTGAAGAGTCCCCGTACACAGAATCTAACTCATCTTTGATTTGCGTAGGGGTATTCCCTTTCAAAAACAAATATTTTATGACAGCTCGATACTCGATTTTTTCCATTTTCACAAAAATACTCACATCGACTCACTCAAACGACTTTCAAATAAAAACCGCGCGTCAAAAATGGCTGAAACTTTGAAGTGTTGCTGTCAAAAGATGCACAATTACATTCCCTGACTTTAATTGATGTGTGCTGCCATCTTCACGTTGAGGTCGGAAACTTTTCAGACCACCCTCGTAAATTCACACGTACTATCGGCCACACTTCCAGCTAACCCATTTCATTTTTTTTCGCGCTCTTTAACAAATGGAGGTTTTTTACGATAGAACGAGACGACATGAATGGGTAGCTGGAACTGTGGCCGATAGTACATAAAATATCGAAAACCCAGAAGTGCCGGAAGATAGACGCTAAAGAAGAATTCTAGTCCTATGATTTCCACGGCTTATTCCACAATAACGCCAAATTTGAGCTTATAATGGGGAATAATGAACTAAAAAGTTCATTAATCCCCATTACTTTAAAAATAAAATCCTAATATTATAAGCTCCAATTGGCGGACGGGGATAGTCAACGGGGAATAGTGGAATAAGCCGATTCACGTATAAAATTGTTTCGTTCGTATTTTAGAATAATATTCCTTGCACTAAATAAACCATCGTCAGCCCTAAAGATCCATATTAGGGCACAATGCTAGATGTTTCACTGCACCAAGCAAATAATGGCAAGTGCTATTCAGTCCAGACGTTCAACTCAAGTATCCATTGGGACATGTAAAATGGAAATCTTTCCTGACCTTTGAAACGCACGTAAATCTTTGCAAATGTATTTAATATGTTAATTCTGAGCCTCCGTGTTTCTGCAATACTCATGATTTGGAATGGCAGATGAAGGTAGGATTTTCTCTTGGTCTGAATCTGAAAATGGCTTTTTCGTTGTAGGTTACATAGGTAGATAGACACAGAATAATAGGATTTTTCTTCTATGTTCCTACTTTCCTTCTATGGAGATTGGAGACATATACCTTATGTTAAAATCTGCTTACAAAAAAACCTGTTTGTTTTCTCTCGCTAATTTCGGGAGAACTGAACGATATCACATAATATTAAGAGCCATTTTACATTTTCGTGCGAATTTCTAAGATTTTGGAAGCATGAATTACTATCTTAAGCAACACCCAGAGATTATTTAATAACTGCGAAAGATAGGTCAATCCTTGTTGTTGACCATTAATGAAACGGATTTACTAAAACTCTTTTGCTTAATTCACAGTGCCCCATCTCCCACAACCATTTTACGAAAAAATTGCCGCAGACTCATTTTCAAAGTCCTGTATCTATTATTTATGCTCATATAATAAGCTTAAAAATATATAGTAATCATCGGACATATATTCTTGTAGTCCATTAATGAAATAGATTCTTGAATTTCATTACCATTATTGAGTAAAATCTAAAAATAATTACGCAAATTTGAAGATTAACGTCACATTTTGATCGTGGTTTTTGGTTTAAAAACACAGCAATAACTGCAATAAAAGTATCCCAAAATAAAGAATATTCATTGTAGAATTAATTTCTACAGTTATTGTTTAAATATTAGTAACCACTTTGTCAAAATATTGATGTGAATATCAGTATAAATTACAATGCGCAAGCCGACATCGATTAGTATGGCGCGAGCGCCCGTCAAGGCAGGACCTGTGTCATTTTTCCCGCCGTGACGTTTACGTGCGTTCGTGTCGTAAAGCGGTGATTTGTACGGCGACCAAATACATTTGATACTATGCCGAGAGGCTGTTTCGAGTCGGCCGGCCGAGCAGAAATTGAAATGATGAATTATAATTTCTTTGACGGATCTGGGTGTAACTATGTATAATATGTAGGTACCATGTATTTAATTTAATAAATAAATTATAAAAAAGTATATCCATTATGATAGCACCCTTAACACAAGCATATTGGTTGCCTACTTTTGGACTAGATGGCGCTGTGAAATTGTCCAAAGATTTGTTTATTTATTTATCCGCTTTGAGTTTTGTTTCGTGAAGAAGAAAAAGAAGCGTTTTGTTTTGTTGTTAAATCTATACTAATAAAAGAGGAAAGATTTAATTGTTTGTTTGTTTGTTTGGAGGCAATAGGCTCCGAAAAAAATTTCTTTCACGATTTAGAATCCTAATTTTTTTTCTATGTAGGCTATAAAATATTTTCAAAAACTTTAGTCCAAAATCTTTGATAAAATTCGACGTTTAATAAATAAATTAGATAACATATTAATAGTTTTTTTTTTCAGTACGATTTTAGTACTTGTTTTTCAGAAATTCTACGATTTAACTAAACTTCTAAAGTGTTTATATTTTATGCATAATTTATTAACTTCTAAAATATACATAAATATCCTATTGATAGATGACGTGCTTCGTATTTTATTAAAATTATTACCTGACTAGGTTAAAAAGGTGTGGAATGTTATTTTGGAGATAACTTGGTCCCATAGAAATATAGAGAGATGCTAAGTAATGCGCTGAGTTCGAAACTCAGTGTCGTATTAGAAATTCACACACACAAAGAAATCAAATTATGTGCTCATTATCCATTGCGGTATCAGTATTCAACGTTCGAATAATCTTTAGTACTATGCAAACAATATAAACTGTTTACATAATGACGTCGCTACTGTCATCATTGCTTTCACAAGCAATATGTTCCAATTTGTCCCTTGTCACATTTCCCTTTAGTTTCTGTGATCTGTGCTTGTTTCTAAGTTGATATCAATGAAATATTCCTTAGTACTTTTGATTTAAATTTTTTTTTTTTATTTTGACACGAGTTTGAAAAATCAAGGTCAGATTACAATAAAATAACAAGTGAAAACGTAACATTGCATAGCAACTCGCAATTTCGCAATATTGATGAGGAGATTCCATTGGAAAGTCTGTATTCATTCCTAGGATTCCCCTAACACCATCAAATTCAAGAGAATTCAAGAGAGTGCAGTTTCCCATCTCATTCTTAGGGACCACGGTTTAAAATAGTGTGGTTGCATAGAGCCTGCAACGGGCAACCGCGTGCGCAGCTGCTCATACTAATTTTCGATACAAAAGCAAATGTTGGCGCCCTCACGAGTTTTAGCGGAGTTCCATATGGTAGCGGGAGTAGACTTAATGGAAATCTATGCTTCTCCGACGACCAGTTGTATGTGGAATACTCTAGAGTATGCGCACACAATAGCCTGGTGATTTTAGCACCTGAAGGAAAAACAAAAAAACATTGTTTACAAAGAAATCTGCGGCAGGTGTAGTGTTTTAATTTTGTTTTAGAAAGCTCTCATAATTTTGTAAGTATTCAAATATTTAAACATAATGATGTGTAGATTTTATATCAAAAAATATATCATTTAACAAAATTAATTTTCTTAGAATATTTTAATTCTATTAGAACCATTTTCCACTTCATCGCAGAAGAAGTCGCGGGCAAAAAGCTAGTATGAAATATGTAGTATTGCCCGCGGCTTCACCTGCTTGAAATTTAGTTTGTCACAGATCGTCATAAATACATTATTATTCTGGTCTATACATTGTTATTCTGGTCGACGCCAGGGATGGATGAGCGTCGCTGTCGCTGGCGACAGGGTCTTCTGGTTCAGGGTTCATGGCGTACCTAGGTCTCAGGCAAAATGAAATCCACTCGTAGAATTTAATAAACTTAGTGTATTTACGAAAATAATTACACACAGCACTAGAGTCGTATCGGAACTGAGTGAACCAAAGGTCTTGCGATAGGAACGTCCGACCCGAGTGATAGTTGAACACAGACTGCCTAGTACTGCTGTACTGTACTGTAAAGTTTCATCAAAATCTGTTCTGTAGTTTTTGCGTGAAAGTGTAACAAACATCCAGACATCCACACAAACTTTCGTATTTATAATATTAGTAAGACTAGTAAAAAGTAAGATAGTAAGATGAATTATTTTAGTTATTTGTTTACTTATAATAATATTTATTTATTTATTTCTTAGCTCTGTCTGATAATGGATCTGGAGGAGATGCAATGGCCACCTCCGTAATAAAACAATAGAACCCTATGGAGTTTGGGCTTGTGTGATTCGCCTTGACGAATATTTCGTATCCAGGGTCCGATGATGGAGCTGTAAGGGGGCAGATTTTTTTTTTCACTATGTGACTGCTTTATTTTGTACTTAAAATATTTTACATATTATACCTATTCGTGTTTCATTATTCGTATCCAGGGTCCGATGATGGAGCTGTAAGGGGGCAGATTTATTTTTCACTATGTGACAGTCTTTATTTTGTACTTAATATATATTTTACATATTATACCTATTCGTGTTTCATTATGAATCGAAATATAAAAGACTTAATAAACTCTATTAAAAATTTAAATTAATTAATCAAGTTTGAATACCTCATTCTACCTTAAAATTAATAACTTAAATCAAGTCTTAATACGGTCACGGCTCAAGATTTTTTTGTCCATTTCAGCGTTCTTTTTACTCTTTTGACGTTGCGTTGACAGCTTTTACCTAAATTCGCGCGGAACTTTTTTGTGAAATGGCTCTTAAGCAAGGTCGTACTTCTATTGTCCGTATTTGAAAACATACTCAAAGACGGAGATTGGTGATGTTGATATACCCACCTAATTCGGGCAGATAATGTGCGATATTTATAATAATACCGGCGACACCTAGACGCCTCGCCATGTGTCGGTGGCTTTGTGTATTTGCGTAATGTGAGAGTCAAGTCTCTATCCACATAATTTCCTTAATATCACGAATATCTACGACATTAGGCTGCTGAGGCTACACAAGCAAACCATTCGCAATGCGAGTGGGAGAGTAAAGCTTTATTATGACCACAATCGTGAATAACATTACTACTACTGAATGAGCTAATCTTGCAAGAGAAATAATACTGAATATTAAGTATCTTTTTAGCCCCTTTTTCGTATCAAAGCGACGCGGACCAGCACATAAGGTTAGCCCCTCATCGTTTAAAATAATTTGGTGTAATTTCAATACGACTTTATATGGCAAGCCGCGATATTTATAATTCGATAAAAATACAGGGTGGATATAAACGGGTTAAATAAAATTATGTTATTATTGGACCCATCAACCTTCCTCCTGCTATAAATTACACCATAACTGAGTCACATACCGTATAGGACAGCCAAGCCAGATTATTTTCAGAGTCGTGGCCAAGACCCTTTTACAAGCTTTTATTTAAATTAAAACTGAGATAAGGCATGCAAGGAGAAGACACCTGCTTTATTTAAGTGGTTCTTAGGTATATCGGCACGTACCTATGTGCTTTCAGTGCTTTGTAAATAAATACATACATACATAGCTTGTTGACAATAGACTAGTGACACATCATGAAGGATTAGACGACCTACATGACACGCTATCCAGGCGGATTGGTGAGGCCTGCCGGAATAGTAGCGCGCCATGATAAAATCTCATCGACGATTTTAGACGACAAATGTATGGGCTTATCGCGCTAAACCGATAAATTGCCTCGATGTTTATCGTGGCGCCGATCCTAGTCCTACTGATGTTCGCATTATTGTCTCTTTGTCGCTTTTTATGACATCCACGGGAAGAATGGAGTTGTTCCTTCTTCAGTCTGCTGGAAGTGCTGTAACCACAGCTAAGCAATCATTATACGACGACGATAAGTACGATGAGAAGTTGGTCCTATTCCAGTCTGCTGGAACCACAACTAATCAAAGTTATTTATAAGACGACGATACGATGAATGATTGTAAAACAAGCTAGCTGTTCTATACGGGTTTGTGTCCTTGGTGTCGCATGAGTGATTCGCACGCATCACCGGTTTGATACGAAGGGACACACGTTACGCTCCCGAGCCCAACCTACCTATAAGTTCATAAAGGAAACAGGGATTTTATTAAAAAATCGTAGTAAACGTGAATTTTGGTCTGCTAACGAAAGTACTCACGTGTAACACGACGCAGCTAAAAAGACGATCATAAAATGAGGACTATTCTAAAGTTTACATATTAAGGTACATCTTAGTACCTTGAATACCTATGTATTTTCATATTGTTAGTTGCGTAATGATGGCTTTAATATCTTACTTCACCTTTCAAATTTTTCTTAATGAAAAAAATGTAGCAATCCTTTCCAATGCTAAAATATGCATTTAATAAAACATAGCTATAATGATATGTGAGTGCAAACATAACAAACATAAAGGCCAAGTTATTAGCAATTTTTAGCCATAACTTGCTTGGTTTCGAGTTCTTTAGTTGCACAAGGACACAAAAACATACAGTAGTGTCTTTCACAAAAAAAAAGCAATTTTAACAAAATTTATTTAAGAAATGACTTACAAATGCAATTTTAATCTTAACAATGTATGTTACGTCTACAGAGAGACAAATCGCTATCAAATGTAAACAAACATGACTGATAACACATTCGGCCTGACCCGCGATAGCAGGTGCCGTAAACTGGGTTAATTAAACTTTACTAGCAGGTTAGTGCGCTTTAACTTTCTAATATTTGTTATTTCATTATTTAAAATTTTTGTGTCTACGTCAGTAATTAAATTCAAATGATTGTTCAAATTAAAAAAATTAAAAGGACCTAGCCTTTTCATGTTTTGTTTAATATGTTCAAGAAAACGGTATAATTTTAATTCTCTGTGTACATATTTTATGATACGATCGTAAATAATAGAATGAGTAGAACTGGCAACAATCAATTGCACTAGGACACAAGATAGAATATTTATTTACATTGTGCAAACAAGGAAATATGTGGTTAAAACCTATAAATTGATACTATTATTCAATCGGTAAACATAAATATACAATGGTCACTATAACATTATGTATTGTTAAATTAATTAATTTAGCTTACAAATTCCGTAAATTCATAGTTTTAGGACTTGTGACATAATGATTAAGTAAGAATATAAGTTACATTTTTAAAAATGATGTGGGATTATTCATATAAATGGGCCAATTGTCGCCCAAGGTTATGGGGCCTTCAGAACAAAAATGCTAATAGAAAAAATAAGGCGAACGAGGAACGTTAACCTAACTTTGAGAAGCCGCAAAAAATCGGCATAATCAGGCCACTTCCTGGTAGAGACTGAACCATGGACATAAAATCCTGTACTTTTGAGCATCCTGGGAGGAAACCATGAAGAAAAATAGCGTACCACGCGATCTATGGAGCAAAACGTCGAAGCAAATGGGTATTGAATTACAAATTCTAGAGTACATTACATTACAACCAAATAAGCGTGCTTTGTTTATAACCTACGAACTTAAACTCGTAATTCATGTAACAGGAGATTAAATAGCATACCCACTAAAAACAGTACTAAATAACGTGCAGAATGACCAAAACATACAAATAAAAAGATAATACGAAAAAATAAACCGATAGAATGGCGGGCGGCGTTATGGCGCGACAAACTACGCTATATTTTCAAAGTAATAACAATATTATTACTCACCGTTACACTGAACAATCAATCCGTAACACGATTTATTAACACAGACTTCAATTTACACTAAAACACACGAGTAATTAATTTAAATAAATTATTAATTCGCGAAAGCGTCGTTACCGGACCAAACCACCATAATCTTTCATTAATTTTTTTAAAGGTGTTGATTAAGCATTGAGAGAATTGACACTATGAAATTTAAGCCAAACACTTTTATTAAATTATTATCAAATAGCTCTAAGAAAAATTAAATTATTTTTTTCTTTCATTCATTACATTTATTGGATTAAATCGTTACAACGAACAATTAATATCTTTTTAACCGAAATAATAATGTTTTTTTTGTTGACTGACTAAAAATACTGATCTCAGGGCTATAACATAAAATTAAGAAAAAAATTAGCTGTCAACATTAGTGATGTACTATGTATTTTTATCGAGCCTTGGACCAATGCGTCGGGCCGCTAAATCTAAGGATTCAAATAAATCAACCTTATAATACTCAGTCAAATAACTAACCCCGAGACAGCTAGTTCAAACGAAAACAACAACTGCATCTTGGTGTCAAAGCTGAAAGAAAGCTACTTTTTCTCAAACTCAAGTCAAACGCCTTCACGAACATTTAATTTTGTTGTTTTTTAGTGAAATAATAATAAGGTGTTTGGACTTTTATTGGAAAGTGATTAAATCCGTTGTTTCGTCTTTGTTTGCGCGTGAACTTTACTGTGATACCGAATTTGCACCTCAACTGAAATGAAAACGGAGCCCAACTGATGAAGTGCGCCAATGTGTTGGAGACGTTAAAAATTAGCGCAATCGAGGCACTGGCTGATTTATTCATGACGACGCGGTGGCATTCTCTATGGACGTGACCGCAGACCAGAGACTGCATCCAGCCTGCTAAATGTAAAAAAATCCTTCAACCCATTATCGATATTGCCAAGTTTTCTGTTGTTCGTTCACATCACTAATTCAAATTTGTCAATTTTTGACAGATGTCAAAAACCGTGCCATGTGCTATTTTTCGTCGTCGTGATTTTTGTTTACGTGATTTTGTATGATTATAGCGCTATTTCTGGCTGATTAACCTTTAATTGATCATGGATTACGTGATCGGCAGCGTGGCAGCTTTGATATCTGGTAACGTCACTCCAAACCGCCCTAAACTTATCCGGAGAGCCCTGACACCTACAAAACATCAGCCATCCCCCAATGTGACTCCTAAAAGCGAATTTGTGGATGACCGATCCATTTTCCTGTCTCCAACCCTGCAGAAGAAGAAGGCGATAGTCAAAAAATCGCCTAAAAGAATCTTTCAGAACCCAGATCTGGATGTAACCTCAGATAACGATAACTCCAGTGACACTAGCCCTAAAGCGGAGAAGGTAAAAAAACACCTTGTAGATGAGTTGGATGGGGATGATGGCGCTAACAAAAGTTCAAAAACCAATAAATCTCCGAAAAAGTCAGATGGTTCTCCAAAAAAATCTAAAAATAAAGAATTTGGTAGCCCACAAAGTGCCAATGAAACTACGCCGAAAAAACAAAAGAAGAATAAAAAAAGCGTAGCAGAAACTAGTCAAGTTAGCGAGGAAACTGTAGAAATGGAAGAAGTAAGTAAATCTCCAAAGAAAAACAGAAAGCGATTGTCAGAGGACAGCGAGTTAGTTGATCAAAATGAAGAAAATGTGAATGAGAAAAAAACTTCTAAAAAAAAGAAAAAACTAAGCATTGCCCAGGAAGAGTCTGTAAATCAATCAAACTTTGATGAATCTGATAAACAAGTTAATCTAAGTAAGAGTCAGAAAAAGAAAAACAAGAAAAAGAAATCAAAAGCCCAAAAACATACAGTTGAAAATGCATCACAGGCTGAAGACACCTCAGTTAATACAGAAACAAAGCAGAAAAACAAAAACAAAAGTTTTGTCAACCCAAATGCAATAACCGATAAAGATTCAGACTCAGAACATGAATCAGACGATGAAATTGTGTCTGAAAACGAAGAAGCAAACAAAGAAATGCTAGATACTGGACCGGTTGAGGAGAGCTCTGACGAGGAGGAAACTCCGGAAACCAAGAAAACGGAAAATAAAGACAAATCAGGCGAACCAAGGACGGAAGATGAGATCAAAAGGACTCTTTTTGTAGGAAATGTCTTATTCACTAAGAAATGTAAGAAAGAAGTTAAGAAAATCTTTAGCAAATATGGAGATATCGAAACAGTAAGGTGAGGTCTTACTTAAACTATTTTTAAAAGTATTACAACTATAAATTCCTAAGTGGATAATTCTAATAGGTTTAATTTTAGTATGTTTAATTTAGAAATGACACACTAACTTTTATTTTCTATAAATTATTCTAGGATAAGAACAGTACCTGTAAAGGATGCCCGAGTCACCCCCAAGCTGGCTGTGATCAGGAATGAACTGCACCCAGAAAGAACAACCGTCAATGTGTATATTAAATACAAAAACCCATCTTCTGTGGAACAGGTAAGAGTACTTACCAATTAAATGATATTTAATTGATTTAGTCACAATACATTCTCTACTACCAAGACTGAAATACTCCTTAATATTTGACTCCCACTTTTTGGACAAAAATCCAAAAATATTATGATTTTCTGTAAATAGGTTTTGAAAGAGCACTTTTACATGACCCAACATACATATTTTCGCATAAACCCTACCCCTGCTATAGCCTACCATTGCTTGCTGTACTAATTTAACCCCTTATCTTACAGGCCTTAGTAGAAAACAACACAGTCCTCAACGACTGCCACCTTAGAGTGTCTCGCAGCGACTCCACAGGAGCACAACACGACCCTAGATGCTCCATATTCGTTGGCAACGTGCCATTTGCTTTGGAGGATGAAGCGTTGAGAGCTAAGTTCGAACAGTGCGGGGAGATTGAGTCCGTCAGGATTGTTAGGGATAAGAAAACTAATGCTGGCAAAGGTTAGCTGTTAATTATTTAATTTTATTCATTCTCTTTTATAAACTTGTGCATTTACAGTCTATAGAACATAATTATACTGTATTTTTGTTGCAAAATATCATAATAAGATAAAGACACTGCTTTTTATGTTATAGTCATATAATTCTAATGTTAACTTTTTCAGGTTTTGCATACGTAAATTTCGCATCGAAAGACGGCGTCGAATTGGCGTTAGCGCTAACCGAAGAAGACCTCACGATAAAGAACAGAATCCTCCGCGTGAAGCGGTGCACACAACTCACGCAGAACCAAAAAAATCAAACAGCAGGAAATGGAAGGAACTTGCAAGGCAGGAATCAGAGCTTTCAAGGGAGGAACCAAGGTTTCCAAGGGAAAAATCAAGGGTTCAAGGGGAAGAATCAGAATTTCCCGCCCAAAAATCAGGGGGGAAGGTTTGGGGGAAAAGGGGGATTCAAATCAGGACAAGGACAGAGCAATGACGCAGTCGGTGAGGGCGCGCACAGAAGGATAATGAATAAGAGAAAGTTCCAGGTATGGTTGTGTCTATATTTACTTGTTTATTGTAATAAAAACATTCTTTGTCTCTTCATATGGTTAAACATGAGGATACATTTTTTGTAACTACCTTTCACACCATGTTTAAAAGCGAATAAATAATTAATTAAAAATTTTACAGGAGAGTGGCGATGGACCCCCCAGCAAGAGGCCAAATCAATTGAATCAACCACAAAAAGAAAAGAAAACCAGGAAGGAATTCGTTGGAATGACAGCAGAAAAGAAAAAGGTAACATTAAATATTTTGTTAAAACATTACAGACAGCAATATGAATAAAGTTCTAAGTATGGTGGGAACTATGTTCCCACTTCCGTATAAAGGGTTAACATTAGTCAATTTGATGTCGAAGTTTAACTTTTAATAATAATATAATCGTTTTGTCAGTGATGTTGTGACCTACTAATTTAAATAATATTAATCTTTCCAGAAACACACATTCAACAAAGGCCAGAAGAAGCGAAAGGCCCTCAGCGAAATCTTAACTAAGTAGACGTCCTTGTTCCGTGTTGTTCTTATTTTTATGTAAGTTATTGTTTTAATTATTCGCTATTCTTATTGAAATTCGTTAAATTAAGATTTTAAGATACATTTTCTTTGGAATTACTCACAGCTGTGATTTTTAAAATAAAATGTTTTACAACATGAGTTATTGGGTTTCTATTTTTTATCATGAGTTATGTTCATTCATCGTTTTTGTAGTGAGAGAATTGTTGGAAAAATCTCGCAGAGTAGTCGTCTTGCAAGCTATAAGGTCGTGGGTACAATACCCACTTGAGACATTTTATTTAAGTTTTAAAAATTTGAGGATTATTTTATTCATACATTTGGGTACACATACAAAATTATAATGAACAGGGTCAAGGTTTAACAATATTTTATAAACAGCAAAAAAGGTCCTATTCTCAGTAGTCTCACCAGTTGAACTACTGAGAATTTCCTTTACAGTAGACTTACCAATAAAACATAATTCCCGTTAGTCCTACTGGTTAAGACTACTGGGAATAGGGACAGAAAAGGTATAAAGAAACACAAGTTTGGTACAAGTTATTGTATAATTGTCATTTTATTACAAAAAATGTCAATGTTAGCAAAAATAATCACAGTCGACACTTTATTGCTACATACAACTACGCAGGTCATTCGAAATATTGCGGTACCGAAAACTGTAGACCAACCATTTACTGACCCCCAATTGGCCTGACATTCTATGGGTTAATAGCCCCGATCCCATTGGTTAGATTTGACAGAACGAGTTTGACATTGACAATTCATAGATCAAAGAGTTTTGACGTAACCCTCTTTTTGTAATAACAAGAATATAAATAGCAATTGCAATAAATATGTTTAATAATTTGTGGATTATATCGTAGAAAATATAAACACAGATTTTATGTCAAAAATTTCTAGCCTTTTAGTTTTATAAATACGTTCAAAAAGTATCTTATACAAAGCTAGAGACAATACATTGTTAAACATAGAAAACATTTTACATGTATTTAAAAAGACAGAAAAAACACACAAAATTGCAAAACTGCGAATGTACAAAAATCTAAAATGTAAAAAAAAGATTTAACCTCCGTCAAAAATACTAACCTACCATTAAATGTGAGATTCTAAAGTATTTTCATGTGTAGTCTTATAAAACATAAACATTCATTGCATGCAAAAAGATAATAAATACATAATAGTGTCGCGATTCCCAATTTATTTTAATTCTAATCAAATTTACATAGACATGACATGTTCTAACTTACTGTACATAATTAACACTAATTATTTAATCAGGAATGTATGAAATTTATGAATACTACTAAAAAAGATAATTTAAAACATTTAATAAGAAAAACTTGTGAAAGCACATACATATTACATTTCATACAAACCCGAATCAATTCATTACATAAAACAAGTGACAGACGATTATTTATATTGTCATTATAAATAAAAAATACTATTGTTAAGTCAATTCAAAGATGGCGCTAACGCTTGTAAAGTTTTAGCTGTTTCAATCAAATGTTTTAAAGGCTGGCAACACCAAAAACTAGTAGATTTCTTCACCTATTATTTTTAGCGTTGCTTGGTATTCGAACACGTATTGTAGGCAATGGTTTTAGTGTCAAAAGTTATGACGTAGATTGCATTGAGCGTATTCTTTTATAATTACCTCACATTTCCATTCTCTGCAAGAAAGGTTTAATCACCATTATTTATGGCACCATCTTATTCTATGGTAACTCAGTTAACAGGTATCTGTTGTATCTTAATGCCTTTACCAGAAGACTAAGAATGTAATACCCAGAAGCGTTGGACCAATCATTATTTGCTAACATTCCCGAATATCCACCTTAATAAGTACGCATGTACTCTAAATTACTTATCATAAATACAAAAACTACTATTTACACTCGACTAACAGTCATTTAGCTATAAGTAATATTTAATCTATTTGTTCATAGCGGTTTGAGCAAAGGCTGATATGCTTAGACAGACTTAGACCAGTGTTGCCAGGTGAATTTATGAAATCTAACAAAAATATTCAAAAAAGGGTATTTTAGATATTGCATTGCTGGCAACACATAGGTGGTGGGCGCTTAATTTCCTCTTACACCGATGGGCAAGTGTCTTATATCATAAAAAATCCAGAATATCATTTCGAATCTGCATATTACGAAGCGTATAAATCAATTTGGTATGGATCTTTCACTTAAACTTATACAAACTTGGTATTCACAATCTGATTTATTAAAGCATAGACAAAGAAATATGCGCTCTATAATATACAAGTCAATATTTTTTACAAAAGGAAACACTGCAAGACATTGGACATAAGTCATTTGGCCAGCATAAAACACCCGACCTTAGTTCTTTTTACAAATATAATTTTTACGTATGGAAACACTAAGACATTGGACTTAAGTAATTTGGCCACCTTAATTCTTACAAAATGATGTGTAATTTTCACATAATACATGGACGGAAGTCATTTGGCCATTTTTAAAACGGTAATTTTTCATATGGAAACACTGAGACATAGACCTAAGTCATTTGGCCACCTAATTCTTCTTGACCTTCAAAATGGTGAGCGTTATCGTCAAGAATAGAGCTATCCAGACGAGGGTTGCGACGAATCCCATATACACATCGGGGTCTGAGAGAGGCCAGCCACGCGTTAGTATGGAACGAAGAGACGTGGTTGCCAGCGTTAGAGGTAGGCATAGAGACACGTAGCGGAGGACGAAAGGCATGCCTTCTATGGGCCAGATGACCCCGCTGAGTAGAAGTGTAGGGTAGAACGACCCCAGGGCCAGTTGGATCGCGTTCCGTTCCAGTTCGCAGGCGGCGGAAATTACGAAGCCGAAGCACATTCCACAAAGACCTAGAATGGGAAATGTGTTTAATATTTCACCAGGATCATTTGCATATGACACCAGATGAGGCTTGGAGAATGCAACATTTATGATGGTTTTTATTTGGAATCACTTTATAGAGCGAAGTAACTATAACAATGAAAACCTCGGGGCTAAGAGTTTTCGAAATTACAACTATTTAATCACGTTTGTAACTTTGTCTAGGGGCCTCCATATTATGTAGAATTATTTTTCATACTAGTTACCAACAAGTACCTAGTATTGAAATCTCAAAAAATAACAGATACATTTTTAATCAGCTGCAAATGATACTTTTTCAGAAGTTGTAACAAACCCCCCAATAAAAGTTACACCACAATTGAACCCTGTTTTAATGTGACGTTTAGTATAGAATAGAAATGTCACTTTAAAACAAAGCTCAAGTAGGGTGTAACTTTTTATTAATATGGTGGGTAATGGATCTTTTATTTTCTTGAGGTGTGTATTGTAAGAAAAGCATTTTAAAAACTAATAATAGCTGTTGATTTCTCAGTAGTATTTTGTTATGTAAATGATTGTACTGTAACCTATATGTGTACTTAATGAATAAAATAAAATAAATGACCGTACCTTGCAAAATAGTCAACATGATAACATAGAAGATATTCCCGTTATTCTCCACTTCAAACACCAGGATCATGAAGATGAGCACGAGGGCCGTCTGTCCACACATCACCACGAATTGCGTCACAACGTGAGAGAATAATATCTCGCCGGGAGACACGCCCGCCACCCACGACCGGTCCAGCAGACCTTCCATTCGTTCTACGATGAGCGCTGATGAAGTGAGAGCCACGGCTAAGAAGAACACGATTCTGGAAGGAGAATTTCAAAGTTTGATAAAACTGTGCACTTAATGACATTTGTTTTGGTGTGATGTTCATTGTATAGTTCTAAAATACTGAACTGTCCTATCCATGACATTGACAGTGGGGCGCCACCGTCAATACCGGATCGCTGGTTCCGATTTTTGCCATGCTGGAAACCATATAGTTGAACGATGGTAGCGCCCCCCTGTCATTGAGTTTGGTGGGCAAGTTCAACGTGGGTCATCTATAATAAACTAGCTGACCCGGCGAACTTTGTTCCACCTTAATGGCAATAAATAAGCAGACTTTTTTTTATTTCGAACGGGATAAAAAGTATCCTATGTCCTTCTCCTGGCTCTAAACTACCTCCCTGACAATTTTCAGCTAAATCGGTTCAGCCGTTCTTGAGTTATAAGTGGAGTAACTAACACGACTTTCTTTTATATATATAGATGGTTCCTTTCTTTCTTTGATAGGTAGCGAAACAGTGTATGTATATGTCAACGTGAAATTGTGAACTCTGTCAGTTTATAATATAACGCATTAGATTGTAAACTAACAGTGGGTTAGGTTAGGTTAGATTGTAATTTAACTACGTCAGATTATAATCTGACGGAATTCACAATTTTACGGTGACATATACAAAGTGGGGTCTTTAGGCGTTTTCGCACTATGAGTACTTGAGCTGAGGTGCAAATTGCTCAAGAACTAGTTATTTGAATAGGGCTCTTCGCACTGTAGACTTCAAAAATAATGTAGGTAGTTGTCGGACTGATACTTTATGCAATGATTTAAAATATTTTTTTTAATCTTGGTATCAGCCCATAGAAGATAACGGTCCGATCCGTACAATTAAATATCGAATCACATCAAAGTATAAAAAATCACATTCTTCCATAATTCCACTAGACATTTCACACGTCACACCGCGGTCACACAAGCTCATCGTCATTAAGAAAATAAGGAGAGTTAGTTTTACATAGGAATAACAATTGACGATCATAATAATAAATTAGGAATTTACTTGTGTACTGAAATGTACTCACGTCAGAATAACACCAGGGGCGACGAAGTCAGTGAAAGAGGGGTCCTTATTTCCATAGATGGGGTCCATGAAGTCGATGGGGATGTCTCCCAGCTTCGGGTTGTAGTTGCACGTCTCGAGCAAGCCCTGGAAACACACATTATGTGATTAATTGATTACGTAACCCTTCAAGCCCCGGGAATCGAGACACAATAAAAATCTATTTTTACGCGCTTAGTTTTTACATGACCGCTTGGGGTTTGGTGGGTTGGTTTTGTGATGCAGTATCCTGGAGGACTATATGTATGGAAAGATGATAGAAAGGGACGTATTATATTATTATTTTTTATGAAAATAAAAGCCTCGTTACTACCTGAAACTTATTTGCCATCTTCAAAAAAAGTAGCTTGACCTAAAGTAGATACATACATTTATGGAAAATGGGGTAAAACAGACATTTAGCAGTATTGTTGTGTTTTGGCAACTGGAGATATGATAGCCAATTCTTTTGTTGTTAGAATTCCGGAATCGTCCCCGTTGTGGTTAAAAAAAGAAACTAATAGGAGTAACATAGTCCATAATTTTTTTCTGGGTCCATACCACAGTCCATTTTTGAAGATCTTTTATAACGTGTGGAATAGCAATAAAACATTCATCATGAACATTTAAATTAATTGAAAGTTGATTTGGTAGTTACCTTAGCAAAGTCCCGGTAGGAGAACTGTATGTCCCGGTTGAGCATGAGCCCGATCTGCTGGTTGGACATGTCGAGCCACACCTGGATCTCCGACGACGATATCGTCTCGTTGTCGGCGGTGTCGGCTGTCGGCAAATTAAGATTTGTTAAAAAAATTCAACTATAAGTCCTAGGTAGGACGCTGGTGCAGAAAAGTTCTCGAGTGGCGACCATGAGCCGGAAGACGTAGTGTGGGCAGGCCTCCCACTAGGTGGACCGACGATCTGGTAAAGGTCGCGGGAGGTGCCTGGATCCGGGCGGCGCACTATTTGTGGAAATCCTTGGGGGAGGCCTTTATCCAGCAGTGAACATCATTTGGGTGAAACGAACGAAGGTAAATCCTGGATTAGACAACGAGAAAACTTAAACGTGGGCTCAAAAGGTCTTCCTTCAAGTACCCGCGAATCAAGGATAATAGAAATCAATTTAATTGTTACTGCATTTTCATGCGACCGCTTAGGGTTTGATGGATTAAGAAATCGTACCTATGTCTGAATTTTGAATAGTGTTAGCTTCAGTTAATTTCAAACATCTTATCTCCATAGACCTGCCTTGTATGCCGTCACAAGATTACAAATAGGTTCTTTTGTCACTTAACTAGAGAAAGTCTGGCCACTAAGGAGACCGTGGCCAAGGCTGCCTCTTTAAGAAGGGTAAAAGATCTACCTACAAAGGGGTAGTATAAGGGGTACTACCTAGTATAAGGGCCTCCTTCATCACTTACCTAGAGCAAGTCTGGCCACGAGCGAGTCCGTATAGTTCTCATTGAAGTACAGCACTCCCCACGCGTCCCCTTCCTTCACGGCGTCCAAGGCTGCGTCTTTGGTAGGGTAGTAGATCCGCCTACTAAGGAGTAGTAGACCTGCCTACTAAGGGGTAGTAGACCAAGTTTGACGTCACAAAACTGTAGGTTTTCAACACTTACCTAGAGCAAGTCTGGCCACAAGCGAGTCTGTATAGTTCTCATTGAAGTACAACACTCCCCACGCGTCCCCTTCCTTCACGGCGTCCAAGGCTGCGTCTTTGGTAGGGTAGTAGATCCGCCTACTAAGGAGTAGTAGATCTGCCTACTAAGGGGTAGTAGACCTGCCTACTAAGGGGTAGTAGACCAAGTTTGACGACGTCACAAAATTGTAGGGTTTTCAACACTTACCTAGAGCAAGTCTGGCCACAAGCGAGTCCGTATAGTTCTCATTGAAGTACAGCACTCCCCACGCGTCCCCTTCCTTCACGGCGTCCAAGGCTGCGTCTTTGGTAGGGTAGTAGATCTGCCGCGTGTGTTCCGTGAGTTGTGCTAAATAGCGGCACGAGAGGTTCTTCATAGAGCACGTTGAATTGAAGGGGCAGTCGCCGTCGATTACTCGCACGTCGTCGTTCACGATAGCCTAGAAGAAGGATGGCGTGAAAAAATTAATACTTTAAAAGCGCTTTGCAAAAACCTTTATGATTTTTTTCAATGGCAAGATGGAAAAAAGTCATCCAACATCATCTGGCTTGGACGAATCAACCACGTCCAAGTCATCTGGTCATTTTAAAAGCCTCCACTGCATGGGCACGATTCTAATTTACCAGATGCAATCGATCTGGTTAGGGACTACACATCAAACAGAGAATGGGCAGCAGCGCTCTCTGAAAAACATCAATCTTTTAAACTGCGATCTCCAACCCGCCTGCCAAGCGTGGAGATTATGGCAAAACCCTCCACTATAGTGGAGGAGGCTCATAATCCAGCAGTGGACTGTAAAGGGCTGTTGATGATGATGAATCGATCTGGTGAAGATTTCGGGAAGCACCTTGATGCGGGCAGTGCAGGACCGATCGTTATGGAAATCCTTGAAGGAGGCCTTTGTCCAGCAGTCGACGTCATTTGACGAGTGCCGGATTATGACTACTTGATACCCTAACTAAGCAATCCACGACATCATAAAGGTAGCAGGAAGGCGCTGGACGCAGGCCGCTACCAACCGGGCAACATGGAAAGCATTGGAGGAGGCCTATGTTCAGCAGTGGACGTCCTATGGCTAAAATGATGATGATGATGACCAAGACCACTCTGCCAAGAGTGTAGCGACGAAGAAGAAGTAAATGCTATAAGAACAGAAGAAGATGTGTTTGCTGGTAGGACAAAAAAAGAATGAGACATGTATAGGCTCCTTAAGAGCATTTGACGATTTGTAAGTACTAATTTAATTAGTCTACACAAATAAAGCGCGGGAGGTGCCTGGATGCGAGCGGCGCAGGATCGGTCTTCGTGGAAATCCTTGGGAGAGGCCTTTGTCCAGCAGTCGACGTCATTTGGCCAGTGCCGGATTATGACTACTTGATACCCTAACTAAGCAATCCACGACATCATAAAGGTAGCAGGAAGGCGCTGGACGCAGGCCGCTACCAACCGGGCAACATGGAAAGCATTGGGGGAGGCCTATGTTCAGCAGTGGACGTCCTATGGCTAAAATGATGATGATGATGACCAAGACCTCTGCAAAGAGTGTAGCGACGAAGAAGAAGTAAATGCTATAAGAACAGAAGAAGATGGTGTTTGCTGGTAGGGCAAAAAAAGAATGAGACATGTATAGGCTCCTTAAGAGCATTTGACGATTTGTAAGTAATAATTTAATTAGTCTACACAAATAAAGCGCGGGAGGCGCCTGGATGCGAGCGGCGCAGGACCGTTCATTGTGGAAATCCTTAGGGGAGGCCTTTGTCCAGGAGTGGACGTATTTCGGCTGAAACGAACGAACACAAATAAAGATAATTTTGATTTTGTAACTTACCAGCTTGAGGTCGGTGGGGTCGCGGCCGATGGCCAGGCAGAACAGGATGACCTGCATGACGGGTAGCACGAAGATGAACAGCATGACGCCGATGTTGCGCCACATTCGCAGGAAATTCTTCTGGATGAGCGCCTTGATCTTGCCGCGGGACGTCAGCTAGGGAAATTTTATTGTAAGTGCAAGTACAAGTTAGAACCAAAATTGGCCACCGCTCAGCATGTGTCATGCTCTGGAGTGGTAAATAAAACCCAGAACATGACGCTGTTATTCTGCGGTGACCATTTTTGGAGAGAGCTGGAATACAGAGTATTTTACTCCATGCAAGAAAACATATAACTAAAAATGCGTGTCTTTAATAATAATTCCAATTTAGGTATGCGAGACATTTCTACTAGTATTTAAGTATGTAATCTGTAAGTCTAGATATTAGCACGTCACTACCTTGTTTAATATACCACGCAATTTTGTATACCCATTATAAGATACACTATACAATAATGCATGGTAAATTCAGTGAACTGCTCCTGAATCGAATGTACCTACTACTGCTATTTCTATTTATTTATATTAACCGGCAGACAGTGGTGACTGAGTTTGTTGCGGCGCTTCTTCTCAGCACTTGCCAAATGTTGGTCTCGAAGCGCTGGTAGGGTAAAAAGATTATGAGACATGTAGAGGCTCCTTAAGAGCAAAATGACGATTTGTAAGAACTATTTATTAGTCTAAACAAATAAAGAAATTTTGACTTTGACTTTCATAATGTAAGCGCCATGTTACTTACACCCGTATTCACAAACATTACTATGAGGTCTCACAGTGCGCGTGAACGCCCAGGGTCCCTATTCATAGACAATACTTGAGTGGCGGAGTGACACACACGAACCAACTACTGAGCTCTATTCAACGCTGTGCGTTCGGCTTCGCATAGCGTTGCTGCTACACTTAACAAACATTGTTTATGAATAAAGGTGTTAGTCAGTGAGTTTGTAACAAAATTTGATGACATCAACGTAAAGTCGAGAGCAAAAGATTTTTATGTTTAACTGGTAATGTTGCTTAGTAAACCGAGATAGCCACCATTTCATCTATGTCTGTTGCCATTACAACAATGTTAAAATAGTTGTGTTTCGGCGATTGCATATACTTTCTTTGGTGGAGAACTCGTACTGATCATCATTTTCCATCAGGTGAGATTGTGAATAAAAAAAAGTAGGTAGTCATTTACTAGTACTTCACTGATGACATTTCGGCTGTTACTACAGTCGTGGTCACAAGCTTACTTGTTATTAAATAACCCTTTTTTTCGTCTCTCTCCGTTATAAAAGTAATCTAATATCAATTTGGTGAAAATCATGGTAAAAAACTTACATTGAAGCAGTCGGTACAGTCCTTGCATTCGTTGGTAACAGCCTCCGTAACTTTCCCAGGGAGCTGGAATAAAACAATTAAAGGCAAATGAGAATGATGAAATGTCAATTTAAATAATGGAGCTCGCTTTATGTTTAGTGTTTTTTCTTCAAAGTTTTAATGTACAGTTTAAACTTTTCAAGGCTGAAAGTACACAAAACTTAGACATTTCTTACATTTGTGGAACGATGGCGTTATGCAAGGCTGTACTCTCAGACCACTACTATATCTACATTTGTTTATTAATTTAGTATTGAATGCATTTTTGTTATTAGTAGGTAAGTATGAGGCGAATTTTTCTGACTGCTGATAAAAAAATGGTTTGGCGGTGCTTTAAAATGCAAAAAACAGTTTATAATTAAATTAAAATTGATTTATTTCAAGAAACCTACTGTGGACTAAATATGTTATATTTAATCCGCCTGGGTTTAATTCCAAAGTCGTGTCAACTTACGTCGCCATTAGAACCGACGCCATTCTCCACGATCAGCACCTCTTTGCTCTGGTTGATGGCTTGGAAGTTTAACCCGACCACCTGTGCGTCCTCGGCCGCGTACGGCGCCTCTTCCCGCTTGGACAGCTTGTTCAGCCCTAGGGCTCCGCCGGATACGTTCAGTTCCACTACTGGGTTGGTTTGACCTGGGAACAAGGAGATAATAGCTATTGTTAAACTTATTGGGCAATGATAAGAAGTTGTTTCCACATCAGCCACATAGTTTTGACAGTTCCAACTCCTTGCCGAACAGTTTTTTTTAGGATAGCTGCCAAAGCCACGATGACCCAAACTTCATGATGCACCGACATTCTATCCTATATCGGGAGCATACGCTGACAAACTTTCAGATTTTATAAAATGACGTAGGTCTGGCGTTCACCAGCTCTATAGGTATAGAGGGGTATTACTATTGATTAAGCAAAGTGATGATTACCTTTAAGATTTGTTATCGATGTTATCAATAAGTTTAGATGCGTCGTTTGTGCACTAAAATTTCAAACTTGTTTCATCGGTCAATCAGCAAAAAAAGGAGGTACTTATACCTACCTAATCATTTGACCCTAAAACACCTGTCTCACCGCAAATTATGAGGCTGAAAGTACGAGTACTGGAAATACGATATGCATCACGGACACGACACGCTCCGTGCTCACCAAGTATTTACTCTGGATTCTAGTTTCATTATACTCGTATGGAAAGGAAAAGTAAACAATCTAACGACATAGTTAATTACTAAACTTGAGCATCATTAAAAAGAGAAAAGCTTGTACGATAAAGGTTTCATTTTTAACCTTATCAGCCACCAAGAACATAGCTTTGAAAACTAAGTTATTTTCAGCAATTTCAGCTTCGGAAATCTTATTTTAGTGGCTTATTAACACGCTACAGAAACGGAACTGCTCCCACCTCTCGTTCCCACCCCTGTAACTCCTGTGTGGCCAATAAAAACCCAACCAGTGAAGGTCAAGTTTGTACCGGGGAAAGTTAACATGCTACAGAAAGTAGAGATTATAAAATAATATAGGTAAAATCTAAAAAAGTAAGTACAGTTAAAATCTGTATAATAAAGTCAGTGGGTAGACAACACTTGTTGAAAAAAATATGCGTGTCAAGTATCGCTTGTTCAATCATTTTTCTTAGTTAAAATCGATTTTCTTTGTACATTTATAGCAGATGCTGATTGCTTTAAATCAGCGCTAATTGCGTACTACAATAAAACTGAACAATAAAAATGCAATCTGTCTCATTATGAAGATTCTAATTGTTTATTAAAGGTCATTTAGAGCTCACTTTGTAATTTCCAAATGATTATTCTTCTTACTGCTAAGATCAGTCATATTTTCCACTAAAATTATTGTGGCTTTAATGATTTTGGAATCTTAGAATACTTGATATTTTCGTCAAAACTGGAATTGAAATGTCTGCATTGCAACCGCTGTGTACGGGACTATTCCTACCTCGCATTCACACTCTGTTTCTCTCATTCATACAACTCTTGTGGTAGCCAGGATCTACAGCTTGAAAAAAATCCAACCAATGAAGGTCAAGATTTTCCCTCGGGCAACTCCTATCTCTACAGTTACAGTTTGATTGCCATAAAAATACAACCCAATGGCTAAGTCATCCCCACAGGAATAAACTGTCATTGGACCAAAAACGATCTTAATCAGAAGGAAATAGGAGGAGTTTAAAGGCTAATGATCGACATTTTTGAGGTGTAAGCGGATGACAGCTAAAGAAAGATGACAGATAGAAAAACCATTATTGTAGAGATATGCCTTTTCGGGTAGGTTGTCTCAAGGCCAAGCCAGCTATTAGGCTATTTCGGATAATGCCAAATAAGATCTATTCAAATGAAATGAAAATATTGGCAAGGCTGTAACCAACCATGTATGAATTTTGAGCTGTTTTTAATATGGTTCTACTGAACAAAGGTTTCAAATTGTTTAACTAAGTATTCTTAGATTTTCCTATTTTGGTCTTAGCAACAATCTAGTTGTTTGCACACGTCGGCACCACTGTCCACCGACTCAGATGATGATCTTAAACAAACAAAGCAAGGTCAGCAGAATGTTACAATATTAGCAACATAGTCTCCTTTATTCTGATGCAATAAGGTCGTAAATAATACTATTTAGACTAAGAGCTAGTGAACGCCAGATTTACGTTATTTTATAAAAGCTGAACCAACGAGTAAATGAACTAAAGACTAAAGTCGCTGACATAGCCCGACGGATTAGCAAGCTGAAGTGACAATGGGCAGGGCACATAGTACGCAGAACTGACGGCCGATGGGGCAGCAAGGTTCTGGAGTGGAGGCCGCGTACCGGAAAACGCAGCGTGAGACGTGGGTAAAAGGTGGACCGACGACATCATAAAGGTAGCAGGAAGGCGCTGAACGCAGGCCGCTACCAACCGGGCAACATGGAAAGTATTGGGGGAAGCCTATGATCAGCAGTGGACGTCCTATGGCTGAGATTGAATTTGAATAAAAGCTGAAAGTTTTGCAGCGTATGTTCCCAACATAGGTAAGAACGTTGGTGCATCATGAAGTTTGGGTCACCGTGGCTTTGGCAGCTATCTTAAAAAGATTTTCTGGCAAGGGGTTGGGACGGTCAAATCTATATCTGGCTGGTGAAGAAACAACTTCTATTTATTTCAAAATTAATACAAAAATCAGCTTTAATGATATAACGCGCCTTTTCAACCGACTTAAAAAAAGGAGGAGGTTCTCAATTCGACCCGTATGGTTTTTTTGATGGCGATAACTCCGCCAATTATGAACCGATTTGAACAAATCTTTTTAATAATAAAAAAAACAACCCCCAAGGGTGGAAAATTGGGGATGAACTTTTTTATACGCAATATCTCCGCCGATTATAAACCAATTTGAACGATAATTTTTTTGTTGAACAGGTATTATCAAAAGGGTGGTTTCATGCGAATTTGAAGAAAATATTTCACCCCCAAGGGTGGAAAATTGGAGATGAACTTTTTTATACGCAATATCTCCGCCGATTATGAACCAATTTGAACGATTTTTTTTTTTTTGAATACTTAGTTATTATTTGTGTTCACGCATTTGAAGTCGGTTTTTTTTTTTAAGTTATTACGGTATTCCTTAGACTGTAATTCTACTTCTGGCGTTCACTAGCTCTTAGTCTATTGTTTGTAAACAGAGTTAAAGAAAATTGAATTAACTCGTCGTGACGATCGAAATGCATCGAAGAACATAGTAAACATAGGATGTTGTGGCCAAGGATGACGGATGGGGTTCCTTGCGAAAGACTGGTTTCATTGTTGCCCGCTTATTAAAACAGTCTAGCATCTAAGGGAAATCAGTTTCCGTCGGCAAACAAATGATACTATGTTTATACGAGGAATAACTCCGCGATAATTTTTCGTGACACCTTTGTGGTTATGTAAGTTAGGAGTGATCTTCTGCGCATGATCAAAGTATTCTGTTCTGTAATAATTCGTTCGTTTTAACATAAGACCGTTTATTTTACATGAAAATTATCTATAGGTACAATAAGAACCACAATTGATGTTTAACAAGAACATTTGAACTCTGGCCATGCTAAGTTGAAAAAATTCTAATAAGTAGTAGGTAGGTATAGATGACAATACTCGTAGTTCTATTGTTATTCACGTCAATTATTATTATTATTCTGTCTAATGGCTTCAATGGTGCGAATTTACAGCACACTGGTTTTGCCAATGTCGAGTGTTTAGAGAGACACGGTGGACAGTGGAATTACTTTAGATCTCTGTATCTAACTAGGTTGTGATTGAAATTCAAAATTTGGTGTTGATTTTCAGCGATAAAAAATCTTTTTTGTAACTAAAACCAAGTATAGGTAGTTTAGTTAGGTACTAGTAATTTATTATGTGCTAAAACTAATAATAGCTAGGCACTGTCGAATGGGACTGCACGCCTTAGAATACGTAAAATTTAAAATAGGCTAAGATATAAAATGCAAAAAAACTTGAAACGTCCGTGTCAACTCGGCAGCTATCTTAACCTCTTACGTGATACGCGTTTTAACATCTTGCGAAACGTCGACCGGTCTGCCCGCGTCGGGTTTACGACTGAATTTTGCAAGCGTTGTTTATTATTATCCGTTTATACGAGTACGAGGCCAATTTACGGTGATCTAGTGGTTAAACTACTTTACTTACTGACCTGTCTCTGTGCTTGATTTCTAGGCGTACAAAGAAAGAGAGCAACTCATTTTATAAGTTATAGAGAAAACACTAATGTAATGTACAGTCGCAGAATGAAAAGGTTCGTCACCTTAGTGTCGGTTTTCGCATGCACTAGGTACCTACTGTAAGAGTCAAACCTGCCAACATAACAGTGCAAGAAACAGAGCTGCTAACATTTAAATAAATATGACGTTTGCTAACGAATAAGGTTTTGCTTGTTTATTTTTCTATCCCATCAGTGCAATGTTACAAAATGTAGTTTTTTTTATATAGAAATAACAATGGCAGGTTGAACCAACAAGAAGGTTTATCAGTTTATCAATCATAATAATCTTCTTGACAAGATAAATCGACTTTGATCTGAATAATTTTGAACTTTACTGACGAACAGTTAAAGATTATTTTCTCTAACTCGAGATTATTCTGTAACATAGTTTCAAAAGGTAATATGTGCTCGCGATTCGTTGAAGGAATCAATTTGAAAACTGACGAACCTTTTCATTCCGCGACTGTACCTAGGCACTGCCTGCCTAGTAGGCAGGCACCTATAGTAAATCTCTTTCTAACCATTGATTAATTTGAAAGTCCATCTGATTCATCAATAAAACTACTAGCTTTTCAAACTAAAAGTAACCCATTTTACTCGACACTGAAAAAAAAAAACATTTTCAGACTTGTCTGGCTTTGGATTTAGGTGTGTGATACCTTACCTTGTTTTCTAGACAGCTTTAGGAAGACGTCTTCTAGCGATATGCAGCTGTACTTGGTGAGGAGAGCCTGCGGCGACTCCTCGGCCAGAAGGCGACCGCTTCTCATCAGGCCGATCTGAAAGGGACAGAGAATACTTATAAATATGCGAATAGTACAGAATCATTCATCTGATACGGGACTATTCCCACCTCTCGTTCCCACCGCTTCAACTCCTGTGTAGCCAGGATCTACAGCTTGACCGCCAATAAACAACTACCTAGTTCGCTACCCATTGCGTTGTTATGTCTGTGGTCACAGCTCAAGAACGCTTCTGCTTCAAGAACCATCAGTTCTACGATCTCCATGCTCCATTGAAGTGATAGAAACATGTAAGTGTGTCGGTTACTTTGACTCTCATTTCAGATGCAATAAATTTACTCAGATTAAAACTGCGAATATCTACTAAACTTAGGATAAGTTCTCTCGCTCTCACCGCTGTAGCTCCTGTATGTATTTGTAATGTTATTTTAGTCAAATCCAAGGTTATTCAATGTTGTTCACAATGCTTTGTGGTTTTTCAGAAACTTAATGCGAAATTCGTGAATCAGTACTTAGAGGACAACTAGATGTTTTAAAGCATTTGGAATCACTTAGCTATTCATTTTGTATGCTATCTATATTTTTAAGTGAAATCACAAACTTGAACAAAACGAATTCCATTTTCACATTTCTAGCAAAAGCAAAACTTTTCCAGAATAGTATAGACTTACTTTATGGTGTTAAAATCATACATAAACTATGTCTTGCTAAACCATAGACATAATAACTTGCTTCCTTACGGCAGGTCCATTTTATTAGTGTCACATTATGGTTTTAACGAGCTACACCGCCATTGAAGAGGAATGCGGTTAGTCTCATGTCACCTCATGGTTCAAATCACGTTTGTAGACTAGAGGACAGGGTCTCTTTAAGTTTTGTGACTGTATTACGTAGCAATGGACAAGATGGGTACAGTCTGACTATGTCGTTGGCTTAATGATAAGTTAGAAATACCATTTGCTGAAAAAAATATTGATACTACGCAATGGTTCTGTAAGGTAAAAACAATTTTCTTTATTAACTACTTTTGAAAGTTTTTTTGAAAAATACAGAAACTCAAAGTACAAAAGTTTCTTTAAAACTAACTATAATGTTTTTAGAGACAAATCCCACTTACAGGGTGAGATCCCACCCAATTTGGCCATAATAGTTCAACCTAAATAAATACTAACTACTTTAACCTTGGTCACTGGTGAAAAATTTACTCGTATTTTTTCAAAGAACTTTTAATTGGCCTTCTTTACTGATTTAACTATATGTAAACACTTTCCAGTCATTATAGATGCTGTTAGAGACGCGACTGCTGGCCCTTGGACCATAATTGCGATATTCGTCACGTGTACCTAATAATTTGATAGCGAATGCTATAAAGGTAGGCCGGTTCTGAGAAGATGTCTCGCAAGATTGATTAACACTAGCTTTGTATTTAAATACGACGATCTTTCATTCAAAGTTTGTCGAACTCACACTAATATTACAGCTGCTTTGTAATTTACTTCATTAGTTGGAAATCCTGATTGGCTTGGTAGGTAAATAATTTTTTTCTGTCTTACTAGTCCCACCTGTTTAATAAATATGTCTTAGGTAGTTTTGTAATACTTTTTTCATAAACAGCTTTTGTTTTGTATTTTTATGCTAAAATAGCTATTCACTTGGACTACACGTTTTTGGATGTCTTTTTAGTTCTGGCGGGATATTGCAAAGTATCGAAACTTAGCTTTCCGCCTACGTCTTTGCTCGCATACCTAGATCACAAAATCTGCCAAATATTATGTGGATTTACTAATAGAGTGAGCTGAAACTGGTCAGTCATCGGAACAAAAGGCCAGAACCTACGCTGTGCTTGCCGCGCCTCTTCAATATAATCCGTCTTGGAGCTGGTGATGAGGACCAAGTGCATCCAGATGAACTGCCTCAGCAGTGGATCCACACCAACGGTGGGTTTATTCAGGATTAGTAGCCCAGGGTCTTGCAACTATTGGACTATCATCTGAACTAAAATCTAGAACTTACGCTGTGCGCTTGCCGCGCCTCTTCAATATAATGCGTGCTGATGATGACAGTTTTGTCTCCGGAACTGGTGATGCGGATCAGGTGCATCCAGATGGACTGCCTCAGCAGTGGATCCACACCAACAGTGGGCTATCCAGGATTAATAGCCCAAGGTCTTGCAACTATTGGACTATCATCTGAACTAAAATCTAGAACTTACGCTATGCGCTTGCCGCGCCTCTTCAATATAATCCGTCTTGGAGCTGGTGATGAGGACCAAGTGCATCCAGATGGACTGCCTCAGCAGTGGATTCACAACAACAGTGGGCTCATCCAGGATTAGTAGCCCAGGGTCTTGCAACTATTGGACTATCATCTGAACTAAAATCTAGAACTTACGCTGTGCGCTTGCCACACCTCTTCAATATAATGGGTCTTGTCTCAGGAGCTGGTTATGCGGACCAAGAGCATCCAGATGAACTGCCTCAGCAGTGGATCCACACCAACGATGGGTTTATCCAGGATTAGTAGCCCAAGGTCTTGCAACTATAGGCTATTATCTGAAGTAAATGCCAGAACTACTTACGCTGTGCGCTTGCCACACCTCTTCAATATAATGGGTCTTGTCTCAGGAGCTGGTGACGCGGACCAAGTGCATCCAGATGGACTGTCTCAGCAGTGGATCCACACCAACAGTGGGCTCATCCAGGATTAGTAGCCCAGGGTCTTGCAACTATTGGACTATCATCTGAACTAAAATCAAGAACTTACGCTGTGCGCTTGCCGCTCCTCTTCAATATAATGGGTCTTGTCTCAGGAGCTGGTGATGAGGACCAAGTGCATCCAGATGGACTGTCTCAGCAGTGGATCCACACCAACGGTGGGCTCATCCAGGATTAGTAGCCCAGGGTCTTGCAACTATTGGACTATCATCTGAACTAAAATCTAGAACTTACGCTGTGCGCTTGGCACACCTCTTCAATATAATGGGTCTTGTCTCAGGAGCTGGTGACGCGGACCAAGTGCATCCAGATGGACTGCCGGAGGATTGGATCCACCCCAACAGTGGGCTCCATCCAGAATTAGTAGCCCAGGGTCATGTAACGGTTGAACTATAGTTATCTAGAACTTACGCTGTGCGCTTGCCGCGCCTCTTCAATGTAATGCGTGGTGATGATGACAGTTTTGTCTCAGGAGCTGGTGATACAGACCAGGTGCATCCAGTTGGACTGCCTCAGCAGTGGATCCACACCAACAGTGGGCTCATCCAGGGTTAGTAGCCCAAGGTCTTGCAACTATTGGACTATCATCTGAACTAAAATCTAGAACTTACGCTGTGCGCTTGCCGCGCCTCTTCGATATAATGGGTGGTGATGATGACAGTCTTGTCTCAGGAGCTGGTGATACAGACCAGGTGCATCCAGTTGGACTGCCTCAGCAGTGGATCCACGCCAACGGTGGGCTCATCCAGGATTAGTAGCCCAGGGTCTTGCACCTATAGGCTATTATCTGAACTAAATGCCAGGATTACTTACGCTGTGCGCTGTACAACTGTTGAATTATTAGTTATCTAGAACTTACGCTGTGCGCTTGCCGCGCCTCCTCATGATGCGGACCAGGTGCATCCAGATGGACTGCCTCAGCAGTGGGTCCACGCCAAGAGTGGGTTCATCCAGGATTAGTAGCCCAGGGTCTTGCAACTATTGGACTATCATCTGAACTAAAATCTAGAACTTACGCTGTGCGCTTGGCGCGCCTCTTCAATATAATGGGTCTTGTCTCAGGAGCTGGTGATGCGGACCAAGTGCATCCAGATGGACTGCCTCAGCAGTGGATCCACACCAACAGTGGGCTTATCCAGGATTAGTAGCCCAAGGTCTTGCAACTATTGGACTATCATCTGAACTAAAATCTAGAACTTACGCTGTGCGCTTGCCACACTTCTTCAATATAATCCGTCTTGGAGCTGGTGATGAGGACCAAGTGCATCCAGATGGACTGCCTCAGCAGTGGATTCACAACAACAGTGGGCTTATCCAGGATTAGTAGCCCAAGGTCTTGCAACTATTGGACTATCATCTGAACTAAAATCTAGAACTTACGCTGTGCGCTTGCCGCGCCTCTTCAATGTAATGCGTGGTGATGATGACAGTCTTGTCTCCGGAACTGGTGATGCGGATCAGGTGCATCCAGATGGACTGCCTCAGCAGTGGATCCACACCAACGGTGGGCTCATCCAGGATTAGTAGCCCAGGGTCTTGCAACTATAGGCCATCATCTGAACTAAATGTCAGGACTACTTACGCTGTGCGCTTGCCGCGCCTCTTCAATATAATGCGTGGTGATGATGACAGTCTTGTCTCCGGAACTGGTGATGCGGATCAGGTGCATCCAGATGGACTGCCTCAGCAGTGGATCCACACCAACGGTGGGCTCATCCAGGATTAGTAGCCCAGGGTCTTGCAACTATTGGACTATCATCTGAACTAAAATCTAGAACTTACGCTGTGCGCTTGCCACACCTCTTCAATATAATGGGTCTTGTCTCAGGAGCCGGTGATGCGGACTAAGTGCATCCAGATGGACTGTCTCAGCAGTGGATCCACACCAACAGTGGGCTCATCCAGGATTAGTAGCCCAGGGTCTTGCAACTGTTGAACTATAGTTATCTAGAACTTACGCTGTGCGCTTGCCGCGCCTCTTCAATGTAATGCGTGGTGATGATGACAATCTTGTCTCCCGATCTAGTGATGCGGACCAGGTACTTTCAGATGGACTACCGGAGGAGTGGATCCACGCCAACAGTGGGCTCATCCAAAATCAGTAGCCTAGGGTCATGCAACTGTTAAACTATAGTTGTCTAGAACTTACGCTGTGCGCTTGCCGCGCCTCTTCAATATAATGCGTGGTGATGATGACAGTTTTGTCCCCGGAACTGGTGATGCGGACCAGGTACTTCCAGATGGACTACCGGAGGAGTGGATCCACGCCAACAGTGGGCTCATCCAAAATCAGTAGCCTAGGGTCATGCAACTGTTAAACTATAGTTGTCTAGAACTTACGCTGTGCGCTTGCCGCGCCTCTTCAATGTAATGCGTGGTGATGATGACAGTCTTGTCTCCGGAGCTGGTGATGCGGACCAGGTGCATCCAGATGGACTGTCTCAGGAGTGGGTCCACACCAACGGTGGGCTCATCCAGGATTAGTAGCCCAGGGTCTTGCAACTGTTGAACTATAGTTATCTAGAACTTACGCTGTGCGCTTGCCGCGCCTCTTCAATGTAATGCGTGGTGATGATGACAGTCTTGTCTCCGGAGCTGGTGATGCGGACCAGGTGCATCCAGATGGACTGTCTCAGGAGTGGGTCCACACCAACGGTGGGTTCATCCAGGATTAGAAGCCCAGGGTCTTGCAACTGTTGAACTATAGTTATCTAGAACTTACGCTGTGCGCTTGCCGCGCCTCTTCAATGTAATGCGTGGTGATGATGACAGTCTTGTCTCCGGAGCTGGTGATGCGGACCAGGTGCATCCAGATGGACTGTCTCAGGAGTGGGTCCACACCAACGGTGGGCTCATCCAGGATTAGTAGCCCAGGGTCTTGCAACTGTTGAACTATAGTTATCTAGAACTTACGCTGTGCGCTTGCCGCGCCTCTTCAATATAATGGGTCTTGTCTCAGGAGCTGGTGATGCGGACCAAGAGCATCCAGATGAACTGCCTCAGCAGTGGATCCACACCAACGGTGGGCTCATCCAGGATTAGTAGCCCAGGGTCTTGCAACTATTGGACTATCATCTGAACTAAAATCTAGAACTTACGCTGTGCGCTTGCCACACCTCTTCAATATAATGAGTCTTGTCTCAGGAGCTGGTGATGCGGACCAAGAGCATCCAGATGAACTGCCTCAGCAGTGGATCCACACCAACGGTGGGCTCATCCAGGATTAGTAGCCCAGGGTCTTGCAACTATTGGACTATCATCTGAACTAAAATCTAGAACTTACGCTATGCGCTTGCCACACCTCTTCAATATAATGGGTCTTGTCTCAGGAGCTGGTGACGCGGACCAAGTGCATCCAGTTGGACTGCCTCAGCAGTGGATCCACACCAACGATGGGTTTATCCAGGATTAGTAGCCCAAGGTCTTGCAACTATTGGACTATCATCTGAACTAAAATCTAGAACTTACGATGTGCGCTTGCCGCACCTCTTCAATATAATGGGTCTTGTCTCAGGAGCTGGTGATGCGGACCAAGTGCATCCAGATGGACTGCCTCAGCAGTGGATCCACACCAACGGTGGGCTCATCCAGGGTTAGTAGCCCAGGGTCCTGCAACTAGGCTATCATCTGAACTAAATGTCAGGACTACTTACGCTGTGCGCTTGCCGCGCCTCTTCAATGTAATGCGTGGTGATGATGACAGTCTTGTCTCCGGAGCTGGTGATGCGGACCAGGTGCATCCAGATGGACTGTCTCAGCAGTGGATCCACGCCAACGGTGGGTTCATCCAGGATCAGGAGCTCGGGGTCGTGCATGAGAGCCACTGCGAAGGATACGCGCCGTTGTTGTCCGCCACTGTGGAAGAAAACGTGGATTAAATACAAGGATTAAATATTTTGCATGTACTTAATATTTATTTCGGTGGAGCTAGAATAAGACCACGACTATTCTTCAAAGTCAAAGTCAAAATTTCTTTTCGTTTAGATTAATAAATAGTACTTACAAATCGTCAAATATTTTGCTCTTAAGGAGCCTCTACCTATCTCATAAGTAATCTCTATAAGTGGTTATCAAGTGTTATTAACTGTAAAATAATCAATTATGTAAACCCTGGACTTTCTAATATAAATAAATAAATAAATAAATAATCTTTTTACCCTACCAGCGCTTCGAGACCAACATTTGGCACGTGCTGAGAAGAAGCGCCGCAACAAACTCAGTCACCACACTTTACTAGGATATCATAAGAGCCGACTAAGGGACAAACACACGAAAATCAGGCCTCTACCACATCTGGCTAGTGTGAGGATTGTAGGTCAATTGTCTATTTGCCTGCTTATATTTACAACCTGGTAAATGTGTTGGTGCTTTATCCATGTTTGTCATCTTAATTTTACCCACATACCAATGATTGTATCAATTTAAAAGGATAATAATAAATGCTAGGTAGTACTCTATCTCAAAAATGTCGTTGGAAGCGATTTACATTTAGATACAACTTTAAATCCTTACTTAAAACTATTTATTTTCCTTCCACGCCTTTGTTTCTCGTGATGTCTCATGCAAACTTAAACTAGTGTCACTGACCTGATATTCTCAGGAAAACCGCAATGACTCTATTTGTCTTCAAAGTAGAGCCGACAAGTAGGACACACGCGTTGACAGACCGTCATTTGTTATGAACAATGAATGGGATGACAAATGAACGATTCTACGATATTATAGGATTTGCCACGCTGGATGCATTCTACAGTCTACTGTCAGGTCAAAATGAACGTTGTATGAATAAGACTGTCGGTCTCTATACATTTTGGATCGATGCTATCTTCTGACAGATTGCCTTGTAACGACCGCTGACCGATTGCCCTGACCGACAATATTGTTGACAGCAGATCGCGGATCATCCAGTGTGCCAAATACTTAAAACTTCATCGATTGTCACCTGTCAAACCACTTGTTTAGACCCGCCCCCTTAGACAAAACGCACTTTTTGATCGAATCGAAAATCGAATCCGTCAAAACTCCATACAAAAAAGGGGCTTTTCGACCACTTTTCGACTGGTTTGCGATTATAATTTGCACTTTGTCTAGACCCACTGTGCTTTGGACCTGATGGTGTCTACAAAAACCTGCTTCAGTAGTAAGAAAACTCTTAGGCCAGTTTCACCGGTTTGTGATTAATATACGTCAGATATCTATCTGACGTATAATATAACGCTATACAATCTAGTTAATCTGATAGATAAACTAATGATATGGTGCCCGTAGTTTATAACGAACAAGACCTAAACATATTGACTCGAGGCGGTCAGTATGCTTTGTATGAAACTCCATACTGAAACGCACACTTATCCGCACCGTAACGTAAACGCCTCGCCTCGCGGATGACAGCGCTATAAAGGCGATGACAGCTCACGAAAGGCGATACTGTGTTGATCCCTTTCCGAGTTGATAAGTCTGCTTTGACCTTAAGCCCTTAACGTATTTTTTACATATTATGAAATCTAACGCCCGTATTCACAAACATTACTATGAGGTCTCACAGTGCGCGTGGACAAACAGGGTGACATACGAACCAATCTAAAGCTCTATTCAACGCTGTGCGTTCGATTTGCTGCTTCACTTAAGCAAGTATCGTTTGTGAATACGGGCGTTAGCTTCTTAGCTCTATAAGGTCACCTCCAAAAGACAGACGAAATTTTAATAGGGCATCTAATTATATTAGAAAAATTGGACCCTAGCATTAAAACCAAAAAAAATAGGCTAGTTTCAGACTTTTCCTAACAAACTAAATGTAATATTTTTAAGAGCATTTGGTTTATCGGCCCTCTCTGTCATTTTCACATTATTTACATAAGCTGCTGGACGTGACGTCCTTGTACACGGATGTACTGTCTGGCACGATCGATGCCATGCCTCCGGACCGCACTGAGCACTTCGGGTTCACTCGACATAACATCAAAAAATCTCGAAAACTAGCATTCTAAAAATATGGTTGTATTATCAAAAACGTATTAACTTAAGATGTTTTATTTGTCCCTTAAATCTCGTCTGTCTTTTGGGGGTGACCTTATATAATGGTGCCAATTCAAATGACTATGAATAAAATTCATCATTGAAGAGAGAGCTGATCACAATCACCATCTGAAGCTCCTCACAGTGACTCGCATTCATCTGTATGATGTAAATGTTGTAACGCACCCAGCTCGGATGTATTGTTACGTGTCCACTTTCACTGGCTTCATTACTATAGCTATATTATAACAGTTGCTATGCAGATAAAATCTGCTGGCAGATTTTATTTAGCAAAAAATAGGACTATTATTTATCGATGATATAGAGTCGACATGGAGTTTAAACATAACGAGCTTGTTTGCTTCGCCTTCTAATTCCACTGTGTTTTATAATGCTCAGTTTAATTACTTCTGAAACTTCTTAGCTTACCTACAGAAATACTTCTAGGTCCTAGGTCATCTGATAAAATTTCAAAATTTTGAAAGACGCCGACGCGTTTTTCGCTGATTCTTCTCTGCTTATCATAATATGAGCTTACATTGTGTGCGCGCTAGCGACCGCGTAAAAAATTACACGAAATATATGAGCGCCCCTAACGATTAATTTCAAGTACTAAATTAGCGCTTACGTTTAATTGAAATTCATGGTAAAGCTACTCAAGTAGGAGTCTGATTTCTAAGAAATAAATAAATCATAAGAGAATGAAAGAGCACCTACCATGGTAGAGTCAAAAATAAATTTAACCGTACACAAGGTAATTATCTGGTAGCTTAGGCCAAAAACCGGCTTCAATGTTGAAATAATGGCCCAAGGATTTCAATGAACATTCGTACCAAGTATGGTTACACGCAACGCCTCGATGGGCAATTTAAAGAACAATTTAAAAGTGAAATTGGTAAAACTGGAGAAGCAACTACTGACCTACGCCACAGCCCGGGGACCAAACACTGTCATTAGATTGGAATGTTTTAATTCAGATGTTGTATGGTTTGGGATTGGTTCTAGAATATAATAATTTTAAGGTGTGGTTATAAACCAATGTTTATTATTGCTTGTACGATGTAGGTAGATCGTATTTAGAGTAAAGTATGTATTATGTTATGTCTGAGTAGTTAGATATAAGCCCACTAAACTATAGTTTTGATTTGAGTTTCAGTGACCTAACTGTACTTACCTATGAGATGGAAAAAAGAGGCAAAATTACATAAATAACTAAATCGAAATTACACAAAAATATTTGGCAGTCCATAGCTTCAATAAATTGGTTCGTGAAGTTTCACGGAAAGTATGGCAGTGGTCATACTTTTGATTACCTACGTTACATAAATTTAAAATGGGGCTGGCTCATCTCTTTGGATTACGCACACATTTATAAACTTGTAATTAACAGTTCTCGAAAGTGAAACGTGAGTGCGGCGAGTAAACAGAGAAATTTGAATTTTAAAACAATAACTGTTTGTATCGTAACGTTTTTTATCTAAATTCTTATTTTTGTTTCGGCTCGCTCACTGAGACGCGCTCCACGTTTTTCCGTGAGTCATGTATGTAATAATCCATATCAGAGAATCTTTGTAATTTTAAAAGAGACCGAAACTGTTAGGGCTTGTAAAAAATATATCTTGCGATTAACTTTTAAAAAGCTCTTAAGAACGTATTGAAATGATTTGATTGGCACGAAGCTATCGTTTCAGCCAAAAGACGTGAACTGCTGCACAAAGGCCTATCCCAAAGATTTGCTGCAGTTCCACCAAGACCGGTTCTGCACTACCAGCATCCAGATACTACGACGAGCTTCATCAGATCATCGGTCCACCCAGTGGTCCGTCGTGGTTGTCACTTGAGAACTCTTTACGCAAATACGCACGCACTTTCAACGCACGAAGCATTTCGCGAAAATATTTTCCATGCAAATCTAGGAAATATTAAAACATCACTCCGAAGTGAATCATGGTGACTCAGACCCTATAACCATGGGACCGGATGGTCTTGTTTTTCTATTGTTACTTCCGTAAAATTATTGCAGTCTTTATAGAACAAAGAGTTTTCCTCTTCCTCAGAATATACAGTTATATTAGGCGTTTTCAAGTTCGTCCTTATTTATCATCATTTCAGCCACAGGACGAACAATGATTTCAAAATTGACAATGATAGCTTGGTTACAGGACTATTCCCACCTCTCATTCCCACTGCAACTCCTGTGATGTAGACAGGATTTACAGCTTAACCGCCAATAAAACCCAACCAGTGAAGGTCAAGTTTGTCCCGGGGGAAAGTTAAACCGTCATTTGACTCGCAACGAAATTAATCAGAAGAACACAAGAGGAGTTCGAAGTTAAGGATCGACTTCGCTCCAGTGCTAAGCGTATGACAGGTACCAAAACTAAGTTTATTATGTAGCCTTTAAGAAAATCCAGTTAGGTCAGCTAGTGCTTGAGGATTGGGAGCGGCACGCACGGGTTTTGTAGTGTCAAACGTCAGCGAGACTTCTGATCTCCTTCAGACTTATATGTTTTGTCGCATCACAATATGTCAATGTGAGCTAGACCTATAATATAAACGCCAAAAGGCCAGATGGTTCTAATTACCGTCACCGTCAATACACAGCTTGAAAGAGCAATCAAAGTCACGTGCCAATTATTAGCAAAATCCATTCCTCGCACCAATTATGAGCCAGTTCGAATGAAATGCGGCTTGGATGTGCGCGCGCGCGTGTCGTCGACCTACACAGTAAGTAGCGAGCGGAACGTGATCTACCCAGTTGTGTTTGAACATTGATGTATGATTAGATTGCTATAATGTTTAGTTCTTACAGTACGATAGAATCACTCCCATTTTTCCTGTGGATATCGTAATCATTTCAGACAAATTAACTCTTCTTGTCGTGTTGACAACAAACCTACACAGCGTCAGCCCATAACTCCGCTACAAGAATGGCGTTGTCAATAGCATTCATTAAATCTTCCTGCGTGCAGTTGTTGGGCAAGCAGGGCAGCACGACATCATGTGCTTCATCGACTGGGGAACACAACCACACTTGCACAAAAATTGTCCACTAATAAAAGATTTCCACAAGGACCAGGACAATTCTGCGTGCTATGTCGCTTTCTAGAAAACTCCGAATATAGCACGCTCTATCACCCTTCGATGTCATAAAAGGGCGAACATAAGGCTTCTCGACTCATCTGACCAGAGAGAGGAGTGTAGATGAAATCCTGCTTGCCTCTGGTAAATTAGAGAGGGTCATGTTCCTGTAGCGAAGACCAAATAAATGTGATGATGATGGTATAATTAGTTGCTTAGTCAGAACAAACCTAAGAAAACGAGAGGCGAGTACAGCTAAAAATAATGCAAGAAATGGATTTTTTCCTGGCGGCTTGGTGACTGGAATTGAACCGCCACCGGTGCAGACGGAGAAGATGGTGAATTGTCTGCACGTGGAAAAGAGGTTGTCCGGCTTGCAGAAATTTATATAAGTTACCGTTCCTTGTGTGAAATTAGAAAAATGTAAATAAAACAGCTCCCTCTCAATTGACACAATTTATTTTTATCTCGTATGCTCGTATATAGTTAACAATTACGATATTATAATAACTACTGTAATAGTGCCAATCTCAAGGGATTCAGGGTCGTTAATTAGGTTCGGTTTGGTGAATATTATTGCCACTACAAATTTCTTAAAACTCAGCCTAAATATTAAAAGACTCTAATAGTTACGATAACTGCACGATGTCAGGTCGGAAAGACTCCTACTTGAAGGATGGAAAAGTGGGTACCTTGGAAGCCATGCGGTTATAAGCCGTTACCCTGAACGTTCCTCTCTTCTTCCGGGGTCCAACGGGTCTCGCACACTTTTAGGCTCCAAGCAGCGTCCTCCACGGCCTCAAGCTCTTGCATCTCTTCGACAGGTAAGCGTTCAAACTCTTGCAGAGACAGAGGTTTGATGACAAGGAGGAAATGCGAAGAGATCAGCAGTTTAGAAAGGAGAAATATTTCATACGAAACGAAGAGGAATTAAAATATATGAAATATCATCAAAATATTATGTTTAAATTATAAAATCTTGTAAAATCTGAAATCCCGCATCTGAAACGAAAAATACGAGGGTCAGCATCACAAGTGGAACGTGGCATTAGGTTATGAAAAAAACCAGCAATGGGAAATAAATACTTACAAAAACTGCTCGCTAATTTGAACTTAACTCGCAGTTTTCAGCATCCCAATACCCTCATCCGAACAGGATTTAGGGAATTTCTGAAAGAAACGATCACATGAAACAACACGCACCGGAATACGAAAATTATCAACCACGAAAAAATAAATAAATTCTCCGACGGGAACTTACCTCATGTGTGTTTATTTTAAAAATATATTAAGAAATTATCGTGGATGCATTCTGCATTCCACAATTTGAACACAGGGGATTACATCCCCGAAAATAATAAAATTGCGGTTGCGCAAGATCGACCAAAATTCCAAAGTGATTTGACAGCTCAACTGACAGCCTGCGAGTCATCGACATCGCAAGACGTTTCGTTTCGCCGCTTAGGTAAAAAGCAAATACTAATAAAAACCATGATGAAAACAATCTCCTGAACACTGAAAATATTCTATTAAAAAATAGAATAATCAAAACAAAAACATTAGGAAATGTTTCAATAAAATATATTTGAATTGACCGAGCAAAAAGCGCCATCTATTGCAAATTAATTCAAAATCACGCCAATAGATGTCGCCAGTGGTATCCTTAATCCAAATATCGAGAAGAAATATCAATTTGTGAAAACAGCCAAAACTGCAACGCTACAATACCCTCCCCCCTAGACATTCGCACGGAGAAAGAATCTGAGCTGCCCTCAGCGAACTACAAACTGAAAAAAAAAAAAATGTGTCTAAACGCAGAAAGACCTCAAAAGAAAACGTTCCAGCAGAAACTTCAACTGAAAAAAATAATCTAGAAAACAAACAACGAGTTGTAGGGTATGCTGACATAACAGGAACAAAAACAAACTGACTTTTCACTAAGCAAAACAAACCAGATGAAAACCAACTACCAGGACTGATGTTCTTCAAACCTAAAACAATCTCTGCTGTCCGAGCATAAATAAAACCCAACACTAACATACAATCATCTTTCATACCTCTCTTTCATACCTGTAAGCATCAGTTTTAAATTACACTGCTTGCCACCTGCATTCAAAATTCCCCATAGAGTCCCAACTGTGAACCAGTGGTACTCGAAATCCCCAGTAACGTTGTAAGGCTATTTCGGCCATTACTAACATATTTTCTGGAATAGCCATCCAGTGGGCCCTAGGGAAAGTGTATATTTCAACACATGTCATCCCTAGAAAAAATGTCTGGGTTAAAAAACCACAGAACAAAAATGTCGCTGGCCACAATATAAATTGGACGTCATCGCAACAAAACACAAAACACAGGGAATAGTGCATAGAAGCACATGATGTCATCCCTGGAAAAGACAAAACAAACGAGGCATGTATATAGGAGATACATAGCACTCAAACAAAACAAAACAAAAACACAGAGATAAAATCTCTGGAAAAAAAAATCTGAACTTTTAAGTTACAGATAAAGCACCGAGGCAAAACTGTAGCAGATACCCGACAACTCGATTGTGTCCATAAAAAAATTTTGCTATAAAAGAATCTATTAAATTCCCAACAGAAAAACATTACACAATACGATTGTGTAAAAAAAAAAAATTTGTTATAAAAGAATCTATTAAATTCCCAACAGAAAAACATTACACAATACGATTGTGTCAAAAAAAAAATCTAAAAACTAAACTCAAGTTAGTTACCAAAGCAAAGTACCTACCTACCCAGAAAAAAAAAAAATCCTAAGTCCTACGACTGAGAACCTTGGAATAACTATATTTAAAAAAAAAAAACTTCCTTAAAGAAGGTAGCCTAATAAAATTATTTTTGAAAAAAACTATGTGGCAAAAATATTTTCCAAAAGTTATATGAAAATTAATCATTAATTTATACAAATTTAAGAGAATGGCACTTTACTAAAATTAATAACTTTTAATTGTTATCAAAACCAAAAAATAATCAATTAAGTTATTCCCGTATAACAATTAACAAGTTAGCAAGTGTACCCACAAACAACTCACTAGCCAGTAATAACATTATGTACCAAACCTTATAATACACTGCAGTATAATGCCTAAATAACTAATAGGAATATCTGCCTTAAGTTATAAAAATTTTGCCAAATTAATTAATTTCAAATAAAAGTTCTAACATTATGTAATGCAAACTAATGTGTACTAGGTAACATAAAATAAAAGTTATATGTCCATGGTGACACAAAAGCAATTTGTTACCTAAGTACATAACATAAACAATATTAAAGTTATCAGTTAACTTTAATTAAACAAAATATCCGGGTAGGTACTTTAAAAATACATTATGTACTTACTTATGAGTACAAATGAATAAACACTAAAATTAAAACTAAAACTGTGTTTGTCTTGTATGAAAAAACAAAATAATTAAAGTAAGTAACTAAAAGTTATAAGCTATAAAGCCCAAAAGCAGTGTAGGTATAAAATAAATATAACCTAACAAAAAAAATGTTACTTACTTGTCCCAACATAATATACAAAATAAGAGTTGCAACACAAAAAAAATGTAACCTAACATCATGTAAACTAACCTCATATAGAGTAGTACGCTCTGTTATAATGGTTAACATAATAATATGTAAGTTGACAACCTAAACAAATTTATGTGGGCATCACAAATAAAATAAATAACAAATAAAACAAGACAAACAACAGCACACACATGAGAGATTCCCTAATAAAAAATATTTAACAACAAAATAGAAGTGTATGAGCGGATAGTCAGCACACAATGTTGCTTCTATTATTGGCTTTCCACCCATAAACTTCATAAAAAGGATGGCAATAATAAACACCAAAAGATGGGCGCCACTGCAAGAAATGGATTTTTTCCTGGCGGCTTGGTGACTGGAATTGAACCGCCACCGGTGCAGACGGAGAAGATGGTGAATTGTCTGCACGTGGAAAAGAGGTTGTCCGGCTTGCAGAAATTTATATAAGTTACCGTTCCTTGTGTGAAATTAGAAAAATGTAAATAAAACAGCTCCCTCTCAATTGACACAATTTATTTTTATCTCGTATGCTCGTATATAGTTAACAATTACGATATTATAATAACTACTGTAATAGTGCCAATCTCAAGGGATTCAGGGTCGTTAATTAGGTTCGGTTTGGTGAATATTATTGCCACTACAAATTTCTTAAAACTCAGCCTAAATATTAAAAGACTCTAATAGTTACGATAACTGCACGATGTCAGGTCGGAAAGACTCCTACTTGAAGGATGGAAAAGTGGGTACCTTGGAAGCCATGCGGTTATAAGCCGTTACCCTGAACGTTCCTCTCTTCTTCCGGGGTCCAACGGGTCTCGCACACTTTTAGGCTCCAAGCAGCGTCCTCCACGGCCTCAAGCTCTTGCATCTCTTCGACAGGTAAGCGTTCAAACTCTTGCAGAGACAGAGGTTTGATGACAAGGAGGAAATGCGAAGAGATCAGCAGTTTAGAAAGGAGAAATATTTCATACGAAACGAAGAGGAATTAAAATATATGAAATATCATCAAAATATTATGTTTAAATTATAAAATCTTGTAAAATCTGAAATCCCGCATCTGAAACGAAAAATACGAGGGTCAGCATCACAAGTGGAACGTGGCATTAGGTTATGAAAAAAACCAGCAATGGGAAATAAATACTTACAAAAACTGCTCGCTAATTTGAACTTAACTCGCAGTTTTCAGCATCCCAATACCCTCATCCGAACAGGATTTAGGGAATTTCTGAAAGAAACGATCACATGAAACAACACGCACCGGAATACGAAAATTATCAACCACGAAAAAATAAATAAATTCTCCGACGGGAACTTACCTCATGTGTGTTTATTTTAAAAATATATTAAGAAATTATCGTGGATGCATTCTGCATTCCACGATTTGAACACAGGGGATTACATCCCCGAAAATAATAAAATTGCGGTTGCGCAAGATCGACCAAAATTCCAAAGTGATTTGACAGCTCAACTGACAGCCTGCGAGTCATCGACATCGCAAGACGTTTCGTTTCGCCGCTTAGGTAAAAAGCAAATACTAATAAAAACCATGATGAAAACAATCTCCTGAACACTGAAAATATTCTATTAAAAAATAGAATAATCAAAACAAAAACATTAGGAAATGTTTCAATAAAATATATTTGAATTGACCGAGCAAAAAGCGCCATCTATTGCAAATTAATTCAAAATCACGCCAATAGATGTCGCCAGTGGTATCCTTAATCCAAATATCGAGAAGAAATATCAATTTGTGAAAACAGCCAAAACTGCAACGCTACAATAAGTAGGTACCGCAAGCGAGTTTGCGACTGCGACGGGCGATCAGTGTGCTTACCATGAGTTTACGTTAGGTGTGCTCGCTAGCGAATACGTCAAAAATCTCTATGAAGATTTTTTTGTTTCTTGAAAGTAGCCGCTAGGGGCGCTGCACAATATGTCATACAATTAATGTCATTTTTTTACGCAGTCGCTAGCGATCACGCCTAACGTAAACTCATGGTAAGCACAGAGTGTGCTTAAAGCGTGTTTACACCAAACGTCATCGCTACTTAGCGACTGTGTAAAAAACTTACATGAAATCTTAGATTAATAAAACCTAGATGGATAGTCTTCATACAAACGCTTCGTCAAGAGTGAGGCAAAAATCTTATGTCATTAGTGTCAATTTTGTTGGGGAGTGTAGACAGTGAAGGCGATTTTCCCGAAAGTAGGGAAATTTTTAATACGTTTTTAATTATTTTATAATTAACAAAAGGGTCATTCCATCGTTTCGGGTGTTACGTTCGTACACACATATTCAACAATTTCATGTATTTTGAAATAGTATTTTAATAATGTTAGTGCCTTAATCTGTCCGTTTTTAGTTGTTTTATCTTAATAATAAAGTTTGTACAGCTTAGAATTTAGGATAACGAAAATATGAGTCGAAAAGTGTGCGTTTCGGGCGTTACGAGATTTTGCCTCTATGTTCTGACTGTTGCTGCATTTACTCGAAATTTAGCGAATTTTCTTAAGGAATCATACCTAAAACTTACAGGACTTCTAAAGTATGACATTTACAAACCATGTAACATACAATCACTGTTAAATAAAACGTTTTACAATTTTTTTATAAATTTTTTCTTTGTTTCGGGTGTTACAATGGTTCTGTTTCGGGTGTTACGAGTACGAAAATTCAACTCGTTTTAACGATAAAATCGGTGTTTTATTAGTCTCTAGGTACTACAAAATAAGGAGTACAACAAATAAACACAAATAGAGCGAATTCTGGTTTGAAATTACGAAGCAGCTTTTTTTAAAAAATATACAAAGTTCAAGTTAAATTTTACCTCAGAATATAGCTTTTTCTATTGTTTTTGGCTTAAAATAGCATTACTTTAATTTCTAATTACGATATTTATTGGAAATGTCAAACATCGACACTTTTTAGCAATACCTTAATTTTAGTGTTAAGTCGACATTTTAAAAAAGTCTTAAATTGAGAAATATGACTCCTTTTCCGATGCCAGCGCTAGTGGGAGGTCAAAGGACCCTCACAGTAATACTTTTTCACTTCTCCAAGCAATATACACACATTATCGACGTATAAATAAAAATGTAATACCCGAAACGTTTCGGGTGTTACAGTTTTTAATCAAGAAAGAAACATACTAAATTAGTATCATGCTCAGATATTAGTTACTATTTGAAATCATTACTACCATGACCTTACTTTTACCAAATATTGTTACCCTAATCCATGTGTAAGGTACAATAATAAAACAAATACCTGTTTTTCTGTTTCGGGTGTTACATCGCCGAAGTAACAAGAAAACACACTTAAAACTTGATGATTATCCATTTTTTTGGGACTATGACACTATCTACCAATACTATGATAAATACCCTCGAAGCATATAGTGGCAAAACGTTTCAAATTCAAATTCTCAAATTCAAATTCAAAACGTTTATTTGCTAAAAACACAGTAATACAGGGTGACAATATTAAAATAGGATCATGATGTGTTTAGTCTGATCACAGACGTGCAAAAATTATAGGATTCAATAATATAAATGTCAAATGATTAAAAAAAAAATGTCAATGTAAAATTAAATTAATAGTACCTATCAATGTCGCCAATTAAAATATTCCTTACAAAAATTATCAAATCAAATATGTCATCTATATAAATAAAAATTAATTGTTGTTCGTTAGTCTGATTAAAATTCTATTGTTCGTCGAGATATTCCCTGACTGAATAATAGCACTTAGTTAATAGCCAGGCGTGTATTTGTCTTTTAAAAGACAGCAAAGGTAGATCTTTGAACTTATCAGGTAATTTATTATAAATTTTTATAGCCATACAATGAGGACTGCGTTTGAAAAACGTCAGTTTAATATTAGGCAACAAGATCCTACCTTGATGCCTCGTTGGCTTATTTTTAAATTCACCCCTTGTCAAAAAATAATGTGGGTTCTGTTTTACGAAAATACACGCCTGCTTTATGTATAAGCATGGAACAGGTAATATTGAAAGCTTTTCGAATAAAGGTTTACATGATTCAAGAAAATGCGCTTTGCAAATAGCCCTTATACACTTTTTTTGTGCAATGAATACCCTTGTCACATCGACCGAGTTACCCCACAACAGCGTGCCGTAGCTAAGCAGCGACGATACATAGCCATGATACGCGGCTAAAGCGGTTTCAATGGATGAAATGTTACTAAGGCGTCTTAAAGCATATACGAATCTATCAATGTTCATACACATCGCCTCTATGTGTGCTTTCCAATTACAATGTTTGTCCAAAGTGAAGCCTAAGAATTTTACAGTATCTACTATCTCGACAGTACTACCATTATATGTGACTACCACATCCACTGGTTTGGCCTTGTGAGTAGAAAATTGTACAGCCTTAGTCTTCTGTACATTAACTTTAAGGTTATTTCTATCTAGCCACTTTATAACACTTTCTAGCGTTTTGTTGATTTCGTCGTTAAATCCGTTTCGGTCATGACATTTAATCACTACTGTGGTATCGTCGGCAAACATAAAACACCTGTGTTGCGTTACACATGGAAGGTCGTTAATGAACAATAAAAATAGAAGTGGGCCTAGAATGCTGCCTTGTGGTACTCCACAAGAATTAACACGATATTTCGACCGAAAGATGCATCTTTTGGCATCAATGACTTTGGCTATTTCAGTACATTGTTGTCTATTTGACAAATAGCTTTTTAGCCAAGTATATGCATTTCCTCTTATTCCGTATCTTTCTAATTTGTCTAGTAGTCTTTTATGCGGTACACAATCAAAGGCTTTACTCATATCAAGAAATAATGTAACGAGTGGTATTTTATCATTAATACTTTCTGATATTAATCGTATCAAATTATAACAAGCCATTGTGGTAGAACTACCTTTGCGAAACCCGTATTGTTCGTCTCTAAGTAGCTTATTTGCGGTAATAAAATTATATATACGCTTATAAATTACTTTTTCATATATTTTTGAAAATATTGGTATATGTGTAATGGGTCTGTAATTTGTCATTTCATATTTTTTACCTTTCTTAAATAATGGCTTAACAATACATAATTTGAGTTTATCGGGAAAGTATCCTTGTTCCATAGATAAGTTGATCACATATGCTAGGGGTCGACTTAAATATTTAGCACACATTTTAATAACGCGGGTAGTTATACCATCATGACCTACTGAATTGCTGTTTTTTAGCGTCATGATAATTGAAAAAATTTCATTCTCATTTGTAGGTACAAGAAAAATTGAGTTATTATGAAATGGGATATTAACTGTATCTAAATTTAAATTCTCATCATTTGATTTTGTTATGTCTATAAAATAATCATTAAATAATTCACATATGTCATTTGGATCATTATACATTATGTCATTGTTATTAATTATGTCAATATTATTATTTGCTATGTCATTATTACAATTATTACCTATAATACGCCACGTCGCTTTACATGTATTCGGAGCATTCTGTATAACTCTCTGGTTTTCCAGTTGTTGGGCTTTTTTAATACATTTTTTTAGTATTCTGTTATATTTTTTGTAGTTATATTTCTTACGAGTTCTATGAGTTTTATCACTTCTACTGTACTGAATATATAAAAGTCTTTTCGTCCTGCATGCCAATTTGATTCCCTTACTTAGCCACTTCTGATACCTAAATCTATTTCGAATTTTCACAAAGATGTTTGGAAAGCAAAGCAAGTTAAAGAGCTCAAACAAAGTGTGCAATTCATTAAAAGCTTCATTAGCATTACAATTATTATAAACTTCTGAAAATGATAAGGCAGAAATACATGTCTTAAACTTGATTATGTTTTCTCTGCTATAGTCAATTTTTTGTATAGTTATGTCTTTAGATATTAAGTTTAGCCTAAACGACACAGTTTGAGCCGTTTCGTGATCTGATAGTCCAAGCAGATGAATATCAGATGTGGCTTTACAAACATTGCTAGCTATTTGATCTAAACATGCTTTCTTGCGAGTTGCAGAATTAATGTGTAATTTCAGTCCAAAATTTCTTAAAATGCCTGTCAGTTCTTTCGTCATGTTATTACATTTCAATACATCGATATTCCAGTCACCTGTCAAAAAGATTTTATGCTTAGTTTTATTTTTGCTCAAATGCTGTAAAAGTTCTTGAGTTTTTAAAAAGAACAATTGCGCATCAGAGTCAGGAGTTCTATAAATATTTATAATTATTATTTTATACAAAGATAATTCTATACCACAACATTCAAAGACTTTAGTCACTGACAATTCTTTACAAATATGGAGTTTTTTAAAGTCTAAATCTTTTTTTAATAAAATCATGGAGCCACCTCGTTTTTGTTTATCCCGAGAGAAATGCGCAGCTACCTTATGGTTGGGGAGCCTAAGATTAATTTCGTCCCCATTTTTTATAAATGTTTCGCTAAAGCAGAGTACTTGTATATCTAAATTTTTTACTTTTAATTCTTCTAGTGCTGCTTTTAAATTATCTACTTTATTTAGAATTCCGGCTATATTTTGATGCATTACTGTAAAAAGGTTAGGATTTCACAGATTGATAGTTTTTTTTTAAATCGTATTACCAATAATTAGAGAGAAAATGATCATTCAGACAGTTGACTTAAGTATAGACTTTGAAGACTAATAACTTAAAAATTACTTGTTTCTTTCAGATTTTTTTTGTTGCACATTATAATTTGGAATGTTTACTTTCAAAATTCATCAGATTTAATGCGAAAAGAACATATTTAGTTTTTCAACCTCGGTAACATTTGTCATGGAATGACCCAAAAACAAAACGCATCATTTACTTACTTATTTATTGAATTCAAAGTATCTACCTAATAACAATAAGATAAATCGACTTAAAAGTCTCGATTTCATAAAAAAGGAAGTGTATTTGTACGGCGAACAATTGGGAAATAAATTTTCTTGTTACTGGTATCATTCCCGTATTTAATTTTTGAAAGCCAAATTCAAGCAAAATACGCGTCGAATTGTAGTACTTACTTATGAAATGTAACACTGGTCACTTTCTTTCGTTTTTCAGATGTATTTTAGACACCCTTTCACAGCACAAACCATTATAATTAATTAAAATTCGTCGGACGTGTTTACCAATTTTTCACTTTGACAGTTCATGTGACGTTTACGGGTAAGCCGTGCCGGCTCCCTAAAAACTGCCTCACCTTTCGTGCATTGACTATCTATCTAGGCTTTATTAATCTAAGCATGAAATGTAGAAAGATTTTTTTGACGCGCTCGCAAGCGACGACGTTCAATGCAAACTCGCACTAATCACACTGCACTCTAAACATGTCATTGAAAAAACATTGATGAACATTTTCCATGGCATTGCATTGTCTCCATCGATATCCTTTGTAAATATTTAGGATCAAATATCAAATGTCCGGCACAAATATTAGCCGAGACCTCATCGAGTTCGCATCTCTGTTAGTAAATACGCCGTTTTAAAAGAAAAGTGCATTTTCATGTACCTGTTTGAAACCACTAAGTGTATTATTAAATTGTTGTGACGAGACACGAGATGATTGCCGGTCGCCTACTGTGATACACAACATCTTTTGAGGTTCTGAGAGGATATTATAGTATTGTAGTAATGAAATATTATTTCAATCTGAGTGTGAGAATTGGATCAAAAATGTAACTCTCAAAGAGCCTTCAAAAATTCATAAAATTTTGGAGATAAGTAAATAATACTCGTATGTACAGACGAAAGCATATCAAGCTCAACACTGTGGTATCTTATTTACTTCCAATAGGTGCTATTTTACAACGTAAATAAGTCTCAAGTGCTGTTGACTGTACTAAACTACTAACACAATAATCGAAGACAATTCTCTGTAATTGACCTGTATTTGTCTAGCAATTTGAAAACAGCTATGATAACTGGACCAGATTTCCTGTCCGGAAAATATTTCCTATCATAATCAAATGCTAGAGATACTCGTACATTGCGTGTCCATGCGCACACAATTTTTATATTAACTGAAGTTGCTGGTAACTATTTTTAAAGCTATTACAATAAAGAGACTGACACTCATAAAATATAATTTGTGAGGAAATAACTAATATGGTTAAGTTGGGAAAGAAATGAATGTAAGTATCTTGTTTCTCTAAGATCACCTGTATTTTGTGAATCAGTTCCTTCCTCGATGCGACTCTATAGCCCCTAATTCATGGTAAAAATAGGTAACTTTACTAGGATAAATGGTTTGTTATAAATCTAGCGTGTGTATACAGGGTGTTAGGTAAATGGGTATATGAGCCGACACTAGCCCATGTTAACATGGGCATATAAATGGTATGGTGAAGTCAGAAATTTGATATCATCATTTTTTTTTTCATACAAAATAAATTTTATAAAATCCGATTTGTATGAAAAATAAAATAATTAAAATGAAGATATCAATTTTCTGACTTCACCATACCATTTATATGACCATGTTAACATGGGCTAGTGTCGGCTCATATACCCATTTACCTAACACCCTGTATATGATAGAGACGTTTTCCTACTACACATTCCGCCCTTCGAAACCAGTGCTAGGCTAGTAGAAGTTGCAACATGACTTATATAACACGGTATACTTTACTCGCCCGATGATCGGTACTTATACTAAACGGCCAATCATGTCTAAACGTTTTCATTGCAATAATATGTATGTAACGCAATGCTCTCGTGGTTGCGGACGACATATTTATCTTCAATTATTTTTATAACTAGCTATTAATCGAAAACTAGTTACTGGTACAGGTTCAATTAAAACATTATAAGTGGTTAGTAGGGCTTGCTCTAAGTCTTGATCCATCTATCCATCTTTTGTGCCAGGGAACGGGAATTAGCGGGAAAATCCTTTTGTATGAAAAATCTAAACCGCTTAAGTTAGACGCTTGAAATTTGGCATGCAGATATCTTAGTAAACTTAAAGCTTAGTTACAAGAGGACATTGCAAAATTCCTACGGAAACGGGAGTTAGCGGGAAAAAACATTTGTATGAAAAAATCTAAACCGTTTAAGTTAGACGCTTGAAATTTGGCATGCAGGCATCTTAGTAAACTTAAAGCTTAGTTGCAACAGGATATTGCAAAATTCCCACGGGAACGGGAGTTAGCGGGAAAAAACATTTGTATGAAAAAATCTAAACCGCGTAAGATAGATGAAGGGGGTAAAACGGGATCCACGCGTACGAAGTCGCGGGCGGCCGCTAGTTATAAATATTACAAAACCACATGGTAATATAGAAAGACTTATGCAACCAAAATAAATACAGCCTCAAGGCTTTCATAACAAAACTATTAATAAAACGCGGACGTTTAATAATATCCTCTGGAAAATTATGACTTTTTTTATTAACATTTACCTAGTTTCAAAGAGCTACAATTCCTTTTTGAGTACTTATGTTATTATTAAATTATCGATTCAAACGAACATTCATTTCGCGAGACACTGTCAATTGATTTCCTATGACTCTGTTTACAGAGACACTGCGCAGTTTATCTAATGGATAAAGTAAACAGTCCGTTCTAGGAGTCTATAAGAGTATTTATATGCTGGTTAAACTATGTAAATTGTCACCACGTTTCCTCTTTAGGTTAACTTGTATCGCAAAGTAAGTGCAAATATGATGCAGATCTTTACAATTTATTAGAAAAAATACAATTTATGCAGGAAACTACGCGTAATTCGCTTTTTCTACGAAAGTCGTACCTTAACTTCGAACTCCTCCTATATATTCTCCTGTTTAAATTCGTCGCGGGTCCAATGACAATTTAACTTTCCCCCGCTACAAACTTGACCTTGTGACTGGTTGGGTTTTGGCGGTCAAGCTGTAGATCCTGACTACACAGGAGTTGCAGCGGTGGGAACGAGAGGTGGGAATAGTCCCGTTCTGCTACGAAAGTTATAATAGACTTAGCTCCTAAGTAGAACATTGTCTTACAAAATAACATTCAAAATAAAGTGCTAGTAACGACACAAACACTTTTTGTCGTTGCTTCAACTTCGTGCTTAGGTTAATCATTTGTACGCCACTGATGTTAAATGACGTAGGAGGATTAAAGTGGGTTGTTAGTGCCGATTTGATTATTGCATTTGCTACAAAAACATGTACATCTTTTTTGTAAGCACAGCTAAGTAACGATTTTTACATCCATTAACTACTATACATATGTTATCCGTTGTCTAGTACCCATAGTACAAGCTTTGCTTAGTTTGGGACTAGAGGCGCGGTGTAAACTACATATAAAATGCTTTGTCCTGAACGACTGACTGACTGACGGATCAACGCACCTGAAACTTGGAAGGTAGTTATCTTGTATAACGTAGGCATTCATAAGAAAGGACTAAGCAGAGCTTGCATTATGGTTTGTTAGATGCCATATTATATTTATATTCATACCCGTATAGTATTAAGTTATAGTTTATTACATACGAGTATAATATAAAATATTATACTCGTATGTAATAAACTATAACTTTATATGGTAAAGCTTTTTATTGCAATTTACTCATTGATTTTGCTTTATGTTTGTTTTTATGAGTACTTATATCTTTATTATTAGTTATCAATAACCTTAACAACTCGTGCATTCTGGAGCCACGACACGTGGGCGAAAATGTTCAATAGTTTTAGACTAGGCGCAGACCACCGATTTTAATTTGGCCGATAGTTGGGCCCGATTTTAATTTGTATGAAGAATCGGCCAAATCGAATCAGTGTAATGTGCGCACTTCCATACATGCCCAATTGCCCATACTGATTAACTGCCCGACTAAACTATCGGCCGACGAAAAATCGATGGTCTGCGCGTAGGCTTACTCAACTTATACTGCAGTAGGTTTGTTGTTTATTTGTTGAAAATACAATAGAAAATAGATTCACCATTACATAGGTACTTAGCAGCGAACTGGCAATTAATCTTGTTAATTAAATGAATTATAATCCGCTGAGGTAAAAGAAATCGCAATAAACTAAGATAATAATATAAATAAGCCAGGGGAAAGTTGGTTACTTAACCAATTATATACAGTTTTTTAGTTACGGAAGAGTGACTTCATCTTTTGAGATGTGTGATGATGAGTCAGTGCTTTTTTAAATTTTTATCAAATTGAAAACAATATTTATTTTATATTTTAGTACTTATCTTACAAAAGATATTGATATAAATCATTGAATGTGATTGAAGTATGTTAGCAAATGCCACATCAGTCTTATACTTATATTAATGTACGTATGAAAAAGAATTTATGTAAGTTTGTGGGATAAATGATACTTTAGATATTCCGTTATTAAGTAACGATCAATCTATAGCTTTCGCTCATGCTACTGTGTCGTTTTAAATGAATTACATACTTGCGAAAATACTTCAAGAAATGTTCCTACCGTTAGCATTAGCAAAAGTATGCTTATCGAATAGGAAACGTCACTCTATTTAATGACAAACTTCATAAAACGTCAAATTTTCTTCACTTTGTAGTTTACTTGTTTTCTATCCTGTATCTCTATAACGTGGGAAAATGCCAGTCCCTTAGGTGTCGTTATATGGAGTTTACACTGCTGTATTATCAAATCTCCACTCACCTAAGATTCTTCACCATCCTATTCTCGCTGGGCAGGTCCAAGAAGTCCAGTAAGAAGCGGAGTCTCTCCACGATCTCCCTGGTCTCCATGCCGAAGATCCAGCCGAAGTACATCATGGTCTCCTTGATGGTGAACTCGCCGTATAACGCGATCTCTTGGGGCATGTAGCCCACTCGTTTGCCGGGGACGCCTGAGCCTGGAGGTTTAGATTAGCTAGTTAATATTATTACAATCACCATCTTCATCATTATCATCGTTTGCCAGGGACTCCTAAGCCTAGGGATTTAGATTACATTTTCATCAGCATCAGGTCATTTATTATCTTCTGTACACGACCCTTCCGAATTTGCCAGAGGCGAATGTATGGTTTGGCTTCTGAGGACATAGTGGTTTCAGACTTACCATTTAAAAACAACAATTACCTCCAAACTTAAAATGTACTACTACATTACTTTTAATAAATCTTTTATAGTGTTTTTAAACATTAAATAATTAAGGAAACTTATCGCTAAAAGTTTTTACACAAAAATATTTTAGGATATTAGGTATTTTAAAGAAACGCCTTTACGACCCAGTGGTAGAGATTCAAATTATATTGGCCTGGAAGTTTTGGATTAGATTCCAATAAGCTTGTCTGTCTGTGGTACTATCATAGCTCCTAAATAGATGATTGTTTTCGATTCTTTATCAACTACTTACCTTTTGTCCCCGGCTTCCCTCCTAGCACCCATATCTCCCCGCTGTTGAGGGAGCGCCGGCCGACTATGCAGGAGAGGAGGGTCGTCTTGCCGCACCCTGATGCGCCTAGCAGGCCATATCTGCGGACAAAAGGTCAATTAGATATTTAGATATAACTAATATGGGTGGAAAGTTAGAAGGCAAACCTAATCCGTAATGAGTACCTACCTATTATTTACTTACACACCTAAACTGCATAGATAAACAAATGACTAACAAGTTTTTTTTAGGATCGACCACACTCTCTGAAGAGACCCCGATCACATCCCCAAGCAGGCTCTGGATTGGAACACCCAAGGAAAACGCAAACGTGGCAGACGAGGCGAAGAAGATCGGCAAGACTTGGAGCGAGATCAAACGCGAAGCTCAAGACCGAATGCGATGGAGGACTATTGGGGACGCCCTCTGCCCCATTTAGGGAACATAGGACCTAAGTAGGTAATACATTTTTTATTATTAATAACTGCTGTCAAAACTTAACCAGACCCAAATTAATCTAAAGGTAATTAATACAACAAAGTTATCTAATCCACTAAAATTAAAAATAATTTGAGTTGTAAAATTATTAATCGACTATCAAATTGTTATTACATCCTGCCAGTTCTTATTACAAACGATTATAAGTTGTTCCTTAATATTAAATCAATTTTCCTCAAAAATTAAACTACTTTATGACACCTAACTAATACACTACCTTAGAAGTAAGGCAATAAGAATAACAAGGTATTTTCCTCATCCGTCATTTGTTTAAGGATTTAAAGAAGTTGTTTTATTCCCGTTTTCACCATCAACCTTTTTAAGTGACCCCTATGGTGACACATAACAGGAATTTTGTTTTCATAGGAGTCACTTAAAAATTAGGAATTGATGGTGAAAACGAGCATTAGACTACCATCAATTTGTGGGATACAATACTAACATTTCCGTTAACCCCTTCAGCTAAACTATATTCAAAATTATCCATAGCTATAACAAATCGACATAGTCCGTAGAATTGTCCAATTAAAGTGGCTGATGGCCGCTGGGGCGGAAAAGTTCTCGAGTGGCGACCATGGACCGGAAGACGTAGTGTGAGCAAGCCTCCCACTAGTTGGACCGACGATTTGGTTGTTTATTAAATCTGACACCAGGTTTATTGCAATATATTAGCTGACCCGGCGAACTAGGCCGCCTAATATGCCTATGTTCATGAGAAATAATGTAGGATTCTAATAGTGAAACAATTTTTCAAATCAGTTCAGTAGTTACGGAGCCTATTCAATACAAATAATAAAATCTTTTCTCTTTATAAGATTACTTAGTTACAATATAACCACATAGTAGCAGAGGACTACTTTGTGTATCTTTCTTGGGAAATTCACGTCGAGATTTCAATGGAAATTATAACTAGTAATTGTCATTCTAAGAATTTATTCCGGACTGAGGTAAGTTACTGTATTTCTAACAAACTTGGGTTTTATAAACCTTGGTGTTTGAGTCATACTATTTGCCACTCGTCAACAAGGATCAAACACAAAATGTGGAAAATTTTGTCGATGAAAGATTTTGATTTAGGTTTTATTGTAATCATTGAACGGGTAGTCGGGTAAGTCGGGTTCAAAGTGAAATTAAGTCTTTAACTAGAAACTAGACACAATAGAAAATCTCATGTTGTCCCCACGATTTAATTCCCATTATCATCTGCAACACTTGTCTAAAATATTCTTCTCTACGAACAATTTAACGCAATGGGGACAACAGTTAATACTGTGTCAATAAAGTTTTTCCTATTTTATTCTAAAGTACCTATAATAGAAAGGGTTCTAAACTCTAGCACCTGAAGTGTTGTGACCTGTTGGTCTATTCGTGAACACGATAGAAGAAGGTACACACTGCTACAAAGTACCACCACTACTTAGACTGGCCATGATACAATCGTTACAACTAATTAAAACTGATTACGCCTGTAATATCCAACAAATAATGCGAAAGGCATTCAGTTTGTCACCATAATTGATGAATTATCGGATGTTGTAACATTTCTTACATGTTTATAGCTTCATCAATCCAAATGTGATGTTTAAAGTATACGTTTACGCAGTGCAAATAGCGCTTGTTCCCAACGAGTCACAACACTGTTTAAAATCTTTGCAAAATACTTCGTTCGTTCGTTTCAGCCAAATGACGTCCACTGCTGGACAAAGGCCTCCCCAAGGTTTTCCACAATGCACGGTTCTATGCTGCCCGCATCCAGGCTCTTCCCGCGACCTTTACCAGATTGAAGGTCCACCTAGTAGGAGGCCTGCCCACGCTACGTCTTCCAGCCCGTGGTCAAATTTTAATTTGCTGAAAACTATATTAGGTCAAACCTCTACGTTAAGGCAACAAAGAAAAAAAAACAATTTATAGCAAGTTTAGCCAAACAAACGCCAATTTTATTCATCATTTATTATATTATGTAATCCAAAACTAAATAATTATTAATCACATACAGCCCAATGCCAGGAAATCCAAAGACGGATGTCCTTGATTTGATCCCTTCTTGTATGGCACTCATACAAAACAACAATACTACGAATACCGGGTGTCGAATGATTAACGTTAAGCTCTCGGATAGCTAGAATTCTAGTAAATAGGAATCGAATAATCGCTTCTAGCAATGTATGAGTAGTTTCTTGAAATAAGTAAATAAATATACTTAGACATGAATGGCGCCATCCAGTTTTGAACTGAGCAAAGCTATGGGTACTAGAAAACGGATATAATAGAAATCAGAATATTAATTAGGAATTACATTTTTTAAATCCCTCGTGGTACAATAATTCGTTCACCATAATAGTCCAGCGGCGATGGGGGTTCGAACCAACGTTCCTCGGATATCGATTCGGCCACCGATACTATTGGACTATTGTCGCGATTTATGGATGCTATTTATCATATCACATTCACCCTGTATAAACAGGCTTATTCGACCCACTAGATTATTGTTTGCGTATCGGAGCGTGGTATGTGGGGTAACTAGTTCGCTTCCCAGCGGTTTTGCCGGCCAAGTAAGTAAGCAAGCTCGAGGTTCGGGGTTCTTAAATACATAATTCCTCAAATCGTTACAAATTGCATAATAGATGATGGTGAGGTTCATTGTTTACGTAGAAGTTGCTTCTACTTCATTGAATGCCACTAGAAATTCTTATTAGAGGTCGGAACAAACCTACAATTATCTCGCGGAAGCGTGGAAAATTCTATAATTTCCTTGACGTCACAGCCTTCTTAAGGAAAACTATCTATTCGCTCCTTATTCAGGTGTCTGTAAGGTCTAAGTACACAATGGGTAGTTTAATATGGCAGAGGTTAATAATCTTTTGTTATGGTGTCCTTGCGGGCGGAGCCAGGTGCTTCCTTATAGCAAGGGTTAGATGAGACAAAAGAGCGGGAGGTTGACCTTTGTTGGTGTCAAATGATTTTAGCCTCTTTGGAACTTTTTCAATATGGCTTCCAGAAGTTTGTAATTTGTATACCTACACAGTTACAAAATAAAAGCCAAAACAATAATAATTTAAAGAACGTGTATGTAAATCAGATTATATTATAAACATATTTTTAGTAAGTAAGGGTAAGACTAATAAAGGTAATTACTTAAAAATTGATTTTTCATGTGTGGTGTACCTACAAAAAATTTCGTTTACCTTGAACATAAAAATTTTGCGGATCACTAGATAGAGTATGTCCAGTATAGACGATATGAAATGAACGATAATGTTCTGTATTAGTACCAACGACGTAACGTTTTCGTGAAAAAGAAACTATATTTCAGGAGTAGTGGAATCGTATTAATTTACAGAATATTTGTAAATCAACGCTCCATGTATAAATGAATGCAACACCAAACTTGTTTTGCAAGTCTTGGCAAATTGAAAACAAAAATTACTGGTTTGAAATAACTAAGTATTTATTTGTTATTTCAACATTCAACGTTAAGGATATTTATTATATTACAACTGTTGAATAGTTGGTGGATTTCCACAATGATCGGTCCTGCGCTGCCCGCATCCAGGAACTTCCCGCGACCTTCACCAGATCGTCGGTCCACCTACTGGAAAGCATGCCTAGTGCCCGCACAACGTCTTTTTAGCCCGTGGTTGCCACTCGAGAACTTTTCTGCCCCAGCGGCCATCAGCTCTACGAGCTATGTACCCCGCCCACTGCCTCTTAAGTTTGGCAATTGTATGGGCTATGTCGGTTACTTTGGTTTTCCTGCGGATCTCCTCATTTCTGATTCGGTCACGTAGGGAAACTCCGTGAAAAGCACGCTTCATCGCCCTTTGGGTGACCTTGAGCCTTCATTAAAACACTGACTGTAATAAAATAGGGCACATAGTACGCAGAACTGATGGTCAATTGGGCAACATGGATCTGGAGTTCCACCCACTAGGTGGAACGAGGTGAGGACCTCGTAAACGTAGCAGGAAGGCGCTGGATGCAGGCCGCTACCAACCGGCCATTGTAGAAATCATTGGAGGAGGACTATGTTCAGCAGTGGACGTCCTATGGCTGAAATGATCATGATGATGTAATAAAATTAGTACTCACATTGTGCCCTTAGCGACTGTCATGTTGAGGTTACTTAGCACGTGGTTGGGCCGCTTGTTGGACCCGTAGTGCTTGAAGGCGTGTCGCACGCACACGGCCTGCTGACGCTTCTGCCATATCTGCCAACAATAATGAACCTGTCAAAACATACTCTCGAAAACATGAGCATTTTTTGGCGCGGTCGAGTAAAAAGGAATCGTTCGAGGGTCGATCAACTTTTTAACCGACATAAGCTTGTCCCGACGATATCGCATTCAAAAACGACTAAATTAAGATAATTTAAAAATTATTTTTAAGTTCCATTCAATGAACAGTTCAGAAACCTTAATAATAAACATATGAAATCTAGATAATATTAAGAAATAAACATTAAAACTATGGTAACTCAGCATACGACTTCTTGCCTTCCATACAAATTACAGCTGTCCCCAGAGCGAGGTGGCTATATGTAATTTCTAATGTAAGAAAAATTTTCCTTTAAAAGTATTCAAGTCTGCTAATAAATTGCTTATAAATTAAACAAGGTTTAGTTTGTACTTTGTAAAATATAAAAAAATGTTATGATTTTAAAGAAAAAAGTCCCTAAAACTGTGTCCCGAATTCATCCCATTTTGTAGTGTATGCAGAGTTACCGCGTAAAAAATAAACAAACATTATGCTACACGTCACAAATTTCTAATGAAGAACGGCGGTACAACCTTTGTTCTTGGCCGCGCGGCGGCGAGCCTTTGATTCCAGCCGCCGCGCGGCCAGGCCGCGGCAAGCTATCGAGGAGTGCGCGTGTGTTTATTCAGTGTCGGCGGAGTTACCGGATTATTTCGATGAACAGGTAAATGTTTTTATATTTCTTTATCAGATTTTCAAGGTCTCTAAGGCTGATTTCCCATGGGTCAACTCAAAACGTTTGCAATATTAGGAAATTTTAATTTACAAGCTATTACGTAAAAAATGTCTGCTGAGTTACCTGTATACTGCGTTACAAAAAGGTAACTCTAAAGACTATTTAGGTAACTCTTTAGACATTATACGATTTTCAAAGACAAAGTGTCATAATAAATTTATTAATTACTTTCAGATTGGAAACTCACTAATAATGGCGTTAACGGCGGCCGAAAAGCAGAAAAGGCTCCGTGAAAAATTAAAAAAAAATCCCGAAAAATATGAGGAGGCGAAACGATGTCCTTAAATTTATGAGCCGTTTTTGTGAGGTAACAATATGTGATTGATTTTATTTGAATAATTATTTTATGGTAACAGTAAAAGATGAATAATTACTTTAATTTCAGAGAAAAGTGTGATTTTATTTTAAGTTTTTAAATAAGTACAGAGAAAATTAACAATATGTATGACTCGTTAGTAACTCAGCATACATATTTCTCATATTTTAAGGCCTAAGTTTTAAAATTATATACAAATGCTGTATACCAAACTATTTGATTTTGCATGACTGAATAAATCTACCAAAATAAAAATTGAAGTCTTTTATTGTTTAAGAATTGCAGCGTAATCACTTTGAGTAACTCCGGTGACAAAACTATGGGTCAAGATTTATACTTTTGAGTTTTTTAATAAGAAGTAGTTCATAAAGTTTGCTGCTCGATTAGAAAACCGTATCTCAGATATATTTTTCACACTTCTGAGTAAATAAAATAGTTAAATACTCAAAAAAATATTTTAGTAACTTGCCAAAATTTTTCGCTCGTTATGTCGGTTAAAAAGTTGATCGACCCTCGAATCGGGTAAGAAATGCCCGAGATAGTGTCGATAGAAATTGGGAATCTTTGAAACAAATAATAAATAAATGCGATTACAACAAATAAGGGTAATATTTTTTGGAAACTTCTTTGGTTCATACTCGTAGCTCTGTCAATATTTCAGTGTTATTTTTCGTCGTGAAAATACTAATTCAAAAGTGCATGAAATGTGGGAAATTCGAAGCAGTTGAACACAACTTTATTGGGCCGATGATTTGACCAATATAGTCGAGTGTGACGTCAAAACTCAAAAAGATTTCAACCATATTTTGTAACCTACTTATTTACAGACTTCAAACATATCCATAGAAACAAGGACATTCAGGTTGTCCCGAATTTAAGTTATCATAAATGATCATCATTTTTCCAGCCCTTGAAAATAAAAGATCCGGCCGCAGCCATCTTAGCAATTAAGTTATGATCATGACAAGACCTCTCGTGCCGGAATCTCATTGAATTAATTATGGACCGATTTCTGTGACTAATCTGTGCCCTAGATTTATAAACATAGACTAGACCTGACTAGACGTAATATGATCTAAATAGCTGGTTCGGCGAACTTCGTATCTTAGTCAATTAATGTGTGACATGAGGCGTAAAATGGCGGAATAAATACCTAATTTATAGTTATCGAAGTTTTCATACGTAAGGCGCTGGACGCAGGTCGCTACCAACCGGGCAACATGGAAAGCATTGGGGGAGGCCTATGTTCATCAATGGACGTCCTATGGCTGAGATGATGATGATGATGATGATGATGATGATGATGATGATGATGTTCATCAGGGTTCATATATTTTTATAATGGAGAGTATGTTTTAAATTACTCCAGTAGTTTCGGAGCCTATTCAATACAAACAATCTAGGTATTACCTGAAATGTGTTGAAAGAAAGAAATAACGGAAGATGTGAATACAACAACGCGCGTAAACATGGAGTAAGGAGGTACACTATGTTGTGTCTTTGTTGTACAGTTGACTAAAGCAATATTTACATCTAGTGCAATACCCAACCGCGGTGGTCCGAAAGCATTGGCCATCAGTGCATCACGTTAGGAAATAAAATTAGCATACAATGTCCGTTGCATGGGAATCGACGAAATGAAAGACGTGCGAGCATGCATTGTTTACTTCATTAGCTGCCAATTTGCAATTAACTGCAATGTTTCTATTAAATGTTCGTTCGTTTCAGCCAAATGGCGCCTCCCCCAAGAACTTCCACAACGACGGGTCATGCGCCGCCCGCATCCAGGCACCTCCTGCGACCTTCACCAGACCAGATTTTGAATATTATGTTTTAGTATTTTCCAAAAGTTGCTGTACCCTGACTGGGTCCACATTATACTGCTTAAATTGTAAGGCCTAATGCGAATGTGCTAATGTGGTTAAGCAATAAACGATTAGATATTGAGTTCAAACCTCCTTAGTAATCCAATAGCTATTCCACTATTTGTTTTTATATTCGAAGTCGATCTGAAGGTTATGTTTACCTATCTACCAAACTTAAATTACATAATCAAAATCAAAAATCAACATTATCTTTATTTGTTCAGACTAATTAAATTAGTTCTTGCAAATCGTCAAATGCTCTTAAGGAGCCTATACATGTCTCATTCTTTTTTTTGCCCTACCAGCGCTTCGAGACAAACATTTGGCAAGTGCTGAGAAGAAGCGCCGCAACAAACTCAGTCACCACTGTCTGCCGGTTTACAATACAATACGAGTATGAGGCGTTCATTTTCAAACTCGTACATTTTGGCAAGAGGTAATAATGCCTATAAGTACTTAATTTTAGATTTCTAAACGCATATAAAATTACTAGATATAAGCATAGGTATGCCATGTCCTTTCTTTCACCTTAACGTTCATTTAACACTGTCCTTTAAAGGAATAAGTGCCTATTGTACTTGTTATTTATATACAATTGTCTCTACCAACTGGGAATTTATGTCTTTTGTATTAATAGATTCCTAGTAAAGATTTATATGTAAAGCGTGGTCTTTATTATGTAATTTGTACGTGGAAACTGGTATATTTATGGCTTGAGGTCATTAAAAATTGGTGAGGTGGCCCGTATATTTGAATAATTCAACTTCTTTTGCTTTACAACTTATTTTTGCATAGTACATCCTTACTTACATACTTAAAACAGTATTATCTTTTCAACTAAAAGTTGTCTCGAAGAAGAAATTATTGACAACAGAGTGACAACAATAAATATTTATTTATTAGGTATGTTTTTTAACTAGAAAAAATCGAATTACCTAAGGTGGGGGACTCGATCATGACCTTTTGCTTTTTTTGAGACGCGTACTCTTAACGCTAGGAATTTTCAACGATTAGGTATGTTCGAAAATCACATCTAATAACAACATACATAAGAGGCCATGTATCATTTGATGTGATGTACCGTCATTTGTAGGACCATTGTAGAACATCAATCTTCTTACTAATATCTTACTAATATTATAAATGCGAAAGTTTGTATGGATGTCTGGATGTCTGGATGTCTGGATGTTAGCATGTTTGTTACTCTTTCACGCAAAAAGTACTGAACGAATTTTGATGAAACTTTACAGTATTATTGTTTATAACCTAGAATAACATATAGGCTATAATTTATGACGATCTGTGACAAACTAAATTTCATGCGGGTGAAGCCGCGGGCAAAAGCTAGTATTCGATAAAACAATCTCTACACAGACTTAATAGCGGTCTATCAGTTATAAATGATATCGATTTGGATATTTCTAGAAAATGTGCATTAATTAACGTTTAATAGTTTTACGATACGAATGTTGCGTAACTAGCACGATTCAATGAATCATACTCGGAGGCATTCCTCGTACACATTGCGCCTAATTTGAAATTTCATATATTTTATCGATGTAGTAATAAGTAGCAATGCCGATAGTCGATACAACAGTGCAGAAGAGACTTGCCTCTATTACAGAGGCAAGAAAATATTCAGGTAAAAGAAAATCATTGAAAAAACATATATTAAAAAGTTATAGCTCAAAATAGGAGTTATAGCTTTATTACTACCAACCAATCAACATTGAAATCATTGGGGGAGGCCTATGTTCTGCAGTGGACGTCCTGTGGCTGAAATGATGATGATGATGAAATGCTGTTAACAGAGGTTTTCATTGCAGTAAATTATGTATTCAATTATTTAATTTTTCCACAGTTACAGTCCGTGGTGCATATCTTTTCATAAAGGTTACAATTACAAAACCTTTGTTTGTCACCTGTCATTCGCTTTGAAATGGAGGGAAGTCGAACTTTAATTTCAAACTCCTATGTCCTTCTGATTAATTTTGTTGCGGGTCCAATGACAGTTTAACTTTCCCCGGGAACAAACTTGACCTTCACTGGTTGGGTTTTTATCGGTGGTCAAGCTGTAGATCTTGGCTACACAGGAGTTGCAGCGGTGGGAACGAGAGGTGGGAATAGTCTCGTTTTTCCACAATTACATACAACTATATTCTTATGTTAATCATACACGTAGACCTATAATGTTTTTTGCTGCAGTACGGATCGAGGGAAGCCAACGTATGTATTTCAACAATGCAAGTGCTCGGCAGTTACAAGTGCTATTGAACCTTAACTAATGTTCTACAATCAACTGGTTTGCAGCTCCAGTATGGAAATGTAAGAGGTACTAACTGATACTTAACGTTTAGCTTGCAGTGAAGTATTTGCATTGGTTATTTGATTGTTTAGAATAATTTTCAAACTATTTTGAGTATCTGTGTTGAGAATTACTGACTGAGCGTGCTCATTGTTTACTCAAGGATGAATTTAATAAAGTTCAAAATTTAGAAGGGTACTCCTTCTCAAGTTAAAAAAAGTTTTAACTACTTAATTTCCATCTTTCACTGTTATTTCTATAGTGTTTTTTTTTATAGACATTAAAATGGTTCTGAAGAATTTTTTTTACCGTAATCTGCAAGTAATATTTACTCTTTTCATGAAAATTACAAAATGAAAAGTATTTCCATACATAATATTAATATTGAATTAACAACTTAGAACTTAATAGAAACGTCAAAAATCAAAACATACTCGTAAATAGTGCCACTTTTTGTATCGTCTATCAAATATAAAATGACGTCACATTACAAAAAAAAATATTTACGAGGTCGTTGCTTAACTATTCTGACGTATTACTGTATACGTACAAAAACATTTATTAATTCTACTGGCTGTTTTAATTGAGCTGTCGTCAACGGTCAAAGTCCGGAATGGGCAGGTTCTGATGTCTATTAGATACTTTATGGTATACAAGTCTGATATCTGTACTTTATGTTACAGTCAACGTCAAATACACTCGGTATCAAATAAATCGCACCTCCCGCAACAATAACTTTAAAGATTTTCTTCTGACACAATCATGGTGCCCTAGTGGGCTTAAAATGATAAAAATGCTTGTCGCGGGAGAGGTGCGATTTATTTGACGCCGAGTGTAGTTCCTGAAACCAAAAGTAGTCAATATTTCGGAACACGTCTTTGTTACAATAAGGACGTTTCCTGGGTAAAAAAGCAAGTTTAAATTAGTCCACCAGTTAACTTCTTAAGAGATACTCCACACGTACGTCATGGCCACCCTGATCTGTCGTGGATTGCATAAATGTTTGATTTTGTTGATTTGTTGTTTTGTTTTTATTATTTTTTAATTGATTTTTGTGTTTGTTTTTATGGGTACATAATTTTGCCGCCCCCTTATTGCGTGTTCCCGCCGACGGACAGGCACTTTACGGAGTGCTTCTCCTTCGGCGGTAGGGCGCAGCAACGTCAAGGGACCCGCTGAAAACCGGTATCGAGGCATGCCCACGGCGTGCCCCGATTAATGCTGAGCAGGCCCCTATTTGACAGCAGGGCACAATGTTTTTCTTTTTATAATTTATGTAAATTTGAAGTCGCTCTTTTTGTCAAATAAAACATTTTTTACTTTACTTTTACTTTTTACGCATTTTTCACTTTTTCTAACTAACGAAAATTTCAAGAGATGGAGCGCGCCAATGCTTAAAAGAAGAGGCCCGTGACGTCAAGGCGTGCTTAGAAGTGTAGCACTTTGTGACGTCGCGGAACTTCAACGCACCATAACTTCGTAATTGCTTGATTGATTGACAAATAAAAATATACGTGTCGAATATTTTTTGATAATGTAATTGGCGGACTAAAAGTTTTTTTAGGAATCTAGATTATTGGAATAAGGTCGTGTTGTCAACTTTTTGGCCACTTTGGGTGTCACGAACTTTTGACGCTGACTGTACTCGTACTAGTTACATTTCCTTTATAATACAGGTTCGGGCTATTCGTACTCGATCTGTTCGTTTTATTACTGTGACTACTGAATGTAGAGCCAATAAATATGATGACGTTTATTCACAAACGGCAGCAAATGAACGTAAATACTGAGGCATCTTATACAGTCGTAGTAAGGGTGATATTGCAACGATAACGTAGTTAAATGTGGTACATAATAGGAGTATGATGACGTCTATGGTCATCGTCTATGGACACGTTTATCGTGGTTTTTCTAGTGTTAATTAAAACTACGTTTTTCATTGCTAGTATGGTTGTAAATTATAATTACAAACCTTCCATATAAACAAGTTAGTTGCCAGTGAAATAAATGTCTGAAAATATTCTGCAAATGCAATCACTTCAAAGACTAGCTTAATCATACTATTTTTTCTAGGAGCTCAAACAAAAAGAGTTGGTTCTACCACCGCCATTTTCTGCAGTTTGGCACCTCACGTCACATCATTTTACCGAAGTCAGCCCTATAGCTTCGGCGCAGTACCGATCACTGACGTTTGTCAACAAAATGGTGCTTGACTCTTGAGACAAGCTAAATTACACCATATTGTTAACGACATTGAGCATAAATTTTTTTAAATACCTTCGCGAAGTAAAACTTCTGTACGTAGTACTTATTATCTATTCTGTGGTTCTACTTCTAAAATGCAATGATTTTCCTATAGGACCAATATGTCAATTGTCAAAAGTAAGCTGAGGTAAGAAAAGTAGTTGCATTTGAGCATAACAGACTTATCAACTCGGAAAGGGATCAATACCATATCACCTTTCGCGAGCTGTCATCGCCTTTCGCACGCTGTCAACCGCTAGTTGAGGCGTTTACGTTACGGTGCGGATAAGTGTGCGTTGCAGTATGAATGGAGTTTCATACAAAGAATACACCGTCTCGAGTCGATTGATACCTATATTATTATGCACGTGTAAAGCGGTTACTTGCTTGTGCCCATTGATAATTTACTTCATTAACAAGATAAAAAATAGATTCTTCCACTTCCGTATGAATTTCCCAACTGTTTTAGTAATCTACTGACCTACCTTAATGGGACTTGTAATTAAATACTAATCGAACGGATACGGGTTTCGCCACGTATATTGGACTTATCGTTACTTACATAATAGAATATTGATAACATTTTAGAGGAGTCTGATTCACAGCACGAAATACCTCGTATATGAAAACAAACAAACTTTTCAGGATATACAAAAAACTTTTCTGAAACTTATGTAAGTGCCTAGTTTTTCCGTAGCCTTTTTCAGTCAAAATATGCTTTCTGATAGAGGTAATCAATCATCTACGTATCGTTCGTTTCAGCCAAATGACGTCCACTGCTGGACGAAGGCCTCCCCCAAGGTTTTCCACAATGACGGTCCTGAGCTACCCGCATCCAGGCTCTTCCCGCGACCTTTACCAGATCGTCGGTCCACCTAGTACGAGGCCTGCCCACGCTACGTCCTCCAGCCCTTGGTCGCCATCTACGTATTCATCATCATTATTATTTCAGCCACAGGATGTCTACTGCTGATCATAGGCATAATATTTCCCAATGATTTCCAGTTTGGCCGGTTGATAGCGGCCTGCATCCAGCGTCTTCCTGCTACCATTAGAATTACATATAGGCTATAATTTATGACGATCTGTGACAAACTAAATTTCACGCGGGTGAAACCGCGGGCAAAAGCTAGTTTCTACATACTACAGTCATTTAAAACATCTTTCACTCAATCTTATTATTGTATATTATTGTTATATGTATATTATTGTTATATGTAATTATTATTATATATATATTAAATTTTGAAGCAGCTACCATAAAAAATAGGCATCAGTTACTGCTGTTAAACTCGAGACTTATTCCTACGACCTATACACTATCATGTTTATTCATATATTCAGTTCCTCATAAGTACGCTAAGTATTGTGACGTCAGAGGCGCCAAGAACAATCGCACATTAGCGCTGCGCATGCGTCAGTGGATGTAAGGTGTCGCCTTACGTAGAGACCTGAGTTAGTGATAGCCATGGGGGACTCTACGTCATCACGAGCAAGATGGAGATAATTAACCATTTTTCGAGCCACAATCAGAGAGCACAGACATATCAGCTTATCAAATGAAGGTGGCTTGCGTAGAGAAGAGTTAGTGGTAGGTGACACTACACTACGTCATCACTATTTTTAAGCCACCTTTAGACAGCACAATTGATAGAGTCACAGATAGGTATAATCTATACTAAAAACAAACAAAAGCTGAAGAGTTTGTTTGTTTACTTGAACGCGCTAATCTTCGGAACTACTGGTCCGATTTGAAAAATTCTTTCAGTGTTAGATAACCTATTTATCGAGGAAGGCTATAGGCTATATAACATCACGCTACGATCAATAGGAGCAGAGCAATAATGAAAAATGTTGCGAAAACGGGTTTACACGCGTATGAAGTCGCGGGCACATCTAGTACTAGGATAAAGTTGTAAGTCGTGGCACAATTTAATGATAATATCTCAATAATAAATCTTAGTTTACAAACTAAATATAGGTTAGGTTGAGATGGTTTTAATGGCGAAACTCAAAAGTTACTCCCATTGTACTGTAAACTTTTTTTAATGCACAACGAGGAACATCTTGGCCAGAATCTCAACTGATGGAATACGATGATCAGACCGAGGGTGGAAGCGAGCTTCCCTACCCGGAATCCCAACAACAAAGGAACTGGCTATCTTAACTCCAGCTCCGAAACACAACAATGCTGTTAATATTGCGATTAGGTAAGATGGTGGTAGCTAGCCAGGCGGACTTACCACCAAACAAATGAAACAGAAACTTTTGGCCCCGCTGGCAATCAAACTAGGGTCTGAAGTAGGTGGTCTTACCACTAAATCATAGATACGATTATCTTAAGCTAAAAACAAAGAGTGTCCTTACCGTACTGTCTTGTTTTTCGAAGGGTGTCGAGAACTGGATCTGGCTCATTTTGGACTCCTTCTCGTCGCCCATCGGCGACGGAGGCGAGGTCTCTCTGTAACAAAAGAAAAAATACATTAAAAACAATGTAACCAGTCAACACATACTTGATTCAGCGATCAGTATACTGTACTAGCTGTGCCCGCGACCCAAAATCTCGCGCGAAAATGTTCCGGACCCGATTTTTTTTCCATTTTCGCAACATTTTTCATTGATACTCAGCTCCTATTGGTCGTGGCGTGATGTTATACACATAGCCTATTATAACCAAGAAGACCGTTCATATTACCCATGTGTATCTATCTAATAAATTAGCAAGCCGGTCTAACATCTACCTGCTAAAAATATCTCGTGTCACGTGTTTGTTACTGAACTCTTCCGAAACATCTTGACTGATTTTTTTAATTTTTATGTGTTTGGTAGGTCGTAGGCAATGTTACACCCTAGGTGATAAGGGTGTCCCTTTAGATTTATTAGCTCAGGCCGGATCAGCTACCTAGTAATATCTATACTAATATTATAAATGCGAAAGTAACTCTGTCTGTCTGTCTCGCTTTCACGCTTAAACCACTGAACCGATTTTGGTGAAATTTGGTATAGAGATAGTTTGAGTCCCGGGAAATGACATAGGATAGTTTTTATCCCGGTTTTTGAAAAAGGGACGCGCGCGATAATGTTTTTCTGTGACAGACAAAACGATTTCAAGCGGGCGAAGCCGCAGGCGGAAAGCTAGTTCCCTATAACTATTTTATAAAGCATATAAAGAGAGAAGCATAGTCTCAGTATAGTGTTTCATCATATAGCCAGCACATATTTAGTCACATTTTGAACCTAACTGCTTCGACTCAAGATCCATGACTGTTCAATAACCAGTGTCACTCGGATGACCATAATGTAACACGCATTCTTCCGCGTAGCGCTTCCTCTAGTTACCATACGGCCATACGGCATGTCAGACTATTGATGTTTGTTGGAAAACCAACCTTATTGGCACTACATAAGGCATCAGTGTTAAGCTGGATGTGCCTCTGTACTTGTCATTAGTGGTTACATACGAATGGGGCTCTGATCGATAGGATGTAAACGTAACAGTTTATCTAATAATTGATTCTCTTCGCAGGTTGTCTGGAGAAGATCGCTAACAGCACTAAGGCCGGCTATAGTTCCAAAATACTGAACTGTCCTATCCATGACAGTGGCAGTGGGGCGCCACCGTCAATACCGGATCACTGGTTCCGATTTTTGCCATGTTGGAAACCATATAGTTGTACGATGGTAGCGCCCCTCTGTCATTGAGTTTGGTGGGACAGTTCAGCGTGGGTCATCTATTTTTGCGCATTTTGAAATATGAGTAGGTACAGTCAGATTCAAATAGTTCGTGACACCCAAACTAGCCAAAAAGTTCGCAATAAATCTTTGTTACAATTCATTTGAATAAGGCTGTGTTGTTAACTTTTTGGCCATTAGTTATTCGGTACAGATTATTAAGAAAACAATACGTGTATTCTTTTTATTTTCCTAATTTTGCTTTGACTCGAAGATTATAAATTACTTACTGTATTTAATGTACTAAATAAATCACAAGCATTTTGAATTGGCGCCTATCAGAACTACACTCGACATCAAATAAATCGCACCTCCCGCGACAAGCACTTTCAAACGTATGCATCCCCACTTCCCACCAATATTGGCACCATTTAAAAGCCTAGTTCTAAGCTTCATTTCATTAAAGGAAATGTTTTTACCCCAAAAATGTGTCTTTAGAAGGATCCAGAGTCACTTCTTCAAAAAATAGGCAGTTACGCTTGAGCCAACTTTTATGGCTATAAAACTGTTAAGTTGGGATTAATCGCTATCCATCTGTTAAAGAGGACACGTGTGATCATTATTTGGTTTTATAATCATAAAATTTGGTCTAATTGATCCCAGAAGTAAGCCCAAAGTGAGGTCTTTTTTTAAGTCACATTTATGGTATATGTTAATCATTTGTTAAGAAATTAAATGTGTTTTTCTTTAAGGATATTTATTGGGCTTTCAAATAAAACCAATATTGTTGGGGCACCATGGCTGTGTCAGAAAAAAAACTTTAAAGTTCGCGTCGCGGAAGGTGCGGTTTATTTGATGTTGAGTATAGTTAGGTACATACCTAGTTCAAAAAATATTTACTACTTACTAGTCTGCTGATGGCAAATCAAGCTTTAGCACTGTGCATCTTATGTAGCTCGAATAAGTGCGACTTTGCAACAAAAAATTATAATCTGAAGTGCTTTAGTTTGTAATGTTTGTGTAACATAGTACATAACTTTTGTGTAGGTACATAATCCTATCCTACTTTATTAATACCTATTATAAATGCGAAAGTCTGGATGTCTGGATGTTTGTTACTCTTTCACGTAAAAACTACAGAACGGATTTCGTTGAAACCTTACAGTATTATTGTTTGTAACCTAGATTAACATATAGGCTATAATTTATGCCGATCTGTGACACTAAATTTCACGAGGGTGATATTATACACCTGTTTCAAATATTCAATTTTTATTATTTACAACTCAATCGCAATCAACCTACTTAACCGGTATTCATAGAACAATTTATAATCGGTCCGAATCGAATCGTCGAATCGATTGCTAATTAATGATGAAATATCAGACGTAATGAGTCTAGTCGTGCTGTCTCGCCACACTGGCCAAGGTCAGAAAGAGACGGCTGTATTCTGTTGGTTCCTCCAATCGAGTGGTTTCGTCACGCGACCATGGGCGATATGTCAAAACGATGCGCCAGCGGAATTATGCATGCCTAAGCTTTTGCTTTTGCTGAATTAAAAATAAGCCCATAGGCTAAGGAATTCGCAACGTGCAGATTTCTGCGATCAGCTGTGCATTGTTTATTGATGGTTTTCCTGCTTCTGTTAATTTTAATATGAGTGTGAATTGATTGGTATGCGTCATAAGTATAATTTAATCCACAAGTAGATGAATCACTTTCTAAGAAATTATGACCAAGTATCACACCGTTTACTTAACCCCTGAATAAGTAGAGCTTGTGCTGTTGCGACTAAATATAAACTATACTAAAATAGCGAAAAATAATAATATTTGCCCCAAGCGAGACTGAAAGTGCAAGTTTGCCGTTGTAGTCCATGAAGTCAGGTGGCCGTTAAGTAGACCTACTATGAGAACTCAAACGAAACTGTCACGAAAAATACATAATTTTCATCTTCACTAGATAGAATGGAGACCCTTTATCATTTACATAATACGAGAATAGTCGAAGGCACATCAGACATCCGATTTATGTCGCAAAATAGCACTTAACAAAATCACATAAGATGCATCGGTCTTAAATCAGGCTTTAACAGGACTTTCATGACGGAACATTGCTCCCATCTGTTTACGTTAAAACTCGGGGTTTTCCCCAGCAAGCGATACTGGTTTACTTTAGCGTCATCAAACTCGTTTAAAGGGTCGGATCCGTTCACAGTAAGGGACTTTCCCAGATGCCAGCAAGATTATGCACAACCTATATCAAAAATATGTCTTTAATTTTAATTAAGTTGTTACGGTTTTATGATGTCAAATTTAGAACGGATAAATCTATTTTATGACGGAAGCGGAAGTAAAAAAAATGTAATAGATATTACACATTAGGACAGTACCATTATCGTCATTATTAAGTCATTTACTCTCAACCTATTGCAAGAGAACGAGCCATTCTAATTTTCTAGAGGCAAATAAAGAATATGGCACACACTCCCCATGCTGGCCAGATGGGCTGAGGAGGCCTGATTTTCGCATATTTCTCCCTAAGTCGCTCCTAACGACATCCACAGGAAGAGTGATGGTGCTTCTATTCTACTCTTAGTTAAGACAGTAACAGTTAAAAATCACTAATAGGTATTCGTAATAATATATAGTTTTATGCGACTCGGTGACTTCACACATTCGCAGTTTAGACTCTAATTACTGCAGCCGGAAACCACATTTAAAGATCATCTGTGTTTCTGACTGTGTATTACATGACATATCACTTACGACGGGATTTTCCGTTTTAATGCAGTTTTCAGATCATGTTATGTCATTTAACTGTATTATTCAAAATCTTAGCTAAGTCATCGCTACACTTCTTCTACTTGTCGTGTCGACAACAAACCGACACAACGTCAGCCCAAAACTCCGCCACAAGAGTGGCGTTGTCAGTAGCCTTCATTAAATCTTCCTGCGTGCAGTTATTTGGGCACGCATGGCACGACATTATGTGCTTCGTCGACTGGGGAACAAAACCACACTTGCACTCGAAGTTGTTACGGTTATATTGTAAAAGTGAAAATATTGATTTTACGAAGTGATCCCTCTTCGACAACTTTTCTTAATAAGTCACACGATACATTCTTCTGAAGATGGCGGAAAAATTGAAGTAGAGACTTCTCATGTTAGAAGTTCTTACAAGAAACATAGAATCATAATTTTCATTTTACAATCTCTTTAAAACTAAACTAAACCCCTTTCTCATATGTACATGTTTAGATCTAAGTACCACAATATGAGGCCTTGAGTTTGCCTTGCGATGTGCCCTTAGTATATTTGACCTCCACCTTGGCGTCAAAAACAGTGGGGTTTAGCAGTCGTTTGAATATGTAATCTTGTGGTAAGGTCATGGCCGAGCCAAGTAAGCATACAGCAAGTACTTGCTTGGCACTTCTGTTGAGCTGGCTTGTCATAAAACTAAAGGTTCGGTCACATAATTACATTGTTACGAAACGTGTGTGAAACGTGTATGTACCTATACAGCAGGTACTTGCTTGGTACTTCTGTTGAGCTGGCTTGTCATAAAACTAAAGGTTCTTTCACATTTCTATGAAACATGTGTTAGATTCATACACATACTCACTCACAAATTGGGTATTAAATACAAATAGTCTGAAACCAACTTATTCACCAATACCATAATTTACCAAATCAAGCCATCAATCATCGGTACACAACACACACGGATATTTAGGAGGCTCTCGGGTCATGGCGTCCATTCTCGCGGCCAACGTTCGAATGCCACAAGGAATATCTTTTTGTTCTCCCGTACGACTCCCCGCGTTCCTCAGGTGTAATTTGATAGCCAAATCAGCGTTAATCCTTTCGTTGCTAACAGACGGCCGTCCTGATGCCGGAATGTCCCCATTCCGCTTCGGCCATTCGAACGTTATGATGTATGTCCCCATACATGTATGCTATCTATGTCGTTTAATTACTTGAGAATCAATTATCATCTGCAACACCTTAATCAACAGTTGAATCAATCGTCCAGCTGAAATTCGATTCGCATTTGACAACACCAGTGTAGTGTCAACACCTTCCTTGTGAATAGTTTCACCCGAGGACCTTAAATTAAACATTCTATTTTACTCTTCCGTCTTCGTTACATTTTCTTTTTCTCTGTTATTGCAATCATTCTGTCTGAGCGATATTCAGTACCATTTTCATAATAATGATTCTGGCCGTCTTCGAGGCCAGTGTCATAAATCAATCTTCTTTCAGTAAGTCCTGAGGTACTTTCTTCTTTAGTCTACGAACGAATACTTGAAAATATATCGTCCACAAATAAACTGTTATGTAGCTCCAGTTTTCATTATGATAAGTTTAGCTTTATTATTTATTTCTTCTTTCACTGTTTTGATACCGAATTTTCGGTAAAGTCTCTCGTGACGTACCACGGTGCTTCTACAATATCTCAATACTCCATCGTATACTGCTGCTTTACCACATTAGTGCATTCACATAAAGATTTACAATTCAGGTAGCATCTTCGACAGTTTCCATTGAAACTTCAACAAAACGTTTGTCTAGATTGGTTTCATTATACACTTATAACAAGACCTTATTTTCCACTGCAGGTTGACCATTTCTTATGACTTTTTGCGTTATTGTTGTCCTATTGCTGGACGTTTGGTAAAAATATGCTTTTTCCACGTTACGTTTCATCCAAGTACATGCCAAGATGTAATATCTCTTCATTATTTCATTTCATCATTTCATTTCATCATTTCATTTCATTTCATCATTTCATTTCATCATTTCATTTCATCATTTCATTTCATCATTTCATTTCATCATTTCATTTCATCATTTCATTTCATTTCATCATTTCATTTCATTTCATTTCATTTCATTTCATTTCATTTCATTTCATTTCATTTCATTTCATTTCATTTCATTTCATTTCATTTCATTTCATTTCATTTCATTTCATTTCATTTCATTTCATTTCATTTCATTTCATTTCATTTCATTTCATTTCATTTCATTTCATTTCATTTCATTTCATTTCATTTCATTTCATTTCATTTCATTTCATTTCATTTCATTTCATTTCATTTCATTTCATTTCATTTCATTTCATTTCATTTCATTTCATTTCATTTCATTTCATTTCATTTCATTTCATTTCATTTCATTTCATTTCATTTCATTTCATTTCATTTCATTTCATTTCATTTCATTTCATTTCATTTCATTTCATTTCATTTCATTTCCTCATTAACAGGTTTAGGCGGCATAGATACAGTGTAGGTTCCATGACATGACCTTGTGGAACTCCTGCTTTCACTTTACCAATCCCTTTAAGATTCTACTTGTTCAAAAACTGAGTAAGCATCGCTTGTGCATCGGCATTCTTTTCACTCATAATAATATGTATATTCATAATATTTATTTATACATTATTTGCAAGTCATATTTCATCACATACATCATACTTAATATTAACTCTGTAAGGGTGTAGCAATTTCACAACTTATAATAATTTAGGTACTGAGTGAGCGCAGCTTGTGCTTCGACATCCCTTTCACATTTTTGAGTGAGCACCGCTTACACTTCTGCCCCCTTTTCACTAACAATATACATATTCGTAATAATTCAGGTACTGAGTGACTACCGCTTGTGCTTCGACATCCCTTTCACAATTAAAGTGAGCACCGCTTGCACTTCGGCCTCCTTTTCACTCATAATAATATAAGATTTATAAACATTAGCGTTCCGTTTCAATTCAGTAAATCGTATAAAAATGTCACATTGAGACCAGCGTTTCTTTATTTTACTCATAATGTAGTTTTAAAATAATTCAGCTATCTACTGAGTGAGCACCGCTTAAGCTTCAGCATCCATTTCACGATTAAGTGAGCACTGCTTGCTCTTCGGCATACTTTTCACTCCTTTGTCTAATAAATAATATTAAATCATTACCTCCATTGGTGCCAGCATTGCTACCAAAATAATATTCTTAATCACCTTTTTTTTTTTATCACTTGCTTTCCTTCTAAGTAGTTTGGTCCCGTAACAGTAATATAATAAACATTCTGAAGTAAGGAATTCAACCATTGCTTTAACAGTAACATTATAATTTACATTACATTACATTTCATTCTCAATAGTCAACCAATATGTAAATGTTCATAAATAGGACCCAGTAATCATTACTTGTACACATGATTAAAATAGTTGCCTGCAAATTTTGTCACGTTCATATCCCAAAATGAGTAGTAATTGGATAGTTCACATGTTAACTTAACTCTCAATGCGCTTTTCATAATTTAAAGTAGGTATCCATTGGTGACGACTTTTCACATTGTCAAGTCTCTAGTTGACTCACTCTAGTCTCAACTCTCAATGCATTATATCCTAAAGTAGGATCCATTGGTAACAACTATTTATTTCACATTGTCAAACCTCTAGTTAGACTCACTCTAGTCTCAACTCTCAATGCACTATATTGTAAAGTAAGTATCCATTGGTGATGTGACTATTTCACATTTCAAATCTCTCATTTTAAATTCACTTTAGTCTCAATTCTTGTATTCGCTAGATTCACAATCGGCCTTGTTATTACTGCACTGCTGTCCAGGGTTTTTTGGAATTATAAATGCTTGATAACTTTAGTGCTGCTCCTTTACTCAAGGAAATAGTGGTGAGTCTGGATGTACTACTCACATCTCGCATACACGGTATGGTGGATTAGATCACTATCATAAGTTTCATTAATGCTTTTTAAGTGTGACAAACTAATGAAGTACCACTTATATTCGTCAATATGTCTACCACTTCATAAGACAAGACATGTTTATTCAAATTCAAATTATTTATTTCTCATTATTGTAGATAAAGATTTTACCACGTGTTAATCGTACCTATGTTTGTACACTTGTAAAAGTGTATCCCATTTATAAAAATTCACTGTTTTCTATAAGTTGGAACACATTATCATGTATCTGTATACATACATCTTGGATTATTTCACTGAGATGGCAGTAAATATACTTTTCTTTGTTGTCACGTCCACTAAATGTATAGTAGTAAATGTATATATTAATTAATATGTAAAACAATAACACAATCATTTTGAATTCATCATTCACCATTATTGTTCAGTTTCATAAAGTCCACCATTAAAACTCTTCTCATTTAAATGAATTACGACTTGTTGTATCCTTTGCAACTTAATTATTTATGTATGAATTTCGTTTACATAATGTTCCGATAATGTTTTATAACAATAACTACACTCGAGCCTGGAGTCGGTCATTTGAAATGTTTGTAAACATCTCAGTGTCCACACTTGTATCGACTTCCATGGACAAATTTTCATATGTGGCCAATTAATTATTACATTATCATCTTCAACTTTTAATTATCTTATGCTGTTAAATTCAGTTACAGTCCGGAATACCGGAAATGTAATGTAACATTTCCGGTGTAACATCATTATCTTCAGATTTTAAAAGTGGGAAGCAAATAAGTATGCGTTATAACTCTTGTGAACTGGGTCGATCGTTGCAGAATTCAGTAAGTACTTACTAACTCTTCCACCAATGAACTTTAATCATTATAAAGAAGTTTGGTCCCATGTAAATAGATACATACATATATGTACTAAAATAATGTCTTCATTTAACACTGGAACAGCCACTTGGAGAATCGCCAAGATAAACGCAAACTTTTACTGTTTGCAATTATTGCTCTATTTTATTAATATTTCATTTATTCTAGTGATCGGGTTTTCAATAAAATTTTGTCCTCCGTCAAAAGCCTGCTTAAGGTATCTTTTGCTACTCGTATTATCCATTATCAACAGGCAACTTTTTTTCATTTTCTTAACGTTCCATTTATTAACCTTTTACTTTTATTTCCATCCCTGGAATATCATTCTGATTTAACTTAATCACCAAATAAGTACATTACCTATTTTAAACTTTCGTATACCATATTTTAAGTGTACCCTGAAATGTGGTTAAATTTATTTCTGTATAATATTATAACATCTATCCATGCGAGGATTTTATATTATCTACTCAATTGAGTACATTGTTTTCACCGTATGACACTCGTAGAAGCTGCTCTCAATTAACAAAATGCTCTAAGATCTGTCTGTCAGGCACATGCCTCCTCGTAGTCCTGTTTTGAATTTACATAGTTGTATTCTCCAATTTACACACCTCTAGTTCTTTCGTCTTCAGTGTTGTAGGTCTCGCATATACGTAACAACAGCTAAATTGAGTCTCATAAATCATTAGTATTGTGTTATCAATTCATTATCGGGCAGGTCCACTAGTACACTGCTCGAAAATGGTAGGTAAACATTAAGCTCTACATAAATTACAGAGAATGTGACCATGTAATATGAACTTCAGAACGACGAGTCTGTTTCGATTCCTTGTCTCGCAAATAAGCAGGTTGCTTCTTTTATTTTTAAGTCGTATGACATTTGTCACGGATATTTTTTTTTTTTACATACATCACTATCACATTTCACATATCAATAAACATACATTCTTTTCACATAGTATCACTCGTATATTAGTCTCTTCTCCATAGTGATTCAGGTCTATAGCTTACTTATTTGTTAGTTCATTCATCACTATTCATTCACTATAAAATATAGGGTATTCGACACAATTTGTGTTACTAGAATCAAATAGTTCGATTTGCATCAATTATTATGGGTAATTTGTCTATTTATAAGAATAATCTCTGGCACCCTTGTATTTGTTCTCATAGCATTTCCCTTACTCAATAATTCAGGTATCTATCTACCTACTGCTGAGTGAGCACCGTTTAAGCTTCAGCATCCATTTCACAATTATGTGAGCGCTGCTTGCTATTCGGCCTACCTTTCTTACTCAGTCATCGAATAATAATAATAATTACAATATTAACACACCATAACTTTTCCCAACGGGATAGTTACACTCAAACTAATATAACGTAATTTCAATGATGTATTTATTTTCACTGCTAATTGGTTATACCACCAATCACAATAAACTGTCTCTTGGTAAATCAATTGTAGGTATGCTTTAAAACACTGTTACCCATATGGTACACAATTTATCTAGCTCTAATTTCGCTACATCCGCTTCAACAAGATCAACAAACGTAAACTTAAAACCGCTCTAAATAACTGTTGTAAAAACCAGTAATTTGATTAAAATCATATTCATCGATACTACATGGTATCGCTCACTACACATGGCTGTATAAGCTGCACTGGATTCATTACACATCAGTTATGTATTAAATTACCTTGTTCCGGTTAACAAATCATCATTTAATTCAAATCTTTCAATCAGTATCTGTAAACATTACCTGTAAAATCATTGTTATCATCACAACATCACCGGACTTTCATGATCTTTACACTTAGGTATCAAACCATTATTAACTCAAGTTCAATTTATCATAGTGACGTAATAACCAATACGTTACTCATGTAATATCACAAACATTCTAGCACAACGGCTACCAAATCTGAAAGCCTAACTGTTAAATCCCACATTGATGGTTGAAAACAAATTACTTACTTATCACTTCATTTACCTCAGATACGATTTTATTTCAAATACATTGCGTGTGGTAACATAAATGTAACGCAGACACATTTAGACAATCACGTAGGTGTCGCTTTTCAACTTATAAACTTTGACCAATCTTTAACCACTCTGACAGTGTTAATTACGTATCTTCAAAACAACTCCATTCACTGGAGTAATGAACTAATTACCGAATCTTATTTATTTTTCGACGTCAAAATCAAAACACTTATCATTAAAATTTGTGTTCACATCTCTACGACAATTACGTAGTCTTACCTACTTATTATCGATTTGTTAAAATTACCAACTTTCATCGTCCATGTGTTCAGTCAGTCAATGTTATGATTATTTCAGTACATTTGCCATTTGTAAATATAGCAGGTACCATACCTTTCCATGGGCTAAAATACACAAAATATAAATTATTATTACCAGTAACTCTTAAAATATATGTATCTCCATACATCATGTTTGCACAATCACGACAAATTGTCGAACCAAATTCATCATAATAGTAACAAATCACAAGTACTTACTTTGACCCTTTAGAACCACACACAATGGTGTTCATTGTTTCGAGGCCTCGCCACGAAATTTTATCTTAATGTTGTTAATATAAACACAGGTTCGCTTCGCTAGCGCAATCCGAGTCAGGATGTGTTTGTTCCAAACAGCATGTCATATCACATTATTTTAATACAAAATAATTACGAACTCTATATGGGTAATTTAAATTTACTTAATTTATATCACCATAATTATTATTTCACAGTAATAATATTCCATAATTGACTCACATAACTTCTAATAATCCTTTGTCACTTTCAAATAATTCACATTTATTTTGTTAAGATCTTAATAACCAATGATGGAGTAAAAATAAAATTAATGAACTGTGCCATTATGATATATCTTTATATTAATCATAAACTATCTGCTGAGAACTTATCTTTTCTCTTAGTAAGATGGTAGGTACTTTTACCAATTCAATATTATTCACTATAAAATCACTTTTAGCAATTCCAAATTCATACTTAGTTTCTTGCGAAGATCTAAATAATAAATATCTTCAATTCTTGATAAATAAAAGAAATCTTTCTTTGCAAAATTTGCATCATGACATCCTCATACCAAAAATTACTCACTTCGCGGTTTTTTTTTTTTAATTAAATTAAAACTTTAAATTATCACAACAGATCTTCTCAAATAATAACGTAAGTAACAGTAGGTATCCAACAAAATATCAGTTTTTTTTTCTCACTGTATTTTCCATTCATTTGTTGTAAACTTTATCGCACAAAATAAAAGTGCATAAAATAAGGACTTAATGTTATTTTCTGCCAGTCAACTATTGATTGAGCGGCTACTTCCAAAAAACTCACTTGTTTTTTCATGCAACTTGATCAATAATAATAAAATAAATAATTTACATACCAATGGGCGTCGGACTCACTTCTGATATGTTAGATTCATACACATACTCACTCACAAATTGGGTATTAAATACAAATAGTCTGAAACCAACTTATTCACCAATACCATAATTTACCAAATCAAGCCATCAATCATCGGTACACAACACACACGGATATTTAGGAGGCTCTCGGGTCATGGCGTCCATTCTCGCGGCCAACGTTCGAATGCCACAAGGAATATCTTTTTGTTCTCCCGTACGACTCCCCGCGTTCCTCAGGTGTAATTTGATAGCCAAATCAGCGTTAATCCTTTCGTTGCTAACACATGGAACGTCGCGAAAATTGTTTTGTACGTTGTTTTTCTTTCTCATAAAAGTGTAAATTTTGGGTACGTATCACATGCCCCTCGTACATAGCATAATGTAAAGTGACGTGAAATGAAAGTGAAATTGACCAAAAGTAGAAATAAAGAACATACATTACTTTAATTATAGTGTTGTTCGGTTGGGTTTAGACTCCCCGCAAACCACCGACTTTTAGTCGGCTGATAGTTCGGTCGAGCAAAATAATCAGTATGAACATGTATGGAAGTGCGCATATTACACCGATTTGGTATCGGCCGATTCCTCTTACAAATTGAAAGTCTACCAAATTATCGGCCAACTAAAAATCTGTAGTCTGCAGGGTGTACTGGACGCAGTTCTTACCAAACGCTTGTCTACGTGTGTGGAATTTTACTTATTTTATTTCATTCATCACCTTCTCTCAGTGAAGCAAATAGGTTTAGTAAAATAGATAGCAATAAGCAATGTTAATCACAAAAATGTTGCATCTAGTTTATTGATTTACAATACATTTTATCAGTATGAACATTGGTGTGTAAAATCTTTGGAGGCGCTTGTAGCCTGGTAAGATTAACTTTTAGCGAATGTTAAAGTTGTAGCAATATACATTATCTTTGTTATTCACTTGTGACGTTTGTGATTATGTATGTGACTATTTATGTCAATAAAGAAATTTTAAAACTAAAAAAATTAGCAAGGTAGTAAATTTTTCTTTCATACCTGATTTCCGACTGCCTATTCTTCAGTCTGAGACTACGGTGGCGTTGTTTATCGTCAATATTATACAACCCAGCGTACATGACGTACATTACAGCAACCTTAGCAGCGTTACCAAGGCTCAGGTGACAAGTTCAAAGTCGACATCGTCATCGTTATTCATTAGGAAAATCAAGTGAATATTTTTAGAAAAGTATTTTTTTTTAAAACATATGAGCAGACTAAAATTCGGCGTGGTATAACAAAGATTGAACCCTCATGAAGGCAAAATTGAATAATACTATGAACCCTAAGTACAAGTTACGTTTTACTAAACTATGGCGCCTGATTTTCGAAAAAAATATTTGAATTATGGAGTTGCAAAATTGTACCAGCTGAAACTAAAACGAAGAAACGTTTTTCAATACCGAATTTAACCTAGAAATAACTTTTTTCAAATACTTCCGAATAAAGTTTCCAATTTCACAAAATATTCATAGTCATTCTTTGACGACCGCAAAATGTTTTCACAAACTATACTCGTTATAGGGCTGGGTTGCACCATCTTACTTAACTTTGAGAAACGTCAAAAATCTGTCAAAACTCCATACAAAAAACAAAAGTTGTGGTTATAGTTGCTGTTAAAGTGAGATGGTACAACTCGACCTAAGTATTTAATTGCAGAGTTCTCTAACCGTAGTGTGAGAATACTACACTAAAACAAACAACAATCGAACCTACAATAAAAACAATGCAACAATGCGAGTGCTGACTGGGCAGACGTGCTGCGCATGAGTCAGTAACTGGCCGTTCGCCAGCTGACGGCACGTCGGGGTATGTGCTGAATGCTGACCGAGCGTGTGTGACCTTGGGGTAAAAGTGATTGGTTGAGGAGGATTCCCTTAGGTGATGGAAATTTTTTTGCTGTGACTATAAAAAAAGAGTTTGGGACGGCTTTTGGGCTTTGACAACCGTGGAAATGTCATGGATTCGCAAAGAATAATGAGCGAAAAAAATATCGCCCTCTTATTATCGAAAAGCTATATAACAAGTGGAAAATAGAGTTTATAAGAACGTGGTTACCACCACCAAGATCTAACAGGTAAGATGGTGGAATACTGTGTGCTTACCGTGAGTTTACATTAGGTATGCTTGCTAGCGATTGCATAAAAAAGATATGAAATGTATTACAGATTTAACAGCGACTAGAGGTTACTTTTAAGAACTAAAATCTTCACAGATCTTTTTGACACACTCGCTAGCGATGACGTAAATGGTAAGGACTCTTATATTTCAGCAGCCCAGTGGTAAAGTGGCGTCGTGAGCTTATAAACGTTGTTCGGTTCCTAGTCTAAATTGATCTGGATGTACTGCAAAATTATACAAGGATATACGTGTAGTACTTCCAAGTATCCTTCTCCAATTCCCACTTCATTAGACAAAGATAATAATAGTTTCTTATACCGAGAATATACATTTGGTTGCTTAGAGGAGTTCCAACTATAACTTATGTTGTTTTCCTAATTATCCAACGTTAATTAACTAACGTACTTATAGTTAATACTTCAATAGCTGTTAACCTGTTAAATGACGGACCTTTGCGCAGTCATAAGTTGCAATGACGTCAAATGTACGCCAAACAACAAATCGTGGCGAGACAAGCCACTTACAATCATCAGCACATCATACTAAACATTTTTATTGAAAAATAGCACTTACTGCAACTATATAAGATGCTGGTGTCTGTACATTATATTTGAGTACCTAAGACAAATACAGCGAGGAAAACAAACCCGAGGTTAATGCGTTAGTTCATAAGAAAAACAAAGAAGGAAGACAAGTTATAACGCCCGTGTTCACAAACGATGCTTGCTTAAGTCAAGCAGCAAATCGAACGCATAGCGTTGAATAGAGCTCTGTGATTGGTTCGTGTGTCACCCTGTGCGATAAGAAAAATTTGAAAAGTTTCCCGGAAAATCTGAACGCACGCCATCCCATTTCTGTGGGGTGTCAAGATTTATATGAGGAAAGTAAATAAACCTATAATTTTTGTTCAATACTCTAGACTTTATAGAACTTCCATAGGATTATGGGATAGAACTCTATAACTCTTATTATTTACTTGGAAATAGATACAAATCAAATAAATTCACTTACATTTTTAGTCCCGAACGGGCCAACACAATCCAGCCAGATTAATAAAAAATCCGTGTACTTTTCAACTTTAAATTACTCCAAACACTACACTACTCTCTCAGACTTCCACGGAGGAGCACTTTTCACTGACATCTACACTTGGTGGGTGTAACTGACATAATGGATCCATAATTCATACGAAAAGCCAGAGAAGTTGCGAGTGTTTCAATAGTTTTTGCTCAAAGCAAGTGTCCTTGCCACTTGTTGTTTAAGACCTATCTGACCCTACACGTGGGTGGTGTAAAAAGCATTTCAACAATTATGCCGGGGCACTTATACCTTTAGTTACTATTACTGTAAGTATTGCTTAGAGACTAATGGCTGCTTAGAGAAGCAGTTAACAATAATGACTATTGATTAAAGTTGAACAATAGAGGCGTAGTGTGAGAAGGATCGAGGATGCATGAGAATATTTATTGATGATTGTATGTCTCTATGCTGGTTGTTAGCTGGACTATTATTACAGAGGCTGAGTTCGAATCTCAGATGGGACTCACTATTGGAAAATTAATGCGCGTTAACGTGATGCGATAAGAACTTTACTTAGGGTGGCAAACTCTGTGGAAATGTGTTGGACATTAGAGTCAAGGGTTAGGAGTAGTTTCGTACGATTTTCCTTCGCACGAATGTGCAAAACGTCCCCTTTCAATAATATTGTTTTTAGTAGGCGTTTCGCCCGGATGTATCAAAAGTATTAAAATTGCGTGCGAATCGACCCCTTTGAGAACTAGTAATCGCATACTACTAGTTCAAAAAAGAGGTTCAATAAACTACTACTAACCCGAGTCAAAGGCTGTATGCCAGATCTTTTAGTTAGTGAATATAAAGGGATCATTATCAAGATCGTAAAGGAACAGCACTTATCTGTCAAACAAGAAGTTTATAAGGGTTCTTTTCAGCTATCGCCATATATTTATCTCAAAACACTGTTAGCTGGTAGGCCAAAAAAATAATGAGATATGTAAAAGCTCCTTAAGAGCATAGGCATAGACGATTTGTAATAACTAATTAAATTAGTGTAAACAAATAAAGATATTAAAATTTCTTAGCGAATACAATCGCTTCTCAAACAACTTATTTAAAATTTATTTAAAATAATTAACTTTTTAAAAAAATAAAACAGACTTTAAATGCGTGAACACAAAAAAAAAACTAAAAATTAAAAATATTGCGTATAAAAAAGTTCATCCCCAATTTTCCACCCTTGGGGGTGAAATATTTTCTTCAAATTCGCATGAAACCACCCTTTTGATACCTATTAATACCTATTCAACAAAAAAATAATCGTTCAAATTGATTTATAATCGGCGGAGATATTGCGTATAAAAAAGTTCATCCCCAATTTTCCACCCTTGGGGGTTGTTTTTTCTATTATTAAATTTAAATGGGACCACCCTTGAGGTATTACCTATACGCCGAAAAAAGATTTGTTCAAATCGGTTCATAATTGGCGGAGTTATCGCGTAACAAACATAGAAAAAAAACATACGGGTCGAATTGAGAACCTCCTCCTTTTTTGAAGTCGGTTGAAAATAAAGATAAGTATGTTTCATTTTGATTTTCTTTTTGATTTTGGCATGTGGCACTTTCAGACTACCTACCTTACTTAAATTGGAAAGTCTGAAAAAAGTATATAAAGACTAACTTTAATCAAATTTTTTTACCCATCGCCAATTCTTCACATAATACCTACCAAGTACATTTCCATTGTATTTTAATGGCATAAACCCTACCTCTCGGGTCAGTTGCCACGTGAATCATACAACGTGACGTTTGCCTACACTTCTTGCGCGAAAAGTTAATAATCCCAACTAATATTATAAATGCGAAAGTAACTCTGTCTGTCTGTCTGTCTGTCTGTCTGTCTGTCTGTCTGTCTGTCTGTTACGCTTTCCCGCTTAAACCTCGCAACCGATTTTGATGAAATTTGGCATAGAGATAGTTTGAGTCCCGGGAAAGAACATAGGATAGTTTTTATCCCGGTTTTTGAAACAGGGACGCGCGCGATAAAGTTTTTCTGTGACAGACAAAATTCCACGCGGGCGAAGCCGCGGGCGGAAAGCTAGTCCCAACTAATATTATAAATGCGAAAGTAACTCTGTCTGTCTGTCTGTCTGTCTGTCTGTCTGTCTGTCTGTTACGCTTTCCCGTTTAAACCTCGCAACCGATTTTGATGAAATTTGGCATAGAGATAGTTTGAGTCCCGGGAAAGAACATAGGATAGTTTTTATCCCGGTTTTTGAAACAGGGACGCGCGCGATAAAGTTTTTCTGTGACAGACAAAATTCCACGCGGGCGAAGCCGCGGGCGGAAAGCTAGTTCTTCTATAAAGATAGAATAAATTGGAGAATCGTGTTCCTGCAGTGGAAACTTAATTGATCTAATGATAACATATCATACTAATTTATTTATTAATCTACTAGCTTTCCGCCCGCGACTTCGCCCGCGTGGAATTTTGTCTGTCACAGAAAAACTTTATCGCGCGCATTCCTGTTTCAAAAACCGGGTTAAAAACTATCCTATGTCCTTTCCGGGGCCTAAAACTATTACTATGCAAATTTCATCAAAATCGGTTTAGTGGTTAAGGCGTGAAAGCAAGACAGACAGACAGAGTTACTTTCGCATTTATAATATTAGTATAGATGAAGTACTCCCTAACAGCAACACATTTATTTTCAACCGACTTCAAAAAAAGGAGGAGGTTCTCAATTCGACCCGTATGTTTTTTTTTTACAATTAGGTCTTGAAAATCTCTTAATCTGAGAACGGCTGCTTCAGGTGGAAAAAATACCCATGACCTTTCACCGTCGGGCGACTGCTCTGCCCTTTAAGGGCACTATACCACTGTGCGATGTTGATCACCCGGCAAGCTAAAGGTCCTGGGTTTAATTCCCACCTGTAGCAGTTGATTTTCAACCGACTTCAAAAAAAAGGAGGAGGTTCTCAATTCGACCCGTATGTTTTTTTTTTTTTTTCTATGTTTGTTACGCGATAACTCCGCCAATTAAGAACCGATTTGAACAAATCTTTTTTCGGCGTATAGGTAATACCTCAAGGGTGGTCCCATTTAAATTTAATAATAAAAAAGACAACCCCCAAGGTTGGAAAATTGGGGATGAACTTTTTTATACGCAATATCTCCGCCGATTGTAAACCAATTTGAACGATTATTTTTTTGTTGAATAGGTATTATCAAAAGGGTGGTTTCATGCGAATTTGAAGAAAATATTTCACCCTCTAGGGTGGAAAATTGGGGATGAACTTTTTATACGCAATATCTCCGCCGATTATGAACCAATTTTAACGATTTTTTTTTTGAATAGGTATTATCAAAAGGGTGGTCTCATGCGAATTTGAAGAAAAACTGGTCATGGTAGGTACAACTCCTTAATGCTTAGGAGTTGTAGGATAATTCTTTAAATATTATAAGTACAAATAGACCAACAGTTGTATTCTTTCATGTTTTTAAGGTGGGCTGACGGTTTAAGGTCTTTTTAGGTTTCCTATATGGTAACCTGTATTTTGTAGGGAATATTATTTTACACTAGACATGAAGAATATGGTCTCAATGTACTGCCTACCTTCAGTGGTAACATCAAGGTAATAATTAGTTAACTAAAAAGCAAGAAATAAGTAAAATTTTATAAAAAAAAATAAAACCGACTCCAAAAAACCTACACTAAAAAGTAGAAAAATAATTACTAATTACCTACTTATTTATTAGGACGAATTATCAATATTTATGTAGGTATACCATGATTGATACTTTTGGAGTCGGTGCAGGCAAACATTACATGTTTCATAATCTTGGCACCGACTCCAGAAGTATCAATCATGGTATACCTACATAAATATTAATAATTCGTCCTAATAAATAAGTAGGTAATTAGTAATTATTTTTCTACTTTTTAGTGTAGGTTTTTTGGAGTCGGTTTTTTTTTTTATAAAATTTTATTTCAAGCTTAAAAAACTAGTTTGAGAAAAGTTAAATTAGCAATTTTTAAATGTATGTGTGAGACGTACATTCCTTTAACACTGAATATTAACTTGAACAAGTGCTATCACAAAAACCTCTACGTATAGCTTGTGGTTGTGATAATAATCAGCCTTGTATATGTCACCGTAAAATTGTGAATTCCGTCAGATTATAATCTGACGTAGTTAAATTACAATCTAACCTAACCCACTGTTAGTTTACAATCTAACGAGATATATTATAAACTGACAGAGTTCACAATTTCACGTTGACATATATATGTTTAGTTGGCACCTAATTGAATGCTCAGCAATTCAGCATGGTTATTTATGACTCTATCAGTGACTAGCTTTAATAATAACATTATATTGTTACCTAGTTTGAATATACAAAGTTACATTACAATTAATTATTGACTCAATCTAAAAAATTTGAAATCAACATTTTAGTCAAACAAACATGAACTTTAAAGTGGCTGATATTTTAACTACAGGCCAATTATTTGATTAGAAACGAATACTGAATTTGTGTTACGGTTAAAATAACACTGTCATTGTATTTTTTCCGGTTTTCCGGAAAACGTAGCTTGCGACGTCCACCCATTATGTGAACCGACGGCCTCATAAAGGTAGGCGCTGAATGCAGGCCGCTACCAACCGGGCTAAGTGAAAATCATTGGGGGAGGCCTATGTTCAGCAGTGGACGCCCTGTGGCTATAGCAAGTATTTTTATTTTAGGCATAAGTGGCAGTTTATAATCCTAGTAGAATAATCCAACAATAACTACATCGTTCACATTACAGCACTGACATTTAAAGCGCCCCTTTCACTGCTTGCGCAAACGCAACTGTGCCGCGAGACAGGGAACCGATCGTCGAGGCGCTGTGGGAAATAGCGAAAAACTATGGATTCTGCTGCACCACAGTACAGGGGTATTCAGAAGGCGCTTATTTGCTTCATCGTCATCATGATCATTTCAGCCACAGAACGTCCACTGCTAAACATAGGCCTCCCCCAATGATGTCCAGATTCTTAAATGATTCTCTGCCTCAGATTGGGAGGCTATATTAGCTGCTAAAGGTTTAGTTTAAGCGATGCTGTATAATGTCATGGATTAAACTGGCAAGACAGAAATGATTGCTCTAGGATATAGCTCTGCTGTTTTGGTAGAGACTCAAACATATGTTTGTTAAATGTCAATAAAGCAACTCAATATGCCTCTTTTACTTATGTTCACTTACCTACTGACTACTTAAACTATTGTGGTAGTATTGTAGAGAATAGCTGCTTATTAGTATCGAACAAGTAATGAAGAGGTGCAAGAAAAAAGTAAGCACTTGGTACACAACAGTACCTATTTATGTGCTATACGTAATGTATTTACTTGGAAAACGAGAGCGTCATGAGAGCATTGATTATTTTTAGGGTTCCGTACCTCAAAAGGAAAAAACGGAACCCTTATAGGATCACTTTGTTGTCCGTCCGTCCGTCTGTCAAGACCCTTTATCTCAAGAACGCATGAACGTATCAAGCTGAAATTCACATGAAATACTCAGGTCTATTGTCCCTTTAAGCTGTGAAAATATCAAACTTCTAAGCCAAGCCAATCAAAAGATACAGCCGATTATGTCGATATTTTCAACAAATTTTCGACACTCGCAAAGGAATCAAAACCTACAGGATACTTCCCGTAAACTCAGAATCTTGAAATTTGGCATAAAGCATTGTCATATAATGCAAATATAGGAAAAATTGCGAAAATTACATTTTTTTAGTTATATAATATAATAAAAATATTTTAATAAAATGAAACTTACTACCTTATTTCTCACGAACGAATAAAGGTATCAAATTGAAATTTATACCAAATACCTAGATCTATTGTCCCTTTAAGAAGTAAAAAAATCAAACTTCTAAGTTAACGCGATCAAAAGATACAGCAGTTTATACCGACACCTTTGACGAATTTCCGTCACACGCTAGGGAATCAAAACCTACAAGGTACTTCCTGTGAACTCAGAATCTTGAAATTCGGCACGAAGCAACGTTATATAGTACAGATAAAGGAAAAATTGCGAAAATGATAAATTTGAAGTTATATAAAATTTAAAATATTATTTTTGCTTACATGACATAAAATATTTTTTTAATAATTATAAACTTACTACCTACCCTTTTTCACATGAACGCGTAGAAATTCATATCAAACACTTCTTAAATCTAATTGCCTCTAAACTGTGAGAAATTCTAAATCAACGCAAAAATTCAAAACGCTGAGGTAGGTACCTACCTATAATACAAATATAGGAAAAATAAATAAATAAAAAATAATCATACCGCATATTTTGAAATTCGCCACTACTCGCAACGGAATCAAGTAAGTAATTTGATTTAATACGTCATAAATTGTAAACCGCTACGTTTGTACGGCGGAACCCTCGGTGTGCGAGCCCGACTCGCACTTGGCCGGTTTTTATTTAAATAACAGCCTATCGATTTGATTTTAAGGTGGAAATCTTTACCGTTTTGGTAAAAAAATTGGGTTTATTTGGTAATTTCAATACTTTTTAAATGCTGTGAAGAGGAACTAAACGGAACAAGGAAACTTACTAAATAACATAGTAGATACTAGATAAGTAAAAAAAACTTACATAGTTATTACGCACGTTTTAAACACATCTTAATTGCACGAAGTTCAATTAAAAACCAGCTCTATCCATCGGTTTTAAAGTTTAATATAAAATAACCGCGTTCATTCAGCTTGTACATGCATTGTAATGGTGTTATGAGAGATACGCTATTGACATAGTTTGTATAAAGAATAGACGTGTGTAATAAGGAAGAGTGTTATGCAAAGGAGATAAAATTTAAGAGCTACTAGCAATTAATGTCTATTCTTAGTAAAGACACACGATGCGGTGGGAAGTGGACTTTCATTCATAATATTAAATGCTTTCTGTAGTTGAAATACAAAGTCTTCAAAATCTGAAGTTCTTAAACACGCTGATAAAAGCAACTACACACACTGACTGAGATAACAACAATTTAATCATACCCAATCAAGGTTCAAATACGTAACTAAAAATTATATTTTTATATATTAATATTAAGATTTTTCAAGTAATGCATAGCCAACGGAAGACTCGGCCAATAAGCTCGCTTCTAACACTCATATACTATTTTAGTTGAACAAGCAGTGTAAAAGCACGTTTTAAAAGCCTATTTGCAGAATACAAATGACATTCAGTGCGAGATACATAGTCAAAAGACCCACTCTCTTTCACGTGGCTATAGGACAACGGCATCAACCTAACTAAGCATTAAGTTATCTTATGTAGTATAGTACTTTGCAATAAAATGGTATAGCCTGAAGTGCTGTTAACTTCGTCAGATCACGTGACCAAGACACGTGGTCCACTAGCCGCCCCTACGTGTCGCAAGCGCAGCACCAGCGGGGGGTTACTCCGAAAAACGTGATGCAGTTCCAAATATTGCTGTCCCTCTCACGCAAAGCGAGATGCCAGCATGAGCGACGGAGACAGGTAGACCTGAACCTACGCAAATAGCGTGGTAACTGTTATATCACTGTGATAACTCTTATGCAACTCAGTGGGTCATGATCGGCACAGCTTCCGCCAGTCGGCGGCCATTGTTGGACAGAAATCGATCGCAATGATTCGATGACAGATCGATTTGAGAGTGGCCCAGTTCTCATTTGTTTTGGCGTGAGAAAAGTGATGAATAGCATACATGTTCTAATTAATCGAAGAAGTACTTATGCCCGTATTCACAAACAATGCTTGCTTAAGTGAAGCAGCAAATCGGACGCACAGCGTTTAATAGAGCTCTGTGATTGGTTCTAGTGTCACCCTGTCACTCCACGCACACTGTGAGACCTCATCATAGATGTTTGTGAATACGGGCATAAGTACATCAGACATTATTTTTAGTTGCAAAATGGATCCAATCACAACTGTAAAAGATGCCATGGTGTTTAGCTTTACGTGCTTTCATCTTCTGCAACTAGAGCTAGCCAATTATGATAGTGGAACGAACTTATTTAACAATTTATGTATTCGATTTTAATATGTGGTATTTTCAGATTGTGAGCTTATTTACACTTTATACAAATTCATCAACATGACGTGTTTGATATAAATCCAATAATTACGAACTCCAATATTCTAAACTTTCCTTTCATTTGATATGAAATTATTTCGAGTAAAAGTAAATTAACAGAGCAACTTGTAAGAGTGGTTTAACAAGATATTAATAATCGTAAACCTGCACTGCAATTAGAGCACCTATCGATATTTTGGGCAGTGCTCTAAGTGGGATTCAATTTATTTTTCCAACGTATTTCACTTAGAGCACCTACAACAGCAGCTAGTGCTGGCTGCTAATGTATTTGATAGTTATTAAAATCTTCAACATGGCTATGTTGTCGTGGTACTCTTGATACAAGAGTTATTTTTTAAAGTTTTCTCGGTAGTGCCGAAAAAAAACATCGAAATAGCTCCTTTAAGGTTATGTTGCCCTGGTGCTTTTGGGGTGAAATTAATAACGTCCTGTTTAATAAAATTAGTAGCTAGCTCTAGACTGCTGTGTTGTAGGTGATCTAAGTGGAATGTGCCGTAAAAATAAATGTAATTCCACTTAGAGCACCTGCCCAAAATATAAGTGCTATTCGTGCAGGTGCTATTTGAACGGGTGCTCAAAGTGGAATACGTCGATGAATGCAACCTAAATCGATTCTAAATATAGCCTCGGTTAAATTGAACTCGAGTGGAACTTTCCGTGGCACAAAAAGTGCGAACGTTGTGCGTATACTTTGGTTATAATAGGTACTTGTGTTAGGTTCCTCGACCTTAGCTGAAGTTCAATAATCTTAGAACTGGGTCATTTTTTAGCCTTTGTTATTGTTAAGGAGTGTTATGGAATTTGTAGCTCGCTGTAGGCAAGTAAATTGACTTATGAATAGAAACACACACATACTACATCTATGATTTTGATTATAGAGACTGCTACTTTGTGTATACTCGTAATCTGATACTTATAGAATCTATCAATCTATATCAGCCTTTAGAGGGTTTGTCTTTGAACAAAGACCTCCTCTTCAACCCTCCACCGACCTCCACCCGCGGCAGGGGAAAACCGCCTAAACGGTGGACAGACGACAACCGGCAGCAGGCTGGCCTAAACTTGATGCAAGTGGCCAGAGACTTACAGAATATCAAACTTCAATTTAGTAATGCATGTGATGATATCCCAAGTTCAAATTGATAAAAAATATACAGAAAATATCTAAAATGTATGTGTTGATGTTTTTGCAACAAATATCTTTGTAATCTTGAACTTTAACTCGTTGAGTTAAGGACGCAACATCTGCTCGTCTTGTAAGGTTAACCGTACCCCGGGGCCTACAATAATTTATACTCTTCAAAAACTTATTATTTTGTATTTGTAATATTAGTACAGAAGTATATATCGTCTCATGCTTTCATCAGACTAAGATATTTCCGCTACTTTCAGCTGATATGTTGTTCCAAAGTGGTGTTAGGGCAAGCTACATTGAGACGTGTATAAGTGCCCTGAAAAAGGCATACTTACATAGGTACTATTAAAGACTTTGAATTGGCTTTCTTATAGAATGACAGAGGTATTATTATGTAGAGAGGTCAAATATATCAAAAACCATTTAGCAAAGTCAATAAATAAGATTCCCCACTTTTTAAGGTGACAAGACTCGATCAGACGCCTATGGCGACTCATAAAATTGATTATAAACCGCTCGATAGATGAACAAGCAAAATCGGATCTCTGATATTAAAAATAGTTTAATTATACTAGTCTAGTGAAAGAGAGAGCGCATTACATCATGCTCGCACTTGACCGAAATATTTTCGACGACGAAAAGTCGCCTTGCCATTCTCGGTAAGCGGGTAAGTGTGTCATCAACCACATCCGAACCTTATGTAACCAATGTCGTGAACGTTTGTCGAACGTTCGGCTAAGGAATCAAGACAAGTGTATCACATAATATTATTACTTAGTTCAATGGGACCAAAAATTTGGTTTGACGTGCAAATATAATTTGAGTAACTTAAAATGTGTTCTACAAAAGATCTTATGACCAATAACGTTGGCCAAATATGCCAACATTGGCTCTATTAGACCAACATTAACCAAACGTGTGGCCAACGCATCGCAGATGTAAGGTCGAACCGCCCTTGGTGATGCATGTTAATGGCAGTTATCCTGTCCTATCATACAAGGAATATAGCTAAGTTCTTACCTATAGCAACGACAAATAGTTGTATAACGTTACTTGAGTTAAGAACATCAAAAGCCTAGTTAATAGTAGTAGTAGTAGAAATAGTAATGTTTCACTGATGATTATTTTAACAAAAATCTATTGACAGCACGTGGGACTATCAAATAGCTGTTGCAAATTCGGACTTTTGATAAAACTTAATGAAAATATCATAATTATTTACTTTTATTTGTTGGTGTCTGTCTGTCTGTAGTACCTATTTTTCAGAGAATTTTTTGATGCAGTTTGGGAATCAAAGATTATAATTATTACGGAAATATAATGAAATTATAATAGTCAAAAATTATACTCACTTATTACATCATGTAAATGTAGTGGAATTGTAATAAGTCAATTGCAGGATGTTCAAAATATAATTTGAAATAGGAAGTTATACATTTGCATGGATCCTTGAATATAACAGAAATCTGAAAAACTTCTCGATAAAACGAGGCATAAAATATGAGAAAACATGTAACATTTTGTACTTTGTTGTTGCAATTTACTGCACCTAATGTTATTTGGTGCAAAAGTGCATTGAAAATTAAAATAATTACTTAATTGTCATTATTTCATTATATTCAAGCTTTCGTGTCTTGTATGTATTAAGACAGCAAACTACTTACAATTTACTATAAACTTTGTATTTAACTTTACTTCGGTCAATAAATGAAAATACGAGAATGACTCTTTAACTTTTTATTATAAATCAATCATTATTGTAATTATTCCTATTTTAATAAATACACCTTATTTCTATATTTTATGAAGTTTACACAAAAAAAAGACCTCCTTGAGTTCAGTCAATCTTGAATTTTTTTGCGTCATAAGTACTGTCTTATCTAGTCTAGTATACAAGGAAGCTCTGATAAAAACCCACCCTAATTAAGTAAGCAATAAAGGTCACTCTCGCGTTTCTCCGGCCCTGAACATTGCGATACACAGTTTGTATGCGCGCGCGCACGCCCCGAAGGCTCTCTTGCGACAGTGGACTGGCCGGCGCTCGATCGACGGACTTTATACTGTGTTCAATAATTGACAAGGCAAATCTATACTAATATTATAAAACTGTAGTTTGTTTGATTCCTTGAACGCGCTAATCTCAGGAACTACTGGCAATGGGCAGGACACATAGTACGCAGAACTGACGGCCGATGGGGCAACAAGGTTCTGGAGTGGAGGCTGCGTAGGTGGACCGATGACATCATAAAGGTAACAGGGAAGCGCTGGACGCAGGCCGCTAACAATAGATCAACATGGAAATCATTGGGGGAGGCCTATGTTCAGCAGTGGACGTCCTATGGCTGAAATGAATGATGATGATGACTGGCCCAATTTGAAAAAATATGTTGGATAGCCCATTTATCGAGGAAGGCTTTAGGCTATACATCGCCCTACAGTGGGGCCGAAAAATGTTGCAAAAAAAGGAAAATATTATTGAAACTATTTTAACACGTACGAAGTCGCGGGCATAGCAAAGCTATTCATTCAATATTTTTATTTATTGAACATTCTATTGTACAGACACTGGACATGGATTGCGTACGGATACTACAGACAGTACTGTCTGTAATTCTTCATCGAATTATCAATAAACAGAATCCGGAAACCTATAATTGAAGCACCAAGGTTACAGAAAAGTATCAGTCAATAAAAAAGTTAGATTTCTAAAAACTTAGTTAACCGTGTGCGCTACTTGTTCTAATTCAAATACACTCAACATCAAATAAACCGCACCTTCCGCGACGCGAACTTTCAAGATTTTCTTCTGACACAATCATGGTACCCCAACAATATTGGTGTTATTTGAAAGCCCAATAAATATCCTTAAAGAAAAATACATTTCATTTCTAAATAAATGATTAACATATACCATAAATGTGACTTGAAAATAGACCTCACTTTGGGCTCACCTCTGGGATCATATAGACCAATTTTTATGGTTATAAAACCAAATAAAGATCTCACGTATCCTCTTTAACAGATGGATAGCGATTAATCCCAACTTAATAGTTTTATAGTCATAAAAAATGGCTATAGCGTAACTACCTATTTTTTGAAGAAGTGACTCTGGATCCTTGTAAAGACACATTTTTGGGGTAAAAACCTTTCCTTTAATGAAATGAAGTTTAGAACTAGGCTTTCAAATGGTACCAATGTTGGTGGGAAGTGGGGATGCATACGTTTGATAAGTGCTTGTCGCGGGAGGTGCGATTTATTTGATGCCGAGTGTAGTTAAGACTGCGTGCGGACAATAGGGATGTTTCCTGGGTAAAAAAGCAAGAGTTTTAATTAGTCCGTCAGTTAGCTTATCAAAAACTACTCGACACATATTTTTCACTTTTTAAAACTAATGAAAATGTAAAGAGATAAAGTGTGCCAAAGTTCTAAAGAAAAGGCCCGTGACGTCAGTGAGTGCGTAAAAATGCAGCACTTTCTGACGTTGCGCGGCACTTCAACGCACTATAACTTTTTAATTATTTGTTTGATTGACAATTAAAAATATACGTGTCCAATATTTTTTTATATTAAAATAAACTGACGGACTAAAAACATTTTTTTAGGAAACTAGCCTATTGAACAAAAACACATTTACAGTAAACCGTACCCCAAATAGAACTAACCACTGACTCATAGCTTTTCTGTTCTGTTAGCACTTACGAGTAACTCAGTCTGTGCCTGAGGTAGGATATGAAAGCGACACGGGAGGGGTGATATTGACATATAACGTGATAGAGCAGTATTTCCCAAAGTGGGCGATAACGCCCCCTTGTGGGCGCTGCAGGCTTAAAGGGGGGCGGTCATTTACTAGGAGGTCTCTTAGACACCGACTGATCACTCGACTCTCGACTACAAATGGGGGCGCTAAAAAGAATTTATTCTCAAAGTGGGCAGTAGACAAAATAAGTTTGGGAACCGCTGTGATAGAGCATACAAATCTGTAGGCCTAAGATGCGCGCCGCGATAAGCGGTTATCACGCCATTTTATCGATTTTGCCCATACACGTTGACGTCGATAAAAGTTATCACGGCGCCCATCTTAGGCCTACTGAAGCTTATCTGAAGTCTCGGTGACGTTTAACGTCTCAAAAACACCCTCCCGTGCCGCTCTCATACCTCAGGCACTGAGTTAAGCGCTAGGCCTATAATAATAATAATAGATATAGCTATACCCAACACCCACAACTTACAAAATACTATATCAGAAAAACTGTCTAAATACACGGACTTAAAAGATGAAATCAGGCGGATGTGGCGTCTTAATCAGGTTAACATTGTCCCCATCGTACTTTCAACAAAAGGCGTTATACCAAAACAGCTACACCAGTCATTAAATACCCTCAACCTGCCACCACTTACTTACATATCACTCCAGAAAGCAGCTATTCTTAACACATGTAGGATAGTAAGAAAATTTTTACAAGTCCAGGAAGATCACAGCCAGCCGACATCAGCACAACCGCAAGAACAAAACGCAACCTTTTTATCGGGATCGCACTTGGCTTAGGCCCGTGCTTTCCTTTGATACCAGCCTAGAGCTGAGACACTAAAGTGTAAACCGAGAATAATAATAATAATAGTTCGCAAATTTCTTCAGGACCATGAACATCCACAGCAACCGAATTAAAACCACTATTACTGGGAATGCACTTGGCTTAGGCCTGTGCATTCCTGAAATACCGGCTTCAAGCTGAGACACATAATTGTAAAAAGAAAAATAATAATAATAATAAGTCATTTATTTCAACACACAGTCACAGGTTACAGTTAATAATTATAATAATAAATATTTAATTTCATTTCATTTCATATTTTTAAATAAATTAAATTCAAACAATTAAAACAAATCAATTTAATTAAAATTCAATAGTCTACTATTTCATGACCGAAATTAAATAGTTTCGTGCTACAAACCTATCAGATCGGATACAAACTCAAACAGCGTAATTTTTAAAAGTGCGTGTCGTCGACCCATTAAACCGTTCGGCGGTTAGGTAACAGTTTTTTGTTTACAAAATTGTAACCGTAACAGTAATCTTTTCCTTATTTGTACACAAATATTTTTTGTGCGTTTTCGAAAGATGTAGGTTAATTTTTCTGGTTTTTTTTCGCTATCATCATGGACATAACATGTAAGTTGGTGGTAGTGTAATTTATCTGTATTTTCCTCGTCGTCCTCATACGTGTGTTACAAGAACAACAAAATAATTAAGATACTCCTAGTTCTCAAAAAACAACTATGTAGTCTGAATGAATTATCAATTTATTTCTTAACTGCTTCCAAAGTAATGCTACTAAAGTCCCAAACTTTATATGCACTTGCTATATTTTTACCATTTTTGTGAGTCCCTCTGAGAGTCACATAGAAATCTCAAGCTGTCGAACATAACATAATTTATTTTATTGATATAACTATACTACTTTCTGGACTCTACAGCTTTTTAACCATTAATTCAATGACTCTACTAGTAAATTCTCCAAGCGTCTATTTTAAGATGCTCATGTATAGCAAATATAACCTTAACTAAGTCTTCAGACCCCATAAACCTTAATAGCCCTGTTTAACATCGTAAACAGAATCATTCGTGGAATGTGTGCCCAACTAATGTGAGTCTACGTCGTAAACGAATTGAGTCTACTTCGTAAACAATTTGAGTCTACGTTGTAAGCGATTTGCCTGCAAATACTGCGAACCTTTTAGCCCTGAGGTAAGGCCAGGTCGTTTATGAGCCATTGTTTTATTTAGCTAACTATCTGTGCCCGCGGATTCGCACACGTGAAAATAGTTTCTATAATATTTCCCGTTTTTGCAATATTTTTCTTTAATGCTCTATGTTATTTAGCCTAAAATCGGACCAGTAATTCCTGAGATTTAACAGTTGAAGAAGTACTCTAATATGTTTTACAGTTTATACGGAGTGAAATTGAAAACGTTGGCATACTTTTAAAATAAGACTACTCATAAAATAGTTTGTGACACCCAAAGTAGCCAAAAAGTTCGCAACACGTCTTTGGTGCAATTTGAATAGGTGCTGTCCACTTTTTGGCCACTTTGGGCATCACGAACTATTAACGCTGACTGTACATTTTCCAAATATGTGTCTCATATTTGGAAAATGTACAGTCATCAATCCATTGAGTTAAAATGACCATAAATAATTAAAATCTTGTTTAATTGCGTTAACACTTGATAAGAGCACACTAAAAAAAATTGTAGCGTAATTTTAGGTCATGTAAAATTTGATAATACTGTTATTTATTATGACAGGAATTACTACATTAGGACGTACTTTATTATAAATCAATAACTTTAAAATTGATGATTAAGAGCATTTATTTATCCTTGAGCGAGTATTTTTCCGCTGTGTAATTGCCATAATACAAGCTCTTGTAGAATAATTTTATTAATATTTTTATTGTATACAAGCTTTACGATAATAGATACAAGACGGTGATTATTAAACCAAATAAAAATTTAAATAAACTCAATCCATCAATACAGGTAACTAGCTTTCCGCCCGCGGCTTCGCCCGCGTGGAATTTTGTTTGTCACAGAAAAACTTTATCCCACGCGTCCCTGTTTCAAAAACCGACAAAAACTATCCTATGTCCTTTCCCGGACTCAACTATCTCTATGCCAAACATCAAAATCGGTTCAGTGGTTTAGGCATGAAAGCAAGACAGAAAGACAGACTTTCGCATTTATAATATTAGTATAGAAGTATAGATAATTATGATTTTTTATGTTAATATGACATAAAAAATATCAATTATAAAAGGAATTAGGTATAACTTTACAATATTGCGAACTAAGTTTACACATTGTAATCGTGTAAATTACGTACTTAAGAACCTTAATAACCCAAGAAGTGCATAGAATGAGAAGGTTGACTGGCGGAGAAAGCTTTTAGCGTTAAGCTTTTAACTTATTCTATTTCGTTTCAATCCTACTAATATTATAAATGCGAAAGTTTGGATGGCTGGATGTTTGTTACTCTTTTACGCAAAAACTATTGAACGGATTTTGATGAAACTTTACAGTATTATTGTTTATAACCCAGATTAACATATAAGCTATAATTTATGACGATCTGTGACAAACTAAATTTCACGCGGGTGAAGCCGCGGACAAAAGCTAGTGTAACATAAAACAAGTACGAGTATTTTGTCAAGCCATTAACTATTTTGCTCCTTAAGCTTCCATAAATCACCAGCACTTGTATAAAATTCTAATTAACTTAACTTATTTATTCTTTTGTTTAAAATACTGCCTTAATTTGAGTCATGAGCCTCGTCAGACTCAAGATCGAACGCACAGTAACATCAATAAAGTAAGGTAATTTGCTAGCACACCGGAATATTAACAGCTTGATTAGATGAGGTTGTAAATAAGCTGTTATTTACGAACCTCTCAAGTATACAACAGGTTTGGAGTTGCTACTTCAACATATTATCATATTATGATTCTACGACCATAAGAATCAACGCAGAAAAGTAGTTTTTTGAATTATGTATATCATACGGATGCAATGACCTCAAAAAGAAATTAATATTAATAAACAACAGGAATTAATATATTTGAATTACATGTATGAGTAATGTTTAGTATCTTAAATTAGATTTTTTAATCACAATTTTTTACGAAAACTTGTTTTGAGGAAGCAAAAAAGTTAAAGAAGAGTTGATTAATAGTTGAACAAATATGCAAAGCGAAAGACTATTGCCAGGTGGTAATGTCGAATATTTTAGCACTTTTTGAAATTATTACTTGTGTGATAATATTTGAAAACCAATAATAAAAACAAATTGCCTTGGAAATTCATTAACTTATGCTAGGAAACCCAAAATAAGTAGGTAACTTAAAATAAGTGAAAGAGTCAGTGTGAGAAAGAAATTTTAATTCAAGGTTTTGTAAATTTTGTATGTAAATATTCATTTCTATACTTCACTAGCAATTTTTTTTGCATTAATTTAATTTATTCAAAAATAAAATGAAACAATGGACTCAACAACTGACGTTTTAGCAGCAGAAAATAGTCAACTCTCAAAAAGGACAAGTGAGCGGCTAAATATCAGCAAAACGCGTTTTTCAAACGATGGTTAGTTTGAATTTTTAACTACAAGTTTACATTTTGTTAATGTTTAACCATTGGTAACAACAATCACCGGTTATTTTTAACTATGGATAAAAAAACTGGGCCTTAAGGCTTGGTATTTCTTCTAAAGTAGGTATTTCGCGCTGTCAAAATCTGCGCGCGCAATTCTTCGCCGAAAACAGCGCGTCAAAGAGCTCCCGCCACAATTTCCAGCTACACAGTATAGAAATACGCAGTTGGTTAGGTTAGGTTGACTTCCTTCCCTTCAAGCGTCACACTCACAACACTTTCTAATAGAAATCATATCCAAGTGATACAAATTAAAACACCTTTCAGACTTTTTGGGAATATATTCTAGAATCGAATAAATATAAAATATAACTGCAGAAGTAAACACGGTTCAAAGTGGCCGTGGCGTCGCCCGACCTTCTGGAAGTTCTGCGCCGGCTTAAGAATTTCAAGATTACGTCGAGCGATTGGAATTTTTTTAATGATAAGTTACTCTTAGTTGCGATTATTTAGAGCTTGGATAATAAATTTAATTATAGTTGTTGCAATTCACGAAGCTTTGCATGTGGTTAATAACATTAATCAGTATAGGTACGCATCAATTTTGTTCAGTCTCTTTGTTTATTAATAAATAAAAATATCATACTAAAATTGCAGAAACATATTTGTTTGTATTGGTCTGGGTGTTTTCTTTCTATAATATGTATGACATATGTACGGGGTTCTGTACCTATCGAAAATTGCTATGAGCATCACACGCGGTTACCTGCGTACCTCTGTGCACTCATGGGAGTTTAAGCAGAGGTCCCTAGAGTTTGACTTTGAGCTTTGTTTATAGTCATTACGAAGCAGACTGATGGGAAACTGCACTGTCTTGAATTCGAAAGGGTAATTTGACGGTGTTTGGGGAATTCTAGGAATAAATACAGAGTCTCCTCATTGAGATTGAGATTTCAATTTGAGATTTCACTTGACATTGAACACAATCTGAAATGGAGTTTTCAAACACTTGTAAAAATAAAAAGTAATTAAATCAAAGGCACTAAGTAGTATTGATATCAACTTCGAAGAAAATGACTGCAAAATTACTTTCTACCCGTTCCACACGTCTTTCATGAATTATATTAAGGTATTGTTAAACTAAATTTCAAGTAGATTGAACCAAGGAATCACTTTGTCCCATACAAACTTTGCCCCCTTTTTTCACCCCCTTCATTTCATGACCCCATTTCGGAAAATCTTTTCTTATGAGATGCCTACGTCATAAAAAGAACACACCTTCCAACTTTCAGGTCTCTACGATATCCGTCAGTCATTTAGGACAAAGCATTTTTATTAGTTGTTCAAAACTCTATCGTTCCAGGTATGTCATTGACAGGAGGGCGCTACTATCTTAATGCGTTATTCATTAGTCCACTTGACATTTCAGAATCGTTTGACTTTAGATACCTAAGCGATTTGATATTCGGAGTCTTTTAATGAAATCAAGTTCTGGAATAACTTGAGGTGTTGTACCCGATCAAGCTTTTCATTGCAGGACAGTTAAATAGTTTTATTATTAGTTTCTTCTCTAAGTCTTAATTTGTCAGAAAGGCTCCATGAGAGCAAAATTTAGCTTTATAATAGTTTTTAATTTTTTTCTTGAAATATTTGACGCCTTGTAATCTCTTGTAATCTCTCGTTAATATAGGTCCACACAAATAAAGAATGTTTGACTTCGACTTTAATAATTATGCTCTTACATAATTATAAATAAACTAGCTTTCCGCCCGCCGCTTCGCCCGCGTGGAATTTTTTGGTTTTTATATAACCTATTACACTCAAATATACCTAATGTGGCTTTCTATTGGTGAAAGATTTTTTAAAATCAGTTCAGTAGATCCCGAGATTACCCCTTACAATTTAACAAATATACAAACACACAAACTTTACCTCTTTATAATATTAGATTATAGATAGGTAATTTGAAACCCTATTTTGTTTTATTCTTTTTTTTTTATTTTAAATATTTCACGATCCAAACTAATATTTACTGTAAGTAAATGCTAAATAGTAAATATTAGTTTGGCTTGTGAAATATCCTACTAATATTATAAAGGCGAAAGTTTGGATGTCTGGATGTCATGATGTCTGGATGTTTGTTACTCTTTCACGCAAAAACTACTGAACGGATTTTGTTGAAACTTTACAGTATTATTGTTTATAACCCAGATTAACATTATGAAGATATGTGGCAAATAAATTTCAATAAATAAATAAGACGTGTCTAAAAGCGCCATCTATCGTCATTGGTTAAAATCTACAGCACTGGACAAACTACGGTATGACGTTCGTAAATATTCATTCGGGGGAAACCGTGAAACGCCATCTATCAACATGGGTAAAATGAGGTAAAACATCATATCTAACGGGGGTAAAACGAGGTCCACGCGAACGAAGTCGCGGGCGGCCGCTAGTTTATAATAGGTAGCTTTCCCTCCGCAACCTTATTGGTATTCCATGTATGTGTCTTTTAACTGAGTTCTGTTAAACATTTCATGTAAAATTTGTCCAATTATAACTCTATTTACATCTGCATCTGTAAGCAAGGATTCATGTTCTCCAGCCCAGATGCCGAGTAAACAGAATCGTCTTTCAGTGACGTGCAGCTGCCCCTATATTTGACCCACTGACCTAATTTTTTATTATTTATTTGTGTCAGTGTGCTCTTCTAAAGAGTGAAGACGATTGTATGTAGGTACTATTAAAATGTAATTTTAACTCATTGGTTTTGTCTCATATTTGAGGAATGTATCATGAGTAGAGTCTTAGTTTAAAAGGATGCCAACGATTTAAATTTCAATAGGTAGACAAAATTCAGAATTCTTAATTATCAAAAATTTTAGCTTTCTCCAGTAACACTGGTATTATTATACTGTGACTCATCAAAGTCATCATTGTCAAAAATATTGACAAATCGAGAACTGTCACGGCCAAAAAACTGGCACGCGTCCGTCCTCCGTAAGCGCCACCGCGCGACTGATTGAGATTGTCCAAGCCGTCATGGGCGATTTTTTCCACATTTTTTAACATAGTAACTAAATAAGACGCAATATAAAAATTTCATCCGTTAAAAGCCCTCAAGTTATTTCTGAACTTTAGTTTAGTAAAAGATTCAGAATCTCAAATCGCTTATTTTAAAAATAAAACCATAATTAGAAAACGAATAGAGGTAACTTTGGGAATTTATTCTATCGAGTCAACTTCATCAAATCGTGTTTCCATCCGTTAATAGCCCTAGAAAATATCCTCAACTATGCCCAAAAAAAATCTTAGCCTTTTATTTTACTGTTTAGTACCTCAAAAATGAAAAATGAAAACCTCATTTTCGCCATTTTCTCTGTTACCCGGCCTTAATGAAGTGAACACTACCGTGCCCTAATTTGGTTGGAACTAGAGCGCGTGGCGCGTTGATGTCTTTTGTATTGGAGTCAAAAATTCGACTAAACGAAAGTTTGTCAAATCGAATTAATATCAATTTGGACGAATATTACGTTTCGATTGCTAGTGGACATACAAAGTAAAAAAATTATTTAACATTTAACATTTTTACTGTGCAATTACATCATACTACTCGTATATCAATCGTATACTTATCGTATACATTGGACTCATTTTAAGACAACAAGACCTTACCTACATTTTCATTACTCGTTAACATTTCATAAAAAATATCTTAGATTCTATTCTGTATAATAATTTTGTATGGAACATTATAAGTCCTGACATCTCACTTCTGAAAAACTTCATTAAACCATCTTTAAAAAGCTAAGTATCATTAATTTCATTCACCGATTCAACGCTCAGACGCATCATAGCTGCATCTCGCTCACTCTTACGTAACAAGAGCGAGAGGTTGCGCAACTCCGCGCTCTGATTGGACGGACGGAGATAACGTCTAAACGCGGCACAAATTTAGAAAATGTTAAGAAATTTTAATGATATGTGTTTAAAATACATAATACATACTACTCTTAGTACTCTTAATTACTAGCTTTTGCCCGTGGTAAAGCCGCGTGAAATTTAGTTTGTCACAGATCTTCATAAATTATAGCCTATATGTTATTCTGGGTTATAAACAATATTACTGTAAAGTTTCAACAAAATCCGTTCAGTACTTTTTGCGTGAAAGAGCAACAAAAATCCACACAAACTATCACCTTTATAATATAAGTAGGATAAACTAGCGGCCTGCCTTTTGTAAACGATAATTAACTTTTTTAAAAAATAAAACCGACTTCAAATGCGTGAACACAAAAAGAAACTAAAAATTAAAAATATTGCGTATAAAAAAGTTCATCCCCAATTTTCCACCCTTGGGGGTGAAATATTTTCTTCAAATTCGCATGAAACCACCCTTTTGATAATACCTATTCAACAAAAAAAATATCGTTCAAATTGATTTATAATCGGCGGAGATATTGCGTATAAAAAAATTCATCCCCAATTTCCCACCCTTGGGGGTTGTTTTTTCTATTATTAAATTTAAATGGGACCACCCTTGAGGTATTACCTATACGCCGAAAAAAGATTTTTTCAAATCGGTTCATAATTGGCGGAGTTATCGCGTAACAAACATAGAAAAAAAAAAAAACATACGGGTCGAATTGAGAACCTCCTCCTTTTTTGAAGTCGGTTGAAAAATATTCCTACGTTTATCAGAAAAAAAATACGATTCTATAGTAAAATAATTTTTCAAATCATTCCAGTAATTTCGGAGCCTATTCAATACAAACATACAAAAATATAAAATAAAAATCTTTCCTCTTTTTAATAGATGAATCTTAAATCATAAATATTTCAAGCTGCTCCATTCTAAGATTAAAAATCACGTTGTTATTGTTACCAATAAGATAAAGAAGTACATCGTGTGCAAATTTCGTAGTACTGAAGGTTTAAGGTTACTGGTTGTATGTTAATGCAGATACAATGGAAGATTAAACAGAATACTCACTCATCTTCAATGCATTTATCAGATCATTTAACATTCTACGAGTATAGTTGTGTAGCTTACGTATTCACAAACATTTCTATGAGGTCACGCAGTGCGCGTGGACGCACAGGGTGACACACGAACCAATCACAGAGCTCTATTCAACGCTGTGCGTGCATTTGCTGCTTCACATAAACAAGCATCGTTTGTGAATACGGGTGTTAGATTATGTTGGGGCACAGAACATAACAGTACTACGGTTATGGAGTCCCAGGAGTTGCATCAGTGAGAACGATACTCGCAAGTGGGAATAGTTCCAAGTGGTCGCTTTATTCGTCAGTAGGAATAGCCATTCCACGTGGTCGCTTCCTATAGGCCTCATAAGAAGGCTCAAGGTCACCCAAAGGGCGCGTGCTATGCTCAGAGTATCCCTGCGTGATCAAATAAGTAAGCGATCCGCTAGAAAGCCAAAGTAACCGACATATTCCCACCTCTCCTTCCCACCACTGCAACTCCTGTATAACCAGGATCTACAGCTTGACGACGAATAAAAACCCAACCAGTGAATGTCAAGTTTGTCCCGGGGGAAAGTTAAGCTGACATTGGACCCGCAACGAAATTAACCAGAAGAACATAGAAGGAGTTCGAAGTTAAGATTGACACCACAGATCACAGAAACTAAAGGGAGATGTGACACGGGGGCGTGGCCGGGGTCGCAGCAATATGTCCAAAAACAGAATACATTGCTTGTGTAAGCAATGATAACAGCAGCGACGTCATAATGTAAACAGTTTACATTGCTTACGTAGTACTAAAGTTTATTCGAACGTTGAGTACTGATACCGCAGTGTATAATGAGCACTTATTTTGATTACTTTGTGTGTGTGAATTTCTTATGCGACACTGTTTCGAACTCAGCGCATTAGTTGGCATCTCTCTATATCTCTATGGTTGACAGTCATAAGTGGTTGACGATAATAATTTATGGTGAAATATGACACAACATGGGCCTGCTACGTGCACATTACATTACGTGCTAAGTACGATCGTCACAGCGGCCTTGCGCGCGCGATCGCGTGTCAGCCAACATTGTTCCGATCCTCTGGGAGGGATTATGAACCTTCTGAGGATTGCTTGAGATTGTCAAGATACTAGCTGAATACCCTCGCTTTTTAGTTTATACTGGTATAACACAATCAATACTGAGTTTCGTCATCTTAACTTTAACCGTAGTTATAACTTTACGTAATTTGACAGTGTTGACGTTTGTTATAGTTTAAGGCTGAGTTGCACCACCTAACTTTGACGGTAACTACCTATAACGATAACGGGTGCTTTTTGTATTGAGTTTGACAGATTTTTGACGTTTGTTATAGTCAAAGTAAGATGGTGCAACTCAGCCTTATGCCCGTTTTCACCATCAATCCCTAATTTTTAAGTGAGCCCTATGAAAACAAAATGCCTGTTATATGTTACCATAAGGGTCATTTAAAATTAGAAATTGATGGTGAAAACGGGCATTAGTCAATTATTATTTGACTTTGACATTAGTTTCTCAAAACTAAGATTTCGATCATCACCAAGTTACAAAATTTAGTCTTCAGTGCTCTCCAGGAGCACAACCCTCCTCAATTTATCAGATGTAGAGGCAATTTAATATTTGCAAATGTGTTATTAAAGGGTTACCTAATACAAAATCCGTTCAAGAAGTTATTGCAAAATCTTACACTTGTCTTGTGAATACAGTACATGACCACATTATACACATCAGACCATGCATCATCATCTCAGCCATAGGACGTCCACTGCTGAACATAGGCCTCCCCCAATGCTTTCCATGTTGCTCGGTTGGCCTGCGTCCAGCGCCTTTCTGCTACGTTTATGATGTCGTCGGTCCACCTTGTCGGACTTTGTCAGACTATGCATTTTTCTTTATTTATTTCACTAGATGTGCTGTACTGTATCTATCTATGAGGCGTATAAAAGTTATAACCCAATATTTCAGTGATTCAGCACATTTCTTTCCGAACCGGACTACGCGATTACATTTCGTTTCAGGCAATAGAGATTATTATTCATTTTCAACCGACTTAAAAAAAAGGAGGAGGTTCTCAATTCGACCCGTATGTTTTTTTTTTTTCTATGTTTGTTACGCGATAACTCCGCCAATTATGAACCGATTTGAACAAATCTTTTTTCGGCGTATAGGTAATACCTCAAGGGTGGTCCCATTTAAATTTAATAATAGAAAAAACAACCCCCAAGGGTGGAAAATTGGGGATGAACTTTTTTATACGCAATATCTCCGCCGATTATAAATCAATTTGAACGATTATTTTTTTGTTGAATAGGTATTATCAAAAGGGTGGTTTCATGCGAATTTGAAGAAAATATTTCACCCCCAAGGGTGGAAAATTTGGGATGAACTTTTTTATACGCAATATTTTTAATTTTTAGTTTTTTTTTTTGTGTTCACGCATTTGAAGTCGGTTTTATTTTTTAAAAAAGTTAATTATAGCGTTTGCGCATGACAAACGCGCGGACTTTCTCTCAAAATATGTAAGGCTGAGGATATACTGACCAGCTGAAGTATAAGAAACAAGTAAAAATTAAAAATATGTACCTACTACAGGCGACAACGCCTCGCGTGAAATGTGGTTTGTCACGGTTATTATTTACTATATTTTAACATGTACATAATGTTTAATGAATATCCATATAATTAAACTTGAAAAACTTAATTTTATAATTACGTATCAAAAGCATCAAAAGATTTTTTATCTTTAACGTTATGGCTCATGTATATTTCATTTTCATTTACTTTTTAAGTTATTTTTCGCCACTACTACTACTCTCAGATCTGACTGAGGTAACAGACGATTTAAAATAAGGCGATTTAATATTATTTCAATTGTTCATGAAATAATATTTAACAAAAAATTCGCAAAGTTTTTTCCACCAGTGTATATTCAGCCCTAGGTTTACTCTTACGCTAATCGTTATTATAAATCGTAATTAACTTGAGGAGGAGGAGAACAAAGACTGCCTTGATCGTGCTTGAAAATGGACGGTATCTTCGTGTTCACTTAATTCTTTTATAGAACGATCACGCTCCAATGTTTAGTATCACTTGTAAATACTGTTATACAAAAAGTTAGCATACATAAGGTATGAATTAATTTAGTCCTATGACCAGAAGATAGAATATATCATCATTTTATCTGGCCCTAAGCATATCGCCTACAGGCACAATAAAGGAACGTAGGTATAAATAAGTCTAAAATCAATTATTACGGATTAGGAATTAGGTATCTATAAAAGGAATAAATCTGTTATTAAATTATTCCAACAAGCACCTGATTTGCACATAATTTAATTAAAGTTTAAATTGAACTATACTCGTACCAAGTCAAGTAGGTACCTAATACTGTTCTCCTTGGTAAAAATTATGGTTCACAGTAAGGTCTAGTTAGTATTTAGTATAATTTGTGCATAGTTAATAATTGACTAAAGAAGGACACTACGACCATCTTATATCAAGAACGTAGACTAAAAATACTTGGTTTAAACTTGGACTAAACCATAGGTTTATTTTAGTGATGGTTGAGTTGGACCAAATATTTTTTATTGATTTTTTGGACCAACTAATAGTATTAGCTGGGGTATTGGGTGACTGCTGGGAATAATATTTTACAACATTCAGACACTTGATATTATCTCGACTAAATACAAAATAATGGATTATTTTTACTATACACTAAACTTTATCTTTAACAGAGTTTCAAAAGATCCTAATTCAGGCCACCAGATCTTGACCGTTAGAAGGTTAAAGTTTATGTAGGTTAGTAATAAAATTGAGGTCCTTGCAGGCCGCTTGCAACCGGCCATTTCGGAAGCCTATGTTCAGCAATCAAATCTCACTAAGGAGTTCTAATTCGTGTCATGTACAAATGCCTATAAAAATGTTCATTTACTAGAGATAATGGTATGAAGTTTTGCAAAAGACTTCTAAGAGTAAGGCCCAGAACACACGGTGTTTGAAACCGGTTTGAAATGGTCTCGTCATGTGTGGTCTCTCAACGGAATCTATGGCAGAAACTTAGATGCAACTCAAAAGTAACTAGAAGTTGCAGTTGCGTGCGTTTCACCGTGTGTTCTGGGCTTAAGTGACAAATTAGGAATAATAATTCAGGGAATCATAGGTTTTGGAAAAAAATTAATTTCTTCTTATTTTACTTGTATTATGACAAAGGTAGGTAGATATACGAAATTAATGTGCAATATTTTTTTACTTATTTGCGAACAAGTGTTACGATCGATTACATACAATACAGAAAACTAGAGATAAGCGTTAATTTCCTGAACGTTGTAATAAAATCTTTTATGGCAAAAGGAGCTAGGACATATTCATAAACCGGTTATGAAAATAAAGTATGTTTTAATGTTAATTTCTATTTGTTAAATAATAAACAACATTTCTCTACAATAGGTATGATCTTAAACGTTGCATTAATGTTCACCTTTAAAAGTATGCTAATCTTCTGAGGAGCTTTTGTGTTGTAAATATCTATAATGCAAATCAAATGGGAAATACCTCTAAATAATGCAAGTCATTTATATTCCAGTTTTTGAACTTGAATAACATCATTATTAATTGGACTTCTTATACATACATCCTATAACTTATCAGTACTGCAAATTCATCTAAAGAGGTATTTCTTTAAGCGCTCCTATGTTATGTTGCCCTGGTATTTTTCATTCACCTTAGTAGACACAACGTTCAATTAGGTGCGCATTGAGGAATAGTTTAGGTGCGCTTCAGTAGGTGCGCCTCAAAATAGGTGCGCTTCGAGGAATACCTCTTATTTACAGTAATCTTATAAAATAGAGGAAAGATAATATGATTGTTTGTTTGAATTGAATAGGCTCCGAAAAATTCTTTCACCATTAGAATCCCATATCATTTCTGATGAACATAGGCATATTTTCAAGAAAGTTCGGCAGGTCAGCTAGTAATTTTCTTAAAATTCCTATAAATATTTCGATGGAAACACAAGAAACTAAATCATACTCAAACTAGATTAGGTACTACTAGCTAATGGTTCAACTAGTCTGGCAGATTGTAGCGTTGTAGATCCATCTAGATTCTAGACGCAGAATTCAACTTAAAACGAGTTGCAGATGTTTTATGCCCTAATTTAAATTCACGAGTTCTAAAAATTCTTACATTTATGTATGTTTTGAGGTCATGTTGGATTAGAAATATTCGCAATCCGATTACGCGTCACGATTATGAAATCAGACGGCGAGTGGCCGCTAACTTACGTTCAAATAATAAACATCCACTGGTCTATCGAAAACATTCTACTATTTTTACAATACAAAACCACTTCAATAACAAATCCTTTCAAAAGCACTTTCAATTATATGTACTAATTAAAGATTATGCGACATAAATTGTTATTTAGATAAGGAACTCACGTAATAAGCATGTCGGGGGCTGTCAGCTTCCTTGTATCATGTACTCACACACAAAACACAGAAACAAACACAAAATTTTCGTTTTGAAACACACGCGTCCGCGGTTTGAACTTTCTAAAGTGCGCGGTAGTAAGGCGCGGTACGTGGCGACTGGCGCGCGGGCGGCAAGCGACTGGCGCGCTCGTTATTCGCTCGCGTGAGCGTTTTTCTTTTTCATCAGAACCGGGCGTCTGTCTATCTGGCCAGTCCGGTGTGTTAAGAGTGACGCAAGGTATTTCGGCAACTGCCGCGGGTTTTTTTCATTGCTACAATCCACCACACGCTCTTATTAATTGCTTTCGAGCGGTGGCTATGGAGCTGGAGGCGACATGGCCATTGACCACCCACAGAACAGAAAATTTTCTTTGTTACCACTCTTCTTCCAAGTTATGGGTGGCCATGACCATATGCAAATTTTATTAATTTACTGCTTATGGACTCTTTAAAATTAAAATTGTTTATTAGTATGTAGATTATAGGCCCTTTTCAGGGCACTTGTACGTACACGTCCCAAATATAGCTTGCCCTACCATCATTTCGGGAACAATCGACAAATGACACTATTTCCCATCGGGAATCATCATCATCATTTCTCAAAGGTATAGAAAACTGATACAGCATATGAAAATATTGTGAAATATCCATGGTTTATGGGTACCATAATATGGTGTCTTACTTCCGAATAACTCCGACTACGCTTAAGCAAAGTGCTATGTATTTTGACCCGTAACCTCCAGTAATAGTCTACTCGGTTTAATTGCAGGACTTGCGTGGAACGATTAGTTCAGCGTTCAATGTCAAAGGCTAGCTGGAATTACTGTTTATGAGCAGTATGGCGGATCATAGATCTTGATAATCGCGCTTTTAATAGCCCCACTATTATGCGAACGCGCGCCGAGAATGATGCTTATCATCATTTCAGCGAAAAGACGACCACCTGCCAGATGGTCGAAATCTGCACTTCGCCCTTATCATCATTTCAACGTTCAAACCAGCAGCCAGCTGCCAGTCGTGGCTGGCCAAAATCTGCTTTACGCCAAAAATCAAGTTTTTTTTTATTTATCCACAACGAGGACGCTCTTGGCCTGTATCTCACCTGATGGTAAGTGACGATCAGACCGAAGGTGGAAGCGAGCTTCACCCGGAATCCTCAACCACGGAGGAACTGGCTATCTTACCTCTTAACTGCCGGAACACAACAATGCTGTTAACATTGTTGTTATGGCGACAGACTTAGTTAAGATGGTGGTAGCTAGCCAGGCGGACTTAGAACAAGCCCTGCCACCAACCAAACCGAACAGAAAAATCTGCCCCCACTGGGAATCGAACCCGGGACCTCTGCGTCTGAAGAAACCACTAGACCACAGAGGCGGTTGAAAGTGTCTGTTCCCTAACTTCATATTTCCACTATTGTAACTCCTGTTACCAAAAATCACGTATCTATTCCTTTATCCCTCATACCAACTGCTGCAACTTCTTTATAGCCAGGACCAATCCCCCGGGAGAGTCAAACTTTCATTGGACCTGTAACATTAGTTTGACCTATCCAAAAAGTGCTCCTAAACTTCTATGCTCCCATTACTTTCCGAAAGACGAGACCTACGGCGGTTGTCCTAGTCCATCTACCGAGATCCATCAATAGCGTTACTAAATTCTTACAATTGCAAATCTTATCTTGAACAATTGAATAGGCATTTTCTGGGATAGCTCACTTCTTCATAGTCGCAATCTTTGGATGAAAATGCGATAAATACTAGCCCAATCAGTATTAAAAGAAAAGAAATTATACGACCTAATTCCACCAGCCCCCTTCCATCACCGGGGAACCAGACGCAGGCTAGCGTACCATCCCTACATTGTCGACATTCCACCAACTCGCACTAAGCGTTTCGACGACTCGTTTATAATGCGAACAGCTAGGGACTGGAATTCGCTACCTGCTGCTGTATTTCCTGAACACTATAATCCGGGCGTTTTCAAGGCGAGAGTGAATAGGCACTTACAGGGCAGATATGTACCATCCTAGACTGCATCTCACTTAACACCAGGTGCGATTGCGGTCAAATACCTGCCTTGTCTAGCATAAAAAAAAGCAAAGATATACGGCCAATCTTAAATCTATAATAGACTAAAGGAAATGAACTTAGTTCTCCATTCAGCCATTGAAGGCGGATTGTTGTGATAACATAGTTAACGCGACACGTGACCTAAACTAAAACAATCGAGTTATTATACACAATGTCAGCAGTTCTATGAAAGAAATGGCTACTTTTCTATTCAGGCGAGACGCAGCCGTCGCGTCATAGTCCGATTTTAACAATTTCACAGTCATTAAAATCATCATTTCAGTCTATGATAGTCTGCAGGACGAAAGCCTTCCCCTTAACCTCGAAAGAACTTAAACAACGAACTCCTCCTATCTTCTTCTGACTAATTTCGTTGCGGACCCAATGACAGTTTAACTTTCCCCCGGGACACACTTGACCTTCACTGGTTGGGTTTTTATTGGCGGTCAAGCTGTAGATCCTAGCTACACAGGAGTTGCAGCGGTGGGAACGAGAGGTGGGAATAGTCCTGTTCCCCTAAAAAGAACTCCACAATGCACGATCTTGCCCTTTTTCATCCCGCAACTACTGACTATCATACCATTGATCCATTGAGTCCTGTACAACATTTACTAAGACGAGATCCCTATAAGAGAACCTACCTATTTACACCACCTATCATCCTTTCTACAACAGACCAATGTCACTTTCAAAAAATCAAAATTATCTTTATTTGTTTAGACTAATTAAATTAGTACTTGCAAATCGTCAAATGCTCTTAAGGAGCCTATACATGTCTCATTCTTTTTTTGCCCTACCAGCGCTTCGAGACAAACATTTGGCAAGTGCTGAGAAGAAGCGCCGCAATAAACTCAGTCACCACTGTCTGCCGGTTTAAAAATATAAAAATATAAAAAAAACAACTTCAACTTGCAACATTGAAATGGGGCAATATTGCGAACAAATAACGCTGACTCACGATGACATTTAACTATTCATGTATCCCTAATGCGAATTAAATTGCAAGTGCAATACCTAATTAAAGATAACTGAGACAGTTCAAAGTCCGATTTAGTAAATTATAATCAAAGTTCAAGATTTCCAAATAACTTTGCAACTAAAGTGTTTCATCTAGAGTTTCTACAGAGACATAGTTCTGCAGCATTCTAACTATAAGGATATTTTGATTCTCCATTAAATAAGACGATTCAATTACCTAAACAAATGGGAAATGGTGTGTTTTTCCTTTTCAGTTAAAGTTAATTTCTACGTAGTTGGGGTTTTGAGGCATTTCGAGTGTATACCACTTTACACGGTATTATAATTGCATTCAAAACTGTTTGAAACTAAACTAGACAAGAAGAAAAACTAATTAAAGGTTCAGTCAAACAAACGCGAGCACACGCGATCAGCTGGCGTGCAGCGATGGCGATCAAACTTAAGATTCGGCCAAACCAACGCGATCACACGCGATCAGCTGGCGTGTAGCGATGGCGATCAGACTTAAATGCATTGATCGCCATCGCTGCACGCCGGCTGATCGCGTGTGATCGCGTTGGTTTGGCCGACCCTTAAAGGAACACATGAAAAAAATATTGCAGTAATGCAGTAATGTAAATAAAAGATGCATAACTTTGCCGAATAAAGTTGTTCGTAGCATCCTGTTTTGTTTGTAAGATTTCCTCCTTTCGCATTTCAACAAATGACTCATCGCATGTTTCGCATAAAACCTAGCTGCAATATTCGTAGTCATTATGTGATAATTACAAAACAAATGTAATTAATTACTTTTAGATGTAATTTTACTAATTACCTACTGTAATCATACTGAAAATACAAGAAATATGTTTATCATAATTGGTATAATACACCAAATATACTAATATTGTTATTCAGTATGTTTATAAATCGCGCTTCCACCTTCTGATCATCATTTTCCTTAAGGTGAAATGGAGGCTAAGAATTTCCCCGTTGTGGTTAAAAAATGTTTTCATGGTAAGTGCTTTTCGTTATTCTTATCCTTTATCCATAAGGACAGTTTATAATCATACTTATTTTGTTTGTCCCTATGTCTGAGAGTCCTCCACCTGGACGTGAGATCCCCTGGCCTACATTGAAATCTTTAAATAGACTTCGGATGCAGGTCGGCCGTAGTAAGGACAATCAGTTCAGGTGGGGATTCTTGGATGGCTCAAACTTGGAGTTCAAGTGTGGTTGTGTTCCCCAGTCGACGAAGCAAATGATGTCGTGCCCTGCGTGCCCAAACAACTGCACGCAGGAAGATTAAATAAAGGCTACTGACAACTGACAACGTCACTCTTGTGGCGGAGTTTTGGGCTAACACTGTGTAGGTTTGTTGTCGACAGGATAAGAAGAAGAATCATACACATAGAATAACCATTTATATCCTTGAGATAAGACTAAGATAATGAAAAAAAATGTCGGTAAAGAAGCCTCAAACCTTAAATCTCTCTCACTTTGACCCCTTGCGGTCGCATTGCACGATTCACACACGAAACACACGTACGATTGTGTTGATTCGGACGTGATCACAACACAATCGTTTATTTATTTACACCAATCAAAAATATAACCTCTGTCCCTAAAACAATAAGACGTATTTTAATATCGCGCACAAACAATCTATTGTGATATTTACAATGCGTGGGTATGTATCAACACTAATTCGTTTGTATATCATACTGACCTATTCTTAGAACGTGTGCCGACTGGATCCGTGAAAGAACTGATAACTGCAGAGGATAGAGTTCTTAGCCCACCGATTTTTAGTTGGCCGACAGTTGGGTCAGGCTGTTAATCAGTATGGACAATGTAAAAATTAAGAAAAATCTAAATTTTGTGATTTTTCCATATATTTTTTAATTATTTATAATAGTGTTTTTTCGAATAAAACTTTTTAATTCACAAAATTTATTTTTTACTAGCGGCCGCCCGCGACTTCGTACGCGTGGATCCTGTTTTACCCCCTTCATCTATCTTACGCGGTTTAGATATTTTCATACAAATGTTTTTTTCCGCTAACTCCCGTTCCCGTGGGAATTTTGCAATATCCTGCTGTAACTAAGCTTTAAGTTTACTAAGGTTCAGATTATTCATACAAAACGATTTTCCCGCTAATTCCCATTTCCGTGGGAATTCCTAAGTATCCTATAACCTGCCCAGGAGTATGAAGAATAATTGTACCAAGTTTCGTTAAAATCCGTCGAGTAGTTTTTGTTTCTATAAGGAACATACAGACAGACAGACAGACAGACAGACAGACAGACAAAAATTTTACTGATTGCATTTTTGGCATCAGTATCGATCACTAATCACCCCCTGATAGTTATTTTGAAAATATATTTAATGTACAGAATTGACCTCTCTACAGATTTATTATAAGTATATAGATTTACAAAACACATTTAAATTAATTCTATTTTCATTGTTCTGTTTAATAATAAGCAGATTTTAGAAAATTGCCATACAATAAAAAATAATTAATAAATAAAATAAAATAATAAATAAATTTTTGGACAATTTCACACAGCGCCAGCTAGCCCCAAAGCAGGCCTGGCTCACTCCGCGCGGTACATCCGATAATTACCTACAGCGAAGCGCCCCGCCGGCGGGTATTATATCAGTCGAGTGTCACGCGCGCGCCCGTCAGGACGCTGGCGTGCGTTGTAGTATGATTATAATTCTATGATCGAAGTATTATTTAATAAGTAAAATTTTATTAAAAAAAATAAAACCGACTCCAAAAAACCTACACTAAAACGTAGAAAAATAATTACTAATTACCTACTTATTTATTAGGACGAATTATTAATATTTATGTAGGTATACCATGATTGATACTTCTGGAGTCGGTGCCAAGATTATGAAAATGTAAAGTTTGCCTGCACCGACTCCAAAAGTATCAATCATGGTATACCTACATAAATATTAATAATTCGTCCTAATAAATAAGTAGGTAATTAGTAATTATTTTTCTACGTTTTAGTGTAGGTTTTTTGGAGTCGGTTTTATTTTTTTTAATAAAATTTTACTTATTTCTTGCTTTTTAGTTAACTAATTATTACCTTGATGTTACCACTGAAGGTAGGCAGTACACTGAGACCAAAAAAAATTGGTTCATAATCGGAGGAGATATTGCGTATAAAAAAGTTCATCCCCAATTTTCCACCCTTGGGGGTGAAATATTTTCTTCAAATTCGCATGAAACCACCCTTTTGATAATACCTATTCAACAAAAAAATAATCGTTCAAATTGGTTTATAATCGGCGGAGATATTGCGTATAAAAAAGTTCATCCCCAATTTTCCACCCTTGGGGGTTGTTTTTTTTATTATTAAATTTAAATGGGACCACCCTTGAGGTATTACCTATACGCCGAAAAAAGATTTGTTCAAATCGGTTCATAATTGGCGGAGTTATTGCGTAACAAACATAGAAAAAAAAAAAAAAAAACATACGGGTCGAATTGAGAACCTCCTCCTTTTTTGAAGTCGGTTGAAAATGGACATAAAGAGAAAGAAATATTGTGCGGCGTTCGGGTGTTTAAATTCGAAAAGAAATCTACCGGATTTATCTTTTTTTTTCGCTTCACAAAGATGCTGAAAGGTATGTTGGCCATGTAGGTAATCAATAATTCTTAGGATAGTATAGGAACCTAACCTACTATTACTACTGCTCAGAATGCGTTCGTTCGTTTCAGCCAAATGACGTCCACTGCTGGACAAAGGCCTCTCCCAAGGTTTTCCATAATGAATGCATACTTACCTACATACGTACTTCATTACAAATAAGTAGATTAATTATTTTTTCACTAGACAGCAACCCTAACAGCGTAAGAAGAGTTCAGAGGCACGCGATAGAAAGAGACAAAACTTGTAGGTGAATAAAATTGTAGGTACGTAGTGCTGTGCGAGCTGAATTCCACTGTATCGCGTCGTAGCAAGACTCGCATTTATTTAAATCGTCTTGCGGAGTAATCCTTCTGTACCTGTACTATTACTTATTCTGTGCCCAAAGTAAGCAACTCAATGCTTGTGTTATGGGTGCTAGCTTAACGGATATACTACTTATACTATACTTTTTTTTTATTAAATACATACATATTATACATATTTACACCCAGACCCGTCACAGAAATTAAAATTCATCATTTCAATTTCTGCCCGGCCGGGAATCGAACCCGGGACCTCTCGGCATAGTAGTCCGTTCTGAACCACTACACCAAACGGCCGACAATTAAAACGTTAAAAAATTAAATTAAAACGACGGTAGAGGGCTAAAAAATACATTTTAAAAATAAAATAAAAATATCCTTGTTATTTCTTGCTCTCATGCAACTTTTAGCAGGTATTCAAGTTCGTTTACGTAACTTTTTTTTTTAACCATACAATGACGCTCCACCCTAATGGACATGTATGAAAGTCACACTACACCGATTTGGTATCGGCCGATTCTTCATACAAATTAGAATCGGGCCCAACTATCGGCCAACTAAAAGTCGGTGGTCTGCGCCTAGGCTAAAACTCAAACCCAATTTGGACCACGATTCGGCTAACGGTACTATTCCCACCTCTCGTTCCCACCGCTGCAACTCCTGCGTAGCCAGGATCTACAGCTTGACCGCCAATAAAAACCCAACCAGTGAAGTCAAGTTTGTCCCGGGGGAGAGTCAAACTGTCATTGAACACGACTCGGCTAGCGTTTTGTAGGACGTCTTCCAGCTACATGTAGTGATATTTGTCAGATCCTGGATGCGACAAGCCAATGGCAGGGTAAAATGGCGCCTATTTCCAGCAATGCACTGCTATATACTGGATGATGATGATGCTGATTTTTAGCTGCTAGGGCACAATTCTTAAGTCAACACACGCCCTAAAATGTTTGACACGGCAGAGAACCGAACAGAAACCCATTAAATAAGTAAAGTTATTAATAACAATGTAACAGAAACACAATTTATGCTCAAGTCCTTATTACTGTCATAAAGATCCTAGCACATATTTAATAAATTATGTAAAAATAAATAAGTGGATGCTTATTGCCATCGCAGAACAACCCCCAGCCTTCGGCATCGTTCGCGAACCTTCGCCCGCGGTCGGGTCGACGACCTGCGCGTACGCACAGTGATCGCTTTGATCCGTCTGTAATCTCGTAAGTCTGTAATATGATGTAATCCTATCATGTTGAGATCTTAACTAGCTTTCGATTAGGGTTGCTTGCCAAGTTCAAAAACATAAAAGCCGAACTAGATGCATAATTTGGCCGAAAATATTCCCTAAAAGCCAGACATCATACCTTTTTAATGGCTAATCATTAATCATAGCTGTTTTAACGCCGTCACATACAATATGTTCTAAAAGCTGAGAGCTTTAATTGTACACTGGACTTTCAACTGAATCGTTAACGAGGCAAGCTAACAAAAGATGGACAGACCGGAAAAGCAAAAATTTTGCCGGACACTTGTAGGCCTAGATGCGCGCCGCGATAAGCTTTTGATACTCGATAAGCCCATACATTTGTCGTCTAAAAATCATCGATAAGATTTTATCACGGCGCGTCCTAGCCCGACTGACAACCCTACTTTCGATGTCTCTCTGCTCACGAAACTGTACGTCATTTTACTGTAGCGGACTGATTGAGATGACTTTGCCGAAATAAAAATGCTTCATCGTAATACTTTCTTCGAATGAATCAGACTGTATCTGACGAAGATAATTTTAATTTAATATTTAATTGTTCGTATTGTTTATTAGGCTTGGATTGACATGTTTTAACGTACCCTCCAAAGTACTACACTTAGTTCAAATCTTTGGTAATACATCGTTCGTTTCAGCCGAAAGACGTCCACTGCTGGACAAAGGCCTCCCCCAAGGATTTCCACGTAGACCGATCCTGCACCGCTCGCATCCAGGCACCTCCCGCGACCTTCACCAGATCGTCGGTCCACCTAGTGGGAGGCTTGCCCACGCTACGTCTTCCGGCTAGGGTAGGGTAATACATACCAGACCAGTAAATAATACATCAGTCATTGAGGGCTTCAATGTATTGTTGAGAACGTGGTTACTGCATGATGCTGTAGGAAAATAGTTGTATTTGGGTAGTAGAACCAAACCTTTTGAGCACCTTCCAAATAATCTTTATAGTGGTCTACCTTGAGCGTCGTTTAACCCCAACGCACCGTACGCATACACCTCAGTTATTACTACGAAGGTCCTTTAAAGAGCCGTCTAGAAGCCAATTATTTACATCCAAAAATAAAACTCTCGTCTGCATTCTTTAAACAATTGAACAGCCGAAGGTTATTTTAAATTCATGACCAAATTGATATAAACGCACTTTAAGATATACTGATCGGGAGAAGCGGAAGATAACGTTATAAATCAATTTTAAGATCAATTCACAGTCCTGATTCCTGGACTGAAGGACTCCTGAGATTCTCTCCTACTAATAATCAAGTTTACTGTGATTCAAACTTCAAAGCCTTTTAGACAGATTTCCATGAATATTACATGGCTCAATCAAGCTTTCTGAAACACTTTTTAGGGTTTAGTACCCAAACAAAGGGTAAAAACGAGAACGAGCTTCCACGGAATCCTTAACATATAGAAACTGGCTATCTTAGAGAAATAAAACGTTTTAATGTAAAACGTTTTTCTCTGACCCGAATAAGAGAAAACTGCCATAAAATCAATAAATTTGTAAAAGTAAAAAGAAAATAAGGAAGTTTGCAAAGAAAGTGAGTTTCTTTAAGATTAATGGCGCGTATAAGTGCCTGGGCAGGCACCACCATCGTTAGTTGCGCCATGACAAAGGCTGGGGATTAACACCATGGGTTGCTGCTGTAACTCTATCAAAACTGTGGAATGTCAATATAAATGCCACAAAATGAAAATGGAAACTCATGGTAATGCTTACTATGAGACAATTTGAAGCTGGTATCTACTGTCTTTTCGGGCTTGATAATCATATTGGCGATTTAGTTTTTCATAACAATAAGCCTCCAGATGTTAAATAATAACGTTATTTATAAAACTTCAATAACAGTTAAAAAAAAGTTAAGCCACTAAAACTAACCATATCTTTATTTTCTCCCAACCAACAACGATGCAAGATAAAATAGTTTTATAACACTTTATGCAATACCATATCAGTTTATTTTAATCTTTAATTAAAATATACTCGTATTCTCGAGTTTTCGTCAATTATTTTAAACATTCCTAAGTTAGTGTAGATTTCACTATATTTTCAAATGTTTGAATTTTCCGCTTTCTGCCCCTTGGCTTGGTGGTTACTCTCACCTGCCTAATGAGTGTGAGGTAACGGATTGGAGACGAGCCACTTTTTAGTTACTCATTAAACGTGTTTTATATAATTGTTGAAGATACCATGGAGAGCAATTAATTAATAAATGTAGAGTTCAAGAGAGGTGGAATGAATCTACTTTTTCCTGGCAAACTTTACTGGTACGGTAAAAAATTACAAGGATACGTTGTCGTACGAAGCATTTGCATTTCTGATTAATATTTACAAGTTATCACAAGGCTATAAGTTAACTACCTACTACGGGAACGGAACTATTCCCACCTCTCGTACCCACCGCTGCAACTCCTGTGTAGCCAGGATCTACAGCTTGACCGCCAATAAAAACCCAACCAGCGAAGGTCAAGTTTGTCCCAGGGGAAAGTTAAACGAAATTAATCAGAAGAACGTAGATGGAGTTCAAAGTTAAGGTTCGACTTCCCTCCATTGCAAAGCAGATGACAGGTGACAAATAAAGGTTTAGTAACCTTAATATGAAATATCTTATATTTGAATTAGAGTAGACCAGCACTGGTGTCTTGAGCCGCAGACGAATGACTTATTTTACGACAGTAACTCGCGGCTCTGTCCGTTTTAATGGTCCCAGAGGATTCCATCAGGTTTTAGTATGAAGGCTGTACTCTACTGGATGGCGGGGAGAGTCTCACGCAACCCACTAACCATCCCCATCGGCCAGTGAATAAGCGTAAAGCAATTCTTGAGCCAAATAAGAGTTTTTACAACGGCCGTTTGGTGTAGTGGTTCAGAACGGACTACTATGCCGAGAGGTCCCGCGTTCGATTCCCGGTCGGGCAGAAATTGAAATGATGAATTTTAATTCCTGTGATGGGTCTGGGCGTTACTATGTATAATATGTATGTATTTACAAAAAAAAAGTATTTAAGTATGTTTATATCCGTTGTCTAGTACCTATAGTACAAGCTTTGCTTAGTTTGGGATTAGAAGCGTAATGTACCTAAAATGTCCAATGATATTTATTTATTTATTTACAACAAAAACTTATAACCTGTTGTGCTGTTGATAGTTTACAATTTTGTTTCAAATACAGAGCAAGATCCTGTTCGATATTATTCATTGCGCAAGAGCAGCAGCCGCGAATTAATATGTAACGAACAATTGAAATTACACATTATGCAAATGGCCGCCTGCTTCGATGGGCTCGTGGAAATGAAGGTTCGATTTTGAAAGAGGAATCCTTTTATCGATAAGAATGTTACATGGAACACCATCATCATCATCGTCAGTCATCAGGTCATGTGGGAGCACGACTCTCTAATTTACCACAGGCAAATGGAGGACATGGCCTGATGACAACTGGCGATTGTCTTTCCAGTTGTAACCGGAGGGGGTGACTATTGCTATAATTACTTTTCCATTTGTCCACTATTATAATAATAATAATAAATGATTCTTTATTCAAGTAACCAGGACTCCGACTAATCAGAACACAGGATTATGGGGGACAACGGCAGTACGGCTAACACGAAAAACTTTCGAGTTCAAATCGTTTGCGTACTCGAATCGACATCAAAAGATTTTGTAAGAAAACTACAACAGCGCCCTTGTGAACGTGTCGTAAAGTGAACTTAGTATGAGATGTGGTTGCACGAAACTTATTTTGAGAATCAAAATTGTCACGTTATCGTTTAATTCGAAGATTGAATATCGAATTTTATCGAATACGCAAACGATCCGAAGACGAAAGTTGTTCATGCTAGAAGTACAGATGGGACTACTGGGAATAATCGCCGGTGATCCGGTTAAAACAAGGTTTAAGATAACAGTTATTTCGGTGTTCAAAACAAACAAAATCAAGCAAAAGTAATTAGATTGTGGTTGGCCTTCCGTGGCGGTCGCTGTCTGTCCTTTTTCTGCAATTAGCATATTAATAATAAAATCGATCACGTGTTTTATGTTAAACCTAATTATATTGATTAAACTAATAACGAAGAAAACGTTTTAACAATAAAACTATAAATAAACGATGTCAACAAAGCAAAATACTTAGAAGTCTCGTATTTCAGCCATAGAGAAACATACATGTAGCTTTTTAAGTCAATTCAGATTAATGAAAAGCACATTAGTTACTAAGTATGTTGCTACGTAATGGTACCTTCTACCTATAAATAAACTTCTTTAATAAACTGCTCTTCATCATAACCGAAGTTCAGATTCAAATTATGATAGAGCGAGCCTTTTTATACTAAGCTAAAAGCTTTCCACTAACCCACAGAGGTGACTTTTCCAGAAGATGCCTACTAATTCACGTGCATGAAGGGATTTTCCTTCCGTGGTTAACCATTGATTTACAAATTATGGTTTTTCCTACGATAATATTAAACCCAAGGTTAAAAGTTAAGAAAACATATACTTAGTTAAAGTGCAATTAAAATTTAATTATAGTTAACAAAAGCATTGTTCATCCAACTTGGAAACTACTAACGCCACCTATTGGAGTTATACCACAACGCGTGCTAATTGATAGCATTGTAACACTGGTTCCGACAGATGGATCATTCGATGTAACATTAACATCGTAAAACAATAGATGGCAGTGTTTTAATTCGTATCAACAGCCCTTTACAGTCCACTGCTGGACTATCATGAGCCTCCTCCACTTAATGAGGGCTATCGTTTTAGTGCTCACCAGTTAGCGCCACTGTAGAGTAAGGTCCTGTCACTTGCTAGTAGCGAAGACAGTGGCACCAACTGGTGAGCGCGAAAGTGGTAGGAGGACTATCGCATTTGCACTCATCAAGATGGCGCCACTGTAGAGTAAGGTCCTGTCAATCGCCAGGGGTGCCAACTGTTAAGTATAAAACCGATAGCCCTCATGGGAGGGTTTTGCCACGCTTGGCAGGCGGGTTGGAGACCGCAGTTTAAAAGATTAATGTTCATCAGAGACCGCTGCTGCTCGTTCTCTGTTGAATGTGTAGTCCCTAAACCTACGCGCAGACCATCGATTTTTCGTCGGCCGATAGTTTAGTCGGGCAGTTGATCAGTATGGGCATGTATGGAAGTGCACACATTACACCGATTTGATTTGGCCGATTCTTCATACAATTTAAAATCGGGCACAATATCGACCAACTAAAAATCGGTGGTCTGCGCCTAGTCTAACGCCCGTTTCCTATATTCAATCCTTATCCAAATCCGGATTACAACCGTCATATTTCCAAAATGTTCGATGCATTTACACTTTAATATTGTTTAAATAGTCTTATAAAAAATATAAAAATGTAAAAAAATCAAAAACCGCAGATATTTTGGCCAAAAACATATTAAAATTTGACAGTTGACAATCCAAATCCGTCCAATTTGGATCAGGATTAAATATAGAAATCCAGCATAAGTCGCGTCTTACGACACCCGGGCACCCGCGGGAAGAGTAGGGGTTGCGTTGGTGACAAATGTATTCTACTTTACCGTCACCACACGGCCATGTTTGAATGGCGGGCGTGAAGTGAATGAAGTGCTTTAATAGCGGACTAAATTAAAAATGTTTAAAATTAATAAGGGTGAATTTCGAGTAAACAATCAGTAGCATGTAGGTTATTAGGCTCGCCTCCCGACCTCCCCGCTGCACGCGAAAGTGAGTCTTACGTCACTGAACAGGTCAGTCGACATCTCATAACAGTTGCATCATTGGAAGGAAGTTATGTGAGGCTTGATTTGTCTCCGCTAATGTCTGTTTATGTGTAAAGCTTATTTTACTTAAACATTTTCTAGAATATTCCATTGGAAATGTCATGAAGTATCAGGGAATCGTTTCAGCCAAATAACGTCCATTGCTGGACAAAGTTCTCCCTGAAGGATCTTCTTAACGACATAAGACAATATTAAATAAAAATACATTTCAACGTATCAGATTCATAATTCTTATCCTACACACTTTACTAGTTAATTTAACATCAAAATAATTAAAACCGTATTGCGTCAAATTAAGTAATATTACGGTATGTAGGTACTTGTACTTTCCTTCGTAGAGCTTTGCACTTTTAGCCAAAGTGTAAGGATAATACTTAAGTTGTTAATTACTACCTACTTTGTGTCGAAAATATACGTAGACTGTATGACCATAATGGTCATAGAGCATTAATTTTTCAAAACAATTGGTATTACAAATTTACTTGAATAAAGGTGCATGAGTGTGGACGAATCGGGCAAGGTTATTTGACAGATAAATTCCTAGTAGGTTATCAGGTATTTTATCAGTAACTGCTACTGTTTACAACATTCATTTAAAATATTATATTAACTTACCCCGTTGTCCAGCTGAACATTTGCCTCACACGCTCCGGTCGCAAGTCTGTCGGCGCTGCCATCATTTCTGTAAGGAAAATACACGTTAAAGAGACTATTTAAAAAAAAAACTTTTGCATACATCACATAAATATCCTTTAGACGTTTCACACTGCTCCATCTAGTCCCAAACTAGTACTTATGTATTCTGTGCTAGTACTATGGGCACAGAATAATAATAAGTACTCTATGGGTACCAGACAACGGATAAAAACATACTTGAATAGTTTTTAAATACAACTATATTTTTTAATCGAAACTACTAAGCCGTTGGCTTCACAACTTAACTGATTACCACATAAAAATTAGAAATGAGGACATTAGGTGTCTCCCAGCTATGGAAGAAAGTCGAAATTATATTTCGCCTCCAATTTTTTACTGGTATTCCACACGGTATATTAGGATCTTCAAAATAATCCTACTATCCTACTTATAATATTATAAAGGCGAAAGTTTGTGTGGATGTCTAGATGTCAGGATGTCTGGATGTCTGGATGTTTGTTACTCTTTCACGCAAAAACTACTGAACGGATTTTGATGAAACTTTACAGTATTATTGTTTATAACCCAGATTAACATATAGGCTATAATTTATGCCGATCTGTGACACTAAATTTCACGCGGGTGAAGCCGCGGGCAAAAGCTAATATTGGATAATATGGTCAGGCCACGGTGTCAGTCACAGCAAAAATTAAAGGTGAAGAGGACGCAGATTCAACTGTTTAGATTCTTCTGATTAATTTCGTTATGAGTTCCAAATTCCAAGACAATGAAGAATGTTCACTAATTTTGTTTTTTAGCTTTCTGTATTCTCTGTTAAAAATAAAAAATACACGTGAAAGAATTATTTCGATACGTCAATTAGTTTCTAAGATATTGAATTTTAAAAGTGCGGGCGGCGGCCAACCCGCCATTTTATGCGCGTGACGTCATATTACAGTGACTGGCTCATATTTGTATGGGTGGAATCTTGCAAGCTGAATTAAGACCCACTTCCAGGCAACCGATTAAGCTGAAATTTCGCAAACACATGTGATTTGGATGACCATGCAATATTATGATGACATGGAGCTGATCTGATGATGGAGCTGGAAGGTGGCCATAGGAACTCTATAATAAAACGACTTAAATCCATCGAGTTTGGGCTCGTTCGTTTTGTATTGATGAGTACTTTAATTCTATATAGTAATCAGGGTCTAATGATGGAGCTGGAAGGTAATTCGCAATAAAACGATACAATCGCATCAAGTTTGGGTTTGGTTCAATTTTAATTTCTGTGATGGGTCTGGGTGTTAATATGTATAATAAGTTTGTATTTACAAAAAAAAAATGTATTTAAGTATGTTTATATCCGTTTTCTAGTGAGCGGACATGTGAATGTACGTCACGCGGGGTCACGTGACCGTCGGCGGGACTCAATATTTAAGCGAATTTTGAATGCCTATAAAATCATAACTACTGGGTATTTTTGAATGAAATAAAAACTAATGTATTTGTAAATGTAAAAGCTTAACTGTAACAAAGGTTTCAAGTGATTTTGCATACCTAGTAACATTCTCAATTCAGACCAGGGATTTTATGGACATCCGTAACCGTAACCGAAACTTTCGGATATCCCAAATAAAACAATATCCCTAACCGTAACCATAACCGATTCAAAGGTTTCGGATAGTTTCGGATGTAGGCAGAGTCAAGCAAGTCCCTACGCTGATTTAATGATTGCATTTTGAAGTACATGAATTTTTTCCCATAAGATAAAAGCTTTTTAGTGAGACCAAAAGAAGGAGACAGAAGCCAAAGAAATGTCTTCTGTACCCATTCTATTCGTAAGGCATGTACTGTGTTGGACCTCTATTGGAATTTGCATTCTATACTTAGCACAGATATCCATAACCGTAACCGAAACACTCGGATATCCGAAATAAAAAAATATCCGTAACCGTAACCGAAACCGGTATAATATTATTCCAATATTCGTAACCGTATCCATAACCGAAACTACATATCCATAACATCCCTAGTTCAGACGCCCCATTAGAGTAGCTTCGCGAACATAATAAGGTCACAGTGAGGACTTTGATTTGAGCACTTTAAGACCTTGTCGTAATATCGTCAGCTAACTGCAAACATTTGGCAAAAGAGTGTTTGAGTGTTAAAGTCCAACCCGTACTAATATGCAAAAGTAACTGTCTTTCTGCTACCTTTTCACGTATAAACCACCGAAACCATTTAGATGAAATATGGTAAAATAGTTATTTAAAGCACATAAAAATTGAGGTACTAAAAGCAAAGTTAATGCCGTGTGTGGCGTTTTCTACAAGTTAACCTTTAAGCCAAACAGAAAATTTGAAAGTTAATGACCCATGAAATAATTTGGGATATTTTTTCTTCAACAAAACAAAATGTTCCCTACATTCGCGTGATAAAGTTAAGTTTAAGCACCTGTGACAGATCGAAATTCACTTGGGCGAAGCCGGGGGCAAAAGCTAGTACTCATTATGTGGTATTACTATGATTTATTATTAACTACTTACATTTGTCTACCATTTAGCGTTGTATATGTACATTGTACAGTCGACAGCGCCTCAGAATATACATATTTAGGGTTCCGTAGTCCTGACAATGAACGTCCCCCCCCCCCCCCTCTAAAAACTAAACTGTTGGCTTGAAAAATCTGGAAAAATTCGTAATAATACTGCTTTTCATGAGCTTTCAAGGAAAATTATAGCGGTTAAGATAGATCACTTAGTTCACCATTTGACTCATGTATTATTAAATTTCTTAACCAGTAAAAATTCCTTAGAAGGAAATATGAAAAGTGACTTTAGATGAAGTAATTGCTTGCTTCTGAAATATATTGTGGTAACGACGGACGACTACTACGCGTGACACGACACGCACTTGGCCAATTTTTTGTTATTGCAAAATAGTGTCTAATACAACTACACAAGATGACACAGTGTTTAACTTGCTGTGCTGCCATTTGTACATCATTAGAGGTATTACGCGCGTATTCACAAACAATACTATAAGGTCTCACAGTGCGCGTGGACGCACAGGGTGATTACACTAACCAATAACAGAGCTCTATTTAATGCTGTGCGTTCGATTTGCTGCTTCACTTAAGCAAGCATCGTTTGTGAATACATACATGCGTTAGTATATGCATAAATGAAGCCTATTTGACCGGATAATCTCTCATAATACTCATAATAGCCATCCAAGATGGCCGCCACCTCGCTCCGTCCTGACACCGGCTAATTGACGTGATTGCTGCAATAATTACTATTGTTAACCTATTTATCGTCAGGGAAACTGTTTCAATACCTCTTCCACCTTACGTAAAGTATAAACGATCATTTGTTCAATACGGTAGGTCTTCTAATTTAAACAGTTATACAATGTGGACCCAGTTAGGTCACAGTAACTTTTGGAGGAAGGCAGAACGATTTTAGGAGTTTAACCGATTGAGTTTGGTGGAAATGTCGATTATATGATTAGGAATATTGATAGAAGGTAATTTGTCAAGGAGTAAAATATAAGATAGTTCGTTATCTCGGTTTTGAAAGGAGAACAATAAACTCTACTAAACTCTGACAAACCGAAATTCGTGTGGGCGAAGTCACGAGTAAAACTGATGCTGATAAAAGTGTGAGAAGGAACTAGTTAGAGTCAATGGCAGCAAGTTATAAAAGATTTCATGCCCACTTGACTCCTATACTTGACCTATCCTCAACTTTCGCATTGTTTCTAAAACAATACAGTGGTTTATTATCGTTGAAACTAGTTCATCTGTATTTCCCTTGGGTTTATACTTAATTGACTGTTTTATTCTACAACTTTCCCACTATAACGTTCAAAGTAATATAATTATAGTAATGTTAACAATAACAAGGCATAAAATCGTGGAAACAGGCTGCGATGTTTGCTATTGTTAGTGTAATAGTGAAAGAAATAAGGGTGATTTAGCTGACAATTGATAATAACTATAATCTATACTTCTTCTTCTTTTCGTGTCGACAACAAACCTAAACAGTGTCAGCCCAAAACTCCGCTACAAGAGCGGCGTTGTATACTAATCTTCTATAGTTTTATACTTAACTGTACTAATATTATAAATGCGAAAGTAACTCTGTCTGTCTTGCTTTTAAGCCTAAACCTCTGAATCGATTTTGATGAAATTTGGCATAGGGATAGTTTGAGTCCCAGGAAAGGATATATGATAGTTTTTATCCCGGTTTTTGAACAAGGGACGCGCGCGATAAAGTTTTTCTGTGACAGACAAAATTCCACGCGGGCGAAGCCGCGGGCGGAAAGCTAGTACCTTAATCATATAAATAACTAGCCGAGTAGCGGCCGCCCGCAACTTCGTATGCGGGATCCTGTGTTACCCACTTAGGGGTGGAGTTTCGTAAAATCCTTTCTTAGTGAGCACCTACGTTCTAAAAGGAACCCCCATGCAAAATTTGAGACTCCTATCACTTGTAGTTTCTGAGATTTCGTGATGAGTGAGTCAGTCAATCTGTGTGACCTTTCGCTTTTAAAATATAGATAAGTAAATATCCTTAGGTATTTTAAGGCTATTATCGCAGCCTAATGGTTGCCGTTGGGGTTTAAAAGTTCTCGAGTGGCGACCACGGCGTAGGCAGGCATCCTACTAAGTGGGCCGACGATCTGGTAAAGGTCGCGGGAAGAACCTGGATGCGGGCAGCGCAGAACCGTTCATTGTGGAAAGCCTTGAGGAAGGCCTTTGTCCAGCAATGAACGACATTTGACTGAAACGAACGAATGAATGGTGTATGTTTCAGTAGCTTATTAGCGAAAGGTTGTGGGATCAAATCTCATCTCAGTTATTTGACTTTTTTCAAGTTTAATAACTTTACATTTTATATAGAAAACAGTAGAAATCTATTCATAATTTTAAACAGTTATTTATTGTTATTATTAAAACACATGCGTCTAACGAAATCAATTTCTTCTTGAGATGTTTATTACCGAATGAAAAAACTGCTTAACATTTTGATTAGTTTTGTTAACAATCGCGATGAATCTTATTTGTATGTGATATAATTTATATTAAATATGTTACAATATTTTTGTGAAAAAATCTTGTATTTTATCTTTTACGCAGATTCATTAACAAACATACATATTTGCCTGAAGACTGTACGATTTACAAAGTTGTGTGAAAGTTTGAAGAGTTCAATAAATATTTCTAAATAAAAACCTTAGCACAGAATACATAATAGTAGCAACAGAAATTGCACTCCTTTGTGTAGGATCAGAGGCCGGCATTTTAACGGTAATAATAATAATGCAAAATATCCAACGCACATGGTGCATTCGAAATCGCACCTTACTACTACGCTCACAAGAGCGCAATTTTTTTGTGTTCATAATTGATCTACCTCACAGCTCAAGCGTCAGGGTTGTTTAAGCAAAGTTAAATAAATAAAAACTTAATTTTAAGAAGTATTTATTGTATTTACGATTGGTAAACTTTAATCTAGTGGTGTTTGTATAATCGTACCTTCTCTAAAGTACCTATTAATAAACTTCAGTGTTGCGATAATTCGAAATTGGACAAACAGTTTTAAAAGGTGTAGTGTCGTAAAATAGACACGGTGAAGTAAGGTTAATGTTTTATTAGCTAAAATAATTTTTTTGCTACAGTTTTTAGTCATTAGTATTTCAAAATTATTTAAAAAGTGTAGTTTTTTAAATTATTTAAATCACTACAGTTAATTATCATTCCTAAATATTACGATTTTACATTAAAGAAGAATAACAGTGCTGTTGGAACAATAAACCTTGATTGCGACGATGATCGACCGAGCGTGTATAGAAATACGCGTGTGCTCACAAGCGCGTGGCGGCCCACGGTGGGCTGATATTAGAGCTTCATAGACTTAGCGTCGCTCAAAAATCAAGTGCCTAATTTTGAAAAAATAAATACGCCAATGTGTTCCCTTACCAAAAAGGAATATTTTATGTTATGTAACGTTTCTTGATAAAGTTATTATTTAATAAGTTATTGACAATTTCCTTTTTTTTTGTATGGAGCTCAACATTTATTTTTATTTTATTCGTTATTCTTAAGCTTTCTTAAGAAATTGACTTTTGTATTATGTAATGCAACATATAAGCTATGTTATCACCAAGTGTCGCATTTCGGAAATCTTCGGAACATTGTCATTTTGGACTTTAAAATAAAAAAAATTAAAAATTTAAATAACTGCCAAATTTTGTAAAAATAACTACGCCAATGTGTTCCTTTGCCAAAAAGAAATATTTTATGTTATGTAACTTTTCTTGATAAAGTTATTATTTAATAAGTTATTGACAATAATTACTTTTTTTTTGTATGGAGCTCAACATTTATTTTTATTTTATTCGTTATTCTTAAGCTTTCTTAAGAAATTGCTTTTTGTATTATGTAATGCAACATATAAGCTATGTTATCACCAAGTGTCGCATTTCGGAAATCTTCGGAACATTGTCATTTTGGACTTTAAAATAAAAAAAAATTAAAACTTTAAATAACTGCCAAATTTTGTAAAAATAACTACGCCAATGTGTTCCTTTGCCAAAAAGAAATATTTTATGTTATGTAACTTTTCTTGATAAAGTTATTATTTAATAAGTTATTGACAATAATTACTTTTTTTTTGTATGGAGCTCAACATTTATTTTTATTTTATTCGTTATTCTTAAGCTTTCTTAAGACATTGCTTTTTTTATTATGTAATGCATCATAAAAGCTATATTATCACCAAGGGACGAATCCCGGAAACCCTCGGAACATTGTCATTTTCGACTTTAAAATAAAAAAAAAACGAAAAAAAAATTACTGCAATGTTATGTACTTTCTTCCGTACTACCCTAACGAGGTGAAGAACTAAGCACGTTTTTTTATAGTGGTGTTTCCAGGAGGCCTAATCCACTTGTAAGATTATTAAAATATGTTTTATGGAAATTAAGCCAGTGTGAAGTTAAGTTTATTGGTTATTCAGAGTCAGTTTCTGAACCGTGAAATAGGCTAATGTCTACAAAAGTAAAGCTTTCTTTCAGTATCAGTATCAGCCTCATCATCAAATTGATCATTTGATCAAACTTTTTGCTGCTGTTGATAAAACTTTGTGTTTTCTATGAAGTTTATATTATTATCTATATCTGAGAATCAGATTTTAAAAATAAATTGTGTAAAATATCTTCATTAGTTGCTCTCCTGCAAAATTCGAGCGTGGTGTAGTGCTTTCTGATTGGAAGTAAATATCTTTTCCGTGAGCAATAATTTTGTATGCTTGCAGGCATATACGTATGTAGAGCTCCATGTACGTTGTATAGTTTGGTCTGCGAAACAAAATTTGCGAAAATAATGATTCTAGCGTTTTAGGGCTACTTGTAAGTGCCTAAATGAACGTTCGGTTTGATGTCTCCAGATAAAATGGATAAGGGAAAATAAGGTTTCTAGCTCCACTTTTTACTATCGACTCATTTCTTTTTCAAATTTATGAAGGAGACCCATTTTTTTTTATTCAAAATAAGCTGCATTTAATTATTGTCGACCTATTTTAATGTTAACAATGAAAAAAACTTAATGGACGCGGAAATTGAAAATTTAATAGATCTTAATAAAATTCTGGAAGCAAAACAATCTCGTAATAACTGATTCTCACTTGATAGATACACAAATAATATCGTTGATAAATGGCAGCTCTGCACAAGCAGCGATGTGATATTTGCAAAGCCATATCAACAGAAATGAATAATTTAGACGTAATTGCCATCAAGAAAGGTTTTCAACACCACCAAAAAGTCCACTATAAATGATCAATTTCATGTCTAGGCTGATACTGATAAAGAAAGCTTTACTTTTGTAGATTCAGAAAGTGGCTCTTGAGTGTAACCAATAAACTTAACTTCAAACTGGCTTAATTTCCATAAAACAAATATTATATTATAGTAACCTTAGTAATCATGTGGATTAGGCCTCCTGGGAACACCAATATAAAAAACGTGCTTAGTTCTTCACCTCGTTAGGGTAGTACGGAAGAAAGTACATAACATTGCAGTTTTCTTTTTCGTTTTTTTTTTATTTTAAAGTCGAAAATGACAATGTTCCGAGGGTTTCCGGGATTCGTCCCTTGGTGATAATATAGCTTATATGATGCATTACATAATACAAAAAGCAATTTCTTAAGAAAGCTAAAGAATAACGAATAAAATAAAAATAAATGTTGAGCTCCATACAAAAAAAAAGTAATTATTGTCAATAACTTATTAAATAATAACTTTATCAAGAAAAGTTACATAACATCAAATATTTCTTTTTGGCAAAGGAACACATTGGCGTAGTTATTTTTACAAAATTTGGCAGTGATTTAAATTTTTTATTTTTTTTTATTTTAAAGTCCAAAATGACAATGTTCCGAAGATTTCCGAAATGCGACACTTGGTGATAACATAGCTTATATGTTGCATTACATAATACAAAAGTCAATTTCTTAAGAAAGCTTAAGAATAACGAATAAAATAAAAATAAATGTTGAGCTCCATACAAAAAAAAAGGAAATTGTCAATAACTTATTAAATAATAACTTTATCAAGAAACGTTACATAACATAAAATATTCCTTTTTGGTAAATGAACACATTGGCATATTTATTTTTTCATAATTCGGCACTTGATTTTTGAGCGACGCTAAGTCTATGAAGCTCTAATATCAGCCCACCGTGCGGCCCTGACTGATTTGCAACTTGAAGTTGTCGCGCGCTGTAGGTAATTATCTCGGCCGGCATAGGCGAGTGACGGAGGCCTGACCTTAGCTAGTACTCGTACCTATATCCAGTCGCAACTTTTGTAATATTGATTATGTTTATATTTCGAATAATAAATAATTCTGTGTATATTTTTACATTTAAGCTAAAATAGATTTTAAAAAACATTAATAAAGCACATAATTGATTGTATTATCCAAATGTAACAAAATGTGATCTAGTTTGGTAACGCGTTGATGTCTTTTACACGGAATAATTTAGGACACCTAAATTCTGCTTTACAATAGCATTTTTTAATAAAAATGAACTAAGTTTTTTATTTACGGTGGCTTTTTCTAACTTTTACGGTGGCTTTTTCTGCATATTCAATAGAATAGACTGTAATTCTACTAACGTCATACCATTAAATCTGATTTCTATGTATAATATCTGGGCAATAATTAGAAGTATTTTCCCCAACAGCCAGACAGTTTTGACAGTTCCAACTCCTTGCCAGACAGTTTTTTTAAGGTAGCTCCCAAAGCCACCATGACCAAAACTTCATATTTCACCAACATTATATCCTATATTGGGAGAAAACGCTAAAAAACTTTCAGCTTTTATAAAATGACGTAGGTCTGGCGTTCACTAGCTCTTAGTCTATATCATAAGTGTTACCGTGTCCAAGTGCAATGCATTAAGACAAAAGGCACCTCTATTAGCCGCGATTTCGTCTGCACGCGTGTAAACACGACCGCTTGGACACAGCCTGCATACTGATCTCGAATCAAGGATATTATGATAGTGATGTGCAGTTGCATACGATTACGATGTCGCTACGATTCTTAATCGATTGGTGGTCGACATTGATTAACGTTTGGTGATAAATAAATAACCTTAAAGACTGAAAATTGAATTTAAAAGACTCAAATTCCTCAATGTAAGTAGTCTTTATAATTGATTGATGGTTGCGTATTAGCTTATCTCCAAATTAAGCAATGTTATCCATCTTATTTATTTACTTCAAATTGATTGTAGGCAATCAATTATCATGGTGGTGCGATAGCGGAAAATACCTTAAATATGGGATGAAATTTCTATATTGCCTAAAGAATCTACGAATTATTACGGTGGCCTATTTTAAGTCAGATCAGATTTACTATCAAAAAGTAAAAAAAAATTGACATATCATTATTTATTGGTAGAAGTGGTGGTATTAGAATGTTTGAAAGTCAATTCAGCAAACTTAAAATTAAGATATTTTTTTTCATTATAACTTTAAGATGAGTGTTACCAATTATTATTAAAAAAAGTTAGATAAAAAGTCACAACCAATCGATCAAAACGAAAATGTAAGTGAATCATCAAATGAATCGATTAACCTCTCGATTCAGACCTCCGTGCCCCATCACTACAATCACTTGCCGCATCGTGAGCATAGTAAACGAATTTCCCAAGCGTCACGCGTCACCTTGACACTTTGTTGACGTTTCGTCAGACAAGCAGTGACAGCACTCGTGGGATGGTGGTCGGAAGGTGTTAATGGGTCCACAAACTTCACACGATTTCCACACTTAAAAATGTAGGTGAAAAGTCGAGTTTACTGTCAAAAGTATACAATTTACTGCGCCTCCATTTTGTATCACCTTATTCAAATAAAGTTAATCACGATATCTTTACTTCAAAATCTTGACTGGCAGATAATCCTTATAACATTAAGGCTGAGTTGCACCACTTTATTTTAACCGTAACAATGACAATAACCGGTGCTTTTTGTATGGAGTTTGACAGATTTTTAACATTTGTCAAAGTTAAAGTTAGATGACGCAACTCAACCTAAGTTTGGCGTAATTATCAATTTATATGGCAAAAAAGAAAGAAAGAAATAAGTAAAATCTGTTTACACATTATCTCTACATTTATCGTAACAAAATAAGGTGGAAATATAAACATTGTGAAATACTTGACGATAAATTAACGGTTTAATCTTTCTGTATACATAAATCACCTGTACATCAACGATTATACCCTGGATCTTCTGAATGATTATTTCCACAAAATATAGATTTTTCCCAAGTGTAATTTTCCATTGCGTAAAACATATTATATTGATTTAGAATACATTTCTATTCACAGCACACGGACATTGTTACCTAAGTAAACACACAGACAAAGAAAATACAGGGTTATTTGTTGAAAGATTAAAATAACAAAGTAATGTAAACACATTAGAATAATTCACACTGAAAGCGCGAGTAAGAACAATGGACAATATTGTACGGACAGCACGTTAAGTTGGACACTGCTGGATCTTATTCCGTTGTTATAAGAGTTGTTTTTGCAACAAAAATGTATAGTCTGAAGTTTGTTGGTGTCCGTCCCACGGAACTAACAACCATGGTGACACTGACCCAGTGGTCAAACGCAGGCAAATCTAAACTTGGAGGTTCATACGTATTCTATGTCATTATTTCAACATTACATACAGGGTGACCCAAAATTAGTACGTCACTCTGACTTCGGAGGTAGACCTAAGAAGCTTCGAATAAGTATAATAAGTAATGACTAATCTTTTTTTTATCCACAAGCAACGAGGAAGCTCTTGTTGATTGATCATAAAGGTAGCAGGGAAGCGCTGGACGTAGGCCGCTACCAATCGTTCAACATGAAAAGCATTGGGGGAGGCCTATGTTCAGCACTGGACGTCCTATGGCTGAAATGGTGATGATGATGATGAAAACTGATCATACTTCGAAACTCATCAAACTTTTTCATGGACTTAAATATATTGGTTATATCTCAAAATTTATAAAACTTTTCTAGAGATTTAATAGACTTTTTCGATGCATCTTAAGCACGGCTACCTCCGGTCACTGTGTCTTTGTTAATTTTAGGATCTATCTGTATGTGTCGAAAAGCAGTATAAGTGAAAAAAGTTCAAATAAACTCAAAGGTAACTGACTGACTGACATAGTGATCTATCAACGCACAGCCCAAACCATGGGCTGACCCGATCCGTCCAGTTTGCAGCATGCCAAATTTCAGAATTTGGCATACAGGCAGATGTTATGACGTAGGCATCCGCTAAGAAAGGATTTTACTAAACTCCATCCCTAACCGTATCCCACTCCGTACGAAGTCACGGGCGGCCGCTAGTAACGAATAAGACAACAGAAATAATCTCAACGGAAAAGTTAGGAAATAACGCAATGAGCCATTCATAAAGCTTTTCGACATTACCATTTTAATATACCAAACTACTTACCAACGGAAAATTCAACCTAGGTGGTAGCACATCATGGTAAAGCACACTTTATATGACCTAAAAGGTGCTACTTTAACACTTCAATCAAATCATTTAATTTAAGACTAAACAACTCCATAATACTTATATTTAAGTAAAAGAAAAAGACTGTTTGTCTATACGACTGATCAGTTTGCAATGAGCCAACTATGTAGGTAAAGTACAATGGGTTACAATAGTATTAAGTTTTATAAATGATGCCTTTGTTGCACTAACCTGCTTCTAGATCATCTAGGAAAGTTATGATTTATGTTTTCTTTAGTTTCAGTATATTAAGAAATACTTGTCGGCTCTACTTTGCTTTTTAATTTGTTTTTAAGACTAATTTTATTTTTGCAAGTCTGCTTTTAAAAAGCACTTTTACACGTCCCAGTATTAACCTTACCACTGCTTCGGGACAATAAATGGGCCAGTGCTGAGAAGAAGCAGCGCTAGAATCTCAGTCAATATAATATACGTCATTGAATAAACCCATAAAAATATAGGAAACAATCTTCCAATACCAGAAACTTAACCTTCTTATGTTTACTTCATTCATTATTTTGAGTTCCCTCAAAAACCTTGACCTGGCTTTTACAAAATCATTACGTAACACACATTGGTATCTAAAGCTTAAATTTGACCTTTAATCCTCATAATACTAGGTCTAATTTCGGGTGCATCTCAAGGTCGGTGTTGCAAGGTCAAAATTCGAAGTGACCACTAGGTCATCGACTCGGACTAAACCGGGTGGAACCGGTTATGGAATGCATCTAAGATCGGACACGTGATCTCTTTCTTTTCTATTACAAAATAGTGAATAAAAAATACCGTTGCAAAGAAACCAAGGCAAGTAATTATAAAAATGTTGGACCATGTTATTTTTTTTACTTTTGTATTCTCCTCTAACAAGTATAGATTTACATAATATTTCCTGATGTATTCAGTTAATATTAATAAATGTATTAAGTTCATATTAATAGATATTTTTTTTGTACATTTTTATCCATCAGTAAGTTTTTGACACATTCTTCTAATTAGAAGCCATTCATCAAAGTAAAATAATTATTTTCGTTATGTTTCGTTTTTGTTATTTTCTGATAAAACTTATTTCGAAACACGGTCCTTAGTTTTGATCAGGGAGGGGAGGGGAGTTTGCAAAAAAACGCAAATACCCAATAGCGTCACAATAAAAAAAGTTTGGGAAGACCTACGCTATAGGTTACCGACATCAATCGACCAGTTAACCCTCAGTTTTGATGGAGCGGAAGAAATTTATACCGAAAAAGTCACCAGTTTTCCTCCATCCATCTACATGACGGTACGGAATACGGAAGTTTTTTCCCAAGAACCATTTACGTCTCACTTGAACTTTGACATGGTTGCTTATCGGAGGCGGCTTCCTTTACGTACACCTTTTTCATGGTCACCGTTGTATTCGTACATATGGGGTTTTCTATTGTAAATTGCCGAAGTAACTTTAAATTGCTAAGTTTAGCTACTCCATTTTTTGTTTTACGAGTATTGTTGTATTTGTATAGCCCTAAAGCAGATTATCTTTATAACATCTAAGCAAAAATTTAATGCCTCATGTGAGAATTGAACTCACTACCTTTCTTACCGCTTACCAGGCTTTACCCAATTTCTACGAAGCTCATCAGATTTTTTTTTTCTATTACTAAAATAACCGATTACTGCACGTAGTCTGTACCATTTCCATCTACTTATGGCCTTCCTCTTCCCCATTTAAAATTTGTAGCCGGAAACAGATGTACAGCCTATTAATGTTGCCAAACCCAAGATAATAGTTACAATCCGGTTTCCGGTTCGCAACACCGGACCCGGTAATCCGGCTACACAGAAATGGTTAAACAATAAGTTTAATTTATATTTACGAGTTATTGGAAATAATAAATAAAAATTAAATGGTCAGTCAAATGATAGCCTCACTTGTGTTGTCCACTAATCACGATTAGGTACACTAGAAAAAGAGAATTTAATAAAAAAGACTGTAACATACAACGTCAATACCATCATGGCAAGATCGTGGTTGAAGAAATGTTATTGACAATTTTGTCAAAGTCGACCGACGCGTCACAGGAAAAATCGTAAAAAACTTTGACACGTAATTGCATTATGACGAATTTACTTTTCATGTATGAAACACACAAAAGTGTGATGATGACCGACTTTTTGACCAATAGACAATAACCCCAGCAGGATAAACGAGGATAGGACTCTGTTAACATTAGAGAAAGTTTTTCCGAATTCTCGCTGAAGACATTATTGAAGGAGTTTACACAAAGTTGCGTCAGAAAAAAGACTTGTCGGCGTCAAAATCTATGATTCATTTGCCTGAAGATTAATAAAAAATAGCTTCAAAGTCCACAAGGTATGCTCATCGCTATGCAAAATCATCAAGATAACTCAACATTGCATGACTCATTTACTATTTGCAAGAATCAATACGCAAGCATGTAGACAAACGCTTGTCAACATGAACATTTCCTTCGTTTTAAAGTCGGTAACATGCCAAAAAAGGTCAGAAAAATTGTTATTTAATGTTAAACTTCCGTTCTGTCAGTGACGATGATCTGTTCGTCGTATGTCTTCAAGACAAAGGACATTAACATTACTATGAGGTCTCACAGTGCGCATGGATGCACAGGGTCCCAAAAACCTACACATTGTAACATAGACAATACTTGAGTGGCGGAGTGACACACACGAACCAAACACATAGCTCTATTCAACGTGTGTTCGACTTCGCTTAGCGTTGCTGCTTCACTTAAGCAAGCATCGTTTGTGAAATACGGGTGTTAGGAATCCTCCGTATACTGAAAATGACATAACCATTTGAAGCGATGTCTTGCTTGCCGTCAGATATTCATAATCATTTCAGTCATAGGACGTCCATTGCTGGACAAAGCCCCAAGGAATATCACAACCATCAGTCTTGCGCTGCCCCCATCTAGGTGGACTTTAACTGCGCACCTGGTGGCCGTGACGTCACATCGACGCTCTACGGACAGGGCGAACGCGGAGAGGTGTGCGGGTAAGTGGGAGGGGAACTCGCATTCCAGCGAGGTGCGTAGTTAGCTCTATGTGTATGACGTGTAAAAGTGCTTTTTTAAAGCCTACTTACAGAAATAAATGAGTTTTATGAGTTTTTATGAGTTTTTATAGGATTATACGTCATTCCATCGAGTGCAAGGACTGACCACATTGCGAAAAACGCAATCCGTGGTCGCCACTCGAGAACTATTCTGCCCTAACGGAATCATGTGTCCTGCCCAATGCCACTAAAGTTTACTTGCTTCTTGTCTAGTTGCCACTAAGGTATTAGATAATCCTACTAATATTATAGACGCGAAATTTTGTGTGGATGTCAGGATGTTTGTTACTCTTTCACGCAAAAACTACTAAACGGATTTTGATGAATCTTTACAGCATTATTGTTTATAACCCGGAATAACATATAGGCTACAATTTATGACGATCTGTGACTAACTTTTCACGCGGGTGAAGCCGCGGGCAAAAGCTAGTTAGCTATAATAATCGCCATTAGCTCCTAACATACCGTTTTAGCATTCGCAGCAATACCGCAAAGAAATGTGGCAACGTCCGTCGATTAAAAGGACCAGGCAAGTGAAAGGTGTCGGCTGATAGTCATAACGTTACATAACAGACGGGTCTTATGTGGGACGCGGTGGAAAACGGCTGTGCCGAATGATTAGACATTTTCGACATTCCAGCCAGTTTTGAGGAACTTATTTTAGTCCTAATTACTACAGGAGTTTGGTGCAGTCTAAATACGCTTTGGTCACTTGGTGAAACTTCTATGGCTGCTGTTACTTCAGTGGTTTGGATTTTATTTTACTAAATAAAATAACAGACGGGTCTTATGTGGGACGCGGTGGAAAACGGCTGTGCCGAATGATTAGACATTTTCGACATTCCAGCCAGTTTTGAGGAACCCATTTAGTTCTATTAGATTTTAAACTTTCGCGTCCCATTTCAACTAAAATAGAAAGACACGGGTCTAAACGTGATATTTATGATTGAGTTACATTATGTACTCACGGCTTGACATTTCGGCTGATATGCTGTAGCCGTGGTCACAAGCAGACTGGTTATTTTAGTCCTAATTACTACAGGAGCTTGGTGCAAATTAAGCAAGCTTTGGTCACTTGATGTTTCTTTCCTGATTTCTGTTACCTACACTGGTTGGGATTCTACTAGCGGTCAAGCAGTAGATCCTAGGTACACAAGAGTCACGTAATAGGAATAAGATATACAGTCAGCGTCAAATAGTTAATGACACCCAAAGTGACCAAAAAGTTGATAGCACAACCTTATTTCAATTGTCACAAAAACGTGTTGCGAACTTTTTGGCTACTTACTTACTTTGGGCGTACCTAGGTAAAGAAGCATAATACAAAATTATTAAGTATAGTTCCAAAATACTGAACTGTCCTATCCATGACATTAACAGAGGGGCGCCACCGTCAATACCGGATCGTTGGTTCCGATTTTTGCCATGTTGGAAACCATATAGTTGAACGATGGTAGCGCCCCCCTGTCATTGAGTTTGGTGGGACAGTTCAGCGTGGGTCATCTATAAAAGCTTCGTCCAGCTTCGTCAACTCATATGCAAGGCTTAAGTCTTGCCAACATGTCCTTACACTGTTTATTTCTGATGATAATCATCTTTAACGCGTCACAAGCTAATGAATAAAGTCAATTAGCGACGACAACGGCGTCATTAATTTTAATGACATTGAACGCATAGCAAAAACTACTGAGCTATCCCTAAAAACAGGTCGCAAGTGAAATTGGCAGCATTTCCTGCTACTAGAAATACATATGCATATGGCATTTATACTCGTTGAATCTACAGTGAATTCTGAATACAGTGTACAGACAACGGTACATCAAGCCGTACACTGTGTCATTATGTAGTTGTATTAGGATTATTCAATTTAATTCAAAAGAGAAAGAATACATGGTCTATCAGACTGACAGAAACATAATTTTCATGAACTGTGAATGCGTTAACATGCACAGCATAGGTTTATTATTTTCAGTCAATTCAATGCGAATGAATGAACTGATAAAAATTATACAAAGCAAACAGTAGATCCAGTGGTCGCTCGCTGGTTTGATAGAGCCACTTCAGACACTTGTGACAGCCAAAGAAGAAGAAGAATACGTGTACCTAACCTAATATACGCTGATTGTAGGTATCTCCTCCCCAATTGTTTTGCTAGAATGATATGAAATAAATAGACTCAAGTCAGCCTGCAAGTGCTGTTAACGGTCGTCTGCCAATCAGGCAGGCCGTCGACACGCTGCGCTTACGCACACAACAAACAACGAACGAAATGCAATTCTTTACTAGTCCACAGATCCGTTTCGTTCTGTATGTGGAGCGTATATGCCGTCCGCTCGTTCACGTGCAGTCGTTGATTAGTAAGAACTAGTAATAACGTGGTTAATCGAGGAAACTCGCCGTTTTCGTAATGTATGCTTTCGGCTGTGTTACTGAACCGAATCACTTCCATTTCAGCTGGATTGCAACAGGCCAGATTTTGCGCCCGTTTGGACTGAATAGCTGCGTTTTTACAGCTGAAACTGACATCTATGCGATCGTTTTCCTTTTCAGGGATATTTATTGTTCAATTTAGATCAAGATTTGGCACTTATGAACTTCAAAATAAGGGACTTACAGCTGAAACTGACAATACTGACATCTATGCGATCGTTTTCTTTTTCAGGGATATTTTTTGTTCAATTTATATTAAGATTTGGCACTTACGAACATTCTGCGTGACGTTGTCTGCCCATATTTCACACACGCATCACAAGATTCTTAGATCCTATCCAAAATTCAGCCAATGAGCGTTTGACAGATAGAACCAAAACTTCAAAAGTATACCTAAGTAACTCATAGAGTTGGATAACTGATAATCATGATGCACCTAGGTAAAACAGGTTCATATGAATAGATAGATACGAAAACACCTATTAATTCTGACAATCAATTCTCGTGCTCAATACGGCAAGATTTAATCCAGCAACCGTATCTGCCATTGGAATTCTCCAGTGTCACAAATCTACCAACTACCGCCTAGTTATGTAAACCTAACAAGTGAAATGAAATAAGTAACTGACGTAAATAAAGGTAATACAATTAGACATTGAAAATGAAATAAAGTGGAACATTAGTTATTAATAATATGTCACTAAATACTCATTTGTTTCTTGATTAATTAACGTAAATACTTGACTAGTGAATAGTGAGTTTATGAGCCCCAATATGAACATAACGGGAAAAAGTAACGCTTCTTTCTTGCGAGCAACAATTTTTTTTTATGCTTCAAAATTCCAGGGACATTCCCATCTTTTCTCGATTGGTTTCTCATGAATGGAAGAAAATGGGAATTTTCGTTTTATCTTCAGACGAAAATAGCATTTTCTCCCCATTTTGGTAGAAATTTGTCGAAGGAAGTTGTAATATTTATTAGAACTTATTGCCCCATCCGGCAATACTGTCTTCAAAGGACCAACTGAAAGGTCTTGATTTCTGATCAACGATTATAAAACTGTCAGGTTTCGCGATAACATACTCTTACAATGGATAATTAATAGCACGAATTATATTAGATAATGTCATTAAATTAAATTACCGATTTCATTATCGGATGGTCATTAAGCGTAGTGGTTATTATTGTTATTATCGAGCAACGCAGGGTCGTGTTCCGGCGATGCAACACCTAACAATGGAATAGCTAATGAGGCAAATGAGGTATGGGTAATAGCCAATTACTGGTCCAGTTGACAAGGTGACTTTATTGTCATAATCACGTGTCGCATTGTATGCGATGCGACAAGCGTTCGATTACTTCGATTATTCTATTACATTGCCTATGTTCGTTCATAATTAACAATTAGGACGTCCAATGCTGAACATAGGCCGTTCTGCCTACCCCATGAGTTCCACATTGCTGAGTTGGTAGCGGCCTTCATCCAGCGCCTATCTGCTACCTCCATGAGCTTGTTGTGGGTGGACGTCCTACTCTGCGTTTTCCGGTACGTCACACGCCTCCACTCCAGAACATTGCTACCCCATCTGCCGTCAGTTCTGCGTACTATGTGCCCTGCTCATTGCTACTTCAGCTTCGTTCGTTTCGTCCACTGCTAGACAAAGGCCTCCTCTAAGGATTTCCAGGACGGTTTTGCGCTACCCATCCAGGAGCTACCTGTAATCTTTACTAGATCGTCCGTCCACCGAATGGCTTGCCCACACTACGTCATTGTATTCATGCTACTCCTATGAAGTCTCTCAGATACTGGACAGTGTGGGGAGTGTAGGCTGTAGGCCGTATGCTCCATTTGCCTCTGACAAATTAAACGATCTGATGATAATGATGATGGTGCAGATAATGCAATGATATATAGTTTTGTTAGTCAACAACTTTAATTACCACCGCTCAAAGTGTAGGTACGTCAGGTATCCTCTCAAGGTCATATTTGATGGTTATGGTTATGACCCATAAACTGTTTTATAGGACTGGCATCGAGTACCTATCAAGACATATTTCCGCGTATTAAATTAATGACATGAATCGCAACCAATAATTTATCAGAATTAGACTGGGTTGCACCATCTTCTTTTAACTCGTCAAACGTGTGTCAAACAACTCCAAACAAAAAACATAACCTTTTTCTGGCGCAGTCGGGTAACAACACCGACTATGGTTAGAGTTATGGTTAAAAGTAAGGTGGTGCAACTCGGCTTTAATTTGTTGTCTATATTGTGGCTTGCTTTTTGTGTAAAAAAACTTTTCTATTTCATTTTGTGATACGGGCTTGCCTAGTATGTGCTTCAACATTGAACTAATACCTTTTTGGTGCCTTACATTTTAAGTTTAGAATACTTTTCTTTTTTGTTTTATCACCAAAAAGTTTTTCTTTTAAAACCTTTAAGATTGCCAGTGCCAGTGTTAGCGTGTGTCGTCGTTCTCAACTTCATGACCTCTTATTTGTTTACATTTAGCTTCGAAGAGGCCCATTACGTCACTTCCAAAGTCGGTTGGTCAACGGTACTGTCGGATAAATGTAAATATACTGGTTTCTATTATAGGGTCATGTCCCTCGATTCTAAGTTTTCACCTGCTGGTCGTTTAAATACTTAAGTACCTATTTTATTTATAGACTTTTCTAAGTAATTTCAGCTTTGTGAGACTGCATTTATCAAAGATTGTTCATTTATTTACTTAGGATGACTTATGAGACTCTTATATCTGAGAATTAGGATTTGTTCTTAATAATTATCTGCTGCAATTCTCTCAAAACAAACTAATTAACTGTAGTTTTTTGTTCAAAAACAAATGTTAAAGTTTCCCGAAAGCAGAATCAGTAGTTGCCTTTGCGTGAGTTTTCTTTTTTAGTGAAATATGTGGGTACTTTTAAATGTAAAACACCCACCCAAACCCGGAACTGAATGGGTAATGTGTACACTATAAAGTACCTATAGAGAAGCGTCATCTTCGCACAGGTTGCGCCGGCACGCCCGAGCCACTTTCTCCTCACCTTGATTTCTTACCGTACGTTAACTCGCCGACAATTTGACAATACACCGTCAAACTTTTACTTTTTCATTTACGAACGAAACGCCCTACGTCATTACAATCGATACATTACATAAAAATTAGGAGAAAACACTTGCATAACTTAACAAACTTATAATATTAAATCAAATAAAAACTCACCAGCGATTTCAATAAATCCAATACGCAAATACCAAAAAGTTTTTAATGTCACTCAATTAACAACACACTGTTTATTATTTATAAAAAAAAGAATATGTCACTGTCACAACGGGTGTATTCGCGCCAAAACACTCAAATTCGAGTTTGGAATCCCGAATACGATGGAGTGCGTTTCGCCACGTTCGTCGCGGTTGGTGGCTACGCCGGCTGTGGCGATTCCTTGTTTACGAGAAGCCCGAGCCTCGAGTTGATCAACCGATCATTGGAAAATGCTGTGCACCGCTTGCATTTCCGCATGCACGCGCGGCCGTTCCAAAATGGCCGCGTTATAGCTAGTGTAATACTACATGCTGCAATATACTAATGGTTGTTTGTCCGTTTTCGCAATAGGTAAATAAGCTGCGTCCAGTGAGGCTGTTAGGTTTAGTTAGTGTCAACATAATTATTAGTTATTACTGCGCCATCGAGAGCGTCCTATAGTCTTCGCGATTTCGCATACAGGTTTACAGTGCAAATTAAAAACGAAATATTTATTTTCATGAAAAATAATAACAGGTTAATGTCGTTAACCCATTTTTTCAACTAATAAACTTTTTTTCAAGCCCGGTTTTTTACCGATTTTGGTACATCGCATTTTAAATCAATAGAAAAGATGATAATTGTAAGTCAATTAAGGCTGACCACTCACTTATTCAATTTTTTCCGTTTGGAATTTTCCGTTCAAATTCCGAACGGTTTCTTCCGACGATTGGGCAAATAGAAGACGGACCATAAAATAATAATCTTTACGCAACGAAATGTTGTTTTAATATACAGAACCCAAAGATGACTGTAGAGTCAAATGTTTACGCAACATCAAAATGATTTTTATACAGAACTAGGATGTTATGATGGATATCCGTAACCGTAAAATAAAAAAATATCCGTAACCGGAACTACATACATATCCATAACATCCCTAATACAGACAGAACCCTATACATGTAAAGTAAACACGTGTTTAGCTTCGCAGGAGCATAATGTGTAATTAACACTGTATGACGTCTCTATACCAACCTCCAGTTCGTCATTGAGAATAAAAACATTATTAGTATGTATTTTAAACAATTTTTTTCCGCCTCCTTCGTCAGACCAGCTTTAGATTGCCAGTTTTTTGATCCGTGTTAAGCGACTAATGGTTGAATATCAGAAAAACTTTTAAACAGTACTATACAATTACTTTGAGTCAATTTCAACCATTAGTTTATAAGTATTTTGTTAATATTTAACCATTAATACAATTTGACTATTAGTTCTTCACGGATCAAAAAACTGGTCCCCAAGTAATACCATAACGTAAATACAGCGCAAAAAGTTAATGATGCACTAAATGTAGACGCAAAAAAATCACAAGTGGACCAGACTTGTGACATTTGAGTACAGAGAACCACATGTGTGTCCTCAGGCTGTTAATATTCCATTTATTTGAAGGTTATTTCAAAATCATCATCATTTTAGGCAATAGCAGCCTAATTGACGTTAATATTCCCCAAGGCTGCTTTCTAGATAATAAAAACAAATTGCATAATTTTTTACCTACTATGGAGAAGTTCTTGGCTTGCATCTCACCAACTTGATGACCAAGCTGAAGGTGGAAGCGACTTCACGAATCCTCAACCACGGAACTGGCACTCTTGCCCTCCAACTGCCAAAACACAACGATCTTAACATTGTTGTTATGGCGACAGACTTACACCCGTATTCACAAACATTACTATGAGGTCTCACTGTGCGCGTGGACGCAAAGGGTCCCAAAAAGCTATTCACAGACAAAACATGGCTGAGTAACACACAAAAACCAATTACAGAGCTCTATTCAACGCTGTGCGTTCGTCTTCGAATTCGTTCGAATCATTTATGAATACGGGTGGTACAATCCAAATCGAGTTAACTGCGCACCTCGTTGGAATTCCAACCTCCCTCCCACTTACCCGCACACCTCCCCGTATTAGCCCCATGCATACGTACCAGTACCTCTATAGTCTGGTCTGCGAGCACGTAGAATTTTGTCCAATGACCCAAGCTACCCATCCTTATCGCTCGCGCGTAATTATGTTGCTGTCGCGCTCGCACACACACTACGGGCGCCCGTCGCACAGTCGCGACAGCAATTATAATTACGCGCGAGCGATAATAATGGGTAGCTTGGGGTCATTGGACAAAATTCTACGTGCTCACAAACCGGGCTTTAGCATGAATAACTTTCGTCTTCGAATCGTTTGTGTATTCGACAAAATTCGATACTCAACCTTCGAATTAAACGATAACGTGACAATTTTTATTCTCAAAAGTTTCGTGCAACCTTTTCTCATACTAAGTTCAATCGACACGTTCACAAGGGCGCTGTTGTAGTTTTCGTACTAAATCTTTTGATGGCGATTCGAATACGCAAACGATTCGAACTCGCAAGTTTTTCGTGTTAGCCGTACAGAGCGTCGATGTGATGTCACGGCCACCAGGTACGCAGTTAACTCGACCGTGTTGTAGGTAAGATGGTTGCTAGCCAGACGAACTAAGTACAAACCGAGCAGTACCCCGCTTGGAATCGAACCAGGGACTTCTGGATTTAAGACAGCTTACCTTAATAGGCAAAGCGCCTCAAATCTGCTCAACGGCAATGTCTATCCAAAGTCTAAAACACGACGCGCCTGATTTTTAGGCTATAGCAATGTTTTACAGTACATAGTTTGTGAACATTTGCGGACCAATATTGGACGGATTTTGATCTCATCAATTTTATAGCTGTAGTATAGTATGTAAGTAATTATAAGAATATTTTAATATCATAGTTTAGTGTACACCGCATGAGCGTATCTAGGTCGATGACATACGCGACCTCAGCGTGTGACGTAGTTTAAGTTAGAATATAATATTTTGTAATGCACTTTTGAATCCAATTTATTACACGACTATCATTGAGACAACATCTTTCATTCACCTATTCGATCCCGTTACTACATGGCGACCCATACCAGTTTGGAGCCTTTGGACGTCTGAAACCACCACAAATAAATACCGAAAACCAAGCAAAGAAGAAAACCACCATAAATAGCACCATTCAAAGAAAAGCAAGACCAAATCGAATCGAATCAACAAAAGACGAAGTTATTATAAAAGAAGACAGAAGCGTACGGGAGCAAGGATGGAGTCCAGGGTATAGCCCGGCCCAGTTCCAGAGGTGTCCAGGGATATCCCGGCCCAAGAAGAGTTCGCGAAGAAGAAAAATGAAGTCGGAGTCCAGAATGCAAGCCGGACTACTCGTCGCAGTTGCAGCAGTCGTCATCATCTTCGCTGCCACGATGCTGTATATATCCTTTTTATTTAAAAACTAACTTTCTTTAATATTAAGTATTTTTAGTAGTGCTATATAATTTCTCATTTATTGATATATAGATAATTTAAAGCCAATTAGTTTAACAATAATAATTTTATTAGTTATTAATTTAGAACAATTAGTTAATCATGGGTACTACAAACACTAAAGAGGACACTATAATCGCTCAAACAGCGTCAGGTGATGCACAAGCAACCCAAAAAATTTCTCAGGGGCTTAGTACATCAGAAATTTTATTAGTTACTATCGTTTTGATTTTGTTAGGTTGTATCTGCTACTATATTGTAAAGAAATATAGGAAAAACAACATTAAGACACTCAGACGAGAATTGAATGCCATAGCTCTTCAAGCTGCATCCAACAAAGACCTTCAGTCTATTGTGTAGACTAATTTTGAATATGTTATGGAACCTGTTACAAAATTAACAGAATTAAATAACAAACTTCTTTCAATATGGGAATATATTCGTAAATTAGGACCAGAAAGAAGACAGACCGATCTAGGAATTAGAAAATTTAGGGAAGCTCATTTAGAATACGAGAAATTGGACTGTATTTTGTCTCACTTGAAAGGTTGTATTGAGAACTCAGAAGTAAGCACCAGCGACTTAACAAAAATTAACAACTTAGTCAGTCAAATTCATAGCATATATAATAAAATTATAACCTTATCGTATCCAAGTTCAATTAACTTAGAAAAAACCTCCAAAATGGCAACTGAAAAATTTGACTTAAAAACGGCCATTTCCTTGTTACCCGTGATGACGGGACAAGAACACGTCTCCAAGAGTTTAATCGATGGTATTGAGTTATATAGTAGTATGATTGCGACTGATACGCACCCACAACTTATTAATTTTGTCCTTAAAACTAGACTCTCATCAAGCGCGAAGTTAAGGCTAAAAACCACGTATGATAGCGTAGATAGTTTATTGTCTGACCTAAATAAATATATCTTGCCTAAAAAGTCACCAGTTGCTATGCAATCGAAATTACAAATTTGCAAACAAGGCAGTCGTTCTATTGAGGCTTTCGGGTCAGAGTTGGAAGACCTTTTTGTTAATTTGACATTAAGCCAATCGGACGGTGACAGTACAAAGTACGATATTTTGCGCCCTATTAACGAGAAGGTCGCTATAAAGCGTTTTGCCGATGGGTTATCTGACCCACGTCTCAGCACTATCATTGCATCTCGCCAATTTGACTCACTTTCAGAAGCTATCAGAACTGCCATGGACGAATATTCAATGTCCACTGATAACCACGTCATGTCGTTTACGCGACCATTCCCGCAACGTTCGAATTTTCCCAGGGATAACTATTATTTTAAAAATAATTACAATCGTAGTAATAATCGCGGAAATTACTCTAGGCCATATTACTCATCGTGGCATAATCAAAATAACACGAGACCGACACCGACACGGCCAGAAGGTAACCAAAGTCACGTGAATAGGGGTCGCGGCGGGCGCGGCCAATATCGCGGTAAACGGGGTTTCCACCATGTTCAACATGCGACCGTTGACCACGACCACGAAGAGATAGTAGAAGACACACCGGCCACTGATGAGAAGGATGACTTATTAGATGAGTTTTTTCGTACCTAAAGTTCAGGATAAAAGTTTTCATATTCTTAATTATAATAATAGTAGCACGGTAACATTTAGTGTTAATGATAGAAATATCGATTTATTAGTCGACAGTGGTGCCAGTCTATGTGTGTTAAAATATGAATGGTTCAAAGGTGACCCATGTTTTGAAAATAAATTACATTTTGATAGAATTACTATAAAAGGTGTCAGCGGAAAATTACAATCAATAGGTTATGTTTATTTAGATTTATCATATAATGGGGTAGTTTTTAAGGAAAAGTTTTACGTATTTAATAATTTATCTTGCTCTGCTAATGGAATTTTAGGAGACAATTTTCTAAAGCGTTATTCGGCTATAATTAATTATAAACTTAATAATTTGCAAGTGACGAATGACTCACAAACGGTTTGTGTAAACATTAACTGTAAAGGTCGGTACACACATACGATACCACAGCGATGCGAGGTAATTAAATACATACCGACCTCAATCAATGATGATTGTGTTATTTTATCTAGCGAAATACAAAACGGTATTTTTATAGCTGGGTTAATTGCAAAACCAAGTCAGGGTAGTATTCCAATCAGGATACTAAATACTACAAATAAGGAAGTCAGTATTGATTTTTCTGACTTAAACATTTATTCCCTAACAAGTTTCGATATCTGTAATTTTACGGATGAAAAAGTTTGTGCCGATCGAGTGAAATCTTTGTTTAAATTACTTAACGTGTCTAATTTGAATGAGGAGGAGAGAACAAGTATAGCTAGTATCTGCGCTAAATACGCAGATGTTTTTCATTTACCTGGCGACAAATTAAGTGTTACTAATTTGATGTCACACAGCATAACTTTAAAAGATAATGTTGCGCCAGTGTATGTCAAGCCTTATAGGCTGCCGCAGGCGCAACGAAAGGAAGTTCAGAAACAGATAGATGATATGCTCGCGAATGACATTATTGAAGAGGCTTCATCTGAGTGGTCAAGTCCAGTTTTACTTGTCCCGAAAAAATCAGACAAGCCCAACGAGAAAAAATGGAGACTAGTTATAGATTATCGACAGTTAAATAATCGCATTCAAGATGATAAATTCCCGTTACCTAATATCACAGATATTTTAGATTCTCTTTCTGGCAGCATTTATTTTTCAAAATTAGACCTTACACAAAGTTATTATCAGCTCAATTTAGATGAAAATTCTAGGAAATATACTGCATTTAGCGTTGATAAAATGTATCAACTTTCTTTAGATCAGGACTCACGTAAAGTAACTGCATTTACAGCGAATACTAAAATGTACCAAATGAAACGCTGTCCGATGGGATTAAAAACTTCACGAAGTGTTTTCTCACGTTTAATGACTATAGCTATGTCAGGCATTAATTATAATCAGGCTTTTATTTACTTAGATGATTGTATCGTTTTAGGAAAGTCAAAGGAAAACCACAATAAAAATCTGATAAGTGTATTAGAACGCTTAAGAAAAGTTAATCTAAAGCTAAATCCCTTAAAATGTGAGTTTTTACGCACAGAGATAGTTTATTTAGGACACAAAATAACATCCGAAGGTATTTTACCTGACGACAGTAAAATAAAGACGTTGCAGAATTATCCGCCACCAGCAAATTGCGATGACGTCAAACGTTTTGTCGCGTTTGCTAATTATTACAGACGATTCATACCGAATTTTGCTAATATTGTTTTTCCATTAAATAAACTATGTAAGAAAAATATACAATTTGCATGGACCAATGAGCACGAGTCCGCTTTTCAAACATTAAAATCAGCCTTGATGAACCCTCCAATTTTACAGTATCCCGATTTCTCGGAAGAAAACATCTTCAGATTACAAACAGATGCTAGTAAAACAGGCATAGGCGCAGTTTTATCAAACCAGAACGGCCAGGTTATCGCTTATGCTAGTCGTAATTTAAAACCTGCAGAAACTAGATATCCTATTATTGAGTTAGAACTTTTAGCAATTGTTTGGGGAGTACGGCATTTTCGACCATATTTATATGGCAGGAAGTTCAAAATCATCACTGACCATAAACCTCTTATTTATCTATTTAGTCTGAAAGATCCCTCTAGCCGACTTACTAAATTTAGACTATATTTAGAAGAATACGATTTTGAAGTCGAATACGTCCCGGGTCGAGACAATGCACCAGCAGACGCATTGAGTCGATTGCCTATGACGTGTACTGATTTAAAATCTATACAAGAACAAGTAGTTTCAGTATTAACACGCGCACAGAGTAGAAAAGTTAATAGTCATTCTCCCAACTTGCCTAACTCTTCTGAGAACTCTATCAACCGCGGGCCGGCTGACCAACCTGCAGTTGTAGAAGTACTCAAAAAACCCAAAGATGTGGTAGAATTATTACTGACATGTGACATAAATAGTCTTAAATATTGCGAAAATATTGTTTCCAAAGCGGGTTATTGTGTATATGTGCCGTCGAAGGCCGCGATCTATCTATGTTCCCGATCGTTATCGACCCCAGAGGTGTTAGCGAGGGACTTAGAAGCCTTGTGTATTAGGTTGAGTATCGCAGAACTATTAATAGTGAAATCAAATCATGTTTTAAATAAAATAAAACATCTTATAAGTGAAAAGAAAAGATTAAAAGTTGATTTCCCGCGCTTTCTTATTACAAAGAATGTAAGAAAAATTACGGATCGAGATGAAATAAGAGTTTTACTGAACGATTTTCACTTGTTGCCCACAAGTGGACACGCAGGCGCTAATAGAATGTTTAACAACATTAAAAAATATTTTCACTGGCCAGGAATAAGTAATGACGTCATAGATTTCGTAAAGAAGTGTAAACAATGTCAAGTTTACAAACATACCAACAGGAAAATAAAAGAGCCAATGGTGATAACCAGCACGGCCACCTCGGCTTTTGATAAAATTAGTTTAGATATTATGGGACCATTAGATGTAGATGATTATAACAATAAGTACGTATTAACATTGCAGTGTAATTTAAGTAAGTTCGTAGAGGCTTATCCTTTGTCATCTAAAGATGCTGTAACGGTATCTCAAAGTTTTGTAAATAATTTTCTTCTGAGATATGGAATTCCAAGTGAAATCTTGACGGACCGAGGTACAGAATTTCTTTCTTCAGTCTTGACCGAAGTATGTAATTTATTAAAAATCAAAAAGTTACATTCAACAGCGTACCACCATGAAACGCTTGGTTCTCTAGAAAATACACATAAATCATTAGGTGATTTTCTTAGAATACAATGTCAGGAAAACAGGTCAAACTGGAGTAGTTGGCTACCCTACTGGTGTTTTTCTTTCAATACTACGGTTCATTCTGAGACGAAATACAGCCCATTTGAATTAGTTTTTGGAAAAAATTGCACTTTGCCAAGTAACTTACAAAGTAGTGTGATTGATCCACTTTATAACTACGACAGCTATCCTAAAGAACTTAAATATAGGTTACAAAGAGCTCAGGCAGATGCAAGAAATAATTTGATTAACAATAAGTTACATAGAAAAGTATTGTATGACACTAAGTTAAATCCTATTGTATATCAGAGAGATGATCTTGTACTTTTGAAAAATCAGACAGGAGATAAACTAGATTGTATTTATCATGGACCTTACCCAGTAGTGGAAGATATTTCCCCAAATGTTAAGATATTGAGAAATGGTAAAGAATATGTTACTCATAAAAATAATACAAAATTGTTTTTTAATTAGTTAAGTCATGCTTATGTATTATTTGTAATCATTTTTTACAATAATCATTTAAAATTATGTGTATAATTATATTTCCTTTTAAATAATTAGTTATTATTGAACAAAAAAAAAAATTATAGACATTTATTTTTTTTTTCTTTTTCTAAGGGGGTTATGTAGTATAGTATGTAAGTAATTATAAGAATATTTTAATATCATAGTTTAGTGTACACCGCATGAGCGTATCTAGGTCGATGACATACGCGACCTCAGCGTGTGACGTAGTTTAAGTTAGAATATAATATTTTGTAATGCACTTTTGAATCCAATTTATTACACGACTATCATTGAGACAACATCTTTCATTCACCTATTCGATCCCGTTACTACATGGCGACCCATACCAGTTTGGAGCCTTTGGACGTCTGAAACCACCACAAATAAATACCGAAAACCAAGCAAAGAAGAAAACCACCATAAATAGCACCATTCAAAGAAAAGCAAGACCAAATCGAATCGAATCAACAAAAGACGAAGTTATTATAAAAGAAGACAGAAGCGTACGGGAGCAAGGATGGAGTCCAGGGTATAGCCCGGCCCAGTTCCAGAGGTGTCCAGGGATATCCCGGCCCAAGAAGAGTTCGCGAAGAAGAAAAATGAAGTCGGAGTCCAGAATGCAAGCCGGACTACTCGTCGCAGTTGCAGCAGTCGTCATCATCTTCGCTGCCACGATGCTGTATATATCCTTTTTATTTAAAAACTAACTTTCTTTAATATTAAGTATTTTTAGTAGTGCTATATAATTTCTCATTTATTGATATATAGATAATTTAAAGCCAATTAGTTTAACAATAATAATTTTATTAGTTATTAATTTAGAACAATTAGTTAATCATGGGTACTACAAACACTAAAGAGGACACTATAATCGCTCAAACAGCGTCAGGTGATGCACAAGCAACCCAAAAAATTTCTCAGGGGCTTAGTACATCAGAAATTTTATTAGTTACTATCGTTTTGATTTTGTTAGGTTGTATCTGCTACTATATTGTAAAGAAATATAGGAAAAACAACATTAAGACACTCAGACGAGAATTGAATGCCATAGCTCTTCAAGCTGCATCCAACAAAGACCTTCAGTCTATTGTGTAGACTAATTTTGAATATGTTATGGAACCTGTTACAAAATTAACAGAATTAAATAACAAACTTCTTTCAATATGGGAATATATTCGTAAATTAGGACCAGAAAGAAGACAGACCGATCTAGGAATTAGAAAATTTAGGGAAGCTCATTTAGAATACGAGAAATTGGACTGTATTTTGTCTCACTTGAAAGGTTGTATTGAGAACTCAGAAGTAAGCACCAGCGACTTAACAAAAATTAACAACTTAGTCAGTCAAATTCATAGCATATATAATAAAATTATAACCTTATCGTATCCAAGTTCAATTAACTTAGAAAAAACCTCCAAAATGGCAACTGAAAAATTTGACTTAAAAACGGCCATTTCCTTGTTACCCGTGATGACGGGACAAGAACACGTCTCCAAGAGTTTAATCGATGGTATTGAGTTATATAGTAGTATGATTGCGACTGATACGCACCCACAACTTATTAATTTTGTCCTTAAAACTAGACTCTCATCAAGCGCGAAGTTAAGGCTAAAAACCACGTATGATAGCGTAGATAGTTTATTGTCTGACCTAAATAAATATATCTTGCCTAAAAAGTCACCAGTTGCTATGCAATCGAAATTACAAATTTGCAAACAAGGCAGTCGTTCTATTGAGGCTTTCGGGTCAGAGTTGGAAGACCTTTTTGTTAATTTGACATTAAGCCAATCGGACGGTGACAGTACAAAGTACGATATTTTGCGCCCTATTAACGAGAAGGTCGCTATAAAGCGTTTTGCCGATGGGTTATCTGACCCACGTCTCAGCACTATCATTGCATCTCGCCAATTTGACTCACTTTCAGAAGCTATCAGAACTGCCATGGACGAATATTCAATGTCCACTGATAACCACGTCATGTCGTTTACGCGACCATTCCCGCAACGTTCGAATTTTCCCAGGGATAACTATTATTTTAAAAATAATTACAATCGTAGTAATAATCGCGGAAATTACTCTAGGCCATATTACTCATCGTGGCATAATCAAAATAACACGAGACCGACACCGACACGGCCAGAAGGTAACCAAAGTCACGTGAATAGGGGTCGCGGCGGGCGCGGCCAATATCGCGGTAAACGGGGTTTCCACCATGTTCAACATGCGACCGTTGACCACGACCACGAAGAGATAGTAGAAGACACACCGGCCACTGATGAGAAGGATGACTTATTAGATGAGTTTTTTCGTACCTAAAGTTCAGGATAAAAGTTTTCATATTCTTAATTATAATAATAGTAGCACGGTAACATTTAGTGTTAATGATAGAAATATCGATTTATTAGTCGACAGTGGTGCCAGTCTATGTGTGTTAAAATATGAATGGTTCAAAGGTGACCCATGTTTTGAAAATAAATTACATTTTGATAGAATTACTATAAAAGGTGTCAGCGGAAAATTACAATCAATAGGTTATGTTTATTTAGATTTATCATATAATGGGGTAGTTTTTAAGGAAAAGTTTTACGTATTTAATAATTTATCTTGCTCTGCTAATGGAATTTTAGGAGACAATTTTCTAAAGCGTTATTCGGCTATAATTAATTATAAACTTAATAATTTGCAAGTGACGAATGACTCACAAACGGTTTGTGTAAACATTAACTGTAAAGGTCGGTACACACATACGATACCACAGCGATGCGAGGTAATTAAATACATACCGACCTCAATCAATGATGATTGTGTTATTTTATCTAGCGAAATACAAAACGGTATTTTTATAGCTGGGTTAATTGCAAAACCAAGTCAGGGTAGTATTCCAATCAGGATACTAAATACTACAAATAAGGAAGTCAGTATTGATTTTTCTGACTTAAACATTTATTCCCTAACAAGTTTCGATATCTGTAATTTTACGGATGAAAAAGTTTGTGCCGATCGAGTGAAATCTTTGTTTAAATTACTTAACGTGTCTAATTTGAATGAGGAGGAGAGAACAAGTATAGCTAGTATCTGCGCTAAATACGCAGATGTTTTTCATTTACCTGGCGACAAATTAAGTGTTACTAATTTGATGTCACACAGCATAACTTTAAAAGATAATGTTGCGCCAGTGTATGTCAAGCCTTATAGGCTGCCGCAGGCGCAACGAAAGGAAGTTCAGAAACAGATAGATGATATGCTCGCGAATGACATTATTGAAGAGGCTTCATCTGAGTGGTCAAGTCCAGTTTTACTTGTCCCGAAAAAATCAGACAAGCCCAACGAGAAAAAATGGAGACTAGTTATAGATTATCGACAGTTAAATAATCGCATTCAAGATGATAAATTCCCGTTACCTAATATCACAGATATTTTAGATTCTCTTTCTGGCAGCATTTATTTTTCAAAATTAGACCTTACACAAAGTTATTATCAGCTCAATTTAGATGAAAATTCTAGGAAATATACTGCATTTAGCGTTGATAAAATGTATCAACTTTCTTTAGATCAGGACTCACGTAAAGTAACTGCATTTACAGCGAATACTAAAATGTACCAAATGAAACGCTGTCCGATGGGATTAAAAACTTCACGAAGTGTTTTCTCACGTTTAATGACTATAGCTATGTCAGGCATTAATTATAATCAGGCTTTTATTTACTTAGATGATTGTATCGTTTTAGGAAAGTCAAAGGAAAACCACAATAAAAATCTGATAAGTGTATTAGAACGCTTAAGAAAAGTTAATCTAAAGCTAAATCCCTTAAAATGTGAGTTTTTACGCACAGAGATAGTTTATTTAGGACACAAAATAACATCCGAAGGTATTTTACCTGACGACAGTAAAATAAAGACGTTGCAGAATTATCCGCCACCAGCAAATTGCGATGACGTCAAACGTTTTGTCGCGTTTGCTAATTATTACAGACGATTCATACCGAATTTTGCTAATATTGTTTTTCCATTAAATAAACTATGTAAGAAAAATATACAATTTGCATGGACCAATGAGCACGAGTCCGCTTTTCAAACATTAAAATCAGCCTTGATGAACCCTCCAATTTTACAGTATCCCGATTTCTCGGAAGAAAACATCTTCAGATTACAAACAGATGCTAGTAAAACAGGCATAGGCGCAGTTTTATCAAACCAGAACGGCCAGGTTATCGCTTATGCTAGTCGTAATTTAAAACCTGCAGAAACTAGATATCCTATTATTGAGTTAGAACTTTTAGCAATTGTTTGGGGAGTACGGCATTTTCGACCATATTTATATGGCAGGAAGTTCAAAATCATCACTGACCATAAACCTCTTATTTATCTATTTAGTCTGAAAGATCCCTCTAGCCGACTTACTAAATTTAGACTATATTTAGAAGAATACGATTTTGAAGTCGAATACGTCCCGGGTCGAGACAATGCACCAGCAGACGCATTGAGTCGATTGCCTATGACGTGTACTGATTTAAAATCTATACAAGAACAAGTAGTTTCAGTATTAACACGCGCACAGAGTAGAAAAGTTAATAGTCATTCTCCCAACTTGCCTAACTCTTCTGAGAACTCTATCAACCGCGGGCCGGCTGACCAACCTGCAGTTGTAGAAGTACTCAAAAAACCCAAAGATGTGGTAGAATTATTACTGACATGTGACATAAATAGTCTTAAATATTGCGAAAATATTGTTTCCAAAGCGGGTTATTGTGTATATGTGCCGTCGAAGGCCGCGATCTATCTATGTTCCCGATCGTTATCGACCCCAGAGGTGTTAGCGAGGGACTTAGAAGCCTTGTGTATTAGGTTGAGTATCGCAGAACTATTAATAGTGAAATCAAATCATGTTTTAAATAAAATAAAACATCTTATAAGTGAAAAGAAAAGATTAAAAGTTGATTTCCCGCGCTTTCTTATTACAAAGAATGTAAGAAAAATTACGGATCGAGATGAAATAAGAGTTTTACTGAACGATTTTCACTTGTTGCCCACAAGTGGACACGCAGGCGCTAATAGAATGTTTAACAACATTAAAAAATATTTTCACTGGCCAGGAATAAGTAATGACGTCATAGATTTCGTAAAGAAGTGTAAACAATGTCAAGTTTACAAACATACCAACAGGAAAATAAAAGAGCCAATGGTGATAACCAGCACGGCCACCTCGGCTTTTGATAAAATTAGTTTAGATATTATGGGACCATTAGATGTAGATGATTATAACAATAAGTACGTATTAACATTGCAGTGTAATTTAAGTAAGTTCGTAGAGGCTTATCCTTTGTCATCTAAAGATGCTGTAACGGTATCTCAAAGTTTTGTAAATAATTTTCTTCTGAGATATGGAATTCCAAGTGAAATCTTGACGGACCGAGGTACAGAATTTCTTTCTTCAGTCTTGACCGAAGTATGTAATTTATTAAAAATCAAAAAGTTACATTCAACAGCGTACCACCATGAAACGCTTGGTTCTCTAGAAAATACACATAAATCATTAGGTGATTTTCTTAGAATACAATGTCAGGAAAACAGGTCAAACTGGAGTAGTTGGCTACCCTACTGGTGTTTTTCTTTCAATACTACGGTTCATTCTGAGACGAAATACAGCCCATTTGAATTAGTTTTTGGAAAAAATTGCACTTTGCCAAGTAACTTACAAAGTAGTGTGATTGATCCACTTTATAACTACGACAGCTATCCTAAAGAACTTAAATATAGGTTACAAAGAGCTCAGGCAGATGCAAGAAATAATTTGATTAACAATAAGTTACATAGAAAAGTATTGTATGACACTAAGTTAAATCCTATTGTATATCAGAGAGATGATCTTGTACTTTTGAAAAATCAGACAGGAGATAAACTAGATTGTATTTATCATGGACCTTACCCAGTAGTGGAAGATATTTCCCCAAATGTTAAGATATTGAGAAATGGTAAAGAATATGTTACTCATAAAAATAATACAAAATTGTTTTTTAATTAGTTAAGTCATGCTTATGTATTATTTGTAATCATTTTTTACAATAATCATTTAAAATTATGTGTATAATTATATTTCCTTTTAAATAATTAGTTATTATTGAACAAAAAAAAAAATTATAGACATTTATTTTTTTTTTCTTTTTCTAAGGGGGTTATGTAGTATAGTATGTAAGTAATTATAAGAATATTTTAATATCATAGTTTAGTGTACACCGCATGAGCGTATCTAGGTCGATGACATACGCGACCTCAGCGTGTGACGTAGTTTAAGTTAGAATATAATATTTTGTAATGCACTTTTGAATCCAATTTATTACACGACTATCATTGAGACAACATCTTTCATTCACCTATTCGATCCCGTTACTACATAGCAATGCCTACATCTGAATTACATTTAGTACGCGAAAGAAGCATAAGACTAGTCACTTCAACATAACAAACAATCAGTAGGACTAAAATTATATTGGGAAGTGTAAAAACGTAATTACAAGAAAGAACTTAGAACTTTTTACAGGCGTATCGCGTATTGATGGATACCAAAATATTATTGTACAGAAACTTAATCAAACTTAATAATGAAATAAAACATAAAGATTTGGTCGCACAACAAAAGTTGAGGCCGTCAATACAAGCAATTTGTATCTGTATACGCTGTCATACGTTTTACGTAGTCGGATCAAGTGCTTTCTGTCTCGCTTGCAGACATTTAACAATAACGAGGTAGCTAGTGTATTTGATATTTGAATTTAAACGTATAGTGTGTTTTGTGTATGAGTAAATATTCGCCTCAACTTTCGTTGAGCGCCCTATAAGGTAGTAAAAAAAGACTGGCTTACATAAAAGTTTATATTTACAAAGTTGCACTATTGTCACTTCATTCGTTTTAGCTTGTTCAGCTCGCCCTGTTGGATCGAAGCTTCCTTGTAGATCTGTTTCACCTTGTCTCTCCTCACATTGTCGCTGTAAACAATAAATACAAGATTAAAAATTATAGACAATTTCTCGTATAAGTAGAACAGACAATAAATGGGCATTTGTTCAAGAACTTTAAATTATTTTATGCTTTTAAAGCAAAGCTAGGCGAAGTGGCGCGGCCAAAAAACATACACTAAAGCCCGGTCTGTGAGCACGTAGAATTTTGTCCAATGACCCCAAGCCGCGACTGTGCGACGGGCGCCCGAAGTGAGTGTGCGAGAAATAGTGCGACAGCAACATAATTACGCGCGAGCGATAAGGATGGGTAGCTTGGGGTCATTGGACAAAATTCTACGTGCTCGCAGACCAGACTATAGCCAGCCACACCACTAAGGTTACTGTCTCCTATAGACGCTATATGCGGGGTTCGTTGCTTGGTGACATGGCGTAAAATACAGTCGAATTGAGAATTCGTTTAGAAAAGATATCGAATTTTTATTTTAAATTCCGGCCAATCTGGAAATCATTGGAGAGGACAATATTCAGCAGTGGATCCTGTGGCTGAAATGATGAGTTAAGGCGAGAGTGAATAGGCATTTACAGGCAGTGCCGTAACTAGCCTTTTATGCGCCCGGTGCGAGCTTTCAAAACTGCGCCCTTGAAAAATGCTCTAACCAGTCTCTGACAGTAAAGTGGACAAATGATGTGCATAAAAAAAACCTTTTTGAATAAAAAGTAACCTTCTACGGGGGGGGGGGGGGGGGGGGGGGTGGGGGGGGGGGGTGCGTTTCACTATCGAAAAACATTGGCTAAAACTCATTTTTTATAACAAATAATAAATCAAATTCATGTTTAAATGCAGTTTATGACATAATTTTTAAATTGTCACTATTAATATTTTTTACTGAATAACCTGTAAAAGTTAATTCTACAATTTCTGAAAAATAAAAGTAACCTTTTCATTAGTGTAACCTAAAAGTAACCAATGCAGTTCAAAAGAAACCTAAAAGGTTACAAAAGTAACCTTCTGGCAACACTGCGGCTATCTGAATGCGTGATTCTCGATGTATCGGGGAATCCCCGAACATTGGGTGGGACGTCGCGGCAGAATGGAACGTTTGTGAATCGTTTAGTTTCGTAAGTCATCCTTTTCACTCTTGTCGAACGATGAATTTTCTATCTATAGATGACCCACGCTGAACTGTCCCACCAAACTCAATGACAGGGGGGCGCTACCATCGTTCAACTATATGGTTTCCAACATGGCAAAAATCGGAACTAGCGATCCGGTATTGACGGTGGCGCCCCACTGTCAATGTCATGCATAGGACAGCGCAGTATTTTGGAACTATATCTCTCGCACGCTAGTGCGTCAGTAACGCTGCACGTAGTTAATGAATAAAATCAAAGATAAAGGGAGGACCAATGAATGTGGCTGACAGCAATGACAGCGTTACGTGAACTATAATTGTACATCTCCTCAGCTAGATTGACAGATTTGCTTAGAACTTCTAAGTTAGAAGTGGCGCCCTCCAAATGAATATAGGCAGAAATTGTCTCATAGTTACGGTATAGGTACTTTTGTTTGTGTATGTAATATTGCGAGCAAGACAAGGTGGATTTATATTTGTCTGATGTGTCGTGACGTGACGCGTCAGAACTGTATCGGTTCCATACATAAGCCATCACAACACAACACGTTACGCACTAGTGTGAACGTTACCATCCTACTAATATTATAAACGCGAAAGTTTGTATGGATGATGGATGGATGTTTGTTACTCTTTCACGCAAAAACTACTGAATGGATTTTAATGAAACTTTACAATAATATAGCTTATACATCAGAATAACACATAGGCTACAATTTATAAACATACTAGCTTACCGCCCGCGGCTTCGCCCGCGTGGAATTTTGTCTGTCACAGAAAAACTTTATCGCGCGCGTCCCTGTTTCAAAAACCGGGATAAAAACTATCCTATGTCCGTTCCCGGAATTCAAACTATCTCTATGCCAAATTTCATCAAAATTAGTTCAGTGGTTTAGGCGTGAAAGCGTAACAGACAGACAGACAGACAGAGTTACTTTCGCATTTATAATATTAGTAGGGATTGTTCGAAATACTAATCCTGCGCAGACGAAGTCGCGGGCACCAGCTAGTACTAAATGTATGAAACCGATACCGTTCTGACACGTCGTCACGTCACGACACATCAGACAAATATAAAACCACCTTTACAAGTGTTGTTGTTTCAAGATCGCTTGAAAAATGCCATATAGATATAGATAGTACAGAGGGCGCGTCTACACCATATTCGCAATAAAACAAAATGTACCTACTAACTACCATGCATGAAACAAAACTAGATACTGGTCTGGTCATTTCTGCGCCCCTCCAGGGTCTGCGCCCTGTGCCTGGGCACCGCTGGCACCGCCCTAGTTACGGCACTGTTTACAGGACAGGTAAGCATAGTCAGTGTCAAATAATTCAAACCCAAAAGGGCCAAAAAGTTGACCAAAATCTTATTCCAGTTGTAACAAAGACGTGTTGCGAAATTTTTGGCTACATTGAGTGTCACGAACTATTTGACGCTGAATGTACCATCCTAGACTGCATCTTACTTAACATCAGTACGGCTAGCACGAAAAACATGCGAGTTCGAATCGTTTGCGTATTCGAATCGCCATCAAAAGATTTAGTACGAAAACTACAACAGCGCCCTTGTGAACGTGTCGTAAAGTGGAGAAAAGGTTGCACGAAACATATTTTGAGAATCAAAATTGTCACGTTATCGTTTAATTCGAAGGTTGAGTATCGAATTTTGTCGAATACGCAAACGATTCGAAGACGAAAGTTGTTCATGCTAGAGGTACTGGTGTGATTGCAAATACCTGCTTTGTGCTGCGTAAAAATAATAATAAAAAAAATCGTTTATTGCAAGAAAAACAATTACATTTTTCATATTAATCTTGGACTCCACACTAGGCAAGCCTGTCTCGTGGAGGCCAGGAGATAACTTTACAATATTTTGGGTACTTAAAACTATTATTAGAACATAAAAACAATAAAAAATCAATAATTGTGCTGTATGTTTTAAAAGTATGGGTTATGTATGTGTCGTGTATTAAGTAATTAGTGATTGATGATAAAATATTATGAAGTGTAGGTATGTCGTAGGTTTCACATTTTGTTTATTGTACTTGTACTTGTAAATAAAAATAAACTCAGTGTTTGTACTGACCTGTGAATCTTCTGGCGGATCTTGACGGAGGCGACGTAGGCCTTGTCCCGTCGTATCTCGCGCAGCGCTCCCTTCATCTCCCTCTTGTATTTGGTCTGGAGCCGCGCCCGCTCTGCCGTCTCGCGGGACATCTTCGAACTCTTGCTGCCGGTGAACCTGATACATCAATAATATTCTTAGAGCAAAAACATATTTAAAGCGACATAGACTACGTACAGAAGGTTTACTTCGCGAAGGTATTTAAAAAAATGTATGCTCAATGTCGATAAAGGTGTAATTTAGCTTGTCTCAAGAGTCAAGCACCATTTTGTTGACAAACGTCAGTGATCGGTACTGCGCCGAAGCCATAGGGCTAACTTCGGTAAAATGATGTGTGACGTGAGGTGCCAAACTGCAGAAAATGGCGGAGGAAATACATGATTAAGCATGAATTATCATGAATAATATAAACCTCTCAGTGTCTTCAGGCAACTTAAAAAAGTACATTCTGTGTTTTTATTATTATTTAGGCAGTTAAATACTGCACAGTATTAAGTCCACCATTTTCTTTATTTTTTTTCTATCATACACAAGAATACGCGTGCGTGAGTCAATGCTCGCTCGTATGTAAGGCCTTGTTGAATAGTAATCCTGTAGGGTGTAATCGTGCTTGTTTTGTTTTCGATGTAAACTCGCGGACAGGCCTGACAGTAAACAGAACTTGCGGCCGATGGAACAGCAAGGTTCTGGAGGCCAAGTACCGGAAAACGCAGTGTGGGACGTCCACCCACAAGGTGGCCCGACATTCTCATAAAGGCGTTGGATGCAGGCCGCTACCAACCGGGCAATATGGGAGGCCTATGTTCAGCAGTGGACGTCTTATGACTCATATGATGTACAGTACGTACTTGATACCATAGTCAATTGACACATTTTAATGCGCTGTCAAAACGCTGATGGCAGAAAGGTTCTCAAGTCGCGACTACGTAGCTGAAGACGTAGTGAAAACAGGCCACCCACTAGATATACCGACGATCTAGTGACGATCGCGGGAGAAACCTGGATGTGGCTTGCGCAGGACCGCTCGTTGTGGAAATTTCTACATGAGTGACATAATATGAGTCAACTAACACAATATCAGCCAGTCAAGTTAAATAACGGGACTGTTTCCACATCTCGTTCCCACTGCTGCAATTCCTGTGTGTGTAGTCAAGATCTGCAGCTTGACCGCCAATAAAAACTCAACCAGTGAAAGTGAAATTTGTCTCAGGGGAAATTAAATAATAATAATTAAGCGAATTAAATTCAACTTACACTTCTTGGACGTCCGGTTCATACAGCCTCAACATCTTTATTTTCTTCTGCTCCTTCGTAAGTGGTGTGTACGTTTTAACCTCCAACACGCCCTTCATATAGCTCATTATCTCAGAAACCCGCGTTCTTACTTTCTTCGGGTAAAAATCCAAGTCGATCCGGCCGACTAGCGCTATGTGTGGGGCGAATAAACAAGCCTGCGCTTCGTACTCGCTGAAGTAATCGAAAAATTCCTTCAAAATACCCATGCTTGCATTCAAACAACGAATTTTAAAATCATCGTCTATTTCTTCCAACACGAAATCCTTCGCCGCCATTTTGTTATCGACCGCCATTTTGGAGCAATCGTCTTCCAAATTCAAAATCTTAACGTCTCTGTGCAGTTTGAAAGGTGGCACTACTTGTATAGGATTTAAAATACTGGTATTCGATGACAAATACAAAATGCCTCTAAGGAAATTTATAGCTGAAGGTACTAATCTTTTGGATAGAGTTGTGTATTCTAAAACTAGTGTAGTAACAAACAGACCCCGAGATATCGAGTATGCGTCGCTAAACTTCGATTTGGTCAGAATTTCGGACATGAATATTAAAGATGGCGTCGTAACGGAATGCCGGAAGTCCGACGTGGGATATATCAACGCGATTAATTTGAAAAATATCAGTGTATCTAGATCAGGTATCCTTTTCGGTTTCTTTTTAAATTGATCGTGTTTTTCTTTGAGTAATTCGACAACGAATTTTTTCGTCGACACTTTGTTCGTTTGGGCGAGATCGTAGAAGTGTGGTGCTAATTTGTCGAATATCAGGAAGGCTTTGATGACTTCGCCTTCGTCGGTTAAGTTGGTGAATATATCGTTGATATACTGTAGCATGTGGGCAAAGAGTCTGCTCAGTAAGTCTTTGTTGTTCTGAGCTAACCCCGGGTCGTAGCTTTTGATCAGTTTCTGAAGCGCTGCCGACTGCTGTGCTGGTGTTTTGCCCGTTAATAATTCCTAAAATATTAATTGGATTAATTTTAAAACTTTTCAATACAAATTCTTGCAGTTTGTTTATAAAAGTCTAAAAAGAAAAAGTTTCCTATAGAAATAAATCTGTAATGATGGGTGAAGTACATTTTGTTGAGACATCCGTCTTATAACAGTGTTTATGTTAATCTATCACATAGCCTGTACATAAGTATCGAAATATCATTTTAAACAAGTGTTCATCGTGCATTTAATATTTTTGTAATAATGCACAAGATGTTTGTGAGACCAGATTAGAGTTGTTAAGGTTAAATAGGTGTTATGAGTTTTTCTTACCTTCAAATTATCTCCTTCAGCCAATTTTAAATCGAAGAATGAGCTAATTTTCTGTTTATCTTCTTCAACATCCATTTCATCCTCACTCTCCTCTTCCGAGTCTCTCAAATCCTTTAAGTCATCAACATCTTTTGCAGATTCTTCATCATCATCATCACCATCCTCTGAACCTTCATCACTTTCATCAGCAGATTCATCATCACTGTTATCCTTGTTGTCGCTTATTAAAATACTATTTGTGTCATTCTTTTTAGCGTTATTTAGTTTTTCTTTTGTTAAGTTAGAGATGTTAGCTTCTTTTGTATCTGTTACATTGTCTTTTTCAATTTTGTTTTCATTTTTTGATTGACCTTTTTGATTATTTCTTATTTCTACTTCTTTGTCATCATCAGAATCTTCGCTACTTTCTTCATTCTCAGATTCTATACCATCATCTTTATCACTCTTTTCTGCAGTTTCATCATTTTTGCCGGTTTCGATATTTTGTTCATCGTTGGAGTCATCATCTTCATCTTCTCCGCTCTCATCATCATCATCATCGCCTTCTTCTGATGAGGTGTCCGATATGCCATCATTGAACTTGGGTTTGGCGTTTGGAACTGAAAGTTAATTGTAATAAGATTTAAAATAAATAAATAAAATAAATAAATAAAAAAACGTTTCTTGTTAAAATAGTTTACAGAACGATTGCTCGAATAATCTCGAAAGAACTGAAGGCGTAATTTTTTGGCATTATAAATATAGTTGATCTGGAAATCCTAGGAATCCTAGACACACCCTATGTTCAGTAGTGGACGTCCTGTGACTGAACTAATGATGATAATGAATTGTAGTTATGCCCTGTCACGTCATAATATGCACTGAGTTAAGCGCTACACCTTAAAGTAGGGTAATTTTGCACAAATTGCATAATATTCTAACGCTTATTAGAAATTACTTAAGTTCTTAACATTAACAAAAATTTAAATATTCTATCTCTACCTGAGTAGTCTTTGAGTACGTTTTCAGGTACCAGCGGTTTTCCATCCTTGTCGTATGCTAACATGAACTGCTTCTCATCTTCCAAATCGAAATTGTCTTCTAAATCATCGGCAGATCTGTAAAAAAAGATTTACACTGTACTAAATACATTTTTATACCATCTATACTTATAATAAATCTGTAGAGAAGTCAAATCTGTACATGAAATATATTTTCAAAATAACTATCAGGGGGTGATTAGTGATCGATACTGATTCCAAAAATGCAATCAGTAAAATTTTTGTCTGTCTGTCTGCCTGTCCGTCTGTATGTTCCTTATAGAAACAAAAACTACAGGACGGATTTTAACGAAACTTGGTACAATTATTCTTCATACTCCTGGGCAGGTTATAGCATACTTAGGAATTCCCACGGGAACAGGAATTAGCGGGAAAATCATTTTGTATGAAAAATCTAAACCTCTTAAGTTAGACGCTTGAAATTTGGCATGTAGGTACCTTAGTAAACTTAAAGCTTAGTTACAACAAGTAATTCCCGAAATTCCAACGGGAACGGGAATTAGCGGGAAAATCCTTTTGTATGAAAAATCTAAACCGCTTTAGTTAGACGCTTGAAATTTGGCATGCAGGTACCTTAGTAAACTTAAAGCTTAGTTACTTAGGATATTGCAAAATTCCCACGGGAACGGGAGTTAGCGGGAAAAAACATTTGTATTTTTCATTTCAAATGAAATTTTAAATATACCGTGTCTTTACAATGCCTGCATAGCTAATGAAAATTCAGCCTTCTAGTTTTATCCACAACGAAGTTACAGGCAGTCGAAAATGGCCTGAATTGCTTCGAGAAAAGGATGGTACGGCTGTGCCGCTTTTTTGCTCGACTTGGTGGGGGCACTGCCGTGCCCCCAGATTGATGGTATCGATACTATCGATAGTATTGTCGCTTTTGAATAAAAATCTATCGATACTATCGATAGTATCGATACTATCGATAGTATCGATACTATCGATTGTTCTAAACTATCGATAGTTTGGCAATTTACAATAGTATCGTTTACAATATTTGGGACTATCGATAGATATAGATACTATCGATAGGCCAATCGATAGATAAGGCTTTTTCAGATGAAAACTATCGATAGTTTTACTATAGATAGTTCGGCAACACTAGCCGTTATTAAATCGCGTTTTCATCGCGACAGAAGCGCAACAGTATCGCGTTTGCATCACGACTGAATCGTGTTTATGCGGGCGAGGGCTAACTAGCGACCGCATTGCGACTGTATCGATGCGAACACGCGACAGAATAGACGTGTTGACACCACCAATCATTGAGGGCTATCGTTTTAGCGCTCACCAGTTTGCGCCACTGTAGAGTAAGGTCCTGTCACTTGCTAGTAGCGAAGACAGTGGCACCAACTGGTGAGTGCTAAAGTGGTAGGAGGACTATCGCATTTGCACTCATCAAGGTGGCGCCACTGTAGAGTAAGGTCCTGTCAATCGCCAGGGGTGCCAACTGTTAAGTATAAAAACGATAGCCCTCATTGACGTACTTTTTAAAACTGTCAAAACGAAACTCTGCCATAGAATTTGTATGGCACTACAAGCAAGTGACGTCACTATTTTGTCAACTCAATTAAACTACTTTTTTCAATTACAATGCGACCAAAAATCGTAATTTACAGGTAATTTAAAATTAATTATGTTTTTAAGACCAGAATGAAATGTCTTTTTTTTAGAAAAGTTGTGATTTCGAATTATTGGGGTATGGTGTCAAACTGTCTATTGCTATAAAAAGTCGCCGTGGGGAGAGGCCTGAAATGAAATTTCGTTGTACCTATGTTTCGGCACAGTTTTCTGCACTCTTGGCGTGAACATATCTTCATCTTCCTCCATCCGCTGCAATCTCTCTCGCTCTAGCTTCTCCAGCCTCGCCTGTTCTTCCTTCGCTTGCTTCTCATCATTCTTCAGACCGTCTGACGGCTGTAAAAAAATTAAAGATTTAAAACTTTAGCCCATACTATTTACTTCGATTAACGTCGGCCAACTTCGCGAGTGTAGCTGAAGTATCAGCTTAGGCGCAGACCACGGACTTTTAGTTGGCCGATAGTTTAGTTGGACAGTTAGGCTAATAACTCACGGCGAAAATCGCACCGCGCGCTAAGGCACTGGTACAAAATGGTCGCCCGCCGATCGGGCGGTTTTCGAGCGGGCGAAAACCGCCGAGGCTGCGGTTACCGCGGCCGCTCGATTCTTCCGCGCCCGCTGCGTGCGAAAACCGCGTCGTGAGTTGTGCATTAGTTTTTACACAAGTATCTGCATTCTACAGAAGCTGCGGGCCCGCAACCGCCGCGGGCGCGGGTGAAAATCGCGCCATGAGTTCTTAGCCTTAATAAGTATGGACATGTATGGAAGTGCGCAAATTACACCGATTTCGATTTCATACAAATTAGAATCGGGCCCAACTATCGGCCGACTAAAAGTCGGTGGGCTGCGCCTAGGCTTAGTTGAAACATTTTTAGCTGAATAATTTGGTAACAACACGTTTCCCCTAGCGAAAACAAGTTTTCACTTATTTAAACTTTGAGCAGCAGTTACTTCTAGTTATTTCAAAGGTATTTTGTGAAAACCAGTTTTAATTAGGAAAAACGCGTTTTAACTAAAACCGTGTTTTTTTTGTAACAGATAGAACACACTTTATTTTACACCACATTATGACAAAGCAAGAAAAAGAAAGAAATATGCAAAATATTTATGGCACAATTTAGGCGGTCTTATCACTATAAAGCGATCTCATCCAGACAACTCAAAAGACAGTTGTAACATGTCAAAAACATAATAATAATATAATATAAGCCTTTATTACTGGATTACAAGGTATTTTTTTTACAACATTAACATTTCATTTTACAATTTAGCTGCACTCATCTCCAGTTTGTCCTTGGACATAGGCCTCCTCCAATGATCTCCATGCTTCTCTGTTTCTAGCCATTTGTGGCCATAATGGCCCTGCTAATTCGCGGATATCGTCCTCCCATGTTTTTGCTTGTCTGATGATGAAAAAGATGGGAGGACGATATCCGCAAATTAGTCAAAAACATACCGTTCCTCTTTTCTCGAACCGCAACTCCCTCATCATCTTGTCGTAATCTTCGCTTTTCTTCTCCGCCTGACTGAGAAGCTTCTCAATAGCCGACTGCTTTTCTTCTACGCGTGGTCGTTTGAACACAACAGGCTGTAAGTCCTTCCATTCGCTGTCCAACTTCTCAGTCAAGTCCAAAGTTTGTTCTTTCTCTTTCTGTTTTTCTGCTTTGCGCTTTTTCGATTCCGCTATGAGTTGCTCGATGAGGTCTTTGTGAGATTTAGCACCGTCCTTCGCTTCAGTCCTTGTTAGAATACCACCACCGAAGTGGCCCTCTGATACGAAGTCATCTGTGAAAATCATTCAAATGTTAGCGAGACTAGCTAACAACAACAGCGATTGGTGGGTCTCACAGAGTGAACATAAGATTTAAAAAAAAAAAGTTTATTGCCAGTAAAACCAAATACAAGTCCTTATGTCTAGCGGATACCGCACTAAGCAAAGCTTGTGTCGCAGTAACCTTTAATACTTGTTACACATAAAAGAATCTTTACTATGTGGTCTGGGAACATTCAGATCAGACAATTGAAGGGGTGAGTGGACAAAGGTGTTATCTGACAAAACTGAAGATAAAATCGACTAATGAGCTCAAAACACGCAATTTTGTAACGTGTCAAACCTTAACAAAGGTGTTATCTGACAAGCATTCATACATTTCAGGATTCAAATGTGGTATGAGCAGATTAACATTTTTAAACACTCATAACTTATTTTGTTAGTTAATACCTTTGTCCACTCACCCCTTCAATTACTAACAGTTTCAGAACGTTATTAACCAGGTAAATAAAATTATGTACTTGTTTACAATATTTTAATGTTACGATGTCTCTATTAAAGTCTCTTACCCCCTTACTAATAAAACTTAATGCCTAGATGAAAGTAGTAAATTGTTAATCCAAACTTACCATCTAATCCTCCAAACTTCTTTGCGTCATCATCCTCATCATCTGATCTTGGATCATCAAATTTTTCTATCTGCTCCAGAGTTTGACCTCTAAAACAAACATAATTTATATTTATTTATTTTGCCTTTCCATTTATAAATGTTAGAAAGCCACCCCAGTGTATTGCTAAAAACAAGGCAGAAGATTTATACACAGGGTCACACACGAACCAATCACAGAGCTCTATTCATCGCTGTGCGTTCAATTTGCTGCTTCACTAAAGAAAGCATTGTTTGTGAATACGGGTGTTAATGTATCATTTAGGCTGAGTTGCACCACCTTATTTTAACCGTAACAATAACAATAACTGGTGCTTTTTGTATGGTATTTGACAGATTTTTGACATTTGTCAAAATTAAAGTAAGATGGCAATAAACAAACTCACAATTTTATTGCCACTTTATCTACATCTAAACCTTCTTCTTGCACAACAGAAGAGAGTGACAGAACCTTGCTCAACAGTGGCAACTTGTTAGCGCGAATATGATAGTCCTCAATCGGAAGACCAGGGTTGTGGCATTCGTCTACCTATTGAGATGCTACAACACCATGTGAGTGGATACCTTTTAAGTATCATTGTGTACCAGTGGCGGATTTACATTTTTGCCGCCCATAGGCTAGGGTGGGGTTGGATCTTTATTTAACTTTTATCTTCTGAAATCAAGTAAGCGTCATCTGAAATCTGCCACCCCTAGGCCGAGGCCTGTACGGCCTATTGACAGATCCAGGACTGTTGTGTACATTCATTTTTAAAGATCTGTCTATGTTATGTGTAATGAATGATATTGAACAAATACTTTTTCTTTCAATCAAATTACCTACTATTCGAACAGAAAACTGAATGAACTTACCTGTGAGTCAATATTTCATCATCTGCTAAATTGTAGATATCTTTTTTGCTATGCTGCCGAGCCCTTTCGGCGGCGAACCGCGCTATCATACGGTCTTCCGATGACAACTGATTGTTTTTCTCTCCGATACGCTTGTCAATGAATGTGTTCGTCTTATTCATGAGTTTCATTTCGGTTCCTAGAGTTTCCTTTCTCTGTAATGAACATGATTTATATACGATTTCATTTAAGCCATGAAGATAGATAATTATTAAAAGTGAATGTCTAACTGTTTTTAAGAGATTTTAAATAACACGATACATAACAAGTGTTGAAACATAGATTATTACCTTCTGAATAGCTTTAGCTCTCGACACTCCAGGTAATCCTCGATCATGTTTAGATTTTTTACCTAAAACTTTAATTTTTTCTCTGTTTATGTGCACCTCGAACGGATTCAGCTTTTTCTTTATCCCATCTCCCTTTCTTTTGTTGTTAACTTTATCAGCTAGCCCAGAATTTCTTTTATTTTTCGCCTTCGCCATACTTTAATTATTGGACACTTTTTTAATCTAAAATAAATAAAAATAACACGAATCGTCGCACTAGAGGTTATTTTTTTGACACTGACACGCGCCGCGCGTGGTTTTGACATTAGATGTACGTTTTAAAGTTTGTTCTAGATTTGTGCTTTACATCACGAAACATAAATCAACCACGCCATCCACTCAATAAAAATGAACATTTTTTATTCTCAAGAACAGAATTTATTTTTGAATAAATTGTTTAACGCTTTTATTGCAAAAGTAGTCAAATTAAAAATTGAATAAGCTATTATAAATAAATAACACAAATAAATAATATTTTAACATAAAAACTGCTCTGACCGGACCACCACAAGTCACAACATTTTAATTCACTTCACACTTTAACCATGGACATACATTACAATGCTCCTTAAAATGCTCCGATAAAATCACAAAGAAAATTTAAATTTAACTAACTTTACAAAAGCATTGAACATGTATGGCGCGAAGTCAACATTCATTTACACTAATTCATAAACAAATAATACTCCTTATTTAGTCGCAATAAGTACCATAATTGAACGAATACCTGAAGCTTACGATTGCAGTTGCGGTGCAATTTCTTTTTACTTTCCTATACGTTTCCCTAACTTTACCTTACCTCGTCGTGGCTGACGCACAAGCCGTGCATGCCATAATAGAAGAAAAAAAAAAAAAAAAAATGTTTTGTTGCCTATTCATTTGGAACATGTTTTTACCGAGCGACCCCGAAGCGGCATTCGGCAAACTTCGTAGTGACGCCGTGTAGCACATAGCGCGTAGGTATATTATTGTGTGGCTGTTCCTCCTTGTGTTAGCAGACGTACGAAATCTACTTTGCTCCAAGAAAAATGCCAGACGTCACTGATGAAGAACTTCGCAAGGAGATCGAGAGTAAGAATAACATTTGTTTTATCAAATATACTTAAATTTCACGTTTGTAAATGTATAAATTTCTATGAAAGTACGTAGGCCGCGTAATGGCTTCCAATGCAAATGTCCAATACAACTTCGATTTTTCTTACCTTGAAATTGAAATATCTCTGATAGTATGATGTTATTACTGAAATGTTTCAAGTGAAAGTTGTTGGGTAAAATTATGCGGATCGTTCTGTATACAGGGCATGATTTGTAATAGCTCGGCTAAGCTTGCTCACTGATGGTTTATTTTTATGCAACGCTGGGGCCATCTCCACGTATGAACCAATGAAATGGCCGACTTTGGTAAAGATTTGGTAATGCAGATCAAAGCGCATCAGGTTAACGTGTCGGTTTCTCTGGAAAACATTTCCTTGAAACTCATGGAATTTAGTATTATCGTATTATTTTTCGATTTTATTCAATGTTTTGTCAATTTCTTTAGGCCGCCATTGTTGCGTTCCAATTTACGCATCCGTAGACTTTCGATGTTATTTTTATTCGTAAATAGTTTATTTTGATGTGTTTCTAACATTATTTTTAGAGCTGTGTTTCAAAATAAAACTAAATGCCAAGTTTCGGTTGCATTTTTTGCAAATAGGTTCAATGTCAAATTCAAGGGAAAAAATGGGCCAAGCTCTTAATTTGTCATGTAATATTTTATAAATTAGTGGATATTTTATTACTTAAATAATTATTTCATAAAGACTATATTCCCAGTCCTGTTTTTTACCCAGATAAGTACTGGGAAATATAATATTATTATTGCATTTCCCTTTTTTCCCTTGAATCATCATGGATTAATGTATGTAATGAAAATTTACATAGTTCGTTACAAGTCGACCTAATAAAAGCGTGTTTAAAATAGGAATAGTTTTAAGAAATTACATATTAAAAGTAGGCTTGTGCCGCATTTTGCCTACAGTAATGCACCTCAATGTAGGCACTAAAATAAGTTTTTCTTGTTGACAGAGATCTTAAAAAATGCCGATTTGGGGAAAACGTCGACCAACAAGGTCATCCAGAAGCTCGAGAAAGTTTTTGACGTCAAGTTGGCTGACCGCAAAAAGACCATAGATCAGATGGTGCTGGACTACGTCAACAGCCAAGAGTCCGACGACGACGACAAGGATGATGACGATGACGACGATGAGGTATGATGATCAAATCATTTTTATTTACGAATAGTTGTTGCAGGTTTTTAAGCATCTCCATCTTCCACCTTTCCGCATTCATTTTGTGAAGATTTTTAACGCACTGCGAATAACGCATATTACGAGTTTGTTTGTACAGCGCGGCGTGGTATTTATGTTGCCTTTGTCGAAAACAACGAATTGTACCGCGTGCGGGCATTAATGTCCATCGCAATCGTCTTTATCGCAAAATCGCGAACAACGAGCTGTAGTACCGCTTTGTATTCGTCTCTATCGCCTGTGTAACAACTGGTTGGTTGGTAACAAACAACTAAGGCCCGGTTTTTTGATTCGTAGTTAAAATAACCAATAGTCAAATTTGACAGATGTCAAATGATAAATGGTTAAATCAGTGTTGCCAGAAGGTTACTTTTGTAACCTTTTAGGTTACTTTTGAACTGCATTGGTTACTTTTAGGTTACACTAATGAAAAGGTTACTTTTAGGTGATTTTTCAGAAATTGTAGAATTAACTTTTACAGGTTAATCAGTAAAAAATATTAATAGTGTCAATTTAAAAATTATGTCATAAACTGCATTTAAACATGAATTAGATTATTATTTGTTAAAAAAAATGAGGTTTAGCGAATGTTTTTCGATAATAAAACGCAAATCCATGAAACGTTTTTATACCACCGCGACCGGTCTCTGTTCGGTCTTCATGGAATGGTCAAAATTTTAAATTTAGGGAAACGATCGATGATCAATGAGGATCATTTCGATTTTTAGCTGTGAATGCAGATTTATAGGTCTAAGAAATCCTTAATATACAGTCCAAAAATTTTTGTTCTACGACAAAAAATGACGAAGTTATGGCCAAATTACTAAAAAAGTTCACTGACCGCCCGGCGCGGGACCGATGACGTCACTATATCCGATCCGAACGCTGCCGGCGTACTGCGTGGATAGAAAATATTTTTTTCTAGCCAAACTATCAGTTTTAGAGAAAAACTTGTTATGACATTTATTCATCAGAATAAAGTAAGCTATCGATAGGTAATTTTTTAAAATAGAAATTGTGAAAAATATCGCAAAAAATCCATACGCTCATACGATTCAATGGAACGCGGAGACGCGATTAGGGTCTCCGCGGTAGTATATTTATTTTGGCGATTTATTCAAATAAAGTGTTCATAAGTGTTGTGTGAGTCATATCTTCGTCCAAGTAAAATATAAAAATGTATAAATATTAATTTATTTACTTCTAACAATAAGTATAGCTGAGGCAGATACACTCTGCCTAGGCTACAAGACATTGCTATGAAGATCATTTCGATGTACACGCAATGCCTACCTGTTATTTAGTTTTTCTGAGTTAAACCTACGTACCTACCTATCTATTCGCCGTTCCCATGGGCGGGCCAGCTGCTCCCTCCTGGAAATCTATTTAATCTTAGCCTAGAAGCTGGGTATGACTCCCCCGCCCCTCTCCTCTCCCCAGGTCATAAGCTGGGCATGACTCCCCCCCGGCCAGAAACTGGGTATGACTTGCCTCTCCCCCCCCCTTACCAAGGCCAGAAGCTGGGTAAGGCTTGCCCCTCCCCCCAGGCTATAAGCTGGGTATGACTTATCCCCCCCCCTCTAGGGCAAAACTGGGTATTACCACTCATATTATGTATTATTATGTTCAATACAAACAATCATAAAGTTACACTCGCCCAACGGCGTCTCCGCATTCCATCGAATCCTATAAAAATGTGGTTTTTGGACATAGCGATACTTATTTTTCACAATTTTCATTTTTAAAAATTACTGGTCGATAGGTTACTTTATTTTGATGAAAAAATGTTATTAAAAGTTTTTTTCTAAAACTGACAGTTTAGCAGGAAAAAAATATTTTCCATCCCAATAGTACGCCGGCTGCGCTCGATTCGGATATAGTGACGTCACGCGGCCCTGCGTACGTTGACTTTTAGCGGCAAAAACGGCCTATGTTTATTACTTAATATCTTCGTAAGTAATGGTCCGATTTGGATAATTCAAAAAGATATATCTTTCTTATGTCTTAAAGATTAACGTAGATACTAGTTAAATTGAATTTTCTACAACAGTACTGATCCTCATTGTATTCATTTTCCATCCATGAACAATCGCTCCCCCCCCCCCCCCCCCCCCCGAATGAAGGTTACTTTTTATTCAAAAAGGTTACATTTTTTCATATTTCTGGTAATTTCTGACAAGACCCGACTGGCAACACTGGGTTAAATATCAGAAAAAAGGTGGTTAGGTGGCGGGCTTTTTGAGAGTTGGGCGTAGTTAAATTTTCTCGTATTTTATTTTAATAAATAATTGTGTAAAAAGTTGTAAATATCGCAAAAACTGGCGATTATTCCACCGGGATGTCGTCAGATGACGACGGAGAAAGTTTCAGAGGTTTTTCAGCCGAAATGGTGGCGAACAAAAAACGCAGGATAGTTCCGCCAGGGAGGGAGGATGCAAGAGAGGAGAGCTCGGACGAATCTTCGAGGATGAAATACCAAATGTACACCAAGCCAGGGTACAAGCGTACGTACCCCGACACTATTACTAATGGCGAGTTCCCAGTCTACGTCGAGGGACTGCGCACTGAGGATAAAATCGGTAATAAAAATCCTTTACTTCTCTCAAAGATATTTAAACAAGTGAAAGGTATTCATGAAAGCAGACGATTGAGAGCTAACAAAATAATGTTAGTGTTTAAACAGGCTTCCGCAGCGAACGACTTTCTGAATCACAGCTGCTTAACGGAAAACTCAATGAAAGCATACATTCCTGCCTCATCGGTAGAGACAATTGGTGTGGTCCGATACATTCCGAAGGATCAATCAAACAAAGACTTATTTCTAAAGTTAACATCAGACTCGGAAATCATTTCTGTTCGACGGTTCATGAAGAAGGAACAAGATGAACTTGTTCCACTAACAACGATCACGGTCACGTTTGTAGGAACCATACTTCCTCAATATATTTATTTAGACAATTGGCGTTATAAAGTTTTCAAATACGTGCCTCCTCTAATGCAATGTTTTAAATGCCTCAAATTTAATCATTCAGCAAAAATTTGTCGTAATGAACAGGTCTGCTCTAAGTGCTCTGGTAATCACAGTCATAAGGAATGTACTTCTGAAGTCATTAAGTGTAGCAACTGCCAAGGTTCGCACTTGGCCATTTCAAAACTGTGCCCTTTCAAAACCCAAAAACAGGAATTGCATAAAAATAAAAATTCAAATAGAACTTATGCCTCTTTATTGAGCAAAAATGATTTCCCATCATTACCACAACAACGGTCCCAGGCAACACAAAATGAAATATCTCAAAATAACAAAACAAAGAGCAAACCAACATCAGCAATTGGTGATGTACAGAATATTGTAAATAACTCAAAATTATTAGATGCCATAGTTAAAACTTTAATTACTTTGGGCAATTCAAGCCAAATAAAAACATCGGCGCACATAAAAGAGGAATTAATTAAAAATCTTTCCTCTTCTTGAGAATAATGCAGCATAACATTCAGAGTTTATGTAATAAAAAGTCTCTTTTAAAAAGTACATTAATGAATCACAATATAGATGTGTGCCTACTTAATGAAACATGGCTTAAAAATAATAAACATTTTGCTTTGCCTGGTTATAATTTTATTTTTAAAAATGCAGATAATGAACATGGTGGTGTAGGCATTTTAATAAACAACAAAATTAAGTATTCAATTATTGATACAAATTTCTATCAAGATGTTCAAAATGTTGCAATTTCTGTTTTAACTGAAATGGGTCCTATTTCTATTTTATGTGTTTACTGTCCTCCTAGAACTGATAATAGAAGAAATATTAGATTACAGAAACTTAAGACTATAATCAATAACTTACCTAAACCTTGTTTAATTTCTGGTGATTTTAATGCACACCATGTAGTTTTTGGATGTAATAGCACTCAATCTCGAGGTAGGGAATTACTAGAAATAATTGATGATACAAACCTATGTATTCTAAATACTGGTCAAGTGACGACTGTCGGCAGGCCAAACGTAAATCAGTCGGCAATTGATATTTCTTGTGTGAGTCCGGTCCTCGCTCCATTATGCGAGTGGAAAGTTGGTGATGATCCATTGGGTAGCTACCATTATCCGACATTTATTGATATAATAACATCCTCAATAAATTATAAGTATGAAAGTATGGAAAAGAAATATTTATTTCATAAAACAGACTGGAGTAAGTATCAAGCTCTTTCTAAATTATTAATAAAAAATTGTATTTTCAAGAATGACCCACTAGATTATTACAACTCTTTTTGTGATATTTTAACTCAATTAAGGCAGGAATGTGTGCCAGTTTTTAAGGGCAAACAATTAAATAATACTAAGAGTCCAGCTCCATGGTGGAACGAGGACTGTGATAAAGCAGTTAAGGACTCTAAGTTAGCTCTATGTAATTATAGAAATTGCCTTACTATGGAGTCATACATAGAATATAAAAGAATTGATGCTCTTAAAAAGCGTGTATTGAGTGATGCTAAAAGGAATGGGTGGCAAAATCTGTGTGCTTCGTTTAATAGAACAACTCCAATAGCTGTAGTGTGGAATTATATGCGTAGGTTTAAGAGAATCAATTCCTGTAAAAATGTTTATAGAAATGATGAGTGGGTTAATGACTTTATAAATAAGCTTTCTAATAACGTGAACTTAATTGATTTTAATATTAATGATATTTGTGATAATGATAATGTTGATGATAATAATGAATTTCTACTGAATGAATTTAGTATCAAAGAGCTTGATATGGTCTTGAAAACTAGAAAACACACAACTCCTGGTTTAGATAATTATCCTTATTTAATGCTACAACATTTAGATCAGACTGCAAAAGATGTTTTATTAAAGGTTTTCAATACTCTCTGGGTAAATCAAGTTATTCCAGAAACATGGAAAACGCAATGCGTTATACCGATACTGAAACCAGACAAACCTGTAAATGATTTTAATTCATACAGACCTATTTCCTTATCATCCTGTTTAGGAAAATTATTTGAACAAATTATAAAGTTACGATTAGATTATTATGTTGAGAACCAGCATCTGTTACCGGATTATCAATTTGGTTTTCGTAAAGGAAAAGGTTGTACAGAAAGTTTTGTGTCCTTTGTTGAAGATATGAAAAAATGCGTATTAGCTAAGTCTACTGCAGTATGTGCATTTCTCGATGTTCAGGGTGCGTATGATAATGTAAATCTTCAACAGCTAGTACAAGTTCTAAAGGAAATAGGTCTGCCAGGTAAATTAGTAAAATGGATATTTAATTTTTGCTATGATAGGACTCTATACGTTAAACGAAACATTTTACATGGTCCTAAAACAACTAGCAAGGGCTTGATGCAAGGTTCTTCATTGTCCCCTTTACTTTACAACTTATATACTTCTCAAATAAACAAATATGTAACAGGAGATGTAAATTTATTACAATTTGCGGATGATATTCTAGTGTACAGTGTTAATAGAAATGTAAATATAGCATCTAGTAATGTAAATAGTGCTTTGTATAAATTAAATGATTATTACAAAAATAAATTAAAATTAGATATTAATCCTAACAAAAGTTCAGTGTTAGTATTTGGAGATAGCTCTCCGGTAAATATTGTATATAATTGTATGAAAATTCCACAAGAAAAGGAGAAAAAGTTTCTCGGTGTTATTGTTGATGTGAAACTTCAATTTAGAAGTCATATAGATTATATCTGCCGCAACGCTATGAAGGGTATTAATATAATGAGATCTCTTGCTGGTATATCTTGGGGATCAGACCCTAAAATTTTAAATATGTTGTATAAAAGTTTAGTTCGAAGTCATTTTGACTATAGTTGTCTTGCCTATTTTCATGCGAATAGTGTAGTATTAAGAAGATTGGATGTAATTCAAAATATGGCTTTGCGAATAATTAGTGGTGCAATGCGCACTACACCCATTAACTCTTTGGAAGTAGAAACATGTATAGAACCATTGTTTCTGCGTAGACTTTACTTATCAGAAAAGTTTTGCTCAAAAATTTTAGCTAGGAATGACCCTATAGTTTTAGAAAAATTTCACTTACCAACACCTCTGTCTAATACCTTGCTAAATTCTGCTTACGTTACAGCAAATGATGTTATAAATGGTAACATACCTGTTATGTTAAAAATAATAACTCATATTAATGATATGACTAAGAATATGTACAGATGTAATTTGTGGCCTATCTACACATGTAAATATGATTCGCTCTTGAATAAAATAAAAGTTGATATAAGTAGTGTAGATTCCAAAGAAGACTTTTTTCAGTTTATGAGTCACAAAACTATGGTGTATAAAATATATTCAGATGGATCAAAAAGTTTAAATGCAGTCAAATCTGCCCTTTATGATCCACAATGTAAATATAGTAAATGTTTTAAAATTAATTCAGAGTGTAGCATATTTACTGCTGAGGCATATGCTATATTACAAGCATTAATTTACATTAAGTCTTTAAGCTATTGTAGTTATAATGAGTTTATGATATTATCTGATTCGAAAAGTGTTTTGATGAGCTTAGACAATAATAATATGCACTTTAAAACAAATTATTTAATTTATAATATAAGAAACATTATTAATGAAATTAAAAAACCAATTTCACTCAAGTGGATACCGTCTCATCGAGGCATACCAGGGAACGAAATTGTGGATCAAGTTGCCAACTCTGAACCTCATGAAGACCACTCGGAGCATTTTAAGGTCCCCTTCACGGACTTTCACACCATTATGAAAGAAAACTGTAAAGAGATATGGAAAAATTATTGGAAAATATGCTCAGAAACCAAAGGCAGATGGTATGCTGGGATACAAAAGGAAATACCAACGAAACCCTGGTATTATTACAAAGAGTATATAAGCCGTAGATTTGTAACAACAATGAATCGTCTGCGATTTGGACACCTCAGATCTCCCTCCCATCTACAGCGAATGAAAATAGTGAATAGCAGTTCATGCAATTTTTGTGATGAGGCTGATGCCGACCTGGAACATCTGATTATGAAATGCCCAAGATTTGGCCTTGAAAGACTTACACTAGTAGCCGATTTGAATCACTTATCAGAAGCAGATACAGAAGTTAATGTAATACCCCGCCACATCCAGGAAATATTATCAAAAACTATTACTTATGAATATTTATACAAATATGTAATCACTACAGTTGGACATTTATAAAAAGGACAAGTTTAAAGTTTAAAACTGTGTAAGAAGAAGCAAACTGGAAGCAAACATTTTATTATTTTAACGACATGAAAGAATATATTGACAACTTACAAGTATTCGGCCAATGGTACAAATTTCCAGGCCAGGAAGGATTAAAATAAAAATAAAAAAAAATATCAGAAAAAAATGTTTTTCGAACAATGGTTAGCTTGACTTTTAATACATTTTTTAACTATTCGTTAACATTTTGTTAATATTTAACCATTACAAAATTTAACAATTAGTTATTTTAACTATGAATCAAAAAACTGGGCCTAAGTACTTTGCGACCGTTTGTTACCGTGGCATTAATTTCTGTGAAATATGATGTGATAGTTGGATAATTTATATGTCTTAGTTTAGTCTCAACTTGGCTTGTTTTTGCAGGAAGACGAAGAAGAAGTGAAGAAGCCTGCCAAGAGGGCTGCTTCGAACAACAAGAGTGCCAAAAAGCCGCGCAAGAAACGCGCTAAGAATTCTGATGACTCTGAGGACGAGGATTATGAAAGCAATGACAGCGAATATGAGGTTTGTTTATTTTCTATACTCAACTGCTGGGAATATGACTCTAGTTTTTAATGGGCAAATGAAGGACTTTGCCTATGTTCCCCATGCTTAGAGTCTGTCTCTCTGTCTTTGTATGTTGGATGGTAAGCCTTCCCACTTAAAAAATACTGTTGACTTGACGCCAATATTACCATGTAGTCAAAAAGCGCCTTACCGTACCGTAATGAGCACTGCTGGTATTCAAGTGGTGTAAGTCCTTGAAAACAATATCTAATTTTCAACGAAATGCTTGTTTCAGGAAAAGAAACCTAAGAGGCAAGCGGCCAAAGGGAAGAAAGCTGGCGCCAAAGTGAGTTGTACTTAATTCTTTTTTACTTACAAATCTTTACGCAGAACCTCAGAGAATCTGACTAAAATAGCTCAAAGATGCAACTTGCCTTTAGCACAAATTTAAACAGACGATCCATTCGATAAATAAACAAATTGTAAGTCTCATGCGTTTTTCATCGAATGAATAATAATTACAGGGCAGATATGTCCCATCCTAAACTGCATCCCACTTAACATCAGGTGCGATTGTGGTTAAATACCCGCCTTGTTAAGCATAAAAAAAATCTGAAACTGGCGATAACTCAATTTCTCGTGCAGATTAATTATAGTTTTGTCGATTCTACGCGATAAAAGCCCATTACATTTGTCGCCTAAATTCATCGATAAGATTTTATCATGGCGCGCATCCTAGCCTGGCAGATCATGTTAGAAGTATATCTGTTACGGTTAATGTGATAAATTGAAAATTATTAATAATAACCGGTTATTATGAATAATTACCGACAGTCGCGGTAAAAGTGATAAATTAATCACATTTAACAGTGATTATTTGATAATTCAACCTTAGTACTAACAAATTTCATAAAAGAGAACAAGATCTTGTGTACGTGCTCGTGTACAGCCAAACTTTTGAACGTTTTGATATCATATATTAATATAATTTGGTATAATGAGTTTGGAATGTTTCTTGCATAATATTACTTTTCCATGATGCCTAGGTATAACATAATGTTTTGATTTAAAGTGAAAAATAGGTTAAGGTGCGGCGGGGGTGGCCCTTGGGCCACCCCTAAGCCGCCTATTTAGTTTTATACACACAAATTACCTCATATTAATCACATTTACCGAATCATGCGGTAATTATTCATAATAACCGGCGATTATTCATAATTTTCACATTTATCACTTTGACCGTAACATATCCATGCATTAAAGTATATTTTTCTAAATCCAGGGCGGCGGTCGAGGCAAAGGCAGCGGCTACACTCGCGCCTACAAACTGTCGCCGGCTCTGGCTGAGCTCATGGGAGCAGATGAGATGCCTCGCCATGAAGTAGTCAAGCGTATGTGGGCCATAATCAAGGAGAAGGAACTCTATGACCCCAACAACAAGCAGTTCGCAATCTGCGACGACGCTCTATACAAAGTCATAGGAACCAAACGCTTCCGCACCTTCGGTATGATGAAGTATCTGAAAACTCATTTCCTTGACGAGTAAGTTTACGCTTTAGTCAGTTTGCGTGGACAAATTACGAAACTTGGCGTTGTGTTGTATGGATGACTGCAACGTCTAGCGTTTACAAAAATGCGACGATGCTTACGTACCATACGGTATTAAAACTATTTTAGTCATTAAATCACTTTTTTGTCAAACATACATAGGTACTTTTTGACGTGCACGGTAGTGCATAGGCCAAGTCGAATAGAAGCTACATTTATGAACAGTCCACGCAGACGTATTGATCTCGTGTTCATAGATTTTGTCCTATGTTATTTTTATGTCTAAACACGACTTAAAGTTTGTACAAGATCCATCAACACGAGATTTTAAGAAAAATTGCTGTGATATCTCATAGATAACCGGTATTGGCAGCAATTATTAAGTAAGGATTTCAAAGAAACCACATAACTACTTAGATTTCAACCGACAGGTCAACTTGCATTTACATTATGTACTTTCTTCTAGTAATATCGTCCATGTGTCGCTACAATTTGGAAGAAAATAATTATTTAATAAGAATAAAATATTACTTGTAATGATAAGCATAGTACAGAAATGTTGTACAAACTTCGACATAAGTGAATCGTTTAATTCAAAAATTTAAATCTATTGCCAAATTATGTTTTCTAAAAACTAATCATTGTATCAAAAGTTCGACGACAATATTTTGTTTTTATACTTTTTCGTTTGAGGTTGTTAACACACAACTTGGCATATTTTGCTAATTAAAATTGAAATCAAGTGTCCATAAATAATTTTGTGCAATAAAACGAGGAGTTAATGTTGAGTTTTTGGTTTTTGCAAATGTTTAATCTCTTCTGTGAATATATGCCAAGTTGTGTGTCTGGTCTGATTGAGACTTCGGAACTAGCTGTACCTAATTTCTAAGGTTGTATTATAATCTCCTAATGGAGACTGACGAAATAAATTTACCTTTAATCAATAACTACTTTTTATTGTTCATCCCTCAAAAATAGCTAAGACTGGTTTACACCAAGACGGAGCGGAGCTTGGTGTGGAAACCGTAAGCCTGTTACCTAACTCTATTTTTCTCCTCTTTGTTCTTGTAGGTACTTAAATATTAAGAAAAGGATCTAGGTATTACAGTGATACAGGGTGTTTGGCGCATCGTGTGCCAAAATGATTTGGCAGATAGAATGGGTCATTTCCTATATTTTCAGCCCCCATAACACGTTCCATGCCAGGCGGCTACTTTTATATTAATTTTTTTAGTAATTTTACCAAAATACCCAAATCGCATCATTTAATTTCGATTAAAAAAAAACTAGTAGGCGTAACCTCAAAGTAAATATTTTGTTTTGACGTGCATTGATGTAGGGTTGCATCAAATCTAAATTTACTGGAAAATATCATCTAGTTTTTTTTTAATTCAGCTTTGAAGTTTTTCTAAAAGTTAAAAATGGACTAAACATTTAAGTTTACATGGCTATAAAAAAATAAATAAAAGAGATAGCGATCTTCGGATTTTATCAAAACTTCTCTAGTCTATCCCCATTTAAACGGTATACTAATCTTGTTTAAATAATAACAATAACTTCACAAATTCCTTAAATTAGTGCATTGACTCTACTCGGACTGATTTGCGAAATTTGTGTTTATAGCCCCTTTTGTGTGAATAGCACGTTATTAAACACCTAACAAGTAAAAATTATTTATCTAATGCAATGTAAAAACCTTTTCCCTATCGTTTTTCAATGTGGATTTCTTGAATTTAAGGACGAAAATAATTATTTTGATCGTTTATTAATTATTACAAATTTTGTTAAAAATTTCCGCCTCGGCAACGTATACACTCACGACATCTTCTTCTAATTTCGACTGTTGTCGTATGCAGCCACATTTCTCTTTTTATTACTACAAAGGCGTTTTCTATTCGTTGTTGTAGTTCTTCTATTGTTTGAATCCGTTACGTACACCAGTTCTTTAGCTCGTAATCAGACGTAAAAATCTAATGGAATTAGGTCTGGGGAACGTGCAGGCCACTGTATAGGGCCATCTCTTCCAATCCACGAGTAGAAAACGCCTTTGTAGTAATAAAAAGAGAAATTTGGCTGCATACGACAACAGTTAAAATTAGAAGAAGATGTCGTGAGTGTACCTATACGTTGCCGAGACGGTCATTTTGAACAAAATTTGTAATAATTAATAAACGATCAAAATAATTATTTTCGTCTTTAATTTCAAGAAATCCACATTGAAAAACGATAGGGTAAAGGTTTTTACATTGCATAAGATAAATAATTGTTACCTGTTAGGTGTTTAATAACGTGCTATTCACACAAAAGGGGTTTTAAACACAAATTTCGGAAATCAGTCCGAGTAGAGTCAATGCACTAATTTAAGGAATTTGTGAAGTTATTGTTATTATTTAAACAAGATTAGTATACCGTTTAAATGGGGATAGACTAGAGAAGTTTTGATAAAATCCGAAGATCGCTATCTCTTTTATTTATTTTTTTATAGCCATGTAAACTTAAATGTTCAGTCCATTTTTAACTTTTAGGAAAACTTCAAAGCTGAATTTAAAAAAAAACTGGATGATATTTGCTAGTAAATTTAGATTTTATGCAACCCTACATCAATGCACGTCAAAACAAAATATTTACTTTGAGGCTACGCCTACTAGTTTTTTTTTAAATCGAAATTAAATGATGCGATTTGGGTATTTTGGTGAAATTACTAAAAAAATTAATATAAAAGTAGCCGCCTGGCATGGAACGTGTTATGGGGGCTGAAAATATAGGAAATGACCCATTCTATCCGCCAAATCATTTTGGCACACGATGCGCCAAACACCCTGTATAATAGGTATGTTCCAATTTAGAAGCAAAGGCCCACTGGCAAAACGTTATGAGGTAGAGAACTTGGCCCTTTTCAATACAACTTTAATGCGATATGCGACCTACTTTCCCGTTGCCATAGTAACCTAAGAATCGTCTTATCTATCAATCAAACTTGACAGTGACTGATTGATAACAAGTTTACCGTTTTCGATTTAACACATTTTATTTTAATTTTGTAACAATGGCCTGTAACGAAAACGTCGTTAAAAACATGGCCAACGAAATAACGAGGAACTGTCAAGCACAAAACGTAACCGTTGATCCAGAATTTGTGATTTACCTTATCGATCTTCTGCTGCTGAATCCGAAGTATGGAAAGCTGTTCTCCAAAACCATTAGTAGGAATAACCTCCAGTATTTCGTGGAGGAATGCGTGGCCATGCTAACTCGTAAGTTTTATGTAAGGTATGCCTACATTTCCAGAGGCCAGAGCATTTGCTAGGATGTAATAGATGAACCTAAGTCCTAATAATATCAAATTGTTGTTGCTCATGGGACTAATTCTGGTATAGAATAGGAACATAAATATCATAAATTTTAACGGAACGTCCGGGTCCCCTAATTTTGAATGAACTGTCAATGGTTCTCAAACTTTTCTAACACAGCTCCCCTGTTGTGAATTGAATTTAAAAAAATGGAATCTCCAAAAATATTTGAAAATAAAATAATAGTTTTCGAATTAATTTTGTTGTAACGTCAACGTGTTATAATTTTCAACATCAATAAGGAGATGCGTTATTTATTATTCTTCCTGAATCTTATAAAAACCTGCTAGTTTCGCGAGTTCAACTTCAGTTTACTTAATTATCTACATCTACATAAATTTATAGGCTTTTATAAACAGCCTTTCAACCTTGAAAATATTGGCTATACCTAATTGTTTTCTTTTTCTTTGTGTAAACAGGTGGAGATACATCCATGAACACCATGAAAATGCAGTTCATTATCCAAACAAACTATGATAAACTTCAGAACCTGATCGACAGACATCTGGAGTCCATAGCCAGCTGCCTCCGACCTCTGGTTACAGAGATCCTGGACGAAGACCCGTCACCTGAGGAGGAGGCAGAATTCAAGAAGCTTTTCCGCAAGATTTCCATCTATATTGTACTTGCGAGCGGGTTGGGTAACCCTGGAGTCATAGTTGTTAGTAAACTTAAGGCGCCTGCCTAATTATTTTAGGAGATCAAGAACTTTGTACTAAATCATTTAGACACCCCGCAAATTACAAACTTTTTGTCGACTTAATCACACTGAATGCTGATAGTTTGGTCGGGCTATTAATCAGTACAGTCATGACGTATGGAATGGAAGTGCGCACAACTTGCTAAACGTTACACCGATTTGGTATCGGCTGATTCCTCATCCTCCATCCATTCCTCGCAAGCTGAAGTGGCAATGGACAGGGCATATAGTACGCAGAACTGAAGGCCGATGGGGCGCCATGGTTCTGGAGTGGAGGCCGCGTACCGGAAAACGCATCGTGGGACGTCCACCCACAAGATGGACCGACGACATCATAAAGGTAGCAGGAAGGCGCTGGACGCTGGCCGCTACCAACTGGGCAACATGGAAAGCATTGGAGGAGGCCTATGTTCAGCAGTGGACGTCTTATGGCTGAGATGATGATGATGATGATTCCTCATACAAATTGGAAGCCTACCAAACTATGTATAGGCCGACTAAGTCAGTAGTCTGCGAGGTTTCTAGAAGATTTTGTGTCTTGGCTATAATAAGGCTAACTTCTGGCCTGATTATTAACGTAAACGTTTGTATTTTTACCAACCATGCTACGTAGACATTGAAAGAAGGAATGGCGGCGCTTGAAAGCGTGTTCTCCTTGAATGACCTGAAGATGTTTGTGGCTCTTCCTCGTGCGGAGAAGATGGCTCAACTGAACGAGTTGCTGGAGATTGTGTCTGGTGTCCGGCTGTTCAACAGAGACTGCAAGAAAGGAGGCGATGGCATACCAGACCGTAAGTACTTACACTACGTTATGCATACCTACCTAAGGCCCACCATACATGGACAGCTCGAGCAGTTTGCCAGTGATCAATATACATGGACTGAGTCATAGTCATTTTAATGTTTAATCAACAGGACTTCTTTGCTGCCAACCACCCGAAACAGTCACAACTGCTCGAGCAGTTTAGAATACTGTAGTTTGAAGCTTGAAGCTGTCGATACTAGCTACTTCAAGCTGTCCGTGTATCAGGCCAAACAGCCAACATTATTCAGGAAATAATATTACTATACCTCTGTCCAATAAGGAGAAAATAATAACAAAATTTTTCCAGTGCCCTTCAATTTGGTGGACGCTGGCAAAGCATGCCTCGCTTCGTTGTCAAACTCGCTGATAACCGTGATGCAAAGAGTGAACACACTCACTACAGCCATTGAAGATACGGTCAGCATACAGGATGAGACTGGGAATGTGTTTGTTGATATATGCCCGACCACCGACTTGACTTTGTACGTAAGCAACTGAGGTTGCGGTCTCCTATTAAACGCTGTGCTACGTCAGCGTCAAACGTTCCTATCGACGTGTATACGCCGATGTCAACGTCAGAAAGAGGCCAAAACAGTAACATTTCTATAAAAAGCATTTTGATTGGGACGCGGCCTACGGCGTTCATAGGAGACCACATCCCTACATTGCTCAGCTACAAACCTGCACTTCTATTACTATTACCTCCATCTTTCATTTTAGGGATGACTACACACAAATATTCGAGCTTCTGGCGTTCAACCGACAGTATGAAGTGTTCATTCGGAAGTTGTTGTCGGACGTAGAGACGATGGTAGAGAACGGTTTGATGTATGTGGATAAAGCCAGGAGTGTTCTCGAGGAGTTGCACGCTGCTGTCAAATACAAGGCCGCTGTGCCGGTTGTGGCTGTGTTTGTAAGTTTTACAATGTTAAATCGAATTTTAATTTCTAACATTCTTAATGCTCTGCCTACTAATTATTCTACTCGCACTTTCAAATTCTAAATCTAATCAAAAGCATCGTTATAGTAGGTATTGCTCTTTTGATAGCTCCTCTTTCTTAGTTTAGGCGAGAGTGAATAGGCACATTTGTACAATCTTAGACTGCACTCACTTAACATCAGGTGTGATTGCAGTCAAATACCTGCTTTCATCATCATCATTACAATTCAGCCACAGGACGTCCAATGCTGTAATTTACATAAAAACTCTGGGCAATACCACAGTTATACTTGTACCACAGCGTCCACAGCATACTGAGGTTATGAGCTCGTAAGGTGGGTTGACAAAAGGGAACATTGTGCTTTTTCAGCCGCTATTTTCCAAATTGTGGCAAGTGTGGCGCGCGATGCAAAACGTCATGTTTTTGGTGTCAACTGTGAACCGGCTGATGTCCACCTTGGCCACCATCCAGGACCAGATGAAAATACCGTACGGTATTCTGGAGAGGATGCTGAAAGGGCGGCACGTATGTTGTATTTCACTATTTCGAATATTCCTGTCTCTCTCTAGCTCACAAATACTCGCAATTCATTTCGTAGAGGCAAATCAAAATCGAAAGGTTACGTTTCTAGATCATAACGGATCAGGACAGAATGAACTCGAAAGTAAGCATGGAAGAACGACTGTCCCTCGGATCTCTCAAGAACTACGTTGCACACAACGACAGCTTCACATCCATGAAAGACAGGCACATACAGGTATAGATATAATTATCATACTATCGTAGATTAATCTGGCATTATGTTTATGGTTTATAAGTTAGGAAAGCCTTAAAGCACTGAAAAATGCTCCTATTTTCCTGGATCGGTTAAAAAGAAAGAAGGTACTCCAGTTGTTGCTCCAGCTAACCTTCCGACGGGACTACTCAACCTTCACTGGTTGAGTTTCTTTGATGGACAAGCTGTAGATCCTAAAAACTCATAAGACTCATTTATTTATGCAAGTTGGCTTTTAAAAAGCACTTTTACTGGATATACAGGAGTTGCAGTGGTAGGATAGTCCCGTTTTTTGACGTCTTCCTTGCAAGCTTCAATGGCTAAGTATTAACAGAATGTCTTTATTCCTAGTTTTTAGGTTTCTGCGCTCTGTGCCTAAGCGTCGGAGCGCTAATTCCGAGCAATATGAAAGTCGGACTGATTAAGTCAAAGGGCAACCGATATGGTTTCTGCAGCGTCAAGATGGCGGCTAGGTTCAGCAAGGATCCTGAAAGGTAATTCAATTAAAATACACACCACAACAGTCAAAAAAACTTGACCGCCAAAAGCAAACGTTGTCCTGAGGACGACCACTCACTAGCTAGACCATTTGTTATGCTATCACATTACCTACTACCCGGTCGAGGTAACTGCTGGAATGCGACTCTCCTTTGCACCTCCCCGCGTTCGCCCTTTCTGTACCAGAGCGTCGATGTGACGTCACGGCTGCCTGGTGCGCAGTTAACTCGATCGGGCTCTAAAACCGTACCTGAATAGACAGACAGACAGACTGAAGATACTTTTTTTTCAGATACATCAACGAAGTCCTTGACTATGCAAGGAACAATCCCAGTGTGATAAATCTTTTGAATATAGTGGAAGAAGTCTACAAGGTTAAAGATATAGACACATTGGTTACCAAGTACGTGCCGAAGAGTAAGTGCTTATAAAATATTTTTATCATCAGGTTATTTAATCTCCACTACAGGTGGCCAACTCTCTCTGATTTGCCAGAACCAAATAGCGGATTTTGCATGCACTCTCCATGCTGTTCAGACTCTTCAGACATGTTTTGTCAACATCTTTGTTTCTGTTTCTGGCAAATAAATAAATTTGAATTTGAATTTTCCTGTATAGCATACCTTTGACAAAGTATGATCAACCAAACAAAGAACAACACAAAATTCTAATAACAAATTGATCATCAACCATTTGACAATCGGAAATAAGGCCTCCCAATTATTATTGTAAGGCTGCATTTATGTCTTGCAGTAGACATCATAAGGTTTATTTTGGCGATATCATATTTTTAAAATTTTACGAGATTTCATTGATTTTCAGTCAAGGTTATGGACAGAGACATACAGACTGAGGCTCATCCCATTGATGAACACATAGAGAAGAACTACACGTGGGATATGTGGGAGTGGAAACGACGGGCTTGCCAGTGGGTTAGTGAAGTTTCATTATAAATCAGCTAAGCATAGGCAAATTACAACAGAAAGATTAAATTAGAAAAAATAATAATATCATGTATGAAATAAACGCGACCGCTCCCATACCTTACTCTTACCATACCATACTTAGTTATGCGCTAGACTTGTATAATTATCAGCTTATAATACTACACATTCAATAGTTTCAAACATGTGATTACTAAATCTTTTTTTTTATTAATACAGGCCTCGATAGTGAACTGTCAGACGCATTCCACACAAACCAACTACAGTCACCTCCGTTCCGAGATCCACTGTCAGACCGTAGAGCCTCGAGACAAGTGTATGCAGACGAGGCGTGATGCCGGCGTCAACACCGCGGCTAACAACTTCTTTTTATGGGGACTACGGGGGCAGAAGGGCGACGGACAACACTCTATGGATTTAAAGGACAAACTCGGGGCGGAGAAGAAAAAAGGTGGGTAATTAAAAAGTGGGCGCTCTGTAAGTTTGACCTTCACTGGTTGGGTTTTTATTGGCGGTCAAGCTGTAGATCCTGGCTACACAGGAGTTGCGGCAGTGGGAACGAGAGGTGGGAATAGTCTCGCTCTGTAAGTTGGAGAACATAATATGGAAAGTCATCCACTGCAGTCAAAAACTCATCAGTGGACCTGTGAGTATCACTGTCAGACCATAGAGCTTCGAGACAAGTGTATGCAGACGAGGCGCGATGCCGGCGTCAATACTGCGGCTAACAACTTCTTCTTGTGGGGACTACGGGGGCAGAAGGGCGACGGACAGCACTCTATGGACTTGAAGGACAGGCTCGGGGCGGAGAAGAAAAAAGGTGGGTAATCAAAAAGTGGGCGCTCTGTAAGTTTGACCTTCACTGGTTGGGTTTTTATTGGCGGTCAAGCTTTAGATCCTGGCTACATAGGAGTTGCGGCAGTGGGAACGAGAGGTGGGAATAGTCTCGCTCTGTAAGTGCGTAAGTCAAAAAGTGGGCGCTCTGTAAGTTTGAGAACCTGTGGAAAGTCGATCAACTATTATATTACAGTAGAGATGGGCTGACTAGTCGGGATAGCCGACTATTCGGCGTCGTTTGTAGTCGGCTAATAGTCGGTGACTATTCAGCAAAATATGTCGATTATAATCGGCGCATAAGAAAATTAAATGATTGCAAAATTATACAACTTCCCTAAGCAGTAGGTAGTCTAGGGAGGCTGTTACCTATCTAGCTACATAACTGCCTATTAGATGCCTCCTATTCACTCTCGCCTTGAAGACATATCTATACCTACTAATATTATAAAGCTGAAGAGTTTGTTTGTTTGTTTGTTTGTTCACTTGAACGCGCTGATCTCGGGAACTACCAGTTCGATTTGAAAAATTCTTTCAGTGTTAGATAGCCCATTTATTGAGGAAGGCTATAGGCTATACAACATCACGCTACGGTGCAGAGCAAAAATTTTCACGCGTACGAAGTCGCGGTTACAGCTAGTATTATTATATTAAGAACTTTTTATTTGCAGCCCGAGTGATCCAGAAGTGTTCCTGGCCTTGCATAGAGCCGGGCGGCTCCGATGTGTGCACAGCGGTCGATAAAGACCTACTGCATTGAAGAAACAAGAATTTCTATCATTTTATTACAATTTACCTATTTATTAAAGTTTTTAAGTTTTATAAACATTTTTTTTTCCAAATAATTATTTTAAAGTCCCCAGTGGTCAAATTCAGACTCAGTACAGTAAGGCCCAGAACACACGGTGAAACGCAACTGCAACTTACTTATAGACTTTCGAAACTTTCAAACTGGTCGCGTCATGTGTGGTCTCTCAACGGACGCTATGGAAGAAACTTAGATGCAACTCAAAAGTAACTAGCAGTTGCAGTTTCGTTGCAGTTGCGTTTCACCGTCTGTTCTGGGCCTAAGTGTACACATTGTTAGATTGGACACCTATTATTAGTTTAAATTAAACACATTGTTTTAAAGTAATTAATGTAATTTGCCAAAACGCCCTTACAACTAAGGCCCAGTTTCCACCAAGCGGAGCGGAGAAGATGGTCTACGCTCCGTTCCGCCTTGGTAAAAACCGGCACTTAGACTCCCCGAAGACAACAGACTAATTTGCAGTCCGTGGGATGTCTTACCATTCATGGCCAACACTTGACATTATTTTTTAGGCAAATAATATTTAAATACAAAATACACCTTTAATAATAAGTTCATCACCTCCTCAATCTATTGAAGGTGTCCCTCGCCTGTCTGGCCAGTGCGATATCATCGGCTCGCTGCTTCAAGGAAGCGGCTTCTTCGTTCAAAGCCGCCAGTGTGGATACCAGGGTCATCAGAGACTTCGGCAGAACGCCGTCAGGCACCGACAGCTTTGTGTATTTCATCTGGAAACATAAAATATATCTGTATAAGTATGAAAAGGATGGGGCTTTCGAGTGGAGGAAAGCGCAGTGTAAAACGTCCACCCACAACGGGGACCGACGAGCTCATAAAGGTAGCAGGAAGGCACTGGACGCAAATCGCTACCAACCAGTCATTATCGAAGTCATTGGCGAAGGCCTATGTTCAGGACGTCCTATGGCTGAAATGATGATGATATGAAAAGGAAAACTGACTGACGGACTGGAACTGCACAGCCTAAACTGCTGGATCTAGAGACTCCAAAATTGGCACGTAGGTTCCTTATGCCTGAGGTCTAGGGGTGGACCAAGAAATAATTTACCAAAACTTACCCATTAAGATGGTGAAACGGGGTTCCATTGAATGGGGAAACCAGATTAGTTAAGACTACTTACAACCTGATCGAGTTAACTGCACACCTCGCTGGAATGCGACTCTCCCTCGCACTCACCTGCACATCTCCGCGCGTTCGCCTCGTGTCCGTACCAGAGCGTGGATGTGACGTAAAGGCTGTTAGGTGCGCAGTTAACTCGACCAGGTTGTACTTATTTTATTCGAAACTTTACAGGAGTAAACAGGTACCACCTACCTCTTATCGATAAAAACAAATGAACCGTCAATTATTCTTACCTTAGCTTTCTCACAGCTCTCTTCATACGACGCAACCTTTTGCCTCAACTGCCTGATGTGCTCTTGTATATTCTCAGGACTCGGATTCTGAGCCGATAGGGAACTCTTCGAAGACTCCAAATCCCTCCTTAGTTCAGCCAAAAACTTGTTATTACGGTCTATTTTCGCTTGCAGCTCCGCATTTTTCTGCTTCAATTTTAAAATTTCGTAATCCTGTTCTAGTTTTTCTGATAGAATTTTGGAGTGTTGGAGAGATATGGCTATAGGGTCCAGGTGTTCGATGCCCGTAGATTTTTGACTCTCGGCGGTCTGTACGAGTATTTGTTGACATTTTTGCGGCAGTGCCTGGATGTTTACATTTAGTTTATTCAGGATCTCTGAAGTGATTGCAGCTGGAAAATTAAATAAGATAAGTTACAAAAGAGATAGGAACAAAGGCAATTTTAGGCGGCAGTAATATTTTAGTTTAATATTTGGGGGCACGGCAGTGCCCCCACCAAGTCGAGCAAAAAAGCGGCACGGCCGTACCATCCTTTTCTCGAAGCAATTCAGGCCATTTTCGACCGCCTGTAACTTCGTTGTGGATAAAACTAGAAGGCTGAATTTTCATTAGCTATGCAGGCATTGTAAAGACACGGTATATTTAAAATTTCATTCAATTTGAACCAGTAGTTTAAGAATTATAACGGGTCAAAGTTACTTAATTTTGTCACTCACTGACTCACTGACTCACCGATCATCAAAACTCTAAGGCACTTCTAGCAGACCTAGAAGCTTCAAATTTGGAATATAAGTAGTGTTTGGTGTATGAATCAAGGAAAAACTAAAATATTTGGGGGCACGGTAGTGCAACCGCCAAGTCGAGTAAAATTTTTCAATTTCGGTCCAGTTTTCTAGATACATAACTGCTGTCTACAAAATACAAAAAGAAATGAGATCCCATCAAAAACAATACTTGTCAAAAAAACCAAGTCTCGCAACTCAGTTGTTCTACGGTAAAAAGTTGTGAGATCCATGTAATACCAAGTCCAGGCCAGGAAATCTTTAACGTTTTACATAAATATATTGACTTGGCCATCGCATGAAAACACGTGTAAATTAAATTATTTAGTGCGATGGCCAAGTCAATAATTTATGTAAAACCGTTTTACCGCTGAAATACATTAAGGCCCAGAACAGACGGTGAAACGCAACTGCAACGAAACTGCATCTGCTAGTTACTTTTGAGAGACCACACATGACGCGACCAGTTTGAAAGTTTCGGACGCTATGGCAGAAACTTAGATGCAACTCAAAAGTAACTAGCAGTTGCAGTTGCGTTTCACCGTCTGTTCTGGACCTAATTGTTAGGCCTTGTTCAGATACTCGCGATAACCGCGCGGTCACTAGGTGGTTCTCATTGGCGAGCACTGAGGCTGTAACCGCGCGGTGGTTATGGTTGGTAATACCACAGAACAATAATAAGTACTACGGTAATACGAGAACTGCCCGGCAACCGCGCGATTATTGTGTAGAACTTGTCTGAACCAGGCCTTATACTTAAAGTACCTATTTCATTAATTTTAACTAACAGCATAAGTTTAGGCAGTATTATTAGAACAGGGAAGGGTCAGGTATCAATATCAAAAGGGCATTAGAAATTCAAACAAAAAATAACAGATTATCACTAATTTTATTAGCACTATCATTGTCTAGCTTAAAGTTATCAATTGACTTATTCAGAATTCAATTCTGGGAAATTAACAATACTCTCAATTTTTTTGGCTACATTTAATAACAATTCTTCAGACAAATAAGGTCCCATAAGTTGTATGGATAAAGGTAACTTATTTTTTGACAAACGGATCGGTACTGAAATAGCTGGTATTCCTGCCATGTTTGCTGGTTGAGTGCAGTAATCTTGAAATGCACACTGATCTCTATTATGCTTCGATACAAAATCACTATAAAGTGGTGCGTCACACAACGTTGTAGGTGTCAACAATAAATCAACAGAGTTTTCACCATTGAAAACATTGTTAAAATCATCTGAAATCAATCTACGTAACTTTAACGCTTTAATGAAATATTTATCATAATTTTTTGCTAACAAAAAGTAGTTTCCAGCAAATATTCTCCATCTGACTACGTTGTTGAAGCCTTTAGATCTAGATGATGCATAAAGTTCTTCAGTTGAGTTGTCTTCGTTAGTTCGTAGTCCATATTCTAGGCCGTCATATCTGGCCATATTACTGGCAACTTCACATTGGTTTAGAATAGAATATACAGCAATTGACACTGAAGTATGTGGTAATGATACAGCTTTGACATCTGCCTTTTCTTTTTCTAAAATATCAGCGACATATCTCCACGTGTCTAGCACTTCTTCACTCATTCCTTCACAATGATATTCCTTAGGTATTCCTATCCTTACTTTAGATAAATCTATATCTACAAGATCAACTGGCTTGTAAGCTCTTTTTATTGTTGTTGAATCCAAATCATCAGGGCCAGCTACACAATTCAATACAGTTACAGCATCTTCAATATTTCTAGTCAATATACCAGGCACATCCATTGAATTAACTAAAGGTATCAGGCCATATCTGGATACAAGTCCGTAAGTTGGTTTCAGGCCTACAATACCACATAGAGCTGCCGGATTCCTAGTTGATCCACCGGTGTCTGACCCAATGGCGGCTAGACACGCCCCAGAGCTCACCGCAACGGCGCTACCGCCAGAACTGCCTCCCGCTATCCTCCAATCATCAGCATTCTCGTCAAATCCCCATGGATTCCTTGTAGGTCCAAATATGGAATCAATAGTGCCTGAACCCATCGCAAACTCGTCCAAATTACACTTGCCGATTAAGCAAGCACCGGCAGCTCTTAATCGAGAATAAACTGTGGCGTCGTAAGTCGGCACGAAGCTTTTCAGCATGTTAGAAGCGCAAGTTGTAGGTATGTTGTAGGTACAGAAATTATCTTTAATTCCCACCGAAATCCCGTCCAAAGGTCTCGTTTTCTTCTCAATATAGAACCTTTTTTCACTCTCGATCCCATGGTTTTCAGCTTCATCAGCAGTTATAGTCACAAAAGCGTTCAATTCGCTCGTTTGCTTCGCTCTTTGCAAACTCAAATCCACGAAACTTGTCGGTGTTAATATTTTATCTCTGTACGCTCTGTGGATTTCCTTTATAGTATACGAAGTCAATTTGTTCATTTTTTATTAAATTACGTTTATTTTCAACTATTTTAATGATAATTTTTTCAAACACAGGTTATAAACAAACTTGACATATGGATACAAGTTTGCCAGATTACGAAGTTAGTTCATGAAGTTGAAAGAGAGTCTATTCTAGTTATTCGCAAATGAACCGGGTTATATCTAACGTTTAATGTAATAGATTTATTCTTACCTGAGGCATTTTTTTCCTTTTCGTCCCTTTGAGTAATTTCATCAAGTAAATTATTGTGTTCTTCATTAAAAATTTGGTCAACTTTCATGATCACAAATAGGAAATTGTGCAATTTTTGTAAGTTTTCAATCAGGTTTGAACTTTCTTCAACAGCGAAACAGCGACAACCAAAGAGCATAAAAGAGTAAGAGACGGCACTCCATAGATATTTTTTGAGCTCACGCACACATATGCATTTTAGAGAACGACCCGCAAATCTTTACCAACCGCACAAACTACAGGCGGAGCTACCAACATAATGCCTTATTTTCTGACAGTATTAGTGACGTTCGTAATGACTTATCGATTATCGATACTTTGCTAGGGTTGTAATTGCATATCGATATCTAGTATAGGAACCTTCAATATTTTAATGATTACTATTTTTATTTTATACTATGTGTAAGTAAAACAAAGTTTTGTAACGTAAATTATTTATTTCGAAATAAAATAGGTATATTACAATAAGTATTGAACATGACATAGCAGTTGTAGGCATGAGGAATTATTGAAAATTATAACAAAGTACAGAAATGATAATTTTGTAAACTTTTATTTTCACAACTTTTTCTAAGAAAAAATAGGATTTTTATTTATAAACATCTTTAATTTTCTTATCAGCTGATCGAACCTCAGCCCTAAGATTACTTTTCAATGCTTTGTTGCTGTGCTTTTTTACTTTTGTCAGCAAAATTGTTTTCACTTTTTATGAGGCTGTCATTAATGATTTTACAACTTTTTCTTAGAAAAAGGTAACTTAATATTTTAAACATCTTATCATAAATTTATTTATTATGTTGTTGACATTTAAACCAACTAAAATTACAATTTGTACTCAACATTAAGAAAATGAATTTTCCAACATTTTCCATATATATCTGGTCGGCAATATGGTCATGATAAAATTGTTTAGCTTCATTTACGGTGGTACATAATTGAATTGTTGGATAAACGAGACTTTTTTTATCATGCCACCATTCGCGAAGAGATATTTATATGCATACAAATCATTGTCAACAGGAGTTTTCACGCTCAAACACTCTTCACAAATTAAACAAGAACTGTTCTGTAATAGTTTGGCAGCTAAATACCCGCTTACATATACTACTGGTTGGTTTTCAAGGCTACACAAATTTTCAATGGGCTGTTCTAAGTTTTCAGGGTCCGGGATAGACAACACAGGATAAAATTCAGTGTCTGTGGAATCTTGAACATTAATTTTTATTTCTGTGGTTTTTAAATTAGTTTTTAAAATGTCTTTATATTCCAGCATATGTTTATTGTTGTCTGCTTCACAATTAGCACTTCTGCTATGAGGCACTTTCAGCCCAGTAACCATGCTTGTTTTAAGCGCTGCAGTAAAGTGCGTGATAGTGGGATTTCTATTGGTTACACTGTGTTGCCTAATGATTCCAAATAAGTTTTCCAGAGAGTCTTGGTTAAACTGTCTAAGGTTCATATATTTAAACCCTTCATTCTTTAACTTTTCCCAAATATCGTTTAAGGATTTGATAGATATTTGATATCCCTTTACGCATTTAACATTTTTTAGTATCGTGTTTTCTGCTGTTATAAATTTTATGGTTTTTAACTTATCAGTATAAAAGGTCCAAGACTCAATGTGATTACTTGATGTGGAAACATTTTCCCGGATCCCTTTCTTTACGTCATTTAAAGATGATGGACCATTTGTACAATCAAATAGTTTATCTAACTGTTCAATCACAAATGCTGTATTATTGCAATCAGAAACTTCTTTCCATGCCATCATTTTTAAAATAGCTGCCACGGTATTACTCAGAGCATGCGCAGCATACTTCACCCTCATCTTAGTTTTGAATGTTGGATTTACAATGGTACTATTCAGTTTTTTAATATTTAAAAAATTTCTGTTGTGTTCTTCTGCAACTACCTTCGCTATATTCCTTATTGTTTTTTTTTGCATTTTGTAACTGTCGCCAAAGCCTCTTCTCTTTAATTGTAAATGTTGATGAAGTGTCTGTAATAAAAACATTTCCATTAGTAAAAAAAAACAACATTAAAGCAAATTGAATTGAATATTGGTTTATTAATCAGCAATTTTACTTAGTTTTTTAAATTAGGTATGTTTTATCTTACCTTTCATTTCAATGTTTTTCTTAGGTCTTTTATAACTGTGGACTAATATTTCTGCCTGTGCATCTTGATGGCAAATGTTTTTATCATCTGAAATATTATAAATATGCAAATTAGTTTAAAATTTATTTTGTTGTTTTATGAAACATATTATTTCCAAATCAATCAATCATTATCAAGTTTTAAAAAAATGCAAAGACAGGATAATGATAGCTCTTCTCATAAAATATGAAGCGTGGGCCCACCTTCAATAACAATGACATAATATTAAATTAAAGGCATTTAGAGGTTTTAATGTTCTGCATTCTGGATGCGGTCTGCGGGTATGTCAAGACAATCTGTAAGTGGTCGTGATAAGGCAATCAGTCACGTGTGCTTTGCGTTCTTTGTTCGTATCCGCACGGTCAAATCTCATTAATATAAAATGTACAGAAACCTAGAATGTTGTACATATAAGTTCATTTTGACCTGACTGCAGACTGCAGAACGCATCCAGGGTGGCATTCTTTAGTTTGAGGGAAGGCATATTTTAGAAGGTAAATAATTAGTTTGTACACTTACCATGAGTAATGGGTTTATAGGTCATATGTTCTGGTGCATTGGAAGTAGAAGGAAGAGGTTCAAAAGTTGTTTTCGCAGAAATACCAGAATCTGGTATATCCACAGCTCCCAAACATGTTGAATTTAGTTGTTTGGTTGTAGTTGTAAGGGGAACTGAAAGCAGATAATGAAATGTGAATTGGGTAATAAAATGTCATGTTCTTACCCAACTTTAGGGTACAATCAGTCTAGTACATGTCTTGCTCACATTAAAAATTACTAGCTTATAAATATTATTAAACTAGCTGACCTGGCTAATTAATGTAGATTGCCTAAAATTTTTCAAATTGGTCCGGTACTTTTTTTGAAGAATTTGTATTACACAAATTACTAAAGTCCCTCTAACTCAACACACATTCTAAGCTAAATTGTGTTACGAGTGGGTTTACTACAATATTCAAGCTGTGGGGTTCTAACCCGCACTTTAGGCTATCTTGGCTCGAGTTACGGAGCCGATCAAATACAAACAAACAATTAAATATTTCCTTTTTATATTATTAGTATAATTTTAGATAAACATACCTCGTTCAACTGGATTTGACTTCTTTGGAATGCAATATGAATGATCATAAAGAACTGTAACAAAGTATAGATATAATTAATAATTGAAATTATATATTATTTATTGATAAGCATACAACACATGTTTGTGGTTACAAAGAAAGAACCTTGTTAAATTGCATTCGGTTGGTTTGTTTTGGAAACCAAAGAAAATTAATTAAGACATCTAAATAATTCAGAAAAATTGATAGATAGTAAATTAAATTTTAAAAAAATAATTGAAGTCATCATCATACCTGTCTTGAGGTTTTCTTTATTGGAGTCTTTTACATGAAGAGGAAACTCTGTCAAAACTTCATCTGGCAAGATGGGATTGCTCAATTCCAGTGTTGGAATAGCTGAGTTCTTCAGCCGAGTTCCTTTGGCATTGAAGGATTCAGGAGTGAAGTGCCCACCACAAACAAACTTCAGTTGGTGTAACTTTTCAATAGGTACATATGCTAAGTCTTCTAAGCCAGCATTTTTAACCCACATTCGACAACTGAAATAAGAAATACCTATTAGAAAAGAAAAAGAATAACAAACTGAAATTTATTCATCAACTAATTTCTTTTAGTATTGTTATGCAATTCATTTGCAGAGTACGAAACAAAATACTGAAATTAAAAATTGGTTATGGTTATTTACTGTATGATTAAAAATATTAATCCCAGCCTTTAAGTTTACACAATCAGTAAAATTATCTTGTAATAAATGAGTGTTATTAGAAACTCACCGGTCAGAATCCAGAGGAAACCTACTCAAAAGTAAGGGTGATCCACCACGACTTCGCCTCTTATTACAAATAACGCACTTCTTGTTGTTTCTACTCTCCATTATCAGTAGAAGCCTAAAATGAAATAGGTATTAATTAAACAAAGCCTATAATTTCTCTCCAACCAGTGTCAATGCCCTGGTTCATGCATTTACCAGTTTTGAAAGTACATTTACATTTTCATCACATAGGGTTGTTTTTAATGAAAAATAGATTTGTAATAGATGTAATATTTCAAGTAAGTAGATAACATACCCATTAAACAGAAAAGTAAATAAGAGTTTAAACTTCTGTAGAAGTTGAAACACAGCTTATTTAAAAGAGTCTCTATCTCACAAAAAACATAACACTGAACAGCAAACTTTATCACGCCCGATACGGAGGAACTTAATCAACTCAACGTAAACGACAGAAAAGTTTATTTACAGTAATATTGCACCAAATCTGAGAAAATAACTTCACACGAATCAATTCGCCGGTTAAAAACTCAAACTCAATTGACAGACATTTTTTTTCATTTGTCAAACTAACAATACTACCAACATAAGGACACTAACAATTATTTTTAGTATGGTGGTATTGATCCGCGGGTTCCCCTGCTATAGTAAAATCAATCCAAAATGCACTTTATTGCTTAAGGGATAAGGTTGTATATCAATTGCTACATATAGAGACTAGTTTTTGTATGAGAAGTGTCTACCCACTGGCGACAACTAGCGTCAAAACAATGAACTACTAGACGTCAATGACCATAGAGAAAAGTAACATCCCATCAAAAACAATACTTGTCAAAAAAACCAAGTCTCGCAACTCAGTTGTTCTACGGTAAAAATTTGTGAGATCCATGTAATACCAAGTCCAGGCCAGGAAATCTTTAACGTTTTACATAAATTATATTATTGACTTGGCCATCGCACTAAATAATTTAATTTACACGTGTTTTCATGCGATGGCCAAGTCAATATATTTATGTAAAACGTTAAAGATTTCCTGGCCTGGACTTGGTATTACATGGATCTCACAAATTTTTACCGTAGAACAACTGAGTTGCGAGACTTGGTTTTTTTGACAAGTATTGTTTTTGATGGGATCTCATTTCTTTTTGTATTTTGTATACAGCAGTTATGTATCTAGAAAACTGGACCGAAATTGAAAAATTTTACTCGACTTGGCGGTTGCGCTACCGTGCCCCCAAATATTTTAGTTTTTCCTTGATTCATACACCAAACACTACTTATATTCCAAATTTGAAGCTTCTAGGTCTGCTAGAAGTGCCTTAGAGTTTTGATGATCGGTGAGTCAGTGAGTCAGTGAGTCAGTGAGTGACAAAATTAAGTAACTTTGACCCGTTATAATTCTTAAACTACTGGTTCAAATTGAATGAAATTTTAAATATACCGTGTCTTTACAATGCCTGCATAGCTAATGAAAATTCAGCCTTCTAGTTTTATCCACAACGAAGTTACAGGCGGTCGAAAATGGCCTGAATTGCTTCGAGAAAAGGATGGTACGGCCGTGCCGCTTTTTTGCTCGACTTGGTGGGGGCACTGCCGTGCCCCCAGATTCTTCTTGTGTTCCGAAATAAACAAAAATCTACTTTGGTTTTAAATAATTTTACGTGTAGGCAGAAAATACCTAATATTACAGGATGTGAGATACTCAGATTCTTGATTCATTCTTATTACAAACATGAACGCATAATTTTTCAAGTAAATTAATTTGAATTTGTGAAAAACTTAAAAACTAAAATTATTTCGCAGAGAAATCGGAATTATGTTAAGAACATCGCTGTGTTCTTTTTCTTTTAAATTTGATTTATTTTTCTCGAGCGTTTGAACTAATTTGTCATAAAAAAAAGAATTTACAACAAATAGAACACGCCGTGAACATTTTTCAGAAAAAGTACTTCTTGATTTTTACGACGAAGTTAATTACAATTCCTAAATTGCTGGTCAATTATTGACTAAATAAAATTGATATATTGTTATAAATTGTGGGCGAACCGTACCTATGCAAAGGGACGTTTAAAATGGCTCATTTGCAATACATTCCGGGCGATCCTCGTTTGGTGGATCAACTGGTTTATGAACTGAAGTCAAAAGGAATCTTCGATCAGGTGAGAATAATCTAAAAGATCATTTAATTATCTCGGACATTGGTCAAAGGGTACATTCTATACTTATGTACTGCAAGTAGAGTAATTTCTTAAATCAGCATTGACATAACAATGAAAACCCTGAATCCTTATTAAATCCAATAAAAACTCTAAATAATTGTGTTAGCATCCCTTGTATCAGTATTTTAGAGGTAACTATTTATAAAAAAAATATATGTGAAACTACAAGAATACCTACTTTTGTTAAACTCAAGTCCTAAATGTAGACCAATAAAATTAATATTGTGAGGTCCATTGACAGTAAGTGGTTATTCTGTCTAATGGCTTCAATGGTGCGAATTTACAGCACACTGGTTTTGCCAATGTCGAGTGTTTAGAGAGACACGGTGGACAGTGGAATTTGAACGTTGCCCGGTGATAATTTAATTAATTCTTCAATGAGCTTTTTACCAGGTGAAAAGCATGTTGTTTCCAAGCTTAAAATAAAGATTGCATGTTTCAATCAGTTTCAGTTTCATAAGTTGTGTCACGAATTGCAATAATAGAAACAATCCTGGATAGATCCAAGTATTTGAAGTCTGATGTTGATTTAAGCAATTTTTTTTAACCATTACATCAACATTTTTATCAATAAAACAATACCAAAAGCTGTAAGACATGTTGTTTAGTACTTATTTGTCTCAAAGTGACATTTCTAAGGTCATATGAAAATAATAATTTGTAATTCAACAAAATAGCAAAATTTTCATATCATTATTTAAAAATATTTTACTTTTTTATGAATCATAGTTCCGTAAGGACTGCATCGCTGATGTGGACACAAGGCCAGCGTATCAAAATCTCCGGCAGCGCGTTGAGAATTCAGTCTCAACATTCCTGGCACGACAGTGCTGGAAACCGGACTTGAACAAGAATCAGCTTCGTGAAAAACTCAGAAAACATATTTTAGAGTAAGTTTGTGTAGATCAGGGGTGCCCAAACTTTTGACCTGTGACGTCCGTGGTCAACCTCTTGGCCATCACTTCTTCTTCTTCTTTGGTTTATAGCGACGAACTTGCGTTTTTTCGCCACTGAAGGCACATTGGCCATCACTGGTGTAGATAAATGGAAAACACCACTTATCAATAATATTGTCAAATTTTATAATGGTGTTGATCGTAAAAAAAGAGAATGTGCAATAAAACTTTTTTAAGTCGTTATTTAACCTGTGGCATATTATACATCCCTTGAACCCCTCGTGTTAAGTTTGATATGCTTGTGTTACAAGTGGGTTCACCAAAATTTTAACAACTAATTAAGTAAAATAACTCTTAACATTAGATTATACTTAACACTTGTATGTTACAGTGGAAACTATCTGGAGCAAGGTGTCGAAAGAATCGTGGATCAGGTGGTGAACCCCAAAGTTGCGACAGTCTTCATCCCTCAAGTAGAAGACCTCGTCTACAATTACCTTGGGATCACCAGGAAGAAGACTACGCCTGTTGCGGAAACATCAAACGGAAAAGTCACCGATAATGATCTCCTACCCACAGACCTGGAGGCGGTCAGCCCAGCATCGGTCAAAAGTAACGACGACAAAACTGAAGCCATGGAAACTTCACACGCTGATCAGGACAACAAAATGGATGTAGATTTTGACAAACTAAAAGATGAAAAAGACCACTCAAATGACGTCGACGTTGGAAAAACAGATGACACCCGATTATCTGGTATAAGCGAGTTGACTTCAAATGAGTCTATGGCTAGCATGGATAAGAGTACCATTCCTTTGCCCAGCGAAGAAATAAAATTAGAAAATATACCTGCACCGGACAACAGTCCTCCGAAAATAACAAAAATTGAGGTGGAATTAGAGAAGATTGAGTTGCCTGAAGAGCCTGATCTATCAAGAGACATACCATTACCCAATGAGACTCCTAAATCAGAGAAGGAAGTTTATTTTAAGCCTGTCAACACTGACGATGATGATTCTAGTTCTGATTCGTCGTTGCGTAGAAACATGTCTCCTTTGACTCCAATTAGAAATTTCAATAATGAAAACTCTTGTGACGCGCAGCAAGCGTTTGAAAACGAAGACAGCAAAGATGATAAAAAAGATGCATTAGAGCCAAGTACCTTTAGATTCACAATTGAGAAGACAGAAAACAGTTCTGATGCTGTGAAAATAGAAAAGAACGAAACGGAACAAGCAAATCTATCATACCAGTTCACTAATCAAATGAATATCAACACGTTCAACACCCCGATGTATGACGACAGTTCAAATAGCACCCACTTGCAAATCGATTACGAAAGTGACGCGAACAGCAAAACTAATGTCGAAAACAAAGTACCTGAACCAGATCACAATTCTGGGGATTCTAGAAAAGATAAAAAGACAGAGGAAAGGAAAAGTAGTCATAAAAGTTCACACCGCGATTCTCATAGACATTCTAGCAGCAAAGATAGGCGATCAGATTCTAAGCAATCCAGCTCTAAAGACAGCAGAAGTGATAGGAAATCTTCAAAAGATGATCGCAGGTCCTCGAGCAAGTCTAACACAAAAGAAAAGTCTAGTGAGCGAGACAAAAAAGATGAGAAAAATGACAGAGATTCCTCCAAACACAGAAGCTCACATAAAAGTTCCAGTTCGAACAGTCATAAAGATTCAAAATCCCATAGGAGTTCTAGCTCCAGCCAAAGACATTCTAGCTCGAGCAAGCACGATGAGAAGCGGTCATCGTCCTCCAGCCATAGAGATAAATCGGATAGAAGTTCGGATAAATATTCCAAAGACAAATCCTCTAAAGAATCTAGATCCAGTTCCAGCTCTAATCGCGATAAAGATAGAAAGAGTGGTAGCAGCAGCAAAAGCAAAAGCGAAGATAAAGACAGACAAAAGAAGGATAAAAAAGACGCAGACGATCATTATAGCGCGTCAGGCCGGGGAAACCACACTCGCAGATCGACGGACAGAGACTCAAATGACGGCAGCTCATCGTCCAAAGGGTCACATCACCCCACAGGTTCAAAGTCCACAGAAAACAAAAAAGAAAACAAAAGTTCTACTTCTAAATCTGATAATACTTCGACCAGTGGTGAATCAACCAGCCCCAATGATAAAGACAGCGTCACTGACAAAAGTAAGAATGAATCAAAAGGGAAAAATAAAAACGCACCTCAAGTGAAACCGATTGTGAGAATTGAGAATCATCTAGAAACGCCTATATCGTCGCCTCCGCGACTTCCGTTCGTCCCAGATGTTACGCTGAAAAAGCCGAAATTCGCTGCTAACATGCAAGAAGCTAGGAAACTAATGAAAATGCGTAAATTCTTGGATGACGAACAAAAAAGAATGAACCAAGAGGCGGCTTTGCTTCTAGAATTCCAAGCCAATGTTCGACCGAGTTTGAGTCAAGTTTACTCAAGTATTCCCGGTCCAGAGTTGGAGTTTGCTTGCGTCACGAGTAATCAGAGGGAAATGATAATTTCCGACAGCCAAATACACTCTGAGACAGCCAATTCAAATATTGTTGAGAGCAGTGAATCTAGGAGCGATACTATCAGCGACATATTGACAGCGGCAGAACAAGTTGAGAACATAGAAGTTAGTAATGTTGAGGATCAAGTGAATTCAGAAAATGCACCGGCCGAAACTGAATCAATAGTTGTTGAAGGTGAAATTGATGACGAAGCTAATCAAAATGCTGATACCGCTACGGTCCAAATAGAAAATATAATAGAAACCGACATAAATGCGTGTGAAATGGAGGTGGATGTGAGTATTGATGACAATAAAATAGAAATTATTGATAACGAGTCCACGAAATCAGAGATAAGAGAGGCAGAATCTAATCATACCAATAAAGTAGAACTTGAAATCGATAGTGGCGGTGACGACATCGAAGCACAACTACAAAGCTTGATGCCTGACGATGATGTCGGGCCTGAGTACCTCACAGTCACCATCATTGCTGAAGAACTATCCGAGACTGAAGAAACTAATGCTGAACCAGTTACACCTAAAATAAATCTCAAACCTGAATCAGAAGAAAAAATTTGCCCTGATGAGCCCGAATTCAAATATTTTGCTGAACACGAGAAATACAACTCGGAACTAGAAAGGGACACGTTTAGCAAATTCCTGAAAACCTTCATTGAAAAATCGAGCACAGACAAAATACATGTGATCAACTGTGAAGGTTATGTGGAGAATATCCTAAAGGAGGTGTCACAAAACTTTGGACAGTTCGAAATTGTGAACTACCACAAGAACGGCCATTTGAAGCTCAATACTACCAAGAATATTGTGAGGAATGTGAATGTGTCGTCCGAAATAACGTTGCCTATAGACAAAGTTGGCCGAAAAAATATTTCTCCGATGTTCAGCCCAGTAAAATCGGAGTGCTCTTTCGAGTTATCAAGCGATTACGATGCAAAATTAGAGGAGATGGTTAGCAAGACTTCTCGGAAAGAAATAATGGAAATCATACTTGGCAACGTGATAGATGATCCAGCCAGTGATTCTAGTTTGGAGTTGCCTACAATAGATTACTGCATGGACTCCAATATAGAGAGTGACACGGAGAATACAATGAAAAGGAAGTTCTGTGAGGTGGAGAGCAGTGTGAATAACAATAGACAGGTGCTGACGCCGAATAAAATAAGGAAACTAAGCGGATCCGATCAGATTTCGTCTACCACTGAAGGTAAGGAAGATATTCGCATTTTTGGTGCATATCCATTAAGTCTAGTTAAACCTAAATTCTATCAAATTGATCCAATGATGCTTGACATAAACTTTCGCCATCTAAATTTTAAACAGTACTTACTTGAGTCCAATAATTTTATGCTCATCACATTCTGTGATATTGTGATAAAAAGAGACATAACCTACAGTGCAGTGAGCGTCAAATAGTACGTGACACCCAAAGTAACCAAAAAGTTCGCAACACAACCTTATTTTAAATGTAACAAAGACTTTTTGGCTACTTTGGGTGTCAAACCAATGTGCTGGTTGAGCTTAAACATAAAAATATTAAATTGTTTATTTCAGAGAGCGAAGAGACAAGCAACAACAATGTCTCAAACACTATGAGGTCGAAATACTTGGGACGTGCCAAGAGAGTCGGGCTGCCCAGGCCTCGGAGATCAAGTGAGTATCGTTAGTTTCAACCAAAGGACGTTCGCTGCTGAACAAAGGCCTCCCTCAAGGATTTAAGACCGCTTTCACATTTAGGCGATTTAGCAGCGCGACAAACGCGCGATAGACGCGCTGCCGAAAATTTCATACTACATATATGACAGCTAATGCATGCCTTCACATTATAAAAACGCCGCTGCCGCGCTTCTAAGGCCCTAATGTGAAAGCGCTCTTAACAACGATCGATCCTGCGCTGCTCATTTCGTCGGTCCTCTTGATAATTTTATTCCCCCAGTGGTTTTTGAGAGCGGTTTTGAATTCGGTCCGGTATAGTCGTAGAAATTCACTTTTCGTCAACTTTTGATTTATACACTCGACGTCAAATAAATCGCACCTCCCGCGACAAGCATTTTCAAACGTATGCATTCTCACTTCCTACCAATTATGGGACAGCCTCAGAAATGGAAGACGTAGAAACTCAAACACAGTTATTCACCAATCACTTCGTATATTTCTTGTGCAATACAATTCGTTTCACAGCTCGAACAAGAATGCCGCCATGGCACAGAACTATCGACAACCGCGGGTATCAATACATTGTCTTTATTAATTACAATACTTCATAACTTTGATTCATTTGTATTTATTTACAATAATAATTTAATAAATAATTTAATAATAATAATCAATTACCTACAGCACGTTAATAAATTGTATAAACAAAACTATGAAGTATTTCCTAAAGAAACGGAAGTAGTCGGTATCATTACATAATTGCATTCAATAATCAAAGTTAACTTACAATATTAAATATAACTATTATTATCAGATCTATACATATGTTGTAAAATATAAATATAATAATGAATTATATAAGTAGGCTTACAGCTCGGCCGTCCTGTTGATAGCGAGTCCCTTCGCTATGAAATATGTAGGTACATAACTGACACATAAAGTAAGTACAATCATACATACTCTAATTGGATTTTAAACACAAAATAAATAATTAGTAATGTATTTACATAGAAAACAATTGTTATAGCTAATGTATACATCATAATGAAATAAAACAAAAGATTGTAAATTTTTTGTAAATTAATGGTAAAATCAAAATAGTTGTAAACATTCTGTAAATGATCATTTCATTGATTAGCATAATTAGTAAGTAATATATAAAAATAAACGCCTTGTAATGCAATTGATTATGTAAATAGACAATTTATTGAAATAAATCCATTTACTCTTATTTGTATACCTCATGTAAAAATCATTTTTTTGTTATTTATAAGTACATTCATATTTTAACGCAAAATTTAATAATAAACTTTATACTAAACATATTTTGGAACATTGCTATTTACATAATTTTTTTGATATAATATTATTATTTTATTACAAATCATCATCTGAATTGGATTCTTCGCAACTACTCTCTAAATCTCTACTAAAGTTGAGCCAAGGCTGCATTTTGTCCACTGCTACTATACCTTCATAGCGGCGGTTATTTTTGCGTGACAATGGTGTATCTTCGATAACGTACCTATCATTTGGAAGTGACTTAACTACGCGATAAGGTCCCTGGTATTTAACAACTAGCTTTTGTGACTGTCCATCGTGAGGGACCTGTCGTTCAACACGCACTAAGTCCCCTTCGTTATAGTTTTTCGCGGGTTTTCTACGAGCATTAAACCTTTCCGCCTCTTTAATTTGCTTTTCTTTTATGTTTTTCCTAGCCTCATCCCTAATGTCTCCTAATTCTTCTGTCGTTGTCATATTCACTGTATCGTCTAAGACTTCACTTAATATTCCATCACTCCTACATTTTATATTAAACCCGAAAAGCAACTCTGACGGCGACTTTTGAGTTGTTTTGTGAGTTGTCGTGTTTAGGCCTAACTGGATATCTAGAATTTGTTCGTCCCAAGACTTTTCGTCTTTGCCATGGGTCGAAGTAGAAAGTGCATCAAGAATGGTTCTGTTGAATCTTTCTACTTGACCATTCGCGCGCGGAGTTGAAACAGCATTCTGTATGTGTTTGATGCCATGTGATGTTACAAACTCCTTAAAAACTGCACTGGTGAAACTAGTGCCTTTGTCAGTAATAAGTCGTGTTGGTACTCCAAAACAACTGACGTGATCTTTAAGAACCCTTACGGTAGTCGTTGATTTGGTGTCTCTTACCGGTTTTATATTGACAAATTTTGTGAATCCGTCCACTAAAACAAGTAAGTAGCAGTTGCCCTTCTTACTTCTTATAAACGGACCTAAATGGTCCGCATGAACCGTATGAAAGGGTATACTTGGTTTGTCTATTGGGTGTAGTTCACCTTCGCGTTTACCTCCAGGTGCCTTATGGTGTGCACATTCTAAACATGACGATACGTATTTTTTTACGAATTTGCGCATTTTGGCAAACCAGTAGTTTTTGCGTATTCGTTGTAAGGTTTTGTCATAACCAAGATGACCAGCGTCATCGTGGTTCATTTTCAAAACCTGCCAACGAACCCCTTTTGGTACAAGCCACTTAATTTGATCCCCATCGATCCTATATACGCGATTATTTTTGAGTTTGTAGTTTTTATGAACATCTATTAGCTGTTCCGAATCAGGATCTGATAAAATATCCTTTATCCTTTTTACCTCCTCGTCAGCGGATTGTACAGTGGCAATCCAGTCTTGTTCATCCCCTTCAACGGCCAAAACGTCAAAACACTTGGGAGACTCTGTTTCATCTCCCTCAATAGGGTTGCGACTCAACGCATCAACGTGTGACATTCGCGATCCTGGACGGTACTCAATTGTACAATTGAATTCTTGGAGCTGCACCCACCATCGAGCAATCCGCGGGATTAAGTCACGCTTGATCATCGTTGAACGCAACGCATTACAATCGGTGAATATTTTGAATTCAATGCCGATGAGGTAGACCCTAAATCGATTCAGTGATGCTACTACTGCTAACGTTTCAAGATCGTAAGAATGGAGTTTTCGTTCGTCCGCGTTTGTCTTGCGACTAAAATATGACACAGGTTGGAAAACTCCATTAGAGTTGGCTTGTAGTAAGATACCGGCTAGTCCCTCTTTGCTTGCGTCGGTATGTAGTTGGGTTTCGGCTTTATGGTCATAGAGAGCTAGAATGGGTCTACTGATCAACATTTCTTTTATTTTGCTAAACGCACAGTCCTCCAGTTCAGTCCAAACCCATTTCGCTTCCTTTTTTAGTAAATTAGTCAACGGCGCCGCTATCAGGGCGTAATTCATGATAAATCGCCTAAAATATCCTGACAAACCAAGAAATTGTCTAAGTTCGTGCTGATTTTTAGGTGTCGGGAATTTTGAGACCGCTTCAGTTTTACGATTTCCAGGCCGGATGCCATTGGAACTCACCTCATACCCAAGAAAATCGATATTGTCGAGGAAAAAGTGACACTTACTCAGTTTTAAGGTTAAACCACCCTTTTCAAGAAGTTCTAAAACCTCTTCTAATCGTTGTAAGCCTTCATTGACGTCTTTGGCTGGTATTAGGACGTCGTCCATATACACGATAGCGTATTTAATTTTCGCTTCGAGTAATATTTTGTTAATCGTTCGCTGGAACACCGAAGGCGCATTTACCAAGCCAAATGGCATCCTATTGTACTCAAATTGGCCGTCTGGTGTCACAAATGCGGTCTTATGTCGTGATTCTTCGGCTATCGGTATCTGGTAGTATCCAGAGGCCAGATCAAGTGATGTAAATACCTTGTTACCTGCCAGTTGATCTAACTGATCCTCAATTCGAGGGAGTGGGTAGTGCTCCTTCTTTGTCTTGCGATTTAACGCCCGGTAGTCGACACATAATCGTTTATCGCCCGTCTTTTTTTGAACCAACACGATTGGGCTAGCATAAGGCGACGTCGACTCCCTAACGATACCGTGATCAGCCATCTCCTGTATCATGCTCCTTACCAGAGCACGATCGGCGTAGGACATACGGTAGGGTCTGTAGACAACTGGCTCATTATCCTCCAACTCGATTACCATTTCCGTTAAATCTGTGAAGCCCAAATCATGAAGTCCGTTCGAAAAACAATGATTATATTTTTGTACTAAATTTTGTAATTTTAACTTTTCGTCCTCACTCAAATTGTCGTTACAGTTTAATGCCTCATTCTTTTGGGTTTCACAGAATGTAACGTTACAAGAGTCTAAGACTGTTGTTGATTTCTCAGTGTCTTTGTACAGTACACGCGTCAAAAGAGTTCCTTTATCGAGTGTGATTGAATTGGGCGACGCGTTGTGTATTAAAAGTGCACTAACACCATCCTTCACCTCGTATTCTCCCGGCAAAAGGTAGTATTCCTTTCCCTCAGGACCCCTTACAGTACCATTTACGTAGACACGTGCATTCACAGCTGGACTTGAAATAACCTGAACAGCACGCAACGTATTCGACGGTATTTCTACATTTTTACTTGCTACCAGATGCATTTTAACACACTGAATTTGTTTAAATATAACTTCCGTAGGAGTCTTCGTGATGATTATGTCGGGTTTTTCCGTAAACGAATGCCCCAAAAGAACTGACTGATTGATAACGTAGTCGTCCACGACGTACAAGTTTATTGATTCCTTTATTCCCTGAACCTCAACCGAAACAGTCGTCATACCGACTGGAGAAATCAAATTAGCACCTATACCTCTAAGAACCGGTAAATCCTCTGGCATGACTACTTTTAGGTTAAGTTCCATGGCTTTGGTCAGTTTTATGAGGGAACACTGACTACCCAAATCTAAATGACAATCTATAGAATGGCCGTTGATTTTAATTTGGAATATGTATTTTGCAGTAACATCTTGATTTGAACACAATTGCGCTATCTGTTTTTCATTTTTGCCTTTGTTTTGATTCGTATCTTTGTCACATTCTTTATTTAGGAATTTATTTTTAAAGCAGTGAGCTGACAAGTGGCCTAGTTTATCGCAAGTGGTACATTTTGCGGGAGGTTTGTCGCATCTGAAGCTGGGGTGCCCTGTTTGGTCACAGTTATAACAAGTAATTCTTGAACTACCAGGTTTTGCAGTTACAAAACCCTTACGATCATTACGGGACCTAGAACTCGAGTCATGATTGTCGCGTGTATGTCCTACCTTAACGGTTCTAAAATATTTTAAAACCTGCTCGGGTTCGGAAAATTGTGCAGCTTGTGCACCTACTTTTATAGCTCTGTCTTCCACACCATATAGCAAACAGTCAACCGCCTGTCGCCCATAAATTTTACAGCGATTTAACATATTTATTTTAGCATAATAGTAGTGTTCAAGCGATTCGCCGTACTTAACCTTTTTAGCGAGCATTTCAGTCAAGAGTTCAGCATAGTCTTCGCGAACAGGGAAAGATTCCACTAATTTATTTTTCCATTCAGCCCAAGTGAACATCATTGTAGGTAAACTTTGATACCAGGATCTCGCTACGCCAGTTAACTTGGGGAGAGCGTAGTGAATTATTTCCCTGTCATCCCAGCCGTAGATTTCGGCGCACTCCTCTACTTTTGTCAACCACGTTAGAACGGTTTGTTCCTTTGCCATAGGATCAAACTCGGGTACAATGTTGGTATTAAAGGTTAACTTAGACTTATCTGAACTCTTAACTGTTTGCAAAATTGTCAAAAATTTATTTAATATGGCATCAGTCGAATCTGTTTCCCTAGATTTCTTAGGACTAGGTGGATGTAGTTCATCAGACTCTCGTGACGAACTACGTCTCCTTTTCCTTTCATACCTGGAATCCGACTTCAGATTCTTCTCATCCTCTCGTCTCCGCACGCACCGACTCGGGCTCCTCCTTCTGACGTAATGTTCACCAGATGCAGCGCTCGGCGACCGGCTCCGCTCTCTCCGTGAAGGTGTGCGAAGAGACCTCTCGTTCTCCCGACCCCTTCTCGATTGTGCCCTCTTTTGTTCGCGATGCTCTCCATCTGAACCATCATGCCCACCAACCTCGGTAAAGCGCGCCCGCGTTACCCCTGGTTGTTCCGACGATTGTCTCCACGTTTTAGCCTGACCCTCACACCTGGGTTCTCCTGGCCACGTCGCAAAACTGGACTCACGCTGTCTCGAGTTAAGCGTTTCTCGACCCTGGCCCTCAAACCTGGGCACACCTGGGTCTTCTCGACCCTGGCCCTCAAACCTGGGCACACCTGGGTCTTCTCGACCCTGGCCCTCAAACCTGGGCACACCTGGGTCCGGACTAAAAGTCTCATAGTTTCGACTTTTCCTTTTATCTCGGTCCATTGCGACAACTGAAACTGACAAATCACAGCTTAGTAAACCGAAAACAACCCTTTTTCATTTTGTACAAGGACAACATAGCCGTTGTCTAATATCGAAATTAACAATAATTATCTGATAGATAAAATAAATATCTGATCAGGTAGATACGTTTAACCACAGAATTATCATAATTATAATTTGACTCTTATTGACGAAGAAAGTAGGTAAACCTAATCATATAATTGTCTTGTGAAATAATTATCATTACCAGATTTAAAAAAAGAAAACCCCTTAACTAAGATTTTAATAGTACTGTCTGGTTTTATTTCTATTGCTTATCTTGCCCAATATTTATATCCTGCGGGGTTTCGAACCCGCAACCGTAGCTATTTGTCTCGCACGCAAACTACCAGTGCCAGACGAACGCCAGTACACGTAATAATTCATTATAAGCGTATATTTACCTTGGTAGGAATCCAGCTCCTAACTTGCAAAGCATATTAGCGTCTAATAGTTAGTTAAAACATGATTGTTTACTCGTTGATTTACTTCTAGTACTTCTAGTTAAAGCAACTCGGTCTCACTTTCATAATAATTTTAAATGTACGAATAGGAATAATACGGCGTCAAATTAGGCGCGGTAAAAAAAAATTCAAGGAAAAAAAAATCGTAAACAATCACGCAATAAATTACTTGTATTACCTTTTATCGAATTTAATAACTTGTAATTGCAAAAATAAAACAGCAGTACTTACGTTTCTCCTATGTAGGCGTAGATCGAAAACTATAATTGTTTTCGTCGATCCCACTTCTGAAGCTATGGGACAGCCTCAGAAATGGAAGACGTAGAAACTCAAACACAGTTATTCACCAATCACTTCGTATATTTCTTGTGCAATACAATTCGTTTCACAGCTCGAACAAGAATGCCGCCATGGCACAGAACTATCGACAACCGCGGGTATCAATACATTGTCTTTATTAATTACAATACTTCATAACTTTGATTCATTTGTATTTATTTACAATAATAATTTAATAAATAATTTAATAATAATAATCAATTACCTACAGCACGTTAATAAATTGTATAAACAAAACTATGAAGTATTTCCTAAAGAAACGGAAGTAGTCGGTATCATTACATAATTGCATTCAATAATCAAAGTTAACTTACAATATTAAATATAACTATTATTATCAGATCTATACATATGTTGTAAAATATAAATATAATAATGAATTATATAAGTAGGCTTACACAATATTGGTACCATTTAAAAGCCTAGTTCTAACCTTCATTTCATTAAAGGAAAGGTTTTAACCCCAAAAATGTGTCTTTAGAAGGATTCAGAGTCACTTCTTCAAAAAATAGGTAGTTACGCTAGAGCCAACTTTTATGGCTATAAAACTGTTAAGTTGGGTTTAATTGCTATCTATCTGTTAAAGAGGACACGTGAAATCATTATTTGGTTTTATAACCATAAAATTTGGTCTAATTGATCCCATAGGTGGGCCCAAAGTGAGGTATTTTTTCAAGTCACATTTATGGTATATGTTAATCATTTATTAAGAAATTAAATGTGTTTTTCTTTAAGGACATTTATTGGGCTTTCAAATAACACCAATATTGTTGGGGTACCATGATTGTTTCAGAAGAAAATCGTTAAAGTTCGCGTCGCAGAAGGTGCGGTTTATTTGATGTTGAGTATATTACGATTTCCGTCATTGCTCTATTTAGTTTTGTAGATCCGCATTTTGACGGATTCGGACTTAATGCCAAACATCTGTAAGAGCCCCCGACTACACACTTTTTATCGGTTAATAGTTTGGTCAGTTTCTAATTTGTATGAGGAAGCGGCCGATACCAAATCGGTCATACTTGTTCATACTGATTTACAGCCCGACCAAACTATCGGCATATTGTATCTGTGTAATAACCCTACATTTTTGTCCTCAGACCTGCCCAACAGTCCGTCTAGCGACAAGTCGGTGGAGAACTACGAACAGAACACAGCCACGCCTAACGGGCGGGTCAAGCCTCGCAAAGTTCAGAGGTACGATACCTCGGACTTGTATAAACCGAAGCTGCATTACTTGTCGCGGCGGAACAATATCAGCTAGGCTGTGGGAATATACTTCCCACCATATTTTGCCGCTGGGAATATACTTCCCACCATATTTTGTCAGTGGGAATATACTTCCCACCATAGTTTAACAGTATTTCCTTGTCTTGAGATCCAAAAACAAAATTTTTTTGGACTTACTTTACTATGCCCGGTTAGCATAACGGCTGGAGATTATCAATAAATCCTGGAATTAAGACTGCCTGTGCAATTTAGAGGAGAGATGCGGAGCGACCGTTCCGCTGCCTAGCTCCGCTTCATTGAATATGCACGTGTTGCTAAAAATTACTTAATAAATATAATTTGGAAGTTGTCTTATCTACAACTTTACAGCGAAACAGAGCTAATTTGCCACATATTATAACTAAGAGAAATAGTTTATTAAAAAGTCAAATCACTGACTTCGTATTATAAAACGACACTCAATTATAAATTTAAGAGGCTTGAATTTGTGCTTGACCTTGGATAGAGTTTTGAGTCTCGTTCTTTAATATGGGTCCTATATTCAAAATCTCAGTATAGATCGCTAGTAAATATCACTGCCAGTTGTTTATTTTTATACAAATAGTAATATAATATTTATACACTGCTGATAGTAAATAATTAAATTAATCATACTGTGAGGTAATTGCCTTAACCATAACCATTACACAACATTTAATAATCTGTAAAATCTGATAAAGGATGGTTCTGGTGTTTAAATACAACTACTACCCGACTGCGCCCGAAGGAGGGTTATGTTTTTGTATACTTCCCAAAAATACTGGCCATGCCATTTCCTTGAAAGATAAATAGGCTAGTTTCCTAAAAAAAATTTTTAGTCCGTCAATTTTTATATAAAAAATATTGGACACGTATTTAATTTTAATTGTCAATCAAACAAATAATTACAAAGTTATAGTGCGTTGAATTTCCGCGCGACGTCATAAAGTGCTGCACTTTTACGCACTCACTGACGTCACGGGCCTTTTCTTTAGAACTTTGGCACGCTTTATCTCTTTACATATTCATTAGTTTTAAAAAGTGAAAAATACGTGTCGAGTAGTTTTTAATAAGCTAACTGACGGACTAATTAAACTTCTTGCTTTTTTACCCAGGAAACATCCCTATTATAATTAAAAAAATATTAATGGGCATTTTACACTGCGCCATCTAGTTCCAAAATTAGCAAAGTATGTACAGTCAGCGTCAAAAAGTTCACTAAAGTGGCCAAAACTTTGACAACACAACCTTATTCCCACTGATGTGTTGCGAACTTATTACCACACGTGAGATCCATAGGGTTGCCAGGTGTCCGGCTTCAGCCGGACATGTTTGGCTTTTTACGGTCTGGTCTGGCCAAATATTGTCTTGTCCGGCCTGTCCGGCTTTTTACTTGGCTGCCGCACCAGGCGAAAGTCGAGCCACAGAGTCCGGCTTTTGTGTTTTTGAACCTGTCAACCCTAGATCCATAGCTAAAAATAATAAAAAAAATGAGTTTTCGATGGCAATGCCATATAAAAAGTTGTATTTGAACATCACTTTCCCCTTTAGTTAGGTTTTTTTTGGACTAAAATATTGATAAAATGAGAAAAATGATTAATTAATTGATTACAACTGGATTGTAATTGTATTGTACTCTGTTAGAAGTAAGTTTTTGATTTGTCATGACATGTATAAGTTGTAAATATTATTTTCTTGTTTGATGTTAAACTATAATAATATCATAGATTTAGGCGCATTATTGTAATGTTAGAAATAATTTTATTTCATTGTTAAACTGTCAAATATTTAATAAAATATTATGCATATTAGCTTTCAATTTATAAGCAATAAAATGTGTACAAATTAATATGTGTTTAGCTAGTGTATTTTTGTAATTTGTAACCCGGTATTTTTGTACGCGTTTGGAGTTACTGTCTTGAATATGTATCTCTTTTTCATCATTGATCAGTGAGGGGCTCTAACTACTACAAAGGGGGGTAAAGCCAGCCACACTGCGCTTTCACCCTTATCATAAAACACATCAAGAAACATCATAGTTATGTAGGTGATAAGAGCAATATTGCAACCTTTGTTCTTTCATGCACTTGCACTGTTTACTGTACTTCAGAAATACCGGGTTATTGTTCTATAATCTATGAAGTATGTTAACGTAAGGTCTTATAAACTGACAACGAATGATCACTATATCAGTAAGGCTCCGTTTCCGCTAAGGCAAAGCGGAGCGGAGTTTTTTGAATAAATCAATCAATTTCCTGGTTTCCTGAATAATGAAATCCGATTGGTTATTCAAAAAACTTCTCCGCTCCGCCATGGTAGAAACCGGGCCTTAGTTATTTAAACAAACTTATAAAATATCGTTTAAAAATATCAACAAAGAGGTTTATGTCTATTCTAAGTAGGAATTGATTTACATAAGATTTGCAGTGTATTTATTATTATTTTGGTTTTCTCGAATTAAATATGTGTACAGGCGACAGCATATAAAGCTTGTGTTGTCGACCGTACATTCTGTATTTATGTAAATTCTAAATTATTACTTGCTTCCCAAATGATTTTAAACTTTAATCTATTAAAAATAAGACTTAAATATTGGGTGTTAAGCGGCGAAGTCGTGCTCGCCCTCTACGTAATTAAACTTCGTAATTATTTACAATATTATTATATCCTATTGATTTTACTGTGATTAACGCAAAAAAGTAGGTAGGATATTATAAATAGGTATATTAATAAGCAAATCTAAGGATAATGTACCGAAATGTCATAGTGAGATTGATCTACTTATTGGGCTGCCTGTAGGAGTATTAAAATTAATTTTAGATTTTACTGAATTGTGACTAAATAATTTATCAATTACTTTTTGTGTAAATGGTCTCGAATGTATTTGGGGCACACTAGATTCGACAATTTCAAGTTTTTCCCCGTCAAAATGCGCGACGCGCTTAAAGGTGCGTACGCACTTGCTCAACGGAAAAATCTGTTTTCTTTTCTAGAAAACCCACAATTTATGCAATATCCTGTAAAAACGCATTAGCGATCATTACGGTAAGCATTGAGTGATATTATTTTTGAGAGTCTGTATTACCTACGTTTTCGTGTATGTCGTCAATATAATGTAATGTACTGTTAGTGATTTATTTAATAAAATATAAAATTATATTTATTTCGCTTTTATTATTTTTATACCATCATTTTGAACCAAATTCTCCATTGAAGTAACTGTAACTTGAACATTATTGTACTTTACACCTGTTTACTAAAGAACATGAGTATGTTTACTTGTTTACAATAACAATAAATGTTCATTATCAATTAATTATCACTGACTTGCTCTCAATATAATGACCCTGCTGAAGTTATAATGAGCCCATTAAGGTCGTGAGTCAGCTTGACTATTATCATTAGTTCTGACTTCTAGGTCGGAATATTGTGCAATAATATAATTTAAAGTAAATAGGCTTTTTCCATCAGTACAACTTTTTTCCTATTTTGTTTGTTACATACAACCCAGACCCAGTCAAGTTAACTGCGCACCTGGCTGCCGTGACGTCACATTGACGATCTGGTACGGATGGGGCGTACGCCGGGAGAGGAAGGAGTCGCATTCCAGCCAGTGCGCAGTTAACTTGACCGAGTTCGGGTTTAATTCCACGCTATACTTAGCGCTGGAACTGGCTGAAAAACATCATGGGTGCATAAAAATAAAAGAGCATCTATATGTAAATAAATAATCTTTAATTACAAAACAGGGTGTAGTCAGAATTACATTATAATACTAATGTCAACGAAAGCAAACTAATGATTATAAATACACCAAGAAGACCACTTGGTGATGATAAGTTTAATGAATTTACTGTAAAATGTATAATACTTCATTCTAAATACTAAAATGAATCTGAAATATTAATAATTAATAAAATTTTCACTAAAAACTTCATGCAGTAAAAGATAAAAAGTTATGTTCCATGGTAATTTACTTTTAATTACTTTTGTATAACTTTTACATTAAAAAAACTATGGAAATGAGGAACTATCAGGAATTGTATTCATTTACTTCTTAACTTAGAATGAAATACCAGTTTTATCTTTGACAATAGCCAAATCAATCACCATTTCAATACTTGGTAAAATTTAAAAAATATTTAAATTATTATAAAGGCTATTTTGTACTGCTGTTTTTATAAATTTAATAACATCATCAATAATAATACATCGAAAAGTGCACTACGCACAGCCAAGGAATACTAAACTTACAAAACTTAAATTCAAATGCATATAACCACTGAAAAAAATTAATTAAAAATGCTAAGTCAAAGATAAAATTGGAACATTAGCTTTAGGTTCTTTGAGAGGTTATAGCACAAACCTTACGCAAACCTATTTAAACGTTAAGTACATACATTCCTATATTCTGCCTGTCTTATAAAGTTGATGATACTAATACAGAAAAAAGATCTTACGTTAAATTTCTCTAAAAATGTGGTAACATTGTAAACAATCGTTGTATTTATTTTAATTGTGTGCCGCTTGCTTCTCAAGTCCTGCAGGGTCTAAAATTGGTGACTGTTTCTTTACAATACCAGATAGCAGGGTTTTGATCTGGGCAATGGCCCGTCCAGGGTTCAATCCTTTCGGACATGTTCGTGTGCAGTTCATGATGGTATGGCAACGGTACACAGAGTATGTGTCCTTCAGTTTCGATAAACGTTTAGCGGTGGCGTCGTCACGGGAGTCGATGATCCACCTGTAAGCCTGCATGAGGACGGCCGGGCCCAGATACTTGTCTCCGTTCCACCAGTATGATGGACAGCTGGTGGAGCAGCAGGCGCAGAGCACACACTCGTATAGACCATCGAGCTTGGCACGGTCCTCAACGTCTTGGAGTAGCTGAGTCTCCTTACCTTTGACGGGCTCTTTGTCACGCTGCAGCCATGGCTCAATGGACTGGTACTGGCGGTAGAAGTTGGTCAGATCTGGCACGAGGTCCTTGACCACGTACATATGCGGTAGTGGATAGATTTTCGATGGCTTGGACAGGCTTTGGTCAATATGGCTAATGCAAGCAAGAGTGTTTACTCCGTCGATGTTCATCGCGCACGAGCCACATACTCCCTCGCGGCAGGACCTCCTGAAAGTCAGGGTAGGGTCGATTTCGTTCTTTATCTTCAGAAGAGCATCCAACACCATAGGAGCGCAGTCATCTAAATCCACCTCATAGTTTTGGGTGTATGGCTTCTTATCGGGCTCGTCGGGGTTCCATCTGTACACGGCGAATGTCTTCACCCGCTTGCCGAGGGCTGGTGACGTCGCGAAGCTACGCAGCTGCCCAAAAGTACCCGAAGTCAGCCTCAGCAACGGCATTATGTAATGTTTTGTGTATCAAAACAAAAGCGGTGGACGAGTCGGGCTCAAAACTATTTACGCGTAGTGCGATTTTAAAACTGCAACAGGCTTCTATGGTCCTGTTTATCGCGGAAAATAAATATTCGTTTCGAAATAACACCCTTTCACAACCTGGCGAAATGGTATCTGTGAATGGTATTATAAAGTTACTCTATGGTATTATGGTATCTTTTTTTGACAGGTGAAGTGACAGCCAGACAATACATGAGCGAATGAATGAATGAGAATGAACGAATGTGATTTTCTAGTGATGTCCATAAAAACTTTTAAAAATATTCAATTTGTACTTAAAGTATTATACAGCACTCAAAAACGGATAAAATAAATAATCAAAACAAAAAAGCATTACGTTCTACTGATAGGTAATTATTTTGTTTCTACATAAGTAAAAGACGCGTGACATCATCATTTCAGTCATAATATACTAGTGGCCACTGCAGATACTGCAGTGCTACCTTAAGCCTTCCAGTTTGACCGGTTGGTAATTTGTGGTAAAACCGATGGATTGGCAAGGCTCTGGAAAATGGACAGACAATCTCTTACTTTAGAGTTGTAAAGTTGTAAGAAGGCATTGGATGCTTTGAAAATCCACAACTTCTTCGTCACTTATTTAACAAAACATTTAATAAAGTTTTTTTACTTTGCTTTTTGGAGTAGTCATGAAGCTTCAATTTTTATTGACTTTTTTCTGTGCTCTCTAATACTGCACCAAACGATTAATGTAATTTAACATTAAATTAAATAATTTAAATAATGCGGTGTGTGATATGGACTTCACTACACTTTTGGCGGGAATTGTGTTTTTGACAGACAGGCGACAGCTGACAAATTATTAATTTTCGTTTGTTGTTGTTGTGTGTTGTGATAAGATTAATTTTAATAGAAATACAATGAAAAACACGCCTACATTAAAATCACAAAGCAAAGTAGACTCGCCCAAAACCCCAGGTGGCATTAGCAAGTCCTTATTGACGCCTTGTCGCAGAGTTGGTCTTTCACGAAATTGGAGAAAAAGGGGACCGTCACCGTTTATTTCTCCTCTTGCCGGCAATGCTGAAGTTAAGGTTGAAAAAATCGAGCCCAGGAAGAGAAAAAAGCGTCACGATGACGAAGAATTGGCAAGTGGATCGTCTGATACAACGGTTTCAAAAGATGTCCACATAGATGAAGATCATTCGTCAAATATCGAAGATATTGAGACAACACCTTCAAGAAATGTCAGCACTCCCCAGAGAAAGAAATCCAAGACACTCCTTGCATCTAGAATAGTTAACAAAGAGAGTAGTGATGTCGAATCGCTGAAAGTAACAAATGAATTTGTGAATAATGCAGATACTACCAATATAGAAGAATGTACAAATACGAAAATTAATGAAGACAGTAAAGAAGACCTAACAGATGTTGTTACTCCAGTTCGTTCCAAGTCAAAAGGTAAAATAAGCAGAATTAAACCTACTGTTCAAGAAACTGTTAAAGTTGTTGATTCCAAAGAAAATGTTTGTGTAAATGAAAATATTTCGAATGAACTAAGTAAAAATACAAAACAGAAAAGCCCTGAAAATCTCACTAAGGAATGTATAGTTGTTATTCAGAAGAAAATTTTTAAGAAAGATATTAAATCTACTGAGAAAGACAAACCAAAACAAGAAACTGCAATACCAAAGTCTAATCCTGTGAACCCAATATCACAGATATTATTTGATTCAGACTCTGATGATGTGCCTTTAGTCGCTTTGAATAAAAACGAAATAAAAGAAGAAAAAAGTAAAAATGTGATTCCTGTAGATGACGATGATGACTTTGATAATACATGTAAAATTAAAGTGAAAAAACTAGTTGATAAGACCACATCTATTGGAGGACTTAGAGCTGATTCAAGTAAAAAGAAATGTAAAGAAAAACAGAAAGCAACAACATCAAAATGCAAAGAAGTCGAACCTAAATTATGTACAGAATCTAAACCATCATCACAAAGCTCTTTTGATGATGATGATTTTGTCACTGAGAATAGACGCACAATTCTGATTCGGAAATCATATGAAAAAGTGACCAAACCTTCTAAAGCAAAATCTACAGGGTCTATAACACTAAAAGATATTGAGGACTTGAAAGATAGGATTGAAGTAAAGAAAAAATTACTTTTAGCTAAAGCAACAGAAGACTCAAAAGAATTGAGAGATTTGATCAAAAAATGGCAAAAAGGATGCCAAGATGCTCTGATGGAATTAATGGAACTGATGAAAAACAAGTTTCCAGATAAACAGAACATGGATTATGCAGAAATACTCCAGACTTTGAAGATACCATCCTCATTGGTGGGGTATGATGAAGATAATGATTGTTTCAATACTCCTACTGATGAAAATATAATTCTATCTAAATTTAATACATAACTTTTAATTAAATAAATGTTACTTGTTACAAAATAACCTTTCATTGTATAGGAATAGAAGAAAAACAAATTTTCTAAACTATTTTTTATTAATATACATTTATAACTGGTACTAATCTAAAATCTGTGGGACCGGACTGGGTTAGCTGGGTCAAATAGTTTGGGGTCTTTCAAGAATGCTTTGTCCTTGTAGTAGTAAGGCATGTAAGCGCAGTTCTGTGCCTTCTTTATTTCATTTTCCACTAGTTCTTGTTTCTTTTTGCATAAGCCAGTGATGTGCCTTCCGTAAATCCTCCCTGTGTAGGGACTCTGAAATTGTGATAGTAACCTGACGTTTTTGTAGTCCGGGGTTATGTTCAGTTTACAAAGAATACATAATTTAGTTTCTTTTTTGTAGGGGTTTTCGATTTCTACTGGGGCGTCGTCTTTTTCCACTGGTTTTGCATCAGTTGATGACAATCGTACAGCTGGTGTTATAACTCTGGGTGTATTATAAACTGAAAGGCAACAAATCGTCAGAAAACAATTTTACTATAACGTTACTGGTAGGATACATACAAATCAAATTACTTACATAGATGTCTATTTAATAAAGCTTTAATTAATGCCATGTTTTAGACTTTAGCAGCAAATAAATTAAATTTCTAAGCTATTTTGGAAGTGGAAGAATTCCTTCCACACATAACCTCAAAAACAATAATTTTGACATTGACAATGTTGACATTTGTACGTTGCGTTCTGTTACTGCGTTAAATAAGTGGCAATCTTTTTGTGTAGTAAGTCGTTTCGTTTTCATTTAAGAAGCTAACTGAAACTGAAAGAAAAGTATTCGATGCACTTTAAATACTTATTTAAACTAGTTATTTATAATAAATAAATTAAATCATCAGATGTTGTAAGTAGTTTCTACATATCTATAAAAATATTTCTATTTCATGTTCAAAATAATCTGTTTGGAGGATCATTTTTTAGCAAATAAAACAATCATTAATTTTATAGTAGGTATTTATTACGAAATTAATTAATAAGATAAATGTAGTATTTATACTCAGGTATGTAATACCTAGTTTCTTAAAATATCTTTATCTGTAAAATTAAATGAAATGGTCATAGTGCGGGATGAATAAACTATTGATTGCAGGAATAAGTACTAAACTTAAACTCAACAGCAACGGGATCATTCTTGGATCATTCCTGTAAATCAGTCTTTTCGTAATTAATCTCTATTGCATTTATGCTTTATTACCCGACTGCGCCAGAAGATAGTTTTGATTATCTTCAGAAGTGACTGGCAGTGAAAATCTATCGGCTACAAGGCCACATTTAATTTATTTTCTGGAATAAAAATTAATAATACCTACAGTTTATGTTGCAATTCGATTGTATTTATGCATCACCAAAATCTATCGAAAGACTCGCACAGTTAAGTTGGTAGGATACACTGTCAGTCTTTACCTATCCTTAACTTCATCAGTAACACCATCCTTGTTTAGCTGCCAAATGGAGTAGTTAAGGCACGTCGCGAAGCCAAGCCAGGCTAGGTACGGCAGCATGAGGTAGCCAGCTGTTCTGTTCACTTGCATGAAGCTGGCGGTGCAGACTGCTGCGGCGGCGTCCAGAGCTAGCATGTGGAAGAATGCCTGAGGAGTTGAGGATATAGTTATACAACTGATGCTGGTGTGGGAAAGTCTTTGTTTCAACGAAGGACTCACGCGATGTTGCTTGCTCACTGATGAAACAGGTTTAATGTAGGTAAGTACACGTTGGTCTTGAAGACAAGTTTAGTCACCAAAACCAAAGTTAAATCTGGCTTCCTACTTACCAAGTTTACCAACATACCTACTTCAATTAAGTAAGATAAACATCCGTATTGCTGTACCACCATGCCAATAACTCTACACTTACGTAAGTGACAAAACAGGTAGGTAGGTACTTACCAGTTGTATTTGATGAAGTCCAAAAAAGACAGGTGTCCATAGCCAATTAAGAATCAACTGGCCTCCATACAAGGATAGAGGAATCATTGCCCTCTCTGCAATAAAATAACATAAAATAGAAAATATTAAGGCAAGTAAGCAAGCTTTACGTACAGAGTTTACTAGTATCCACAACCTTACCAGTGAATCCTCCGCAGTTTTGGAACACCAGATATGAGGCGAACCCCATTCCGGTGTAAAGAGTAGTCCATGCAGGCCCGAAAACCCAATTGGGTGGGTTCCAACTTGGCTTGTGAATAAGCTGGTACCACGCCTTTCCGTCTGGGCTCTTGACCTGTCCGATCATGGTGAGCGTTCCTAACCAGCCACCCACATTGGGGATAATCATCCCAGCAACCATGGTCCAGTTAACCATTTTGATCTAGTTTGGGGAAGAAAAAGATACAGCGTCAGCGTGAGCAGGGGTGAGCAAACTATGCTAATCCAAAAAGATTTATAAGATTGGGTTAAACACCAAGTGGACTCTGCGTAAAACGAATCTCCACAGTCATCTGACAAGTGTCACCTGACGTTTAATGCGGCTAAATACAAGAGATCAATTTCTAGATGAGTTTACGTGCACTTTCTAATCTCTTCAATTTATCAGTGCAATGTTTGTTCAGTTCAGTGATTTCACCTTAGAATTTTAATTTTCCATTTTCCCGTAACTTTTTGCCTCCGGCGGCTGTTCAATTGTGCTATTTGATATCTCCGTAAGTGTACAATCTATTTGACTTACTTATTGTGCTCTCTAACGGCTTTCTTCGAAAGTCTATCACCGGCAAATCTATTTAGATAGTAAACACAGCTATTGCGCAATTTAACTGTTCTAGACTCACTGGCCCTTTAAGTAAATGTGACGACTCATCGTTGATAACTTCAGTTGCATCATCGTTAAAATTATTACCTTAGGGAGTTCCTAATTTTCTTCAAAAACTTGATAACCGCGGTAAGTATGACCTAACAGAAGACTGCCTGTGTGGTATCTGAATCAATATAATGCCGTTTATCTCTAATTGATAACATGTAATTAAAGCGTTGCTTCGATAATTGGTGAGTTATCAGTTTGCTAAAACATTTGGAAGTGGTTGTGTGTTTGGAATAATTGGAATCATGGATATAACTAAAGCAAGGTATTAAAAACATAATTAAATTCTATTGTGTCGAGTTTCTGGACTACTTTAAATGCAATATGTAATTTAATAACGTACCTAATTACTTACCTAAATTAAAATCAGAAGTAATAGATAAGTAATTGAGATGTAAACAATACTTACCTGATTCACAAATATTTCCGTTAAACTATCTCACCTGTAAAATACCTATCACTCGCTATTTCTTATAGAAAACATGTCCCATTGTATTTAAAATGTATTACTTTTGTTCTTTTTATGCTAGTTACTTAATGTGTTTAGTCTCGAGTTAATGTAGGAAAAAATGTATTTTTTACATTCTTTTTAATAGATAAGATTATGATTTTTTTTCCAGAATTCTTCTGAAAAGTTGATTATTTACTATCTTTTTATCTGTTTTGAGTATGTATACCTACTTGAAAAAAAAAATGTATAGGTTGTTTAATTATTTATTAAATGGGTAACTTTTGATTCTGATATAACATTAAATAAATTAATTTAAAACACTTTTCTGTTCCTTTAAAAATGTCTTTTAGTGCTAATAAGCCACATTTAGACTATAGGAAGAGCTATCAAATTATCAATGTATCATATTTGATTCATGTATCAAACAAGCTATTTTATCTAATTACCACACCTTTGTCAGTAAATTGAAAATCTTTGCTAATTGAGTGCAAATTAAAAAAATACACAAAAAAACTACATGTATCATAAAATTGTGTTGCTATGGGATTATTTTTATCTTTACAAGTACTATTACAAATAGCTTATTGATATGTACCTACTGAGTTTAGGCGAGTCATTGTAGTCTAGTTGGTTCAAGCATTGCTGGTATCTTGGCTTTAAAAATATACTTACATATTTAAAAGTGATATAATGAGTGCAGGGTATGTAATATTTTATTCCAATATGTTTTCTTATTTAAAATAATCCCTAAATTTTTCAACTTTAATGAAATTAATTGTGGCAATTGTTTATGCATTAAATGACAATATCCATTGTCCAGGGCCTGAATGGGCCATATGCCAACACTGCCAATTTCCTAAGATCAAACAGGCTTTAACAAGAAATAGTTATTTTAAGTTACAGTAGCAGTGGTTGGTAGCAGCAGTACATAAGAAATATGGCAATACTGTTTTAAATTTACGAGCTATTGATGAAACTGACCTTTTAAGAAATATAGGACGATTTTTTTGGAAAATCAGGGTTTGCAGGCAGTTTTATATGTTTCTGTTAATGAGCACTTCAAGGTTTCCTCACCATGAGTTTTTTATTTATTACAGAGAATTCCTAATGGCTTACCAACCTGCGATTGCTTCCATCATCCTTCCCAACCTTGGTGGGTGGGCTAACGGCCTATACTTCGCCGGACAGATCCGCAAGGACCCCGGCCAGAAGTCCTGGTACGATGACCTGAAGAAGGCTCCATGGAACCCTCCCAAGTGGGTGTTTGGACCCGCCTGGACTGTTCTTTACAGCGGCATGGGTTACGCCTCCTACTTAGTTTATGAAGAGTGCGGTGGATTCGTAGGTAAGTCTAAAAAACTTTGTATAGTTTTTCAAATTCAATTTCAAATGGTTTATTCAGTACAAAGGCCCTTTCCAGGACACTTATACACGGATCAATTTTTTTTAATGCAAGACAAGGCAGGTATTTGACCGCAATCGCACCTGGTGTTAAGTGAGATGCAATCTAGGATGGTACATATCTGCCCTGTAAGTGCATATTCACTCTCGCCTTGAAAACGCCCGGATTATAGTGTTCAGGAAATACAGCAGCAGGCAGCGAATTCCAGTCCCTAGCTGTTCGCATTATAAACGAGTCGTCAAAACGCTTAGTGCGTGCTGGTGGAATGTCGATAATGTAGGGATGGTACGCTAGCCTGCGTCTGGTTCCCCGGTGATGGAATTGGGCTGGTGGAATATAACTTGCCCTACCACCATTCGGGACCACATTATGAGCTGGTGCTGAGAAGAAGTGGCGGAAGAAACTCAGTCACCTTTGTCAGTCTCTTTTTCAGTTCAATACAGTAATTTATAGCTTTTTGCATACTATATATATGTTACAGGAAATGTATGAATTCTAGGAATTGTATACTATTCCTAGGAAATGTATACAATTCCGAAGCTATTTAGAAAATGTATAAAATATTGCTTCAGAGATTGTTTAATACGCACATATCCTAGGACATGTATACTTTTCCTAGGATTTTTATAGAATTCCAATATTGTATTAGGAAATGTATAAAACTAAGCGGCACAAGCGCGGTCGTGTGATCGGGTGCCCCTCAGTACGCCTAAAATTTCATTTAGCCAAACCACATTGGCCGATAGGTACTTTTAACTCACAACTATTATTGTTTAGCCTGAAAGTTGCTTTCGCACTATTATACTTTGGCCGAAAAAAATATTTGCCTAAAATTTATTGGCATACCTTTCTTTCGTCATCACGCATATTACGCTGAAGTATTGGAAAACCCTAATTTTAACATCTCTTTTATTTAACTATTATTGGCATGAAGGTTTTAGTACTCCTGTAGCTGGATAACAAAGTCTCGGTTAGGTTAGGTTAGACTTGCGACCTAACACATACACAGCGGCCGCGGCGCGATAGCGCCATTTAAGTTTCGGAGAAAAAAAAGAAATCTTAATTACATTTCCGATTGCTGTTTAGGAAATGTGTAATTTTCCTAGGAAATGTGTCTAATATAATTTACATCACACATTTCCGGGTGATTTTAGGACTTATACACAATTCCTAGGAATTGTATACAATGACGGATTTCATACATTTCCTGTAACATATATACTAGCTACTTTTGCACCTATAGTCTTATCGGCAAACTTTATTTCATTGACAATAAAGTCTAATTAACCAAGGTTAGTAGCGCGTAGGTGTGTCCATATTATCCTTAACTTACTACAAAACAATTTTAAGATAACTAAATAAGTGTCATTTATTCTTTAATAATTTTCTTTTGGGTAGGCTAAATTCAGTTTAATGTCGGTTCAATGGCATTTACTCGAGTTGACGAACCCTGACTACAGGGTATGAGAAAATTACTTGTGACTATAGCTTAGTAAAAGGACATTGTCAGAAACCGCCTCAGATTCCTGGGCACAGCAGTAAAGTATCAAAATTAATCTCTTACTTTTTGAATACTTAAATATTAATTAGATTGTAACGGACACTTGAGGATTAGAAAATGAAATAATAAAAGTCTTTTATATGTATTCCATAATACTATGACGACATCCGGGCATTTTAGGGCGTGGCCTGCTCCATATCCTATGAAGTTCCATAATTTGTGTCGATAAAATCTATGTAAAATCGGCACAAGGCAATGCCGTACTTCATTGTTAGGAATCCATGTAATAGTGATGTTGACTGCGGTCATCATAGACAGTAAGATACCGATCTTGTAAATAAAATAAATCGTCCAAATTGCTACAGTATGACTAGATTTTAATTAAAAGTTAAAAATATATTGCACGATACTACAAGAAGCTATCTAATGTGTCCAACTGGTCGAAGGTCATGAATAAAATAAAAAGAATTGTGATCATAACACTGATATAGACAATGACAACAATATGGGATCATCTTTAATATATCTGTAACAGTTTCAAAATCCGATGAAAAATCCAATGCCGCTTAAAGTGAGAGAAATGTCTAAAGTTCTAATAGAATTGAAAGTTTTATTCGCTCAAAATGCTTATAATAATAATTGGTAATACATTTCAAATATTAAGTACCTTTATAATGTATCGATAGAATCAAAATTATGTCCTCTCAGCTTGGAAAGGGAAAACCCAGGATTGGGGGAGCGCTCCAGGCAATTTTCAGAACATTTCATAAGTGGTAGTAAATAATATTTATTTTATTATTAAAATTGAATATTTTGATATTGATAAAATTGAATATATCTTTCGATTCAAATACCGAATATTTTTCAATCGATAATAATTATCGAGAATTGTTAATGATATTCAATTAAAAGTTGTTCAATCCCTAGTCATGCATAGACTAAGACGGTAACCATGGAGATAGTTAGTTTGGTAAGTCACGTGTTAAATGTCAAGAGTGGAAAGTAAACATATGATTCATGTTATTTATTTACGTGCAAAATGTAAGTAAGTAAATCATAAAAGTGGAACGCCGAGCTATTTCCAAAACCCGTCCAATATTATAATACAATTTGGCTGCGACAACTACAATACAGAACATCTTCCAAATCGATGTGCATAAAATAATATAATACAATACTAGTAAGTAAGAGGTTATGATAACAATATTGCTATCAATAAGTTTATAGAATTGGTCCGCCAGGAATAATTGTTCTTACATAAAGATTTGTGTCATTTAGAACCTAGAAAGTATTTTTTCGGCACTGTTGATCTAACGGCGAACAATGTATGGAGAACGAACATTGTCCTTTTGCAATCTCTTGTAAATAAATTCGTGAAAATTCCTTAATCAGACAGTAAATGAAATGATTTAGATTTTTTTTAAATTTTAAAATGAATGAAACAGATTCCTATTCCCTATGCTAGGAATATACATCGGCGACTGACTTCTAGTCGGTCTATTGATAATTTGTTTTCGTGGAATGTAGTAGATTTTTTTTATCAATGTGACTCATATACCCTTCCCAAAATTACTCACTTCAGCCGGTTTAGGAAGGAAGCGTGCCGTGATAAAATCTTATCACTGATAGACGACAAATGTATGGGCTTATCGCGCAAAATCGATAAAATGGCGTGATAAACGCTTATCGCGGCGCGCATCTTAGGCATACAGGTCGCAGGTGGGAACAGCCTTGACAACACAACAAGATAGCTTATGATTAAAATTACGCAGACGCTTACATAATTTTTGGACTCTTAACTTAGTTATTTAGATTACATTCGCTTATCTAAAGCGCAGACACATCAATATAATATTATCTTACGTTTTATCAATTGGTATCACGAAAGCCGAGTTAAGTGTTATACAAAACAAAATAAGACTCACTGAGTTTAGTATTAGAGTATGTTTTGCATTGATTCTCTCAAATGTTCAGTTGCATGACTGGAATGCGTGATAATTTAAATTTTTCAATACATCACTTAGGATAATAGTCTCATGCAACTATATTCTATGACCTTGTTTCAAGAAACTCTCATTTTAACATGTTTTTTTACGTCTATTTAAAGTCGGCAGCACTTCAAGCTTAACTAATTGTAATAGGGGGCATTTTGCAACAAAAATGTATTGTCTGATGTGCCGTCGTCGTCTCTACTGTAACGTGCTTTGGCATTTTAAGCTAGAATCCTACGTAGTTTAATGTGTTATTTCTCAAAAAAAACATATAAATCAAGTAGAAACATCTGACCTTCCTAATAATAGCCTGGTTTAGGAATAAGTAATTCGCACATCACGTTTGTGGTACTGCTTTACACGATTCATGCACGAATGATAATTTAACGGGACTATTCCCACCGCTGCAACTGCTGTGTAGCCAGGATCTATAGCTTGTCCTACAATAAAAACTCAACCAATGAAGGTCAAGTTTGTCCCAGAAAAATTTAAACTGTGTGAATAATACTAAAGTTCGCATATCGTTTTTTTTCCAGACGATGCAGTTTTGCCTTTATCGTTGTACGGAGGCCAGCTGCTGCTTAACTGGTCGTGGACGCCCATCTTCTTCGGAATGAAAGACTTCAAACTGGCAAGTTTATCAGAGTTTAGGTCCTTTAACTAATATCTTGATAAACTGGCTGCATATAATGTGCCTAATTTAAACAAAAATATAGAGATTCCAATTTATCAGTCTTCTTAGAGACATTTCTAATCTTTCCAAAATTAAATGGCTGTTCTTATGTCATTCACCAAAAGATCTTCATGCCCGTTTTCACCACCAATCCTAAAATTTTAAGTGACACCTAGGAAAACAAAATTCCTGTTATATGTCACCTTAGGGGTCACTTAAAAATTAGGTATTGATGGTGAAAACGGGCATCAGTCTAACATTTTAAGACACACCCAGACTATGGACTTTTTTCAGGCCGAAAGGTCGGGCTGTTAGTTAACCACTATGAACATGTATGGAAGTGCGCACATTACACCAATTCCGATTCCTCCTACAAAAGACAATGCCGGAAATTGGCGTCTTTTTTTTTTCGCGCGGCCATCGACCAAACTTTGTTTTTTTATTACAAAATAGTGTAATAAACCAAACTTACTATTACATGTATACCTCTAAACTCAGTCTGAACTGAGTTACAAGCATTAGAAGTTTGATGATTTTCATACTAGATTTGCTTTTTGCGCGCAAAGTTTTGTAAGAAATTGCAACAAAATAGTGAGATTGTATGTGTAAACAAACAATACCATCCATTAAAGGCTCCAGACATCAATATGGAGCAGAATCAGCGCAATAAAAAAATAGCGCAATATTTTGTTGAAAAGACAATGCCGGAAATTGGCGTCTTTTTTTTTTCGCGCGGCCATCGACCAAACCTTGTTTTTTGATTACAAAATAGTGTAATAAACCAAACTTAGTATGACATGTATACCTCTAAACTCAGTCTGAACTGAGTTACGAGCATCAGAAGTTTGATGATTTTCATACTAGATTTGCTGTTTGGGCGCAAGTTTTGTAAGAAATTGCAACAAAATAATGACATTTTATGTGTAAACAAACAATACCATCCATTAAAGGCTCCAGACATCAGTATGCAGCAGAATCAGCGCAATAAAAAAATAGCGCAATATTTTGTTGCAATTTCTTACAAAACTTGCGCGCAAAAAGCAAATCTAGTATGAAAATAATTAAACTTCTAATGCTCGTAACTCAGTTCAGACTGAGTTTAGAGGTATACATGCCATAGTAAGTTTGGTTTAAAACACTATTTTGATATCAAAAAACAAAGTTTGGTCGATGGCCGCGCGAAAAAAAAAAAAGACGCCACCTTCCATACAAAATCTGGCATTGCCATTTTTTACAAACTTGCGCACTAAAAGCAAATCTAGTATGAAAATCATCAAACTTCTAATGCTCGTAACTCAGTTCAGACTGAGTTTAGAGGTATACATGCCGTATTAAGTTTGGTTTATTACACTATTTTGTAATCAAAAAACAAAGTTTGGTCGATGGCCGCGCGAAAAAAAAAAGACGCCACTTTCCATACTAAATCTGGCATTGCCATTTGACGACGACCCAACGTATCGTCCGACTAAAAGTCTGTAGCCTAGGGGGCATCACTAATTATTATAGTACCATTTCTAAAAAGAAACGAACTAATACTACCGTTTTACTTTCCAGGCGTTCATAGAAATATCTGTGCTGTCCGGCGCGGCTTTGGCGACCACCATCGCTTTCTTCAACGTGAACAAAACCGCCGGCTGGCTGATGGTTCCGTACCTCGCGTGGTTGGGATACGCCTCATCCTTGAACTACTATATCTGGAAGAACAACCCTAGCGGTGCCACCATCAAGGAGATTAAGGATGAGAAGGCTAACTAAAGGTATGGGTAAATTTCGAACTCCTATGTTCTTCTGATTAATTTCGTTGCGGGTCCAATGACAGTTTAACTTTCCCCCGGGACAAACTTGACCTTCACTGGTTGGGTTTTTGTGGCGGTCAAGCTGTAGATCCTGGCTACACAGGAGTTGCAGTGGTGGGAACCTTTAGTTATTTGGGACTTTTTCCAGTCCCAAATAACTAAAGGTATGGGACCACTCCCATTTCTTGTTCCTACAGCTTGATCCGACCGAGATTCGAAAGATCTATCGGCTTAACAATTGGTACACATCAGGGTTCGAAACTATCAAGATAATTACGCTTCATGATATTTATCAGGTAATTATCGGATAATTATCATCAGTATAAGATACATTTATTGTCATATTGTTTCATGAGAAATTCTGATTGCGAATGTTGCTTCATGTTTTTGGTTGCTGATTGTTGTCAAGTTATCCATCGCTAGTCGCATAAAGCTTGGAATATAGATAAATATTTTGACGCTAGATAACTAGTGATTATTGTGGAGCTAAATAGATAGGTTTTATAACTATCTATGTTGATTAACGCCCACTACTAGACGCAAGTGCGGAAATACACGTTCGAAAACTTCAAATACAGTAAATTTTCACGAGCGCATTTTATTGTTATTTTATTATCAACCGATAATTATCATTGATAATTATCCTTTCGAACCCTGGTACACATGGCACAACAATAACATGGAAACCTGGTCTACCGCAGCAACTCCAGTGTAGCCAGGATCTACAGCTTGACCGTTAATAAATACCTTACCAGCGAATGTCACTTAGTCTAATGGCCGTGTGTATCATATGTGATACATGTTTATCACATGTGATTCATACGATATACGAGTTGCTAATTGAAATTGATATTCACGTCACGTCATCACTTACAATAACTGCCAGTTAGCACAAAGACGCTTCAATCTATGAACCATAGCTAATCAAGTTTCCCTTTACTTAGTACCTATTTTGTGCAATAGTTTTTTTTAAGAATATTAGCAATTTGTAAATACAAATTACTAATTATCTCGCTATCCCTTCGGTGTCAGCTAACGGGATTATTAAATTACGTAATATTCTTTTAAAAAAATGTTTTTTTTGTTGAATGTCGCAGCATTGTTAACTTTTATTGCCGCGACTGTTTTATAAAAAACTAGCTGACCCGGCGAACTTTGTTCCGCCTTAATGGCAATAAATAACGGGATAAAAAGTATCCTATGTCCTTCTCCTGGCTCTAAACTACCTCCCTGACAATTTTCAGCTAAATCGGTTCAGCCGTTCTTGAGTTATAAGTGGAGTAACTAACACGACTTTCTTTTATATATATAGATATTGTTTTGTTCCAGATGAGTCCAGCACACGCCGTTTTAATGTCTAGTTCATTTAACTTAAGATTGTTTTATTAAGGCTTTTCACTACAAAGCAATATTCAACGAAAAATTTCATGTTCTGTAAAAATCAGTCAAACGTTTGTCTGTCTTTGTCACTCACGTTTACGTCTCAGCATGGGTGAGAGAGATGGATAGAGGCAATATTACAAAATGCTTATTTAATATTAAGTGAACAAAGGTCTATTATAACTTTAAAAAAAAATAAAACCGACTTCAAATGCGTGAACACAAAAAAAAACTAAAAATTAAAAATATTGCGTATAAAAAAGTTCATCCCCAATTTTCCACCCTTGGGGGTGAAATATTTTCTTTAAATTCGCATGAAACCACCCTTTTGATAATACCTATTCAACAAAAAAATAATCAGTCAAATTGATTTATAATCGGCGGAGATATTGCGTATAAAAAAGTTCATCCCCAATTTTCCACCCTTGGGGGTTGTTTTTTCTATTATTAAATTTAAATGGGACCACCCTTGAGGTATTACCTATACGCCGAAAAAAGATTTGTTCAAATCGGTTCATAATTGGCGGAGTTATCGCGTAACAAACATAGAAAAAAAAAAAAAAACATACGGGTCGAATTGAGAACCTCCTCCTTTTTTGAAGTCGGTTGAAAACCAGGTCATTATTGAACGCTAAGTATAAATGTTAGTCGTTTATATGCAGACAGGTGGCGCTACCTCAAAGTTGGTGACACACTAGGGTCAAGAGAGAAAAAGGGAGAGAAAGTAAGGGATGGGGAGAGCACACAATGTATCTCAAATGTTCCACGTAGTTTTTGATTGATTTTCTGCAAAAACTCGCTTTATTTTTCCTCCAGTGTGTCTCAGGCTTAACTTAACCCTTAATCAGGCTCAAAAGAAGTCATTAATTTTCAACCGTATCTTCTCAGCATAAATTTCAAAATGATGCGAGCTCTATGGCCACCAGAGCCTGGTTAAGGGTTAAGAAAGAGGCGACAAATCGTTTGACCTAAAACCAAAGCTAAATAAAAATTAAAAGTGTAAGGTTTTCTTGAAAAGTATAAGAATCAGCATAATTATTTACAATGTTATTATTGTTGTTTAGCTCAAAGCTAACGCACAGTGCAATTATTAATTTAAGTTTTTCCATAAATAATTTATTACAGTTAGTATTGGCAGGCTCGGTTAATTAAAATATGGCATAAATATTATAAAGTTGTATTTATACGTTGTCCATCTTATCAGAGTTATTTTATAATCAAGATAAGTAGTTTTAAAAACATAAAATGTGTCTAAAGGACATCATCCATTTTGGTCCAAAATCAAAAGTGCCGGCCAAAAAATAAAAGTGCTGTATTCTGATAGAATACGTCCGCCTTAGCATTTATTACTATGGCACCAAAGCTGTAGCACCACTGTGCATCGTAGTATTTGAGCTCTAAAAATATATGAAACGACTGACTTTGATCTCAAATACTACGATGCACAGTGGTGCTACAGCTTTGGTGTCATAGTAACAAATACTAAGGCGGACGTATTCTGTCAGAATACAGCACTTTTTTTTTATTGGCCGACATTTTTGATTTTGAACAAAAAATGTATGAATCGTCGATGAATTTTAGATCTCAAATACTCGACGCACAGTGGTGCTACAGCTTTGGTGCCATAGTAACAAATGCTAAGGCGGACGTATTCTGTCAGAAGACAGCACTTTTTGTTATTGGCCGACACTTTTGATTTTGAACAAAAAATGTATGAATCTTCGATGAATTTTAGATCTCAAATACTCGACGCATAGTGGTGATACAGCTTTGGTGCCATAGTAACAAATGCTAAGGCGGACGTATTCTGTCAGAACACAGCACTTTTTTTTTTATTGGCCGACACTTTTGATTTTGAACAAAAAATGTATGAATAATCGATGACTTTTAGATCTCAAATACTCGACGCACAGTGGAGCTACGGCTTTGGTGCCATAGTAACAAATGCTAAGGCAGACGTATTCTGTCAGAATATAGCACTTTTTTTTGTTGGCCGGCACTTTTGATTTTGGACCAAAAATATATGAAACGTGGATGATGTCCTTTTAGGATCTTTTTGTAAATTAAATGTTTCATTTAAACTGGCACAATATGAATTGAAATTTACGATTGAAAGATTTTTTGGATTTTATTAAGGATGCCAGTTATTATGAAACTAAAATAAATAAATTAGTGCTGCCTTAAACATCACAATTATCGATATCGATTTTTAAGTCTTGTCTGAGAATTTTGTCGAACAAAACAATAATTATAAAAATGAACAGTAAATCTATTTGTCTTGATTAATCGTAGAATAGGGTAAGAAAAAGTGTCCTTTTCATGTAGATGTGCACAATAATACTTAAATATTTATACCATTCCTATTGCATTTATGAACAATAATTTGTGAATGTATGTTCTAAATAAACTAAAGACTGGACTTTAGTATTGTCTTGATAGTGTTTTGCTTTTTCGAATAACTGTATTTGTTTTCTGTTGATCAATTTAGAGTAAAATAAAATAATAATTACATTTCGTTGTTTCATTTGTCATAATATCTAATGTGCCTAAATATTTGATCCATTTCTAATAATGTGATTTATAAATCACAATATATTTTTTTTAACCATTTTTTTTTGTAAATCACTATCATGAATTTATGAAAATGGTAATGTTGCATATCAATTCGCTTATTAAGATTAATAATCTATTAAAGATTTTTCCTCAATATTAAAACGAAACAAATATGTACTAGCATTAATATTAACAGAAACCAAACAGTTGACTTACGAACTGAATTTGTTAGCCTTTTCCCTTCTCAAATACTTAACGCTTCAAAACTTGCATCAAAAACGTAAATGACATTTCTGAAGCAAAAATGTTTTTCTACAAGTATTTACTCGTCGCTCCACTAGCGAAACTTAATTTCATAACTCGACAAAGCAAGTGCTAGTCGAGCGAGAATAGTTTGTTTTTATGTACGTAATTTGCCACAACGGACGGTCTTGCTTACCTTTTTAGGTAGGGATGTGCATGGCTGTGTATAAAAATATCGATACCCATCATACGATAATGTATTTTAGACTATGGTAGGATTGTCGCTCTTCTGCAATCATTGAGTTATTGATTATTTGGTTCGTATCATTGTTGTGTATTACTAATTTTATTTACTTGAGTATTTCGGAAATTTTATAGATATGCCTGGCTTGTTATGCGTTCGTCTAGCGCTCCCTTTTACACTAGACCAGCTTAGTGTTGGAATACTTTTTTTAAGCATTTATTTTACTTTCTCTTAATTAACAAAATAGAAAACCATTTTCATAAATTGCTTTATCCATATCGAAACTTATCGACAAATCACCTACCCCTAGCAATAAGATCGCGCAGAGCAGTTCTCGCGGCCGACAGCGGATCGTTTTTATTGTCTCTAATCTCAAAAAGGACCGACGACTCTGAGGAAAACCTAGTCTGAAAAGCTAATTTGTTGATGGTAACTATGGTTCTTTTAAATAAGAGGTAACTTGGCGGGAAAGTGAATCGTCATGTTTGGCATTATTTACAACTAGCGGCCGCCCGCGACTTCGTATGCCTGGATCCCGTTTTACCACCTTCATCTATCTTACACGGTTTAGATTTTTTCATACAAAAGTTTTTTCCCGCTAACTCCCGTTCCCGTGGGAATTTTGCAATATCCTGTTGTAACTAAGCTTTAAATTTACTAAGGTACCTGCATGCCAAATTTCAAGCGTCTAACTTAAGCGGTTTAGATTTTTCATACAAAAGGATTTTCCCGTTAATTCCCGTTCCTGTGAGAATTTCGAGAATTCCTTGTTGTAACTAAGCTTTAAATTTACTAAGGTACCTGCATGCCAAATTTCAAGCGTCTAACTTAAGCGGTTTAGATTTTTCATACAAAAGAATTTTCCCGCTCATTCTCGTTCCCGTGGGAATTTTGCAATATCCTGTTGTAACTAAGCTTTAGGTTTACTAAGATACCTGCATGCCAAATTTCAAGCGTCTAACTTAAGCAGTTTAGATTTTTCATACAAAAGGATTTTCCCGCTAATTCCCGTTCCCGTGGGAATTCTTCAGTATAACCTGCCCAGGAGTACGAAGAATAATTGTACCAAGTTTCGTTAAAATCCGTCGAGTAGTTTTTGTTTCTATAAGGAACATACAGACGGACAGACAGACAGACAAAAATGTTACTGATTGCATTTTTGGCATCAGTATCGAACACTTATCACCCCCTTGATAGTTATTTTGAAAATATATTTCATGTACAGAATTGACATCTCTACAGATTTATTATAAGTATAGATTAGTGCCTACATACTTAATACATTATTACGAATATGTAGGCACAGACCTGGCTGACAGACAGGCACAGTCTGTGTATTTAGGTAGGTAAGTAAAATAGATTCTTCATCATTATCATTTCAGCCACAGGACGTGTACTGCTGAACATAGGCCTCCCTCAATGATTTCCAGAAGGCCGGTTAATAGCGGCCTGCATCCAGCGTCTTCCTGCAACCTACATGCGGTAGTACATTACGATGGTGGAAATATCAATTACTGTAAGGGACAAAACACGACTTTTCAGGAGAGCCAAAAAACGTTTTTTTTTTTCTTTATACCTCAATATCTTTTTATGTGATGTTACGATTTAAATAGTTTCTATAGCAAAGTTTCTTAGAATTTTCTGTTCTTTCATAATATAAACGCCAAATTTTCGAAAAATAGGTAGTTTAAAAGATAGCATGTCCCTTACCTTAAAAAAACGAGCTTGACTGTACCTTAAAATGTTGAAATTTCACAGTATGGAATGTCATGTATGTTGTAAGGTACATTTAAGAATAAATACTACAGTAATATTATTGTAACTTGACAATTTTAACATTGAAACCTGATGTAAGTAGAGGTTGCATTCGAGTTTTCATTAACAAAACGAAGAGAAGAGATAGAAACAAGACAACTTAGTGTTCACAAATGCAGTTGGAGGCATCAAATACACATCACCAACAAAACATTTAGTTACTGATGATGCCTACGTGTGCATTTGTGAACAAGTTGTCTTGTTTCTATCTTTTTCTGTTCATTTTGACGCAGTTAGGTTTTGTTTTCAATCATCGTTCGTTCGTTTTAGCCGAATGACGTCCATTGCTGGACAAAGGTCTTCCGCCAAGGATTTCCACAACAACCGGTCCTACGCCGCCCGCATCCAGGCACCTCCTACAACCTTCACCAGATCGTCGGTCGACCTAGTGGAGGTCTGCATCACATTACGTCTTCCAGCTCGTGGTCGCCACTCAAGAATTTTTCTGCCCCAGCGGCCATCAGCTTTGCAAGCTACGAGCTCCACTCACTGCCACTTGATTTTAGCGATTCTGCGGACTATGTCAGTCACTTTGGTTCTCCTGCGGATCACGTCATTTCTGGTTCAATCACTACGAGCATAGCACGCTCCATCGCCTTTGACCTTGAGACTTCTTATGAGACCCACAGTAAGCGACCACGTCATAGATCCATAAGTTATCAAAGACTTTTGTCTTGAGACAGTGCGATATTTCAGACGTGAGAATATCGCGATGCTTCCTGAACGTTGCCAGCCGAGTTGGATTCGACGATTGACCTCTTCCTCGAAGTTGGACCTACCTAAGGCTGGTTTTAGTGTCACGCGGACCGTCAGTGCGGATCGCTCCGCACAGCCAATCTGTATGAACTGCTAGGGAGCGAGCGATTCCTGCGGACCGCATTACTCTAAAACGCTTCCTCGAAGTTTACAGATCGGCTGTGTGGAGCGGATCCGCACTGGACGGTCCGCGTGACACTATAACCAGCCTAACTGGACTGTTTGTACTAGGTATAATATAATTGTCAACAACTGCCGAGTGTAGAGTATCCAACCGTTAGAGTGCGAATCGAAGGTGGGTTATTTACTCACCGTTGATATTTATGCCGAATCCGTTCCAGTCCAGAAGCAGTTCTCCAGGTGGTGAACAGTTTCGGAGTTTTCAGTTCCCCCTGTCTGCTGCTGCAACTGGTTTCGAGTCTTGATCCTGAAGACGGAACGACATTGTGGCGTTTTCGTACAAGCCTTTCAACACTTCGATGTATCGATATAGTCAATTTGACACCGTTGGAGAAACTGTAGTAGGTACTGCCCAGGTCTCGATCGAAGCTTTCTCATAGTCCACAAACGCCAGGCAAAGTGACTGACTATACTCCTCGGTCTTCTGTATAATCTGCCGTGGCGTATGTATGTGGTGTACTAAAGCCTTTTCGGATACCAGCTTGTTTGAGAGGCTGGAAGTCATCGAGCTTACGAGCGAGACGATTCGTAATGACTCTCGAAAACAGCTTGTCAGGCTCAGAAGTGAGATGGGTCTATAATTCTTCAACAAGGTTTTGTCGCCTTTTTTGAAGAAGAGTATCACCACACTTCTGTGCCATGCCGTAGGCGTTTTTCCTTCGAGGATGACAGAATTGAACAGCTTCTGAAGAGCCTTCAGCCCCTCGGTCAAAAACCCAACTGCGTAAAAATGAACAGAAAAAAGATAGAGACAAGACAACTTGGTGTTCATAAGTGTAGTAGGAGTGGGAGGCATTAAATGCATATCACCACCAAAAAAAGTAATTGATATCCTATATGCATATTAACGTAAGGGCCTAATTATGATAAATCAAAAAGTTTAAAATGAAGTAAGGTTCAATGAGTTCAAAAGTTAAAACCAACAGTTTAGGATAAGGGCTGAATTGTATTATTAAAAGGAATTTACGTCCTTTAAATCATTTATTTCCCCAAAAGTCGTATTCAGACGACTAAAAATGTTTAAGGTAAGGGACATTTTTTTAAAGATATCAACATTTCAAGTATACCAATCGATAGAGCCGAAAATTCTGAATGCGTTGGTATATATAACTCATTTTGGCCAAAATGTCCCTTACATTAATTGATACTTCCACCATCGATTACCTCCATTCTAGAACCTTGGTGCTCCATCAGATCTACGTGCTATGTGCCCTGTCTAATCCGCCTTAAACAGAGCTTTAGAAGCTGGTGGTGTGACAAGTCGACTCTATGTTACACATAGAACGTAGGTACTACGTCTCATGATAACGCGTACATTCACGTTTATGACGAAATAACCGCCTCTGTGGTCTAGTGGTAAGACCACCTGTTTCAGACGCAGAGGTCCCGGGTTCGATTCCCAGTGGGGGCAGATTTTTCTGTTCGGTTTGGTTGGTGGTAGGGCTTGTTCTAAGTCCGCCTGGCTAGCTACCACCATCTTATCTAAGTCTGTCGCCATAACAACAATGTTAACAGCATTGTTGTGTTCCGGCAGTTGGAGGTAAGATAGCCAGTTCCTCTGTGATTGAGGATTCCGGGTGAAGCTCGCTTCCACCTTCGGCCAGATCATCACTTACCATCAGGTGAGATACAGGCCAAGAGCTTCCTCGTTGCGGATAAAAAAAAAAAAAAAGAAATTTCGTTAAAATGGCGCCAATAGGCATATTTTTAAAAACAGTGTAATTCACTGTAATACTACGTCATGAAATGCTAAAATATGCTTAGTATGGCTGCAGAACAGTGACATGTGCCTTGCGTGAGCAATGCGACGTCGCAGCTATGCGGGCATGCGAGACTCGCGAGCATACAGTTCGGTTAAAGTCTTGTAGCACACTACTAAAGCCCGGTTCGTGAGCACGTAGAATTTTGTCCAATGACCCCTAGCTACCCATCCTTATCGCTCGCGCGTAATTATATTGCTGTCGCGACTGTGCGACTGGCACCCGCAGTGAGTGTGCGAGCGCGACAGCAACATAATTACGCGCGAGCGATAAGGATGGGTAGCTTGGGGTCATTGGACAAAATTCAACGTGCTCACGGACCAGACTTTAACAAGCTTTTAAGGTATTTTTTATAGAGGTGGGGCCCTATTATACCTGGACGATCGTGAAGGTCGCGGCGGGAAGTACCTGGATGCGGGCACTGCTAAACAAAGGATTTCCACAAAGACCGGTCCTGCACTGCCTGTATTCAGGTACTTCCTGCGACCTTCAACAGATCGTTGGTCCACCTAGCGTCTACCCACACTACATCTTTCGGCTCGTGGTCGCCACTCGAGAATTTTTCTGCCCCAACGGCCATCAGCTCTACGAGCTAATGCCCTGCCCACTGCCACTTGAGTTTAGCAATTCGGGATTTCTCCTCATTTCTGATTCGATCACCATGATACGTATGACCATAGAAAAACTCTGCTACGACGTACGTGCTTCATTTCATATAGCGTTCATGTAGCGTCGCTTCCAGTGAGCGCAATACTCCAAACCATTGTAATTTGGACGAGGAGTGCCGGCGCATTTGGTCTGATATTACTGAAGGCATGCATAGCTTTGTTTCTAATGCTCTTACTACACTGTGGTAATAAGGCAGCTTTATACATAAGCTTCTGCAGATGTATAGGCGCTAGATAAACAGCTTTGAAAAGAGGAAATTGAATGGTAACGACCACCATTAATATGGTACTTACCTAACTAAGTTTTAAGTACGGGTCGAATCAACTTTTCGGAATCAATATATTTTTTTCATGAATTGAGCTTCTGAAATCTCGCTCAGTGGTTAGCTCAGTGGCAAGATTGTGGGTTCAACCCCAGCTGAAGCAATTTTATGAAGCTTCTTGTTAGAAAACAGCTTAATGTAATGTGTTTCGCGAAAAATTTAGTAGATTTTGATCTTTCATTTCCAAAATACCGATAGGCTTACTTTAAATTCAATCCACAAAGTTGAGGGACATTTGTGTAAAATACACGCAGGGAAGAACCAACCTTCGTCAAGGGAGACGGGTCTAATCCCACATAGAAACTATTCGATACTATTGTAAAACGATTTGGTTTCGCTCGAGTTTGGTTATGTTGGTAGTTGGAGGATTTGCGGTCCGATCGAGGTATCAATGTGTTTGGGATATGAAAGTTTATTGTGAAGTTTAATAACGTAATGGCATAATTAGATAACGGCATAATGGAATAAATATGATAAATTGACAACTGTTTTTCGCAGTCTTTAGGATTTACCACACTGAATGGTTCTGTGGTCAGCATTCAACGCATCTTTGTTTAAAAGCGTTCCTTTAAACATCATCATCATTTCAGCCATAGGACGTCCGCTGCTGAACATAGGCCTCCCCCAATGTGTACGTGGAACGTCTACCCACAAGGTGGACCGACGACATCATAAAGGCAGGGAAGCGCTGGACGCAGGCCGCTACCAATCCTTTAAACATAGAATAATTTTATTTTCAGAAAATTAGATTGAACTCTGCAATGTCCTTTGCAAACTGGGAACAAAATAAACCTCACTTCACTTGTAGGTAGGTATAGTTATAGTGTCACTCCTGGAAATCAAACCCAAGACCTCTGCACGAAAAGCCCAATTTCTAACCACTAAACAATGTCGTTTTCCACTAGTAATCTCGCATATAAATCAACGTGACAAATCAGATTCGCAATCGCGATTGCGCCTGAATCCATAATTAGAAGTTTCGTCTGTAATTCCTCCCAATGAGAAATCACTTCAGCATGACTACGGTTTTTGTACCAATTGGCGTTAACTACGATTTACCTTCGTCTAGATTTGACCTAGAATCTTAAAACTATAGACAAAGAATCGATTCAGGATTTAGATTTTATTTTTCTAGCAGTACTTAAGAAATAAGGCGCTACTAACTGTCTGCCATGCTAAATGTTTTTTTAGCTTGCCTTGCCCTGTTTATTTTAGTTAAGTATCTCATATACGAGGATTTATCTGAAATCTAAATTAAAAGTATTTAAAACAATAAGTATTTAGGCACATAGAATGCCCTAGATTGATGAGGAGAGTGGTGTGATGACTAGGCTGGTAGGAACCTAAGACCTACCGAATTATTTTGTAACCTCTTTTACATTGTCTACTTCATTTTTTTTTTTTACAAACAACCTGCATAGTTTTTTCCTAAGTCAATCACAAACCTCCTTGCTGAGGAAATAAATAAAAAAATAAACGTAAAAAGTGACACATGAAAATTAATTCTTGTTCGAATTTTGAATGTGATGCGTAGTGTGCGACCTAGGCAATAGGCATATAGTTTTTATTGCGTCTTGAAGTGGGTCTCACGTGCGCGGTATAAAATACGTTTAAATAAGTGTATTTCGTTTTTACTGCTTTAATATACTTACTCCTCGAGACAAATAGGTGTCTAGAAATGAAGGCCACCAGAAGCCGAAAGGACTCTTCATAATGTAAGTGTTTTTATGTTTTTTCTTAATATTTTTAGGTAATATTTGGGCAATAACTTTTAGGGTTCTTCTGCTGCCGTTCCGTTTTTAATGTTCTTTATATGCCACTAAATTGATCAACTTTAGGTAAAATGTTTTACGTGAATTTTCAAAAATACATTGAGTGAAATCTAATTCTATGAGGTCTCACAGTGCGCGAGAACACACAGGGTGACACACGAACCAATCACAGAGCTCTTTTCAACGCTGTGCGTTCGATAATTCGATTGGCTGCTTCACTTAAGCAAGAACCGTTTGTGAATATGGGCGAATCAAAAAAGCTCAATAACTTACATCATAATTTAGGTAAAGGATTTTTTAGAAGTTAGGAAAGGAATGAATGTAACGTACCTACTAATTACTTGATTTTGATTCCAATACGTAAGAAGGTCGGGGGAGGCCTTTGTCCAGCAGTGGACGTCTTTCGGCTGAAACGAACGAACGAACGAACGTAAGAAGGTACAGTGTAAACTTTTTATAACATTATTCCATTTAACGACAACCTCTTTATAACGTCGATTTTTTATTTTATTGGTTTAACTTGTTCTCTATCCGCTATACAGTCTCTCTATTTAACGTCGATAAGTGCTCAGTCCCCTAAGTGTCATTATATTGAGTTTATTGCACTATAGTTTGTTGTTTCGTAGAGACAGAACAACGACGTTTTAGAATCAGTACCTACTTATACCAATAGAAGTTACGGTGGGTAGTTGTATAGGCCCCATTGACCGCGATTGGTGGCACTTTAGTGCTGTATTAGCATTTTGATTGGACGAAAGCCGCGATTGTGCCGATCTGCCTGTCTGCTATTTGTATGATAGTGGCATATAGGTAGGCAGTGGACAACACCAGTCGATTGAGATACTTTATGAACTTCTGAAAACGCTGTTTCTCCATGGAGTTTGGAAATATCTACGCTTAACTATGTCACCGTAGGTTGGTAGAGTTTGTATACTTTTACACCCTTGTTTTAAAGTTCTTCTTCTTAGCACTTGCTACTGTCTAGGAGCATTGACAATCTATTATTAATTCAGACAAATAGTTATGAACATTTTTGATTTTGACTTCTGTATCAGTAAGGTAAATCTCTTTGAGTCGATTTTTATCATACCTACATTATAGTACGTACAATATAAAATTACAAAATTGATAGTTTCTATGGGCGCCAACTCATAACTACTGTAACTAAAGGCAGCGTAGTGTAAATATAGCTGACTACCAGACTGCGTTGTGTGCGCACGGCCTTAGACTCTAGCAAATTTTATTTTACAATGCACTAAAACCATATATTCAAACTGAGCTATGCAGAGTCCTTCTCGAATGTAAAATAAGATGTAAAACAAAACATAATTCTCCTATCTTCCGCCATCTTGTTTACGTGCTTCCAAAACAGAAAGATTCATATTTTCAACCGACTTCAAAAAAAGGAGGAGGTTCTCAATTCGACCCGTATGTTTTTTTTTTTTTTTTTTTTCTATGTTTGTTACGCGATAACTCCGCCAATTATGAACCGATTTGAACAAATCTTTTTTCAGCGTATAGGTAATACCTCAAGGGTGGTCCCATTTAAATTTAATAATAAAAAAAACAACCCCCAAGGGTGGAAAATTGGGGATGAACTTTTTTATACGCAATATCTCCGCCGATTATAAATCAATTTGAACGATAATTTTTTTGTTGAATAGGTATTATCAAAAGGGTGGTTTCATGCGAATTTGAAGAAAATATTTCACCCCCAAGGGTGGAAAATTGGGGATGAACTTTTTTATACGCAATATCTCCGCCGATTATGAACCAATTTGAACGATTATTTTTTTGTTGAATAGGTATTATCAAAAGGGTGGTTTCATGCGAATTTGAAGAAAATATTTCACCCCCAAGGGTGGAAAATTGGGGATGAACTTTTTTATAATATACATTAAGAATATATTTAACAATAAGGTAATAATTAGTTAACTAAAAAGTAAGAAATAAGTAAAATTTTAGAAAAAAAAAAAAAAAACCGACTCCAAAAAACCTACACTAAAAAGTAGAAAAATAATTACTAATTACCTACTTATTTATTAGGACGAATTATTAATATTTATGTAGGTATACCATGATTGATACTTTTGGAGTCGGTGCAGGCAAACTTTACATGTTTCATAATCTTGGCACCGACTCCAGAAGTATCAATCATGGTATACCTACATAAATATTAATAATTCGTCCTAATAAATAAGTAGGTAATTAGTAATTATTTTTCTACTTTTTAGTGTAGGTTTTTTGGAGTCGGTTTTTTTTTTTTTTTCTAAAATTTTATTCACGTATGCCAAAGAAAAGGCGTAAAATTTGTGATGTGATTTGATCTTTCTAGACCCAAGTTCTAGACAGTCTAGTGCTCACCTGCAAACTTGGCCATTAACTTAGGTCATGCCATGTTCCGAAGTTTGCATTGTCTAAGTTTAGTTGAAAATTAAAGTTAATGCATTACATTAGTGGCGTACGAGTAGGTAACATCTACGACAGCATGACAATCTAAACACAGTGAAATTACTTATGAAGTTAGCAAAGAGTTATGTAAGATGTCGAAAGCTTTATTATACCATTATTGTGCGGGCATCGAATTTACGACCTCTGGCTGGCGTCATCATCATCATTTCAGCCATAAGACATCTACTGCTGAACACAGGCCTCTCTCAGTGATTTCCAAAATGGCCGGTTGGTAGCGGCTTGCATCCAGCACCTTCTTGCAACCTTTATAAGCTAACCTATCTCTTCACCTTTTGGGTGGACGTCCCACGCTGCGCTTACTACTTGGCCTCCACTTCAGAACTTTGCTGCCCCATCCGCCGTCATTTCTCCGTGCTATGTGGTATAGAGACAAGTAGACATCCGCCATTGTGTTAACTTTATGACGTTTCCTCAACCGCTGCTATAATATTCCGTCAGAAGAAGCCAGCAATCCGGCGATTCAGCGAAATAGGCCAATACCTCTGTGTGTTTACGAGTGCCGAGGGGTGGGTATTCTTGCATCTATAATGTCACTCGTGTTTTATGGCCCACCGCGTCACGTACGAGCCTCAAGTGTCGGGTGACGATGGTTCATGGATTATCAGGGAAAATCCATTAGTTTTTACCTCATCATCATCATTTCAGCCATAGGACGTTCACTGCTGAACATAGGCCGCCCCCAATGATTTCCACAATGGCCGGTTGGTGGCGGCCTGCATCCAGCGCCTTTCCGCTACCTCTATGAGCTCGTCGGTCCACCTTGTGGGTGGTCATCCTACGCTGTTTTTTTGGTGAGTGGATAAGCGGGTAAATAAGTAGCTGGATTTAACCAGTATTAGTTAGTGCAAAAATAATTCAACCGAAACTTTTTTGTTGCAAATTAACAACTAATTACGACAATAGGTGTCTATCATAAGATAATCTACTGATCTGTTTTAAAAATTAAATGGTTTTTTACAAAATCGGTGTGTAGTTTAGAAAGTGAATGAGATACACAAAATATTAAACAAAAAATAAAACAGCGTATTAGTGTGGAGCAATTTAGTTTTTGTTTTTAAAAAAAAATCCCAGGTTTTCATAATTATCCGGAAAATTCCGTATCCATACTCTCCCTAATCGTACGGATATGCTCATTACGTAGCCTCGGATGCCGCGTACTCTCCGGCATTCATTATATTAGGTTTTTACACTGGTACAGCTCACCACACAATATTCTCAACCATAAGTCTTCGCCAAGAAATTTCAAGACAAGACGTTGATATTTTCTGTACAGTGCACCTTAATTTTGAGCTCTAAATGTAAGGAAGGAAATAAAAATGCTGGTTTATGATTTTACAGACTTCTCGACTTCTTGACAATACATTTACGTTACCTTGTTAGGGTTCGGGGTGAAACGAAAAATGTACTTTGCATTAATTTGTCTTTACATCATTCTTTGTTTGTATGATAAAGGTTTTAGAAAATGTACTCTACAAGAATATTCTATTGTAAGAGAAGGATAACTTACATTACTGTTATCACAACACTCAAATTAATATTATTTCAATTACATCGTCTTGGATTGGCTGAATTATCCAGTTTTCATATTACTCAGCATGTTGACGTTTTGAAAGTCTTTCTTATGTGCTATTTATTTAAATATTTTGTTATCCACAACGGTTTTTAATGCGGTCTTCATACATAAGTAGAGTGATTCAAGAGAAAGGTTTAATTAAATGATCGTAGATATAATACATTGCACCTGTGAGAAGCTATGGCTTGAATGGAAGCTGGATGCGTTGATAATTCAAATGGATTTCGCAATATTCTGCTCGTAACGTCTGATTCAAACAATTTAAAGGTTCAAGTCAAGCTAAAAAGCACCTGATGGCAGTACTTTTTGCACTAAGTAATCGCCTTAGCAAACCCCGTTCGAAGTTGAAGCGTTTAAGTGTGAATGATCGATACGAGAGTACCAGAGCAGAAGTACTCGGGAATTGAGTTAAAACTCAACGTGCAACTTCTCGCGAATTAGCGGCGCTGATAGACGACGAAGTAGGGATATACTCAGTAGCATCACTAATCAAATCTCCCGGGACCAACTTGACCTTAACTGGTTGGGTTTTTATTGACGGTCAAGTTGTAGATCTTGGCTACACAAGAGTTACAGTGGTGGGAATGGGAATAGAGTGGGAATCAAGGAATGGAGAAGAACTCTTTTCTGAAATAGATCCAGACGTACGGTTCGTTCGTTGCAACCTCCCTCCCTCCTTCGCTGCCCACATCCAGAGGCTTCTCGGGACCTTCGTTACACCTGATGTTAAGTGAGATGCAGTCTAGGAATACTTGTCCAGTTAGTGCCTATTCACTTTCGCCTAGAAGAGCGGCCTATAGTGTTCGGGAAAGACTGCAGCAGGTCCTGAATTCTAGTCCTTAGTTGTCGCATTATAAAAGGGTAAGCGAAGCTCTTAGTGCGAATGGGTGGAATGTCGACAATTTAGGGATAGTACGCTAAGTTGCGTCTGGTTCACCATGAAAGTGATGATGACGATGATTAATAATGAAATGATGATGATGACGCTATTCATCACCATCATCATAACCTCCCGCAGTGAGCCCACTGTGTGGGATCCACTACGCAAACGGCGTCGGAGTATTTGCTTACATTCGCCTCGAGTTTTGGGAATTTTAACGCCAATTTATCCCTATTTGCCTTTGGAATGATTTCAATTAAATACATTTGGAGTAGAAAGGGCTAATTACGAATTTCGTAATTGCTAATTCTATTACAATCTTGTGATTTTGGGGACAAAAATAATAGTCCAGTGATTGAAAAGACAATGCCGGAAATTGGCGTCTTTTTTTTTTCGCGCGGCCATCGACCAAACTTTGTTTTTTGATTACAAAATAGTGTAATAAATCAAACTTACTAAGACATGTATACCTCTAAACTCAGTCTGAACTGAGTTACGAGCATTAGAAGTTTGATGATTTTCATACTAGATTTGCTTTTTGCGCGCAAAGTTTTGTAAGAAATTGCAACAAACTAGTGAGATTGTATGTGTAAACAAACAATACCATCCATTAAAGGCTCCAGACATCAGTATGGAGCAGAATCAGCGCAATAAAAAAATAGCGCAATATTTTGTTGCAATTTCTTACAAAACTTGCGCACAAAAAGCAAATCTAGTATGAAAATCATCAAACTTCTAATGCTCGTAACTCAGTTCAGACTGAGTTTAGAGGTATACATGTCATAGTAAGTTTGATTTATTACACTATTTTGTAATCAAAAAACAAAGTTTGGTCGATGGCCGCGCGAAAAAAAAAAGACGCCACTTTCCATACAAAATCTGGCATTGCCATTTGATACAAACTGAGTTGAAGAAGTAAATGACTTTTAAGTTATTATAATTTTTTATTACAAGTTATTAATTTATTATACTGAGATGTTAACAAATATTTTGAATAATAATATCATAGATAGGTATGACCTGGGAGAATAATAAAGGCTACTTTTTAAAAAATAGAACCTTAAATTGGGTGAAATAGGATAATAATATTATGTAAGTTAGTGTGGAGAACTAACCATTTGTCAGGTACTAAGAAAAATTCTACGTACCAGACGAGAAAACGGATCATCCCTGTCATACATAGCCCACTGCAGGGAAAAATAAAACGAATTAAATAGGACCCTTTTTCTTACCAACTAAACGTCACCTTGGGGCTAGTAGAGAAATAAGAAGTTTTTTCTTTTTGAAAATAGGTCAAAGACATCATTGCCATACAGCCACACTATCTTTCGCCATCGCACAAATGGCTCTCACAAAATTGGCTTTTAAAACAAAAGAAATTTCATTAAGGAACGTTGAGGTAACTTTTTTAATAAGGGAAACAGGAGACAAAACAATTAAAAACAACTCAAAATGCTGGAGTCTAAACTTAAACTTGAAGTCGGATTGAAGTCTCAAGATCGGGACGAGAGCCTGAAAATTGCACGATGAAGCAGAACTGAATGAATGTTTTGCGTTTTTGCTAATGAAATTTTTAAGAGTAGGTACTTACCTACATATTCTAAACAATATGTGTACCTACGCCAAGTACACAGAAACAAACATATTGTTTCAACAATCAGAGTTATTATTTAGCTCCAAAGTATTCCAAACTCAATATAATTTGTAATGTACTCTAGTACCTACTTATGTCATTAGTTTTTGTCAGCCAAATGACGTCCACTGCTGGAGAAAGGCCTCCCCGAAGGCGAGGATATCCACAATGATCGGTCATGCGCTGCCCGCATCCAGGTACCTACCGCATCCTTCACCAGATCGTCGGTCCACCTAGTGGGAGGCCTGCCCACACTTTTGTTTTGTAGGCAATTTAATGCTCCAAGTAGGCAATAGATAAATCTACGAAATAGCTAAAAAGTTTTTTTGATTTTCTCGCATCGTTTGTCTAAAAATGTTAACGGCGAATAACTTATTTGCATAAATATCCCTTATGCCACAAGAAGTCCCTGAATTTACTCCTTCCCTTAATATAATCGTGTACAAAATTGTTTTGGTACGCCTCAAACTTTAGTCAACTCTAACCAAATCCGCTGACAATAACGGCCCAACTCCTTGTTGTAATATTTATCTTTTATCTGCTCTCTTAAGGGACCAGATAATTAATTATTAACCTCCAACGAAATCGGGATTTACTCGAAATTTTATTAGTACAACTTTGGAGTTTAATTTCAAATTGAGTTGGGGGTAGGGTCGCCATGAGGATGCGGGAAAATGGGACATGCAGGAGACTGGTATTTTAAGACTGACTGCTGAGATAATGACACAATGGACATTTATTGTTCGAGGCTCACCGGTTAGCCCTATGGCGTCCACCGTGTGAAATTTAAATTGTTTATTGCATGTCACATTACTATTAATTTTAGTGGTGGTGGTGAAAATAGGACTGGTTATGTCATTGGATCTCTTGTGTTAATAAGGTGTCTATTTCCATTCTTGTTTTTGATTGATAAATAACAGCTGTAAGAAGAAAATATGGGCAATTTTGTTGGTGCAATTTATTTTAATTTTAATCTTGGTAGGGTCTTACTAGACTTTAGATATAAATTGAAGGCGGACTGTATTTCATAGGTGTAATGATTATAAAATATATCGCTAGTTCGCGCCTACGTGGGAGGGCCGCGTCTTACACCGGTGGGCGTCGGGCACGTACGGAGTGTGCCGGCGCCTCGCGCGGAGCCGATGATGGCCGATCGATCTCGATGAAGCCCGAGGACTCGAGAAGCGCCAACAATCTCTACTAGGTGAATAAGAGCTCTTGAAATATTTTTATTGAGTGTAAAAATCTTTCGTTCTTTTATTGAAATAGTAAGCATTTGAATCTCCAATCGTAATTTTTCAGATAGTTTCGTTTAATTTTCAGTCCTTTTTTGACCGTACATGTGGGCACCCTAGTCGGACTAAGACGGTGGTCGTTTTGCAGTTCCTAATTGGATAACTATTTTAAAACGGACAGAACGAAGCCGCGCTGTTGATAAACTGATTTGGTAACTTAAGATATACAAGCCGGGGTACTGGTTTTGCTCGAAATTGAATGAATTTGGACTTTTGTTATGTATTTTTCAGTAAATCATAACGGTAATAGTAATAGTTTCAACGCACGCAGGCTCATTTAAATCAGACGTTTTGAGCAGGTGCTTTTGTAAAACCGCTCGCGAAGGTCTGGTTGGGTATTGACGGTCAATCTGTAGATCCTGGCTAAACAGTGAGTTGCAGCGTTGGGATCGAGAGATTGAAAAAGTCCCGTTCCGTAATATGGTCAGTGAAATTGTCATTTTTATTACAACGCATCTTTGTCATACAATTTTTAATGTGTTCTTGTAAACGGATGATTAAGGTCCGGCTCAAATGTCTTCTTTGAAAGAGCCGTTAAATTACATACTTAAAACATTGCAACACGCCTTTTAATAAATTGTTTCCTTTGTCACCTTGTCACATTGACTATCTTTGGGCTTACTGACAGTAAAGGCCAACAATATTGAGTCAGTTAGTTAAGTCTAACCTTCACCTTTCTAGGATGCATTTTGTTAAACGAGACCTTTGATGCAGCCATCAAAGAGATTTGTTACTTAATTAAAGTGTCCGTGAAAAGTCAAGGCGTTGGTTTCAGGGTTAAGCTGTGCCCAGTTAATACTGAAAAAGACAAGTCAAGAGCACATCGGACTATAGATTGTTGTTGCAAATAGCACCTTTTGTCACTATAAGATGACTGATGTTTTTAGCATGGATGTGCTGTCGTCTGCACACTTGTTCACTAACCCAATTAACTACATCGTCAGATTTGAAGATTTAATTTCGCTTTTCGATTAGATTAAATTTAATCTCGCAGTTATTTTTGTATATTATTTAGATGGTTCTTGACGATATTTTTCTGATGGCCAATAAAATTAGGCCAATTATCCAGCGTAAAAATCAACGTTGAGTACATTACTCATCTTCGGTTTGCCGACGATATTATCGTGGTTATTTGATTTGAGCATTGATCATTGAGCTTCTCGACAGGTAGGCCTTTGGACGAATATGAACAAAACGAAGCTGTCCATGTTATGCTGTCTACACAGCAACCAACCAACCGCCGATTCGCGGTCATAACTTCATGAGTCGTCGACTTTGACGTGTTGTCAAAAGTCATAGAAAGTACAAATCGTCAACATGTTTCTTTTGAAATCAAACAAGCTTTGTGTGTAGAGAGTCCTTTATGCCCTAGGTACCCGTTGGGGTTCGATTCTTGATATTGTTAAAAGAATTCCTTTCCACAGAGAAATTGTTATAAGTAGCTAAGGAAGTGTCTGGTACAATTTGACGCGCGTTCCGTCTCGGCCGTCTGATTTATAGTCCTCGGTCTGATAACTGAACCCTTCCACGGGGCCCGTACGCATTTGGTTACCTTTGTACCGTGAAAAGTGTGATTGTCTTGTCTCGCTAAAAGCGTACCGTTTTAGGAAGCAGAAGTTTAGCTTTAAAGTTGATACGGTTCAAATTTACTGGAACCATCTTACTTTAACTGTGAAAAACGTCAAAAATCTGTCAAACTCTATACAAAAACACCGGTTATCCTTAAAGATACCGTTAAAATTAGGTGATGCAACTCAACCTTAGAGTAACTAGATGCACTCAACGCGTTTTCAGCTCATGAGAGCTACTTATCGCCTTTACCATTGGCGTCACTGAGAACAGTGGCTCCATATTCCGTAAACGAACAAGGTGGACAGACGACCTCATAAAGGAAGCGGGGAGGCTCTGGATGCAGGCCGTTACCAACCGGTCAATATGGAAATCATTAGGGGAGGCTCATGTTCAGAGTGGACGTCAGTGGTTGAAATTATGATGATGGTTTTAAAGTGCGTAGTAATTTAACAACATTTCGTATATAATCCAGATAGTCACAAATACATAAACAATGGTAGGACTTTTATGTATTAAAAGCAGCGCAATCTGTACGCTACTAAGGTGCGCGCGCTTGTAATTTGATAATCGCGTTACAGCTGAACCCTTGATGTATTATTGTCGCCGGCCAGAGACGCTGCCACGTCAAGTACCATCATTCACACCTTTTTTTTCACTACGAAGTCAGTGTAAAAGTGTTTAGTAGAATGGAATAGAAGTTTTGGCATCACTAGACTTCCCGCAGACTATATCGAAAACCTGCGATTAATCGGCCGACAGTTTGGTCGATCAGCTTCTAATTCGAGGAATCGCCCGATAGATATAGATTGGTCCTCATAAGATTCATAAAGCTGCGTTTGGGCTTAAATTGTGACAATTTTAATGGACTTTAAAGGGCTCCTGAATCACTTTGTCCTAAAATGCAGTTTGTGAGAATTAGAGCAAAAGGTAAAACAAGTGCTAAAGCTTTCAATTTTTTCGAGCACCATGATGGTTGTAAACTTCGGTGTAAATTACTTTTAACATATCATATTTCTTTTTAAAAACAAATAAATTATTAAATGAGTGAAACGAAATAGCCAGGATTTCAGACATAATAATTATTTTATTTTTTATTTGAATTATCTAACTCAATTTATAGCTTCATCTCTTCTCAATGTTTTAAATATCGTCTCGCAAGTATAGCCCGGCTCCTCGGCACCCTGCACTCAGTCAGAGGGTGCACGCGGTCGCTGCGAAGGTACGCCGGCTCGCTGGCCAGAGCTTCTAAAGCTTCGCGAGCTTGCTGCCGGTCGAACGGAGCTTCGTCAGTTTCAGACACGCGAGACAGCCAGCGAGCTTCGACGCAGCTGTAGATAAATGGCAATTTAACATTCAGCTACTAGGAGAGGTCCAAATGCAATGGCTAAAGTTTAAATAAGTAGATACGTATGCAATTTTGGAAAGTGTTTTGAAATAGGCAAGCAATTCATCGTCAACCGGTTTGGATACATACATAATATGCATTTTCTGTATCAGATACATAAATTACTTTAATACATTTAAATTAATGCAATGTGCCTGGTCCGTCTGCAAAGATCAACTCCAAGATCACTAATAATTCATTCTTCTTACTTTCTGTTTTGAAATAAAATGAATTTTATGTTGATGCTAATGTCATCGCATTAATTATAGTAGTATTGAGATACCAAAGGTACTCTAACAAGGCAAGGGCAACCTAAATGGGAGGATCAACTTACGAAGGACAAGGGTCGGCTGGCACGAGGACTGAGATCGGAGCTGCCTTCCAGAAGTGCGGGGGCTCAGCGTGGACTGTGTACTTCTTGAGCCGTGATGTGCTGGTCTTGTCGCTTTTCTTCTGGATGAAGCGCTCCTAAATAAATGAGCAAACAATTATCTAGCCCCAAACTAAGATAGTTTTTACGGCAAAAATCCTTATGAAGAGAGATGGTTTTTCCTGAGTATGCTCAGTTTTTCTCATCGTCAACCGGTTGAGTATAAAAAGGTGTCCTAAAAAGATCCTGCATATTTAAAAAATTGCCTAGGTTGATTTCAACTCAACAGAATTCCGTCCAGTTATAGCCACAACGACCAGCTATGTGCTACCCGCATTTAGAAGCTGCTCGCGATCTTCTCCAGATCATTGGGCAACCGAGCCTCTACGTTTTCCGGTCCGTGGTTGTCATTCGAGAACTGTTCAGCTCTACGAGTTACAAGTATGTGCCCCGCCCACTGGCACTTAAATTCTGAAATTCTGCTGGCTATGTCGGTTACTTTAGTTCTCCTGTAAGAACAAAATGCTAATGGAGGTTATTGGTCCAACTTACGTAGTAATATACAGTCTGGATATATTCCCTGATCTTCTCCGATATGAGGCAGAGAGTAAGGTTGAGCTGCTGCAGTGACGGCTGCTTGTCGCCCAGAAGCTTCTGGAATGGCTCCTGGGAGCAGTCCAGCATTCTAAAACAAACGGACAGAGTTACAGTTTCATTTGGATTTTTTGTTTGTTTATTCTTGCTTTAATGCTGCATAAATTGGTGCGAACTTAATGCTATAAAGCATCGTCTGCCAGGAAGCCATTACTTATTATTTTGGTGACTTTTAAATTGGTATTTTCGAACTTAACGCTACAGGGCATTCTCTGCCAGTTAACCTATAATTTTTATTTCTCTAGATCTACATCATAGTATTACCGTGTCTACACATTTACCTACCACGTCTCAGCATGTTCATTTTTAATTTGTTTCAGCTTCTTGCTCAAACATTTTTTGTTTTAATGTAATTTAGAATCCTTTATTTTCTGATATAACGGATATGTTAATTCCATGTAGATAATATAATGTTACTAATGATTCAACTGAAAATGGTTCGCTAAATTCCATAGGCTATTATCTCGTGGAAAATTCCCATTTCCATTGGTATTCTAGGTACTTCTTAGAAGTCAGCAATCATTCATTCTCTACAGAAATTGAGTCTCAGTTTCTTATTTCCTAAACTGGCAACTCCAGATGTATTCCACACGTCCAACTTTTATAACTATAAACAGAAATTGAATTGTAAGTTTGTTCTATATAACAAAACAGTTCTTTTCAGTCACGAAAAATACAGCGTTCTGTCACGTTTTAAATTAATTTTTAGAATTAATAAAACGAGCAAAATTAGTTTACAAAATTTATTAATCTAAGTTTAAAAATATTTGATTTTAAGGTACAGGTGGGTAGGTTGTAAAAAGATCGGTTCCACGTAACACTTGTGCCAGACTCCCCTGTGCGGCCTCCTGCGGTCCCCGTGGGACGCCGTGATGTCCACTTCTCTGTCCCCTCCGGAACGGTCCACAATAAGTCCTAGCTCAAACTGAGCCCGGCCGTAATTCCTGCATAAACATTGTTTTATATTAGCCTTCGTGTGGGGTAAGAGATTGTACTGCCACGAATCTTGATTAGGTGATTTCAAACAGGCGGAAGAATATAAGCCAAGCTAGGGAAGACGGCCAGCAAGTACTAGAAGAGGTCTAGGCATTTAATTTACTGGGATGTAGTGGCAGTTGTAGATAGCAGAAACGGTTACAGTTAACTGATGGCTAATAAGAAAATAATTAAGTAATTTCGCTTCAAGGAACATAATTTATACCAACCAATTTACCTACACAATTCGCTAAAATATTAATAAGCGTAAATCTATGCTATAAGGGCGATTACAACAACACTTAACTTCTACTATAAAAAGCATTAATTACTATTTAGGAACATACCCTATCTTAACAAATAATAAGAGATGCACAACTTACCCAGTTACGGGATGAAATGTAGGCTAGACACTTAAGTTTGATTAACTGTGAGGTTTCATTAAAGTTTTATTAAACTCGCACTATGAAAAAACGCCAACGAGATCGATTTATTAAGACGCGCGCCGCATCAAGCGGTACGCGGGTGCTCAAGTTCAAGTTTCAAGCGAGGCTGGCGAGTGTGGCAGTCTGTCTCTGGCCGAGACGCTGCGCCTGCGGCGCGCACTCCCCGCGCCCTTCGCCCCGAGCGTATTTACGTTCAAAAACTTATGATCCATTGAATCGTAAAATAAAAAAAATAACATTTTCAAATGTTACAGTACCCCTCTTCCAAGAAAAAGATTTTACCTGTCGTAAAATCTGAACCTACACCTATGTTATGAATTAGCAAGGATTATGCAAAGATTTACTTGTTTTGCATTTTAAGATCTTTTATGTGCCAAGCTCCTAAATTATGACCGGTCATAACATCCTCGAGAACATAAACTAATGGTGATTTTTTTTGCTTTATTCTACATTTAACGTACTTAGGTGCCAGCTTCTTAGCAAAACGTGCATCCTTGTCGCTCTGAAAGTAACATCGCTTCCAAACGATATCATCAACATTGAATTCAGCATGCTTTCGACGCAAGTTATAACGCTGAGTGTTTTTTAAATGTGCTTGCCAAAGTGCAACCTGTACTTTATCGAAAATATTTGCCAAATGTCCCAAGTTTTCTGCATATGGGTCGCGTGGAAGAAAAATTAGTTCGTTTGGGATATCATTTTCTATATAATGAGACCCACTCGTAACTAATTCACGACCATGGACGAGGAATGATGGAGTATAACCAGTCGTTTCATTAACTGAATTATTGATTGCGAATTGGATTTTTGGTAGATTAATGTCCCATGAGCGATGGTCATCTTGAACAAAAGTGGAAACTGCCGTTATAATGGTTTTGTTATACCTTTCAACGGTGTTCATTTGGGGAGTATATTTAGGCGTGAAGTGAACATTAGGTACAGCATATTTTTTAAATAAAGATTCCATTTCACGGCTCGTGAATTGCACGCCATTATCCAGGATAATGGTTTGAGGGATGCCGTGAACCAAGAAGACGTAATCTTCCAGATGTTTACTAACAAGATCAGCAGTAGCTCTGCGTAGCGGGAACATGAGGCAATATTTGGAAAAACAGCATGTCACTACAAATATACAACGTGTCCCAAAATTCAAGGATAAGCCGGCGCCGCAGGATGAACATAGTCATGACTACTTTAGGAAAAATAAGAAAAAAAATCTATCTCAATTATTTTTGAAGTTACACAATAAATTATGAAATTCGTCGAAAATTGACACCCCTTATGATATTTTACATTACCACGACTAAAATTTTTCAAATACTTCTGTTTTTTTGTTTGTATTGGCAACTTAAGTAGTGCTGCTGTCCACTCCAATTCTTAAAACCCCCAGAATCCTTGCAGTTTTTACACAGAAGTTAATCAAAATATGATATTTCCTTAAAATTTTGAACGATTTTTACTTTCACTCCACTTTGACTCGTCGTTTTGTAAAAAAACAGTATGAACACTGCTGCGGCAAGTTTTTTATAAAGTTGACGCAACTATCCAAGATTCCAAAATGGTATAATACTCTAAGAAAACTAGTCGCAAAAAAGATATGCGTACCATTTTTACAAGCACTTCGCTTGTTAGTAGTATGGGATAAATCATGCAACTAAATTTAAAACCAGTTCTCCTCAACCAATTGAGCTGAAATTTGGTATACTTATGTAAGTACGATGACAATGCAATATTATGGTATCATTGAGCTGGATGGAATCTGGAGGTGGCCATAGGAACTTCTAAATGAAACGGCGGAATTGCATCTAGTTTAGGTTCGTTAGATTTGTCTTTTCAAGCACTTTGGTGCTAGATGATGTCCAGGATCCTGATGATGAAGTCAAGAGGTGGCCAGGAGCTGGCCATAGGAACTCCTTAACGAAATAGTGGAAGCTTATCGAGTTTGGGGTCGTTGGATTTGTCTTCTCGGGCACTTGGGCCATGAGATTGAGAAACAACTAAAAAGTTTAAAATAAAGTTGTAATCGCGCATGGAATTTATTCCTCTTTTTTTCTGTTTGCGCTACAAACTTTCGAAATTATTTGAACCTTGCATACAATTATTTTTATCGTTAAATTCTTTCGTAAAATTTCGCATTAATGCTTGTTTTAAAAAATTTTTTTTTTTATTATAACTTTATTTTACACTTTTTAGTTGTTTCTCAATCTCATGGTCCAAGTGCTCGGGAAGTCAAATCCAACGAACCCAAACTCGATAATCATCCGCCATTTCGATTAGGAGTTCCTTTGGCCAGCTCCTGGCCACCTCTTGACTTCATCATCAGGACCCTGGACATCATCTAGCACTAAAGTGCTCGAAAAGATATCCAACGAACCCAAACTAGATGCAATTCCGCCGTTTCGTTTAGAAGTTCCTATGGCCACCTCCAGACTCCATCCAGCTCAATGATACCATAATATTGCATTGTCATCGTACTTACATAAGTATACCAAATTTCAGCTCAATTGTTTGAGGAGAACTGGTTTTAAATTTATTTGCATGATTTATCCCATACTACTAACAAGCGAAGTGCTTGTAAAAATGGTACGCATATCTTTTTTGCGACTAGTTTTCTTAGAGTATTATACCATTTTGGAATCTTGGATAGTTGCGTCAACTTTATAAAGAACTTGCCGCAGTAGTGTTCATACTGTTTTTTTACAAAACGACGAGTCAAAGTGGAGTGAAAGTAAAAATCGTTCAAAATTTTAAGGAAATATCATATTTTGATTAACTTTTGTGTAAAAACTGCAAGGATTCTGAGGGTTTTAAGAATTGGGGTGGACAGCAGCACTACTTAAATTGCCGATACAAACAAAAAAACAGATGTATTTGAAAAATTGTGGTCGTGGTAATGTAAAATATCATAAGGGGTGTCAATTTTCGACGAATTTCATAATTTATTGTGTAACTTAAAAAATAATTGAGATAGATTTTTTTTCTTATTTTTTTTAAAGTAGTCATGACTATGTCCACCCTGCGGCGCCGGTTTATCCTTGAATTTTGGGACACGTTGTATAACAGTGCTGTTTTCTTGAAGCCGGTAGGGGACCAACTAAATCTATAGATAGGGTTTGAAAAGGTCTACCACACTCTTTAGGTCTCCCCATCATACCTAAAGTACCCTGAGTTGAAAGCTTATAAGCTAGGCAAGTTTCACAGGAAGACACGTAACTGACAACATCGGGATACATCTTTGGCCAGTAGTAGCGAAGTAATAATCTTTTGTAGGTTTTGAAAATTCCGAAATGACCCGAAATGGGTTCCGAATGATTATCCCTTAAAACACCGAGGCGTTGCTCCTGTGGAACAACGAGCTTCCATTCAAACTCAGATGTAAGGGTATTTTTACTTTTCATAAAACGATATAAGGAACCATTCTCAACCCTATAATTAGGGTAACTAGTTGGTGAATCCTGACATCCTTGAAATATATTCTGGTACCAAGTGTCTTGAGTCACTGGACTAGATGATCCCGAAATCGCAGCAAGAGTAGGCAACCTAGAAAGACTATCAGGTATAACATTGTCCTTACCGCGGCGGTGTTTTATATTAAAGTTAAAGGCTGATAATCGGACACCCCATCGGGCCAATCTGCCGGTTGGGTTTGAAAGTGAGAGGAACCACTTAAGGGCCGAGTGGTCAGTGTAAACAGTGAACTGGTTTCCACTCTCCAAGTAACATCGCCAATGCTCCAGGGCCACCAGAACAGCAAGTGTTTCACGTTCTGTGACGCTGTAATTTCTCTCTGATCCAGTAAGAGATCTACTCATGTATGCGACTGGATGTTCGACTCCATCAATCGTCTGGGACAGCATAGCCCCGACACCAAAATTACTAGCATCAGTATGAACGTCAAAAGGGTAGCTAAAATTTGGACAAGCAAGAACAGGTGTAGCAACAAGAAGAGATTTAAGTTTCAAAAAAGCCTTGTCAGCTTCATCTGTCCAGAGAAAAGGCGGAGTACATTTTTTAGTGGAGGTCAACTTGTTCAATGGACCGGCAATTGTACTAAAGTTCGGGATAAACCGTCTATACCAAGAAGCTGTACCCAAAAACCGTTTGACCTCTTTTCGATTGCTGGGAGTCGGATAATTAAGTATAGCCTCTACTTTTTCTGGATCAGTACGCAGACCTTGAACGTCGACAATATAACCAAGATATCTTAGTTGGCTACGGAAGAATTGACATTTACTCAAGTTGACCGTTAAGTTAGCCATTTGTAATTTTTCAAGGACACGCTGGAGCAATGAAACGTGTTCGCTAAAGGTAGAGCTTATAATTATGACGTCATCTAAATATGCGAAGACCTTTAGTTCAAACTCTGGGCCAAAGAGAGTATCTACTAGGCGCTGTTGAGTGGCTGGAGCATTTGATAGACCAAACGCTGTGACTTTGAACTGCAGAGTTCCACGGCCCGGAACGTAGAATGCGGTCTTCTCTTTGTCCTCTTTTTGAATAGGTATTTGCCAGAAGGCTTTAGATAGGTCTATGCTGGACAGATACCTGGCATCTCTTAGGTTATCCAAAATTTCTGACACATAAGGGAGACAGTATGCATCCTTCTTAGTGACAGAATTAAGTTTTCTACTATCTAAGCAAAATCGCGGTTTGCCGTCTTTTTTGCTGACAACTAATACTGGTGATGACCAAGGACTTTCGCATGGCTCAACAACATCCAGGGACAGCATTTCGTCAACCTGTTCTGTAATTATTCTTTGTTTCTCTGGAGACATGCGATAATAACGTTGTCTGATCGGTACGGAATCACCGGTATCAATATTATGAAAAATAACATCAGTTCTACCAAGTCCTTTTTCCTCAAAAGAAATCGATTTAAAACTTTCTACTACGCTATCAGCAATAGCCCTTTCAGAGGCGCTGAGATGCTCATAGCTACAGAGAAGTACCTTTTCAGAATCAAGGGAAATGCTAAGCATTCCAGGATCATTAGAAAGATAATCGACATTATTTAAGTGCTTAGGTAGAATTTGAAATTGATTCCAAAAATCTATGCCCAGAATTAGAGTAGTGTCAACTTCTGGAATGACATGCACTTTTATGACATGAGTCTGGTTATGAAAAACAATTGGCAGAAGCAAATAACCCAAAGACTGAAGTCTTTGGCCACCAGCAGCATTGACAGATATTTTAAGGTCATTAAACAAGGAATAACCAAACTTTAATATAGATTTATAAGAATCTTGACCCAAAATACTGACTACTGAACCGGAATCAAGTAAGCCATAAATATTTAAGTCCTTGTTGTTCTCGATATTTATTTTTACGTAAGGACGCGGATCACTACTCGGTTTAGAAGTGAAAATTGAAGCAACATTATAAGATGAGAAAAAATTGTTAATTGTCAGCAACCATTTCTGCCAATCCGAGTTATCGAAGAAAGGGTGTGCTGTTTTGCTGCAATTTTCACTTATTCGTTTTTTTTATTCTGTTCGCTAGTAATGTTATATTTATTACAATTCGGACATTCTGTAGAACGAACATCCTTCTTGCCGCATTTAAAACAAAATATGACACGCTCGGCGGGGCATTCTTTCATACCATGAGAATCCGAGCGGCATCGGTAGCAAAACTTTGATTGTGAAATAGCAAATACATTATTTGAATTATTTTGAATTTTATTATTAGAGTAAGGTTTGAAATTATTATAATTTTTAGGTGGAAATTTATTAGGTGCACTATAAGCAAATTCAGGAGCCAATGACTTGGTAGATGATGCCACTGGTTCTTTAAAATTCTCAGAACGGGCTTTTACTTGTTCATAGTTCCGGCAAAGCGTCTGTAATTGGGAAATTGATGATACATGGGGACAATTTGCCAGTACATTTGAGTAACATGGGCGAATGTTGTGTAATATGATTTCAAGTTGATCCTTCTCAGTCATAGATGTGCTAAGTCGAGAGAACATTCCTTTAATTATAGCTAAATACACAATTATATTTTCTGTCTCTCCTTGAGTACGATTACGTATTTCAGTGATCATACGGTAATCATAATCAAATATGTCAAAATCTTGTCTTAGTCGAGAAACAAGATTATCCCAATCATTAACTTCATCTCTAATAGAACGTAACCAATGGAGAGCATCGCCTGTAAATAATTCATAAGCATAAGACATCAATTTTTCATCGGAAACATTTTTTGCTATGCGGAATTCTTCAATTTTTTGAATAAATGCTCTGACACAAGTTTTGCCATCAAATTTAAGTTTAGAAAAGTCCGATGAGAGACCACGATCACAATGGACAGTGACGTTCAAGTTATCGACACCCGAAGAAGTTTTATCTTTATCTGGGTTATGTTCAGCATCGCAAAATTCTTCTGGTTCGATAATCTTTGAGTAGACAGAATTGTATTCCTCAATAGTATTTTTTATTATTTTTAGTTTTGAAAATAGTTCGGATGTTGGCTCAGGCTGTTCCAGGCGCCGGAACCTGTGATGTACATGATTTAAGAGCGAGCGTGTGCGATCAATTAAATTTTCATCTAATGTTATAGACAAATTTTCTAAATTGGCCTTAACTTTAGTTAATGATTCTGCTATGCCCTTAATGTCATCGCTCAATTCCAGACATGAATCGGCGATGTCATTCGACGGATATAATTGTGTTAATTTACATACTTGTCGCCTCAATTCTATAACAGTGCCAGCCGGTACTTCTCCTCTAATTGTAACCTCATATTGCAATTCTGATTTTTGAAGGTGAAGAAATTTAATAGGATAAGCCATTTTGAGAAAGAAAAATTCTGGGTATGTTGTGCAAAGAAAACTAAAAAAAAATATACTGCAACTAAAATAAAAAAATCTACTGCAACTAAATAGACAGGAAAGCCAAAGCAGTTAAATCCGTTCTGTCACAACAATCAACTTTGATCTAGAACGATGCAGTAATCTAAAAAAATATATACTTAAGAAATAATAGTTTGATCAGAGGGAGAAACACAAAAATTCTTCAGGCTATGTAGGTGTAGCTTAATTTTTTTTTTAATTATCTATTAGTTATAGTAACTGTGATAAACGGTTAATACTGGCATTTTTTTTTATATAAACAAAATATTACCGCAATATAAAATAATAACTCTTGTTAAACTAAATTATTTATAAAATCTATATTAACACATAGCCTGAAAAATAATTACTATCATCGTTTTACAGTAACAACATGCACACAACCATCACCAGAAAAATTAACCAAAGTGCTATAGTGTAGAACCAATCTTTAAACCTTTACACGATAAGAGTGGGCGCCATTTGTCACGTTTTAAATTAATTTTTAGAATTAATAAAACGAGCAAAATTAGTTTACAAAATTTATTAATCTAAGTTTAAAAATATTTGATTTTAAGGTACAGGTGGGTAGGTTGTAAAAAGATCGGTTCCACGTAACACTTGTGCCAGACTCCCCTGTGCGGCCTCCTGCGGTCCCCGTGGGACGCCGTGATGTCCACTTCTCTGTCCCCTCCGGAACGGTCCACAATAAGTCCTAGCTCAAACTGAGCCCGGCCGTAATTCCTGCATAAACATTGTTTTATATTAGCCTTCGTGTGGGGTAAGAGATTGTACTGCCACGAATCTTGATTAGGTGATTTCAAACAGGCGGAAGAATATAAGCCAAGCTAGGGAAGACGGCCAGCAAGTACTAGAAGAGGTCTAGGCATTTAATTTACTGGGATGTAGTGGCAGTTGTAGATAGCAGAAACGGTTACAGTTAACTGATGGCTAATAAGAAAATAATTAAGTAATTTCGCTTCAAGGAACATAATTTATACCAACCAATTTACCTACACAATTCGCTAAAATATTAATAAGCGTAAATCTATGCTATAAGGGCGATTACAACAACACTTAACTTCTACTATAAAAAGCATTAATTACTATTTAGGAACATACCCTATCTTAACAAATAATAAGAGATGCACAACTTACCCAGTTACGGGATGAAATGTAGGCTAGACACTTAAGTTTGATTAACTGTGAGGTTTCATTAAAGTTTTATTAAACTCGCACTATGAAAAAACGCCAACGAGATCGATTTATTAAGACGCGCGCCGCATCAAGCGGTACGCGGGTGCTCAAGTTCAAGTTTCAAGCGAGGCTGGCGAGTGTGGCAGTCTGTCTCTGGCCGAGACGCTGCGCCTGCGGCGCGCACTCCCCGCGCCCTTCGCCCCGAGCGTATTTACGTTCAAAAACTTATGATCCATTGAATCGTAAAATAAAAAAAATAACATTTTCAAATGTTACAGTTCCTTTCATCCAATCTGCCCCAAGTCTCGAATAAAACCATAAGAGAGATACACATAGTAGGACCCCATTTATCAGAAAAGAAATAGTAGTGTCGTCTCTCGTAAAATTAAATCATCATCATCAAATATTATGGGATTCATAGCAGGATTCATCTGATTTTCACCTGATTTCCAATTTAACTGACTCAAAAGAATGCTTGGTCTACACTCCCCAACCTGGCTAGACGGGTTGGGAAGGCCTGATGTTAACATTTTACTTCCTTAATCACCTCCTACGACATCCACGGGAAGAGTAGAGATGATCCTTTCTACTCTAAACAAATCAAATCAAATTATCTAGACAATTTTATGCAGCTTACTATTTTATTTATTTTACCAATGGTCCGTGACCCTCACTCGGCATGGGGCACACTGAAAACCAGCGCCGTGGCCTTCGTCACCGTGGGCCACGGCATATGCTGAGTGGGGTCCCGTTGCAGTGGGCATCTTGTTGGTAAATGGGTGGCACTGCTCAGTTTACTCTTGTTTTTATTTTTTCTTCTTTTATTATTATGTGCCACTGTCATGTCTATGTAATTGCCTGTATTTGTGTGATGTCCATTGTAATAAATGTATCTTTCTTTCTATCTTTCTTTCTTTCAAATCATTTATTCACCTACTTAGGTCCTTTTCAGGGCGCTTGTACACGTTCCAATTATAGCTTGCTCTACCACCACTTCGGGACAACATATGGGCTGGTGCTGAGAAGAAGTGGTGGAAGAAACTCGATCGATCAGGTCACTACAGAAAGTACATAGTTTGAAGAGATACATTCACTTTGCGCCTACTATGTACACTCCAATTATAATAAAACTGTTTTACAATACCTAAGAACCGAAAAACTTCATCGTAGTTCAATACAATAAGTTGGAACTTACTCCCCGAACAGTTTAAACGAACAAGAATTTTATAATTACCCCGCTCGAATAGCTGAGCTCGCGGTTGGATAGGGTAAGGCTGCGGGTTCACTTCTAGCGAGATTATGTAATTAAAAAAAAAGTCAAAGTCTTTATATTCTTTTTCAGAGCGCGTATACACGTCCCAAATACATATAACTTGCCCTTCCACCACTTCGGGACAACATATGGGCGGGTGCTGAGAAGAAGTGGTGGAAGAAATTCAGACACCTTTGTCAGCCTAAAAGTACTATAAACGTTTGTATTGCATACTTTATTAGGACTACCTGCTACAGTTTTTGGCTTGAAGTGCCAACTGACCGAGACAGCATCTAGCACCATCAAGATACGCACTAATTTAGAGAGACCTTTTTCTGATTATTCAGGGATTAATTCTACGCAATCAATATAAGAAGCAAAGCCAGTCTTTGAGTCATCTAGCTTTATTCTTCTTTATTGTTGATCTTTTTATAGAAATGACATTCGTAAATCGCTGCCTGTAACACCACGGTGGTTACTTGAAGCAACAATATAAAACAAAAGTGCAATTGAGTTTCTTCTCCCCCACTGATCACGCGTGCTACGTGCCGCGAGTTATTTTACAATTTAATTAATTAATCTTGCAAGTGGGATCCTTTCTAAAGTGCAGGATTATGGAGGAAATTAGTTATGACGGTAAATTAAAAGTGCGGTATCCTTTGTGCTTCAGCTGAATAATTAGTACTTTTTTTAGCTTGCTTGAGGGTGCTTGGATATTCAAAGCTGTCTTAGGCTTTGTTTGTGGCCATGGCAAAGCAAATTAAATAAAAGTAATATTTACTTAGGTTTATAAATTTTAGAAATTTGTGTGTTTTTAATAGACTGGCTTACAAACCAGTAAAGACAAACATTCTATGGCACATTAAATGGCACAGTGACAAAAGTGGCTTGAGTTTTGTCCGGGACTTTTCGATGTGTTATCCCAAAGTGCTGGTAGGGCAAATTATATTTGGGTATTTACCCTGAAAACGGCCTACCAATAAATAATTTGAATTTGAATAAACCAGTTTGCATCAGAGGACAGTTGTCTTCAGTTGCAAAGTGAAATAATGTCGCGATTTTTTTTTGTTGAACGTTAACGCAAAATACACAATGGTGGCTGAGTTTCTTGTGTTGCTTCTTCTCAGCACTGGACTACCTACATTATTGTCCTGAAGTAGTGGTAGAGTTAAAGGTAAATACTATATTGGGACGTGTAAAAGCGCTCTATAAAAGCCAACTTACTGATAGAAATGAATTTTATTTTATTTATGAATAGGTACGTGCCGCGAGCACAACTCGCTACTTTTCTTCTGTTTCTGTTGTGTTGTGAGCGATGTTGTTGTTAACTTCGTTGAAAGGGATATCTTTTAAAACGTTAGTAGTGTTTTACCACGTCAATTGATTGGTGAGATAAAAGATAAGCTAGTGCAAGTGTAGTGCTTACTTGAGGAAAATTTTGCGCTGTTATTTTGTGTCTTATAGTGTTTATTAGAAATGAATTTGCTTACGTTAAATGGTGAAACTATTAGCAAATGGTGAAACTAATAATTAATAATCATAATATCTTTATTGCTTCATGTGGTACAAACAAGTTATTAAAAATTATAGATTAAAGATTATGCTAGTAAAGCCGTGTTGCATAAGCTAGTTTGGATGATATTTGACTCGAGTCATTTTATGTTACTTACACTACAACTTCAAAGATATTTCTCACGGATTAACGGTAAAAAACAATAAAAAAATCTATTGCAATCGTGTAGGAGAAAAAGTTTAAGTGTAAAAAATTAAAAGGAGCCCAGGCCAGTGGTGCCGAAAGATATCTTGAAGTATTTTGAATATCATGCTAGTTAGGGGAGAGTTCGGTATATTGTATCGCCGGGTAAATTGTACCACCCTCATATTTCGTAAAGTATTTATTGAATGTCTGTAATTGCAACACTCAGCGATACACAACTAAATTCAATTAATATCGGCCATGTGGTTTTTGCCGTGACAACGAACACGTGTGTTTTATTATGAAAAGTATTTTTTCATTGTTTTCAAGTAACTTTTGACAATGCATGTTTAGTTTGTAATTTTGTTAAATTTAATCACAGGGTGTTTCTAATATATTATTTAGAAGCGTAAATTAGTGGGGATTACAATTATTGAAAACATTTTTCGGTATTTAAAAGCTATATTTTTTAACGATTTTTTAAAAGCACTATCACCTAGTCGGCTTAATTGTACCACATCAAGTTGTATGGAACTTTACCAAAGGATTTTGTTTTTTTTTTTAGTAAATCATATTTTGAAGTTATAATAGCGTAGTTATGTTTGACTAACAATAAATGAAAGCAAAAGACTGGCAAAGTAGATTAGGTACAAGTGTGCGTTACGATAATTGGAATTACAAAACTTTTACTCAAAATCGTGATATCGTGTAAAACAATATTGTCTATGTTATTAACTGCTGTTCCTTTTCGTTACCTAATTTGTTAAGAATGTATCGTATAATATTTTGGCAAAGTTTTTTTATAGGCTTGAAATTTATTGAAATCCAATTTAGTAACCCTGTGGTACAAATTATCGAACCGGTTGGGTAAATTGGACCGATGCTCTGAACTCGTATTTTGTTGATTTGTGCTAAATATACAACAATTGTGTTGATTAATACCTATGAAATAGTAAGTTGAATAATTTCTCTTTAATTATATACCATGAACATTAGCAAAAACAAAAGGAAACTATGTGTAAAATGGGATTGAAAAAAAACTGGTCCAAATTACCGGACTCTCCCTTATAATTAACATTTCTGTGTCTCATAAAACCGTTATATAATCTCATCAATCTAATGTTTGACAGAATCAATCTGATATCAATAAATCGAATTACTGTTATCGGGTAATTATTCAAATCGCTAATCAAATCGGACAACTCACAGCTTGTCCCACCAAATTAGGGTGCATGTACCAATTACGGACAGTGCACCAGTTTTGGGCACCAGCCGCTGTCATTAACCCTGCGGTGGTCGTGTAAGGTTATTTAGACGTGTTTATGATTTTTCTAAAAATAACAGTCTAACTCTAACCAATGGTCTGGTCTGGTAGAGCCCGTTCTAGTCTCCTTTAGAACGGATACTATAGGTCCAAAACACTTTCTGGCCTTAGAAACTGAATTAATTTAAAATCAACTGTAAATTAAAATTTTTGGTTGTTTTGTATGTAATTGCCAAAAGTTAGTCAAACCGTACAAAGTATACGGGAGAGTCTCGTTTTAACAGTTTTTAAAAGTACGTAATTGATTGGCGGTGTCAAATATCCAAACTTTCCTTCTACTTAGTTTAATATCACAGTCAAAAACTTATGACAATGAATTTCTAACGCCTCCGTTTCCAGTCGACTTAATCAAGTCTCTAATAAGGTCTCCAAGACCCGCGAACTAACGATATATTCCAGCATAACTAATGAAGGGTTAAAATCAAAATGGCGTTACGCGCGTCAATCTCCCGCGGTCCATCTGATGGCGACAACCATTAATTATTCTGTTTATATTCTGTGTATCTATGGTACATGTAGGGCTGCCAGACGTTTGTTAGCAAATTAGATTTTGATCTTTTTCTAAAACCACCAATTTATTTTTTCCGGCAAATGATGTCAATTGGACAAAGGCTTCCTCTAAGGATTTCCACAACGACCGATCCTACACTGCCTGCATCCAGGTACTTCCCGCGACCTTCACCTGATCGTCGGTCCACCTAATGGGAGCCCTGCCCACACTTCGTCATCTGCCCCGTGTCCTCACTCGAGGCTTTTGTTCAGTAGTTGACGTCATTTGGCTGAAACGAACTAAATCTACTTTATCATATTCGATGCTAGAGGAAATGTGGAATAAAATAGAAGACTCCCTATAAAACACAGTTATTAGGTATACTTTTACCTACCTATAATTTCTGTAAACTGGGCATGTGCCAACCCTGGATATATGACACGATAATGAGCTTTCCGGAACAAAAGTACGGATATGATATTAAAATTACACTATTGTTTGGCAGATAACGTTTGATTGAAAACAGAGTAAATACAAATGAGTAAGTCATCTTCATAGAAACGCACCGAGCGCGGTTGAAAATTCGGGGCAAACACCAACCACGACTGGCTCCCCGCTAAATTTTGTCAGTGTGTGCGTGCGCGCCGCATACGTGTTGGCGCGCTCACATACAAACCGCGCCCGTGCGTTTCTATGAAGATGACCTACTCATTTGTATTTACTCTGTTGAAAATGCTATTCCAACGTAACAAGCGGAAAAGCAAGCCATATTTAAAACCAATTAAAATATTATAATCATCAACTCATTTACATGCATTTATAATGATTTTGCCGTTGATTGATTTTAAATCGGCTTTTGTTGAAAAATGTATTTCAAACAATTATAATATTGTTATGTTATGTAGTATGAGTAAAATTATCAAATGTTATCTCTGTAATACAGAAAGATGTAGTTCGGAACTGAAAAAAACGCATCTTCGATTTTAGTGAGGATTTAAGAGCTAATATTCTAGCGTTTTAAATATGTATTATTTTTATTACGAAAACATAGACAATTTAAAAAGAATAATGGATTCGCCGAAATTCTTGTGCTATAAAATAGTCTAAGCAATTGATTTTATTTACTAACTAACATCAAACGAAGACACAACGCTGCTTTCGTGAACAATAAGGCTGAGTTGCACCACCTAACTTTAACGGTAACTATTACGATAACCGGTGTTTTTTGTATGGAGTATGACAGATTTTTGACATTTGTCACAGTTAAAGTAAGATGGTGCAACCCACCCTAAAACTATATACAGTCGTGGTCAACTAATTAGGGACAGATAGAATACTAAGCAATACTAAGTGTTCATATCCTATTATTGTGAGCTTCATTCAATATTACTGGCTGTTACTTTGTAAACATATTGACTATCAAGTACTCTATTTAACAGAATACAATAACAACAAAAAAACTTACTAACTTAATAAAAAATCTTAATCAAATCACATGAATCGGTAATTATGGTACGGACGGTCTGGCCACCTAATTAGGGACGCTTAAGTTTTTCCTTCTAAATTAAAAAAAATAAAAAGTAATAACTATTATTCTGTTCATTTGTAATTTCGGCGTCAATTTGAAAAGCGATATTCTTATCTTGCGAGTTAAAAACTCATCAAATTATTAAAGGTAATGGGCTGAAAGAAAAGCAACAATGCACTAAGTTATAATCAATCTTTATCAGTGTGGATGGCCATACCGGTAAATTGCAGATCATCTGAAATGTTCCAAAAACATGAATCTACGATGCAGTGGCTTATTTCAAAATCATGAAACCACAGAAAGTATGCCTAGAAGGAAGAGGCCAATAAAAACAACTCCACAACTTGATCGCAGAATGGTCACTCTCGCAAAGAGAGACCCCTTTAAGGGTTTCGTTCTGATCAAGAGCGAGATTTTTGGACCAGAACCGACTACTGGAGTATCTGCGAGGACCGTCAGAAGGCGACTGGTGGAGGCAAAGCTTGTAGGAAGAGTTCCTCGAAAAGTTCCACTACTGAACATGGAACACAAAGATGCAAGATTGGCGTTTGCAAGAAAGTATGGACACTAGGCTTTTGCTCAATGGATAAATGTGCTGTTTTCTGATGAGATCAAGATAAATCTTATTTTATCCGATGACAGACAATACGTGGGACGACCTGTAAAGTCCGAAATGATACCAAAGTAAACGAAGAAGCAGGTGAAACATACAGGCGGCAATATAAAAATCTGGGGCTGTTTTTCTGGACTTAGAGTTTAACCTATAAAAAGACCTGAAGTTAAACTTGAGCAATTCCAATACAAATAAATATTGGAGAAAACGATGCTATCGTATGCTGAAGAAGTCTTACCAGTCTCATGAACATTTCAACACGTTAACGACCCAAACCATACCGCGTACTCTGTTTAATCGTTCCTAGCGCAACAGTCAGTGACGGTACTAGATTGGCCCGAAAACAACTCAGACTTAAGGGGCTATAGAGCTTATGGTATGAAACGAAGGAAAAAGTTGCAGCTCAACGTACTGGCACTAAAAATCAGCTTTTCGTGGCATTTAATGGTGTTTGGAATAATATTTCTCTAGAAACCTGTAATGATTTGATTGCATCCATGCCGCGATGATGTCAAATGGTTATAACCAACAAAACCAACCATATTGGTTATAAAAATACGTTTGATGATTTTGTTTTGTATTCTATATTTATTAATGAAAACTTTTTATGTAATAAACACTTAAATAATTTCCAATTTATTTACATTTACAGTGAAAGTGTTACGTGTCCCTAATTAGTTGTCCATCCCTAGGTCAATAAATGTGTAGGTGGCAATGATTTATTTATTTTAAAAATATTGATCGGAACTAGCTAGTTTCTTTTCTGGCCTTTAAATAAATTTAGAATACTAGCCAAATTACTTGTTATTAATAGGCACAAGCTACAAAGCCTCGTGAAGATTTTTTTTTTGGACTGCAGAGACGGTCTTGTGTTTTAGTCATATAACGTCCCTAATTAGTTGACCACGACTGTATTTCTACAACTTACCTGAAAATGTCGTGTATTTTATCCATATTCTCGTTCAGCAATTGCTCTCGTTCTGCCAGCTTACTTCTCAATCCATCTGTCACCTTCTTCTTCGCTTCGAACTCTTCGCGCAACTGCATCAGCTTTTGTTGTCTCTTTCTATCCGACATTTCGTTCCAGTCTCTTCTGTCCTCTACGAAATATTATTAAAATTTAATGTAAAGAAAAGGGCTCGCTTACTATTGGCCTCATAAGAAGGCTCAAAGTCACCCAAAGGGCAATGAAGCGTGCTATGCTCGGAGTTTCCTTGCGTGATTGAATCAGAAATGAGGAGATCCGCAGGAAAACCATTGGTTTTGGTGCTCGTCTGTATTAAAGAAAAAGACGAAAGGATCGACATAAGGATTGTGTTTAACTAGAACATACCCACGTTTCTTCGCACTTCTCTCAGGCTTCTATCCAGCACCACGTTCTCAGCACAGAAGTCCGTCAGGAGCTTGTACTTCGAGAAGTTTTGGTGTTCCACCAGCTCGAAGGATTCGATTATTTTGTCCACGTCGGATTCTTGGGTGTAATCCTAGAAATTTCGCAGTATTGTCTGACGTTTACTTTATGGCAAACAATCATTTATTCAGAACAACAAACTAAATTTGTACAGGTAATTTACAAACTTAAAAACTATACTATAAACAAAAAAAAAATACAATATTTACAAAAAAGGAAAATAAAAGTTAAATAAAAAAAGTATCCCTATCCCCAGATCTGTCGGTGAGGTTAGCGGTGCCCAAAAGGCTGGCAGCGTTTCCGCGTTGGATCGCTAGGCTTAAACGCTGGCCAAGGTAGTACCCGGCCTTCTGGTCACCGGTAACCTCGCAGTATTAGACACCGTGATTAGAACCATAAGGACACCAATGGTGTATGAGATTTTAAACTTTCGCGTTCCATTTCGACCGCGAGCCGTAAGTCAAGCCGTGAGTACATAATGTAACTCATTAATAAATGTCACCAAAGGTAACGTATAGTATGGGACATCAAATTCGATTTATAGTGGCAAAAGAAACAAGCAAATTATCTTCTCAGTGTAAGTCTCCATCATGTCCCGAAGAAGTGGTATTGCGAGCTATATGTATTTGATGTGTAACTGAATAATTTGAAGTCAAAAGTCCCACTGGCTACATACAGTACAAAAATAATACGGTTATCATTCCATAACATACGAATTGAGGGCTTTACTCTGGGATTAAAAGCTTTAGGCAAAGTTATGGTACGTATTATATTGGTGCTTAAAAGTACTAACATGAATTTCATCGAGTATTTTGACGTGATCCTCGAATTGTTTCCTCAAGTCTTCCTCCTCTTTCCTCTTTCTGTCCTCTTCCCTCTGTTCCTCCTTCTTGTTGATCCTCATGACTCCTTTTCTTGCTAGAAAGTGGTACAGCTTCATCTCGTGGTCGAAGGCCTTTTGTAGATCTCTCATTTCCTATAAAAAATCAAATTAAATAACTTGCATTTAGAGTGGTCTACTGATCATCATAATCATTTCAGCCACAGGACGTCCACTGCTGAATATAGGCCCCAATGATTTCCAGAGTGGCCGGTTGACAGCGGCCTGCGTCCAGTGTCTTCCTGCTACCTTTATAAGATCGCCTTGGCTTGGCTCTACGGGATGATGAATGGGGGACTTGTCCCCAAGTATGGTATATTAGAGAGTGAGTGATATTATTTGATAGAAATATTGATGTTTGTCTAACAGTGGACGTCTTTTGGTTGATACGAACGAACGAATCGACCGACAGCGTTTTGCAGAATAGACCCCTACTGACGTGTGAACATTTGTCAGTGTAACCATTAATAATTTTTATCCTGAAGGCAAACTTGCGGCACATGAAGCTAAACAATATGGCATCTTAACTAGTTGAAATAAAGGCTATTCTGCTACAAAAATGCAAAGCCTGATGAGCTGCCAAATGTACGTGCGCTGCGTCCATTATTCACGGACACAATTAGCGTAAATGTTTAATCAAATTATACTTTTTCATGCTATGTTAAATTCATTTACCACTAATTTGATGGCAGTTGATAAAATTATGAATAATTTACGTCGGTGGTTACAGATTATTTATTGTGGATTGTAAGGATTAAATTAATAATTCAGTTTTACTCGTATTTGAAGAAGCACATATTGAATCTGATTCACATAAAAGTATTTGTGTATTTTTGTAATGGACAGTTTTTTGTGCGCAAGTAAGTCTAGGCTGTCTGCACTATGCAGCATCGCGACTTCATGTCATGCCTTTGGACGCGATATCGGAATCACGGATTTTAACAACTGCTGACGCTGCTTCGAGTTTCCGAAAAGCGACTCAATCGCCGCGTTTGGGGTTTTTAAGTGTGCGGTGTGGAATGTGTGATCACTGCGTTCAGCTTCCAAAAAGCTAATTTGCCGATCGCTGTTTAAAGTAGCATGTGTGCTGTGACTCTAAACCCTAACCCTAGACAGTGAGGATAAATGTGTCTGTGATTTTTTATGATTGTCATCTTAATTTTTACCCACATTTTCACAAATAAATTGATTTAATTTAATAGCTACGTCCTGTAGCACCGGACGGGCAGCAGCGTCTGCGTGCGAAATCAAGTAAAAAACTGCGATCGCCAACCCGCCTGCCAAGCGTGGCGATTAGGGCAAAACCCTCCAAATGGTGGCACAAACAAAAAAACGGCCCCTAGTCCCCGGCGGCCCCACTATCCTGGACCACGGTAGCGGTCACGGTAACGGTGGGGCAAGGGGTGCGAAGAATCCCCGGGGGATGCCAAGCTACCAACACCGACGACCTCTGGCCCTGGCAACCTATAACGCTCGCACACTGCGTACAGACGTGAAGCTAATGGAACTCGAGGAAGAATTGAGCAGGTTACGGTGGGATATCGTAGGATTATGTGAAGTCCGAAGAGAGGGAGAGGACACCATAATTCTCAAATCCGGAAACCTGCTCTATAACCGGGAGGGCGACCAGCAGTCCCAGGGTGGTGTCGGGTTTATCGTCCACAAGTCCCTTGTCAACAACGTGGTCCAGATCGAGAGTGTTTCGGCGAGGGTAGCGTACCTGATACTCAGAATCACCAAACGGTATTCGCTGAAGGTCATACAGGTATACGCACCGACCACGGAACACCCCGACGACGAAGTGGAGACTATGTATGAGGATATTTCCAGAGCCATACATAGCTCCCGGTCCCATTTTACCGTTGTGATGGGGGACTTCAACGCGAGGCTAGGTAAACGAAGCGATAATGAGCCGAAAGTGGGGCAATTTGGGTATGGAGAGAGGAACGCACGTGGCCAACTGCTGGCTGGCTTTATGGAGAAGGAGGGCCTCTTTATGATGAACTCCTTCTTCAGAAAGCCAAAACAGCGAAAGTGGACATGGCTGCATCCCAATGGCGCTACAAAAAATGAGATAGACTTCATCTTGTCGACGAAGAAGCATATATTCAATGATGTCTCTGTGATCAATTCGGTCAAAACAGGAAGCGATCACCGAATGGTAAGAGGCACATTGAATTTCAGACCCAAGCTCGAGATATGTCGACTGATGAAGTCTACGCTCCGCCCAGCGCCCATCCAACTCCAAAACCCCGAAAGCTTTCAGCTCGAGTTGCAAAATCGTTTCGAATGCCTAGGAGACTGCGAAAATGTGGACGAATACAATGACAGGTTCGTGGAAATTATCCAAACGACTGGGTCTAAGTTCTTTAAAACCCGTCGTTCAAAAGGAACCAAAAAGATCTCTGACCTCACCAATCAACTCATGGAAGAGAGACGGAACTTGGTTTTGCAGTCCTCTGAAGATGCTGCTCAGTATCGGCGCCTTAACAGACAGATCTCCAAGTCTTTGACTCGCGACCTACGCCAATTTAATACAGACCGTATTAAAGAGGCGATTGAGCGAAACAAAGGCTCTAAAGTGTTCGCAAGAGATCTGTCTGTTGGCCAAAGTCAACTGACCAAGCTGAAGACAGAGGATGGCAGAGCCATTTCGTCGGGGCCGGAGATATTGGAAGAGGTTGAGAAGTTCTACGGACAATTATACACGACTGTACGCGCACCTGTCACAAATCTAGCCGAAGACCCAAGAGCTAGACTAACCCGACACTATACCGTAGATATCCCAGACGTCAGTCTGTACGAGATTAGAATGGCTCTCAAACAGCTGAAGAACAACAAGGCACCGGGTGATGATGGAATCACGGCTGAGCTTTTGAAGGCAGGCGGAACGCCGGTACTAAGGGCTCTTCAGAAGCTGTTCAATTCCGTCATCCTCGAAGGAAAAACGCCTACGACATGGCACAGAAGTGTGGTGGTACTCTTCTTCAAAAAAGGTGACAAAACCTTGTTGAAGAATTATAGACCCATCTCACTTCTGAGCCATGTCTACAAGCTGTTTTCGAGAGTCATTACGAATCGTCTCGCTCGCAGGCTCGACGACTTCCAGCCTCCCGAACAAGCCGGTTTCCGAAAAGGCTTTAGTACCATAGACCACATACATACGCTAAGGCAGATTATACAGAAGACCGAGGAGTATAATCAACCACTTTGCCTGGCGTTTGTGGATTATGAAAAAGCCTTCGATTCGGTCGAGACCTGGGCAGTGCTACAGTCTCTCCAAAGGTGCCAAATTGACTATCGATATATCGAAGTGTTGAGGGGTTTGTACAAAAACGCCACAATGTCGGTCCGCCTCCAGGATCGGGACTCGAAACCTATCCAGTTGCAGCGAGGGGTAAGACAGGGAGACGTCATATCTCCAAAACTGTTTACTACCGCCCTGGAAGATGTCTTCAAGCTTCTGGACTGGAACGGATTTGGCATAAATATCAACGGCGAGTACATCACCCACCTTCGATTCGCGGACGATATCGTAGTCATGGCTGAGACCTTGGAGGATCTAGGCACAATGCTCGATGGCCTCAGTAGAGCGTCTCAACAAGTGGGCCTCAGAATGAACATGGACAAGACAAAAATCATGTCTAATGTCCGTGTTGCACCCACTCCTCTGAAGGTTGGAGACTCTACACTCGAAGTTGTTGACAATTATGTATACCTGGGACAAACAGTCCAGTTAGGTAGGTCCAACTTCGAGAAAGAGGTCAATCGTCGAATCCAACTCGGATGGGCAGCGTTCGGGAAGCTTCGCCATATACTCACGTCCGAAATACCGCAGTGTCTTAAGTCGAAAGTATTTGACCAATGCGTGTTGCCAGTGATGGTATACGGATCTGAGACGTGGTCGCTTACTATGGGCCTCATAAGAAGGCTCAAGGTCACCCAAAGGGCGATGGAGCGGGCTATGCTCGGAGTTTCCCTGCGTGATCGAATCAGAAATGAGGAGATCCGCAGGAGAACCAAAGTAACCGACATAGCTCGCAGAATTGCTAAAATCAAGTGGCAGTGGGCGGGGCACATAGCTCGTAGAGACGATGGCCGTTGGGGCAGGAAAGTTCTCGAGTGGCGACCACGGGCTGGAAGACGTAGCGTGGGCAGGCCTCCTACTAGGTGGACCGACGATCTGGTAAAGGTCGCGGGAAGAGCCTGGATGCGGGCAGCGCAGGACCGTTCATTGTGGAAAACCTTGGGGGAGGCCTTTGTCCAGCAGTGGACGTCATTTGGCTGAAAAGAAAAGAAGAAGAATAGCTACTTGGGGCAGAAAAGTTATCGAGTGACGACCACGAGCCGGAAGACGTATTGTGGGCAGGCCTCCCACTAGGTGGACCAACGATCTTTTGAAGGTCGCGGGAGGTGCTTGGATGCGGGCGGCGAAGAACCGGTCTTTGTGGAAAACCTTGGGGGACGCCTTTATCCAGTAGTGGACGTATTTCGGCTGAAACGAAGAATAGCTTGAATTTCATACCTGCACTTGCTGCATCTGATCCATCTTTCCCTTCTCCTGAAGACTCTTCAGCTTGGCACACCATTCGTCTCTTTGGTCGTAAGCCAGCGTGGAAGACTCGAACAGGTCGATCAGGAATTTCTTGCCTTTGCCTAGAGCCGTCATCATTTTCGCCCAAGCTTGCTTGAAGATTGCCCTGATTTATGCAGAGATTTATTAATTGTTAGTTATGCGGTGGCTTAGAAAAGTTTTTTTAAAAGATACATTTTACTCTTAAGGTAATAAGTGTCTTTCGTTGTCTTGTCGAATTATTAAGACTGTACATAATATTCAGTTCCATAAAAATATTTGTTTAAAATCTTTCTTTTTCCTCTCCATTATTGCATAAGTCTCAATTACCCACTTAGCACTTGCTCCGGAGCTTTTAAAAGTGTAATCAAACTTTTTTGTGTGCGCAGCGTGAACAATAGTAAACAAATGAACGTTGACTTGCACTGAAAGCTTATCCGAGCTTCCTCAAGCACATCAAAAGAGCCGCAGACGTTTGACAAGTTCGCATAAAGCTCCCCGGCGTTTCAGGAATGCTTATGAAATGACGACGTCTGGTTTGGTGCAGGAATAGTGGGAATGGAATAAAATAAGTGAAAGTTATGTGAAAGTTTAGCAGTTTTGTTTTATTTTCTTAAGCTTGTGTTTAATCGAATATTATTGTATAATATTGGTGGAATTTTTAAGCATTAAGTGTCCGTGAATGTGCATAATATGTAGAGAAATGAAACAAAGCAGTGCATCATCACTTTAAAAAGTCCATTAATTCTACATAGCTTGAAGTTTTTTTAAGAAGTGAGGTCTCTGTAAAATCTAGTCTAGTCTAGGGAAAGAGGGTAAGTATTATATTTTATCAATTATCATTAAAACATAGAATATTTTCTTAGTAGGTACGTTGTTTAACTTTGTCACTGGCTAAATACGCACGAAGCAAATGGCACGAAGCTTTGATTTAAATTACGGATGTTATGGATAATGTAGTTTCGGTTATGGATACGGTTACGGATATGTGAATAATATTATACCGGTTTCGGTTACGGATATTTTTTTATTTCGGATATCCGATAGTTTAGGTTACGGTTACGGATATCTATAACATCCTTGATTTCAATAAAATAAAATAAATTATAGAGAAAATGAAAACCTCTATTTCTGGCATTTTGGTGATTGTGCATTCGTAGATTTATTAAAGTAGGGTAAATATACCAAAATATAACTTCTTAAGCTTTTATTCGGTCGGCCGTTTGGTGTAGTGGTTCAGAACGGACTACTATGCCGAGAGGTTCCGGGTTCGATTCCCGGCCGGGCAGAAATTGAAATGATGAATTTTAAATTTTAATTTCTGTGACGGGTCTGGGTGTTTTCTATGTATAATATGTATGTATGTATTTACAAAAAAAAAAGTATATACCTAAGTATGTTTATCCCGTCGTCTAGTACCCATAGTACAAGCTTTGCTTAGTTTGGGACTAGAGGCGCAGTGTAAAATGTCCAAAGATATTTTATTTATTTATTTATATTTATATTTATGCAAAGAAAGCAATTGAATTCTCAGTTCGGTTCCCAAGTTTTACGACCGATTTGGCGCAGTGGTAGATAACTCTATTGATCATCTCGACATTGGTCGTGGGTTCGATCTCTGCACATTGAATCCTGTTTCTGTTGGTCTAGGTGCTTTCTACGTACTTATAATGTATGTATGTATGTATGTATTTAAAACATACAGTCAAAAGAACCTCCATCTTTTTTTCAAGTTGGTTAAAAGATATTCAAATGATAATGATACTTGCCTGTCTTTAAGCATATGCTCTATTTCTTCCCTGATCTTCTTGTTTTCGCACTGTATCGCGTTGAATCTCAGCATGGCAGCTTCCAGCTGGTTCTCGGTGGACACCAGCCGGTGTTCCGACTGCATTCGTCTCATCTCCATCTACCCCACGGTTATTATGTTAAGTTAAATAAGGTCCCATTTCTTAAAAAGGCTTTTAAGGTCATAATAGCAACTTCATGATGCCTAAGTCTGCGGGCACGCAACTGGCGACGGCCGAGCGATGGCAACGCGACGCGACGGTGGAGTGGCGGCGATGAGGAGTAGTATCGCGATCGCCCCGCCCGTATCGTGCGCGTTGTTGTATGCATCGCCACCGGCCCGCAGTCGCGTCGCCCCGCCATCGCTTGGCCGTCGCTAGGCTTGTTCTTACTCGGACACTGAACGGATCGCTCCGAACTAGTACAATCGGTCAAATAAACTAGTTCGGTCTTCTAGTAGGTACTATTAGTTCATTTTAGTACACTGATTCTATTAGGTAGATCGAACGAAAAAAGTCTTTATTCTTATGTCATTATGGTCCAATAGCGAAAAATACTCGCAACACAATTACAGAGCCGTACCCATCTCACTCGCGCTCACATGTCACTAATCTCACGTCTCATTCTAGCACTCTTAGTTCATTTTAGTACCGATTTTTTTAATCAGATCGGACGAAAAACGTCTTTATTACTATCAACTTATAGTAGAATGTCGCAAAATACTCGCAACACACTCACAGAGCCGAATCCATCTCGCTCGCGCGCGCTTGTAACCAATTTCACGTCTCGTTCACACCTATTCATTCGTGATCAGCTGTACTAAAGTGAACTAAAAGACCGATTTGAACGACCAATACGGAATAGTTCGTTCACGTTCACATAGAAGGAATTGCTTCCTTTAGTACTTTAGTACATGTACTACACAAGCCTAGCCGTCGCTAGTTTAGTACCAGACTAAAGGCTGAGCCAGGCGGTGGCGAAAAAAATGATTAATATTACTTGTCCTTGTGACGCGCTGACCAGCTTCCTCAAGTTGAGCATTTCCTTGTTGTTTCCTTGTAGCACTCCATCCATCTGCTCCATCATTATAACACCATCTGAAAATAATTTGCAATATTGTGACAGTCATACAGGGTGTTAATTATTTAAGTAAACCTTGCCTTGGGTGACAAAAGAGACTGAGTTTGTTGTGTTGCTTCTTTTCAACATTAACCCATTTATTGTTCTGAAGTAATGGTAGGGTTAAAGAAATACAAATTTTTAATTTATTTTAAAAGTCTGTGGCATGATCACCCTCGCACTCCATCTGAGTTTTGACTCTGAGCAGTATGGACTTCTTCAGGTCGTACTCCATTTTTTTGCGCCTGCTCTTGTGGGCTCCAGACCTTGCGATCTGAAAGATAAAATAAACAAGTATTTTTTCAGTAATGTTTTTGTCTTATATTACTTTTGACCCTATATTGATATACAATGGTTCAGTTTTCACCTCTATAATCCTGAAATAAGTAACCACCCAGAACACTAACAAGTTTGTATGTTGTATTTTCCAGTATTATTAAATTAAAATCATGGTTATGATCAAGCGATTAAATCACAAAGTAATAAAAAAATAGGCTTAAAAAGGCTAGTTCTTCTTGTAAAAAAGATATAATTTAAGTATATCTATGAACGAAACTGCAGGCAGAACTACTAGTATGAAGTGCGCGCAGTCAAGTTTTCAATTCGCTGTTGGTCCCAGTCAAAGTACATGCAAATTAGCTGTTTATACGTTCTAGCTACAGTACAGAATATTGCTAGTCGTTCTCCAGACACCCTGTATAAACCGGAAGGTTAAGGATTTGTCAAACTGGATGCGTTATGCGGTTTGCGATCAGATCGCTAGCGAGTGCGAAAAAAAAATGAAGATTTTAGTTCTTCAAAGTAAAAGCTAGGGGCGTTGTACAATCTCTCTTCATTAAAGTAAAATTAAAAGTACCTACAAATTCAAATTCAAAATTCGTTTGGTGTAGTAGTTCGAATCGGACTACTATTCCGGAGGTTGCGGGTTCGATTCCCGCACAGTACAAACATTTGTGTGCATGAACATATTTGTTTGTATTGGACTGGGTGTTTTCTATGTATAATATGTATGTATTTACAAAAAAAAAAGTATTTAAGTATGTTTATATCCGTTGTCTAGTACCCATAGTACAAGCTTTGCTTAGTTTGGGGCTAGCGGCGCAGTGTAAAATGTCCAAGGATATTTATTATTATTATTATTTATTACTATAGTCTTTTTCACGTAAGATGATCCGTATGACACTTCAAGGTTATCCATATTACGCATACTACATATGCAGAATATTTTTAAAAAAAATATTTGTATTTTATTAGCAACATAATAAAAAAAAATTAACTACTTGTCTTGAAATATACAGGGTGTCCCGTAATGTAACGTCAAGCCGGAACTGGGTGTTGAGGCAAGTTATGCTGGTTATCAGAAAAATATAAAAAAAAATCTATGTGACATATTTTCAAAATAATGGGCATTTAAAAAAAATCAAAAATTTGTACTCCAGGTGACGGTCTTTTTACTCGTGTTGCCACAAATCTTCACTTTTTCCAAATTTTTTTTTTGTTATGTAACCCTGAATAATGCTTCTCTAAATTGTTATCAAAATTACAAAACCAGCTGCTCCACCTTGGATAAAAAAAATACATTATTCCCAAAAAAATTTTCAAAATAAAAATTTTGTCTCGTTTAAACTGACTGTACTGAAAAAAAAAAGTACTACGCAAGTGTGGCATGTGACGTCATAATTTGGCGCATTTAGTAAGGATTCCAAAATGGTATAAACACTTGGTAAATTCTTGCTGCAATTGTCGACAATTTTTGGTTTTTTGGAAATAATCCCGTTTTTAACTTTATCTACCTTGGTTAAAAATTATTATTCTAATGTGCCCAAAATTCAAGTTTCTGTGACTGACTACCGTACAGTCAGTCACAGAAACTTTTGTCACCATGACAGTAATTAGTAGTTGACATACTGTGACAAAAGTCACCCGTGCGTGCGCGCCGTTACTACCTGCTCTGCCTGCACTTGTACTTGGTAACAGGGATAATAAGGATATGAAGTTTCGGTTATGGATACGGTTACGGATATTAGAATAATATTATACCGGTTTCGGTTACGGTCACGGATATAAAATCATTTCAGATTATCCGAAAGTTTCGGATAATTTCGGTTACGGAATTATTAGAATTTCAAAAATGTAGGTATAATTCAAATAGCAAGATGCTGCGTGACCCACATAGCTACTTTATGTACCAACTAAGACGACACCTATGTATGATAAAGGTTAAACAGGCTGGCATATTAGATGGTGCCAGGGAATGCCAGACAAGTTGGTAACAAATATTAAGATTTAAGGTACAATTCCAAGACGGGCCGCAGACCGCAAACTGCAAAACTCTATGAAATCGGCAGCGCGGCATTGCCGCTGCGGCGTGTATACTGCAGATTTCATAGAGTTTTGCAGTTTGGAATAATTGTACCCTTAGACTCCGCCTTTATCCGAAACTATCTGTAACTTTTGAATCAGTTTCGGTTACGGTTATGGATATTTTTTTATTTCGGATATCCGATAGTTTCGGTTACGGTTACGGATATCCATAACATCCCTGCTTGGTAAGATGGCCCTCTCCGTCCCGCTCATACCTTTTAAAATGGCTTCTCCACCTCATTTAAGCCAGAAACTTGAATTTTGGGCACATTAGAATAATAATTTTTAACCAAGGTAGATAAAGTTAAAAACGGGATTATTTCCAAAAAACCAAAAATTGTCGACAATTACAGCAAGAATTTACCAAGTGTTATACCATTTTGGAATCCTTACTAAATGCGCCAAATTATGACGTCACTTGCCACACTCGCGTAGTACAATTATTTTTCAGTACAGTCAGTTTAAACTAGGCAAAATTTTTATTTTGAAAATTTTTTTGGGAAAAATGTATTTTTTTCATCCAAGCTGGAGCAGCTGGTTTTGTAATTTTGATAACAATTTAGAGAAGCATTATTCAGGGTTACATAACAAAAAAAAAATTTGGAAAAAGTGAAGATTTGTGGCAACACGAGTAAAAAGACCGTCACCTGGAGTAGAAATTTTTGTTTTTTTTTAAATGCCCATTATTTTGAAAACATGCCACATAGATTTTTTTTTATATTTTTCTGATAACCAGCATAACTTGCCTCAACACCCAGTTCCGGCTTGACGTTACATTACGGGACACCCTGTATAGTAAAATCTGAGTCTATTGGTTATATTTTAATTAAATACGATGTAAAAATATTTTTTATTTAATGTACGCAATGTGTGAAACGGAATAGATTTAGTGCTGGGGTATTTCTTGTATAATAAAATCGATTATTTCCGCGGTTCATTAATCGATTGCAGTGAATACTTAGTTATTAAAAACATCACAAAAATCAACTATATTTTTCGATTATTGACTTTAATAAACGCATTGAAAATAAATTAATAGTTTTTAATTTATAGAAACAGAACCAGTACTTTTTAGGAATCGTTTTTTTGAACACGAACCATGAAATTTGAATATTATCAATAAAAAATTGTTACAATTATATTTGTAATTAAAAAAAACATGTTTTTTGTTAAATAACACCTATACAAAATATTTCTCTAAAAGTAGGTTTTACTAACTCTTCGAAAAAAATCGATAGATAAATCACAATGGTTTAGTTATGTGACATCTCTAAATCTTTCAAACTCGAAACGTCATACGGATCATCTTAGGTGAAAAAGACTATAGCGCCCGCGCGACTTCGTACGCATGGACCCCGTTTTACCCTTAGGGGTGAAGTTTCGAGTTTTTTAGGGTTTACCCGGAAATTATTCAAACTTTTCTCGCTGTAAAAACCATCCTTGGACTTCAACAAACATTTAAAAAAAAGAATTGGTAAAATTGGTCCAGGCGTTGTTGAGTTATGCGCTTACCAACACATTTTGCGATTCATTTTTATATTATAGATTAAATAGTTTATTCAGTACATAGGCCCTATCTAGGGCACTTATACACGTTGCAAATATAGCTTGCCCTACCACCACTTCGGGACAACATGATATGGGCTGCTGCTGAGAAGTGGCGGAAGAAACTCAGTCACCTTTGCTGTCATACGTTTAATGACATTAAGGCCTCAGCCTCGAGTTTAGCGGGCAGCGACGCGGGAGCGGCGGCGGCGCGGGAGCGGCAGGATCTTGTGCGTAAAATCAAATAGACCGGTTCTCGAAAACAGCGGTGCGGGAGCGGGCAACGAGCGGGCAGCGGCGCGGGAGCGGGCAACGAGCGGGCAGCGCACTCCTTCTTTTGCCCACAATAAATCGAGCGTTAGGAATAAATTTGAATCGAAATAAAATTGTCGCCGTTGTTCAGACATTTCGTTTGCGAATAAAAACAAATATCTCGACAACACAACCCCGAACACAACACTTCGCCGCTAAAGCGCCGCGCGAGCTGCCCGCTTGTTTCGAGAACGGGTCTGCGTTGCCCGCCCCGCTCCCGCGCCGCTGCCCGCTAAATTCGAGGCTGAGGCCTTATACCGAGCACACCTAATGTTTAAAACTCATGGTAAGCACACATGTCATAATGAATGTCCGCATCATGTATGAACAACATTGTCGGTCAGGGCAATCTGTCAGCGGTCGTGACAAGACACTCTGAAAGTGATGCGGTTTGCGTTCTTTGCTCATGCCCGCACGGTCAGATCGCATCAATACGAAATGTATAGAGACCGAAAAAGCTGTTCGTACACATGCTGCGTTCTCTATGACCTGACCGCAGACCGCATCCAGTGTGGCAAATCCTGTAAGAAGCAATTTAATGGTTCGCTTTGAACAAAGCTTTCGTGGGTATTTGTAAATATATTGGTTATTTTCTATCGAGTTCAGCTGTTTTTAAGTTACAGGCAAAAAATTAGGTCAGCTTTGTATGTTTTGAACAAGTTCAAATGCAAATCAACATTTGCTTTAATGAATTGGTGATGATGGTGTAGCTATGGGAATTAGCCTGAGTCCTAGGATCGATTCTCAATTTGCATGCTGTGTCATCATAGTTAAATAGGTGAAAGCAACATTTATCTCTTTGAAACACCTTTTTGTAAACCCTATTTATTGCAAATAAAAAAATAAAAATAATAATTTGAATTTGAATTCAAAAGATTCAATTTAGTAGAAAAAAATTATAAATTATCTCGTGTCAAAATATTTTGAATGTTCCCACTTTAATTCTATTAGATAATGACTAAAATTTTATCAGTCTACGCGAGGCCATGTAAACTGTGTTTTGTTTAAATACTAGTAATTTAATTAAAATTCTGTAAGGCTTAGTTGGTCAATAGGGACCCTAATTAAAATTAGTTTTTACGCCCTTTACCTATTTTCAGGTCCTTTGTATGACTAGACTATATACTTACTTTACATATTTTAATAAAGTTTAATAATAACATTATAAAATGTTATGAAATGACTTTACGTATAAGTAAATCATGTTTTACTGTAACTATAATTACTACTAGCTTTGGTCTGCGACGTGCACTTTATAGTTTGTTTTTTTATTTGTCTTAATTTTTTTGTTTAAAAATTTATTTTGTTTACTTTTATTCCAGGGGAAAATCTCATTCAGGGGAAGGGCTGTTCAGATTTTTTTAGCTAAGGATATTTTACGCTCTTAAGAACAAAATATAGGGTAGGTTTGCACACGCTTACAATTTCTTGGCCCCATTTCCCATATTCCTAAAGCTTATTTTCCAAGCTTCCTCATTTCTAATCCCTCACAAGCAGGCGACTGTCGAAATAAGATAACTTACAATGCAAGAACAAGCACAACTAAAATAACGTCTTTCGCACATCCCTGCAACTGTTGTTTCAGTTGATTCGAGCTTAACAGATACACAAACATGAAATGATGGTAAAGTGATGGTGGCGGCAAAGAATACATAAGTGTACAGATATGACAAGACTTTTTTCAACACATAACTTTTGTGATTTTGTAAGATTTTCCATATTTTTTTATAATACACAAATAGTTTTAAAAATAACACTACATAAAGGATGTCACACTGACACCCACCTATCGCCTACATAAGTCGTTGAATTTTTAAATGTTTTCAAAGGCTTATTCTACTATTCCCCGTTGATAATCCCCGTCATCGGGGATTAGTGAACTTTTTGTTCGCTATTCCCCGTTAACGCTAATTGGAGTTTATAATGGGGAATAATGAACTGAAAAGTTCATTAATCGCCGTTGTATTAGGATTTTATTTTTAACGCAATGGGGATTAATGAACTTTTTAGTTCATTATTCCCCATTAAAGTTCCAATTTAACGTTAACGGGGAATAGTGAACAAAAAGTTCACTAATCCCCGTTGACGGGGATTGGTATATTAGTGGAATAAGCCTTTTCAAAAACTTGAGTGGTAAAGTCGTCGACATGATTCTTTTCAATGTTGGTGCGTGTACTCTGTTTTTTAGTGTTTAAGTTGTTATTTATTTGTAACGCTTTTAATACTCGCATCAAATAAATACTTTCTTTCTTTCTAAATAAAGCCGCCGACACCAAGCGGCACGGGCTTGGCGTGTAGAGTCCATAAGCGTCTATTCTAGTTATCAATGGAGTCCTAGTATCACTGTGACCGGTTTCGATATAAAGTTCTGAACACTATCTGCCATCACCATCACCATCTACATACCTTCAAGTCGGTCATCAAGCTGATGTAGTCCTTCTTCAAGGTCCTCAGCAATTGGTCCTGTCTTCTGAACTGAGGGTGAACCCCCATAGTGCGGTGCTGTCGGTCTGTTTGGATCATTCGGACCTGAAATGAATGGAAAAAGTAATAAAATTACAGTTTAAAATAACCTATATTTTTTTTCTCCTAACTTTTGGTAAGTGCTAAGAAGAAGCACCGCAACAAACTCAGACACTACTATCTGAAAAGCAGTATTAAAGTTAGAAATAGTTCTCTCCAATTATTTCGCATTCTTGTATGGTGGTGTTTAACGAACACAAATTGCTCAATACAAAGTTAACAACTATGACTCCCAATGTAAGTAGTTGCAATAAGTGCGATATTCCAACAAATATGTAGCTTGATAACATACTTGTCTCTGCAGCCTGCAGTGCTCATCCTCCATTTTCCTCAGCACCTCCATGTCATTGGTGTTTGTGTCAGTGGTACTTGAAGTCTGATTCTCCATTGTTATAAATGTTTAGTACAAAATATTGTAAACTTTCAATGAGTAACCATTTTTGTTTGACGTTGAAGCCTACTAGTTTTGCTTTAATAATAAAATAATCCTTTGCTCTATATCTATTATTTTTTTTAAATATTATTTATTAGTAATTTGTTTTTGTACAAATTACTAATACTCCCTTTAGCCCCTCGTGGTAAGCTAAATAATAATATGCTTGTGTTACGAGTGGGCTCACCACAATAGTCGGTCAGTTCGACCCCTTCACCATTCGGCTATCGTGGCTTAATTATTTGTAATGTCATATTGCATCTATAAGATGCTTATTATGAAAATGTGAGTCATACATAATATTTAAAAAAATACTTGACGGTGTGAGGGTCGTTTTACAACGGGTTCATTTTAATTTTTCTAACCAGCGTCGTAGTCGCGTCGCAATCCTGTCACTTTCACTTCAGGTTCATGTTGCGTTGCGTTCACGTCTCGTTCTCGTCACCTTTACGTCACGTTCGCGTCGCCTTTATGCGACACGACGTGTGCGCTGAAGGGTTTATTGTCAATGCTTTAAGTCTCGCCTAAGCGCGTCCTGAAAATACAATTCAGCTGAAAAGTTAATATCCAACTCGGACTTTATACCAGCATAGGGTTGCCAGGTGTCCGGCCTTAGTCGGACATGTTTGGCTTTTTACGGTCTTGTCCGGTCAAATATTGTCTTGTCCGGCCTGTCCGGCTTTTGTTAGGCTTTGTATGTGGCTGCAAGTCAAGTTAAAGTTAAAGTCGAGCTACAGAATAATATCAAGCGCACGCATCACGATGTTGGGTAACCGATGATGATAGTACTCACTCGTGAGCTATGACACTGATTGCACCCCCTGGTGACATGTCCGGCTTTTAGGGTAAAATGTCCGGACAAATGAAGCACAGAGTCCGGCTTTTGTGTTTTTGGACCTGGCAACCCTATACCAGCAGCTCTTGTAAAGCTGAAACTAACTATAAACCATAAACACTGGTTTGGCTTAAATCCTTATGTCCAGACCAACGTCTGCGGAATCCTTTTGGAAGTAAAATAAAATTTTACAATGGCCGAGATTGGACAAGTAAGTCGACATTGTAAAAGATTATTGCAGAGAAAGCAGCGTACAACTAAACCACAGAATAGATAGGGGCAGAAGACAATCTACACACAAAGTGCGCTTGAGAAACGCATACATAGACAGACAACGCTCACACATTCGATTGGTTTAGACTGGTTTGCGATTATTGGAACCAATGCGAGCGTGCGTAAATGGCGCCCGCTTGAGACGCGTCTGTGTGCGTATGCAAAATAAATAAATCTTTGGACAAATTCACACAGCACCAGCTAGCCCCAAAGTAAGCAACTTATATGCTTGTGTTATGTACTTATGGGTGTATTGGTACATACAGGTGATTGCCTTCTGTTACTATCTATTTTGTGACTAAAAATAGGATGTTTTCTAATGTTAATACATGCTATTTTGCAACAGCAAAGTATAGTCTGATGTGGAGGACTGTACCCTGTTTGCTAGATAACTTTATTTTGCAATTACGTACCTTGAAAACTACAGCCCAATTTGCCTAATCATTTTAGAATCAAGTACTAAAAAGTTATGCTGTAAAATGAACAGAAATTGTATTTTTTTGCTTGGTATCTTAGTTGAATATCTTTTTACGAGTAGGTAATATTGTGATTCAACCTGAAACTTGAAAGATTTTTAAATTAGCCTTTAAACATCGATTGCGTTATCGTTTGATACCGAAGATTAAAATACTTGAGCTCTCTTTCCTAAAATGGCTAACTAAACTTATCGCGAGTGGCGACCACTGGCTAGAAGACGAAGTGTGGGCAAGCCTCCCACGGTGGACCGACGATCTGGTAAAGGTCGCGGGAAGTACCTGGATGCGGGCAGTGCAGGACCGGTCATTGTGGAAATCCTTGGGGGAGGCCTTTGTCCAGCAGTGGACGTATTTCGGCTGAAACGAACGAACGAACGAACGAAATCTGTATCTTAACTATGGATCAATCTTACTGCATTGCCCACCCATCCCCTAGTAACCACGAACAAACTTGCAGAAATCAATTGAAACCTCTCCAGTCTGCCAACTAAAAAACGGGTACTCAAGTGGTCGGTGACTCGAGTCCGAAGCTTCCAATTAAGCCTATAAGTTCAGAATATTCTAAACTGAAAAAATCTGAAAGTTCGCGCGACTATTTCAAAGGGGAGCTAAACTGCCAAGAGACAATTCTCTGACAAAGAGACCCAGTCACACCGAAGTGTAATGATGCGGGCGAACATTCAGACTTTTAATACTTTTTTACACCTCATGACATAGGTATTTGGACAATGACTGTAATGAAAATAAAATAGACACAGTCAAATTACTATCAATCAATCATCCTATTTTTGTCCAATCACCCTATTTGTGTTAGTTTATTCCAAAATTAAAGCCATCATAGGCAAATATATCTCTCATCTTGTACAAGTATGCAGTAATTTCGGAAGTTGAATGCTCTTATGATTATAAAAAATAAAATTTCAATAAAGAACTGTATCCATACGAAATGAGATTTAACCTCTTAGGTTTTTTTCGAACCGAGCAAAGGAAATATTGACCTTTTTAATGTTGTGAGTGCTGGCAGCATAAAGGCAACTTTTTAAAAAGTGTTTATTTGACGTTTCTAAGAGCCAATCCTTTGTCAAAATTGAAAGCAGATTTTTAATGTGACTTCAATCTGTCTGTAGATCGCTTCGTACTCTTTAGAGTAGGCGCACACCGTTGATTTTTCGTCGGCCAATAGTTTAGTCGGGCAGTTGATCAGTATGGGCATGTATGGGAGTGCGCACACTACGCCGATTCAATTTGGCCGATTCTTCATACAATTTAAAATCGGGCACAACTATCGGCCAACTAAAAATCAACGGTGTGCGCCTACTCTTAGAAATAGAGCCTTCGGTGTGATAGTCAGTTCTAAAGAAAATGTTTTACCTAGAAGTGAATACAGGAGGCTTCTTAGAGCGGGCTTAGTACCTGTAGCTGTTGAGGTAAGTTTTAAATCTAGGATGACACCTTCTTAGCTCGCCGCCAGGGGAAGCGTTAGAATGTGACTTGTCTTTTGTTACATACCGATAAATACACTCGGCATCAAATAAATCGCACCTCCGCGACAAGCACTTATCAAACGTATGCATCCCCACTTCCCACCAACATTGGTACCATTTGAAAGCCTAGTTCTAAACTTCATTTCATTAAAGGAAAGATTTTTACCCCAAAAATGTGTCTTTACAAGGATCCAGAGTCACTTCTTCAAAAAATAGGTAGTTACGCTATAGCCATTTTTTATGACTATAAAACTGTTAAGTTGGGATTAATCGCTATGCATCTGTTAAAGAGGACACGTGAGATCTTTATTTGGTTTTATAACCATAAAAATTGGTCTAATTGATCCCAGAGGTGAGCCCAAAGTAAGGTCTATTTTCAAGTCACATTTATGGTATATGTTAATCATTTATTTAGAAATTAAATGTATTTTTCTTTAAGGATATTTATTGGGCTTTCAAATAACACCAATATTGTTGGGGTACAATGATTGTGTCAGAAGAAAATCTTTAAAGTTCGCGTCGCGGAAGGTGCGGTTTATTTGATGTTGAGTGTAGATAGTCTCTACGTGCCGGTCAGATTATTAGCTGTAAATAAATCCGTCCAATGGTTTTCTACGAGCTTCCTGATATCAGTGCGTAAAACAAACCCGCTGATCTGCCGACATGGTGAGACTCGCAAGCACAAGTTGACGACATAATTATTTTTGAAACAAAGCCGCTGACACCAAGTCGCCGGCTTGTCGCCAGGCTTCGTGTGTAGAGTCCATAATAAAATTATGTATTATTCTTATTCTTTGCTATATTATAGCACCACGCATTCATGAAAATGAAAACCTAGAATAGTTTTGTAGCGTCCCTGTACGTGTAGATACGAAGTCTAGCAGTCAACTACGATACTGAAATAAATAAGCATTAAAATCAATCATATGAGTAACGACAACTAGGCATAATTTACATAGAGTGTCGCGACGTCCTATCATAAAAGCTGTCATATAATTTTAGGGCAAATAAACGACTCGAGGCTGCACTGAATCGCATCGTGTGGCTTTTAAATCTTACTAATGTTAATGTGAAAGTATGTGAGGATAGCAGTTATTAGCAGTACTATTTATAATATACCTACCTAATATTAATGCGACAGTAACTCTGTCTGTCTGTTACGTTTTCACGCCTAAACCACTGAACCGATTTCGATTTTTGGTATGGAGATAGCGTCCCGGAAAAGGACATACGAGTATGATAGTTTTTATACCGATTTTTGAAACAGTACATAATGTTTTTCTGTGATAGACAAAATTTCACGAGGGTGAAGCCACGGGAAAAAGTTATCAAGTATATTTAGTACATGTCTTATAAATAGTTAGTTAATAGCTGAGAAGTACATAAAACCGAAATTACGCGCATTCTGTGCCCGGATCGCGCGTTGACACCATTCTTGTTAGTCGCCTGTCTTCATGAAGCGGCTAAGTACGAGTGAAATTACGTAATGTTTTCTACAGAGGGCTAGGAATGTGGGATATAGTGGCCTCGTTTAGGAAACCTCTTTTTATTCTCTATTTAATGGTAAACCGTTTGTTGCTATATTTTAATATCGTTTTTATACTTACCAGTTGGCCACTTGCGTCTGAGTTGTGACAGCATCTTAATATACTATGGTGCCATCGTGGTTCTCCTACCGCTTCAGCGCTCACCTTAGTTTAAAGTGCCTGGTGAGAGCTTAAACAAAAATTAGGCCATTAAAAAGGATGTTCACCAAGTAGTTGTAGTGATGCTCCTTTTCAGCATTTCAATTCGTGAAATATATTTGTACTTAGAACCCTGGGAATCGAACCCAGAAATCGGAGTCTCACTCTCTCACGACTCTAACGATGAGTATGCGCCCTTAAAGCGACTCAATCCATTTAACCCGCGATTTGAAAGTTTTAAACTGAAAATTTTTAGTTTAATTGTAGTCCGGGGTTTTGCTTTTTTACGTCCTAGTTTGTCCTAGCACTAAGTGCGAGAGGGGATAGGGTGACCATGAGGACATGGGGGACAGAAGGATTGAGATTCTTTGTTGTCGAACTATCCCTGTAATAGTGTTGTTGAACTAACTGAGCAGAGGATTATGGTAACTTACATAGTGGAGTTACTACTCTGTTATGTACGTAGTTACGTAGAGTACGAATTTGAACTTTATTTTTTACCCGACTGCGCCAGATGGAGGGTTATGTTTTTGCAAATCTGTGATAGAATTTGACATTTTGTAGTAAGTTGAAGAGTTGTCGATAGGAGCAGTACACGTACTCGTAAACGTATATTATTATGACTCCGAACATTTAATAAATGCTTGTGCTTTTCTCGTTTTTGCATCTCAAATTCTCAGCAGGCGTCTGAAATGGCTCAATTTGACAGACGGCTTAACGTGCTCTCTGAAGCGCGTAGCCATAATTTTAACCTTATGATTTCCGTGCGTAGATGGAACTTTACAACAATATGTAGGTGTATCATATCTGTTAGGGATATACTAGATAGAAACGGAATGGAAATGATATTCAGGAAACGAAAAAGATACATATAGTACGAAAACTTATGGAAAAACAGATGAGCGTGCATAAAAAGTAGATAGAGAAGTAATAAAAACAGAAAAAAGGCTAAAAAACATAGTTAACAATATCCAATAACGCGGCCTCAACATCAAACTCTGGACCTGTTCTGGAGATTTCAAAACTGCACAGACGAAACTTATTATATGTCCTAAAATACAACTAAAGCCTGGTCTCTGAGCACGTTGAATTTTGTCCAATGACCCCTAGCTACCTATCCTTATCGCTCGCGCGTAATTATATTGCTGTCGCGACTGCGACTGGCACCCGCAGTGAGTGTGCGAGCGCTATTCATCATCATTGTCATTGGTCATTGGACAAAATTCTACGTGCTCACGGACCAGACTATAGTTGCAGCATCCTGGTCACCCTACAGCAGTGAATCTTTCATTTACTTTGTCTGTAATTGTGGTCTTTACTTTGTTGTAAACTTGCGTTCGATTTTATGTTTTATTTTTGCTTTGTGCGCAAAGAGACGGGATAGACTCGGTAAAAGAAGGCTTCTTTTAAACGACTACCCTCGATAGAAGGAATAGGTAAGGTTTTGTGTTCGTTGTGTGTGTGATTATATTACTTTTCGTTGTGTGTGCTTTTTTAATGCGCATTAGTGATTAAGTGGGTTGTGTACAAAGAAAGGAAGTTTTTAGTTTTTATAAAAAATCTCGTTTAAGTAGCTTTTTTATGCACAAACTACTCTATAATTCAAAATCGAACTAAAAACATTTCTATTGTTATTATATACTAAATGGCATCATGCATCATAGCTATAAAAGTTTGTTTGAAAATATTTATTTATTTAATTATTAACAATCTTATCTCTAACATTACATGTTATCCCAATGCGATAGAGTAGATTAATAAGTACATATTTAACAATTAAAATTGCCACTATCGCTTTAACATAAAATAAATAACGTAACCTTTGTACATGTGTTTTTCATGCAGTAGGTAGTATTTATTATTTGGTTTTATAATCTTTATTTACTTTTGCCTACTATGATTTAAATGCAGGTCGATTATTTTTAGAACCGTTAATGGCATTAATATTTTTCATGTCTCGTTATTTTAACTCAGTTCGCAACGTATTACTGTCTGGGCGCCTGAAATAAACATGTCGGCGCCGGACACAGATGCTGCAAATTATTATTGATGATTAATAGTACCAATCTTAATATTATGTTATCTGTATAAATCTGTAGAGCAGCCCCCCTAGACAAAACGCACTTTTTGATCGAATCGAAAATCGAATCCGTCAAAACTCCATACAAAAAAGGGGCTTTTCGACCACTTTGCGACTGGTTTGCGATTATAATTTGCACTTTGTCTAGACCCACAGAAGGTTTGTGATTCCTAAACGTAACACCCGACTGATGCGCAGAAAAAAGGTAACTGTCAATCAGTTGTGTCATGTCCAGTGTGAGCAAGCGGCTACGAGGTTATCTTTGAAAGCGTATTGAGTTTGGTGGAACGTTAAATTGTAGGGAAAGTGATTGTCAACCATCCAAGATATTATCTCCTTGCCCGTTAACCCACGCCTATGGAGATTCCACCCCTAGAGTTCCTTCTGATAGAGACCCAGTGCCTTTATATTCAATTAAAATATGAAAGTGATTTCTTTTCACAAATTCAACCTCTTTTTCAATCGAATGACAACCGAACCACTGGCTGCACAGATTACGTCAATCCATTTCGTTGAAAAAAGTTTCGCTGCGAATATACTGCAAAACAAAACACTAGCAGCAATACCTGCATTCTATTTTTATTTGGATGTTGGCTATCACGAGTAGTATGTATTTAGTTTTTTAAGCAAACGTATAAATTGCCGGGGAAACCAACCTGTGCCCTATGTTTAAAAAAGTTTTTATTTTATGCAATTTTACGTAGACTTCATTTATTTATTTTATTCATGAGAGCTAACTGCCAAATCTACAGTGGCAGTTGGCAGTTTGTGGTTGTATGCATTCTCTTTATTTGCGTTCCGTTTTCCAAATTGCTTTATTTTATCAAAAAAGTTCAGACTTGTATTCAATTTTCAAAACTTTTCAATGACGTCTGTCATTCACGAACTCCTTTTAGGTTATGTTTTCACGACTGATATTTCAATCAAGGTTATTAATTTACATAAATTATTAATGATCATTTAATACTTTAATTAAGTTAATTTTGTTTGTTTGTAGCAGATGCAGGGTGCAAGCCTAATTCATCACTTCGATTGGCGGCAAGTTTTCGCGAGCGCGGGGCGGGGGTCCACGCAGGCGCCACTTCCCGCCATTTTCTCGGGAGATGACTGCCAGGGTGGGGAGATTTACCCTGTTTTGGGGTAAGGAGTTTTTGTTTTTTGTTAATTGATTTTGGGTGTTGGTTTTTGGGTTTGTCTAAGGTACTTTTAAGTGATTTCGTATAAGAATTGATGATTCTTTGCGGCTTCTTGTATATTGAAACTCGGAGATTAATTATAATAGGTACCTAAAGTAGTTAAAAATTTTGGGGATTTCCGAAAAGTGACTAATTATAAATCTTTGCAATAAACTAGCAATGCTTTGCACTCTAGAGAGTGTTGTCAATGTTTTTTATAGGATAGGTACCGATTTAGTAGATTTTTTTTATTTTAATTACTTTACGATTAATCGTCCTGAACACATGCAGTACCTACATTGTTGCTTCTGCTCTAGGTTATTATTAATATTTAAGCTACATGGTAGGACAAAGTAAGTCCAATTTCTTATTAATATAGTCAAGTAATTATGGAAGTCTTATATTGCACTGAAGATGTAGACAATAGTATGTAGAGAATAGATATTGTATTCAACCGCTATAAGCTGTATGGCCGTCAAAACATAACTCATTTCAAAAACAACTCACTTCAAAATCCGTATCTACTAAATAAAGTTCATAAAGTTTCATCCGTTACATGCATTTACCGTAAGCCGAAACAATAAACAGCCACAAATACTACCAAACACTTAATTCACCAAATCAAAACAATTAAATAACATCCAGCTTAAAATTCACGCGAAAAACGCAACGGTTCAGCGAAAACGGCGCCGATTTTTCCCGGGAAATTATTTCCCGTAGCGCGCAACACAGTCGCTTCACTGGTCAGTTGCTCTCTCGCCGCGGTCGGGTGTCGCCGCCGCCGCGCGTTTCGTTCCCTACATCGTGTTACCAAAAATTTGTGTGCTAATGTGTCACAGTGGAATTTGTGTTTTTGTGCAACATTTGTGTGTGACAACCACCCCCCTGGCTTAAATCTGTAAGTAGTTTTTTTTGGTTTTATACAATAGTGTAATATTTTTGTTGGTTATGTGCAAAATGTAAGGGATTGCGGGATAGGGATTAGGATCGTCCCATGACCTCTGGGGTACGACGTAAAATAACTATAGTATCTATTGATGGTGCTAATAACTATAAATTACATTACCGACTTTTAGGTGGACTGTAAAAATGTTTATATCATTGTAGGCATTAAAGAGCGGAGGGTATTTACGAAATGTGTATGAAAATATGCAAACATCGAAAACATTAGATGAAAATTATGCATTTTAAATATACCCACATATTTGACCTTGTGAAAGTTGACTATAAATTATATTGAAGTGGCTTTTTAATTCAGACTACTAAATTAATATTTTGATTAAAGTTTAAATAATAAATCATTCTTAGAAATAAGAATTGGAGGGTATATTATGATTAGTTACCAGACTGGACCAACCAATGGTGTTATTTTATGTAGGTAAAATTAATAAGTATGTGAAAATTATGTGACAGGATCTTTTTTAATTAAATAAAACTAATTCTATCATAAAAGAGGAATGCGTTTACCCATACGTGTGTATGAGTTACAACACTAGGTCAATATTTTGATGTGAACATTATTGGTATGAAGGACGTTTTTTTTTATCAAATATAAAGTATATTGTTACTTTGTAGAGATAAATTTAAATCTTAAAATATAAGGAGGTGACATACTAGGGATTAAGTTTCTTAACGTAAATTGTGGAACTATTTTCATGCACATATGAGACGTAAAATTGGCTATTATATTACTCATTTTCCTTCGTTTCAGAATTAACTAAATTAATCATAGCTTACTTACCTAGTTACTTGACGCGTGATTTATCTAAGATAATTAAATGAAAGTTAAGTTCATCTCAGATTTTCGTAAGTTTTATATAGCTAAAGATATAGAGACTGACAAACCTATACCAAAACAAGTTACTGAAATGTTATTAGATTTTTTTGTTGATTTATTGTTCTCTAGTGGACGTCCTATGACTAAAATGATGATGATGATGATGATGATGATGCTTGTTCTCTTTCTTACGTAGGTAGTTTCAGTGGGCATTGTGACACAAAATGTGGTTGCATTACTGTTATAATAGTAGTTTGGTCACATTTTATTTATTCATAGAAAATCGCTGACCGAACTGAACCGAATTGAGAACCTCCTTTTATTGTAGTCGGTTAAAAATATGCATTTTAGTTGTAAAATCGTGCATATCAAATTAAGCGTTTGCTACTTAAACTATGTTGCCTAGACTTACGTTACATAATAAAGATACAAATAAAATAACCTCCTCCTTTTTTGAAGTCGGTTAATTAGGCTAAAGAGTCAAGTCTTATACTCGCAAGGAAGAGAAAAAGAAATGTTGTTTTTTTGAAAGTTCTCAGTGTTTTAAATAAAAATAGTGCTAAGAAAGTGCATCCGTCTTAATTTCATTCAGCCTTGCAGAGCTGGTCCATATTCATTTGTAAATTAAAATTTCATTTTGGACTGAAAAGGTGTGATTTTTCGCTGGCGTTTGTGTTAATAGGTATCTACTTTACATTTATATTATGTACTTAAAGTTAATTTTATAAAATAATTAGTTATAAATAAAGCCAATGCTGAATTAAAGTTAAACTTTTAAACACCAGTATGCTTACACCTTACATATATTATGAATAATAATTATTGTGCTCGCGACCCCTAGGTCCTAGGGGTATGAAAAATAGTTTACATCTTAAATGACAACATTTCACACCTATTGAATATACACAACATTTCATAAGAATCGGCCAATAAACTATCAGCCGATTTACGGTATATCGTAGCACATACGAGTACTTAAATAAAAAATATACATGGAAAAAACATAAGCCCCTTCTGGCGCAGTCGAGTAAAAAGTAATATTAATGCGAAAGCAAGTCTGTCTGTAACTTTAACGCTGAAGCAATTTTGATCATTTTGGGATAGAGATACCTAGATTGTAAAGATAGTAAAGTATAGAATTTCGAAAAGTTTACAGAGGAAACCACCCGTTCTTAGGTTAAACTACGCTACAATATTGAAGCAATCTTGGTTAGTATTCTGGAAATTGCTATTTGAATTAAATTAGCATTAGAGCTAAGAATGTTACTTAGACACTTAGTTTAAATAAGTATCTACTGTTCGTATATGGTTATACATATACCCATGCATTTTACAGCAAATCTATGCTTCACACTTCAATCATGTAGTAAAAGTATGATGTTTTACGACCGCTATAAAGTTTTATACGCATGTTAGAACATCGAGACGAATACACATTTTCCTGTATCTGTATACAGCATGATTTTTATGTGCGAATATTAAGATTCATCATATCGTTTGGCCAGTGTGGGGATTGTGGGGAAAATTCTCTATTTGCTTCTGGTAAATTAGGGAGAGTCGTGCTCCTGCAGTGTGGAGACTAAATGAACTGATGATGATGACTTTTTAAGAGCTGTCAAAACGCTCTAAACTATGTCTTATGAAATTGTAATATGTAAGTTGTGCAAAAAAATATACCTATTATTAAATGACTCGGTGAACTAATGTAGGATTCTATTGGAGAAAGATTTTTTCGAATCAGTCCAGTTGTTTTTGTAGCCTATTCAATACTTACAAATGATCAAATTGTGTAGATGTAGATAATCTGTTGTGTTGCTTAAGTGAAGCAGCAAATCGAACGCACAGCGTTGAGTTGAGTAGAGCTCTGTGATTGGTTTGTGTGTGATCCTGTGCGTTCACGCGCACTGTGAGACCTCATAGTAATGTTTGTGAATACGGGCGTTATTCTTCTGCCTCGCCGACTATACTTACCTACCTTTAGACAAATCATTAGTCTTTACAATGACGAATGCGGAGACATCAATTAAAGTTAGTTCTAATCATTGTTTACTGCCTCACTAACATATACCGGGTGTAAAAAAATGATCATCACTTCATTGTCTTCTTAAAGGTTATTTTTTCCTCCGCTATGCAATAGAATGGCCTATTTGCGACAAGAAATTAGTTCTCACGGTCTGAAACTAGATAAATACAGCATAAAAATCCAGTCTCAATATCATTTTGTCATTAAAACTGTCAAGTATGTCAAAATAATGTCCCTGTTGACATCATTGTCATATTGATATCGTGTGTCAGTTTTATGATCAATTGACAGTTGTTAGGTGATTATCGATTTGTAAGTTTGTGTCTCATCGAGTTTAATTTGGTGACTCGATTAGTCAGATGCAATAAAAAACCTAATTCAATGTCAATTTGGTAAAAATGTTTTTTAGATAACAGTAGACAAAAATACCCAATAATAACAAGATACTAATTAAAGTTATTCAAAATCTTTTGCTCTACTAATGCTTCGTGAGAAACGTTTGGAAAGTGATAAAAAGAATTGCTTTACAGACAAACTCAGTCGCCACTATCTGTTAAAATGAATAAGAAGTAACAGTTGTAGAAACATTATTGATTTAGTAGCAGTATAGTATAGGTAGAAATTATGGGACCATGATAAGTTTAACTTACTAACTTTTAGCTATAACTACAAAATTGCGTAGAAATAAGCTTGTAGTGACGTGCAGATATTTAGAATTGTACCAATTGTGTTGTTAAAATACTCAGAAAAATATATTTTCTTTTGTAAATTACAAGGATTCTTAATAAGTTGTAATAATTGTGCGTTGATAGTTAAAACACACGATTTTATTAGTGTAGTAGATGATAATAACAACCAATTTATCACAATAACCTTAACATGTAATGATATGATATGAATAAATTCTTATTCTTCTAAACTGTAATGTAGCTACACATAAAGGTGAGTAGAGACTAGACCATTTCTATCCCATCAAAAACAATACTTGTCAAAAATGTCATGAAAACACGTGTAAATTAAATTATTTAGTGCGATGGCCAAGTCAATAAATTTATGTAAAACGTTAAAGATTTCCTGGCCTGGACTTGGTATTACATGGATCTCACAACTTTTTACCGTAGAACAACTAAGTTGCGAGACTTGGTTTTTTTGACAAGTATTGTTTTTGATGGGATCTCATTTCTTTTTGTATTTTGTAAACAGTTCTACTTTTTTCCTTTTCGGTACCTTCTACTTATTGTATGTATAGGTAGCCTTCCGTTTTCTCTTTTCCGGTTCTACTTCTTGAACTGAAAACTGAACCGAAATTTAAAAATGTTACTCGACTTGGCGGGGACACTACCGTGTGCCTTTATATTTAATTGTATATGGTATTACAAACTTATTTAGGTAAGTAGTTAAATATTTATAAAACTGGACCGAAATTGAAAAATTTTGCTAGACTTAGCGGTTGCACTACCGTGCCCCCAAATATTTTAGTTTTTTCTTGATTCATACACCAAACACTACTTATATTCCAAATTTGAAGCTTCTAGGTCTGCTAGAAGTGCCTTAGAATTTTGATGATCGGTGAGTCAGTCAGTCAGTCAGTGAGTGATAAAATTAAGAAACTTTGACCCGTTAAAATTCTTAAACTACTGGTTCAAATTGAACGAAATTTGAAATATACCGTGTCTTTACAATGCCTGCATGGTTACTGAAAATTCAGTCTTCTAGTTTTATCCACAACGATGATACAGGGGGTCGAAAATGGCCTGAATTGCTTCGAGAAAAGGATGGTACGGCCGTGCCGCTTTTTTACTCGACTTGGTGGGGGCACTGCCGTGCCCCCAGATGTAATGTGACGTTCTTACGAATGGCATAAACAGGTTAAATATAAGACGTTTGGTTTGTAAAAAGATGATACATAGAACGTATAATATAGTGGCTCGTTTTTCTGTTACAAGTAAAGTCTATACTCACCTTAAGAGTTAAGTTCATAGCAGACCTATCAACTCGGAAAGGGATCAACACCGGATCGCCTTTCGTGAGCTGTCATCGCCTTTCGCGCGCTGTCAACCGCAAGGCGAGGCGTCATTACGGTGTGTGGACAAGTGTGCGTTGCAGTATGGAGTTTCATACAAAAGATAGTGACCGTCTCGAGTTGATACGGTTACAATGCCTTTCGTTCGTTCGTTTCAGCCGAAAGTCCACTGCTGGACAAAGGCCTCCCTCAAGGACTTCCACAAAGACCGGTCCTGCGCCGCTCGCATCCAGGCACCTCCTGCGACCTTCACCAGATCGTCGGCCCACTTAGTGGGAGGCCTGCCCACGCTACGTCTTCCGGCTCGTGGTCGCCACTCAAGAACAATGCCTTTACGGGTTGATTAGTGTGCTACGTCCTTTAGGCTACAAACGGATATAAGGATAAAATATATTACAATGACTTAAGTTTCACTGAAACTTCACCCCGCACTTACCTGCGCTTGTTTGTCCCATTTCCCCAACTTTTCAGTCGACGTCGCAAAATTTTACATACGATATTTTCCATCGCGGAAAATCACTTTCCTTGGGGACGTATCAAATTATTATGAAATTATGGCGACATTTAGCCGCGCCGCATCGCGTTGCAGGAATTCGTAATGCGGTATTTTGGAGATTATACGTGTTAGTTACTGTAATTAGAAGAAAATCCTTCTAATAATATAATGGTTAAAGTTTGTGGGGATGTTTGTTACTCTTTCACGCAAAAACTAACTACTAAACGGTTACACTATTATTATTTTTGTACATCACAATAAAATACATGCTTATAATAATAATAAATCGATCTATGACAAAGTGAATTTTACACGAGCGAATCAGCGGGCAAAAGCTAGAGCCATATGTAAGTATTTCGTGTTCCAAACATTTTTGTCATTGAAATGTCTTCTACATAAAAACCTCATTCATTCTAAAAGTATTTTAAGGCAGGAGAAAGATATTTCTGATTTTTTCTCATAAGCTTACTTATAATTGTGCTTCTTTCTAATTTTACACTGGCATCGTAATAAAATATATTTTGTTAATTTCTTTGCATAGCTTAGAATTTAATAGAATCACACGATACGTTAAATTGCCTAAATAATTCAGTGATTTACGAATGTACTGCACAATTTAACTAAAAATAAAGTGAAATATCACTGTGGCAGTAATTTGCTCTTGAAATCACATTGCAGTAGGGTTTCCAAGTCTTAGTGAAAATTCGGATTGTTAATTTTAGTGTTTATTTCGTTTCAACAAAATGACGTCCACTGCTTGACAAAGGCATCTACAAATTACGATGACCTACCTAGGTTAGTCATCTAGATCGCATCTAGATACTCCCCGCGACCTTCTCTAGAGAGTCGGTCCATCGAGTGAGTGTTAAGTGCTAGGTAGATGAAGTTTGTACAAGTAAAATGCAGTTCTTGAATACGTAAGCAAATTGCTATTATGACAGCTTATTATGTATTTACAGAGAATAACACTAAAGTCACATAATACATTCCGGCATCTCACTCAATCGTTTTGTGTATATTAACGCCATGATTGTTGTTAGCATGAAAATTACGCATTTTTATAAGTATTACAATATTTATGAGGTTATTTTTTATTATGGAGGGAATGGCAGTCCTTTTGTGACTTTAATGTGACCCCTTCGTGATTAGATCTATTATGTTATATCTATTATTTAGATGTACTCAGAAAAGAGCCATTTTGTCCGGCTTTATACAACCGCCTAGCCACCCTACAACCCAGTATAATTCACTAAGGTCCATTGGCGAGAAATTAGGCAGAATATAAAATGCGATAGCGCCCGCTCTTGATAGAATTTTAGATTCGGATTAATGTTTCAGCCGTGTGAGCTCATTTGACACGATTGAGTTTTTAACCTCGGATTTAATAGGTTTTCTGGCAGGGTTATGAATAAAGAGATCCATGTTTTTTGACAGAACATCAAGAAAAACTCTGTGGTTCTTACGCCCGTATTCCCAAACATTACTATGAGGTCGCACAGTGCGCGTGGACGTATAGGGTGACACACGAACCAATCACAGAGCTCTATTCAACGCTGTGCGTTCGATTTTCTGCTTCCCTTAAGCAAGCATCGTTTGTGAATACGGGCGTTAGATTTGTAACTGTTGCTACTTTGCAACAAAAATTGTATTGGTATTCACAGGTCGTGTTGAAGGGACATCGAGCTAAATACTGTGGCATTTTATGTAGCTATTTTCAAGTTGTATGATGATGTGTTGCTCAAGTATTTGTTCAAGTGTATAGACGATAGTACTGTAAACCCTTAAGTAGTTGTAACAGGTACTATTTTGATAGACAAAAATTATGTACGTACATATAGTGACGTAGTCACTGACAGCATACGTTACTTATGGGTTTGTACATAATTATGTCATAGAATTATGTTATACTAGCGGCCGCCCGCGACTTCGTACGCGTGGATCTCGTTTTACCCCCCCTTCATCTATCTTACGCGGTTCAGGTTTTTCCATACAAATGTTTTTCCCGCTAACTCCCGTTCCCGTGGGAATTTTGCAATATCCTGTTGTAACTAAGCTTTAAGTTTACTAAGGTACCTGCATGCCAAATTTCAAGCGTCTATCTTACGCGGTTTAGATTTTTCATACAAATGTTTTTTCCCGCTAACTCCCGTTCCCGTGGGAATTTTGCAATATCCTGTTGTAACTAAGCTTTAAGTTTACTAAGGTACCTGCATGCCAAAATTCAAGCGTCTAACTTAAGCGGTTTAGATTTTTCATACAAATGTTTTTTCCCGCTAACTCCCGTTCCCGTGGGAATTTTGCAATATCCTGTTGTAACTAAGCTTTAAGTTTACTGAGGTACCTGCATGCCAAATTTCAAGCGTCTAACTTAAGCGGTTTAGATTTTTCATACAAAAGGATTTTCCCGCTGATTCCCGTTCCCGTGGGAATTCCTAAGTATCCTATAACCTGCCCAGGAGTATGAAGAATAATTGTACCAAGTTTCGTTAAAATCCGTCAAGTAGTTTTTGTTTCTATAAGGAACATACAGACAGACAGACAGACAGACATACAAAAATTTTACTGATTGCATTTTTGGCATCAGTATCGATCACTAATCACCCCCTGATAGTTATTTTGAAAATATATTTCATGTACAGAATTGACCTCTCTACAGATTTATTATAAGTATAGATGTTTTTAATGGCCCACAATCCTAGCGTATTACATTATTATTTAGAAGTTTAGACAGAGAATCATAAAGACGGTCAAAATCAAGTTTGAAAACTTTGAGCAACATTAATATCTCTCTGTGTTATTATTATCGTCTTAAATTGCTATTATGTTATTTCTAGTAGAAAAGCCCATAAAAATGCTGGATTTAATTTCATTTTTGATTAGAAATATATTATTATTGATACGATAAATACTTTACAAAGTATTATTATTGATACGATAAATACTATACAAAGTAAAACTAACGCGTAAGAGAATAAAAGTGAAAGCAATGATTGTATCAACAAGTTAACAAAAACAATTATTTTCACTTTTATGTAAACATGCTTTCAATCGAGCGTAGCAAAGCCGTCCTGATCGAAGTAGTAAGAAAAAGGAGGATTTTTTCCCAGAACTTTAGTTTATCCTGAAGAATAATTTATATTTATATAACAATTTGGGACTTACAAAGTACTTCATAGAGTACAATTTCATTTGAACATAATCTACATTATATTTCGGGGTAAAAGGAGATGTTAGCAAATAATGTAACTACTTACGAGTATGTAAGAGATTCAGAAATGCATTTAAAACTTCTCTAATCAATTTCGTTCTGAATTACTCGTATACTCATTCATCTTCTTAATGTGAGTATAGACTAGAGCAGGGTTTCCCAAACAATGGGCCGCGACCCAGTGGTGGGTCGCGAGCGAACATTGAGTGGGCCCTGCCTGTAGAACGACACACCACCCTACCGATACAACCGCTGGGCAGCGGGCGAAATTTCCTATAGGTGGGCCCCGAGTTTGGGAACTTGTATTAGATGAGTCGTAGCCCAGTTAACTTTGGGAACCACTGGACTAGAGCATTTAGCTACCTATGTAGTGTAACGTTCTTCTTACGAATGGTGCAGTACAGGAAAAATTTACGATGTTTGGTTCGTAAAAGAGTGACTGACACTAGAAAAATATTGCTCCGAAAAATATTTTAGCTTTCCTAGTTACAACATAAAAGTACCTACATCTCTACATCCTTAATCACTCCAATATACATTCGACGCACATCAACTTGAGCTCTTTCGAAACTTATCCAGTATATTTAGGTGCTATATTCCAACAAAAATGTGTAGTCCAATGTGCTGTACAAATAAAAACTCAGTCGTTGTCCAATTATATTAATGCAGTTTGTTTGTGGACATAGAACTTGTTGTGACAGCTGAACGTGAACGTAGATGAAATGCGATAAAAATGTTGTTTTTGAGATTCTTATCTATTTCGAAGGCGAAGTTTTTCTGCTTATTCACCTATCTATTTATGTTTTACTAGCTTTCTGCCCGCGGCTTCGCCCGCGTGGAATTTTGTCTGTCACAGAAAAACTTTATCGCGCGCGTCCCTGTTTCAAAAACCGGGATAAAAACTATCCTATGTCCATTCCCGGGACTCAAACTATGTCCCTGCCAAATTTCATCGAAATCGGTTGCGAGGTTTAAGCGGGAAAGCGTAACAGACAGACAGACAGACAGACAGAGTTACTTTTGCATTTATAATATTAGTTGGGATGCTGAGATTGACTAAATATTTAGTCTTAGTCTAACTATTAAGGCTGAGTTGCACCACCTTATTTTAATCGTGACTATAACCATAACCGGTGTTTTAGTACCTATGGAGTTTGACAGACTTTTGACGTTTATCAAAGTTAAAATAAGAAGGTGCAACTCAGGCTAAGTTTATTTAGACTACTTGAGTGCCTATGGAAGTTCGTTAAGAGCCCCTTCAGACCGGCCGATAATGTGGTCGGCTTCTAATTTGTATCAGGAATCGGTTGATACCAAATTGGTGTAATGTGCGCTCTTTTATACATCTTAGCATGATTACAGAGCTGTGACCTCGGTTATTACAATCCACATGATAAAGAACAATGTTTGGTTTTGTTGACAGATGATGTATTTTCTGAAAAGATTTCTAAATTACTTTAAAAATTACAGAGACCAAAAACGAAATCAAGATCTACCGTTTTTTGCAGTCGGTTAAAAAAACGTCTGGGTAGTTGTATAAGCCACCATAGGCGTGCCTGATAAAAACTGACACCAAGCTTGATATCTCGCGAGATACACGATAAACCCGCCTCTTTTATCACCAAACTTTGCCAAGTTCATCCCGTAATAAATATGGTCTCTATCCACCCTACATCTAACAAAGAAAGTGGCACTATCCTTGCCCGGGGCAATACCGTAAGGAGAGCCGCTAATGCAGTAACACTAATCCGGAATTATCCGGATTTATCTCGAACGATCTGCCGTTTTGACCGACGGCCGATCCTTAACCCGTCGATTGGCCTAATTGTGCTTTTTGCTGGGACCGAAACGATTTTTTTCTATAAACCCTTAATGGGAGGCTAATCGTATATTATCAGCTTATATGTAATGAGGCAAACTTGACTGTAACTTATAAATAGAGTTCCTGAGCAACGATTAAACTTGTAAATAAATACATCCTACTCCAGCAATATTGATCCAGATTTTGGGCTAATTTCTTTCAAACACTCCTCTAAGATTCTTTTTTATGGCTTACCTTACCTTTAATGGTTTGGTCATTTGATTTAAAAAACCTTCATATAACATTTTTGGATATTTCTATCTCAAGTTTTCAAACTTTATTGAGCCACAATACGTATTGTATTGAATATAACTCAGAACCTTACGGTTTAATGTGCTACTTATTACTACTACATTTATTAAAATGTATGTTTTCCAAAGTGATGGATGGATTTGGATTTGTATGTCCCATCTAAGAATAGAACCCAGGTCCGTCAGACCAGGTCTTATTCCAGTGTTTAGCTTCTAACTACTGGTATAATTGTTGCGATTGAATATTGGTACTATAGATATTGACATAATTGCCCCCCCTCAATCCATTCCTCCTGCCAAACAGCGGTTTGTAGATTGATTTCGCCATAAATCACTGTGGGCTGTGATTGGTATTAGTTGGCCCTTGGACGTTTGAGATATTAATTAATTTCAGCTACGAACATACTGGACTGGTTTTTAGGGTTCAGCAGGACTGAGGGTCTATCGGTTATTGACTATCTTATGTCCGCGTGAAAATCGTTTATCGTTGTAATTTGGTTAAATTATAATTTAAACTGACTGGTGATACACAATATTACAGTAAAGTTTCATCAAAATCCATACAGTTCTTGTGACGAGTCGACTTTGTTGCAAATTGGCAAAAACCCATACTAATATACCCCGCTGTCTGTCAGCGGGCTGTATCTTATAGCTTCAACCACACCAACGCGTGCAGATCGCGACATGACAGTTCACGCGACCTGTCATTTCCCTATGATTGCGCCGTGATCGCGCCGGCGATGGCGATCTGCACGCGTTGGTGTGGTTGAAGCATAACAGGTAGACAGTTGAAATTTCAATAGATTGTGTATTTGCCGTTTTATGAAACAAAAGTTAATTCTTTATTTTTAAAAACCTTATTTTAACATTGAAATCCCATCAATTCGACGAGATAAAACACAAAGCTCAATAACACATCTAATATATTTTTTGCAAATCCGCATTATTACACTCACAAGCCCCCGGCTAATTTCCTTCCATCAGGCTGAATCGGTCGTTAGTGTGGCAACATAGTGAATAGTTCTGCCCATTGGTGGGTAAAGGGCAGCGGGGCGGCTGCCCGATATATCTGCTTAGCTCTATATGCAATGCGCTGGACTTGACATAACGTGGATAGCTCGTCAGATTATTAAACGGCTTCGAGAAGGGAAATTCAGATTCCGTCTTTCTGTGACTTTTGAGTTGTTTATTGAACAGAATAGTGCCAATAAATATAATTGCGAACCTAGCTTTAGTCGCTTTTTAGAAGCTGAATGCACCACACATTCCACACCAAACACCTAGCGTCGATTGACGCCCGTATTCACTGCTAAAGTGAAGCAGCAAATCGAACGCATAGCGTTGAATAGAGCTCTGTGACTGGTTCCTGTGTCACCCTGTGCATCCACACGCACTGTGAGACCTCATAGTAATGTAAGTCGCTTTTCTGAACCTCAATGCAGCGACAACAGTCGCTAAAACGCGCGACTCCGATACCGCATCCGAACGCATGAAGTCGCGAAATCGCGATGCTGCATCGATAAAATTGCATAAATCGCCGATCGTCGATGCTAAAGTAGCATGTCCATGGCCCTAAGTCGGTTAGAAGTCCATCATAAATTTTATAACACCCATAAAACTCCGACACCCCAGCGGACTGCCAATGCTCCGCCAAACTACCTCGGTAATTACTAGTCGCTCCTAGTTCAATGGTCACCAGTCACTAGTTAGTTTAATGGCACTTTGACCGTCGTAAAATGCGAAATTACAATGTTCTAGGTTTTAACACTTCGGTTTCATATTAACGGGACGTGGATAAAAGTAGCCTAATACTAAGTTTGAGTTTTAATGGAAATTTTCTTTCTTTTGCCATTTTGATCTATAACTATGTTGTATGTCTTAAAAATCTTTATTTAGTACCTAGATAAAAAGTAATTTAGGGTAGTCGTAAATTGGCAATAGAATATGTTTTTCTTTGCAAATAAGAAAGTAACAATATCTAGGTGTTGCCTCTTGACACCTGAAACAATATCAATTGATGAATTGTGGTATCAAATAAAGATCAATTGGAAAAGGGCATAGGCTATCATTTTGACGCGAAAATAAAACTGTATGAAACAAGAGAGTTTGTAAATTGAATCGTTTCTAAACCCGATCAAAAATATCAATGATAACACTTGATACTAAAAAAGTTTTTTAATCGAAAAAAATGCACGCGAATAGTATTGTTTGCAGCAGAAAATGCGGGCGAAGTCGCGGGATGAATCTACTGCAAAATAAGTGTTAAAAACATTCAAACGACTTAACTGACCGTCATTAAGTATACGCTGTCCCCTTCAAAAATAACGTCCCACTCATCCCCGTGGTGCAATTAGTCCGAGTGACCTAGTTAGGCAAATATGGGCAGTGTGGGCATGGCTTAACCGCTGATTTATGGGGGAATCAATCCACACACCGCAATGGGGTCTTAGGGTTTCTTGGTGCTAGTTTTAGGTTCATGATATAAATTTGGGAAATCTTTAGTAAGACAAAACGTTCGCTCGTTCTTGGAACTATAGTTATGTCGTGTTCGAGACGATGTTTCTTACGACTGTACCATACTGTAAACTCAGCAAGGACAAAAGTTTGTGACTTATTTTGCATTATTTCTATTATCAATTATAGTAATTGGCAATACTATGTGTGTGTGTGATATGCAATTAAGAGATAGGTCACCCATATCTATTTACCACTGGTAAATCAAATGAATTTGTGCTCCTTCAGTGGAGATAGATAGAACACACTTTATTGTACACCACACAAGAATAGAAACAGAAAGAAATATACAAAAGATATGGTACAATTTAGACGGTCTTATCGCTATAAAGCAATCTGTTCCAGACAACCTACAAGATAGTTGTTTTGAATAGGTTGTTGAGATGAAATAATGACATGTTGATAAATTAAACATGTCACTATTTCACCTAATTTAACATATTCTCTGTAATATTGACTATGTAGATTAAAGACGTTTTTCAATAATATGCATAGAGTAGATTTTTTGTTCGTGTCATAGTTTACCAACGTCAATGTCCCAGACATCGACGTCTAATAAGAATTAATGCGCTCCGTCGATACATCCTTGTTACGAACATTGGCGGTGTCCGGTATGCTTGTTACTGTTGTAGGACAGCTTAAGGTGACCTATGACATTGACCTTTTGCGGTGCTTGATAGACGCTACACTACGCGACAATATGCGACGCGACGCTACGTTACGCGACAAATGTAGAGTCAGTAGCAATAACTGACATTAACAAAAATAACAATAAACTACAAATTTTTGTTTTGGATCGACGACATCATAAAGGTAGCAGGAAGGCGCTGGACGCTGGCCGCTACCAACCGGGCAACATGGAAATCATTGGGGAAGGCCTATGTTCACCAGTGGACGTCCTTTGGCTGAAACGATGATGATGATGATGACTAATCTTGGTTGAAAAAATAGCAATTAAGGTAACAAAGATGCCACAGTATTCATCTTGATGAGTACTCGTACTTAAGTGTTAATCTTGGACACGTTTAGATAGATTTAAAAATAACAGTACAATATAATTTTTCCCAAAAATGTTTTTCTCCATTGAAAACACTGGAAATACGACGTTTGCAAAACATTTCTTACCGTTTCATTTGGGTCTGAAAAGGCAGGCCGGAACCATAATTAAACAAGGATCAGCAAGCTCAATTCACATTAGTTTATTAAAAGCAAGCAAAAAGCTCGGTTTTCAGGGCTAAAATAAGGTGCTCTTGGGTGGATTCGACCAAATAAGAGTAAATATTAATCTCAGAATAAATCGTCAGTTATTTGACATTTTGACATATTTCCCATACTGAAACTGTCAATGTGCCAGTTATACTAGGAGCTATTCTCGGATAAAAGTTTGGGCGATTCGGGCCTTAAAGATTTTGTGTCTTGGGATTATTCATTAATGATGTTAACAAACGAATAGTAGTACATAGTAACTTATTAGATTTGCTTACACTTAAGTGGCAATGAGCGGGCACATAGCTCGTAAAGCCGATGGCCGCTGGGGCAGGAAAGTTCACCCGCTGGGTAGACTGACGATCTGGTGAAGGTCGCGGGAAGTGACTGGATATGGGCAGCGCAGGCCAGTGTTGTAGATATCCTTGGGGGAGGGAAACGTTTGTCCAGCAGTGGACATCATTTGACTGAAACGCACGAACGACAACTCTTTGACAATAAAGGCATGATTCATTAAGCATTTTAATACACATACAGGGTGTAACAGGGGGTGGATCATCGTAAGTCAAACGATAGGGGAATTCAATACCTATCGATATCACCCCCATGTATGTCTTGTTTAATGTTTTCTTTTTTTTGTAATTTAAAATGTTGGTTGGAGAGGTACCCGCTGAAAACCAGCGTAGGGGCACGAGTGCATGCACGCGTGGCTCGATTAATGCTGAGCGGGCGCCTTTTTGGCACAAAATATGTGAGTATAGTTAAGTCCCTTTGTTCTGTTTTTTGTTTTCTTTTGTGTCAAATAAAGTTTTTCTTATTCTTATTCTTACATAGACCTTACTGACTTCTTCTATATTATGTTTAGACTCGATCGTGCCGTATCAGACATCTGCCGAAGTTTACAGTATACAGGTCCTCTCAACAAAAACTAGACGTTAAATATTGAAACAAAATGCTATAAAGTTTCGACACTGTTTATTTTGTTTGGTGCAAGACAACAGTGACGTTGTAAATGTTTTAGAACAACGAATAAAGAAAAAGGTACCAAATTAGGTACATAGTTCAAAAGTCTATAAAATTTAATTTACTGAAGGAGGTAGGTATATGGCATCAAATTCGCCATTTGTACTCTGTTGAAAGTGCAAATAAGTTTTACATGAATGTAAAATACAGGATGTTACATCAGACATTCCCTCGATTTCCCAGTCACCCTGTATAACATTTCGTAGAAGCCCAAATTATAGTAAAGAGAATCCTCGTAAGAAAATTGAGTTCTATTATAAGCCCTCTCCAAGATTCAAACGTTAAAATGAAAGAGAATCGAGCAGCCTCAGCTAATATTGACGTAATATTCGGGCCTGTATTCCGCCTGGAGTGGAGAGCATACGTGATACTTTTGTTAAGGTTACGGTTCAGAGTAAGTGATAGTTAAGTGGCTTGAAGCTGTTTGAATGTAGAGTCAATAACTAACTAGACTAGATATTATTGACTAATTGCATTACATTCTTATGGGTGAATTTTGGAATTTTGGCCGCGTACCGGAAAACGCAGCGTGGGACGTCCACCTCCAAGGTGGACCAACGACATCGTAAAGGTAGCAGGGAAGCGCTGGATGCAGGCCGCTACTAATCGATCAACGTGGAAAGCATTAGGGGAGGCCTATGTTCAGCAGTGGACGTCCTATGGCTGAAATGATGATGATGATGATGGGTGAATTTTAGAAGATTGTAAATAGAGCAACTTTTGTTTAATAGGTATTGAGACGTTCGGGTGCATACTTTAAAATGATGTCATGCATGAACCTACATGCGTGATGGATCGAAAAACCTCAAAAAGGTATTTTTGTGGACTTCCATTGGTTGAAATGATGAAAACGAGTCTTGCTGTGGCTAGCCTATAAGTCAGGTAAAACAAAATCAAAACATAGTCAAAAGGTTTTTAATTGATAAAAGAAACAACTTCAGAACATGGTCTAGTCATGCTTAATTAAAATGCAAATAAACAAGAGTAAGCAAGAAAAATCCTTTCCAATCGAATAACTAAAAGAAATTAATTGAAACGAATGTGCCAAGTAGGAATTAAACAAAATTAAATTATGAATTTTATTTAAAAAATCCAATTATGTGCAATCGCTTGCCGAGCACGAATAATTATAGGCGGCGTTAATTATCCCAACTAATATTATAAATGCGAAAGTAACTCTGTCTGTCTGTCTGTCTGTCTGTCTGTCTGTTACGCTTTCCCGCTTAAACCTCGCAACCGATTTTGATGAAATTTGGCATAGAGATAGTTTGAGTCCCGGGAAAGAACATAGGATAGTTTTTATCCCGGTTTTTGAAACAGGGACGCGCGCGATAAAGTTTTTCTGTGACAGACAAAATTCCACGCGGGCGAAGCCGCGGGCGGAAAGCTAGTTAATTATAATTAAGAGCGTTAATGAAGACACGAATCGAAGCTTTTTGAGAAAATTTAAATAGGATTTTTAATTAGTTTCTTTTGGTTTTGGTCCGTTTGAAGTTTGTTCGGTCACGTCTTGTTTGTAAGGGAAATTATGGCATAGATTTCCATTATATTGCATTAGAGATGTGGTGCTGGAGACGTCTCCTAAAGATCCCGTGGACGGCACTTCGCACCAATGTATCCATCCTCAAATAGCTTAGTGTTAAAGACAGACTATCGTCAACTGTACAACTACGAATACTGAAGTTCTTTGGTCACGTCTCTGAAATGAGAACTCGATAGAGTGACTGGTAGTTGAGAGCCGGGTGGAAGGCAGGAGAGCACACGGTCGATCGTCAGCCTGCTGGATAGACATCACAAAGGCTACTGAGTCCACCATGGTCCAGTGTATTCACGTCGCCTCTAACCGTCAGAAATGGAATCACATTAGGAGTCTTATAAATAAAAATAGTTCGGGTTAGAAGAAATACATTTCTCTATTTCTATCAACACAACATTTGACGAAAGCTTTAATCTGTAACTATCCAGTCAATCAGTTATTTATTTCATATCAGCAATATCAGCTCCAAGTTGGGCAAAGATAATGCGATTGTAATCAACATACTTAGTTAGTAGTTTGTGCCGATAATGGTCTAATTGAGATGCCTTGATGAAGTGGCATTACTCAAACCGATGGATTGATAAAGCAGCTACTATACCAGTGTGCTCTATAAGTTAAATTATGCAGCCTAAACATCAAACCGACATCAATGTCAACGTCACAATGTTCCCCAGTCGACGAAGCGAAAGATTTAATGAAGGCTACTGACAACGCCATTCTTGTGGCGGAGTTTTGGGCTGACGCTGTGTAGGTTTGTTGTCGACACGACAAGAAGAAGAAGAAGAATGTCGACAAAGTCGTCGACGTTGTCGCACTCTTTTGAACTAAAGCCTCACCGACACCAAGCCATCAGGCTGTCGGCGGTCTTGTACCTAGACTGCATCTCACTTAACTTCAGGTGCGATTGCGATCAAATACCTGCCTTGTTCTGCATATAAAAACAGCCCTTTATAACCTAGTTACCTATCTACATTAATGAGAAACACACTAGGTACTCGTATTTTTTTACACGCGACGGGAAAAGAGGGGTGTTTCGTTTTGATTTGTCTAAACACACTATTTTTATTACTCTTAACTTTTATTCTCTATCACGACTATTTATATTTTTTGTATCTACTAAAGGTATTATTTTTTATTTACCGTTGCCCTTGGATAAAAAATCCTGATCTAACAAAACAATGTTTTTTCACAATTCCCTCTCAAACATGACGCCATTTGAAAACCGCTTAATTTCCTTCTACCGTCAATTTTTATAAGCATTGTGCTTCCTTTGTTGGCGGAGGATATTTCTTTTGAGGGTAGATTTAGAATTTTCCTCCTTGGACCGGAATTGGCCGTCTTTGACAATGGCCCGGTAAACATTAAGTTTTGTTATAACCTTGGTTTAGTCTAAATAAGTGGGTATTATTGTTTGAATGAATGAATAGTAAAGAATATTGTTGTTAATTCTTTTTGACATTTGCCCTTTTAGGGTTCTGTATTTCTTCTATATTTTTGTTAGCACGAAAGTGATAGAGGTTAAGGCTGGGTTGTATCATCTTACTTTAACTTTAACAAAGGTCAAAAATCTGTCAAACACCAAACAAAAAGCAATTGTCTTACATTGCTGAAACTGGAACCAAGTAGAAGTAATTATTGTAAAATAGATATTTTTGTTATTTTAATTCAATGATCAAATCAAAAGGATTAAAAGGGATGCCTAGTATAAGATTTTAAACTTTCGCGTTCCATTTCAACTAAAATAGTAAGGCTGAGTTGCACCACCTAACTTGAACGGTAACTATAACGATAACCGGAGATTTTTGTATGGAATTTGACAGATTTTTGACGTTTGTCAAACTTAAAGTTACAATTACAACTCAGCCTAAGACACGAGTCTTAACGCGACGTTTATTAATGAGTTACATTGTGTACTCACGGCTTGACGTTTCGGCTGCGATGCTGCAGCCATATCTTACTATTTTAGGATGCCTAGTACTAAACAAACAGTGGCATATCAAATTAAACACTAGGTCATTTATGTAGTTGTAATTTGTGTATTTGTCTTGACTTACTTTGACTTATGGTCCTATGTCCCCTAGATGGGGCAGAGGGCGTCCACAACAGTCCTCCATCGCGTTCGGTCTTGAGCTATGTGTTTGATCTCGCTCCAAGTCTTGCCGATCTTCTTCGCCTCGTCTGCCACAGTGCGACCACGTTTGCGTTTTCCTTGGGGGTTCCAATCCAGGGCCTGCTTGGGGATGTGATCGGGGTCCCTTCGGAGAGTGTGGCCAATCCAGTTCCACTTGCGGCGCTTGATTTGCTGGTCGATCGGAATTTCGTGTATTTGTAATAGGCGTGATTTTGCAACAAAAATTTATAGTCTGAAACGCTGTCAACTGTACATGTTCAAACCTACTATCCGAATCCATGGATAGTAAAACAATAGGATTACCCAGAAATTGAATCGAGTTTTAGTGTTGTTCACCACACGACAGATCCTTTTTCAACTCAAAAATGTGTAAAATTGTGTACTTTACCCATTTTTCGAACCCTCAAAATTTCACTTTTCCTGGAATAGAGCAGCCACTAACGTTATTTCATTTTAACTAAAATGGGCGGTTTCAAAAATTCTCGGTGAAAAACTTCACGTAACATTTTCTCGGGAAATGTTCATGAGAAAACTGCTGTTGGAAAATCCGCTCCTAAAACGCTGGGACGATGTTCCTTCTCCGGTTTGGAATTGGGATGCGTATTTAGATTTTCTGCTAGTGCTGTTAAGTGGTGAGACTATCGATGCGGAACATCAAAACGTTAAACACACCAATGTACGTCAAAATAAAAAAGATCCGAAACAACACTACTTTTTTGTAGGCCGTATCTATGTGTAGTTTTGTGTTGTGTGGTGACATATCTCATTGATACCTTTGCTATGATTGAGTTTAATTTTATTTCATTTCATTTCATTTCCTCCATTGCACCACCTTAACTTTAACCGTAACTATAAGTAACTATAACCGGTGTTTTTGTATGGAGTTTGACAGACTTATGACGTTTGTTATAGTTAAAGTAAAATAGTCAAACCAGGGTTAAACTATTTCTTTCATAAAAAAAGAAAAAAAAAGTATCGATATGTCTACTTCGTCGACTCCTACGGCCATCACTATTTTCTGCTCGGTAAAGTTTCCTTTCAATGAAATAACTATCGGAAGGCTAATTAAAAGGGACATTGGGCATAATTAAGCCAGTGTTGGGCTCGCCGCTGATTAGGTTACTATGATGGCACATCTAGCTAAGCACTGTGTCTTATGCAAGTCGTAATAAGGTGCCATTTTGCGACATAATTGTATAGTCTGATGAGCTATACAGTGTGAGTCACGTTAAAGTGTACATATGAAAATATATGAAACTAGACCTATTTTTATCGACAAAAAAGAGGTCAAAAATTTTTTGAGATTTTTTTTAAATTTTTTATAGAATTTTTTTTCTTCCAATTACTTATTGTAAAGAAAACGTAATAACTTTTAAACTAAGCGGTATATCCTGATAAAATAAAAACATTAATAATGCTAAATAACAGGCAATACTAAAAAAATACATAACATACACAAAAAATGGCAACAAATAATAAAAAATGATACTTTTTGAAAAAAATCCGCTTTTAAATTCGTGTTTTTTTTGGTTATTTGATAAATTTCTCCAAAAAATGCCCCTATAATAGGTGGTTTTTATCACTTTGTATTATTTTCTATCGTATTATCTTTGTAAAACCAAAAATCGCATGTCTCTATCCCTATCACAACATTTGCTATGATCGTTTGAACAAAGGCCTGCCACAACATTATTCTCCGCTACAGGTAGAGACAATTTTAATTTTAACTAAAATGCTTATTTTACTTCGAAATCTTTTGTTTTTATTTGAAATCTAACTTGTCTTTATCAAAATTACAAATCTAGAGCCATTTTCAGTTTCGTTGTTAAAGAAGCGTTGAATGGCGCGCCCGGAGAGGCTTAGTTCAAACGATCATTGCAAACGTTGTGATAGGGATAGAGACATGCGATTTTTGGTTTTACAAAGATAATACGATGGAGAATAATACAAAGTAATAAAAACTACCTGTTATAGGGGCATTTTTTGGAGAAATTTATCAAATAACCAAAAAAACACGAATTTAAAAGCAGATTTTTTTCAAAAAGTATCATTTATTATTATTTATTGGCCTTTTTTGTGTATTTTATGTATTTTTTCAGTATTGCCTGTTATTTAGCATTATTACTGTTTTTATTTTATCAGGGTATACCTCTTAGTTTAAAAGTTATTACGTTTTCTTGACAATAAGTAATTGGAAGAAAAAAAATTCTATAAAAAATTAAAAAAAAATCTCAAAAAATTTTTGACCTCTTTTTTGTCGATAAAAATAGGTCTATTTTCATCTATTTTCATATGTACACTTTAACGTGACTCACACTGTATTTTAACCGGCAGACAGCGGTGACTTAGTTTGTTGCGGGCTGCGGCGCTTCTGTTCAGCACTTGCCAAATGTTGGTCTAGACGCGCTGGCAGGGCAAAAAGATTATGAGACATGTGAAGGCTCCATAAGAGCAAAACTTTAAAGTTGTTTTTATTAACTAGTCTTTTATTTTTATTTTTTTATTATAATATTGAAATTTTTTACAGTTTTTAACAGAAGAATTTTTAACAGTCTTTTTTTATCCACAACGAGGAAGCTCTTGGCCTGTATCTCACCTGATGGTAAGTGATGATCAGGCCGAAGGTGGAAGCGAGCTTCACCCGGAATCCTCAACCACGGAGGAACTGGCTATCTTACCTCTAACTGCCGGAACACAACAATGCTGTTAACATTGTTGTTATGGCGACAGACTTAGATATAAAGATGGTGGTAGCTAGCTAGGCGTACTTTGAACAAGCCCTACCACCCCAACCAAACCGAACAGAAAAATCTGCCCCCACTGGGAATCGAACCCGGGACCTCTGCGTGTGAAGCAGGTGGTCTTACCACTAGACCACAGAGGCGGTTAAAAAAGTCTAATATGCAAATAAAGGAATTTTGACTTTTGACTGACTTTGCTCTCGACTGTATTATGAAGGCGACACATTTGGCTTAACTTTGTGTCTTATGCAGTCGTAATAAGGTGCTAATTTGGAAAATTATTGTGTAGTTTAATGTGCTGTCGACTGTACTATGATGACATGGTTTTGACATTTGGTTAGGTACGTCCATTGTGTCCATGTTATCGCTTGATAGAATGCGGGTGATTTGGTTATCTATGTTTAAGTTTAAATACTAGATCAACTGTTTAGATGCTACTAATGCCTGTAGCAAATGCGATTTATGAAGTTTCACACCAGGTTTCTCGGGTTTTTACAATTTTGACACAAACACAAATATTTAGCGAAGCTGGAAGGGTTATAGTTAGTAATTTTAGCACTAACAAATTATATGCAATAAACAGTTAAAAGTATGAATAAAGTTATACTCTTAAAAAGTTTAGTTTTTAAGTAATTTTAAGTTTTTTGTAAATGTATTATAAAATTGTTTATTGCCTAATAAAAACTCTTAAAAAAACTATTTAAAAAGATTTTTTTCAATTTTTATAATGTCAGTTAAACTGTAAATACTATAAAATATACATTCTCACAAAATAATTGCCACTAACAGTCGGAACATAATATCTGTAGATCATTTAAGTATTACAGGTTTATGTAATCACACCCAAGCAATTTCTACCCTGCAAAAAGTGCGGTAGTTATGAGAAACAATTAAACGTTTACGACAAACAATGAATAATGGGCTATAAACAATCAATCGATTATAACTACTGCTGTACGTCATCTGTAAGGTTTTATAGAGTTTAAGGCTGGGTTGCACCATCTTACTTTAACTTTAACAAACGTCAAAAATCCATCAAACTCCATACAAAAAGCACCGGTTGTTGTTAAAGTTACGGTCAAAGTTAGGTGGTGCAACTCAGCCAAAGTGTGTTTGTATATTTACCTACATCGAAAAGTGTTCCCAAGAAAAAACTGTTAAAATTCACGATGCCAGAGAATTATCCATACTAATATTTTAAATGCGAATGTAATTTTGTCTATCTATCTGTTATCTTATCATGTTTAAACCACTGCTGAACTTAAGATGAAATTTGAATAAGAAGAAGAAGACAGTAGACCAATTTCTTTGTATGTCAGGAAGAGAGCGCTTCTTAGTTATAAAACCGCCTAAATTAATTTTACTGTACCAACACGATTTTATTTGTTACTAATAATATAATTTTAACTTTGTCGTGTGCGCAAGAAATATCAGTCTTATCTGTACAGTTATTTATCTATTTATTATTTAAGAAGAAGTAACTCATACTTTCGTCTCATTTAACTAACTTAAACTCCATTTCCGGTCACCCATCCAACCCGCGTCACTGTCGACTATCGCGCGAGTCATCGCAGCCACCGATCTATCAATATAAAAACACCCCTAAAAAAGACATTTTTGCGGACAAAAGCCTTCGGACGCAGATAAATGACCGGCTAGAGTAATGAGAAAACGTTTATTTTCCCAAATTAATGATTCACCGGGTATACAGGGTGTCCGAGTTTAAGCAACTCAGGTTTGGCTAGATGGATCTCGGTTACTTAACTCAGATTAGTGTAGTTCTACGTGAAATGTAATTGAGTGGACAAAATCGTACAATTTCTGTATTTAAATATCGCACTAGTGTCTTGATACAACTTTTCATAACTTTTTCATTCTTATAATTCCTTAGTACCTGAGACGATAATATTTTTAAAAATTAACTGCTACATTAAAATTTAAATCAACTTAACACTTTACTCCTGTATAGCTTTTTCAATAATTTGCTGGAAACTTTCATGGTCTTAGTGAAGTTTTTACTCATGATATTTAAAATTATTTATTTACAATGCACACGATGGAATATAACGTCTCTCGCATGACTAACTATACTATCTCAGTCTTTTAGCGATTTATCAAATCGCATCTTTCTCAAGTCCTAACGGACTACAAGTTTTTGGCTTTCCTGCTTTCATTGTCTACGATTTTCTCTAACTTACGTATCTGTATGTACCTATTTTTTCTCCCACGAGGTCCGTAAAGTAAATATGTAATTGCTCAATAATGAATAATAAATAAATAAATAAATAAAATAAAAAAAGTATAAACAGAAACTAAATTTGAAATGACCTAACTGAAAACCCGTGGTTTTGAAAAAGTGGCAAAACTGAGATAGTCCTCGATAGTCATGCGAGGGACGATAATACTAAACACTGTGGCAACTTTTATAGTTTTAAGAAGTTGCAACAAAATTGTAGTTAGTGTTGTTACTTTTTCTTAACAAAGACTGAGTAACAACGTGCCTTTAAAAGCGAAACTTGAGAACTATTCCTCACTCACCCTGTATCCGGCTCATTTTCTTTATTGACAGGTCTAATTAAAGAACTCCCAGGACTCCAATTAAAGTGACATGAAACTATTTCAGTGGGCGAACTAGAGGGCGCTGGTATGGGCGGAACAATTTCAGTGGTGATGATGAATAATGGTCCTGTATTTTATAAAACATCTGTTCTAATATTATAAATAAGCTACAGTCATTCTGTTGCCTGTCTGTTATCTTTTTAAGCTTGTTCCCAAATAAATAAAGATAAAAAAACTTTTTAAGCTTGAACAAAACATCTATCAATCCAGTAATCGATTGATAGATGATCAAGCATAAAAATAATTTAATACTATTATTATAATAGTCAGTTTTATTGGCAGTCAAGCTAGATCTGGCTTGTAATACTCCCAGTTGGATTGGTGTTACCACAGGTCTAATACTCAAACTTGTGAAAGTACAAACCTACACAGTGTCAGCCCAAAACTCCGCTACAAGAGTGGCGTTGTCAGCAGCATTCATTAAATCCTCCTGCGTGCAGTTGCTAGGGCACTCAGGGCACGACATCATGCGCTTCATCGACTCGAGAACAAAACCGCACCTGCACTCCATGTTTGAGCCATCCAAGAATCCCCACCTGACCAGATTGTCCTTACAACGGCCAACCTGCGTTCGAAGTTTATTAATATGGTTCTAACTAGCGACTATCTAATGAACAGTCCAATCCCGAAAGCTATTGTCACACAAACTTTATATTAACGTTTACACGAAGCTTCCAAAGCTCAGCTCCCAAATTTTATCTTACCCCTGACTGATATGTAACACACATTACTCTAAGTCGGCTAAGAATTAATGAAAAACCGTGAACAAAGCCTAATTTGCCCTCCCTTTCCCACTCCCCACATAGTGGTGTATTTGTCCCTGTCTGTCACAAACAACATAGAACAGCAAACAACACTTAATTCATCCTTTTGTGGCCAAATCTAATTCGAGGCACCCTTTCCTTTGACAGATGGGCAACGTGAAAAATCGTGCCACTACGCTTACTTCTATCCTAAGTGTGGTGCGGTTAACGTAGGTGCTATAGTGAAGAGTTAGCGGTTTGATCTTTGTCTTTCTTTGTATAGAATGTGTGTCTGTATAAAGTTTATTTAGAGCAGGAAATAGAGCTTAAAATAAACTTAATGTAAACTTAATGTTACATATTCTTGAAATTAAAGGTGTGTCAGAGAATAATATTCTTGTTACAAAGTTTTTGTTATTTGTTTTCTTCTAATATTTTGTTCAGAATAACACGGTATTTCAATACACAACACAAAATCTTGTAACTAGATATAGACTGTATTAAAAAGCAAATATAACAAGTAAGTGTATCATCATTAACATCATCATCATTTCAGCCACAGGGTGTCCAACTGCTGAACATAGGCCTCCCCCAATGATTTCCATATTGATCGCTTGGTAGCGGCCTGCATCCAGCGCCTTCTTGCTACCTTAGGTCGATGTAGGTGTGTACTTTCTATAGTTTACTATTCCATACAATACGCCCACAACCTTGTGTGTGGCCACTTGGCCCGACGACTTAATAAAGGTAGCAGGAAGGCGCTGGACGCAGGCCGCTACCAACCGGGCAACATGGAAAGCATTGGGGGAGGCCTATGTTCAGCAGTGGACGTCCTATGGCTGAGATGATGATGATTCAATACTTTGCACCTAACAGTATTTGAACCCGAGAGAATTCGTATGCAAACCACTAATTCAATGTTATAAATCGCTACCTCTTATGACGTCACCGTCAAACTTAGCGGCAACGCTATCACGAGCAATTTTTTTTTCTGTCGCCGGGTAAACCCGGAAGTAGCGATTGGCTTATCAGGTTAAAACATCCGGTGGCACGGAGGGTTTGTTTCATGCAAATGTTTACTTGTTACGCTTACGTTTTGTGTGGGTATGTAGACTTCTTAGTATACTACTAGACTTGTTCCAGAATAAAGGGTATTTGTGGAGAAAAACAGCACTGGCCATCTCGTTTTTCTTTTATCGCTACTTCTAAGCACCAGATAATTATGTTGACACTTCGACCGATATCCAAGTGGTGTAGTTTAAATGCCCCGAAAAGAGTCTACATGGTTATTTGTATATTAATGTAATTTGAATTAAAATAAGTTCAAATCACGGTATAAAGCAACGTAAAATAATGGAAAAGTAATTAAACGATATGTGTAAGGGCGGGAGGCAGAATGTAAGGTCAGGAGGGAAACTAACTCCCTAGTGAGAACAATACAGTGTGAGTCACGTTAAAGTGTACATATGTAAATAGATGAAACTAGACCTATTTTTATCGACAAAAAAGAGGTCAAAAAATTTTTGAGATTTTTTTTTAATTTTTTATAGAATTTTTTTTCTTCCAATTACTTATTGTAAAGAAAACGTAATAACTTTTAAACTAAGCGGTATATCCTGATTAAATAAAAACAGTAATAATGCTAAATAACAGGCGATACTAAAAAAATACATACAATACACAAATAATGCCAACAAGTAATAAAAAATGATACTTTTTGAAAAAAATCTGCTTAAAAATTCGTGTTTTTTTGGTTATTTGATAAATTTCTCCGAAAAATGCCCCTATAACAGGTGATTTTTATTGTTGTGTATTATTCTCTATCGTATTACCTTTGTAAAACCAAAAATTGCATGTCTCTATCCCTATCACAACATTTGCTATGATAGTTTGAACAAAGGCCTACCACAACATTATTCTCCTCTACAGGTGGGGACAATTTTAATTTTAACTAAAATGCTTATTTTACTTCGAAATCTTTTGTTTTCACTTGAAATCTAACTTGTCTTTATCAAAATTACAAATCTAGAGCCATTTTCAGTTTCGTTGTTAACGAAGCGTTGAATGGCGCGCCCGGGGAGGCTTAGTTCAAACGATCATAGCAAATGTTGTGATAGGGATAGAGACATGCAATTTTTGGTTTTACAAAGGTAATACAATAGAGAATAATACAAAACAATAAAAAACACCTGTTATAGGGGCATTTTTCGGAGAAATTTATCAAATAACCAAAAAAAACACGAATTTTTAAGCAGATTTTTTTCAAAAAGTATCAGTTTTTATTATTTGTTGGCATTTTTTGTGTATTGTATGTATTTTTTTAGTATCGCCTGTTATTTAGCATTATTACTGTTTTTATTTTATCAGGATATACTGATTAGTTTAAAAGTTATTACGTTTTCTTTACAATAAGTAATTGGAAGAAAAAAAATTCTATAAAAAATTAAAAAAAAATCTCAAAAAATTTTTGACCACTTTTTTGTCGATAAAAATAAGTCTAGTTTCATCTATTTTCATATGTACACTTTAACGTGACTCACACTGTATAAGTATTCGTTTTACTTGGCTTTACGATTTATAGTGAGTAATATCTTAGCACAGCCACTCTAGTAGTACATAGAAGTACTCGTATTTATATCCTATACTCGATTATAATCTTTTGTACATTGTCACAGAGTTAATTTGCTAAAAAGTGTTTTGTTTGGCGTTTCCGTGAAAACACGCTGTGCGTATTGGCAAATGGAGAGTGCCTACCTTGCAGACGGGGTTTTGGTGATGAAAATTGTAGTACAGTCAGCGTCAAATAATCAAAGACATCCAAAGTATCCAAAAAGTTCGCAACACCTCTTTGTTACAATTGGAATAAGGTTGTGTCGTCAATTTTTTTGCCACTTCGAGTGTTACAAACTACACTCGGCATCAAATAAATCGCACCTCCCGCGACAAGCACTTATCAAACGTATGCATCCCCACTTCCCACCAACGTTGGTACCATTTGAAAGCCTAGTTCTAAACTTCATTTCATTAAAGGAAAGGTTTTTACCCCAAAAATGTGTCTTTACAAGGATCCAGAGTCACTTCTTCAAAAAATAGGTGATTACGCTATAGCCATTTTTTATTACTATAAAACTGTTAAGTTGGGATTAATCGCTATCCATCTGTTAAAGAGGACACGTGAGATCTTTATTTGGTTTTATAACAATAAAAATTGGTCTAATTGATCCCAGAGGTGAGCCCAAAGTGAGGTCTATTTTCAAGTCACATTTATGGTATATGTTAATCATTTATTTAGAAATGAAATGTATTTTTCTTTAAGGATATTTATTGGGCTTTCAAATAACACCAATATTGTTGGGGTACCATGATTGTGTCAGAAGAAAATCTTTAAAGTTCGCGTCGCGGAAGGTGCGGTTTATTTGATGTTGAGTGTATTTGACGCTAACTGCACCTTGGGTAGGTTACTTTACTATCATGTTTTAGTAGTAGTATGTTTAATAACGTGAGCAAGTAGTATCTTTCAGTACACAATTTATGTGGTTGAGGATTGTTTAATAAATAAAATCATGGTTTGTTTAATATCCACCTGAATGGCTAATGCGTGAGATTGTCTAATTAACTATAATGATATTAAAGTAGATAGTGGTTTTATAAATTACAACAAAACACGTTATGATGTGCTAACGGTACGAAAAAGTTAATAAAAAAGGAATATTTATAAAAATAATAAAATGGAATAGACACTATCCTACATTTTAAAGAGTTAGACAAACCTATGATATAAATTCCTTCCTTTTGGAATCTACTTTGAACGTTGAGCTTGATATTTATTTTTGCAACAAATTTTCATAATCTTCATTAAGCCATACAAATTACATCGTATTTTAAGATAAATAAAAGTTTAAACTTGGCGAGGCACGGCTTAAATGAAGGAATTCTTAAGCCGTTCGCATCACATCGCCAGTTATTAAAAGATGATACCTTATTAGCCTCCACACTACACGTAGCTAAAATTTATAGAACAGGCACTTTTACGTTCATATTACAGACAGACAGTTAGGTCGGGCTGTTAATCAGTATGGAAGTGCGCAAATTACACCGATTCGGCCGATTCGTCATACAAAATTAGAATCCGACCAAACTATCCGCCAATAAGACTGTAGTTTACGGGGTATCTAATGGCACCTCAAGTTAATTTAGCACACGGCTTATATAGCCCTATGGTTTCAAACTGCCGATTCTAGACTTGCCGAGGTGCGGTAGTTCAAACCCCGTCGCTGCTGGAATTTTGTGGATGAGCCCACTCGTAACACAAGCATAATATTTAGCTAAGCACGAGGGGTTAACGGGACTATTCGTAATTTGTGCAGTGAAAATTACTAATACTATAAAAGCGAAAGGTCACTGATTGACTGACTCACTCATCACGAAATCTCAGAAACTACAAGTGCTAGGAGTCTCAAATTTTGCATAGGGGTTCCTTTTAGAACGTAGGTGCTCACTAAGAACGGATTTTACGAAACTCCACCCCTAAGGGGGTACGAAGTCGCTGGTGGCCGCTAGTTACTAACATTGTTAAAAAAAATATCAGAAAGGAAATCGTAGCTAGGGTCGTCACTTCGGTTAATACATTCAAAATAACAAAGACTGAAGAGTTTTTATTCCAAACATAGCAAACATCAAATGGCCCTCTCGAGAACTCATAAATTAAAGTTACGAATTATACTTACATACAAAGTGAGGTAGCTCTAATTGTCAGGCTGTGCCGAGGTATACCCAGGTGGTACTCGCTAATTGTATCCCTCACGATCCTTCCTTAAATAAAATGTAAATATTTAGACGCTCCCCGTAAATTATGGCCGTTCTGTAGAGATGCGAATTCATTACATAAAATTGGGATACCTGGGTATTTACTCAGGTTATAATTTATTACGACTGTAAACTTATACTTTAGTTTATGGGCCTCCCTAATTAATGTAGGCACGTTAAAATTAGCGAATTACCTAGAGACTACGAGTATGGCTATGATTATAAAGCATTAATAGAAACAACATTTCGAGTTTCGAATTCAAATACAGGGTTATTTGTAAAATACACCGGCGACCTTGCAGGGACATAAGCTGACATCATAAGCAACAACTTTTGATCTACGACTTTGGAAATTCGTTATTTTTTCCATACTAAAATAAAATATTACATTAATTTATCGCTCTTATAGGTATTTATAAATCTACGCATATCACCCAGATAGGATAACAATTTGAATGAAACATAGACTTGCAAATGTCAACACAGTATTATGTAAGTTTTGAAAGATATTTCTTGTTTACGTTATAACTCCAAATGTATTGAGTTATGTTAAAACTCGTAGAACAAAAGTTGTTGCGAATGATGTCCTACCTACCCTTGCGATTATGGTGTTTTATGATGGTGTTTTAAAAATAGCCCTGTATATTTATTTACCATTGATTTTTGATACCAAAAAACAGATTACGTCACAACATCAACTAATTCAAATTTTGGCATTTGCGTAAAAAGTCGTGTTTGTCGCACCACTACAGTTTATTGCCTCCAGTAAAATGCTAGCAGAGTTAGTGTCGCAGTAACACTACTGACCTATATAAAGAACATGTACATTGTTTTATTACGGCGTCTGGGACCGCGCAGGTTAAGATAATAGCAGGCTTGTACGCACTTGTGGCTTGCGGCAGTTTCATTGCCATAGTTAGGCAGTAAGTGTGTACTAATGAAAATGTTATGTTTTTGCTACGTACTCTGTGGGGCAGGTATTTTGTTAAATGAGGTCTCGTATCCCGCTGGGTACAAATAGGGCCAGTAATGTTGACATTAATGCTACACGGAGTCAAACGGAGGACGTTTATAAATAAATAAATAAAATATAAATATTTTTGGACATTTTACACTACGCTTCTAGTCCCAAACTAAGCAAAGCTTGTACTATGAGTACTTATAAATGTATACCTAATATGTTTTAATATTAATTACGTTATCTTATCGCCATAGTAATATCTGCGTTCTATGTGCCCTTCCCATTGCCACTTCAGTTTGCTAATCCGTCGGGCTGTCAGCTACTTTAGTTCGTTTACGGATCCTCTCATTTCTGATTCTACACTTAAAAGCACTTAAGTAGAATTGGACTTACCTAAACATTTATGTTGCAAAACAACATCATTAATACTATGTAAAGGTGCCAAAATGTTCAGCTGATCGCTCCGACGCCTGTACTGTATAAGCTCTCGTTGATTGGGGTTACGAAATTAGTGTAATATTTCGAGCAATTTATTATTATTAGCTTGTTGTGAAATATAACTAATTTAGAGAACAATATTATGATTAGATTAGGTATTCTTCATTGCAGAGCGTATGCAAAAAAATGTGATAAAACCTCTTTCACTTGGTATTTTATAATTAAGTTTTATCTCGAGCAAAACCTAAACTTTTGAAGCTAAAGGTATACTCGTGTAAATACGATTTAAAAAACACTGTATACTTCGATTGCCTTACCCGTTGTCCTATGTATAGCACATTTTAACCCATCGGGCCCGCTCGCTCGAATCTGTGTCAATACACGTAATGCGTTGTGAATCGCCGTTTATTGACTGGCCCAGTCGAGTGGATTCAGCCAATTCGTTCTCCGGACGGACGGTTATGGATTGTAATGTGTCTGTGTGTGTACTGAACAAATTAACCATTTTGAACTGGGTGTTTTTTTTGAGCGGTAATTTGACGTGCTTTTAAAAGTACAGATGGTTGTGTTGATTTTGAAACGTATCCTATTAGTAGAACTAAATAAATTCCACATTATTTGTGGCTAAAATGTTATGTTATTTTGCAGTAACAGCTAATAAACACAACTACAATGCTAACTCTTCTTCCCAGTCGGTGCATTCTTGCCAGAGTAATCGTGGTCATCATTGAGAATCACGGTGAGTGATGTCATTGTTCCTTGCAATACGGAGCCATTTTTTTTATGCATCATGAGGCAGGTATTTGACTGCATTCGCACCTGGAGTTAAGTGAGATGCAGTCTAGCATGGTACATTAACTGCCCTGTAAGTGACTATTCACTTTTAGTAAGTACTTTCGTTAACCGAGCACTTAGTTGGATGATAACGAAACTGAAAATGTATCTTAAACAGGGTCCGAACCTCTGTCTTTAGAAAATACGATTACGTACAAGTACTTAAGTGATCAGTTTCAATAATAATTGTTACAATTATTGTGCCTTGTTACAATAATCAGTTTCAGTGGTTTATCGATATCGACTATGATACTCGTAATAGTGTTCATGCATAACTATAATAGGTACCTACCTTTCATCACTAAAACTTTAAAGTCATATAACTTGGTGCAACTTTAAATCACGTTTTAAAATGGCCGCTCCAAGTCTATAACTTAAAGTCGGTCAGGCGTGAAACTGAGATGTTGTCACTGGTAATAATAATTGGCTTTTGGTCCAAAACATATTTTTCTTGCCACTTGGACCTCTGCCAGGCTTCCTGGTACTTTGTGTTGCAGGACAGGGAAATGACAACAGTTGTGTGTATAGTTTAATTTAAAGTTTTGAGTGAAAATACATTTTTAAAAATAAATATGTCGTGTCAATACTTACCTATTTATTTATTTAAAATTTACATGCACGGTACATAAGGCAGATTTACCAATATGGATACTGTTACTTCTCCTATATGAATTCCTTCATATCGAAAATAAATGATATTTATAATTGTACCTACTGCTGATTTTTACACAAAAACAAGTCAAAATTAGAGACAAAAAGATTTGGCTCTGTATTATTTAACTATCGAACACTTTACATTTGCCAACATGTACCAAAAACATCTACTAAAATATTGTAGTAGGATTCAATTTGGAATGCTCCCATGACTCGTAAAATTTTAATTAAATCCGAAAGCAATAAAACTAAGAATGAATTCATTAACACTATTCTACAACTAATGCCTTTTGCAAGCCTAGTACTCGTACCCTGTAGTAATTTCAAGACATTTACAGGACCTATTTGAATTTACATCCAATTATTTCAAATCAAATAGAAATTCAACCGTTCCGACCCCCAATTTCATTAAAACTAAATTGGTTTATCGTGTATATTATTAATTACTTGCACTTTCCAATCTGGTTGGAGGATAGCTGGAGTGAGAGAGAGATGGATAGCAGCTATTTGTCTTTATCTTCGACATTCTATTTAATTTGGCGGAGCATTTGCGTCTTTTCTTTTCCAGTCGCAAACGAAATGGGTAAGGGCTTGCAATAGTGTTGTGGAATTATTCGTTCTTTTTTATCGACTATTGGTGACGATAATTTGTTGATGGTAGTGGTAATATACATTTGTGTACACTCTCCTGAGATCCTTAATAGAGAGAAACATTTATGTGATTTCGAAGAACATAATTTTATTTTACTCTAATTTTTGAATTTAAAATAGTGATATGGTTGGTTTCTCGCCTTAGGCAGTTCTGATTTTTCAAGTTGTTTTTTTTTAAATTAAGAGATATGGTTATTTTACTAGGCTTAAAGATAGGAAACGCACTAACAAAATAATAATTTAATGTAAGGTATTAGCTAACATTTTAACCTGGATGCGTCGTCTGCCAAAATATTTTTATCGATATTTTTACAGTCGATTCTTTGTGCAACTCTAGTTACGCGAATTTTTGTGGCCATAATTTTGGGGTTAGTGTGCCACGTCGCTAAATTACGGTTTGAAATGCTTTTAATTGCTCAAACTAGCTTTGGGATTGGATTGTGTTGAAATTTTGAATATATTCCAGTAAGTATACAGCTTTAATTAATTTAAAGTTTGTGGTATGGAATTACTAATTGTTCATTGATGCTTTGGTTTTATTGTATGCGAATCTGTGTTGTGACGTCTTTTGATCGTTAGTGGTTTTCATTGTTTACAAAAATATCTATATATATGTTACGGTTAATGTGATAAATTGAAAATTATTAATAATAACCGGTTATTATGAATAATTACCGACAGTCGCGGTAAAAGTGATAAACTAATCACATTTAACAGTGATTATTTCATAATTCAACCTTAGTACTAACAAATTTAATAAAAGAGAACAACATCTTGTGTACGTGCTCGTGTACAGCCAAACTTTTGAACGTTTTGATATCATATATTAATATAATTTGGCATAATGAGTTTGGAATGTTTCTTGCATAATATTACTTTTCCATGATGCCTATAACATAATGTTTTGATTTAAAGTGAAAAATAGGTTAAGGTGCGGCGGGGGTGGCCCTTGGGCCACCCCTAAGCCGCCTATTTAGTTTTATACACACATAAATGACCTCATATTAATCACATTTACCAAATCATGCGGTAATTATTCATAATAACCGGCGATTATTCATAATTTTCACATTTATCACTTTGACCGTAACATATATAAAAATGAAACCCGTTTTCCGTTGTCACGACATAACATGAAAACGGCTTGACCGATTTGGCTGATTTTTTTTTGTAGTTTTCTAATACTCTGTACAAGGTTTTTACGGAAAAAAATATAAAGAAAATCTCTACGCTAAGGCGGTACGAAGTTCGCCGGGTCAGCTAGTTAATAATAAATATATTTGACTATTGGATATTAGATATTTTATTCATAACTTCTATTGATACAACACATAAACTTTTGTGTTTCACCATACGAGTACATATTTGATATTGAGAGCAATAGGACTCGATCTTTGACTTGAGATCACTAAAACATAGCAAAAATCGGAACCAGCGATCCGGTATTGACGGTGGCGCCTCACTGTCAATGTCATCGATAGGACAGTCCAGTATTTTGGAACTATACATGTGTAATACATACAAAATACGAGTGGCGTTTTTACGCACATTTAGGCGACTTTAGCAGCTTTTCGACTTTCGCGGCAGACGCGACGATAATTTCATACTATGTGACAGCGGATGCATGCCTTCACATTATAAAAACGCCGCTACCGCGCTGCTGTCGCGCTACTAACGCCCTAATGTGAAAGCGCTCTAAATGTCGCGTTTGAGACTCTGAGAGCTCTCAGTTTCAAATATCATCAATAAGCGATGTTATTTCTTAACATTTCAGGTATAAACACAAAGTAAAAGAATTCTAAAAGCCAAAAAGTAAGCTTTTTATATCGTGCCACTTTCTTTGTCTTTAAGTGTACGTTAAGATAAGCACCTGGAAAGAGCGTTGTTATTTTTAAGCAGAAATCGAGACTCTATTCACTTTGTAAATTATATTCATACCCGTGTTTTGTGTTTGATATTAGGATAAAGATGAAGTTGTTTTAACAAGTTAAAACGCGTCAATATGTGGCATAATTTTATTCAAAGTATGTGATGGAGGAAGTTACGTAATTTTGAATGATGTAATGTTGCCGACTAATCGGTAGTGAATCGATTAATCGATGTGATTAATAATCGATTTTCTTATTAGCTAACATCAGGTGTTTGTTAGCGGTTAGCTCGCAAAGATTTTTACATGTGAATTAGTAACTAAACTATACATTTCTGGTTACTACACAAGTTGGTTAAAAATATCCTGCAGTATACTCGTAGTTTTGTCGTGCTACGGCTATACTACGATCATAGCTACTGCTACGGGCTACGTTTACGACCTCACCGCTACGTACCTACTACGGCAATTCGTAGCTACGAGTATGTGCTACGAATTTGGACTACGATGAATGCTACGAAAGATTATGAACGTACTCGTACAGCGGTTTTATAAGTGTGTTCAAGCACCCTTTTAATATTATGAGCATAAATACTCGTATATTGTCCTAACTTTTGATTGTCTGGCAAATCTTAAAAAAACTTTTATTGGTTTAATACATTTATGTAAGTAATTAAACTGTAACACCCCGGGATTATGGGTGTCAATGGGCGATGGTAATCACTTACCATCAGGTGATCCGTCTGCTCGTTTGCCTCCTGTGACTCCTGTCACGTAAAAAAAATATTGTCCCAATAAGGAGAAAAATAATCCACAAGCAGTTCAATTTTTAATTTTTTTCACGTTGTTTGTTTAAAAAGTATAAAAATAAATAAAGACAATAAACATAGTAAAAGATAAGTAATTTAAGTATAGCCAATGAAGCTCTTTCATGCTTCCAAACTGAACACAAGACAAAATTATTATTTCACCCCTTTTTGAACGGTACCCGTGGCCCAATCGGCCCGATCTGCCGGCGCCGGTTGAAATATCAAATGGCACAAAAAGGACAGCCGAGGTGTCTCGTCCCAGAAGACAGCCTCTTCATAGTTGAGAGAAAACAGAAAGCTCAAATAACATTTACCCGACGAATCCCTTGCAATGGCTTTTGGATGAAAAACTACTTCGTGATTACATAATTATCTTGTAAATTGAATTTTTTGTAAATTAAAAAAGCTGACAAGTTTCTTCCGCCATTTTTCAGCGCTAACGTTGTACTAACAAAGTGGTGGTGAGGCAAGCTATATTTTAAGACTTATGTCTGCATGTTGTTGTTGTTGTTGTTTCAGCCAAATGACGTCCACTGCTGGACAAAGGCCTCCCCTTATGTCTGCATACTAATAGAAATATTATTTAATTTTGACTATTAGTGGTCATCATCATTTTCATTAGATTTTTTTAGTCTCCACTGCAGGAGTACGACTTTCTCTTTAAATCTATTAAAGGCAAATAAAGAATTTGCCCTAAACTCCCCAAAGCTGGCCATATGGATTGGTAAGGCTTTAATACTTTGTTTAAATCAAGGATTTCCTTTTATAGTGTCAGCAATATCACCATTCTTCCTTACTGTCACACTTAACTTCTAAACACATTGCCTTCTAAACACACGCAAAGTGATAACTAAGCTGGGCTATGTCTATAAAACTATCTAAGTCCGGAACAAGGCCGAAACACAACCTTTAAGGAAAAACACAAAGCTGGCTTATCAATTTGCTCCCCTAACTCTAAATTATAGCCAAATCCTTGACGCAGGTTAGCTTAACTTAAATAAAATTGTGTCTCTTTCTTTCTAGACCCATCAAACCCCCCTTTAAGGGTGAGATGGGAATTAGTGACCCCCTTTATGCTTACTTACTTTTTGTGGCCTGGCTAATGAATGAATATAGTCGTGTACACAATTTTGAGGTTATGTCCCTTTAGCTGCCATCTTAAACAGGATTTACGGAGATGGCACGCAAAATGGCGGCATAACGGTGCGGTGTATTGCAAATTATGGTGGAATAAATGTAACTCGGAATGTTCTACAGTGACTTTGCATTACTAGGAACGAAATAATTGAAATAATGTTGAATTCTCTCTCGAAATGGTTTTAATGTCTATGTCACTTTTCTTCACCAAAAATATGCTGTTCTTCATTACCACATCGCGTCGTGAGAAGTATAACAAGAGCCATAACACAACTAACGTTAACTTTAACTACCATTTATGTAGTTACGAAAGAGTGGCTTCTTCTTACACAGATGCAAATGCACTCAAAAGAATGAGCCAACCTTTGTTTTTTAATTGAGCTTGAAATAGTTATTTGAAAGAAAGAAAGAAAGAAAAATTGTTTATTTGGTTCAAACATAGTAATGTTACACAATTTGGTTAATAATTATAGATAAATTGTTGAACCAAAATGGCTCCTACTCAGCTTGTATCATATTCCGTAAAGAACATGATGCTGGTATTCTGTAGGAGGGTCATTCTAAGTTAAGAGGTAATGTGTTGTATGGAGCGACGGCACGGCATTTCTTTAAATATTTTTACTTAAGTATACATCTGTTTTATGGAAACCTTTAAGTTGAAAATGTTTACAAAGTGGCCAGTCAATTTGTTGGTTTTTTCTCGTTTTATAAGCGACCAGGGTAAATACTCAGTCCAGGGTAGAGACAAGGTGCACACGGGAGGATACTTTATGGACAGGGAAGAGACATAGACATACTAAAAACAGTGTGTTTTTAGGAATTAACTTTATTTATTTATTTTAATTTTAATTATGAATTATTTATAATCAGACTTTTCATTTTTTAGCAAACTTTGTTAACAAAAATGTATTTTAAGCCTAGGTACAAAACATAAAAAGGTTCTTACTTTTACTTTCCATCAAAACAACTATCAATAGTCAATAACGAAATAAAAAGAAACAAAAACTTCTCTGAAATATTATCAAACTTTTCTTGTACTTAAACAACCATTTGAATTGAGAGGTAACTAAAAAAAATCTTTATGTAAAACCTGCGTTCAAAGACATCAATAGATTCATTAAATCATAAAAAATACGCTACCCTCTCATTTTTAAGTTAGGTTAGGGTAGTTTTTTTAAAACCTGATCCCAGGAGATTAAAGAAACATCATCATCAATTCATAATCGTCATTTCAGCCATAAGACGTCCACTGCTGAAAATAGGCTTCCCCCAATGATTTCCACAATGACCGGTTGGTGGTGGCCTGCATCCAGCCCTTTCCTGCTCCCTTTATGAGGTCGTCGGTCCACCTTGTGGGTGGACGTCCTACACTGCGCTTTCCGGTACGAGGTCTCCACTCCAGAACCTTGCTGCCCCATCGGCCGTTAGTTCCGCGTACTATGTGCCCTGCCCTTTGTCACTTGAGGTTGCTTGATTGAAGACTTTCGTCTATAGGCACTGAGGTATTTTGGACGAAAAGATGTTGCGTAGTTTCCTTCACAGAAACAGTGACTTTAGCATGTGTTTGTGGATAATCCAAAGTAGGTACCCAATTCAAAATGATGACATAACTCTGGCTGGACACACAGAAGCATCTCAAACTTTATATAATGTCAGGTATAAATCAACCGGTAACTTTGTGAACCTTTACTGTGCCTGAAAAAGTCTTTATACCTTCAGTAGAACCTAATGTTGCTGCTTTTTCCGATAGCATGTCTACGGTGTATCTACGGTGAAAATTTTCATATTCGGGCAGGTTTTCTCAAGGGCTTTAGCTTTCTAGATGCCATTTTTTCTGTAAAAAAGTCATATTAAATTGTAAAGCTAAGATATACATAATACCAAGTAAAGGTTCAGAGAAAAATATAGAAGTATTCATGAAAACGCATACAAATGTATCTCCCCTGGTCATTACGAATCTCCCCTGCCATCAAAAAAGCCAGGGGAAATACGCCAGGGGAGATACATTTTCGATCAATATCTAAAATAGCCGTAAAAGTGTTTTTCGTACGCAATTCACATCCAAACGTAACAATGTATGCACTATTCATAGTAAATATTGAAGTTTACATTAGTATTTTAACAAATAATTGCTGAATAAAACTTACCAGAGGAAAGACTGCATTCACTCAACACTTCTACACCCAGCGAGCGGCGTGACTGAAATGGCGGTTAAAATGACTTCGCAGTCGGCTTATGCGCCGCTTGCTGATAGCTTCACGTTACATCCTATGCACTAAAGGACATAACTTCCACAAAATAGTAAAACAAAACTAACTTTTAAACGAAAACAAAAAGCCAGGGGACGAGACACGAAATACGGAGGACAAATTTCGGCGTTGATATTATTTATGAAAAATTGGAATTTATGTAATTTTACTTATAAGACAGTGTACCTAAGTTATTGTTTTGTATAAAATTAACGATGATGAAGTAATTATTTAATTTTAATACGTTCATAATAATTGGTTTACAAATAAAGTCGGGTTTGGGACAGCCCAGGGTAGAGACATTTTTCTTGTATTAGAACTTATTGTGACTAAACTGCGTACATTTCTGTAATAAATTTAAGTGAGCATGTAGAAGACATTTAGTTTTAAGTAATAAATAGGTTAATTAGGAAATTAGAATAAAAAAAAGGTACTTTTTTGCCCTTGCCATCGAAAGTACCTCTTAACTTAGAATGACCCAGGAACCATTTTGAAAAGAGCGTCACCAGGGACGCAATAAACATTGGCATTTCACCATAAACATTAATAAACTTTTACATAAAAATGTAACACTTAACAATATGAAATAAAATCTACTCTTTATTGCTTAAAAAATACCTAGACTTTTCTGGCGCATTGTACTCTCTTAGGTGAGCATGTGAGCGTGTTGTGTACTATGAGTGTATTAGTGTGAGTGTGTGTGAAGCAGGCAGAAAATAATAACAATAATAATATCTACAAACATTACTTTAAAGCTACTCAAACACCGGATATCTGGTCATTGAAAATAAACTTCTTTAAACTACATTTGAAGGCTGCAATTGTTGTAGAATTTCGGACTGGCGGCGGTAAATTGTTCCAACACTTCGTGGCAGAATACCGAAAGCTGCCACGAAAAGCAGCTGTTCTGTGTTCTGGACATATTAGACGTGAAGCGATTCTCATTTTACGCTGAGACACCCTCAGTTTAGCGAATAAATATGCAGGCTCCTCATTGTTAATTACTCCAAAAAGTAAAGAAGCAAAGTGTAATTTCTGTCTGGCTGCCATATTCAAGAGATTGTTACGGTTCAGAAATGGAGTGACATGTGATCGTGGCGGTATTGGAAAGCAGAACCGCGCACAAGCATTTTGGACACGTTGTATCAATTTCTTCGTACGCACTAATAAACACCCTCCAAAAACATTGTCACAATAATTTAGCTTTGAAAGGACAAGTGATTCGCATAAATTAACTCTCGTCTCTACATCTATGTATTGGCGGATTTTATATAAAACTCTAAGCCTATAAAAACAATTACGCATTATTTCATGAATGTGTCCTTCAAATCGTAACCTTCCATCCATCAGTAGACCCAAATTGCGAGCTTGTGGAACATTTTCCAAACTTAAACCCATCATAGACACATTTGGACACTTGGCAGAAACTGTAGCGATACCAGTTTTAGAACCTAAAATCATATATTTGGATTTCTTTGGGTTTAATATTAAGTTATGTCGATCACTCCACATGCTAATACGGTTTAGGTCTTCGTTTAATTTATCTACAGCAGAAGAAGTAGATTCAGGCTCGAATGAAATGTATATTTGGAGGTCATCGGCATATAAGTGGTATTTACAATTATGTATATTTCTAGTGATATCAGCAGTGTATAGAATAAAAAGCAGCGGCCCCAGAATAGATCCCTGTGGGACGCCACGGATCATACTGGCAGTGGCAGAAGTTGAGGTTGAGCCATCATCATTACGCGTTTCCACGTATTGAGTTCGGTTTGACAAGTAGCTAGCGAACCATTTCAAAGTTAGAGAGTCAAAACCATAATAAGCTAGTTTAGCTAATAGGACTGTTGGGTTGATCGTATCGAAGGCGCGCGTATAATCGAGTAATACCAAAATAGTGCTTTCACCAGAGTCCTGTGCTGCTAATATGTCATCAACGACATCCAGCAGTGCTGTTGAAGTGCTGCGACGTTTCCTAAACCCAGACTGTTTTTCTGGTAGTATATTATTGCCTTCAAGAAATTCAGTCATTTGCATAGAAACAGCCCTTTCGACAATCTTCGACATGAACGGGAGAATACTGATGGGGCGTAGGTCTTTGTGTTCATCGGGAATTTTGGTTTTAGGAATAGGCCTCACAATAGCTGTCTTCCACTGCTCCGGAAACACGCCGGTTTCTATTGATTTATTAACTATGGCGGTGATTATTGATAAGGTGCATGGCAAAGTGAGCATAATCATATTCATTGAAATACCATCGACTCCTTGCGCATTTGTTTTTATCGTTTTAATGATATTACTTACTATTGTTTCCGTCACAGGTGTAAGCGAAAACACGGCAGAATCAAATTTATTTGACTTAAGGTCATTCAGGATAGAAGTGTCGGTGTCATTATTTCCGGGTATATTCAAGAAAGTTTGATTAATAATGTCAGGGTTATTCAAGTGCGAGGGTAATATGAACTCTTTCTTTTTAAAATCAACAACATCTCTTTTTATGTGTTTCCATAACGTCCGGGGATCTTTTGAGCCAGAATGAATGTATTTATTAAAGTATGCAGTTTTTTCGCTATGAATTGCTGAGTTTACGATAGCCTTTAAGTCCTGGTAGTATTTTTTATGTATGTCTAGCTTTGTAGATTTACTTCTAGCGTGTGCTTTATCTCGCAGCTTCATCATTTCCTTGATTGTGTAAGTTATCCACGGATAAGAGTGATTTTTAATATTTATTATTAGTTTCGCGATGTGGTTATTTTACTATGACCACAATTCATTGTGAGTTGTTTTTTAGAAAGAAAGAAAGAAGAAAGAAAATAAATTTATTTTGGCAACAACAAATTCAGGCAAACAAAGACATACACAAAATTTTTTTAACTAAGTTGCCAAAAAAGGTCACCCACTCAGTAACATCTTGACAGTGTGACTGCCAAGACACTGATTTTCAATGGGTGCCTTTTTCGTTCATCATTGAAGGGTTTTCGTTCTTTGAGCATTAAATAAAGGCAGTAATACGGGCAATTTTGCAACAAAAACAAATATTGTGTTGTGCTTTCATCCGTACATAAGATGCCAGAACTTGCCATGCCATCGCTACATTACGCACTCACATCAAACTCGATCTAAAAATCGAGTTCTCGTCGTGGTACGTGGTACATCGTTAGCCCCTAGGGCCCAACAAATTTGTGCCAGTGGTGGGAAATGAAATAAAACGAGTGAATAAAATGTGGCATGGGCGAATTTATGCGATCTCTACAAATTGGTTTTGGCGAGAAAATGTGTTGAAAATGTGCTAAATTGCGTCGCTTGTTGATATTTGCAATAATAGTAGGAGTAGGGCGTTTGAAATCGCTGAATAATGATTTTGTATATGACTGATCTTTTAGCATAGGCGCAGACCACTGATTTTTAGTTGGCCGATAGTTGGGTCGGGCTGTTAATCTGTATGGAGATGTATGAAAGTGCGCACATTACACCGATTTGTTATCGGCCGATTTTTCACACAAATTGAAATCGGGCCCAACTATCGGCCAACTAAAAGTCGGTGGTCTGCGTCTAGGCTTGAAATGATCACCTATAGGCATAGTGGTTTGACTTTCGGACTTCCTACATTCTCGATGGTTGCAGGTTTAATTCCCGGTGGCGAGTGATATAAAAGCGAGGTACGTTAAGATCTTGATGACGTTTACTCGCAAGTATACGTCATCTAGCCGTTAACGTATACCCAAAGGTTTCAAATTAAATTAAGCAACATTTTATGACGTATTACTACCGGTAAGACAAGGACAAGGAAAAGTCTATCTATTGAAAGACCTTATCTCAAATATATACCTTTTAACAAAATTAGTTCAGGTAAGTCTGAAAAGGTAACAGACAGACAGCCAGAAAGAGTTTCTCTCGGATTTTTTATTAGTGTGGATAAAGTACCTACACTTAAATATGCATACGAGTATGAACCTGATTTTACCAGATTAAAGTTAAACAAAACAACGATCATTATCAAATCTGTCGTCGTTCTACAGTACTGTTTACAATTCGTAAGCGAATTTTCCGGCTAGCGCTTCCGTATTTACTCACCCATCCTGTTCTTCCGTAAGCGATTCCGGTTCCGGTAAAAAAACGGTTCGTTCCGAATTTCCGCACGTGAAATTCTATTGCATATTTTTGTTTTAAATGTAGTGTCGTAGTGTTTTTGCGATCGCAGTGTTTGGTTGGGATGCGAGTTGTTTATAATAGTTATGTAGTGCTTTTTTGTCATGTGAACAGCGGAGTGTGTTGATGTAGTACGTAGACGTAGTGACGTAGTAACTGGGTTGTAATGATTGTATTTTTTCTCACAGGGCGATCTTTACCTTAAAATATCTCAGGAATATGACACTGAGCTACCATATTTTATATTTTTTGTCTATTGAAGTATCCTCTAAAAAAACTATACCTAATGGCAGAATGTGATTGCGCCAGCTTATTTCTCAATTAAAGGGTTAAATTCAAAATATTTAGCGGTCATATGACCCATTACGTTCATCACACTCAAAAATTACAAAAAAGCCCAAAGTTTGGTAAACATTATGAGACTTTAGGGATTACTTTAGTTTAAATACTAATTAACTAAAGAAGTTTTAAATTAGTTTACCTACGTGTTGGTGTTAAACGAATTTAATAATTGAACTGCCACGAATTATAAACATTAGTGTTTACAGTCCAGCCTGTAAAATAATTTACTTTTTAGAAAAATAAATAGTTGTGTATGCGTCTCACTACCATTTTTTAATTGAGAGTTCTTAATAGCTTAGTAAACTATACAAATAATATACCTTAGTAAATATACTTTAATAGAAAAAAATTGAGAATCAAAAATAATTGCATGTTTTTTAATTAGCAAATAACTAGAACGCTTTATAGGAGAACGAAAAACAAAATAAAGTTTTAGTAAATTGTATATTGACCAATGGTCTCAAAAGACGGTACTGCAGTGGAATTTTGTTACAATTAACTACAGAGTTTTAATTGGCTTTCCAATACTTGAAACATTGTAGTAAAGTCAGTATTGTATTTGTTTTAGTATGTCGTTCTTGTAAATTGTTTTTGCATAGAATGTTCCTGGATTGAATCAACCTAGTGTCAAAAAGCACCTGACTGATTGAGGCATAAGAAACGCCTTTAAATGATTATTTTTAAAGAAGTCTGACACCATCTTAGCGATGTTAGAACAAGACTAGAAAACTAACTGGATCAAGAATTCCCTAGTTTGTTATTGTGTGATTCCGCTCTTATAAATTTTAAATGTTAAAATGTTGATATTTATTTTATTTATTCATTGAGACTTCATACAGCGGTGAAAAGTGCTAACATTGACGGGCACTTCAATGTGGTATGCCCAATTACAGAATTCCTCGTTACTACTGAATGGTAAAATTACAAGCTTAAAAGTATTTGCTAGTATACAGAAATTAACATTTAACATGATTGTAATTGAAAAACTTTAGAGCATTAACCAAAAGTAGATTGGTCTACTTCTTTATTTTCCATTCCATTACAAATACGCGTTCAAAATTATGCAATCCGGTGTTATTCCGCGAATATCCGGATCACTAAGCCGGACTGCGGGAATCGCGCTCATCCCGGAAAATACACCCGGGCATCTCATATTTTCTTGGGTTATCCCCGATTTTCCTATCCGGGTGTGGCAACACTTTCCTAGCTCGGGATTTCCCTGTTCCCGTAGATAGCAACACTAATCTCGTTTGAGTGGCGTGATGTGGAGATAGGATTTTTTAATGTATAGTTGTACACTATAATATAAATAAGGAACGCAGCTATCTGCTTGCGAGAATGTAGACTTTTATTGGCTCACCCGGACTAGAATGAATTTGTATTATTTGTGTAAGAACGCTTTTTAAATTGACTTGATATTATGTAGAATTAGAAATGAGATCTATTATTATTGTGATTTGGGTTTTCATTGGATTTTAACGTTATTTTGTTTAGGTATTTTCAGTATATATAATTGAGAAAATAATTGTAATTTACTAAACTAGCTGTAATATTCAAACCTAGACTTAAGTTTTAGACAGCTTGTCTATTTCGCTATGTTGAAACTTGAAAAGGCATAAGATTGAGTTCAAATGTTTTCAAAAGGGCGAATATGGCTACAATATAACTGGACTGAATTACTAATTCAAGTCTCTTTGGTCTCACTCAGTCTATTTGATACCCTTCAAAGATATCGCTCACAAAAGGGGTGATACAGCAATAATAATTGGAATGAATTAATGATGTCTCACATCTCACTCAGTATTTTGTTGCCCTTGAAGAACATATACCTTAATTTAAGACTACAATCAATGCAGTATTATTGTAATTGATTTTTTTTTTAAATTTAATTTGTACACCGCAAAGGTACGACATGTTGATACCATTTTAAATGCTGACTTAACACCTTATGTACACCACATGTTTGAACAAATAAATGTATCTTTATCTTTAATCTCTTTCTTGCTCTCTTTTTCTAATTTAAGAGCAGAATAGATCGGTGAGTGGAGGGGTAAATCATATAGCGGAGAAGTTTATTTTTTCTGAATAAAACAAAATAAAATAAATAAAATATTATTACTAATTTGTTTTTGCACAAACTACAATTATTGTTTTTATTGTGTCACAAGATATTAGCTTAGTAGCCCCTCATACTTAGCTAAAATTCTTGTGTCACGAGTGGGCTCACCTCAATAAATAATCGAGAATTCTTTGTATGACGAGTCGGCCAGCCTGACCCCTACACTGTTCGGCCACGTGTGGTTCGACTATCGTGGCTTCTTTGCATTCGCGCTTCTGTTGTACTTTCTTATGGGTGTACCTCTGCTTCGTTAGCTAGCTATCATCTCCGCCCCGTTAGCCAGTTTACGTCTCCGCTCCGCATTCGTCGAACCACCATTCCTGCTCCGCTATTATATTCTGTTCTTGTCTCCGCTTTAGTAGAAATTGGGCCTTAACAAACTCGCAATGTTTTCAAACTAAAATGTACGGTCGTTTTAGTTTGTTGATTTGTTGAATGTGAACTAAATCACATACGTGCAGTTCGAAACGAGATTTTTGTGCCTGAAAAACCTGAAACCGCTGGTCTGAAAGTTTTGACAAAACGATTTTGTTTCAAACCCGTGATGAAACGACTAAAACTGATATTTAAAATAGTTTCAGATATCTTTTAAGATTAACATTTATTCCTGTAGGCCATAAACTTGACCCGAACTATTTAAGAGTGTGTATTTCTTCTACACTTAGGCTGAGTTATACCATCTTACTTTAACTTTGACAAACGTCAAAAATCTGTCAAATTCCATACAAAAAGCGCCTACATTATTTCTGATGAACATAGGCGGTACGATGTTCGCCGGGTCAACTATTTCTAGAATAAATTACTAAGTAACAGACTCCTTCGTTCTATTACTAATTTATAGGACTTATCTGATTTAATGTTAAACTACAAACAAAATTAGTTTTGCCTTATCGAAGGTAATTATAAAAGGGTCGTCAACTAAGATTGGTAGACTAAGGTATTCAGTCCCGAAAGTTTTTACATTACAGAAAACACCTTGTACTTAGTTAGAATTAGTTAATATAAAATAACGCACTAATTACTCGTAACTTAGTACAAAACTATTTTTCTATTTCTATTTTGCAAATGCTTGATGTTATGTAGACGGTTAATGGACCAAGTTATCCCAATCCTAAAGTTGAGTTTCCATAATGTACTCGTATATTTCGATTTCAATATTTCCTTGTATTTTTCAATATTTGAAGGTTGCTAAGCCTTGAGCAGCGGTTTAATCCCCGTACAAAACTAACATTATAAATAACTAGCTTTTGCCCGCGGTTTCACCCGCGTGTAATTTAGTTTGTCACAGATCGTCATAAATTATAGCCTATACCTATGTTATTGTGGGCTATAAACTATAATACTGTAAAGTTTCATCAAAATCCGTTCAGTAGTTTTTGCGCGAAAGAGTAACAAACTTGTAACATGTAAATACGGTACTGTTGAGTTTTAGATAAATTAATTATGTGCACGAACTTTGTGTTTTTGTATGTACTATTTTTCAGTATTTCACGGCCGTTAGACCTATTACTACTGACGTAGGTCCGTCGTCGGGCGTTTGATACCCTCTCAAAGCGAACATTTCTGTGCAATGGGCATAGAAATAAGATTGAAAAAAGCATAAACTTAATGTTTTGCATTAAAAGCCTTAGAAGCATTTTAGTATGAGAAAATACTATTGTAATTATAGTACGAGTAGGTACATTTTTTATGTGACTGGAGGCAAACGAGCAGACGGATTACCTGATGGTAAGTGATTACCGGCGCCCATATACACCCGTAGTACCAGGGGCGTTACAAGTGCGTTGCCGGCCTTTAAGGTGCTACGCTGTCTCTACTTAGAAATCGACAATGAAAAGGAAAAAAAGACTCTTCATATATGTCATAACCTAGTCGCTCTACCAGCTCCACAACACAGCCAATACATAGGAGTCAAACCTCCGGAAAATTCGGTCAATACCTATAATGTTGTGTATTATTACCTATCTACGAACCACAGGCGTGACTGGGCCTCCATTCGGCTGCTTTATGCCTGCGTACTGTACTTTATATAGCTGTGTTGTGGTGCACCATTTTCCTCGATTCATGATGCGTGAAAATGTATAACTATTGGAACTACGATAGGTTCGTTTGGTTTCAAAATTAACCGAATTGACGGTGTTGTGTAATCGGATATTTTTAACGCAGTGGGTAAAGTTTTGTCTTGTTTAGTACAAGACATGTATACCTCTATTTTGCAACAACATAAGTATAAATTGTAATGTGACATGCAATAAACGTTTTGAATTTGAATTTGACTAGATATCTCTGCAGACGAATTAATTTGTCTTCTTCTTTTGAATTCGTGAGCAAAGGCTTTATTTCGGTTAAATACATTATTTCGTAAAAAAATACTGAAAACGAGGCATTTGACACTATATTTGATGATTTTTTATGAGCTATCATAATGCGACTCTCCCATACTTGTAAATTTTGTATGTCAATACAAGCCGTGACTATTACAATAAACCCCATGGATTGACTATGTATCAACCAAATCTAGATAATAATTCTAACTTGTAATCACTGCCGTAAAACCGAGTTAAACTCCCAATCTAAACCTTGTTTACTATTAAAATAATTGTTTAATCCCCCTGATTAGAGTAATCCGAGCCATCTGTACACATGCAGTCCCAAAGGAATACTAAATCAGTGTAATCAGCTTCCAGCGTTAATATTTGATAACGCACTAATCTGTACGTAGAGCCGTTCTTTGTATTGGTTTTGTATGCGATAAATCCTAACATTATTATGAATGGTTTGTGAGTGCTCTTTCACGCGTAAAATACTAAACGAGATGAACATAGAGATTTGAGACCCAGGGAAAAACATTAGGATAGTTTTTATCCCGGTTTTTGGAAGGGAGACTCTATGACCATCAAAATACTTGCAGGCGAAGCCAAAGACAAAAGTTGTGTGTGTAGTAGATGTGCCGAATCAAATCTTAAGCCGGATATATATTTGTCTGCCATGTTGTGGTGTGTCGTGACGTATCAAAACAGAATTGCTTTCATACATTAAGCGACACGTGAGAAGCCATCACGACACGACATTATAGTCTATCCCCCTTACTATTAAAGTTACACACACGTTGAACAGTAGTTTAAAAATAACATTTCCATACTAAACGTCACCTTAAGTTAGTGTTCAACACGCGTGTCATAATGAATTCAGTTTTGATGCGTCACGACATAATACGCCAGACAAATATAAATCCGGCTTTAGTCTTTAACAACGTCGTCTTAGACTTACTATAATAAGTGACTATTATGTGTGTTAATAAAGTTATTTATTATTATTATTATTCTATTATGTTTAATACGAATATCTAAGCATTTCTTGCTTGTCCTAAATAAAATGCCAATAAGTATTATAATAACAACAAATAACCTTCATCCAAGGATCTCTACTTCATCCCGATATAAAACAATCGGGATCTGACGAATAGTTTCTCGAAACGCCAGTCAGCGATCGTCCCCTCTTATCAAGCAGATCAAGCTACATGCTGCCATCTTAACCAGTTGTAATAGGTTCAATTTTGCCATGAAAATGAATAGTCTGACGTGCTCGCGATTGTACAAGACGCCCCCGAATTTGACGTATCGCGGGGACTGACACAGCTTAAGGAAATCAGCCACGACATTCGGAGTGCGGAAATAATTTCTTCAAAAGCATAGCAAGAACTCACTACATTCATCAAAGATACATCAAAGAGTCTGATTATAAGCTATTCTATAGAGAATTTGGTTGCAGTTTATAGAAACTGCAACTATTTAAGCCACCATGCGTATGTCGTCGCTTGTCTTAGGGCTATATTTCACTGGGACACCATGGCGGCGCAACCAGTCGCCGGCTACCAACAAAATGTATACAGCTTTGCGCAACCTATATACATGACAGCTTGTTATCAAGAAACCAAATATCTCGTAAAATCGTAATATTTTGTACAAATAATGTTTAGGTATGTCGTAATTTGTTATTTACACAAGTCTAAATCATTAATAAGGTCTTCTTCAATTTCTTATTATGTAGATTTAATTTTAATTAATTTTATATGAGCTAAAACTTATCTTAACCGTTTACATTCATAATGCAGTCAGCAAACAAGTTTCTGCCTAGCTGTTCTTACCGAACTGTGTCGTAGGAGCAGTATATCAATATAATGCTTTCCGTTATATGTTAGATACGGCCTTTTCATACTCTATATTGGAGGAGCAAAAGGAAAATTGGTATGTGGAAATAAATAAATATATGTATATTCGTATATTGCGGAGTTCTTATCTAAAAAGTGCGCGTAAGATATTCTTATAAATCAGAAAAAAATGTGTTGTCTTAATATAACTTTCAATGAATTATTTATTATTGTAATTAACAATGTTAGGCCTTCTTCTAAGTGGTTTCATTAACGATTATTTCTCTACGGGAATATTCCCACCTCTTATTCCTACCGCTGCAACTCCTGTGTAGCCAAGATCTACAACTTGACCGCCAATAAAAACCTAACCAGTGAAGGTAAACTTTGTCCCAGGGTTTAAACTGTCATTGGACCCGCAACGAAATTAATCAGAACATAGGGGAAGTTCGAAAGTTTGGAATTCTGGATTATTATAATCTAATGATGATCCACACAATTGTGGTGGAAGAAATCAAATCCCTCTCTTAGCAAAAGCTTTCTCATTCTATAAACCAATTCATTTTAACTTTTAGCATTATCCTTGAAATTTTTTACACTGCGCCTTCTAGTTGCGAAATAAGCAAAGCTTGTACTATGGGTACCAGAAAATGGATATTCATTCGTTCGTTCGTTTCAGCCGAAATACTGCTGGCCAAAGGCCTCCCCACAAAGACCAGTCCTGTGCCGCTCGCATCCAGGCACCTCCCGCGACCTTCACCAATGGATATAAATATACTTAAATACTTTTACCCTTGAAAACTTAGCTTTTATTTGTGAAATTGAAAATATTACGTTTGAACTTTATAATGCCTTAAATAATTTCCAAAACAGCTTAGTCAATTGTAGTCGAATAGGTTTAACCCGCCCACGGGGTATTATCGCACGTACAATAATTTATGTGGATAGTGTTGGGAGAACGCATGTTTGGATGTGCGTAATATTTAATTCATGTAGCATTTAAAAATATTAATATTAGATAATTATTGTGCTATGAATGTAACTATCTGAGACGTGCTCGCTTACTATGGGCCTCATAAGAAGGCTCAAGGCCTCTCACTAGGTGGACCGATGATCTGGTGAAGGTCGCGGGAGGCGCCTGGATGCGAGCGGCGCAGGACCGGTCTTTGTGGAAATCTTTGGGGGAGGCCTTTGTCCAGCAGTGGACGTCTTTCAGCTGAAACAAACGAACGAATGTAACTGTATCTTTTTTCTTTGATGACAGCAGCACTATAATTTTAGCCATGCTACGTTAAGCCAGCCTAATTATTCAACTTTGGCAATTAAAGAAAGAAAGAAAGATTTTTTATTTAGTCCAAAATCCTTAGACTACAACATCAGTATCCGTAGTTTGTTTAATTAGATAAAATCGATACTTTTCAATCCATTCACATGCAAAAAATATCGATACCGTTTTACATCTCTAAAAGCAGAGCACCTAATTCATTCTCCCGGTTACAGGCTAGACAAAAAGAGATTAAAATGCAAATTGTCCCAAAAATTTATTCACTGTAAGAGCTAAAGCGAAAAAAGACATTTGATTTAAATTAACGTTGTTGGATTACGTTATTTTTACAGGCAACTTTTAAAATACAAAACTGTTTAATCGTGTCTCTGCTTGGATGGTTTTATTTTTTTAAGTAGGTACTTCGTACGCATGAAAATTGTTTGAAAAAAATTAAAATATTGCAACATATTTCTTTACTGCTCCGCCCCTATTGGTTGTAGCCTTAAGCGTTCCTCGATAAATGGGCTATCCTACACAAAAATATTTTTTTCAAATCGGACCAATAATTCCTGAGATTAGCGCGTTCAAGCAAAAGTAATGAAATTGAACAATCTATCTTGAAACTAAAAATAAATAGGCGTCAGTTACGCTATCTAACATTGCCCTGTCGAATTATGTCGTTTATCGACATTGCTATGAAGAGGTCGGAATTTAAAACCTTTTTTGTTTTGAGCCTTTCCCCCATTGGGCTATAAAGTAACCCGAATCTACGTACGCCATTATAATAATATCGGTGGCATGGCGTGATGGCACTCGTGGTAGCTAGCATAACAAAAGTTTTCACAATTTTTCATTTCCCCCGAGATTATTTTGCAAATTTTATAAATAAAAACTCGGAGATAACGATGAGTCGGCTAATCACGTGATAATTAAGCTCTAATGGAGGCTGTGTTTAGGCCATTATCTTCGACACAATGGCAGGAATGTTACGGGTCACTGTACCATACTTAACGTAGGTGTAGTAGGCTCATTTATGCTGTAATTTTGTTGTTTTAAAGCCATTCACAGGCCTAGATCTAAGGCCTCAGATGCTAGGCTGACCTTTTTATTTCACCACAGCAGGGAATCTTTTAGACTGCATTCACCTGACAGAAAGTAATGATCAGGCTGAAGGTGGTAGCGAGCTTCATCCACAGGGAACTATATACCTATAACTGATGAAACACAACAATCATGTCAAAATTGTTGTTATGATAATAATTATGATCTGTGTGCTTACCATGAGTTTACGTTAAGTGTGCTCGCTAGAAAGTGCATAAAAAATCTATGAAGATTCTTGAAAGTAGCCGCTATAGGCGCTGTACAATCTGTCATACATTTAATGTCATTTTTTTATTCAGTCGCTAGCAAGCATACCTAGGATAAACCTAGTTATTCAAACACATATCCTCTCCTCTCCGCTTTGGTAGAAATCGGGCCAAAGATAAGTCTTGAATTTCACAAGTTGTGATAATGTAATGGGACTACTTCATCAAGGTCTATTGGTGACTCAGGGAGGGAGCCCATTACGTTGTATTACATGTTATTTTGGCACATTGTTTTATCTCTGCCTATTTGAATGTTAATGTATAGTCCTTTTGATCTATTTAATAAGACTGAGAGGCTATGTCTACGTTTTTCAGGAAAATATTCTTGTAAAGAACCAGTCTTGACTACAGAGAAAATAAAAATTTGTTCATCCTGAATGGAATTAAATTATTTTTATTTTAAACGCAAAAGAAACATTTTAGATATAGTCAGACTTGAAAAAAGCTACTTTAGATACATATATCCTTACATCAGGTTCATCCTAACCCGCCTGGCCATCATGGGGAGTGATGGCTATATCCTCCATGTGCCTGAAGGAGAGACTAAATTACGTGAAAAAATCATATCGCGATTTAAAAGCGTTTCAGCGCCATCTGTTTTCCCAGTAGTGTAAACAACTTGCACTTACTGTACCTATAGTGTTTGCTAATCGTGCTTAGTGGTCTTAAATAATGTGAATAAAAACAACTGAAGAATTTACAAGCACACCATAAAGTGTCTGCTGTTCGCGACATTTTATATTTACAATTACTTTTTATAACGGTGTCGTAAATTCAGGAGTTTTTTCGTCTAAAGTTTGCAACTTCATAAAAGTGGGGAGAAAGTCCCCAACAGCAACATAATAATTGGGTTTTATTAATTACGTACATTTGGGCGTGGATTTGTTCACCTTAGGCTCCAAATAATAATGAAGAAAAAATTGAGTTAGGGTAATGGTCGTTACTTCGTTTGTCATAAGCATGGGTAAACAATACTAGTTATAGATTGCAACTTTGTCCACATTAAATTATTTTTTACAAAAGGTTATCCCACAACTTGCTTATCAAAATGCGGTCGTACCTAAACTATATTTTGGGATTGAAAAACAATGGGATTTCATAAAAAGTTCATTTCTTATTGCACATTATAAGCGCCAGTTTCTTTCTTAAAGGTTATATTAATTTCTTAGTAACGCCTTCCTATTGGGCCAAGTATTGCAGTATTGATAGTAGCGCCCTACTGTCAATGTCATATTGAATGATGTCCAACTAGATCTGTGTGCTTACCATGAGTTTACGTTAGGTGTGCTCGTTGGCGATTACGTCAAAAAAATCCTTGAAGATTTTAGTTCTTGAAAGTAGCCGCTAGGGCCTGTACAATCTGTCATACGAGGATATGACATTTTTACGCAGTCGCTAGCGAGCACACGTAATGTAAACCTATGGTAAGCACACTGGTGCGCTTATAGCCATTCGTAACTTGAGTAAATCCTGCACTATATTCTTATTATTGTTATGCTTCAGCTTTACTATTTTAAGTGCATGCAAATATAATGATTTATCTTTCTATCTAATTTATACTATAAAAAACAACAGATGTTCACTTCCGAAAAGTCCAAAACATCAATATCACCGCAACACGAACTCCCCAATTAGAAGTTTTATTCCCATTTATTTATCACTTTGCATCCATTTCGCGAAGCCAAAAGCCACGGTCAGATCTAAGTGGGCACAACAAATTGACGGTACTTCCAAAAGTTTTATGCTTAATTTGAATTTCTTAAAGTTGTCCCGGGGACGAGGAATTTAATTACAAATGCAAAAACTTAGAGCTTAATGCGGAGAAAAAACGTTATTGAATTTTTCGGAATTGTGTTACAAGTTTTCTGAGTTTTTATTAGTGGTCAGACAATGTGAGATCTTATATCGTTGTAATAGGTACAATTTTCCAACAATATGAGTCGATTTTGTACGTCCGACAAGGTGTAGCGACGCGCTGTGTTTTCCGGTACGGAAGTCCACCCAAAAGGTGGACCGACGACCTCATAAAGGTAGCAGGAAGGCACTCCAGTGCATCCATGCAGGCCGCGACCAACCGGCCATTGTGGAAATAATTGGGGGAGGCCTATGTTCAGCAGTGGACGTCCTGTGGCTTAAATGACGATGATGATGATGATGCTAGTCCGAACTGCAAGAAAACAGACTGCTTCACTGCATTCCTTTATTTGGATTCTGCGATCAAGTTTATTCAAAATGCTAAAGGCACACATAAATCTTTCACAAGTAATTATATCTCAGACCTATGACTTGCCGGTGTTACATTCATTCATTACTAATCTAAGTTTTTTATTGTTTCAGATGGCAAGTACATGGTGTTTTATTAATTAATTTAAGACAAAGGGTAAGGAGATTCATCATAGAAGTATTGCTGAACTTATGGTGCATTTTTCAGTAAGTCTGATCTATTATGAAGTTTTTTTCTTACCTAATTGAATAAGAAAGAGTTTCAGTATGTAAAGAGATAATGCTGTTCATACATACATGATGCGGGCTGCGTTCACTTTGATCTGACCGCAGACAGCATTCAGTGTGGCAAAACCTTAGTTGTGATTTTAATGCCAACAATAAGAATAAGCAAGGTTTTTTATTTCTCACATTTCAGTAGCCTTGGCATTATCAAATCGATCAGTACTTTTCTTTAACAAAAATTTCAAAAGTTACATAGGATTTGGACGTTAGAGATCTCATGACGTCATTGGTCATGTTAGAACGACACGCGGAGTCCCATACAAGTTACTATGGGTGGGGTGACACTTGTAACTGTTTTGTTTCCAGCCCAATTTCAATACTAGTTTTTCAGAAATTCTATGATTTTACTTTAGTTTACTATTGTCTTAAAATTTTCCGTGTGCCGTCCGGACGGACGTGTCCTGCAATCAGACAACAGACGTCCGGCTCAAAACGTCTTATTTGGAAGAGCCTTGAATTTATTTTTCGTACAAAGTCTTCATCTAAATGATTTTAATGCTAATTGCTAACACAAACACTTGCATTTCATGCAACTTTTTGCAGAGAACATCTGCATTCTGCGTAAACCCAGCTTTGGACCGTGAAAAAGCTTAAAACCTGCGGCTTATTCTGTTAATTGTTATTTTATTTAATTACTAGTGCAAAACAAACGAAACGCCAAAACAGCTGCCTGCAAACGCTGGAAAATTAATTGTATGTTTACTTTAGTAGGAACACTTAAGTCGTTTTTTGTTTAAATTGCTCTTGGCTTGGCAGCTTTGCGTAAAAGTTGGGTAAAATAATTAAATAGTGCAGTGAGAATGAATATTGTTTAAAATCCACTGTTTATTAGTGGTTTGGATCTAGCTTAAGTTTTAGGTTCAATATGAGGTTAAGACAAACATGAAAAAGTATGATTTTTTTTCAGTTTTGTTAGGGTAAAACACACAGACCACAGTGGGTAAAACAGGCTTAGGCGGCGGACGAATATCCTATAGGGCAACAACTCGCAGCACCATTTCATTGGGTTAAAGAGGACACTGTCGGGCTTTAGTGGGTAGGCCCCGCCCTTCTGGCAGGGAGAACCCTACATAACCCACTGGCCGTCCCCATCGGCCAGTGGGTATGCAACTCGTAGTACTGCTATTACGAGTACTACGAGTACTCGTAGTAGCAGTACTACGAGCGGCCTCGTAGCTTTGTGGTTAAGCTGTGTCCTCTTGCCCGTGAGACCTAAGTTCGGTTCTCGGTGGTACATTCGTTATGTTACTTGATAAGGATGAAACACATTAATTGATTAAAGCAGTAATTAAGCTTAGGGTTTTCCCCCGCGAAAAAACTAAAAATAGCAAATACCTAATAGTTTTTCGGAATCTTTAGAAATGCTGAAAAAAAAACGACATATTTTCAGTTTTTCTTTTCTCTACAAATTGTATACCTACTATGTTCGACGACCAAATTAAAAAGGCCTCATCCATCTTTACCCGCGACATTCTTAAACGGTATTGCTCAACGCTTTTTGGATACATTCCATTAATTTGTTATCCAAAGACAAGCGGGAGTTGAAAAAAGCAAAACTTCCCGCCTGAAGCCGAGTCTCGGTAAAAATTATATTTATAGCATCTTTAGTTGCCACCGCAATGCGGATCTCAGATGTTTTAACGGCTCGAATACAAGGGAAACCCATTTACTTATCAAGTTTTTGTTTTGTACAGATAGTTAGGGCGGAGTCACACAGACAGCAAAAGCAGTATCACTATTTTATTTACAAGTGTAGAAATGGGTCAGGTACACATTAAAAGCTAGACATAATATGGTCAGGTCAACTGATCAGTTGTATTAATATACTCCTAAAAAACTGATAGTGTATAATGAATTTTGACTTATTTCACATACACGGTCAGTTTTTGAATGTTATGTCAGTTCAACTGATTAGTTAAACGAAGGAGCTCTTGGTCTGCATCTCACCTGATGGATATGGTGATGATCAGGCCGAAAGTGGAAGCAAGCCTTAACCACAGAGAAACTAAGAAACTGGCTAAATATCTTCTAACTGCTGAAACACCACAATGATGTTAACATTGTTTTATGGTGACAGGTATGATGGTGATAGCTTTCCAAGTGGACTAGAATATTTGTATTAGTAACCTGTATAACACAAATCGCTAATAGTCCCGGTGACCCTTCGTGGTAAGCTAAATATGCTTGTGTTTCTAGTGGGTTCACCACAATATGAGTAGTCCAACGGCAGCGGGGTTTGAAACCGCGTTCCTCGGATCTCGAGTCAGCCAGTCGACCTTCACCGTTCGGCTATTTAATTGTCGTGTAAAATATCAATTTAATGAACTTCTCTTTCTGTATCTCCCATATTCTATTGTTTGGTAACTTTAATCACTTTTCAATAAGCCTTCAACTAAGTCTCGAAACTCCAGATAAAACTCCACACAGGCTATAAAAGGAGGCCTGTTGTAAACGACCCGTCCGTTATAAATATTCAATGGCGCGCGAGTTTGATATTGTTTTCATATGAAGTTACTGTGATACGGTTGGATTAAGTTGCTAGTGGGCCTTGTTTTGTTATGGCACTTGTTTTGGTAACTTGTGGTGGTCTGAGGTAGCTTTTAGGTATAGACTACAAGTTTTTCTCGCAGTTTCACCCGCGTAAGTTTCGACGTGTCACAGAGCGAGCGTCAAAAACTATGCTATATTTGGTCCCAAAATGTCTCTTAGTAGTAGTAGACTATCGACTTTTAGTCGGCCGATAGTTTGGTTGGCTTCCAAATGACGTCCACTGCTGGACAAAGTCATACTTTTTTACGCAGAACAAGGCAGGTATTTGACCGCAATCGCACCTGGTGTTAGGTGAGATGCAGTCTAGGATGGTACTAACGGGGACTCGGACGCCTTGACACTTTAAGGGCGTAAATTGTTTGCACACACACGCTCGATTAAGCTACGCCCCCGTTCATTCATGTTTCGGGTCTAAGCAGCGTCGGCGCACCACTGTAGATGTTTGCTCTAGCAAACCAAGCTCTATGAAAAGCGTTTAGGATTGAGTATTGCTTACCCGCATCCGTACATGCTTGCCCTGTCAGTGCCTATACAATCTCGCCTTTAAAAGGCCCGGATTATAGTTTTCGGAAAAGACAGCAGCAGGCAGAGAATTCCAGACCCTAGCTGTTCGCATTATAAAAGAGTTAGCGAAGCGCTTAGTGTGAGCTGGTGGAATGTCGTCAATTAAAAAAGTTTTTTTACCTAAAAAGGATCGGAGAACTATTTCCACATCGGTAGAGTTTCCTGTGCAAACTTTAAACCTTTTTTAGACCGCAGTCTTACAGTAGAGAGCACATCAGACTTTACAATTTTGTTGCAATATCGTCCCTATGACAACCACTTAAGATGCAACAAAGTTTAGCTTGTTGTGCCGTCGTGGGACTTGTACAGTTTTTAATTACGGAAAACTTAGACTTAAGTAATTTCATCTTGCTAATACGTCATAAATAAAGCAAGACCTGGAACTTTGTTCGTGGACGTTGAAGACTAGGTTTCACCTGCCCACTGCTTTGCAGCAAGCAATCACGCGTAATGTAAAATGAGTGTAATGTTTAAATATAGGTAATATCCAAATTAAATATTACATTGTTACTAGGTCATTGTAAAAATATATTTTGAAAGGTTTTACCCGCGACTCTAAGTTTCTATATTTTAGATCGGCTAAAAGATAAAAAAGACTTCAACGCCAGCAGTGAATGGAGATCGAATTCAGCGAATACAACTATACCAAATAGCGTGACTGTTGTACTGTATGTGTTAAGTTCGAATCCTGAAATAATTGTATTTTCTATACAACCTAATTCAGCCGAGAATAGAACCTATGAGACTGATACGTCGATTCACTATAATGTTTGTGACAGGGCTATCGTGTCGTGTAGTTTACATGCTATGTGACTGTTTCTTCGCGAACTCAAAGGATAGTATTGTTTGTTATCGATACTAAACTTCGTCCTCCGATTACAATACTCTGTAGGTATTGAATAATAGAGGTGAAAACAGTGGGCTTGTTCTGCTAGAAGCTACAGCCGGTATCCACCTTTATCGTGTATGTTGTATGGTAGTATTGGTAGTTCAACCTATCACATTATGTCAGTTTTTTTATTGTTTTGGAGCCTCACATCTATCTATATTTCAGAAACGATACACTACACTCTTTAATGTATGTAGATACATAGTAGTTGAACTGATGGCTGCTGGGACAGAAGAGTCGCGGGGCCGGAATGTCTAGTGTAGGCAGGCCTTCCACTCGGCGGACTGACGATTTAGTGCAGGTCACGGGAAGCACCTGGTTACAGACAGAGTTGTGGAAAATTTTGGAGGTGGCCTTTGTCCAGCAGTCTTTTGGTTAAAATAAATACACATTACTGACTGAATGGGAAGGGCCACAAGAAATAAGAATGGCACAATTTAGGTGGTCTTATCGCTAGAAAGACCACCTAAATGTCTGTTTCAGACAAACGGTGAGTTTTTTAGTATGTTTTTCAAAGTTTGGTATTTTGCCGCCACCAGTCTTTTGAAGAGTTTTCCAAATGCATGGAGATTCTGTACCTTACTGCCTTACACACAGAGTTTACTGTTGGTTTACGGCGCATCGATTGGCTGGGGAGCGAACTTGTATGAGTTATCGGCGTTATTGTATGGCTATTGCATCGGATCGTCGTGTAACTTAGCAGTAATTGGGGACGTAAATAACGGCCAGATTGCTTCCCCGGAGACAATGGTTACGGCTTGTTTTTGACAGGTTCGATTCTCAGGTGGGACAAGTAAAAATTACTTTGATTAATGGAGAGAGCATTCAAAGTTCATTAAAAAAGTCGGCAAGTTATAGGTCGCTGAACTCAGTTAGTGTTTAGATAACTCTTTTATAATGCGAATAGCTAGGGACTGGAATTCGCTGCCTGCTGCTGTCTTTCCTGAACACTATAATCTGGGCATTTTCAAGGCGAGATAGGCACTTACAGGGCAGATATGTACCATCCTAGACTGCATCTTACTTAACAGCAGGTGCGATTGCGGTCCAATACCTTACTTGTCTTGTCGTACGTTGCCTGGTTTCCATTAATCCTTTATGGATGGCAACTAGTTCTCTAGTTTTGGGATGGCGTAGAACAAAACAGGAAATATTTATTTTGAGTTTCCCAAGCTCTGCAAACGTAGGAGCCCAAATAGTTATTTTACGTAAAATTGTAACATGTCCAGGCCTCGTTCGTCTTGTTCCGACTTGCCTCTGACAGCCGTGGCCGTTCCGTAAGCTAGGATAAATGAATGCGGCCGTGCTGTAGTACAAGCGGAGCGACAAGCGGAGCGGTTAGCGGAGCGAAGGAAGGATAAGGCCCAGTTTTCATCAAAACTGAAAAAAGAGGACATGTATTTGAATAAGCAATTGGATCAGAGCGGTGATATGGCAATAACGAAATCCGAGGTGGAATTGTGTAAAGCAATCGTAATCATTTGACAGTTCATAACGTACGATAAAGTCAGTTAAACAAAGCGTTTGACAGAATAATCGTACGTTATGAACTGTCAAATGATTACGATTGCTTTACACAATTCCACCTCTGATTGGTCATTAAAGGATGAAGCACACTTATCAACCCGGAAATGGATCATAACCGTATCAACTCGAGGCGGTCAGTATTCTTTGTATGAAACTCCGTACTTCAACGCACACTTACCAGCATCGTAACGTAAACGCCTCGCCTCGGTGATAGCGCGAAAGGCGATACGGTGTTGATCCCTTTCCGGGTTGATAAGTGTGCTATGACGTTTAAACACACCACCTCTCCATTTTGGTGGAAATGTGAAAAGTGTGGAGGATTTGTCCGTGACTTCGCTCGTTTGGAATCTAATTTGTCACATTAATAATAGCCTATATTATGTCACCTTCAAAATGCTCTGACCTAAGTTATGCAAACGATGACATTACGGTTAGCATTATGAATTTACAGCGCATACCTGTTTTAGCTTGATAAGGTATTCCAACGACATGTTACTGATTACTACGTAGGTCCTGAGAGACTTCAGTTGATGTATTCTGCAATTTACTACTTAATAGTTTTAATTTGAAAAGTAGGCTCGTTAATATTTGCGTAGCAATGAAGATAAGTTATAATTTACCCCTATGGGTGAAATTTTAAACAACAGGGACGTTTCGACCCGAACGTTGTTAATGAAAAAGCGCAAAACCTGAATTTAGTTTGTTCGGAATCGAGAGTAAAATCGATTCCACTAATAAAAAAATAGGGTCAAATTTTAACCAAAAAATATTTTAATTACGCCGTGTTACTTAACTCTATTATCAGAGGTGAAACTATCTACGTTAACTACTAACCTACTCATAGGCGTGCATACCTTGCAATCAGCGTGTGAAAGGTCAATACGTTTCCAGAAATGCGTAAAAAAGAGATAACAAGTGCGCGGATCGAAAACAAAAAGAGTGAATATCTTCGTAAATAATCCGCGAAAATTAATTTTAATAATTTACATAATTCTTTTATAATAAAAATAAGTTGGGGTGTCTGTGGTTTTCTGAAAAAATAACTTGGAAACGATCTCCTCCAGGTAACACGGTACTTTTCTGAATGAACGGTTCTATTTGACAACTAAACAGTAATATTTACAAAAGTAATATGTGCTCAAATGCAATGGTAAAGCCCGGTCTATGAGCACGTAGCATTTTGTCCAATGACCCCAAGCTACCCATCCTTATCGCTCGCGCGTAATTATATTGCTGTCGTGACTGTGCGACGCGCGCCCGCAGTGAGGTGAGGAGCTGGATGCAGGCCGCTACCAATCGGGCGATGTGGAAATCATTGGGCGATGCCTGTGTTGTGTACGTTACTCCAGCTGGAAAGTAGCTCCTAGAGTGATATGAGTAGAACATATAATTAGTTCCCAACGTGGTGTAAATGTGCGCCAAATTAGAGATTTGTGCGTGCTGTCGTTTTGGTACAAAACGGAAAAAACGATTCCTGCTGGAGTAACGTTGTTCTAGCAGGAAAATTCTAAACGAATGATCGGAAAGAGAAAAACTGTGTACGAGCAGATAGCTTATATTTGTTCTATTGTGTGAGCTGAAAGTGTGATTTGTGCGTCTTCAGGTTTTCGAGATATTGCATTTCCTGCCAGGGTAACGTTTTGCAGAATGCTCTATCTCTAAAACCATTATATGTGCGCCTATAGAATAAACAAGCACGAGTAACTCTTGATTTGTGCGTATATGTGAAAGAAACATGTTTATGAAAATATTTATAAATATCAAGTAATCGAGCTTTCTTCAAAATCCGAAAAAATCGTGTAGCGCCTGAATAACAAAACATACAAGCTCACTGAAAACTGTATTCGATCCTTCTTAATACGTATTATAACCATAAAAAGTTTCAAAAACGCACATTCATGGGTCATTGAATAATATCACTAAAAGTAAATACGACGGTGCTATAATTTTGACGTCAAAATACAAGGAATCAGCTACACCAAGATGAGTGGATGTCAACCGTATAATTAGAGCGTTTATTGAACAAATATAAAATATAATACTCAGCTTGAAATGTATCGCTTAAAAAAGATATACACAAAAATATCAAATTGTAAATAACGGCTGGTTACCCGACCAAATTCGAATGCATACAAAAAAGCGACGGATTCATACATATCGATGACCTTCTTAACTATACTCACTAACCGGTAGAACTTTGTTGTACCAAAGTACACTGAAGTACAAAATAACAAGTAAAAAATAAATTTTAATGACAAACTTTTATTTCTTATCTCTGGCATGTGCGCCTATGTTATATTTTACAATTAAGTCTTGACGTGAAATATGTGTATTATATTAATACTAGCTTCTGCCCACGGCTTCACCCGCATGAAATTTAGTTTGTCACAACACAAATCACTTTTCTTTCATGTCTATAAAACATTTTTAGCAATTTATGGCCGCTGAGGCAGGAAAGTTCCACCACAAAGTGGCGACCACGAACCGGAAGACGTGGCGTGGCCAGGCCTCCCACTAGGTGGACCGACGTTCTGGTGAAGGTCGCGGAAGGTAGCTGGATGCGAGTGGCGCAGGACTGGTGTTTGTGGAAATCCTTGAGGGAGGCCTTTGTCCAGTAGTGTCTTGTTTTTCGAACGATATTGATCTGTGATTTTACGTCATGATTAAATACTTTTTAAGATAAATTGATAAGAGATTCTTAAGAAGAGAAATAATAAGGGTTTTTCATTTGATGTGGTTACAAATTGTATTTATTTTTCATTAACAATCTAAAATACGACTGTTTAAAATAATTGCCAAAACATTTGAACACGACTGTACTAACAACAGCTTAAGTTTAATACACTCAATGTGGAAGGTCATCGATGTGTATGAATCCATCGCTTTTTTGTATGCATTCAAATTTGGTCGGGTAACCAGCCGTTATTTACAATTTGATATTTTTGTGCATATCTTTTTTTAAGCGATACATTTCAAGCTGAATATTATATTTTATATTTGTTTAATAAACGCTCTAATTATAAGGTTGACATCCGCTCATCTTGCAGTAGCTGATTTCTTGTATTTTGACGTCAAAGTTATAGCACCGTCGTATTTACTTTTAGTGATATTATTCAATGACCCATGAATGTGCGTTTTTGAAACTTTTTATGGTTATAATACGTATTAAAAAGGATCGAATACAGTTTTCAGTGAGCTTGTATGTTTTGTTATTCAGGCGCTACACGATTTTTTCGGATTTTGAAGAAAGCTCGATTACTTGATATTTATAAATATTTTCATAAACATGTTTCTTTCACATATACGCACAAATCAAGAGCTACTCGTGTGTGTTTATTCTATAGGCGCACATATAATGGTTATTGAGATAGAGCATTCTGCAAAACGTTACCCTGGCAGGAAATGCAATATCTCGAAAACCTGAAGACGCACAAATCACATTTTCAGCTCACATAATAGAACAAATACAAGCTATCTGCTCGTACACAGTTTTTCTCTTTCCGATCATTCGTTTAGAATTTTCCTGCTAGAACAACGTTACTCCAGCAGGAATCGTTTTTTTCGTTTTGTACCAAAACGACAGCACGCACTAATCTCTAATTCGGCGCACATTTACACCATGTTGGGAACTAATTATACGTTCTACTCATATCACTCTAGGAGCTACTTTCCAGCTGGAGTAACGTACACGCCTGTGTTCTGCAGTGGATATTCTGTAGTGTAGCTGAAATGATGTTCTCAATAACCCTCCTTCTGGCGCAGTCGGGTAAAAAGCAATTCATTATTTCTTATTATTCTTACTTTTCATGTTGATCTTAACCACAATAACGCTGTTTGCCCGTCACCAAGTTGCACCCTGTCCGAAACAAGTCGGCCATTTTGGAAGCAACAATATTGTTGGAGTGAAAACGCGGTTATCTCTTAAGACGCTGGGCCTCCGCCGATTTGGCCATCAAGTGGTTTATCTTGCCGTTATATTTTTTGTAACATGATATATTGTAAATAGAAAAGATGGCTATCTTCAGGAAGTTTGGGCGAGGCAGTTTATTCTGGAAATGTTTTAGCATTTTTCATAAAGTGCAGTTATTCTTGTAGTACCAGAGTAAGACTTTAGGATAACAGTGTCTATAGTAAGCTCTTCGCTAGAACTTCACACCATGTGAAACTACTTACCTTGATGGGGTCAAATTGCAGATTTAGCTGAGAAAGTATATTGTAAAGAGGGAATTTGATAGAAAACAGTGCACCGACTTTACATGTTAAACTTTTACTTGCTAAATAAATACTTATGTATTTACAAAATTGTATTTCTTGTTGAAGTTTGACAAAGGTAGAAACTGAGTTTCTTGCACCACTCCTCTGCACTTGACATGTTTTACCAAAAGTGGTGGTAGAGCAAGCTTTACTTACCACTTCTATCAACTCTATCGCCCGTTTTCACGACATTACTATGAGGTCGCACAGTGCGCGCGGACGCACAGGGTGACACACTCATCACAGAGCTCTATTCAACGCTGTGCGTTCGATTTCCTGTTTCACTTAAGTGCTTGCTTAAGCAAGTATCGTATGTGAGAATACGGGCGTATAATCTTAAACATTTTCCAAGAAATCTTGAAAATTATCTGCAACTTCAATACTTCTACCTACTTTTGCAGTTGATAATCTAAGCACGTTCGAAAAAACCCAATCTTGGTACAGAGCTGAAATAACAAAGGTATTAGACAAAACAGGCCCTAATCAAGTCGGTCCCTATTGTGAGCTGACCTACTTTGGACTCGCCAATAATTAAATTGTCCCTAACATGCTTTGGCATTAGCAAGTATAATGAGAGTCCACCCGAAGGCTGTGGACCCGCATAAGTTAGATTTGGAAGATGTAAGAAGTTTAAAAAAGAAGGTAAAGAATAATCTATTAGTCAAAAAAAAGGATCAGTTCTTAAATACGTTATTTGAAGAAATGGCGAGTCTCACTATTACACAATAAAGTTCAATTCAGTAAGCTCAGTGCTAAGAACTTATTGTTTTATTCAACAAAAATTTGCCGTTTCTTTCTATCGAATAGGACACTTTTTTATATTATTTTATTTTATTTTATTTATTACGGTATACCAACAACATTACATACAAAGTAATTACATGAAAATCTTACATATAGAAGTTTAGTGTGTATGCATGCCAATAACAGGTACACACAGCTTTTTTCGATACCTTTTGCTACTAGTCTCTGTGTTTTCCTACCGATATAGCTCGCAGAATTGCTAAAATCAAGTGGCAGTGGGCGGGGCATATAGCTCGTAGAGACTATGGCCGTTGGGGCAGAAAATTTCTCGAGTGGCGTCCACGGACTGGAAGACGTAACGTGGGCAGGCCTCCTACAAGGTGGAGGGACGATCTGGTAAAGGTAACGGGATGAGCCTGGATGCGGGCAGCGCAGGACCGTGCCTTGTGGAAAACCTTGGAGGCCATTGTTCAGCAGTGGACGTCATTTGGCTGAAAAGAACGAACGAACGAATGAACTACCCTAAAGCCTCTAAAACATGACTGAACACGCATCGTCTGCAGGCCTAGGATGCGCGCCGCAATATATTTTACGCGCCATTTTATCGATTTTATGCGATAATCCCATAAGTTTGTCGTCTAAAATCATCGATAAGGTTTTATCACGACGCGTATCCTAGCCCTGGGCAAGTCCTCTCCACCTTGGACCGTATTTGTATCCTTCGGGTGACATTGTTACCAAGAGCAAGACTCGCATTCCTCGTGGAAGGGCAAGCTATATTTGGGACGTGTATAAGCGCCCTGGAAAGGGCCCAAGTACTGAATAAAAGCTTTGACTTTGACTTTGACTCTCTATACTCGTATAACTACTAGGTTTATTTATTCAGTAGCAGTTCTTTTGAAAGAACACAAAAACAGAATCAAAATAAATCTATCACAGTCCGCGTACCTCTAAAAACAAAGCCAAAACCATCTCAAAAGGCGAAGTAACTGTTGCAAAGTCCATAAATTTTCTATTAAACACCAGTTAACTGAACTGCTCGATCATCCGCCAAACTTGAAGTAGTAATGGTGGTTCGGCAATAAACAACTCGAACAAAACAACTCCCCGATGGCTTGTTGGCTGCCGTGCCCGACGTAAAAACGTGCAACATGTTGGACTGTGTTCAAGTGCTTACAACGGCTTAATTCGGTATAGGACAGCGAGAGACGCCAGCTCATTTTGTTCAAACTTTCTACGTTCTTCACTTTTCACTTAAACTTTTTGCACAGTAAATAGAACAACGTGTACTCTTCCAATGGATTTTATAAAAGGGAAACAGGCCTCTCCAACACTTGTCGTCAGAGTGGGGAGTGTGGCATTTGCTTCTAATGATGATGACAGCGAAAACATGAACCAATATCATAAGTGCCACTTGTGGTCTAAACTGAATAAATATTTTTGATTTTGATTTTTCAATCTCCAGTTCTGTATAAAAAAATCTTACAGAGAAGATAATGCAAAGATATTTATTTATTTGCATTTACCATGGATACAGATAATCATCATTTCAGCTATACAGGGTGGAAACGATAAGTGATCTCATTCGATTATTTCTAAACTATACAAGATATCGAAAAACTGGTTACTAATCTTGAAAGTGCTTCACAAGCTCTATCCAACGGTACCAATATTAGGTTACAGAATTAACTGGATCTATCCGAAAACTTAATGTTTTCAGTCTCCATACTAAATGTATGCCAGCCAAACAATATTAGAAGTATTAATTTTTTTTATTCAATAATAAACACTTAAAATGAACTCGTAAATTGCATTCTCATTTAAAATTATTATTGGAAAACATTGGTTTCAGGCTTTACTTGCTATAATATTAACAAGACATGAGTGCCATGACTGTGGCTGTACTAAATGTATGGAAGCTGGAAACATTGAATTATCGAATGGATCCAGTTTATTTTGTAACCTATTATTGGTACCGTTAGATAGAGCTCGTGAAGCACTTTCAGGATCAGTAATCAGTTTTTTTATATCTTGTATAGTTTTTAATATTATGTGGTTTTACTAAATGTATGGAAGTTAGAAACATTGAATTTTCGGATAGATCCAGTTTATTCTGTAACTTATTATTGGTACCGTTTAATAGAGCTTGTGAAGCACTTTCAGAATCAGTAATCAGTTTTTCGATATCTTGTATAGTTTAGAAATAATTGAGTGAGATCACTTAACGTTTCCACCCTGTATGTCGTCCACTGCTGAACGTAGGCCTCCCCCAATGATTTCCTTAATGACCGATTGGTAGCGGCCCGCAACCAGCACCTTCCTGCTACACTTCCTGCTCCACTATTAGCTGCGCTTTCCAGTACGTGGCCTCCAGATGGTATACAGATACTAGTGTGTATAATTATGATTTCTTTAATCTTCAAGATGTTTCAGCTCTTGATGATTTGCTTTAACATTTTCTCAACACACCACATTAAAAAAAACTAACTTATCTTTCTGAGCTGTGTCCCACTGTTGGCCGATTTTATTCAGAGTAATATATGTGACAATTTACAACGAACAGCTTTTATTCTAAACTAAAACGTATGCCGTCGAAATAACTGTTGTTTTTACTATTACGCTCTCCCAGTTAGTTTAGAATTGTTGAAAATTAAAGTTATTTGTTTGAATTTGCGGTAGGAGGAATTATTTTAGTAATATTAAATTACTCTCTGTTTATGACCATTTTAGTATAGAAATAACATATTACTACAAGTGAAGCGATGGTATGCCTCTAGTACTCTCTAACGTGGTAGCTTCAAAGCACACGACGCGTTGCGGCGCCACACTGTAAAGATTTCACGGTAGGTATATCTTGATGTGACGCCGCAACCCATCGTGGGCTTTCGCTCTTAGACACGCTCAGTGTTTTAAACTTGATTCCCAAGTGTAGTACATACGGAAAACGCAACGTAGGACGTCCACCCACAAGGTGGACCAACGACATCATAAAGATAGCAGGATAGCGCTGGACGCAGGCCGCTACCAACCGGGTAACATGGAAAGCATTGGGGGAGGCCTATGTTCAGCAGTGGACGTCCTACGTCTGAGATGATGATGATGATGATGATGATGTACTACATACCTATAGAGCAAAATTCGAATTAGGTGCAGTGTGTTTAGAACGGTTGCGTGCGCACTACGTCTGTGGCCTAGTCGTAGAATTATTTGTATCGATATCACTAACGTCATCAGATTTCTCTAGTAGATTTCTAGATCCATATTTGACGGTTTCGGATCGGACGTAATGCAAAACTGCTCTAAACGTCCTTAGAAACGAATTTATTGCTTTACAAACTTACAAATAAAACAAATGCGATAGATAAATGTAAGCCTTTTCCCTCACGAGTCAAACATTGTTCAAGGGGAATGAAACTCGATATGAGACACTCGATTCTGCACACAAAGTATCGTGCGGTTCAACAGAGATTAGTGCCTACCTACTTGTGTTCACGCACTCTCAAGAAAGCAGGGCAAGATCACAAGTTTTTAGACATTTATATTTTTAATGCAGTGATAAAATTGTTAATAAAAAAAAATACTTGTGTAAGATTCCCGTCCCGTATTATGTAGTCCTGGAATGTCTCTACTAGAGTCATAGCATTAATATACCTAAGCTTATACAAATTAGAAGCCGATGGGACAGCAAGGTTCTGGAGTGGAGGCCAAGTACCAAAAAACATAGCGTGTGACGTCCACCCACAAGGTACAAAGAAGGAAGGGCTGGACTTAGGCTGCTACCAACCGGGCAACATGGAAAGCATTGGGGGAGGCCTATGTTCAGCAATACGTCTTGTGGCTGATGATGATGCTGATGCAAATTAGCAGCTAGACCAAACTATCGGCCGACTTAAAGTCTGTAGTATGCAGGGAGTCTTACGCCCGTACTCACAAACGATGCTTGCTTAAGTGAAGTAGCAAATCGAACGCACAGCGCTGCAGCGTTGAATAGAGCTCTGTGATTGGTTCGTATGTCACCCTGTGCGTTCACGCGCACTGTGAGACCTCATAGTAGGTATATTATGTTAATAGTATGTATAAAGTCGAATTTCACTTTGATGTCACAATTGCATTATTACCTCATTCAAAATGATCATAACTACGTTTATTATAACTAACATTAACATAGCATAAATCTGAATTCGCAGTTAAATAATGGAAACTCACATCTGGTATAGTTATAAAGTTTATAGGTTGGCGGGAATTTACTACGTTTGCTATATTTGGTGATTATTGCGCCGCATGACTACCGTGTTTTTTATTGGTTAAATATTCACTAATAGGGAAAGAGTCAGTTACTGCTATTGAACGCTTATAACTATATTCGTAGTTAGTCTTTAGAATAAATAGTTCGTTCGTTTCAGCCAAATGACGTTCACTGCTGGACAAAGGCCTCCCCAAGAACTTCTATAATGACGGGTCCCGCGCCGCCCGCATCCAGGCACCTCCCGCGACCTTCACCAGATCGTCGGTCCACCTAGTGGGGAGCCTGCCCGCACTATGTTTTCCGGCCCGTGGTCGCCACTCGAGAGTTTTTCTGCCCCTAGTGGCCATCAGCTGTAGGAGCTTTGTGCCCTGCCCACTGCCACTTGATTTTAGCAATTCTGCGGGCTACGTCGGTCACTTTGGTTCTCCTGCGGATGGTTTATGATACCGCTCTAATAAGTGGTTATCTACTTTTGTTTTGAAATGTCCCAGGTCATACTTTTCAAAGTAATTTGAAAATGACACAAATTCGTTCCAATACCACCCTGTATCGTTTCTAAATGAATAAGGTAGGTATTTCCCCGCCAGCAATAACTGGCGGCTTTGATCGCTCTGCCGGAGAAAGGGCCCGAGTCAAACATTACGGCGATATGTATAACTATTACAAGTTATTAGTCCGACCTCTGCAGGGTTGCCAATAGTGACAATATTCCAGCAATGAAAGTCACAGTTTTTATTAACTAACTAGCGGCCGCCCGCGACTTCGTACGCGTGGATCCCGTTTTACCCCCTTCATCTATCTTACGCGGTTTAGATTTTTTCATACAAATGTTTTTTCCCGTTAACTCCCGTTCCCGTGGGAATTTTGCAATATCCTGTTGTAACTAAGCTTTAAGTTTACTAAGATACCTGCATGCCAAATTTCAAGCGTCTAACTTAAGCGGTTTAGATTTTTCATACATATGGATTTTCCCGCTAATTCCCGTTCCCGTGGGAATTCCTATGTATACTATAACCTGCCCAGGAGTATGAAGAATAATTGTACCAAGTTTCGTTAAAATCCGTCAAGTAGTTTTTGTTTCTAGACAGACAAAAAATTTACTGATTGCATTTTTGGCATCAGTATCGATCACTAATCACCCCCTGATAGTTATTTTGGAAATATATTTCATGTACAGAATTGACCTCTCTAGAGATTTATTATAAGTATAGATAGATAAGGCAAATAATTCTTTGACACTTTTTAATCCGCCATGATGCGCCTGCCTGTCTCAAACTAACCATTTTATTAAATCAACAGCAACGTCTTATCGCACAATAAACTGTAATGAGTAAATTTTTCTTTAACTAGGGTTTCATGAGAATCACTCATTCGCTCTCCTTTGACCAGGATTGTGGAATGAAAATGTCATAGCAATTTATAACCACACTAGCTTTTGGCCGCGTCTTTGCCCGCGTTAATTTCCATTTGTCACAGAATGTCTTTATCCATACATATTCTATAACTTGTGTTCATCAGATAGATGAGAGATAACAAACAATCAAAAATTTCCTCTTTATAATATTAGTGAAAATAAGTCATAATATTTGTTCTTAACAGGTCATTTAGACTTACTTGGAAAATTTAAAGCTTCGTAATTTTTGTTGAAATATTTGCTTTACTTCTATCTAGAAATTTTAATGCCAAGTAACATTGCTCTATACCTACTACCAGTGATGCGAATAAAGCCAACTTTGATCATTCTGCCAGAGAAAGGTCCGAATCAAATATTACGTCGATATGTGAGATAGAGGTTCTCAAACCTATTTCGTCTATTGCCCACTTTGACTATGAATTTTTAAGGGACAAAAACTGTCAATTTTACATAAGTTGGGGGTCGCTCTCAATTTTTTACCTCATCTTAAATTACATGTTCAGTGAATTTATAAATATAGTGGAGGTAACGTACGGGAAAGCGCAGTGTGGGACGTCCACTCACAGGGTGGATCGCCGGACATAAAGGTAGCGAAGGCGCTTGATGTACGTAGGCCGCTACCGATCGGTCATTATGGAAATCATTGGGGGAGGCGCATTTTTTTTATTAACAACGAAGAAGCTCTTGGCCTGTATTTCACATGATGGTAAGTAATGATCAGTCCGAAGATAGAAGCGAACTTCACCCGGAATCCTCAATCACGGAGGAGCTGGCTATCTTACCTCTAACTGCCGGAACACAACAATGCTGTTGACACTGTTGTTATGGTGACAGACTTAGGCAAGATGGTGGTAGCTAGCCAGGCGGACTTAGAACAAGCCCTATCACCAATCAAACCGAACAGAAAAATCTGCCCCCACTGGGAATCAAACCCGGGACCTCTGCGTCTGAAGCAAGTGGTCTTACCACTAGACCACAAAGGCGGCATGTTCAGCAGTGTACGTACTATTGTTGTAATGATGAATTTTGAATTATAAAGCAGATGAAATCACAAATAGCCCCGTCTACTTACTAACTTCTGGGAAGCATTATCGCTCAGTTTGAGAACCACTGATGTAAAGGAACTATTACAAATTATTAGTTCAACGGTAGGGCTGCTACCGGTGTTTAATGTAGCCAAGTTACCCGCACCGGAAGTGGGTCAGTGCTAATACTGCTCAAGTTTGATTGGACTTCGCGCTTCGATCCGGTGCCCTTGGAAGGGTGAGATGAATTTAGCAGCAGCGTATTTTAAGCTGTAATAACTTATAGTAAACACTTGTGAATGGTAGTTAGTCTTTCAAGGATCTACTGTGTTGTGTCTGTAATATTAAAATTCAATAATAAAAGTAGCTAATTGAATATGGTTAAGTTTTGTTATTGTGAAATTTCTACTAATTCTTAATCTACAATACGAGATGGATGGGTAATGATTTTTTTAATTGTATCTAGTTCCTGATTTAAAAAAGTGAAATATTTACTGAAAATGTATTTTATTATTACCTAAGCTAAATATTGTCATTTCATGTAGGTACGTGTACCTAATTTTGCAACAAATTATGTAAAGTCTGATGGACAGATATCAGTTTATATTATTTTTAATGCAGCAAATAATTTTAAAGCTAATGGGTAGCCCTTAATGGATTGTTATAGTAACAGAAAGAAAGAGGAACATTCCAGACGTTCTGAATAATTTATTAACAAATCACGACTGGCAACCCTATCGTTAACCTCTCGATGCCAGACTAAGGGCCCGGAGATCCCTTAAGCCGGGTCACAACAAATCGCGAGGAACAACCGGTATGATGGTGTGCTGCCGAAGATTAGACCTTAAGGGTTAACTAGTTAATTGTGGTTGTGGGCTAGTATCGTTTAGTGTCTTAAGATTGTAATTATAAGGGTCATAATTTGTTAGTTTGGGACGCAATTTCTTCTCAAATATATCTTACAGTATATTTCTTTTACATGTCAGGCGAATGCTCTTAGCCTTATTTGCACCACCTTAACTTTAACCGTAAATATAACTATAACTGTCCACCTAGTGACCTACCGAGGATCTGAAGGTCGCTGGAAGAACCTGGACCGACAGATTCGAAAAACATAACCTTCCTTTTGGCGTAGTTGAGTAAAAATAGTGAAATATCTATAACAGTAGAGGCAGGCCTGTTCATCTCCGCGAGTTTATATCGAAAACAAAACACGCACGATGGCCCACCTACAGGATACTATTCGACAAGGCCTCACATACGAGCGAACATTGACTCACGCACGCGTATTCTTGTGTATGATGGAAGAAAATAACGAAAATGGTGTACTGAATACTGTGCAGTATTTAACTGCCTAAATAATAATAAAAACACAGAATGTACTTTTTTAAGTTGCCTCAAGACACTGAGAGGTAAATAAGTAGTTAATATTATTCTTGATAATTCATGCTAAATCATGTATTTCCTCCGCCATTTTCCGCAGTTTGGCACCTCACGTCACATAATTTTACCGAAGTCAGCCCTATAGCTTCGGCGCAGTGCCGATCACTGACGTTTGTCAACAAAATGGTGCTTGACTCTTGAGACAGGCTAAATTACACCATATTGTTAATGACATTGAGCATACATTTTTTAAAATACCTTCGCGAAGTAAAACTTCTGTACGTAGTACCTACTTATTATTATTCTGTGGTAGAGGTAACAATACTTGTAATTTTCAGAATCAAGTTACTATACTCTAATGACTGCGCATCGCATAGAAAAGTGACCCTTTCCTCTAACTATCTAAACAATATGCACTTATATGTATTTATGGTGTAAATATATTACACCTAACAAGAGCAAGTAACGGATTACCCCCACGTTAACCACGGATCCATTACTCAGCAGAAGGTTGCCCATTATTCGTGTACTTCATAAATCTGCCTTACAAACCTATTTAGAGTGTACTCTATAAATAACAGCCGATACACTGACCAATGATATACAGCCGGCCCTGTAAAGATTCGGCCAAACAAACGCGTGCAGCCTCCATACGCGATGACGATGGCGATCACTGCACGTGCAAAGCTTTGACTGGCATGGACTGTCATTGGTCGCGCGACCTGTCATTGGCCTTTGATCGCGCCGGTGATTTCGATCTGCACGCTTTGGTGTGTTTGAAGCACAAAAGTCGTTCACACTGTGTAGACGCTGCATAGATCGCCGCGACCAATGACAGGACGCGTTGATGTGAACTCATCGATACAAATTCACACATGTCTGATCGCCATCGCTATCGCTATCGCGCACGCAGCCTGCATGCGTTGGTTTGGCCGAACCTTAAGGAATTAACTGGACCATACAAAAATGGATGTGTCAGAGGGAGGGTTGACTTGTCGAATTGGATATCGCTGTCAGATTGGGAGCTTTGTGAAATGTAAGAATATAGGTCAAGGCTAGTATAAGAGAGTAGTAATAGATAAAAGTACCTATTGAGGATAAAAATTAAGATTTTATACAAATAGGATAGGTACTAGCTTTCCGACCGCGTCTTCGCCAGCGTGGATTTTTTCTGTCACAGAAAAACTTTATCGCGCGCGTCCTTGTTTCAAAAACCGGGATAAAAACTATCCTATGTCCTTTCCCGGGACTCAAACTATCTTTGTGCCAAATTTCATCAAAATCGGTTCAGTGGTTTAGGCGTGAGAGCGAGACAGACAGACAGACCGATAGACAGACAGACAGACAGAGTTACTTTCGCATTTATAATATTAGTATAGACTAGTATAGATATAGATTAACCCTAGATATTTTTGTTTGGTTTAAACTTCATCATCCGTTTGTTTACAACAACCAATGGAGTCCTCTGATGGGCATAAGCCTCCCTAAGGATCGCTTTTAACTGCCACTGTACTAACGTAATCTAGACGAAATACTTTCAATATTTGCAGCGATAGATACTTGCATCTGTTGTGAAATACAGGTGAAATTAAATTAAACATTTTCTAACACACAATAACGCATTTTAATAACGCATTTTAAGAATCATCATCATCATCATCATTTCAGCCACAGGACGTCCACTGCTGAACATAGGCCTCCCCCAATGACTTCCACATCGCACGGTTGGTAGCCTGCATCCAGCGCCTTCCCGCTACCTTTATCAGGTCGTCGGTCCACCTTGTGGGTGGACGTCCCACGCTGCGTTTTCCGGTACGTGGCCTTTAAGAATACTTTGATATATTTAACTGAAACAATTTAAAAATATAGTCCTGTTAGCCCCTTGTAAGAGCCCCTTGATAAGCTAAAGCTAACGTGACTTTACCGAATGAACATGTATGCTTGTTACATTGTATGAGGTAGAACAATAATAGAGACTGCATACATGAAGTTAACATTGTAACGGACGTTCAAAAAGTGTTTTGTCACGAATGAAAGCATTTTGCATGTAAAACAACAAGTGTTTTCGCATGCCAAGTGCATGAAATCTCAACGGGACTATACAGGGTGGAAGTTTGTAATGCCACCTGGAGAGGGAAAGTACTCTACTGTAGATAGAAAAATTTACTCAAAGAAAACATTCCTGTAATTTTGAAAGAAAGAGAACTACATTCAAAGATTTCCAAAAATTTGCCTGCCACACCAGGGAATCGAACCGACTAAAATTTATTGCATCGATCGTTAGGGTTCATTATAAGGATGAAATCTCTCTATCAAACTTGATAAATCAAATGAAACGAAAACCATAAAATCAAAATTATAAAAAAAAATCGTATGGTATGTTGGCGAATTTTCGCAAAAGTTTCGGAAATCTTTGAATGCAGTTCTCTTTCTTTTAAAAAATATAGGAATGTTATCTTTAAGCACATTTTTCTATCTGTACTGTATCTTACTAATATTATAAATGCAAAAGTTTGGATGTCTGGATGTTTGTTACTCTTTCACGCAAAAACTACTGAACGGATTTTTATGAAACTTTACAGTATTATTGTTTATAACCAAGAATACCTAACATATAGGCTTTAATTATAAGCATTAAGTTGCTTACTTTGGGGCTAGCTGGCGCTGTGTGAAATTGTCCAAAGATTTATTTATTTATTTATTTAATTTATGACTATCTGTGACAAACTAAATTTCACGCGGGTGAAGCCGCGGACAAAAGCTAGTATCTAATACTGTATTAAGAGTACTTTCCTTTCAGTTGGGATTACAAAATTCAAACCTGTATAATGTATTTTTATTCGCTTTAGGCCGTGAGACCTAGATTCGGTCCCCGGTACGAGGTGTCCTCAGTCCTCACACGCGAGGTAAACAAAGTAAATTCCATGTTTTTAATCTCCTAGCAACGGGAAAGAAGCCAAGGTCAAGAAATAGTCTATGTTACCTCATGTATTAAGGGCCATTTACATTGGAAGTATCAATTTATTTGATAAAAAACTTTATTATGTTAACGATTCGAGAAAGAGGTCAATCGTTGTATTCAACTCGTCTGGGCAGTGTTGTGGCATCTTCTCATCAGAAAATTTAATATCGCGGTGTTTCAAGACAGTCTTTGACTGGTGTGTGTTGCTAAAAAAAATGGGACTATTCCCATCTCTCGTTGCCACCACTGCAACTCCTGTGTAGCCAGGATCTACAGCTTGACCGCCATAAAAACAAAAGTGTGTTGCTAGTGATAACGTACGGAACTGAGACGTGGTCCCTTACAGTTTCTTACTATTTTTATTTTATTTTCATTTGAGATAACAAACAATATGTCCCTTACTATGGGCCTCATAAGAAAGCTCAAGGTCACTCAAAGAGCGATGGAGGGTGATATTCTCGGAATTTTACAAGATAAATTACAACTATTTTCTAGAACAGACGCCTTTATCATCATCATCATCATCATCATCACAGGACGTCCACTGCTGCTGAACATTGGCTTCCCCCTATGCTTTCCATGTTACCCGGTTGGTAGCGGCCTGCATCCAACGCCTTCCTTCTACCTTTATGAGGTCGTCTGTCCACCTTGTAGCTGGTCGTCGATCTTCTGTCCAACTTGTGGGTCCTACGTTCGACGCCTTTGAGTTTCTGTAACTTTCTGTATTCCACCTAGGAATCAAATCCAGAACCCCCAAGACCAGAAATTCCCACTGACCTTTGAAGCATACCACATTTAAATCCTAGTTTACTCCTACAATTTCTTAGTCTTAGCTTAGCCAAAATGTACGTTGCATCAACAAAGGATGCGGACCGTGCAGGAATTTGTTTGACGACCGCGCAAGTGTAAATGAGCCTTTAGGGCAAAGGTCATAAGGTCAGATGGTAGCGCCGGGAATCTCCGAAGACAAGTTGAGTTGATAGACGCCGCTTATAACGTGTGCTCTGCTCGTTATCATAATGCAATCGTTATTATTTTCGGAGTTATTTCTTTTTCTTGCTTACTTAGAAAGGTATAATTCGCTGCCTGCGCTGTCTTTTCCGAACACTGTAATCTGGGCCTTTTTAAGGCGAGAGTGAATAGGCATCTATAGGGCGGATATGTACCATCCTAGGCTGCATCTTACTTAACACCATGCATAAAAAACATACTCCCTATTTCTGTTACACATCACACAAAACTGATACAAACGAAAGACACATAAAACAGATAATAAAATCAAGCAATCATGATTAGTAGAGAAAGAAACTTATGAGGGTTAAAAAATCTTCCGTCTTAAGTTTTTTCCATCTGATATTAAGTTTCTCTTGTCTGACATGGCGTCTTGGAGTTCCAAAGCACATTATAATATTTTTTTTATTTGGCGGGAGCCAGTAATGCAGGAATCCGCAAAACAAGACTCCTGTGTGAATGATACACAATAGTGTGTTTGAAATTCGAATTCCAAACACGGTTCCTGCAAAAAACGGGATGTCTCCGTTGGAAAGAACCTTAAAGCCCGTTTTCACCATCAATCACTAATTTTTAAGTGACCCCTATGAAAACAAAACTCCTGTTATGTGTAACCATAGGGGTCACTTAAAAATTAGGGGTTGATGGTGAAATGCCCGATAAGTAAATTAAAAATATTGAGCAGTCTACATCGCTAAGTAGTCTATGGATGGTAACGTCGAGAATCTCCGAGCTGACTTCCAGCAAGTTCAAAGGATATTCGGTTTGCGACGTAATCTCTGAAATCTAGGGAAATGGCCACTAGTGGGGTTTGTAAAAGTATCTCAAGGAGGTTTTAAGAAATTACGGGACCAAAGTGGGTTTTATGTTCATGTACAGACGGCACAGGTAAGTGTGGCTTCTTATTCAGTTGTGATTGGGACGATTTTGTAATAAAAATGTGGTCTATACTGTACAGTGAGGGATGTGTTCAGAATGTCTGAAAAGGTCGCTCTATAGAAATTATAACGTATTTATGTGTAGGTTCTTTTAGTTTTGAATGAAACGTTTTAATGTAGTGAAATGGTTAAATTAAGAACGTTCAAGTAAATCCTTTTTGATTAAAAGCGGGGTACGAACAACTTTACAGAAATTGTATTTAACGAACAACTTTACAGAAATTGTATTTAAACAAATGTAAAGTTAAAGTGTCTGCTTGTAAAATCAAAGAAACTAAATGCATACTTTATGGTGGTATGTACTTATAGACGGTGCCTCTAACAAAACTTTTTTTTATTTTGTCAGTTTGTCCCGACTAATCCTCTAAATAGTTGGACCTGTTTTGATGGGCCTTACAAATAATTCAGACAAAACAGTGAGCAGAAGTTAGCAAACCAAAAATGTTATGTCACTAAACACAGAAAAATTAGGCCAGTCCCAAAAACCGTGTAAGTCTTCATTTCTCCTATAATCTTGGTACCGGAGACAATTTCGTACGTCAAAAGTTTTTCGTAAATCGGCAAAAGGTTTTGATAAAGTGCGTGACGTCTTGGCCACCCTTGCCCTCCGACTCCCTGCTTTGGCTCTGGCTTAAGGCAGGAGCTGAGGCGTGCAGCTTATTAATTAGTATATTACACTTAGCACAATTTTGTCATATCTACTATCCCGTGGTGCATATCTTTTCTTAAGGGTTCCTTAGGTTCAAAGAACATTTATTTCTCATTAAAAACCTTACAGTCACTTGAGAAATTAACAAATTTTTTGTAGGTAGGTAATTTACAAGTTGTCCAATAGCCAGAACAAGCAGATGTATTTCTGCGGGAACCGTTCTAACAAACACATAGTACCTACTTACGTAAACTTTGTTGTACATACGTTTTACTTAAACCTTTGTTTTGTCTTCTGTCAACCGCATCGCACTGGAGGGAAGTTGAATCTTAACTTAGAACTCCTCCTATGTTCTTCTGATTAAATTCGTTGCGGGTCCAATGACAGTTTAACTTTCCCCCGGGACAAACTTGACCTTCACTGGTTGGGTTTTTTATTGGCGGTCAAGCTGTAGATCTTGGCTACACATGAGTTACAGCAGTGGTGGGAACGAGAGGTGGGAATAGTCCTGCTTATATTTACTATCCCTTATTAAAGATTAAGAAGTTTTGAGTGTTGAATTTTTATCGCACAAATTACTAATAGTCCCGTTAGCCCCTCGTGATAAGATAAGCTAGGTGTTGCGAGTGGGTTCGCAAAAATTCAGCGGCGACGAGGTTCGAACCAGCGTTACTCGATTCTCGAGTCGCCAGTCTGACACCTTCAATTGGACTTGTCGCTTCAAAAATGTCTTTAACATTAACTTAACCTGTTTTATGAAACTGTAAAGGACTGAAATAGATTAAGCGTTTACTAACATTACAAATATAACCGAATGCGTGCCGGTCGATTTGTTTTGCAAGCGTGAAGTTATTTTGGGTAACTAACAAAGTTTTGGTTTATACTGGTTATTAGGTTATCTTTGCAGTTTACACACCAAACCCGCCGGTCCGGCGACATGAGTCGTCGACTTTTGACGTGTAGTCAAATGTCTTAGAAAGTATAAGTCGTCGACATGAAATAAAGCCGCCGACACCAAGTCGCCGGTCCGGTGTGTAGAGTCCTTTAAAGAGACTTCAAAAACAAATGAAATGAATAATTCATAAAGACAAAGCCACAGAAATGTGAGAAGAAACAAAACTTAGGGGGCGTCCATTAATTACGTGAGACAATTTTGCCAATTTTTCAACCCCCCCGCCCCCCTTGGTGAGATTTGGTGAGATTTTTCTAGACCCCCTCCCCCTCCCCACAATCTCACGTGAGATTTCTTAAAATACATATTTGCAATGTAAAGGGTAATTCGATTAGGATTTAATGTACAAAAAAACAGTTTCTTCTAATTTATTTATTGTTTAGACGGTTTAGAATAAAAAAATTGAATAATTTATCATCATCATCTTAAAATATATTTATTTTTTTAATTTAAAATTACCCAGTTCTCTCGCAATTTGACCCTTTTACTTGCTGAAAAAAATTACGTGATATTTGTCGAGATCCCCCCTCTCCCCTACGTGAGATTTAGTGAGGTTTTTCTTGACCCCCTCCCCCCCCTAAACGTCTCACGTAATTTATGGACGCCCCCTTACGCCCGTATTCACAAAACGATGTTTGCTTAAATGAAGGAACAAATCGAACGCACAGCTTTGAATAGAGCTCTGCGATTGTGTCATATGTCACCCTGTGCATTTCTGCGCACTGTGAGACCTCATTTGTGAATACGGGTATTATACTCATTTGATTGTTGGTACAAAATAATTAAATTTCGCCATCAAATACCTTGTCATTGCCACTTGGACCACCATCACGGAATGTCGGGGTCGATCTCGAACGACAGACGATATTAAAAATGATAAGTATTCGGTCGGACCTTAATATAGCCTTATTGGGACAGATTGGGACGGATTTAAAATTTTCCGCCCTAAGATGGTTGTAGACCACCTTTTATGGAGGAGAAAGGAAATTAAGTTACGATATTAGTGTTAAGTAGCCTCTTTCCAACGGTTCGTTTAAGATTAAGGGTGAGTCCAAATTATGTAACATGTTAAATCACTTTTTACCCGACTACGGCAAAGCAAAAGGAGGGTTATGATTTTGCTCTAGTAACATCTTTCAAAATGCTCTAATAGTAGCACGCGCACACAACGTCTTTACTTATAAAACTTTTTGTATAAACGAGTATTACTGTATACTTTTGTGTTGTGTTACATAATTTGTACTTGGATTCACCTTAACAATTATTTAGACATCCTGAAGATTGACTAGACAGAGAGCGAAGTATTGTTTGTTGTTGTAGGTAAAACTGAAAAATAAAAGAAATACATGTTTTATCCTTAGGAAGCGGTCTTTTTCAGACAACCCAGAAAAAGGATGATGGTTCTCGGATTCAGATCGAATGCAGTCCGTAATCGCCCTTATTGCTGAAACAATTTGTCTATTTAATCTAGTCAAACTGAATATCTGACACCTTTTAACATCAAACTATACATTTTTGTAAAAATCTAGCCCTTCCAACCACAAAAGTCAAGTCAAAGTGTCTATCTCCAAGTAGCGTCGTCCGTACATCCAAAAATTGGTAGGTTCGTGAAAAAATAGGCAATAGTCACCTCCTGAACTCGATTGCCTCCAAATAAGGGTCCCGGCGTGTCATCCAGCTGACAAATCACGGCAGGCACGTCGCTTTGATTGAGGCTATATCGGACGAGCGAAACTTACTTTCGAGTAGTGTTGTCGCGCAATCGATAGTTCAAACGGGGCCCGAAATAAATGATTAATCGATTTATAATCGATCAATTGATATTATTATCGTCATTTAAATCTCCACTGCAAGAGAAATAACAAATGGAAGCCTTCAAATCCCACGCTGACGCATATTCATCGCCTCTTGTGATATTCATGGGGAGAGTGGGATTGGTTCAACCGACTCTACCGGTATCACATTGATATAATAATCGATTGTATGGTTGTAAGCTCTAATAGTAACAATACTGTCGACAGAGATGTCTTAAAATCGTTTATTTGAGGGGCTAATCCATCGAATCGAAGATACCTTGTAAAGTTTGCAGAAAAGAGCTGGATATAGAGCTTCCATCCGGCCAATTTAGAAATCAATGGACGCCTATGTTCAGCAGTGGACGTGCTGTGACTGAAATGATGAAGAAGGAGCATAATCGATTACCTAAAATCGGTAACTTGGCAACACTAGTTTGATGTAACGAATAAAAAGACCCATAAGGGTGTATCGTCCGACGCTGGCATTGATAGATAGACAAGGTTTTTGTTTTGCGAAGAAAATATGTTTTGGCGGTCAATATTTTCAGCCAACGTTGAGAATTACTCTACGTTTTCATACCGTGTGTTCAGTGTCGGCTGGTCAGTGAAAGTTGAATATTTTAGTGATTCATATTCCGCGATGAGCAGTGGTAGGTATTTTGTGTGATAGAAATTTAGAAAATCTTCATGAAAAAATTATACCTATACCTATATTTATATAAAAACTAGCTTTCCGCCCGCGGCTTCGCCCGCGTGGAATTTTGTCTGTCACAGAAAAACATTATCGCGCGCGTCCCTGTTTCAAAAACCGGGATAAAAACTATCCTATGTTCTTTCCCGGGACTCAAACTATCTCTATGCCAAATTTCATCAAAATCGGTTGCGAGGTTTAAGCGGGAAAGCGTAACAGACAGACAGACAGACAGACAGACAGACAGACAGAGTTACTTTCGCATTTATAATATTAGTTGGGATGGGATTTGGCCCACCCTATACTCATTTACTAGCATAAAAGATGCTAGTAAATGAGTATAGGGTGGGCCAAATTTTTTTGCAACAAGCAACGCTTGATTTCTTGAAAACGGTTCGAACGCGTGGGTGGTAGGGAACTGTGCATACTTTAAAGAATTTTCAGTCACTATGGAGCCCTTCATGGGACTGCGTGCTTTTTATGTATATTTTTTGTTCCTCGGTGATAGTAGGGGACTCTTAAAGATATTTCTATGCTCACTTAGTTAAATACCTTAAAATATAGCTTTTACTATCATTAAACAAGCGTGATTTTCCTGATCTTTGTTGCTTTCTTTCCAAGATCTAAAACCAACCGTCAAAATCCAAGATCGTTGTTTCGAATCAACAGTACAGAACCGAAATGCGACAAAAAATCAACAATAGCCAGAGATTGGGAGCAACGCGATCGTGGTTTTTTGTCTCTTTGTCTTCCAACAACAAATGTTCTGTGTACCGTAATTTTCGAACCGAATGGAGATGAAATGTACTCGATGCTTCGAGAGCTGATGAGATTTTAGTACGAGGATGGCAGAAAAGTGGATACGGCAATATTTTTATCAAGGACTGTAATCAGTTCGAACGAACGAAGTGCCGTTGGCAAGGAGGATGTTGGAAAACATGGAGAGGACAATCTAGTCATTTTCTACTTCTATTAAGTGCCTTTTTCCGCGTTCGTTTAGCCCATGTAATAGGGAAAACATGTATGAAATGTAGGTAGCCCGCATACGAACCCGATCCGCACGCGAAAAAGGCACAAAATGGATTGTTACAAGTAATGTCACAGATTTCTCCCTGGCGTAAAAGTATATAAGATAATACAGCTCAATTGGAATGTAAGCAATCTTAATTGAATCGTAACTCGTAAGCCTAGCCATGTATGTATGTACTTATAAGTACTTATGGTTTCAGCGAGAAAATACAGCTATAATTTTATTCTTGCTGAGTGGACACGGAATCTTTATTTTATTGTGAAAATAGCTTACTCTTATTTGAGCAAGGATCACCTATAAATACCACATCCACCGTTCGCGCCTCCAACCAATATTTCGCTGGGCGCGTCCTCGCTTCATATCCGCGACATAAATGGTGAAAATGGTCAGTTTAATGAGTTTGGACGTGCTCAGAACTGAGTATTGCTTCTGGGATTGGATTGGGAGGATCCTGGATTGGAAATTTTAACTAAATTTTGATTAGCAGAACAGCTGTTACCTTGTTCCAGCAAAATGGGAATAATAGTTGTATCACGTTGTGTCAACACTGTTTTTAACAAAATTTTCATGGTTATGATACACAGCACTTTTATATTAATGTGCTATAGGTATCAGACAACAATATCGAGTACTTACTCGAATTTATGTCTTTCGTAAATATGTACTATATTTATACATAGTTTAAAATACATAGACCAATAATTTTATCATTCAGGTCAATTTAGTCTTCACAGCACTCGCTAACTTACCAGAGGAAAAAATATGACTTGGCCTACACTCCCCCAAGGTAATGAAGGCCCTAGGGCAATCGGAACCAGTTTATTCAAACCTTAAAGTCTATCCCCCTTACACTTCAAAGTGACGTTTAGTATAGAAACGTCATTTTAAAACAGTGTTCAACAACTGTGTAACTTTTTATTAGTAAGGGGGTTTGTGTTTTCACATTTGCCAATGTCACGTGAACCTCCATACTCGTAGAAGCTCTTTCTTCATTGGTGACAATCATAAAAGTTGTCATCATCAACACTGGTCGTCACTTTCCTTTAAATGTGATTCAGGCCAAGATCTTTCCATTTTGTGGTTAAAATGATGTGTAAAATTGTAATCGGCAATTGAAACTATGTCTATTGAGTAGATAATACCACTGCCGACTATGTGTGGTGTTGGATGGATACCATCTAGCTGGTTAACCTCATTTTTAGGGTTCCGTACCTCAAAAGGAAAAAACGGAACCCTTATAGGATCACTTTGTTGTCCGTCCGTCCGTCTGTCAAGACCCTTTTTCTCAGGAACGCGTGGAGGTATGAAGCTGAAATTTATATCAATTACTCAGGTCTACTGTCCCTTGAAGCTGTGAAAAAATCAAACTTCTAAGCCAACGCAATCAAAAGATACAGCCGTTTATGCCGCAAATTTTCGACACTTGCAAGGGAATCAAAACCTACAGGGTGCTTCCCGTGAACTCAGAATCTTGAAATTTGGTACGAAGCAACGTCTTATAGATAACGGAAAAATTACGAAAACCATAAATTTTTAGTTACATCACATAATATATTTTTTTTAAATAATTTTAAACTTACTACCCATTTCCTCATAAACGCGCAGAGGTATTAAATTGAAATTCATACCAAATACTCAGGTATATAATACCTTTAAGCTGTAACAAAATCAAACTTCTATGTCAACGCAATCAAAAGAAACAGCAATTTAAGCTGCATATTTTGAAACTCGCAAGTACTCGCAAGGGAATCAAAACCTAAAGGGTACTTCCAGTCGACCTAGAATCTTGAAATTTGGCATGAAGCAACGTTTTATAGCACACATAAAGGAAAAATTCCGAAAACCTTAAATTTTTAGTTACATTACAAAATATATATTTTATAAAATATAAAATATAAACTTATTACTTTTTTCCTCATGAACGCGTAGAGCTATCAAGTTGAAATTCATATCAAATACTATAAAATAAAGGATTACTTAAACGATAAAGAGATCTTTGTCTTATATTTATGCTCCTCCATCTTTCCCCATTGTAATGTTATGAATTTCATTTTGCAATAAAAATACCATAGTTATGACTCGATTGTCGTAATGAACGAACTTTGTAAACCTTGCAGGTTTGTACGGAGCCCTCGGTGCGCGAGTCCGACTCGCACTTGGCCGGTTTTTTTTATTAGGGTAGACACCTAAAGGCATAGTTCTGAGCTAGGTAAACTTTAGGTTGCTATATCTTACTTTGACAAACGTCAAACTCCATACAAAAAGCACCGGTTATCGTTATAGTTACCGTTTAACTTAGGTGGTGCAACTCAGCATTATTATTTTGTTATGCAATGCAGTAACTAAATTAATAGTGACTGCTAGGTTTAGTTAAATATGTAGCTAATTGCCAAATGGCATGAGGGTAGTAAATTCATGAGTTTACGCCAATTTATCACGTCTTTAGAAGGTCGGAAACTGCTGTTTCCTTTGTGCTAGCGTTAGAGGAGACTGGGGAACAGTGGTGCTAAAGATTCATCATAAAATATGTTTTATTTTGGGTAAGGGAGTTGAGTACCTACTTGCATTTTGAAAACAAATGTTGGTTTATAAGCACCGTCTGTTATGTAGGAACTGTTTAGCTGCCACAGAGACACCATTCAGCTTTAATGGGCTCAACTATCTTCAACGTGGTTTAATTTATTAAATATTTGTTAATAGACGCCTAGTTTTAAATTCTTCGTTACCTAAGTAAAATGAATCAAGACGTTTATGATTAATGATTAAACGAACTTAAAAAGTGAAGTTCTATCATAATTATGCGAGGGCTTTGTCCGAAGAGATTAGAAATAAGAACTATGTAGTATCACGTACGGTGATGCCAGTTTACGCACTGTTAGTTGAGGATATTTTTTTTTTTTTTTTTTTTATGGGTATCTCACTTTACATCTTATTTGACATTGGTATCCGTCGTCAGTTAGTTTGGAGTAGTAATTTGTATTTTTTATCATTTCACTAATATGGGGGGTTTGTGTTTTTAATAATATACATAATTATTATGATTGTTAAAGACGGGTGGGAGGGTTTCTAATCTCTTCGGACAAAGCCCTCGCATAATTATGATAGAACTTCACTTTTTAAGTTCGTTTAATCATTAATTATGCTCGTGCTTTGTCCTCGAGATTAGAAATAAGAACTATGTAGATTTTGAGAGAACTGATGTGAAATGATAATAAAAACAAAGCTGTTTATTACTTTGCAAAAATAATAAATCATTAGTAAGAATACAATGCTTGTTTTATAATTACTATTAAGTGTGACATAACTGTCGTAGTTACCCGAGTGAATACTTTCGTATAATTGATAATTATTATTAAGGGTAAGTAATTAAAGGCAAGTATAATTAGCTGTTATATTAGCCATAATGTAAGTGGGAAAGTTAATTATTGTTTCCCAAATCAATTGTCAGTATTAGGTTTTTCTGGCAATTAAATGTTGATTGTTATTTCTGGACGCAATAGGCATTCTATTAAAGAATTTGCCCAAAGTAGCTATTTGAAATAACGCTCCAACCGGGGGTAATTCTGATAATCAAGATTAATTCCTAATGTATGTGCTCTAGACGAGGCAGCATGCCTCGTGCTGTGAGTGGTGAATATCAAGGTGTCAATATCACAAGCCTGCAATGCTAATTGAACTAAACTTGTGACTAAACTAAGTGCTCGGTGTTAGAGCGGTAAACAATTTCGTAAGCAACACTTTGCACAAAATGCTTGTACATGACATAAATTGTCAAAACAATACCAAGATTGATTGTTGTGAACTTGGGCGCGATGTCGTGATTAAATTGAATATTTGTATGCATAATATTTGAATGCTTATAAGGAAGGTTTGAACAATGTGTGTAATAATTACACTAACTAATGACAGTAAAATGGCTAATTTCTCAATATTTTAAATTTTTCGGAAACCATAATATCTGATTATGTTTCCAATATGACAGCCAAATTAAAAGACAAGCTTATTACAGCTATCGAAATTCAATATTTTTATTAAAATAGTGGAATCTAATACCTCAATGAATGATAGTTATGGTAAAAGTAAAACAATTTCCTTGAACAATTATTGTACTGCTTGATCATCAGACAATGATGAAGATATAATATCCATAGATAGATGAAGATGTAATCTTCGTTTTATATGAGACATTTAGACACATGTAGCGTTTTTATTTTTATCCAATTAAAGAAACAAAGCTAGACTACATTATAAGGGTACTGCCAGTATACCCGTCGCTTGATCACGTCATGTGATTTTTCGCAATGTATGTGTAATACAAAAAAGGAAGGAAACCGCAGAAATAAGCTTGACCTTGTTGTCTTAAAATTTTAATTGCGTATGCATCAGGTTACCTATCTAATTTAGGGTATATAACGATAACGAATTTAGCAAAATTAACGATGCCACGTTCTCCAAATGTAAAAATGATAAAATGGTGAATTTGGTAATGTCGAGTCCATACTAATATTGAATGGACTCTTCAAGATTCGGTATCTACCATGCTATTATCTAGATAAGATAGATCATTAGATAGGACACATCATTGTGTATTGATGATTATAATGATTTTTCTAGTTTCGCATCATTGCCACAATTATTTTTATTTGTGTTAAGTGGGGGGAAACTGCACGCCACCTATGCGGTGTACAAAACTGAATTTCATTCTGAGAAACTGAAAATTTTGAAGATCCTTAGTAAATACTTTTAGGCCAAGAAAGGTCAATGTTTGGAATCTTTGCAGATTAATTCTTATATTATGTTTTTAATATTAGATAATATTAATAAAATAAAATAGATGTTGGACCATGGGTCCCCAGAAGCTTCCCCGTAACACGCCGCCCCCCATCCCGTAGTTGAGACATCGGAGTACTATATTTCATGACACTTAATATAAGTTTATGAATAGCCTGATATAATTGCAATTTTTCTATGTCCGAATATAATCATGTATTATGTGATTTATACTGACATTTATTATTGGTTGTGAGATTGAAATCACATAACTCTATCCTAGTACAACAGAGTCACTTATTACTAGTGACCACTGATGGTAAAAATTTAAAAGCCAACCGACATATTTTACGAGATTCAACTGTTGCGGTTCTGAGCTGGATGCGGCTGGTGCGCTCACGAGCATGACACGTGATGACTGTTTTGAAAGTCAGGAGGTCAAGTCCTCTGTTTTCATCGGTTGTCTGCCTTTCGGGGAAGTCCCTTCAAGGTTAAATTCGTATAAGAAAGGACTTTTTGGTGGCTGCTGATTTGATTTTGGGATTCAATTCCAGATCAGCCCCAAACTTTGAAGTTCGCTAGGCAGTTTTTAGTGTTTTGGAAAGTTTGTATCAAAAGACATGGCGTCAATCTTCGGTGTTTGTAATAAATAAATAAATAGATAAGTCTTTTAACAATTTCACACAGCGCCAGCTGGCCCCAAAGTAGGTAATAATTGATCTTATCTTTAATGAGTCTAAGTAGAATTACGTTTTTTCTGATAATGAATTCTTAGTAGACAGTCGAAAAAATGCGATTGGCATCGATAAGAAATTCATATTAAGGTAATTGTGTTGAGGCTTGTCCTACACAGGATCATCACCAATATTACAATCTCATCATGAAGGGGCGCAGCTGTTTCAGACCAACAGCGTTGCAGGTGTCGAATCTAATTGATTTCTAGTTTCAGCAGCAGCGGAAGCGGCGCAGATGGCAACGAGAGCAGCAGCGTCGGCGGCGGCAGGGTTCGAGGCTAAGGGTTCTGAGTCCAATGTTTCGATAGCCACTAATGGTTTTTCACCTGCTAACGATTTGGCGTGTATCATATCACCGCCCGGTAGTGTGGATATAAACCCATCAAATTATGTCTTATTAAGACAACTCCCAATTTTTAAACAAGTAGTATGCATTATTGCATTATTTTTTTTTATTTTTTTAAATGTGATTTATGTACTTTTACAAGTATGGAACAGCCCTTTTGACTGCCTGCTAAAATATGTAGCGGGTAGGTAACAACTTAACACGAATTATCTGCATGCCTAGTAATATTAACGTTTATATCAATTTAAAATTAAATATCGCCAAATTGTTATCACCGAAAAACTTAGACTTGAACTTACTTGACTTGAAGAATTAACCCATTATAGACTAGCGGTCCCATATGGTACCACTTTTTTGTGTGTTTTAATTTGGCTCTATACATTAACACGTGAAAAGATGCAGTGCTCTGATTGATGCAAGTCGTAGCCAATAGATATGGTCTATGCTTCTAGGAATAAAAATTGACAGTTATTCTTTTCAGTTGTGTGTAATAAATGATTGAAGTGAGCGCATCAAAATTTTCTCTTAAAAATTGACGCGCCATTCAAGTAAGTGATCATATTTTTTTGTGTGATAGTGAAATACTGATTTTGTTACAATCCTGTATTCGCCATAAGTGCTCTAATTATGAAATGGTGTAAAATTACGTCGATAGGTAATAATAATTGGAAATATTGTATGTCAAAATTACTGGTACCGTACGGTACCGCTAGCCGCTTACGGTGTCTTTTTCATTATTTTATGATTTTTAGTTTTCACTGTATTTATTGGAAAGTATGTGATATATTCAATGGTATATAAGGTATACAGGAAGATAAAGTAAAATAGTTTCCTATACTTTACAAAACCATGGGTTTTTGTTTATTTTAGATGTAACTTACACGAAACATTGGCAGTTTTGGAGGACGATGAAGGTCCCAAGACGAAGCAGATATTTATAGAACGAACTCGAGATAATTGCAATTCTCGAACAATATTAGAGTATAGGAAATGTTACGTGGGGCTAAGTGCAGCGTGCAATGCAAAGCTCCATTCCAAATTTTTGAATATTCAAAGATAAAAATGAATATTCCTTACCCAATATACAGTTTTTTTTACATTTAATATCACTTCTGTTATTTGCTTGTATATTAATACATATAATAATAATAATAAAATATATAACTTACCCTATTTTTATAAAGTCCATGATAAAGTTATGTCTTAACCGACTGACACGGTAAGAGGCTAGCGGTACCATATGGTACCAGCATTTTTTTTCTAGATTACAGGTCGGATCATTTTTTTAATGCTTGTATAGCATTATGTAGACCATAATTATGAACATATTTCAAAAAAACAAAAATCTGACACTTTAAGAAAACTCAGTCTATAATGGGTTAAGTAGGTCAGTAAAATTACAACCCGTTGTAGTTGCCCGCAATACCGTAAGTATCGTAATATTTTTAGGATTCTGCGTCTGATTTAGAGGGTAGGTATTGTTGATAATACCGCAAACCATCATATTATAAAAATCACACAGCTCCGCAGTATGGTAGTATGGGTAATTATTATTTAAAAAAATAATTAACTTCGAACATCTGATTTAGAAGTAGGTTATTAATGCAAAGTTTTTAGTGCCGCAAACCTTTAGATATAGATAAATCATTACATTACGAACGTCTGATTTGGAGGCAAGTATATATTAATATCGCAAACTGTCAGACAAAAATAACCACACAAATTAAATAACGTGACAACCCGTGTACGGTTGCCCGCAATATGGTAGTATGTGTAATGATAATATTGTATTAAGTAAATATAATTTACTGTATTCGTCTGAATTAGAGGTAGGTAATAACTCAAACGTTAAAACGCAAATCGTCAGACAAAAACCACAACTAGCATAACGTGACAACCTGGTATGGTTGCCCGCAATATGGTAGTATGTGTAATGATAATATTATAATAAAAATAATTTACTGTATTCGTCTGAATTAGAGGTAGGAGTAGAACTCGAACGTTAAACCGCAAACCCTCAGACAAAAACCACAACTAGCATAACGTGACAACCTGGTATGGTTGCCCGCAATATGGTAGTATGTGTAATGATAATATTGTATAAAGTAAATAGAATTTACTGTATTCGTCTGAATTAGAGGTAGGTAATAACTCAAACGTTAAAACGCAAATCGTCAGACAAAAACCACAACTAGCATAACGTGACAACCTGGTATGGTTGCCCGCAATATGGTAGTATGTGTAATGATAATATTATAATAAAAATAATTTACTGTATTCGTCTGAATTAGAGGTAGGAGTAGAACTCGAACGTTAAACCGCAAACCCTCAGACAAAAAAAAAACACAACTAGCATAAGAAGACAACCCGGTATGGTTGCCCGCACCATGGTAGTATGTGTAATAATGGATAGAACTTACTGCATCTGTCTTCTTCTTCGTTTGGTTGAAGGCGATGAACTTGCGTTTTTTCTAATTGTCTGAATTAGAGGTAGGAGTAGAACTCAAACGTTAAACCGCAAACCCTCAGACAAAAAACACAACTGGCATAAGGAGACAACCCGGGATGGTAGTATGTGTAATGATGATCTTCTTCTTCTTCTTTTGGTTGAAGGCGATGAACTTGCGATTTTTCCAATTGTCTGAATTAGGGGTAGGAGTAGAACTCAAACGTTAAACCGCAAACCCTCAGACAAAAAACACAACTGGCATAAAGAGACAACCCGGGATGGTTGTTCGCATTATGGTAATGTGTAATGATGATGTTCTTCTTCTTCTTCTTTTGGTTGAAGGCGATGAACTTGCGATTTTTCCCAATTGTCTGAATTAGGGGTAGGAGTAGAACTCAAACGTTAAACCGCAAACCCTCAGACAAAAAACACAACTGGCATAAAGAGACAACCCGGGATGGTTGTTCGCATTATGGTAATGTGTAATGATGATGTTCTTCTTCTTCTTCTTTTGGTTGAAGGCGATGAACTTGCGATTTTTCCAATTGTCTGAATTAGGGGTAGGAGTAGAACTCAAACGTTAAACCGCAAACCCTCAGACAAAAAACACAACTGGCATAAAGAGACAACCCGGGATGGTTGTTCGCATTATGGTAATGTGTAACGATGATCTTCTGTTGAACCGCTTGAACGACGTTCAGCACCCCATATCTTCTGCTCCAATTTTTTTATTTTCTTCAGCAAATGTTCCTTATCCTCATTTGACGTTTTTCGTTCGGCATTTTGACGACACAAAAACACTATTTTTAACACTGGGTACGTATTTAAGTAGAAGAAGTGCGAACTGGCAGAGCACTGAATCGTGACTGACGACGGATACCAATGTCAAATAAGATGTAAAGTGAGATACCCATAAAAAAAAAAAAAAAAAAATATCCTCAACTAACAGTGCGTAAACTGGCATCACCGTACGTGATACTACATAGTTCTTATTTCTAATCTCGAGGACAAAGCACGAGCATAATAAAAAATAAAAATGTGTAGTATTATAAATGCCACTAATATTTTGTGGACCAATATTCCTGTCACAATAGCAGTCTAGAATCCGTTCCAAAACAAAATCATTGTTAGTTATACACTTTAAAGCTATAAACTTCCCTGTGCCAAATACGCCCTTTCTCCTCCGTGTACGAAACGCGTTGTAATCTCACAAATTGTTTCTATTGGCGATCCGCGCTCATTTCCGCCCGCCCAGCGAGGATACATTTGTTTTTTGCACCATTAACTTGCAGAGTGGATTGGGAATCTGTTAATGTACCTAAACTAATGAAATAGTTTTCCACGAATTTGCGGAAATCACGGGTTTTAAGTGGAACGTTTGGGCGTCGGCCTTTTTTGGGTTGAATAAAAGTCGCCGATTTTATATTTATTACCACAAAGGGAATTAAAAACACTCTCAACTCTGTAGTTGGTTCGTGAGAGCTTGATTCGTGATAAAATTAGTATCCCATAGAGTCCGTGTGCTTGAACATGAGTTGTATTGATTAGGGAGTTTCGTATTGAGTTACAATAATTAACTTTTTTAAAAAATAAAACCGACTTCAAATGCGTGAACACAAAAAAAAAACTGAAAATTAAAAATATTGCGTATAAAAAAGTTCATCCCCAATTTTCCACCCTTGGGGGTGAAATATTTTCTTCAAATTCGCATGAAACCACCCTTTTGATAATACCTATTCAACAAAAAAACAATCGTTCAAATTGATTTATAATCGGCGGAGATATTGCGTATAAAAAAGTTCATCCCCAATTTTCCACCCTTGGGGGTTGTTTTTTCTATTATTAAATTTAAATGGGACCACCCTTGAGGTATTACCTATACGCCGAAAAAAGATTTGTTCAAATCGGTTCATAATTGGCGGAGTTATCGCGTAACAAACATAGAAAAAAAAAAAAAAACATACGGGTCGAATTGAGAACCTCCTCCTTTTTTGAAGTCGGTTGAAAACTACGGGACTATTCCTACCTCTCGTTCCCACCGCTGCAAGTCTTGTGTAGCCAGGATCTACAGCTTTATAAAAAAACTGTGTTAGTTCTAGTTGGGACTGAAGACTCAGTATAAAATATTCCATTCTAGGGCCGATGATCTGGTGAAGGTCGCGGGAACACCTGGATGCGGGCATCACAGGACCAGTGCACCCTGCCTTTCAAGGTCCAGCAGTGAACGTCATATCCTAGTTCTTTTTAAAAGTAGTAGAACCTAAAATTAAAAATGTGTTTATTTTGTTTAAATAATGTCAAATAAACGGGCCTTAAATTTCCGTTTGCATAAATTATTTTGCACAGCGCTTTAAATTATTTAAACACGAATGAATTTAGCGAAAAATTACGCTGTTTTGAACACTATATTTTCAAGCTAAATCGCACGTACGCGAACCAGTTGTAAATTACTCTAAACTTTGAGTTTAGTGCTGAATAATTGTGCACCAAAGGGCAGAATGAAACGGTTCAGTAGGTTCGTTCTATTCGAAACAAGGAGTTTAACGATTAAGGAGTTAGTCTGATGAAAATTATTGGGACGCAGCGGCATAACAAAATATCCTAAACAAAATGTCAACTAAATAATAAATCGTACATTTCAAGTTTGTGATTATACACAAAAAAAATGCATTGGCTATTATCAACTTAGTTGAAATGTTATTTTTTCATCTTAAAAAACAATGAGAGTTTCACACGAAGATCTTTCTTCCACCTCTATCCTCCTTAAAGTTGGAATTTCCAAAAAAAAATCTTAAAGCCTACATTATAAAAGAAACTTAGATAAATCTAACTAGGTACTAACGACATCAAACACATTTACATTAAGTAAATTTTCGGATGGTTCAAACCCGCAAACATCGGCTTTTTAGCTCACCAAAATATGACTTTGAAAAAGTTACAATTCGCTCAATACCCAATTGCGAAAAAGGCACACAAAATCAAAGTAACCTTTCTGAGCTCTTCTACTTTATGGCCAAAGAGTTAGCGATGGCTCGGTGCAGTTATGTGCATAATTAGTGCATTTCTGGCCGTCGCAAATGTGGAATCAGTTGAAACGAGAGAAATGAGAGCTTTGTGATGTGCTGCTGGTACATAATATTAGGTTTGGTCCCAGTCTCAGAGCTTGTACGTACGGTGCTTTGTAATCTCCTTAGCGTGTGATGCTTTGATAATTTTCGTATGTTTTGGTACAATATTTGACATGAAACAGTGCATGTTGTAATGGTGTGACACATACACGAGGTAGGTAGTTACCTACTTAAAACTTACTACGTTATCATAGAGGTATTGCACTTTGTTTGTTAGATTGTATCTTTAAAAATCATATCTTTTGACTGAGGAATGAATTAATATTCAACAGCTAAAGTCATCCTTTAGTTAGACCTTCAGACCTGTGAAGACCTAAATTACATATTTATTTATGTCTTCAAAACTCATATCATATTGACTAGTATATGGTTTTCCCTTCTCGTCAACCTTGGTGCCAAGTAGAAATAAGATTAAGAGGTAAACATTTATTTATTTATTTATTTATTTTTGGGAAACATACAGTTACATTATTTTTGATAGTTCTCCCACTTTTCCTTAAGTGTTTTACGCGATTTTATGACATACTAAACCACTCGCAGAGCTCAAATACTGTGTGTAAGCCTAGGCGCAGACCATCGATTTCGTCGGCCGATAGTTTAATCGGGCAGTTGATAAGTATGGGCATGTATGGAAGTGCGCAAATTACACCGATTTAATTTGGCCGATTCTTCATACAAATTAAAATCGGGCCCAACTATCGGCCAACTAAAAATCGGTGGTCTGCGCCTAGTCTAAAGTAGCTGTTAGAAATATAACTAAATATAATAAATAACAACACCCTCATAGTGTTGTTTATTTTTTAACAGATTGCTGTGTCAGCACAATAGTGTCTCCACTTCTCCAGTAGAGTGACTTAAGAGTGATTGGCGCCTTCCTATAACAATAGGGATGTGACATAACTATATTTTCATCGATAAAGTAGCTACGAGTATGCATGCAACTTTATAACATGGAAATCTTTTCAGTCAGTTTTCCAGTGAATTGAAGACATTTTTTAATATATTACTGATAAATTAATGATTCCGTATGCTTAAGTTTGTGTTAGGAGTGAGTATATAACAATTAAATAGGTCAACGGAAATCTATTTAGTGATCCTCAAATCGGCAGTCCGACATCAAAACAATTATTCAGTAATAAAACCCACGGAAAATATAGACCAAAGTTTTGGAAATACACTGGTCATCATAAAAATCGACCCACCCGCGACAAGTACTTTCAAACGTATGCATCCCCACTTCCCGCCAATATTACTATACTATATTACCATTTAAAAGCCTAGTTCTAAACTTCATTTCATTGAAGGAAAGCTTTTTACCCCAAAAATGTGTCTGTAGAAGAATCCAGAGTCCCTTCTTCAAAAAATAGGTAGTTACGCTTGAGCCAACTTTTATGGCTATAAAACTGTTAAGTTGGAATTAATCGCTATCCATCTGTAAAAGAGGACACGTGAGATCATTATTTGGTTTTATAACCATAAAAATTGGTCTCATTGGTCCCAGAGGTGAGCCCAAAGTGAGGTCTTTTTTCAAGTTTTTCAAGTCACATTTATTGTATAATGTTAATCGTTAATTAGGAAATTAAATGTGTTTTTCTTTAAGGATATTTATTGGGCTTTCAAATAACACCAATATTGTTGGGGCACCATGATTGTGTCAGTAGAAACGAGTTTTCCTGTAAAACGTAGGTGGGCCGATTTTTGTGATGACCACTATGACCAGTGTATATGTTTGAACTTTACTAATTTAAGATAAAGCTTTTTTAAATTTAATTAGTAACCAACACACAGAATCACACGTCACAGTGTTATTAGATACTTTACATTAGAAGATACATAACGTAGCATCCACTTGAAATGTGTTGTTTATTTAAAACAGATTGTGCCGCGTCAGCGTCATGCACAATAGCGCCTCCACCAGACTAGACTGGGAGTAATTGGCGCCTTCCTATACGTGTAGAGATGCGCCATGTGTGTTGGTTTATCGATATATTTTACTATATTACACATATTTATTCACAGCCATTTATGATGATAATGTTCAAGCTGTTTTCTATTAAAATCAAAGTAAAATATCGATGGGGTAGGCCTTTGTCCAGCAGTGCACGTCGTTTGGTTGAAGCGATCGATATCTATACTTATAATAAATCTGTAGAGAGGTCAATTCTGTACATAAAATATATTTTCAAAATAACTATCAGGGGGTGATTAGTGATCGATACTGATGCCAAAAATGCAATCAGTAAAATTTTTGTCTGATGTATGTTCCTTATAGAAACAAAAACTACTCGACGCATTTTAACGAAACTTGGAGCAATTATTCTTCATACTCCTGGACAGGTTATAGTATACTTAGGAATTCCCACGGGAACGGGAATTAGCAGGAAAATCCTTTTGTATGAAAAATCTAAACCGCTTAAGTTAGATGCTTGAAAATGCAGGTACCTTAGTAAACTTAAAGCTTAGGTACAACAGGATATTGCAAAATTCCCACGGGAATGGGAATTAGCGGGAAAAAACATTTGTATGAAAAAATCTAAACCGCGTAAGATAGATGAAGGGGGTAAAACGGGATCCACGCGTACAAAGTCGCGGGCGGCCGCTAGTAGGTACATAAAAGCATAGCAGTTCTTGTCAACGCATCATACTGACTACAGTGACTACTCAAAAATTACAAAATATAGCTAAACTTGGTTTCACCGAAGTTGCACAATTTATTAGTCTTTAGATTTGCCTTTAGAGTCCATCTGGAATAATATTACCTTTCAAAGAGTGAAAAACTTTTCCAAAGTCGAACGACCAGTTCAGTAAGTTTGAAGGTTACTTCTTTATTTAGACCAACTCACAAAGCGCTATATATAAAATAATCTATGCAGTAAATATAGTTCTGTTATTAAAATGTTATTAGCTGATACCCATAAATCTATTAAATTGCTATTTTAGTCACATTTTAAGCTCAAAAACTACTTTAAAACGTACACAAACTTTTACTATAAAAACTTCTAAAAGCACTTTACAAAAAGCAACTCTATCAATTAAAGGAAAGTCACCGTCACTAGTGATGTGACTTTAATCGATACTCCGAATTCCGATTTACCGGAATCCGAATTAGAAACGTTTAAGCTTCTAAATTGATTCCGTTAGAGCCAGTGGACTGACTTTTATTTGCTTTGGGTAATGTAAAACTAACGTTGGTGTTTTTGTGGACTCGGCCAGTGGAAATAAAGCACGGATTGAAATAGAAAACGCTTTAGTTTACGTATGAGATTTCTGTTGATAATAAACTCACGTAATTGACTTTTGATTGTATTTTTAGAACGGTAGATAATATAATACGTGTAGTAGTAAGGTTGTGTTGGTTTAATTTAAGATTGAAAGTTTGATTTTTTCCTGTTAGAAGCCCGAAATCAAGAGAGCATTAATAACTTATTAAAGGTTTAATCGTATAAATTCTTATTATTACTTACGGGATTATTATTAAGGTACATGGTAGCAATCTCGTCAGTAATAATAATTTTGTTAGTGACCATGAAAGTTTAAAACAGTATAAATATTCTTGCCCTCATTTATTCACTATTGTTAATCTGTACACATACGCTACACATTCACACTGAATAATTTTCAAGGGGGCAAGGGGTTACTAATAGGGATAGGGTTTCTTAGGTAAAAGAATTTTCAAAGTCGGTTTATCACATTAATTGTGAGTGGTTATTAACCCTAAAAATGTACTTTCACTGACAGAACAACGCAAAAGCTACGATAAATAAACGACATCAAACCGGTCAATTCGCTCATAAAGTACCGACACAGAACTGCTAAAGCCCGTAAAAAGGTCCGCATCGCAACACTATTCAATCAGCGCAGTCGGTCGGTCAATTAATTAGCCGACAGCCCACTGCGCCCTTTTTACACGATTCCCTGATCATTTGCTGTTTTTTTCGTGTCAGTTGCAATAAGTCGATGTTTTCGAACGTACCGATACTTGCTAGTGTTGTTTGTTAGTTCGGTCTTGGTGATTTAAGAAGGCAATATTGTTGTTATTGTTTTTCTTATTTAGCGATACGTATTGTTCTTAGCTGTTCAGAGATTTTGAGAAAGGATATTTTTATATACAGTACAGCATACTGAATTGCTTGACTGTTTGTTATCTAAAGAACGAGAAGCCTAGAGCTTTAGGCTTATAGTTATGACCTGACGTTCACTAAGTACTGGACAAAGTCCTCCTAAGGATTGCCTGCTAGGGGATAGGTTCTTAATGCAACCGTCTCCAGATCGTAGATCCATCTAGAGGGAGGCCAGCCTACTACGTTTTCCGGTCCGTGGTCGCCACTTGAGAACTTTTTTGCTCCAATGCCCATTGCCCGGTACCGGATAGTAATTAAGTTTAGCAACTGTCGAAATGCGCCCAGTTGACGCGGTAAACCGCGTGTTTGCCTTCAATTGAGCTAATCTATGTGGCGTTTAATGCAATGCTGGGCAGAGGCAGAATTAGCCAGTGTTTGCACTACGGTCGCTAATCAACACTTCTCGGGAATAGTAAAATTTTGGGAAGTTTTGATGATAAATGGACAGTCTCTCCTTTGATGAGACCGTGGTAACAATTGATTTGTATTGTGTATCGATTTGAGGGTACTTGAAGGCAAACATCACATGTTCGAAAGAAAATAGACACTTTGATAATTATTAACATTTAGCCAGTACCTACTCTAATCTAAATACTGCGTAACATTTATTTTATGTTACCCTTTTGGAACGGCATGTTTTGTAATAAAAATTTAATCGAAAAGCGATTTATGTCTGCTGTGTAAAACGTAAATATTACCGTACTCACAATGAAATACTTATTTCAATAAAAAATTATACACTTTCGTCGTTTATTAACTTTGTAACGTTAACATACCGCGATTCCGTTGTTAACCCCGCCGCTTTTTGAACGAAAATACGTGGAAATTTACGACCGCATACCGTTAATTTACCGGTAACTCTTACCGGTAAATTACCGGTAAAAATTTCCCCGATGTATTGACGTGGCGTGCGGTGGAGTCGGAAAATTAATTAGTCAACGACGAACCGGTTTTACAGTGACATTTAACCAGCCAGCAATTTTTTTCAAAATTCTTAACACAAACTAGTGTAAGTAATCGATAACTGTAGGTAGGTATTACTGTAATAAATAAATTTATAGACATATTTTATTATTTAGAGACTTCATGGTAATGTCAATAAAATACGGCGCTCCAAATATCGATTAGGAATTCACTTATTGTGTTAAGTGAGGAAATGTCCTGATGGATTTTTATTTTTGTGGATAATTTTTCCACTCTGTTTCATGGAGCTCCATCGTTTTTTCTTGATCATTTTATTTCTTTTCATTTTTAACGTCAATAGTAGTTGAAATTATGCAAAACTGTTCTGCTTGAGCTACGCAGCACACCTTCCTTTATCACCGGCATTCGCGTTAGTGATTTACACCGCATTTACCGGTTAACCTGTGGAGGCTTGTGATTATTATAACCGTTTTTACACCAACCGATAGCGGAAACTTTAGTTATTTAATCGCAGTGTTTACAACTCACTCGTGAAGGGTTAACAGTTGTTTGGCGGTTTTATTTTGTTTATTTGGTGAATGAGTTGTTTAGTGGTTGTTGTTTTGGGTTATAAAGTCAATCTTAATGTGTATGCAAATTATTTTATTAGTAGTAGCGCTACAATTGGCACGAACGACTGCACTGCTTCTACTTGGATTTTGAACTTTTATGCTTTTAGTATAACGGTCCTTTCCCACGACTATTCATTTTTGGGGGACCCTACATTTCAGGATCCTGCAAAACTGGACTTGACACGACAGTATCCCGTTTTTTGCAGACCTTTTTTTTTAAACGCGATGTCTTCGTGGGAAAGAACCTAAACTTATTATATTTATTGAGGTTGTCTATTTTATGATACATTGATTACTAATAATCTTTATAAAAATAAAAATTATAATGTGTAAACTGTAGAATATTTACCATTTTTTTTTGTATAAAAATAGACATGTTGACACCACCAATCAATTGACGTACTTTTTAAAACTGTCAAAACGAAACTCTCCCATAGATTTTGTATGGCACTACAAGCAAGTGACGTCACTATTTTGTCAACTCAATTAAACTACTTTTTTCAATTACAATGCGAACAAAAATCGTAATTTACAGGTAATTTAAAATTAATTAAGTTTTTAAGACCAGAATGAAGGGTCGTTTTAAAAAAGTTGTGGTTTGGAATTATTGGGGTATGGTGTCAAACTGTCTATTAATTTATGCATTCCTATACCAAAAATATCACTTAACAATTCGCAAGTCTTCCTTGGTCATAACGTTGCTGCGAGTTTTTCAGCATTTCCAGACAAAAAAATGTTTCAAAGAGACCGTTTGTAATCTGTTAAAAATAAAGTTTCTCTCCAAGTTCCAATTCTTAAGCTTAAAAACATTTGTTATCTACAAAAGTGCGCCATAGCAAGGAAGCAAGTTGTATGGGCGCCTATTAATCGTGCTTGGGGCATTCGTTCATTACTTTCTTTATTTCTAACTCGGAGCTCTCATTAGTAAGGCTTAGTGCTGCCAGTTGATTGGCGGTATCGATGGTTTGTCGATATTGGATAGTAAGGGAAAATGCAACTTCTCTTTTTAAAATATTTTTTCAATAGTTTAAGAGACACACGTTCACTGTTTGCTGTAGAAGTTTAAGATCTCTCAGATGTCTTTGTCATAATAATAATATTGTCAATGATAAAAAATCTATTGGGTATTTGACATCTCTATTCTACTGTCATCATTTTTAAGAAGACAAACGAAAGGAAACCAGACTACTCAATACTCAATACTTTATTGCTTCACCACATTAGCATTTAGGTCTTACAATTAGGAATATACTTTTGTTTCGAAAATAACTTTTTTCACTTTAAAAGTGCCATAGTGCTTGGTACACGTTACATTTAATTTTGATTGGTGTCCAATCTTTGCTATGTCTAAAACTATCGACCCTCGAACAACACTATCCCGGATTACTTGATCCCCAATCCGAATATTTAATTAGGAAAGTTGCCCGAATCGCTGTCCGAATCATTAGGAGTTATCGAAATTTTTTCACCGAATAAAAATTGGTCAAATTTGAATTTTGTAGCGAATCTGAACCGGAAGGTTTTTAGGGGATTATGAATTTTTAATAATTTTACGAAGAAACTTTTAGGTTAGGGCCATATAATCTTATAAAGCCAAAACTACGAATAATGAGATTTTCAGCTTTCTTGAGCAATTTAAAAGCCTACAGTTAATTTAATTAGATTTTGTTGGAAAAAAATATTATTATAATTTGATTTTTCCGTACTATACTTAAATTACTAATAATAGGAAGTTGGATTTTTAAAACGTGTGTTTTGACTTTAGATTCCAAAAATATTTTTAGTTGATAAGCACGTTCCAAAATACCATGTGAAACTATGGATGTTTAAATAAAGCTAAATGGTATTTTAATAATAAGATACTAAATACCATAACTAAAATTTTAAAACGTAAAGACAAGTTTTCAATTCCTATCTGACGTGCATCATAAATTAAATATTTAAACATCAATTTGCAGCCCGTTTGCAACTCGACCCGCAAAAGCCGTACGCAGCAAAACATTTCCAGAGCTGCAAAAATGAAGACTCACTTTTCCAAAATACGCTTTCACCCAAAAAAGTTGAATTTAAACTTGTAGGCTTTTATTTAGCTGCCTTCGGTAACGGTAACGTGCTATAAATATTTATGTGGTTTTTCGGATGCAGTTTTACATTCGCTGAAGGATCGCGAGTTTATTGACTATTGATATTTTTTTATCCTGTAGGGTATGGGATTGTAAACGTGAATTCTTTTTTTTTACTATTTGGAAATGCTAGCTGGAATAAGTGACGACTTTTGGAATTTTAATTGATTTGAATTTTGGATTTACGCGCACATAGGAAAATTTTCCTTCTTGATTGGGAGCTTTGGTATTTTCGCAAGAGGAAAATTAAAAATGTAATTGTGTGTTTCAATAGGTAAAGCATAACTACATTTTTAGATTAAAAAAATATTTTAAGAAGTGATTGATCGTAAAGATAGGTAACTGCTTACTTTATTATAGGTAGTAATTTATCAAAATAAACCCATCAACGTCACGTTTACGAATGAAGTAAGAAATTACTTTGTTACCACAAAACACGCGTGCAACGACTTAATGGCGCTAATGTATGTCATTTTCTTGTTACAGGTACATGACGTCACCGCCGATACAAAATAATTACAGTCTAAGAGCACCAGGCGCCGCACGCGACAACTGATTACATTTGATTACACGTTACACAGATGGATTCATGTTAAGAAGCACAAGGACAGTACGGCAGCATGAAGGCGTAACGCGCACCATGTGATGGAACCACCACACAACATGTTCGCCAAAACTGACAGATACTGGGACAGGAGAAAGGGGAAAACTGCACGATGACGTCACGATACCGATTTAGTGGCTGTATAAAGTAATCGGTACCGGTACCATATAGTCACAGCTTCGCTAGTGATAGGATCGCTTTTTTGTGTGTCGCATTAAGTCGTGGTCGTTTTAAGGTATCCTTTTTTTGCGTGTTTATTTTTTAGGTATTCGGTAGTGTAGTTTCGGTATCATTTCGCGCCGTTCAAAAGCAATACTAGATAAGAGGCCTTCGTATACCGCACGCGTTTTTTATTTATACAATAATACGTTTGTATATATTCCAGATTTTAACGTAAGTTTGATATTGATAGCGTAGATTTGTAAAAAAATACTAAGGTTCTTCGATCGACATCTGTGCTTGGATATAGTCTTTGCATATAGTTCGGGAAAACGGGTATTAATTAATTGTATAAAATCTGTTGTAATTGATAAAAATAGTTTTAAATTTAAATTAAACTACGCGAGTTATTCCGTTCCTATAGGCAATACGATTTTTAATTATTTCTAAACCGCAAACGTTTTCGTACTTATTACGGGGCCAAACTTCAATTCCGAGTTTTTTATAAAATAAAAAATAAATGCAAAACAATAAACGTGGGTAGTTAGTTGAATTTTACAAATCTGGCGTCGAAACGGGTTAAGGATACCGGTACCGAGGCCGATACCAAGATGGTGCCGAACACAACACTGGTCAAGACGACGATGAGCACGCATTTCAACGGGACACTGGGTTGGAACTCCACATTCCTGGTGCCAACGTTCATAAGCCAAGAGGAGTTCTTGGCGCTGCAGATGACAAACGCGTCAGATGCGAACACGACGTCAGTGTCCAACGATACCACGATACCGGTTGTGTTAAAAACCTGGTATCCGAGTGGTTATTCGCCCGCTCACATAATAATAGCGTCAGTGGTGGTGACAGTGTTAATGATAATGGTGGTAGTTGGGAATATGTTGGTGATAATTGCGATTGTGACAGAGAAAGCGTTGAAGAATATACAGAATTGGTTCATTGCCTCGTTAGCGGTGTCGGACTTTTTCCTAGGGCTGGTGATAATGCCGTTTTCTTTGGCGAACGAGCTGATGGGGTACTGGATTTTTGGGTTCTGGTGGTGTGAGATACACTCGGCGATGGACGTGCTGCTGTGCACCGCGTCTATTATGAACCTGTGCCTCATATCGCTGGACCGCTATTGGAGTATCACTCAGGTGAGTTCAAAATTTTAAGCCTTTATTTTAGCTCTATTTTGTATCTTTATTTAACTGTAAATGCTGTGTGTTCTTTGGAAAAAATACTGTTATGTGCTTTGGACAATTCAGTGTTTTTCTATTTTCGCTTTTTTAATAACCGATTTTCTCGCGACATGGAAATCATTTTACGTGCACGAACAAACCATTGAGCACGAAAAACATTACTGGTGGAACTGAGAGTATGATTATGATCTTGAAGTATTTAAAAATGCTTTTTAAAAGCCTACTTGCAAATATAAAATGAATTTTTATTTTCTAAGGTGATTAATGCTTTGCCTTGGTTTACAAAAATCTAGCAAACGTGGTACACCATAAAGGAAATATTGCAACTATGAACAAAAAGAAAGTCAAGCAACTACATAATTATTATGATACATTTACACCACACGAAAGTTTCCTCGCTTGTTTGCGAGCTAGGCCGCAAACTAGCCCTTGTTATCCCCCTTCCCCCTAGTCTCAGATATAGTCGGCTATTTTTAGCCGTCTCTACGGCTAATTGCTGAAATCTGACCTGTCTGATGAAGTGTTTGCTTTGCTTTTGGGACAGTGTCAATATGTAGGATCTGATCTATCTGGCCCTAAACATGGAAATCGTATTAGGTAAATGTGACACTTAGTGAAGTGTTTGCTGAGGTTAGACGAAGATAGTTATTTTTGTTTAATTAATCGTTGGAAAGAAAGCTATTATTGACATGTCAGTGTCGACTGAGTTTGATGCACAATTAGGGCATATTCTTGAACATTGATCATTTGTTAAATCCGTCTCTAATTGAAGGAAATTGCACAAGGTAGAGTTGCTATAAACATTTATCTACATATTACACATTTCCATAAAAACAGTTGAAAATTAGGTACATTCATGGTAAGTAATGAAACTATGGGAATAACACCTAAAAGGAACTCCTATAATTTTAAATAATGGATTGTTCGATGAAGGACAAGGATGAATTGTATAACAGATACTTAGTTTAAGCTTACCTAATCGTTATCATTTCAGCCATAGGTTTCAGCGATTTCAGTAAAGTTATCCAGCTACCTACATAATATTAACGATTCTAGTATCTGTGACCAAAAAAGTTAAAACAATGTTAACGATATTAAGCCTCGTCTACCTTACAATAAATATAAAACAAAGGCTTGATGACAAAAGACTACCGCGACAGTAACAGCAGTTCTTACTTTCTTAGGTCAGCGAATACTAGCTCAAGCGCGCGGGTTTCATCGGGTTTTTGCGACTGTTTATTGCGCTTTTTCTTAATCGGCAGATGTTCCTCGTTTTGCGGCTTAATGAGAGTCGCGCTAAGTGGAGACTAGCAGAGATTCTCAAACTTTTTTCATATTACCTTCCTGAATCTTAAGTACCTACTATTTTCATGAACCCATTTCCCAAAAGAAAGATGAACTTTCTGAACAGTAAATAACATAAGAAACTTTACTTAATTTGGGGCTAGAGGCGCAGTGTATTGCGTAAGTGTGTAACGTCCAAGGATATATAATTATTAATTAATTTACTTAAAATTATGATTGTGATAAGTCTCTAATTACACAATATTTTGTACTTGGTGGGATGTGGATTGTACCTCAAATGTCTAACACTGAATGTCAGATTATGCGATCTTTTACAAGTTGGGTTTAGGAATATGGCTTCAAGAGTATATCGTTTAATATTACACACTATATTCAAGAACTCGACATTTACTGCACTCTACAAGACTCTATTCTTAATATTTTTATTGGCGATCAATTATCATAATATTTCACATATATTTTGTGGACTTTGTGTTAATATTTTGCCGTATTCATGAGACCCGAAACGACGGCACGCCACGGCTTCAAACAAAAGCTGCCGAGCTAAAATGGCATCACAAATTCAAAATCCAATGGACCAATTAATACCAAGCCTACCAGCGGTAGGGTTTTGAAACAATGAATATTGAAGAACGTTTAGGGTTGCTACTATGCAATAATGTTACAGAAGTGTAAACATTTATTTGACGAAAATGAGCATACTAGCTAGTGAGTGAGACTTGTTTAATATCGCGTAGAATATTGCGCGCAGTCTAAAATAGCAATATTCAGACTATCATGAAATGTTTTTAGTTTCATCATCAGATTTTAGAAGTCCATTAATGGAGATAAACTTTCCGAATAGAGTGCTACGGTTAAGCTCTGAACGCTTTTGCGTCCAGTGGATTCTATTGACTATGGGCAACCAGGTCATCAAGCCGTTTTTCTTTCCAATTTTTTTCCTCCCTTGAAAGATTTGTGGTTTTTTAAGCATAATCAGGAAACCGAGCTAACCGGCCGATAGAGCTTGTGTGAAAACTGCGGATATTTGCTTTTACACGAATGAAAATTTATCAGGTCGTCGGCCCACCTTGTGAGTGGACGTCCCACGCTGCGTTGCGACCTGATAAAGGTAGCGGGAAGGCGCTGGATGCAGGCCGCTACCAACCGTGCGATGTGGAAGTCATTGGGGGAGGCCTATGTTCAGCAGTGGACGTCCTGTGGCTGAAATGATGATGATGATGATGAATGAAAATTTTGTACCTTTAATGTTGGTTCAAGCGTTTGGAAATGTAGTTAATGTTTGTAAATTCTATGTTTGCATCTTTAGCCTCACTTATACCTTGCCATATCAACCCTAAACAGTATCGATCAACATCGAAGCGAACACTGGTTTCGACGGTTGATCGACTCCGGCCCGGGGCGGCTGAGACCAGCACACATCGGTTCAAACCGGTTCAAGCCAGTTCAGACCGGCTCACACCGGCTTATTCCGGTGTAATCTTGTTGCGAGTGTAAATATTTAAATGCAGGTTCAGGTTTTGAAGATTGTGGAGATAAGGGATATTTGACTTTTGCATTTGAGTAATCTAATAGTTGTATAGTCGCAGTGAGTGTGCGAGCGCGACAGTAATATAATTACGCGCGAGCGATAAGTATGGGTAGCTTGGGGTCATTGGACAAAATTCTACGTGCTCACAGACCGGGCTTTGGAAGAAGCCAAATCTATCATGACAATAGCTTCTTGAATACATTTCTAGTTCTGGTTAGCTATACTCTTTGACAGGGGTGGCCAACTTGATTAGACATAAGATCTACTGTTTACTAACAAAACCCTGGGCGATCTACCACTTACATACTTCTTGAAATCTTAAATGAAACAGCATAGTTTAGTACACAATCATGTAGTATTTTTTGCTTTGCCACGATCGACCGGTCTACCGGTTGGCCACCCCTGCTCTATGAAGTTCTGGAGAACTAACTATTGCGATATTTAACCGAAATCAAGCGAATCCACAGGCGAAAGCTCGTCAATAAAGTACAAATAGAGAAAGTTCCAAACGATGTATTTAAGCGTTATTGCATTGACTAAACAAACTATCCTTCCTAATGACGACCTTTAGTTCGGAGGCAAAATATAATGAAACGTTCATTTAAAACTACTCAGTTTCGAAGCAAAATATAACGAAAATTAGGGGGAAAAGAAGATAAGATCAGTCCGAGCGTCGAAAAACGCCGAGTTTGACGGGGACTTATTACGTTTTACGGCTTTACCCTAATTATTAAGACGGTTTTGACGCGTGGAATGAGCCTCCAGACAATGTATTATTCAATAGTTATCAACATTTTTGCATAATAATGCTAAATATATCTCAAGTAAGTAAATGACAAGTGTTAACTTATAAGTGATACTTAGTTTCAAGATTGTTTGAATTTGAACTAATCACAGACTTGAATAAGTAAATGGTTTTGTTTATGAGTTGAGTGTCAGTTATCTTTATATCTAAGTTTAAACCTCTACTTAGACCCCATATTTTGATACGTAGTTAAAATAACTACCCGTCAAATTATGTAACAATTCGTTAAATATTAATGTAAAATAACAGTTAAAAATTGTACTAAAAGTCAAGCTAACCATCGCTTGAAATACGCATTTTGTTGATATTTAACCACTTATCATTAAGAACCTGGTCCTTAGTAAGTAAGTCTAAGTCTGGTCTAAGTATAAAATACAAACACACCCCTCACTAAGTGACTGAAGCAAGTTAGACACTAATGCTTCAAACAGCGATCTACCAAATATTCGAGTTAACCCACAACCAGTCAATGGTAGTAAATAACTACATTATTTTGAGCTTTATCACTTTGTGTTAAGCTCCAAATACAAAGAAAATTTTAAAGTTTCTTAGGGTTAACAAATCAGCGAACTCCACGCACGCTTGCGTGCTAAATAATAACGTATTATGGAGACTCGCTCTTTAATGGCTGTTAGAGTTTTATTTAATAAGTTTACAGCAGTAAATAAACTTGGTTTCAACTCAGTAGCTATTGGTTGTTCTTTAGATGGTAGAAACGAGGCAGTTATGCTAAAGAAAACTTTATTACAAAAAGCTGTGGGTCGAAATTGTAATCGTAATCATTATTGTTTTATTTATTTATTTATTTACACTTTTGCACATACAACTGTACAGTGGCGGACTTAATGCCAGGTGGCATTATCTGCCAGTCAACCACAGGTCGAGTAGAGAGACTAAGGCGGTGTAATAAATATGACGTTTAATTAATATACTTACATAGCATTAGATAAAATAAATAACATACGAATACATATTAATATAATAGACATACACCTAGATACATAAACATAATAATAATATTGGCGTACACATAACACATGTCATGTTTTGTATTGTAACTAGGCATAAGCCTGTGGGTTGACTCGCGGGATTTTGGGCTGTCAAGGATTTTTTACAACTTCATGGGCTTAATGATTTCTGCTTGACATGACTCGTCTTAACCTATTGATTACTTTTTATTACATTAACATCTGTCAGTGAAAGTCCTATCAAAATAGGCTAGATGACAAAATTTCAATTATTTGTCCGTCAGTTCTTTCATAATTAAATAATAACAGTGCTACTTACATCGAGTTGAAATGGCGCGTGACGTCACGCTTGAGTAGAATTTTTACTCAAAAGTGACGTCACGCGACATTTCAACTCAATATAATACTGTAATTATTGGATTATGGAAAAAAATAAAAAATATGGGTCTATAATTTTCTAATTGTCTGTCAGACGGACTAAATAGAATTTCGATTTAATTACCCAGTCATCATCCCTATTGGACTTGTTTAAGTACCAACATCCTATGTTACATACCAACTGCTTTATCTGTATTCACATTTTTTGTTGGAAAATAAAAAACATAAGATGCTTTGCGTCCGTATTGTATACTCATATTACGTACGTACATTTAAAATACAAACACTATCTATAATGTACCCCAACAACGTGGAATCAAACTTATGCGACTAAGCGGGAATATTATGTTCCGCTTCTGTTGCATTTCTGAGTCACGTGACCGGAAGTGGCGTCAGAGACCAGCCCGCGGCGGATGTCCGGCGGCCGCCATTTTTGACACTTCGGCCAACATATTTTAGATGTGTTTTCGTTTTGGGCGCTTCGTGTTGTGAATTATTAGAGCGCGTGTAACGCTACACTTGTTTTTTGTCATGATTTATGCATTTTAGGTAGTTTATTTTTGCAGGCAATCGCAATTTTTTGCCTAGAAATAAGTGAATATTTAATTGATTTAAAACAGAAAACAAATTTAAAAAAAATACCAAGGCTGAGTCGCACCACTTTAATTTTAGCAAAACGCCAAAAGTGTGAAACTTAACACAAAAAACACCGGCTATCGTAATAGTTTCGATAAAAGTCAGGTGGTGCAACTCAGCCTTTTAAGTAAGGTAGGTTTAACAAGTGAACTGAAGGAGAATAAATGAATTTTCACTGTGGGAAAAATAATTGCCTTTTGTCTATTGGGTTTACCTATTAGAATACCCCAATATCTGCAAGGAAAGATCCGGATTGGTCTGCTGTTGTCTTTCTCGAACACTATAATCCGGTACTTTTCAAGGCGTGAGTGAATAACCACTTGCAGGGCAAACATGTACGATCCTAGATTGCATCTCACTTAACATCAGGTGCGATTGCGGTCAAATACCTACCTTGTTCTGCATAAAAAAGGTCCACGCCAAGAGTTTCTTTTTGTAGATAAAATAAAACATCTCTTCAAACTTATCAAAGCATAGAGCCACTCGTTTTATTCCTGTTACAGTCTTGACCGGCGTCTATTGATATCAAAAGTACTGTTTACTCCCCAGCGTCACATTTCTTTGTGAAGATTTGCTCAATTGTTGTCAATAAAGGCGACTTCCAAAGGCACAACAAATCAAAACCAAACAGTGACACAAAAGAATCTATTTTCAAGCTTAAGGGTCGACTGAAATGTGGCTTACATAAACAATCTTTATTATTTTTACTCTGCGATAGATTGGAATGAAAAGGCGATGAAAAATATTAAATTTGGTGACAATAGCATTTCGAAAGTCGAGCAGAATAGTCAGGATAAAGATGGAAGAAGCTTCTTTTGAGATTGTCACCTCTGGGTGTAGATTGTATGTTTTCAAAATTTTGAAGGATTCTATAGTTTCGGTCGTGGTGGAAATCCGTGAGGAAGGCCTTTATCTAGAATTTTCTAGGTTGAAGGGACCAACGAAAACAATATTTTTAGGGCTGGATTAGACTACAGTAAAATACGAATACGAGATGGTACTAGATGGACTAATTTTATAAGAAATCAACTAATATCTAAATGGCTTTATTCAGTCATCATCATCTTCCATAGATTTCCGCTTCATATGGGACTACCCATTTACTTTTTTGTATGTGAGGAAGGATTTTACTTTAAATCATGTCCAGTATGATACAACATTCTTCACCATTAGACATAGAGTATCTTCAAAAAGAAAGGAAACGAGAGGAGTAACAAAAATTCCAATATGTGCTGGCCAAAGCCTAGGATCAGATCGTACGTGCGACCCTTAAAGCTAGTGGCTAACGGCGAATGTTTATTTATCGAGTCGCCATCGAATAGGTTTCATTCGATTCCAAGAATGCAACAATTCGATTCGCAGCTGTTTGCGATTGAGCAGCCAGTAGGGCTTTGACGTGAGTTTACTGCAATAAGCCAATTTGTATGCAACTGTGCGAGAAAATGGATTTAGATGAAAATGCATTTGTTTTAATGTTTGTTTGTGGATTTTAAGAACTCATTAAAAAACAAAAAAACTAAAAAGAAATTATTTATTTTATTTAAATTATGTTTTTCTGAATTAAGTTATTTTTCATTCGATACCTGGGATCCAACCGGGACGTCATATGGCTGAGATGATGATGATGACGATGCCACTGCAAAAAAAATCAAAATCAAAAATATTTATTCAGTTTAGACCACAAGTGGCACTTATGAACGTCAATAGAAAATAATAAAAAAAGAAAAGGTAGCCCTTTTTTTTCAAAATTCAAAATTCAAAATTATTTATTGTGAAACATAGGTGTTTACAGATAAAAATATTACATTGTGATAGTCTCACTATGTTTCGCCTGGTTGGCATACAATAATATAAGTGATTAATAAATCAATGAATAAATTAATAATTCACATGCATTAATGACACAAAACACTTGATTGCTTATTAAGTAGTCAAAACTATAAGTCACTAGTCGTCGTAAATGTCGTAATATTACAATGTCAATTCAATATTAAAAATTCAAAAATAGTAATTAAAATGTCATAAAAAATTACTTATTATTATTTTAGTTTGTGTCGTGTGTGTTTGTTTTAGAAACATTTAATTTCAAATTTAAAGTTTATCTGTCATAAATTCATTAACACTATAATAGCTTTTCTCTGCAAGAAGACTTTTCAGTTTTAGCTTAAATAAGTTTATATTGAGTTCCCTTAATGTCTTCGAAATTTTATTGAATATTGCGGGTATCATACAAAACACACTTTTACGCATAAGCGCAGTATTGCAACTACGAACAACCAATCTATTGTCCCGGCGTGTCCGGTTATTAATATCTGACATATTTTGAAACATTGCAGGATTAGATCTAACAAACATCGCTATCTCTAGTATATACAGTGTGTCCGGGAATGTAGTGATCAAACTTTAAAGGCGTAATCTATGGACAATTTTATCGATGAAAATACTTCAAATTTGGGGCCTGACCCTTTTCTCGAAAAATTACATCGATTTAAGTTTTTAATTTTTAGTTTACACCTCTTCTTTAAAAAACAAGTGAAAGCGTGGGTAGCTTAACATTAATAGGCAAATATTTTATATCATGCGATAGCCAATAAAATTATCTATTAGTAGAAGAAGAAAACAGACACAAGTTTCATACATTTTATGGGAGTAAGAATGGATTTAATAACAAAAATACATTACTTTTTTCACTTCTTTTTCAGTTATTTTTCAACACAAGAAAAACCAGGTCGTTAAGGTATGTTTTATTTGCATTGTGTTATTAGTATTTGAGCTATTCTACAAAACGAATGTAAATTTATTAGTCTACGTCTATTAGTTTCGACGTAATTGTTGAACAAAGATACCCCTTCCCAGCGGTTTCCATAGCGCACGCGACATGCGAAAATACACTGCCTGAAAGAATCACTCAACCTATTCCGATTACTATGGAAACCGCTGGGAAGGGGTATCTTTGTTCAACAACTACGTCGAAACTAATAGACGTAGACTAATAAATTTACATTCGTTTTGTAGAATAGCTCAAACACTAATAATACAATGCAAATAAAACATACCTTAACGACCTGGTTTTTCTTGTGTTGGAAAGTAACTGAAAAAGAAGTGAAAAAAGTAATGTATTTTTCTAATTAAATCCATTCTTACTCCCATAAAATATACGAAACTTGTGTCTGTTTTCTTCTTCTACTAATAGATAATTTTATTGGCTATCGCATGATATAAAATATTTGCCTATTAATGTTAAGCTACCCACGCTTTCACTTGTTTTTTAAAGAAGAGGTGTAAACTAAATATTAAAAACTTAAATCGATGTAATTTTTCGAGAAATGGGTCAGGCCCCAAATTTGAAGTATTTTCATCGATAAAATTGTCCATAGATTACGCCCTTCAAGTTTGATCACTACATGCCCGGACACACTGTATAATGATGGTAACGTTAGTATTTTAAATTTTTGGAAAAATGGCTTGCAACTTTCCGTCGGTTCTATCCCGAACATTGCTCTGATGCACCTTTTTTGGATTTTAAAAGCCATCTCCTTATCTGTAGAGTTACCCCAAAATATAACCCCATATCTTAGATGTGACTCGGCAATGCCATAGTATGCAGTCATCAGAGCATCTATATTCAAGACAGGTGCAAGTTTTCGCAGAGCATACGCAGAGGAACTAACTTTCTTGCACAATACTTCTATGTGAGTTTTCCAATTAAGTTTACTATCTATGGTTATTCCTAAAAATTTTGTTGAATCTATATCACTAATGTTAGTTTTATCATAATTAATTTTCATGGTCAATGGAGCAATTCTCTGCCTGAAATGTGTCAATTTAGTCTTATTTAAATTAATAACAAGATTATTATTATTCAGCCATTCAATTATCAATTTTAAACTTACATTAATGTCATTTTCATAATTGTCTAGGTCCCTACACTTTATAGTAACTGTGCTGTCATCTGCAAATAATGTCATAGGCTGCGGTATAGCTTTTGGAAGGTCGTTTATATATATGTTAAATAATAATGGTCCTAGAACACTGCCTTGTGGTACGCCATAAAACGTGTATCTTTCACGAGATCGATAAGTTTCTTCATTTTTGGTTTTTAAATTTATTCTAGTAATTTCGGTGTATTGTTTTCGTTCCTTAAGATAGGATTCTATTAATTGTAGGACATTACCGCGTATTCCATAAGCATGAAGCTTGCGCAGTAAAATTGCGTGGTCAACGTAGTCGAATGCCTGGGTCATATCACAATAAATTGCACAAATTGGTATTTTTTGATCTACACTCTCTACGACTATATTCAGAAAATCAAAAATGGCCATATTTATTGTCTTTTTTTGCCTAAAACCTTTTTGCTCTTCTGCTAAAATGTTATGTTTCTCGAGATATAAGTTTATTTGTTGATATATATATTTTTCAAATATTTTAGATATAATTGGGATCAAAGCAATGGGTCTATAGTTTTCCATTAGCTCTTTATTATGTTTTTTAAACAAAGGTTTTACTATTGATATTTTTAAATTATATGGATATATTCCACGACTTATGCTCAAGTTTACAAGGTAACTAATATGATCACTTACAATATTTATTACGGTCTTAATTATCTTAGTTGAGATGCCATCATATCCAACGGCAGTGGTGTTTTTTAGAGAATTAGTAATCTTTATTATATCAGCAGGTGAGCATGGTGCCATAAACATTGACTTATAATTACTCTTTATATTTGCAGTAACATTTTTACCAGAATCTTTTAAAGGTTTGATTTTGTCAATAAAATAGTCATTAAAAGCATTTACAATGTCATATGAGTTTGTCAAAAAATTTTCACCTATTTTAATTTTGTCAATTGCTTCTTTAGGTTGAGATTGCCTAGCGTTATTTATTAAATTCCATGTTTCTTTAGCCTTATTATTTGATATTTTGACTTTATAACTGTTTTGTGCACGTTTTGTATAGTTTATAATGGTTTTAAGAATTTTAGAGTATTTTTTAAGTGCGAATTTATTTTTGTCATTTGGTTTGAGTCTATAACGCCATAATAAGCTTCTTTTTCTTTTACAACAGACCTTAATTCCTCTAGATATCCAGTTTTGCTTTTTAGTTGGTTTTTGGATAATTATTTTATAAGGAAAGCACATATCATAGAACAGACAGAAGAGCTGTACAAATATATTATACGCCTCATTAGGATCATCGGTTTGATATATTTCTGAGAAAGAAATATTCTCCAGACTTTGTTTAAATTTATTTATATTTTCGCTGCTGTAGTCGCGTCTCTTTAAACGCCAGTATTTTAATATGCACTGTTTTTTTACGGGTATGTGTAATAACTGTGCCGTATGGTCTGATAGAGCTAGCTCAAATACTTTTGCTATACAACCTTTACCAAAGTCATGTGCGAAGTTGTCCAAGCATGAATTGCTGGCAAGCCTAGTTGGTTGCTTTATTTCTAATTTTAAATTAGCACTTAACAGAAGATATTCGAAATCTCGAGTAATGTTATTACGTTTCAAAATATCGATATTAAAATCACCGGCAATCATAATGCGGCATTTTTTCATTCTTAACAAGTGTAACAATTTCTCTAACTGTTCAAAAAATAGATTTATATTATTAGGCTTAGGTGTTCTATAAAGACAGACCACAATAATTTGATATGCAATCAATTCCACTGCACAACATTCGAACACTCCAGAAATAGAGAGTTTAACTGCCTCGGGTATGTCTTTCCATTGGTATCCATTTTTTACTAATATACATGTTCCTCCTCTCTTAGCATCCTTTCTACTGAAGTAAGTAGCTAAGGAAAAATTGGGTAAAGTTAGGAACTGCTCGAACCCAGACATAATAAAATGCTCTGTAATACAAACTACATCAACAATGATACCTTCATCATGTAATTGATCTAAACTGATAGCAAGTAAGTCTGTCTTGCGTATGAGACCCGCAATGTTCTGGTGCAATATGTTAAGGCTATGTCCGAAAAAAATCATTCTTGGTCTCGTTGAAGTTAGTATTTTTTAGTATCTTTGCAGTCGTGTTACTCATTGAGTTGTTAGTAATATTAGTATTATTTTCTTTCATATCGGGTAACTCACTAGACAAATAATCCCCTATATCCGTTACAATATTAAAAAGATCCTTAAATATAGTATTTAACCCGCGATTGAGAATAGATCCATCACGTATATCAAACATTGATGCGTTATATTGAAGATTCATATTCGAATCTAACAAATACACATGCTCATGGGTCAACATATCTAGATACATTAAATTATTAAAATGTTCAACTCGCCAATTGTAAACGCTACTGTAATAACTAAGCTTATAAGTAGGAAGACAGATTATAACATTTGTGTGTTTAAGTGGTAAAATAATTTCTCTAATTAATATAACTAAATCAACATAATTATGAGTCCTTAAGAAGTCTTCTTCCCCGACAAATATTTTGGGGCACTTTACATGTCTCCTTATCTTTTGGGCCCTACCAGCGCTTCGAGACAAACATATGGCAAGTGCTGAGAAGAAACGCGCCGGAACAAACTCAGTCACCACTTATTGCCAGGAATTATCTAACGGTAAGATTAGTCAAATTTAAGTACATCAAATATGTGCAGACTGAACTGACCACGCATCCTTGTCATCAATATAGTCTCGAACCTTGTCTTTGGACATAAGGGTATTTTTTACTGCTGAACATAGGCCTCCCCCAATGTTACTGGGATTTTTTACTTATATTTTGGATTGCGATGGATAGTTGCATTTCGTTGTATCGAATGTTTCACCCCTAGAGTTCTTTGTAACGGAATGGATGCAATTCGAACCTTTAACGAGTGGATTTTTCTTTTGCCCTTTTTTGTGGATACAACAGTCATCCAGTTATACGTTTATCCGTACAAATTTATGCTTTTGGAATAAAGAATCCTTTTAAAAATTGTGGTTATTTAAAACATGCTAATTGAGGTGAAAAAATAAGCAAATAATAGCACTAAAGATCGCGGGAAGAACCCGGATGCGGGTAGCGCAGGACCGGTAAATCCTTGGGGGAGGTCTTTGTCCAGCAGTGGACGTCATTTAGCTGAAACGTGAAATGTGTGCCAAATAATTATTTGAAAAGTACACCCAGTAATTTATTCTTGCTAATTTTTTCTCTGGGTGTTGTTTAATTTAAAGAAAATAAATGTTTTGAGCCACAATATTTCTGGCAGGCATATTATAGTTTTGACTTCTCTAATGTTTCTTTTCTCTCCCTGATGGCGTATTCGCTAATCACCTTTAGTCGTACTTTAACTATTAATAATGATGTAAATTGACTGACGACACATTACGTGCCATTTCCGTGGTTTAAGAGCTTAATATTATTATGCTACCACGTCAGAGGTATTAAGTTCGATCCCCGCACTATACATTAATGTGTGTATGATTAATATTTCTGGATGATGATTTTCTCAGCACAATATAAACAGAATTAGAAATATCTTATACAGATCACGTTCAAGGAAACATCGTTGATTGCAGATACACTCATTAATAGCTAATATATTGTGGAGTTAAACGGATTTGGATGAAATAAGCAACAAATGAAGATATTAATGGTAAATATGTTTTTGTATTGGATTTATTCCTAAGCAGAAAAACAGCAGTAAATGTTAATTTAAAAGTAATTGTAAACGTATTAGGACAATTATTGCACGTCCTGACTGTCCTATCCAAACACATTGGATACAATTATCTATGGGCCAAATAAAATGAAAACTAAAAGTAATGTGCACTAACTCAACTAACATAATATAAGGAAAAATTGTTACTATAGTCTTTTTCACGTAAGATGATCCGTATGACACTTCAAGGTTATCCATATTACGCATACTACATATGCAGAATATTTTTGAAAAAATATTTGTATTTTATTAGCAATATAATAAAAAAAAATTAACTACTTGTCTTGAAATAATATAGTAAAATCTGAGTTTATTGATTATATTTTCATTAAATAATATAAAAAAATGTTTTTTATTTAATGTACGCAATGTGTGAAACGGAATAGATTTAGTGCTGGGGTATTTGTTGTATAACAAAATCGATTATTTCCGCGGTTCATTAATCGATTGCAGTGAATATTTAGTTATTAAAAACATCACAAAAATCAACTATATTTTTCGATTGTTGACTTTAATAAACGCATTGAAAATAAATTAATAGTTTTTAATTTAAAGAAACAGAACCAGTACTTTTTAGGAATCGTTTTTTTGAACACGAAGTCCATGGAATTTGAATACTATCAATAAAAAATTGTTAAAATAATATTAGTAATTAAAAAAACATGTTTTTTGTTAAATAACACTTGTACAAAACATTTCTCTAAAAGTAGGTTTTACTAACTCTTAGAAAAAAATCGATAGATAAATCGCTATGGTTTAGTTAAGTGACATCTCTATAACTTTCAAACTCGAAACGTCATACGAATCATCTTAGGTGAAAAGGACTATAATCCCTACTAACAAACTATGGATGAAAGTCTGAAATAAAATTATTTATTATTATTATTTATATGTTTGCGATTTTTTCATCTCAGCTATAGAGCTGGTATAATATAAGATCAGCTACGGGCATGGCCAAGTACCTGATCTATAATCGAATCTATAAAAATATTTGGATTACGTTGCCATAGCAAGCTCATCTTGAATTATTATTATTATTATGTTTGTACGCTTTGGAGCTCACGGGTCAAAAGAGGCCCGGTCCTTTATAAGGCTTGCGTGGGGATACAGATCCAACACGTAGAGGCCGTTTTAAGCGCAAAATAATCGACAAAAGTGAAAGTGGTGCACATGCTGGATCTAGTCTCTGACTATATCATGGGATGTAGCCAGAGACCATCCCCAGCCTGTGCACAGGAGCTATTGCAGTTATTGGAGAATGGACTAGGGTTATGGATGAAGGATGGAGGGACTGGTTACTGGGCTATGGATGGAGACTACGGGTCACCTGCCTGGTTCATAGTGTCGGACTGAAAAAATGGCAGGCGGTGACTAGCCAGCGACTAAATGGCCCCCCCCTGGCGTCATGGGTCGTATAGACCGGACTGAGGGGCAACATTGGCGTCTGCCAGCTCAGGGGTGTAGAGAGGTGTGCTGCGCTTTCTCCGAAGTTACTCGCGGCGTTATGCCCTTTAACACTTCCACCCCTGGAGCATATAGCTCTAGCGACTCCACTCTGGCCGGCCGGTTAAGGCAAGCCAGAGGTGAAAGTCCTGCAGACCCTCTCGGATTCCACTTCGGCAAGCCGAAGACGAGGGTCTTGACCGACTCTCGGGAGCACTCGGATTAACAACTGGCCCCGTGGTGTCGCTACTCACCAACAGCTCGCCACAAAGCTGCCCTGCGGGGCCTTATTATTTTTATTATTATTAGTATAGGTTTCTGTTTATGGATATCGTTTTAGCCAAATGACCTCCATTGCTGGGCAAAGGCCTCCCCCAAGGATTTCCATAAGGACTGGTCCTGTGCTGCCGGCATTTAGGTGCTTCCCGCATCTGTAACAGATCGTCGTCTACTACTATAGGTAGATTTTATTCAGACTATTATTTTACTGCAATCGTTTCATGCTTAACTTAGCTTAGTTAAAAAAATTGACAACACCTTACAATGTCACCCTATATTGATAAAAAGTATCAAATAACGCATGGCTCAATGAGGGCTATCGTTTTTATACTTAACAGTTGGTATCCCTGGCGATTGACAGGACCTTACTCTACATTGGCGCCATCTTGATGAGTGCAAATGCGATAGTCCTCCTACCACTTTCGCACTCACCAGTTGGTGCCACTGTCTTCGCTACTAGCAAGTGACAGGACCTTACTCTACAGTGGCGCAAACTGGTGAGCGCTAAAACGATAGCCTTCGTTCAATCGTAGACTTAACGCTTGCGACATAACCATACATAAAACAATACGACTCCGGTACAAAATCACAAACTCAAAATTTAATTTGACTTTCTCTCCCCAAAATTTTAAAGCTTACCCTCCATTTTCGCAGGGAACCGAAAGTATGTTCTGGGAATCTCGCTGGTTTACTAATTAATACAGGATGTTTAAAATAAATTAAGGTACATTTTATATAAATAGGTAAGAAATATGGTACCTTATCAAGCTTAACATCTGTAAAATGTAGACCGATCCTTTTTAAAAATATGAATTCAGGAAATAGTGGGCAGAACACATAGCGCGTAGAACTGATGGCCGTTGGGAAAAGCTTTCGAGTGGCAACCACCAATCGGAAATCGTAGTGTAAGCAGGCCTCTGAAACATATTGTAACCTCTACTTTTTCCACTTTATAGACAGCAGTCACAGATTTTTTTTTGCGGCGTTTCTTCTCAGCACTTGCCAAATGTTTTTCTCGAAGCGCTGGTACCCATAATAGATAAATGCTAGTAATAATGAGCACGTTATTACACCGGCACCGTACACACCCTGTATAATAAGACACCGTTAATAATGTAAACGTGACATTCGCGTATGGACCTTAATTATTCATCCCCATTACTCGGGTTTTAAAGTATTAAAACATAATCCTCCCATTGCCAGTCCCATGGCAGAGTGAAAACAGAACAGCCATGTCATTCCTCTAATGAATAGGTAAAGTGTCGTTTGAACAAAGAGAATATTAGAGCAGTTTGCAAATTCTTAAGCAGCAATTCATTTTGGTACTTGTTGTTTTGAAAAGGTACAAAAGCAAAATTAAATCTGCTAGCCGAGAATGAAGTAATATAAAGAAATATCTACGTAAATTATTTGCAGATTAAATTAAACCTAACCCAGTTTGTGATGTCCTAAGCTGTTTAAAAGTTAATGTTTTTGATTGGCTATTCAATAAATTCAGACAAGAAAACACATTCTAAGGAAAGACTGAAAGACATTGTGGTGCTAAAAGTTTTAGTAGGTACAGACCAGTTTAAGTTTAGTTAAGTGATTAATAAATCAAAGTATTCATACACCCATCAGATCCATCCTCAATTTATTTCGCTGTACGTAATCCTCACTCATTTTATACTTGTTCTACACCCACCATTGCTGCTATTTTATATGCCCGAGCACTACCAAAAGAGTAGTCTGTTCTCCATGCCCTGTGGCCATAATTTTATCCGCTTTTTAAACCGGCATCCAGGTGAATCGTTTGAGTTCGCTGCGATGGCATTTTCCAGGTAATAAATGCTCGAAAAAGGGTTTCAATATTTATGGGCAATCAAATCCGGTTTCAAGAATGCGACGTCGATAAAATGTTATTATATTCAACGTTTTAGTACTTCTCTGTGATGAGTTGCGCCAAGGTGTCAAACGCGATAAGAATTTAAAAAGCTTTGTGAATTTAAACGTTATATACAAAAAAAATTGAGATAGCCCTGTGCCTATAGACAATGGCCCCGCGCTGTCCGCATCTGGGGATTTCCCGCGACCTTCAGCAGATCGTCGGTCCATCTAGTGGGAGGCCTGTCCACACTACGTCTCTCGGCCCTGGACAAAGACTTCCACTTACAATAAAGTTGCGTACGTTTGACATAAGGATGTAGCTAAGAAAATAATATTTTCTAAAGACAAAACTTGTGATTTCTCTAAATATTGAGTTACAACGTTACCCCTGACAGGTGTCAAAATATAAACACACATTACACATTCTGTGCCGGCAAATAAATAAAAAGGTTTCTAATACAGTTAAAACCCAAGTTTTTCCAAACCTTATCGGTTTCCGACCTGTTGCGACAATGTTACACCAACAAAAGTATTATTACTCGCCTATCGGGGAATGTCCACTTTCCCCTCCGTAGGGTTCCGTGGGAAAAGGTCGAAACTCGTGAAAATAAATAAAAATTGGTAAATAATAGTACTCTCTACCGAAAACTGTCAGTTACAAGAAATACAATATAAAAAAGTACATGTAGTCTTATCTCGAAATCTTTTCCAGGGCCACTGTAGTTAATAAATGTACGCGAGCAATGTTCGTTCGCGTTCGTTCGTAGACGTTCGCCGAACATTTTCCGCTCACTCTTTCCGTGCAAGATGCATGCACATTTTTTCTCCCATTACTTTTGGGAAATGACGTCACGTCGTGTTACTTAGTGTTTGTATTATTCATGCTATTTTCAGCAGCAAATCGTATAATTAAACGTAAAATTAATTAATTCCGAGCAAAATGAGATCGAAAGTTGAACGAACTGACATTCCTAATTTTAGAAAACGTTGGATACTATGAGCGCGGGAAATGAGATCGTATAGATAACCTAGACCTTTGTAATCAAAATTAGACCTTAAAATTACGAGCTTTAATTAGAAATGTAATAAATTGACACAGATTTGCGTTCATTTTGAAATTGGTAATTGGAAACTATTCACAAGTTACTGAACGTTGAGTGCTATTTAGGTGTGTAATTCTCAATCAATCAAATCAATAGCGTCTTTGGTTCACCATGGGTTGTGTCTCTTCTATCTTGTACATCATCATCATGTCATTAGTCTATTGCAGGAATACGACTCTCCCCAATTTATCAGAGTCCTCCATTTGACTCTAGTATTAGGGAGAGTCGTTTTCTTGCTACACTACAAATACTACTATAGTCTAGCTACTACTATAGCTCGCACACTCACTGCGGGCGCCCGTCGCACAGTCGCGACAGCAATATAATTACGCGCGAGCGATAAGGATGGGTAGCTTGGGGTCATTGGACAAAATTCTACGTGCTCAGAGACCAGGCTTTACTACGGCTACTTGTTTGGCCTACACCCCCCTGCTCTGGCCAGACGGGTTGTTAATTTGAGAATTGCCAAGTTATCTGATTCAAAAGACGATGCCATAACTTTTGATTTTTTAAGAGGGCTGATTAAAATTACTCTTCGTGAAAGACCTTTTGTTCATTTCAGCTAAATGAACGTCCACTACTGGACAAAGGCCTCTCACACGGATTTCCACAGCGACCGCTGCGCCGCCCGCATCCAGGAACCTCCCGCGACCTTCACCAGATCGTCTGTCCACCTAGTGGGGGGCCCTCACGTCCCTTAGCAACCATCAGCACTGCGAGCTATGGCCGTGAAAGATCGAGCAAAAAATATAAGTAACAGAAACGAAATATTATTAAACTTGATTACATTTTGAAGGTATGTTACAGTATAATAATTCTACGGAACCAAACAACACTTATCCCGGGCTACGCTCGCCACTTTTTAACAAAGCCGCCTCCCCCAATCTCAAGGGAGGTAGTTGCCACTTTTTCTAGCACAATGATATACAGTACACACGATTTTGAATTAAACATGGGTTCCGCGGTTTTCCGACTTCACTTTGATATAGTAACGTGTAAGGTTGTGTTCACACATGTGGAGATTTCCCGGAAAAATAGGGATTGTGTTTTGATTTTAGATTTTGTAATTTTTTAATGTAATTTTTGGAAACAAAAGAACTGAGTGATTAAAGATAAATCTTGAAGTGATTTTTTTTCACTAAAGGACACGTATTTGTTTACCACCTTTTAAAATGAAAATAATTTCGTTAAACATTCGCTAAAATCAGTGAGTTAGAGAAAGATTGAGATCTGAAAAAATGTAAGCAAAGCTTTTTTCCAGCGTAAACATCCAGACTATGCATGTAAATTAATAAACAAATCAATTTTTTATAGCTATAATTGTTTAGCTACGCCCCACGTTAAGCCCCACACTCGTGTGAATGCGCCCTTAGAATGCGTTCACGCGTGACCGCTAAAACTAGGGCATTTGGAGTTCAGGTATTCATATATTCTGTTATTATTTTAAGTCGGCATTGAAAGTGGTGCTTTGATCTTTGTAGGGAAAGTTTGCAGGAATAAATGTATTGTTTCATATTAGTTTCATCATCATCGAGAGAGAGAGAGAGAGAGAAATAAAGTTCTCCGTCTCTCTCTCACTTTGCCTCGCCACATCATTTTGGGGTCACACATTGCTCGGGATGAAATATTTTTCAATAACTGTTCTTCTATCAGTCATTGATAACATGATTTTTCAATCGTTCTAGTTTCTCTAGCTAGTGTTTTGTGAACGTCATTGTTTTAAACTTTCAAGGTCACTAACATAATAATTATTATCAACAGGATTGCTACCATATCGGAAACTTAAAATTAAGGTACATGGTAGGAATCCCGTTAATAATATTTATTATGAACGTCATTTACGTACTATCCGGACCTCCGAGTTTTAAATAGAAAAAGCTTTTTCATTATACTCGTACTTTATTACTATACTCATCATAAATAATATTGTTATGCACTATGTACCCAGCCTTCATTTCCGGAAGCTTAGAAGTTCATGCCTCAACTTTCTAATAAAACAAAGCTTAAAGCTTCGTAATATCTTTCATAATCATACGGAGCCGCGGGCAACGGTAGTCTGTTCGAACTACTGAGTAGCAAAGACCGGTATTTACCCGACAGCGCCAGAAGGAGGGTTATGTTTTTCGAGTGCATGTATTTTGTTGTGTAGACTACTGACCCGCCCCGGCTTTGCACGGGTGCAATGATACTCGACAGTCGTGTGAACACACATAATGAGAAAGTGTCTGGTTTCCCCGTTTTTTGCCATTGAGTTATAATGTACTACGTACTAGAGAAGACATGTCAACTAGACTGTTTCTGGCACGTAAATAGGTCCACGGACCGAAATTCAATTAGTATGTGCTCAGCGGTTGCTGTGACAACACGCTTGAGTGCAGTTTTGTTTTTTGAAATATGCCGTCCTATAGACGAAAATACTGTTCAAATAACTCCAGATACATATTAAGTAAAAATCAAGGAATGACTTTTTACCATTAAGTTGTACATTTATGCACTTTAAAACACTAATTTAATTTTAATTTGTTAATTACAAGGCGGCAGCCATTTTACGAAAATTTCAAAGAATAAACATCGCAGAATTGACACTGACGCATAAATTAGTATACGAAAAGAAGGTTAAATACAGCAATAAAAAGATTTTTTAAAAGATTATAAGCACTTTGTATTGCACAAATTACTAATAGTCCCGTCCAGCCCCTTGTGTTAAGCTAAATAAGCTTGGGTTACGGGTGGGCTCACACAATAGTCGTGCGGCATCATGGATCAAACTTGTTTGAATCTCACTGCTGTTGTTCGTATGCGGTTAGTTAGTAAATCACCCTAATTATAGACACCTAGCTCACGAGATAGGCTAAAATTATAATAATTGTACAGTGTGTCTGGTCACCAGTGTCCGACCCGTTAGGGCGCAGTAATACGATCAATTCGACAAATCCAGTATTAAAAAATTACAGCTATTTTAATTTTTTTAGTTTCTGAGTCCGGATGGATTCATTTATTTACCAAATCTACCGATGTACAGGACCTATGAGTATAAAAGTGATTCGTTCGACAGCTGAAAAAGTAAGCAATACGTTGTCATCAAAAGCTTCCATTTAAATTTCTTAGAAACACTTGGTAAAAAAAATGATGCTTCTTTTTAGATTTTTCAATGTTACAAAAAACTAGAAAGTTTTACATTTTTAGATGCACTAAGTCATTACCTAAAAACTGATATACCTTGGCTTTAAATCAACTAGTCTAGGTGCTAGCTACACAGGAGATGCAGCGGTGAAAAGGAGAGGTGGGAATAGTCCCGTAACTTCTACCTCACAGCTATTATACGTGTACTCAACCACTGAGATAGTTAACAATAGAGACAATAAAATAACTGAAAGTTTCTGACTTTCAGTTATTTTATTGGTTCTGGAGTGAAGGCGTAGGTCATCCCTAGCTTTGTTCCTACCGTGACGAGTGGGAATTTTTCTAAAATCTCAAGATGGACTGACTGAAGATAGCAGGAAGACGCTGGGTGCAGGCCTCTATCAACTGGGCGATGTGGAAATCATTAGAGGAGGCCTTTGTTCAGCAGTGGACGTCCAGTAGCTAAAATGATGATGACGATGTTTCCTTACAGTATCCAATTCAATAGGCAGAAACTAAACGTAAACGAAGTGTCGCCTCTGTAATGGTATCATTATCTATAACTCATAATATTTCGTGCGCTGTTGGATGACAGTTTTAAACTAGAGATGGGTAATTTTTTTATCGAATTAGAAAATACCAGTTAACGATTCTCAAGGCGATTATCGATTACATTAGATTTTAATCGGGAAAAAAAATAATTAATGGCTTAAGCATCAGTATGAAGCCCATACGCACTTGTAGCACAAGTAACACGATTAGCCTCAGTCCCCTCAGTTGTGAATTCGGAATCGCCAGTTGTAATTTTAAAATCCCATCACAGAGTGAAGTAGGTAACTAACACCAAAAAACGGCAGAGCGAAGTGATTTCGAATGTTTCAACTGCTACGTTCTGTCACTTGTCTAGGAGGGCTAATTTTAGTCTAAGGGAGGGGAGCTTAGATTACATTACAGGAAACGCACAATATAATAAAAGAAAATAATAATAATAATAATAAATACTCTTTATTGTACACCACATAAAAAGAAACAGAAAGAAAATAATAAGAGAATAATGTAAGTAGCTGAACCTTTTTGCTATTGAGCACCATGAAAATTTAACACAATTTAGCCGATTTGTTTATTTTCACAATCGTTTCACAATGTCTAGATGAGGCGACCGCAGGAACGTCACTATTCGTGCAATCCTATCAATGAAGTACGACATTTTCTGGTGCAGATTTTATCGCCATAAATTATGAAACTTGATAATCATGGATTTGACTGACAGCTGTCCGTCAAATTCCCGCCCCGCACCCCGCACTGTACATATTTTGTTCGCGATGTCTGTTCTATACGTAGTAATATTACTTCAATGTTTTTTGCAGGATTCTGTTTAGTAGTATCGTACGTGTTAATATTAACGTTCACACAAACATTCCGTTTGCAGAGTCCCGTAAAAAACTGATCCATTCGAATTTGAAACGACTTGGGATTTGACATGTTTCTTCGTCATTTGTTTGTTGATCATGCTGATTGTTCATCATTCATGTCCAGTTTTGCGTGATCCTGCATTACTGTATCCCGCAAAAATGGATTCCCGTGAGAATGAGCTCTAACGTCTCCACTTGCCTCACTCTATATTTGCCTAACTAATCGTTACTGTTGTTTTTAAGTAGGCCGCTAAAACTTGCGAGATATCACCAGTAACATAACAATTATTTAGCATTAATGCCCGTTTTCATCATCAAACCCCAATTTTTAAGTGACCCCTATGGTAACACATAACAGGAATTTTGTTTTCATAGGGAGGGGTCACTTTAAAATTAGGGATTGATGGTGAAAACGGGCATAAGTCATTGGGGGAGGCCTTAAAGAGTTAAAGGGGAGGCCTATGTTTACTAGTAGACGTCCTATGGCTGAAATGATGATGACGATGATGGAGCTGCTTAAAATAACAAGATGTCGCCACCAAAAGCATAACAATTCATTAGCAAATAAACTGTGAAATGTACCACAATGGCGGAGTTAATTCCGAGATATCGGGGAAGTGCGGACAATTTACAATTGTTTGGACTTGACACCCGCGGGGAGGACAGCGAAACACTTTTAGACCTTACTGATGTGGAAGGGTGGGTACTTTCAAAACGTCTTCAGGGTACTGTTGTTTGAAATTTGGAAATGGAATTTTGCTTTCTTTCTTCTTAGACGTAAACTAGGAGTTGGGTATTTCAAACTATGATTCTGCCATTGTCATGTGTTTTAATGTTTTTAATTTCTACGCCGTATGAATAGATTTTAGTTCCACTCATCTAAATATATAAAAGGAGAAACTGACTGACTGACTGACAGATCAACGCACAGCCTAAACGGCTAAACGTAGGCACTTGAAATTTGGAAGAGACGTAGCTTAGGTACCGTAGAGGTGCACTAAGAAAGGAATTCCCGAAATTCCCACGGGAACGGGAATTAGCGGGAAAAACGGGATTCACGCGTACGAAGTCGCGGGCGGCCGCTAGTTTAAACTAAACTTTAAACTAAAATCATCAATCATCTAACATTGAAACTAAAATCTATTCATACGGCGTAGAAATTAAAAACATTAAAACAATGGCAGAATCATAGTTTCAAATACCCAACTCTTAGTTTATGTCTAAGAAGAAAGAAAGCGAAATTCCATAATTCCTAAAGTACTAACTTTAGAAGGCCGTTTCCAAAATAAATAGATTAAGTCGATTTAGATTGAGATATTTTTAGAAGAGATGTTTCAATTTACTTTATTTGAAAGCATTAATAATGCCTTAAGCTTTATGGGCCTTAGGTATTACAAAAAATATAAACACACGTTGCACACTTGTTTAAAATTACATTTCCACACTACATGGTAATTTAAACTAGTGTTCAACGTGTGTTTAACTTTTTGTAATCAGACTACTACACCCAAAGAAACAGTCTCGTAGCATTTTGGTATACTAGGGCGTCAACTTTTTTTAAATTGAGGGTGAATTATAACATTTTCTTCAAATAATTTCGTCTGCATTATCTGTATCCAATATACAGTGTTTTTCATGAACACTTTCTGCCAATTTCCTCATTTTATTTAGCAAATCCAATAACTGTCAAAGTGAACCGGGAAATATTCCCGATCGATCCCGAACGGCTTTAGCCTTACCTTATCTGAAATTAATATACGATTCCACATGAAATATGGTCTTTATTTCAAATCTTCTTCGAAGATCTATCTTGGAGCGAGTCTTTGAGACCAGCGGATTTGCGAGATGGGCGACGAAATGTAAAATATCTCGTAAAAATTGTAAAGGAAGTTTACAATTAGTATTTCTTTATGCTTTATGCACGATCGCTTACATACACCCTTCTTACTATGTAGTTAGTGTTCGAAAACATAAATATTCGTGGTTGTAGAAAAAAATCTTAGTTATGAGGCGTTGATTTCATTGTTATTGCTGTACTTTGGTCAGATATTGATCCTTTCTTTTATTTCGATAGGTATTATTACCAAGTCCCTTGAAGTAGTCATCATAATCATTATCATCGACAGACTATTCACTACTACTGACATTTTTTCACTTAGACTGAAGGGCAGTTTTCAATAGCAAGTCAGCAACGTCATTTCACCTTGCCTCATAGCATGCCCACTACTTCACTCTCTTTAAAAATTTAGTCCGAGTACGAAAGTTAGTGTCACCACAACCAAAACCGCTCTTGCAACTCGCTTCATCTCCCGCTGATCTTAGGACCGCACCCAAACAAAGTACCGCCTATAAATTATATGGTAATTTAGGAATCGATTTTATGGTGAATTTGCCCTAACAAGTACTTGTAATATGGAAATAGATTTCATCACTTCCGTTTTTAATGGAATACTTCGTGGAAATTAAGGGGTGGTTTTTCGCGTTGTCTGACACCACCCCACAGCTGGGCGATGTCTTTGCCCAGTGGGGGGTTATATTCTTACCATCAATTCTTTTGTCGTGAAGGTAGGCCTTTGGATTTAATTAACAGCATGGATATATGACATAGCTTTATCGAGTTGGAAACTTCAAAAGGTTTTGGAGAGTTGAGATGTTGCTTTTACATGTCTCATTATCTTTTAACAAAGTTTTGAGACCAACATTTGACCAGTGCTGAGAAGTTATTACCAAATTTTAGTGGTAGACCACTTGTCTCAGACCAAATATTAGACCAGTGCTGAGAAGTACTTACCAAACTCTAGTTGTAAGACCATTCTTAGACCCGGAGGTCCCGTGTTCAATTCTCAGTGGGGGAAAAACTTTCTAAATTCGGTTTGGTTAGTGATAGAGCTTTCTTAAGAGCACCTGGCTAGTTGTAGGATGAATTTGACCTTCACTGGTTGGGTTTTATTGGCGGTCAAGCTGTAGACCCTGGCTACACAGGAGTTGCAGCGGTGGGAACGAGAGATGGAAATAGTTCCATCAAAGATCAGATTCCCTCTAATAGTCATTTCGGCAGTTGAAGGAATTCGGGTGGAGCTCGCTTCCACCTTTGGCTTGATCGTCATTTCCCATCATGTAAGATGCAGGCCAAGATTTGCCTCTCTGTGAATAACAAAATTAATGAAAAAGCTGTGATTTCAATACCAAATTTCAGTTTAGATATTTATTCTCCTTATTGACAAATATCTGCCTTTTCACGTTATCAGTACCTACAGATTTTTATCATCCCGTTCCTCCTCGTTAAAATCGGCGCGAGGCAGTGACCTGACCTCTCAATTTAAATAGGTAAAGTAACGAAAATAGCAAGGCCCACCTTTTGGCGAAGGTTTCTCCAGTTTGGTATAAAATACAAAAAGTCGACCTCCGTTACGTACCTACATTGAGGCTAAAATTGGACATTTAAGAGTAGGTTTTGTGATCCTTAGGTACGGACGCACATCTAGATAAGTATTAGGTATCTTATCTAAGTAGCAATAAATGCTATTTGCAAATTTTGTGTTGTTGACTGTAGATTTCATGAAATGTATAGTGAGGCTGAATGACGTACCAGTACCTACCTAATGTCTAAAATAATATTTGGTTAGAAAAGAATTATAATTCCATGGTTGGGAGCCGCTTAGTCGATCTGGTGAAAGTCGCGGGAATGACCTAGATTTGGCTCGGGAGGCTAATTCTAGCTAAGTCCCTAATCAGTTGCATTTTAACCTGTCCACGGAACAAGTGGGAGTGGTCTTAATAATATTCTAATTTCTACTCTGTCAAAGACAGCAGGCTAAGGACGAAAAACTAAAAAATCGGAATGTTTAGATTATCGTCATCATTGAATCATTTCAGCCACAGGACGTCCACTGCTGAAAATAGGCCTCCCTCAATATTTAGATATCTACTTGTTTTGTTTAGAAACCATAATAATTATGTAAAATAGACCGAAGAAAGATCAAAACGCAGTATAAAACCCAACACTAGACTTCTATAGGTCATGTACACTAACTTTTATTACGTCTATGCCAGAGCACCATAGAGGAAGGGATCGCCTCGCTAATCTTTATGACGTAAACTTTACTAGGTCTAGCTACACACTTGACTGCTCGGCAGTTCGGCCAACAAGCTTTGCATGCATTAAAAGTTGTTGTTATTTTTGGAATTTAGAACAAAATTTTTAAGCACAGGGTTTGTAGTTTTTAAAGTTAGACTAACTCATAGTTTAAAGTACTTAGTATGTAAATATATTATAAAAACTCCATAGGACCAGAACGTACTTTTAGTTGATTTCAAGCAATACTCATTGTTATTCGTGCATTTTTGACTTCATTTGCAACGATCAGTTTTTCTTGTATAGAGCGACTCAATAATGGTGGGTTGTACCTAAAAACACTGGGAAGGCCTGATGTTTGCTTATTGTCCTAAATTGCCTTTTATGGCGCAAGTACACTATGCGGGAAATTGACAGATACGATTTGAGAGCCTGCACACCGAAGTATGGGCAACGCATGACGAAACTAACGGTAGTGCGTGTTTACACTATAGTACGTTTCGATCAATTAAAGTACTTGCGCCATAAAGACATCCATAAAATTTTTAATTGTTGCCTAGCCTCCACGACAGTGTGTCAGTCACTTCATATGCGTCATTAAATGCCGCGTAAATATCGACGCGTGGCGCCGCTCACTCGTTTTGTGACGAACGAACGAATCGCGCACGAACGAGATACGAGATATCGTGGGGAGACAAAAACTTTTCAAGAGTGAGTGAATGGTGCGGAAACTTCGTGCGGCGCACACGCGAGCGTGGCAAAGACAATACAGCGATGTTTTTGTGACTGGATAGCAGCATTTGTTGATGGTGACTTGGTTTTTGCATGCTTGAGAAGTGGGAAATTAGTTTTTCGGTCGAATATTGATCGAATATGCTGATGATTGAACCTTGGATGCAGTTTTAAGTGTCGTGAGGGCCACCACCAGGCACCAGAGGGCTGTGAATTAAAGTCCACAAAAAGCCACCGTAATTTTAAACATTTGACACAGTGTCATTGTAAAACATTGTGTGTCAAAATTGTGCCACCTTAATTACATTCTCACTTCTAATATCATTTAATTTTAATTACTTTTGGCGATTCTTTATAATTTATTGAAATTAAAAGGAGCAACCCTATTATAACGTTAGCCACAGAAAAGCGATATTAGGGTTCGTCAGGCAGCGAGCGCTCACCGATAGTGTTGTGAAAATATCTCGTATCGATAAATTTAATCCGCCAAAGCTTCGCCTGTGGTCTTGATATAAGGGTGCTCGAATTTCTAAGGCGGAAGACACTTTTGTGTTCTTCTTTTCTTTTGCCTTTGCAGGTTTTAAAGATGCTAACAGGTTCAAAGCAAGTTGTAAACACGACAAGTCGTTTAACACTCAATGCGCGTTTGAATTCAAGTGTCTTTATGATCATTTTATTTTATTATAAGTCATTTTGTTTTATTTACTTAATCCACTTAAGTAGGTGCTGCACTAAAACTATATTTATTTGACTATAATTGTAGCTCTTAAACTTCATTTTATGTATAGCGAGTCGTATAAAGTTAAGAGGAGAGTTCTTTTTACTGGCCTCGTAAGACTGTCTCTTACTTTTTACGCGCATTTTTAGAGATTTTCACAAGTTTATCGATATCGACAAATCGACATATAGACAGCATTACTTCTAGATAATTCCGTTTCATTTTCCGTGTTATCACTTAACTTTTAAATAAATCCAACTGATTATACTCGTCTGCAAAGTTATGGAGAAAGACTAGCTTTAAAGGTCAGAGCACTTAATAAAGAGCTATGCACATTAATGCTCATAAATAGCAAGAGCTATTACGGTTTGCATCGTTGGACGGACACACCTCTGCTAATAGCTTTCAATAAGTACAATTCTCAAGGAAAAATAAATGCTGTTGAAAAAATAATAAAGTGCAAAAGTATGCTAGCCTGACTATAAGAGCTGTAAAGGTTTTGGAGACATCCTTTCGACAGCGTAGTAAGTTAAAAACTGTGTCAATAGATGATTGAATTTAGTATAGAATAGAATCGATTATAAAACGCACCAATATATTCTGTCGATGCTACAAACACAAAGCTCTGTGGTCAACAGAGAAGACTTGTTTCTTTAAATTTTAAACTTGATACTCTAAGAAAAAGATGATTAATTTAAGTATTAGAATCTACCCTTTTCATTTTAACACCTAGCAAAAAAATAACATCAAATTATCCAGCAAACAATAAAAAAGAAACTCGGTAATTGGTGGTAATCTTAAATGAATTTGTTCCAATGGCCCAATTTATTATTAAACGTTAACCACCATCCAAGTTACACCGAAGTTACGTCTGAATGGAAATTGACACAGAATTAATAATACGGCGCCGATCAGTAAAACCGAATCCGAACTTCAAATGGAATATTCAAATCGTGCGATAAGTTTAAACACGTATGTCGATATTCGTTTAGTTCAGTGGTTCCCAACATTATTTGAAACTTCAATTAAACAACGGCAAATTTTTGTCGAAAATTTTAAGGCTGAGTTCCACCATCTAACGTCAAAAATCTGTCAAACTCCATACAAAAACACCGGTTATCGTTATAGTTACGGTCAAAGTTAGGTGGTGCAACTCAGCTTAACAATTGTTATACTTAAAACAGATAACTGGACTGTAATTATGAAAAGTCCTTAGCATGGTCTCGTGTTTTGAATGAACTGGCATTCTATTGAAATCATGTCATCATCATCTTTTAAATTGACAGGTCTTACTAATACTTTGGGAAACTATGGCTTAAATCACACCCGTCACATGAGCATTTGGGGACCTCAAACTGAATTACCAATTTAGTAGTTAACGTACCCTTTGCTCTGTAGAGAGAGGGTGGATTTCTATATGTCAGAGGTGACAATGACAGTTAGGTAGAGTCCCAAGTTCTATTCTTGGTCGAGTCAGTTGGGTGAAGAAAGTAGAATATGAAAATAAATAAAAAATAAACTTCGAAAATTACAAAACAATCGTACTGAATTATTTTATAAGGCAAGAGTTAAGATTTTTTGGTTTATTTATTGTTGTAATGTTCTATTTTTTGTAACTAAGTATAGACAGATTTTCAAACTGTCTTATTTCTAGATATTCGATTTGTGAGCGAACTTATTAAAAACATCTGAAATTAGATTACATCTCAAGCACCGATAAATTGAGATTAGTCTGAATATTGAAACTCGATCAGAATTTATTTAAGTTTGAATTAATCAAGTTAATTATTTAGGTTTTGTTTTGCATATGAGTGGCCTTAATTCAATGCAGTTTACCGTCGTTTCGTTCGTTCGTTCGTTTCAGCCAAATAACGCCCACTGCTGGACAAATGCCTCCTCCAAGGTTTTCCACAATGCACGGTCCTGCGCTGCCCGCATCCAGGCTCTTCCCGCGACCTTTACCAGATCGTCGGTCCACCTAGTAGGAGGCCTGCCCACCGTCGTTTACCTCGCTATAAATACACATTGTCCCTATACAAAACATTGCAAGTTTACTAACAAAAAAAACCGGCCAAGTGCGAGTCGGGCTCGCACACCGAGGGTTCCGCCGTACAAACGTAGCGGTTTACAATTTATGACGTACTAGCTTTCCGCCCGCGGCTTCGCCCGCGTGGAATTTTGTCTGTCACAGAAAAACATTATCGCGCGCGTCCCTGTTTCAAAAACCGGGATAAAAACTATCCTATGTTGTTTCCCGGGACTCAAACTATCTCTATGCCAAATTTCATCAAAATCGGTTGCGAGGTTTAAGCGGGAAAGCGTAACAGACAGACAGACAGACAGACAGACAGACAGACAGACAGACAGACAGAGTTACTTTCGCATTTATAATATTAAGTTGGGATTAAATCAAATTACTTACTTGATTCCGTTGCGAGTAGTGGCGAATTTCAAAATATGCGGTATGATTATTTTTTATTTATTTATTTTTCCTATATTTGCATTATAGGATAGGCGTTTTGAATTTTTGCGTTGATTTAGAATTTCTCACAGTTTAGAGGCAATTAGATTTAAGAAGTGTTTGATATGAATTTCAACTTTAATATCTCTACGCGTTCATGTGAAAAAGGGTAGGTAGTAAGTTTATAATTATTAAAAAATATTTTATGTCATGTAAGCAAAAATAATATTTTAAATTTTATATAACTTCAAATTTATCATTTTCGCAATTTTTCCTTTATCTCTACTATATAAAGTTGCTTCGTGCCGAATTTCAAGATTCTGAGTTCACAGGAAGTACCTTGTAGGTTTTGATTCCCTAGGGTGTGACGGAAATTCGTCTAAGGTGTCGGTATAAACTGCTGTATCTTTTGATCGCGTTAACTTAGAAGTTTGATTTTTTTACTTCTTAAAGGGACAATAGATCTAGGTATTTGGTATAAATTTCAATTTGATACCTTTATTCGTTCGTGAGAAATAAGGTAGTAAGTTTCATTTTATTAAAATATTTTTATTATATTATATAACTAAAAAAATGTAATTTTCGCAATTTTTCCTATATTTGCATTATATGACAATGCTTTATGCCAAATTTCAAGATTCTGAGTTTACGGGAAGTATCCTGTAGGTTTTGATTCCTTTGCGAGTGTCGAAAATTTGTTGAAAATATCGACATAATCGGCTGTATCTTTTGATTGGCTTGGCTTAGAAGTTTGATATTTTCACAGCTTAAAGGGACAATAGACCTGAGTATTTCATGTGAATTTCAGCTTGATACGTTCACGCGTTCTTGAGATAAAGGGTCTTGACAGACGGACGGACAACAAAGTGATCCTATAAGGGTTCCGTTTTTTCCTTTTGAGGTACGGAACCCTAAAAAAGTTGCAAAATTTAATCTGCCATACAAAACAGTTTGTCCGCTTTGTTCCCCGAGCATCGGCAAGAGTATACAAATTTACATAGTTAAAACTTCTCCAAGTTCTAAGTTGAGTTCAAAACAAAACGAACTCGCTAATGCCTAGTTAGCGTTCAGTTTTGAACCGTTTTGCCTTTTTAGTTAAAATTTACACATTTGCAAAACTTTTTTGAAAATAACTTAAAGAACTTCTAACGATGCCACAATTAACTGTGTGGTTACGGCAGAGTAGAATGCAATTTGGCCCTATAGTGAGCTGGAAAAGAATGCCATTAGCCATTAAGTTAGCCTTTTGTACCCTATTTGAAATGTTAAAGTTTGAAATAAATAAATAAGACCACTCTTCTCGTAAAAATGTCGTAAGAAACCTTTGAGAGGGTCGTCCTCATACAGTAAATAAATGATCTGATAACTCTGTCTGTCTGTCGGTCTGTCTGTCTGTCTGTCTGTCTGTCTGTCGGTCTGTCTGTATGTCTGTCTCGCTTTCACGCCTAAACCACTGAACCGATTTTGATGAAATGTGACAAAGATAGTTTGAATCCCGGGAAAGGACATAAGATAGTTTTTATCCCGGTTTTTGAAACAGGGACGCGCGCGATAACGTTTTTCTGTGTCAGACAAAATTCCACGTGGGCGAAGCCGCGGGCGGAAAGCTAGTGTTTTTAGACATGGCAAATGATTATTTGAATTCACACAACATTTTAGGAAGCTATCATCAACATCATCATTTCAGCCACAGGACGTCCTCTCTCCTCCACTGAACATAGGCCTCTCACAATGTTTTCCAAATCGGCCGGTTGGTAGCGGCCACTTATATCTAAAGGAATTCAAATACAGGGACTGTTTGAAAAGATGTCAAGATGTCAATTTTCTTTAACATTTTCTTTTTTTCGTGCAGACTTTTTCCATTTCTGTCGTGCTAGGATGACATTCGTGTGCGACAGCATAAAACGGCAAATCGTAAGTGGTCAGGCTCGGGGCAGTTTAGTGCCCACGTCTCGATGTCTGCCGCGGGACAGTACGTGCTGTCTGCGTACAGTTGCGGACAAAATAAGGGAATATTTTCAAAATAGTAATACTAAAATGAACTTGCTGGAAGCAACGCAAAGCAGTGACGCGATAGTGTGGGAAAAGAAAAGTTGAGAGGAATCTGAGGGGCATCTTTGCGTCACATTGAAACTGTGTTACTTAATTCTATAATTTTTATTTTACTATTGTATATTGCAGAGTATAAGCCTCTCCTTGGATTTCCCTTCCTTTTACATTACTGTTTGTCAGTATTTTTTAATTTGATTCTAATTCGTTATTTTAGGTATGTTATGTTTAGTCTAATGCGAGATATTATTCAGGTAATTTATAGTCAAAAAGTTGACGAATGGGATCATGTAGAACTAATAACATTTTCTGTTATAACATTACACTTTTAGTACATCTTAAAAAAATATATATTTCAATTTACGAACTAACAATATAAAATCTTAAATTACAAATTAATTTAAAAGTTTGCTACATAGTATTTAATAGATCCAGTCAGAGGTCAGCGCATAAAAAGTAAATCGCTTCGCGTAAAGTCTAATCTCTAACGTGTAAAACTTTATTGCTATACCTAATAAAGTATAAAATGGTGCTGTGGTACTATCGACATTTTCCATTGATATTGTTATCGATGAAAGGACAATGACACATCGATTTGATCTCTTTAGAAGCTTTTACAGTGCGATTTTGCATGAGTACTTTTGATTTGTCTTACTTGATCAGCTAATAGATTTAGTGTGCGGGAGAAAGCCAAAATCGAATAAGAATGCTTCTTTGCAATCCACGTAATAATTTTACAAGTGAAGTAATATTTTATCGATAGTTATGATTCATGAAAGCAATTTCATCGATAGTATATTCACCGCACTAGCATTGAATGCACCTCAGCAAATTGCAACGTTGCTTGTCCAGTGAGTTTCTGCTGACGTTCCGCGAGACATTTTATGTGCAGCGAGATGTTTCGATATAGTTTTAGCACTAGATGCTTTATAGCTTAGAAGTAACGGAGGTGTTGCGGAGTGGATTGAAATATAAAATATTTAGAGTGCACCGCGGTTTCAGTGCGAAGTAATCATATTTGAGTGGGTGAAAATAATAAACAGTATTTTATATGATTTCTGGAAAGTGAAATTTTAATTATGAAATGCTTTTATCAAATCTAGGTTGACAAAATTAGACAGAATATAATTTCATCAGGTTTATGTGAGTAACTAATGATACCAAAAGAGCATTTAAATGTTGTATCTGCGTAGACATTATAAATTATACGTAATTCATTGTCACGCCCTAGAACTGTCAATGTTGTGTAACATATTATTTTCTTCTTTTCTAAAGTAGCCAAAAAGTTTGCAACACGTCTTTGTTAAAATTGTAATAAGATTATGTTGTCAACTTTCATTCCTTTTAGGCAAGTTAACAAATATACCCACAACTAAATTTAAAATTCTTATTCTTACATAACGTTTTTTTTTAGCAAGCTGCACACTTGTAACGGCCAGCAGTGTACACACAAAGCGTCCCCCGTGTCAATAAATAAGCCGCGCAGGGCCAAACGTGTATCACTCGCTTCTGAATTTTTTATAATTCGTCTCGTCAGCTATTCGGCCTCGAACGCTGAGAAAATAGTCCTGATTCGTTCGACCTTTAAGGTCGGGCACAGACGTGGAAAAAAATGTTAAAAATTCATCATTTTGGTGAAGAAAAACACTTTAGTTGTCAACAAAAAGAAGTTCGTCTTATGTAATGCATATAAGCAGTGAGTCATCAAAAAATTAAACAAGAATCACTTAAATCCCATTGGAAACCTCGGTGTAATCGATGATACATACTTGCAGAAAAAAAATTAAAACATACCAACCGAATTGAGAATCTCCTCCTTTTTTTAAGTCGGTTAAAAAGCTTCCACGTTAGGACATGGCCTTATGTTTTCCGTGACTGAGCGTTTCGATGACGGAATTGTTTTTGGTGGCCCAAAATTTTGCACCGATGTGTACTCGCCGGTGGAGCGCACTAATTTTGCTACGAACAATATTTATTTTGTGAGTGTTTTGTTGCTCGGCTCACTCACTTGAAAATAGAAAAGGGAAAATGGTGGGAGAATCGACAACTTTCATATTTTGTTTTATTTTCCTTACTTTTACCTTTCCTTTTTTTTAGCTACGTTTATCATGCTACAGTTAAAAGTAGGGTAAGTTGGGATTTCTGTATGTATTGGGATTTGGGATGTACATAAGTAGGTAACCTGAATAGGGTCTATATACCTACTAGTTCGCTTGTTTCAGCCTCCAGGCACCTCCCGCGACCTTCACTAGATCGCCGGTCCACCTAGTGGGAGGCCTGCCCACACTACGTCTTCCGGCTCGTGGTCGCCACTCGAGAACTTTTCTGCCCCAGCGGCCATCAGCTCTGCGAGCTATGTGCCCCGACCACTGCCACTTGATTTTAGCGATTCTGCTGGATATGTCAGTCACTTTAGTTCTGCGGATCTCTTTATTTCTGATTCGATCACGCAGGAAAACTCCGAGCATAGCACGTTCCATCGCCCTTTGGGTCACCTTGAGTCTTCTTATAAAGCCCATACCTAGTACTAGTACTGCGTCATATTTTGAGATTATTTTTCTTATTCTGCTAAGCCTTTGTGAGCACACCCTAACATTAATGAATACTGAATGCGAAATTCCAAATGCGAAAGAGAATGTGTTAACCCAATAAAACTCGATTCATCATTCTGTAATCTTTTTGAGGTTCAACATAAATATTTCAAGCGCTCGTCTGGGTTGAACGAAGTAAATTAATATACTCAGCTTAGATTCAAAACGGTTTGAATAGTGCGTTAATTGAAATATATTAAATGGTTGGGAATTAGATAATCTTACATCTAAAGATTTGCCACACTGAATGCGCTCGAACTCCTTATGTTCTTCTGATTAATTTCGTTGCGGGTCCAATGACTGTTTAACTTTCTGCCGCGACAAACTTGACCTTCACTGGTTGGGTTTTTATTGGCGGTCAAGCTGTAGAACCTGGCTACACAGGAGTTGCAGCGGTGGGAACGAGAGGTGGGAATAGTCCCGTGCACTGGATGTGTTCTGCATGCACCGGTCAGGTCAAATCGAACGCATCATGTATGAACAATATTGTCTCTATACATTTTGTATTGATGCGATCTGACAGTGCGGGCACGAGAAAAGAACGCAAATCCCACTGCTGCCAGATTGTCTTATCCCTACCACTGACAGATTGTATTTCTGGACCGCTGACTGTAGCCTTGACCGATAATGATGTTCATCCATGATGCGGACACTTTGACCGCAGACCGCAGAACACATCCAGTGTGGCAAATCCTTTAGTAAATTAAATTCATTTGTAGACGTACTCGTAAGTAGTTAATATTAATGTCAGTAAAGTCAATTTATCTAAACACCCATTTATTATTAATGCGAAAGTAACCGTCTGTCTGCTATGTTTTCTCATTTAAGCCAGTAAGCAAATTTTAATGAATTTTCAGGGTAAGATAGGATTTATTCGAAGGCTTCACCTTCAGAGTAAATGTAAGCCAGTTTTTAGAAGAGATAGCAGGAACTCTACTTTAATGAGTTAAGCAAAAAAAATTATTCCTTTGTTGAAATTAGAAATAATAAACATCAAATATCGATATCGAGCGCTAGTTCACATCAACCGCAGAACTATTTTGGTGAACATTGGGTTCACCAACCTAACATAATATGCGTTTTATCTTACTTTTATATTAACATGGATGGTAAAATACCGGTAACGTCTTAAAATTTTAAATGATCTTTCACTTTACCTAGTACATGTTTTTCGAAGGTATTAAAAGATCTAACAACAGTAAACACGAAACATTAAGCTTTACACAGCTGACGGAGCCGCCATACTTGTTTCAAGTTGCCGAAGCAAACTACAGGCCAAGTTTCTGTCGGATGAATTAATAAAACTTTCCACGGCCAGAACAGCGGATTTCACGTTCCAAGACAACTATCTGTTAATCTGTCGCCGGTGGCTAAATCGTGATTTGATAGTTCGCAAACATAAGTATAATTAATAGAAACTTGATGATGTTCAAAAATCATCATTGCATTATGACATCGCATCTTCACACTTAGATTAATGATCATCGGGTTATGTGTTTTCCACTGCAGGAGTATGACAAGCAAATGGAGAAATCAAGAGCAATTCTAGTCTGCACACAAAAGCAGTAAAGAAACCTTTTTCATCATCAGATCATTTATTCTTTACTGTAGGAACACGGCCTTCTGCCATCTCTATTTACTAGAGCCAAAGGAAGGGTTGAAACTTTTTTAAATGTGTGATAATTAAAATTATTTTTATTAAACCTTTTTCAAAGAAATTTAATGAACATCGTATACTGTCTTACGCCAAACTTGCAGGCAAATAACAGGCCAAGTTTTTATTATTCCATGAAGTAAAGTAAGGCGTTTTCTCCCATTTAACGATAATATTTTCAAAACCCAGTCAAAACAAACACTTTCCTTATTAAACCATGTACCTATTTACATAATATGCTTCCTAGTGCGATAACATATAAGCAATTTAAACAAAATGCGATGATGAGAAAACTTGTCGACTGCAGACGCCCCAATCTGATTTTGGTGAAGCAAACAAGGGTATTAAAACGTTGGAACATTTACCTACGTTCTTTTATAGACATCGATATTGCAGGTTTACGATGTCTTATTTTATTTTATTTATTTAAAAAGATCACCAAGAAGTTTACACTAAACAAGATATTATGTTCAACTCAAATAACATTGGTTTCATGTCTTGCGATGTTATTTCTCTAAACACCTTGTTATATTTGAGCTGTCATATGCCGATGTCAATGCGTCTGACATTAATAAAACTGAAATGACAGCCTGGCCTTTGAAACAAAGAGATCAAAGCATCTACTAATCTGGAAATTTTCCTAAAGATTTACAAATATTTTGGATGGAAAATCAAGAAAACCCGATTTAAGCGCGTCTACTTCGTGTAGGTTAAGAATTAAGGAGTACGAGTATACTCCCAGCTACTTTATAGTTGGGGGTGGTATGGGCCCAGCATCAATCGTCATCATCAAATGACTGCTAATGATACCTAATCCAATTAATTTGTTTTTCAACGTGATGTGTATAAGCTTTGTTTCTTCATTCGTTTCAGCCAAATGACGTCCACTGCTGCTGGACAAAGGACTCTCCTAAGGATTTCCACAACAACCAGCCCTGTGGTGCCTGCATCCAGGTTCTTCTCGGAACCTTCACCAGATCAATATCAGTTAACCGATATGGCCCGCAGAATTGTCAAAATTGCAGGCGGGGTACACAGCTCATAGAGCTGATGGCCGCTGGGGCAGAAAGTTCTTGAGTAGAACGACCACGGGCCGGATGGCGTAGTGTGGACAGGCCTCCCGCTAGGTATAGACTTACTTTGTTGTACTTATTCCTTTTAATTATCGACCAACCCGTTTCCACCGATTCTGTTTTCCATGTTCCATGTAAATCATTATAATGACTTGTTTAATGAATACAAAAAGGCCGATGCAATTATTGGCTGCTCTGCGGGTAATCAACGTTTTCAAAAGGACATCGATCTGGGAATTCCCCGGTTAAAATGTATTTTTGTCAGATTCTTTCAAAGGACCTGAAATTAATATTAAATTGGCTTTAAATTAATGCATGAATTTTATCTTTCAAACCTGTCAAAGAAATTAAATACAAACAGGATTTTGTGAAGAGAATTATTGGGTGTAATGTAAAAGGTTTTTTGTGTTGATGAGTTAATTACGTTTTGATTGTATTCGGGATCAGTGGGGAGTTATTTATGAATGAATGTCAATCAAAGTGAAGGTGTGGTAAAAGAACAGATTTAATAAATTCAGTATTGTATATTACCATAACTGGCTTTTTAAATTTCTTTTTAAGAGTTGGTATTTAAAATGTCGTTCCATTATATCCGTCGGCGGTTCATTTTACTGATTTTAAAGGGCTGATAATATGAGTGTGCTCGGATATGGCTGGGTTGCACCATCTTACTTTAACTTTGACAAACGTCAAAAATCTGTCAAACTCTATACAAAAAACACCGGTTATCGTTATAGCTACGGTCAAAGTTAGGTGGTGCAACTGAGCCTTAATCTGTTGCAGATCCTATGTAGAAAATGGGCTCTAGAATAGAGACTACGTTTCGGTAAACGTCTTAGAATCATCCTTTCCTTTTCAATCGAAAGACGTTTACTTGCTGCTGGACTGACGCCCCAAATAATTTCTATAACAACTAGTCTTGCGTTCGTTCCCAGTTTTCTACTTTCTATCCACTTCCCTATCTTTACCCATCCTTATAATACGATCCTAAAATTCGGCCAAACGCCCCAACGCTGTTTTCACCATGCATTACCATAATCTAACTCCGCGATTAACATCGAGGCCTCACAAACAACCAAATTCAATTTAACAGCACTCCAGGGGGCACCAGGAAAAATAGAGAATACCATTGTCTCAACTTTTTATTCAAACTCATTTGAATTGAGTGCAAATTTTATTCAATCTCAAACAATTATCTGCTTTGGGACAGTTCGCGTTGGGACGAATTTGTGTTGATTGATCGCATCTGTAAAATGTAATGACGTTTTGAGGACAAAAGGCGGTTTGGTCTATAGATATGGACTTTTTGAGTAGCCATTTTAAATCGAAATATACCCAAAATAATGACAGTATTTTTTATCTTTTTTAAGGAGAACAGGGTAGTTATTTGACCGCAAGTTACACCTGATGTTTAGTGAGACGCAGTCTAGGGTAGTGCACACTTGCTCAGTAAATGCCTTAATCTCGGTCTGAAAAGGTCCATTATAGGTTCTGGCCGTGGCTCCAATTTGTATTTTGGACCGTTTCTTTATTGACTACAACATCAACAGTCAGTTTCACAGCACATCTGTTCCTCTCTCTCGTTTGCAATCGACAAAATTGACTGTAACTTCATCATCATCTCAGCTATAGGACGTCCACTGCTGAACTAGGCCTCCCCTAGTGCTTTCTATGTTGCTTGATTGGTAGCGGCCTGTGTCCAGCGCTTTCCTTTTTACCTTTACCATGTCGTCGATCCATCTTGTTATAATAATTAAAGCTAAACAAATGCCATAATGAATAAACTGTAACATTTATTCAACAGAATTCAAATACAATCAGCAATCCCTCATTTCCATACATTCAATTTGGGTGAATGTCACAAAAACCCCAAAATTATCTTAACGGATAAGATAATCGCATATTTTTATTGGAAAAACGAACTCGATCCCGGTTTCCTTAAACGTAATCAGCGTTACAGACCACTCATATCAATAGAGTCCATATTTTAAAATGCCTTTCTCATAACGTACTTTTAAACAGTACCATCAGCAGTATTCTACTTGCACGCAAAATTATTACTTACTAGCTGTTCCCGCGACTTCGTACGCGAGAATTGAATTGAAAAATTATTGAAACTATTTCAATACATTTTCCCGTTTTTGTAACATTTTTCTTTACTGTTTCGCCTCTATTGGCTGTAGGCTGATGTTATATAGCCCACCTAAAGCCTTCTTGGATAAAATGGGCCATCCAACAAAAACATCATTAACACATGCTTTAAATCTAGCTTTAAATTTAAATCAAAACTTTTCAATACGAAAGATTTTTTTTAACGATTCTTTACTTGTTGGTTTCTAGTTAGCAAGTGGTCTGTGCCCGTAATCCATTGTTATGTTTACAGAACGAAAAATAAACCTCAAGGAAATGTCTTGTGTGTATTTTTAATCAATTCGAGGGGAATCGGGTCTTTTGGTATAAAATATTTAAGCGAGGAAAGAGAAAATCACTTTTTGGTCTTGTATAGGATTGTGATTAAAGAATATTATTTTCTTTTGAAGACTGGGTGATAGTATGACACAGGATAATTATTAGAAACTGACGCTGTCAGTCATTTGAATTAACCTACGTTTTAACTGGGAAATAAACAAAACCCATACTTTTGTGCTTTACTTTGGTTTATTTATTACATTCATAATATACAACATTCATACCAGTTATTTTGTCTTCTTCTTTAGTTACCTATTAGACAACAATTAATACTTAAGCGTCCATGAATGTGACTCGTTCTCACCACTTATCACTTGCCCTCAACGGGATTCAAATCCACAACCGCTTAATCTTTTGGACAACACTCATGGTTGATTAGTTCGCGAAAGCTTCTACTCAATACAACTCTAAATCACTGCAACTCGATCGAAACACCCTATAACTTTAAAATTCGTTGATCCATCTATATCGTGTAATTTAAACTGAATCCTGAAAAATCCGTAGCTTTGAACTTTTAAACCGTCAACTAAACTACTTACAAGTTAAAACTTGCCCCGCGGTATTTATATCTAGTTATCGAACTTCTAATTTTTGTACGATCCAGGGATTTTAAGTTAACTGCTTACTTTTAAACTTTGTTAGTTTCCTAATTTCTTGGAAATTGCTAAAGCTGTACAATCTACGTTCAATTAGTGACGTTAAATAGCTTCTGTTGTGTTAGTAATTTGAACTGTTCATATTGGTGGTCCTGGGTTTGATGCTTATGCCCATATTCACAAACGATGCTTGCTTAAGTGAAGCAGCAAATCAAACGCACAGCGTTGAAAAGAGGTCTGTGACTGGTTCGTGTGTCACCCTGTGTGTCCATGCGCACTGTGAGACCTCATAGTAATGTGTGTGATTGCGGGCGTTAGTCTGTCAGATGATTATTTACATGATAATCATCTGACAGTTTCCTGTTGATGGATTTCAGGTTTTGAAATGTAAAATCATCGGATGTGTAGGTGCATGCAATTTGATCACTTACAATCAAGTTAAAATTTAGTTATCTACTTAACTACTTATACGTGTAAGCAGCCTTTACATCGTGTGTCCCGAAACTTCACACTAAGCAAAACGCGTCAACCTAGAGCACCATCTTATTTTAACTTTGACAAACCTCAAAAATCTATCAACCTCCATACAGAAAACACCGGTTATGGTCATAGTTACGGTCAAAGTTAGGTGATGCAACTCAGCCTTAGTTAGTTTTAGTAATTTGCAACAAAAATTACAACTTAAATTACATTAGCAAACTTGTTCCAACATAATTCTTTCAGTATCTCCGCCACCGTTCCAGGCTTTTAGATTATTTAGGGCACTTCATCAATATGATAAACGCGCAATGAAGTAATTACGTATTCCCCCGGATTGTTTGGCTTAACTTCGCATAAAATTAAGGAGAACGAAATCTCCAGCGGAAAGATAAGGGCACACTGGGAGAAGTGCGTCAAAATAATGATTAATTGCTTTAAAATTAAGGTACACTTAAACGCTCACTCTGAAAATCTTATTACAAAAAAAAACTTTTTTGCACATTGAACAGTGTTCCAAACGATAATGTTGTGTCAAGAAAAAAATACATTATTATCTTAGTAGGTAAACCCATTTAGTATTAGGTAAGAAGCTAAAATGATCCTCACTAGTTAAGTTATTTATTTGTAAGACATGTACCGGTATCTCGCAATAAGCGCAAATCAGTTAGATTTGACACGCCCCAGTGTATAACTTTAACTGCTTTAACTCTACTGTTGCTTTGGAATAGTAAGTGCTGAGAAAATGCAGCATAAGAGAATCGAATTTTCCTAAAACACGTGTACTCTATTGTCGATTTCTCTAAGCGGATTTAGGAAGGTTTGATGCATTAAATGTGCAAATGATTATCTTATCGATCAATTTCTGCTCATAAATGGCGCGTTAAACAAGATTAATTACATTTATGAAAACTTTGCACTCACTGTGACACCAGCCCAAGAGAATCAGATACCAAAAAGTAAGTTCTTTGTTTGGAATACTAAGTGGACTGCTCTATTATCTCTGATTTCGTTTGTAGGTGCATAAATATTAATAACAACAGCTAACGGCCTCGGAGAGTACACCGTTGGTTTTTGTGTGGTTGGATATCAAGTTTGGTATAAAAATTGGAGTGTCTGTTTGTAACTTTAAAAAAATACAGTTTTATGCTAAATCCTTCGTCATCATCATCGTCAGGTCATTCAGTCTCCACTGCAAGAGCACGGTTCTCTCCAATGAGGGCTATCGTTTTTATACTTAACAGTTGGCACCCCTGGCGATTGACAGGACCTTACTCTACAGTGGCGCCATCTTGATGAGTGCAAATGCGATAGTCCTCCTACCACTTTAGCACTCACCAGATGGTGCCACTGTCTTCGCTACTAGCAAGTGACAGGACCTTACTCTACAGTGGCGCAAACTGGTGAGCGCTAAAACGATAGCCCTCATTTGCCTGAGACAAATTGAGGATTTAGTTTACACTCATATTATATGCTAGTAAGGTCGGGGAGATCCAGACTTAATCCTTACGAAAGTATTGAATAAAGTAATTAATCATAACAAAACATTTATGTTTTGAAATTTTGTCAGTAGTTTTAATGGAAGATAGTAAATTCTCTCCAACCCGATTGACCAGGGTGGAGGACTGGTAGGCCAAAAAATCCGATTGAGGTAGGTACATCTGACATATTTATACGCTTTAAATAAAGATGCATAGGTAAACGTGTGGGAAACACTCAGTTTATAAAATCCACGCTGTTCCATTCACATTTGAATCGGAACAAAACAGGGAAAATAAACAAAACAACAGACTTTTATTCTGCATTTCTATCCTTAATCCGTACAATACTTAAGCTTGATTATGTTTTTGTCTTCTTAATTAACAAATTAGGCATGTTAACACTCGAAACGATTGCGATGACGTAGGCGCGGCTTTTGTTGACGTAAGTGTGTATTGTTTCCAAGAAATTGTGACACTCGGGACGGTAAGGAGCTGTCATGTTCGGTGGATCAAGACGTTGTTGTTGGATTATACAAGTTTGTATACCTATGTTTAAGGTAATCTACGCAAATTTTAAGATTTGGATATTATTATGTAGATTAAATAATAGTCAGTCTGTGTTACCAGTGATGACATACGGCTCCGAAACGGACGTGGCCTCTCACTATAGGCCTCTTATAGAAGCTCAATGTTGCACAGCGTACTTATTGAAAGTTCTCGGTGTTTTTTTAAGGGATCGAATCAGAAATGAGGAATCCGTAAACGAACTAAAGTCGCTGTCATAACCCGACGGATTAGCAAGCTGAAGTAGCATTAGAAAGTGCACTTAATACGCAGAACTGACGGCTGATGGGACAGCAAGGCTCTGAAGTGGAGGCCACCTTACAGGAAAACGGAGCGTGGAACGTCCACCCTCAAGGTTGACAGATGACCTGATAGCAGGAAGGCGCTGGATGCAGGCCGCTACCAACTGTGCGATGAGGAAGTCATTGGGGGAGGCCTGTGTTCAGCAGTGGACGTACTGATGATGATGATGATAAATTAAACAATATTGTCCCCTATTTAATTTAAGGAGCCAAAAGTTTTGAAAGTAACGCACAATTTTTGAATGTAAAATGAAATGCAGATAGAGACTGGTGTATGCAAAATGTTCTTGTTAATATTGTGGAACATAGAACTTTAGAACCTCTTTCTTTTTTTTAAGTCGGTTAAAAGTAATGTGAGATTTTCACGAGATATAAACAACTCAAATTCTCACTCAATCCATCTATGTATTAGGTATTATACTCGTAATTTATAAATCGTAATCGATTGGCAGTTGGTTAACCCAAATATCATCATTTCTCAAAAATACTATGGGAACCAAAATACAACTAGAAAAATCACTAACCTCGATTAAAATACCGTCAATATTTAGGCACGCCTTCAATATTTGTACACAAACTCCAATTTAATTAACATCAATCGATACAAATATATTCGATGTCAGAGTTAAGATTCTAATCGAATATCCATCAGAAACTCATAACGTACTAATTTGGTTCAATGCTTTTCGGAATATTGTGAAAGTTTGTCATAAACAGTAGACTTTTAATTTGTTGCCTTTGTGCTTTCGTGTTTTGTTTTAATTAAAAATGAGGCGATGGGTTACGGGACTATTCCTACCTCTCGGTTTCCACTGCTGCAACTAGATTGACTAGAATCGACTACATCTCACTTCACACCAGGTGCGATTGGGGTCAAATACCTGCCTTGTTATGCATAAAAAAAATCCTGTGTAGCCAGGATCTCAGTTTGACCGCCAATAAAACCCAACCTGTGAAGCCAGACAGTTTTGACCGTTCCAACTCCTTGCCAGAAAAGTATTTTAGGGTAGCTGCTAAAGCTACGATAACCCAAACTAAATGACGGTCTACGCTCTTACTTAAGTTGGGAGCATGCGCTGACAACTTTCGGCTTTTATAAAATATCGAAAGTCTGGGGTTTATGGGCTCTTAGTCCATGGGTATAGCATCGGAAGTCCATTCCGAAACACACTGTATAACTGGGTTTAGTGTAAGTGCCTGAATTAATTACGTAAGATAACTCATAATAGTGATCTGATAACACAATATTGTAATTGAGTGCGACCCCTCTGTGTATGGTTTGTGCCGATGTTTATAAAAAAACACGTATTTAAAATCTCGGAAGTCCGATCCGAAACACTCTATGCTTGTTTGGATAAGTTCAGGAACTTACTAACTTTGGATAAGCTCACTATCCTGATGGTTATCTTGCGTAATTAATTCAGGAATTAATTACGCAAGATAACCATCAGGATAGTGAGCTGATAACACGATATTTTAACTGAGTGCAACCCCTCTTTGTACTGTTTTTATCGATGTTTAACAAAAAAAACTCGTGGTTAAAGTATCGGAAGTCCGATACAAAACACACTATTTAACTCCATGCTTGTTTGATGTAAGTGCCTGAATTAATTACGAAAGATAACCATCACGATAGAGATCTGATAGTGATAACACGATATTGTAATTACAGTGCGGCGCGACGTCGCATAACGCCTGCGATTGAATCCTCCCGTAATTGGTGCGGTCTAGCAGATTATTAGTTGTGTTGACTATTCGATATTAATAGGCATGTTTAAACCACCAATCAAAAATGGGTACACCGATACGACTACGACACAACCTTTAGATAGGTACTTTTAAAACTTAAATTGTCTAGAGAATAGTAAGGAATGTTTTAATTGTGTAGTATCAATAATGTGGTACTTTATTACTTACTACATAGACAACTTTTGTTAAATGCTGAATAAAGATTTTCCATAATGCAAGAGTGAATAGGCACTTACAGTGCTGGTGTGTACCATCCTTGCATCTCACTTAATATCAGGTGCGTTTGCGGTCAAATACCTATACCTGCTTTGTTCTGCATAAACAGTATGTTTGTAATATTGTAAAACAGAGAGGCTGAAAAAAGCACTGACCTTTTTGTCTTGAAATGGTAGAGTTAAAATTATAGTAGAACGTGTTTAAAAGCATAATTTATGAATGAAAGACTGAAGACTCACATTAGCATCGGGACTATTCCCACCTCTCGTTCCCACCACTGCAACCCCTGTGTAGCGAGGATCTACAGCTTGACCACCAGAAAAACCCAACCAATGAAGGTCAAGTTTGTCCCTGGGGAAAGTTAAACTGTCATTGGACCCGCAACGAAATTAATCAGAAGAACATAGGAGGAGTTCGAAATAATGTTTCGACTTCCCTCCATTGCAAAGCGCCATGTAAACACTTTAATTTTGATCTAATAGTCCAAATTACTTCAGTTTTGGACTAGTTAGACTGCTGCATCCCGCCACCGAATGCAGCTGCCCAATGATTACGGACACGAACGAAGCTTCTAAACAATCTAAACAGATTCCCCGTAATTACACCACCTAAACCGACGATACCATAGCCAAGATAGAACGGAAGTCTTGGAACTATCTTTGGCATCAGGTCATTTCGTCTCTACTACATGAGAACGACCCTTTCTAATTGTCTTTATTAATTCTTACAATGACAGGCCAAAAGTAAATACTGCTCCAATGCCACTTTTAATTAGTTCTTTTAATTGAATTGAACACAACGAAACATCGTTCAAATTAAATTATGATCCTAAATTATGATATCTGTCTAATTTAAATTATGATACCTGTCTAATGATTTGATCAATGACAGGCGCAAGTGAAATAGCTAAATGCTATTACACAAAACGAAAATTTGCATCACCTTGAAACCCACACCCGCTAAAATTCAGTGCCAGGACACGTGTCTCGATTTATACTGAGCGGGCGCTTTTAAAAATCTTTTTCCTTTCTTTGCTCGTTTTGCGTAAAGATGTTATTTCTTTGATGTCTGATGCCCGTTTTCGTCATCAATCCCTAATTTTTAAGTGACCCCATGAAAGCAAAATTCCTGTTATGTGTTACTATAGGGGTCACTTAAACATTAGGGATTGATGGTGAAAACGGGCATTATTCTCATACCGTTGTCGTTGAGCTACGCACTGTCAACCGCCGCATTGTCGCTAGAAATTCGCAATTTTGCCGAATTTCACGTGGACATTCGCATTCGACGAAACGTTTTCCGAATAACGAAGCTCTAATCGTTGCCGACGCGTCGTTGTGTCGTTGACACTTGGATTTTGTCAATGGCACGGTTTGCCCTCATTTTCGGTTCCAGGCGGTAGTTGATTGTCCGGTTTGGAAAGGTAGAGATTTTGATGTCTATTCCAATAGCAACATAACTGCCCCATTGTAGATCAGATTTTTAATGAGATGCTAAATTGACCACATCCACATATATTAAGGGGACTAACTTGAACTTTACTAGTTGGGTTTTTATTGGCGGTCAAGCTGTAGATGGCATGCTCGCTACAGGGAGTTGCAGCGGTGGGATCGAATGGTGAGAATAGTCCCGTATATTTAGGTTAGGTTTTCTACTTAAAGGTATTTGTGACAGACTCAATTTGACAACTGAGAATATTACTTATCTTTATCACGAATCGTCATAATACTTTTTAACAGACTTTAAAAAAATAGTATTTGTAAGATTAATCATTGCATCCCAAATCTAAATACAATCCTATTACCCACCAATCATTCATGCCACATCAGAAATTCGGTCATAATTTGCCACTAAAATTGCACTCAGTGCCCAAAACACTGAATGCGGTTTAACAACGTCCCGGGTCATGTAAAATGCATCCCCGGCCTACGTGATTAGATATGCATTATGCATTTAAGCCCGCCACTGTACATTAACCAAAAGTGCTCGGAATTGCGACAATTGAGCTAGTTATGCTTCGTAATGGTCGACACTATTCACCAGTACTTCCATAAACTGACTCACAAAAACGTAAAATAAAAGGTGACGACAACATTTGACTTGAAGGACAGGTCATTGTGGAAATACTTGAGGTGGTCTTTGAATAGCAGTGTACGGTATGGTTTATAGGTACAGTCAGTAGTTTGGCTGAAACGAACGAACGAATCTTTTGAGTTATGTTTGATTTCTAATCTCTATCATTTATTTTGAAATACATAACTTACAAGTTCACTAATTATTTCATTTTGATATTAAAAAGTATCTCAATTGACCGGAGGTGTTTTATCCCCTTTATTTTACAAAACAAGGCTTCTAAGGCGTTAAGAGAATACTTAGTAACTGAGTAAAATCTTGGAGAGCATCAAGGGTAATGTATTCTAGAGAACTGTGTTACTGAATTAACAAGCGCCAAGGCGCAAAACAAAAGTATTTTACGCACTTAACATTTTAATAACATAAAAAAGTTTCTTCCAAATCCGCCCAGGAGAATGAGAAAAAATCCACAATCACATACATCCATTCTTACAAACTTTACCCTAAGAGTCTCAATATTTAAGTGATGACCAGAAAAATACATTCAACTTCATTCATTATTTACCCACACAAATAAAACTGACAAACAATAAATTAATTTATCGGAACGAAAGCTTCCATTAAGGCCGGGTAGCAGAGAAAATGGCGAAAATGAGGTTTTCATTTTTCATTTTTGAGGTACTAAACAGTAAAATTAAAGGCTAAGATTTTCATTGGGCATAGTTGAGGATATTTTCTAGGGCTATTAACGGATGGAAACACGATTTGATGAAGTTGACTCGATAGAATAAATTCCCAAAGTTACCTCTATTCGTTTTCTATTTATGGTTTTATTTTTAAAATAAGCGATTTGAGATTCTAAATCTTTTACTAAACTAAAGTTCAGAAATAACTTGAGGGCTTTTAACGGATGAAATTTTTATATTGCGTCTTATTTAGTTACTATGTTAAAAAATGTGGAAAAAATCGTCCATGACGGCTTGGACAATCTCAATCAGTCGCGCGGTGGCGCTTACGGAGGACGGACGCGTGTTAGTTTTTTGGCCGTGACAGTTCGCGATTTGTCAATATTTTTGACAATGATGACTTTGATGAGTCACAGTATAATAATATCAGTGTTACTGGAGAAAGCTTAAATTTTTGATAATGAAAAATTATCAATTTTGTCTACCTATTGAAATTTAAATCGTTCGCATCCTTTTAAACGAAGACTCTACTCATGATACATAGTACATTCCTCAAATATGAGACAAAACCAATGGGTTAAAATTACATTTTAATAGTACCTACATACAATCGTCTTACACTCTTTAAAAGAGCACACTGACACAAATAAATAATAAAAAATACTGTCTAAGGTCTGTAGCTAAAGGTCTAAGCTGTAAGATAGAAGAATCTTCTAGCCAAAAAGATGGCAGATGCAGCAGATGTCAACGGATTTAAAACTGGAGTTCATATGACTCCTTGTAGACTTGAGTCTCTAGAGCGTCCCTTCCTCCACCATGCGTAAGAATGTTTCAAAAATACTGTCTAAGGTCTGTAGCTAAAGGTCTAAGCTGCAAGATAGAAGAATCTTCTAGCCAAAAAGATGGCAGATGCAGCAGATGTCAACGGATTTAAAACTGGAGTTCATGTGACTCCTTGTAGACTTGAGTGTCTAGAGCGTCCCTTCCTCCACCATGCGTAAGAATTTTCACAAAAATACTGTCTAAGGTCTGTAGCTAAAGGTCTAAGCTGCAAGATAGAAGAATCTTCTAGCCAAAAACATGGCATATGCAGCATAGGTATATCAACGGATTTAAGACTGGACTGGCACCACCTTGCAATGTCATCCTCTCATTGTTATCTGTAATGTAAATTATTTTTAAAATGTATTTAAAAAATAAAATGTTCGTTTTATTATTTCAATAATCTGACCTCTCAACTCAACTACACTACACAAACACCTTTGTTCGCAACTGTACTGACGAAACCTCGATATCATTAAAGATGGCAAGCCTTATGTATGGAACGGTCGCTTTTTTGTAACCTTTATAATTTGGTCGGCTTACAGAAAAATTCCTGATATTTTTTTGCAGTTCGATAACTTTCTTATAAGTCGTAATATAAAGCTGAAATTAACAGGATAGCTTATTCAAGGAACATTTTAATTTGTCCATTGTATGCCATGTTCCCTTGTTATAAGGGAATCGCGTATTCGGCCACGAAAGTAAGACTGTTAAAATAAATTAGATTTCTTGAAATCTCTCTTTTGCGCAAAGCCACATCATTTATATTTAATGTGGTTATAAAGGTGTACCAAGGGTACATGCTACACCTTTTTATTCGATTGTAAGAGTACTGGTTTACTCACAAGTCCGTTTTATCTGATTTTCGAAATCTTTTAATTACACTGGTGTTTATCATTCAAATCAATGACTAATGTTTGAACTAATTTGGACATTCAAGGTCTATCATTGGTATTTTTCTTTCAAACTTCTGCGTTGAGCCATTTACGAGATCTGGGACATCACAAAACATTACCCCAGCAAAATTCTAAATAACTTGAGAACCAGAACACAAACAAATTTGACAAATTACTACGCAACAAGAGCTATCTATCCATGTATTTGGTACCGGGATAGAGCGACTTTAAAAAAAAATTTTTGCCAGGGTAATGTTTGAAACGTTACCCCAGCAAAATCTGTTTTTTCCTAATAACTTTAAAACTATAATTTGAACGAATTTTGCTATTAGTGGACAAAGGACAATGTTCATTTCTGGCCTGGCGTGGACAAGCTGCTAATGAAAATATGAATTTGCCAAAATTTTTTAATACATTTTTAAAGTATTCACTTAGTGTAACTTTGTATCAATTTGCCTTTATAAAAATCCAATTTAAATAGTACTTTATGTGATAATTACAACTTCCTGTCTTTAACACTCAATTCAGTGTTGCCAAAATGAATCTTATCGGTAAGAATCGATTCATATCGATTGTTGTTCGACTATGACAATTATTATTTTTTTAAATACGTATTCATTAAAATGACATTTATAAAACCTTTTTAATATTCTAATAACACTACCAAAAATATTAAATAACTAAATGAAACCTTATTTCATACACACCTTATTATACACCTTATTTCGAGTCATCAAAAAATACAATCGATTTTTATATCGATTATTTTTATTCATCACCACATTATTAGCATGGCAACACTGAAAATATTGTCACAGCTGTTATCTGTCATTCCCTTTGTTTTGTATTTTTCATCGTGAGTGTTGTTTAGTTCTCAAAACCAAGTCTTTGCCAAAATAAAAGCAGAAGAGTGTCGTATAAGTTTCCCTTTTGACGTCTTTATTTTTTTGACCATGGTCCTCGATGCTTCCCTTCCCGATGACCCTGGCATACTCTCGAACTACGAATCTCACTCAACCAATTACCAATGGCTCACTTTCGGACATTGAACCTTGCCTAAACGCCAACCACGGGTTACGTATGGACTCCGACCCGAGCCCTAATGTTAACCCCAGCCCGATTTTGGATAATGCAACCAGCAATTCCTCAATCTCATGAGGAACCTATGATATGTATCAATTGTATAGCTGACATGATGCAGAGGAGGCGACATAGCCTAGAGCTTATTTAAGTTCAGTTGGTTATAATTTGATGACTCCTCAGCTGGTAAGTTATTGAATGAGTGTGTGGACTTGTTGAATACCTTTTACAATGTATTTGATCAACTACCTTTACCGTAGATTACCATAATTCTAATAAAACTTTTTTTTTAGATTGATAACAGCAGTGTATGTTGTCACTCATGTTGGACCGTGGCCACGGTGTGGCTCTGCACCAATCAAGGACAAATAATATTTCAAATGAAGAAGCAACCACTAGCACTGGTCACAGTTAACGTGGATTGTCTTTGTTACAAATACGTTCCATAGACTGCATATAAACACGGAAAGAGAATCACATATTCGAAAATAATGTAATAATGGAACAGATTTCACCTCGTCAAGTAAGTTTTTTTTATAATTATTTTCATTATATTTTATTAAAGACATGGCTTGATATATTTGAACAAAGTGTATATTTTTTTCTATACAAATACTTCTTACTGATAGATAAAAATTGACATCACATCTCAATATCTTAAAGAATGAATTTTGAATGATACCATAATTAATTTCTTTGTTTCAGCTGCGGGGATCTGACCAAATATGTCATCCTTAAGTGGCAGTGAGCTGATCGAGCTGCTACACATGCTGTGGAGCCCCAACAAACACATGATGGGACGAGGATTCATTTGTCCTGATATTGGCCGAATAACAGTAGGTTGCTGTGCTCATGTTATGACAATTTTGTGGTTTTTGAGCTGGGCAAGGTATCAGGAACATGTATTTCCACCTGCCTAGTTCCTAGACAATATTTTATTGACCCATGAGTCAGATTAAAATAATAATAATAAAAAAAAATGGTGTTTTATTTTGCTTCTAACCTTTCTAGTCTTAAGCAAAAAAAAAATTTTTTAAGGACTTGGATACAAAATGATATTTATATTCTGTTTCTTACTGGTATAGACTATTTAATAAATAACAAATTACATGCTGTAATGTCTGTCCACCTCAGGCCAAAGGTCCCATACTAAGTGGGCATAACCCTTTCTGCTCACGATGGACTAATTATCTGCTATACTCTCGACTCCCTAAAGCACAACATTTATAAAAATTTTGCTGCGGTAATGCACTCCAGGTAACCGTGTGTGATGCTTATTGCTCATAGTGATTTTCGATACAGAGCCCCGTACATAAGTTATACATAAATTATGGAAAGAAAACACCCAGACCAATACAAACAAATATGTATGCAATTTTAGTATGATATTTTTATTAATAATAAACAAAAAGACTGAACAAAATTGATGCGTGTACTGATTAATGTAATTAACCACATGCAAAGCTTTGTGAATTGCAACAACTATAATTTATTATCCAAGCTCTAAATAATCGCTACTACGAGTAACTGATCATAAAATGTTTTTCCAATCGCTCAAGCTCCCGAGGATCTACCGATAGGTCGGGTGACGTAATCTTGAAATTCTTTTAGCCGGCGCGGAACTTCTGGAAGGACGGGTGACGCCACGCCTCTTTGAACCGTGTTTACTTTGGCAGTTATATTCTATATTTATTCGATTCTAAAATATATTCCCAAAAATTTTGAAAGTTGTTTTAATTTGTATCACTTGGATATGATTTGTATTAGAAAGTGCTGTGAGTGTGACGCTTGAACGGAAGGAAGTCAACCTAACCTAACCAACTGCGTATTTCTAAACTGCGTATTTCTATACTGTGTAGCCGCGAGAGCTCTTTGGCGCGCTGTCTTCGGCGAAGTATTGCGCGCGCAGATTTTGACAGCGCGAAATACCTACTTTAGCAGAAATACCAAGCCTTAAGTAAATAACTTTGTGTAATCACTTTCACTATTTTCCAATAAATGTCCTACAGCAAAACAAAATTTTAGTTGTTCTCAATTTTACTGGCTTAAAACAATTTATTGAAGATCAAACGAACTTAACAAGTGAAGTTCGATCATAATTATGTGAACAGCTTCATTCGAAGCGATTTATACATTTATTGGTTTACATATTGTAGTAGCGCCCCCAAGCACTAGCCTTCCACGCATTTTTTAAAGTTATTTTTATTTTTTAAGTCGATTTAATAAAATTCAATTTGATTGAATCGAGTTTAAAAAATGGCAACACTTAAGTGACGTATTTCCGAGTACCCCCACTACGTAGCTCGCTTTAGCCGGCGGCCATTTGCTGCGAGTCATTTTGTTTACAGCTAAATCTGGGGGCACGGCAGTGCCCCCGCCAAGTCGAGCGCGAAGCAAACACTGCCGTACCATCCTTTACTGGAACCATTTCGCCGCATTTTCAGGCCCCTATTTGAGTACCTCTGGATAAGACTAGAACGCAGAAATTTTCGTCATCTAGTAAGCTATAATCACATACCTAAAATCCAAAATTTCAAGTCTGTTGGTCATTTAGTTCCGAAGTTAAGCGAAAGCAAAGTTTCGAATTTATGGCACTCACTCACTGATGATCATCAAAATAGAACTAGTACTTCCCATAAACTCAGAGAGCTGAAATTTGGTACAGAGTTAGGGTTTAATGGCCACATAAAGGGAAAACTATAAAAACTAGGAAAATCGAAGATCTGGAGTAACACCACATTCATAATCAATACTACTAGCGCCACACCGGCACCGTGGCGTTCGCCTGTACCGCTCACCGCTAGATGGCGCTAGCACTTTGAGCGTCGATTTTCTGCACCGCGGTGTCCAGATTTTTTTTCCTTTCTAGACCCCCCCGTCGATGAAGTTGAATGTTGTGTAATTTGAATTTGGTTGATTTCGTTTATTATATCGTGAGGTTCTATAAGGTTAAGTTATTATTAAAACAATTTTCTGATTCGTTGTCCATTTTAAAGGTCGCTGTGTTTAATATCGTAAAAAAAATGTCGATAATATTAAAGGACGACGACGTTAAATTTAATTATGCCACATTCTACAAAAAGGAGTGAAATCCCACCAAAAACATTCTGTAAAAAACTAGCCAAGTCTCGATGGAGCTGCTTGTTTATCTCTAAAAAGTAATGAAATCTAGACAAAGTCGTGCCAAGTCTATGGTTCTTTTCTGCGATTTCTTTATTATTACAGTTAATGTTGTGTGACTTGGCCGTTGAACAATCTTTATTAAGATAATCAATAATCATGCATAAGTATTATTGAAATACGCAGCTTTATTAAGCCTACAATTGACTGGTTATTTAATCAACGTTTTCCAAGTGGCAATTTTCCATCGTCAATGGGTAGCGGTTCTGGCAACAGATTGGTGCAATGGTGTCATGGAGCACCTGGTTTTGTACCCTTCAACGGCCAAGTCACACAACATTAACTGTAATAATAAAGAAATCGCAGAAAAGAACCATAGACTTGGCACGACTTTGTCTAGATTTCATTACTTTTTAGAGATAAACAAGCAGCTCCATCGAGACTTGGCTAGTTTTTTACAGAATGTTTTTGGTGGGATCGTTTCATATTTTAATTTTTAGTTTCAGATTAAGGGAGGGTTTAGTTGATAGGGTGGGTGTGTATAAATCGCTTCGAATGAAGCTGTTCACATAATTATGATCGAACTTCACTTGTTAAGTTCGTTTGATCTTCAATTATGTTTCACAGCTTCATTCTTTGCGATTTATACATTTATTGGTTTACATATTGTAGGATGTTGAGAGAGTAACTACATATTATGAAAATAAAATAAAATGTGAAACGAACAGGTAAGTTTTTATTTATGTCATTAAAATAATGTAACATAAATATATGTATAAAGAAATACTATATTATACTATAATCAATAACATTTCTTTACAGAAAAAATCATCAGTAATTACAAGCATGCATCTAATATAGATTCAGCAAACTGATTGGAGTTTGTGACAATTTCCTTATTATAAAATTTTGCAAAAACTGAGGATGAATCACTCCAACCTGCAGTTTTCCTAATAACATCTATATTGACCCCGGATTTGTTGGCTGAAGAAGTCGCCGCGTGACGAGTGCTGTGTGCAGTGAATATATCAGTGTTAATACCACTACATTGAAGAGTATTTTTAATCCAGTGACTTAGAGTTTGTGATGTAACTTTAGAATATGGACGTTTGTAACTAATGAATAAATGATCATTATCATTTTTGCGAAGTGTTTGAGTTTTACGAATATACTCTTCTAAACATCTAGCGGGACAAATTTCGGGACGAGAATTATAAAAGGGCAATCTTAAAAAGGGTTGAAATGAATTTGGTTTTGAGGTTTTTACTAAATCCGGTATTTTAATGGTAATTTCAATAGATGGTTGAGTAGTGATATTACTTAACTTTATCAAAGATAATGTTTGGACACGGTGAGCAGTCACCAAAGCCAACAAAGTCAGGGTCTTTTTGGAAAGTGTTTCCAGATCGAGATCTACGTTAGGCCACTTTTCTGCCAAATAATTTAAAACAATATTAGGGTTCCAAGTCATGTTATACTTTGGTACCGTGGGTCTCAATCTGAAAACACCTTTTATAAACCGTTTTATACGGTCATCATCTAATAATTCTTTACCTAACAATAATGACAAGGCGGATTTATAAGAATTTATAGTACCATATTTAGCCCCTTTATCGAAAATACTCGTGAGAAAATGAATGATTATAGGGACGGAAACTTTCATATAATCATAATTATAGATCGCACAATAGGTAATCCAGGCTCTGATACAGCCGTTATATTGTTTATATGTATTGTCTGATAAGGAGGCTAACATAATTTCGACTGATCTTGGAGATAAGAATCTTTTTAGTAGAGCTTGCCTGACAACTTCGCGGCAGCTAAGCGTAACGTCTTGTGAAGACTGTGATGCAGCCTGAAAGGAGATTGCAATAAATTAATATTGGGCTCTAAATACATAACATCAGAAATGACTAATTTTTGAAAAAGAGGGAACCATGGTTGTGTTGGCCAATATGGCACTACTACGATGCCTTCTGCCTTGTCATTTACAATTTTTTGTAATACCTTAACAATAAGTGAGAATGGTGGAAAAGCGTAGAATCTAATTCCATTCCATGATATGGTAAAAGCATCTGTAGTCCATGCATCAGGGTCAGTTTTCCATGTGACATAAATTGAACATTTTGCGTTATATCGACTAGCAAATAAATCTACCTCGGGCAATTCAAATTTTTTAATTATATCTTTATAAGCATATTCGTTTAACTCCCACTCAGTGTCCTGAAACTTTTTTCGTGAAAGTGAATCCGCATCATTATTTTCTTTAGTGTTTATGTAGGAAGCGAAAACAATTATTCGACGCTCTTCACACCATTCCCAAAGTTGCCTTGAGAGTTTATTTAAGTGATTATATTGAACACTACCCATACGATTAATACAGGATATAGCAGTTACATTATCTATACGAAGTAAAATATTACAGTCAAACATCTCTTTAGCGAAACATTTAAGTGCTAGAAAAGCAGATTTCAGTTCCAATTCGTTAATATGCAAAGATTTTTCATCATCCTTAAAATAACCATAGCTCTTTTGTCCACAACAGTAAGCGCCCCAACCAGTAGTAGAGGCGTCAGAGAAAATTTCAAGTTTATATTGATTGACCTTAAGTGAAAAATATCCAAAGTCTATATGATCTAACCACCAATTTATATCCTTTTGTAATGAACATGGAATATGTATAAATTGCTCATAACTTGGGTTTTTAAGTAAACATAAAAACTTATGGCGTTCAAATAGTTTGGTGTATAACCAGGAATATTGTATAGCCGGGCAAGATGATATTAATAAACCTATTATCCTCGCGAACTCACGTAATTTACATTTACGGGTATTTTTGAATGTTAAAAGTGTGTCTTTTATTTTAATTTTCTTAGCTTCAGGTAAAGTTAAAGTCATTTCTTCAGAATTAAAAATGAATCCCAAAAATTTTGTGACTTTTTTAGGAACCAAACAACTTTTTTCAGTGTTTAGCATAAACCCTAAGCTCTCTAAAAGGGCTTTGGTTTGTCTAACATTATTTTTACATTCAAAATAATCCTGTCCGATACAAAGCATATCATCTAGATACATGACAGAAAGCATCCCACGTGACCTCAAAAATTCTAAGACTGGTTTCATCAACTTTGTGAAAACATAAGGTGCCGTGCTTAAACCGAAAGGTAAGCAATTAAACTCGTACATAATGTCGTTATATTTAAAACGAAGATATTTTTTATGAGACTCATGAATCTGAATAAAAAAGTACGCGTCTTTTAGATCTATTGATGCCATGAAACAATTTTCAGTAATAAGTTTTGATGCGGTACGATAGTCCTCCATCTTAAAGTGCTGTGTTTTTATGAATTTATTTAAGCACTTTAAATTAAGAATGAATCGTTTACTACCATTCGGTTTTGGCACTAGGAAGACACTAGACAAAAATTGTCCTTTAACAGGATTGCATATAGATATGGCATTAATTTTTAATAAATGGTTAATAGATTCGTTAAAATCTTTATTTTCACTATCCGAGCGAGGATAAACACTAGGGTTATTAGTACAGATTGGCATTGAGGAAAATGGTATCTTATATCCATTTATCCACGATAAAATAGTGGGGTCATTCGTGATTTGTGACCACTCATGTAAAAAGTATTTGAGTCTGCCAGCGTACAGTACCTCGTGATCTAGGTGTGATGAGTCCTCCTCGACGACGGCGGCGGCGGCTGATGAGGCGGCGAGCGGTGCGGAGGCCGGTACGAGTCGCTGGGGCCCGGGCGCGTCGTGCGGTAGGCCGGTCGACCTCTCGCAGCAGCGGCGGTTGTCTTGTTGTCGGCCTTCCGTTGCTGCGGTTTGTAGTTTAAATTATTAGTCTTACTTGTACTTGGTTTGTTAGCTGGATTTTTATATGTAGGTTTTGGTACGGTTTTCAATGCCTCTCCAGATTTTTGGATGGATTTTGCAGTTTTAATTTTTTCCGTAATATTGTCACCAAAAAGTTGATTGTTTCTAACGGTGTTAACCAATGAATCCTTCAGTTCAGTATTAATCGAAGTAATAACGAAATGCCTACGAGTCTTAGTCTCGTGGAAATGTATGTCACATAAAATGCGGCACGCATCACTTATTGGCTTTAAAATCTTTTGTTTGGATGTTTCATTCGAAAGAATTGAGTCTACAGCTGTGCCTAAAGCAGAAATAGCTACTGCAAGCTGTTTTTGTTGGTACATTAGTGCCGAATCTCGTTTCACCATAACATCTCGAATAGCGGCCTTAACCTCAGGATTTAACGTAGGTGCCACTAATAAATCGCAATTATTTGGTACCGAATATTGCTGCATAATTTGGTCCTTAACATCTTTTTGAAGACCCTTTGCTAGGATTTCTTGCCACCTGTTGGCGACGTCTTTGTGGATAGCCGGACCGAGAGTGGCTTCCGCCTTAGGAGCGTCACCCAACAGTTGCAAAATATCATCGTCTAAAACCGCTTCGGTAGGGCTTACAGACTCGGATGGCACGACTTCTTGCGTCTCTTTTGGCGAAGAGGGTCCAGGTATAGATTTGGAGGGTGATATTAGGCCCGGTGCGGCACGCTCCGGGGAGTCAAGTCGTGCCGGTGATACTGGGCACGGTGACTCAGGCCACAGTGATTCAGGATGGTTTTCATCCTGTAAGCTTATTACAGCACTGCCGACATCTTCCTCGACGATGGCGTCGACTGAAACAACCAAAGAGTTTGGTTTTTAGACGTGTCGTATACTTTCGAGAGAATAGCACATTTTTGGAGGGCCAAATTTATCAATACTCGTGGCAGTGTTAGCCCAAAAAAGGCAGCACGTATCACATTGATTTAGCAGACGCGACAGTGGCAGCCCAAAGTTAGCAGCACGTATCGCTCTATGGCCAATAGGTTGATTCAATAAGCGTGACAGTGGGAGCCCAGAGTTGGCATCACGTATCACTATTGGATCACCAAAAATATAAAATAATAATTTTTACTTACGGTTGGGTTCTTCGTCCGATATTTGGTCATGTTCACGAGTCTTTTGTAGCTTCTTCTCCAATTTTTGTATTTTACGCCGTATTTCTTCTTCAGAATTATATTTCCTTTTATTTCCCATGTTGAAAGCGTAGAGCTCCGAATGTACGTGCGAAGGCTTGAGCACGAGAACGCAGAAATGACTCGCAGCAAATGGCCGCCGGCTAAAGCGAGCTACGTAGTGGGGGTACTCGGAAATACGTCACTTAAGTGTTGCCATTTTTTAAACTCGATTCAATCAAATTGAATTTTATTAAATCGACTTAAAAAATAAAAATAACTTTAAAAAATGCGTGGAAGGCTAGTGCTTGGGGGCGCTACTACAATATGTAAACCAATAAATGTATAAATCGCTTCGAATGAAGCTGTGAAACATAATGCTATTTAAAATTATGCAAGCGGTACGTAATTTGTGGTCGATGGCGTTTATAGGCGTGGTTTACACGGTTTGGTGTGTAACGCGTTTGATTGGAGCTTTGTTAAAGCTTTCAGAGCTTTGCAATACATTACTGTAAATATTTTTGAATAATCTACTTTGAAATAACGGTGATATTTTTCTTATAAGTGCTCTACACGACGCTGTTTTGGTAATTTGGTGTCAAAATTTAGAAGCCGCGTCAGACATGCTTAAAATCGTCACCGAGTTTCTTCGTCTCCTTCTTATTCATTTCGCTCTTGGCAGAGCGGTCGTGGTCACGTTGAGGCGCTCAAGTCAGGTCAAGGTGGATACAGTTCTCCGCACGATCTCCCGCCATCTCTCTCTGTTGGCCGAGTTTCTTCGTAGCCAAAGAGTAATTTTGATATGGAATTTTTTGATAAATAACTGACGATTGTAGACAAATAGTACATTTATCTCTTATATAAACAACAACAATTGGGCGGGCTCATTTGATAATATTTATGTATTGCTAAATGAGGGTGTATGACCGCTACGAAAACACAACGAGCAAAAAACAATCACGAAATAACATGCAGTAGGGTTGCCAGTTGTTATAGACACCAAATGAAGTGAAATTAATGGAAAAACTAAAAACTATTTACACGGATTTTGATGAAATTTGAAGTAATACATAAGATAGTTTTGATTTTTATTATACGCATACAATACGCACGCAATATTTTTTTCTGTGACAGACTGAAATTCATGTGGGCGAAGCCATAAGGTATAAACCAAATCAATTTCCCTACGAGAAATATTAACGTTCATGAAGGTCTCGATGTTGAAACCGCTCGATGCGAGGTCAATAAAGTCAATCTCTCTCATCTCTTGAATTTGCTTATCGATAGTCTACTACAAATAATATAGACAAATAATTTAGTACTATGTTTAATCTATCGATAATATCGCCATGTGCAATAGAATCGATAATATTGATAGGTCATTTTAAGCAATACTACTGATAACGGCAATACTATACGGGTATACTATAGAAGTATAGAACTATCGATAGTTCAGCAACATTAAACGAAAGTGTTGGCAGCCCTAAGCCCTCGATCCAACATGGCGGGCGCATGTTAATTCTTCCACGCAGTTTGCACCGGCGTAATGGCGCGGAGTGCTGCGAGCGATTCCAGGGTTAACAAATGACTTATTGCTTTATTTTTTTGGTCTGGTCTGTGGGTTAGGATAACTAGTTTCGTTCGTACGTTCGTTCGTTTCAGACAAATGACGTCCACTGCTGGACAAAGGCCTCCCCCAAGGTTTTCCACAATAAACGGTCCTGCGCTGCCCGCATCCAGGTTCTTCCCGCGACCTTTACCAGATCGTCGACCAGGAAAACTAGTTTATTCTTATTTATTGGTGGAGAGACCTACCGAGTTAGATAGAGATTTTTACCTAAAGATAGAGATATAGAGACCCTATGTTTCGGTCGCCATTCGCGTCTCACACTGTTTCACAGAGTTTTTTCTTCAGTCACTTCTTCCCAGTACCAGCCGACAACAACTATCAATCGATATCTTGTCTTGAAGTGGTGGTAGGGCCAGCTATACTGAAGAATTTTATGAATTCAGTGCGTTTTGCTTATCAATAAACCTATTAGCTGTGGGTATGATTTTCAATGAAAAATAGTTTATTCAAATTCAAATTTCTTTACTCCTAACGTTTCTTTATTCATAAAGTTTCTATAGTTGCTTTATTTCTAATCTTTCAGAAAAAATCTTAAGTAGTTTACGAAACATTTAATGGAAAATTCAGCCAAATGTTACATGTCCATTCATTTAGGCTTTTCTCAATATTAAATTACGGAATAATATAGGTATCAAAGAATTTATTTTACTGAATTAAGACTCTTATAATTATGTTTCTTAATGAATTTATCTTAAAGTTTGTAAAGTTTCTTTGTTTAAATATTATGTTCAAAAATAACTGAAAACGTTGCTAAGATTGTAAATGTTACGAAATTTTTTCCCATCTAATTTTAGACAAAGGAATCCATCTTGGGCCGAGTTTCTTGAACTAAAGGATTTTGTCTTTACTAGGAACTAGTGTTGTTAATTTTTGTATCGATATCGTAAAACAAAGCAAAGTATCGACAAGGACGTGTGTGTTGTATTTTGTAGTTTGCTCTAACTGCAACTTAGGCAACATTTTCGTTTGAATGTGGCAATAAAACTAAACTTAAGTGAGGTCGAGGCTTGAAGTAAATCTTGCATTTCAAGTACCTAAATGTATAATATAATTTATATTAAGGGGAAACGTGAATCTGTCTAGTGTATAGTTCCTTTGAAAATTTAAGTGATTATTTGGAAGAGATATCGATTGATTTTGGTTTTAAGTTAGATTCTAATTATGTAACTTAGGGCCGATTTTTCAATCGTCAGATAATTTTTAACTGAAGAATAAACTTGTCATTTTGACATATTTCCCATACTGAAACTGTCAATGTGCCAAACTTATTCTTCAGTTAAAAGTTATCTGACGATTGAAAAATCAGCCCTTACTCCTATAGGTGAATAAGCATTTTACATACAACACATAAAGCATTTAATGCTTGCTTTCATTTTTCATTTGCAGACATTAATCTTTATGCTTTTTCTGCCAAACCTACTGTTATATTTCATCTAAATCATCGATATCGATATATCCACAGCACTACCCACATTTATCACCATCAATTAGACTAGGTGTTTCTGGAGCAATGATTAATTCTCCTTCCAAGGGGTTGGTTGGAAGTCTAGTGCTTTTTGTCAAATTTCCTTCCCCTTGAACTTCTTTGGAAATAAGTTGAGTTATTTGTTTTGGAGGTAAACGGGAGGTATTTCTCATTACAATTTGTGTAATTCAATTAGTTTTGGAATTAAGGGTTTGAAAGAGTTTTATTTATAACTGGGAGAAGAACAATCTAGGTCTATACTAAATCTAGTTACTAATATTATAAAGAGGTAAAGTTTGTGTGTTTGTATATTTGTTAAATTGTAAGGGGTAATTTCGGGATCTACTGAACCGATTTTAAAAATTCTTTCACCAATAGAAAGCCACATTATTGCTGAGTGTCATAGGTTAAATAAAAAAACGAAAAATTCCACACGGGCGAAGCCGCGGGCGGAAAGCTAGTACGATATAAAGAAGAAAGATTTTAATTGTATGTTTGTATTGAATAGGACCCAAAAGTACTGGATAGATTTAAAAAATTCTTTTACTATTAGAATTATCCCCGATAAAAATAGGCTACAGAATAATTATGGATGGTATAGATACATTTTGTGAACTCAACGCAGGCGAAGCCGCGGGCTACTTGGACATAAGTAAACCATATTAGTCACGATTATAAAATCCATGTTTATGATCAGTAATACAACAGTTTTGGTAATGTAAATTAAATGTACGCTCTGAATGCTTTGCCAGGCTTTCAGATATTGCTTGTGCTATGCCTGAAACTATTTGGCTAGCCTCACCCACTTTAACAATTCTGTAGGATTCCAACGCTTTGGAATTACGACAAAACTGTAAACAAAGAGAAGGAATTCCCCACACAAATATACAGGGTGACGTTGCAAATAGTTGGCAATTTTTAGGAGCAACTCAGAATCAGTAATTTAATCGATTTACGTAAAGAAAACTTTTTTTTATATCTATTTAATTCTATCCACTGTGCGCGTTTTCATAATTGGCACACGTGGATTTTACTACGATCATAAAGCTTAATAGACATTAAGGTGAGCGAAAATAAGCCTTAGCCTTTAAAACTTCCCACGGATTATATTTTCGTAAGCTTTGTACCTATAGTTGGATCTCACCCATTTCACGTTCGGTAGCAGAATGTATCCATTAGCAGACTGTTTTCAACGCTATTTGAGCTCAGAACTTCTTCCACCTAAGTTCAATAAAACGCGAGTACATTATTAGCTACTTTAACCAAAACCAAAAGTTAAACAAATAATTTTTTTGCAGACAATACCACAAAATAATTACGATAAAGTAATATTGTTTTATAGAGCTTTATTAAAAAATTGCAACTGTTTGCAAAGTCACCCTGTATTTCGAGTCCACTAGAGCATTTTGCCCTATTTTCCTCCCTACGAATAAACTTCAGTTCTCCAATAAAGATTCAGATAATAAATGTTGCCCTCAGGTTAGTGCTGTGAGAGGCACTTGACGCGAGTGAGGTCTCAGGATCCGTTCCTTGAAGAGACAGTTGTGCTAAATAACCCGGAATGAAGGAGGCTTATAAAATACAAGCGGTTTTTATTTGCCTCTGGGAGAAATTACTATATGATAGGTTAAAGAAAGTGACTATTTTTTGGGTTCAGTAGCTTGTGTTCTTAGGGATAAAGTAGCTTTTTAGTTTTTAATGGTCTTGTTTTGTAGTTATGATAAACTTAATGATTTTAAATTACATGTCCTTTCTTAGCCGTGAAATTAGTAAGTGCTTCTATGTAAAAGCTAGTTATTATTATGCATATTTATTACTGGGTAATTTTGTTATCAGTATCCAATTTTTTTAATAAGATCTATAGAACAATGTAACAATACAACTTTATCTTAATTTTGCTACTGATTGCAAAGTCACCCTATATAACCTACATAATGTAAATATCTGTTATCAACATGCTATATCAATATAATCGTATAAACAATAGGTAATTAAAATGCGCATCGTTAATTTGTTTTCAATCGCAAACTCCACATGCTAAATTGCATTCCGTTTACGTTTCGTCTCATTCCAAGTAAGCTCCAGTACAGTGAAACGGAACTTGGCCCACAGCACTGTATAATAATAGAGAAGATGCCGTCTTTGGTTGATAGAGAATTCCCCTTAGCCAAATACGTGGCCGCTTCCATTCGAAAACCTTTATGCAATGGGCCAAGCCACGAGATATGCTTGTTGCAGTTGCAAAAACTGAGACTGACTGTTCTTGGTAATATTTTTGAAATCTGAGAAATGTATGAAGGGTGTTTTGCGTTTCATAATGTACCATGTAGTCTAAGACTGAGTTGCACTGGGTACCTATCGTTGACCGTAACTTTGACGGTAACTGATGTTTTTTGTATGGAGTTTGACAGATTTTTGACGTTTGTGAAAGTTAAAGTAAGATGGTGCAGCCCAGCCTTGAAGTATTAGAAGTAGTAGGATACGTAAAGACAGCAAAATAATAAGTAGTTCATACAAACTGGTGCTTAGGTAAACTAAAGAACTACCTTAGCTACCTAGCTTAGGTAAACTAAACAAGTCTGTGAGAATATAAAGGGCAGCTGCTGGACAGATTTCGATGAAACTGCACAATGGTAAAATAGTGTAAAGGCAAAAACTACTCATAGTATTCAATAAATCTAATTGTGGACTTTTTTCTGAGGTAACATGTTGTCGTTTGCACTTTTCAATTCAAACATTTCTATCGGCTCCCAATCATCTCAATTTCGTCCAGCTTACGACAGAAGACAATCGCTCTCTCTCATGTCTTGCCCCAAACCACATTTGGCTTAAATTCAGCTCTAATTAAAGTGTTGAGAAAATGTGGTTAATGCATACCCTTGCATATGCACTGGGGAACACGGGCGAACCCGCACGCCTCCACTAGTGTTTGAATAAGATAAAGTAATTGAAAGGGGACTTTTGCCCTTAATGGTTGGTCTTCTTCTTATTATTCGTTTCACTCTTGGCAGAGCGGGCGCGGTCACGTTAAGGCGTTGTTCACATCGGTTGTAGAGGCGGATACAACTCTCCGTACGATCTCCCTCCAGCTCTCTCTATTGGTTGGTAATGGTTGAAAGCAGTTGAGAATATTTCGTGGCGAAACGGCCACGTAGCATAATAATATTTTAACTAAGAGTAGAGTAGAGTTAAGGCGTGAAAAGTTAGAAGCTAGACTCCACATGAGATCTGATAACCTTACGATAGTTTGAGCCATATAGTCCCGTCTTGGCAACATTTTTCATGTTTTTTTTCGGTTGTATCTTGTTCGGTTGTACCTAAATTACAATGACATAAAATCCCACATTGTAGTCTCAATCGCCTTAAGAAAAATGTATAATACTCGTATGTAAACAAACATGACTAAACTCTAGTGTATAATAAACTCTAGTTTGTTTTATTGGCATTTTACGGTTTTTAAAATTATAAGCTGATTCACAATACGGTACAGATATACACCGAACCACTGTCACTCTTAGCAACTATACACCACTTTCCGTCTGATCTACAAAGTTAAGGACATAATGAATTCTAGCAACGACAGATTCCTCGGCAGGCCAGACCGCAGGCTAGATTTAACCACAGCATTCCTAATCAATCGTGACCATACAAATGGCTGTGTATGAGGCCGGAGTGAAAGGACGCAATCGTCTGGAAGGGCCTCCCTCTGACCCTCCAATATACGAGGCGGGAGTAACAAAGATAGATATGCATAAACAATTAGAAGTATAAACTTATAATTAGGATTTATCACAAATATTAAAACTTGTAATGCTAAAAAATTATATCACAGTCTTTCCCTTTTATCTTTAAAAACTTTCTTCTCTCTGGTGTGTCTAAAAATCGCTTTCTAGCGATAAGACCGTGTTCAATATTGTATGAAACAAACTGGAATTTAAATAAACTTATAGAGTCTGCCTGTCGCTTTAAAATGCAACACTGGATCCTTCTAAAGACACATTTTTGGGGTAGCATCCTTATTCCTTTCGTTTAATGAAGTGAACTTTAGAACTGGGCTTTCGAAATGATACCAATATTAGTGGAAAGTGGGGATGCATATTATTATACGCATTCAAAGTGTGTGTCGCGGGAAGTGCGATTTTTTTGACGCCGAGTGTATTATGTTTTAGGGCAATATTACCTTGTGTTAATGAAACGATCCTAGCTGTAAAAATAAATGTATGCAAAACGATTGCACAGTCTCCAATGCACTCTACATTACATTAAATGCATGCACAGTCGCGGGCAAATCCCAGACTTCCCACAAAGCCGTCCGGAACGGAACCCTGTAAGTTAGTCCAAGCTATCAGCCGGCTGATTCAGGATGAATTTAATATAGGTTAGGCACAAAGGCTTAGCAGCAGACCTAGGTAAAGATTACGTCTGCATGCATGCATTATGTATCGCACTGGTCTTGGTTGGACACACGGGCGTTGCGGATGGCCAGCGGTTTTCACTTCACAGTTTTTAACTTCGAATACCTTTTTTTTCCACTAATGAAATATTTTGAGTGATGTGCTGTTGGCAGAATCTGAAGAATCTGAAAAAGATTTATAATGATGATTATTGACATCTACGTCGAGTCAAAACGTTTTTTTGAACAACTTCTGTAACCTTTTTTATTTTGTTTCAGGTATGCAACACTGAAATCCTACTAACCTCATATATTATGAGTAAGTAAGTGCTTTAGAAATCACGGTTTAATTAATGGGAAATTTTAAGTCATGTACTACAAATCAAACCACCACTATTTTCTAAACTCTGCGCATTTAAGCAATATTTTTGTTTGAAAAAATTATGCTGGTTTTTGCTGTCCGTGTATCAAATTCACGTATTACATCGATTTATCATTCTTTTGACGTTTAATATTAATCACATGCCGTTTACATGACGATGTAAACATTTAACATGCCGATATGGACTTCAACATGACGTCAGCACCTGTTTTTTGTCTAAACATAATATAAGATAGGTATGTTAGAAACCCAGTATCAAACGGTTATGTAATTAGTAAGAAATACGAGTACATTTTGGTAGATATAATTATGAAGGGTAACTTCTAAGACTAAAAAAATCTGAAGTTAAAAAGTTTTGATTCCAATTCGGATTCAATGTTTTGATTTCATAAGTTTAGAATAAGTAGCTTTTTCTACTTTGCTCAATAGCCTATAAGGCCGTGTGTTCCCATCAGTTGGCCGCGTTACTTCAACGAGTTATTATTATGTTGCGTTTACATTTAGCAACTTCTACATATTATTATTTTTTATAATCTTTCAAAGCATTTAAGCAACAGAACATGCTAAAGAGACTAAAAGTTAAACAGAAAAAATTAAATATCTCCTACTAAAAAACGAAAATGCTCGACAGTCTAGCCACCCGTGTGTCCCGCCAGTTGGCCGTGTCACGTCACCCAACTTATTGCGGGGCGTGTGCATCCAGCAGCAATGCAGCGAACTGTCGTGAGTTCAGTTATGGCGTTCCGATGTCGGTGTTCAGAGTTTGTCTTTACATGTTTGCTAGGCTAATATACATAGCTTGATGGTTTGTTATCGGATGCGGATTCGAGGTCCGATGAGGGTCGATTTTTATTTATTACATATATTTAAGATACGTGATGGTGTGATGAGTTCAAGCACTGCAAGGATTTTAGATTTTTTTGTTTGTATAGTTCATTATTTTTAATATTTACTTCATGATAACAAATAAACCTTATTTTGTCTTAAAGCTTTGTATTCAATTATCATCATCATCATCATCATTTCAGGACGTCCACTGCTTTTCTGCTACCTTTACGATGTCCTCGGTCCACCTTGTAGGTGGACGTCCTACGCTGCGTTTTCCGGTACGCGGCCTCCATTCCAGAACCTTTCTGCCCCATCTGTAGTCAATTAGCAAGGATAAAAATATACTAAGATGAGTTGATAAAGGATAGACCATATTATGAAAAGGATTATTGACACGCGTAACTACATTGTGTTACTCACTAAAATTGAGACTATGAAATAATTTATTTGTAATGCTGCTTTATGCTTTATAATGCATACGAGAATTAAAGTCATTCTGTTCACCCAATAAATCATTGATCTCATAAACAATAATTACATCTCAAAGCAAAATCCAGCCTCGCCATTACTCACCATCCCCTTTGTCTGTGTGTCACATGCTGTTAACGCGTCCATAGTTCCGCACAACTGACTTATTACGCACCATGCAAACGCATATTCAACTTTATGGCTTAATTATTTAGGTTTAAAGTTCAATGTACTGACATATTGAACTGAATTTGGTGTTGCTGGCTGTTTGTCTAACACTATGAGGAATGGCGCTAAAAGCTTCAAAGGAATCTGGTATTCTGGCCTATTAGGAATTCATAAGAGAAAGTCAACCTTACAGTTTGCGAGTTTATTTATTTATCTTTGAAACTCCATTAATAATAATAAATATCTTTGGACAATTTCACCCAGCGCTATCTAGCCCCAAAGTAAGTAATTGATATGGTTGTGTTATGGGTGCTTGCTTAACGGATATACTTACTTTTTAAATACATACTTAATATACATAGTAACACCCAGACCCATCACAGAAATTAAAATTCATCATTTCAATTTCTGCTCGACCGGGAATCGAACCCGGATCTCTCGGAAATCGGGATCTCTCCGCATAGTTCGTTCCGTTTTAGAACCAATAAACCAAATGGCCAACGTCATTACCCACTTTTATAGATTTCGATAACAAATCGATAAAAAAACATCTCAATATTACATAGCTTAGTAATTAAATCTATGTTCCCACTAATTCAATCTCTTCATGTATCAATGAAACCCAACCAGAGTGAAAGTTTAGTTGCTAGCTTGGGTTAGTTGATAGTTCTGCCTAGGTAACGAATAGGTATAAAAATCAAAAGATAAGGACCAGTTCCAACCAAGTGTAATATTCGTATTAGTAACAAGGTCCAACCATTACTAATATGTATAATAAATTAATCTGTCTGTATGTTATCTTTTCATGATTGAAGCACTGAACCGATTGGGATGAATTTTAGTATAAGTTTTAAACATAGGATAGTTTATTCTGGTACTTACGAAATGGATTGCGTGACTGACTGAAATTCGCTTGGACGAAGCCGTGGTAAAAACATATGTTTGCCCACCTATTTGGTCTCTATTCTTGTCACCCGTATGTCCCTTCTGTCGGCGCGTCAAGCCACACACCTGACTTATTGCCAATGTACACTCAGCAACAATAACGGGTGTACACCTGTTAGAACACAACTGTGTATCAAACGGACGGTATAGTCATACATGAAGGGACCTGCATAGCCTACTGAACACGAGTTTAGCGATGCATGATTTAGCAGATATCTATGTTCATTCAATTGTTAATTGTTATGTTCTTAATCTTGTAATTTACAGTTTTCTATTAGAAACTTTTAACGTAATCAAAATTTGTTGTACTTAAGTGTAATTCATAATACTTTACAACTTTTCAAAATATGTTTTGAATAACGGTTTTTGTAACGAAAAATTATGTTTACAAATTCCTTTAATCAATGTCTTGTTTAACATACCTTTGTAGTCTACTGAAAATTGCAACTTTTATTCGAAACTATAACAGATAAAAAGTAAATCTACATAGAAATATTTATCACCAACAAAACAAAACCAACAAAAACATCTGAAATAATCTACAAAAACTATTATCTTATAACGCTAGCCTATACGCCTGAAACATGTCATGACCAGAAGAATAAAAATAGTCTTCAGTTAGTACATTCGAGAAAATCACTCGTGTTAGAAAATGGATTATTTTATTCCATTGAACTGTATACTGCGGAAGGCAGTTGACATATTGAATTCAACGGAACATATTATCGCGTTCCCTCGTCACAATGGAACATAATTTTCTTTAAAATCAGCATGAACTATAATGGATTTTCTAGCGTGCGCCGGATAAAGGTTTTAGCTCGCGCTGATAGAATTTTGTACATACGGTTTGATAAAAATGTACTGCAATAGTCACAGTGGATTCAATTATTATATTTTGAAGTCGTACTCAAAATAATAGAGCTATTCATAGTTCTGTGTCAGAGTAAGTCGGTCTTATGGTATAGATTAGTAAGTTAATATAAGTAGGTGCTAATTTTACAATCGCGAAACTGTGTAAAGATGTGTGTCGCAACGATACGCTACGAGGATAGCGCAGAAACTACACGTACCAGTATAGGGCAGATTTTGATGAGAATTCGCAATATTTTAGCTAAAACCTAAAGAAATATCTGAATTGGACATTACTATTGAATTAGGCTTACGACCGTATTCACAAACGTTACTATGAGATCTCACAGTGCACGTAGAAGCACAGGGTGACACACGAACCAATCACAGAGTTTTATTCAACGGTGCGCGTTCGATTTGCTGCTTCACTTACGCAAGCATCGTTTGTGAATACGGACGTAAGTTACCTACCACAATGTATGCGAGCAATTAAAATATCGTGGGCGAATAACAACGCTTTTTAATAAAAGCACGTTGAAATTACCGAAGCAGACTGTACATATGGATCGTGAACTAACTTTGAGCGCTTCACCCGACTTTTAATGTCAGAGTTTTGTTCGGAAAACGACCGGAATTTCGGCTAGTTTTTAATTTGGGCTAAGTGCTTGTTTGAAACATTGTGTTTCAGCCTGGATAAAGTTTGGATGAAATAAAAGAGGCAGTGATAATATTTTGACGGTGGCAACGCTTTGTTTGTTTTTAATTAATTTAAATACTTTATTAAGGATCGGTAAGAACGTGTTTTGCAGTGATTCGAAAATTGAAACATTTAATAAATGTTAATATTTTGCTCTACAATGAAAGAAGTGAATTTTTAATGAGTGCGTGTGGTTTTTACCCTTTCTTTGACCGGTTTAAATACTTCTTTTACCATTAGAATTATTTCTGATGAACATAGGCGGTACGAAGATCCCCAGGGCAGCTAGTTTTTTTTTTATAAATGTCGGATCCAATGACACCACTTGACCGCCTTAATATAAGGCTTAGTTGCACTATCTTACTTTAACTTTGACAAAAGTCTAAAATCTGTCAAACTCCATACAAAAAAACACCGATTATCCTCATAGTTACGGTAAAAGTTAGGTGGTGCAAATCAGCCTAAAACGTAAAGTTGGGACGTGCGTGCTCTCTAAAAGCCAACTTACTTAAAAAGATAGTAATAGTATGTAGAAAGATGGAAAGTATTTGTGGTGGACTGCAGTGGACTGTATGCGTTTGTGTGTGTTCGAGAGCGCTGACCGGACGATGATGACTGCCGTTGAGAGCTTGCCCTTACTATGTCAGGCGTAGTAGGTGCTACTTGCAGGAATAAAACCACTATTTCACTTGCTGAGACTTCTCGCGTTTATTATTCGCTTCCTTTTCTCAGTTCTTGCTTCTTCAGATCACTTGTTGCTTGGAGCACTTGTTCTCTGAACTGAACTCAACAACACAATTAAACTTAAACTTGTCTCCCGGAGCGCCTCGCTCCGTATTTATAGGGGCCCGGGCTATTTCCATCCCTTTCTCTCCCGATATTCCTGTCTCTGTCTCTCATGTTCTGGACCATAGTTCTGGAATGTTCGAAGCGAGAGGTCCGATGTTGCCGTCCCGTTTCTTTTTCTCTCGAATATTCCAGAAGTGTGTGGAAGAGTAATTGATGTGCAAGCGAGATGACAGATAATGTGAGAAAGAGATGGAATGTTATTTATCTCTAAATGACTCTAATTGATTATTTTACAACATTATCTGACTGTTAACGTTGCTTATCGATTCTAATTAATAAGTTAGCGTATTTTCTCGGTTGACGTCGCTAACAGTATTTAATTTGTTTGAAAACAGGTTAAATTTACAAAGTAGATAGATAGAAAGTATTAATTTGTCTCAAAACAGGTTTTAACAAGTTACAAATAAACTTCACGCTTTATCTGCGGTACGCCAACTAGACTTCCACAGAAATATATTTTTCATAATCCTAACCCCGATTCGAGTTCAGTTATCGTATTCGCGAACTTTTTAGTCTGAATTTTTTTTTTTTTTTTTTTTTTTATGCAAGACAAGGCAGGTATTTGACCGCAATCGCACCTGGTGTTAAGTGAGATGCAGTCTAGTCTAATACCCTATTTTTGTCGGTCTCTCGGCCAAGGCCGAATCGGGTTGCGATATAAATAATTCGGCAAACTTCGTCGAAAACAAAACAAAGGTATGGTAATGTTCAATTGTTTTTCGTAATGTGTTTTTAGTTTGTGATTGTTTTCAAGTTTTGGGTGTTGGCGATTGTTTTTTGTTTTTGTTTTGGGCTAGGTTTAGTCGCTGGGGAAATGCACAGCGCATTCTGGGAATTGAAAGCATTACGTAGAAATACGAATCCACTTTCTGTGTATGAAACGTGTAATTTTTGTATTATTTGTCTACTATTGTCGCTTCATAACTTTATTAAGTACTTTACCCAAATTCACTTCACATTATTTGATATTATCTTATTTTTCATACTATACGAACTATTTTGCATCGGGGCTCGTATTATTAAGTGGGAAAAGTTTTTGTTTAAACTTTCTTCTCTCATGACACTTCTTTATGTTTATTTTTTACCAAAATTAATATAGTTTTGTGTGGACAGTTACTTTCATAAAACACTACGTCTTAAAATATACATGCCCCTACCATAATATAGGATCACAAACATGCCCCTCACACACAAACCGTCACCATAAATAGGACAAACTGCCCGTGACTGGATCAATCCGGTTTCAACTGGATCACCCTTCGGTTTCATAAAGAGCGAGTTCACTGAAACTATTTTCATAAAAGGAAAGGGATGACATAGTACGAGTAATTTGAGCACAAAATGGTCAGTGATTAACAAAATTCTGGCACGTGTATTGTGTGAAATGTCACAGGCATGTGAGAGTAGGCACTTACAACTTTAACTGATTTCAATAATAATTTTATTAGGAAGGCACCTTCTATTTGTGCCTTATTTGTGCTTATTAACAGCATCGCATACCAATGGAGTTTAGAATACTAAATACAGGGTGTCCCAAAATTAGCTTGTCACACTTACACTAAAGGTAGAGAAGGCAGAGAAAAGAATAAGTCAATTATGTTATGATGATTTTAAAAAGAACTAAAATTGGTCGTATTTTAAAAACTCATAAAACTTTTGGGACTTTGAACGTTGGAGCATGAATCAAGTGACGATATCGATTTTTTATGTGAAGCTTGTAAACTAAAATAGTAAGACATGGGTCTTAACGCGACGTTTATTAATGAGTTACGTGTCTTAGGCTGAGTTGCACCACCTATCTTTGACCGTAACTATGACGATAACCGGTGCTTTTTGTATGGAGTTTGACAGATTTTTGACGTTTGTCAAAGTTAAAGTAAGATGGTGCAACCCAGCCTTACTATTTTAGTTGAAATGGAACGCGAAAGTTTAAAATCTTTTAAGCTTGTAAAACATTTACAATCTAAAGCAAAAGCCTAAATATAAAATAAATCAAACCTAAATCTGGAAATCCAACATTGGATGTCGTCACACGTTTACATATGTCCCAGCTATCAATCTTCAATTGTGGTCTCAAATATTCTGGACCTTTCGCTCGCTTTTTGCCGAAAATGACGTTCGGATACGCGTCCGAAACCCGCTGAAATGAATTCGGATATCTTTCGGATCTTTTGTGTGCAAATTACGGTATTGGTTCGGGATATCCTTTCTGTAGAGTTTTATGATGCACGGACGGTAGGTGATTCTTTTCTTGGTAAATAAAAGATGCATGATTTATGAAGGCAATGACGGATTGGATTTCAATAGTTAAATGGGTGTGTATTATGTTTTAGGTTGTTTATGTGATGCTTCAATATTTAATTTACGTTTGCGTCACAATGGAGTTTATTTGTACCACAGACAAATCAGTGTAAAAAAATCAGCGTGAAGCGGAAACGATACTTTTTTTTTTCAATAAGAAAATTAGTCATTGTACAAAGTAATTTGTATTTAATAAATACTCTAATAGTCCCCCTAGCAAAGTAATATGCTTTTGCTACGTGTGGTTAACTAAATAGTATAGATGCTACCGATTCTTGAATCAGCAGTCTAACCCCTTTGGACTATATTTTGTCGTATCATTTTGTTAGTAAAACCAGGCCTGTTCATCTCCGCGAGTTTACATCGAAAACAAAACACGCACGATGGCCCACCTACAGGATACTATTCGACAAGGCCTCACATACGAGCGAACATTGACTCACGCACGCGTATTCTTGTGTATGATGGAAGAAAATAAAGAAAATGGTGTACTAAATACTGTGCAGTATTTAACTGCCTAAATAATAATAAAAACACAGAATGTACTTTTTTAAGTTGCCTCAAGACACTGAGAGGTAAATAAGTAGTTAATATTATTCATGATAATTCATGCTAAATCATGTATTTCCTCCGCCATTTTCCGCAGTTTGGCACCTCACGTCACATCATTTTACCGAAGTCAGCCCTATAGCTTCGGTGCAGAGCCGATCACTGACGCTTGTCAACAAAATGGTGCTTGACTCTTGAGACAGGCTAAATTACACCATATTGTTAATGACATTGAGCATACATTTTTTTAAATACCTTCGCGAAGTAAAACTTCTGTACGTAGTACTTATTATTATTCTGTGGTAAAACTACCAGTAACTGATACCAGCTAAAAGTATCGTATCCTCACAACCAGTTATTTCACAGTACTGTATTTATATAGATTAGAATGCTTTAGAATAAGTCTCTACCACCTCTACTACGTCAATTTCATCAAAACCTACCTACCCACCTGTACCTATAGTGTACAACAAAGTGTTAATCTATCAACTATGTACCTGTTGATTTCCCAAATCTAAGGTCATGTAGACTATCAGAACTCCATCTAGGTGGCACAAGTAGCTAAAACAAGTCGTAAGTTCGTTACAGGCTCAACCTAACCTTTGAGTAATCTAGTTCCCGCGGCAATCTATATCTTAGGGCGCGCGCACGCTAAAATACGAGTCAAGAGCTGGTTTATCTAAAGTACTAAGCATATGGTCAGTTCAATTGCGAATTTGAATGCGTGTACGAAAATTTTACACGATATCATTCCATTCTGAGAGAGTTGATTAAAAATGAGCGAATTCATAAAACTTTTGTAATATTAAAAAAAAAAAATGCAATTACGCTCAGTCTTTTCATCATAGCATTACTCGTATTAATACATTATTCTGTTCTGCTAGTGTGTATCTCAAATTTTGACAATTTACTTTTCTTAGATGAGACACCATGAAAAAAGTTATAAACATGACAGGAATTAGTTTTGATTCAGAATTATTTATGTTGTACCTGTTGTTTAAATCAATAAATATTATAGTCCGTTCTTAGTTTATGCGCGCCCTTAGCGTCCAGATTAGTAGGTACTCGTACTGAAATAGTTTCTGGATTGAATGTGTCGGTTCGGAAAGGAGATTACTCTAATATAGATCTTGTGATAAATGCCATAAACATTAATTTTGTATTTAGCTAAAGATATTTTTTGTTGATTGCGATGTATTTGCAAATTAGCAGGCAGTCAGAAGTATGAGAGCCAGTTCCTCTATGGTTGAGGAATGCGATTGAAGTTCGCTTCCACCTTCAGCCTGATCCTCACTTTCCATCAGGTGAGAAGCAGACAAGAGGTGACAATACATCTTCGTGGTGGAATGATCCTGGCTATACTATAGTTGCAGCGTTAAGAACAAAAAATGTATGTGTATTCTGTCAATTCATTGATTTCATTAGAATCGAAAGCATCTCTCAAAATAGCATGCTTTTAACGATATGCACGCTCTCAATCGACACAAGTAATAGAAATAGAAAGCCACCCGTTAATATAATTTTAACCTTACCACGGTCAATATAAAGCTGATTCCACACTCGCAAAGACGTCATCGCAAAGTTGAAGACACGCCCGTATATTGAATATAAGTTTTGGAGCTCGAGGATCCGATCTGACTCAAGTTTGATTGCGACGCTGGTTTATTTCAATACATCCCAACTTCTGAATACAATACTTATAACGTTACTGATATTCAGAGTTTCCAAGTTCGGATGTAGGATTTGGGATTTGGATTCAACGGTTGTATCTTAGGTTAGGGGTGAGCAAAGGCTTCTTTTTGACGTACAATTGTTAGCCGAGTAAGTTGTAAGCGAAGTTTTCTGCTTTTTTGTGTCTCTTTAATTCAAACCACACGATAGTATTCATACACATCAAATTATTGAAGCAAAAGGAATTAACGTATAGGATGTGAAAATCGTAGGTACAACTGCATTAATAGCTGAGAATTGTAATATAATAAAGTAACATTGCGAAGTGAATAAATGAATATGAATATGAATTGTGACTAACTTTTTTTACTGCTTCGTTTCAGTACTAGCCTATATTATTTTTCAGGAGTAGAGTTCTTTTAAAAGCTTAATTGTTAATTAAGAAAAGTTAATTATTTTTATAATGATAGACAAATCCACAATTTCGTCCATTTCATGAAAAAACTCTTAATTAACAAGTCACTTGGTAAGTTGTTACAAAGTTTTTGAAAAAGCCAAAGGTATCAAATGCAAGATCATGAATCAAACTTTTAAGTTATATTCCAGTTTATAACAAGCATCACTAACTGTGGTCAAATTAAAATCCCATCCATGACGAAACTTATAATTACATAGTATGAGTTTGACAAACTTTCGTAAGCGCGATCCAGAAGTTCGATAGTGACATCTAGCGGTGCATAGTCAATGTTAGGAGCTTTAGAACTATTTTATCTGTGTGCTTAGTGAACAAATGAAGGGCGAACTTTAATCCAGCTCGCTGAGAAGTTATTTTATCATAGTTGGTTTAATAATTGCAGTTTTGAACTGATGCATGAGATTCATAGAGTTCATAAGTAACTGTATTTAATACAAATGGGATGTGAAAAAGATGTTACATACTGTTAAGAAATGCTAGTATAAAATATTGATGAAACACAAAAAATTCTTCATTAGATAAACATTTGAATAACCTCAAACATTTCGTTCTATTTGTTATTTATTTGCATGTTATGAATCAAAATAATTTAGACGTTGACACTTATAAAATTTGTTAAAAATTTACACAAAATTTAATAAAATGTGTAAGTACTGTAAATTAAGTTTTATTAAAACGATTCACTTGTACAAAGTTGTTATTTCATGAGGTAGGAATAGGGCAATATTTATGTAAATTCGACTCTATGGTATCTATCTATGACACCATAAAATGAAGCAGCCATTCTTTAATTATATAAGTCTATTAAAGTCTACTTAAATAATTATTAAAGTGACCAAACGAAACATTAATCAATTGTCCAGAACCTACAAACTTTCGGAGTGCGAAACTGATTTACCGAATTTCGAGCAAACTGAAGTGCCACTTCTAGTTCGGTTTGATAACATAGGACAAGTAGTAAGTACCAATCGAGTTTGATAATTGAAGTTTGCTGAGCTCGGACCGAGAAATGGTTCGGTTTGATTAGGCTCAATCTAATTTCGAGTTCACACGATATCCTGTTGCTTTTACTGTACATAGGGCATTTACAAACTAGCGACTTTGGAAGGCTTACGTCGCTGACAGATACTTTGCAGTGAAAATGAATAGAACTGAAACACCCACGTTCTATTGATAATTATGTCAAAAATTTTTACTCGACATTGGAAGAAATAAACCTCCCAGAGAGGTTTGGTTGCCACTAAATAAAAAAAAAAAAATGGCAGAAACTTAGATGCAACTCAAAAGTAACTAGCAGTTGCAGTTTCTTTGCAGTTGCGTTTCACCGTCTGTTCTGGGCCTTATTGTTAAAGTAAGATGGTGCAACTTAGCCTAAGCCGTTCCCAATTGCCGTCTATGTAGATAACTTCTCATATCCTTAAATGACACTATCTGGAAAAACGAATACTTGAAAAAAAAAATTAATCGTCAGATAGGTACCTTTTAACCGAAAAATAAAGTAATTTTGACATATTTCCTATACTGAAATTGTCAATATGCCAAACTTATTCTTCAGTTAAAAGTTATCCAATGATTGAAAAATCAGCCCTCAGAAAGATATAAAATCCATAACCTTTCTCAAATTTCAGTCAAAACCCAGCGAATCAATCAAAACAGACCTCAAACCCTAAAAGGTGTCTAAAAAGTTTCCTCTCAAAAATATTTTATTAGTTTCCGTGCGACTAAATGCCGGGTTTAAAACGAATGATGAAGCGCTGAGTGTTAATGCCCGGAGCGGTAACCACGTGTTGCTTTGGAACAAACTTCTGAACGGATTGAATACGGATTGTGGGTTTTTGGCGGATTGAAAATGTGTATTTTTGTGGACAAGTGGCTAGCCGTGAGACGTATTTTGCAAATAAATGTGTTGTTTTATTTTCTACTAGCTTTTGCCCGCGGCTTCACCCGCGTGATATTTAGTTTGTCACAGATCGTCATAAATTATAGCCTTTATGTTATTATGGGTTATAAAAAATTTGTTTTTGCGTGAAAGAGTAACAAACATCCATTCAGACATCCAAACTTTCGCATTTATAATATTAGTAGGATGATTTAAGGATATTTTTAGGTAAACATTTTTGTAAATACTTACTGGTAGTTATGCTATGCCTATGCTTGTGTTATGAGTGGAATTATTCAATAGTCCAGCTGATAACAGGGATCAAACTACTGACTTTGAAATTAACGTTGGACTTTAGTTGCTTATTTTTTTTTCTTATTCGGAGTGTGTCGGAGTAGACGTGCTTTATGAATCACCGAATAACTTTTTGCTTTTTAAACCTAACTCAAAACATCGTACATCATAATCATCATTTCAGCCATAGGACGTCCACTGCTGAACATAGGCCTTCCCCAATGACTTCCACAATGACCGGTTGGCAGGGGCCTGCATCCAGCGCCTTCTCGCTACCTTTATGAGGTCGTCGGTCCACCTTGTGGATGGACGTCTTAATGCTGCGTTTTCCGGTACCTACATAATTAACCTTTACTTTTAAATTTTATGAAAATTTCTTCCCTTCTGAAGTTACTTGTCCGTGTGCAGGTCGCCTAAAAGCATTTCATTTAACTTTCAACATAAACAATGTAAGCAATCCCAACTTATTTTCCGCAATTTGAATTATAATCTTTATTAATCTAATTTGTCATGAAACTCATGAAACTTGAATTAAGTTTTGAAGTTATGCTATGTTGGAAAAACATTGTTAAATACCACGTTTTGAATTCAAACGTGACTGTTGTTCAGTTTAAATAATAATATGATTATTTATTTTAAAAGCACCTTTTTCATTAGGGTGCTAATTTTTAATGCTTTATTTATTTTTAATACATTAGGCATACGCTCATTACTAGCACGAATGCATGCTATATGTAGGTACTATAATAACCGGTGCTTTTTGTATGGAGTTTGACACATTTTTGACGTTTGTTAAAGCTAAAATAAGATGGTGTAACCCAGCCTTTGTGGACCATCTGTCAATGCTAACAAAATTATCTCCACAAATAATATAGGTACTTTTTCTTAGAATATAATAATATTTCAATTGGCAACAATAGTCATAGATATAACATTTACACATAACGCTCGCAATTGGACCCGTTGTAAATCATTTGTCGCAAATAGAAAACACTTCTTCCACATAAATCATTATAATGATCCTTATCCTCACAAAAGATGTTTTCCGCCTACCTACATACCGGCTAGTGATGTCATAACACCGCTATCGATAACATTTTATTTTGTTGGAAAATCTTTATTGCGATTAAAGACAGTAGAAAAGCTCTCTTTTGTTTGCTATAATAACATTTCTTGTATGTGTTTACTTCATTTATACACATTCGTTTACATAATACCAAGTTGTCAATCCACTAGGCCACAGTTCCAGCTATCCATTTCCGGTCTTACGAAAAGAATTACCATTTAATGAAAGTGAAAGAAAGAACGGTAATGCATTTCCGTTTTTCAATTGAAAAGGTGTGTTGCTTCATTTGAAATTCCTTCTTAAGAATGCCATCAAGAATTATATTATCATTGTACTTATTTCTGTTGATCTTTGAACTTAATGCGATGCACTAGCAAGAACTAGGATGGTTCTCCTGGGGTCGGCTGCAGTCCAGCACCAGAAGACTCACCCAAACCAGGCCTGGCTCACTCCGCGCGGTACATCCGATAATTACCTACAGCGAAGCGCCCCGCCGGCGGGTATTATATCAGTCGAGTGTCACGCGCGCGCCCGTCAGGACGCTGGCGTGAGTTGTAGTACCTAATTCTATGATCGAAGTAATTATTTAAAAATGGACATAAAGAGAAAGAAATATTGTGCGGCGTTCGGGTGTTTAACACTTAAGGACTCGCTAATGGCAGGCCTGGCTCACTCCGCGCGGTACATCCGATAATTACCTACAGCGAAGCGCCCCGCCGGCGGGTATTATATCAGTCGAGTGTCACGCGCGCGCCCGTCGGGACTTGATGTTTTGCCTTTAATAAATAATTTCTTTTGAATACAATTTATGATGTTTTAAGAATTTTATCGTTAAAATATTAACTATTACCTTTCCGTGTAGGTAAATGAAACGGAAGAGTAACATCGATACACCAAATTACGACAAGCTGGTTCTTTTCCCATAATGCATAGGTACCCCAACAATATTCAGTAAAAATAAATTGTTGCCAAAGTACAGCGAGTAACATTAGATTAAGTTTGTGCAAAGCTAAATACAAATATGATTTTCGGGTGATGCCTCGCTCTCGTTCTAGGATGTAGCCGTTTCGTGTTTGCATAGTAAGTAGGTAGGTATGATGTCATTCTTTCTTCTGTGATAGTAGGTATGTTTAATTTATTTGTCTTATGTTAAAATAGGTATGAATGAAGACATTGTATTAAAATAAGTACTTTTTTATCCTAAGTAGGTATTTAAAATGTTATTTTTACAAAGGTAAAATAACACTAATACTTACCTACATACGTACCTCATTACAAATACCTAAGTATGTAGATTAATTCTATTTTTTCACTAGACAGCATAGCAACCCTAGCAGCGTAAGAAGAGTTCAGAGGCACGCGATAGAAAGAGACAAAACTTGTAGGTGAATAAAATTGTAGGTACGTAGTGCTGTGCGAGCTGAATTCCACTGTATCGCGTCGTAGCAAGACTCGCATTTATTTAAATCGTCTTGCGGAGTAATCCTTCTGTACCTGTACTATTACTTATTCTGTGCTAATGGGTCTAACGGACCCAGTACTTCAATTTTTGTGTAATAACTTTTAAGTTTTGACTTTTGCGATGTTGTCGCTCTTAGTACCTTTCCACGACAGTGTAGCACGGCCAATAAAGGTCGTACTCGTCAAATACCCCACTGCATGTGAGTGTTACAGACGAAAAAGGTGTTTTTGAGTCTGCTGGACCCGGTATTCAAAGTGATTTCTTTAATGTTCTATACTAATTTCACATTCATTGTTAATTATTATAATATGTAGGCAAATCATAGTAGTTTACGAAAATATACATGGTATTATTAAAAATAATTAATTACAGAAATTATCAAAATTAACCTTCATTTTGCCAAAAAACCTTAATTATTATTTTAGAAAAAAGCAATAAATATTACTATTTGGTTTACTATTGTGTTTGTTTATATCGTATTATCCTTCTTATAAAATAGTTTTCACTTTTATTAAGTGTTTTTGAAAAATACATAGGATTTTATATACTGGGTCCAGCGCACCCGGTAGCGAGTACGAATGTCACAAATTAAGGCGCGAGTCCTTAAGTGTTAAATTCGAAAAGAAATCTACGGGATTTATCTTTTTTTTCGCTTCCCAAAGATGCTGAAAGGTATGTTGGCCATGTAGGTAATCAATAATAAAATTCTTAGGATAGTATAGGATTCTTCTTTTTTCTGTAATAGTATGTTTAATTTATCTGTCTTAAAATGTTAAAATAGGTATGAATGAAGACATTATAATAAAACAAGTTTTTTTAATCCTAATTAGGTATATTTGAAATGTTATTTTTACAAAGATAAAATAACAGTAATACTTACTTACCTACATACGTACCTCATTACAAATAAGTAGATTAATTATTTTTTCACTAGACAGCAACCCTAACAGCGTAAGAAGAGTTCAGAGGCACGCGATAGAAAGAGACAAAACTTGTAGGTGAATAAAATTGTAGGTACGTAGTGCTGTGCGAGCTGAATTCCACTGTATCGCGTCGTAGCTCAAGACGTAGATCAAGACTTGCATTTATTTAAATCGTCTTGCGGAGTAATCCTTCTGTACCTGTAGGTAGGTACTATTACTTATTCTGTGCCCAAACACTTTAATTCACTTAATGGATATAATTTTTGCAGATGTGATAGGGAAAAAATATAAAGGGAAGCACAAAATATCCCAATGGGTCGACATGCACTAGGCGTGGCCCTGCACATGACAAGAGTGAAACTATTTTATCGATATCCAAACTACGAACATCACTACCCACCTGATGACACAAAGGTGAACCTCATAGTTCTATCTCCGAAATATATTGCCGTCTCTTCACGGGTATCGATACACAAACCTACTCGTATATTTCATCTTTATACGCAATAGATGGGCTCTATTATCAACAAAAATATTGTTGATATAAAATAAGATTAACTATTTAAATAAAATCAACTTGAGAACGGCTGGACTTATTTGGGTGATTTTGGTTTAGAAATGTTTGTGGTAGTACAGGGAAGGTTTAAACGATGTGAAAACGGTTTGTGCAACAGAAAAAAACTACGGGACAGCTACACTAATATTATGAAGGCGAAAGTTTGTGAGTGTGTATGTTTGTTACGTCTTCACGTCTAAACAGCTAAAGCGATTTTAATAAAATTTGGTATGGAGTTAGCTGACACCCTGGACTAACACATAGGCTACGTTTTACCGGGTAACTCCGCGGGGCACAGCTAGTGTTTCATGAATACTTGTCCCTACAAGAAAGCGCTGAAAAATATCAGCACATAGTCGGCCCCTCTGAAGTTCCAAGGTCACATAAGGACATTCGACCCGCTATTTCCCACATTATGTAAAACTGTAACACTCAAGTATTTCCTGAAACGGAAATTTACCAGATCGCCTTTCAGGAATGTTTTTGGCAAAAAAAATTCAGTGGAATTTCCAACGATACCTTTTTCAGCACAGAATTCCTTTGTAACTTCGGGTTTTGACAAATACAAAGTGGAAGAAATCGAACGATAATTTTATAGAATGAACGGAAATATGATAGTCCAGTCAATGAATGCCTTAACGACGGTGTAGAGAGAAATCCGTGGAACACAATTTCTGACCTCGGGACTTTATTTAGCCTAGTTAGGAGGTGAACATAGCAAAAGTCCCCGCCCTTAGCCCTTGAGCCGGCGGGGAGAGGGGGGTTTAAAGGTACCACTTTTCGGTATTTCGCTTAATCCTCGGAAACTATGCGTCCTAGTGACATGACTACTATGAACCAAAAAAAGCTTATTCAATTTGCTACAGGTGAGACCGTCAAGTTTTTCTATATCTTGTATAGTTTTTGCGGCATCTGCTCTAGAAGGTCTGTAAAATTGGAAATTTTATTGTTGTCTTACATGTTCCTTTCAGGAGAAAATCGACTAAATCAACATTGAGCAAACACTATAGACATGCGGGAGCATGTTAAGCCTAGTTCCATGGAGGGGACTGCACCGTGCGTATATTTAGACGAACCAATTAGAGCCACTTTTGACTGCTCATCATTCAAAAACTGCTGTGCATTAACACTTCAAATTTGGCTCATGTATTGAGACTTGCAAGATGTACATCAGCTTCAAATTTCATAAATATACCTCAAACGGTTTTTTAGGTATTGACGTTCAAAAATCGATATTTAGAGCACTACTATCTATCTATCACATGTGAAATGTTAAAATTTACTGGTTTTTTATTTGTTCCTTTGTATTTACATAACTACCTTTCTGGATGCCAAATTTGAACCTTCGAGGTCATCTGGAAGTGGTTAGAATTTGGTCTATAGGTCAGACATGTAGATTTTTGGACGTCAATATCTAAAGAACCGTTTGAGGTATATTTATGAAATTTGAAACTGATGTATATCTTGTAAGTCTCAACACATGAGCCAAATTTGAAGTGTTAATGCCCAGTAGTTTTTGAGTGATGAGGATTCAAAAGTGGCTCAAAGTGATTCGTCTAAATATACGCACGGTGTAGTCCCTTCGCTGGAACTAGGCTTAACATGCTCCCGCATGTCTAGAATGATTGCTCAATGTTGATTTAGTCGATTTTCTCCTGATGGGAACATGTAAGACAAAAATAAAATTTCCAATATTACAGACCTTCTAGAGCAGATGCCGCGAAAACTATACAATTTATAGAAAAACTTGTCTATCTCATCTGTAGCAAATTGAATATGCTTTTTTTGGTTCAAAGTAGTCATGTCACTAGGACGCATAGTTTCCGAGGATTAAGCGAAAAACCGAAAAGTGGCACCTTTAAACCCCCCTCTCCCCGTCGGCTCAAGGGCTAAGGGCGGGGACTTTTGCTATGTTCACCTCCTAACTAGTCTAAATAAAGTCCTGAAGTCAGAAATTGTGTTCTACAGTTTTCCATCTATAATGCTTTATTGACTGGACTATGATCTCAAGTTTATTTTTGTGCATTAAAGATTTTTAACACCATAGTTAAGAGCGCTTTTTCCTTATTACTTTTTTAAGTAACAGTTTTTCTCTGGAAGAAATTACTGATTAAGAATCACATCGTTATCGTTTAAGAATTACATTCACCTGAACACGATCCAGTCGGATGATTTTCTTGACTTTCCAAAAATTTAATTCTTAAACACAATGGTGAACTTAAATGTTTTTTTACCAGTTTCTAGTTAAGAATTAAGCTACCTACCCAATTTTTTCTAGATTTTTGCGATGGCTAGAAATATTCCATTCTCGTTACATTTTCAACAATCCTAGTACTAACAGATTTAGTTTCAACGGGACACAATTTCAACGGGACACATTTTCAATCAGACACATTCCCACGTGAACACAGTTGCAAACTGACACAATACAGTCAGTCGAATAATAGCCCAGTAGAATTAGATTTTAAATCGGAAATAATTCCTACAAAAGATTTTATTGCTTAAATGGCTTCATTGGTTGCCCATTATGACTCTATGTGTGTTTGAAGTCTGATGCTAAAATGGTTTGACTATTGTTGCCTAAATTGATAACAATGTATTAATATTAACGGCATGACATGTTGTGTTGAAGCAACTATGAATAATGGAACATTTTGCATCTCTGTCATCAAATAATTATAATTTTGATGTAGCTATTTACCGATTCTGACTGTTGTGCTTAATGTGTAATTAACATTTCAGGCGTTTAAATATGGACGTGAATTGGTTAAATATTTACTCATGGTGTGGTTCGTGATTAGAACTACAGAGTATTAATCTCGCTATGGTAAATACATAAAAATGTTTTCATGAAGAAAAGTGGTTTAGTTTATTAGGGACAAAGGCGTCCCCCAAGTATTTTTAATTAAAAGAATAAAAATGTGAAAGTATGTAAAACAATGTGTAAAATCACATTATTCAATATTTTATACACAAAACTATTTAAACAAACACACTTTATAGAAACTTTATTGCATACAAAAGCTAGTAATGAAAATATAAACTCTACCACTTTTTTCCACTTTACATACCGGGTACAAATACAACAAATTCAAAATCTACTCGAGACAAATGATTACAATTCATTCAGTTTAGGAGTAATTTGCTCATATGACTTCCAAAAACTAAAACGTCACAGGTATTATTTCCTAGACAACAACATAAATATTATTAAAAATGTTATAGCGTAAAACGAAATATCAGAAACAGAAAAGTAAAACAAACCTTCGAATTGACACTGTATTGATTACAGGAGGATTGAGGAGAGCTCCCTCCGAGTGTTGCGAGAAGATACGCGCGTTTGGCTGTTTTGAAACACGCTCCTTGAAACTATGCTCTTATGTGAATTCCTCTGTATTATTGTAACTCCACAAGGTGGACCGACGACATCATAAAGGTAGAAGGAAAGCGCTGGACGCAGGCCGCTGCCAACCGGGTAACATGGAAAGCATTGGGGGAGGCCTATGTTCAGCAGTGGACGTCCTATGGCTGAGATGATGATGATGATTATAACTCCCGTATTCACAAACGATGCTTGCTTAAGTGAAGCAGCAAATCAAACGCACAGCGTTGAATAGAGCTCTGTGATTGGTTCGAGTGTCACCTTCCTTATGTACATGGACCCCATAGTGTTTGTGAATCCGGGTGTAAGTCTACAGGGTGGAAACGATAAGTGATCTCACTCGATTATTTCTAAATTATACAAAATATCGAAAAACTGGTTACTGATCCCGAAAGTGCTTCACGAACTCTATCCAACGATATGTGTAATAGGTTATAAAATAAACTGGATCTATCCGAAAATTTAACGTTTCCTCCAGCTTAGTACAGCCACACAATATTAGAAGTGTAGTTTTTAATTAAATAATTTAAGAAATATCTGTTTCCCGGATTAATAGTAATTATTGAACCTTTTAAGTAATAATTTCAATAAATTCCACATTTTTTTTGGGTTGTCCAGTTAAAATAAAAGCCTTTCCTCCTCCTCATCAAAAGGCATTAGTGAAAGGCGTTTTCCAGGAAAACTGTCATAGATCGCATCTGCACCCTTCGATGAAGGTTGTGATCAAGCCTTTTCAATATAAAAAACAAAGGCATATTTACTTTTCTTCGTGCCGTGCGACATTTTAACGCGGTCAACTTTTATTTTTATTAATTTGCTAAGTACAGTTTAGTGGCTTCATTTTACATCAATTAATTTAATCACCTAAGAATGAGAATTTTTGCTAAAATTATGGTCATTACAAAAATTACAAATATAGAGTTAGGTCATTCCATGTTTGTCTTTTTATTTTAGTCCTTCACAATAATTATATTTGAGCTGAAACAACAAGTTAAGTATCAGGGTTTTAATCAGCTTTATTTTTTGCTATTTCTATCTTTTCCTCATATGTTTCTTTTTTATTTTATGTTAGTCATGTTTTATCCAAAAGAATACGAGAAGAATACCTACCATGCGTCCCTAATCAATTTGTATACGATAAAGAACTATATAGTTTTTGTAACTGTCACAATTTTGCCTTTGTGTTACACAACAACCAAGGTTTTAGGCTATGTTCAGATGGCAAAATTTTGACGCGCGTTTTCAAATCGCGCGACTAGACATCGTAGTATTTGCATACAACCGATCACATGAGCGCGCGTTAAAAGTCTCTAGACGCAGGCGATCGCGCTTTGACAGCTATGTAACGTCCGTTGACTGTTCAGATGAGCGCGCGCTTCCATCGCAATAGCTTTTTCCACGTCCATTTTCTAAGCTCTACCGAAATAGACTGACGAGCTCCTCGCAACGCGCGTTAGCGCTTGTCATATGAACTCTTTATAAATTCAATTCCGCGTTGACTTGCGTTAACGCGCGTTACATGTGAACATAGCCTTAATTCGATCGGAGGACAGGTAGTTGTCAATCAATAAACCATTACCAAGAAATTCATCGATTACCGGTAAAGTCCTGCTACTACTGGAAAACCCGAGTCCTTTCTTAGAAAAACGCTTTGCGAGTACCGAGAAAGACAATTCCTAAGTTAAATTGGTTTCTGGGAACGGTAAATAGCGATTTCGTCTAGAGAAATAATGTGTTGGTAAAATGAAGCAAAATCGTGAAAGTTTTTTTGACAAAGATTTTTGTAATTAGGTCTCCATTGAACGGAATGTTGGCTCGATAAAATATTCTATTAATTAGACAAGCAATGAATGAGTAAATCAGAAAATTTATTATTTATTCCAATTCTAGTTAGACTCAAAAGGTCTGCGATAGTTAATTTCAATACTCTCAGTAGCTCACTTATCAGAGCAGTCTTTTGGAAAGCTAAATGTCATAGGTTTGAGTCTCATCTGGAATGTTTTAATTTATTTGAGTTAAAATTCTTAATAAATTTACCTTGTATTTGTTACTAAATAATCTTACATCCTATCTGTTGGGACATGCTAAAGATCTAATCATTAGAATTTTGAGGTGAAATAGTGTCCTGTATCAAATTCAAAACATTTAAGACTAGGCGCAAACCATCGATTTTTAGTTGGCCGATAGTTGTGCCCGATTTTAAATTGTATGAAGAATCGGCCAATCGAATCGGCGTAGTGTGCGCACTTCCATACATGCCCATACTGATCAACTGACCGACTAAACTATCGGCCGACGAAAAATCGATGGTCTGCGCCTAAGCTAACTATTCATTCATCATCATCATTTCAGCCATAGGACGTCTACTGCTGAACATAAGCCTCCTCAAATGATTTCCACATTGCCCGATTGGTAGCGGCCTGCATCCAGACCTTTGTGAGGTCGTCCGTCGTTATTATTCGTTATGATATAGCTTTTTCAAGATACAGACAATGGCACATCAATTTAAAAACATAGCATCTTATGTACTCGCAATAGGTTCTATTTTGCAACAAAATTGTATAACCTGATAAGCTAACAATGGTATATTAGCAATAACTAAGCGGAAATACTAAAGCGTATCGCCACAAGCCACAACACACTGGGCCGATAAAATGCAAATGTACTCGCTAATTACGCGATTGGTCGCAAACAAATATACAGTAGTCGTGGTATATTCGCACCAATAGAGACTGGTAATTTAAACGAAGCTTAATACGAGTAGCATTCAAAATCAAAATCAAAATTATCTTTATTTGTATAGACTAATTAAATTAGTACTTACAAATCGTCAAATGCTCTTAAGGAGCCTATACATGTCTCATTCTTTTTTTGCCCTACCAGTGCTTCGAGACAAACATTTGGCAAGTGCTGAGAAGAAGCGCCGCAACAGACTCAGTCATTGACGAAGCAATCCGTAAATGAACTAAAGTCACTGACATAGTTCGCTGGATTAGTAAGCTGAAGTGGCAATGGGCAGGGCACATTACGCAGAACTGACGGCCGATGGGGCTGCAAGGTTCTGGAGTGGAGGCCACGTACCGGAAAGCGCAGTGTAGGACGTCCACCCACGAAGTGGACCGACGACCTCATAAAGTCAGCAGAAAGGGGCTGGATGCAGGCCGTAACCAATCGGTAACTAAAGAAATCATTGGGGGAGACCTATGTTTAGCAATGGTTGTCTTATAGCTGAAATGCTGATGAACGACACTGAACTGTTTCGTTACTAGAGAATTTATTTCAGTAATCCTATATTTGATTGATTAAGGGATTCGGAGCTGGGAGTGCTACGCGGGGTGATCAGTCAGTGTTACGAACTATGTCTGAATCAATCTTCAATACTCTTTACTAACACAATTTGTCGGAGTCTAACAGCGCAGTCTGTAGCACATACCTATCTGGGGGCACGGCAGTGCCCCCACCAATTCGAGCAAAAAAGCGGCACGGCCGTACCATCCTTTTCTCGAAGCAATTCAGGCCATTTTCGACTGCCTGTAACTTCGTTGTGGATAAAACTAGAAGGCTGAATTTTCATTAGCTATGCAGGAATTGTAAAGACACGGTATATTTAAAATTTCATTCAATTTGAACCAGTAGTTTAAGAATTATAACGGGTCAAAGTTACTTAATTTTGTCACTCACTGACTGACTCACTGACTCACCGATCATCAAAACTCTAAGGCACTTCTAGCAGACCTAGAAGCTTCAAATTTGGAATATAAGTAGTGTTTGGTGTATGAATCAAGGAAAAACTAAAATATTTGGGGGCACGGTAGTGCAACCGCCAAGTCGAGTAAAATTTTTCAATTTCGGTCCAGTTTTCTAGATACATAACTGCTGTCTACAAAATACAAAAAGAAATGAGATTTGGGGGCACGGTAGTGCAACCGCCAAGTCGAGTAAAATTTTTCAATTTCGGTCCAGTTTTCTAGATACATAACTGCTGTCTACAAAATACAAAAATAAATGAGATCCCATCAAAAACAATACTTGTCAAAAAAACCAAGTCTCGCAACTCAGTTGTTCTACGGTAAAAAGTTGTGAGATCCATGTAATACCAAGTCCAGGCCAGGAAATCTTTAACGTTTTACATAAATATATTGACTTGGCCATCGCATGAAAACACGTGTAAATTAAATTATTTAGTGCGATGGCCAAGTCAATATATTTATGTAAAACGTTAAAGATTTCCTGGCCTGGACTTGGTATTACATGGATCTCACAACTTTTTACCGTAGAACAACTGAGTTGCGAGACTTGGTTTTTTTGACAAGTATTGTTTTTGATGGGATTATTCTTTCCGTCGCTGTTATGTTGAACTTGTCTCTTGTGAATCAAGAAAATAACTGAACAAGAAAACAAATACAAAATATATTGGAATAAGTAGGAGCTAATATTTTATTTGACTTAAAGGACCCATATCACTCTTTACTTTAACCACTTTAGCTCATGAAAGCTACCTACCTATTGTAATGTAAAATGTAAGGCCTATAAAAAGAAGTGGTCTCAAACTGGCCTTCTATATTACAGAATTATTTTTGAAGAATAGCTTTGCCCTAAAAATGCCAAATAATTTAAGAAAAGGGCAGAAAAATAATGAATATTCTGCCCAAAAAGTTACGAAACTCGGTGAACACAGCTGTTCAACACGCAACTAAGTTTGAAACAAAATGTCTGCACACAAACTTTTAGTATGAAGTCCTTGGGATTTTTGCATTTATAATGTTAATAGGTAGGGTACCTGGAGAATCAAGATCAAGCGAAAAGCTCAAGACCGAACGAGATGGAGGACGCCCTCTGCCCCATCTAGGGGACATAGGACCATAAGTCAAGTAAGTCAATGTTAATAGGTAGGTTACTCAGTCTCAATTTACGATAATCATCATTTCAGCCACAGGCGTCCACTGCTGAACATAGGCCTCCCCCAATGATTACCACATCGCCCGGTTGGTAGCGGCCTGCATCCAGCGCCTTCCTGCTACTTCCATGAGGTTTACTTATTACTCATGTTAATAAAAGGATAGAAATCTTGGAAAAATCGATTACTTTAAGTGTGAATTGAACCCGCGACCTTTTGCTGGTCGTTAGACTTGGTAGAGATGCTGATCACTGAGCTATTTACCTAGCGAAAAAAATGGTTAAAAGTTTGAACTTCATTTAAGTCGATGTAATGTTTCTAGAGCTGAATCATCTTTTAACAAAAGGTGCCATTTAAGCAAGTAAAAAAAAATATGGGCATTTCTGTGTCATTAAAAAGTAGGTAGTAGGTAGGTAGTAAAAGGCGAAATCCCATTTTTGCTTCTGGTAAAATAAATATTGTCGTGCTCTTGAAGTAGAGACTAAAATAACCTGATGATAGTTGTGGATAAAAAAAAATACAAAAATGTAAGGCACTAAAGCTGGGTTGCTCCATTTTACTTTAGCTTTAGCAAATATCAAAAATGTATCAAACTCTATACAAAAAGCACCGGTTGCCATTATAGTCACGGTTAAAGCCTAAATATCCTGCTTTTCATTACATATTTTATTCAAGTATTTTTATATTATAGTCTGGTGCTCATAGTAGAGGCTTTTCTAACTTTGAGACTTAATAAAAGACCGAAGAAAAAAATGAAATACGCGTACCCTTTCTAGCCGAAGAAGGTAGCATGCCCAAGAGTCCTCAGGGTCCTAAGTCAACAGCGGTTGACATTTCCAGACCTCCGCTAGTCCAGGCACATAACGGGTTACATTGTGTTTAAGTTTGCTCGGCAAACACGTAAAATATCAGTTTTCTTGGGCACGGATAAGTGAAACTGCCGAAGATTGTTGAATGAATTATAGATTGGTTTGAAAGTTGTTACTGGTTTCGATGAGTTTCGGTTTGTTTGGTTGGGCGATTACGATAGTACCTTGTGGTAGGTATTAGATGCAATTTTACATTGAAATTGTATAATGTGATGTGCTAATAAACGCCTGTAAAATGTATATTGAACTGATCTTGCTGTGAAAAATTATTCACAACAATAAGGAGTAGCTTAGTTACTTATAAATAAAATATTGTATGAAAAATAATGATGATTTTTGGTGATGATTTTTCAAATAATTATTTTAAGAAAATAATTTTGTATTTACATGTCCCTCGTGGTAGACAAGCTAAAATTCTTACAGGACTATATCCACCTCTCGTTCCCACCGCTGCAACTCCTGTGAAGCCAGGATCTACAGCTTAACCGCCATAAAAACCCAACCAATGAAGGTCAAGTTTATGGGGAAAGTTAAATTGTCATTGGGCCCTACATAAAATGCTTGCTACTCATCATTAATCATCGTCATAATTTCAGCCACAGGACGTCCACTGCTGAACATGGGCCTCCCCCATTGATTTCCACATCGTCCGTTACCAGCTACTATCATGGCTCAATTCATAATCCTTCTAATTCAAAATGTACTTTATTTGAAAAGGATATACTACTATCTACTCTTAACGATACCATTTACAAAGTGTAACTGCCCTAATCTTAATAAGCACATCATAACTCCGCTAAGGATCGGCTGACTGGTTCCCAACCCCCAACTTTATTCATACAAGAGATAAAACGCGTATTCATTAAATAAATAGAGTCAAATAGTGTTGTTTGTCTATAGTCCACTACTGATAATATCGAAGTCTATCGATAGTACATCTATAAAGAGGAAAGATTTGATTGTTTTTTTGAAAGGAAAGAAGAAACTACTGGACCGATTTGAAATATTCTTTCACCATTAGAATCCAAAACCAATTCTGCTGAACATAGGCTTTAAATTATTTTTAAAAAGTTAGTCAAAAAGCTTCGAATGTTTACTGTATAATAAATAAATTAGGTATTTATTTACGCCGCCATTTTCCGCAACTGCCACTTCACGTCACACATATTGTGAAACAGGATAGGTACGTTCAGATTATTATTGCGATTTTATAGATAAGTTAAGACAATTTTTTATACACAGTACGAAGTTCGCCAGGACAGCTCGTCCTAAATATCATTCGAGTTTTAACTCTCGATATTGAAACTACCGATGGTTCCGCAACACTAACTTCAATTGATAGTGAGACCCTCTTTACGAAGTTCGCTCAAATTAATCATTCCGTGGCAGTTCAGTCGAGGCATCCGTCTCTGTCAGGCTTGTCGTATATTCGTATAAAGTTGTGTAAGAATACCGAATTGTTTTAATCAAGTTAATGAACTTCTACAATTTGTTAATGTTTTTGTTTAGTTAAAATAAAGCAAGGAAACAATACAGAGAGAGTCGTTTGATTTTAAGTTCATTCGTTTTAGACAAATGACGTCCACTGCTGTCCAGCAGGACAAACTGGATTTCCATAACGACCGGTCCTACGCGGCCCACATCCAGGCTCTTCCCGCAGCCTTCACCAGATCGTCGGTCCACCTAGTGGGGGCCTGCCCACGCTACGTCTTCCGGCCCGTGGTCGTCACTCGAGAACTTTTCAGCCCTAACGGCCTATGTGCTCCGCCCACTACCACTTGATTTTAGCAAGCTTGATTTTAAGAATGTTGGTATGATAGTTGCCTTATGGTTTGTGTTGCAGTCGCAGGTCCCAGGTTCGATACCCGCACAATACAAACGGACTGTCATTTGTTTTCTATGTTTAATATTATGTTTGCTTTACAGAAATTTGGAGGCTGGTCTACTTAACGTAAATATCTTTGTAGGAATTTCACAAACAGCTCTCTACACTTTCAAAAGAATTTAATAAATGTCTAGCCTATGTTTATCATACAAAACATAGCTTCAAGGAAGAAGCTTTAATTCTAGGAAGAACGTTATTAAGCGTCGTCGCTAGAACACATTAATCAAGTTTCTGGAATCCGACTATAGTTTTCATAAAACGTTTAACGATGTCAAGAATTATATTACAACTGCCCGTTTCTCACATTGGTTTATTATAATAAATTGACTTGCATAGACTAGAAAGAAATATCAAAGGCTGTTGGACATGATGATTATTATTGTCTTTGTTCGTTAAATACTAACTACTAACGTCTCCTTGGCCTGAAAGTGGTTGTGAAGCTGAAATTAGTTTAAAAGAATGAAATGGCTCATATCGACATGTATGAGAGAAGTCAAGTTTCATTGCCTTAAGATGTCTATGGGTGTTTTTAGATTTTCCATAACTAGTTTTCCATAATTCAAAAGAAATGCTTGAGATTCAGTTTCAGTAGACAAAGAAACAAATCTAGCTATCAGCTACACTCCTTGCTATTACTAGCTATCACTCCTCCTATGTTCTTCTGATAATTTTTTGAAATTTGTTGCTTGTCCAATGACAGTTTAATTTTCCCCCGGGACAAAGTTGACCTTCATGGTTGGGTTTTTTTATGGCAGTCAAGCTGTAGATCCTGGCTATACAGGAGTTGCAGCGGTGGGAACGAGAGGTGGGAATAGTCACGTAGCTATCAGCTGGAACATTAAAGTACATACAAAATTTATGTCTATTCTAGGAATACACAGTAACAAGTGTAACACATTTAAATCTTATGGTGACCATCCTTTTGGTTTCATGCACTTTGATCACCTGGATTTGATCACCCATGGATAAGAAGTTCACTTTGATCACCTAGGTCCTAGGTGATCTTATCTATGGGTGATCAAAGGACACCAAAGTGTTGCCTGAAGTCCACTCACCTGGGTGATCAAATCCAGGCGATCAACTTGAAATAGCCCATCCTTTTAACCAACAACGACTTCTCTCTTTCTTTGTTTTTATGAGTCATGGGATCAAAAAATTTACAACTTAAAACCAATCAATTTGTTGCTCATATTCTGCAAAATGTTATTCTTCTAAAGTTGGAAAATAATAGTTGTTCTAAATTGACCCGAACACAATCGAGTTGGCACCCACTTTCAAGACGCCTCGTCACTGCCATTGTGCCGTCAATATTATGAATTTTATTACCCAACTTGGAAAAGTGCGTACGAGTGACGAACGAGATTCAAAACTTTTCATATAACTGTCAAATCGTGAAGAATGGAAATGCGACGTGGGGGTTAAATCTGACTAGCTGTGCCAGCGACTTCGTACGCGTGAAAATAGTTTGAATAATATTTGCCGTTATTGAATTTTTTTTTACTGGAGCAGTAAATAGAAATGCCCCTATTGACTGTATAGTTATGTTAATCCACTAAAGCCTTCCACGATAAATGGGCTATCCATTGGATAAATAAAATAAATATAATAAAATAAATAAAATATTTTTGTGTTGTAGTATCCAACACAAAAATATTTTTTCAAATAGACAAACAAAGTCTTCAGCTTTGTAATATCTAAATATATAACTCAAAGGTGACTGACTGACTGACTGACTGACACAGTGATCTTTCAACGCACAGCCCAAACCACTGGACGGATCGGGCTGAAATTTGGCATGAAGTAGAGAAAGTATTTTACGACACTCCACCCATAAGAGGGTAAAACGGGATCCACGCGTACGAAGTCGCGGGCGGCCGCTAGTTTAGTATAGAAAAGAAGCACTTGTATGGACTATTTGGCGTCCAGACGGATCGTAAGGCAAATTATATTAGTTGTAGACACTTAACTAGTTTAGAACGGCTTGTGAAGTTTGTCACTCAGTAGGAATAGGACAAGGTCAAGACCTTTTGTTAGTGTGTAATAAGCCTTGTCTATATTTGACGTTACTTAGCTAGAAATACATTTCCAATTAATATCTTTAGCAGATACATAGTTTCTCAATTAGCTACAACCATAGATTATGTTGGCGGCTTCGTTTGCTTAGATTTATTGAAAAATAATCTAAAAATTTTCTGATATAGGTATAACATTGCTACATTGTAGATTTTGCGTGTAGGAGCACACTACACGCAATTTACACAATTTAACGTATTTTTTTTAGTTTTTCCATTAATAAACAAATAACAGCCAAAATGAAAAATTTTATCCTTTACACAACTTAAATTCCTTGATCTTCACCAGATCGTCGGTCCATCTAGTGGTGGCCTGACTACGTCTTCAAGCAGTGGATGTCTATGAGGGTCTTCGCGATTGAAAAATCCGCCAGATGGCAATACGTAGACGCGAGGTCCAAATGCTGCATGATTGGTTGTTTTTGACATGACATTGACAGATATGTCAAAATCCACCAATCACGCAGCATTTGGACCTCGCGTCTACGTATTGGCATCTGGGGGATTTTTTAATCGCGAAAACCCTCATTGGCTGAAACGAACGGACGAAAACGGACTTTAGAAATACTGAAATTTTTGAAGAAACCCTGGCTATAAATACTGCTCCAAAAGAGCTCTTTATCTCTTGTATCTTCATAGCAATCAGCCGAAAAGGGTATTTGAACACAAGAAAAAACCAACTGAATGAAATTACAGATTTTCAGTACAAATATAATTAAAATGTCGCAAGCAAAGGTACATTAGGTAAATATCGTCGACCCTGCGAACCCTGGACTAAAAATAACCCTCAAAGTGGGGAAAGGGTGTGCACCTCTAAGTATAAACGATCAAAGGTCATTATTAGTATTGAAAGCGATATAATTTTAAAAGCATTTTACGCGATTGAAATGTCAGAATGGTTTTCACAAAAATCTAATAATAACGTAGGTTAGAACCTCACGTTAGCGCTGCGTTTTCTTTTCAAACTTTATAATTAAAAAAAAAAGGAGTTCTGTTTTTACAGCTGATAAATAGATTTTAATTTGCCATAATTATTGGGGTAATTGTAGAGAGGTGAAGATATAAATACTTAAATGTAATTAACGTTACAAAGCTTTTAAAGCTTTGTTTTGAAGAATTTGGAAACCTAGTCATTGTGTCCGGTAATGGAAATGTTTTCAAATGGAAGCAACTGGACATAAATGTGGCCCAGGACACAAAAATGTCACTGGGCACAAAAGTGTCCCTGGGCACAAAAGTGTCCCTGGGCACAAAAGTGTCTATGTGTGCGCCACTTCTTTTATTCATAAAATTGTTATCTTATATTGATTCGCGTATGAACTATCCCGAAACTCATTTCAAATTGAAAATGCAGCCAGTGTTTGCAGCACGTTGGGGAACTCGGTATATTTTAGTGACGTGTCGCCGTCGGAATTTCATATTTCCAAACCTACCGTCTTAATACGAGAAAAGTTATGTCACGGACGTCGAAAGAATTGAAGGATTTATGTTTGAAAATAATTTTATACTATGTGGTATAGATTCTTACCATGATTTTATCATACAACTAGTGGCCACCCGCGACTTCGTACGCGTGAATCCCGTTTTACCCCCTTAGGAGTTGAATTTTGCAAAGTCCCGTCTTAGTGAGCTACGTTCCATGCAAAATTTGAGACTCCTAGCACTTGTAGTTTCCGAGATTTCGTGACGAGTGAGTCAGTCAATCAGTGCCCTTTTGCTTTTATAGATAAAGAAATTAACAATCCTAAATTGATGCGCAATGAAATATCATATTTTTCAGCTTTTATCTGTTTTCGTTATAAGCTTGAGTTTCAATTGAGTAAATGTCAGGACATACAGAGCTGATGGTTCTAGCAGAGTTCAAGAATGAGTGGAATTGCTTAACCAACGAGACCGGTGTTCTTAAATTATAAATGAATGACGTGATTAACGTAACGGTTTTCCAACTAAAACGAGATGTGAAGTCGCCGACAACCGACAAAAAGTCGGCAACTCAAGGCGGTGAGTCTGCGAGTTTGGTGTGTAGACTGTATTTTTACCCGACTGCGCCAGAAGGAGGGTTATGTTTTTAACAGCCAATTCCAGGAACTCTACATTCAGAAGTTCTAGAACTCTAGCTAGACGCTTCTCACCAATCTGATCACACGCTGCTCCGAATGCATAGAGATGTCACCCGCCCACAAATCTTATCGAATGCAAAGAGAGACCTAAGGCTTGAAATATTACGCCTTTGTTCGCAAAATGAAGTTTGGAAATGTTAGCGACTTACAAGGTATTGGAAGATATACTATCTTTCACAAGGTGTTGGAAGATATACTATCTTTCACAATATCTTTATGATACTAAGCTATGTTGAAAAATTAAAATAAGTTGCTCTACTAATCTGATTCTATTGCGAGTTGTTTTTGGTCACTTAAGAAGTCTAAAACCAGTGGCTAGAATACATGTAAAGACAAAAGATGAAGATTTCTAAAGTAAACGTAATAAGTTTATTTATATTTATACTAGTTTTTACGTGCGACTTCGCCCACGTGAATTTAGGTAATTCACAGAAAGACTATCACGTGCTAGTGCCTTTTCAAAAACAGATAAAAACGTTACTATGTTTCTCCCTAGGTCTCAAAGTATCTCCATACCTTTAATCTAAATCGGTTCAGTAGTTTAAGCGTGAAAACGACACAGAGCAACGACAATGTCGGTCCTATAGTCTGTAACTATACATTATTGTCCAACTTTACTTAAATCCAAACAGCTGAAACTAACTATTGTTTATCTGAATAAAGAATAAACAACCCTTATTTAACCATCCGTCCAATAGTTTCATTTACATAAAAATACTTTTCTTTCTTCCCTACATAAATAACTTCCATCCAAAGGAAGAGCGTGAATTTTTAATAAGGCCTTCACAATAATACCCGGGAGACATTGTAGTTTGTTCCGGTGACACCTTTTCGCTTGCAACGTTGTAATAAACTGGGAAATATTGCGAGCTTTTAAATAAGCTTTTGACTTAACTAATTAAGGAATTTTAAATAATAGTATTTATACGACCTTAAAATGCAGTAAAATTAAATAAAGTATCATTAATTTATTTCATTCATTGTAGACCAAGACATGACAGGTCATTTTAAATAACTGTCCCTGAACTGGGTTTTTAGAAAAAGTGCAATGAAACTGCCAAAATTGTGTCGTTCCAATTTTGCACTTATTTTGTAAACTTTTTGTAGTGTGTAACCAATCCAAACCAATGTATGAATCAATCTCGAATATTTCTGAAACAATAACCAATTCTACCGCGAGCAAAGTTAGTAATCAATAAAACTGTACAATCTCTGATTGATAACCAGATCACACCGGCTGTACACGGCGCAATCAGCGGACTTTGTCCAGTAACCTTGTTTGCCCGCGCATATCTCACAACTTTGACTGGGCTAAGTTCGGTGTAATTGGGTAAACCTGTTACAGTTGAATAGACTGATTTGTGTTTCGAGCGACTCCATGAGCGTCTTGTTATGGCGTGCGATTAGAAGTGAAAGAATTGAAGTAAACATTATTATCATTATAAGTCTTCCTTAACAATGCTTTTCATTTTTCTGAGGTGTAGGAATGGCATACTCATACCTCCTTCCTCTTAAATTACTTAAAGGTAAGAATACAGCTCATTTTATTGGATCACCTTACCTTTCTAAGCGTCCACAACGCTGGTTCTGCGCTGCCCGCATCCAGGCGCTTTCCGCTTTCATTAGATCGTCCGTCCACCTAGTGCAAGGTTTACCTACATTACGTTTTCCCATACGTGGTTACGTTCTACGAGCTATGTATTTCGCCCACTGCCATTTTTGCGGTCTATGTCAGTTATTAGCTCTCCCATGGATCTTCTCACTTTTGGTTGGGTCACGTACGAAAACTCCTTTATGAATCGGTCGAAAATTGCACCTAATATTCATGATACTAAGTGCTATTTTAGAATATTAATAAGTCTCATTTTCCTTCCATTTTGCCCCACCGTTCATAACAAACAAAAGAATGTGGGTCAAAGTTTCCCAAGCCATAATTAATCAAGATAAATTACCGAAAGAATATTGCATTAAAACAAACTCAAGTTCTAATCCTAACGGAAGATTAAAAATAAACGAATCTAATATAAACTGTCCGTCACTTTAATCCGAGGTAAAGATAACAAAGTTAATTTATAACGCTAAGAATTACCAAAAGGTGTTTTTCACGAATTACAATTTCGCTAACTTTTTAGGAATAATTAAAAGTTTGATATTACAACGTTTATTAGACAGAAGAGAGTTAATTTGAGTTAAAACAGAGAGTGGGCTTAATTTTAAACTTCTATTCTGTCAATATACTTAATTTTTAATTACTTTGGAAATTTTGTTCTTTAGCAACATCCGCGGCTTACATCCAACTTGTTTAATTTTCTGTAATTGCTTATTTATGTTTGTGTACAATGAAGTGTCTAGGTACAGACAATTTATTATACCTTTAATATTATAGGTACCTGAAGTTTCTACAAATCCTATCTTTGGGACACACACTACACCAAATGTTTGTACCTACACCAACTTTGAAATCTCAAAAAGAAAAACTCCTTCGATATAATATGATTGTAAACGCTGACCGGTCAATAAATAAGATTTCCTTTAAAAGATTTCGTTAATGTCTGAATAACAGGGCAACTATTAATGAAGTTCACGAATTGGTCTTGGTGATAACTTTTTGCAGAAATCATTTTGGATTTGATCTTTTAAAGTCCATTTCTTGACTCATATTAATAGGTTTAATTTGTGGTTTCAGTAAGTACTTTGTTTTGTAACTTCTGGCTATCTGAAGTGTAAGTAAATAGTTACTTTCGCCTTATTTATACCTACTAGCCTAGACAGCTATCCAACGAACTATCCACTTAAAGCAGACAGACAAAATTCTTTGCATTTACAAAATTCCAATTCCCAGCAAGACGGCTGGGACATCGCAAACGTCACCACGGTTCATTGATTGAAATTTATTTGATGCAACTGGACGTCCCGATATCTGTCCCGTCCCACTTCTCAAAACTCATTTACTGGGACGTCCCAGCGTCTATTGCCATAGAAATATGGACGATTAGTTGACGCGCTCAGCATATTTTAATAATAGATTAGTTCGGTTAAAAGTTGGAATGGGGTCTGAGAGAGGAATACATAAAAAGGTGGGTTTATTGGACTTTATCGCTGGGGGGAAACGGCGTAAGTCCCTTGAGAGATAAGGTTATTCAATATCTATTAATGCCCGTATTCACAAACGATACTTGAACACACGTCATTATATTATGTGGTTGAAATTCGAATTACATTTTTTTATCCACAACGAGGAAGCTCTTGGCCTGTATCTCACCTGATGGTAAGTGATGCAGGCCAATTCAAACGGATCGGTTTTTTCTGCGAACGGAATGTTCGTGTGAATGTTAATATCAAAACACGTAATAAACAGGATCCTGCAAAAAACTGGATGTCTCCGTGGGATTATTAAAACTTTATCATTCTTGTCTTCGGCAAAACAAACTTTCACCCTTATTTCAATTGTTTCATATTGCGTTGTCAGCGCAAATATTTTTAACGAATTCCCAAAGGCGGAACGAACTTCGTCGGTGTAAATGGGCATTCGGAAGTTTGTCCGACTTTTCTCGGTGACAGTAACTGCTGTAGTATGCTCTACTTAGGTAAATGGAAAGTGGCATTTTGTCTTACAAATATGGGCGAATGGGTAACCCTTAAACCGAACTTTCTATGTCTTTGATTGCAAACTAAATAAGGTTAATAATAAATGTTTATCGTAGAACTTTTTACTTCAATTTATGTAATTCAAAGAATACTAAAGCAGTTAATGGTTAAATGGTTTTTATGTATGTAGTTCCGGTAGAACTGCTCCCATCGTATATGGATGTCGTAAAAGGCAATTAAGAGGCTAATATACAAACATCACGACTTCCTAACCCGTCTGGTTGACATTAGACAGTCTAGGATACAACCTCAATTCATCATCATCATTTCAGCCATAGTACGTCCACTGCTGAACATAGGCCTCCCCCAATGATTTCCACAATGGCCGGTTGGTGGCGGCCTGCATCCAGCGCAACTGCGCAATACCACTACCTTTATGACTGGACGTCTACCTTGTGGGTGGACGTCCTACGCTGCGCTTTCCGGTAAGTGGCCTCCACTCCACAACCTTGCTGCCCCATCGGCCGTCAGTTCTGCGTACTATATGCACTGCCCATTGCCACTTCAACTTACTAATCCGTTGGGCTATGTCAGCGACTTTAGTTCGTTTACGGATCTCTTCATTTCTGATTCGATCTCGTAGAGAAACACCGAGCATCCCTCTCCATAGTACGCTGTGCAATTTAGAGCTTATTTATAAGGCCTATATTGAGAGGCCACGTTTCCGAGCCGTATATAACAATCTCAATTAGCATTGGATAATTAGAGATGGTCGTACTCATGCAGTAGTGACTAAATAAATGACCTGATGACGATTATTGTGATGACTGTGTTTACAAAATTGTCACCTTTATAAGCGCGGGCTATTTAACAGACTTGTAAAACTCATTTCATATCATCGTTGTCCTTCAGATGAACATTGTACGCAAACTTATTTTGATTATGTCATTATAATTTGAAACACCTTTCAAAATGCGTACCAGAGACGTTTCAAATTAGCTTTAAAAAGTTACAAGATTAGAAATAAACCGAACGCTGTTAAAATTTGCAATTCACACCGAATTTAAGCGACGCCATGAAACCACAATCAAGACTTAAAATTAGTTTCAATCCCAAGTACGTGACTGAAGTGTATACGAGTAATTCAGTGGGCAGGGAGTCAAATCCCGACTCGGAGGTTCTGGAATTCTAATCCCGGGAGGGATAACTCATAGTGAAAATCACTTTGTGTATTTGTTTTTATTGTAGTACTAGCTTTTGCCCGCGGTTTCACCCGCGTGAAATTTAGTGTCACAGATCGGCATAAATTATAGCCTATATGTTAATCTGGGTTACAAACAATAATACTGTAAAGTTTCAACAAAATCCGTTCAGTAGTTTTTGCGTGAAAGAGTAACAAACATCCAGACATTCTGACATCCAAACTTTCGCATTTATAATATTAGTAGGACAGTAGGAAGTAGGAAGAGCTTTGCAGGTTTCATCATCATCATTTCAGCTACAGGACGTCCACTGCTGAACATAGGCCTCCCTAATGATTTCCACATTGTCCGGTCGCAGGCTTAAATCAATCTGATTCTGGTACTGCTGATCTTTGGATCAGTTCGAAAAAGTAAAATAGTTTCGGGAAACCTGTTTTTTTATGCATTGCAAGGCAGGTATTTGACCGCAATCGCACCTGGTGTTAAGTGAGATGCAGTCTAGAATGGTCCATATCTGCCCTGTTATATTCAGTCTATTCCTATTCACTCTATTATTTAGCACTCATAGGCTAGGTTGTACCATCTTACTTTAACTTTAACAAACGTCAAAAATCTGTCAAACTCCATACAAAAAGCACCTGTTATCGATATAGTTACCGTTAAAGTTAGGTGGTGCAACTCAGCCATAATTTAACGAAAGCGTATTCAATAGATTTCAGACCGAAAATAATGGTAAAGGAATTAATGAATGATTCAAATGAATCTCAATACAATAGAATTCATAATAATATTGCTAATTCTTAAAAGACATTCATGTATAAGTAAAATTTTATAAAAAAAAATAAAACCGACTCCAAAAAACCTACACTAAAACGTAGAAAAATAATTACTAATTACCTACTTATTTATTAGGACGAATTATTAATATTTATGTAGGTATACCATGATTGATACTTCTGGAGTCGGTGCCAAGATTATGAAACATGTAAAGTTTGCCTGCACCGACTCCAAAAGTATCAATCATGGTATACCTACATAAATATTAATAATTCGTCCTAATAAATAAGTAGGTAATTAGTAATTATTTTTCTACGTTTTAGTGTAGGTTTTTTGGAGTCGGTTTTATTTTTTTTTATAAAATTTTACTTATTTCTTGCTTTTTAGTTAACTAATTATTACCTTGATGTTACCACTGAAGGTAGGCAGTACATTGAGACCAAAAAAAATTGGTTCATAATCGGCGGAGATATTGCGTATAAAAAAGTTCATCCCCAATTTTCCTCCCTTGGGGGTGAAATATTTTCTTCAAATTCGCATGAAACCACCCTTTTGATAATACCTATTCAACAAAAAAATAATCGTTCAAATTGGTTTATAATCGGCGGAGATATTGCGTATAAAAAAGTTCATCCCCAATTTTCCACCCTTGGGGGTTGTTTTTTTTATTATTAAATTTAAATGGGACCACCCTTGAGGTATTACCTATACGCCGAAAAAAGATTTGTTCAAATCGGTTCATAATTGGCGGAGTTATCGCGTAACAAACATAGAAAAAAAAAAAAAAAAAAACATACGGGTCGAATTGAGAACCTCCTCCTTTTTTGAAGTCGGTTGAAAATGGGTTTCCAATCCTACTCTTTTCATGAAATCCCTGAGGCGTCTCGAATTCACTGCAAAAAATTTAAAGATACATTTTAATACCTGTATAAGCTGTGAAAAGGAAAAACAACAAGCGTTGACACCCTATAGAACAGCCATTTTGCTGAAATAAAAAGTGGGACGTGGTATTTGTGCAGTGTAAAATATTCGTAGCAGCTACGAACTACGGGCTACGAGAACGCCGTAGTCGCACTCGACTACGAACTGGCAAAGAGTAAGCAGTGGTGAAAATATTTTTACGAATGAAGTGAAGGCTACGGTTTACCCACGTCTTATTTATTTATTGAAATTTAGTTTGTCACATATCGTCATAAATTATAGCCTATATGTTAATCTGGGCTATAAACAATAATACTGTAAAGTTTCAACAAAATCCGTTCAGTAGTTTTTCCGTGAAAGAGTAACAAACATCCAGACATCCAGACATCCACACAAACTTTCGCATTTATAATATTATTATATTAAATATTAAATAGTAGGATTAGTAAGAAGTAGGATAAATGCATCAAAATATTACCTACTTAATTAAAATTTTATGATTTTGACAACTGATTTTGTTGATGTAAAAATTACAAGAACTTACCTATTGATTTTTGTTATTAGTCACTTAAAAAGTTTACGGTTGAATCAATTTAATTTTGTAATGATTAGAAAAATATAGCTTTTTTAAGTTGCATTACTAGTCTTACTTTATCTAAGTGTATCATGACATACGATTAGTAGGTATGAATGTGAAGAAATAAAAACAAGGACAGAGTTAGGCGTTGTCAGTATTAATGCATACAAATTGTTTTTATACTCGTAGCATAGACATCGTTGTCAAAACACGGCATAGATTACTTAGCACCATATCTTAGGCACTTGAAGATAAGTAAACATTAACACTACTCTAGCACTTAACGACGTCTATTAATGGATTTCGATAGGCACTAAAATAAACGTCACACCATCATCGTTAGCTCAAGTGGTTTCTGTACACACCTGCTCTTTGACGTTAGTTTGCGTAGCACTTTCTAGTCGATTTACATAATAGGCGCGTTAGAGCTAGAAATACACTGTTTGACATAGTTTCACAATTGACAATCACCTATTTCTGTGTGTACACTGTACAAGATACAGCGTTATGCAATTTCCGTCTTTATACACAATGTAATAGTGGCTATAGTTGTGTGCCCGTTGGAGTTTCGAGAGGTCTTGAACTCAAGTGATCGCCGAACGTGCTTTGTAGTTACAGACACAGTATAAATACATGACGTATAGATAATCCAGTTCACAATGTTAGAAGGAAATGAGCGTAAACGTTTTACTCTGCTGGTAGGTCTAAAATTATAATACCTATTACGACGATTAAGAATTTTCATCGAGTTTGGAAGTCAGAATAAAAACAAGAAAAACTGATTTAGTATAATAGTCAAGATGTAAACATGTCTGTCTTAAAGAGAAAGAACTTTTGTATCCTTCTTTTCTATTAATTATTTTCAGACTTATTCAACAACGAAAGAAAACTTCCTTCTTGCGGAAGTTCAGAAAAGGGGATTTGGTTAAACTTACTTACGTATGTAGTTAACAAAAAATATAACATGCCCCAGTAAACGAGGCTTGGGGCCTAAATATTTAGCGAAACTTTTTTTATTTTTAGAGGACTTTTGAGTAAAGCTTCAACTACACCAACTCGTCGCGCGGACTGTCACGGGTCGGGCGACCTGTCATTGAGCTATGATCGCGCCGGCGATAGCGATCTGCACGCGTTGGTGTGGTTGAAGCATGACACACATTCCGAAGGGAAAACTGTATTAGACCTACTGCATGCACTTACACTGTGTTCCATCTAAGTGATCCCACCTTTGATCCTGTTCCTTAGTGCATCTGGTAATTACTGCTAACGTTTATAGAGGTAAGTTGAATTAGTTTCCTCCGTAATATTCAAATTTGTACGTAACTGGCTGTGGAAGTTCTGCAGCGAGGATCCTACATACTAGCCATTATAGACTTGCGTAGATTTGTTCTTCTTGCAGAACAATTTGAACTATAGGTGTACAAGCTCATACACTTGTATAGTCTGCAGTATTCTGCTTTATTTATAGATCAACTAGCTTTCCGCCCGCAGCTTCGCCCGCGTGGAATTTTGTGTCACAGAAAAGCTTTATTCGCGCGCGTCCCTGTTTCAAAAACCGGGATAAGTTAATCGAAATGTATTCAAAATAATGTATGAATTTAATCGTCAATAACAGTTATTCAATTATCCTGTAACAATCATTTCAATTACAAATTAGTTTATCAACATTCGGTCGAACAAAATACTGCAATGAAACCTCCATCAAACTCACGAGCACTAATTTGTGACCGAATATCTACATAACCTCAAAAGCGTGTTGGTTACATTAACAGAATCAATTTAGAGTAGACTTACTGCCAATCAACACTAAGGAAAAATATGTATGTTAATGAGTTGGTTTTTAAGAATTAATTTCTAGAAATACGGAAAAGATTGATGTAGCTTTTTACTAGAGAAATAATTTTCTAAATCGTCCTTGTGTGGCCAAAGAGAGTGATGGACATCCTTTTACAAATTTTATAAAAACAATTTTATAGCATTTCAGAGAAAGAGAGACGAAAATCAATTGTTCAATACTTTCTTCCGTTTCATAAACACCATAGAGTTTTAGGACAATCCTTTGTTAGGTTCGTTCATTCGTTCGTTTCAGCCAAATGTCCACAGCTGGACAAATACCTCCCCCAAGGATTTCCACAACAACCGGTCCTGCGCTGCCCGCATCCAAATACTTCCCATGACCTTCAGCAGATCAGTACAGTTTGGTATGTATTATCATCATCATCATCATCTCAGCCATAAGGCGTCCACTGCTAAATGCTGGACGCAGGCCGCTACCAACCGGGCAACATGGAAAACATTGGGGGAGGCCTATGGTAAGTATAATAACGAAATAATACTTACTGATGATCATTCATACATTCTGTTGTATTCTATGTATAAATTAAACGTCAGTTCCACCGAATCAAACCGCCAATTTGGTATTAGATAAAGCTAATTACAACGGATCACTGGCGCGGCGGTCAGGTATTTATTCAATTCTGATGTATTTACAGTTTGAGCAAACGTATTGGGAATGTTTATTTGTTACTCATTAGTAAATGTTGATGTTATCAATGTGAAAAAATACACTAAAATATGGATAGTTAATTATTTAAGCTGAGTTGCATTACCTTACTTTAACTGTAACTATAACCGGTGTCTTTTGTACGAAGTGTGACAGACTTTGACGTTTGTTAAATTAGATGGTGCGACCCAGCCTGAAAATTTGAAAAGAAGATGAAAATGCATTTGAATTATCTTTATTTCACTTCACAGAATGTAATATAACTTCTAATTCAATAAAAAGTGAAGCTGTTAAAGGAACTCTTCTTCTTCCTAAAAGTCTTAACAGTAAAATAAATTATGTGGGTTGTGTCCTTGGAGTCAGCGGAAAGATTTTTTGAACCTTTGGCATGTACTAAATAACATAAAAAAAGTCGACTATTTAGGCATCGAGTTGAATCAATATTCAGTCAAAGTTGCTGAGTAAAATTTGCACTGTCACTGCTGCACGTCATTTACCACGATCACGAAGTGAGTACTGACATGAGTGTGAATTAAATCACTAAGGCTGGGCCTTAGTGATTTAATTCAACAGACGGTGAAACGCAACTGCAACGAAACTGCAACTGCTAGTTACTTTTGAGTTGCATCTAACTTTCTGCCATAGCGTCCGTTGAGACCACACATGACGCGACCAGTTTGAAACTTTCAGTTTCAGTTTCATTCATAAGAATCATCAGAAAGTTGCAGTTTCGTTGCAGTTGCGTTTCACCGTCTGTTCTGGGCCTAACGCAACATTGTTACACTGACACTGAACTGAGCGAACACGTTAAGGGAATTCTATGGCTTCACTGATATATGTGAATCAACCTTAATTGTTTAAAATACATCGCTCCGCTCGTCTTGCCTCCGCTCCAGTCATCTTCTCTCCGCCCCGCTCGTCTCCACTCTGTTCGTCTCCACTCCGCTCGCCTCGTCTCCATTCCGCTCACCTCGTCTCCACTCCGCTCGCCTCGTCTCCACTCCGCTCGCCTCGTCTCCACTCCGCTCGCCTCGTCTCCGCTTTGGTGAACTCCAGGCCTTACTTTACCCGCTGTGCTCAGCGACACGCCCTGACAAATGGCATGTACCGTCACAGCGGGAGCTCGCGATTGACACAAACATTTACAATGGAGTGCGCCTAATCCGAGTTTTCATTAAAACGGCCGAATTCCATCATTTTTCACATTCGCTCACAAAACACGTTTGAGGCAAAGTGCTGAGATGGCGACAGATAAATTATAGCGATAGATACAACATTATATTATGATCCCATATAATCTGTATTTTCACAAATGATGACTGCAGGCTATAAAAAGATATTATGAAATCTTAAAGAATGGCTCAAAATTACTAATTAATCTTACTTTTTAGAGAGAGAGAAAGAGAGAGGAACAGTACCAGCTACACAAGGAAAAGCCAAACCCATGTACTTCAAAGTTTAAGTCCAAAGTTTATTTAGATAAAATATGCTGGGCATTGGTCGCAATACAAAACAACTAAGTCATACCCACTTGGAATCTGAATTTAGAGCGAGATAATCAAAATCAACCTGTCGCAGGCCGCTACCAACCGGGCAACATGGAAAGCATTGGGGGAGGCCAATGTTCAGCAGTGGACGACAGACGTCCTATGGCTGAGATGATGATGATGATGAATCAACCTGTCTAGCCACTAAACTACCGAGGCGTAGAGTAGCCTACACATACTACATACACTGAAGCTTAAATACTTGCAGCATCTGTTGCTGTAAGTGGTCTGAACCCCACATAAAGAGACGAGCGTCCCCACGGGCCCGCACTAACTTGTTTACGGACGTATCGCGCGGATATCTCGGCGAAAAAACCGGTCTTTGAGGACGAAATAGAGAAGATCTTATCGAGTATTTTTAGATTTTTAAAGCGGTTGTAGTTTAGAGAAAACATGTTTGTTGCACGTTTTGTACAACGTTTGCTTGTGGAGAGTTGCAGAGTTGATATGTTTACTATTCTGAGTCCAGCCGCACTAGGATGCGCTTCGTGATAAAATCTTATCCATGATTTAAAGTGACAAATGTATGGGCTTTTCACCCATTATCGATATAACGGTGAGATAAAAGCTTGTCGCGGCGCGCATCCTAGGCCGCTGGACTCACTGGGTCGCTGCGCCATTTTAGACTTGCTTGTGACTACGCCTGTAGCAACATAGTTGAAAGTAAATTTTAGGCTGTGTTAAGACCCGTGATTTTATTTTTTTATTTTTCTACTCCCTATGTTACGTTTGAAAGTATGTGTATCTTTTAACATTTCATCTAAGATAAGTATTTTTTTAAAACAAAATATTCGGTATACTATTGATCACATCCATCCTGAAAAAATAATATTTTGGATGAATTTTCTTTGAGATTCCACGTCAAATACAAAAGCCTTCACTCTGACGCCACGCTTGATAAATTACCTATAATAAAATATAATATAATCATTGTATTCATTATTATTCAGTTTACATAATTCTCAATTAGCCTATACTATTATTGACAACATTTTTAAAGCGGATTAATCTGTCGTTGGCGGTCAATCTGATGTACGTAAGTATCCGTCATTGGTGTTGAAAAGATTAAATGTATTATAACTGTTGAGTTTCTGAATTAACTAAATTAAAAAAAATAGATTTGTTAGCTCTAAATACCATTTCTTTAAAACGTAACACAAATGCAGGTAAAAAGGAAGACCCAACAAAAATATCAGTGGAGGTGCTTACGTGAATACTTAGGGAAACTCTTACAACCGAAGGCATCCTGAAAGCTCTTATGGCCCTCTTAAGCTGGCAACTGACCGTACATTTCGACGTAATGTAACATTCGCGGTGAACTTGATAGCTGCTCGTTTAGGAATCTGTTTGCTCGTGTTCCGCATTTGAAGAATCCTACTAATATTATGAATGCGAAAGTTTGGATGTCATGATGTCTGGATGTTTGTTACTCTTTCACGAAAAAACTACTGAACGGATTTTGTTGAAACTTTACAGTGTTATTTTTTATAACCCAGATTAACATATAGGCTATAATTTATGACGATATGTGACAAAAAAAAATCAATAAATAAAATTAAATAAGAGTTGTCTAAAAAGCGCCATCTATCGTCATTGGTTAAAATCTACAGTGCTGGACAAAAAATTTTGACGTTCGTAAATTATTTATGCGGGGGAAGCCGTGAAACGCCATCTATCAACATCATTAGTAATTAAACGAGGTCCACGCGTACGAAGTCGCGGGCGGCCGCTAGTGTTAGATAAATAAAAACATAAATTGAGTTTAGAATAATCAAAGTCAAAGTCAAATATGTATTTGATTGTGACGATGAGCTGCTACAAATAGAGAAGAATGAGATATCGTAAGGGTAGCAACACGTTTTGTGGGCAGACCTATCCCACTAAGTGGATCGTCGATCTGGTGTAGGTCGCGGGAAACACCTGGATGCGGGCCGTGCAGGATCAATCGTTGTGGAAATTCTTGGCCTTTGTCCAGCAGTGGACTCATTTAACTGAAACAAATGAAGGAAAAGAAAGAAGAATTTGTTTTCAGTACCTGCACGGGACTATTCTCACCTTGTTCCCACCGCTGCAACTCCTGTGTAGCCAGGATCTACAGCTTGACCGTCAATGAAAACCCAACCAGTGAAGCTCAAGTTTGTCCCGGGCAAATTAAACTATCATTGAACCCGCAACGAAATTAATCAGAAGAACATAAGAGGAGTTCGAAGTTAAGGTTCATAAAAGATACAGCACAAAAATTGATGACGCCACGAAAGTTGTACAACCGGTAAAGGCATCAAATACACTGGTCATCATAAAAATCGACCCACCCGCGACAAGCACTTTCAAACGTATGCATCCCCACTTCCCACCAATATTACTATACTATATTACCATTTAAAAGCCTAGTTCTAAACTTCATTTCATTAAAGGAAAGGTTTTTACCCCAAAAATGTGTCTGTAGAAGAATCCAGAGTCACTTCTTCAAAAAATAGGTAGTTACGCTTGAGCCAACTTTTATGGCTATAAAACTGTTAAGTTGGGATTAATCGCTATCCATCTGTTAAAGAGGACACGTGATATCATTATTTGGTTTTATAACCATAAAAATTCGTCTAATTGATCCCAGAGGTGAGTCCAAAGTGAGGTCTTTTTTCAAGTTTTTCAAGTCACATTTATTGTAGGTACATGTTAATCGTTTATTAGGAAATTAAATGTGTTTTTCTTTAAGGATAGTTATTGGGCTTTCAAATAACACCAATATTGTTGGGGCACCATGATTGTGTCAGTAGAAACGAGTTTTCCTGTAATACGTAGGTGGGCCGATTTTTGTGATGACCAGTGTATTACACATTAGCCTTCAGTTTACCCCAGTATGACTGTTTAAGCCTCGTGTGGCACAAAAGAGCCTCGGACCATGGATCCGACTGCACTCGCTATCTAAACGACGCGCGCCACGTTGAGGCGACCAAAGTGCAGTCGATTGTACGTAGGGTCACCAGAAAAGTGATTTCAAAATAGTTTTTTTTTATCTCATCTGTTATCGCTGGACGCAGGCCGCTACCAACCGGGCAACATGGAAAGCATTGGGAGAGGCCTATGTTCAGCAGTGAACGTCCTATGACTGAGATGATGATGATGATGATGATGCTTTTTTTATGCATAACAAGGCAGGTATTTGACCACAATCGCACCTGGTGTTAAGTGGGATGCAGTCTAGGATGTGTGTGATATGTGCTTATTAAATGAAAATTTACATTACAATTCCCGTGTGGTAGAGGATTCCAGGTGAAGCTCGCTTCCATCTTCGGCCTTATAGTCACTTTCTATCAAGTAAGATGGGCCTTCTGCGTTGCATCGGCAAATTTTTCTCTGCAGAGTAGTCTAGTTACATTTCCAATATTTTAACTATTAAACTTAGCTGTTTGTAGCATCTTTAAATATCGCACTGAAGTTACAAAAATCACCAACATAATGTTGAACAATTTTATTGTATTATGGACATCAGAAATTCCAGACCGGTTTAAAAATTCCGCTCACACGGTGAATCTGACGGTACGTGTCCCCGATGCTATATTGAAATACGTTCGATCTATTGTTTGAAGATGTACAGTCAACACCGACGTTTTAACCATGTTTACGTTTGAAAGATCCGGGTGAAACTGGATACAACCAGTTTTCTAACGAATGTTCTTTTGTTTTTCAACTTTTTAAAGAATTGGATAGGTACGTTCAATCATGAAAGTGGCTTTAAGTTAATTTATAAAATTTACACGCGTGTTTAACGCTAGTTTATAACATTGGAAAAAGATAGAAGTTAAAACAATACTCATAAAGTATTTAATTTAAGTCGTTGATCGCCGAGATACTATAGAAATTTTATTATTAGAGGGTCACCGGTGAGCCGCGTGGCGTCCAACGTAAGCAAGTAGTATTAAATTCTCGAATTCAAGATCTTGAATTTATAATATCTACCTATTTGCGAGATGCATGTGGTTTCACTTCCTATAGTGATTATGATGGAAATTGATCTGTAGGCTTAGGATGCGCGCCGCCATAAGTCTTTATCGTACCATTTGTCGATTTTACAATATAAACCCTTACTAACATATTTGTCTTCTGAAAATCATCGAAAAGATTATCACGGCGTGCGCCCTAGCCCGGCTGAAATTTTAGAATTGTTAGACAAATAATAGTATGGTAAGGAGCAGACAGAATAAAACGTTTTTATTGCAATTTTTATTTGGCAAAACTCTTTTTGCTTACTTTCGTTTTGGGTTCTGCTGCCACATGCTGAATGGTAGCCATTGTTATTTTAATTTGCGTTTGAATCAAAATAAATGTTTTTCTCTTTCTTTGCTATCAGTACCAGTAATCGTGTGCACGTGATGACGCTGCGGACCGTACAAACTTGCATCCGCGCTGTTGACTCGGCGCCTTTTGTCGCTCTTTCGAATAATATCTCCTATTTTCAGATTGGGGTGGATATTCTTAGGTATTTCAACGAAAATGCCGAGTCAAAAGCTTGTGGAGTTCATTGTTAAATTAAGATGAGATTTGAAATGTTACACTTTGTTTATTATTAACTGACATTCAAAATTCGCATGTTTATTTACGATTGAAAAGAGGAAAGCAGCTTATTTTGCTAATTAAAAAATATCTATTGCCTCAAACGAGAATAGAACTCACAATCTTTCGACTTGCGACTGCTTTGATTTTTTTTACTAGATATTGAGTTTTGTCACTTTTGCAAATGGTAATTTGTAAATGACACAATGTTTGAGTCATTGTTAATTTTTTACTAAACTGGTGATTTAGTTCCAATTAGTAAGTGCTTACAGTGCCCAATTGATCAGGCAAACAATTAGTGGAGTCTGTAGTGTCACCTACACTACAGTAAAATTGAAAAAGTAAAACATGTTCGTACAAAAAAATCTCGTATCGTCACAACGCCCGTGTTCACAAACGATGCTTGCTTAAGTGAAGCAGCAAATCGAACGCACAGTGTTGAATAGAGCTCTATGATTGGTTCGCGTGTCACCCTGTGCGTCCACGCGCACTGTGAGGCCTCATAATAATGTTTGTGAATACGGACGTAAGTGAGGATGAATGGTCTTTAACGCAACAGAACGAGTATTGATAAATTTTTTTCAGTATTTCAGTATTTCTTACATACTCGTGGCAAAAGGTACTCTAGGTAGATCTCACAGGGTCCATCTGGTCCTTAAAAATACTCGGTTAAGTTTTATAATATTGATTGAATATGTTTTCGACCGGATTTATATCTGCAAAATTGTTTTTTTATGCATCATAAAGCAGGTGTTTGACCGCAGACGCACCTGATATTCATTGAAATGCAGTCTAGAATGGTATACCTGCCCTGTAAGTGCCTATTCACTATCACCTTGGAAAGTCCTGGATTGAGAAGACCGCAGCAGGTAGTGAAGTCCAGTCCCAAGCATTTTAAAAGAGAGAACAAGTTCACCAAGCAATGTGGCTATCAGAAATAGTTTCTAGCTAACTTACTACCCATATTTGACTGTGGCTAAATAAAGTGCCGGTAACGTGCAACCAGGCTTTCTATTGGTTGATTGCGGCGTGTTGCGGTGCACCGACATTAGCTAGCTCGGTGGAGTACTAAGGCTAGTTTTATAGTATTAAACTTTAGTGGTTTGTAACGCTAGCGTATTCAGATGTGAACGTTGTTTAATTTCGAAGCTTAAAGTTAATACTGAAACTGAAATTAAGTCAACGTAAAACACCAATGTTGTGACTTTTGTAGGTGGGAAATTATTTCTCATTCGCAATATCGGTGTCGAGACTTTATGAGGGTCCCATCTGATAAGGATCAAAATCAAAAAAATCAAAATCAAAAATATTTATTCAGTTTAGACCACAAGTGGCACTTATGAACGTCAAAATATACTTAGTAAATAATAAAAAAGAAAAGGTAGCCCTTATGGGGCACTTTACATGTCTCCTTATCTTTTGGGCCCTACCAGCGCTTCGAGACAAACATGGCAAGTGCTGAGAAGAAACGCCGGAACAAACGAACGAACGCCGGATCACAGTCGAATCTACAATTAGACGTGCCTTTCGACTCCGACTATAGTAACAGTATTAAAACTTTGTCTTAGCTGTGCCTGCGATTTATGTAGAGTATATTGGAATAGGACCACCTCCACTCTTCCCGTGGATGTTTTTAAGGAGCGACTAAGGGACAAGTATAAATACGAACGTCATGCTCTCCGTCCCGTCTGGCCAGAGTAGGGAGTGTAAACCAATCATCATTTCAGCCATAGGACGTCCACTGCTGAACATAAGCCTCCCCCAATGATTTCCACAATGCCCGGTTGGTGGCGGCCTGCAACCGGCGCCTTCCTGCTACCTTTATGAGGTCGTCGGTCAGGGGTCAGCGAAATATAGTGTGTATATGTCAATTTGAAATTGTGAACTCTGTCAGTTTATAATATAACGCGTTAGATTGTAAACTAACAGTAGGTTAGGTTAGGTTAGATTGTAATTTAACTACGTCAGATTATAATCTGACGGAATTCACAATTTTACGGTGACATTTATCGATGTCTATTTATTTACTTATCTTTTGTCCATTAGCATTTACAAACACCAACCTACCGTCTCTAATTTATCACAAAGCCATAATAATTTCCTTGTCTTCCGGCGTTCGGATGCGAGCCATCAATGTTAACACGTCCCAAGGACATCTGCCAAGCTTTTTGCCAATCTTGGAAGCTTGACAAAAATTACGCGAACGACCATCTAGGAGACATCTTTGGTATTTTTATAAAAACTGGACAAGTACGAGTCGGGTTCTGGATCACTTAAGTTCCGTGCATTTTACATCAGCTTTCTTTAATACAAATTCAAACAAAAACAGTACGTTTCTTGTATGAAGCCTTTTATATTTTTTTCACACACTGAATTTCAAACTCAAAAATAAAATTAAACATCTACACAAAAATTCTTATATTCTTTTTAAATGGTCTTACTTCATGTCCCTTTAGTTTTAATTTAATTTTGTTATTGTGCAGGCTTAATAAAATAAGGTCTCGCTACCAACACCTATGGAACCCTAAAAACATAATGTTACTGGGATGACATATTTCTGGGTATTTTTTGTAACCTAGACATAGATTATTTTAGAGCTAACAATGTTTTTGTTTACTCCATGAAAAAGAAAAGGCTCCTCTAGACTAGCCTAGCAGTGGCTTCAAGGCATATTCAGTTCCGTTCGTTTCAGCCGAATGATGTCCACTGCTGGACAAAGGCTTCCCTCAAGAATTTCAACAAATACCGGTCCTGCGCCGCCCGTATCCAGGACCTCCCGCGACCTCTACTTGATCGTCGGTTCACCTAGTGGGTAATATTAGTTTAATTTAAACTTACAGTAAACTGACGGGAGATAATGATTGTCTCTACATACTTTCCAAATATGTTTTTAAAATCTATATTTATTAGAGAGCGTTTGTCTATTAGGACACGACAGCCCCAACGGAAATATGATTCTAATGCCTCTTTTATAAAAACCACCCATCTAATCCTCCAGAAACATTTCAGCGCCCAAAATTCCCGAAATCTCTGACTTCCTTTACTGAGATTTTTCAAATCCACCATCAAACGGGTGAGCAAACTCCTTAAACGTATAAATTTGACTCAAACGTATGTACAAACCCAATAATAACTTAGATAACTCGAGAAGCGCTACGTCTTCGGCTAATCAAATCTGTTGATCCATAAAACGGCAGATTTGGCTTTTGATCGTAACTCAGTTTATACTGATGTACATTTTTGTAGCAAATTCGCTCTTATTACTAGTGCGTTAAGAACCGCAGTGTTAAGCTTCATGTGCGGTCTGTATATCCAACAGATCTGGCGGTTTACGAGATGGTGCAAATGTACGCCTTGAATGTTCCTTTAATGTGTTTGAAGAGAGTTTAGGTGTGTACTTTCTTGAAGTAATAATAATGATACAGAATTTTTGAAACGCTTTTTCGTAATTCAAGTATGGAATTACTTTAACGACAACTACTACAACTCTATTTATTTTACTTGTAAAAACAAAAAAAAGCTTGTAAAAACAATTTGCTACCAAACAACGTTCCCGTGGTTGTGTTCTCCAGTCGATGAAGCACATGATGCCGTGCCCTGCGTACTCAAACAACTGCACGCAGGAAGATTTAAGGTATGCTACTGACAACGCCACTCTTGTAGCGGAATTTTGGGCTGACACTGTGCACTGTATAGGTTTGTTGTCGACACGGTTGTCAAAGGTGACTGAGTTTCTTCCGCCACTTCTTCTTAGCACCAGCCCGTTGTCCTGAAATGATGGTAGGGCAAGCTATATTTGGGACGAGTATATTGCCCTCATAAGCCAAAAAGCGGAATCTCAAAAAAGTGAGAATCGAGATAATTAATGTTTTAGTTTTTTTGATTTTGAATTTGGCACGACAAGAATAGTAACATCATAATCGAAATTCGTACACATCTCCACGTGGTTTGTGTCTTGTATTGCATACTTGAAGACCCACATCTGCCAACATAATCAGTTTAACAACCGGCGGTTAAATCCGAACCACATTAGCAGGATCAACTCCAAATGCAGATCGGCAATAAGTGGGCTTATGAAACGCAAGAGCAGTTGGAACTCAATTCGATAAATCAGTCGGGCCGGTCATAAAGCCGTGTTACAAGTGCCGTGATCGCGTAAGTGTATCAGCAGATCAATGAGGTGTGGTGTAAGGGGCAAGATATGAGCGTAATGGGTTGACAGCTTAAAAGTTCGAGGCAAACGTTAATAAACTAGCTAAAATTAAGGCAATGATCACGATTCCTAGCAATAAATCAATTATCATGACAATGCTACGTTCACGTAGCGTAGGACGACCTTCTGAATCAGTCAGGCCGGTCATAAAGCCGTGGTATAAGGGGCAAGATAGGAGCGTATTGCATTGACAGCTTATAAAAGTTCCATATAGGGTGAGTATAGACTTGAGCATTCACTTCTAACAGAACAACGAGCCGCTCTATGAAATTAATGTTCTGGTGACAGTGTCATTGTCACCCTTTCACAAATTAAACGTCGTACATTTTACCTGTATTTTACAATTCGTAAAAACGTTACATTACATAGAAATGCTCGTGTCTATAAGTACAGACTCGAGCATTTCTATTCTATTTCAAGTAAGTACTTGTAAGGGAATTCAGGAAAGACGCGCTATCTTAGTCGCCTCCCATCATAACTTAAAAAGAAATCTGGTAGCAGTTTGGATGAAAAAAGCGTCATGTCTTGCTTTGTGTCGTTCCTAAAAAAACATAACCCTCCTTCTGGCGCAGTCAGGTAAAAAAGCTAAATCTATACTAGTCTATACTAATATTATAAATGCGAAAGTAACTCTGTCTGTCTGTCCGTCTGTCTGTCTGTCTGTCTATCTGTCTCTCTTTCACGCCTAAACCACTGAACCGATTTTAATGAAATTTGTCATAGAGATAGTTTGAGTCCCAGGAAAGGACATAGGATAGTTTTTATCCCAGTTTTTGCAACAGGGACGCGCGCGATAAAGTTTTTCTGTGACAGACAAAATTCCACGCGGGCGAAAAGCTAGTTAAAGATAGATGAAAAAAGTGTATCTCAATTTTCATTATCGTGAAAGAATTCACGAATCTCTCGCTTATCGAAACTTGATTCAGCCAGCATCCCGTTGCATTCGGTCTGAATTAGTATGGCTTGCATTACTACGAAACCAAACTGAGCTTTAGTGCCTCCTTAGTGCCGGTCGTAAATACAGCTGATGCACTAAATGCACTTTGGGATCCGAGCGTTAAACTCGGGTTTATTTTAAGACTTGTTTTTCGTAAACTTAGCCGTGGAGATTGTCAGGAAACATCCTTTTGACTGTCGATGATTAGATGACCTAAAAATTTAGCCATTGTATTCGTTCGTTTCAGCCAAATGACGTCCAGTGCTGTACAAAGGCCTCCTCCAAGGTTTTCCACAATGCACGGTCCTGCGCTGTCCGCATCCAGGCTCTTCCCGCGACCTTTACCAGATCGGCGGTCCACCTAGTAGGATGCCTACCCACGCCACATTTTTCTGACCTCTTTTTGCTTTTTTTAGTCCATTTTTTTGTGCTCTATTTTATTTAATGCTGCGTTCTCCGGTTCATTCCAAAACCACTTAATCTTCACCATAAGTCTTTGCTACAGAAATGTTTAAAACATATTTTCTACAACTCATCATCATCATGATCATTTCAGCCACATGACGTCCAGTGCTGAACATAGGCCTCCCCCAATGACTTCCACATCGCACGGTTGGTAGCGGCCTACAACTACTTAAGTAAAATTTACAAAAATCCAGATCATGTCTACTTAAATATCATATCTAAAGACATTTCAATGTTTACGCTAATTCCAAGATAATAAATAACCGGAGACTATTTGGATATGTACCAATTCCATTATGCATAATGCATAAAATATACGTACATCATTCCGTTGTCTAACTCAATTGTTGTAGGAAACCTCACTGAAGCTTCGTATTACGTTGCTTGATGGAACACCGAGTATGGCTTTAGTGGTTTAGAGAGATATTATAATATCTGTACCCCCAGTGAAAAGGGAGTTAAGTCGAAAATGGTGATTTTTGGGAAATCGCATTTGAAGTTAAAAAAAATCCTGCTTTGTCGCTATTAGAGATAACTTGGTGAAATATTTTTTAGGTGAAAGGTAATGTTAGATATAACTAGGCAGTGTGCCAGTTTGGGAAATATAGCATGTGGTTTTTTCGTAATTAAATAAAAACCTCGTTATATCACCATGCACGACAACTTTACATTCGTGTAAAGTGATGTAATGAGATATAAATCATTTTACACCACACTGAATTAACCAAACGCTAACAAGTGTAAAGTGATACATTTTCCACCATTTCTGTTGATAATTTTTTGTTTTTTCAATTTTAGAAAAAGTTGTAAAACAAACATAAGTAATTACACTATGAGGAATCATTATTTTAGGTTATTTAGGGTAAATCGTCCAAAAATTGTTACTTATATTATTATACACCAATTTTGTGGAGAGAAAAAAAATGTGTAAACTGATCTAACTAACATAATAGCGATCTAAGTATCCTAATAATTATGTGTAAAGTGATATAAGTGGCGACTGTAAAGGAATATGGCTAGAATTTGAGACTGAATTCTAATTATTTACTCCTTAAATGTTTATTCTGATCTGAAACTACTATTTTATTCATTATTACACCATATACCATGAATGATATCGGCCTAAATCACATACATTATCTCCTATTATAAAGTAAGTATAGCTGAAGCAATTGTGTAGTAAAGACCAGAAACAACAATGGTTTCACATGAACTAATTAGACAGGAGACAGAGAAAAGTTTGTTTTCTACAATTACCCTTTTAGGAATCAAACCCTGGACCAGAGATGGTGATGTCAAGGTATATTGATTGCCTTTTGGCTACAGAAGGATAATATAAAAGTAAATTCATAAAATGTATTTGTTATCAACAAAGAGGCTTTTAAACAGCCCTTTAACACGTCCTAGTATTACTTGAACCCTACAATAATTTTGGGACATAAATGGACCAGTGCTGAGAAGAAGCAGCGCAAGAAATTTAGCCACCCTTGTCAGACTCTTCTTAAATCATAAATAACTTGAAAAAATCGAACTGCCTAGGGCGGGAATCTTCTTAAATCAATAGAGACATGAATTAACAAGACATGTTATACTTGCGAGCTAAGCAGATAAAGTCCAGCAACACATGCGATTTACATAATTATTTACTTTATACATAGTATCCATTCATAAGGACTTTCGTAGATAGTTTCTCAGGGCAATCGAATATTGCACTTAACCTCTTGATTAGACCATTGTGTGCTATTTGTAGTTTATCTTCCTATTCCAATCGCTCCAGATCCCCCCAAGTAGCAGCAGCCTATCTAGGTCGCTACAGGCCTTCTGCAGCGACCCTGGTGATTGGAGAATTTGAGCCTGTTGATCTGCTACGCTTGTGCACTACTTGTGCACGTGCTGCGGTTTTTCTTCTGCCTCCATGCATATTCTACACAGTAGGCTGTCTGTAACAGCTATATTGTGTAGGTGTTTGTTTAACATACCTGTTATTACACTTAGGACCTTGTGGATGTTGTCCCTGTTTAGTCTTATGAGGCTGCGGGAGAACTTTTTCGATATATCTACAACTGCATCTTTTGTTTGCCTGCATCTTTCACAATCTTTCCATTCTGTGTGGTGTTATTTTTCTATTTTGGAGCGCAGCCAGGTCTTGATCTGTGCTTATGGTATCGGCATTATAGGTAATTGTTCCGGACCAAATACCGTCGTGTACGATCCCTTTCTGGCCAGTTCATCTGCTGCGTCGTTGCTCAAGGAGTTACTGTGCCCTTTGATCTACTTCAGGAGTGCAGGGTAACGCCATTTGCGTCTGCAATGACTTAGGAGCGCGTCATGGCATTCCAATATAAGTATTATAATGTAGTATATTAACCCGGCGCCAATGACGTGAAAATAATTGCAAAGACGATGACCCCGGGTCATATTGACCCATTCATCATCGATAATTTTTCAGGAAATTGAACAAGTAATCTTAATTTTAATTACTGTCTATGTTTATAGGGTTCTTTACTGAGCTAATTAAACAAAAATAAAACTAATACCTAATATAAATCAATTTTTTATGAATTTTTGAACAAAACATGAAATAATCATGTGTAAAAACACAATGAGTCTATATTTTTTGTTTTTGGTAAAGATTTTTAGTATTTATAGGAATCAACAATGTTATAATATGGTGAAAAAGAGATATAATCAACTTCTTGTATGCAGATACAATGAGATCAGTCTTCTACTTCATCATTCAGAGCCATGGAACTGCTGCAAGTGGTGCAGTATGTAATCAAATGGTCTGGGCATGTAAATGTGGCATGACGCACTTGCCGACGTCGTACTAATGCAAGGTCGAGATTATCCGAAGACTGAGTCCACATTACTTGCGTCTTTTTCACATTCGTTGCCATTTCTAAGTTCTAGCTATTACAACCTGAAATTCTTCACATTTGGAATCCGACTCTTCTAGCAGAGTTTCATTCTTGCTGGGTCATTTAACATAGACATTTTGACTAAAACTTAAAAAAGAACAACATAAGCTAGCATTAAACACAAAATAAGCGAATAAAAGTAAACCACAAAATCACCGCGCCGCCGATGATGCCGGGTCATAATGACCCGTTTTAATTTGAAGCCTGTGTATCTCGCTACGCAAGCGGAGTTACACTGAGTTAACTAACGGAATGGACTTAGGGAGGTTGTATCTCCAGCTATACGAACGCTCGAACCACAAAATGGACGCAAGAAAAAATTATGAACGTTTGAAAATGCCTCGGGTCAATATGACCCAGCGTCATTGACGCCGGGTTAAGTTGCTTTGTATTGCTTGCACTATCTGAGATTATTTTTATATTCAGACCTCGGATGTCTATGGTTGCAACCGCCTGTGCTGCTCTGATTGCATTCTGCTTGGAAAATTGTATTGTGTTTATCTAGTGTTGTAGATATTCTTAGTATATTTAGGTAATTCGAGAAGACACCAGCTCCTGTACCTTTTTGGGTTTTGGAGCCATTAGTGTATATCCTAAGTTCATTGATTCCAGAGCAATCTTGCGTTTCCGCTGTAAGCTGGATATTATATCTTCAATCGAAGATTTGAACACAGGGAATTCTGTCGATGGGTGCCTCGGTGAGAGGTATTTCTTTTATTAGGGTTTTGTGCAGGATCGTGGAATGTCCTGTCTCCTTGTTTTGCTTCTTATATGTCCTTGACCTTTAAGTCTTAAAGCGGCTGCTTGCGCTTCCTCCTGAATGAAGAGGTCTAAAGATCTAAGATTCAGAAGGTACTCAAGTGATGTCGATGGAGTGGTTCTCATACAACTAGTGGCCGCTATGCTTACTATGCGTTGCAGGCTTTGGAGTTTTGATCTTGCTGTGGATAGTTGTGTTCTATGCTACCATACAAGTGATCCATAATAATATGTGTAAGAGGGCCATATAACCGACGTGTACAGCCAAAGTGTTATCTTTGGGTTGAGACCTCATCTACTACCAATGAGTCTCTTGCACTGATGGAATGCTATACAGGCCATTTTTATTTTGTTCTCGACATGACTCGCCCAGTTCAATTTGTTGTCAAAGGTGATGAGTTTTGTTTATAAAGAGTTCTGGTAGTTGAAGCTCTTGTAAATTCTATAATGCACTTATTAAGTACTTATATTGACAACGTTAGGCACTTTGAATTCAATTATATGTTTTACTAGTAGATGTTCACCATTATTTATTAAAACTATTAACTAAAGTTCTTTGATTTATAAACTACGACATTATTTTTTCCTTTAATCTGACGTTTGGGCTAAGTTATATCATTTTACACCAAATAATTAACCAAATTATTAGTTGCGATTTTCAAATGTTTCTGATCTAAGTAACTTATAACATTTTACACATGTACGAAACTTTTGTGGTTAATGGTATTAGTCTAATTGAATCATTATACACAAAAAAAATAACCTTTTGTTTTTTACTTTTTGTGATATAAATTAAGTTACATTATTTTTCACCAACCAACAATACATAGTTTTTTTTGTGTATATTAATATGAGTCATCTTATATTGTTAATCACAAATTCAATCTGAACAACTTCAATCGTGTAAAAAGTAGTAACACGAGTCATACCTCTTGACACAATAAAAAATTGAAAGAAGCCTCCGGTACACTTTGTTAAAAGTAGACATGTATCAATATACACGAAAGAAAACTCAAAATTGGTTCACAAACCCTTACTTGTATCATTTGGCACAACATTATTTTCTTTTCTATACGTCGTAGAAACATACCGATTAGATACAAAAATAGCTAATTTTTCAGAGATTCACATTATGTTATAAAGTCAATTTTGATCTAAGTCGAGTTAGATCCCTTTTCACTGGGGGTACAGATATGTTTGCTACCAGTGACTGATAAGTTTCAGATAGTGAATCTGACGTAACGTTATTTAAAAATGTAACCTGGTTATCGTTGACTAGTTTACATGTCAAACCGAAAGTCATGTTTATCTGGTAGATAAGTTCCTGATAGTCTATCAGGGACTTTATCTAAGTTGTGAAATACCCAGCTCTATAGTTGTAGGTATGTAGTAAGCTAACAAATTATAATTCGACTCTACATTTAAAACCGAAAATTATAGTTATTAATTGACTACCTACTATTTAAAATGTTAAACCAAAAAGTTATAGTTTATCTGGCAGCTGATAAGTTCCTAATAGTCTATCAGGGACTTTATCAGCCAGTAAAATTAGCCAGCCAGCCAACTTATGGAACGAGGTCACGCGGCTTTTTTCGCATTTCCAAACCACTTATCGCCACTTTCAGTGTAAAAAAATCTCTGGAATTTTCCTCCTGTTTTTAACCGGACTAAAAGCGTCAACAGCTGTGTTGTATTTCCTCCCTTAAACCCATCTGGGGAAACCCACGGGAGCCTTACTAAAAACAAATTCATTTAAATTTTTGCGACCCACCTTAAATTACAGTTTCCGTTGAAGAATTAGTATCGGAGAAAGCTGAAAGTGCCAATTATATGAAATTTTTTTTGAAAGTAAAATTACTTATGTCAGGCAGCACGAAACTTTAGTAAAAGTAAATAAAACCTCAAGAGGCTTAAGCTTATCCTGAACATAGAATAAAAGGGAAGGTACGAGTATGTAGGAGTATATTTTCTGTCTAAAAGATATCAATGATGATTGAAAGAAAATATAACAAACAGTAAATAATCAATACTATGTGATGTGTAAGTAGGTTTCACAATTTGAAAGCACTAACTCATACCACAAAGAATACAAAATAAAAAAATAAGATGAAAATAAGAACCTGACGACCGACGATCTGGTGAATGTGAAGAGCCTTTTTTTTACCCAAGAAAATGGCCTATCCATACCTACCGCCGGGAGACAGCAGGTTATGTGGGGCTCGAATCCACTAAACACCTGTATGGAAATCGTTGGGGGAGGCCTTTGTCCAGCAGTGGACGTCATTTTGCTAAAACGAAGAACCCCACACGCAACAATTCCACTTTTTCATCGCTAATGACTAATTTGTTTTCTCTCGCCACCAACACGTACCCTTAAATCCGGCATTACATTAGTTTAAACCTACCCAAACTGAACCCCTGATACCGTTATCCGTTACCCAAAATTATCGCTGGTCCTTAACTAAACTGACTGAGTGCTTGTCGAAATCGAAAAGATACGGCGTTGGGTTAAAGAAAACAACAACTTTGCAGGTAGATTTCCCGGGGGTGAGGTGCGTATTACCAAACTCTATACCAAGTGAAGATAAAAATGATACATACACGTGACAAACCGCTTTTTAAAAGCTTATTATATGAAGTTTATGGTTTTGTGCACTGCTGAAGTCTGTAACATCTTTGTATTTGTATACTATGTTTTTACACAAATAAAAATTCTGATTCTGTATGACCTCGATATAATTTCCAACTTTTACACTCAGTGTTAAGGAGACAATTATTGAGATTCCTTAAATCTTCCGTTTTTATCTTTGTTGTATAGGTAAAATAGCTAAGTGCTAATGCTTTAAAATAAAATGGTTGTAAGAAATGACGCTTGAGCTAGATGCTGGATAAGCTGACTTTAATCGATTTGCACCAAGACCAATTAATTTCCTGCTTGGCTCACAATGTCCATCATCATCTCATCAGCACATTGTCATCTTTTGATAGTTTTCGAGGTTGAATAGTAATTGTTATCGTCATATCCATAGCATTGGCACGAATCTCAACAATTACCTAACCAAATTGGTTTCACCTTCATTTCTCGCAACGGCTAGACGGGTTGGGGAAGAAATAATTTTTAAATCGAATCTTGAATCAAAGTTACAATACATACTTTGTTCTGGCGCGCGAAGCTGAAATAGTTTAAAACCTACCTACATGCATCCAACCTTCAAGACTTAGCTCAACCGCGCCCAGTCAACTTCGGGCGGCGTTGCCTAAATCCTTTCAATATTAATGGCACCTGTTACTCACGACGGTGACGGAATTAATTTTACTTTAAATCTTTCGCTTTAAATAGTTGGCTTTAGTTCACGCGGAATGAGAAATGTGGGACACTTTAACTCTTTGGGAACGTCTTTTTGGAATATTTTATTAGCGCGATAGACTAGTGCTAATTTTTATGAACTTAGACTCGGTACATCTGCGCTTCATCTGAAACTTGATGTTGTGGCTTTTTTGCTAGTTACTGTATTTGCATTGTGATTTCACCGTGACCGTCAGCTTATAAATTGTCAGGGCTTGTCATTTTACAGTTACATGGAAACACTGTAGCGTTCTTGTAGGGCTACCGCTATCATTATCCTACTTCCTTCTTACTAATATTATAAATGCGAAAGTTTGGATGTCTGGATGTTTGTTAATCTTTCACGCAAAAACTACTGAACGGATTTCGATAAAACTTTACGGTGTTATTGTTTATAACCCAGAATAACATAGGTATAGGCTATAATTTATGAAGATCTGTGACAAACTAAATTTCACGTGGGTGAAGCCGCGGGCAAAAGCTAGTTAATCATAAAATATGCTGAGATCCTATGCTCAGCTATCCCCTTGCAAGCACTACTGATCGCTACCATCCTCCTGTCGTAATTACCCATTCAATCTCGCTAAAAGATACCCAGATTATGTTCTTCTTATTTGTCATTTCCCATTTCATTTGCAGCCGGCCCTCCTCGTTCCAACTAACCAAGACAATCTGCCTTGGCTTGTCAGTAGGCCTAGAATACGCGCCACGATAAACTTTTATCGAGGCATTTTATCGATTTTAAGACATAATCCCATACATTTTGTCGTCTAAAATCTATATCTATACTAATATTATAAAGCTGAAGAGTTTGTTTGTTTGTTTCCTTGAACGCGCTAATCTCACGAACTACCGGTCCGTTTTGAAAAATTATTTCAGTGTTAGATAGCCCATTTATCGAGGAAGGCTATAGGCTATATACCATCACGCTACGAATAATAGGTGCAGAGCAAAAATGAAAAATGTTGCGAAAACGGGTTTTCATGCGTACGAAGTCGCGGGCACAGCTAGTCACCGATAAAATTATAATAATGGCGCGCATCCCATCCCTACTGGTCTTTCTCTTTTATCGTTTGTGCTATTATTGATGTTTGTTAAAATCAATATGGCGATGCATAAACTAATAACAGAAATGAGACTACATAGTTTATTTGATGGAAATGTGCTGATTAAAAGCGTTAACCAAAGCTGTGAACGCCAAGTCTAAACATTATTTCATCGATAAACACAAATATAATACTGGCGTAAATTGAAATGCGTCTTTACTTCGTTTTACATAAACAAATGTCACAATGGACTCTACATACAGTGGGGTATGAGTTCACAAGTTGTTTAAGGGTGGTTTATGCACCACCTTTTGAAGCCTCGACAGCCGAACGGTGAAGGGGTCGGACTAGCCGACTCGTGATCCGGGGAACGCGTTCGGTCCTCGCCGCCGCTCGACTATTGTGGTGAACTCACTCATGACACAAGCATATTTAGCTTAGTACGTGGGGCTAACGGGACTTAGAAAAATGACACGGCGTTAGGCTTGAAAGTTAAAAGTATCATCATTTAAAGATTTAGCGCATAACTGACACAGTGCCTGAGGTGTGAAAGCGGCACGGGAGGGTGTTTTGGTGACGTCATACGTCAGCAAGACTTCAGTGTCCTTACCATGAGTTTACGTTAGGTGTGCTCGCTAGCGACTACGTAAAAAAATGACATTAATTGTATGACATATTGTGCAGCGCCCCTAGCGGCTACTTTCAAGAAACAAAATCTTCATAGAGATTTTTGACGTACTCGCTAGCGAGCACACCTAACGTAAACTCATGGTAGGTGCACAGATGTGCTTCAAACTTTTATGCTCTATCACGTCATATGTCACTAAGAACGGATTTCACGAAACTCCACCCCTAAGGGGGTAAAATGAGATCCACGCGTGCGAAGTTGCGGGCGGCCGGTAGTACTTACCTACTCAGTATTTTTATTTTGTAGCCAAATATAAATTCATCACGTCATCTTAGAGTCTTAGGGCTATATTTCACCGGGACACCATGGCGGCGCAACCAGTTGCCGACCACCAACAAAATGTATGCAGCTTTGCGCAACCAAACGGACACCAGCCCCCCTAGACAAAATGCACTTTTTGATCGAATCGACAATTGAATCCGTCAAAACTCCATATAAAAAAAGGCTTTTCGACCACTTTTCGACTGGTTTGTGATCAAAATGTGCACTTTGTATAGACCCACAGGTGAGTAACTCCCTATAGACTGGTTGCGCCGCCATGGTGTCCCGGAAAAATATAGCCCTTATAGGAAACTACGACTGCTTTTCCAATTTTTATTGTGTCAGTCTTAGTTTGCACATAAACTGAATTACAATGTTGCAGTAATACACAGTTTAGTACAAATTACATTGTAAGAGCTATTTTGGACCGAACTCGTAAGAAAATTAAATGTAGTGTTGCAGTTTATAAATAGGAGTGATTATTTTGTAAGCTATTGTTAAGATTTTGAATATATTCAATTTTTTTATTATTTTAATTTGAGAGAGATAGAGAGAAAGAGAGAGAGAGAGAGATACTGGACCACGTCATAGACTGAAAACCACACTAGCTTACTACTACTACTTTGCCTGGCCCATTTCCATTTCATTTGGGGTCGGCCCTCCGCGTCATGCGTCTCCAGGCGGAAAACCACACTAGCTTAATCAGAAAAACGTATTTTTAAGGCAAAATGATAATAGTTTTCGTATAGTCTAAAATATACGAAATGATTTCTTTGGAACTATGAGTATCAGACAAAAAATTTACAAATCAAACTTGCAAAATTTTAGGTTACCAGTTCGATTTGGACGGTGCAGGCTTAAATAACGATTGGGAAAGTGATTTCGAAGTTTTGCCCTCAGTCTTATTAAGGCATGTCAGATGTTATGACAGGAAGTCTAACCCTAGGTTGGTGACTTTAAATGTCCATCCATTTTATCAAATCCACGTGATAAACGTAGACCGACGACCTGATAAAGGTAGCAGGAAGCCGCTGGACGCAGGCCGCTACCAACCGTGCGATATGGAAGTCATTGGGGGAGGCTTTTATGTTCAGCGGTGGACGTCCTGTGGCTAAAATGATGATGATGAGATAAAATACATTACCAACATTTGTTCACAAATATTAATAGTCAATAATTCGATTCCTATTGTCCCATTGTCCGTTACCTCATTACTTATAACGCAATTATTTGTCCAAGCCACCAAACGGTTGTCACATCCACACCCCAATAATTAGTGCTCTAATAACCAATATTGTTTTGCCACTGTCAGGCTTATGTCCATGTTGATAATGACTACAATAGCGGAGTACATCCAAACTAGATGGGCGATCAACAGGTACAGTACACATCTTTGGTACAGGTACTTTATGTACTTGTATTAAGAGTGTCTTTGCAACAAAGCTAGTAGTCTCGACTGTATTTGACATAATCGGCCAATCTTCGAGGATGGTAATTGGGTGTCTAACGTCACAAGCAAGACAAATAATTGGTAGTAAAAAGGGAGCAATGTCTCTGTACTCTTTAGTAAGGTTCAACTGTTTTCGACAGTACCGGACTATTCCCACCTCACTGTTTTATGCAGTACGGGACTATTCCCACCTCTCGTTCCCACCGCTGCAACTTCTGTATAGCCAGGACACAAAATATAACAGAAGACAAACTCCATACTAAACGCGCTCGAGCCACGCACGCACACATAGACACCGCTCTAGCAAGACTGTCTTGGACGAATGCGAGCGCGACGTGGCGCGACAGACGTTCGCCACACGTTCGCTGTGGTTCGCTTGAGTCACGCGCCGGTCAACCGCCTGTGATATTATTTTGTTTTGCGAAATTGACGAAAATGAGTGAACAGAAAAAGTCGTATTATGATTGTTCGGTATTTGGTTGCTTAAACTCATAATTAAATACCGAATTTTCATTTTTTAAGTTACCAGTTGATTCGGGGAGGTAAGTAAGTTATTTATTTGAATTTCAATTGAAATTGAAAGCCAACTCAATTATTAGGAATATCAAATTGTTTTAGAGAGGTTTTAGGAATTATTGGATAACTAGCTTTTGCCCGCGGCTTCACCCGCGTGAAATTTAGTTTGTCACAGATCGTCATAAATTATAGCCTATATGTTATTCAGGGTTATAAACAATAATACTGTAAAGTTACATCAAAATCCGTTCAGTAGTTTTTGCGTGAAAGAGAAACAAACATCCAGACATCCAAACTTTCGCATTTATAATATTAGTTGGATAATAGTGTCAGTCAACTAAATACTACTTCCTTCTCGTGTATTTGTTTGCAAACTATTACTATAATAACGTACTAAATATAAATAAGTATACGTGGATATTTGTTATTGTCTTTCTTGCATAGTATTAAAGAGTAACATTTTTCTATCTTATCGAAATAAACGCAACACATGGCAAGACAACCCTAGCGCGACGGCCGAGCGTGCGAGCGAGAGAGGTATGCAAAGCGAGGTACATACATGAGTTTACCTTCTGTTATATTTTGTGGCCAGGACCTACAGCTTGACCGCCAATAAAAACCCAACCAGTGAAGTTCAAGTTTTTCCCGGGGGAAAGTTAAACTGTCATTGGACCCGTAACAAAATTGTGTTTTAGGCAGTAGACTAGTAGTATAGATAAACATATTTTGATGCGAACTGTACAAAAAAGTCTCCCAAAATAAAAATGTATAACACTACCAGAAACTAAGCACACAATCGTGGCCACTTCAGAAACGTATTTATCATCCCTGACCACGACAATAAGGAGTTATCTACCAAATTTATTTATTTATGAGTTCATTTATTATACGCGCGAGCTAAATATTTACCACATCTAGACCTTGCTTGTCGGGTGTATTTGACAGCGAGAGAATCGTGAGGGGGCACCTCTATAAATCATACGAAACAATTCGATATTCGGGTGCTAGGGGCGGGGTGTGTCTGAGCAATTGGGACGTTCCTTTTATTTATTTCAAAGTTTATTTTCTCAAGACTATAGTAGGCCCATGAGTTAGTAGCAATACAAAAAATTAACTTATCATGTACTGCCTTTTGCATTTTATTGTAAGTTATGTCATCACATCTTAGCGATAAGTTTATGTATTTAGTATTTTATGTGTTGTTTAGTGTGAAATAAAAAGTACCTACCTATCTATGTTAAAAATATAGGTACTACATACAACAGAAATGAAAACAAATAATATATCTAACTAAATTTGACAAAGCAAAATATGGAAAATTTTGAGGCAAGCTATTATAAAACTGTAACTAATTTCAGATGTAGTTCCGGTCGGAAAGCTATTAGTGTATTTAGGTCGCTCCTATTTCGTTTCTACTCATGCATAGTAAGTAACTGGACCATCGTAAAAAGTATGACACTAATTGTTTGAATATACAATTTATAAGTATATCAATTGAATAGCAACAAAATTAATTATTTTCACATTGCTGCCTTATAAAACTTTTTTGCTGTCTCATAATTTTCGTCCCACTTCGAGTACAGGGACGTCACTAGCGAAGGCGTTCGAAATTAATATTATTTCGTACTTCGTCTTTTTGTTGCTCTCATACGCGATCTAATATGTTTGAATGTGGTTCGTATTGAAATAATTTAATACGAGAGATGTTTACTCAGTTCATACTAGTTAGGAATATACTAAGAAACTTCATTCAGCTTGCTTAAATTAGTGGTGTGGTCTGGTTATTGGTAAATTGCTATAATTAAATGTGGACGAAACTTATATGTAACACAAAAGCAACTTATTATGACGTAACTTTTTTGCCAAAATTCCATTTATTGAATTGGAATTTAAAAACAAATAAGCATCTCACAATAATAACCCAACGGTGGACCACTCTAATCGACTCGAGATCCGAGGAACGCTAGGACGAGGACTATGGTGATGAATCCACTCTTAACACTTAGGTCTTGAAGCAGTCCAGCAAGTACATGGTCGTTTTACAATTTTGTTTGAGGCAGGCTCTCTCTTTACAGTTGACATCAACCCTTTTTTTGCGTCGATAAATGCTTTGCGCAGCCCACTGGCTGATGGGGACAGTCAGTCAGTGGGTTATGTGGGACTCTTCCCGCCGGGAGGGCGGGGCCTACCCACTAAAACCCAACGGCGTCCTCCGGGGCCATTGATACGAAGCCGCGAGTTATTGTCCTATTGGACATTCGTCCGCGGCTCCGTCTCAGGCTACTGCTCGCTCTTGGGCCTAAACTATCCTTAAGTCACCCGTATAAGCACCGAAACCGTACTAGTCTTTGAATGAACTAATTCCACATTTTCTTCTTTGCAGGCGGTGGATTACCTAAAAAAGCGGACGCCTGCGCGCGCGGCGCTCATGATCGCCGCCGTGTGGCTGATGAGCGCGCTCGTGTGCATCCCGCCGCTGCTCGGCTGGCGCGTCACCAGGCCCATGGAGCAGTTCCCGCAGTGCAAGGTCAGTCTGCTTATTTATCATCATCAGGTCATTAAAGGAGCCTTCAAATTAGAGGCACTACAGAGCACATAGCGCCACTGCAGCGCTCCCTCACGCCTCTAATTTAAAGGCGACTTTAGCCTCCTCTGCAGGAGCACAACCATTTCTAATGTATTAAAGGCCAACGGAGGTTTAGTCTTCACTCTCCACACTGGCAAACGTTTGCGTCATTGTTCCTGACCACTATTTATTTTATCTTACATTATTCTATCTTATTAACAGTTCTGTTATGGAGCTACTCTTCTGCGGTCTTTTCTTTAATGGGCAGCAGTTCCTCAGCAATTCCCTAGTATCTTCTTAATAATAGTCTCTAAGACGCATTAGGATTAGGGATTGGGGATCGAATCAAAAGAAGTCCATTGCAAGACAATGACCGACTGCTCGGCTGGCACATCTCGAGGCCAATGGAGTAGTTTACTCAGTGCAAGGCCAATACGCGGTGTTTCTACCCTGCTCTAGTGTCTTCCTAACAGCCACTCATTAGGAACTCAGAATGCTATGTGTCTCTTCTTCAGTAGGCAATTCTGAAGTAGTTCCTTCAGTGCAATTGCCTATGTACAGTTATCGAACCGCAGATAGTAGGGTGGCTAATGTAAGACGCAGATTTGCGAATGAACGCGAGGAATGTTCGGTTCGCGAGCAAAAAGTATAATTAACAGTATCTTACCTTAACTAATTTCAACATCATTGTTACTGACCACTATTTATTTCATCTCTCCATTACACTACATACAAAAGTTAGTAAAAAGCAATTTGTCAAAATGGGACGAGTTCAACTGTCGCGTTAGGGGCAGTTATGATCGCTTGGGGAACTGTTGTTTTTATTGCGTGGAGTGTAGACAGATGACCGTGGAATAAATTAAAAACTTTTGCCAAGTATGCAAGAGATGAGTAAATCTAGGTAAAACTGAAACAGCGTATTTATATTGAAAATTATCGGCCGCCCGCGACTTAACGTACGCGTTGACCTCGTTTTACCTCCTTAGGGGTGGAGTTTGGTAAAATCTGTTCTTAGCAGATGTCTATACCTTAAATGGAGCCTATGTGACTTTCAAGTTTGTCGGTGTTATAGTTTCCGAGATTTCGTGATTAACCAGTGAGTTGTATTTAGCATTATTCATTAACTGATGGCTATTAATAAAATTGGATGGGCATTTTTTTCTGCAGAATCCCGTTTACTTTGTTGCCCCTTTTCCATTTGGATGCGGGCAGCTCAGGACTGGTCGTTGTGGAAATGCTTGGGCAGGGTACTCATATAGCCGTGTAGCATGTAATGTATTAGATACTGTATCAAGTGAGTACATAGGCACGAGCCCGCTGCGGGCTGCTCGCGCGTGGTTCGCAGGGAGATCGCAGCGACCCGCCGACTGGCGGTATCACTGCGAGCACAAAGGCGGCTCGCAGTAGGATACAGAAGCTCGCAGCTAGATACGCGATGACCGTGGACGAGCCGTACTCACTTAAAGGTTGGTTACGTTACATGCTATGTTACGTGCTACATGGCAGGTGAGTACCCTGCCTTGGGCACCTTTATCCAGAAGGGGACATCCTTTGGCTGAAACGAATGAATGACTTCCCATTATTAAGTCAGTAATTACAAAATATCTTTACTTTGTCTAGCATTAAAAGAGATTCTAGGAACGCTTATAATTCTACAGGATCAAACAAAAATATGAGGCTTAAATATTTTGCTCATGGAATTAGAATTAGGTATGATCCATTTCACGTGTATCTTACTTTGTTATATAAAAACACATAATCCGTGCGGATATTCTAAATGTCAAAATAAATGATTTATGTTTTAAACAACACTGAATCAGTTTCAATGAATCTTTGGAAAAGGATAGATGAGCCATGGAAAAACTGCTTTTTTGCAAAAATAAATATGAAAGGGGTCGTGAATATTAATTAATTTGATAAGTAAAGGATCTGAAAATTACTACCTATTTAAGTTATTGTAGAAAATAAGTAGGTGTCTTAATGGAGTTGGTTGATAACGTCTTTTTGTGACAAAGTAAAATATATAGAGGTTAAACCACGAGCTAAAACATGCTTCTAAAGCACGTCTTTAATTTAATATTCTACACAAATACTTGGCATTAAATGTATTTACAAGTAAATACTAAGAATTTACTTGCAAATACTAAAAAATTCTCTTAAAATGAAACTCCCTTTAATTACTCAAGCGTACTCGAGTAATATCATAACGTCTCTAGATTAAAATTTAATCAAACCATCTAAATCATTACAAACAAACATTAACACATCGAAAGTTGGTGAAACGACGATTTCCCCACTTGAAACAGTTTGTGCCCGGGCAAAAGCGGGCCAAGTTGCTCGTATTTGTTTTGAAGCGCAATTAAGAATTTTATTTATTGCGTTACTGAGCATTGTCCTGCCGGACTGTTTTGTTCTTTATGACAAACGGCGGAAAGTTCATGAATAATGCGGGAACGAGATGCGGGAGTGAAATTAAACGATAAAGATTTGGGATATTTAGAGATCAGCCAGACTGGGATGCGCGCCGTGATAAAATGTTTCGATGATTTTAGACGACAAATGTATGGGCTTATCGCGTAATATCGATAAAAGTTTATCGCGGCGCGCATCCAAGGCCTACAGAAATGCGACCTTGTCCATAACACATTATTTATTTATGAATAACACAAATGGCGTACTGTTGATCAATCTAGAATCAATCTAGACATCAGTAGGGCAATAAATAAACAATTAAAACAGCCACGCAATGTGGCCATTTTCTATCAGCGAGAATGCGTAGTCAGTAACTTGGTTCTGAATATTGTAACCTCTACTTTTTCTATTATTAAACTAGCAGACAGTGGTAACTTATTCACAAACATTACTATGAGGTCTCACAGTGCGCGTGGACGCACAGTGTGACACACGAACCAATCACAGAGCTCTATTCAACGCTGTGCGTTCGATTTTCTGCTTCACTTATAATAAGCAAACATCGTTTGTGAATACGGGCGTGAGTTTGTCGTGGCGATTTTTCTTAGCACTTGCCAAATGTTTGTCTCGAAGCGGTAGTAGGGCAAATAAAAAGAGACTTTAAAGTGTCCTTACGAGTCCTTTTTGATTTCAATCTTGAACATTTTCTGGAATGGAAAATATTGCAGCACCTCTGTGACGAGTGTAATCAACAAATCTCATTTTTGATCCACCTTTGACGTGTCACGTGATAGGTACGTGCTGTCGCCATGGGGGATTGCGGAAACACCCTTCTTTGAATTGAAATTGAAAAAATGATATTGTGTAAGAGATGTATCGGTAGCAATCACTAAGGAAAATGTTTTTTTTTAAACCATATTTCATATACTTGTGTCTTAAAAGAAAGTAAAATATGGCAAATCCAATAAAAGCTTTTAAGCATGATCGCGTGCCTTTTTCATACAGCCACTACCAACTTTCTATTGAATAAGAACTACGTCTAGGTAAACGTACAGAATACCCTGCTTGGTCGACCGACAGCTTAAAAAATTTTATAAAAAAAAATAAAACCGACTCCAAAAAACCTACACTAAAAAGTAGAATAATAATTACTAATTACCTACTTATTTATTAGGACGAATTACACTGGTCAACACTGGTTTTGCCACACGAACTTTGATAGCTAATTTTGTTTTACCAATCCACCCTCATTATTAAAACACAGTTGTCTTATGTCAATTAGCCTCATGTTTGTTGTGATACGGTAATACTCATAAATAGTACTACGGCAGTAAATTAACAGAAATGCTTACAAGTAAATCGTTATAAAATTATTTGTCGTTGAATTTGAACATTGTTTTGGATTTATTAACCCTGTGAACATGTCGAGGAAGTGTAATAATGATCCTAACTCTTTTTGCTATGTCTGCGGAGAACTTACATTCAAAAAACAACGACGAAATTTTACGAATCTTGTGTTGGAGTGTTATCACCCTTGTTTTGGTTTTTCTGCCGCCCATCAAGACAAATCCTGGGCCCCTTATGTCTGTTGCATAACGACCCTCATATTTGGAACGAAGGTGCACGATCTATGCCGTTTGCTGTACCCATGATATGAACTAAACAGCGAGATCACGTTTCTGATTGCTATTTTTGTCTCACTGACATAAAATGTATAAATTACAAGAAAAAAAAACACAGTTATTTACCATAACTTATCTTCAGCTATAAGACCAGCCTCTCATTGTAAAAAAATTGCCAGAACTAATACCAGTTGCAACTACGTCTGTTGAGAACGACAATTCACAACCGTCCACTTCAGGTCAATGTGTTGTCCCTAAAATAAGTGATGCAAAGATAAAAGAGGGTATTTTTGCTGCCCCTCAAATTAGGGAGTTAATAAAAGATTCATGATTTGAATAAAAATTAAGCGATTTAGAAAAATCTGCATGGAAGGATTTTAAAAATGTTGTTGCAAATTTTTTGGGTAAACACAAGAGTGGCAGCTACAGAGAGTGGGTTAAAAAGCTATTATTGTCATATCAAGCATTGGGTTGCAACATTTCACTTAAGATCTATTTTTTAGACTCACACCTGGATTTTTTCTGACAATTTAGGGGCTGTCAGCGACGAGCACGGTGAGAGGTTCCATCAGGACATTTCTAATATGGAATATCGGTACCAGGGCAAATGGAGCCCAAATATGTTAGCAGATTACTGCTGGATAATTAAAAGAGACCAACCAGAAGCTAAATATTCAAGAAAATCTTAGATTATTAAGTCATTTTAAAAAAAATAAACTTTTGATTTACGAGATCTGCGTTTTTTCCTAATATTTCAAATTACTCAATAGAACAAAATCCTTGTCTAGCAAATTTTGTTTAACAGTTGGTTTTTTCTTACAATCACCAATTAAACTAAAAAATATCAAAAAAGTCCGTGTGGCACGACAAAGTTAAAATTTTGTTGACCAGTGTTATTAATATTTATGTAGGTATACCATGATTGATACTTCTGGAGTCGGTGCCAAGATTATGAAACATGTAAAGTTTGCCTGCACCGACTCCAAAAGTATCAATCATGGTATACCTACATAAATATTAATAATTCGTCCTAATAAATAAGTAGGTAATTAGTAATTATTATTCTACTTTTTAGTGTAGGTTTTTTGGAGTCGGTTTTATTTTTTTTTATAAAATTTAACTTATTTCTTGCTTTTTAGTTAACTAATTATTACCTTGATGTTACCACTGAAGGTAGGCAGATTGAGACCATATTCTTAATGTATATTATAAAAAAGTTCATACCCAATATTCCACCCTTGGGGGTGAAATATTTTCTTCAAATTCGCATGAAACCACCCTTTTGATAATACCTATTCAACAAAAAAATAATCGTTCAAATTGGTTCATAATCGGCGGAGATATTGCGTATAAAAAAGGTCATCCCCAATTTTCCACCCTTGGGGGTTGTTTTTTTTATTATTAAATTTAAATGGGACCACCCTTGAGGTATTACCTATATGCTGAAAAAAGATTTGTTCAAATCGGTTCATAATTGGCGGAGTTACCGCGTAACAAACATAGAAAAAAAAAAAAAAAAAAAAAAAAAAAAACATACGGGTCGAATTGAGAACCTCCTCCTTTTTTTGAAGTCGGTTGAAAATTCAGTTTCAGTTCAGTCACATGACGTCTATCTACTGCTGAACATAGGCCACCCCCAATGATTTCCAGGTTGACCGGTAAAAAAAGTATAAGTAATTATTTAAATTATTTTATTCTGATCAGCAGTCGTCACAGTGAATAAACTTTAAAAGCTTAATATTCGTAGACGTACTTAATGCTAGCTATATCTCTCAAATAAGTGTCTTTCATCATCCCAAACATTGAAATAGCGTGAAATATTACACACTTGTTCTTCGCACGCCTTATTAAGCGAGGCTGCTACAAAGGGGAGGCGTTTGGCGTATGTATCTTTAATTTGGAGATGTCAAAGGGAATCGCTAGCGAGCGCTATTTGTCATAAGTGACTCCCTAAAAGACATGGGTATTTCTTTGAATATATCTGATATGGCAGATATGAATACTGGTAAATGCGTGCATGACTTCTCAGATCGCTTTTCGTGGAGCTTTTAATGGGTTTCGGTTTGCAAAGTAGGTAGGTATAGCCGACGGCACGTCAAGCTGTACAGGTACACGGGTCTTTTATACCCATAGTAATAGAGGCAGTTTTTCAATAAAAATATATAGTCTGATTTGCTATTGTCTGTACCTAGGTGGTACACTAGACTACGTTATGCTTAACAACAGGCGTGATTGTAGCTTGACTGATCTTAATGGTTTTAATTCTACTGTTGAAAGAAGGCCACAACGCACTATTTTCCACTGTTTTCATACATCTACTGTCATCTATATTATGCACTTTAGTTGAGGTAAAAAATGCTTGACCAGTTAAGATTATTTATTTTTGGATACGAATGGGGAAAGGAAACATTAAAAAAATATAATAATATCACGCTCTATTTCATTTGTATTTTATAGATTTTTTTAATTTTCAATTGTAATTTCGATAAAGAAATGTCCGTGTGAAACTCATAAACTAAAGAAGATAATTGAGTGACTTGAGAGAAGGCGAGGGACATCATGTGAGTGGGAAGATAAGTATGGATATAGCCCAAGCAACTGCACTCAGGAGGATTTGATGAGTGCTACTGACAACGCCACTCTTGTGGCGGAGTTTTGGGCTGACACTGTGTAGGTTTGTTGTCGACACGAAAAGAAGAATTATGGATACAGAACTCTCAGTGCAAGAGTTCGACTTACACTTGGCTGGCATTGTGTATGCAATTTCCAAACCAACTTCTATTTATTTTATAAAAACTTCTGTACAGACAAACATATTGCCTTTCTATCCAAATAGTATTCGAAACAGTCCAAAACACATCGCCTTTGCGAAGAAGCGAGTTCGAACAAGAACTATTTTGCATTCACATCTTGCAAGATACAGGCAGCTGAATGCCCGGTTTCTTTCTACGTGGAATTTTCAAGTTGTATTTTCAATGAAATGTCCCATATTGGGCTAGGGATGGGATTGGGTGTTCAGGAAGTGAAATCGATCGATTAATTTTTACTTTTTTCTCAGCACTAAAAAATTAAGAAATTAAATGATATCCAATTTAAGATAGCTATCCAAAGCCTCGTCATTAATGACCCAAAATACTCAATGTACCAGAAACCTTTTAAACTCCTAAAATTGAGTATTTGAGACCATTCACCGATAATGTCTAGAAAACACACTCCATTCTGGTCATACAAATACTCAATTAATTTTAAATCAATTTCAAATTACGATATTTTTGGTTGCTTTTTAATTTTTAAAAAGTTACGCGCAATAGTGACGTCATATGCTTGTATTTCGCAACAAAAATTATGAGAGAATCTCGTTTTCATGGTTTATAAAGTACGCTACTTGTTTGGTGGTGTCAAATACCCTTTTGCACAACCTAAGCTTATCAAATTACCAAGGCCCCCAAATCGATGTATTCAAAACGATCTTTGTCCACAATCGATCACTTATTCACATCCCTACGCGTCCCAAACTCTATATAAATCACGGAGTCCCAATTTTGCCAATTGAAAACAGTATGTGAATGGCTGTAGGACCATTCGGAATTCGTAAAAGTGTAATGCGATATTCGCCATTTTGTCTGAGTGGAATGAAGAAAAAGGTTTATTTTTTATTTACAATTTGTAAAGGGACTCTCTTTTGTCCTTTGGAATTTTTGCTCGGATTTACTGCGAAATAAAAAATACATCTTCGTCTTATTTTGTGGAATGTAAAACTCTATTTTTAATCTAAAGCATTTTGTTAAATTTTATTTTCAAAATATCACAGTGATAATATAGTAAGTGTAAGAACAATAGTTTTTCCATAATTAATAGCTGGCTTGCCAGCAACAAGCATCATGACCATGACCATAATATACTGTTTATTTTTATTATTTACTGACTAAAGCAATTATAGTTATCTCGTGATTGATAAATAGACAAAGGAAAAGTTACGGACACCTACTTATTCACTTACTCGGTACCTACTGTCTCGAAGTGATAACAAACTATATTTATTAGAATGACTTCACAAAGGTCTCTGAAAGGGCTGGATGCAGGCCGCTACCAATAATCAATATGGAAATCATTGGGGGAGGCCTATGTTCAGCAGTGGACGTCCTGTGGCTGAAAATAAGATAATGATTATGAAGTTACTGGGCCGACAAACTTATAACTTTTAATCACTAGTCGTCTGTGTTTTTACAATATTATTACTGTAACAAGGTCCCTTAGCAAACAAATGTACAATCGACAACACAGTACAACATTTTCGTTGCAAAATGACCCCTAACTCAAGTATATAAGTATACTGTTTAGTGTGATGTACTGTACCAAGTTAGTGTTTACCCTCGGGTGGCCAAGTCAGCTGTGAAGGTAGTACAAACAAGACAAGGCCAAGTTCTGAATGTTTAAGGCGCCTTGCGACCTGGATACGTTTTGACAAAAGCTTTCTTTTAATAAAATAGAAAACAATGTCTTTTTAAAAAGACTGTGCAGCTTTTTCAGGGCGTCCCAACCATATCTAGACTCGCGTTAGCGTGTCAAGGCAAGTTCAAATAACATAACTGGCTAGCAGACCGTGTGTAATATCACAGTCATCGTCAAATAGTTCATGACACCCAAAGTAGCCAAAAAGTTCGCAACAAGCATTTTGTTACAAATCAAATAAGGTTGTGTTGTCAAAAAGGTAGCAGGAAGGCGCTGGATGCAGGCCGCTACCAACCGGGCGATGTGGACATTGGGGGAGGCATGCACCCGAATTTAAAAACATTACTATGAGGTATCACAATGCGCGTGGACGCACAGGCTCCCAAAAACCTATTCATAGACAATACTTGAGTAGCGGAGTGACACACACAAACCAATCACATAGCTGCGCGTTCGACTTCTCATAGCGTTGCTGATTCACTTAAGCAAGCATCGATTGTGAATACGGGTATTTGTTAGGCCCAGAACTGACGGTGAAACGCAACTGCAACGAAACTGCAACTTTGTGATGATTCTGATGAATGAAACTGAAACTGAAAGTTTAAAACTGGTCGCGTCATGCGTGGTCTCTCAACGGACGCAGAAACTTAGATGCAACTCAAAAGTAACTAGCAGTTGCAGTTTCGTTGCAGTTGCGTTTCACCGTCTGTTCTGGGCCTTACACAATCAGAAAGCTGGTTGGTTCAAACCTATATTATACTGAGTGACTACAAACGGCAAACTGACCTCTTGACTATTCGACGTGTCCCGAGAAAGTTGGTGGCTTCCAGGAACTTCGTCCAAAGTCCAACATTCCAACTATTGTATGCGTTTGGTTACATCGTAAGTTTAACTAGTCATCAAAATAACACTGGTATACTTAGGCTGACTTGCACCATTTTACTTTAGCTTTAACAAATGTCAAAAATCTGTTAAAGTCCAAAAAAAGCACCCGTTATTGTCATAGTTACGGTTAAAGTAAGTTGATGCAACTCAGCATTAAAAGAGACCCCGGCCATTTGAAACAAAATGTAATAATAAAGATTTTTTTCAAAATAACGTTTGGCTAATAAGTATATTTCAGGGTGTAGTATAATCTTACCTTACCAAAACTTCGGGACAACATTTATCGGCTGATGATCAAAATAAGCAGCAGAAGAAACTCATGCCCGTTTTCATCATCAATTTTTAAGTGACCCCTATGGTAACATTGGTAACACATAACAGGAATTCAGTTTTCATAGAGGTCACTTAAAAATTAGGGATTGATGGTGAAAACGGGCATCAGTCACTCTTTTATTAGGTAAAACATTTTTTAAACATTAATTATTATGAAAACCGTTCATTAGCCAAGTACCTAAGTCAGTATTTTATTTATGAAACGTTCTTGTCCCAAAATCAAGCAAGGCTTGTAGCACACATATTATTATACGAATATAAGACACGTAGGGGATAAAACCAACAAATCTAAGAATTACTTTATTATCCCCAAATACAATAACATTGCGTGTTTGTTTTGGGGGCTTAACCATCAATGGAAATTTAATCAAGCCAACTACTGGGATGTTTGCGCACGTCTCCTAGTTTAACATGGGTGCCTTTATTATGTTAGTAGTGTAGCCAGAACGTAACAGCCAACTCATTATGTATTTGTTTATGGATGTGCTTTAAATTAAGAAAATTAAAGATAAGCCAATTAAGTTTTAATAATTCTTGACTCATGTGGAATTAATAAGAAAATTTGGTCCTATGTATTTTTTTAAATATTAAAGTTGACAACTTCTCCAATTATTTACAATCTTTAACAAAATAAATGAATGAACTAGTATGAAATCTCCTATATTTTTTAAATAAAATAAGTAAGTACCATTTATAAAAAGCATACCTACAGACTTTTTTAATATATCACCAGCATCTGATTTCAAAAGAGCTATAAAGGAAAAATTACTTGAAAGACTGATATGTAAACAAAGCTAAATAAGTAACATAATTGGTTAAAACAAGAACTAAAGTATGAAAATAAAAGGAAAAAGAGCAAATAAATAGATAAAAGTAAAAAAAAAATAATATAAAAAAGAGCAAATAACTGGACAAAAGTATAAAAATAAAAGAAAAACAATACTGGCCGATATATTTTTACTACGTAGATAGGCTGTGTCCATCTGAGTAGCATTTCTTACCGGATTTGGTAATGATGTTGGTTTTCCTTTATTATAGACAAATAGGATATGGTTATGCTCGGGTTACGCCATTTGAGCAACCCTTTTAGGGGGTGGGGGTGGTGGGTGAGTTCTTATTGCTAGTAATACAATTGAATTGTATAGTGAGTGAATAGGTAGTTATGTATCCGTCAGCTCCCTCTGCTCTAGACTAAACAAGATAAGTCATCACTTTCCCCTCTACAGTGTAAGCATTCGTAGAATTGTTATTCACATAAGAGATGTGTCAGCAGAACTAAATTGTAAACACCGTACTGGACGACTGCGATCGGCCACAATATTAAATCATTATTAAATCGCCTCCAACTCGGCGAGGACGTGATCACTTAGTTTAATTAAATATAATCCTTTTTAAAAAGCTTCCACCCCGCTCCCGAAATCTGACTGGCGCAGCCGTTCGGATTTATTGCTGCAAGTTTTCCTAAAGTTTACGCGATTGGTGTCAAAATCCGCCGTTTAAATTCGTGATACTACGGGAAACTAATAAATCCGCCGAACCAAATAAATTTGTCATCGAAGTACGGGTGGAACGAGTATGCAGAGAACGGTCGGTTGGTGAGTAGAACTTTTCGCCAATCCTTCCACTCCTTATCCTCTGTGTATTTTTCATGCTTTTTAAATCGTAGGGAAATATTGCTACTCCGGGATAGAACTTCTCCCAGGGTATCGCATTTTGTGTTTTCGTCATAAAACTTTATCGTTAACACTTTTCGTTTAGATTTAAGTGAATTAAATATTGAAACAAAGTAAAGAAAATAAATTGAAATAAAGTAAATAAATTGAAATAAAGTAAATAAAGTGAAATAAAGTAAATAAATTGAATATTGAATTAAATTAAATAAGTTTATTGTGTAAAGTAAAAATTATTAAAGTTGTTAAGTTAATTGTCTCTCGAAATTGAACAATTAAATTAAGAACCACTCTTATTTTTACTGTGTATTTTTATTGTGTATTTTATTGTGTGTTTTACACGGTAATCACTACGTGTATTTTAATTGTGAATATTGTGTAAAGTACTGTTACAAATTCTGACTGGCGCATATTAATTAACTAAATTTAAATTCAGTAAAAATGGCTTCACCACAAATCGAATCCGTACAAATCACGCCAATACCCAACGAGATGCTCAGATTAATTCCATTTTTTAATGGTGACAAAAAAACATCTAAATTTGTTCCTTAAAAAATGTGAGTATGTTATATCGAGATATAGAGGTGGGGTTGAGCAAGATTTATACGTGTACCACGCTATCACTAGCCGCCTTACAGAAAATGCAGCAGCACTGTTATCAGAACAAGAAAATTTAACAAACTGGTCGGAACTTAAAGAAATTCTGACACAACATTTTGGAGACCCGCGTAGTGAGGCATGTATTAATATCGAATTAGAATCACTAAAAATCAGATCGAATGAATCGTACACAGACTTTTGCAACCGCGTGCAATCAACCAGGTCAATGCTTATATCCAAAGTAAACACCATAGCAGACGAGTCAATCCGTCACGCCAAAATCACAATATACAACAACACCGCGTTAAACGTGTTTCTCTATAATTTACCAGAAAACCTTGTGCGCATTGTGAGACTAAAGGCACCGTCCACTTTGGAAGCCGCCCTCTCGATTGTGCTCGAGGAAGTAAACTTTATGGACCAATATAACATGCGAAGCAAAATGCATTCGCAACCCAAACCTTAAAATTCAACTTGATAAATCCGAGTTCCTTCGTAAGGAAGTGCTTTACCTAGGACACACCATCACGAAAAACGGTCTTAAACCTAATGATGATAAAATTGACGCTGTATTAAATTACCCAATTCCGAAAACGACCACAGAAATAAAGAGCTTTTTAGGACTTGTAGGATATTACAGGCGCTTTATTAAAGACTTTGCTAAAGTTACAAAACCATTAACGTCATGTTTAAAGAAACGAAATAAAATCGTAATAAATCAGGAATATACAGACGCATTTAACAAATGTAAGGAATTACTTACACATGCCCCATTATTACAATACCCAGACTATGACAAGCAATTCATATTAACAACAGACGCATCGAATGTAGCATTGGGCGCAGTACTCTCACAAGGACAAGTAGGCAAAGATAAACCCATAGCGTATGCTAGCCGCACACTTAGTGATACTGAAGCTCGATACAGTACAATCGAACGCGAATTACTTGCTATTGTATGGGCTGTAAAACACTTCAGACCTTATCTCTATGGTCGTAAATTTGTCATTTACACAGATCACAGACCTTTGGCATGGCTTAACTCGCTAAAGGATCCAAACAGCAAATTAACTCGATGGCGTTTACGCTTACAGGATTACGATTTCGATATCGTGTACAAAAACGGGAAACAAAACACAAACGCAGACGCGTTATCCCGCATAAAAGTAAATGCTCTTGATTCAGATAATCAGTCCATGAAAGTAAATGTTAGCAAAAAGGAAAAACGTATTCAAAAACATGTTGATAAAGTAGTAAAGAAAATAGAAAAATGTAGAAGGAAGTAGACAATTAGGTTCAGAATATCCGATTCCGTCTTCAAATAATTCAGACTGTGTCGATGAACAATCAAATAACTCACAAACTATTCATTCCGCAAAGGATACCGAATCACAAGGCATCCCAATCTTAAACGAAGCAATCGATAACAAACCTAATCAAATATTAGTCTTTGAACGATTCGATAATGAACTTTCAGTCAAAAACCTTTCGCGCGATAAACAAAAGGTTCTTGAAGTACATTTACCTGATAATAATGCAGAATTAGTAAAACAGTTTTTAAAAGAATATATCAAACCTAAAACAAAGTATTTCATTTATTTTGAATCAGATCAACTTAGACGAATTTTCACAGACGTAATTATTAAACTTTTTAAGAAAGATGTAGTTCAGTTTTACGAGTGTACAGAACGGGTAAATTACATAGAAGACGAGGGTGAACAAAAAGCAATAGTTATCCAATACCATGAAGGAAAAACATGCCACCGTGGTATTAAGGAAACATTGATTAGAATTCGTAGAAATCATTTTTGGCCTAACATGCAACAAACAGTTTCCGCAATCATTAACGCTTGCGAAGCCTGCCGTAAAATGAAATACGATAGGAAACCCATAAAACCATTTTTGCAATTAACTAAAACTCAAGATTCCCCATTTCAGGAAATTTTCATTGATCTCTTCAGTATTGAAGGAATCACATATTTAACCCTAATTGACGCCTTCGGCAAATTAGGACAAGCAATAGAGATACCTAGCAAATCAACATCAGACGTTACTAGAGCACTTATGAAATATTTCTCATTCTACGGAATTCCAAAACGTATAAGCTCAGATCCAGGAACCGAATTTAATAACGAACTCATGAAAGAATTTCTAAATTTACATAAAGTTGAACTTCACATCGGAACCCCAAATAACCCTAATTCTATGGGACTTATCGAACGCTTTCACTCGACAATTATAGAGATCTATAGATTGGCTAAATACGAAAAACGATGTACAGATGCCGCATCAGTTATGACATATTCAGTAATGGCATATAACCACACCATCCACTCTGTAACTGAGTTAACACCATTTGAGGTAGTTTTTGGTCATACAGATTCAGACAGTCCATTTAGAATCAATTTCGAAAAGCAATATTATCAGCAATTAGTTCAAGATCATGCGAAACGTACAAAGCACTTATATAAATACATAGCTCAGAAAACGACAGCCAAAAAGGAAACCATTAGGGAAAAGAAAGGTGGTGAAACAGATATAGAGTTTTCCGAAGGAAACATAATATTTGCAAAAGACGTAAATAAGCGTAAAAGCAAAGACAAACCACGTTATGTAAAAGCAAAGGTTGTAGGCAAAGCCAAGCGAAACATCTTACCAATTAAAGTAGGTGACAGGACTACCAAAGTGCCTATTAAAAACATAAAACGCCCTCCGCAGGTGGTGCCTTCTGCTAATTATAGGGACGCAGGCGCTGGCCCTTCAACTAAATATAATATCTAAGAAAATTACCCTGGTCTCAAAAATGTTCGACAGCTTCATAAATATTTCAGAGCAAATAAATAACAACTCTATTATTATTGATGAACGCTTGAAACGAGTTGAAAGCCTATTGCAAAACATAACGTCCACACAAAACGATTGGACTTTTTCTACATACATACTAGGAGTGTATAACATATTCATAAGTAGTTTCCGTACAATATTTATAAGATTAAGTGAAATAGAAACAGCATTAGCATTAAGTAGAGTATCCATTTTACACCAAGCAATTGTAAACTCTACAGAATTATTGTATCATTTGAAGTTAATTTCAAACTCTGCCAATTTAGTTTATCAGCCTACGGAAAGTAATTTGTTAAATTTAGAAGAAACTATTTGTGTAAAATCTTATATGAAACAGGATCAAATAACATTTATTTTAGAAATACCATTGATAGATAATTATACTTACAATTATTATAAGATATACTCACTTCCTATATTCCAAGAATCCCAAAACGTTACGCTTTCCATTTTCCCCAAATTTCCTTACCTTTTGGCGAAGGGTTTGAAATACTTACCAATCGTAACACCGTGTCGCCCGCTTGCCGCCGGCGATCGCTTCCTGTGCTCTACGGACAACCAGGCTCTACATAACGAGCCTACCTGCGTGGAACAGCTGATGAGGTTCAGTAAGGACCTTACCTCCTGCAAGCAGCACCAGATCCAGCTGGAAGAAGTAAAACTCCAGCAGCTCAACGCGAACAACTGGATTCTGTACAGCAGACTGAAAGCCACGCTGACCAAACACTGCGACAGCGAAGTCAGTAAGCAGTCAGTCTTCGGCACGTACATCATCACCATCGATGAGCCCTGTGACCTGGAAATCCATGGCCTGCAGATCCACCATCGACTCTACATTTCATCAGACATCGTAGAACACGTACCGGTGATTCACCTACCCGAGCTACCTGTAAACGCAACGCTATCCGGTGCACGCGCACTCAATATGCATGGAATCAATTTGGATGAAATCAAATACATGTCGTACGCCCTGAAACACAGTGCAGCAATCAGTGCTAGTGAAAATGAAACAGACACTTCTTATTTTACATACTTTACATTTGTATTAGTTTTGATTCTTTTTATGTTAATTGTGTTAATTGCCTTCCGCAAACATGTAAAAATTTTATGTAAACGAAATTATCGGAATACTCATAAAAATGAAACTTCCGATAATTTCTCACTTAGGGAGGGAGGAGTTATGTATCCGTCAGCTCCCTCTGCTCTAGACTAAACAAGATAAGTCATCACTTTCCCCTCTACAGTGTAAGCATTCGTAGAATTGTTATTCACATAAGAGATGTGTCAGCAGAACTAAATTGTAAACACCGTACTGGACGACTGCGATCGGCCACAATATTAAATCATTATTAAATCGCCTCCAACTCGGCGAGGACGTGATCACTTAGTTTAATTAAATATAATCCTTTTTAAAAAGCTTCCACCCCGCTCCCGAAATCTGACTAGGTACTTATTACATGGCAGATATTATACATAGACAAGGAAAAATTTCTGTGCTATTAAGCGATTTTGTGAAAAATATTATTGGCAGGTAGTTGCTAATTGCTCATAAGATAGGCCCCCTTAATTGATATTTATTGTCTGTGGTGCATAATCTTTTCTTAAAGGTTTTAAGCTTTTGTTTGTCACCTGTCATCCGCTTTGCAATGGAGAAAAGTCGAACCTTAATTTCGAACTCCTCCTATGTTCTTCTGATTAATTTCGTTGCGGGTCCAATGACAGTTTAACTTTCCCCCGGGACAAACTTGACCTTCATTGGTTCGGTTTTTGTGGCGGTCGAGCTGTAGATCCTGGCTAACCAGGAGTTGCAGTGGTAGGAACGAGAGGTGGGAATAGTCCCGTATGGCAGATATTATGTACCATCCTAAACTTCATCTTACTTAACACCAGGTGCGATTGCGGTCAAATACCTGCCTTGATATGCATAAAAAAGTGCGGCCTTTGGTTTATCTTATACTGACCAGTAAATCTGTTTTGAAATTAAGTGTATTTTTTTATTTTCTTGCAAATCTTTTTCACGTTTTTATTCAGAAACTTATTTTATAGTAAAGTGGCAAAATTATGTCTTCCAAGTCGTCAAATCAGGTCTAAATGAAGCTTTTTGTAAGCATTTAAAGCGATAAAATGACTTACTAATCTATTAGAGATTGAAGTAAAACGTGGTAGTGAAAACTCCGTATTTTCAATTCAAGTTTCTTCTGAGTTACCTGACCTAGCAGTTACTAATATCTCAGTCTTAGTCATATTAAATTGATGTAATATTTGAAGATTGTGGAGAAATGAAGCTTCTTATTTTTCATTTACCAATTCACAAACTATTTTGTAACGAAAATGTATAGTCTGACTAGCGGCCGCCCGCGACTTCGTACGCGTGGATCCCGTTTTACCCCCTTCATCTATCTTACGCGGTTTAGATTTTTTCATACAATTAATGTTTTTTCCCGCTAACTCTCGTTCCCGTGGAACTTCAGGGAATTTCAGGAATTTCTTTCTTAGTCCACCTCTACGGTACCTAAGCTACGTCCCTTCCAAATTTCAAGTGCCTACGTTTAGCCGTTTAGGCTGTGCGTTGATAGGTCAGTCAGCAAGTCAGTCAGTTTCTCCTTTTATATATTTGAATGATATAGAACTCTGGTACTCTGGTACATTTTCATGGCGTAAACTTTAATCACTTCGGAATAAGAAATCACTTGGTTCAAGATGGGTTCCCCAAATGGCACAATGGAGTACTTTTTCCAATTCTTACGGCACTTTTATAGTCAATCAACGTTTGCCAGTAAATCCGTGAGGCGGAGACAAACGGATATCTCATTTATTCTTTTAATTTAGTCCCCAAGTTTAGGGTGTCATTTAATGACATTGTAGATCCAAGATGGCGGTGCGTGTATTAACTACTTATCTTTGGTAATCGCTTGCGGTTATTGATCGGCCGTGGGAAGAATTCCAATAGCTTCCTTAACACATACATATATGTATAGTACATTGCCAATTCTGTACATGTAGGTTTTGTGTGATTATAACGACGAAAGATTTGTATTTTTGTATGTTTGTAATAAATAAACATAGAAACTGCTGATTTCAAAAACTCTTTTACCGTGCTCTTTCTTTCAAATGCTACTTTCTCTTAATAATAAGTACCAACACAAATAAGCGAATAAAAGCTATAGTTTAAATAATATTGGAAAACTAACCACTAGCGTACCCATGCATAACATCGGTCAATTGAACCACATTTTAGGTTTAAAGAACATTTATTTCTCATTAAAAACATTACAGTCACTTACATGAGAAATTAACAAATTTTATGTAGGTAGATAATTTACAAGTTGTCCAATAGCCAGAACAAGCAGATGTACCTACTTCTGCGGGAACCGTCCTAACAAACCTGTACTTACTTGAACTTTGTTGTACATACGTTTACACTCAGTTTTCTAGGTTGACATTACTGTGAATAAAACTAAGTTGTACATTACTGTACATACATACAATGCGCGCGGCTGCCAGGCGGCGACTGGCGCTCTGACTGCGCAGGAGCCGACGTCGACCGGCTAGCGTGATTTGGAAGGCCATTCCCGCAAAAGGACGTACATGAATTTTTCTAAATATAATTTATGTTAGTTTGTTTTACTTTTTAAAGAGCTTAATTTTTAAATATTTAAATAGATGTTTTATTAAGACACTAAAGGGGGGTAAAGTATGAAATTGCCATCTTTATTTTTGTTCAATATTCATTAGTTTTTTTCTTTTTTTTTTTTTTTCTAAGATATCTATATTTTAAATTTATTGAAAGTTAAACATAATCACAAAACATTCTTTAAAGACCACCACATTTTGACATTAACATAGCATACTCCTTTGCGTCGCGTAGTCGGGTAAAAAAATACGCTACATCCGAAAGTCAAATAAGCAGTTTTTCGGGCAAATCCATGTGAAATACACAGTTTATCCAGACTCGGACCCTCCGCCGTGGATCTTTTTAATTTGAACCCGAACTTTAGTATGTCATTAAATGCCATTATAGATCCAAGATGGCGCCGATATCTGACTCCCCGATCTTGTAAGAGTATAAGGTTTACGATGCTTGGGACCTTTTTTGTATAAAATCGTCGAGGAATATTAACAAGGCTGGAGAAATGAATTTTGGAGGGCCCAGTGTTTGAAAGAACAGAAAGCGTGTAGGTACTACTGGGTACGCTTATATATTTTTAACTAGCGGCCGCCCGCGACTTCGTACGCGTGGATCCCGTTTTACCCCCTTAGGGGTGGAGTTTAGTAAAATCCTTTCTGGATGCCTACGTCATAACATCTACCTGCATACCAAATTTCAGGCCGATCCGTCCAGTGGTTTGGGCTGTGCATTGATAGATCACTATGTCATTCAGTCAGTCACCTTTGAGTTTATCAGTCAGTCAGTCACACTAGGTATTTGAGCAACCAATAAGATTTGAAAAGATTGGAACTTCTCGATTCGAAAGTTCGTAGGTTCGAGTTCCAAATGACATAAAATGTGAAAATTTTGTCTTCAAACTAACTCGACTATTTGAAAAGATAAATTATTTCGCCATTAAAAGAAATTATCTGAATTAAAAAAAGTTTAAAACAATAATTTGCTCTTTAACAAAGTAAATCCAAAGTAGTCTCATTGTAAGTTAGCTCGATTGATTCTACTTCGTAATATCAATAAGTTCTATTATTGTATTTCAAATTCAATCCCATAACGAACGAAATGTTTATTAATAACGAGCGAAACGCAAGCGAATCTAAATCAACGGACCTTGATTAAAATTTTGATTTCGATTTCAGTTGATCGTTGCGATTGGTCGGTTAAAGTTAACGGCGTGATTAAAGACAATTTAGAACACATAGGCTGAGTTGCACCACCTAACTTTGACCGTAACTATAACGATAACCGGCGTTTTTTGTATGGAGTTTGACAGAATTTTGACGTTTGTCAAAGTTAAAGTAAGATGGTGCAATGCAACCCAGCCATACTGTATTACATTACAGTTAGCTTTTGGTCATAGTTTTGCCTGAGTAGACTTTAAAAAATTAATTGTAAAACTGTAGTTTTTCACTGTGAAATATTTCCAAACCAATTTAGTAGTTCCAGAGATAAGTTCTTACAAACAACTTTACAAACTATAAGTAGTTCTTCATAATATTAGTATAGAGAGTATTAACATAAATACTGCTGGTGGACCGATTAAATATTCAATGGTAGACCTCATCTCCGGAGAACTTGAAATTTTTATTTTCATAATATTCATTGCATGTCAAGATGGTATTTCTGCCTGCAGTTTCGCTTATGTATACTCGTAAGACTTTTCGAAACGTAAACGATTATTTAAATGACAAGAGTGCGTGGATTTTACATGCCTAGCTCGCACTTATTGCGTGTCATGTAAACTATAAATTACTGTATTTTATTGAAAAAGAGGCTGACAAAGGTGACTGAGTTTCTTCCGCCACTTCTTCTCAGCACTTGCCCATAATATGTTGTCCCGAAGTGGTGGTAGGGCAAGCTATGTATATTTGGGACGTGTATAAGTGCCCTGGAAAGGGCCTTTGTACTGAATAAAATATTTGAATTTGTCATCAATAAAATTTCTGATTCCAGCAGTCCGAAATGGGCAGCTAGTTTTCCCACAACTACATACGAGTGAAATGAACTTGCTGTTCTCCTCAGCCTGTGGTAAGGACATCTCCATTTATACACTCTACTTTCATTCCACTAATGGTCCAACTTCCAGTTTGATTGTAGCTACCCGGAGGCGATTTTTGACTCGACTTTATGGTGACCATGATAATTAAATTTCAACAATTTCCCCCAAAAAGTTTTTAATTGAAAAAGTTGAAACGATACCGTAAAGAAGATCGTTCGATTGATAATGTTTACGGACAGCGATGGTGGAATCGATTTTTATTCGATTCAGGTCTGAAAGCATTTCAAGGTTTTGGTTATCATTAACTTTCTAGTCACGTTAGAGTCCCACCTGTTTTAGAGTAAGTAAGATAATTGTCATTATTTTGGGATCTCCACCCACAAGGTCGCAGCATATTGGGACGTCCACTCATATGGGGACCGACGACCTCATAAAGTTACAGGAAGGCGCTGGATGCAGGCCGCTACCAAGCGTACAATGGTGAAATCATTAGGGGAGGCCTATGTTCAGCAGTGGACGTTCTGTGGCTGAAATGATGATGATGATCTAACTAGGCGAACAGACAGCGGGATAGACTTTGTTTTATACTATGTAAGTAAAGATTAATAACTAATAAGTTAAAATTAATAATTAGTTCTTCCGTGGTTGAGGATTCCGGGTGAAGCTCGCTTCCACCTTCGGCCTGATCATCACTTACCATCAGGTGAGATACAGGCCAAGAGTTTCCTCGGTGTGGATATAAAAAAACCTCAGTTTCTTTTTAATGACATACGTATAATATACTAATGTGAATGTCTTAACGCTTCTGATTAAATTATAAATGAAAAATATAACAACAATACGCCCAGAAACACAATAAAAACACAATTTCCGAATAAACATTCGCTAAAATTACTTTAATTGAAACGCCGCGGAACTAGGATTAATAAAATGCTTAATTATTTGGTACAATTTTTAATTACAGCTTTAGTAGATGTCTTTGGCAGAGTGAGACGGTTCCATTTGCAATTTGGGCTCATAAACAATTCAGGGCGACGCCTCCTGGCGTAGGTACCTCTAGAGGTGGATGGATAGGTTGGCAACGCTTTGGGATTACTAGGGATAAAATTAAATAAAAAACGCTGGCCGTAACAGCGTATTACACTTGAAAATTTCGACGGGCTCATCCAGTGTCTAAGTAAATCAGATAGAAGACCAGTCGCCCGGCAAACGAAAGGTCGTGGATTCGATTCCCACCGTAGGCAGTTCGATTTTATCCATTTAATTAAGGGTCTGTCCTCCTTGTTGTAAGGTGCCAAGACTGTCTGTGTATGTATGTCTGCTATTTATTTATTTGAACACCAACAAGGTTACATTGAGCTGTGTTATAGCTGATCCTTATTGAAAAACAAAAGTGCAGAGTGAAGCGATAACACTATTTGAAAAACTGTAATGTAAATTTTGATGTTACAGAATGTATGATCATTATCATCATTCAACTACTTTAGGGCTTGTACTATATCTATTTTATACAAATATCTAAACCAAATCGAGTCTTATTGAAGGATTGATTCATAGACACCCTACTTTGAAGTGTAAATTCAAACTTAAGTGCCCCACTAAAGAGGGGTTTGTACATCACCAAAGGATAATAAGGACCGGTGCCAGATTTGGGTCCTCAGGGACTGAAGTCTCAGAGTCCTAATGCACATACTTATGAGTCCTCGATTTGTGGTCACACGACTATCGGTAATAATAAGACTTGGGTTGAAGATGGATATACACTAGAGCATTTTAAAATCAAATCAAATCAAAAATATTTTATTAAATTTTCACCAGTATTTTTATTTGTATTTTCTCTAGTAATGTAAGACTGGACGCAGGCCGCTACCAACCGGGTAACATGGAAAGCATTCGGGGAGGCCTATGTTCAGCAGTGGACGTCCTATGGCTGAGATGATGATGATGGTACTAACGAATGGTACAATACAATAAAGGTAAGCGCTCAGTTTCCTAAGAATTTGCATGTAATGTAACGTTCTTGCGAACGTACGGCGCTATGTTCGGCGTAATACCCCACAGCGAATGTATCAATTCGTTGTACCTTGCGTTCGCTCTCGCTTTGAAATTCTTGAAATGTGACAACCGCGCTGGTGCAGACTCGACGAAATTGTTACACTTGGCTCGACGTTTGGTTCGTAGAAGGGTGATTCACTAGATTCTAGTGAATCCTAGTTCTATTGACTAGGACATAGAGCGGCTCGTTGTTCTGTTTCAGGTACATGCTCTAGTCCAGTGGTTCCCAAAGTTGTCTGGGCTACGACTCATCTAATACAAGTTTCCAAACTCAGGACCCACCTATAGGAAATTTAACCATTACCAATATACCTAAATAAAGGACTTTTCAAATAACAAACCAATTCTAAGTACAATTGTCGCCCGTTGCGCAGTGGTTGGATCGGTAGGGTGGTGTGTCGTTCTACATGCAGGGCCCACTCAATGTTTGCTCGCGACACCACTAGGTCGCCACCCATAGTTTGGGAAACCCTGCTCTAGTCTATACTCACCTTAATATTGTATAGCAAATGCCACTGGCTTCTCTTTGCGGTTTGGATTACAAGAAACCATTTAGTTATAATAGTAATATGGCAGCTGACTGAACTAAATGGGGGATTTAATGGGAATTTAATACTTAGTTCTGTCTCAAATTCAATTCATCCATATTGATATTATAAATGCGAAAGTAGCTCTTTGTCTTTACCTTTTCAAGCTAAAAGAGCTGAATTGATTTAGATAAAATATTGATTGAAACCAAGGAAAAAAACACAAGTTTTTATTCTAGTTTTTGAAGGGGGGATGCAAGCGAGATAATTATTTTCTTTTCGTGATAATATAGTGACAGGTTGAAATACAGGCGAGTCAGGCAGCAGGCGAAACCTATTCGTTAAAAACATAACCCTCCTTCTGGCGCAGTCGGGTAAAAAATGAAGAAATTTTCCATGTTTTTAATTAAGTAAATACGACTATCTGCAGTTTTCATGACTTACTTTGACTTATGGTCCTATGTCCCCTAGATGGGGCAGAGGACGTCCACAGCAGTCCTCCATCTCGTTCGGTCTTGAGCTTCTCGCTTGATCTCGCTCCAGGTCTTGCCGATCTTCTTCGCCTCGTCCGCTATAGTGCAGTTTTCATAAAACAGCATTATCATCTATATGTACAAAATCCTTTCTTACGATTCGGGGAAATTTTTCACAAAACAACCTAAACAAGCATCGGCAGTAAATAAACATTCATCACACACATGACGTCACTCGATGACGTCAGATATTTACAAACGAAAGCGTGTAATGACGTGGCACATCCTTCTAATATTTGTTTACGTTATTGCAGGAACATGACTCGGTGAGTTCACATAACGCGGGATCAGCTTTACTTTTAAAGTTGGAAAAACAAGTACCTACCTATTCAATTTAGAAATTAGATTTTTTCTTATTTATTCACCTAAATGTTAACATGCTGATTAAAGTAAATATTCTATTCTATAGTTTGAGTCTAGTGCGCATGGTTTCGATATACCTAGCGATCGCCACCCTATTATACCCCCATTCATGTATTGGCTTAGTAAAATAATGTTTAGAGACGACTTTTACTGCTGAACACAGAAGTCTTCAGTTCACTAGGCTTCCAGTAATTAATAAACAATAATAATAAAATGTTTATTTCCAAAAAAGAAATGTACAACTAACTGACAAAATCACAAAGCCATGCACTAGATACTAACCTATTTAAATATTTGCCAGTGAGACCCAAACTAAGCAGTATAGCTTGTATCTTGGGTTTCAGAGTGCAGTTAACAAACGTGACGTTCTTAGAAATTGAGCAAGTTACAGATTGCATGCAGTATTGAAAAACATTAATTTTAATTGCTTATTTAACTAAATTGAAACTGGTAAGGTATTTTCTACAAACATTTCGTCGTTATACCCCTGTATTAATTAATAAACACCACACTGAAACCAACCAGACAAATTCGATTGATCATATCGGCACCGTACACCTATAACACTTATATCAATATACCAACCGAGGCCCTCAGAAACTGGGGTAATTACCCCAAAATCGGGTAATTACATCACCCACGTTCGCACCAAACTATTAATTGGTTTTACCAACTTTAGTTTGCAGGCGACGCGTTCTCGAATCTTCTTATGTAGGAACCGATAATATCAATGATATGTTGGATATTGATGTGACAGGTTTAGAAACTGATATAGGTTTTAACCGACTTCAAAAGAAGGAGGAGGTTCTATGTTCGTCTGTGTGTAATTTAGAGATTGAGGCCGATTTTTTAGAAGCATTGTCATGTCAACTAACATAAAAAGCTTTAATATGTAGGTAGAGCATATTGCGTAAAGCTGGCTACTGTAAATACGTTTAAAAGGATTAAGATTAAAAAATATCACAGTTTTAAAATGAGAAGCAGTCGCAGCTGCTATTAAGAACATCCCCGTCATAGTTTATGGGTAAAGTTCTTTTTTTTTTTTTACAAAAACACTATTTCTGTGTTTTTCAGTTGGTCACCTTAATAACGAAGATTTGTGTAAGAATTTTGATATTCACATCCGAATGAGCGCCCTTAAATTCAATCATTAAATACTTCCCAGACTAATTACATTTAGAGAGATGCTACGCTACCGCTGCGGCACCGCTACGTACCGAGCGTTGACGTTACGGTACTTACGGTGCCGCTCCGTAGTTCTACAAAATCTGACATGCGGATACGGTGCCGCTGCGACGCCGCTACGACGTCAACGCTCGTGTGGCACCTCTCTTAGGCTGGGTTGCACCATCTTACTTTAACTTTAACAAACCTCAAAAATCTGTCAAACTCCATTCAAAAACACCATTTATGGTTAAAGTCACGGTTAAAATAAGGTGCACCAACTCAGCCTTAGACTTGTACCGCACTTCACTTTAATTCTATACTGAGGTATTCAATGAAACTCATTTTTCTCGCGGAATGATTCGCTAAGCAACCGCCTAAAGGGTGCGAGCTAGATTTTCAAGTATTTTTTATCTGTCCGCTGTGCCCTTAAGCAGTCTCCACGAGCGGCATACTTCCGCACATTCCTCCTTTTATTGCGATTTGGTGCAAGTCATAAGATCCGCGAGAAAATTGGGGTACATCATCATCATTTCAGCCACAGTCCACTGCTGAACATAGGCCTCCCCCAATGATTTCCACGTAGCGCGGTTGGTAGCGGCGTGCATTCAGCGCCTTCCTGATACCTTTACGAGGTCGTAGGTGCGTTATCCGCTACGTGGCCTCTTCCAGATTATCCGGTTGGTAGTTGTCATCTGTCCACTTTGTTCTTCTAAAGCCTGGTCCGTGAGCACGTAGAATCCCGTCTAGGGCATGTAATATCGGAAGGTTTTCAATTCCGATATTGGATTCCGATATTAGATCTCAATATCGGAATTCCGATATTAATATCGGAATTGAGTTCATGTGCTATAAAATTAATATTTGGTTATATTCGTAAGAATTCTGGATTTTTTACAATAAAATAATGATTTTAATCAAAATCTTTAATTTGGTACAAAACAGCACTTCATAAAATTGAAGTACATATTTTAAAACCATTTTTACGTTATGGGTATCCATTGCATTTGGTTTTTTATGTGACAAGAGGCAAACGAACAGACGGATCACCTGATAATGAATGGTTACTGATAATGAGCCTAATGGACTAGCAAATAATTAAATTGTTTTTGTAAAATCACAGGTATCAAACAAACTTTTACTCTTTCATTATATTACCCTGTTTTATGTGGGCGGAACGAATTTTAGGGTCATTCAAATCACGTGTTACAAAGAACTTGAATATGATTGTAATTTGTTCCTTTTTGATTATCGATGTACAACTCACAAAACCACGAGCCAACATCATCATGTCAGCCATAGGACGTCCACTGCTATACACAGGCTCCGATGCTGATTTTCATAATGGCCGGTTGGTGGCGGCCTGCATCCAGCGCCTTCCTGCTACCTTTATGAGGTCGTCGGTCCACCTTGTGGTTATGAGTCCTACGCTGCGCTTTCCGGTTCGTGGCCTCCACTTCAGAACCTTGCTGCCTCATCGTCCGTCTGTTTTGCTTACTAAGGCAGAACCGTTGGAAGACCTTATCACAATGCTCGAAGACCTTAATCGAGTTTCCCAACAGGTAGGCCTTCGGATGAATATGGAAAAAACGAAGCTTATGTCGAATGTCCATGTTGCTCCTTACCCAGTTTCGGTTAGGAGCTCGATTCTCGAGATTGTTGACAAGTAAGTATGTCTATCTCGGACAAACGATCAGCTAGGTAGTTAGATGCAATTTCGAGAAAGAGGTAAAGCGTCGAATAAGAAGACGAAAGTCTTCAATTAGTGTGTGTTACCAGTGATGATATACGGCTCGAAAACGTGGCCTTTGAATATAAGGCACAACGTGCTATGGAGAGGGATAAGCTTGGTGTTTCTTTACGAGATCTAATCAGAAATGAGGAGCTCCGTAAACTAACTAAGGTCGCTGACATAGCCCGACGGATTAGCAAGCTGAAGTGGCAATGGGCAGGGCACATAGTACGCAGAACTGACGGTCCATAGTCCAGTAAAATTAATGTTTGAAAGGGAGTTGAGATGTCGTTCTTTGTTGACCAAGTACCTATGGCAAATGCTAAAATTGATTAAGAACAAGTTAAATTAACCATAAATAGTAAAGATATTAAAATATTTGCAGTGGAACAAAAAGTGATGGTGAGAGACATGAGAAAATCATTGGTCTTTGCCAATCATGTACTTTGGGCTTTGTGGCAGGTTGTGGCGAGTTTAAACGCTTTGTTTAAAATCTCAATTAAAACTTTTATCTGATTCCGATATTACGATATTGGGTCGCTCAATATCGGAATTGAAATATCGGATCTCGCCGTCCGAGATTCCGATATTACGAGATTCCGAGATTCCGATATTCATGCCCTAATCCCGTCCAATGACCCCAAGCTACCCATCCCTATCGCTCGCACGTAATTATATTGCTCTCGCGCTCGCATACTCACTGCGGGCGCCCGTCGCACAGTCGCGACAGCAACATAATTACGCGCGAGCGATAGGGATGGGTAGCTTGGGGTCATTGGACGGGATTCTACGTGCTCACGGACCAGGCTTTATATGTAATCATAAGATTTTGGTTAAATAACCGCTTTCTCCCAAACCTTGGACGCTCGTCACGAAATAAAAGACGGCATGCGTTCCCGACGTTTCTCGATGTTAATATTCCGCTGTCTTGCCAGCCCCTGGTTCGATTCTCGACAAAGCATTTAGTAAAAAAAACTCATAAAACTCATTTATTTTTGCAAATAGCCTTTTAAAAAGCACTTTTACACGTCCCAATATTAACCCTACCACTGCTTCGGGACAATAAATGGGCCAGTGCTGAGAAGAAGCAGCGCAAGAAACTCAGTCACTATTGTCAGCCTCCTTTTCAAGGGTTTTAGAAGTTACAGCATGGTTGGTTGATGAGTCAAGGATTTTAATGATACAAACTTTGTTTCACCTTGTCACGTAGTAGCTTACAAACTTGTAAGTACACAATTATTAACATATTGGTTAATGTATCATCATACATAATCATCAGCTCATAGCCGTCCACTGCCAGATTTACGCCCGTATTTACAAACGGTACTATGAGGTCTCACAGTGAGCGTGAGCGTTCTCTTCGGCTCCCTTCTAACTGTCTTATTATGTCAGTAACCTTTTGCATGTCTTCACCACTAGGTGTGAAAACCTAAGTAAGTAATACTAAGTAAGTAAGCAAAACGCGTCTCCACTCAAGAACTCGTTCCAAAAAGAGATAAAGAATCCCTCTCTCTCTCTCTTTCATCTCTGTCCCCCTCTCTTTTCAAATTCTATGGTATTGGACTTAGGAAAAGGACACATGATACCTTTTACCGCGGTATTATTTGTGACATCCTGTAGATAAAGACTGAGTTACACCACCTTATTTTAACCGTAAGAATAACAATAACCGGTGCTTTTTGTATGGAGTTTGGCGGCTTTTTGACGTTTGTCAAAGTTAAAGTAAGATGGTGCAACTCGGCCAAAGTCTTTGCAACCAAAACTACAAATAAAACAGCGTACTTCAGAACCCGACCTAAGAAGCTTAGGTCCTACAAATCGGTTTACACAGTTTACTTCCGCATTCTGTCGTGTATTCAGTGTTTAAGTTTATTTTAACTATTTTAAGTGGCTTCTTTGTCCCTCTCTTCCTTCGTGAAAATAATGGAGATTCAAATATTGTTTGTATTCTTTTGGTCTTTGTTACCTAAGTTTTTAGCTATTTGGGTGGGATATTCAACGTGGAATACGTATTCAATGGACGTCCATTATGACATCAATTGACAAACATTTTATGACCTGTCAATCAAATTCCCAAAGTATTAGATTTTGTATTCACAAATAATTCCTTCCTTGAAATTTAGATTATCCCAGTTATATTTGATTTGAAATTATTATAGTATTCTTCAATCACTTGACTTTGTTGAACAGAAGTGACGTCAAACGGGGGTAATTTTATAGAAATTTGAAGATGAAGAGCGGTTTAAAAGCTATCTCAATTCACTACACTTAAAGAGTTTAGAGTATTGAACTTAAAGAGTTAACCCTGAACCTTCCAAAGTACTTGAAATTTCCATTATTTGATCACATTTACTTACAATACAATTTTAGTTCACTCACAAATCCATCTGACTTCCTCTTCGTCTTATAACTTAAGCAATATAGCTGAAGAATATCTTATATTTACATTAAACTTTTGTTTTCGCGAATTTATAGCGTTGTAAATTGAAATTATCCCGCGGGAAGTGTTAAAGGCACCATTTGTTATAATTATAAAGGAATTTGGCCTTAGTTCTGGCGTAGTACGGCAAGAACGGTAGAGTTAGCGAAGGGCGAAAGTATGATTTAGGAGAAAAGTATTTTATTATATTGAGGTCATGTAAGGTTTAGACAACTAAATTTTTGATACATAGAATTGGGTATTTGGCACCATAATAACCAATCATTCTAAGACACAATTTCTATAAAAAATACTTAAGTTTGGTCCTGAAAATTTTATTGGTTTTCAATTTCCTATATAATTCGATTTTCCTTTTCATATCACGCTGTGCAACTTTGATAAAGTAGCCATTATAAGACCTATTATAGTGAAAGGCCACGTTTCAGAATCATTATGGTCGTATACAAGGTGGACAGACGATTTCTTAAAGGTAAAACGCTGGTTGCAAGTCACTACCAACTGGTCAATTTGAAAATCATTGGGGGAGGCCTAGTGCAGCAGTGTAAGTCCTGTGACTGAAATGATGATGATGATGACAAAACATGCCAATTTACTGTGTCAAGTACCTAACTGGCAATAGCACGTTTTTGTTAATATTTTTTTGTTTAATTACTTCTTTTATGTTTTATTAGTCTGTACGTAAGACAAAAGACAGACCGATCTAATTGACTATGGTTCTGGTAAAAATTTTATATGGATTAGTAGGCGACCAACCTCTTCGTAATTGAAATTATAATAGGCGTTGTTATAAATACATATTTAACTCCTTTATCTTACCTTTGTTAACCTAAGTAGAAGAATGGCACAGGCTTACAAAAGTAAATTAGGAGACTTTTCTAAATACATTACGTACACTTGCACTTATTTATAGTGGTCTACTCCACTTTGATCACCCATGGATAAGAAGTTAATTACCTACCTAGGTGATATTATCAATAGGTGATCAAAGGCCATTAAAGTGTCACCTGGAGTACACAGATCTATTCCACTTTCATCACCTATATGATCTTCATAGTATTTAAAGACCAATCTGAACCTATCTGCTTTTTAGGATTCCGTAGCCAAATGGAAAAAAATGGAGCCCTTATTAAAAGTAATTAGTACGTAAGTAAGTACGTGAAGTGAAAGAACTAACGTAGATAGAGAAAGCTAATGTTCTTTCAAGTTCGCACCGCACTAAGTTTTATGTTTTACATAGATTACGTGTGCACTAAGTTTGAAGTTACATGTCAAAGTTATGCCACTATCGTGCACTGAAATGCAGTTCTTAGTGCTTTGTCTTAAGAACTATTTTGATTTTGGTATAGTGATGTAATTGGACTATGAATTTGTAGATTCGATAAAAAGAAAATGAACAAAAACTGAACAGAAAATATAAAAGAAGCTTTTGTAAAAATGTCATGATTCTGAACTAAGCAGAAAATAGACATCAAGTACGAGTACTACTGAGTATAAATAAGTATTAATAAAAGCATAAATAATGCTTTCTTTCCTTAAAAAAATCAGCAATACGGAAAATGGAAATTAGAAAATTTCGTGTTTATTTAATTATTTTTTAGTTTCAACTTGCACACTCGAAGAGGTACTTACTAACGATGTGATCTATGATAGAGGAAACTTCTTACTTAAAATTATATTCTTGTTTCGTGCGTTGTAGTTTTATCGATACTTTTACGATCGATATATCAATATCGACAACTCTACAGCCCTACAACTCCTGTACAGGCACTCAAAGATTACAGCTACAATTCCCTCAGGATGAACTTACAACTTCAGGGTTGCCTCTAACCACGGCTCGCCAAATTCAGGGCTGCCACCGCAAGCCTTTAAGCCTCAGGGATTGGGCAGCCCTAACTTACTGGCATGATTGTTAATTAATAAACTATTTAACCTTTACTTGTTAGTTGCTTGACGGAACTTTAGCATTCTCCTTTTTGCATTACGTAGGAGAACGATGAAGAGATTAAAAATGCACGTGACGCAGATTTAAAAATATTAATATGTGTACAAAGAATGATTTATAACGTCTCAAAAGTAAAATTAAGTTCATAAAATTGTACACAGGCACAAAATATTGACAGCGTTTTATATTTAATTCAAAATCAAGGTGTGGATTCAGAATCTTGTCTACAGGCTTCAGTAGGCACCTAAATTTGACAGCAAATCAGACCTTTACATTTTTGTTTCATCATCATCATTTTAGCCATCATCATCATTTTGTCCACTTCTGAACATAGGCCTCCCCCTATGACACATACCCGGTTAGTAGCGGCTTGCATCCAGCGCCTTCCTATTTATGATGTCGTCGGTCCATCTTGTGGGTGGACGTCCTACGCTGCGTTTTCCAGTACGCGGACTCCACTCCAGAACCTTGCTGCCCCATCGGCCGTCAGTTCTGCGTACTATGTGCCCTGCTCATTGCCACTTCAGCTTGCTAATGCGTCGGGCGATGTCAGCGACTTTAGTTCGTTATGGATCTCCTCATTTCTGATTCGATTTCTTAAAGAAACATTTGGTCACATTTGTACAAACTTTCCACAAACACGCTTTACCGCCTGTTGCTAATTTCATTATAATAAAAATCACTTTTCTGAAATATATATTTACTCCATCTCCTTTGTCTCCACTGTAATCTACGCAATACCGGAAAACAAATAACCATTTACGCACGCTTTTACGCGCTTTTGTCTCGTAAAACTGAAAAGGGTCGCGCGAAAGCTTAAAAATAATTCAATTCTCCTGTTTTTACACAAAAATCAATTCCATTGGTGTCCGACACTAATCCACAGATTAATATGTCCGTCACGCTTGCGAGGCGAGTGCGGTTTTAAATGTATGATATTCGTAAGCGTGTGGTCACGTTGATACGCTTAGCGAGAGGCGTGGAGCGGAGCGTAAGCGTGAAATCGTAGCTACGAGTATAATAAAGTTCGTAGTTTTCAAGGAAATGCAATTATACTTGCTATTACTTTTAACTTTATATGTATACATGGAACAAAGTACGAAAAGCAGTCTTCTGCGTTCTTTGATGCGAAAGGAGCCGGTTTCATTTACGGTGTGGCGTGTGATAAATCTGTGACAATACTGAGCCAAAGCACCTGGGAAGTATAACAAATTGTCATTTTTTCATGCTTGCGCGCCTACTTTGGTTTAATGGTTCTGGGGGCACGGCAGTGCCCCCACCAAGTCGAGCAAAAAAGCGGCACGGCCGTACCATCCTTTTCTCGAAGCAATTCAGGCCATTTTCGACTGCCTGTAACTTCGTTGTGGATAAAACTAGAAGGCTGAATTTTCATTAGCTATGCAGGCATTGTAAAGACACGGTATATTTAAAATTTCATTCAATTTGAACCAGTAGTTTAAGAATTATAACGGGTCAAAGTTACTTAATTTTGTCACTCACTGACTCACCGATCATCAAAACTCTAAGGCACTTCTAGCAGACCTAGAAGCTTCAAATTTGGAATATAAGTAGTGTTTGGTGTATGAATCAAGGAAAAACTAAAATATTTGGGGGCACGGTAGTGCAACCGCCAAGTCGAGTAAAATTTTTCAATTTCGGTCCAGTTTTCTAGATACATAACTGCTGTCTACAAAATACAAAAAGAAATGAGATTTGGGGGCACGGTAGTGCAACCGCCAAGTCGAGTAAAATTTTTCAATTTCGGTCCAGTTTTCTAGATACATAACTGCTGTCTACAAAATACAAAAAGAAATGAGATCCCATCAAAAACAATACTTGTCAAAAAAACCAAGTCTCGCAACTCAGTTGCTCTACGGTAAAAAGTTGTGAGATCCATGTAATACCAAGTCCAGGCCAGGAAATCTTTAACGTTTTACATAAATACATATATTGACTTGGCCATCGCATGAAAACACGTGTAAATTAAATTATTTAGTGCGATGGCCAAGTCAATATATTTATGTAAAACGTTAAAGATTTCCTGGCCTGGACTTGGTATTACATGGATCTCACAACTTTTTACCGTAGAGCAACTGAGTTGCGAGACTTGGTTTTTTTGACAAGTATTGTTTTTGATGGGATTAAGTTATTCTTGCCTTCAAACAGAAACAGCCTAGATCTTTTACAGCGCGAAATATAATTCGTCCTGAATTTATAGTAAACTATTTTTTTATAACTGTCTTGCAGTTTCAGCATGGCTGGTATAAATGCAATTATTTAAACTTTATTTTTAATTCGCTTCCGCTTATGCATGGTCATGGCCTAATCTCCTAAAAGGGCCAGTGAGCGGGTTACGTCCTTGAGACGGGATTTGGGCCAGCAACTGTTTTCCCACACGATTTAATGAGTAAATTTCGCTAATTCATGAGACTCAAGGATATTTAATGTCCCTCTTCCTATGTGAAATTCTAAACTCGGATTGCTAGGGTACTTTATATTTAGGTATTTGAAAGCTTTGACACTGGTTTGTTATGAAGGTACTCGTAAGAAATGTAGGTGTTTGTTAAATAATAATTATGTTAAGTTAAAGGATCAAGAATCTATACTACCTAATATTATAAAGCTGAAGAGTTTATTTGTTTGTTTACTTGAACGCGCTAATCTCCGGAACTACTGGTCGGATTTAAAAAATTCCTTCAGTATCAGATAGCCCATTTATCGAGGAAGGCTATAGGCTATACAACATCACGCTACGATCAATAGGAGCTGAGAAATAATGAAAAATGTTGCGAAAACGGGTTTTCACGCGTACGAAGTCGCGGGCACAGCTAGTTCAATAATATAAAGAAAGTCTCTCTATGTTTCAATTAATATTTTGTACAGACGACAGAACTACAAAGTAGTTTTAATAGGTGCCATATTGTAAAATAGTTAAATGTGATGGAGACGATCTGATGATTACATGATTGCAATTAACTCGATGCGATCGCCTTTTCTGATATAGCATCCAATGTAATCGCTTTCAATTTGATAGCGATCATCCTTGGACGAATTAACCACATTCGTCCAAGCGATCATCTCTACCAGCACTGATAACACTACACAATATTATACTGAAATTATAGAGACTTCAAATCGTGATTATTACATCATGTCATTCATTCTAGTTCGGCACAAAAAATAAATTGCGTCACAATGTTTCTGTCCTTCTCTCACTTATAATAAAATGCAAGCATAAAAGAGACAGCTACACCCAGTTTATTAGATCGTTCCGAACAAAATCCATCATCAAAACATCTCAAAGGCCCAAATTAAAAACTCTACTAATTACGTTTTCCACTTGACAAAACATATCGAAGAGGTTCATTTTTCATCGCTCTACTTTGTTACGGGCCCACTGAACTGGGAAGGGTCTAAACAAGAATGTCAGAAGGGATCCTTTTAATGAAGTAAACTAAAAAAAGTTTGGGCGGATCGACGGAAATTCGTTAGGGCGGGCGGTGGAGATTGGAGTGTAGTTTATTTTCAGTTACATCAAAGTCGCGTTTCTTATTTAGTTTAGGTTTTTAGGTTAGGGTTTCGGGGAATTTTATTACTTTTGGGGTTTGGGTAACGTTTATAAATGGTATTTTTAGTGGATCGCTGACATGTCTTTTTGTCACGTTATTTTCTTATAATTTTGAAACTTACACTTACGTTACACTTGAAATGTGGATATCAGAATTTGCATAAATGATGGCTGGATGTTTGACACTCTTCACACATAAACCATTAAACCGATTTTCATATTTGATACAGAGATGTTTTGAGATTGAGACTCAGGAAAAACTTAAGATAAATTATCCCAATTTTTGAAAGGTCGACTCGTGCTTCATATATATAATTTCGTACGTCAGACGAAACTCATACGGGCAAAGCTGTGGGAAAAAGCTCTATCACTATCTATTATGGAGCCACTTTATGATAAGTAATCGAAAAATAGACATGCTTATCTTATTTATCTTACAAAGACAGATACCTAACTCAGCGACGTCCAAAGATTTATCCTCAAAATTCCTGGACAAATCACAAAAATAAAAGGGCACGGAAAATTACCCATCAGAGAAATCAAAAGACATAGAAAACAATTTAACAAAAGCAACTTGCCTCAGTCAAACACAATTTTCTTATTGTTACGCAATTTATATGCCGTCATAAGAAAAAGGTTATTTAAAAATGTCCCTTGTTTTGTTACAGGTACGGTTTTATTCAGAAATTAAGGTTGGGTAATCATACGTAGAGCAGCGAGAACAGGCAGTACACGAGAGGTACGTAAAATCGATTTAAAACGGTCTTTTTGGCAAGTTTCTTAAATAACTAAGAACGATGGTGAATAGGACTACAAAAGCCAATGGCATAGCCAGATATTCCTGGATTTTTTTTCTCACATTACGCAAAAAAAATATAAGTTATGTTGTAATTTTCCTACATATTATTATTAGTTAAATTAGATTTAAAGAATTGACAAAAATCGTTATAGCAGATTTAGGGTGGGTTGCACCGTCTTACTTTAACTTTGACAAACGTCAAAATCTGTCAAACTACATACAAAAAACACCGGTTACCGTCATAGTTACCGTTAAAGTTGTGGTGCAACTCAGCTTTACAATAGCGACATTGAGCTTCATCCCACTGAAGTATTATTAATTGTATATTCTGTTCTATTTCACTTGTAGCAGAAGTAATCATAGAATAACAAGGTTAGGGAACCCCAAAATTATGTACCAAAATACGAAATTGTTAAATTTACTTTATTTAGAAGTGAATTATTTTAGCAAAAGACATTAACAGAACAGAGTAACTTATTACTCAATTGCTTCTTTTAGAATTGCGAGCATTCGTTGAGCGAATGTTTGTCAAATCGCGTGTTAACTAAAACTATTCGGTTTGAGCACGAACGTTAACGAATGCTCTCTAATCGAACAATTTTAGAAGGACTTTAATCCTCTAAAATTCCTCCCTAGTAACTAGTCCCAAAATGATATTGTTTACAAGTGAAAGGACGATGACTTTAATATAATAAAGGATCTATTTTTAGTCACGTTACTGGGGTTATATTTGGCTTCTTATGAATATCCAACTATAGTAGAGTACCTATATTGGTTTATATTAATAACATTTGTTGTTCTTAAGCTTCTAATATCACATGGAAATTATCCAAAATACTCGCCATATTGAAGGAATTTCCAATGTTCTAATATCTTTGTTAGTTTTTTATGCCGCGCAGTTAAAATGTTAAGTTTGGCACATTCGCGCTGTTATGCCATAGAGAAATAAACTTTCATATCTCTGAAGGAAAATCTGAGAAAATTTTATTTTATAGATTTTATTTTGTTTCTAGGGGTAATTTATGAACTGAAATGAAGATATTGTAAAAATTGAATACTATTTTACTCATTATTTTAGCATAGCTTTAGCATAACAAGCTAGAAACATTAAATTTTTGGATAGGTCCAGTCCAGATAGAGCTCGTGAAGCACTTTCAGGATAACTTACCAGTTTTTCGATATTTTGATAGAAATAATCGAGTGAGATCACTTATCGTTTCCACCCTGTATAAGATTCACAGTATTTAGCTTGAAATGCTTTCGTCTGTACAGCAAAGGCACATCAGACTAACGCCCGTATTCACAAACGATGCTTGCTTAAGTGAAGCAGCAAATCGAACGCACAGCGTTGAATAGACCTCTGTGATTAGTTCGTGTGTCACCCTGTGCGTCCACGCTCACTGTGAGAACTCAGTAATGTTTATCAGAACTAAATAAGATCCATTTTTAGCTCGATGTGCCGTCCAAAAGGGTATTTGCCAGCTTCACCACGGAGCCCTAAGAGCGATGGTCCATCCCTTAGGAAATTAAACCTCCCCTAGCGCCCGGATTTTACATTTTAATGTGGATGCCTTGCACACCGAATTGATTTGATAGTTTAGAAACAACATAATGTACCTTACATACTTTTAAAATTATTTATACTTGATGATTAAGTCCCTGATAGTACAGTAAATAAATCGCTGATAGCCTGGTAACTATAGACTACAGCTTTTAGTTTCACAGACCTTCGCAATATCTGACCGATGATGACAAACTAAAGTAGGTATTTATTTCTTAGATAGTTACCTACCTGCGGTGTTTTATGTTACTATCTAGCTATTTAAAAAAAACGTTCCTTCCTGTCTTTTTGCCTTCGTTGAAATGGATTCTTAATAAGAAATAGTTAATTAATAAAATGTCTTTATTGAGACAAACCAAAAACAAATTATCTTGATTAGTTTTGCTTATTGTGTATTAAATATTTGTTCTATCTACTTAACAGTTGACCTCATCAAAAAATCATTAACCCATACAGTAAAGCAAAAACATTCGCGAATAAAACCACTTAAAAACGGTTCTGTTTTTCGCTCCAAATATTGAAAGGCCGAACTTCCCGACCAATCAGCATTAATTACGGAGCGCTTCGATAATATCCGATACAGAATATCCGATATTTTGTTGATCTGCGAATCATTTGCACGCGATTTCGGAACTTGTTACAGTTTAAGGGTTAACTGAGTGGGCGGGGCTTGTTTGAAAATACAGATGTGGTAAAATGCGGAATACAAATCTGATTAAATACCTACTTCACACAGCTCAATACTGCACACTGTGGTTTTAACGCAGTTTTAATAGAAGCGATTTTTTTATCAAAAACAGATAATCTGTTATGCTGTTGCTGTTCATATCACTATTTCTGGACAATAAATAACTAGTTTGGTTATTAATAATTACCTACTTAAGAACTTAAGGGTAAAATCGTTAAATTGCTTAAGTATCTTAGAGTATGGTGGCTATGACTGTTTTGTCACTTAGTACCATCATTTGGAGGTACTATGGGAATCCGGACAATCCTTCAATTAGGTAACACATAACCTTCCCGGGCATACGCCTAAGCTTTATAGGTTTGCTCACGTATCAAAACTTTTTATACAAAGTTGCTTCTAATTTTGGAAATACGTTTTTTTCCTAGCGTTTAACACAACGGTGTGACCGAAAGAATCGTTTAATGTATTTCCATAGCAGTTCTATTAAACGACGTGGGAAAAACTCTTTCTCGCTCACCCAATGTCTGTCCCTTTCTTTTTATTGTGACGACGAAGTGTTTGGTTCAGTGATGGGGTTGAATTGCGTTAATGACGGTTAATATAATTTAAACCTTTTTGGATGGTGATACGCATTTTATTGCATTGAAACGTTCATAAAAGTTTATGTATATTTAATTGGATGAGCTGCAATGAAATTAAGTAGATAAATTATCTATTATTTTCAGTTTTCATGTAAAATTGTTTAAAATTTAATGTTTATTAGGAAAACCTTGTAGCTTGGTACGAGGGCTTAATGTTTTATAGAATACTGAAAAAATATTAGGAAGACTAACGTTTATACAAATAAATTAAGTAAATGAACAAATAACTCTAACGAACCACTTACAAGTCCCCACATGCAGGGGTTTATGGGACGATTTATGATCTCATAAACTTACATTACACGCGGGAGCGTGTCAAGCCAAGTTCCAGCGAAGAGATGTACTTACTGTGTGTGTATTTACGCGATCTCAGGCTTAGCCCAGCCTATCAAGTAGTGTATAGAAGCACCACTACATTGCTTTAAAAGGCGCTTAAGTAGATACTTTGAAAGTGGCCAAAATTAAATTCAATGGTTTTTTAAAGTAATTTTGACGCAAACTTGTGGGATTTGAGGATACCACAATAAGGAAACTAAGGTGGATATTGCTTCTTTCCGAGCGGGTGTTGTCCAGTTGTTAACCATCTCGGTTTTCTATTTATGCTACTCCTTGCAGAAACTCTGACACCGCGATGCAGGTTTGTAGGCGCGGTGGCGTGTGCCATAGTAAGGTAGATGTCAGCAGATGACAACTAAACTAAAACATAATTTACTTTTTGAAGCACTTTGCATCAGCAAAAACACAGGTCTCTCAACAAATCCATTATTTATTGACAGCGTTATTATTGTCCTCGCCGCGGCCTGTGACCCGCACATAAAATGGAATACGTAGAGATATTGTGGGATAGTCGGCGTGGGTGCAGACTCGTTGATAGAGCTGAGCGAGCTTGGAATAAACATAGAGTTGACTAAGATAATAAGAGACTACATAAGACTACTAAGCCTAGCTCGCATACATATTTATAACTATGTATATTTTAAAGTCTGTTGTCCTTGAAAAAGAGGCTGACGATAGTGACTGAGTTTAATGCGCTGCTTCTTCTTAGCACTGGCTCATTTATTGTCCTGAAGCAGTGGTAGGGCTATTACTAGGACGTGTAAAAGTGCTTTTTAAAAGCCTACTTTTAAATCATTTTTAATTACTTACATTCAAATTAAATATGTACACAGTAAAGCATAGAATACGTGTTTTTCTTATTGGCTCTATTTTTAATCACCGCTGCTGCATTAGTTGAGCTAAACTGGACTAAATTAAAAAGCCAAGGCCAAATTGTGGAACAATGATGATACTATTTAGTATGATAATTCTTTAATTAAAAATGACCTATCCGATAGAACTGCGACCTCAAAAATATAGCTGACGGGGATTGGATGAGAAACTGAAGACCGTACTTTATGCCTACCCGATGGAAACTGCGACCTTAAAAAGATAGCAGACAGGGATTACATGGGAACCTAAAGATCGTGCTCCATGGTGTTCCTTGAGGGAAACATGAAATTTATGTTCAGCAGTGGACTGGCATTATAAGCTGACATAATTATTGATTAAATTCAAGTCATAGTCAAATCTTAACACTTTAATATTTTACGCTCGCTCACACACAGTACTGTAGCACAATCGGCCGGAGAGTCGTATCGTGCGGAATTTATTAAACTGCCGGAGGCTCGCGGCAGATCCAATAGGATAAGTTGCTTATCTCTGCTGCTTTGGACGCAATTAGTGATAGGATAGGAACTACAGTTTGGCTACTGCTTAGGCCTAGTTTTTTTATTCGTAGTCAAAATAATTACCTAACCAATTGTAAATGTTACTGTTACCGATGTAGGTAAGCTAATAGTTAAAAATTGTACCAGAAGTGAAGCTAACAATCGTTCGAAAAACGCATTTTGCTGATATTTCGTTCGTTTCAGCCAAATGACGTCCACTGCTGGACAAAGGCCTTTTCCAAGGTTTTCCACAATGCACGGTCCTGCGCTGCCCGCATCCAGGCTCTTCCCGCGTTATCTTTAAAGTGTTAATTAAGGACATCTTCGATTTTGCCCAAAACATAATGTAACACCGAAAAAATCCTAAAAACTAAGACTTGATGAGGTCTAAAAAGGTATTATCATAAATACTAAGACTTGATGAGGTCTAAAGTTTTGTTAGGCATTTGTTTATAATAAATGACGCTCATTTTGTTTCATCATTATCACCTTCATTTCAGCCACAGGACGTCCACTGCTTAGCTATTTTCAACAAACTCTGTATCATCTGCTATCACCTATTAAAAAGTAATCTACTCGTACCTAACATAAAATAATATTTTAAAATTCTACGACATGAACATGATGCGAGGCAGGGTTGCAATCCGTGCAATAAAGATAACCAGGACTGGCTCTAAAGATTGCGTTAATGCTGGGTGCGTTTTCAGTCAATGGTTATCTAACAGGGGTCGATTTATAGTCTGCTGAAATACTTTGAAAATGGCATTTTCAAAGGTCAAAGTCATAGGTGCTATTGTATGTCGCCTTAAACGATTTGCAAAATTGACAAACTACTAAAGCAGATTACAATAAAACTAGCGGCTCGCCCCGGCTTCGCATGGGTGCAATGGATTTTCTCTGCTTTTCTTTTCTATAATATGCATGTTTTATACATAATAATATATAAACCTTTCTTCTTCTTGAATCACTCTATACATTTAAAAAAACCGCATCAAAATCCGTTGCGTAGTTTTAAAGAATAAGGCATATAGGGACAAACAGACAGGAAAGCGACTTTGTTTTATACTATGTAGTAAAAAATTGTCAAAGTATTTTTAGACCAGATTTAGCCCGTGGGCCAAGCTAAAAGTGGGCCAAGTCACTGGAAGACTCCATGGTGATCTCTGAAAATACTCACAAGGCAACTTTTTACCACACTTTCTTTTTCTACACTACTTAATATAAAATAAAGTCGCTTTCTTGTCTGTCTCACTCTATGTATGCTTAGATCTTTAAAACTGCGCCACGGATTTTGATGCTGTTTTTTTAGTAGATAATGATTCAATAGGAAGGTTTTTAAGTTAAATACATTGTGCCAGTGCGAACCAGGGGCGGGTCGCTAGTTACATCATAAATGGCGACAAATTAAATGAAAATAGATACATTTGTTATTCCAAATATTATTTTGCTTGAAACACATAACGAATGCAAGAGTGGATCAAAGCAGTACAATGTCATGAATAAATCCTTAAACAAGGAATAAGATGGAAGATTAATGTGTATTAATTATTGCTTACAGCATTATCTAGGGAAAGTACAGTTAACAACACATCAGATTGTACATTTTTATTTCAATATCGCCTCTATCACAACGAAATAAGATGCTACAGTGCTAGCTTGACGTGCTGTCTGAACATGAGTTCGTAATTATTACTAATTGGGTCAATTAGTGATATTTGAGATAATCACACCCGATTTGGTGACAAGGAGGAATTTGCATAAAGGAGAGTATAGACTGGAGCATTTACTTGTAACAGAATAACGAGCCGCTCTATGAAATGTTCCACTGTCAAGGTTCGGCCAAACCAACGCGATCTCACGCGATCAGCCGGCGTGCAGCGATGGCGACCAGTTTTAGCGTCTCTACTTTTCAAAACGGACTGCATTTGAAATACTTGACCATATAGGAGTTTAGTTACAATTATTATTGTAACTAAACTCCTATATGGTATTTTATTTAGTAGATTCCCTCTACCTTCCTACTTTAATCCTACTAATATTATAAATGCGAAAGTTTGTGTGGATGTCTGGATGTTTGTTACTCTTTCACGCAAAAACTACTGAACGGATTTTGATGAAACTTTACAGTATTATTGTTTATATAACCCAGAATAACATATAGGCTATAATTAATTATGACGATCTATGACAAACTAAATTTCACGCGGCGGGTGAAGCCGCGGGAAAAAGCTGGTCTAAACATATTAGTCAAATGAGTAACCTTAATCATTGTAAGAGCCAGCAAATTCCTTTTTTCTCTCGTAACAACAGTCGAATGGAAGATAAAAGAATAAGGGATATTGGGACACCCTTTGGGATGAAATGTATATCTATTGGAATGAAACACCTTTCTTTGTGGCTTTCCATAACATTGCAAAACGTGTGATTGAAATATTGAAATTAAATTAGATCTACTATCAAAAGAAGAATCAATCACGCTACTTTTTCGAAATTAATTATTATCATCATTTTATCCAAGAAAGAGCGGCTAACTTTTGGAAGTAGGTAACCTCCATTTGGAAATATCACTAAGCAAAATGTCTCCCGGCTTTTTATCTACCCGCTGGCAGCCATCTTCTTCAGGTCGTCTGTCCATCGAGCAGATAGGCGTTGTACACTACGTTTGGCGAAACGCGTTTGTCATTTTGGAAACCTATTTTCTCCATTTTCCATTTTCTGCATTAGAAACTAATTATGTAACCAAATATAATATTAGTTTGTCATGCTTAAACTACGTACCTATATGTTGGACACAAGATAATTAATTATTATTACAATGCTTGTTTTACTTGTAGCCCAAAATACTTTGTCAAACTAACAAAATATACGAAAGTCAAATAACGAAACTACAAAACTTACCAAAACACAAACTTCAAAGAAAACATCCAGCACTATCCGAAAGCCACTAAATTAAAAAGCGTAAAAAGGAAACACCGAAAGGTTACCCATTTTCCCCAGGTTAGGGTAATTTAATAACTCCCGTTCCTTGATAAGGGGTATCGATCTGCGATATTTACCCCAAAATGGGTGAGCCAAAGATTAAATAAATTTACTACGACAGATGCGACGATGGGAGAATATTTTAGAGACGGGGATATTAAATGCCTTTAAGATATTGAAAGTGGGATATTTAGTGAGGGTTGAATTGAAATAGATATCTGGGAGATATTTGTTTTAGGTCTGTAAAGAAAATGACTGTGTAGTCTATCGTAACACTCAGTCAATGATGTCAAAATAGGAATCTATATCTATGAAAGCGAAAGGTTACCGATTGTCTGATTGACTCACTCACTCATCACGAAATCTCAGAAACTACAAGTGCTAGGAGTCTCATGGGGTTCCTTTTAGAACGTAGGTGCTCACTAAGACGGTATTTTGCAAAATTCAACTCCTACATAAGTAGTAAAAGTTAAGGTGATACAACTCACCCTTACTTTATTTGTTGGCCTACTTCCAACATAAAAAAAAATGTACCTACAACTACAGAAAAATATATTAGCTACTATGTAGGTACATGTTAATGGTATTTTATTAATATGAAAGGAATGTCACATCTGTATCTATTTGTCAATTAGTCTATGCCAACATCTGGCAATGGAATACAGATTCAATGAGGCAGTGCTTTTGACCGGGTTACAGTTTCTGGAGTAGTATTCGTAAATAGGTTTCGAGGGGTTTGTAAGTAAGTTCCTATTTATAAACACTTCTATCAATATTCAACTTTTGTAACTCTTAGGCGGTTATCACACTGCGCCGCGCTCCGCTGCGGTACGCGGGACGACAAATTTAATTGTATGCAAGTACCTCAGTTTGTATAGAAAACACGCGCGGCACAACACATTGACAACGCGTTTGAGTGCGGGATTTTTAATATGTAATCACGCGTTCCGCAGCGGAGCGCGGTGCAGTGTGATAATCGCCTAAGGCTGGGTTGCACCATCGCACTTTAACTTTGACAAACGTCAAAAATCTGTCAAACTCCATACAAAAAACACCGATTATCGTTAACCCATTAACGCCCATAGTGAAACCACGATATATTTTCATAATATTTTTTATTATTGCTACTGAATGGATTACAAGTAATCTATAAACACAAAAAATTATTTAAAAAAAATTAAAAACCTTGAAAAAAAACCCTGTACACAGGTGTGTACAATGGGCGGATCAGGTGAGAAATTTCCCGAAGCAAGGTCGCTTTACGCAAAGCGTTTTCATGAATTTAGAGCAACGCCAACGCCCCTACTATGGCAAATAACACACCTAAGAGGGTTTACAATACGGTTATGCCCTCCATTGCTTGACTGTAAATATGATGTTGACGATGATGGCCGCGTCTTCGTTTTATTATTGGGTAAATACGATCTGGCAATAGATCGCCTAAAAGCCAATTGATCCAAGTACGTTGTGTTTTTGGTTTACACGGTAAGTACATATAAGCGCCATGCATTTGAGACCGCCATAATCCACTAGTTTGGGTGATTTCATGAGCAGTAGAAAAAATGGGTGATAATTTTTCTCCAAGTAGGATTTTCAGAAACTTCGTTACGAGCACGTTTTTGAGCCGGACCAAGGCTTGAAAGAGTTTCTTCATTGCTACTGACCCACTCCGGCTCTTCATCTGAAGGTTGGTGGCGTAATAGCTCGATAGTACCTGGTATATCTCAAAATACCGAGGAAGTCAAATCATCTTATGCACCTTCTTCTTCATCACTAACAACAGCAGGATCAGGTGGTACGATGATCAATTTGAGCTCCGTATCGTCATCTTCAGTTGCCATAATGGATTCGATGGCTTCCTCTAGTCTTGGAACTCGTTTTGAGATGATAAACGTTATCTATGTGACATCTCCAATTATCAACCAAGTCTTGAAAAAAATGTTTTTCTTAGTATACATTCACCCACTGTACACAAGCGTGTACACCAACATTCTTGAACAATTTTTGGTATGTTATATGTATATATTTATTATTTTTTTAGCTTATAATAATAATTTACAATGTAAACTTACCTTGAAACGTAGAATTGAATCAAATTATAGCTAAAATATATTATATCAGTATTATTTCACAACCGGCGCCAGTCACTTTGAGAAAAGGTCGGAAAAAAATGTTAATTAGACATTTATTTTTGCTCCACCCTCCAACTTTTTTATATTTCTTACCTTGTATCGACATCTAGATTAGGTTTTATCAAGTAATTTGACTTAACATTAGAAGTCGCGTTCAGAAATAAAGTTTAAAGAAGTGTACACACGTGTGTACAGAGGGCGTTAATGGGTTAAAGTTACGGTCAAAGTTAGGTGGTGCAACTCAGCCTTATAAAACGCCTTGTATAACATTAGGTACCTTACTCACGAAGTATGAAGATTTTAACAATGTAAACTATGGAATTAATGTTGGATGTTTAATAAAATATACATCGGGCATCACAGTGGTTTTCTAGGTCCAATCTAGATTACCATTAAAATATATTAGAAACGGTTTTAATATTTAACTTCTAAAAATGAGACCAAGCAGAAGCTGGTAAAAAATGGGTGATTCAATTTTTGAAAAGTTTTATATCCGTCAGGAAACGGATTTTAATGCCCACCCTGTATGTTTACATCATACAATAGTCCACTTGAAAGTATCAAATAATAAAGATTTTAAGAAGGAGTGTTGCATGACGTAAGACCATTCTCATAAGGCTCATTATAGAACCAGATTTTTAAAAATTCGCAAACCAACCAAGCGTCAGTAAATCAACCATCAAGCCTCTTAATGAGAAACAATCGGCCGCATCGTTATGGCACGATAAAAAAGCAATCTGTCCATTTATGATTTGCCAGAACCGGAAGCCGCCATTACGTGGACACGCAAGCTTCCTGTCGTCGCGGGAAACGGCCGCGGTAACCGTTTCCGGTTGCGTTTTTCACCGGAAACTGTGTGAGCTTTTGTGTTGTGTTGAAGGTGGTGCTAGTTGTTCTGTAACAATGTGATTGTTATGAAAATCGGGTATGGTAATGCTAAATTACAAAAGGTTTTAGTATTTGACTTGGATTCTTTGTTTCGTATGCTTGGTTTTTATTACAGCTACAAAAATACGAAGCTTTGAACTAGTTCTTCCCACGGCCTTGTCTACGTGGATTTTGTTCTATCCCAGTAAGTCTTACTCGCACGTCTCGCTAGCAAAAATAAGGTCATACTTTTTTTAAAGTACCTACCTAGTGTGTTTTTGTAAGATCTTGTACATACTGTAAAATTAAATGATTGAGTACTTATTGAGAACTCGCCTCCTTCTCTTTTCCCCCCTCTTAATAAGATTTTAACCTTTCTCGTTCTATTACAATTAAAATATAGAATCACGTGTTTCAACGCGACATTTTTACGAAGTATGTACCTACAGTCACGGAATGAAAAGGTTCGTCAGTTTTCAAATTGATTCCTTCAACGAATCGCGAGCACATATTACCTTTTGAAACTATGTTACAGAATAATCTCGAGTTAGAGAAAATAATCTTTGACTGTTCGTTAGTAAAGTTCAAAATTGTTCAGATCAAAGTTGTTTGACGATTTAACATGTCAAGAAGATTATTATGATTGATAAACTAAAACCTTCTTGTTGGTTCAACCTGCCATTATCTATTAAATAAAAAAACTACATTTTGTAACATTGCACTGATGGGATAGAAAAATAATCAAGCAAAACCTTATTCGTTAGCAAACGTCATATTTATTTAAATGTTAGCAGCACTGTTTCTTGCACGGTTATGTTGGCAGGTTTGACTCTTACAGTACCTAGTGCAAGCGAAAACCGACACTAAGGTGACGAACCTTTTCATTCCGCGACTGTACATGGATGTACTTACTGCTTATACTTATAGCTTGACTTTTCCACTGTGTTTCTACAGTCGTGGTAATAAGCTGATTGACTGTTTATTATAAGGATAATAAATAAATATTGCCGTAACATTATTCTCCATGTATTTAGTTAATTATGAAAAAGAATGGTGTTAACTGACGTGCACTAAAACTATCGTCAAGTAATTATTGGGAAATAATCCAGTACAAATAAATTATCTAAGATATATTGGTAGCTGATTGCCCCTTTTTAAAGCAAACACTTTATTTTTAGGATATCGTAGGCAAAAAAAACTCACAAACGGCCTCTTCTTATCCGAGCCTCCGAAAACACGCGAATAAAGATCCATATCCTCAACAGTATTCCGTTTCCTTGACCTATATCAAGCACAATATGCAACCCAAAGGGTTACATAAGATAAGATATAAATAACACAACCTCACAATCCTAAACACATACACATACTATGTCCACGAATTCAGACCGAGTATTTTTAATATGCGCCTTGTTGAACTTTCAGCTTGGTGTATGTCTACTAGCGCCTGTTTCCATTTACATCAGCCGATTTTTTGCCGCTTGATGTTTTTGCGTTGATGATAAAAATATGTTAGCCATTTTCAGATCGATCTCCAAATAATACGCGCCCTTTTGGCCAGTAGACTGACCTGGCTCACTGCGTCACCAGACTGTAGCTCGCCTATAACCTGTCTGACATTGTCTGATCAAACCGTCTCGGCCACAGGTCTCGACCAGAAGGGCGCGCAACCCTCATCACGCATTGGTTCCCGCTGAAAACCAGCTTCTCGGCATGACGTTTGTGTCATGTCGTGATTTTTGCTGAGAGGGCGCCTATTTAGCATATGTTTTTTTATGTTTACCTACTCTTGCTTTGTATACCTTAGATGATAATTATGCTGAATAAAGACATTCTTATTCTTATTCTTAAATAAATTACTTTCAAAACGTCAGAGTAAGAGAAATACAGTTTTCGGAGGTATTCAAAGAGCTGGGGTAATAAATTGTAATGTTGTTCCTAGGCTCAGAATTATGAACATAATGTATTTTATATTTATTCGACTATTACATTACATTAAAATATCTAGTTAAACTGCATGCATAATAGGTAAATTTAAGCCTGTTAGGAATCCCAGGGTTTCCCTCCCGCTGAATGGCGAATGCAAACTATTAATTTCTATAATGCATTATTTTCAATATTTATTATTTATTTATGTAAGCTTCAATACCATATTAATTAGTACCTAAGGCGATCTTAGTGTCATAAAGGCATTATCTGCAAGTTTAACGTCTATATTCACAAACGATGCTTACTTAAGTGAAGCAGCAAATTGAACGCACAGCGTTGAATAGAGCTCTGTGATTGGTTTGTGTGTCCACGCGCACTGTAAGACCTCATAGTAATGTTTGTAAATACGGGCTTAAGTGCTTCGGGCAAAGTAGAAAAATCTCGTATAATGTTTCAAAACTACGTACTCTAGCGTCTCATTTATGATTAAAGTAAAGTAATATTAACAGACAACCCGATTTATATTCGTACAGTGATGGACATGAGCTCTTATGTCCCATTTACATGGGAAGGGTTATTTTGTGAAGGAATTAGTTTGTGGCCGCCGCAGTCAAGTATTATAATATGGGAATGAATTATGTGCATATAAATTGTGGATAACTATCGCAATAGCAAACTTTGAGGCCTTTGAGAAGCTTGGAGAGTTAGCTGACCTCATGATGGTCTAACACTTTTGGCTGTTCTTTTTTTATCATCAGGTTATTAAGCTACGTACCGAAAACGCAGCGTGAGACACACAAGGTGGACCGACGACCTCATAAAGGTAGCAGCAGTGGACGTCCTGTGTCTGAAATGATGATGATGATGATTGCTGTGAGTCTGCTTGACATGAACAAGAAAGCAGACAATCACAGTGTTGCTAGAGCAATGGCTTCTGTCACAAAAGTGCATTTTTTTTGTGGCATACTCAAATCAACATTGTGAATGATATAGTAGTAGATTATCCTACTATGTCGTCAATGACACGGTATATTCCGGCTTTTCTAAAAAATAATTTTTAATGTTTTTTTTCATTTATTTGATAGATATACAAAATTTCAAATCAATTTAAGAAAAAAAGTTAAGTGGGTTAAAAAAATACTTGGACCTGACATAGTTTTTTTAAAAGACTACCTAATAGCAAGATAAATATTTAGGTACTTTTATACATAACTAGCTGACCCGGCGAACTTTGTTCCGCCTTAATGGCAATAAATAAGCAGACTTTTTTTTAATTTCGAACGGGATAAAAAGTATCCTATGTCCTTCTCCTGGCTCTAAACTACCTCCCTGACAATTTTCAGCTAAATCGGTTCAGCCGTTCTTGAGTTATAAGTGGAGTAACTAACACGACTTTCTTTTATATCCAAAACACGGAAAACGTTTGTAGACCCGCCTGATTTATGCTAAAGGCTGTATGTTAATACAATTAATAAAACTAGCTAACAGTGTTTACAGTGTAATAAGACCCCGGATCGCGACACCCGGTATTTATTGCATTAATTATCGAATCTGCTTAATAACCCCCTTCGGCCCATCGATATTACGCCCTCTAGGGATGTGCCTACGGGATTAAATCCCGGTTATTAATAAGGATATCGGCTTTAAAATTTCCGCGATGTTAAATTGCTGGTAAAGACTTTTTTTGCAATTTACCTTTTTTATAGTCAGAAAAGATGTGTACGTACGCAATCATTTAGATTGCGTACGTAAATAAGGAAATATAAAACGACTGTTCTGATCACATCAAGTATTTTTGTCCCCAAGATAATTATAGAAATGTATTTTGTATGATAATTACCTAGATTAACATGCAAAAAATGTAGATATTTATGTCAGGTAAAAGGTATAAAATAATAAAGGTTAACTTAAAAGAAAAGAACAGATAAAGAGGGACAACCTTATTATTTTATTACGTTCTAAACTTCACATTTTACTATCTCTAAACAAATCCGAAGACACTTCTAACAAATCACGGGGAATATGAACTCGCAATTTTAAGCCAGAAATCCAATACATTTTTTGCGCAAATGGGATCGTAAGAGGAAATCCCGGGAAATGATTTTCTTATTCCCAACCCTACAGTCACCCCTTCTGTTCGATACGAGACGTTTTCGACACAGGATCCTAAAGAACGGAACGCACTAGCTTTAAAATATTGTCACAGAAATAGTATGTTGGATGACCTAATATTTTACTTTACTGATGAAAGTAAATAGTATAAGAGTGTGTAAATTTTAGTTAAGTTTCATCATTCATCTTTTATTTCAAGAAATGATATTGAAATAGGTAAGAAAGAGCTTGTGGACTGACAGTATGCAAGACTGAATGCTATCGCTTGAAACATATTTAAATGTAGGTAAGTAAGCTTTTAGTTTAGCTAGCTTTTTTTGCTCGCGGCTTCGCCTGTGGGATAATTTGTCTGTCACAGAAAAACTTTATCGCTCGCATCACTTTGTCCTTTCCCAGGACTCAAAATATCTCCGTATGAAATTTCATCAAAATCAGTTCAGTCATTTATAAAATTTATGTAACTTTTTTTTAAAGTCACCTTTTATAAAATACTTTAGGTTTTCAATTATAGTGTTCGCCAGTGTATCCTAAGCCTTATCCAGCCTTCGCGACAGGAGTTTACGTACGAAAAAACTCCACGAAGTTTCGGTGTTAACCTTTTTGGGGGTTATATTTTTGCCAGCACTTTTTTGTTCGGCAACAGTTGAGAACACTTTTGTTTTGGTCAGAGTGCCTACATTAGACGCTATGGGGCCATATTTGACAGCCGGGTAAAGCGGGGTGACTTTAAGAAGGTTTTAATGTAGAATAGAAAGTTTGTAGGGTTTTGAGGACACTGGCAGTTTGCAGTGTGAAGCGTTGACAAGAGAAAAAAGTTTTTATACCTATTGTTGGTCAAATTTTCACGCAAAAACTACTGAATGGATTTCGAGAAACCTTCACAGTATTATTATTTACATCAGTAGTAAGATATAGGCTATTTTATAACTATCATCATCATTTCAGCCACAGGACGTCCACTGCTGAACATAGGCCTTCCTTAATGATTTCATAATGAAAAAGCTTGGGCAAAAGCCAATATTCAAGTTTCATGTTTTACTGTCGTCACATTTTGTTTGCCTCTAAGATAGGATCAAGTTACAAGCTTTGATTTATAATAAACTAGCTTTCCCCACACAGCCCGCGTGAAATTTTGTCTGTCACAGAAATAATATCACGCGCGTCGCTGTTTCAAAAACCGGGATTAAAACTATCCTATGTCCTTTCCCGGGACTCAAACTATCTCTGTGCCAAATTTCATCAAAATCGGTTCAGTGGCTTAGGTGTGAAAGCGAGACAGAGTTACTTTCGCATTTATAATATTAAGTAGGGATTGTATATCAAAGCATCTCTATTAATAGACCCCTATCACTTACATAATCCATTTAATACCCATGCATAGTGTTAATATATCTAATTATTGCAGTCCTTGTCATGTCGCTTTGATGGGAACAACACAATTACTATGGCATCTGAGTGATTTAAGCTGTAATCAAGTTACAAAGTTATGAATTAATACATAAATAGCTGTTAAGCAATGTCATTGATAGTGGCTGTATGAAAAAAGAACTATTATAATATTTTTTAAGATCATAATATTATGCCAACTGAAGACTTTTGATTGGTCTTATTACTTTTAGCAATGCTTCTTCTTCTTGTAGTATCGACAACAAATCTAACCGCATCAGCCTAAAACTCCGCCACAAGAGCGTGTTTGGGCACGCAGGGCACGACATCATGTGCTTCGTCGACTGGGGACACTTTTAGTTATAGGTTAAGAAATCAGAAGATCCGCACGAACCAAAGTGACCAACATAGCCCGCATAGTAGAGTGATATCAAAGACAAAACGATTTGGAATGTTTTGGCTCATCAATATAAATAATTTTATTTCTAAAACTTGATAAAACGGCTGACAAAAGCATCCTGTGCTGCTTCTTTTCAGCACTTCCCTTCATTATTGTCCCGAAAGCGTTTTCTACAATGGAAGATAAATAGAAATAATTAAGTAACTCGGCACGTGTTTCGGCTACAATAAATCATCTCCATATTGCAAAAGAAGGATTTTTCATCCGTAAATATAAAATTATGTTTTTCCTTCTGCTATTTCTCATAGTTATCCCATAAAATTGATACGCTCAACTCGTCTCTATATCCAACAGAATAAACTCTGAAATTGCTTGAATGTAAGCGTTAGAGAGTAAAGCGTAACTTTAATAAATCCTAATACTCTGAAAACGGGACGAGATATCACAAAAAGTGCTTAATATTATGTATCTTCGAGTCTTGTCGCTATAGAACAGTCGACAGCAAACCAAACTCGCTCTTATAACAACTAGTTAAGACCCACAGATCTTGATGTACCGCCTGTACATTATAATATACCGATATTGGAGTACGCGTTATTGTAAGGCAAATCGACGATTTTCATGGCGCAGGTCGCAGATGTCAGTGGGTAATATAATAATACACTGAGTAATAATACCCTCTCAATAGCCGAATTATTGATGTGTGGTTCAAGTTTTAAGATTTGAGGTTAACGTAAAATAGTCAGAATCATCCATAACTGTAGCAAGCCACGGTTTTCTTTAGTTTAGTCCCGTTAACACCTCGTGGTAAGCTAAATATGCTTCAGAGTTTACCACAATAGTCCAGCGGGCAGTTTTTAAACATGCCCGGGCAAATGCCTCGACGGCCCCCGGCCCACTCAATTATGGGTTACGGGTTGCCCGACAGGCCCGCCAAGTTGACGAGACCTGCCGCGCAGGTGAGAAGTTAGCCGCCCGCGCCCGCGTGAACAGACCACGCGGACGTTTCCCAGGGTGCACCACGAGGAGGTCCCTCACCATCGCACCCCAACTAGACGAATATGCTAGACCAACCTATCCAAAAATTTTAAATAACGAACCCTAAAACATTATTATAAAACTACTAAACCCACACATACATAGATTAGCAACATATACCTACATCGCAAAAGTAAGCCGCAGAACTTTTCACATTTACCAGCTCGCATTGCGTTACCAACTTTTGTCGGGTGAAATCCGCAAAATGTCATACTTCAAATTTTCCCCCGACGCAAAATAAGTTGTATAATGAAGTCGGTAAAGAGCAAATTCGAATGAGGGATAGAATAAAACGGTCTTTTAGATACAAATTTCGTTTTTACAAGAATTGCCAGGGCTGGAGCAAGGTGAAAAATTATAGGGGCTAAAATATGATTCCAGACAATCAGAAAACTACTGATAAGTCAAATAATTTTTATTATTATGTGTTGTATCGTTATGTAATACTACTTTATTGCAGTAGGTATGCTAATAAGACCCTTGACAGGCGAATTACCCTCAGCCTTATAAGCTGCTGAAAGAATGAAATATTAATCTCAGTCGACCAACAATGCAAGGAATACTGTTATTGTTTCACTGTATGTTTTCCGAATAAACTAAAATTAATTAACACTGGATTTAACCCCGTCGCTGCTGGACTATTATGGTACACCCACGTTACACAATCATGTTTAGTTCAGCAAGAGGGGTTAACGGGACTACATAAAAATCCTCCGTTCCCTAATCCACCCCTGCAGCATAAAAAGAAAACTTTGAAGAAAATCTCCTCACTCCAAGAGACATTGTGATTTCAACTTTTTACTACATCTCATCTAATGAGTTACAACCCTGTCGGCCCGGTGTGACTTCGCAGATTTGAACTCCTGATTCCAGTTTGTTGACAGTAAAAAAAATAAATGGAATATTTCAATTTGGAATTTTTAAATTGTTCGCGAAATGAGATCTGTAAGAAAGTTGGGGTGAACTCGTTTTTGTTTTGTTTTATTTTGTGTGATAAGAGTTTTAAATAAGGGACTGTTGCGAAATATGATGCTTGTTTCGCTGTTTTTGTGCAGTATTTCTCTCGGTTAGAATTATGTTACTAATGGTAATGTACATTTTGATGTTATTTTGTACCTTTTTTTCTATTACTCGCCTATAAAACTTTGATTTCTTTTTTTACAATATTAGACAACATCATTAGAAAAATATAATGGAAGAAAAAGCCCTATGGCATGGGATTGTCGAATTGGAAATGTTACATACCTACTGAGTAAATGGGATAAGAAAATTGTACCTACTTATAAAAAACTATGCACATAAAAGATACAAGTGACAATAGCCCAGTAGTGAAGATGTGGGACAGGCCGACTCTAGATCCGAGGATCTCTGGTTCGAACCTCGCCGTCTCTGGGCTGTGTCAAAACAGCAAGAGTGAAGACATAGTAACTTTTTTGATACAGCAACATGGCGGTCAATTCATCCTCAAAATAAAAATATAGGATCATAAAACCGTTAAACAGCACCAATAGTTGATACAACAATCCCCGTTAGTTCTTCTAAAACCACACCTACCATTTTAAAACCAGCAAAACTCAGATCTATTTGCTATCTTTCGATAAAATATTTTTATCTTCTCGCACTGGCTACTTCAAGTCGTGGGAGCGTTTGATCAGCCCAATTGTTTTGTTTGCATACTACACTCCAGCTTTATCCGAGCAAAAATGAATGAAGGAATATTTTACTCTGTTCCAAGTATTGACACAGTGCAAAAGTAGGGGCAGTAGGTACACTGACATCATTTATCCTGATTCGATTTGATGATAAATAAAGGCCCGGTTTCTAATTGGAGATTTAAAGCTTGTCGAAAATCTTAATTCTTCTGAACTGAAGTTTTTTCAAATACATACATTAGTTATCGCTTATGGACGCAATTAATTGTATAGGCCCCCTTAATTGATATTTATTGTCCGTGGTGCATAATCTTTCCTCCTGCGTACATTAGTCCTACACACAGTACATAAAAAATAAAAAAATCTGTTGGCTTCATTTTACTAGAAAACACTAAACTATGTAACTTTTAATGTTACTTGGCAACACTAATCTATAGTAAAAAATGAAAACGTCAACTATTATCTATAATTTGGTCTAAAATGGCGTCCAGAGATAAATCTGTGACTTTGATTCCGCGCAAAGGTAAATAAATCTTTATTCATCTATAGAAATAATAAGTAAATATGTGTTAGTTTGTGGTAAATAATATATTAGTTGTATAAACTAAAGATTTAAAGTTCTATTTTGTTGAAGAAATAAATACTGTGGTCCTACCCTCAATTTCATTTTTTATGTCCTTTGCAAAGTACAATAGCATGTAATTAATACTAAAATTCTAGAGTTCTGATGTTCTATGTAAAGTACATATACGTAAATTTAAGTTTTTTACAGCGGTTAAAAAAAGATATCATTGCAGATATCTTGATGACTCCAAATCGAACTTTTCTGGTGATGATTCCGATGAAAATTCTGAGTTATTCCCACCAAAATTCCAACAAAGAACAAATGACCATCGTATCAGAGAATCTAGTAGCTCGGATGAGGGAGAGATAGCTTTGATCACTCCTGTGGATTCTCAAACATCTTATGCATCATCAGATTTCTCATATCTACCACCAATAAGAGGACGACTTAGTATTGCATCGCGGGAGCGGGGATATTCGCGTGGTTTTAGTCGTGGCCGTACCGAGGTGTTGGTTCGCCATCGGTATCTACGCCAGATAGCTATGCAAAACAATGCTAACACTCAAAATAGATGGCCAAATGACATCTTAAAAACAGAAAATTAAAACAATGATGCAACCTGCTTATTTTCCAGAACATAGTGTAAAACAATCGCGCTGCAGAAGCATTGGTTGTAATAAAAAACTACAGTTCTCTGCAAAAAATGTGGGATCTACCTGTGTTTCACTCCTAATCCCAACTTTTTCACCAATTTCCATGTAGAATTCATAAATATGAGTCTTAAAAAGTAACTATTATGAAGAACTGACTGATCTCTAATGTTTCTAATGTTTAATTATAGTGATTTTGTAAGAGAAAGTTAAATTTTGAGAATTATGTTGATTAAAATTTGAATTTCGTTAATTTTGATAAAGAACAATAAAAATAAATATTATACATCTAAAATTATGTTTGAAATAACCTATTATTTGTAGTATATTCTAGATTAACCCGCAAAAAATGGCTATGTCCTTTACAAATGACATGTTGATTAAATACCGTTGTCCTTTATAAAGGACATAGTGAAAAACAAGATTTTCCAATTTGATATTTTTTTTTCTATTTTTTTTATACTAACTTACCATAATGTAGTGCACTACAAAAATTTCATAACGGAACTCCAAAAAAAGTATGTCTGGTACTCAGGAGGTTAAAGGTTTTAAACCTTTGTTTGTCACCTGTTATCCGCTTTGCAATGGAGGGAAGTCGAACCTTAATTTCGAACTCCTCCTATGTTCTTCTGAATAATTTCGTTGCGGGTCCAATGACAGTTTAACTTTCCTCCGGGACAAACTTGACCTTCATTGGTTGGGTTTTTGTAGCGGTCAAGCTGTAGATCCTGGCTACACAGGAGTTGCAGCGGTGGGAACGAGAGGTGGGAATAGTCCCGTTTATTGACGCAAAGTGAATCTGCATAAAAATATCACTGAACACTTTTAAAATACTGCCTCTGAAGGCATATGAACTTACTAACTAGACTCTATGTCCTAGAAAAAAATTAATATTGGAGGTACACATCGAATAATGATAGTGGATTCAAACCACGTCAATTTGAATTACAAATGTTCGTTCGTTTCAGCCAAATGACGTCCACTGTTGGACAAAGGCCCCAATGAAACAACTGGTCCTGCGAATTACAATAAACTTAATAATTTACTGTTACATTTCAAGACAGGAATAAAAATAATAATTAATCGATTTAGAAAATTATGTTAAACCTAAGGGTGAGTTATTTCAAGTACTAAATGCTCATGCAAATAGGAAAAGGATCCGCTACTAAATATTTATAGAATAGACAAACTTAGCTTACACAACAACAAAAATCCCCAATCCAGCGTCTACAATCTATACCTCTCCCGGGCAAAGTCAGTAATTACCATTCGCGGTGAATGCCGACATTAACCGGGTCGGCTACAATATGTCTTGCGACCTCTGCAATGGCCGCCGCGGGGGTAATTCTCGACTCACGTTTCTTATTTTGGTAAATAAATGTTATCAGATTAGGGAATAGGGATCCTCAAGCTTTTTACTTTTAGTTTTCTTTGCCATATCTCTGTTTCCTTTTGAGGATATAAAAAGGTTAAACACTTTTTTGTTCTATCTTCGATTGATAAGCCTTCATGTTGTTACAGTACAGTCAGCGTCAATAGTTCGTGGCACTAAAAGTGGCCAATAAGTTGATACCACAACCTTATTCCAATTGCAACAAAGCCGTGCTGCGAACTTTTTGGCTATTTTGGGTGTGACGAATTACTTGACGCTGACTGTACAACTCAAATTGAAAGAATTTTACTGCGTCTGTGGACTAATGTAAGACCATCTGCTTCAGACCCAGAAGTCCTGGGTCCTATTCTCAGAGGATGCACAATTTTGGTTGGTGGTAGGGCATGTAATAAGTTCGCCTAGCTCGCTAACACCATCTTTCCCAAGTCAGTCACCATTTTAACAAAGTTAACAGCATTGTTGTATTCCGGCAGTTGGAGGTAAGATAAGTTCCACTTTGATTGAGGATTCCGGGAAACTCATTTCCACCTTTGGTGTGGTTGAGAATTTTGCGTGAAGCTCGTTGCCATCTCTGTCTGATCGTCACTTTCCATTATAAGAGATGCAGGCCAAGAGCTTCCTCATTAATATAAATATTTTTTTATGTTGGAAAAACGGTTGTATCTTATTTATTTTATAATCTACCTGCAGTTTAATGTTTGCTGAGCTTTATAAAACGCTTTTAAATATCTACAGTATCAAAGAGCCCAAGAGGATATTTTAACGAAAAGCCAAAGAAACTTCACAAAATAGGTATGAAGTATCAACGCGTTTTTCCGTCTAAAGTAATTCGCATTGAATTTCATCTTAATTCAATGTTCGGAATGTTCCAGTGCAAAGTAGGGAGGTTCAGTAATACTACTTTGAGTGAAACGTTTTTTCAAAACATTTTACGTATGGGTTAGCACCTTAGCACTAGAAGAGTAGGTACTATACGAGTAGGTACAGAGTGTTTCTTGTAAGGTGTCAAGCTGGTGCGAGGGGATAAAATTAAATGTGTATCATACTTATTGATGTTTAGCGATTTTGAGATCGGCCGTTTCTTTATTACAAAAACTTTTTTGACTAAGGTTTAGAGTTTGTTGGCTTGTATTTAGAGTTAAGGTATGTAGAATAGAAGCTTGGCTCTAAATGAGATCTATTTTTTTTTCCAATGCGAGCCATTATAATATCGTCTTCCAACATTATAAAAATGTTTTTTGTGGGATTAATATTACAAGCTCGTTTGCTGTCGTTAAATGATTTACAATGTATTTTTTTAAAAACTCTCTTCAACGACTTTGCACTAAACGGTCTCGATAAGATTAGATAAGCGGTTTAGATTTTTCATACAAAAGGATTTTCCCGCAAATTCCCGTTCCCGTGGGAATTCTTAAGTAAACTATAACCTGCCCAGGAGTATGAAAAATAATTGTACCAAGTTTCGTTAAAATCCGTCGAGTAGTTTTTGTTTCTATAAGGAACATACAGACAGACAGACAGACAAAAATTTTACTGATTGCATTTTTGGTATCAGTATCGATCACTTATCACTCCCTGATAGTTATTTTGAAAATATATTTCATGTACAGAATTGACCTCTCTACAGATTTATTATAAGTATAGATTTATACCGAATAGATAATTAATTTCATACAGTCCACTCTTTTCATTTATAAACTTCCACTACACTCACTATCGAAGTAACATCTACTAACCCTACTGTTTATACATCCACTGTGGCCCCCGCCCTCCTAGAGCAAGGAGGAAAAAAGTCGATCTGTCACTCCCTTTTGTTAGAAAAAGCGCACTTTGAAAGGTTCTTTTTTACAAATTAAAGTTTAAGACGTGGTTTTTAAACGAGAATAGCTTACAGAGATTTATTGATGCTGTTTCAGAATGGAGTGTTCACTTCCTTGGATGAAATAATGATTGCGAGGCACTTTGCGCTGTTTTTAAGCTTTTCCTTACTGCTTACTACCTACTTACTTTTTATTCTAATCGTGATAGTTGTAGCATTATGACTTCAAAAGTGATTTAATAATAAGTTCAGAATTATGATCACCTGATCGTAAGTGATTACGGCCGCTCATATACATCTGCAGCTTCAAAAGTTTAAAAAACCTTTTTACTCTGTCTTTGGGTTGTCTGGAAGAGATTGATTCCTAGCGATAAGACTGCCTCAATTGTGCCGTTTCCTTTTTTGTGTGATTTGCTATCTTTACCAGTAATTATACCTTCTTTCAGCTTTTTTCCTACTTATTTTTAAAGTATAGGAACAAAGTATGTAGTTGATTCGTGAAGTCAACGTGCCTTTAGATGTAGCCTGTTTTGAAAATACTAAAATAGAATGAAATTTTGTTAACATCATCAATCTTCAGAAAATGTGAACTCATGCAAGCAAACCCGCTGTCTAAAACTAGTTTCAGCTGAAAATAAATCCAGTTAATCCGTAACAAACGGTCCTATGACTTGCTGAAGTTAGACAATGAACTCTGACTTACGAAATAGTCGATACAACCTTATTATAATGCCAGGGAATTGCAAATTCTGAAAGAATTCACAGGTGAGCTCTTTAGAAACCCGGTGTATTCTTATGAAAATCCCATTGTTAGTATTAAAGCCTTTGTAAGCTGTAAATTCAAAGATATAATACTTTAGAACGATAGTACTGGAAAGACGTGTAACATGATTTATTAGAACGCATTGTTGCTTTTACGAGAGAGATTATTTGGCAGCTTATATCTGGAGCTGTCTTAGGTATTCCAAATTATTATGAGATAACTGAATTCTTCACCAGATCGTCGGTCCACCTAGTAGGAGGCTTGATCACGCTACGTCTTCCGGCCCGTGGTTGCCACTCGAGAACTCTTCTGCCCCAACGGCCATCGTCTCTACGAGCGCGAAGAACCTGGATGCGGGCAACGCAGGACCGGTCGTTTTGGAAAGCCTTGTTATTCCAAGTTATTCCAATTTATGTATGCGAGTCATTTCTACTAGTATTTAAGTATGTAATCTGTAAGTCTAGATATTAGCACGTCACTACCTTGTTTAATATACCACGCAATTTTGTATACCCATTATACACTATACAAGAATGCATGGTAAATTCAGTGAACTGCTCCTGAATCGAATGTACCTACTACTGCTATTTCTATTTATTTATATTAACCGGCAGACAGTGGTGACTGAGTTTGTTGCGGCGCTTCTTCTCAGCACTTGCCAAATGTTGGTCTCGAAGCGCTGGTAGGGTAAAAAGATTATGAGACATGTAGAGGCTCCTTAAGAGCAAAATGACGATTTGTAAGAACTATTTATTAGTCTAAACAAATAAAGAAATTTTGACTTTGACTTGGGGGAGGCCTTTGTCCAGCAGTGGACGTCATTTGGCTGAAACACTGATTTTTTAAGACAGATTTTTTCAGTGCCATTATTAGCGTTCGTACTCGAAATGCAAGCTCGTGTGCTACAACGTAAAACACGAGTTCACGTATTTATTTAATTTTCTATTGGAATGGTAGTGAGCAGCCGGCCTAAGCGACGGAACTCGACACATTGGGCCCAAACAACAAGTTGGAACTAACAAGGCCGATGAAACATTTGGACGTTGCTCTCGAATAGATAGTTTGGTGTGGCGCAAGTTGAGTATTGAGTCCTAAAAATAATGCTTACTTTTAATTTTCCTCATCTTCATTAAATGATTTAGTCTCCACTGCTGGAACATGACCCTATGTAAATGATTATTTAACCTCCTCTGTGAGTCTAGTGGCAAGACCACCATCAGGCTCAGAGGTCCTGTACACGATTCCCAGTTGAGGCTCGGTTTAGTTGAGTAGGGCTTTTTGTAAGTCCGAGTAGCTATCTTCTAACATTAGTTTGTTACCATAACTTTTTTCTGCTAGTTGGAGGTACGTATTGATAACCAGTTCTCTGTGCTTGAGGATTTCGGGTGAAGCCCGCTTCCACCTTCGGCCTAATCATCATTTTCCATCGGGTTAATACGCAGGCTAAAAGCTCCTCGTTGTAAAAAAAATTTTGCGGCTAGGATGTGCACCATGATTTATGAGTAGGTATCTTATCGTATTTTTTATGCAAACAAGCATACGAATCACCTGATGGTAAATGATAACCGCTGCCCATAGACACCCGCATTAAGATAGATTTTTAGAAATTTAGAGGATAAGCTCATTCATTCAAGCAATATTCGGCTAAAATCAATATATCGCGTTAAGATTTTATCATAGCGTGTAAAAGCTAGAAAGCTTTAGGAGTAGATGCAGTAATACAGTCCAGCGATCTCTTTATACTCTCGACTAATCGCTGCCTCTCATGGCTCAGACCACAATAACATTTGTAGCATTAAAACGAAACTAATTGTTAGGCAGCCGCGCCGATACAAGCGACCCGATTGTTGTAGTTGCGCGACTTGTTTCTTACTTCCGCGATTCGGTTGCCGAATACTTGGAGTAAGTTTGTTGCTTGAGTATAGATTACCGTTTCTAATATAGTAGATTGGGAATATTCACTTGCTTAGGAATAAGTCCTAGTTTGGAAATATTCTCTAGTCTCCTTTAAAAATATTCCTCAACATAAAAATATTATCAGGAATACCTTCATATTGGATTGTCATTTCGGTCATTGGGAGTAGGGATTTTGATTTTTTTTGCATAAATTTTGGATGCATATTATTACATGGTATGTAGTAATCTATACCACAAATAGAGTAGTTGTTTGTCAATAATTCCAAGATACGTCTTTTGTAAATGAACCCATTATTCTAGTCTTCATAACTCTATCCATTACTGTACAATTACTTAAAATCTCCATAGATTCTCCCATGAGAATCGTGCCTTGTCAACTCGTGAAAAGTGTGTCAAGTGAATAGTGGTATCACCTACCCTACTACTCTAATGTCCGTTTTCACCATGAATCCCTAATTTTTAAGTGACCCCTATGAGAACGAAATTCCTGATATTTATGTGTTACCATAGGGGTCACCGACGACCGACGACCGACGACATCGTAAAGGTAGCAGGGAAGCGCTGGACGCAGGCCGCTACCGATCTCGATCAACATGGAAAGCATTGGGGGAGGCCTATGTTCAGCAGTGGACGTCCTATGGCTGAAATGATGATGATGATGATGATGATAGGGGTCACTTTAAAACTACGGAGTGATGGTGAAAACGGGCATAAGTGTCCCACTTTGAGAATCAAATCCAGGATCTGAATATCTAACGAGAAAACCCACTAATCCACCAGTCTTTATTTGACGAGCTTCCTTTCAAACCGAAAATCCTTGCGGTAAAAAACATTGCAGTCCGCATCGTTAGGCAAGCATGCAGTTTGTATTTCAAAATTTCAAAATGGCAGAAACACATTTCACACGTAAAATATACGTTTTCAGAACCCTCGACATGATTCTAGAAAATCTGTATTTTCAGCTAACAACGCTAATACCTCTTTTCAATTATGCACCTTATCCCATTACCTGAGAGTGCACATTGGAGCAGCTCTAATGCAAAGATAACAGGAAGGCTTGCCTTCAGCAGTCTGCATTTCCGGTGTCACCGGAAGTATTCGCCTGAAGCGTCGTCTCAATTTCAGTCTCATTTCCGTTTTGAGAGTTAATGTGATGGCTTTTTCACCTTTTTGACTGTGATTGAGTTATTGATGCATTTCAAGATACAAGTATGAAAACTTGTAATCATAAAAGCTTTTAAAATAAATCTTCTCTTTTAAAACTTTCATTCAAAGTCAAAGTTTCGTTATTTGTATAGACTATTTAAATAGTACTTACAAATCGTCAAATATTTTGCTCTTAAGGAGCCTCGACATGTGTCATAATCTTTTTACCCTACCAGCGCTTCGAGACCAACATTTGGCAAGTGCTGGGAAGAAACGCCGCAACCAATTCAGTGACCACTGTCTGCCGGTTAATATAAATAAATAGATAAGCAGTAGTAGGAGGTACATTATTCATTCGAATTATCTGGAAGATAGTGTTCTAGAAATAGGACTACCTGAATTTTGTCGTCCTAATTTGATATTCTCGTACTTAATACAATAATTACGATGGTTGAGGTTTAGGATGTTTGTGTTAATGTACCTAAGTAATTAGGTTTTTGTGTAACTAGCTAACTAGAAGTTCGTACTGCTTGTGTTCATTTCACATTATATCTGTCAGAAATAATGTAGAATTATTGTAGTGAAGAAAGAATTCATTAAGCCACGATAGCCGAAAGGTGAAGGGGTCAGACTGGCCGACTCGTGATCCGGGGAACGCGGGTTCAATCCCCGCCACTCGACTATCGTGGTTAGCTCAGTCGTGACACAAGTATATTTAGCTTAGTACGAGGGGCTAACGGGACTATTAGTAATTTGTGTTATAACTAATTCCTACTAATAATCTTAAAAAAATTAAATTCAAATCGGTCCAGTAGTTTCGGAACCTATTCAATACAAACAATCAAATCTTTCCTCTTTATAATCTGGTCTAAGTGTAGATTTATAAACAAAACTCTTTATAATCTGGTCTAACTGTAGATTTATAAACTGAACTATACGTTTCAACTGTCGTCTTCAAAACAAAGTAAATTCTATTACTCGTATACTTCTTCAAGTATCAAGCTGAATTACGTCTTGATTGTATTAAGAAAATATCAATCATGTAATGAATATTGATCAAAACAAAATTGAGTTTTCATGCTTGATTTACTGCGAGCGATTTGTAATGGAGGATACGGATTTTATCAAATACGTATTAAGCTTTTCGAAGAGTCTTCATAAAGCCCAACTTATAAATAAAATCTTAAATTAAATAACGTTTCTTCAGAAGTTTTCGCAAAAATAAATCATCCCCCATAAATTAAGGGCTTTCTTATCTAACGACTACTTATCTATATTCCCTAAAGTTAAGATTAAAATATAGGCTCGTTTTTTGGCATCCTGCCTGGTTTTTCTCCAAGGACGTTTTTTCTGTCGAAATATATTACGATAAACATACTATTACAATTGCTCGCCTATCAGGAAACCGGCATACATATATGTGACATAAAAAATCCTATAAAATCACTTATCTGTACGGAAGGGCCTTGAGTAAGGTCTATTGCACACGGCCGGTATCGATCGTGACAGTAAAGTCCTCACATACGTGCCGATAGTAAATGTTTATGAATGATTTGTTGCGCTTACATAATGTGCCGTTTCAACCGCCATATCATCAAAGTTAGGTGACTATGTCAAAAATGTAATTGAATTTCTTACAATTGTTAGTAAAACTTAGCGTTTAGAGTCGCTTCTCAATTCATCCAATATCTAAGTAGCTCAGATTGAAGAGCAGTTGCGAAAGGTCATGGGTTTGATTCCCGCCATGGGCAATTCGATTTTTTTAAGTTATTTGTAATTTCTTGCAATTGTTAAATAAATCCTGAAATAATTCAGCCCTCAATAATAACATAATTATAGTTAACGGTTATATCCAATTTAAATCTGTTATAAACTAGGTATTAGGCCCAAATTCAAGGCTAAGACGGAGCTTAGCCAGTCGTAGAGGCAAGACGCGTAAAGCAACTCAAGAATAAGACCGATTTTGATCTACATTCACCATTGTCAAAAGTCACCTCCAACCGTTACGTATCCAATCGGCCCCGATCGATCGTGCGCGTCCGCCCTAACGCTGAATAGGCCATACAATTCCCCGGTCACGCACGACTATCTAAAATTGCGAACATTGTGTGTGAAAAGACTTTTTGTAATTAATTACTGATCTAATTTGCTGGGCTTTTTTCCAGTCGATAAATTTTGGGGAAATAATGTATGGCTGGTATTAGTCTAATAAGAAAACGTAAGGAACGGTGAAAAGTGCGCCTTTGGAATCGTCAATTGATGGTTTATTTGGGAGATATAGTAACGGAATTTTCCTTATTGTTAATGTAATAGGAAATTTCTGTATGAGCAATTTTATTACCCACTTTATTGACACCTTTATTATTATTGGTATTTATTATTAATTTGCTGGAATTTGTGTATTGTCTTGATGTTACTAAGATTTTTGAATTAAGGAGAACTATCATTTAATATATCATTTAATGTTTTTGAAGCCACGATAGCCGAACGGTGAAGGGGTCGGACTGGCCGACTCGTGATCCGGGGAACGCAGGTTCGGTCCCCGCCGCCGCTCGACTATTGTGGTGAGCTCACTCGTGACACAAGCATATTTAGCTTAGTACGAGGGGCTAACGGGAGTATTAGTAATTTGTGTAATAACAAATCCCACCAAAAACATTCTGTAAAAAACTAGCCAAGTCTCGATGGAGCTGCTTGTTTATCTCTAAAAAGTAATGAAATCTAGACAAAGTCGTGCCAAGTCTATGGTTCCTTACTGCGATTTCTTTATTATTATAGTTAATGTTGTGTGACTGGGCCGTTGAAGGGTGACAAAACCAGGTGCTCCATAACACCATTGCACCAATCTGTCGCCAGAACCGCTACCCATTGACGATGGAAAATTGCCACTTGGAAAACGTTGATTCAACAATAACCAGTCAATTGTAGGTTTAATAAAGCTGCGTATTTCAATAATACTTATGTATGATTATCATAATAAAGATTGTTCAACGGCCAAGTCACACAACATTAACTATAATAATAAAGAAATCGCAGTAAGGAACCATAGACTTGGCACGACTTTGTCTAGATTTCATTACTTTTTAGAGATAAACAAGCAGCTCCATCGAGACTTGGCTAGTTTTTTACAGAATGTTTTTGGTGGGATTTCACTTCTTTTTGTAGAAAGTGGCAAAATTATTTAACGTCGTCATTTTATCGACTTTTTTTACGATATTAAACACAAATAAACTCAACGACCTTTAAAATGGACAACGAATCAGAATTGTTTTATAATAACAACATAACCTTAATAAAACCATAATAATAACATAACCTTAGCGAACCTTACAAAATATAATAAACGAAATCAACGAAATGCAAATTACACAACATTCAACTTAATCGACGGGGGGCTCTAGAAAGGAAAAAATCTGGACACCGCTTGCTAGTGCTAGCGCCATCTAGCGGTGAGCGATACAGGCGAACACCACGGTGCCGGAGTAGTATTGATTATGAATGTGGTGTTACTCCAGATCTTCGATTTTCCTAGTTTTTATAGTTTTCCCTTTATGTGGCCATTAAACCCTAACTCTGTACCAAATTTCAGCTCTCTGAGTTTATGGGAAGTACTAGTTCTATTTTGATGATCATCAGTGAGTGAGTGAGTGTCGTAAATGCGAAACTTTGCTTTCGCTTAACTTCGGAACTAAATGACCTACAGACTTGAAATTTTGGATTTTAAGTATGTGATTATAGCTTACTAGATGACGAAAATTTCTGTGTTCTGGTCTTATCCAGAGGTTCTCAAATAGGGGCCTGAAAATGCGGCGAAATGGTTCCAGTAAAGGATGGTACGGCAGTGTTTGCTTCGCGCTCGACTTGGCGGGGGCACTGCCGTGCCCCCAGATTACTAATAATCTTTAAAAAAAAAGTGCCCTGACCCTGCATCTTTCTGCAAATAGCCTTTTAAAAACATAACCCTCCTTCTGGCGCAGTCGGGTAAAAAGTTGACTATCCCGTCCCAATATAACTGTAACTCTATCACTACTTCGAAACAATAAATATACCAGTACTGAGATGAAGCAGCGCAAGAAACTCAATCACCAGTGACCAAAAAATTACAAGTTCATCTATGATACCTATCTCTAGAACAAAGTATACTATATTTCTAACACTGTTTATTGTGATAGTTTAAATATGGGCTAGACTTTAACCACTTTGTCACCAAGCCATTAGAACAGTTGATATCTATACTAATCTATGTATACTAATTTATAAAGCTGAAGAGTTTGTTTGTTCGCTCTATCTTATCTCCGGAACTACTGGTCCGAATTGAAAAATTATTTCAGTGTTATATAGCCCATTTATTGGGGAAGGCTAATGCTATACAACATCACGCTACGATCAATAGGAGCAGAGCAACAATGAAAAATGTTGTGAAAACGGGTTTTCACGCGTACGAAGTCGCGGGCACAGCTAGTTACTGTATATTCCTTTATTACCAGTGCTAAATCCAACTATAACTCAGAACTTCAGAACAATAAATTGAATCAGCTACATCCTTGTCCTTGTCATGTATAATACTTTAGTTAATCTGGGTACATGATGATATATTGGTTAAATAACTACATGTAAATTATAGTTCTGTAGAGACGGACGATCTTTGTTGGATACAGGGTGAAACAAGATTAAGTAATAATTTAGTCGTCTACACTAATATTATAAGGCTGAAGAGTTTGTTTGAACGCAATAATCTCAGGAATTACAAGTCCGATTTGAAAAATTATTTTTGTGTTGGATAGCCCATTTATCGAAGAAGGCTTTAGAATATAAACATCACCCTACAGTCAATAGGGATGGAGCAATAAAAAAAATGTTGTAAAACGGGAAATATTGCAGAGCATCAATGATAAATTTTGCGAAAACGCGAAACAATATTCAAACGGTCTTCACGCGTATGAAGTCGCGGGTACAGCTAATAAAATGTTTTTTTTTATACTATAGCATTCAACAATGAAGTTAGCACCGATATTAATTACAGACATCCATAAACAAAAACTATACTAAACAACTTTAACGAGCTCGGTTTGAAACATTACAAAGTTTAAAACGACTTTTTTACGACAAACTTCTCCCATAAAATACGTTTGTTCATTACAATTTATTGAAGTTCAAAGTTGACACCTGCTTAATTTAAATAGGTGACAATAAAACACGCTAAGTGTGATTAAACATAAAAATATGCCATTGTTTTTAGACTGAGTTGCACTACCTTTTTTAAATTTAACCGTCACTATTACAATAACTGGTGCTTTTTGTATGGAGTTTGACAGATTTTTGAAGTTTGTCAAAGTTAAAGTATGATGGTGCAACCGAGCCTTAGTATTTTGGTACCTAATGTTAAAATAGTTAATGAGATTAAGGATGTAGAATGCAATTTAACACATTTTCGTCTTAACCAAATACCGAACCTTCCTGGACAAATCTATTACTGTGTCTATATCCCAATGATTTCGTTAGTTCCTGCGCTTTTCGCACCCAAATACTTACATAAATATAAAACACATTAAAATAATGAACTTCACTTAAAATTGTAAATTGACCAAGTTTAGTGTATATTTGGTCATAACAAAAACATGACCTAAGGCACAATATCATGCATGGAATGGTTTCAATGTTCGTTCTTAGTCCGGTTCACATCAAACAATAGTCAAATTTACTTCACCGTGAAACTGTAGCTGAATAATCAAAGATTTGTGCTTTTACCCCAGTGTAACGTTATATGGATCGGAAGGTGAATGATGAAAACATAGAACAGCCTTTTGTATAGGTAGATCCAGATAAAAAAATAATAAAAAATTATAAGACAGGGAAAATCTAGATAAAATTTAAGAAAGTGTAGCGTAGGACGTCCTACCCACGAGGTGGACCGACTACCTCATAAACCGAGCCATCAACCGATCTTTATGGAAATCATTGGGGGAGGCCTATGTTCAGCAGTGGACGTCCCATAGCTGAAAAATAATAATGGTGATTATTTATTTGGGTGCATATATTTTTAAATTATTCCCTCAAAATTTCACCTAAATTACGATAACGAATTCCTAAGATGAAATAAACTCGATGCTTCAATCGTTCACCGTTACCATAGAAAAGGGTTGGAATCACATGGTTCGATAGGTTTCGAGTAATTAGAAGGTAATAAGGGTTAATTAACCACTTTCATCCAGACGTGTGAACGGTTTGGAAGATTTATGTTAAGAAGGGTTAAGGAATCGGAACGGATTACTTAGGTGGATTAATATGAAAGTGGATTATGGGTTCATAATTGAATTAACTAGATGTTTAATTGTATTAAATGGATCTTGGTTTGGGTAATTGAATTAAAATACGGTTCAGGAACTAGCATGTACTGCTAAATACATCTCTGTGACTCTCATGATTGTGTCCAAAGCTTTGAAAAGCTTCAACCAAACCAACGCGTACAGATTGCCATAGCCGGCACGATCACAGCGCGATCATAGGGAAATGAGGCAGGGTACTCAGTCTCACCTGCCATGTAGCACGTAACATAGCATGTAACGTAACCAACCTTCAAGTGAGTACGGCTCGTCCACGGTCATCGCGTATCTGGCTGCGAGCTCCTGCATCCTACTGCGAGCCGCCTTTGTGCTCGCAGTGATATCGCCACTTGGCGGGTCGCTGCGATCTCCCTGCGAACCACGCGCGAGCAGCTCGCAGCGGGCTCGTGCCTATGTACTCACTTGATACAGTATCTGATACATTACATGCTACACGGCTAGATGAGTACCCTGCTCAGGTCGCGTGACTGTCATGAGTCGCGCGACCTGCCATTGGCCTTTGATCGCGCCGGTTGATGGCGATCTGCACGCGTTGATGTGGTTGAATCATAACTAATGTCTCATCTTTGTGCCTTACGTGGCGTGGCATGTGCGTTACATCTATGAAGGACATAAAACGGCTCATAAGACTCAAGCCTTAATGTTGAATCTTAGGCCTACCCTGGTGATTTGCCGATTGGCCGCATCCAGAGGCTTCCTGCAATCAAAAATGTCAAAAATCTCATTTTAGTTATTTCTGAAGTGGCAGTGTAATTTGCTCTCATCGGTGTCTTATTGTGGCCTCTGATATGTAACTGAAACCTAGTACTGATTTTATGTTTTGTATCGTATTATAAACTCAACTTAGTAGTTTATAGAGTTAACCCAAAATTGCGCCACGATTAAAAAGAAATAGAACTGTCTGTACCTACAATAGTTAGCACTGATTTAGAAGATGAGATGGCGCTAGTAGCCACGAAAACAATAGCTCTGATTATTTTAGCAAAAATAAAATATTTAATTACGTAAATTCGTCGTGTGAGTGTTACTAAACTATAAAACAACATGAATTATATGTGTGAGAGTGTTATCTAAAGAAACTATATTGTACTTACAGTGATAATTGATATAGAAATACTCAGTGAACGTTTCGCCGAAAAGTGTATTTAAACCAAATGAACAAGGAATAGTCTTGAATAAAGAAGTGCTATGAAAATTAAACTTTAAATACAGGATCGTGATGTGTTTATAATGTAACATTTTGGACAATTACAAATTCGCATAACCTAAAAAGTGAAAAAAAGATAATTCTCTTCAGTCATCAAAAAGCCACCTAGCGACATCGTTATGTACTAAATAGTGAAGTAAACGCAAGCACCCTGCTAAGAAAAGCATAACTTTATAGACACGCATAAATTTTTTTCGTCTAAGTTTGTGCAATCTCCGCAAGATGGCCAAATGTGCAGCCTGTTTCGCTGAAATAACAAATAGACAGTTTTTGACCTGTTCGCTTTGTAAAGAGAAATATGATATACTGTGTGTTAATGTATCTGAAAAGATATTTTATTTAATGAGCGCAGAACGCAAATTATCTTGGAAATGTCCGAAATGTAAGTCGAACCAACCAAGGCAAGATAATACAAATACACCAGTCAGAGAGCCAGACAATTTCTATACGGACAATAATAATGTAACGTTAAGACGTAAAATTTCTATGACACAAAATGAGGATTCACTAGTTCTGGATGACACCCCTCCCAACGGGGATACCATGTTACATTCGACGCAAAATACTACTACGGAGGCGATTCTGTTGTCTGAGCTTAGAGAGTTGCGGGCTCAGATATCTGCACAAGCAGTAAAACAGGAAGCCCGGGACCGTGAGCTTTCGGATACAATAAAATTACTACAAACGTGTATACACAATATGACCAACCAACATTCATCCTTCGAAACAGAACTGAAAGCCTTACGAAAAACTACAGATAACAATACAAAACGAATTAGCGAGCTGGAAAAGGAAAACATGCAACTTCGGCAGGAATTGAAAGAAAATGAACAAAATGAGACATGCAGTGTAAATAAGAACAAGTTATCCCAACCAACATACGCCAGTGTGACCGCCGCAAGACCACCGAGCGCCGCGCCTGATCCCATCATTCAAAATAAGACGGTAGTCCTGTACGGACTAAATGAAACCCGGTACGAGACTGACTATGAGTTACACGAGCGAGCCCTGAACGTGTTTTATGACATAGCAGGCGTAGACCTAACTGGATATATCGAAGAAATAAGTCGCATAGGGAAACGCGGAAATCGACGACCTCTCAAAATTGAATTACTAAGCAAACAAATAACAAAACACCTTCTAACATGTGTGAAATACTTCAAAAATACCGGATTATGGCTATCGATGTATTTGGACGAAAATGGCCTACAAAAAAGAAGACAAGAAAGAGATAACTTCCGAAATGTAAATCAGCAGCCACAATTAACATCTAAACCACCTAAAACGTCAATGGAACTCAAGAACAATCCTAGCATTGAAAATACAAACTCTATAGAAAATGCTAGTACTCGAGTCGATTCCAGAAGTTCATCTACATAATACAGTAAAATCAGGAGGGAGAGCTGCGAAACATTCCTTTCGCCGCTAATGACGGAAAACTTACAATTTTATACCAAAACATAAGAAGCATAAAGAATAAATTTCATTTATTAGAGGCCCTTACTGAAGAATTTGATTTGTCTGTACTTTGCTTCACTGAAACATGGATCACTACGGCTAAAACTGACCTGCTATCTCTGGAAGGCTACACCCTTGCTAGTCAATTCGCCAGGAGCAATCGTGAGGGTGGAGGTGTTTGCATATTTATTAAGGATAAAATAGATTTTATTGAATTAAATGACATTAAGTTATTGTCTATAGAATATATTATGGAATTGTGTGCAATTGAATTTCCTAGTCTAAATACAATATTAATAGTTTTATACTGGCCAAATAGTAAAAGAGAAGTAACTTTATTTAATACACAACTAGAACATTTATTAAAACTATTAACTACTAAATATTTAAAGAAAAATATAATAATAGGGGGTGATTTAAATGTAAACTTTCTTGGCAGAACAGCAGAAACTAAAAATATGGTTAATTTATTTAAGAGTTTTAATTTTCATCAGAATGTAAAAGAACCTACAAGAGTAACGGCCACAAGCTCCACTTGCCTGGATGCTATATTTACTAACTTTGATGCAAGCTGTATGAATGTTGATGTTAAAGAGTATGGGCTTTCAGACCACAGAGGTATCTCAATCACTTTAAATAAATTAGGACTTTTACCTGATAATCAGGAACACTATGTATACAAAAGAAAATTTAACCCAAAAAGCTTAGCGTTATTTAAAGAAAAACTATTGGCAATAAATTGGAATAATATTATTACTGCTGACAAAAATATAAATGAAAACTATAAAATGTTTCTTGATCAATTAACTACTCTACTTGATTCTGTAATTCCTAAGAAAAATACATTAGTTAAAAATAAAATAAAACCTTGGTTAACTAAGGGTATAAAAGTATCGTGTAAAAATAAGCGTCTTCTTAAAGTATTAATATCACAAATAAATAGCAATACATTAAATAATTATTATAAAAAATATGTAAAACTCTTAAAAGTTGCAGTAAATACATCGAAGAAAAATCAGTATATTAGTAGAATAAAAACATCAAAAAACATAACTAAAGCCATGTGGCAAATTATAAAAGAGCGAACTAATAAAAGAAATAAAAAAATACATAAAAACATACAGTTAAAATACAACGGAGATAACTTAAAAGACCCCTATTTGGTCGCAAATACTTTCAACAAATATTTCGTTTCAGTGGGATCGCGTGATAATGAGGTTAGGATTCCCGAAGGCCGCCCTGTAGTACAACCAATTAATAACACCATGTATCTCAGACCAGTCACTACACTTGAGGTAACAAACATTATTAAAAAATTAAAAAACAAGTCAAGTTATGGTATTGATGAACTTCCACCTACATTAATTAAGTACTGTAGAGAGGAGCTAGTTGAACCACTTACATATTTAATTAACCAATCTTTTGAACAAGCCACGTTTCCTGATTTATTAAAAATAACCGTAGTAAAACCTGTTCCTAAAAAAATTAATGCCAAAGAACCCGAAAACTTTCGCCCAATAGCCCTTTTGTCGACCTTTTCTAAAATTTTTGAAACCGCAATGGCCATCCGCCTTCAATCTTTTTGTAAAAAATACAATGTTTTCAATGATAGTCAGCATGGCTTTCGAAAAGAAAGATCTACTATTACAGCCGTTTATAAATACGTAAATGATATTTTAAATATCATAAACACAAATAAATATGCCATAGGAATAATGTTGGATATGAGTAAAGCATATGATCGGGTCTCCCATAAAATTTTATTAAAAAAGCTATACGATATAGGTATTCGAGGAATAGCACATCAATGGTTTGCGTCGTATTTAAATGATAGAGCACAATTTGTAGAAATTGATTATTATGAATGTAGTTCTGGCCTATTAAATTGTACTAGATCTCAAAAACTGCAAGTAGTACGTTCAATACCCCAAGGTAGTGTATTGGGGTGCATTTTATTTATAATCTATATCAACGACGTGGTAACTTGTATTGATAAGAAATGCATAATATACGCTGATGATATATCTATAGTTTTTCCATGTAACAACAGCCAAGACCTGCAACACCAACTATATAGTACAATAGACAAAATATTAGAATGGTTACAAGACCACAATTTAGAAATTAATATAGCTAAGACATCATTGATACAATTTAAACCAAGGCAAAAACAACCCCTCCAAACAAATATTACATTAAATAATAATAGCATAAAATTCGTGACCTCATGTACCCTATTAGGAATAGAATTAGACTCAAATATTAATTGGAAACCACATATAGAAAAAATTGCCGCTAAACTCTCAAAATTTACTTATGCACTGTACGAGTTGAAAAAATGCACGGACTTAAAAACTGCTACCATTGCCTATTATGCCTACGCTAATGCTTGGTTGAATTACGGGATCATTCTTTGGGGTAACAGTACGGAAGTAAGTCAGTTATTTATTTTGCAAAAGAGATGCCTTAGAATTCTTGTTAACATCACAGATAGGGAAAGTTGCAGACCTCACTTCATAAAGCTAAATATTCTTACACTTGCCTCAATGTACATATTAGAAATTTGTAAATTTCTCAGGAAAAATCTCCATGAATATGTCCAAGCAAAAGATCTTTATTCACAAGAAAGAAACTTAAGACATAGAAATAGACTAGTACAACCTTTTACTAAATTGCATCTAGTTAGCTCAGGCACTTACCATATGTCAATAAAATTATATAATAAGATACCTACGAATATAAAGAATATTGAAAATGATAATTTGTTTGGTAAAGAATTGAAGGAATGGTTATTAAAGAAATGTTTTTACTCTTTGAAAGAATTGTATGATCTCAAAAATTAATTAGAATTTGTACTTACATTTATTAAAATAATTTAGATTAAGCTTAATTAATATTATGTATAATGTTGCAATGCCCTCACAGGGCTCATGTTCTGGGACTATTTTATTTTTAATACCTTGTTTGTACCACATGAAGCAATAAAGATAATTATTATTATTATTATTATGTTTGTACGCTTTGGAGCTCACGGGTCAAAAGTGGCCCGGTCCTTTATAAGGCTTGCGTGGGGATACAGATCCAACACGTAGAGGCCGTTTTAAGCGCAAAATAATCGACAAAAGTGAAAGTGGTGCACATGCTGGATCTAGTCTCTGACTATATCATGGGATGTAGCCAGAGACCAGCCCCAGCCTGTGCACAGGAGCTATTGCAGTTATTGGAGAATGGACTAGGGTTATGGATGAAGTATGGATGGACTGGTTACTGGGCTATGGATGGAGACTACGGGTCACCTGCCTGGTTCATAGTCTCGGACTGAAAAAATGGCAGGTGGTGACTAGCCAGCGACTAAATGGGCCCCCCCTGGCGTCATGGGTCGTATAGACCGGACTGAGGGGCAACATTGGCGTCTGCCAGCTCAGGGGTGTAGAGAGGTGTGCTGCGCTTTCTCCGAGGTTACTCGCGGCGTTATGCCCTTTAACACTTCCACCCCTGGAGCATATAGCTCTAGCGGCTCCACTCTGGCCGGCCGGTTAAGGCAAGCCAGAGGTGAAAGTCCTGCAGACCCTCTCGGATTCCACTTCGGCAAGCCGAAGACGAGGGTCTTGACCGACTCTCGGGAGCACTCGGGTTAACAACTGGCCCCGTGGTGTCGCTACTCACCAACAGCTCGCCACAAAGCTGCCCTGCGGGGCTTATTATTATTATTATTATTATTATTAGAGCAATTACACGGTGCAATACACATCTTCTTCTTTTCAGCCAAATGACGTCCACTGCTGGACAAAGGCCTCCCCCAAGGCAATACACATACGAGTAATTAATATTAGCTACAACTCAGTAAACCCAGCTCGGTAATATACTTACATTAACAATAGATTAAGACGTTTTAATTAAACACTAATAACCAAAATTCCTTGTTTCAGGTAACCGCACCAGTATTCGGCACAGTGTGTATGTAATTTATTTATGTAGTACGAAATGTAGGGCTGTTTTGTTCGTAAGTTACGCAATAGTACCGTAAATCAGAGCAAGTTCGCGGCCTTGGCACTTTGGCGATGGGCCAGGATATCTGGGGGGCCCGTATTCGTAAACGTGCCCCAGTGTTTAAGATGTATAAAGTTTTTATTGGGCAGAGAGACTTTTTTTGAGAAATAAATAAAAAAAACTTCGCTGAAGTGGTAAAAAATAGATTATGAGTAGGTACAGGATTATGTAGACGAGAATTTATGGGAAAGTTTAAGATTTTTTGCTCAAATTCATCGGCTAGATTATGGCAATATAATAGCTACTTTTTACTGCCCCGTTTGTGAGGCTTACGGGTATTATTATTCATACAAATAGGTAGTTTTTACTGCCTTTGCATGTAGCTAGGTACTGTGTACGTTTTACAAGCGAAGTTGTGTACCGAAATCATCTTTACGACCTACTTCGAGCTTCGTACGTGCATTTATGAACGTGGTTTACTCGTCTGAAAAATTAGAGACGAACTTAACGACATTAAACATGACAAAGTTTATCATAGCTACAGATTTTTTTAATATGTATTAGCAAAAAGTCATGATATTAATGCTGATCATTTCGTTCGTGCGTTTGTTTTGGTCAAAAGACATCCACTGCTGGACAAAGGCCTTCCACAACGACTGGTTGCCCATAAGAATTATAATATCGTCGGTTTAGCGAGTGGGGCGGGCTGTCTAAACTAATTTGATTTGATTGATTTGACTGTCTACACTATGATGCACGTCTAATTCAGTCTGTGCTCTCCACTCAAGAACTTTTTTTGTCTGTCCCAATGGTAGATTTATTTATGTTATTTTACAAGGAAAACAATACTATGCTTTAACTTTATTAACACTATCTTTTTTAGGGCCTGTATTTTCTTAATTTTCATCATCCCCCAATTCTAGGATCGGGTTACAACTCCGGGCCTCATATTGACATTCCTGCGAGGGGACGTAACTTGGTGCGCGACGTAATAATACTAAGTAATCGGGTTACATTTGACCGCTTCCTTTGGACTAAAACAAAGCAATCTTTGGACTGTTGACCTATTTAGTATTTGATAGTTTACACATTTACATCAAACTATGTAATACCTACTTGTATGTAAATATTTTAGAGGTGATTTACTTTACTGAAAATAGAAGCTTTTTTACAAGGTGTTTTTAGTACAAGGGCCGTTTAATAAAAACGAAGTTTGAGACTCGAATCAAACTTAAGCAGAGATGCAAGTCTGAGATTGGTTGAATTAATAAAATCCTGTCTAGTTCATTGAAGTCATTAACTGTGCCAGTCATAGGTTTTAGTGTTGTAAAGAGAGATAAATTACCGTTTAATCATCAACTACATATTTGAGTTATCAATACATTTCATTGTTATCCATCATTATTTGTTTCCACTGCAGAAGAGTGCAAGAGACTTTTATAGGTACCGAGAAACAAATACACTGTTTGCCAGACAGCTTGGCCCTCAGTCGCTTACGACATCTACGGGAAAAGTGGTCATATTACGCTTTTTAACCGTACGGTTACACATTTACAATTGATCTAACAATCTAAGGCTAAGTTGCACCATCTTACTTTAACTTTGACAAACGTCAAAAATCTGTCAAACTCCGTACAAAAATCACCGTTTATCGTTAAAGTTACGGTCAAAGTTAGGTGGTGCAACTCAGCCTAAGCATTTAAATACTAATTTGAATATCTTCACAAAGCACGAATTCATACACGCGTCCCAAAAACATTCCCCATAACCGGATCTCACGTTTCTGAGTCCTCATTACCGCCCTAATGGTTTTCCAATATTACAAGTGGTATTATCTAATTTATGTGCAGTGACACTCGGCGTGTTGCCGCTTCGACACATTCCGTTTAATTGACGATCAGTTTACGGTTTGTTTAAATTGTGGCCGGTATGGTAATTAGGGATCGGTGACGTATGTGATTAGAGCTTTGTTTTTGGGACTGTATTTTAAATAGAAACAGTGTCACGCTTCAAACTTAATTCTTTATGATATTAAGAACTATTATGCAACGACACTATGGGCTATGCTAGGTTTTTTTTACGAGATCGAATCAGAAATGAGCAGATCGGTAAACGAACTAAAGTCGCTGACATAGCCCAACGGATTAGCAAACTGAAGTGGCAATGGATAATAGTAACCAAAATAACTATAGAACGTTTTAACCTATCCACCGAGTTTTTAGAACAAAATCCGGATATAACTAGTATCGTCGAGATTAACCGGTTTCATCCACTGAAGAGGACATGACCGAATTATTGTTATCCCGGATGATCCCTGGCGGAATGGACGGGAATCATTTCCCCTTGTCAGTTACGATCCGATGCAGCTCGGCTGGTTTTGTGCAATGGGAAAACCGGATGAAACCAGTTTGATTGTTAGATTCCCACTGTCAATAGATGCTGTGAAAGTATTTCACGCACGAGCCGTCTCGAAAAGTACTCTTTTTAGTTTTTTACACATAATGGAGAAGCTCTTGGCCTGCATTTTACCTGATGGAAAGTGGGGACATTCTTAATTTCGTACCTACTTCAAAGAAAGTATAAAATAAGTGTCTAAGCTTCTGATAACCAATTGGTATTGTAAATGGTGTAGTCATACCTTTAATATGCTTAAACTTACACTTCTGACAACATTTGACATTCAGATTGTAACAACTGAGGTTACAATTTAGCCCGTAATCACAAACATTATTATAAGGTCTTACAGTGCGCGTGGACGCACAGAGTCACACACAAAACAATCACAGAGATCTATTCAACGCTGTGCGTTCGATTTGCTGCTTTACTTAAGCAAGCATCGTTTGTGAATACGGGTGTTAATGATCCACCAAAGGCGTCTAACTGACTTAACATTACATCCCTCGTGCAAAATCTAATTCAATTTTAGAACAATTCTAATTCATTATTTAAACTGGGAACAGTTTACACTAAATCTGTGTGCCTCACCTGGAACACGAAACTAGAATCTCTGAGTTAAGAGAGTCCAACTTTCTGACCACCGAAACTATTGATAAGTTGGTAGGTTTATTTAATGATTATTACGTCACATTGTCAATTAATGTATCAACAGCATCTGTTATTTTTACCAAGGCCGTCTCATTTATTCTTACACCGCAAAGGTACTTAGACACATATTTGCGTCACAAAATCGACTCTATCACAGCTGAATAAGATGCAATTCCACATTGATATGCCGTATATCTAAGTAATACATACGCATGATTGATGGCAATGGATTGCGAACTGTTCTGTATGGCGGATAAGTTGCTTATTGCTGTAGTTTGATCGATGGACACGACATATGGCGGCGATGGCTGCGGATGGTAGTCGTTGTATGCTTCGATTCCATCGATTGTTTATGGAAATAAGAAATATCAAAACTAAATGTACACTTGAACACTATTTCTAAATTTATATAACTCAAAGGTGACTGACTGACTGACATAGTGATCTATCAACGCACAGCCCAAACCACTGGACGGATCGGGCTGAAATTTATTTTATTTATTTATTTATACTTCAATGCCAAAAATATTAACATTAGGCGAACTTAATGCCATAAGGGATTCTCATCCAGTTTACCTTTGTGTTATGCAGAAAAATTAGTTTGGCGGTACAACAAAAAAAAATTAAATAAAACAAAGCGACGGCAAGAAAAGCAAACAAATTTGGCATGCAGGTAGATGACGTTATGACGTAGGCATCCTCTAAGAAAGGATTTTATGAAACTCCATCCCTAAGGGGGTAAAACGGGATCCACGCGTACGAAGTCGCGGGCGGCCGCTAGTACATTATAATAAAGAAATACTGGTATCAACAAAATATTTTATAGAAGAAAGATTTGATTTTTTGTATTTTCCGTTCTGTTATCTATGTCGTTTCATGCAAAGGACGTCCACTGCAGTACTTCGCTGCATGTATTTAAGTGATTCCTATGACCTTCACTAAATCGTCCGTCCACCAAGTAGACATTTAGTACCTATTTAGTGCCAAAACAATTAACTTTCATTTGTCAGTTTTGAGTGTACAATAAACAATACCTATCTCTCTATCTTAATATAACTGATTAACCCCCACACAATAACAGCCTCGCAGTAAACCATTATGAAAACATTGTTAGTTAACGGCCCTCGTAAAGATAGTTATCTCTAACCGAACGCTTAACTCGGAAAGGATTTAACTACTGACTGGCAAAACGACCCGGTTTATGAAGGTAGCAAAATTAGGAATGAGTTATGTCTTGAGCTTTTAGCTTTGGGCTAACCGCTAAGCTGTTGCAGACTTTTCCTAGACTGTAATAAAGACTAAACGTTCACAGTTGAGATCAAAATACTCGTAACAATAAGGCTGAGTTGCACCATCTTATTTAACTATGACAAACGTCAACAATCTGTCAAACTCCATACAAAAATACCAGTCAAAGTTTGGTGGTGCAACCCAGCCTAAGTGTCAAAGTAAGTTTAATGTCAGTGTTTAAATACAATCTTGAGATTCTCCATCTTTATTGAAGTCGGATGAAGAATGATAGTCAAATGCCCCACCTCCAAACTTGACCTAAAACTGTAAAATGCTGACCTACAACAATGGCTCGTAATTTGTAGCAAAAATTTGATTACAATAGAGTCTTAATTTTATTTTCTTTATTAGAATCCTACATTATTCCTGACGTTATTGAATATTTTCAAAAAGGATTTTTACTGGACTTTATACAAAGATAACCTTCACTTAAAGCAAGTGATTTTTACTATCACAATAATTACATTTCTGTGTGATAAAAATCCGCAAAATGTAGCAATAGCGCCAGACTGCAAATGAAAACATGGCATCCCAATGTAATCGAGGCCACTATACTGACTGATTGATCTCGAGGAGAGTCTGTATTTATTCTTACCTTATTTATTATTTTCTAACAATGTCCACTCTTTTGGCATTATAATAACTCTTAAATGTTTTTACCGTGACCAGTCTTGCGTGATATAATAATGCATAAGAATGATCTGTCCGTCGCGCCGTCCGTCATCGGAATTCGGTTATGGCCGTATAAAACATAATTTTGTTTACGCTTTGTTTTTATTACAAAGCCTTGTACGGCCTTTAGTTTCAATACAAACGTGATATTGGGGGATTATTTGTTTAGTTTTTGCTTCGTTTGTTAACCAGTATCAGTAAGATAACCAGTAATTCTGACCAGTTTAACCGCCTCTGTGGTCTAGTGGTAAGACCACCTGCTTCAGACGCAGAGGTCCCGGGTTCGATTCCAAGTGGGGGCAGATTTTTCTGTTCGGTTTGGTTGGTGGTAGGGCTTGTTCTAAGTCCGCCTGGCTAGCTACCACCATCTTACCTAAGTCTGTCGCCATAACAGCAATGTTAACAGCATTGTTGTGTTCCGGCAGTTAGAGGTAAGATAGCCAGTTCCTCCGTGGTTGAGGATTCCGGGTGAAGCTCGCTTCCACCTTCGGCCTGATCGTCACTTACCATCAGGTGAGATACAGGTCAAGAGCTTCCTCGTTGTGGATAAAAAAAAAAAAAAAAAAAGTTCAGTTTTCTTTAGAAAGAATTGACCCCTCGCGGTCAGCTAAATACCACAATAGTTCAACAGCGGCAGTTTTGAATTGAACCCGCGTTCCTCGGATCTCAATTCGGCAACAACATTGGGCTATTGTCGCTTAAATTGACATTTGTCTACAGATACGTTCGTTCGTTTCAGCCGAATGACGTCCACTGCTGGACAAAGGCCTCCTCCAAGGATTTCCACAAAGACTGGTCCTGCGCCGCACGCATCCAGGCACCTACCGCGACCCTCACCAGATAGTGGGAGGGCCTGCCCACATTACGTCTTCCGACTCGTGGTTGCCACTCGATTGTCTACAGATTACTTGAGAGATTCTTCTTACAAATAAACTCACAATCTTCACCTCTTATTATTAATGTTGATAGCTTTCCGAACAATAAAATCGATCCACCAAATTCACCAGTGTCCCGACACATAAACCGAATAATCGGCCTCATCAGGTCCGATGTGAAATCGGATGAAAAACTCGATTTTCCATTAACATCGGATTCACAGAACCTTGGACAACTCAATTTTCTAACTCCCAACACTCGATTATTGGATTAGTATTGTGATGGATACATCGCGTGCTCCCATCGATTATTGGAGTCGATTTAAAGTCATCTGTTTGCGTATTTTTATTTGGATTCGATGCTTTTAGGCCCTTTGTGTGGATTGAAATGTGTTTTAAAAGTTTTGGGTGAAGGGCAGGTTAGTAGGTAGAAACAAACTTCATAAATGATATCAGTCCATGCTTAGGAGTAGATTTTAGAGAAATTAATGTACCTTTAAGGCTTTGATTAATTATAAAATTATTTCAACATCGAATTCATTCATTTACTAAAGTAAATAAAAATGCGTAGTTTTCCCAGAAAGTTTTGTTTCATAAAGCTTCATAAGCATGTACTTTTTCTAAACGACTCTTTTTCTTGACGGTCCAGTGTATTTCAACTTTTGGCTATTATTCAGCTCTAAGATTTAAAAAGAAGTTTCGTTGAGACCCAAGTTTATTCTATTATTCGGCTATTTAGTGTTAAAAAGAAATAATTCTAATGCTTCAAGTTCCTCTCTCAGTTTAGAACAGTAACAAATTGTTTGCCCAACTAAGTCTAAACTGAAACTAATGTCTTCGGAACAAGTTCGCATAGTTATCTTACTTGTTTTACACCAAACTCCGAGCCGATCAGGCGGACTAATCCCCGATGAGTCGTGTGCACCAGTGAACAAGAAACTATTTCAGAATTGTCGCCGGTCTAAGTGCATTTTAGTGTTTAGTACAACGTTCTAATCGCCCGAGGGTCGGGGTCAAGATGAGTGTGGTGTAAGCTACAAGAAACATACAGGGTGACTTGCAATCAGTATCCAAATTTTTAGGAGCGGCTCAGAATCAGTAACTTAAAGATATTTAATTATTATTATCCGCTGCGCGCGGTTTCAAAAGTAACACATGTGGATAATTTGCTTCATTCATAGAAAAATACGTACACACAGTTAACTGCAAAGCTTAATAGACAATGGTACGCAATTAAGATATTAAGGCCACCAGCGAATTAGATTTTCAATATTTTTTTTCCCGAAAAATACCACGATTAACACTAGAGTACACGCGCGGCCTACTATAGTAGACCAGGGTAACATTTTACGCTATAACTTTTTTTAAACTTGCGCCATAGAGCTGGCATTCCAGGAAAGCCTCGTTTACTAAATTTGTCAATAAGCCAGTAAAGCTTGGGTTGCTAGCGCCGGCGCACTTTTCTAAAATTGGCCGTCAAAACTGCGGGTCTAGTCAAAAGCCCGAAATCACTCATCAAAAAAATTATGAAAGACTTGCAACTAATGGATTTACCACGTGTATCAGGCAGTAAAAAGTGTTGAAAACTATGACAGATAAAAAATAAATCACATTTTTCCAGTAAGTTTTGTTTTTGTTAACATGGATCTCAGAGTGCAATTTTGGCCCAAAAAATTTAACTTTTAAATCTGTTTATAATGTTTGATCCCAAATAGTTATTTAGAGAAACTTTGATTATAAAAGAACTATAATAAACACTTTAATTATTTACATAGTAATTTTATTCATAAATTGCTTACAAACTGATTAACAGTGATTTTAAATTGGCTTACCAGAGTAGGCCGCGCGTGTATTGGTGTAAAAAAGGGGCGCGTGTACTGTAGTGTTAAAAATAATGAAGATAAAGTTGTATTGGTAAATAAAAATTGCCTTGTGACTTCTTAATATGATCGTTCGTTTCAGCCAAGTAACCTCTACTGCTGGACAAAGACCTCCCCCAAGGATTTCCACAAATACCAGTCCTATGCTGCCAGCATCCAGATATTTACCGCGACCTTCACCAGATCGTCAGCCACCTATTGAGTGGTCTGCCCACACTACGTCTTCCGGCCCGTGGTCGCCACTCAAGAACTTTTCTGCCCCCCAGTCTTTTGAGTTGCACCATATCCTACTTTGACTGTAACAAACGTCAAAAATCTGTCAAACTCCATACAAAGATCACCGGTTATCGTTATAGTTATGGTCAAAGTTTGGTGGTGCAACTCAGCCTTAGTGTAAAGTGGTACTATTATTAGGTATATTGCAAGAAACATGTATCTTCTTTACCCTACTCTATTGACATTACTTGGACCACAGAGCAAAGATATAGGCCATAATAATTTTGTAGCAATTGCAAAAATTGAAGTGTGCTGAAGTAGGAGATGAAAGGTTTATGACTTTTATTTACTTACCTAAGTTTTTATGGGTGTTCCGAAGGTGATACTTTTACATATCATCGCGCCAAGTAAGTTTGACCTTTTTTATCTATACTTATAATAAATCTGTAGAGAGGTCAATTCTGTACATTAAATATATTTTCAAAATAACTATCAGGGGGTGATTAGTGATCGATACTGATGCCAAAAATGCAATCAGTAAAATTTTTGTCTGTCTGTCTGTCTGTCTGTCTGTCTGTCTGTCTGTCTGTCTGTCTGTCTGTATGTTCCTTATAGAAACAAAAACTACTCGACGGATTTTAACGAAACTTGGTACAATTATTCTTCATACTCCTGGGCAGGTTATAGGATACTTAGGAATTCCCACGGGAATGGGAATTAGCGGGAAAATCGTTTTGTATGAAAAATCTAAACCGCTTAAGTTAGACGCTTGAAATTTGGCACGTAGGTACCTTAGTAAACTTAAAGCTTAGTTACAACAAGGAATTCCCGAAATTCTCACGGGAACGGGAATTAGCGGGAAAATCTTTTTGTATGAAAAATCTAAACCGCTTAAGTTAGACGCTTGAAATTTGGCATGTAGGTACCTTAGTAAACTTAAAGCTTAGTTACAACAAGGAATTCCCGAAATTCCCACGGGCACGGGAATTAGCGGGAAAATCTTTTTGTATGAAAAATCTAAACCGCTTAAGTTAGACGCTTGAAATTTGGCATGCAGGTACCTTAGTAAATTTAAAGCTTAGTTACAACAGGATATTTCAAAATTCCCACGGGAACGGGAGTTAGCGGGAAAAAATATTTGTATGAAAAAATCTAAACCGCGTAAGATAGATGAAGGGGGTAAAACGTGATCCACGCGTACGAAGTCGCGGGCGGCCCCTAGTTGCAAATAAATTTTTTTCTATCTTTTATTGCATGTGAGTATAAGTTAAGTACCGTGCATGCATAGCATAGTGTACATAGAGTCTTGATAATATTTTAGCAATATTTTCTTAAAGCTACGTGTATTAAAAAACAAAGCTTGAAGTGAAACTTAACTTAAAAATGAAACTTATTCATATACATTTTTTTTTTCATTTCTCGATAAACTTACAGCTACGAGTATAGCGTAAAACAAGTTGCTAAAATATTTTGCTTTGACTGACACTAATTAATATTAATAAGAGGAATTTTTTGATTGTTTATCGTATTTAATTGGCTCCAAAACTACTGGACCGATTTAAAAAGCTCTTTCACCATTAGAATCCTAAATTATTTCTGATAAATATAACGGCGGTACGAAGTTTGCCGGGTTAGCCAGTTACTTTTTTTTTAGACGCTTCTGATCATACCTCGTCCCACACGACCTCATCACCAGCGCCGGTCACCGGGAGGTTTTTGGGACCATGTCCTCCCGGAAAGAGAGCGCTCGCACTTATGACGTCAGAGTTATGTAACGCGAATAGCTGGCGTTGTTTTTAGGGTTTCATAAGGAAAGAAACCCTTATGAGTTTGTTCCGTTGTTCGACTGTCGGTATAGCGAGACTTGCGTAAAAACATAGAAAGACTAGCGGTCGCCCGCGACTTCATACGCGTGGACCCGTTTTACCCATTAGGTTTAATTTTACAAAATCCCTTCTTAGTGAGCACCTACGTTCTAAAAGGAACCCCCATGCAAAATTTGAGACTCCTAGCACTTGTAGTTTCTGAGATTTCGTGATGAGTGAGTCAGTCAGTGTCCTTTCAGTTTAGTTCGTATTAGGTTGGTTATTTAGATTTGAAATAAAAAATAAATTATAGTATTTTTATCAGCTCTCTTTGAAACTATAGTAACGAAATTAAACTCTTTTTCAAATAATTTGTATTTTGAGAGTACCTATAACAGTACAGATAATGTGTAAGAATATTACATAATAGTATTGTGTAACTAACTGTATCCCGTGGCTTGCCTTGCGTGAATTTCGGCCTGTTAAAGAAAGGCCTTCCCCGCCTGAATTTCAATGTCATAGAACGAAAATATCGCGTGTGTCCGTGTTTTTTCTCTGGGTCCATTCTGTAACTATTTCAATACCTAAAAATCTGTTTAATTTTTTTTTTTCTGAAAGAGTAATACACATCCATCCATAACACATTTTCACATAGGTATTGGTTGGAAGTAAGGATAAAATTAATTTGTAGCTCGATTTATATTCCAAGAAAGTATGAAATCGTCTTCTTAAAGCAAATAATAGTGTTTGATATTATGTAAATAATTATGTATAATTAGTACCTATGTTGGAGAAAATCTTAGTTCCCAGAAAAGTCACGAAATTATTAGGTCTATCCTTCACTAGTTTTAATTATGTATCACTAAAATTAGGTTTGCTTAAATTCAATAAAACTGTTCTACTTTGAGAAATAAATCTCAAGAAAACCTTCAGGACTATAAGTTAGTTATTCATCTAATATAATACAAAATCTTTTTCAGTCTGAATATTTAACAAACTTGTCTATCACCTTTTTAGAAAGACGACAAAAACAGCTCTGACTGAGGGTGACGTTTAAAATAATTTAATATCCCGATCTATCCAAAAATAATAACCGAAACTAGCTATCCCAGTGACTTCGCGAAAATAGTTTGAATAATATTTCACGTTTTTGCAACGTTTTTCTTTACAGCTTCGCCCTTATTGGCTGTAGGGTGATGTTATATAGCCTTAAAGCCTTCCTCGATAAAATGGGCTACCCAACACAAAAATAGTTTTTAAAATCGCACCAGTATTTTCTAAGATTAGCGCGAACAAACAAACAAACTCTTCAGCTTTATAATACAGTAGAATCCGATTATAACGACGCTCAAGGGACCCAGGATAATATATTAGGTATACGTACTAAAGAAGTAATTTTTTATGTTATATCTCAACAAAACAACCAACCGAATCAAAAATATGCGTCGCTAAAAGCGGTCGGTCGTTATAAGCGACGTCGTATTAAACGGATTCTACTGCACTGTATTAGTATAGATATTTGCGAACATATTAACGAAAGCACAACCCTAATCGCAATAAGTAATAGGAGGGTATCAAGCGATCAATCATGCATTTGTATTCGGCAAACGACCACATCCCATTTCATATAGAATTGTTTTAGACAGACATCGTTTTGCTAGCAGGAAAATATCGTGAGCACGCCCTAGTGATGGGAAGAGGAGAATTAATGTAGATATCGATACCTTGGTATCGATACAGACGAGTATTGTCCTACTTAGTGATGAAATAAAATGTCTGTCTGTAAACCAATACGGATATCCGGTTTATTAGAATTAGAATTGGAAATATATTGTTTTAAACTTTCATGGTCACTAACATAACTATTATTACTGACGGGATTGCTACCATGCACCTTACCTTACTCCGTGACCATGGCGCTTGCAACAGTGCCAACTCAAAATTAAGGTAGATGGTAGCAATTCCGTCAACAATAATAATTAGAATTGGCAATTTTAGCGTTTTAACTGATAGAGTAAATTAAGAGGTATTGAGAGTTTCTCTCATTTCACTTGATGTGCCGTCAAGTGGAGATATTTTTTTCATAAATAAAATGCATTGCAAATCAATTTTAAAGAAATACATACCTTGTTGCTACTTTATACACGCAAAACTCAGCTAAAATACACTAGACTTTATAAGCTATTTAATACCTAAAGTAACCCATCGATCACGTTATTTGATACTATCGATGTTTACGGAAATCCCAGAAAAAGTATCGATATCGATATGCATCTATACCACCCATAAACATGTAAATATAACCGATCGCAGCCTCTATGACGCTGTGAGGGATATCCAATTTGAATACTAGAGCAACTGAATGATTCTACTGGTTTGTTTGATGCAATAGAATAAGAGGAATAAGGAATATTTTTCTATTTTATTTTAGATCATTTTACTGTAAAAGTTACTTATATTTTCGTAAAGCGTGGTTGGATTTTTTTCACACATCAAGAAACATCTTCTCAATCTATTACAGCATTTAGAAGATCATTAAGCAACAGCCTTATAAATGAAACCCAATTTGCAAACTTCTTCTTTTAACTTTACTGTAATTTTTTAGTTCCATCATCATCATCATTTCAGCCATAGGACGTCCGCTGCTGAACATAGGCCTCCCCCAATGATTTACACATAGGCCGGTTGGCAGTGGCCTGCATCTTTATGAGGTCGTCGGTCCACCTTGTGGGTCGACGTCATACGCTGCGTTTTCCGGTGCGTGGACTGCACTCGAGTTTTTGAGTTTAATTTAGTCAAATTATTTAATTCATTAATAAAATAAAGAGATTCTAGGCTTTACATAAATTTCACAAATTATAATAGAAAAAGTTTTTGATTGGTTGAATTGCATATAAAAAAATAAACAGCCCAAATTATATTTTTCTGTATATTTCAAAACACTGCCCGATGCTTCAGCTTAACAATATCTTGCTTAAATATTTAATTTTCTAATTTACCCTACCTTTTCATAAAACGAAATAACCCAGTTTTAATTTGCTTTAATTTAATTAATTTGCACGTCCTTTATTGAAGTGTCGAGGGGAATCAAAAGAAAACAGAGCCTTTTGATATTTTCGTTGTATCTCCATTTTTCTTTTACCTAACCGCTCATTAGTGTGACCGATGGCACCCCTTGATAAGTGACGTGAAAAAACGTATCGATAGATTGAGAATACTATCTACCGATTAATGACCTATAAACCTACCTGTATTCAGAATCTGCTGTAAATAGGGACTCGTATTTAGAAAATAAGTTACAATATAAACTTAATCGAAGAATAATTTAATTCATACTAGCTTTCCGCCCGCGGCTTCGCCCGCGTGGAATTTTGTCTGTCACAGAAAAACTTTATCGCGCGCGTCCCTGTTTCAAAAACTGGGATAAAAACTATCCTATGTCCTTTCCCGGGACTCAAACTATCTCTATGCCTTTCATCAAAATCGGTTCAGTGGTTTAGGCGTGAAAGAGAGACAGACATACAGACGACAGACAGAGTTACTATCGCATTTCTAATATTACTATCTATAGATTTATTTATTTACATGTATACTTATTTAATTATTGAAAAGGATACAGAAATGAAAACAATGAAGGTATATTAAAATGTAATTATTCAATTTTTACGATTCTTATGGAAATTATCGATTCGATATCAATTTATCGACATCGATACGCCCCCAGCACTGGCGCCGCTCATCAAAGGGTAATTAGCCATTAGAGGGTTGAAGCCTTTCCCAGCCCTCTGAAGACCGACGTGCTCGATGGCTGATTAGGGTAGCTACACATTTGTAACTGTTTTCAAAGTATTGGTATGTTTAAGTCGGATGGCGAACCAATCGTGTCCTTGAAGGGACAGCATTTTTGAGTTTAGTTTTCATTTTTTTTTGTATCATATAAAGGGTTTTGAGTTTATGGTAACACTTCTATGGTTTCATTAAAATGTTTTTGGAAAAAAAATGGCACATTGATACAAAGTTTGCCACCACTGTACTAAGTTGTACGCTACCCGTATCCAAGTCCTTTCCGCAACCTTCACCAGATCATCAGTCTAACGAATAGGTGACCTATGTCTTCCAGGCCGTGATTGCCACTCAAAAGCTTTCCTTCCCCCTAACGGCCATCAGTCTTTCGAACTATGTGACCATGCCTACTGCCACTTAAGCAAAGTAATGTCGAATTGAGCCATAGTTATCAAAAGCCTAAAGATTCAGCTAAACCATCGCGTGCAGATCGCGTCGGCGATGGCGATCACTGCGCGTGCATAGATCGCGCGACCAATGCCAGGACGCGTTGATGTGAACTTATCGCTACAAATTCATAATACGCCATCGGCATCGCCATCGCGCACGCAGGATGCACGCGTTAGTTTGGTCTAACCTTAAAAAAGATGGCTGTAAAGTCTGACAGCAGGCTTTTTATCTCAATGTATCATCACAATGTACAATTTTATATCCCAACACACTTTATTCGTAACTTTGAACGAAATTCATGAACATTATCCAATACATCTAAAGTAGGCTTTTGTTGTCATGTAATGAACAATGATTTATGTGTTACTGTAATAACTTTAGAACTTCCCTTCATATTCGTTTATTTCGCAACTCGCCCTCGTTTTCGGAATATTTTCTGCTCGTTTTTGCCTGGATGTGCTCCGAAATTGTCTGCCGATGCCATCAGTCAATCAACGTTAGGAGGAGCTTCTTATGGCCTGTCAAAACGACGTTCCTCCATGGCTTTTATCAAAATATAAATCCATGGCGGTATTAGAGTTGTACGTGGTTTTGGAAATAAATGATGAATGATTTTCAATTCAACTGTGTCAGAGGTCACGGTTTATTTTATTATGCTATTGGTTATATTCTGCTTCTTCTATTATGATGATGATGATTATAGAAGAAGCAGAAACTAAGAACTGCAATGAGCAACAAAAACTAAAAGATACAGTTACTGTTAGATACTCACCTGGGTACAATATGTGTTTTTATCTAAGTAGGTACATTTTGTTCTTGGTAGTCCCCATTGGCTTCCAAACGACTTTCCCGTCCACTTCAAAGCCTGTCAAAAAGATTGACATTTCCAGTTTTTACAATGCAACGTTTAGAACGTTTAGACCCGGCCAACTAGAGTCACGTAGCCATTTCTTACAAATCAGGAGACTACCTGTCAATAGCTCTCTGGAGACCCCTTTGAACTGATGCCAGTTGGAAATTTCGTTGTTTCGAAGAATATTGGCAACGAAACTCGCTTTTGGACGTTTAGACAGGCATCTAGTGGATTTTTAGATGTGTTTTTGTTTGTGCAAAGAGTTAAAGTATCACTTTGGTGAGTGGTGGAGTGATTTTGGGAAAGATATAGATAGTGTTGATGTTGTCAATTGAATTTGAAGAGTTATTTAGACATGAATTGGAAATTCTCTCTTCTCTTTAATTTCATATAAAAGAAATACGTATTGGAAAATCTATCTAAATTGATTTACCTGATAACTACGCGCTCACTTCATATTTTATGAATTTTCAGTCGATGAGTGTACATGCGTCATCTACAGTTAAGTAAGCTTACTCAGAAGTTGCCTATTTCTTCATTGTTTGAAAGCTTTAGAGTTTTATAGCTGAAGTCAGAAGCCGAATTCAATTCTTTCTACGTGCACATACCGCAGGTTAATGCAAACTTAAAATATTACATTTAAAACTGCGAAGTTCTTAACGCTTTTGACCACCGCTGTAACTGCACTGCCAAAAGCTAAGTACTTAGAGCTTTTACAATCGCAACTTTATGAGTACCATGTGTCCTTTCAGCCAAATGAAGAGCCTCCAAGGATTTCCATAGCGATAAATCCTGCGCCGCCCGCATCCATGCACCTCTCGCGGCCTTCACCAGATCGTTAGTCCACCTAGTTGGAGGTCCTGCCCACACTACGTCTTCCGGCTCGTGCTGTACTTACTACATAATAAACTTGCGAATGAAACACCTTGTACCTACTCAGTTTCAAGCCAAACTTAGAATCTCGTAGAAATACTTTTTTTGTCTCTATGTCAATTCTCCAACCACATATTTACAAAGAACGCAAGTATCATCCAGCAAACTCGCCGTCTCAAAGACAGCATCCCTTACAATTTAAGAAGCGGCAAAATAGCCCCTCTTGGGAGCAGTAGTCCCTCCGACTACACGCTCCGAATACAGAAAAGGCCTAATTTTGGCAGCCTCTCGCCATATTACTACGATCGGCGGCCATTACAAGGCCCTCGCACTGTATTGGTTATGGAGTGTTTTGAGCGTTTTTCACTATATTCTTTTAGAGGGAACGCGTGTTCGATTTTTAAGATGGGGCATAAATGTGGAGGTGTGGAAAAAATGTATACAGATGTAAGAAGGGCTTAGGTTTTGTAGCAAGATAGATCTTATTGCAACTGTATAAGATATCAAAGTGGTTAGCTTGATATGGTGAGATAATCAATAAGGCTGGGTTGCACCCTTTTACTTTAACTACGACAAACGACAGAATTCTGTCAAACTCCATACAAAAAATACTGGTTACATTTAAAGTTACGGTCAAAGTTAGGTGGTGCAACTCAGCCTAAGTAATAATTATATTTATTTTTTATGACTAAATGAGATGAGTGATCATAGTGACTGATGAAACATAAGTGCTCATTAAATTAACAACTATCGTTCATGGGATTAGGACCCTCAATCACCGCTGGCATTTCATCGTTTATCAACTGCCAGTTCTCAGCAGACAGATTTTCTAATAGACTGAAAATTACAAGAAATTAGGATGGCTACTAACATGTTAAAAGAAGATGATCAAACCTATTATAACATTTTCAAAATGATTTCAAAACCGACGACTCCCTTTGGACGACTTCGTAGCCAAATATCATAGCCAAAAGCCATATCCAAGGCCGATGGGGCAGCAAGGTTCTGGAATGGAGGCCGCGTACCAGAAAACGCAGCGTGGGACGTCCACCTACAAGGTGGACCGACGACATCGTAAATGTAGCAGGAAAGCGCCGGACGCAGGCCGCTACCAATCGATCAACGTGGAAAGCATTAGGGGAGGCCTATGTTCAGCAGTGGACGTCCTATGTCTGAAATGATGATGATGATGATGAAAAGTCATAACCCATAAGTTTCTTACTGGTCAACTTCAAAATGGGACTTTTTATCCCATTTCGCAGCCAGTTACGAAATTTGGCTGCTAAGTGGTCCAAAGGGAACCCTTAATAAAACTTTCTACAGCTAGTTGGATCAAATAAAATTGTCTCTCAGCACTTTCTATAGGAAACTAAACTAATTGGAAATCAAACCCAAGATCTGTAACGAACCACCAACCACTCAGCCCTTACAAGGTTACCTTCTCGACGACATAATAAATATACCAGGAAAATCTCTCACCATGGGCTCAGAACGTATAAAAAATGTATAGAGTTTCCTCGAATTACGTAGACTTAGGGGAATCCCCCGGGATAGGAGGGGATGACGGGGATGAAGCAACGGGTACTCTCCAATGCGTTAATATCTTTTAACCTTTAAATTACCGGACATATTTTCCTTTATCGTTAACTTGAGCGAACTTTGCCGATCGGAGAACTGAAAGAAATGTCAACAGTTATTGAAATGTACTTCAAATAAATGTTGACGTTTCTTAACAAGAAAAGAATATATTTTACACAACGTGCGCTACGTTAGTGCAACAAAAATACAGGGTTTTCCAAAAAGTAGTGTCAAGCTGAAGCCCAGAGGTAGAGCATCACTAGGGCTATCCAAATCACCCCCATGTATGTTCCGCGATTTGCTGCATTCACTTAAGCAAGTATCGATTGTGAATACGGGCGTAAGTCTTCCACCTGCAGTGAAGACTTAAATGATGGTGATGAATTTATTAATATGGAAGTACGACTGTTTAAAAAACTATCGTCTAAATGTAACGTAACAACAATTACCAAGACTCGAAGAACATTGCATTGCAAAAATCCAAGTTTAGGGTTAAAAACTACTACGTACACATATTTTTGTCACACCATGGACTCGAACTCTTGATCTCTCAAATCTTCACCGTTTTCCCACCAACACCCTTTCAATACAAATTGGGTGTGCTATATTGATTTAACCGATAAATCAGGCTTGAAAATGTTCCCCAAATAGCAAAAGTTCAATTATTTCCCACCTGAGCGGTCAAAGAGCTGCCAATTATAAGTTCCTGGACGAAATTAGGTTTGAGGGTGTTTTCAGAGTAACTTATTCAATTTCCAACACTATCTAGGGTTTATCATGATTTGTTTTCATTGTGTGATTTGAATGTAAGTGTTTTTAAAACTTGCAGAGAGTAAGAGAGTTTGCTGTGTGTAAAGTTGTGTGTGTTAGGCAGTCAGGGGTAACATACACGTACGTACGAGTAGGTATTTAAACTTAATTAAAATAATATTTTGTCATTTAGGACTAGGTGCAGACCATCGATTTTTCGTCGGCCGATAGTTTAGTCGGGCAGTTGATCAGTATGGGCATTGGGCATGTATGGAAGTGCACACATTACACCGATTTGATTTGGCCGATTCTTCATACAAATTAAAATCGGGCCCAACTATCGGCCAACTAAAAATCGGTGGTCTGCGCCTAGTCTTAAATGTAGGTACTTACTTCTAGTTACAGATAGACATAAGGTAATTCAGATTGTGGGTACATATTTATGACGTCCACTGCTGCACACTGCTGGACAAGGCCTCCCCAAAGATTTTCACAGCGACCAGTCTTGCGCTGCCTGCATCCAGGCACCTCCCGCGACCTTTACCAGATCACTTACACACTTCGCAAAGTTCCTAACATAGCTTTCCCTACCATCATCGTCTACTAAGACAGATTTTATTTCATAGTTTGTTCTGCCTACGAGTATAATTAAGATTTACAATTTATTTCCATACTTTTTCCGTATCCTCCCATACTTTATATTATGCCAATTTTTTGCAACGATAAAATACACTTGAATAATGCAGCCATTAATTTAAGCTCTAAAACTACTGCACTCCATAAAATTCGAGCAGCACAGTGACCCGCTGAGCTGAAGATGTACAATGAAATAAATCTTCCCTTATTTCCCGGCTTCTATCTCGTTTGCGAGAAAATTTCTAATTTTATTTATCCTTTCTGGGGGCTTTACACTGGCCGATTTTTGTTACATCAATAAACAATGTCAACTGCTAATCGGCCGTTGGAGAGAAAACACAATGCTGCCTAAATGTACAGTTTTTTTTACGTCCGTTTGAAACACTATGAACAATTCCGTAAAACTATGTAGTGGTACATGAATCTTGGCCGCTATTTACTTTCGCCTTACACTTTTTTCCTCACACATAGTTACGGTTTATGTATATTTTATAATTGACAAGTGTGTGACCTTATGCTTATGTGTTTGGTTCTTCCTACGCATCAAGATAATCTAGGCTAAATCCGATGTCAGATTATAATACTACCACTGCAGCACTGGCACCAAAATAATTATCTTGAGGCCTATTTCCTTCTCATATTACTTTATCTTTCTAAGGCTGAGTTGCACCACCTAACTTTAACGGTAACTATTACGATAACCGGTGACGGTGTATTTTGTATGGAGTTTGACAGATTTTAACGTTTGTCACAGTTAAATTTAGATGGTGCAACCAACCCTAAGACTAAAATTGGTGCGTCTAAGCGTGAGTACATGCGTTTAAAGACGATCCTTTCAGCACATAGCTCACCTGCACAAGTGAACATTCTTGATTTGACCCACGATTTCTCAAGAATGCAATTTACCTATTGACTGATTCGGAATTATTTTTAAGAGTTCCCCAAAATCTCCTCATGTAAACCCCCCAACTGCGTACAGCATAATCCTTGCCCGAACTGCTGGCTCATTTCCAGGCCGTCGTCCTGCAATGCGTACGAACGCCCCCATTGATACTCTGTCCCACTAGTTGTTTCGGAGTATTTATGGAAAGACATTTCCAAAATTTCTGGCCATTGAAAACTTGACAAATGGCTGGATTATGCGACCTGATTACGTATGGATTAATGCATTATACAAGTTTATAATGAACGGGATTTAGGATTTTGGCTGAGGCAACGGAAAGTGTGCTTAAATCAAATTTTGTTTTAATGCGAGCTGTATTTTTAGTTAGTTGAAATGAAAATTGTATAACTTTTTTTTGTATTTTAACATTGTGTGTGTATGAAGAAAAATTTTCTGTGACATCACATGGTCACAGTCTTATATTACTTCTTCTTCCATTTTCGACTCTTTAAAATAGGGTACGTATTTATTAGGTCTTTAACTCGTCACTAGCACTAAGTGCTACTGAGAAACTTTTACTCTTCAACTACACATAGGTTTCTCCTAATACTTGCCACTGAGTCCGATCCCCTGCTTTTCTCTTACATAGAGGAGCTTCTTTGTATGTTTACTAAATTATCTCTCAAAAGAGATCTAACCAAGATAAATACTAAAAGTTTTATCATTCACTAACCTCTGTGTCTCCTTGCATGGATTTGGGTAAATTTTATCCTAATGGCTAACGATACACTCTGAAACCTATACCAATATAATGTTTCTTAACCATCCAGTAGTTTTTGTGTGAAGGAGTACCATATTATATCCATCCCCAAAAACTTTGACGTTACTATTATTAATATATTAGTTAATAAAAAATCAATGACAAGTAGTGACTCGAATATAACGCTCTGTTTGAGCACAAATAATAGGTCTTCAGACATATTTTTAAGAGAATTCACTGCCAACTTGGAAATTTAAAGTTGGACGTCATCCAAGCGTAGATTTTAAAATGAACCGACTAAAATAATACGAGTTTAACCTTTCAATTTTGTGCGTTTGGCTGTAAAGACCTTATCAAAAAGTTTTGCTAAAATAACCGTTACTAAAGTTGAAGTTAGTATTTGGAGTGAATTCTAAATTGTTGTTCCAATAAACACGATCCAATTGAACGATAATAAACAAGCAGCTCATGAAACCTGAATGGGTTATGAATGACCTAATAATACATATCACTTTACATTATGGAATAAAACCCCACACTTTTTAATTTCATTTTCAAAGTAGTCACATTCTTGTCATTTTAAATTATTCTATTTATTTATCAAAGTTACAATTACTGCAGTGACTACGTCATCATCATCATCATCAACAGCCCTTTACAGTCCACTGATGGGCTATGAGCCTCCTCCACTATAGAGGAGAGTTTAGCCATTTATGTAGAGACTACAAAATATAAAATTTTCTTTCACAATAAATGCTGCAACTTTAATAACATTCATGAATATTGGCTTACGAAATTTAAAAAAACATGTATTTATAATCTCCGACCCTTAAAATTTTTATTTTTCTCAACAAGGGGTATTCAATTTAAGACCGGTGGGCTCCAAAAGTATCATTCCATTTTACGTAGTTCTATCTAGATAAAATTTCTACTGAAAATCTTTCATGCGCAAATAGTTGCAAACACAGTTCTAAGACCAACAAAATTTAATATTCCAAGTAACTTCCATCGCTTGGAGTTTAAAAACTCAGTTAAATCGCTGAAAGGTCTAAAAGACCGTACGAATTTCACCCGTTTAAATCCGGAATAAGGTTAAGCAAAACTAGACGGTTAAATTATTCCCACTGAGATTCCTTCGCGACAGAGGGGGAGTTTGGAATATAATTATAGGGTAGTTGCACAGAAAACGGTTATTGGAAGGTCGGGATATGCTTATAGAGCAATAAGATACTCGCAGTAACGTAACCTATTATTGCTGTAACCATGTTATATTATGTAGCTGTAGAAATTGATACTTTTGTGTAACGTTTTTGGGGTTAGTTTTCAATGTTTAACATGTACTAGATACAGCTTCTAAAAGTGCCTTAAGAAGTGAGTAATTTTGGCAAATGCAGTAAACTATTTACCAGGAATAAATTTTTGTAACTATCACAATAATTATTATCTAACGCCCGTATTCACAAACATTACATGAGGTCTCACAGTGCGCGTGGACGCACAGGGTGATACATGAACCAATCACAGAGCTCTATTCAACGCTATGCGTTCGATTTGCTGCTTCAATTAAGCAAGCATCGTTTGTGAATACGGGCGTAAGTGTCAGTATAACGATTGATTTTCAGTCGTCCGTACTTTATCCTCACCAAACATAACTCCTCAAGATAGTAGTGCTAAATATGATTTTAATCATCATTATCATCATTGACAGTAATTAATGACGTTGGTCTAAAAAGATTCGACTTTATAGGTTTTCTACTAAAACGCCTTTAATGCCCGTTTTCACCATCAATCCCTAATTTTTAGGTAACTAGGTCCCTAATGTTTAGGACCCCTATAGTAACAAATAACAGGAATTGTGTTGTCATATAAGGGGTCACTTAAAAATTAGGGATTGATGGTGAAAACGGGCGTAAATCTTTTAGATTTTTTACCTAAAACTAAACACTAAGGCATGTCTTACGTTTCGAGTAATCCGATATTTGAAAAGGGTACCGGGCAAAGGGACAGACCTCGCACAACTAGTTCTAACAACCTTTAGATACTGACAAATCCTCTACACGAACAACTGTGTATCTACTTATCTTGGCCATGGCAATAATGAGGAGTTAAAAACAGTATAAAATGTCCGAATTGAAATGTAGGTACGGGGAAAGCCGTAAGATGAAACGGAGCCGCGAGTTATCGTCCTAGCTTGGACATTCGTACGCAGCTCCGCCTCAGGCTAGAGGCTCAATCATGAGCGAGCCTCTCCGGCTTCGAGAGAACCCCCAATCCCTTCCTCCAGTTATTTTATATACATTTTCTCCTCGTGGCCCTGTTATAACAGGACCCCCGGCCCGACGTAGTGGGTTACGATCTGCTCCATGCTGCTGCTCAGTCAGCTCTGCTGATCAAAGAAGCCCTCCAAAGAATGGGCCCGGGCAAACCCCCCATCAGCCCCCATCTGTTGGAGTTTTTAAAGATGTCCCCTGCATCGTAGCCCAGATTGATTCCTGTTGCTAAGACCACCTGTCCCGGTACAATTTAATATTTCCTTCATTTGTCAGTTTTGTCTGGAATAATAAACCAAGCATCAAAAACTTCCAGCTATGACTAAAACTGTACCATAAGATTGACCTGAATTTAGGCTGCCAAACCACACTTCCACGAAAGCTTCAAGTTCTTTAAAATATTAGACATTCCCCGCATTTAAAGAGAAGCTCCCCAAGTGACACAAAATCGACAGAACTTTCTGAAGCTCGTGAACTGAAAACTTTTAAGTATTCCGAGGACAAATAGCTTTTTTCAATTTTCGTTGTGTCCTGAAATTTAAATGAAAGCTCTACCCATTCGGAGTTAAGATAACTTTACTTGAAAGCTTCTTGCAATGCAGAGATTTTATAAACGTGGTTTTGGCTTGTTAGTAAATAGCTTTACGAAGTTTGTATAGTACTTATTTAAAACTAGGTAAATGGCATATTTTGAAGAGTATTTATTATTCATATTAAAAAATAAATAAATTTGGGGTTCCGTAGTCAAAGAACAATTCAATTATCTAAGTAGTTTTGCCAATTCTCAATTTAGAAAATTTATAATGATAATATTATTTTATTTTCATCATAAAAACTTTGACTACCTACATAGATATTTGGTCTACTTTCGAATTTGAATTTCACAAAAAATACTTTGAAACTATATCACTATAAACTTTTCCAATTAACCTTCTACTGGCCAAAGGCGAAAAAGCCCAAGAAAAATAGATTCCATAAAACCATAAATTTGTCCTTTCACACGTGTGAACAATTGTTACCCTAAAATTATGAGTGTAAGGGTCAAAATGGCCTAACGCCCTGTGTTAGGGAAAAGAGTGGAGTCGATAGAAAAGTTCGTGTATTATTTCATACCTTAAAACTAGTGTTGTTCGATACATTAAACGTCCATATCGATATTTATTCCCTTCCACAATATGAGGCGGCGCTGAACGAGCCGAAGTCGAGCAGGGAACGCGGATGAATGCAACAGGCAACAGCCAATGGTAATGTCTCGCATTCCCCACTCATAATTATGACTCATGGACGAAACAGTCAGGTTTTAGTGGGTAGGCCTTACCCTTCTGGTAGGGAGAGACCTACATAACCCAATACTGATACATGTAATTTCATACATTTTCTTGACGATAAGAAAAAAACAAAACGTCCATAATATCGATGTTTAGAGTTCGACCTATTGTGGAATAAGCCCCAGTTCGGGGTAGAGCGCTGTTCCCGCCAGAGAAATTGGCAAGAAGCTTTGTGCGGGCAGGAGGAATGTCGACAAAGTCGGAACGATACGCTAATCTGCGTCTAGCTCCACAAAGGTGGCGTTTAATGTGCAGAATATCACTGTAAGAGATCGGTGAGAAAATGGGTCAATTGCAAAATAAAATGACCTTACGAAGTTTTCTACTACAACAAGGAAACCTTTTTCTCACTTTATTTACTGGCATACATTTTTACTTGATTTTGGGATGCCAGTCTCTTGCAAAAGCAGGCAGACGATTTAATAATTATACTTATGAAGTTTCTCTTAATCCGTGTCTCTTTTTGGTAGCTGTTCTAAATAAGTTTATGAGCTGAAAAAAACCCTAAACTATCGTAAATGAACCTCAAAGATATCGATAGTCGCACATCCCTAGTTAAAAGATTATGATTTATGGAGGAAACCGTGAGGTGGTGGAATTGTTTTATTATGAAATGGTGTAGGATCGATTATTTTTTGTGATAAGTGAAGATATATTGTGGCTAAAGTGTTGTTTTCCTATTTCCTTCTAACTCTGACTTTTATATTATTTTTCACTAGTTGAGTGAGGTAGGCTTTTAATATGCAAGAAAACCATATAGAGATGTTGTAATTTCGATACTTATCCTAGACTGTATCTCACATAAATAACACCAGGTGCGATCGCGGTGAAATAGTTATTTCAAGGCAGTTGCCTTGTTATGCATAAAAAAATAAGTGTAAGATAATAAATAGTGGACTTATCAGAATCGTGGGGATTTTTGGTCAAATCCTGTATTTCGTTCGTTTCAGCCAAATGACGTCCACTGCTGGACAAAGGCCTCCTCCAAGGTTTTCCATAATGAGCGGTCCTGCAATGCCCGCTCCTGATAAAATTATGAACTACTGATAAAATTATGAAGCGATAAAAAACTTCTTTCAGCCCTACAACTTACAATTAAGTTTGTGTCTCTTTTTATTCTTCATGAACAAGTAAGTTTGGCTGGAAGATAATGCCATTATGTCATTAAGTTCGCCTTTCATACTTTGGTATAGATCGTTTCATCCACGAAGACGCGCCCCACCATTCTTCCGCTAATGTTTGAGTGTTATCGGTACACGCTAAATTATCCATGAGTGCACACGCACACTACAATAATGACGCTCGGATTGCTCGGATCAAACTCCCCGCTCCCCACACGATCAGAATTTAGTGGGGCGCATCTTCGTGGATGAAACGATTTAAGTGCAATCAAGTTTTAAATAAATAACAAAGCAATTTAAAAACTTTTGACTTTCAATGTAGCCTTATCCTATCTCTAGATCCATTACCAGTCCAAAGACAAAGACAACCTTTTATTGTAACTGATAAACTGGAACAGATAGTCATAGTCTTTAGTCTGAAAGCGGAGTTGATTGGAAGCCATTTTGTTGACGAGATTGTTAAGGATCATGACGATTTAGCATTTCGCAGTAATTATTCAAAGTAACTTACACCCGTATTCACAAACGATGCTTGCTTAAATGAAGCAGCAAATCAAACAGCGTTGAATTAGAGCTCTGAGATTGGTTGTGTGACCCTGTGCGGCCACGCGCACTGTGAGACCTCATAGTGATGTTTGTGAATACGGGCGTGATAATGCTTCACTAGGGCCTGTTCCCACAGGGACATCACGTTTTTTGCAGGATACACCTGGCCCGGTGAATTTCGTACCGCCTATGTTCACCAGAAATAATATAGGATTCTAATGGTAAAGGAATTTCTGAAATCGGTCCAGTAGTTTCAAAGAGTATTCAATACAAACAAACAATAAAATATTTCCTCTTTACTGGTTACTTAGATTATTTAATTTTATTTCAAGACAAAAGACAAGTCCCTAAAAGTTCCAAATCAACAACTCATTTCTTTCTATCACCTGAGCGACTGGCCCGAACAATGCACAACAACAAATGCTATTAGAGGGCTCACAGACGAGCGACATTATGTCGGTGACTGCTTGCGAATAGTGGTGGCGATTGTCAGCGACTGTAGGCGACTGTCGGCGACAGTCGTTTTCGCTGTCATGACATGTTGACACTCCGACTCTCTAGTTTAGTTCACCATCGACGATATATGGGATACGTCGGCGATACCAGCGACTGTCGCCGAATTAAGTCGCAAGCAGTCGCTGATATTATGGGACTATTCCCACCTCTCGTTCCCACCGCTGCAACTCCTGTATAGCCAGAATTTACAGCTTGACCGCCAATAAAAATCCAACCAGTTAATGACAAGTTTGTCCCGGGGGAAAGTTAAACTGTCATTGGATCGTCAACGAAAAAAGAAAAACATAAGAGTAGTTCGAAGTTAAGGTTCGGCTTCCCTCCAGTGCAAGCGGATGACAGGTGACAATCATAGGTTTGAAACCTTTAAGAAAAGTCCCTGATATTGTCGCTCGTCTATGAATTCCCCAACTCCCCGAAACACCTTCAGGACCCTTTATCCCTTTATTCCTCCGTTCCATCTGACAGCACAATTACATAGCCACCCAATGATTTTGTTTATTTAAACAAACATTGCCTAAGGCCGAAGAAAATAACCATAAGAAGTTATGTGTATTGGCTCCGGCGGGTTGTCGCAGTGGGTGTTAAAAACAGTAGGGCATGTAGCTTGATGGACGGACGATTTCAAGATGAATGAAAAAAAAAGAGATTGTGTTGAAGACATTTGATTGAAAAGTAATGGAAGATTTGATCTACAGTCCCCACGCTGGCCAAAGGGGTTGAGGAGGCCTGATGCTAGCAATTCCATGCAAGTAACTGAAGAACACTAAGGCTGGGTTGCACCATCTTACTTTAACTTTGACAAACGTCAAAAATCTGTCAAAATCCATACAAAAAGCACCGGTTGTCGTCATAGTTACGGTCAAAGTAAAGGTAGCCTTTCGAACTAAGCGTCACAGACGCAGCGTCTTTAGCTTTGGTCTTGTGCCACCAACGCCGCGTCAGTAACTCGCTTCGAAAGGCTACCTTTAAGACCAAAGCTATAGACGCTGCGTCTGTGACGCTTAGTTCGAAAGGCTACCTTTAGGTGGTGCAACTCAGCTTAATAAGATAGTGCAACCCAGCCTAAAACTGCTGTTTAAAATATACTTTAGTTAGTACTACGCTTTCTGCATTTGCTCTCACTGTGGCGCCAACCCCGACTGGAGTGACAGGATAAACTACAATTCCAACCAAATAACCCATTCCGCTGTAGTGCCTAGGCATTACCATATGAACTCGAAGAACTAGGCTAAACTTGTTGATGACGTGTCAGAATATACGCAGCCAGCAAAATAAACAGTAAATACACGGGTCTTATTCCAAAAAAATTTCAACGTGTGTTGACCACTGGCTTAAATTGACATTTCCATTTAAGCCAATTGACATTTAGTGTCAATAAAATTCCAAAACAAAGACTTTCAACAAAAGTATGAGTTTTTCTCCTATGTAGTCTTCCCATTTTCGCCTGAACAATTTCAGTAGCAGTTCTTTGAAATAATCAGTTTTTCACGATTTCAGTCATTTATCTTTTCACTAAAGTCTTTAATTATTATCTCTGGCATTAAAATTTACACTTTAATTTCTTCGGTGTTCATAATAATAACACAATCCTGTAATCAGTCTCATGATGCGGGACGTTGCCGCTTTATTTCTTATTTCAAACAAACTTTACAAAGAGAATTAGCAAGAACACACTTCCTCAAGAAAATCAAGACTCGCAGCAAGCGAGTGCATGTCTCAGGAGAAATCTGTCGGGAACTAACGAAGCATTGGAACTTACAGAAGAAAGGCCGGATTATGAATATGACCCGAACTTGGTTCGCAGTTTGTGTGAATTTAATTTGGTGCAAGTATGCGCATGGAGTTTGCGTGGTTCGCGTATTTCTTTAGTGTGTTCCAGTTTTGGGACTGAGGCAATGGTGGAGTTGTAGAGTTTGCATCGAAAATGCGGATTCTAACTCTATTAATGGGACAAATATGGATGTCCCAAAAGTCGCACGTTAGACTGAGACTTGTCTAGCAAAAGATTTAGTCATTGATGCCTCCGACTGCATTTGTGAACACTAAGGCTTGTTTTTATCTTTTTAGTTCATTTTTTAATCTTTAGCTGTAGCTAAAGATAAAGTAAAGATAAGCTAAAAATAAGTATTTCAGTGTGTAAAACGAGTGTTTTAGTTTTAGACTACAATCATGTTTAGCATATTCCAATAAAAAAAACTATGTAACTGCACATTAATCTTCATATTATTTCTTAGTCCTGTGAGTGTCACAAAACAAAAAGGGTGAAAAAGAAACAAGACACTGTATTTACAAATGCAGTCGGAGGCATTTAATTTGAATTGAACCTTTGCAATAAACTCTTGTCCCATAAAAAAAGCTTTATCTTAACAGAACAACGAACTTTCAGGTAAGTAATTGCTTACTCGTAATTAGTATAACAAATTGTTTCTCCCGCCGCCAGTTCAAATAACGATTCATCTAACTATTGTACACTATGATGAATGGTGCTGAAATTAATCACTTTATTTGAAATTGTTTCTTGAAAGTTTATACTGAGAAAGAGCAATTTCGGTTTGTTTGTTTAAAAATATGGCGAAAGTTTACAAGAATTCAGTTTTAGCGTGTGGGGTGTAGTAAGTGAGGTCATGACCCAGCTGTAGACTTCAGTGAGCGCGTCAAAAAATGACATTAAATGTATGACGGATTGTACAGCGCCCCTAGCGGGAAACGTTCAAAAACTAAAATTTTCATACATTTTTTAAAACAACAACAAACTCACACAAAGGCCCACAGGAGTTACTTTTCGTTTCACCTGTGGTTTCACTGCTGGACAAAGGTCTCCCAAAAATTTTCGCAAAGACCAGTCCTGTGCTGCCCGCATCCAGGTGCTTCCCTCGATCTTCGCTAGGTCATCGGTCTACCAGGGAGTCTCATAGGCTTTTAAGATTACTAAATTGAATCGCTATATCAGATAGCTAGATTGTATTGGGTATGCTCACATTAGACCGCGTGGGGAGTGTAAGTCAAATCTTCCATTAGCGTCTGGTAAAGGAGAGGGTCGTGTTCTTGCAGCGGAGACTAATGATGATGATGATGATGATGATGAAATTAGATCGTGCAGTACAAAATAATTTTGTCATATCCGAGAAAATTAACGAGGAAATTGTTGCCCTCCGTGATTGAATCAGAAATAAGGAGATTTGCAGGAAAACCAAAGTGACCGACATAGCTCGCAGAATTGCTAAAATCAAGGTAGTAGGGGGGGGGGGGGGGGGCACATAGCTCGTACAGATGATGGCCGTTGGGGCAGAAAAGTTCTCGAATGGGGACCACGGGCCGAAAGACGAAGCGTGGGCAGGCCTCCCACTAGGTGGACTGTCGATCTGGTCCAGCAGTGGACGTCGTTAGACTGAAACGAACGACGAACGATCCGAAAAAATTGCATTATTTGTTATTAAAAGTCCTAAAGTTTATCAAAAGTAAAAGTGAAAAGACCACAAAAGTTTTAGATTTTTTTAAAGTTCTCTACTCGATTGAAACTCACTCTATTCTCGCTCCAAACCAATGGTACAGTCCCGCCTGTTTCACGCCGCAGGATATTGGTTTATGCAAACGACGGTCGCGTTTCATCTCACGCGACCATACGCGGGCGGGGTGTTAATTTTTAACGTTTACCAGTATTTTACTTTACCACTTTATTGGGAAATAGGTTCTGCCTGCTGCTTTGCTTGTATGAATTAGTGATGTACAAGGCTCGAGGCTTCCGAGTCCTTTTGCCGAGAGCTCAGAGTCGTTTACAGAGAGCTCGCAGCTCGGCTAAGCTCGGGGCACCGAGCCTACCCAGCTCACTGAGCCTTGCCATTCCGCCTCGAGGCTTCAAAAATAGGACTCGACGCTTCGAGTCTTGTACATCACTAGTCTGAATTCCAGTCTGCCAGAGAAATACTTTTTATGGACTTACGAGTATTGTACGTTACAAAAAAATAGATTGGTGACTGAGTTTCTTCCGCCACTTCTTCTCAGCTCGGTGAGTGGTGGTACGGAACTATTCCCGCCTCTCGTTCCCACCGCTGCAACGCCTGTGTAGCCAGGATCTACAGCTTGCCCGCCAATAAAAACCCAACCAGCAGTAAAGGTCAAGTTTGTCCCGAAGTGGTGGTAGGGCAAGCTATATTTGGGACGTGTACAAGTGCCCTGGAAAGATCCTAAGTACCTACTGAATATTTTGATTTTATTTGATGAACTTAGAGCTGTTTACAACATCCTTATTGTCAGGGCCACCATTTTAATTTCTGCCAGTGCTTTGAGACTAAATAGACCTACCCTTAAAGGCGTTAAAAAGAGGCACTGAAACTAATAATAACATAGCAGTAAAGCCTTCATTTGCCAATAGGCATAAACTAGTTATAATCCAAAAAACCGATGGGGGAAGTATATTTGAATGGGTCGGAAATTTTAATTCGTTGGCGCTTTTTGCAATCAATCTTTTAAAGGTCAAACGTTTAGCATCCTAAGAGGATATTGTGAGCTGAGGAGGAATTCGTAGGAAATGAGTATTTATAATACACGGTCACGGCAACTCGTGATAAGTCGATTATGTCGAACCTTAACTGAGTTTTTTGTTGTGTTAGAGACTAGGTTTTGCTCGCAGCTTTACCCGTGTAAGTTTCTGTTTGTCATAGAAAATCTTTCTCGTGCTTCACGCAATCCAATCAGTAATCTAATTAAAAGCGTGGGTCATGATCAAGTCATTTAGTTTCAACTGCATGAGCATGACCCTCTCTAATTTACCAGAGGAAAATGGAGGATTTAGCCTTTTTTTCGTCAGGAAAATACATTTTTGTATACCCACTAGCCGCGGGGGTCGGGTAGCCATATGAGTCAAGTCGGGAACGCGGGACATCACTATCGGCGTTTGCCTCAAGCATTAGTGCGCAGCCCCAAACCAAGGAAGGCGTCTTTACGCCTTCAACCTCCTGCGAGCGGCACGCAGGACACGTGCTGCGCCGTCGCGGCCTCTTTAGACGCCACCAGACACACCCGTATCTGATGGCCGAGGCCTATTAGGAAGGGGCCTGCACTCCCCACGCTGACCAGACGCCAGGGCCTGACGTTCGCATGGTGTCCCTTAGTCGCCATTTACAATATCCATGGGAAAAGTAGGCGATATCCACGAAAACAGTAGAGGTAGTCCTTTAATTAATTATCCTACTCTAATAGAATCACATGTCAAAAACATCCAAATCACTTAGGAAATCATGGCTACTTGTCAATCTTTCATTATCACATCTTTTAATATTTATTTTTGTGACAAAGGCCCGTCCCACGTCCTTCTTTCATTTATATCTCTATCACTTTTTACGTTCTATTGTCTAGCATAAGTGAATACGAAAAATCCAACAATGATTCAACTTAACTACTTACGAGTACAATAGCGATCTCCTTCTTAAGGCCAACTGAGGAAAAACCCAAGCGCGAAAATACGGGATACAAAACAAAATTAAATCAAGAACTAAGCAAATGAAATAGCTCCAAAGTTAAGTGGCTAAGTACTCGTCTAAAGACAACTCCGACTAAGCGATCGCCTGGCAATATTCCAGAGGCAACAATTTTCAAGATCGCGAATTATATTCACTAACCAAATTTCCTGTAGGCACTTAACAATTTCGCTCGTTTTATCCTTTTAATAATAACGCTCGAATGGTGTGACTTTCTTCGGGACTCCGTTCTAATATTTTCCATTTTAATAACCAAATGGGAACGTTTCAGATATGAAACTTTGAACTTATGGCCGTTATTTTTATGGGTTATGGTTATAGCTGAGTTTAACTAAGGATTTGTCTGTGGAAAGTAACTTTAAGATTCAGTATCTGTATGTGGATGTGCTATTATGAGTACAAACTAGAAGGCTGTAAAGCTGATATTATTTTAGGTTTTTCGCTGGTCTATAATGTTTTCCACAGAAAATAAGCTCTGCTATCGGGTGCAAACACACGTTTAGAACAAAGACCCTTGTCAAATTCAGGCTTTATTGCACGAAAATACAATTAATACTACTTTGGACTTAGACACGTAGAATTATTAAAAACCTCTCTTTTTAAATTACTACAAAGCTTTATGCCTTTGTGATCCAATGGTTTTAAAGCTGACATTATAATTTAGGTTCTTGGCTCGGTCTCAGATGGCACATTAAAATATCTCTGTATTTGCAATTTGGTTAGGATTTGCAGACTTGACTAAATCTGATTGTCCAAATGGAGTTCATACGAGTCTGGTCCAATTGATGTTTATGGTCCATGGTGCATATTTTCTTAGAGGTTACTAAACCGTTGTTTGTCACCTGTCATCCGCTTTGCACTGGAGGGAAGCCGAACCTTAACTTCGAACTCCTCCTATGTTCTTCTGATTAATTTCGTTGCGGGTCCAATGACAGTTTAACTTTCCCCGGGACTAACTTGACCTTCACTGGTTGTGTTTTTACTGGCGGTCAAGCTGTAGATCCTGGCTACACAGGAGTTGCAGTAGTTGGAATGAGAGGTGGGAATATTAGTCCCGAGTCTGGTTCATAGGGGAAAATGTTTGTCATCTCCACTGAGTAGTCTGAATCTGGTAGGTTCTAAGTAAAGTGTTATTGATAGAAAAATAATAGGTGTAAACTTTTTCCATATTGTTATTTTGTAGCTTAAAAACATTGCTAGGTATGGAAGTTTGAGTCTTTCTGGCACACGTAAATAACTACTTATAAGTGTAGGTATTTCTACAATTCTTAAGTCGATATTTATTGAGCCTTACTTTTAAGTTAATATGTTCAGACAATTGAGTAGGTCCTCTAAATTAGAGAAGTCTTGATTAGGCATGTATAATTCTTGCAACTCACGAAGGCGAGTGAGCTTTACTTGTGTGTGTATTAAAACTTTTGAAAAACGAACAGTAGCGAGCCACCACACATGTACTCGTAAAGCTCACTCGCCTTCGTGAATTGCAACAACTATGAAACTGTCTTGCCGCCAAAGTAGAGTTATTAAGCCTTCATATTGACATAACATACCTTGTTAACCACTGCAGTATACAAACAAAGCCGTACAGTCCACAGCACGTAAGACTTTACATTTTCGTCGCAAAATAGCGCTTATTGCAACTGCATAAGACACACAGGGTTTAGCTTGATGTACTACCCACAATCAGCACACAGGCTGCCACAATGAACCTGTCACACTTGACCAAACACCAATCATGGGTTGTCAAACACTGACGTCTGATGCGGTTCCATTTCTAGTTTCAGCAATAGAGAACTAAATTACCACTCAATTGGGGTACTTTTGATGGGATGGCGTACTAAATCGAGATATAGTGCTGGTTTTATGGTATAATTTTGTAAAGCAAAAAATTTACGGGCGTTGAAAGTATTCGCAAACGATACTTGCTTAAGTGAAGCAACAGTTGAATAGAGCTCTGTGATTGGTTCGTGTGTGAGCCTGTACGTCCACGCGCACTATGAGACCTCATAGTAATGTTTGTGAATACGGGCGTTAGTATGAAAATGTCTGAGAGTCTTCCGCTTGGACATGAACTTCCCTGGCTTACCTGGAAGTCTTTAAATAGACTTCGGACGCAGGTTGGCCATAGTAAGAAGGACGATCAATTCAGATGGTTGAAACTTGAAGTGCAAGTGTGGTTATGTTCTCCAGTCGATATGATGACATGATGATATTATTATGATAATATATGATGTCGTACTGCGTGCCCAAACAACTGCACGCAGGAAGATTTAATAAACCTAGTCTCAAATATTATTAATCGTAAGCCTTTGACATGATTCCATACACCTGCCTCCAAATAAAACTGCTTAATGAAGATTGCGCGCTTGAAGCAGAGATGGAAAGCTGTATTCCATAGCAGAGCCTGCTATTATTCCGACTAATGGTTAAGTCGACGTAAGTTAACTACAGTTGACTGTTTAATCAAGTTTAACGACATCGAATTTCCTTTATTGCCGCAAAGACGCTGTTTGGAGTTTTAATTAAATGAAGCACTAATGACTTGCTGGATATTTGTTTGGGAAATGCGCCTATTTTTTGTGAAAAGATTTTATTACACTATTTAGGGTATTCATTAAATTTTACCATCATCAGGTAATTTACCCCTCTATAGGTTATTTACCAGGTACATGGAGGATTTGACCTACTCTGGCTAAATTACTTGGGGAGGTATGGTGTTCGAATTTTTGTCACAAATCGCTTTTTCAAAGAAAATGTTCAAACAACGACAATTTGTTTTTAAAACTGTTATTGCATAATTTCTAGTGCATATCACATAGTCTGACGATTTTTTGAATTAGAAAGTTGAATCTTCATGGACCCGCAACGAAATTAATCACAGCAATTATAGGAAAAGTCTGAAGTTATGGATCGGTTTTCTCTAGTGCAAAGCGTATTAAATAACCTTTAAACAACAAAGCTATAAAATATCCCTTAAGGAAAGTGCTCACCAATAATATTTCCCAACAGTCATTACCTAAAATCTTTCCAGTAAAAACGCAATTACTTCATCTAACTGAGATAGCGTCGGAATACTCCCATTTTGATTGACGAACTGGATCCTATGACGTATTAAAATGACTTGCCGATAAAAAACGCACTAACCGCGCACGATGCGCGAGCGATAGCGCGAAATAACCAATTTGATGTGAAAAAATGAAATAAAATGGCCGACGCGCATTTATCAAAGGCTTGCGCTCAGTGACGTTTGGGAGAAAGTGTGCGGAGGTACGAATGCTGGAAGTGGCACTTACAATGATAAAAATGTTGGATAAATAACTCATACCCGTTTTCACCATCAATCCCTAATTTTTAAGTGACTTCTTTGAAAACAAAATCCCTATGTGTTACCATAGGGGTCACTAAATATTAGGAATTGGTGGTGAAAACGCGCATCACTCAAGTTTCAGTAACAATAAAGTGAAAGCTTGCCATGAAAAACAATATGAAAACTTGACTTGCACAAAAGTATTTTATCACTCGAATCTTCTTTAGAATGAATGTAATATACCTGCAATATTTATGTATTTTTCATATTAATCAGTACCTACACTGTACATTATTGAGTTTAGAATTATCATAACGATAGAGTTAAATAAAATCTGTAAAAAATACTTTTTCTAACAACCGAATAGTAAAAAACTATATTGTTATTTCAACATTGAGGCAATGTGAAATACACAAGTACCTAAATATCCGAGGATTTTTATTACCTAACTATATAAAAGCCGTATCCAGCATTATATCATCTTTACCCCCGGGGGCGCCAGCCGGCAAAAAGAGGGGTAAAGGGGGCATAATCCATCTCGATCACAGAAATGTAAACATGTTTCCCAACCCAAAGGATTAGTCGGATTGATTCGATTTGATTTGTTTATTATTATCGTCTAAAGGCGCCTTTTTCTGAACGTTTAAGGTTATTGTAGAGCTCTTTAGCGGTATTTTATACAGCTTGTGTTTGTATAGCGGCCATATTTCTTTTGTGGGACGTCGCTTTGATCCAAGATAAGTGCTGTTTGTCTTTTTTGAGTTAAATAAGTGTTTCTGAAATTGTGTAGAGTGGCTTGAGTTGGTAGTGGGTTTAATGGAATAGAGGGTTCAGCTGTGCCTGATTTAACTGTGATTATTGTAATTTAATCTTTGTGGCAGAGCTTAGAATACTTTGACCTTTATTTTGATAGTAATTTTAGACATCTAGTTGTGATGAAGCAAACAGATTTGCATTCTAAGTCGCATCAGACACGAAATACCCTTAAATAGCACTATAATATTTAAAAAATAGTAATTAGGTACTATAAAATTACGCACTAGAAAAAACTAAAAATAAGTGTTATCGCTTAGCTAAAACACTTAGGCTGAGTTGCACCACCTAATTTTGACCGTAACTATGACGATAACCGGTATTTTTTGTGTGGAATTTGACAGAATTTTGACGTTTGTCAAGGTTAAACTAAGATAGTGCAACCCAGCCTTGAGCGTAACTATAACGATAACCGGTGTATTTTAACTCCATAAGTTTGACAGATTTTTGACGTCAGTCAAAGTTAAAGTAAGATGGTGTAACCCAGCCTTATTTTCCTAATATCGCAAACATGTATTTAACTTGAATAAAAATAATAATAATTTCAATACTAAGCAGTCGTTTAAAAATTAAAACATATAATTTAAGATGAAAGATAAATCCAAGACAGTATTAAGTGCGCCCTTTCTCATTTAGCGAAACAGGAAGTATCAAAGGAACATTAAAAATAGGGATGATGGATGGCGCGGGTGCGTCAGTTTCAACTGTTCCTCCATTTAATGGCTAAAGGTGGTAAAATCGTGATAGAGACAAGAGACCAAGACAAGAGACTAAGACAAAATGACAGCATGACAGTAATCTGTCTTACATTGTTTATAATAGAGGAGATCCGTAAGAGAACCAAAGATTTATAAGTAGTTTGGGTAATCCAAATACTAACTTAGGTTTTGCCTCCTTCCAAAGGTTGCCGTGTCCTTACTGAGTGAATTGTAAGACCTAAATTCTAATGTGGTGAAGCAATCAAGTTCGTTCGTTTCAGCCAAATGATGTCCACTGCTGGACACAGGCCTCTTTCAAGGTTTTCCACAATGAACGGTCCTGCGCTGCCCGCATCCAGGCTCTTCCCGCGACCTTTACCAGATCGTCAATCCACCTAGTAGGAGGCCTGCCCACGCTACGTCTTCCAGCCCGTGGTCGCCACTCGAGAACTTTCTTGCCCCAACGGCCATCGTCTCTACGAGCTATGTGCCCCGCCCACTATAAGCATTAAAGTACTGAGTATTGATTATTCCAAAAAACATAAAACAAAAAGCTCAACAACAACTGTGCTTCACTCGCGACTGCCAAATCGGAATCTCAAAAGGCATTTATCCACAAAGCAGTCAATCCTCAGAGGGGACATACAAAAAGGCTGTCTCTCAGTCCATCGGGGCGCAGGGGACAGGTTTTGTGCCGTATAGTGACAGATTGATGTATTATTTCGTAATAAAGCTTGTATTGGAGTCTGATACAAATACAAAATAACATAGAGATATAGAGAGATGCCAACTAATGCGCTGAGTTCTAAACTCCGTGTCGCATTAGAAATTTACACACACACAAAGTAATCAAAATATGTGCTCATTATCCATTGCGGTATCAGTACTCAACGTTCGAATAATCTTTAGTACTACGCAAGTAATGTAAACTGTTTACATTATGACGTCGCTGCTGTCATCATTGCTTTCACGAGCAATTTCTGTTTTTGGGCATATAGCTGCAACACCGGCCCCGCCCCCTTGTCACATCTCCCTTTAGTTTCTGTGATCTGTGCAAAATAACAATAAAATCTGCAGAAAGCTTTCACAAGGAACGTACAAAGTACGCTCTGCTTTTTATTTTCGTCCTGCTGCTGACAGATATCGTCTTGTGGTCGAAGTCTATCGAGAAAGTGAATTTTAAAAGTGAAGTTCATAACAATAGTTACAATAAATATGCCAGCAATTCAACCTGCTTGCTTGTGTGTGTCATCATCATCATCATCATCAACTCAGCCATAGGACGTCCACTGCTGAAATGCTGGTAGCGGCCTGCGTCTAGCGCTTTTGCTACCTTTATGATGTCGTCGGTCCACGTGCAAATTGATTTAAAATTTAATCAAGATGGAGTAAAATTAATCACTGCATGATGGCTCCCAGTTTGATCTACCTCTTTCTTATTGAATACTAACAACATACCGCGGTTTTTCACAGGTAAAATCTTCTTTTTGAATCGCTCTATTTGTGAAAACCGCATTAAAATCCGTAGCGTACCTACCTAGTTTAAAATTTCTAAGGCTGGGTTGCACCATCTTATAATAACTTTGACGAACGTCAAAAATCTGTCAAACTCCATACAAAAAACACCGGTTATCGTTAAAGTTACGGTCAAAGTTATGTGGTGCAACTCAGCCTAAGCGTACACACAGACGAAGCGGCTTTATTTTAATACTGTACAGATTTAACAAGTCATAGTAAAACAGATATAAAACTGAGCTCACCGTAGTATGTTAATTAATGAAGTTTAGTCATACAAATGCTTGAGCTAATGAGGTGCTGCGACGGAACCCATTTGGGGTCCCGTGAATTATACAAAACCCTTGTCTGGTACGGAACCAGCAAAATACGTAATTACTAATTACCTCTCCATCAGGATTGTAATTAATTTTAGCGGGACGTCCGTTCATAACCTAGCGTCAAGGTACGGGATTGAGCGATTTATTTTCATTAGCCAATTTGTTCAGTAATTCTTCCTAAGCTAGTATATTATCTGTTCCATTTTTCAACCGACTTCAAAAAAAGGAGGAGGTTCTCAATTCGACCCGTATGTTTTTTTTTCTATGTTTGTTACGCGATAACTCCGCCAATTATGAACCGATTTGAACAAATCTTTTTTCGGCGTATAGGTAATACCTCAAGGGTGGTCCCATTTAAATTTAATAATAAAAAAAAACCCCAAGGGTGAAAATTGGGGATGAACTTTTTTATACGCAATATCTCCGCCGATTATAAACCAATTTGAACGATTATTTTTTTGTTGAATAGGTATTATCAAAAGGGTGGTTTCATGCGAATTTGAAGAAAATATTTCACCCCCAAGGGTGGAAAATTGGGGATGAACTTTTTTATACGCAATATCTCCGCCGATTATGAACCAATTTGAACGATTATTTTTTTTGTTGAATAGGTATTATTTGTGTTCACGCATTTGAAGTCGGTTTTTTTTTTTAAGTTATGATTATCATTAGTCAATTTGTTCGCTAATTCTTCCTAAGCTAGTCTATCTGTTCCATTTTTACGACTAAGTAAGTCTAGCTAACTTTACTCAGTCAGTTCCTGAGGTATGGGAGCGGCACGGACACTGACATTGACATATTCGTTTCAGCCGAAATAGCTCGAAGAGCTGATGGCCGCTGGGGCAGGAAAGTTCTTGAGTGGCGACCACGAGCTGGAAGACGTAGCGTGGGCAGGCCTCCCACTAGGTGGACCGACGATCTGGTGAAGGTCGCGGGAAGTACCTGGATGCAAGCGGTGCAGGACCGGTCTTTGTGGAAATCCTTGGGGATGGCCTTTGTCCAGCAGTGGACGTCTTTCGGCTGACATATTATGACGTGATAAAGCATATAAATCTGAAGAAGATCTGAAGTCTCGCTGACGTATGACGTTACCAAAACACCCTCCCGTATCACTCCCACATGTCAGGCAATGACTAAGTTAAATGCCAGACCTATTAGTTAAGACCTTTAGCACAGAAATACTCGTATAAATATAACTTTTTATCACGTACCTACCTAATTTTGATAGAAAGATTTTACGTAACCTACAAAAACATGATTTAGCTGTATCAGCTAAATCATCTTTTTGTAGGTACTAGCTACATTCTCTGTGTATACTTGACGACAAATTGACTATGAACTGGTATTATAAATATGGTTATTCTAGCAAAGGATAAGATGCGTTAGGTCTCTTCTTAGTCGGGCACTCTTGTCAGAGTGATCGTGGTTGCGCTGACGAAGTATACAGTGGGGTGTTCGATGTCATCTCCGAGGGTAGCTCTCCTAGCGATTTTCAGTTAGGTACAACCGCCTCTGTGGTCTAGTGGTAAGACCACCTGCTTCAGACGCAGAGGCCCCGGGTTCGATTCCCAGTGGGGGCAAATTTTTCTGTTCGGTTTGGTTGGTGGTAGGGCTTGTTCTAAGCCCGCCTGGCTAGCTACCACCATCTTACCTAAGTCTGTCGCCATAACAACAATGTTAACAGCATTGTTGTGTTCCGGCAGTTAGGGGTAAGATAGCCAGTTCCTCCATGGTTGAGGATTCCGGGTGAAGCTCGCTGCCACCTTCGGCCTGATCGTCACTTACCATCAGGTGAGATACAGGCCAAGAGCTTCCTCGTTGTGGATAAAAAAAAGTGACGAAGATAATAAAATGGCGCATATTTGAGTATGCCCAGCAGTGGACTACTATAGTCTGACGATTTAGAACCCGCTATATCCCATATCTTGGCCCACAGTACTTAGAAGCTGGTTGCACGAGCGCCGGTACGCAAAAACGGTGTTCAACTCATCCTAGATATTAATGCTTCCGAACTGGTCGGCCGCATGCAACATGTGTCTAGCTTAAGTTTAGCTTATATCTTAACACGTTGAGTGCGAAACCAGGTCTATAGACCTTGTGTACGTCTCGCTTACCGTGCGGCTAAGAAAATTATAGTCTTCCTTGTCGTGCGAAAGCCATAACTTCAATTGGGTCCGGTGTAGGAAAGTGATGAATATATATCTATGATGTATTCTTAAAATAGAATCCAATGATGTACCTACCTTAATACCAGGTTTTTAGACCTGGTACCGCACGGAAGTAATAAAATGTCTTCACAATGCGAAACCAGGTCGAAGCACCTTGTACCCTGCGCACCTGGTACCGCACCCCACGCTAGCTTCGTGCAGCCAGTGTTGCCTCGCATTCGTAAGAAACGCACATGTCGACATGGCGTCAAGAGAAACAAACAAAATCAAAACTACAAATTGATTATAATTTAATTTGCTACACGATTTATTGCTAATTTAAATAATGTTTTTCGTGACAAACATTTGAAGTTGTAACTGAATGTTATTAAATAATATGTTTTCTTTAAATATAGCTTATTTAAGTTTTTATGCACGTATGTCTTAATTGTAAAATATTTAGACTAAATTATTAAAACATCTTTGTTTGTTACTTTTTTAATTTTTTATTAAAACTTAATTTAAACTATCGATATTTGTATTTCACATCCCTAGAATACCCACCAGACTTCCCTACTTCAGTGCGGCACAGGGTGCATAAGCCTTGTATTTTGAATATAGCTATAATTTTTATACTAAACAAGTTATTCACGAACGCCTTCAGGTGTATGTCAATAAATGCATTATTATTAATATTCAAAGAAAAAAAACACAATATCTATTAACATGAAGCCAAAAATTAAATTAATATATCTTAAATATTACAAGGTCTTTAAGCCTTGTGCCGCCACAATGTAAGTTTTAATACCAGGTTTACTGACCTTGTACCGAAGGAATGGAAAGTATTAGAAAGTTACTGCCGCAGCAAAGGTGTTAAACGATATACGACTTTGTGGTACTTGTGAAGTCAGTTGCAGCCATTTGTTTTGGAATTTAAATATTTGTACACAAAAAGAGACAGATATTAGTATGTATTACAAAGATATTTCAATTCTCCAAGTATTGTCGCTAGAAAGTGACCTGATATAAAATACTAGCGGCCGCCCGCGACTTCGTACGCGTGAATCCCGTTTTTCCCGCTAATTCCCGTTCCCGTGGGAATTTCGGGAATTCCTTTCTTAGTGCACCTCTACGGTACCTAAGCTACGTCCCTTCCAAATTTCAAGTGCCTACGTTTAGCCGTTTAGGCTGTGCGTTGATCTGTCAGTCAGTCAGTCAGTTTCTCGATATTAATGCTTCCGAACTGGTCGGCCGCATGCAACATGTGTCTAGCTTAAGTTTAGCTTATATCTTAAACGATATACGACTTTGTGGTACTTGTGAAGTCAGTTGCAGCCATTTGTTTTGGAATTTAAATATTTGTACACAAAAAGAGACAGATATTAGTATGTATTACAAAGATATTTCAATTCTCCAAGTATTGTCGCTAGAAAGTGACCTGATATAAAATACTAGCGGCCGCCCGCGACTTCGTACGCGTGAATCCCGTTTTTCCCGCTAATTCCCGTTCCCGTGGGAATTTCGGGAATTCCTTTCTTAGTGCACCTCTACGGTACCTAAGCTACGTCCCTTCCAAATTTCAAGTGCCTACGTTTAGCCGTTTAGGCTGTGCGTTGATCTGTCAGTCAGTCAGTCAGTTTCTCCTTTTATATATCGATACCTCTGGGCTCAAAGGTCGTAAAGGACAAAGTACGACTTTTCAGGAGAAGCAAAAAACGATTTTTTATTTTTTTATTCGACAGTAACTTTTTTGTTTTTCGAGCTATTAAAATATGACCTAAGAAGAAAGTGCTTAGAATTCACAGCATTTTCCGAAGAGGTATTGAAAAATTGGACTAGAGCTGTATTTACTGAGATAGATTTCCTTTACGCCCTCAAAATTACATTAAAAAGACCTTTACGCCCCTCGAATATTCGTCCTAGGCAAGTTGCTCAGGACGTAAGTCTATTTTTATTTTACAAAACTACAAAACCAAGGTAATAAATGACAATTTACATAGTTTTATAGATTTTCATAGGTCGTAAACGGAACATCCAGGTAAGGTATTATGCAAGGAAAAATGGATAATTTAGCTTAAATATTTAATGTTTTATGGTATTTGATATGTAATATACCATTTCTTCACATATTTGAATGAATTATGTTTGTTTTTAATGAAATAAAATGATTTTTCGTAGCTTCATAATTTAATGCACACAATTTTAGAAACTATTTAAGCAGAAGTTTTGATATCTTCGAACTAGAAGATACCATTTCCGATATAAGAGCGAATTTAGAAAACAAATAATTATTATGACGCTTTTAAATAAAACTTCTTAAATGTCTACTTTTTACGAAAAGCCGAAACCATTTTGATTTTATTTATTTATTTCATCATTATTAATTTTTCGAAAAACTACAAATGGCGGACTTAATTCCATAGGGCAGTCTGTCAACCAGTTGACCTTATGATAATGCAGATAGGATAGAATTATTAAGGACAAAGGAAAACCAAACTAGTTATTCTAAATTCTAAATAGATTAAACAATATTATTCATAGTGGCTAGAAATTATGTTATTGTACTTGGTACAAAAGTAGAAAGGTTAGGTAAGTAAGATTACAAGTAGGAAGTTTTTCATTCCAGTAAAGTACATCCACTTACTTTACTCCTACATAATACCGTTTTTAAAAGCCAATTATTTTGTAGTATAAAAATATAACTTCGAAAAAAAGTGCATTCACGCTTTTTAGTAGATTGAAGTCTCAACTGACACTATATTTTCCCATGTTGTGTAAATATTTTTCCTGCTAGTTATATTTTATTAGCTGATTCAAATAACTTTAGAAACTATACTTATCCCAACTAATATTATAAATGCGAAAGTAACTCTGTCTGTCTGTCTGTCTGTCTGTCTGTTACGCTTTCCCGCTTAAACCTCGCAACCGATTTTGATGAAATTTGGCATAGAGATAGTTTGAGTCCCGGGAAAGAACATAGGATAGTTTTTATCCCGGTTTTTGAAACAGGGACGCGCGCGATAAAGTTTTTCTGTGACAGACAAAATTCCACGCGGGCGAAGCCGCGGGCGGAAAGCTAGTTTATTATAATTTATTACAGTCAAAACTCAAAAGTGGTTTTGACCGAGGGCGTTAGTCAAAATTACTAGGAAATCATTAAAAACAATTGTAAAATGTAGCATTTTTGTGATTTGTGCAATGTGCATACAAAATAATGACACCTTACGGCCGGTTCACACATGTCTCCGTTTTACTGTTCCGTTTTATGTTATTGTACTTGACGAAAAAAAAACGTACACGATAAAACGAAACAGTAAAACGGAGACATGCGTGAACCGGCCGTTGAGGTACTACAGTAAGGTGACTTTTTTTTTCATAATATTCTTAACAAATGTAACTTTTTCTATTTCAATTTTTATGATGACTATCCTTAATTAGGTAATACGTTATTTTATAGCATGTTTTCATTTTCTTAAATCATCTTTTAAAATTATCTTTTTCCCTGACAAATACCTAGTTTCTTCAAATATGAGAAATAATAAAAAGCAACATTACTTTACCCGATGTGGGTAGATGTCATCATTTTAAATGTACAAATCACATAAATGTTACACTCTAAAATAGTTTTATTACACATTTTTGATGATTTTTTATTTCTTTCGTTTTCCAAACGCACATACTTAAATACAATAAGAAACATCTAATAAATTTACCTTTTCAGTTATTTTAATATCCTCTCTTTGTAGATTTTTAAAATATTTGTTTAGATAATCTAAGGGCGTAAAGGACAAATTATTTAAACTTTGGTATGAAATGTTAGGTTATACGCCCAAAAATGTTTGTTTACTTGTTCTTTACTACCATAGTAACTGTACTAAAAAATCAAATGTTATTTACATCCCAATTTTCACGATGAATTCTGTTTAGCTTATCAAAAATGATGGGTCGTAAAGGCACTTTTTTTGGGATTTTCGACAAACTAAATATACAGATAGATAGAGAATGAAATTCTGAGTAAAACTGTATAAATAACTCATTTTCGGTATTTTGTCCTTTACGACCTTTGAGCCCAGAGGTATCGATATTTAGATTTGGTTAGTCGTCTTATTTAATCGTGTGCATTTTGAAACTGAACAAAAAGAACTAAAAGAACAAAGTAAAAAATAATAATGATATTTGAAAAAATAACGTAATCTACAAACAAAACCTCTTCTTCAGCTGAAATAACGTATCTCTTCATCGTTTACAGGAAAAACCAAGACTAGATTCATAGTGATTAGAACTCCTTAAACAACCATGAGTTCGTTAAGCCGACCCTCTTGGCTTCGCAAAAACACCTTGCAATCACCCCACATAAGGGCTCTTACACACAAACACGATATGACGTCTTCACACATGGAAATTTACGACAACGCAACGTGCTACGTCGCTTCGCGTCACTTCCTTCTTCCTTACAATTTTTTGATACCACATTTATTTTTCAATATTCATACATGACAGACGACATTGAGGACGATCACTTAAAACCCCTAGCTTTCCGCGAGGCAAAAGTTTCACTCGGCACCATATCGGCGACGTCACGACGACGTCGATATGGCCATTTTATCGTCGTGCCATGTGCCGTGTCGTGTCGTAGACTTTCACGATATGGCGTCACATCGTAAAGCCTTGATCACACGTACCGAGTAAACTGGCGAGACATTAAAATGTTTACTCCGTCGAGACAGTTGGGTGAGCGAGTCACATACTCAAGCGCTCGGCGGAGCACTCGGCGTAATGTTCATACACACCGAGTACTCGGCCGAGAGCACTGTCTCGCCTGTTTGCTCGGTACGTGTGATCAAGGCTTAAGTCAATGCCGCGTCGTACGTCGTATCGTATTTATGTGTAACACCCCTAAATTCACAACAAAAACAATTGCAATCTCCTGGTCAGGTCATCGTTGCGTGGAAGAGGGCTGCCGAATTTCCTTGTTCCCACAAATTGTTCCGTCAAAGTCTCACAAATAAGTGATTAGCTGGCTGGCTACTTACGGATGGAGCCGTCCAATGGAATTGCAGTGAGATTAATGAACTACGCGCCGTGAATGATGCGGGGGGTAATGAGATCGCGTAATAGTGTTAGGAGTAGTCATATTTTTGTGGAAGGTTACTGAATTTACTTGACTTTTTAAGGCTGAGTTGCACCACCTAAGTTGGACCGTAACTATAACGATAACCGGCGTTTTTGTATGGAGTTTGACGGATTTTCGACGTGTCTTAAAGTTAAAGTAAGATGGTGCAACCCAGCTTAAAAGAATAAAGTTAACTTCCCAGTACTAAGCTAAATTTGCTTCTGTTACGAGTGGGTTCACGTGGCATGTGTTTCGAGTTGGTCATTTAAAAGAATTAAATGAAATGGAGAGGGCAAAGCGTGAGACATGTAAACGCTTTAAGAGCATTTGACGATATTTTTTTTGAAGGGAAGCGCGCTGGTAGCTTGAGGAGCTTTTCTAGCTTCACCGGGCAGAGTGGCGAGTTTAGAAGGTACTCTAGCCGTTTGGCGATCGTCGGTGCGCGTGCCGACGAGGCCGAGTGTCGCAGACCGACGTTCGCGATCGGGCCGTATCGAGCGCATAAGGCGCCCGATCAGTGGCGAACCCAACTAGAGGGTTGCCCACCGCGGTGTTGGACCAAAGTCCAGCCTACGGCGGGCTCACTCTAGTGGGCCCGATCGAGGGGACTACGGACGCGGCCCCACGGTAGGCTCGGACCTCGGCTCAGGCCGTGTCCGGGGGACGGATTGGGGAGCATTTGACGATTTGAAGGTACTAATTCATTTATTTGCCAAACTCAAGTGGCAGTGGCCGGGGCACATAGCTCGTAGAGCTTTCGAGTGGCAACTAGGGACCGTAAGACGTATTGTGGGCAGGCCTCCCACTAGGTCGACAGACGTTCTGGTGAAGGTCGTAGGAAGTACGTAGATACGGGCAGTGTGGAAACCTTGGGGAAAGTCTATGTCCATCAGTACACGTCATTTGGCTAAAACGAATGAACGAATTCATTCAAACAACATTTATAAATTTTTAGCCTCAAACTAGATTCAAACTTCTTCCATTTTCCTTCTTAGATATCTTCTATATGTGTATGTCTTCACAAAAAGGTAATTCCTCTCTATCACACGTTATTTTGTAAATAAGACGGTGAATACGACAGTGTGTTGACTGATGGCTCTGTCTCTAGGGACTGAATGATGTATAGACCTCAATCGAGATGATTTATTTTGTTTTGTTTATAAAAAGATATGAGACAGATTTTCATGTACCTACTCGTATCAAATTCTTAGTTTTTGCTTGAAAAAGAGACTGACAATAGTGACTGGGTTCCATGCGCTGCTTCTTCTTCTCAGCACTGGCCCATTTATTGTCCCAAAGCAGTGGTAGGGTTTAATACTGGGACGTGTAAAAGCCTATTTGCAAAAATAAAATGAGTTTATGAGTTTTTCTTTTGATTTATCTAGACTTTTTTGTCGCCTGTATTTACTTTTAATATATTCACTTCGTGCCCATTTCAGGCCATAAAGCCATTTGTTACTTACGTAAACCAATTCTATGACATAATACATTGTAACCTACTGAATTCCATACAAAGTACAAAGCAACAAAGTACTAACCCACAAAGTGCACATTTAAATCATTGCACAGACCAGAACAAATGAGAAATTCCAAGCAAGACATCAATTTGCGAAAATATTTAGATACAAACATAGTGGATTTGGAGACAGAAGTAACGATTTGAATGCGGGTAGAAGAATTAATGAATGAAGAATGTGTTGAATTGGACAGAAAAGTTCTCGAGTGGCGACCATGGGCCGGAAGACGTAGCATGGACAGGCTTTCCACTAGGTGGACAGACGATCTGGTGAAGGTCGCAGGAAGACACCCTGCTTTTGCTACTCATTGGTCCTTGACGATATCTTCATTAATCTTCTACCAACTCATTTCCTTATAGCAGAGCAATCTCTACTGTCATTCTCTCATCTAGTATACGATTTTGCTATCGCTAACGACAGTCCTTGACTATATCAATATCTATTCAGGTATTTCTATTAGTAGTTGGTTCGTTTCAGCCAAATGACGTCCACTGCTGGACAAAGGCCTCCCCCAAGAATTTCATACAACGACCGGTCCTGCGCTGCCCGCATTCAGGCACCTCCCGCGCCTTTCACCAGATTTTCGGTCCACCTAATGAGGGCCTGCCCACACTACGTCTTCCGGCCCGTGGTCGCCACTCGAGAACTTTTCTGCCTCAGCGGCCATCAGCTCTACGAGCTATGTGCCCGCCCGCTGCCACTTAATTTTAGCAATTCCGCGGGCTATGTGGGCCTACTGAATTAATTTGTATTACAACATAACATTGCAAGCCAAGGCCTTATCTCTGAGGTATTTTAATGACACTGTTAAGGTGAATCTTTGCCAGAAACGACTTGGATTTAATACTTAATTGTGTCGCGGTATTTGTTGAATTCTTCTTGACGACATGTCGCGACATTGTCTGAGATAGGAAGACGTGCAAGCGAGAAGACCGTATTAGTGTCTATGACAGCGTAAAATGAAGATGTAATGGATGTACGGTATATTAATTTGTCCTGAACAAAATCACACTTAATAATTATTAAAATAATACATAACTATGTCACTTTCTGTGAAGAGTATGACTCTACTATATGATAAAACACAATTAAAATGGTTCCACTCGTGTAAAACTGTTACTAACTAAGTAGGTTAGAAAACTAGAATTTTAGACTATAATCAATTGTTAACAATTTAGTTGCAAGAAACAAAAAAAAACTTTACAATATTTTTGACAGTTTTTGTTGATCTCTTGTTTCACTTTTCGCCAAAATATTCAAATAAAAACCCTTTACACGTTAATGAGATAGATTTTAATTATTATTTTCCGTTTCAGGTAAGATCGAGCATTAATTTGGAAGTAATTAAAACAACAAAATCTGTAAGTAATTTTATTTTAGTGAATGAAAAAGCGTAGATACTCGTAACTACGAGTAGGTACAGTAAATTATTCAAAATTCAAAGTCTATGATTACACCTGTAGGCATAAGGTAATGTAGGTATAAGTTTTTATCGTGCCATTTTATCGATTTTACGTGACAAGCCCATATATTTGTCGTCTAAAATCATCGATTAGATTTTATCCCGGCTAGCACATATTAGGTGGTTTTGAGAAATAAAGATTGATTCCGTTTTGCTAAATAGCCAAAAATGAGATCAATTCAGCCTTTAAGAAAAAAACAGCTTTAATAACGAATGATTTTGGTACCACAATTTTGGGTAAAGTTTTCCAGTTATTTGCTTGTTAACTACGATGGACTAAGCAATCCTGAATAATTCTATTGAACTTAATTTCATATCATCTTATACGACTCTTGTAAAAACAGCGTTACTTCTATGTTCTTTCGTTCACCATTTTCATAGCGAAATCAAATTGCAGAAAGTAAATTTATTGGTCCAATAAAACAATTGGTTATGTGTTTTATACGGCACTCGGTAACATTTGCGCGGAACGGTGTTTTTATCGTTATAATGAAGAAGTTTCTCTTATAACCGTGACTTTGTTTTAGAGCAGAATATTAATATCATTGACTGTTACTCTTGTAACACTTTATGTAATAGTTTTAGATGCAATTATACCACAAAAGTTAGCAATACAAGTAGTCTACAGATCTTATGGTTAAGGTCATGGTCATGGGCACATTCTTGCCTCCAAAAGCCGTGTCCCTACAAAGCTAACTCGAAGGCACCGTTCTCCCTCTCGTTTAGCTTACCTTAAAACCTTTTCATTAAGACGTGCACGCTGAATATATTATAATACGGCATATTCATACAATTCTGTGTACAGCCGACAGCGTATCAACCTACCACAATTTGCGAATTTCCCCAAAGGAATTTGGACTTTAATTCCTTAAAAATAAGGTTGAGCGATATTTTGGTAGGTTAATGTGCCATCTGTACGGTAATTTGTCACAGTTTTAGCACACCTGCCCGTCTCGAGACGCCATGGGAGCCTTCACAATGATCCGCTTTGTGCCGTGATTTATAATGTGTTTGCGCGTTAATTGTTCGAGAGATTTATCTTCGGATATTGTGTTCGGGACTCGGGATTTTTGGGATTCAAGATTTTAGGTAAATATAATTAGGAGGCAAATTTCCATAATACAAGTTATAAAACAAGCTCTACAATGAATGATATTAATCTGGTGATTAGAGAATTTGACTCTCCCAACAATCAAAAACTCTAGGTTCCATTTCCAAGTCCTGTATAAAACCATTGTCTTTTATTAAGATTATATTGGATAAAATGTAATGAATTGTTTTTTTTTTTTACTTTCGCGTTGCATAGTTTAATTAATTTTAACTTAACGCGTATGCATGACGTGTTCTACATTACAATTAATTGATATCAAATAAGCAAATAATTAAAGTCTTTCCATTATTCTACGAGACATCCACGAATTATTTCTTTACATCACAAATACCTACGCAATCTAGAAATCTACACAAAATACAAAACAAAACGAAACACAGTCTCTTATTAAAACCAATCGAAGTGTGAATCCGATAGGAATCAGGCGAATTACAAACACAAAGACGCGAAAAACCTGAATTACACTAACTCCAATGTTATGAAACGTACCTCATTCCTTGGATCCTTTGTAGACGATTGAAAAGGCCTTGATTGCGTCGTGAAGTTTTTTCTGTACTGTTTTTACGTTTGTTTCGTTGGAAATAATTTGAAACGATCTTTCTTTATGAAGATCGATGTGTATTTATTTCTATTGAAGTTATTTTTTAGTTTTAAGTGGTACAATATTGCCTTGTTTTAATTAGGTATTTGGCGACAAAATGCCTCATCGTTAGGTCATTTACGCCCGTATTTACAAACGATGCTTGCTCAAGTGAAGTAGAAAATCGAACGCACAGCATTGAATAGAGCTCTGTTACTGGTTCATGTGTCACCCTGTGCGTCAACGCGCACTGTGAGACCTCATAGTAATGTTTGAGAATACGGGCGTTGGTCTCCACTTCAGGAGCACAACTCTCTAATCTGCCAAAGATAAATAGACGAAAATAAACCCGGATGCTTAAAGTGGAATGTCTTCAAATATATTGGTGCTATGATCCAATCTACTCTAAAATATGACGATTTGTAAGTACTAATTCAATTAGTGTAAACAAATAAAGATAATTTTGATTTTTTTTAGGTAAACCAAGCTAAATACTGTGGCATCTTTTAGTCTCACTAAAATTCTATTATCTAACAAATACGTAGTCAGATCTATCGAATCGACTATTATACCACATCGATGAAAATCTATTGTCGACTCTACCTCAAAGATTAACAGCATAAAATCCATTAAACATCAAACTGTCACCGTCCGACCAAAAGCCGTATCATTCGAAAACAGTTACCGCAACAATGTAATAGATTACAGCTAAATCTGTGTGCGGAGGCTAGTCTCAATAATAATAGACAATAAATCAATTCGACCTCAAATTCAATTATCAGTCAACCGGCCAGTTTCAGCCCGGGTGGTGCCACAGTGTAAATGAAATAATAAATTACTTAAATCATTATCTAACGCCCGTAATCCGTATTCACAAACGATGCTTGCTTAAGTGAAGCAGCAAATCGAACGCACAGCGATGAATAGAGCTCATTGATTGGTTAGTGTGTCACATTGTACGTACGCGCACTGCGAGACCTCTTATTAATGTTTGTAAATACGGGCGTTTATCTATTTTGTTAACTTTCTAATAACAGTACAATCTATACTAATAATAATAAAATTATTATGAAGCTGAAGAGTTTGATAGTGTGGTTGAATATTATCAAGGAAGAATATAAATGAAGACGATTAATACGAGTATAACATCACGGCAACAAATGTTGCCAAAAAGGGAAAAAATAATCAAACTATTTCCACGCGTAAAAATAACTTGTGTTTCCACTGCAGGTACGTTACAGACAATAGAACTTGGCACCACCACAAAAACCACAATTAATGTTTCAGCCAAATGACGTCCACTGCTGGACAAAGGCCTCCCCCAAGGATTTCATTAACGACCGGTCCTGCGGTGCCCGCGTCCAGTTACTTCCCGCGACTGCCCGCCCGTGGTCGCCACTCGAGTTTTTCTGCCCCAGCGGCCATCAGCTCTACGAGCTATGTGCCCCGCCCACTGTCACTTCATCATCATCATCATTTCAGCCATAGGACGTCCACTGCTGAACATAGGCCTCCCCTAATGCCTTCCACGTTCATCGATTGGTAGCGGCCTGCTACTTGATTTTAGCAATTCTGCGAAACAATAGAAAGCTCTAAATCAAAAACAACAATCATCTCAACGAACACCCCGATTCTAACAGTTTTTAAGTCTAATTACAAACACAAGTCAATTAAGTAAAGGCAGAGTTCCCCGAAAAATAATATACACTTCGTACCCTCTTTTGCGGGTAAACTCCGGCGTAAATGTTTTTGTGACAATACAGAGAAGTTTTCTTCTAATATAATTCCGTGGAATGCAATTAGCGCCATGGTAATTTAGCATGTTTATTATTTTGGAGTTTGTAAGGGAGAGTCCGCTAATTTGGACCAGTTTTTTTCAATCCCATTTTACACATAGTTTTCTTTTGTTTTTGCTAATGTCCATGGTATATAATAAAAGATACATTATTCAACTTACTATTTCATAAGTATTAATTAACATGATTGTTGTATATTTGGCACAAATCAACAAAGTACGAGTTCAGAGCTTCGGTCCAATTTAGCCAACCGGTTCGATAATTTGTACCACAGGGTTACTAAATTGGATTTCAATAAATTTCGAGCCTATAACAAACCTATGGCAAAATATTATACGATACATTCTTAACAAATTAGGAAACGAAAAGGAACAGTAGTTAATAACATAGACAATCCATATTGTTTTACACGTTATCACGATTTTGAGTACAAGTTTTGTAATTCCAATTATCGTAACGCACACTTGTACCTAATCTACTTTGGCAGTCTTTTGCTTTCATTTATTGTTAGTCAAACATAACTACGCTATTATAACTTCAAAATATGATTTACTAAAAAAAATTACAAAATCCTTTGGTAAAGTTCCATACAACTTGATGTGGTACAATTTAGCCGACTAGGTGATAGTGCTTTTAAAAAATCGGTAAAAAATATAGCTGATAAATACCGAAAAATGTTTGAAATAATTGTAATCCACACTAATTTACGCTTCTAAATAATATATTAGAAACACCCTGTGATTAAATTTAACAAAATTACAAACTAAACATGTATTGTCAAAAGTTACTTGAAAACAATGAAAAAATACTTTTCAAAATAAAACACTCGTGTTCGTTGTCACGGCAAAAACCACATGGCCGATATTAATTGATTTTAGTTGTGTATCGCTGAGTGTTGCAATTACAGACATTCAATAAATACTTTACGAAATATGAGGGTGGTACAATTTACCCGGCGGTACAATATACCGAACTCTCCCCTATAAGCTTCTATGTCTATAAGCTTTCGTTTGGGAAAGGTTTTAGTGGGATCGAGAGCGAGTTGAAATACTTATTATGTATGAAGATTTTACATAGGTACTCATAATAGGATATTTCTTGGTGAAAATTTGTGGTTTCATGGCAATTGGCAAGCAAACACTTTGTGGTCTTGATTTATGTGTCTCTTTCATGCATGGAAAAAGACAGCATCAAGTAGAGTGAAAGAGTGATTTCCGTGAAGAAGGTTAATTCTCTTCATTTCGTTACGAAACAGCAAAATTAAAAATCCGCATTGCGTTTGTTCGAAAGTCTGACATCTTTATTTTGTTTCAATTTCTTTTTAATACCTTCCTTGACAAAGGTGCTTACAAACTCATCTCAACATTGATTTTCATTTATGATAGTAGTAGATTAGTATGACCGTAATTGCAATCTGTTGACTGTATCATGAGCGAGATGATAATATTTTCAATAGTATAAACAGCAAGCAAACGTAGCAAATACATACTAGTGATTTATTTCACTTCAAATTCTTACAATGTAAAATTAATTCACAGAACACATTTCACTGAAGTCTAGTTTACCCATCAATCCCCAGCAGTCACATATTTTATCATATTCTATTGTGTCTCGATTTGCATGACTTAAAGGGTTAATAAAGTGAGTTCAATGACTTCTGACTTCTTTAAAAAACGCTCAGCTTGCCACTCACTTACCGCCCACCGCTCACGCCACCGCCCAAGCGTACGGAATACTTCTCGACGTTTGTTAATGACTGAACTTTGCTTGGAAAAGGTTTTGAACTGAAAAGTTTGTGTTTGTGCCTGAACTCAATAATTTAGGCCCGTCCCACTGTTTAGAGTTTGGCAATAATATTTAATTTGCCACTATTGTTTCGGCAGTTCAGAGTTAGATCGTAATTTGGGCGGGTGTTTTAAACTGTTAGTTGTAACTCTTTTACTTTCAACTGAGACTATATTTCACTGAATAATTTCAATTCTGAATGTATTAAGTGTATTAATTTCAAATCTTGGGCTTACAGAAATACCTTACATAGTAAAATTAAAATTAATTTCTGCAGTCTGTTTACGAATTTTCTTAAGGTTCAGTTTCCAAACTGTAAATGGATGTAAAAACTCTAAAACAATAAATGCATTTAAGTCTGAAACTTTAGAAAAAAAAGTAAACCTATGCAGCCTTAGGCCTTGTTCCCACGGAAACATCCCGTTTTTTGCTGGAATTGTTTTTGAAGTATCCCGTTTAGGTAGTATTTATTACTCTTGCTAGAAATTTTGTGTTTATGTGAACCTTATACCAAAAGCATCAAAGTTTATTATAAATTTTCTAAGCACATTCTAGTATAATGTACATATTATAAGGGTATTTAGAGCATAAATGAGGATATTAAGTAACCTCAAGCTTGAAGCTAATAAACTGAACTTCATATAACATAACAAATCGAGTTCTCCAAAGAATTTCCTTACATCGGCATAATCTTGACTCCCGTCAAGTCGGGGCTTAATCCTTACTCAAATACCGAACTATGTGGCTTAGCGATCCCATGTATGAGTTAGGGTGTGGTGCAAGTGTTGAGATGCAGAAGGATTTGATACGTTAGTTAGTTCTTGTTATTATGTTAGTTCTCATTGCTTTTTTTATGCATAACAAGGCAGGTATTTGACCACAACCGCACCTGGCGTTAAGTGGGATTGCAGTCTAGGATAGTACATATCTGCCCTGTAAGTGCCTGTTCACTCTCGCCTTGAAAAGGCCTGGATTATAGTATTGGGGAAAGACAGCAGCAGGCAGCGAATTAGTCCCTACGAGTACTTTTCTTTTGCTATTGCGTTGACTGAAGCAGGCCTGGCTCACTCCGCGCGGTACGTCCGTTATTTACCTACAGCGAAGCGCCCCGCCGGCGGGTATTATATCAGTCGAGTGTCACGCGCGCGTCCGTCGGGACTTGACGGTTTGCCTTTAATCAATAATTTCTTTTGAATACAATTTATGACGTTTTAAGAATTTTATCGTTAAAATATTACCTAGGTAATAGGTCCCTGTAGGTAAATGAAACGGAAGCGTAACATCGGGACACCAAATTACGACTAGCTTTTTTTTAAGCTAGTTCTTTTACCATAATGCATAGGTACCCCGACAATATTCAGGAAAAAATAAATTGTTGCCAAAGTACAGCGAGTAACATTAAGAGTAAGTTTGTGCAAAGCCAAATACATACAAACATGATTTTCGGGTGACGTCTCTCGTTCTAGGATGAAGCCGTTTCGTGTTTGCATAGTAAGTAGGTAGGTATGATGTCATTCTTTCTTCTGTGATAGTAGGTATGTTTAATTTATTTGTCTTATGTTAAAATAGGTATGAATGGAGACATTGTATTAAAATAAGTACCTACTTTTATCCTAAGTAGGTATATTTAAAATTTTATTTTTTACAAAGGTTAAAATAACAGTAACACTTACCTACATACGTACCTCATTACAAATACCTAAGTAGATTAATTCTATTTTTTCACTTGACAGCATAGCAACCCTAACAGCGTAAGAAGAGTTCAGAGACACGCGATGGAAAGAGACAAAACTTGTAGGTGAATAAAATTGTAGGTACGTAGTGCTGTGCGAGCTAAATTACACTGTATCGCGTGGTAGCAAGACTCGCATTTATTTAAATCGTCTTGCGGATTAATCCTTCTGTAGGTACTACTATTATTTATTCTGTGACTGAAGCAACAATCTCAATTAATAACAATTATGTATTATAGACCAAAAATAGAAGGATATCGACTAGACATCAAAATTAGTTTCAAGTAAGTTATGAGAGTTAAGTCTCACAATCGCGTCCTCTTATATCTTAACTCATCTCCTAAAAGAGCAGCCTACACGTGACCATTGCAGCTTGCAGCGACGGTTTTTTGAAGGAGGAGCATAATATTAGGTACTTAAGTATCTACAGAATAATTATATTCTCACACCACCGTAATGACCATTATTATTAGACATGTGTCGCAATTGGTACATCGATATACAAACAAAATCAACTCCATCAAAAACACCCTATAATTATTCTTCAAGATTTTATTGTTGCTTTCACTCATGCCTCAAATCTCAAGTTGCCTCTCTCAAAAGTAGATAACGGTATGGTGCAGGCAGATACTTCGTAGACTTAAGATCAGATCTTAAGTCCAATTACCTTATATTCGTTACCTTATGTCTCTAAGACTATTGTGTGCGCACATAACGATATAGCAAGCAGACACTGGGCAGATGATGCACTGCTCCATAAAGCTAGAATTACCTTGCCTCATTGAATACCTACTCGATAGTCGCTACCTCCTATGCTTCAACCCGCCCCTCTAAGACTATGCAGCGCTCACTTAACGATATAATGCAAGCAGATACTTTGTGGATATTGGAATGTTCCGCATAGTTGCGATCGAAGCTGTCTGCAGCTTATTCGGATAATCGACCGGAGGGTAGTTATAAGTTAGCTGTTCGGGGATAGCCTGCATTGACGAAATGATAGATGGGGCGATCCTTTTGGATTAAGTATTACATGTTTCGGATTTGAGATTATTGCTGACTGATCATTTTTCTTGGGGTCCTGTACGAATTTAGAAAAATCTTTATAAGATCAGACTTTCTTTCATATAGGTACGTTTTTCTTAGATGATTCATCATGGACTTATTTGAAACAAGCATGTTGTGTAGTGACTCAAAATATGTATTTGTATGGCAAAATAACAATATTTGAGGGTCAATTTTGAAAATCAGTTGAAAATCATATGTACATTACTTGAAGAATTCAGGCTCTTAACAGCAAAACTAAGTGGACAGACGATCTGGTGAAGGTCGCAGAAAGTACCTGGATACGAGCAGCACAGGACCGGGTCGTTGTGGAAATTTTTGGGGGAGGCCTTAGCCTAGCAGTAGACGTCATTTGGCTGAAACAAACGAAAAGCAAAACTAAAGCGAAATCGTGAAATTAAATATGAGTTGTCTCTTCATAATATTACTGTGTTATAATTGATGACGCAATAACTTCCAATTACCCGTGCAATATTACATGGCATCAAAATTAAATATACGGTCAATTAAACCAGCGACAACCAGTAACTGGCAGCGCGGGAATCCCCCGTGTGTCGCACGACCATAAATTTCAATATAACAGACAAGTACGAACCTTTGCTGGTTGAATATTGTAGAAAATAATTTGCACCTGCGAATAAACGTCTCTTCTTATTACCTTCACTAGCTGTGCCCGCGACTTCGTACGCGTGAAAACCCGTTTTTGCAACATTTTTAATTTTTGCTCTGCACCTATTACTCGTAGAGTGATCGTATATAGCCTTCCTCGATAAATGGGCTATCTAACACTAAAATAATTTTTCAAATCGGACCGGTAGTTCCTGAGATTAGCGCGTTCATGTAAACAAACAAACAAACTCTTCAGCTTTATAATATAAGTCGTAGCGCAAGTAGGCCTCCTACTCGGTGGACCGACGGTTGTTGAAGCATTGAATTTTGCGGGAAGCGCCTGGATGCGAGAAGCGCAGCACTAGTCCTTGTGGAAATCCTCTGTCGTCGTTTTTTGGTTACAATAACTTCTGTTCGGTTTGGTTGGTGGTAGGGCTTGTCCTAAGTCCGCCTGGCTAGCTACCATCATCTCACCTAAGTCTGTCGCCATAACAACAATGTTAACAGCATTGTTGTGTTCCGGCAGTTAGAGGTGAAATAGCCAGTTTCTTTGTGATTGAGGATTCCAGGTGAAGTTCGCTTCCACATTCAGCCTGATCATCACTTACCATCAGGTGAGACAAGCCAAGAGCTTCCTCGTTTCGTGTTACGAGTCGAATGTCGTCATAATTTTCCTATGATTCAGTCGTCACTGGTATAGCTTTTTAACGAACAACCTGTAGATTCTACATAGGAATTTTAGTATTGAGAAAGAAAGTTTGAATCTCAATACAGCAAGCGCATCTAAAAGGAAAAATTTAATATCATTTAACCAGAAATCGCCAACCTTCCTAACCCATTACACCAACAGAACCCAAACGTTCTAAATTATGAGGACAGAGGTCACAAACGGTTGGCTCGCGTAATTTATTTAGAAATATACTTTTTTCGCTACATAAAAACCGTACCGTTTTTCTTGTTTCGGTCACAGGATTTATGGCTTGTGAAATTTAATTTCAGATTTTTCGTTGGATGAATTTTAATTTATGGCCTTGAAGGGAAGATACGGAGTCGTACGTGGCATGCGGGTAATTTTATTCATGTATTTATTTGTATTTAGATTTTGCCCGCGGTTTCGCCCGTTGATATTTGGTCTGACTCAGAAATACTTTATCCAAACCAGGATAAAAACAATCCAATGTCCTTTCCCGGGTCTCAAACTATCTCCATACATTTCAAAATCTGATTAGTGGTTTTGGCGTGAAAGGGTCAAAGACAGATGTATATTGAGTACCTAATTATAACGCAAACCTTTTTCTGGATTGCACCATCTTGCTTTAACTTTAACAAACGTCATAAGTCTGTCAAACTCCATACAAAAACAACGGTTATCGTCAAAGTTAGGTGGTGCAACTCAGCCTTATTCTTCTCCTTTTGCCCTAATGGACCCTACAACTTTACTAAACTTTATGGGCTGTCATATACGTTTGACATGTCTCAACAGCTTGTCAAATCTGACTGAAGCACAAAACCATATTTCTTTCTCAATTATAAGGGTTTATTCCTGCATTGTCCCATCCAGACATGGAACAATAATTATGCAAAGTGCTTTTACTTATCTGTGAAAACTTTGCTGATTTCTGTCCTATTTTTTTGTGGGATTGTTTATTGTGTTATGAAAATTGTATGTTTCCCAAATATTAATACCTAAATTATGTATTAATGATATGGCTAATCTGGGAAGAGAACCCATAGTAGGGAATTTAGTGCAAGAACCCCTCCACTTTGGTATAGAAGGCTCATTTTTGCACCAGTTGTTCTTTGGGTGCTCCTGAGTAGATTTCCGTCGGTAGACATCGGGAGCCCCCCCTGTGGTAGCAGGGGGAGGGGGGGCAAGTTTCCTTCTGCCGCGCTTCACTTTAAGGCCCATATCTTCAAAACTATAGGTATTAGGGCAAGTGTGGTGTCATTTTCGGATAATTAAAGGATGGCGAATTCATTTCTAGAACAAACTTTTTGCCTTTTCATACAAAAAAATAGAAATATTGAGAAAAATTCACAAAAACCAAAAAGTATTTTTTTAAATAAACGTCGTTTACTTTTAAACCATTGGAGATAATCTAATAAAAAAAATATGTACTGAAAGCTACATTTACCAGGATTATAAATATATACCATTGTATGGTACTTTTTTCGAAAAAAGTAGGTGAAAAAAATTTTTTCTTCAGGACACAGCGGGCGAATTTTACTGCGCGTAGGAAATAAATATTTATTTTATCCATGAAGTCATACTATTTGGTTCATAAGCAAGTAAGGATTAGTATTTTAGAATTTATTTATAGTTCCTGGCACATCAAGCTAACATGATTTGTATTTTTTCTTCAATTAATTTTGAACTCTATGTGTAAGACATAAGGTTGAAAATAGCTTAAATACATTTTAATATTGAAAATATCATAAGAAGAAGGCACTAAATAAAGAACTTGAATTTGTCTTAACGTCTAATGATTATTATTATTTTAATTAACACTTATTTCTACATACTATTGTACCAGTGATTTAGCGGAAAGGTAAGTGTGAGGAAAGTGAGGATTGATAATCATAGTACGGGAGATTATTTTTAGCACAAAGGCTACGGTTGTGACCATTATAGTTGTTTGTTCAGACAGCACCAGCTTTTGCACTACTTCTTGCACTTACATCTCAGCATTTCCAGGCAAGCTTCGGCAGCTACGGTCAAATCGGTCCATGTAGGCTCCATGTTGCTATCGACTCTGGTCCACCCCCAACCAGTCGGGTAAAGGGAAGACTGAGTCGGTTGCTTGCAAATGACCCTATACGCGAACCCCTTGATATACCTACTAAATTTTAAATAACTTGAAAAAATCATAAAGACATGATTACTTCCCTTGATATACTGCCTAGGTTTGTGGGCACTTACAGCACTCGTTCATAGTCAAGCATGTAGTAATAGTAGGAGGTACTTGATCTAAAACAATACCAGTGGATTAATATGATAAGTGAAAAGAAAACAGTGAATTGAGCTAATAAGTGGATAGATCTTGAACAAGGGACGACTAGAAAAGAGGACCAAAATCCCAACAGAACAGCCTAATCTGGTTTACTGACAGCTCCAAGCCAAGATGGCCTTGGGAACGGGAGCGGGCGTCTACTGTAAACACGAACACAGTGAACGTTTAAGGAGGTTTGCTACAGTATTTCAAGCTGAATTCTACGCTATAATTACTTATGTGTGCACTAAAAAACAGGGGTGTAAAAAACGCAATATTTACATCCTGAGCCACAGCCAGGCAGCACTCAAAAAAAGCCATCGATTCAGTGAAGGTTGAGTCTAGAATTATTCTAGATGCAATCTTAAAGATGAACAAACTCGGAAGGCATGACAAAGTGTACCTGATGTGGGATACCTGGACATACAAGGATCGAATGCAATGAGAGAGCCGACAGTCTAGCGAGACAAGGGTCAGAGACGATACCCATTGGGTCAGAACTGATAGTATCTTTATCTAAAAGCATACCTCATGGCCATAATATGGCCATATCCAAGAAGCACAGGGCTGAATGATAAAGCTTCAACGCGATATAAGCCTCTCCAAATCATTCCTAAAGGGAAATACAGGGTCATGGAGAAAACTCATCAAAGGTAAGCCCAAGCAATTACAGGTACGCAAACTGGGAACAAACCACATGTCCCACAAAATGGGCCTAACAACAGAAGCTCTCGAGCATTTGGAATACATGTGGGGTCCATGAAACACTTAATACTGTAAGGATGTGTCTGCTTGGGTCAGCATATCCGGCATCAGAATACTATTAGCTGGCTTTCACTCAGACGCTTAATTCACCTAACTAATGGATAGGATTTTTTTGGATGAATAAGGAATAAAAAAGGGAGAATAAAGATCCTAATGGCTCGCTGTGGACTACGCTTAGGTGTGGCCCTACATAAAATAACCCAGACAGCTTTGTATCAGCATTGGCTACTGGCAGTATATCAAGGGGTTCACGTATAGGGTCAGATGCAAGCAACTGACTCAGTCTTCCCTTTACCCGACTGGTTGGGGGTGGACCAGAGTCAATAGCAACATGAAGCCTACATGGACCGATTTGCCCGTAGCTGCCGAAGCTTGCCTGAAAATGGTGAGATGTAAGTGCAAGAAGTAGTGCAGAAGCTGGTGCTGTCTGAACAAACAACTATAATGGTCACAGCCGAAGCCTTTGTGCTAAAAATAATCTCCCGTACTATGATTATCAATCCTCACTTTCCTCACACTTAACTTTCCGCTAAATCACTGGTACAATAGTATGTAGAAATAAGTGTTAATTAAAATAATAATTATCAGTAGACGTTAAGACAAATTCAAGATCTTTATTTAGTGCTTTCTTCTTATGATATTTTCAATATTAAAATGTATTTAAGCTATTTTCAACCTTATGTCTTACACATAGAGTTCAAAATTAATTGAAGAAAAAATACAAATCATATTAGCTTGATGTGCCAGGAACTATAAATAAATTCTAAAATACTAATCCTTACTTGCTTATGAACCAAATAGTATGACTTCATGGATAAAATAAATATTTTTTTCCGACGCGCAGTAAAATTCGCCCGCTGTGTCCTGAAGAAAAAATTTTTTTCACCTACTTTTTTCGAAAAAAGTACCATACAATGGTATATATTTATAATCCTGGTAAATGTAGCTTTCAGTACATATTTTTTTTATTAGATTATCTCCAATGGTTTAAAAGTAAACGACGTTATTTAAAAAAATACGTTTTGGTTTTTGTGAATTTTTCTCAATATTTCTATTTTTTTGTATGAAAAGGCAAAAAAATTGTTCTAGAAATGAATTCACCATCCTTTAATTATCCGAAAATGACACCACACTTGCCCTAATACCTATAGTTTTGAAGATATGGGCCTTAAAGTGAAGCGCGGCAGAAGGAAACTTGCCCCCCCTCCCCCTGCTACCACAGGGGGGGCTCCCGATGTCTACCGACGGAAATCTACTCAGGAGCACCCAAAGAACAACTGGTGCAAAAATGAGCCTTCTATACCAAAGTGGAGGGGTCTCCATACAAATCATTGCACTAAATTCCCTACTACCAGGACCTTTCGATCGAGTGTCCAACTCTTTGTCAACTGGACCACGAACCATTCACAGTTCTATAAAACTTGACGACATACCATCCTTCATCTGAGTTTTCGTGATGTAAGTTATATTAAAGTACTTAAAAAGTTCCATTTAGTACGCAAATAAGACCTTTTAAAGTCAATATTCCCTTTGAGTACACAGTAAAAGAAAACTCACCCATATCGAAGTGACACGAAAGTGAAAACTTTAATCGAGTCCTGAAGAAAAAGTGACAAAAGAACGACGCAACAAAAACATTGAACTTTAATAACATCGAACGAACCCAATGCATGACTACTTAACCGTCACTTAACACAGCAATCAAATTCCCACCTTAACGACACACTCAAAAGACTTATTATCCACTAAACACGACTGTAATTACGCCATTTCGACACTCGCCGTTGGTATTGATTACGAATATGCCGTCTCTTTTTATTCTACGGTGTAAATGGATCTACTATCTCTCTCCTGCGAAAGGTATGGCAGGAATATACTTTTGCATCACTTTTCATTTCGCCCGCCAACTAACTTGTACTGTCAGCAAAATCGCAAGCGCTGTGTGGAATAAATTGTTTCTATAAAATGTTTTAGTGCCCTTTATTAAAAGCTGAGCTGAATAAAATACTAAAGATGACTCAGATATTCAGTAGTATGAGCTGACCGCTTAATATCTACATGAACTAATAAAATGGGTATTGTACAATATCTGGAGCTAAATATGAAAGAATGTTTACTTTCAGACATAACAAGAACCGACATCCCTCCCCGCATTCCTCCCGTCCGTACCAGAGCGTCGATGTGACGTCACGGCAGCCAAGTGCGCAGTTAAATCCGACCAACCGAGTTACAGTATCTCAAATAGCGAACTATGTATTTGTGGAAAATAAATCTTTAAAATAAATTTTAAAATAAATTCTTTTAAACGGGGGCAATAAAAGGTATCGGACACTTCGCACACTACAGAATTTTAATCAGCCAAGAGTTTGGTACGAACTAAAGTCGCGGACATAGCCCGACGGATTAGCAAGCTGAAGTGGCAATGGGCAGGGCACATAGTACGCAGAACTGACGGCCGATGGAGCAGCAAGATTCTGGAGTGGAGGCCGCGTACCGGAAAAAGCAGCTTGGGATGTCCACCCACAAGGTGGACCGATGACATCATAAAGGTAGCAGGGAAGCGCTGGACGCAGGCCGCTACCAATTGATCAACATGGAAAGCATTGGGGGAGGCCTATGTTCAGCAGTGGACGTCCTATGGCTGTAATGATGATTATGATGATGGTGATCGTTTGGTAGGTTTCTTATTTGTTGAGTGATCAGCTGAAACCAAATCGGTGCAATGTGCGCACTTCCATACATGTCCATACTGATTAACAGTCCAACCTGGCTGATATCTAAAAGTGCAGAACAAACAACTACTGTATCGGACAGCATATAAGTGCCTCGCTACTCCCTGTCCAACTAAGTAACCGTCACTGCTACCTACTCTATTCTGACACTTATTCCCAATAATAATAACGACAAACTTTTTTGCCGACGCTGCTCTTAGGCTGTCGGAATCAATTTGTCCAGTCGAACGCGAGCGTTCGCCGACTCACTCCGCTCAGCAACACTCGGAACGTTTTGCGCGCGAATTTAAAATGGCGCCGGTAATGGAGGGTGGTAAATATCAGCTGTCATTTGTTTACAAGTTGTCAAATATTTTAGGTATTAAAAATTAAATTAAAACTGTCCATAATAAAATTAAGCATTTGTTACACTGGGTGAAGGTTTTGGAGTGGAGGCAACATATCGGAAAGCGCAGCGTAGGACGTCCACCCACAAGGTGGACCGACGACCTCATAAAGGTAGCAGGATGGCGTTAGATGCAGGCCGCTACCAACCGATCATTGGAAATCATTGGGGGAGGCCTATGTTCAGCAGTGGACGTCTTATGGCTGATAATAATGATGATTATGTATCATTATCGATACACGCAGTCAAAACATATCTTAATACGAGTCTCCATAGGAGTCTGACTACAGAATACTTTTAAAATTGGTTCAATAGTACTCTACATCCTTTACTTATCAAACAACTGATAAACTCACATTGTGTGCCCCACCTGGGAATCAAACCATAAAATGCAAATTCACCATTTACCCTGTATCTAAAACACAAAGTTATTCCCATGTGCGATTTGAGCATTCAACGCATATTTTTCAAACGCACCTCCCCTGGGTAATAAATAAATATCGTCCAATAAGTTGCAAATGCCCAACTTTCGCATCTATTACAATGTTAATTTGACCCATTTTTCCACGCACAAAATTATAGTTGAGGTAGAAACAGGGAACAACGATCCTAGTTGTGCTCCTTTGCCACATCTCTATAATAAAAAAGAAGTACTGAAAAGCTGAGGGTTTTGTTTCTTTTTTGTAATTTGATTGATGTTTTGCTGTCATTGCCAAAAGGGTCCCACATAACCTGCCACTTTTTCCTGGAAAACAGATAAAGTATTTTAAAAAAAAGAGGTATTTCTATCTACAGAGGATCACACGTGTGATTGTTACACCAGCTTAAATAATCAGGTACCTTCAGTCCATTGCTCGTGGAATTGTCTCTCTAGTCCAGTGGTTAAGAGATGGACTCTATCATCAAGGTTCAAGGTTCAAGGTTCAATTTTCAGGAGAATAATCGTTTTCAGAACCGGGCACATAGCTCGTAGAACTGATGTCCATTGGGCAGTTCAGTTCTAGAGTGAAAACCATGGACCAAAAGACGTAGAGCAAGCAATAAAGTCTTTAGCTCAATGACTGACTGACTGATTGAAGGTCGGGGAAGATTCGTGTGAAAACCACGGACCTGAAGACGTATTGCAGGCAGGCCTTTAACTCAGTGACTGATTGACTGACGATCTGATTGGTAGAGGTCATGGCAAGCGCCACGATATGAACAGCGTAGTACCAGTCATTGTGAACATCCTTGGGTGATCCTGTCCAGCAGTAGATATCTATTGGTTAAAAACAAACTCCAATTTATCCTCTAGACCACGAGGCGATAAATAGTTAAAAAATAATATCGCAACGCCAAATAACCCGCCGAAATCGAAATTGCCCGCGGCCTCGAACTCTTTTGAAAAAAGCGACTTTATTTACATAACATTCGGGTGCTTTTTATCATATTTCCACGTGGACAGCCAGCCACATTGTTCCGACCTAAGCGCCTAAAATGCCCGCCGTTATTGGATGAGGGGTCGGAGAAATAGGGATGTACCTTTAAAATATTTGAAAATAACTTGTGGACCCGAAAATATACCTTAAGATGTAGAGTTGGTACCCTTACCATACCGATACACAAGGTAAGTTTAAAGTGGTCTTAGCAACAAGCTAAATTCTTTCCTTCCAACTTCTCTAAGTTTATTATTATGGAAACTAAATTAACAAATGCTGATAATAAACAACTAAAAAGCAATGCTTCGACGGTTAGAAATACCAAGAGTTTCCCACCTCGCGTTGTGTTGAAATGTTTCGCAGTTCAACGCCCGTATTCACAAACATTACTGAGGTCTCACAGTGCGCGTGGACGCACAGGGTGACACACGAACCAATCACAGAGCTCTATTCAACGTTGTGCGTTAGATTTGCAGCAAGCATCGTTTGTGAATACGAGTGTAATGCCCGTTTTCATCATCAATCCCTCATTTGTAAGTGACCCCATGATAACACATAACAGGAATTTTGTTTTCAAAGAGGTCTCTTAAAAATTAGGGATTGATGGTGAAAAGGGACATAAGTCTCTTTAAGTCTGTGTCACCGTACATCCCTACTCACCATTACCCTCCCCCATTCTGACGGACCGCTGAAGGGGCTGTCAGTTAAAATAAATTCCTCCGAATGCTCGGCGTGGCGTGTAGAAACGACTGGCGATTCGTTCGCCGCGTTAAAAATGTTTTAATTTTGTTTGGCATAGACGCCAAATTGGACCGCTATCTGTCGGTAAATGATTCGGATTTTTCGAATGGAAACTTCAGCCAATTAATGCGGTTGGGATAAGAGCGCTTTCACATTTAGGCGATTTAGCAGCGCGACAAACGCACGACAGACGCGCTGACGAAAATTTCATACTATGTGACAGCGGATGCATGCCTTCATATTACAAAAACGCCGCTGCCGCGCTGCAGTCGCGCTACTAACGCCCTAATATGAAAGCGCTCTAAAACTGGCTTCTGCCCGTGGCTTTGTCATGGATTTCGATTTGTTAACATAAAAACAAGTTTTAATATGGCTAAAATGATAATGTTCTAGTTTGTAACAGATCTAGCGCAAAACTAAGTTAGTGCCTAAGATATGGGAGCGTCACAGGTCGTTTTTGTGACGTCAAAGAGTTGTTCTAAGTCCGCCTGGCTAGCTACCAACATCTTACCTAAGTCTGTCACCATAAAAACAATGTTAACAGTTGTTGTGTTCCGGCAGTTAGAGGTAAGATAGCCAGTTCCTCCGTGGTTGAGGATTCCGGGTGAAGCTCGCTTCTACCTTCGGCCTGATCGTCACTTACCATCAGGTGAGATACAGGCCAAGAGCTTCCTCGTTGGGGATAAAAAAAACGTCAGTGAGAATTCAAATGAGCTTCAGACTGGTATGCTCTATCACGTAAATGTCACCCCTCCCGTGTCACCCCCATACCTAACTCAGTTATGCGCTAGATCTACACTCAACATCAAATAAACCGCACCTTCCGCGACGCGAACTTTAAAGATTTTCTTCTGACACAATCATGGTACCCCAACAATATTGGTGTTATTTGAAAGCCCAATAAATATCCTTTAATAAAAATACATTTCATTTCTAAATAAATGATTAACATATACCATAAATGTGACTTGAAAATAGACCTCACTTTGGGCTCACCTCTGGGATCAATTAAACCAATTTTTATGGTTATAAAACCAAATAAAGATCTCATGTGTCCTCTTTAACAGATGGATAGCGATTAATCCCAACTTAACAGTTTTATAGTCATAAAAAATGGCTATAGCTTAACTACCTATTTTTTGAAGAAGTGACTCTGGATCCTTGTAAAGACACATTTGTGGGGTAAAAACCTTTCCTTTAATGAAATGAAGTTTAGAACTAGGCTTTCAAATGGTACTAATGTTGGTGGGAAGTAGGGATGCATACGTTTGATAAGTGCTTGTCGCGGGAGGTGCGATTTATTTGATGCCGAGTGTATGTTACAAACTATTTGACAATAGCATTAAATGAAACTGTAAAATAATGTACTCTTTTAGTTAACCGAAAGTACTAGATGTACGAAGAAAGTAACTAAAATCAAAACACTGCATATCACCATTGCAGCTATCAGTTATACAGAATTATCATCATCATCATCATTTCAGCCATAGGACGTCCACTGCTGAACGTAGGCCTCCCCCAATGATTTCCGCAACGGCCGTTGGTGGCGGCCTGCATCCAGCACCTTCCTGAATTGACCACCACATAATAATAACAAGTATCACTATACAGAACTATAAGTACGGAATACCACCACTTCGAATACCACTACCTTAAACTAATACTATACGTATAAACAAGGCATTATTCGTATATGAGTAATATGCATTACTCGTATATTGCCTGGTTTCCGAAATTACTAAATAAACAGCGCGGCTTAATGTTTCGGAAACGGAGCTAACCGACTGTTTTTAAATCTAATTGCCTGGAATGCAACAGTTCACGCGTCATTGAGAACATAACAAAATTATGTAGAGTAGGGTCATTTTTATTACAAAATCGACAGTCATTTTTATTACAAAATCGACACGAATAACTTAACATGGCGCTATCTAGTGCCAGTAAATAAGACAATTTGTCCCGTGGATGTCGCAAAAGGCGATTAAGGGCCAAAATGGCGAACATTCGCAGAATTGCTAAAATCAAGTGGCAGTGGGCGGGGCACATAGCTCGTAGAGACGATGGCCGTTGGGGCAGAAAAGTTCTCGAGTGGCGACCACGGGCTGGAAGACGTAGCGTGGGCAGGCCTCCTACTAGGTGGACCGATGATCTGGTGAGGGTCGCGGGAGGAGCCTGGATGCGGGCAGCGCAGGACCGTTCATTGTGGAAAACCTTGGAGAAGGCCTTTGTCCAGCAGTGGACGTCATTCGGCTGAAACGAACGAACGAACGATGCGAACATCTCCTAAATCCGTCGGGGACTTGTAGGTGGAGGCTGAATCTTCTATTTGTCTCTGGTAAAGTGGAGAAGGATTACTTTTGTATTATGTGTGAATGACCCTGATTAGTTTGTTTTTTTATTATAGTTACACTCCCATACTGTGTTGACATTACATGGGTCAAAATGACCAATGACTGGTTAAACCTTGAATAACTTGAAAAAAATCGAACTGCCTAAGGCGGGAATTGAATGCAATTTGAAATGCAACTCTTAATGCTAAAAATTAAATAACCATGTCTAAAGGCGTCTTCAAAATATAAGCATAAGAAAACGCTGCTGTAACACACGCAAACGGCGGTGCAGCAAATTGAATGAAAACTAGTATTAGTGGTGCGGCAAGCATGCCACAGTGGCGCCACTGGAGCGCTTCCTCACGCCTCTAATGTGAAGGAACCCTTATACTTTGTTTACAGCAGTCCTTCTGAGTCTGTTTCAGCTGTACGGTTAACTCAGCTACAGTTCCGTTTGTTGAGTTAAACCAACGTTAAATGAACTAATATTTGCATTAAGTTTCTTGGCTAAACTGGGGCGAAGACGTTCGCTGATGTTTTTTTAATGTTGGGTGTGGATATAAATTAATAATGTAGTAATTTTATAAGCTCTTAGAACGAAAGTATTATCAGAGGCAGAGAAAATACCTTTTGGGATAGTAATTTTACATAAAGCTTAGATTAAAATTCTACGTATAAACGTATTTTTTGAAGTTTCTAAGTGTACTCTGTAGGTACTTACCAGTAGGTAAGTACTACATTGAGACTCACACCCATATTCACAAACGATGAAGCAGCAAATCCCACGCACAGCGTTGAATAGAGCTCTGTGATTAGTTCATGTGTCATCCTGTGCGTCCACGCGCACTGTGAGACCTCATAGTAATGTTTATGAATACGAGCGTCATTCCCAAAAAAAACTTAACTAAACTTAACACTTTTTTTCTCTCAATTAATTAATAAGACCATAATTCAATAATAACTTCCCTCATTCCAAAACCCTTTCGAATCCAATTAAAGTACCTATCCTTCATAATAATTATCGACGCGTATTTTTTATTTAATTACACCGGAGTGGGCTTAATGAAACCAATTTAGAATTTTTCTCATCAAAAAAGTTTTAACAAACTTCTTCCAAAGTTGGAGCTTCCGTCGGAACAAGCATCCAAAGAGTTGTGAATGCTCCAAAAATCGTGGAGCTACATTTCATTAGCTCTTCCTAATGAAATTAAGTGGGGAAAATAAAAAACGGGCAAAAAAACGACGACTGAGCTTCGTGTGGGGAAAGGGTAGAGTGGCCAGTCGTTTGGGGTTTTTTGAGACTGATATGTTCCACATTTGACACGTGACAATAATTACGTTGGGGATACATAAGGGATGAAAACACAGTTCAAAGTTTAACGCGAGCGAAGCCGCTATAGGTCTACGGAACTATTCTCACCTCTCGTTTCCACCACTGCAACTCCTGTGTAGCCAGGATCTACAGCTTGACCGCCACAAAAACCCAACCAATGAAGGTCAAGTTTGTCCCGGGGGAAAGTTAAACTGTCATTGGACCCGCAACGAAATTAATCAGAAGAACATAGGAGGAGTTCGAAATTAAGGTTCGACTTCCCTCCATTGCAAAGCGGATGACAGGTGACAAACAAAGGTTTAAAACCTTTAAGAAAAGATTATTTAAGATGCACCACGGACAATAAATTAAATTAAGGGGGCCTATCTTATGAGCAGCGTTATAGGTCTAGTGGTTAAAGGTTCGGCCAAACCAACGCGATCACACGCGATCAACCGGCGTGCAGCGATGGCGATCAATGCATTTAGGTCTGGTCGCTATCGCTGCACGCCGGCTGATCGCGGTGTAATTGCGTTGGTTTGGCCGAACCCTTAACTCAGTCCGAGCCTTAGGTATGGGAGCGGCACGGGGCGGTGATTTTGTGACGGTAAAACGTCTGCGAGACTTCAAATTTGTATGCCCTGTAAAGGTGCGTACCGATGTATGTATGGACCAGTCCATGTATACAGGGTGGAATTTTGTAATGCCACCTGGAGGGAAAGTACTCTTGATACTGTAAATAGAAAATTTTACTGAAAGAAATTTTCTGTACATAATTAAAATAACTTAAGATTTCATGGTTTTCCTTTCATTTGATTTATCAAGTTTGTTAGAGAGGTTTCATCCTTATACTTAACCCTAACGATCGATGCAATAAAAATACAGGGTGTAATTTTTAACAAAATTTAGTGGGTCGATTCCCGGGTGTGGCAAACAAATTTTAAGAAATCTTTGAATGCAGTTCTATTTCTTTTCAAAAATAAAGGAATGTTTCCTTTGAGTAAAATTTTCTATCTACAGTATTAAGAGTACTTTCCCTCCAGGTGGCATTACAAAATTCCACCCTGTATATGGACTAGGCGTTCCGGATACGCGTAAACTGAGTACGCGCACAAGGGTACGCGCAATCCGTACGCACCTTAACGTTATAATATGACAATGTCACCCCTCCCACACAGTTAGTTAAGCGTTAGACATATAGTTACTTATATTTTTGTTAACCCCTCCAAACATGTGTTTGTATTACACTTGGTTCACTACGAGATTCCAGCTGTCGTGGAATGAACTAGCCATAGAACATTAAGGCTGAGTTGCACCACCTCACCTTAACTTTGATAAACGTCAAAAATCTGTCAAACTCCATACAAAAAACACCGGTTATCGTTAAAGTTACGATCAAAGTTAGGTGGTGCAACTCAGCCTAAATAAACCCTCGAAACACTACAAAATAGACCAGAGAAACCTCATAGCCTAAGAAATACAAACAATATTAACTTCTCTCATATTGTGGTCACCCTGTCAGTGCCATCCTTCCGCCATGCTTTTTATTCCGCACGGGGTGACGTTAATACGTGGGAAAATGTTAGTTGGGTCCCATTAAAACACTCTAGTTTGTTGACACATATTTATTTTGCTTTCGATTGCAATATTTAGTTCGTAGTATATTTTTCTGTTACGTATATCCAGAGTTAAAAGTATTTGAAGCTTTTCAATATTATTATTGGGAGTTTTTTATTCTACATTATTGAAGCGATCAATTTTTAATATCAGATACAATTTAATTAGTGTTACCTTTTCTTGTTTTGTACACTTATTGTAGTGTTAATCAATCTAACTTCTATAAAATATTACGTAGGCGACGGCGTTTTACACTTCCTTCAAGATGTTATTACGTAGGCATCCGCTAAGAAAGGATTTTACGGAACTCCATCCCAAAGGGGGTAAAGCGGGATCCACGCATACGAAGTCGCGGGCGACCGCTAGTCTCTACACAAACTTGTATACGAAACTTCATTAAAATTATTTCAGTAGTTTAGGCGTGAAATGGTTAACTGATAGTCAGAGATACAGAGTTCCACCGCATTTATAATATTAGTACGGCCATAATAAACTTCTAAAAGCTTAACGACGAACCATTATCACAAATCACCGAGAATGCTTGCCAAACTGTAGACTCGTTTACAATCTGAGAATCGCCCAAAAACCATAAATGTACAGTCGAAAGCACATCAAACTATAAATGTTGTTGCAGAATAGCACTTAATACAAAGTACTTAAGATCCCACAATTATTATATCTTGATATGCCGTCGCCTGTACCATTAAAACTGGCCGCTGGTTTAGTTCAACGTTGTATTTTGTTAATAGCTGTAATATAAGCAAAACATAGTTTATGAGTTATACCACAGTGCGGTTTAAACCAGTAGTTTCATTCACCCATTTTTTACAGAATTCAATAACGTCTAGCTAACACAGAATGAACTTTGGGCAAACAAAGTTCATTCGTTCGTTCGTTAAAACTAAAGGGCGTCCACTGCTCGACAAAGCGCTCCTTCAAGGATTTTCACAACGATCAGTCCTATGCTGTCCACTTTCAGATGCTTCTCGCGACCTTTACTAGATTGTCAGTCCATTGAGATACTATCACCCGTATTCACAAATGATGCTTGCTTAAATGAAGCAGCATATCGAACGCACATCGTTGAATAGAGCTTTGTGAAGGGTTCGTGTATCACCCTGAGCGTCCACGCGCACTGTGAGACCTCATAGTAATGTTTGTGAATACGGGCGTCAGTCTTTTGGTCCGTTGTCAAATCTCGAGGACTTTTCTGCCTCTGCCTTCAGAGAATGATAGAAAAAGAAAAGAAACTTACTGAGACATCTTGTACTGTGGTTTACGACTGCACTTAGCTCACGATATGAAGTATTTTTTATCGTGGAATTATTTTTATGGCGGTTTCGAGCAAATTCATTTCGCGTTTATTTTACTATGTGGGAACAAGCAATCGGACATCACTCATTTTTATGGTAATTTAAGCAAATTGTGGGCTCGTTTTCATGGGGCAGTCCATTTTAATAACCAAGTTTTTTTGTTCGACAAAGTGTTTTTCATTTAGATGTAAAACAGGCTTACTATTTGTGTAGCGAGCGTGAAACATACGCAAAGTATTGTAATGTTTTTAGAAAGGGTTTAACAAATTTTGAAAACACACGTATGTATCTATGTTTGATAGTAGGAGGAACATAATACTACACCCCATAACCCTATGAAACTTAATGCCTATAGTGAGAGGCCTCGTTTCAGTGATCACTAGTAACACACACTGATTGTAGACTTTTTTCGTCTTTAGAAATTTAGTTATTTTCGACGAAAACACGTTGTTATGGATTCGATAATTGACGTCTCTCTCAAAATTTAACCCTGTTCAAATCTCGAGAATTGCCCATGATCATTCCCATATTAGTATTCTACTTAATTCATCAAATTCAAGATTAATCAATTCATACTAGTGATGAAACGAATAGTTGTTTGGCCGGATACCGGATATCCGGCCAGCTGCTAGGCCGGATAGCCGGATATCCGGCGGCCGGATAGTTGGCCCATTGTCTCGTTGCATGACGTGTCGAGTTTCGCGTCGCATAGGTGCTTGGAACGCGATCAGTGGGTCTATTAGTAGACTAGACTAGTCACACTTTTCGAAAATCGAATCCGTCCGAATAGAATGTCAGCATAAAAAAAAAGATTTTGCCTCTTGTCTAGGGGGCAGATCAATTCGGGCGATTTCGGTTACCATCGTGAGTGTGTGATTGAATAGCGAAAATCAAATTAGTTTACTTGCTGCGTAATCTGACTAAACTGCACGTGTCATCACATCAGACCATTATCAGTGAAAAAAGATCGCCCATTTTATTTGGCAATATTTCGACATTCACAGATATTTACCATTTATGTATTCGTCATTAGAGAGAATAGCCCAGAAAAAGAAAACGGTTTTTTGAGAGGCCTTAATATGGCTTTTTTGTAACTTTTTGGGCTTTAAATAAAAGCCGTCATTATTATAAGCCATTTTATTGATATTTACCTCAAGAATTTAATGTATTTCATTTTATTAATAGGAAATTGTCGTAGTTTTTAATATCCGGTATCCGGCCGGATAGTGGGTTACTATCCGGTATCCGGCCGGATAGTAAATTTAGGCCGGATATCCGGCCTACCGGATAGTTACCGGATATCCGTTTCATCTCTAATTCATACCCCTTAATATTACAATCTGTCAAGCCTTTAAAACAGAACATGTTCAAGAAATACACGTTCAAAAACCATATTCTTCCTTCAGTAGTCGGCTAATAATAATTAACTTTTTAAAAAAATAAAACCGACTTCAAATGCGTGAACACAAAAAAAACTAAAAATTAAAAATATTGCGTATAAAAAAGTTCAACCCCAATTTTCCACCCTTGGGGGTGAAATATTTTCTTCAAATTCGCATGAAACCACCCTTTTGATAATACCTATTCAACAAAAAAATAATCGTTCAAATTGATTTATAATCGGCGGAGATATTGCGTATAAAAAAGTTCATCCCCAATTTTCCACCCTTGGGGGTTGTTTTTTCTATTATTAAATTTAAATGGGACCACCCTTGAGGTATTACCTATACGCCGAAAAAAGATTTGTTCAAATCGGTTCATAATTGGCGGAGTTATCGCGTAACAAACATAGAAAAAAAAAAAAACATACGGGTCGAATTGAGAACCTCCTCCTTTTTTTTTTTTGAAGTCGGTTGAAAAGGACAACTCTCAACGTTGTATCTCGATAAGGCTCGTCGAGCAGCTCTCTTGGAGAAGCCACTTGGCGATGCTTCTGTTGGCCGACTTAGCCAATCGAAAGCGCTTTCATACTACTATTCAAAGGAAAAAGACTGGTTGTGATTCAGTAATAAAGTTGTCTATTTCCTCTACCCATAGGTGAATTGGGAGGTAGCCATATGGCATTAAGTTCACATTTTGTGCTATGTTTCAATGGATATAAAGTTTTAAATAAACTAGAAAATTAATTGGGTACCGAATCTTTGCAAAGGACCATTACATAACAAAGCTCAAAACTTCATTTTCAAGCGTACATTGTCTTCTATATGTTTACACTAGCGGCCGCCCGCGACTTCGTACGCGTGGATCCCGTTTTACCCCCTTCATCTATCTTACGTGGTTTAGATTTTTTCATACAAATGTTTTTTCCCGCTAACTCCCGTTCCCGTGGGAATTTCGGGGATTCCTTTCTTAGTGCACCTCTACGGTACTTAAGCTACGTCCCTTCCTTTCAAGTGCCTACGTTTAGCCGTTTAGGCTGTGTGTTGGTCTGTCAGTCAGTCAGTTTCTCCTTTTTTATATTTAGAACATATCAATATTTAAGACCGATTACAGGATAAAATCTATGACTGAGTTTTAAACTTTTTCCTGAAAATAAAACTAACATGTTTAAAACCTATCCTAAGAATATTCTGTCATCCATTCCTTCTATACTTACAAGATACAATTTTGATAGAATATCCGACTTATGAAGTTGTAATGAGGTACGTCAGGCACCTACAATCATCTTCTGACTCAACAAGACTTGCTTTTATGGCATAATAATATTATTATACGCAACGCGAAGGCAGGTGTGCAAAAATGTAACACCCTTAATAGCCACAATTAAACTTAATAAGACATTGAACGCGATTCACTTTCGCACGCGAGAACGTAACGTAACATTAATTAACGAATGGGCGCGATACATCACTCGGAAAATTTAAGCCCTAAAATTATGATGTACACCCACAATTTGCAGTTATTTATGATATACTTAGGCGTGCGTTACACCGGCGCGTAACGACGCAGAACGGATTGGCGTGAAAGATGTGTAGGACAAAAATATTCATTTTTGAGCAACACTAGATGTGCTATGGTCTCATCACTATTATATAGCATAATCTATCCTTTTGTTATAAGTACCCATTCTCTTTTATAACGTCATTGTCTTTCATACTAAAACAAAGTCAAACTTGCTTTCCTGTCCGTCTATCCCTATGACCTTTAAAACTACGCAACGGATTTTGACGCGGTTTTACTTTTATAGATAGAGTTAATGTATGTTTCTTTCATTAAATAAATAAATTAAAAACATAACCCTCCTTCTGGCGCAGTCGTGTAAATACCAAACCACTACAAATCAAGCTGATTGTTTCGAAAATAAATTGGACTACATTGAGCTTCTTAAATGAATGCAAATGTTGGTGTTTACATACGCTCCGTGCTGTAACAAGCGCTGTTTAGTACAATCCGTCTTAAATGCGGGCCGAATACTGATCAGTGATCAACCAGTCGAACATGTTTGCTTTACTGCTCACAGGGATGGAGTCAGGGGTTTTCAATACTAGTATCTATTGTCCAACTCCTGAGTTTGTGTCACAGAACGACACCTAAAACTGTTGAAGCATAGATTAAGGATTTTGATTCGTTGATTTTCAATATTTAGACTAATCGCAGAACAGAAACAGGTTTCTAAAACATACAATACTCAAAACCCATAGATCAGGATCTATGACTGAAATTGATAGAGCAGTGTTTTGTAATACGGGAGGAGAAATCTGAAAGTATTCCAGCTAATAAAAGAATACTAAATGACCTGCACATCATGTAAAATTAATCATAAGAAATGCAATAGTAGGAACAGCACAATACAGCACAAAATAGGAAGTTCTATCTTTCAGACCACCCAAGAGGTGCCAGTGATTGGTAAAGGGTGGAATCAGGGAAAATAAATTGAAAAAAAAAAACTTAACGTGTAGGTAAAGTGACTACAGTGTCTAATGTGTAATGTGTAATGTGTCTTGCACCAGTACAGGTGCAAGCACATAAACCATAACTTTTATTACAAAATAAAACACTTTACAACTACGTAACACGCCACAATGTACCGTGTTATGCTGTCGTCTGTGTCAACAGTCACAAACATTTGAAAAGCATTCAAATGCCCTTCTATTTTTAGTTCTTCAGTTCATCCAACTTTCCCTAGGTAACGTAACGTAACGACAATTTGTTATCCTCGTACCTAAGTACGGCCCTGAACCTCGCAATAACGCACTTGATAGCGGGCAAATTTGTTTTCTTCCGACTTATATGAATTGTGCGTGCGTGTGTCGTAAATACTGGAGCATAGTATCCCTTTCAGCCCAGCCGAACACAATTGTGACGTTAGTTTAAAGATAAATTTTGGCGGTATTTTAAGACGGAAGTGATCGGGCCCACAGCCGCACAATTGTGACGGATATGCTCTATCTATTGGTGTGAGTAAGATAGCCAGCAAGCGCCGCGAAATTCAAATTAAAACGGGTTCATTTTGCCGTTGTTGTTGTTTAGGGTATCGCTGCGTGTGAGTGATTCTAATTACATTAAAATTATGCCATTGCTATGTTATTATTGTGATTTACAGTTAATTATGAACTGTTTTACGTAACAGTGAATAAATTTGTTTGTATTTTTGGTTAATTCTCAAGAAAAAGTGACACAGAAGTATAAAGTCACAATTGTATCACTGCGGGCCCAACTACATACTACATTGCAATGGCTAGATAATTTTTTTTTCCTTAATTACGATACAATTGGGGTGTTACTGGAACAGTAAGATATAGAAGATGTTTATGGGGCATGTGTGCAAGATTAGAAGATTCTTACTCCTCCAAGAATGATGCTCCACTCTCATCTTTGAGGGTAACCCCCAATCAAAATGACGGCAAATGGATAAAAAAAAAGATTTCGTGGCAAGACTGCTAGTCAAGCTCAAGATAATTAAAGTAATGAACAGCCCAAATCATTAGCGGAGTACTTAGAAATTTATTTTAATGCCGATCTGTTTGTAATGTTTGCTATCGCTGCTGAGCAATATTAAATGGCCGAAAAAGGCCAGCAAATGAAATCGCAATGTAGATCTAATGAAATCAAAATAATCTTTGGGGTTCATGGGACTATGAATTGCATTATATGCCCTCGAATCAATTTTTTTTGTATTGTGACTTTGAATGAGTTGGGCCCACGATGATACAATTGTACGCCCCCTGAAAAACCATGAAAACAACATAGTACCACTGAAAATGTTCAATTTTCATTTTCTCTGATCCCCAAAGATAATGAATATCGAGTTTTTTTATTACTACCTTGTTTAGTTTCGTCGTGGGTCTGAAAGGGGTATGGGACTAAGGTATGCGAGTGCTTTGTTTTATACCTAAGTGGCTACACAAGATAAAACATAAAAGCACATTCTCATGGCGTGATTAAAATACTACAGTAAAACAAACTTTTTAAATTCGGAAAAGCAACACCTGAATGGAAACGCGACAGTTAAAACAGCTTGGGGCCGAAGATCTGACCACAGCTGTAACAACTAACAGCCGAAACTTCTACAAAATACTCAAAACTGGGTACAAATTTAATTTTTTTAATAATATGTAGTGTAGGCCCTTTTGGGCTCGTAAACACGTGTACACAGCTCAAATATAGCTTGCCCTACCACCACTTCAGGATAACATATCGGATGGTGCTGAGAGAAGTGGCGGAAGAAATTCAGCCACTGTTGTCAGCCTTTTGTTCAATTACAGTAATTTAAAACTGACGGCCAAAGGGTCAGCAAGATTCTGAAGTGGAAGCCACGTAAGGGCAGCGTGGGACATTCGGACAAGGTGGACGGAGAACCTCATAAAGGTAGCACGAAGGCACTGGATGCAGGCTGCTACCAATCGGTCAATCTAGAAATCATTGGGGGGAGCCTATGTTTAGCAGTGGACGTCCTGTGGCTGAAAGTCAAAGTCAAAATTTCTTTATTTGTATAAACTCGTCAAATATTTTGCTCTTAAGGAGCCTCTACATTAAGCATCTGAGTTTGCAAGTGCTGAGAAGAAGCGCCACAAAAAACTCAGTTACCACTGTCTGCCGGTTAATGAATGAGTCACTGAAATGACGATGATAATGATAAGAAATCGGCGTTTTTACAACTCTTCAACGAATTATACCACACTTCGGTGTAACACCAGGCCATCTGAAGTCGAGATTAATATAGAGGTGTGTTGCAATTCGGCGCTCGAGCGCGGCACGTCGCGCCAATTATGTTGAGTTATACCGCCCTAACTTTTACGCCTCGTGTGGAGGCATTGGCTTCCCCATTCTCAACGGCTATGAAACGGCGTTATGTGGTGGGCATTAGTTTATGAAAATAGTGTACAGTTATTCCTCTATTTGCCTCTGGTGAATTAGGTATTCAAGGTAATCAGAATGTTTATGAAATCTAACTCGTAATCTCATTCATCATCATCATGCCATAGGACGACCACAGCTGAACATAACGGCCTCCCCTAATGATTTCCATGTTGCTCGGTTGGTAGCGGCCTGCATCCAGCGCCTTCCTGCTACTTTTATGCTGTCGTCGGTCCACCTTATTATGGGTGGACGTCCAACGCTGCGTTTTCCAGTACGCGACCTCCAGAACTTTGCTGCCCCATTTTAATAATTTTAGAGTCCAAGTAGGAAGGTAGTAGGTACAAACAATAGCACGTCACGATCAGCTAAAGCATCTTTGTTAGTTGTAATAATAAGTAGGTATTATTTTGAAACAAAGTGTGCTTATAGTATGCTATCGACTTCACATAATTATAGCACCTCTTTTTCAACTACTACCATAATAGCCCTCCTTCTGGCGCAATCGGTCCATCAAAAAAGATTGATCAAGACCATGTTCAGATGACAAACATACTCGTCAATAACACGGACATTGATATACGAATGTCCGCATTATCATAATTTCTGACGTCAGCTCTAAACTGCATGCATAATCTGCATGTTTTTCTGGACATACGGGAAAAATGGGATATCCCGTTTTGCCGTGCATCCACAAAAACTTGCGGTGAACGTGAAATTCTGAACACTGCGCTTGGCATGCGGTGGCCGCAAAAAGCACTGAGTAATGGCATGGACTGCTATGGATGTACATTTTGTACATGGTTTGTTGTTCTGTATAGCCAAATAAATATAATGGAAAAGGTTTCAAAAAGGTCATGAGTAGGTACGAGTACAGAGCTGCATAAACGGCCATGCATATTCTCTGCTCATGCGGCCCGCTTATGAGCAAAAGAAGTATCCATCTCGGGCGACATATCATGCACCCGGATGAGATAGCAGATATCACGCTCCAAAGAATCTGAAAATTCATAGACTCAACGGGACTAAGCAGTGAACTCTAAACACAAGGGCTGCCACAATACATCAAACCTGGTCGGGTTGGCGCAAATGAAGGCCCAAAAACCAATAATAAAATAATGCATATTATACTCGTAGTCCGAACAGTAAGCGATACAACCTTGCATTTGGTGATTCAGCAATTCCACTTGGTACCTACGAGTGAATTACAATAGATTCATAGCTTTTATTTTAGATCGCGACCCTGCGGGGATCCCACTGTAGGGCACCACTGGCACTGAGGCCCTAATTTCCACAATATCTGTTTTATCTCTTTACTCGAAAACTGTAATAGCTACAATAAACTTGACAAAGAGATTTATAATCCTTGATAAATTACCTACAAATCGATATCATTTCACATGTTATGGCTCAATTAAATCAGCGACTAAACGTGCCAACCACGAAATCTTCTGGACAAATATGTCGATTTAGCCTGCAATATCCCAACCAAATTGGTAAGAAACAAAGACTTGTGGTGACAGCTTCTGTAATAGAATTTACTGAGAACGTTTCCTTTCTTAGAAACCCGCTTCCACGAAAGAAAGATAAAGTTTACCACTCGACTCAAACGTATTGTATCGTGGAAGTTTTTAAACCAACTTCATTAAGGGTGCCTTCAAATTGGAGGTAAGCGCTGCAGTAACGCCACTGTCGCACGTTTGCCACGCCACTAACTAGTTTTCATATAAATTGTAGAAGCGCAGTACCTTTTGGGTTTGACACTGTAGTGGCGCTGCAACTGAGATGTAGTCTAGAATGGTCATACCTGCCCAAAGTGCCTATTCAAGGCGAGAGGCCTTGACCAGATTACTATAACTAACCGGATTATAATGCTCGGGAAAAGAAGTGAATTCCAGTCCCTAGCGGTTTACATTTTAAAAGAGTTAGCGTTAGTTAGAATTGTATGGAAACTATAGGTCTATCGCTTATTTCATTCAGTACCTGAGGTATGGGATGGGAGCGGCATGGGAGCGGTGACATTGACATAAAATATTATTTTGACTTGATAGAGCATAGAAATCAGGAAACACATTTGAAGTCTTGCTGGCGTTTGACGTCCCAAAAACCTCCCATGCCGTTCTTATACCTCAGGCACTGATTGAGTTGAGCGCTAGAACTTTATTAGTAACTAGCTGACCCGGCGAACTTTGTTCCGCCTTAATGGCAATAAATAAGCAGACTTTTTTTATTTGGAACGGGATAAAAAGTATCCTATGTCCTTCTCCTGGCTCTAAACTACCTCCCTGACAATTTTCAGCTAAATCGGTTCAGCCGTTCTTGAGTTATAAGTGAAAGCCGTCACATTCACCTGCGGCTGACATTAAACTGGTCAGAGACTTCTTTGGCCAAATTAATGTCGGCGAGATGTTTGTGATCGCCGCAAAACTGCGCGCGACTAATGGCGAAGGCAACATCATGGATAGGTTATCTATCCTCGCCGAACACGTAGACTTTTGCTACGCTATCTCCTCCTTCCACGCTCCGTAATGGCTAATCCCACCGCTAGGATCAAACCCCGGTCAATCACCTTAGCTTTTTTCAACGCTAACGGTCTTAGACAGCAGAAGGACGAGGTTACTCAGTTCCTTACCGACCACCAGGTCGACATCTTTCTGGTTCAAGAGACCCTCCTAACACCCTCTATTCGCAATCCTAGGATAGCGAACTACAATATCATTAGACACGATAGGCCCACACGTGGCGGCGGCACGCTTATTTACTATAAGCGATCTCTGCACTGTGCTTTAGTCGATCCCCCTTCTCTCTCTAACCTAGAAGTCTCACTCTGTCGGCTAGCCATGACTGGCCACGAGCCCATCCTCATCGGCTCGGTTTACCTTTCCCCGAACAAGACTCCCTTAAGGAGCGACTGCTGGGAAGGGGTATCTTTGTTCAACAATTACGTCGAAATTAATAGACGTAGACTAATAAATTTACATTCATTTTGTAAAATAGCTTAAATACTAATAATACAATGCAAATAAAACATACCTTAACGACCTGGTTTTTCTTGTGTTTGAAAATAACTGAAAAAAAGTGAAATAAGTCATGTTTTTTTCTAATTAAATCCATTCTTACTCCCTTAAAATGTATGAAACTTGTATCTGTAACTTGTTTTCTACTTCTACTAATAGATAATTTTATTGGCTATCGCATGATATAAAATTTTTGCTTATTAGTGTTAAGCTACCCACGCTATCACTTGTTTTTGAAGGAAGAGATGAAAACTTAAAATTCAAAACTTAAATCCTTGCAATTTTGCGAGAAATGGGTCAAGCCCCAAATTTGAAGTATTTTCATCGATAAAATTGTCCATAGATTATGCCCTTAAAGTTTGATCACTACAAGCCCGGACACACTGTATAATTTACACTCGCGAGCAAAAGTATGGAATCACTTACATGAAGTTGTTTCCACGCGATCTTGTGTACTAACGAATTTGTGAGGATCAAAAAAAGTGGCACCATTTTAAAGATTAAACTTTTATCTTTAAATTGATACTAAATTCATTTAAATCACACCAGTATTTAAAAAGATATCGCGGCTGATGTGAAGAAGTAACGAAAAAGACATGTATGAACTGTTTGATACGTCCGTTTGCGGCCTATTTACCCCCTATAAAAGCACGCGTTTTTAGATTTTTGCTTTCACACGTTGATTCATACACATCTCCGCTTCTTTTGACACTTTACCTGGGATTCTACACCTTCAGAAGCAGCACAAATCGTTGCACTATTGCAAGAAGGGCTCAGCCAGCGGGCTGTCGCACGTCAATGCCACATAAGCCAGTCCTGGGTTTCGAAAGTTTTAAGACGCTTTCGGGAGACTGGTGGCTTTATCCCGAGACCAAGTTCTGAACAGCGTCGGCGCACATCGCAGAGGGAAGACCGTTTTTTCATGTCAACCTCTCTATGAAATCGTCATTGGACTGGAATCGACGTCCGGTAAGAGCTCAGAAATGTTCGTAGGATAGCTGTTAACGAGTAGACAGTTTGTCTAAGACATAAGCAATAGAATTTAACTCCAAAAAGGACTGCCACAGGCTCGAAACTGACGGCAGGTCACCGATAAGTACGCTTTCAATTTGCTCGTACACATCTCGATGTTAAGTCGAGCAAGCCACCCCCATAAGCCACTGTTTCAGCGAACCAGTACTGCACAAATCGCTCCTCAGGCCGCCTATAAACCCGACCTCTTCGACTGCTGCCCTGCAAACACAGTTTGCATTCATCGGAGAACAAAACTCGCCTCCATTACTCGCCTTCCCATCGAGATGTGTACGAGCAAATTGAAAGGGTGCTTATCGGTGACCTGCCGTCAGTTTCGAGCCTGTGGCAGGCCTTTTTGGAGTCAAATTCTATTGCTTATATCTTAGACGAACTGTCCACTTGCTAACAGCTATCTTACGAACATTTCTGAGCTCTTGATGGACATCGATTCCAGTCAAATGACGATTTGATAGAGAGGTTGACATGAAAAAACGGTCTTCCCTCTGCGATGTGCACCGGCGCTGTTCAGAACTTGGTCTCGAGATAAAGCCACTAGTCTCCCGAAAGCGTCTTGAAACTTTCGAAACCCAGGACTGGCTTATGTGGCGCTGACGCTGGCTGAGCCTTTCTTGCAATAGTGCAACGATTTGTGCTGCTTCTGAAGGTGTAGAATCCCAGGTAAAGTGTCAAAAGAAGCGGAGATGTGTATGAATCAACGTGTGAAAGCAAAAATCTAAAAACGCGTGCTTTTATAGGGGGTAAATAGGCCGCAACTCGCGACGTATCAAACAGTTCATACATGTCTTTTTCGTTACTTCTTCACATCAGCCGCGATATCTTTTTAAATACTGGTGTGATTTAAATGAATTTGGTATCAATTTAAAGATAATAGTTTAATCTTTAAAATGGTGCTACTTTTTTTGTTACTAACAAATTCGTTAGTACACAAGTTTGCGTGGAAACAACTTCATGTAAGTGATTCCATAGTTTTGCTCGCGAGTGTAGATGCGGCAAGCGCGCCACAGTAGCGTCATTGCAGCGCTTCACGCCACTAATTTGTGGGCGCCCTAAGGATCTTGTGAGAACACTTTGAGGAGTTCCAACTGAGGTCTTGTCCCACTCGACCCCCGTCCCACGTGACCCGACACCCTTATTGCATTCCGACAGTGAACGAACACGTGCGTATGTAGACTTGTGTGGGGCCATGAAACGGGAAGATGCAAAGACGGTAGCGTTTACTTATCTTTAACAATATAACTAGGGCAAGTGACCCGGTTGTGGCCACCGACCCCTTTGTGGCCATTTAGAACTTCAAATCGTTATAACTAAGGCAAAGACTAATATATTACTGTATGGTTTACGGGAATAAAAATATCTAATATTAGCAACACTGATAGCGTTAACAGCTTTGATGTGTCAAGCTTTACTTCAATCCAACAAGTCATTATTTTTTGAGAAGCGTTAATTGTTTTAAGTCTTAGCAAAAAGGCTAAGGCGAGCGGGTGAGTAAACAATCATTATTTTCTAAACCCTTCTTATTTTTTTAAATGTTTATGTTAATCCTTAATAAAGAATACACTGTCTAAGTAGTACTAATGATATTTTATCGCTATTTGTTTATTAAGTGGGTTTATGAGAGGTGGCCACTAATGGAGCCAGAATGAATGAATTTTCCCATCTTTGGCCACATGACTGGCCAAAAGTGGTGCGCGAAGAACCCCACTTTTGGCCATTTAGTTTTTATCGTGATTTTTCAATTTAATTACTTAGCTATTTTGATATAAGTAATCGATTCATTTTCAGAGTTACGATTATAATGCCTCCATCGAAACCAAATACTAAAAAAATCGGTGTTGTGAAAAGAAAATTGTTCCAGTACTAACCGCATAAACTTATACTATAGGTTAATGTTGATCCTTAATTGTAATTTCAATTCAAGCTTATTATATTTCATACTAGCGGCCGCCCACGACTTCGTACGCGTGGATCCCGTTTTACCCCCTTCATCTATCTTACGCGGTTTAGATTTTTTCGTACAAATGTTTTTTCCCGCTAACTCCCGTTCCCGTGGGAATTTTGCAATATCCTGTTGTAACTAAGCTTTAAGTTTACTAAGGTACCTGCATTCAAAATTTCAAGCGTCTAACTTAAGCGGTTTAGATTTTTCATACAAAAGGATTTTCCCGCGAATTCCCGTTCCCGTGGGAATTTCGGGAATTCCTTGTAACTAAGCTTTAAGTTTACTAAGGTACCTACATACCAAATTTCAAGCGTCTAACTTAAGCAGTTTAGATTTTTCATACAAAAGTATTTTCCCGCTAATTCCCGTGCCCGTGGGAATTTCGGGAATTACTTGTTGTGACTAAGCTTTAAGTTTACTAAGGTACCTACATGCCAAATTTCAAGCGTCTAACTTAAGCGGTTTAGATTTTTCATACAAAAGGATTTTCCCGCGAATTCCCGATCCCGTGGGAATTTCGGGAATTCCTTGTAACTAAGCTTTAAGTTTACTAAGGTACCTACATACCAAATTTCAAGCGTCTAACTTAAGCAGTTTAGATTTTTCATACAAAAGTATTTTCCCGCTAATTCCCGTTCCCGTGGGAATTTCGGGAATTACTTGTTGTGACTAAGCTTTAAGTTTACTAAGGTACCTACATGCCAAATTTCAAGCGTCTAACTTAAGCGGTTTAGATTTTTCATACAAAAGGATTTTCCCGCGAATTCCCGTTCCCGTGGGAATTTCGGGAATTCCTTGTAACTAAGCTTTAAGTTTACTAAGGTACCTACATACCAAATTTCAAGCGTCTAACTTAAGCAGTTTAGATTTTTCATACAAAAGTATTTTCCCGCTAATTCCCGTTCCCGTGGGAATTTCGGGAATTACTTGTTGTGACTAAGCTTTAAGTTTACTAAGGTACCTACATGCCAAATTTCAAGCGTCTAACTTAAGCGGTTTAGATTTTTCATACAAAAGGATTTTCCCGCTAATTCCTGTTCCCGTGGGAATTCCTAAGTATACTATAACCTGCCCAGGAGTATGAAAAATAATTGTACCAAGTTTCGTTAAAATCCGTCGAGTAGTTTTTGTTTTTTTTTGATGAATTTTGATAGCCACAACTGGCACATGACTGTGGCCAGAAATGGGGTAAAGCTGGCCAAAAGTGGCACAAATTCCCATTTCTTTTTCTTTTCTACAGGATTATTTTTCCATTGAATCATTATGAAAAAAAATGTATCCTTAGGCTAGATCTAAATATATTTAATCACTTTTTACAAGAAATAAGTCCGTGATAACAAAAACTGTAAAATGATATAGCCTCAAAGTCTAAAAAATTCTTAAAATGGCCAAAACCGGGTCACCTGCCCTAATTAGTTTTCTCGAGAAATTAAGTAGGTATTTCCACATTTTTTTCATCATCATTTTCACATCTACAACCTGAGCGAGTTAACTGCGCACCTGGTAGCCGTGACGTCACATCCACGCTCTGATATGGCCGGGGCGGACGCGGGGATGTGTGCACTATGCAGGTGAGTGCGAGGGAGTCGCATTCGTGAGGTGCGCAGTTGGCTCGATCGGGTTTTATGCTGAATAGTTTTTACTAATAAAATAGCTAAAAGATGATGCATGCAACTTTGTTGCGTCTTATAAATGCTATGTTTTGCCTTTAGCTTTGACACTCTACAATAATCACTTTTAAACAATTTAAACGAATAGATGTAAGTTTATCACTGACCTTTTAACTTCTCCTACATAAGGTACCTTGTTAGGAAGTAGGTAGTTCGTGGAAGTTCTACTTGCTTATGGACTTTTGGGCTCCACACTCATTCATTGTTTATTTAACCCTGAATGCCATTTACATCTCCGATGAAGCTGTGCGTGTCGTGGCTCTAGGGAAATGAAAACACAATTGGATTGACACTAAACGTACCTACGGTGATGTGGTATATTCCATATTACAGGATTTAGCAAAAATATTACAAAAATGGACAATCGTCTGAAGAGAAATTGTGAACTCAAGGGTGCTATAGCTTGAAAAAATGCACGTAAGTGAGATAAACATACTAAGATGGGCACGAGGTGTAACCCGACTTGCTAAAGTGCGAAAGGGTCACATCAGAGTTTTAAGGTCGCGCCTATAGCAGAAAAACTCACCAAGAGGTCATGTCATAAGATGCCCCGAAGACCATGTCGTAAAACAGGCCTTATAATAAGAAAGGTAGAGGACGCCCACTGTCCACGGTGCCCAAGGACTTAGAGCGTGGCCAAACAAACATTTCGACAACCCAGGACAGACTGTTCTGAAGCGTATATCCTTTGTCTGAGTAGTGTAGTGTCGAAGTCAAGACATGTCGATGTTCAGTGGTGTCGGAGTAACGTAATGTCGAAGTAACGTTTGTCGGAGTTTATTTAGGTAGCCACTGTCCTGGCGCCTCAGAAAAAGGAGACCCCAAATAATGGACAAAAAAGGCTAGGAAAAAGAATAGAAGAAGCTCTACGCGCGTTTCGTGGCTCCACTCGTACCGTATTATATCATTAGGTATATATTTGACTGAGGAAAAGAGCAATAAGACGTATGAGTTTTAATTTTAGCTTTCCTTTATCGCTTCCACGTATTTAAGGTTCATGGGACTTTTCAATTTCGTTCCGACGTTATTTACGAGTACGTATACAGTGTACACGTAGCGATTTTCTTTCTATGTATTGATATATATTTATTTATGTACATTACAAGATGTATTTTAAAGTAAGAAAGAAACATTGTAACAGTTTAGCTTTAGGCACATAGAACTAAACACTGTGGCATTGTTATGTAGTTGTTATACTGCAAAAAAAGTGCAATCTGATGTGATATTTCTGTATTTAGTTGAATGGACATTTCTTGTTTGATTATCTTCAGCTAACTGTACAAATCTATCTATACTCTATACTAATATTATAAATGCGAAAGTAACTCTGGCTGTCTGCCTGTCTTGCTTTTACGCCTAAACCACAGTACCGATTTTGGGAAAGGACATAGGATAGTTTTTATCCCGATTATTGAAACAGGGACGTGCGCGATAAAGTTCTTCTGTGACAGACAAAATTCCACGCGGGCGAAAAGCTAGTTTAAGACAAAGAAAGAAAAATATGTAACTGATATGTTTGCTTCAACAGAATAATATTGTGTAGCAAAATAATTAACCAAAATAGCAACTACTCAGCAAGTCTCATAGAACCTTATCTTCAGATGAATCAGCTGATAGAATACAAATCTAATTCATATCTCATTACCACATACTATAAGCGCATCTGCCCACACAAATACACAAGACACATCGATACATCCTGTAATAATAGATTAATACAATTTATCGATTAATAAATCCCTGTCACCGTGTGTCACCGCAAGCCGGTTGTATCCGCCCGCAACCGGTTCGCACCGGTTATTAAACGTCACTCCACCGATACCGATCGCAACTAACGCGCCAGGTGTGGCCGTACTTAGTGGGTGGGATGAGTTTAATTGAGTGGGATAAGTCTAACCATCAAAAACAATACTTGTCAAAAAAACCAAGTCTCGCAACTCAGTTGTTCTACGGTAAAAAGTTGTGAGATCCATGTAATACCAAGTCCAGGCCAGGAAATCTTTAACGTTTTACATAAATATATTGACTTGGCCATCGCACTAAATAATTTAATTTACACGTGTTTTCATGCGATGGCCAAGTCAATATATTTATGTAAAACGTTAAAGATTTCCTGGCCTGGACTTGGTATTACATGGATCTCACAACTTTTTACCGTAGAACAACTGAGTTGCGAGACTTGGTTTTTTTGACAAGTATTGTTTTTGATGGGATCTCATTTCTTTTTGTATTTTGTAGACAGCAGTTATGTATCTAGAAAACTGGACCGAAATTGAAAAATTTTACTCGACTTGGCGGTTGCACTACCGTGCCCCCAAATATTTAAGTTTTTCCTTGATTCATACACCAAACACTACTTATATTCCAAATTTGAAGCTTCTAGGTCTGCTAGAAGTGCCTTAGAGTTTTGATGATCGGTGAGTCAGTCAGTGAGTCAGTGAGTGACAAAATTAAGTAACTTTGACCCGTTATAATTCTTAAACTACTGGTTCAAATTGAATGAAATTTTAAATATACCGTGTCTTTACAATGCCTGCATAGCTAATGAAAATTCAGCCTTCTAGTTTTATCCACAACGAAGTTACAGGCGGTCGAAAATGGCCTGAATTGCTTCGAGAAAAGGATGGTACGGCCGTGCCGCTTTTTTGCTCGACTTGGTGGGGGCACTGCCGTGCCCCCAGATTTCAGTTGGTATTCATTTAATCACTATTTTTGTGAAATACTTAATGGCCCAAAATTAAGAATCCTACTTAGAGTGGTATGTCGTAAATCTGTTCACTTTGGCAACATTATAAATGTTTTTGGTAGAATAAATAATTTTGCTGATCATCTATACTAGTCTATACTAATATTATAAATGTGAAAGTAACTGTCTATCTGTCTGTCTCTCTTTCACGCCTAAACCACTGAACCGATTTTGATATTTGGCATAGATATAGTTTGAGTCCCGGGAAAGGACATAGGATAGTTTTTATCCCGGTTTTTGAAACAGGGACGCCTCGATAAAGTTTTTCTGTGACAGACAAAATTCCACGCGGGCAAAGCTGCGGGCGGAAAGCTAGTATTTCTATAAATAGGTCTCATGGCGTTCAACTAAAATTTAGATAACATAATTTGGTGGTGTTAAACCCACCCAATTACCGTTTACCCATAGACCATAGAGACCTATAGAGTGTAGGAGCAAATTAACACGTGATCGTTCAAAAAGCATTTCAAACACATCCGTATGTCCCTTTGTGTCACGTTTTGACCCAAATTGACCCTTCTCACACTTTGGGAAAACGGCTACAGGCACCACAGAGATTATACTTGTGACAAGCAAAAGTTCTATGCCGAATAATTAAGACAAAGAAGAACTTTTATAAGTAAATCCAATAGAGGTAGAGAACATGTTTATGTCTTGTTATTTAGTTACATTCTGGATTTGTATGTTTAAAATTTTGAAGTTATTCTTCACCAAAGTATTTCATCAAATTTTTATGAATCTTATTTGTAAAAATTATACTATGATTTAACCGGTATGTGTATTTCCTTGTGTATTTCCAAAAACCATTTATCATGATTGGTACTAATAGTAGTTACTAGATGATGCCATGACCAAGGATATTTTCTTTGTTGCACCATCTTAACTTTCATCGTAACTGTAACTAGTGTTTTTGTATGGAGTTGGTTGGACAGACCTTTGACGTTTGTTATAGTTAATATAAGATGCTGCAACTCAATGTTTGTGTAAATTATACCTGCGACTAATCGCACCGGCCGCATCTCTATGGCGTCCAAACACCGGGTGCCTCCGACTTATCCAAACCTCTCGGGTTAATGAGAATATGCTAATAGCCCTAATAGAATTCGTGGCCTATCGAAAAACAGGGAATTTAAACCCGCCACCTTTTATGGAGGCTAGGTGTTTGGAAACTGTACATACAAGCGAAGCTGAATGGGTTTGCGCGTTATGGAAAACTAGCGGTCGCCCGCGACTTCGTACGCGTGGATCCCGTTTTACCCCCTTAGGGGTGGAGTTTCGTAAAATCCTTTCTTAGCGGATGCCTACGTCATTACATCTACCTGCATGCCAAATTTTAGCCCGATCCGCCCAGTGGTTTGGGCTGTGCGTTGATAGATTGATTGATGTACAATATTATGTTCTTGTCAACCCTTACCCATGTGACATGCAATAAATAATTTGAATTTGAATTTTGAATTAGATCACTATGTCAGTCAGTAGGTCAGTCACCTTTATTGCTACAATTATAAATAGTAGATTAATAGCATAAAAAAATTATATAGGTTGGTTGGAAATCTAAGGCTGGGTTGCACCATCTAACTTTAACTTTGACAAACGTTAAAAATCTGTCAAATTCCATACAAAAACGTCGGTTATCGTTATAGTTACGGTCATAGTTAGGTGGTGCAACTCAGCCTAAGACTTGGTCCCTCCAATTTGACGATCACGGCAATTTATTGCAAAATAGCACTTAACACAACCATCTAAGATGCATGTTTGATATTATGTTATTACATTCACGGTTTAAAATATCCCCTGAGGCGGAAGATTCCTTAATATTACGGTCGGTAACTTTACAGTTCAAAGAATATTGGGATTTTGATAGACAATTTTAATATAATGAAAATCCCCTCAAAGGATAGCAATATGGCTTTCATCAACTTTCATAACGTCTATCGTCCACCAAAATAAATAAGACCATCAGCAATCTTTAGTACCTACTTATTGTTATTTTTGTTCATTCTTTATTTGGACAACATAGAGCTTAAATTCAATACTTACTACATAGGGGCGGATGAGACCTTCTCGCTGAAAGTTGTATTTTACATGCGAAAATTACTGTTCTGTAGTTTTTCTGTAGTCTATCACACTTGGACCACTTAATCAACTTATATGAAATTTTGTATAGAGATAATTTAAGACCCAAATTACATAGATAGTTTTATTCTAGTTTTTAAAAGGGGATTAAATTTTTTTGCGACAGTGAAATTAATGTCGACAAAAGCCATCTTCAAAAATGACCTTTTATAGTAGTTGAAAAGTTACGAAATAATTTGTATATTTCTCCCAATAACAATCCCCCGAATCACGAAATAAAAGCAGATTTGTATAAACCACAGAATTGAAAGCTGAAGAGGCAATATATTTGGGCTGGACCACTTAAGGGCGAGCGAAGACTTCAAGTGCACTACCCAAGGGACTCTGGAGTGGTACGCCGATAGCATATTTTATTGTTTTAGTACCCCTATTTCGTGTGATATTGAAGAATACCGCGTGGCCCGACGGCTGAGGCAGATTGAAAACGGTCGTGAAAGTTAAGCGACGGCTTTTGGGGTTATATGAGGATGGGTGACCAGATTTTGATTTATTTTCTGTGTTGAATTAACATGTTAATCGACGGCACATCCAGCGTAACACAGTGTATCTTATGTTATTTAATACCCTTGAAAAAAAGGCTGACAAAGGTGACCCGTATTCTCAAACGATGCTTGCATAGTGAAGCAGCAAATCTAACACACAGCGTTGAATAGAGCTCTGTAATTGGTTCGTGTGTCACCCTGTGCGTCCACGCGCACTGTGAGACCTCATAGTTATGTTTGTGAATACGGGCGTGAGTTTCTTGCACTTCTTCTCAGCACTGGCCCATTTATTGTCCCGAAGCAGCGGCAGGGTTAAAACGCTTCATATAAGCCTATTTGCAGAAAACAAATTACTTAAAACTGATGTTCTTTCGAGCATTTATTTATTTATTTATTTTTTGGGAAACATACAGTTACAATATAATTTAACTTAGGTATATTTTAGTTTAATATGTAGAACTGAAAAACCAACTAGAAAACTGAAATAGCTTATTGAAAAAACACACAAGGCAAAAATAATGAGACTCGCTTTCATGGTCCAAGTGGTTAGTTTTAAACAGTAGTCATCTTGAGGTCCAACAAGGTTCAATTCCTGAGATGGTACATTTATTGGTTGTAAGGATACTGTCTAAGAGCCAAAGCACACGATGCGTTGCGACGGTGGTGCGACGCCGGTGCGGTGTCGCTGCGTCGTTTTACATAGAAATATCTGGGGCGGGCTCACGAGCGATACGGCGAAATCTTTGAGGTAAAGCGCCGCAACGCATCGTGTGCTTTTGCTCTAAAAAATGAACTAGCTAAAAATGAATAATGCTTAGACATTCCAAAGACGTATAAAGATAGAACAAAGTGGTGTTTTATGTAAAACAAATGGATTCCCCCAGTAACGCCGAGTGCTAAGTGGCTGTACGGAGCGTGCAATATAAACAGCTTAAGTATACCTTTCCCACTTTGTTTTTCTTGTATACAGTTTAAATGAAAGCCTGACTGTGTATAAAAATGTTTTCTCACTTGAGATGAAAAAACAAATGACAAGGATGCTAACACCAGTCAATTGACATAGGTACTTTTTACTAAAGATATTTTATAGAAAAAACTAACTCGGTTTCCAATGCTAGACAGAGTGCAGAAAACTACACAAAGTAGGTAAACATACACTTTACATGTATGTCCTTTAAAGGAATAGAACCTACCTAAAAAGTGCTCCTCATCATCATCATTTCAGCCATAGGAGGTCCACTGCTGAACATAGGCCTCCCCTAATGATTTCCACAGTTGGTGGCGGCCTGCAACCAGCACCTTCCTGCTACCTTTATGAGGTCGTCGGTGTGCTGAAAAAGCTCTCAACAGAGTCTATCTCAAACCACTCAATGGTCTACGAAGGCATTATAAAACTCATTTTAGTATTAATTAAACTTTTTCAATTTAAAAAGAAATAGCCCTTTGTGTTAAGAAAGGCTTCATTCACACCTGAATAAATTATTAAAAGTGAGATGAGGGAATGAAACATCTAAGAGATTGGAGGTACTTCATCATCATCATCTCAGTCATAGGACGTCCACTGCTGAACATAGGCCTCCCCCAACGCTTTCCATGTTGCCTGGTTGGTAGCTGCGTACAGCGCCTTCCTGCTACCTTTATGATATCGTCGGTCCCACTATGTGCCCTGTCCATTGCCACTTCAGCTTGCTAATCCGTCGGGCTATGTCAGTGACTTTAGTTCGTTTACGAATCTCCTCATTTCTGATTCGATCTCGTAGGGAGGTACTTAGCGCTAAAGTATAATTAGATTTCATCATCATCATCATCATCGTCATTTCAGCCACAGGACGTCCACTACTGATCATAGGCCTCCCCCAATAATTTCCACATCGCCCAGTTGGTAGCGGCCTGCATCCAGCGCCTTCCTGCTACCTTTGTGAGATGCTACAGTGTTTTCAACCGACTTCAAAAAAGGAGGAGGTTCTCAATTCGACCCGTATGTTTTTTTTTATGTTTGTTACGCGATAACTCCCCCAATTATGAACCGATTTGAACAAATCTTTTTTCGGCGTATAGGTAATACCTCAAGGGTGGTCCCATTTAAATTTAATAATAGAAAAAACAACCGCCAAGGGTGGAAAATTGGGGATGAACTTTTTTATACGCAATATCTCCGCCGATTATAAATCAATTTCAACTATTATTTTTTTGTTGAATAGGTATTATCAAAAGGGTGGTTTCATGCGAATTTGAAGAAAATATTTCACCCCCAAGGGTGGAAAATTGGGGATGAACTTTTTTATACGCAATATCTCCGCCCATTATGAACCAATTTGAACGATAATTTTTTTGTTGAATAGGTATTATCAAAAGGGTGGTTTCATGCGAATTTGAAGAAAATATTTCACCCCCAAGGGTAGAACTTTTTTTTAATTTTTAGTTTTTTTTTTGTGTTCACGCATTTGAAGTCGGTTTTATTTTAAAAAAAAGTTAATTATACTTAATAATATTCGTTAAATCAAAGTATTTTTGCACTCTTTTATTTAGTGGCCAGAGGGCTTAGTGTGAGTTTACATCAAACGTCCTTACTAGTGAGCGCGTTAAAAAAATATAATGAACATTGTAGTTCTTGAAAGTCCGCTAGGGGCGCTGTACGATCCGTCATACATTTATTGACATTTTTTTACGCGCTCACTAGTGACGTTTGATGTAAACTCACACTAATCCTCGGTGCTCTACTACCTTATTACACGCAATTTTTCAACCGATCTAACTTGCAAATGTTAAAAATGTTAATAAATGTTTGTTAACTGAACCCTAAAGGATTTTTCCAGACAGTTAATGGGAAATATGGTAATTGCCAGTCGAAGGCAACAGGTTTTATCGCGGAATTGTTCACTATCTCAATATTTTTGAGCTCGTTCTAAAATGGGGCTTATTTGCATATAGTGTTTAGAGTTTATGTTGAAAATATGGAATAATATTTTCGTTTTAGCAATAGTGTCACTCTAAAATAAATTGCAGTTTGTAAATTGGGTTCTAAATAAAGCTTACTCTAGAATGATACTATGTTTATGATGAGACTGGAGACTGTATGTGTACTAATATACTACTTTAGGCACTACCAATAGTAGTAGGTACTTTTGATCTACATGCACAAGTGACTCCCTCTGTCTGCTTATTTGGGTACTATGTACTAAGTAAGGGTATTGTAATAAGTATTAGATCATCATCGTATGGATGCATAAGAGTCATCATCGGGTCATTTAATCTCAACTACCTACAGAAACACGACCCTCTAATTTCATCATCATCATAATTTCAGCCATATGACGTCCACTGCTGAACATAGGCCTCCCCCAATGATTTCCATAATGACCGGTTGGTAGCGGCCTGCATCTAGCGCCTTCCTGCTACCTTTATGAGGTCGTCGCTCCACCTCTAATTTTACTAGAAGCAAATTCAAAGGTTCGGCCTACACTCCCAACGTTAGACCAGGCCTGTTCATCTCCGCGAGTTTACATCGAAAACAAAACACGCACGATGGCCCACCTACAGGATACTATTCGACAAGGCCTCACATTCGAGCGAACATTGACTCACGCACGCGTATTCTTGTGTATGATGGAAGAAAATAAAGAAAATGGTGTACTAAATACTGTGCAGTATTTAACTGCCTAAATAATAATAAAAACACAGAATGTACTTTTTTAAGTTGCCTCAAGACACTAAGAGGTAAATAAGTAGTTAATATTATTCATGATAATTCATGCTAAATCATGTTTTTCCTCCGCCATTTTCCGCAGTTTGGCACCTCACGTCACATCATTTTACCGAAGTCAGCCCTATAGCTTCGGCGCAGTGCCGATCACTGACGTTTGTCAACAAAATGGTGCTTGACTCTTGAGACAGGCTAAATTACACCATATTGTTCATGACATTGAGCATACATTTTTTTAAATACCTTCGCGGAGTAAAACTTCTGTACGTAGTACTTATTATTATTCTGTGGTTAGACCAACACGGGTTGTCAAGGCATGATTTTCGTATAATTCTTCAATACTCACAACTGAAGAAAGCAATATCACTTCGCTGTTATCTTTGTAAACTATTGCTTATAGGAAAGTAACAACTATCAATTTTTGCAGTCCATTGACTCTCATAATACATTTGGGAAGAGGACACAATAAAATTAAGACAACCGGTCGCTTATTTGCAAACTTCAACCATGCAAAACAACAATAAACGAGTAAGAGGGCCCGCGGAGGCTTTGCGAGAAAAAAGGAGAGTTTATTCTTATTTATAAAGTAACAAAGGAACATCGGGGTGGGGAAGTATCGAGAGATTATAATACGCCTATTTACTAAAAATACTTATGTTTAGTAGGTACTCAAAAACACAGCTATCTGAAGTTACCTCTAATTTTTCAGTGATTTGTCTCCTGTTTGGCAACAGGGTCAAGTCAATATTTTAAATATTTCAAACTCCATGTCACAGATGATAATAATTGTATACTTTTGTTACAGGTAAGAACGCTGTATTATCTACAATGAGAAAAATTTGCTGTAAGTAGGGTGATTGCTATAGTAATTAGCCTGTACATAGTTATTGGCCACCTTGACTAAAATAAAAATAAACAAGCATATGTACGTTATTAAGAGTGGAAAAGAGACACACATACTTTCTCTGAGCAATACGCTGTCCAATGTAGTATGTCAGAGTAAGAACAGATGGCACTCTAAACAGCAGAAGCTTTCTTTCGACAACGAGTCGTCCGAGTAGCCGCGTGCTTGTCAAAATTTTAAGGAACATAATTTATGAATATTGTTCGTAATTTAATTGTTTTTCCTTATTATAGTAATTTTTCACTGTTTTTTTGTAAAGAGAGAAATGGTAGCTTATGTAGATAGATTAAGTTACTTTGTTTTGGAATAAAATAACTTCAAAATTATACCGGCCAATAACTATACCACGTTTCAATTTATTTCAGTTATTGGCCATGGGTGGCCAATAATTAAATTTTACTTTTATTGTATTTTTATTCAAGATTAAGTTAATTTAACCCTTAAATATTTGATATTAAAATACTAACGTCCTAACCTATTGGGATCAGTAATTAGCCGGGGGGCCAATTACTGTCACTTATGCACGGCCAATAACTATTTTTATTGATTTACTTTACCTAGATTGTTACAAGATGCCGTAGGTACCACAGTATACTAAGGTTGGTATAAGTAGTTGGAACAGAAACAATCAGTTTAAAAATAAAACAAATAATATCTGAAATGCAAAACAATGAACATTTTTTTATTCTCTATCGTTTGTGGGACTATTATAAGCAAAATTAATTGGAAGCGGAAGTTACAGATGAACCTGAAGCTATAAGTCGGGAGAAAGAATCAACATTGAGTGAAATAGGAGATCTTCAAACTAGAGATAAAGAAAGAGAGACGCTTAGGAGAGACAAAAGACCCTAAAACTGGGACCCAAGAAGATGCGATACTTGTAGACATAGATCGAAATGAACCGTTGGCCCAAGAAAAGGAAATAACAGTTAATGAAGCAGCGTTATCTGAAAATAGAACACAACAAAAAATAAATTTGACGACCTGGAAAAAACTAGGACTACCAATACTTTTACAGCAGAAGTACACCCACTATCGGCTAAATTGACGAAAAAAAAGACAATGATCACCAAAACGTACATTAAGTTGAAAGAAATAGAACGAAACAACTTTGATTTTATAGAAATAGAAAACCAAAACTGTAAAGAAACTTTAGAAGACCTAGATATTCAAGATGAACTTGCATCACGCCAACAGGCAAAAAAAAAAAAACAAGTCTGAAGGACTTTCTACGGATTCCCCCAGAGCCAGCTCGAAAAGGGAAGAGAAATATATCGCGATTACCGTATCACATATCAGGTCAGAATATCAGAGGATTCTGGAAGAAAAAGCTAAAGAAAAAGAAATCCTCGAGAAAGAAAAAAAAGGAACGGAAAATTGAAAGAGAACAAAAAAGAGAGGACAGAAAACGGAAAGCTGAAGAAAAGAAAACTGCTAAAATAAAAGTAAGAATAATGTATCTGTATCCAATCAAATCTGTAATATTTGCAAAAAGCTTATAAAAAATAGACTTTTAGTATGCTCTGAATGTCACCGTGTCTTTCATAAATCTTGTGCAACAGCATATTCCTGAAGAAGAAGGAGACAGTTATCTTTGTCACAATTGTTACAATGTTACTGAATGTACTGACGATGATGAGATAGATGAAGAAATCGATAAGAGTGATACTGATGACGAATTCTTAGCTAATCTTAAGGAAAGACAACATGAGTTAGGATTACAAAGCGTGAAGTTTCAGTGATTTTTATGGGTTTTTTTCGGTGGCTAATAACTGTACTTCTAGGAGCCAATTACTGTGTTTTTGGGGCCAATAGCTAAATTTAATGTGATCTCTGATATTTTTAAAATTATTATTGTAATTCTTATCGTATAACACCAAATAGGTACTAGCTTAAATAGCAGCAATATTGTTTTCTCATAATAAAATATAAAAAGTAAACAAAAGTCGAGTTTTTGTCACATTTTACACAAGTTAACTTACACAACGCTCTTAAAGGGCCAATAACTGTAGCAATCACCCTACGTACCTAGGTAGAGAAAGGGAATTTTATTTTAGCCTATGCATTTTGTCTATGTCTATTAAATTACATTAGAACACACATTGGACAATACCTTTTGCATAATAACACCTATTACAACTCAGAAGATGCTCTATGTGTGTTTTCAACTTTGTTTTGTTATTTAAAATTACCTCCAAAACAACAGCATTCAGTCGAAAATTACTAATCCTTCGAACTCGAGTATGAGCACGCGCGATCCACAACTTAAGATGCGTTACTCACAAGTGTCAAAACAGAACAAATACATTAAGAGTCCCCGCATACTACAAACTTTTAACCGATCAGTAGTTGGTCGACTTCTAATTTGTGTGAGCCTTCCTTATGAATACAATTTATGTGTTTTCATACTTGTAAATCCCGATAATTATTCCGATTAAAATGAGTCGACTCTAATGCCCAGCTTCCACCAAAGCGGAGAGAAGACAGGAGGAGATGTGTGTTTTGTATAACCAAGCTGAGTGGAGAAGAGATTAGTAATAACGAAATCTGATTAGTAATTTAAAACACATCTCCGTTTAGCTCCTCTCCGCTCCGCTAAAGTGGTTTTAACAACTCTAGCTAGGTCTCATCTTAACAGCGACTTTGCAGTATTCCTCAGAGGAACTCGCGGCAAACTTCGGTAGGTATCGGTGCGCTGATATTTTTACATCCTATTATCTGTTCTGTAATTTAATAACTCTTATACACATGACAATAGGACTGCAAATGATACGGCTTTTTGGAGAATTAAACGCGCGATAATCATTCAATTGTTTTGACAACGAATTCTATATAAGGAGGAACATTTTAGACACTTATTCGTTTCAAAACATAATCAAAAATTATGTTCAAAACTCGATTCAAACTCATCATTTTCTGATTAATATCACAAAAATATTATAATGCTTTTTACTAACTTTTTGTCTTCTCATTATAATGTTATAGCATGCTCTTTGAAAATCTGAAAATCTTTGCTTGTCAAGATTAAATTTCGTGGTCGATAAGTCATTTGCCTAAATGATAATAATGATGTAACTTTTAGTTTTCCAACACAAGTCAGTTTCTATCCTTCTCTAGAGGTAAAAGCTACTTATATCTATACCAAAATTAATTTTTAAACCGTAACAAACAAACTTGCTTCCGCATTCATAATATTAGTGAGTAAGTATTAGGGGCTCTCCCAGCTCTATACAAATCCAGCCAAGACCTTACAAACTTGGTCCGAAACTTGGCCGTATTGATGTCTGCTGACGTTTTTACGTCTTTAGGAGTTTCTGAACTTTAATTGGACCTTCGGAGACATACATGGGTCAGGATCGGCGGATTTATTGGCAACCATTTTGGGTTCAAACGTATGAAATACTTGTGAAAGTTTGTGAAGTTAAACTGATGGAATAGACTTGAATATTTTTGGGCAGTTGTTTTTAAAGTAATTTTAATCATGGAGATAAAATTAATGCCTACACTTTTCACATAAAAAACCTACCATTTATGTCAGTAAAAAGAAAACGTAAAGTTGATGCTATACACTCAATGAGGATTAATATTTTAGACGCAGGTAAAAAGATTAATTGAATATTTAAATTAGTTTTATGCATTGCAATAATACAAACATTTTAGTCAAAGCATACATTCCAGTCACTATCCGCAACAAATTGAAAAAGTGCGCTAGATTAATTACGAGTAGGTCATCATCATTTCAGCCATAGGACGTCCACTGCTGAACATAGGCCTTGCCTCCACCAATGCTTTCCATGTTGATCGATTGGTAGCGGGCTACCCTTACGAGTAGGTACCTCGTTGGAATTTGACTCCATAATGAAAACTGTTATACGATTATAAATTTATTAAGCACCAAAATTTATTTTGGATAGGACAAGGTTTTTTTGTATAAAACCTTAAAAGTGACTCACACTCAGAAATCTTTCAGCAATCAGCTGTAGGCCAACTACGAGTAAGAACTTGTCATGGCCTGCTATGTGATTACCAAGGGTAGCGTAATGCTGAGTGAGGTCCCATTACGATGGCCGCCGCGATTGCGACACATTAGTGGCATTGCCTGACTTAGGTGACCTTTTTCTCCATTTTACTTGTGTCACCTGTGTTATTCTAATAAAGTTATTATACGGCATTTACTTTATATTTTTAATATTTATCAAACCATACAAAATTGAATTTGCATTAACTATACATTTTTCTGGGATTTTGGTGTATTTGCTAAAGCCTAGGATAGATATTAATCTTTACCATAGAAACACTTCAATGTTGTTCAAAATAATAAGTAAATAGTCCAAAGGTAAGTGAAAGATATAAGACTCGTGTGGATCAAGAACAATGAATTCATGTTAACATTTTTGCTTACAATACTACTACTATTTTATAGAGGCTAGACTAGTGAAGGGCCGTTATTGTTTTTTCTTTTTAATGGGAATTTTTAAGACAAGTTTTTATTAAAGCACCAAGTTTGCTAGCACAGTTTAGTATTCAATTTTGGATACTCGAAGACTCTCGTTGTTCTCTATTCTTCATTAAAAGGTAATATATTTTCTGCCTAATTGTTTATTATGGGCTTATCAAAACACGTTTTAATTATTCCCGTTGAACACCAAAATGAAGATTCCTTATCCCGCACATAACCTATTCAATGTAGCCATTAAGTAATTCATGCTAACCGCCCAAAGTCTTAATATCCGCCGTCACTCAAAACTGTAATATCACCGGAATTACAGCCATTAACGAACTGAATCACAACGAATTACAATTGTAATCTCATGGTTATTACGCGATTACTCAGGCGACAGGGCTGCCAGATTGTTTAATTTTTTTAACGACAAAATCTTAAGTCGCTAATTTTGTAAAAAAATTAAGATACCAAGTTTTGTAATGATGTGTTTTATTGTATTGGAATGACTAAGCCTAAACGCTGACCACCGATGTTTAGTTGGCCGATAGTTGGGTCGGGCTGTTAATCAGTATGGACACGTATGAAAGTGCACACACGCACATTAAGTACACCGATTAGAGATCGGCCGATTCTTCATACAAAATGAATCGAGTCCAATTTTTCGGCCGACTAAAAGTTAGTGGTCTGCGCCTACGCTAATACACGTTTACACATACACACACATTAAAATGACTGAACAATTATTAATCTACTAGTAATAGCACATAGTTTTCAACAAGACATTTACGAGTACCTAAGTGTCATTTCTAAGACCTTAAGATAAAAGTCACTGAAATTAATCTGACCAATACGACGAGTTTATGTAGTAGGTACTTTATTACTATTTCTATAATGCTGACTAAGTGAAGACATTTTGAAACGACATAGTTACATGTGTGAGACATGGCTCCATAATCATATCGTCAGTGGAAAGGAAAAAAGACTAAAGCGCCAAAACCGTACTTGTGGGAAATGAGGATCAAAGTTTTTTTTTTACGAAAAAAATTCGTATCTCTTTTGATATTAATGTTAAACAGTTCTTTTAAAATGCAATCGTGTTCTTGATTTTTTGCCTAAATTTTAATGAAAACACCAGGTTTGTAGCTCTTTTAGATCGTAAAATAGGTGTCGCTTTAGAAAAAGAGTCATGAAAATTCATTAAATGTTAGTCAGGGTAAAACTGCTAACCTCCATTTATAATCAAATATCCAGCAACCAATAAGTGCTAAATAGTTTGAACAACCTTTTTGATAAAAGAGAAAAAATACTTAGTGAGATACAGCTTAATAAGTAAGTCGAAGATAAATTACTAAACTACAAAATAAGATAGTCGCATGCGCCAGCGAAAAAATGCGTAAAAGCGATATTATCCATGGAGCTTACATGAATATTTGCTTACTTACGCAGACCCTATAGAACGAATATAAGCAAATGTTACTAAACTCTTACTACATTAAACGTTTTAAGCAAAAGTAATGCTTATAGATTGAATAGGTATTATGTTTTATGACAAAAAATGCTTAATTTATCCTAACATCATGCATAATTTGATTGTCATTACTTCTAACCGGGTACGGGAGTAGTAGGTAATTACTATATTTTGAATTATAGTGAACAAACGTAGGGACACTTAACAATTTTAATGACCACCACTAACCACTGGTGGAAACCTTTGGTGGGATGGACATGGTGGGTGGTGACTTACGCGGCCACCACCATGTCCATCCCACCAAAAAAGCCAAACCACACACTGATAGTCTCATCGACGGACTTGAGCATAACCGGCGACAATGTCATAAGACCGTCAGAACCACTTTTGACTTCAAAATCAAAGGTCTAAAGGTGGAAAAGGATGACAATCTAAAGGCCCAAAATAAGAAACTCTACAATGCTATGGATGGAAGTGTCGCCCATTCTCTACAAACGCTTGTTCGAGGCGGGGGCAGTCCACATAGGTCTGGAGATAAGACCGGTAGAAGACCCCACTAGTGAAATGCGCCAAATGCCTCTGTTTTGGACATACAAAAGCCCTATGCAAAGAGGAAGAGGAACTGCAGAGGAACTTACTCAGGGCTAAACTGTCCAGCCTGAAAATAAGGCACACGACAATCGTGGAAAAAATGCGAGGGCGAGAACTGACACATCCAACATCCACCACTACATGGCATTCAGTGATAAAGTGATGAATGCCCAGAAAAACAAAAGTAGGACTACTTACATAGCGCTTTCCAGAACAGCATACTGCTAAGAACATGCAGAGTTCAAATCTCCTAAAAGACCGTGTCCGTGGTCTTTTGGGAGATTTGATTTGATTTGTGAAAGCTCAACATCATCTGAGCTAACCTGAGACGCTCCAAGCAAGCCACTGCCGAACTGCTGCAAGCAGCCGAGGACAAGGATATAACCTTAGCACTCAATCGGCAGAAACCAGTCACTCAGTCTTCGGTGACCGATTGAGTCATTCACGACCCCTAACTGGGGCAGGCAGGCTAAAACTAGGAATTGTGTCCGTGTATTATGAGGGAGACAATCCAATTGAGCTTTAGATATAACGCACAAAGCGGTATGAAAAAGCTAAACACCCAAAACATCATTATAGGGGGAGACGTGAACGCCTAGAACCAATGGTGGGGCAGCGTTTCCGAAAGCTTAGGTGAAGCTTACAGTTTCTTCTTTCAAAAAATATCGACAGGGCAGATTGCGCACAAGCAAAGTGGATGTGTCAGCGTGCAGTAAGCCACTACTGGGTAGGATTAAAGAGAAAGTGGACAGAACGCTAGTCACTTCAGACCACAACGCCATAACCTATTCTCTCTGTCTAGGTGAAAGTGCGGCAACAAGAATACGCACCGAAGACCAGCGAGGCGCAAACAAAGAGTTGGAATGAGTTCTGCTCGACACACGAGAGAGAAAACATGTGGGATGGAATCTATGGAGTCATCGGGAAAGCTCCAGAGAAAAGAGGACATGCTCCTGAATGGTTTTAACGGCAAGACTGGGCAGAGTGCCCAGAATAATCGGCTGATCCAGATTATTCCGTGACAATAGATAAACCACACCACACGCGTCTCCGACAACTGATAGAGAGCGAAACTTTAGAAGAGCAAACAGCAAACGATCCCCTTTTTACCGAGGCAGGAGTGGAGGCCGTGCTTAACGTGCAAAATCTAAAGAAAGCCCCGGGACCGGATGATTTCCCGCCGATATTTATGTACCAGAGCTATTCGTAGCGAAAGGGAGATATTAATGGAAATTGCAAACAAATGCCTATCTATAGCGTATTTCACCAAAAAATGGAAGACGGCTCACTTCATCCTCAAGAAGCCAGGGAAAGACTTATCTTGCCATTAGTTTGGGAAATTTTCTTGATAGAGCAGCATATACTGCAGGCAGGTCAATTTGACGGCGCGGCGCCCATACAATAGTGTTTGTTACCCTTTTTTCTTGGCTTGTGGATCTGAGACGTGGTCGCTTATATAGGCCTCATAAGAAGGCTCAAGGTCGCCCAAAGAGCGATGGAGCGTGCTATGCTCGGAGTTTCCCTGCGTGATCGAATCAGAAATGAGGAGATCCGCAGGGGAACCAAAGTGACTGACATAGCCCGCAGAATCGCTAAAATCTAGTGGCAGTGGGCGGGGCACATAGCTTGCAGAGCTGATGGCTGCAGGGGTAGAAAATTTCTGGAAAAAGAGTAGCAACCACGAGCCGGAAGACGTGGTGTGGGCAGGCCTCCCACTAGGTGCACCGACGATCTGGAGGTGGTGGTTGCAGGAGGTGCCTGGATGCGAGCGCGGGCCCGGTCTTTGTGAAAATCCTTGGGGGAGGCCTGGCCTTGGGGGATCCAGCAGTGGATATCGTTCGGGCTGAAACGAACGAACACTTTTTTTCAATGTGTGAGTGCATTGAATCCACCGGCATAAATGTGTGCCCAGGGAGCAAATTATTTATTTGGATAGTTGCAACATTCTTGCATCTTTGCAGGCACTTGTGAGTGACCCGAGTGAGTAGTGTGTGCTTATAGTCACAAGTGTGTTTGAGATGTCTTTGTTAATAATACTTAACTACTATAGTTTTTGCTTTGATTAATGCTCTCATTTTCGCTAAAATACTTTAAAGCTTATTAAAAAAAGGCTACTTTTTGCTAAAGCGCCAAAATTAATCGAATCTTGTTCACTTACTTTTGCTTACACGCCAAATCATTTTGAACTACAACCATGAATAACTACTAATATACCAATGAACTATAAAACTCAAAAAGCTCGAATTGCTAAAGTAACAAGTCATTCGAGTTCTTAAATAACAAAAAAATACTTAATGTTGTGAAAGCAAAAATATTTTGCCAGCAAAAAAACCCTTACGCGACACTTGTTGCAAAAACACTGAAAACACGTCGTTTCAGCAGCGACGAGGGCGGTGATTTTAGAAATACTTAAAATTTTCAGAGTGCTAAAGCGCCAAAAAAGTCATCGGATTGAGTTGAAACCTAGATAGATCGACGCAGAAAAAAAAATCCTATCCAACAATGTATATAACTCATTTTGGCCAAAATGGCGCTTTAGTCCTTTTTCCTTTCCACTGACGATATCCATTTTTACTAACGGCTTACCAACTCATGCATGGAATTATTTATTTTGTTTCGGGCGGATTAATATTTCATACTAACTATTAATTTTATTTTGTCGGTGTTATTCAAGGAATATTTCTAAATTATAACCCAACATTCTATGTTCAGACGAAATTTCTATTACAATATCGCACTTAATACTATTAGATACTGTAGTATTTGGGTTTAACTGATATTTTTTTGTGATACTTTGGTCATCTAAGTATATGTTGACTAAGGCTGAGTTGTACCATCTTATTTTAACTTTAACAAACGTTAAAAATCTTCAAACTCCATAAGAAAAACACCATTTATCATCATAGTCACGGTAAAAGTTACTCGTATGAGGTGCACAAGGCTGGATTGCACCAACTTACTTTAACAGCAACTATGACAAAAACCGTTGTTTTTTTTTGACAGATTTTTGACGTTTGTCAAATTTAAAGTAAGATAGTGCAACCCAGCCTAAGTGTCACTAAGTTTTTTGACATTGACAACCCTAAAAGCCATTGTACCGTCGGCAGAGGCGCCTTAATGGGCATATTATGTGGTATTATACCGGTAAGAAGTGCTCGGTTTTGCAAACGGTACTTCTAAACTCACTACGACTCATTGAGGTGTTTGAGGTTACTTTTACTGAAGTTGTGGAGTTACACGATATCGAAGATAAAACTAAACTAGTTTGTGGTGCAGATAAGATGGCGGTCGCAGGTTCAACTACCGTAAGGGACAAGTTATTGTGTGATCGTTTCTTTTATTCTTTAGGTACTAGCTGTGCCCGCGACTTCGTACGCGTGATAATAGTTTGAATAATGTTTCCCATTTTTGCAGTATTTTTCTTTACTGTTTCGCCCCTGCTTGGCTGTAGGGTGATGTTGTAATATGTGTAGCCTCAAGCCTTCCTCAATAAATGAGCTATCCAACACAAATTTTCTTTTCAAATGGACCAGTTGTTCCTGAGATTAGCGCGTTCTAACAAACAAACTTTTCAGCTTTATATTATTAGTATAGATAGTACTTTGTATGTTAATACAATGTTTTTAGTAAATTGTTCATCTTGACTTCCCGTCATCTAGACAGACCTTCCTTTAAAATCTGTTGCGTTGTTTTAAAGATCTGAGCATACATAGAGATAGACAGCGGAAAGCGACTTGTTTTATACTAACTATGTAAGTAGTGAGTAGTGATGAAATGTCCTTTAAAATGTTGATATCCAAAACTATTTGTGAAGCCCAACTCCGTCCCAAAATATGTATTACAACACCCGGTAGACGAGGCATAAAGCCGCGCTCTAACGTTTTAATCCCCCAAAAGCGAGATGAGAATGATAATATCACGGAAAATAAATAAAACGTCTGTATATCCCCCCTCCGGGTTACACCACAGTGCAAATATACAGTAGAATGTACAGTCTAGGTCATACTTTACATTTTGTTGCAAACTCGCTCATATCGGGACTATTCCCACCTCTCGTTCCCACCACTGCAACTCCTGTGTAGCTAGGATCTACAGCTTGACCGCCACAAAAACCCAACCAATGAAGGTCAAGTTTGTCCCGGGGGAAAGTTAAATTGTCATTGGACCCGCAACGAACTTAATCAGAAGAACATCGGAGGAGTCGCTCGCTCATATATATATCAAAGTTTGTAAATTTATGTACCATCTCTTAATGTGTTCTATTAACTTCACAGGAATACTTAATTCTAAGAGCCAAAGCATACGATACGTTGCGGCACTGCATCATAAAAATTTCGCCGCACCGCTCATATGCCCGTTACAATATTTCTATGTATGACGAGGCATAGACAACGCTGTGGTATTGCACCACCACCGCAATGCATCGTGTGCCTTGACTTTTACGTATAACTGGGTTGCCTACTAAATATGGAATAATATAATAATAATATGGAGACATACCTAAAACATGGATTATTTTTCTACCAGTTATAATCTTGTAAACTATTTGATATAATGTAATCTGACTTTCTGCGCTGCTTTTTTGCTACCCACATATGGATGGGCCACATCTTTGTGGTGTGTAGACGTGTACTGCTGGACTTGAGCCTTCAAGGATAAATTTTACAACGAATAGTCTGCACTGTTCCCAAGGAAGTACTTCCCTGAACCTTCACTAGATCGTCGGTACCCCACGTGGGATGCTTGCCTTTTTTTTTTTTTTTTTTTTTTTTTTTTAGGTGGTCGGAATGCATTTTGCGCACCGTCTCCCAGTCGCGAGGGGCTGCTGGGAGGTGTGTGGGGCTCGTCCTATTTAGCGGACCCTACCCACTAAACCTATCCACTATAAACCGTGCATCGTGTGTCGAGGAGGAGTGGGAACCCGTTTGGTCGACTTCCACTCCCCCTCCACGCACGACCTGGCAGTTGCCGGGCCTCAGGCAATAAGGCGGAGCATGTTTGCCCCCAGACTGGCGGGACTACAATGTAGGCGTCGGGGCCCCTGACCCAATGCCTACGGTCTCGCTGCCAGAGGTTGATGGAGGAGGGCAGCGTATTGCCTTCTCCGTCTACCTCTTCGCTTTCTGCGGATCGGGTCAGCGAGGGGATCCTCCTCCCTGGCCCGTTCCGAGGCCTCCTTTTGTGACATAATTTCTTCACAAAAAGAGGCCATCTCTTTCCAGGCAGTCTCGTTTTCCAGCATGGCTTTAACTATGCTGGAGAGCGAAAGGTCTACGCCTACCGCTGAAACCAGAGAGCGACGCTGCCGAACCCAAGCCGGACAATCCACGAGGGTATGGTCCACCGTGTCCTCTGCAGCGCCGCACTCATGGCATTCAGGGGTCGGTTCCCTCCTGGCGATGTGATGCAGGTACCAACCAAAGGCCCCATGGCCGGTTAGCATCTGCACCAATCGGTAAGTGAGGTGACCGTGTTTTCTTTCTACCCATTCTTTTAGCACCGGGCGGATTGCGCCAATGGTACGCCGTGCGAGCCTTCCGTACTCACCGGCATCCAGGTGCTCTTGCCTACATTTAGTTTTCCTGACTGTAGTCGTCACTCGAAAACTTTTTTGTTACAAATTATTGACCATTAAGAGCCTAATGCCCATTTTCACCATCAATCCCTTATTTTTAAATGACCCCTACATAAACAAAATTCCTATTATTTGTTACCATAGGGGTCACTTAAAGATTCTCCGGCCATTATCGAGAGAGGAGAGTACTGGCGCTCTGTAGTACTAGCTTCTCGCCTAGTTCAGACTCCAGTTCTCTTACAATCTTATCCTGTTTAAATAGTACATAGCAAGTTGTGTTTCACTGTATTATTGGATTGTGAAAGAAATAAAGAAATGCTTATTTATAAAAAAAAAAAGATTAGGGATTGATGGTGAAAACGGGCATAATTCTGCTTGAACATTACTTACTACATCAACCTTCACTGTGGCAATATATCCGGCACTACATCTGTGTCACGCTGCGTTTGCTATGAGAGGGCACTACATTACTAGTTTTGTACCGTTCTACGTATGTTTGGGGCGGGCAATTATTTCACACAATGTTTATTTAACAATGGGAGCTAAAATGTGTCAGGAGTCTCTACGTGAAGCTGCTCCAAAGTATTATATTAATAATAGAGGAACTGTGAACATGAAGTTACTTGAACTGTAGAGTAAACTAATGTAGAAGTGTCGTTACAGAACTTCTTCGTATAGAAGTGGTTGAGACTAAGCGAAAGTACGCTCTGTCCTTACTTAGTCCTAAGTAAGTATCAAGAATTTGTAAATGGAAATGCTCTTTTATATGAAAATCGAAATGAGAATAAGCAACTACGCGTCCTAACGCTACGCGCTACGATGCGTGGTGTAGCCTGCTAGTGCTACACTGCTACGGAATCGTAGCAATTATATTCTTCGTAGCATCTCGTAGTATACGTAGCAAATGTTGCTCGAAGTTAAATTTGTAATAACGCTTAAAATTAAGCGTTACAAAAACCAAACTTAATCTATGATGATGCCGAATCCATACTGCCCCTTTCCAGTGAAAAACGACCACGGAGTGTGCTCACATCCAGGCCAGCCAATAAGGGCAGAGCAGTAAAGAAAAATGTTGCAAAAACGGAAAATATTATTCAAACTATTTTCACGCGTACGACGTCGCAGGCACATATTAATATGTTTCTAAAATGTTATCTTCCAACTAAAATTTATCCATTCAAAATCTATTCCTAATCCCAAAATAGCTCAATCAATACATTCCAAAGATCATAAGGCCGAGGCGTTAAGCTTAGACGCGTACTTTGCTCGCTCGACTGGAATAATCTGAAGTGATCTCTTATCTCCGATGAGGAAGTAATCGTGTTAAGATACAGATAAATTAATAATTAACTTTTTAAAAAAATAAAACCGACTTCAAATGCGTGAACACAAAAAAAAACTAAAAATTGAAAATATTGCGTATAAAAAAGTTCATCCCCAATTTTCCACCCTTGGGGGTGAAATATTTTCTTCAAATTCGCATGAAACCACCCTTTTGATAATACCTATTCAACAAAAAAATAATCGTTCAAATTGATTTATAATCGGCGGAGATATTGCGTATAAAAAAGTTCATCCCCAATTTTCCACCCTTGGGGATTGTTTTTTCTATTATTAAATTTAAATGGGACCACCCTTGAGGTATTACCTATACGCAGAAAAAAGATTTGTTCAAATCGGTTCATAATTGGCGGAGTTATCGCGTAACAAACATAGAAAAAAAAAACATACGGGTCGAATTGAGAACCTCCTCCTTTTTTGAAGTCGGTTGAAAATATCTTAACGCCTTGAAAATCGGATAAGTTCAGGATGATTTTGAGCTTTTGCGTAATATTGAAATAGAGAAAATATGTGACGTTGAGACCTGTATTTATTTAAGTTGGGATAAATAAATAAATAGATATTATTCTATTTGTAACTCAGAAATTTTTTGACCTCTTTTTTGTCGATGAAAATGAGTCTAGTTTCACCTAATTTGGTATGTGCACTTTATTGTGACTCACACTGTATTTATGTATGTATGTAGCATATTTGTCTTTGTTTTTTCTTTGCACTAGAAGTACCGCCAAACAAATTTCTTTTCTGCTCAACCCAAAGGTAAACTGGTCGAGAACGCTTTAGTGCATTAAGTTCGCCTTATGTACAAAGTTATTTTGGCATTTAAATATTCAAGCAACTGGGATTGCAGCTGTAACTTGATGGGTTTGATGATCATTTTATTTAATGCACGTTTCAAGTTGTTGATCAGGGTTTTGTTATTTAAAGTCTGTATTGAGAAAATACTCCGAAAACTTGATTTATGATGATGTTAGGCCCATATCTTGCCTTGATACGATACTTTATTTTATTTATGCTCTAAATATTGCAGCTTATAATACTAGCTTTCCGCCCGCGGCTTCGCCCGCGTGGAATTTTGTCTGTCACAGAAAAACTTTATCGCGCGCGTCCCTGTTTCAAAAACCGGGATAAAAACTATCCTATGTCCTTTCCCGGGACTCAAACTATCTCTATGCCAAATTTCATCAAAATCGGTTCAGTGGTTTAGGCGTGAAAGCAAGACAGACAGAGTTACTTTCGCATTTATAATATTAAGTATAGATTTCTGTAAGCAAAAAAGGTCTTGTCTTAAAAGCTTTGAGTTGTAAAAGACGCCATATTTATTTACATTACCCACCTTGTATGCTTTCTTCGAAAAGTGAATACGCAATATTTCGTAGAGCAAGAAGTATGCAAATAAAAAGAAATCTAGGCGAAATGTAAAAAGGCTGAATTACAGGTCTAGAGAAAGGCCTTGAAGAAAACACACGTTTTATCTACATATCACGTAGGGCGGTGTGTCTGTATTTTTTAAAATATTCACAAGACAAACTCTAGGTAGGTACTATTTAGGTTTGAAAATATGTAAACGAACAAAGTATACGTACGATTTTATGATTATAGTTCCCTACGTGATGTCGTATTACATATTTTAAGCTAGTTTGCAAAAAAACGCAACCTAACGCTTACATACATTAATCGCATCGTGTAGCATTTACGAGGTAGAGACGTGTAACACTGTCGCCCGTATTCACAAACGATGCTTGCTTAAGTGAGTCAGAAAATCGAACGCACAGCGTTGAATAGAACTCTGTGATTGGTTTGTGTCACCCTCTTGTTGAGAGAGATGATGTTTGTAAATACGGGCGTATGTCGCGTTGATACGTGATGCGAGTAATGATGGATATTAAATTTTTAAAGAAACTTACTCGTTATATCCGGAAAGATTTAACAAATGCGTCAAATGTCTCTGAACATACCTACATTATTATGACTGACTCAATCAGCGAACATTTGAATGACTTTGACTTTTGACTTATGGTCCTATGTCCCCTAGATGGGGCAGAGGGCGTCCACAACAGTCCTCCATCTCGTTCGGTCTTAAGCTTCTCGCTTGAACATTTGAATGGATTGCCTTTAAAAGCAAGTTACTTACAGTGAAGACCATGTTTGTGTCTGTTGCATTACCTTTCAGTTCAGTTACAACAATGTAACGTTTTTACCAGCGTCTATATCAAGTTGAACACTTGATATAGACGCTGGTAAAAACGTTACATTCATCGCCTTGAAACCGTTTTCTGACAGCCCAGTTACAACATATTATGTGTCTGACAGACCAAGCCGTACCAAGCCCTAGTGCATCTAGATGTTATTGAAATTCCACTTCTGTTCCAAGTTCCAAGACCCAAGAGACGCGAGCGTATTTAATACCACGTAACTTGGCTCGTGTGAAATAAATCGTTTTTGTACTGTTTGTTTTGCGAGTTGAAGGTTTTATTGAGATGAAGGATCGGGGAGACGTGGCTGAGTTACTGGGTATTGAGGGATATCAATATGCGTGGGTGAAGTGAAATAGTTCTTACGTGCACTGTATCTATTACGTTTTTAGACAAAATCTTCGGTCTTAGGTCTAGACTTATCTTAGTCAGTGCCTGAGGAATGGGAGCTCAAAAACACCTTTGAGACATCAAACGTCAACGAGACTTCAGATTTCTTTTAAATTTGTATACTCGTACTCTGTCACGTCATAAGTCCGTTTGTTAGTCGTATACCTCGAAATCAAAAAATCCTTGTAGCTTTTCACCTATTCGCATTTCACCGTGATAGCGTTTTTTGTTGCAGCGTGTAATATTGGTAGTACATTTTGTTACTAGCATATATTTTTAACAGATTTTTACAACAGTAGCAAATTTTGATGTAGCATGTATTATCAATAGCCTATTTAAAGCCGCATATATTTTGAATAGATTTTTACAACAGTGGCAATATGTAATAATAAGCAAATCTTTCCTTATTTGCACACCGTTTAGACCTACCCTGGACTACGACAAACATTTTAACACCAAAATCAGCTCAATCGACCCAGCCGTTCTCGAGTTTTAATCAGACTAACGAACAGAATAACGCATTACAAACAAATATCTATCAAGGTGAAAAGCGACTACAGTGAAGACAGGCAGGAAAGTAAATCTACTATGAATTTTTTAGACAATTGTAATTAGCGATCAAAAATTATACTACAAGAATAAAAATCTATTCAGAAATTTTGATATCGCGGCGAAATGCGAATAGGTGAAAAGCTACGGATTTTTTTTTGATTTCGAGGTATACGACTAACAAACGCATAAGTCAATGTTACCTTTGCCGCTCCTATACCTGGCATTGACTCAGTCAAGCGCTACCTTAGAAACACATTTAGGGAGCCTTTAAATTAGAGGCGTGAGAATGCGCTGCGGTGGCACCACTGTAGCACATAACGGTAGTAACGCTGCAACTCATCATCATCAATGATGATGAAATGATGGTATTTCTGCCACAGGACGTCCACTGCACATAGATCTCCCCCAGTGATTTGCATTTTTTTGACCGGTTGGTAGCGGCCTGCATCCAGCGCCGTCTTGCTACCTTTGATGAGGTACATGAGGTACGCTGCAACTGCGCTTCTAGAAATTGTATGAAGAAAACTAGTAGTGGTGCTGCAAGTGCCATAGTGACGCCACGGCAGCGCTTCCTCACGCCTTTAATTTGAAGGCGCCCTAAGACAGTTATTTAACTCCATAGTATTCCATGATCATTCTCTTCAGAGTTAAGATCTTCTATGAGTACTATGCAGACTGAAAAAAGACACGACATCTGACATGGATGAACAATCGCATCGAATTTTTCATGGTCAAATGTTTCAGTAGCCATAGAGAAAGCTTTTTTTTACACCTATAGATCTTGGAAACGTTGTCATATCCCTCATGTCCTACCCTATGCCTCATTACAACATTCTTGAGTTAAATATTTCATACCTCTTATATTTTTTATACTTTTTAAGCCATTTCTATCGGCTTAGGATACGGTTCATTATCGCTTGACAGGTGTTGCTCCATCACTTTCCATAGCACATTGTACTTTAATACCCACTAACAAGGTTCACTTTTGCCTGTCTCGTTAAGGTAACCTGACTCCAAGCACCAGGTGCTCTAGAGTTTATTAAATGGTAGACGTAAAGCCTTCACAATTAAGTTTACTTTCTTTAGAAAAATGTATCAGACTCCTTGGGGAATACAAATTGATTTGATTAAAAGGTTTGCATAATGAATGGGTATATTTTTTCGGGGTTGTATTAAATATTAATAAATTTCAACGAGTAATATTGAGATTTTCTTTGGATATTTCGTAATAAATCTTTAATTTTTAAATCATAGTAGTCCAGTACGCTAACCAAGCCATGCGACCGACCAATATTCTCATATGAAGTTCAGTCATAAGTTGCCACGATATGTGGTCTGTGTACCTACCATGAGTTTACATTAGGTGTGCTCGCTAGCGAATACGTCAAAAATCTCTATGAAGATTTTGTTTCTTGAAAGTAGCCGCTAGGGTCGCTGCACAATATGTCATACAAATAATGTCATTTTTTTACGCAGTCGCTAGCGAGCACACCTAACGTAAACTCATGGTAAGCACACTGGTCGGTATATGTACTCGAAATTGTACAATTTAAATGTACACTGTACAGGACAGTCTGATGTACTATCGATTATACTTACAGTTTATTCTATAAGTTTATAAGTCTATAAACATATTTTACTTTATTTGTCTAGTACCCATAGTACAAGCTTTGCTTAGTTTGGGACTAGAGGCGCAGTGTAAATGTCCAAGGATATTAATTTATAAATTTTTATTTTATTTACCTTAGATGATACAGTAAAATTTAAACTAATATTATTAATGCAAAATAAAGTAACTCGGTCTGCAACTTTTTTACGCTTAAAACTACTGAATCGATTTAGATGAAAGGTATAGATTCTGATATTTTTTGAGGCTAAGGGAAATGCAATAGGATAATTCTTATCTGGTTTTTTAAACAGACATAAAATATTATGCGCGATAGTCTTTCTTATGACAGATTGAACTTCATGCAAGTGAAGTCGTGGGCAAAAGCTAGTAAAATACATTTTATGGCGATTTGATAGGTCATAACAATATGCATGTTTATGGCCTTGCATATATTGGAAGCACTCACGTCGCCTTTGATAAATTAATTTAAAACATCCGGGCAGCCCAGCAAAACACCGTAAGTTACTTTTCTGTGGTTTTTGTAACTCTTTTGTCTGTATTTTACACCTTTCGGAATTAATGAGGTTTGTGCGTTCGCTGTTTACTTTTCATTATAGTCCGCTGCTTGGTGCACTGTCTTTGTTACAGAGTTTTTTCTTTGTCTCTGGATTATTTAAACAGGCAAGAATTATTCTTAAATAAGAGTACGGTGGACATCTTTTATATTTAGAAGAAGTACATTTTTGAGACGTGTTACAATCTAGTTTGAAATTAGAAAGATTTTTGTTTCGCTAATTAGTATTTCAGTAATTAAGGCTGGGTTGCACCATCTTACTTTGACTCTAACAAACGTCAACAATTTCATACATAAAACACCGGTTGTCGTTATAGTTACGGTCAAAGTTAGGTGGTGCAACCCAGCCTAAGCTCTAAGTTTTTTTGTTATTCTTTTACCTTTTATACATATATACTTGGGGAAGGCCTTTGTCCAGCAGTGGTCCGCGTAAGGTTAAAACGAACGAAAATAATATAAGTCCGTCGTCACACCAAATTTCCACACTGGCATCAGCCGACACTCTTTGGCTGTAGGTACCCATTATTAAAAAATATAAGCAGCACTTCTCACTTTCTTCCCACATTATGGGTATCTTATAAAAGAGGAACTAAAATCTTGTGCACGTACCATAGTAAATAACTTACTAACTTGGTAAATAATGTTTCTATTTATTTTATTTCATCTAAAAAGATACAGCAGCCTCCACATTCTAAACCATTAGCTTCGCGCCAAGATTTCTAAACGCGGCCCCGGTTGAAACTCTGATGACGTCATTATTCCAGGCTCGCCTGCAGCGAGAACCACTCGTGGCACTCGTCCCGAGGGCTCAGAGCATGTTTAGGTATGTGTGTTAGTGGGGCAGGATGGGAGCGACAGAAGTGCGATGAGTAGCCTCGCTTAGGCTTAAAGTCCGGCCACCGAGTAGATAGAATTTCGTCCAATGACCCCAAGCTACCCATCCTTATCACTCGCACGTAATTATATTGCTGTCGCGAGTGTGCGACGGACGGCCGCGGCCGCAGTAAGTGTGCGAGCGTGACAGCAATATAATTACATGCGAGCGATAAAGATGGGAAATTCTATCTGCTTGGCGACTGGACTTTAGGGTCTCCTAAGAATAGAGAATCCAGAATACTAAGTTGTACGCGACATATGACGTCAGCGTCAAACGTTCCTTTGATGTTCGTTGTCAATACGCCGACGTCTGAAAGAGACCATAACAGTACTTAAAAACATTTTTATTTATTTATTTTACTTTTCTTAGTACGCATTGTGACGCGGCCTGTGTGACGATGTACGCGGCCTATGGCGTTTAATAGGAGACCACAAACTTCTGATGACGTCATCATTCCTGACGCGCCTGCACTCGTCCCGAGGGCTTGAAGCATGTTTAGGTATGTGTGTTAGTGGTGCAGGGTGGGAGCGAGCGAAGTGCGATGAGTAGCCTCGCTTACTGAAACTTAACCCTCTGTCTAGCGCAGTCGGGTAAAAAAAACCGGCCAAGTGCGAGTCGGGCTCGCACACCGAGGGTTCCGCCGTACAAACGTAGCGGTTTACAATTTATGACGTATTAAATCAAATTACTTACTTGATTCCGTTGCGAGTAGTGGCGAATTTCAAAATATGCGGTATGATTATTTTTCCTATATTTGCATTATAGGTAGGTACCTACCTCAGCGTTTTGAATTTTTGCGTTGATTTAGAATTTCTCACAGTTTAGAGGCAATTAGATTTAAGAAGTGTTTGATATGAATTTCAACTTTAATATCTCTACGCGTTCATGTGAAAAAGGGTAGGTAGTAAGTTTATAATTATTAAAAAAATATTTTATGTCATGTAAGCAAAAATAATATTTTAAATTTTATATAACTTCAAATTTATCATTTTCGCAATTTTTCCTTTATCTGTACTATATAACGTTGCTTCGTGCCGAATTTCAAGATTCTGAGTTCACAGGAAGTACCTTGTAGGTTTTGATTCCCTAGCGTGTGACGGAAATTCGTCTAAGGTGTCGGTATAAACTGCTGTATCTTTTGATCGCGTTAACTTAGAAGTTTGATTTTTTTACTTCTTAAAGGGACAATAGATTTAGGTATTTGGTATAAATTTCAATTTGATACCTTTATTCGTTCGTGAGAAATAAGGTAGTAAGTTTCATTTTATTAAAATATTTTTATTATATTATATAACTAAAAAAATGTAATTTTCGCAATTTTTCCTATATTTGCATTATATGACAATGCTTTATGCCAAATTTCAAGATTCTGAGTTTACGGGAAGTATCCTGTAGGTTTTGATTCCTTTGCGAGTGTCGAAAATTTGTTGAAAATATCGACATAATCGGCTGTATCTTTTGATTGGCTTGGCTTAGAAGATTGATATTTTCACAGCTTAAAGGGACAATAGACCTGAGTATTTCATGTGAATTTCAGCTTGATACGTTCACGCGTTCTTGAGATAAAGGGTCTTGACAGACGGACGGACGGACAACAAAGTGATCCTATAAGGGTTCCGTTTTTTCCTTTTGAGGTACGGAACCCTAAAAAGATCGTTTCAACCAAATGACGCCCAATAATTCCGGACACAGGGTTCCTCCAAAGACTTCGTCAACGACCAGTGCTGCGCTGCCCGCATTCAGGTGCTTCCCATAATTTCTTTGCGGGTCCAATGACAGTTTATTTCCCCCGGGACAAACTTGACCTTCACTAGTTGGGTTTTTATTGGCGCTCAAGCTGTAGATCCTGGCTACACATGCAGGAGTTGCAGCGGTGAGAACAAGAGGTGGAAAAAGTCCCGTATTATGATTTACTGATTACTCGTAATTTCGTTGCGGGTCCAATGACAGTTCAACTTTCCCCCGGGAGTTCAGTGGTCTTCGTTTACTGGACGATTGGTCAACGTGGATGTGACTGAAAAGTTCACCTACAAAAAATATCGAAAAATGGGCCTTCTTCAACAATTTATATTGCGCTGAAAGCCTGAATAGGTAACAGCCTTGTTAAGGAGAACTTCTAAATGTGTCTTTTGAAGTATAGTTTTTTTAGTTCGTGGAGCACTTTAATATTTTTTTCATATTTTCTTTCGAAGTTTTAGGCCTCAGCCTCGAACTTAGCGGGCAGCGGGGCGGGAGCGGCGGCGGCGCTGGAGCGGGGCGGGCAACGCAGACCCGTTCTCGAAACAAGCGGGCAGCTCGCGCGGCGCTTTAGCGGCGAAGTGTTGTGTTCGGGGTTGTGTTGTCGAGATATTTGTTTTTATTCGCAAACGAAATGTCTGAACAACGGCGACAATTTTATTTCGATTCAAATTTATTCCTAACGCTCGATTTATTGTGGGCAAAAGAAGGAGTGCGCTGCCCGCTCGTTGCCCGCTCCCTCGCCGCTGCCCGCTCGTTGCCCGCTCCGGCGCCGCTGCCGCGCCGCTGTTTTCGAGAACCGGTCTATTTGATTTTACGCATAAGATCCTGCCGCTCCCGCGCCGCCGCCGCCGCCGCCCCGCTGCCCGCTAAGTTCGAGGCTGAGGCCTTAGTGGGTCTCAAAGTGCTTAAGGACTAGCTTTTGAAACATACAATACTGCAATGGTTAAAACATGAAATGATTTTGGTACATAATAATTAAACTATGTATTTGTAGTTAAGTTGGTCTTATCTCCTTAGGTCGAAGAGATCACTTCTTATTCCTAGTGATAAGACAGCCTAAAGGACGAAGCACACTTATCAACCCAGAAACGGATCGTAACCGTATCAACTCGAGGCGGTCAGTATTCTTTGTGTAAAACTCCGTACTGCAACGCACACATATCCTCACTGTAACGTAAACGCGATATCTATTAATCCCTTTCAGAGTTGATAGTGTCCCATGACTTTTATAGTTCTCTAAATTATCAGTTTTGTAAGTTGTGCAATAAAGATAATACCAGTTCATACGTCACTTTTTATGAAACCAGTAACTTAATGTTGAAATAAGAAGCACCAAACCTTTTCCCTCTTCCACCTTGACCCACATGCTTCGTCGACCGTTAAAAAAATATGATCAGCGAAACTTCAGCAAATTGCTCTAGAAGAAAGGTGGTCAAATCTCTATGACAAAGTTGCTCAAAGTTACGTCTATAAGTCAATATCAGCTGTAGGTAGGAATCTGTGTCGACGCCTGGACACAAAAGTCTGTCCTCATAAGTTCCCCGCGAAATATAATGTTGGAGGACAATACGGGCAGAGTGGTGCGTGGTGTAATTGATAAGAGACTAAAGCCCGGTCCGTGAGCACGTAGAATTTTGTCCAATGACCCATCCTTATCGCTCGCGCGTAATTATATTGCTGTCGCGACTGTGCGACTGGCACCCGCAGTGAGTGTGCGAGCGCGATAGCAACATAATTACGCGCGAGCAATAAGGATGGGTAGCTTGGGGTCATTGGACAAAATTCTACGTGCTCACGGACCAGACTATAGCTATATACAGTGTGTCCGGGCATGTAGTGATCAAACTTTAAGGGCGTAATCTATGGACAATTTTATCGATGAAAATACTTCAAATTTGGGGCCTGACCCATTTCTCGAAAAATTACATCGATTTAAGTTTTTAATTTTTAGTTTACACCTCTTCTTTAAAAAACAAGTGAAAGCGTGGGTAGCTTAACATTAATAGGCAAATATTTTATATCATTCGATAGCCAATAAAATTATCTAATTAGTAGAAGAAGAAAGCAGACACAAGTTTCATACATTTTATGGAAGTAAGAATGGATTTAATTAGAAAAATACATTACTTTTTTCACTTCTTTTTCAGTTATTTTCCAACACAAGAAAAACCAGGTCGTTAAGGTATGTTTTATTTGCATTGTATTATTAGTATTTGAGCTATTCTATAGCGCACGCGACATGCGAAAATGCACTGCCTGAAAGAATCACACAACCTATTCCGATTACTATGGAAACAGCTGGGAAGGGGTATCTTTGTTCAACAATTACGTCGAAACTAATAGACGTAGACTAAGAAATTTAATTTAATTCCTTTTGTAGAATAGCTCAAATACTAAAAATACAATGCAAATAAAACATACCTTAACGACCTGGTTTTTCTTGTGTTGGAAAATAATTGAAAAAGAAGTGAAAAAAGTAATGTATTTTTCTAATTAAATCCATTCTTACTCCCATAAAATGTATGAAACTTGTGTCTGTTTTCTTCTTCTACTAATAGATAATTTTATTGGCTATCGCATGATATAAAATATTTGCCTATTAATGTTAAGCTACCCACGCTTTCACTTGTTTTTTAAAGAAGTGGTGTAAACTAAAAATTAAAAACTTAAATCGATGTAATTTTTCGAGAAATGGGTCAAGCCCCAAATTTGAAGTATTTTCATCGATAAAATTGTCCATAGATTACGCCTTTAAAGTTTGATCACTACATGCCCGGACACACTGTATAGTGTGGTTTGGTAAAACAACGCCCATCTCCTCAGGGGTGGTAGTATACGACACTGATGCCAAAAAATAAAATAAAACATGGAAAAATTATACTATTAAGCGGACGAGCTATCAGTCAGGCCCCCCGCTCTCTCAGGATGGCGGCCGCATGTACTTAGTAGTGTAGCGGGGTACGCGGGGGTGGTGCGAGCGGTAACAAGCGCGGGCGGTATTAAATTTTTATTTATATTATTTTTTGTGTAATTATTTTCACCACCCCTGAGATGGGCGTTGTTTTACAAAACCACATGCTGTTTATTGAGATGATTTAAAATCACTTTATCGTTTCAACTATCACACTTTTCGCAATAGCGTAAGGAGATGTAGACCAACCTTAAAAATGTGCTGGTGCAATGGCAATGGAATGGTCTTAGAACAATAGTCTAAACTGTAAGGCCCAGAACAGACGGTGAAACGAACTGCAACGAAACTGCAACTGCTAGTTACTTTTGAGTTGCATCTAAGTTTCTGCCATAGCGTCCGCTAAGAGACCACACATGACGTGACCAGTTTGAAACTTCCAGTTTCAGTTTCATTCATCAAAATTATCAGAAAGTTGCAGTTGCGTTGCACCGTCTGTTCTGGGCCTAACTCTTTTGTTTGTAAACTCTGAAATTCTGGTTTAAAAAGTTTGATTTTTTGCCCGCTTTTACATCCTGACTTGCACCAGAACCCAAGAGTACGTTAGCGGAAGAAACTAATTCCTTAACATAGCTCGAAGTTTATTCGTTAAACTTGCGCTGACGTCACGGCGACGGGACGTGCCCTGGCGCTCTTTGTATATTGTACTTTATTCTGGACTCTTTGGAGTTCTTATTTGATTAAAAATACTGAGTCGGTGCAGTAGTAGCTAATACTTTGATTTTCAAGTAGCAGTACCGATTTTTTTTATTTTGGCGCTCGATTTTTTAGAAACGAAGAATTCTATCAAAAATTTGAGAAAAATCTTCTGCACAATGAGCCTAAAAGACTGGGTCAAGGATTTGCATTGTAGCCTAACCTTTTTGAAAAAAAGTAACAGCATGGTGTTTCAGCAGTTAGAGGTAAGATAGCCAGTTCCTCTGTGGTTGAGGACTACTGACTCCACCTTCAGCCTGATAATCACTTTCTATTTAGTGAGATACAGCTTCACTTCTCTGCCTGTCTTTTAATTGACTGAAATAATTATGTGCTTTGCAAGACACGCTCGTACCTAGCCTTTGTAAGTCCGATCATATATAAATAGTTTATTCGTAAAAATAATCGAGCTTTACAAAAGCTTTGCAACAGTAGGTACGAGCTTTTTTCAACTTTTTATGCTAGAGTTTACATAGTCCTTTTAGCCTGAACTAGGTTGATTTAAATAAGACATAAATTCTACTAACTACTACAACTCGTAATCTCAGTTCTTACAAATCGTAGAAGATGTCACATTTTCCAAACTTATTTTAACCAGTAAAAATATGGTAAACAGCCCACAAAATTATGCACAATCCTTATCCTCATTATTCAAAACAAAATGAAAATTCCACGATTTCCCTAATAACAAAAACTGAACATTCTGACCCGAACTCGTGTTTACCCCTAGACGACCCGTTAACTCGAGGGTAGGCGGCGAAATTATTCACTTTAACGTATAATAAAACTGAAATAGCTGCGCCGCTAGAGGGAGCCACCGCGATTTGTCATAGTAAGTGACGCGCGCTCCCCAGGGGGCGCTGCTAACTAGTTGTGTTTATCAACCGACTTCAAAAAAGGAGGAGGTTCTCAATTCGACCCGTATGTTTTTTTTTTTCTATGTTTGTTACGCGATAACTCCGCCAATTATGAACCGATTTGAACAAATCTTTTTTCGGCGTATAGGTAATACCTGAAGGGTGGTCCCATTTAAATTTAATAATAGAAAAAACAACCCCCAAGGGTGGAAAATTGGGGATGAACTTTTTTATACGCAATATCTCCGCCGATTATAAATCAATTTGAACGATTATTTTTTTGTTGAATAGGTATTATCAAAAGGGTGGTTTCATGCGAATTTGAAGAAAATATTTCACCCCCAAGGGTGGAAAATTGGGGATGAACTTTTTTATACGCAATATTTTCAATTTTTAGTTTTTTTTTTGTGTTCACGCATTTGAAGTCGGTTTTATTTTTTTTTAAAGTTAATTATTGCTAGTTTACTACGAGTATAAATCTAGTCCTTAACTCAGTCTGTGCCTGAGGTAAGGGAGCGGTACGGGAGGGGTGACAGAGCGTGACAGAGCATTTAACCGCCTCTGTGGTCTAGTGGTAAACCCACCTGCTTCAGACGCAGAGGTCCCGGGTTCGATTCCCAGAGGGGGCAGATATTTCTGTTCTGTTTGGTTGGTGGTAGGGCTTATTCTAAGTCCGCCTGGCTAGCTACCACCTACTTAAGTCTGTCGCCATAACAACAATGTTGACAGCATTGTTGTGTTCCGGCAGTTAGAGGTAAGATAGCCAGCTCATCCGTGGTTGAGGATTCCGGGTGAAGCTCGCTTTCACATTCGGCCTGATCGTCACTTACCATCAGGTGAGATACAGGTCAAGAGCTTCCTCGTTGTGTATAAAAAAAAAGTCGTACATCGCATGAGACCTCAAGTCATGTCATGCATGGTAGACTTAAAACTGTTGAAGTTTGGCAGAGAAATTAACTGAAAATACTTTTCATAAGTAAGTGGCAAGCTCAGCTAGTAGAAGGACAAAATATATTTCCTCTTGCTTAGTAATGTATTCAAAACTTTTAAAACCAGCGTCATACGGTTCAAAGTCCCACAAACAAACAGACCTCCATAAATTGCAACTGAGTAAATAAAACATTTTATTTCAACAATGCGACGAGTGCACAGAAATAAGTTAATTATTTCAAACCAACTTGTAAAGGCTTTCCACACTGGATGCGGTCTGCGGTCAGGTCAAAGGGAACGCAGCCTGCAATCTGCATCATGTAAGAAGAACATTGTCGGTCAGTGGAACAGTCCGCAGTCTAGGAAAGAATCTGTCTGTCTCAATAGTGACTGAGTTCCTTGCGCTGCTTCTTCTCAGCACTGGCCCATGTATTGTCCCGAAGCAATGGTAGGGTGCGAAACTTATTAAAAACTGCGTTCGCCAACCCGTTTGCCAAGCGTGGTTAGTATCGGCAATGAGGAAAGCAAAGACGTCCTATGGCTGAGATGATGATGATGATGAATGGTAGGGTTAATACTGGGACGTGTAAAAGTGCTTTTTAAAAGCCTATTTGCAAAAATAAATGAGTTTTTTTATGTCAACGGTCGTGACAAGGCAATCTGTCAGTAGTGCGGTTTGCGATCTTTGCTCGTGCCCGCACGGTCAGATCGCATCAATACAAAATGTTTAGAGACCGACAATGTCGTTCATATGTGTTTATATTGACCTCTCGCCCATGGCGACTTTTTGCAGCGATGCAGGTAGCGATTCTGTCGCGCGTTCGCATCGATACGTGTGCCTTTGCCCAGATAAACGCGCTTCTGTCGCAATGTAAACGCAATACTGTCGCAATGCAAACGCGATTCAGTAACCCTCCCTCCGTTCTTTCCCCGATGTCGTCGGACACGGTCGCGCGTTTGCATCGAACAGTCACGCTGCTGTAGCGCGTTAGTAGCGCGTTGGCATCGCTTTTGTAGTGCGTTGTAAATGCGACTAATCCGCGTTAGTAGCGATGAACGAGGGACGTTTACGAAACGTGCGACAGCATCACTACAAAAATTCGCCGTGGGTTAATTCCCTTTGATCTGAACACTGACCGCAGAACGCATGCAGAGTGCCAGATCCTCAACTTTAATCCGAAAAACGGGAAATTCGCTACAAAAGATGGATAGAGTCGACTCGTACACATTATTTCATTAGGGGCTCTACATGAAAGAGTCAAATACATTCGTCCTGAAATAAATCAAATAAGCCAACTTCGCTGCAGTTCGAAGTGTGCGCTATTGTGTAGTGTTTAAGTTGGAATTTAAACTGCTGGGTTGGATGGCCGGTGGACGTGTAGTACTGGAGACTGGGTGGAAATAATGTTTTTTCTTGTCTAATCTTTACACTGCTGGATGAAAGCCCACAGATCTTACAAAGATTTAACCGCCTATGTGGTCTAGTGGTAAGACCACCTGCTTCAGACGCAGAGGTCTCGGGTTCGATTCCCAGTGGGAGCAGATTTTTTTGTTCGGTTTGGTTGGTGGTAGGGCTTGTTCTAAGTCCGCCTGGCTAGCTACCACCATCTTACATAAGTCTGTCGCCATAACAACAATGTTAGCAGCATTGTTGTGTTCCGGCAGGTTAAGGTAAGATAGCCAGTTCCTCCGTGGTTGAGGATTCCGGGTGAAGCTCGCTTCCACCTTCGGCCTGATCATCACTTACCATCAGGTGAGATACAGGCCAAGAACTTCCTCGTTGTGGATAAAAAAAAAAGATCGGTCCTGCGCTGCCAGCACCCAGGTGCTTCTCGCGACCTTCACCGATCGTTGGTCCACTTAGTGGGAGGCATGCCTACACTACGCCTTCCGGCTCGTGGTCGCCACTCAGAAACTTTTCTGCGCCAACGATCATCACCTCTACAAGCTATGTCCCCCCCACTGCCACTTAGTTTTGTCAATTCCGCGGGTTTTTACGTCAGTTATCCTGCGGATCTAATCATTTCTGATTCGATTAAGCATAGGCTTAGCTCCTTAGCATTCGAGAATTTCTTCATCCCTATGTATTAGTATTTCTATTTGCACCCTATCCCCTAGCCCACACGTGTTCACCGCGGAGCAGTGAAACAATAAATGTTGAAAGCCAAACAACTTGTCGGCCGCCGGCCTGCACGACCCATAATGAATATTGCTTGTAGTTTTATTAAACTCGGTTATTGTTAAGCGTGTTTGCATTGATAATGCGATTTTTGGTTCAGTTTTAACTATCTGAAATGTTTAATGGAGAGGGCTATGCTTGGTGTTCCTTTGCGAAATCGAATCAGAAATGAGGAAATCCGTAAACAAACTAAAGTCGCTGACATAGCCCGACGGATTAGCAAGCTGAAGTGGCAATGGGCAGGGCACATAGTACGCAGAACTGACGGCCGATGGGGCAGCAAGGTTCTGGAATGGAGGCCGCGTACCGGTAAACGCAGCATGGGACGTCCACCTACAAGGTGGACCGACGACATCGTTAAGGTAGCGGGGAGGCTACCAATCGATCAACGTGGAAAGCATTGGGGAAGACCTATGTTCAGCAGTGGACGTCCTGTGGCTGAAATGGTGATGATGACGATTAATGTTCTTCCAAAGGAACTCTTCCAAGTAGTGTGGTTCCAGCAGATTAAATTAGAACGACCCACAGTCTTCTTATGGGTGTCGAAAGGGGCGACTAAGGGAGATGTATGCTAATATCAGGCCTGTCCAACTCTATCGAGCATTAGGAGTGTAAGCCAAATCAATCATGCATCCATCAATGTTCGTGAGAACGTAACTGTTACTACGGTTAAGATCCATGCATATAATAATATCTATTGTATCTGCCTGTTTTCTATGTAATCTATGAAGTCCGACTCGTATTATTTTGAAGGAAGAAATTTTTTAGCAAAAAAAAAACTTTAATATTATAAAAATTTAAATAATTCAATAAATTGTTTTTAATTCTAACGGTAACGTTTGATCATAAAGTATGCCTTACATTGTGAACTCAGTTTTTACATCTCACTCGATTACAGTACAAAACACATATAGCGAGAAAATCCAAGGCCAATGGCTGATTTCTCCAAAAAGTTTAGCAAAAAGGCAAAATTCCAGATGTCCTCCATTAATCGGTTTCAAATTTCCAGTGGGGTTTATGGAAAAGAAATCAGAGCTTGGCTAATGGTATCCACAGGTGCGGCGCACCTAGGGTTGCCAGGCGTCCGGCTTTAGCCGGACATGTTTGGCTTTTTAGGGTCTTGTCCGGCCAAATATTGCCTTGTCCGGCCTGTCCGGCTTTTGTTAGGCTTTTTATTTGGTTGCCGCGCCAGGCGAAAGTCAAGCCACAGAATCATATGAAGCGCACGCATCAGGATGTTGGTTAGCAACCGATGATGATAGTACTCACTTATGAGCTGACACTAATTGCACCCCCCCCCCCCCGTCACATGTCCGGCTTTTAGGGTAAAATGTCCGGCCAAATGAAACACAAAGTCCGGCTTTTGTGATTTTGGACCTGGCAACCCTAGGCGCACCTGGCCGCCTTCCAGAACCTGCACTATTCCAGACAACTTTTATGGACGCCTTGTTATAACTATTAGGGGCACAGGGCCTTACCAAGAAATATCGTTCTGCATTTTGGCGCAGATACGAAGGTCTTTGGAATTTTTGGAATAAATACCTATTACCTTCTCTGTTTGAACATTATCTAGCTAAGAAACTACTTGCATCACCTAGTCAAAAGTTGTCACCATCAAACGACACAAAAAACGATATAATAAACACGAAATAAGAAAATGTTTGTAATTTAACAAAGACTCTTTAAATAGTACCTACTTTTTATTTGAAAAATTAAAACGTTTGCTTCAGGTAGGAAATGAGCCCACGGCCTTTCGTTAGCGGGGTGCCTGCTCAGATCGCCAAATTATGGAGACTAGGTAAATCCGGCAATCTAAAGCTCATGAGTTCAACTCCTAAGGCAGTAAATCTTTTCAAGTGAAAATTGATCTTATATAAATCAACATTCTCTCAAAATAAATAAAAAATTAAAACAAATATGCAAATAGCAAATGCAAAAGTCTTTAATCACTCGTATCAGAGGGTGTCTAGAACAAAAAAAAACTCCCATATTATCCATAATAACCCCACGTTTGAGATACAAAAGAAACGTTTTCACTCACATACACGCATTATCCTACAAGCGTTCAATAAATTCAATACCAAAATTATAAGCCACTAAAACGTTCCGCCGCCATGCTCTACAATTTTATTATGAAACCCGACACAGATTTAAATATTCCAAAGCGGGAATCAGACCATTACGCTCAGTGAAAGGCAGTGTAATGGGTATTCTTATTTAGCCGCGTTTTTGCATAGTCCACTTTACGAGCTTGCGCTTTGGGCTGCGGCTCTGTGAACAGCGGGTATAACAAGCTGTTTTAGAAGGAAACTGCATTGTGATTCTTACGTCGACGTCTTTATCCTCTCTGGCGCAACGTCTTATTGCAGAGCAATATTTTAAAAGGTTGCATCTTAGATCTACAGTGGCACGAGGTATCATAAAAATTACTTTTGCTCTTACGCCATAGTTTACCATTTTGGGCGTGGCCTCGCTTAACAAAAACACTGCTAATGGTAGTTATTTAATACCATTGAGTGAAATACCGTCAAACTTTTATAGCGTTAAAAAACACGTAAAATGTATAAAAAAAAACCTCCAAGGATGGGTTCCACTGAAGGCAGCTTATTTCAGTTACTTTTAAATGTAATATTCCAGATAAATTATGTTTTATTTTTATCTTCGCTCCGCTTGTAGCAAAACCACAACCGATCCTAGCTAGACTAGTGTTTGCTTTGACGCTACGTTTAGTGTACTCGCAATTGGGTTTCGGTATCTCTACTTTGCAGGCGGTTTGGTAAATATGCAGCCGAACGATTACAGCTGGACAAAATAATAAAATGTTCCCAGTTTTATATAGCTCTTTATCGCCCGCACTAATATTTATAAATGCAAAAGTAGCTCGATTTAGCTCTTCACGCTTAAACCACTGAACCGATTTTGATGAAATTTGGTATCTATAAAGTTTCGACCCGGGAAATGACATAGGACAGTGTTTATTCCGGTTTTAAAAGGGGAAAATTAAATCAAATCCCATCAAAAACAATACTTGTCAAAAAAACCAAGTCTCGCAACTCAGTTGTTCTACGGTAAAAAGTTGTGAGATCCATGTAATACCAAGTCCAGGCCAGGAAATCTTTAACGTTTTACATAAATTATTGACTTGGCCATCGCACTAAATAATTTAATTTACACGTGTTTTCATGCGATGACCAAGTCAATATATTTATGTAAAACGTTAAAGATTTCCTGACCTGTACTTGGTATTACATGGATCTCACAACTTTTTACCGTAGAACAACTGAGTTGCGAGACTTGGTTTTTTTGACAAGTATTGTTTTTGATGGGATCTCATTTCTTTTTGTATTTTGTAGACAGCAGTTATGTATCTAGAAAACTGGACCGAAATTGAAAAATTTCACTCGACTTGGCGGTTGCACTACCGTGCCCCCAAATATTTTAGTTTTTCCTTGATTCATACACCAAACACTACTTATATTCCAAATTTGAAGCTTCTAGGTCTGCTAGAAGTGCCTTAGAATTTTGATGATCGGTGAGTCAGTCAGTGAGTCAGTGAGTCAGTGAGTGACAAAATTAAGTAACTTTCACCCGTTATAATTCTTAAACTACTGGTTCAAATTGAATGAAATTATAAATATACCGTGTCTTTACAATGCCTGCATAGCTAATGAAAATTCAGCCTTCTAGTTTTATCCACAACGAAGTTACAGGCGGTCGAAAATGGCCTGAATTGCTTCGAGAAAAGGATGGTACGGCCGTGCCGCTTTTTTGCTCGACTTGGTGGGGGCACTGCCGTGCCCCCAGATAAAATTATAGTTAAAATGTTTTATTGCGATCTACTATCTATTGATTTGCACATTGCATGTTCTATCTGGAAATCGAACCCAGAACCTCAGAATTTTGTAACTACATTATTTGCCTGTCGCAAATAAGACTTTTACTTTATTCTTTCGTTAATTGAAAGAAGAAAGAAAGAAAGAAGAAAGAAAAAATGTTTATTTGGTTGGACAATATATTACACCAAACTATCGCAGAAGTTGAGTGTTGTTTATCTTTAAAACAGTAAACGTGGTGTAGCCCCCATTATCTCCTCTCAACCATGCCCTAGGGGGTCGTTGTGGCTCCGAAAGAACTTAAAAGCTCTGTAACATCAACTTTATTACATATTTTATGCAAAAAACAAATTCTTAGCAACACACAGACGTATTTCACTGCGTATATTGTAAGCAGTAATTTATACGAAAATCCTCATCCATCTTCATGTGCGCTTCATCAAAACACAATGGAGGTTGTGCCAGTAATCTTTGTATAGAAGATAATTATATCTCTATAGGTCTTTATTACAAATAGATTTACACCGCGGCTTCGCCCGCGTGAAATTTTATCTGTCACAGAAAAACGTTATCGCGCGCGTCTATGTTTCAAAAACCGGGATTAAAACTATCTTAAATGTCCTTTTAGGGACAAAGAAACTTTGATTACATGGGGGTCACTTAAAAATTAGGGATTGATGGTGAAAACGGGCATAAGTCTTCCTGCCAAGACAGCAATATGGGGGCCCCATTGTAATTTAGAATCTGGAATACCTAGAAAGACAGTTGAGTTTATTAGACGTAATTCCCATGCCCTGGAGTACCTGTGGGTCTAGACAAAGTGCAAATTATAATCGCAAACCAGTCGAAAAGTGGTCGAAAAGCCCCTTTTCAACCGACTTCAAAAAAGGAGGAGGTTCTCAATTCGACCCGTATGTTTTTTTTTTTTTTTTTTTTCTATGTTTGTTACGCGATAACTCCGCCAATTATGAACCGATTTGAACAAATCTTTTTTCGGCGTATAGGTAATACCTCAAGGGTGGTCCCATTTAAATTTAATAATAGAAAAAACAACCCCCAAGGGTGGAAAACTGGGGATGAACTTTTTTATACGCAATATCTCCGCCGATTATAAATCAATTTGAACGATTATTTTTTTGTTGAATAGGTATTATCAAAAGGGTGGTTTCATGCGAATTTGAAGAAAATATTTCACCCCCAAGGGTGGAAAATTGGGGATGAACTTTTTTATACGCAATATTTTTAATTTTTAGTTTTTTTTTGTGTTCACGCATTTGAAGTCGGTTTTATTTTTTTTAAAAGTTATGATTTTTTGTATGGAGTTTTGACGGATTCGATTTTCGATTCGATCAAAAAGTGCGTTTTGTCTAGGGGGGCTGGTGTGACTGAACCGTCACACCCGTGACATTAACAAGGGGCACCACCACAATATGACATTAGCGGAGGGCGTTATATCAATACTGGGTTTAGTTTTTTATTTTTTCCACCTTGACGTTTCAGAATCATGGGACTATAGTCTTACTACATCCAGGTCTATTGTGACAACGTCTAGTTGCACGTTTTGATGTGGTAATAAAAATGTGCCATACGTAACACTGAGAGACTGGTACACGCGGCGGCACATCGGACTGTACATTTCTGTTGGAAAACAGACCCTATTACAACCACATAAGCTACCACAATGGTTACCTTGATGGCTCGTCTGTACAACGAATAATAAATGGCGCACTCCTACACAGTATTTTATTTGTGAATAAAAACATTTTATTAATATTTACTGCAACAAACCCAAGTAGGTTATTCACCTACTCGACACAAGAAACTGGACAATGGACATGCCTGTGTCCAGTTGGTGAAACTGAAAATTATTATTACTTATTTATTATTTATTCGTCATCTGGATTCGACACTTAAGATTTTTACATAAATTAAGTCACTTCTAAGTTTTTGCCAAATACGCGCTAAAAGCAGAGTTTCGCCAACCGGACACACATGTGTCCAGTCTCTTGAGTTGAGTTGGTGAATTATAAACCTATATTTTCTTCATCCGGAATTCCTGATTGACTGTATTCGCATCGTAAGCCTACAGATTTATTTCTGGTCCGTCAGGTCGATTCAAGCTTCTAATTTCTTAACCAAACTAGAAAAATATAGGTATACATAAAGTATTTTCACAATATTTATTCCCTAAAATCGAACTCAGATTCTCTGAGTCGCGTAAATCTCTAACCACTGAACAATTGAGCCGTGACCATCCAATAATCTTAGAAAATGATTAAAATGGAAGTATTTTCAGGAAAAGCTCCAGTTCAGAGTCTTAGGAGCTTATAGAAAGCATTACGAAATAAGCTCCCGCCGTAATAAAAATACGGCTGTGCTGTGAAGGTCTCGAAAGAGTTTGATTTACCTCCGGCTAGTGTTGCACAAATATCGACTGTTTGTCGATAGTGTTTACGGAACTCAACGATTGTTCAACAAACTTAGTTCACTCCAATAGAGTTGGCTGAAAGACAAATTCAAATAATGTTGAAATCACTAAGAATTTTGACACAGTTGAATTCCTTTTTCAACATTTTATCCTAGTTACTATTTAAAATTACAATTTACCATTACGTGTAAATCATCAGATGATTTAGTATCCACTGCAAGAGCACGATGTGATCACTAATTATATGGAGAGAAACATCATTAATATTACTATTAAAACTAGTTTATAACATTACAGGATATTTAACAACACTTCTTATCTACTCTTCTTTTTATCGACTCCATCGATACCCAATCAACATTTCGGCAGCATTACCATCGGCATAATTTATCCAAATTGATTTAGGGATGATGGGAGAAAATTTGATAAACATCGTGATATGAAATATGGATCAGAGTTATGAAAATATTGAAATCAATTATCCTATTACCTCCTCCCCTGTTATTTCGTGCTTCCCTTTCATCTTGAAGCCGCAAGGCTGTATCGGAATAAGGCAAATTAAATTTAGACACATTCGTATGATGGAAATGTGTTTTGCGGGAATCAAAAACCACCGATATCACAGAAATACAAAGGTTTGTATCAGTGAAATACACACATTAGTGAGCATTTTTTACAATAATACGAGTTAAACATATCGATTACTTACGAGTAGTCCAAAAATAAGCAATATTAGGTAGAGATAGTGTGCTTTTAATAAGTGCTATACCTCCTACTAGGTGGACCGACGATCTGGTAAAGGTCGCGGGAAGAGCCTGGATGCGGGCAGCGCAGGACCGTTCATTGTGGAAAACCTTGGAGGAGGCCTTTGTCCAGCAGTGGACGTCATTTGGCTGAAACGAACGAACGAACGATACCTACTAATAATTATAAATGCGAAAGTTTTTATGGATGTTTGGATGTTAAAATGTTTGTTACCCTTTCACATAAAACTACTGAACGGATTGTGATGAAACTTTACAGTATTATTGTTTATAGCCCAGAATAATTTAAGACTAACTAAATTTCACACGGGTGATGCCGTGGGCAAAAGCTAGCAATAAATAGACTCGACTCTATACTCGCAAATCCATAGTTCGAATTTCAGTAAAGATTTTCCAGCTCTTTCTTCTTACTAAATAGAAATTCGTATTTAGATACCACAGGTTTGAAAAATATGAGGGCAGGAATTCAGAAGTTCAGTTCGTTAGATTTCAACCAAATGACGTTAACTGCAGGACAGAGACCTCTAAGAATCTCCACAACGACCAGGCACCGTCACTACAAATTAATACCTTAATACCTTACCAAATAGATTAAGCGAATGTATAGAGACCAGGGATGTTATGGATAGCCATAACCGTAACCGAAACTATCGGATATCCGAAATAAATAAATATCCGTTTCGGATAGTTTCGGATATAGGTGGAGTCAAAATCTTAATATTTTTTAATATTTGTTACTTATCTGGCATTCCCTGGCACCATCAAGCCTATTTTAACTTCATCATAGGTATCGTTATAGTACATAAAGTGGCTATGTGGATCAAGAAGCACCATGTTATAAGAATTTTACATTTTTAAAATTCTAACAAAGAAGAAAGAAAGAAAGAAGAAAGAAAATATTTGTATTTAGTCCAGACATCCTTAGACTACTTACAACATAGTTACTTACATAGTTAAATTTGAACAAAAATGGCAGCCACTCAGCATGTGTTAGACTCTAGGCTAATAAGTATCCGTAACCGAAATTATCCGAAGCTTTCGGATAACCTGAAATGATTTTATATCCGTAACCGAAACCGGAATAATATTATTCTAATATCCGTAACCGTATCCATGACCGAAACTTCATATCCTTAACATCCCTATCATCTAGATAAGCTCGCTCATCGCACAGCTAATAACGTTATAGCACTGATGGGCCCGTAATGAGATGCGATCTGATTACAACTTGATTGATATGGTAATGAGGCCTGTCTATTTATGCGCAGATTCCTCCTGAGCACTAATGGTAATTAGTCTTGTAGCTGTAAGAATTCTAGAATTAATGTCCACTAGGAAATAAAAGGTAGTAGGAAGACGCCAGATGCAGGCCGCCACCAACCGGCCATTCTAAAAATCATTGGGGGAGGCCTTTGTCCAGCAGTGGACGTCTTTCGGCTGAAACGACGAGGATATAAATAAAGTAGACATAAAAATGTTTTGATAATGAACGGTAAATAGTTTTGGCATAAGTACTCGTAGGTACAGTAATATTACAGAGATATTTTAGAAAAAATATCAGTTCACCCTGGACCCTGGACTGGAGACCCCGCAACAACACCCGCGGCAGGGGAAGACCGCCTAAACGGTGGACACGACATCCGGCAGCAGGCTGGTGAAAACTGGATGCGTGTGGCCAGGGACATAAGTCGGTGGAGGGTTGATGAGGAGGCCTATCTTCGAAGGCGAATCCCTTAAAGGCTGCTATAGATAGATAGTTAGATCAGTTCACACGTCACGTACACACACAGGATCACAGTCCTGAATTGAGAACAAAATCCCAAATAGTCAGAAACGCGAAATTGGATGTAACTAATCTTATATGGAAAACTTAGTCTGAATATACAGAACCAATCCCAGATCTTTTTGCAATTCCTGCATAACCAGAATCTAACTTTTTACCCTCTAACCACTGAAAGTTGAGCGAGAAGTTCTGGAGACACCCTACTATCTCGGAACCCACGTCAAAAATCAGAAGAAAATGATAAGTCACATTAAATCAAAATTATCATCTTAGCACACCAAAAGGGGTCTTAGCCTTCTCCCATTTGCAAGACCGTTTAGGCCCAGAATTGAGCGTGTTTTGATTCGATTCAATCCGTGATTATTAACAGCCGTCTGGTTTGGATTCTCATAGCCAAAGACGCCATCTAGTGGACAAAGCTCCACCTAATAGCTCTTACTAAGTCCCGCTTTGTAATTTTAGCCGCTTTGAGGCCCCTCTATCAGATTAGGGTCTCAAACTAGACATATTGGGGCTAGTGCTGCCAAAAACTGTGCTATCGATATCGATAAGTTTTGGGAATTGCTAGACGACAATCACTCATGTGTAAAACTATGGTTGGTCTCCAACTTTTTTTGTAAGAAGGGAAATAGAATCTATACTTCTATACTAATATTATAAATACGAATGTAACTCTGACTGTCTTGCTTTCACGCCTAAACCACTGAACCGATTTTGATGAAAGGCTAGGATATAGTTCGAGTCCCGGGAAAGGACATAGGATAGTTTTTATCCCGGTTTTTGAAACAAGGATGCGCGCTATAAAGTTCTGTGACAAACAAAATTCCGGCGGCGGAAAGCTAGTATAAAACAGTGAGACATAAATCGATCAAATCGACAGCTGTTGCTGTTGATATTTCAAATTTTTACATTTTTACTTTCATATTAAATTATACCTTTACAGCAAGTTTATGAATAGTTTTCTTTTTTATGTGACAAAAAGTACACAAGCAAAACGAGAAATAAAGTTCGTGCAACTGGCTTATGTGCCCTTTTGACAAAGAGGACTCAGCGTCAGCATACATCGACAGCGTAGTATCAGTTTATCGATACAATTTTCGACATCACTATTTCGGATCGTAGACATCTTGAGGTGTTGGGTAGATCATAGCCGGTGAAGGGGTTGAGGCCTTGATTCCGGTTTGTACTGATTTTGATTGGGTTCCATTGATTGATACGATTCCTGAGGCATGATTGAGAATTGAAGCCCACATATTGAAGCTGTTTAATAGATTAAATAGATATCTTTTATTTGCAAGCAATTTGACACATAAGCTAAGGTGTAATGAGCAAACAACATATGACAGAGACAAGCATGCATTAAAATAGTAGGGGTTCATTACAAAAAGTTAAACGGTTTTTGAACACATTGGGTAAATAAAACTGACATTAAGGTTGAGTTGCGCCATCTTACTTTAACTTTGTCAAACTTCATACAAAAAGCACCGATTATTTTAATTGCTACGGATAACATAAGGTGTTGCAACTCAGCCTTAGTATGGGATATCATTTTTAACACGTGTATAATTTTCTTGTAATAACACAGGTATTTTCAACCGACTTCAAAAAAAGGAGGAGGTTCTCAATTCGACCCGTATGTTTTTTTTTTTTTTTTCTATGTTTGTTACGCGATAACTCCGCCAATTATGAACCGATTTGAACAAATCTTTTTTCAGCGTATAGGTAATACTTCAAGGGTGGTCCCATTTAAATTTAATAATAAAAAAAACAACCCCCAAGGGTGGAAAATTGGGGATGAACTTTTTTATAATATACATTAAGAATATATTTAACAATAAGGTAATAATTAGTTAACTAAAAAGTAAGAAATAAGTAAAATTTTATAAAAAAAAAATAAAACCGACTCCAAAAAACCTACACTAAAAAGTAGAAAAATAATTACTAATTACCTACTTATTTATTAGGACGAATTATTAATATTTATGTAGGTATACCATGATTGATACTTTTGGAGTCGGTGCAGGCAAACTTTACATGTTTCATAATCTTGGCACCGACTCCAGAAGTATCAATCATGGTATACCTACATAAATATTAATAATTCGTCCTAATAAATAAGTAGGTAATTAGTAATTATTTTTCTACTTTTTAGTGTAGGTTTTTTGGAGTCGGTTTTTTTTTTTTTTTTAAATATTAGAACGGTGGTGTAGGTACCATAGCGATGCAAAAGGCAAAGATCTCAGTGTTAACACTGCCTTTTAGACTGTGTTTACACAGACAATAAACAGCTGGTTACATTGTCATAAAGTACACGTGTCAAGCTAAACATTGTGGTGTCATAAGTATTTGTAATGGGTGCTATTTCTGCAACAAAAATGCATAATTTGATATGTTGTCGACCATTAAAAAGGACAACAAGTTGCACGATACTTCAAAACGGCGTTACACCAGTTTTTGCATCATCAGCACCCCTCTAACGATCTGAAAACGCGAACGCTACGATACCCCGAGAGTCGTGTGTATCGCGAATGTGCAAAACGCTTTGAAATTTCGACGCTACGAAGCGACAGCGGTCGGTGCAGAGCGATAAAAGTATGGAAATAGTCCTAATAAAGCTTTGAGCTTTTAAATTTATTTATAAACGCAATATTGTTTATGAACAAAACTTGACTTGGCCCGAACATTCGTTTTTTTTTTCATAATTTGTTCAAGAGAGTAAAATAGGAAAAAATGCCCTAAACAAAATATATAAACACCATTTTCCTTTTTCTTATCGTGATGTTTATCAGTTTGAAATGTTTTGGTCAAGTAGAAAGTTAATGAAAAGGTTTCAATAGATATTGTACAGTGGTTACTTTAAAGTAAAAACATAACCCTGGCGCGACTGCGCCAGACTGGTTAAAAAAGCTTGATTAATGTATTTAGCGTGCTAAATGCTGGCATGCTGCGAGCATCTTATAGTAGTAGAGTGCAGTTTTACTCCAAAAATGTGTAGACTGACAGTGAATACACTGTACTGTTATAGTACCTATAACTTAGCTTCTAACATTTTCCTATCCTCAAATCTTCTAAATTTCAAATTTTCGCCAGTTCTACGATTTTCGTTCCCTCAGTATTTCAAAGTCAGCTGCAATTTTTCAACGGCATAACTATTACTGGCCGAGTAAAAAACTAATAAAATGGCAACATTTCTCATGCTCAGCTTGTTTGGGCTGACTGATACTGCAACATATTGGCGGTTGGCAACTATTTGTTTAACAGTTGAGTAAACTAGACTATGAATTTCGTTTGAAGTTTTAAAAGCTTCAAAATTCACGTATGCTGTTGAAATAGAGACTCCATTATTTGCGGTTTAACGTGATGCATGCTGGAGTTAATCATCTTCATGAATGAAAATCACTGATGGCTTTCAAATATTATAGGCGACTGGGCATATAGCTCTATTGATTGTCAGCAAAAGGTGTCCACTTTTGGACGTAGCAATCCCCAAACCAGTCGATCTTTGAGGTCGTCAGTCCATTAAGTCGTTCTATTCCACATTCGCCGAATATGTGATATTCTGTCAGTTTCTTGAGCCATCAAGTCAAGTAGTTCTACACTAACCCTGGGTTACACCATCTTACTCTAAACTTAACAGTTGTTTTTACAGACTTTTGACGTTTGTTATAAACGTCAAAAGTCTGTAAAAACAACTGTTATAATAGTAGTTATAGTTGCGGTTAAAGTTAAGATGATGCAACTCAGCCTAAGTTTACCAAGTACATGATAATGTTGCGCCCGCTTCTTAAGATCATCTGTCCGTCAATTCGTTTACGTTTAAGTACCAAGTATAAATGATGTTCTTTTAGCTTCGTTAACAACCATATTCACAAACGATGCTTGCTTAAGTGAGCAGCAGCAAATCGAACGCACAGCGTTTAACAGACCTCTGTGATTGGTTCGTGTGTGACCCTGTGCATCCACGCGCACTGTGAGACCTCATGTTTGTGAATACGGGCGGAAGTCGTCGGTCCATCAAGCAGGTGGTATGTGATCAAAACAATTAGACTACAAACTTGAAAGTCATAGCATTCAGTTACATAAAACCCTCACCTAACAATCCAGTTCCCAGGTACGGAATGCGAGGCGCGCGGAATGTTGATTACTTGGTGTAGGTAGCTGTGGCATAGGTAGGTAGGTCTGTGGCGACGTAAGAGTAATTTAAATGATGGAAGAATGGAGAATCAATGCTGTAAAAGTGGTCTTTAAGATCAAGAAATAAAAGCACAAGTAAAAAAAGTTTTTATTTCTTAATGATAACAAATGTACAGTTTTAGTCTAGCGGTCTCTGCACTAAGCGAACGTGCTTGTAACGCCGTGGCCAGAATACAAAATTTCCATTAAAATATGACATCAGTCTTGATACCTACGAGTAAATAGAGAGGTTGCACGCCACACGAAACTTTCAGTTTCAAGAAACTTACTTAGACAACATTTACACGACACAATTAAGACGACCTTAACGCTTAGAAACAATCTCTTCCAAACAAATCCGGAGAGAGAAAGGTCTGGTAGTTTTTTTGAAAAAAGAGGATGGGCAGTGCTTTGTAAAAAAAACTCGTTTTTCTAAAAATTTCGTGTAAATAATATATACAAATTGTTAGCGACGTCAACCGAGAAAATACGCTAATTTATTAATTAGAATTGATTAGCAATGTTAACAGACAGAAAATGTTGTAAAATAATCAATTAGAGTCGATTAGATATAAATAACATTCCATCTCTTTCTCACATTATCTGTCATCTCGCTTGCACATCAATTACTCTTCCACGCACTTCTGGAATATTCGAGAGAAAAAGAAACGGGACGGCAACATCGGACCTCTCGCTTCGAACATTCCAGAACTATGGTCCAGAACATGAGAGACAGAGACAGGAATATCGGGAGAGAAAGGGATGGATATAGCCCGGGGCCCTATAAATACGGAGCGAGGCGCTCCGGGAGACAAGTTTAAGTTTAATGTATTGTTTTGTTCAGTTCAGAGAACAAGTGCTCCAAGCAACAAGTGATCTGAAGAAGCAAGAACTGAGAAAAGGAAGCGAATAATAAACGCGAGAAGTCTCAGCAAGTGAAATAGTGGTTTTATTCCTGCAAGTAGCACCTACTACGCCTGACATAGTAAGGGCAAGCTCTCAACGGCAGTCATCATCGTCCGGTCAGCGCTCTCGAACACACACAAACGCATACAGTCCACTGCAGTCCACCACATTTTCCTGGTCCTTCGAGCCGGATCACCACATTTTCCTGGTCCTTCGAGTAGCCGGATTACGGGAATAGCGAAGATGCCTGTCACCAGGTCGGAGAAGCTACGAGGTGCCGCCGCCGCGGCTAGCGCCGCCGCCGCAAGGAGAATTACGTCGCCGCCGGTTCATGGAGGAAGTACTCCGACGGAAACCACGGATACTTCATCAACGCTGACCCCGTATCCCGCCGGGGGCGCGTCCTCACCGCGCATCGCCAGGGACCACGCCGCGCCGGCTGTTAGCACCCGGGTTATGGGAGAGCCCGGCGTGCATTTGGGAAGAGGGGAACCAGCACCGCGCTCCTACACAGAGGAGATAACCGCCGACGTCACGAAGCCACACGAAGCACTAAGGGCCCGTATCGCGGAAGCAGAAAAGAGACGTGCCGCCGCCGCCGCCGCCGCCGCCGCCGCCGCCTCCCGCGACTACGGTGACCACCGTGCCGACTGTTGAAGGACAGTACGCGCCACCCACGCCGCAAGTGCATGAACAAACGCCGCGACTGTCACGAGTGAATCAGGACACGCGCTCCGTCCGCTCGTCAAGAAGAAGGGCAGAAATAGAGGCCAAATTAAGAGTGGCCCGCCAGGAACTGGAAGTTGCCAAAGCGGAATTGGAGTTGGCCCAATTGGATTCCGACATGGAAGAGGATCCAGAAGAAGTGCAGTACAGGCAAATGCAGGTCGAAAATTGGTTGGACCACTCGAACACCATCGCCGAGAGGGTCCCGCCGGAACTACAACCGATACCGCCGCCGCCGCCCGCCGCGCCGCTGCCGCCGCCGCCACAAGTTCTACCGCTGCCGCCGCCACCGCCGCCGCAAGTGTTGCCGCCGCCGCCGCCACAGCCGCTACCTACGGAAGGGAGAACAGACATTCAAGAGTTAGCCATGGCCATCACCAAGCTGTCACAGAGGGCAGAGGGTGGCCTCACAAGACAACTGGTCGACCTCCCAAGTTTCAATGGCGCATGTGAAGAATGGCTCGCGTTCAGAAGGTCATATGAAGACACCGCGCGCTCCTTCACGCCGGCACAGAATTTGGCGCGACTACGAAGGTGTCTCCAGGGGCACGCAAGGGAGGCAGTCAAGAGCCTCCTGTTCACCGCCGAGAACCCGGAAGAGCTGATGAAGAGCCTGGAGGTCCGGTTCGGCAGACCTGGAGCCATAGCCCTGGCGGAGTTAAAGAAGATGGAAAGGCTGCCAAGGGTCAACGAGTCATCAGGGGAGATCTGCATGTTTGCCAGCCGAGTCCGCAATGCCGTGGCCACCATCAGGGCACTCGGCAAGACAGAATATTTGTGCGCACCAGGGGCCGTGGAGTGTCTAATAGAGAAGATGCCGCCGACCATGAAATCTCGGTGGCTGATGTACCAACGCGAGCGCCGGGCAGAGGGAAAACCAGCGCTCGAACTCATGTATGACTTCATGGAAGTTGAAGCAGATATTAACAGTGATTACGCTCCCCCGGAAGTGTCCTGGGACCAGAAGAGAAATATGTTCAAGAGGCCGGTTCACCATGTCCAACAAACAGAAGGACGCCGTGAAGAACCGAAGACTGACGCGAAGAAGTGCCCAGAGTGCCGTGAGGACCACTGGTTGTACGAATGTAAGAAATATAAGGAAGCCAGTGTTGAAGATAAGTGGGAAATGGTGAAGAAGGCAAGAATGTGCTTCAAATGCCTGCGCTTCAAGCACTCAAGGAACACGTGTCGGGCACAACCATGCAAGAAGTGCATGAGATGGCATCACATCAGTCTTCACTCAGAGAAGCCCGCAGCGGCGAAGACTCAAGAGAAGCCCGCCGAAGGAGTTGTATCGTCGGTACACACCACGAGCTGCGGAAAGGCCTACTTGAAGATGACGCCGGTGAACCTCTACGGGCCCAAAGGGACAGCAAAAGTGCTCGCGCTCCTGGACGAAGGGTCCACCGTCACGCTGCTGGACTCATCAGTGGCAAAGAAGATTGGGGCGCAAGGAAAGCCGGAAGCCATCACCATCGAGATGGTCGGGGGGAACGGAATGATGAAGAGCAACTCCCAGAGGATCAACATGAAGATCAAGGGGGTCCATTGTAGAAATAAACTCAGCATGGAAGCGAGAACTATCGACAACTTGAAGCTGACGAAGCAAGGTGTCGAAGAAGGAATGCTTCAAAACTGGAAACACCTGAAGAAAATTAAGAAGAAGCTGGTCTATGACAAAGAAGTACCTAGACTTCTGATTGGGCAAGACAATTGGGGGCTGATAGTCACACGGAGACTACGCAGAGGGAAGGCCTCCGAACCAGTTGCCTCTTTGACCAGCCTTGGATGGGTCCTGCATGGATGCAACACTGGAAGAAGTGGTCCAGTGAAGTTAGTGCACCACAGCAGATTAGTGGAAGATGGAACGGAAGCCTTGGTTCACCAACACTTCGAGAAAGAGGACATCGGAGTGGAACCACGTCGGCCATGCAACGACGCCGACAAACGGGCTCGCAGTGTCGTCCTGAAGAAGACCAGCAGAGGGCATCAGGCACATCAGCGTCTCATCAAGAGGAAGTTGGAAAAAGATCCAGCGTTGAAGACTTTGAAGAAAGATCGCTTCGAGATGAAGGATGAATACACCGGAGAGGAGAAGAATTCTCAAGTTGTTGCCACATTGAAGGTAACACCAGAAGTCACTCCGGACCCGAAGAGATTCTCCGATTGGACTCAACTGCTACCTCATCGGGAAGGCGAACTGAAGGACAGCGCAGCGCTTGACGGACCACTTCTGGCGAAGATGGCAAAAGAGTACCTGCCAACTTTGATGCCGAGGAAGATAGCCGGACGGGAAACAGAAGACCTTCGAGTCAGCGACGTCGTTTTTATAGTCGACGTATCGCTTCCAAGCAACACTTGGCCACGAGGGGAAGTGCAGAGGGTATACCCCGGTCCGGACGGAAGAATACGAGTCCTCGACGTGCGAACACCCAGATGAGTGCTACGGCGACCGACGCGACGAGTGGTAGTCCTGGTTCCTACCAAGACGTCGCATCCAGAAGAGGGAGTGCTTCGCACTGCGGGGGAGATTGTTAGCGACGTCAACCGAGAAAATACGCTAATTTATTAATTAGAATTGATTAGCAATGTTAACAGACAGAAAATGTTGTAAAATAATCAATTAGAGTCGATTAGATATAAATAACATTCCATCTCTTTCTCACATTATCTGTCATCTCGCTTGCACATCAATTACTCTTCCACGCACTTCTGGAATATTCGAGAGAAAAAGAAACGGGACGGCAACATCGGACCTCTCGCTTCGAACATTCCAGAACTATGGTCCAGAACATGAGAGACAGAGACAGGAATATCGGGAGAGAAAGGGATGGATATAGCCCGGGGCCCTATAAATACGGAGCGAGGCGCTCCGGGAGACAAGTTTAAGTTTAATGTATTGTTTTGTTCAGTTCAGAGAACAAGTGCTCCAAGCAACAAGTGATCTGAAGAAGCAAGAACTGAGAAAAGGAAGCGAATAATAAACGCGAGAAGTCTCAGCAAGTGAAATAGTGGTTTTATTCCTGCAAGTAGCACCTACTACGCCTGACATAGTAAGGGCAAGCTCTCAACGGCAGTCATCATCGTCCGGTCAGCGCTCTCGAACACACACAAACGCATACAGTCCACTGCAGTCCACCACATTTTCCTGGTCCTTCGAGCCGGATCACCACACAAATCGATCTTAGATACCTCAAACAAGAATGATACACACTAGAAAAAAATACAGCCTCTATTCTTTCTTTGTTAGGTTACACCAATTCATCATTTCAATAGAATTACACTAAAGCTGATGGATGTGAGCTTATTGATAACTTTTCTTTCATAAAAAACTGATAGAGTTATCTTAGTTACAATTCTTTCCTCAAAATCCACGGTAAAGTGATCTAAAGGCACTATACTAAAACGCAGTTACTTAACAACCATTTCGGTGTATCATGTTCAAAACAATTGCCAGAAATAACAATAAAATAAGCGACAAACAATATAAATGTTAATAACTTCGAACTAGCGCTATCAGAAACACGCATCCGCCGGCCGATGTAGTTTAAAATTAATATATTGTGCTAGCTTGGGGCTAGTTAGGATGGGGGCTGTTGCGTATTGATGGCAAGTGGATAGCGAGTGAAGAGAAATCGCTTTCATTCGAAATAGAAATATCTCATAGAATATTCATCATCATCTCAGCCATAGGACGTCCACTGCTGAATATAGGCCTCCCCCAATGCTTTCCATGTTGCCCGGTCGGTAGCGGCCTACGTCCAGCGCTTTCCTGCTACCTTTATGATGTCGTCGGTCCACCATGTGGGTGGACGTCCCACGCTGCGTTTTCCGGTACGCGGCCTCCCCTCCAGAACCTTGCTGCCCCATCGGCCGTCAGTTCTGCGAATAAGTTCTGTTCAGTGATGAGAATATTGTCATGTCAAAACATTCAACCAAATCTTTTTCTAAAGATGCAGGTTTTGAGCAAAAATATATTTTTTATGCACAACAAGGCAGGTATTTGACCGCAATCGCACCTGGTGTTAAGTGAGATGCAGCCAGGATGGTGCAAATCTACCCTATAAGTGTCTATTAACTCTGGCCTTGAAAAGGCCCGGTTTATAGTGTTCAGGAAAGACAGCAGCATTGATTGATAATATTTATGCTATTAAAACAAATAAAAACATAGGTACGAGTATACCAATCATCATTTTAACCACAGGACGTCCATTGCTGAAAATGGGCCCAAATGACTTTCAGATAAGCTGATGGGAAGCGGCCTGCATCCAGATCTTTCCTACAACCTTGTGCCTAAATAGTGCTTTTTTGAACTTATACCTATTTATTTCCAAATACGACCAGTCGCCATAAGGATTCCTAATACATCCCCAGTGTGGGTTATTTAGGATCCATGTTCGGTTGATATTTACGTGTACGGTGACGATCGCTTATAAATTGTTGCAGTGATACGAGGATATTTGATGGAAATGCCATTATGTTGAACGATTTTGATCCCTCAATGGTTTGTTTTGGGCTTGTTTGATCTTCATTTCGCTGGAATTCATTTAGCACATGAATGCTGTGATTTATATAGGATTTGGAGCTAACGTTGATTATCTAACTAATATTAGTTATAGTAGGTAGTGTGCAATTAAGAATACAAAAGATATCTTTTGTATTCTTAATTGCACACTACCTACTAGGTGTAGTTATAATAGGTGGTGAGCTAGTAAGTTATTTTACGTAAAAACTCATTAGGTATCTAAGTTACTAAATATTTCTATATAAGTAACTTGTTTTGCATTTGGTATCCTTAAGGCTTGGTATTTCTGCTAAAGTAGGTATTTCGCGCTGTCAAAATCTGCGCGCGCAATACTTCGCCGAAGACAGCGCGCCAAAGAGCTCTCGCGGCTACACAGTATAGAAATACGCAGTTTAGAAATACGCAGTTTAGAAATACGCAGTTGGTTAGGTTAGGTTGACTTCCTTCCGTTCAAGCGTCACACTCACAGCACTTTTTAATACAAATCATTTATCCAAGTGATACAAGTTAAAACAACTTTCAAAATTTTTGGGAATATATTTTAGAATCGAATAAATTATAGAATATAACTGCCAAAGTAAACACGGTTCAAAGAGGCGTGGCGTCACCCGACCTTCCGGAAGTTCCGCGCTGGCTAAAAGAATTTCAAGATTACGTCACCCGACCTATCGGTAGATCCTCGGGAGCTTGAGCGATAGGAAAAACATTTTATGATCAGTTACTCGTAGTAGCGATTATTTAGAGCTTGCATAATAAATTATAGTTGTTGCAAAGCTTAATTACATTAATCAGTACACGCATCAATTTTGTTCAGTCTTTTTGTTTATTAATAAATAAAAATATCATACTAAAATTGCATACATATTTGTTTGTATTGGTCTGGGTGTTTTCTTTCCATAATTTATGTATAACGTATGTACGGGGCTTTGTATCGAAAATCACTATGAGCAATAAGCATCACACACGGTTACCTGGAGTGCATTACCGCAGCAAAAAGCTTGCCATCTTAAATGAACGGTATAATATCGAGGTTTCGTCAGTACAGTTGCGAACAAAGGTGTTTGTGTAGTGTAGTTGAGTTGAGAGGTCAGATTATCTACACTAATATTATAAAGAGGAAAACTTTGTTTGTTTGTTTGTTTGTTTGTTTGTTTGTTTGTTTAGTTGTAATGGATAGGCTCAAAAACTACTGGACCGATTTTAAAAATTCTTTCACCGTTCGAAAGCTACATAACTCACGAGTAACATAGGCTAAATTTTATTTTGGAAAAAAGTAGGGTCCGTAAAATATTTGGGATTTTCATAAGACGTGGAAAAGCGCCATCTATCGTCATTGGTTAAAATCTTCTTGCGCCTGACAAAAATTTTTGAGGTACCTAAATATTCATGAAGGCAAAGCTGTCAAACGCCATCTATCGACATCATTAGTAAATTAGTAACTAAATATTACATGTACTATGAATAACGCTGTTCGTAAATAATATTGAAAATTTAATAAATAAAAATATTTTATGTATCTGAACCATTCACTGTATGTACCTATTTGAATCATTCACTGTGTTTAAACGAGCAAATCAAAGTGTTAATCAGTGACTTTTTACAAACTTCCTTGCAAATTCTTATTAAGTGCCGCCATCTACCGAGATGAATATTAGGGTACGGTGCAGCGGCGGACAAATGGGATGGGCGCGTGGGCGATTGTAGTTAAATAGGATAAGAATTACTTTGTTTTTGTTTTCTGTATGTAATTTGTTAATTTTTTGGTAGGGTCTTTATTTTAATTACTTAGGTTGGTAGGTACTTACTTATTTGATTTTAATGATAATTACTATAGGTACGTATAATTTTAGTAGAAAGAAAGGTCATTGAATGACTAAGTGACTCACTCACTCATCACGAAGTCTCAGAAACTACAAGTCTCAAAAGAGTTCTCATAGGGGCTAATGGTCTATTCCACCTGGCTTTGATCACCAAGATGATCAAAGTGGACTCCAGTTAAATAATTTTTTTTTAGTGTTCATTGATCACCTATAAATAAATCATACCTCTGAATTGTCACATACATGTCCAATTTGTTTATTGCGGTTTTTAGAAAATATCAAAAATGTTACAAAACAAAATATGTAGTACAACAATTGGACATGTGACTATTCAGAGGAGGTGTGATTTGTTTGTAGATGATCAAAGGACACTAAAATAATAATTTAACTAGAGTCCACTTGGCTCACCCAGGACATCGTATCCGTGGGTGCTCAAAGGCACAGAATATATTCAAAGGACACTAAATTGTCGCTGTAAGTCCACTTTGATCACCTGGCTGATCAAAGCCAGGTGATCAAAGTGGAATACACCTCTTTTTAGAACGTAGGTAGTCACTAAGACGAAATTTTGCAAAATTCAACTCTTATGGGAGTTAAAAAGGGGGTTAGAAGTTTGTATTGCAGTCCTCGGTTTTAAAAGTAAGAGACTTTAACTTTCAAGTTAAAATGTATGCTCACTATGATCTCTAGATATTGTGGAGGTGTACATAATAATATACTGTTCGGTACACTGTGGTACTGTGTACACATCGGTTTGCCGACGATATTGTGGTCATCGGTGGAATCTTTTGAAGATCTTGGCACAATGCTCGAAGACCTTAATCGATTTTCCCAACAGGTAGGCCTGAGGATGAACATGGACAAAACGAAGCTTATGTCGAATGTCCATGTTGCGCCCTACCCAGTTTCAGTTGGGAGCTCAATTCTCGAGATTGTCGACAAGTAGGTAATAGGTATGTCTACCTCGGACAAACGATCCAGCTAGGTAGGTCCAATTTCGAGAAGGAGGTTAATCGTCGAATCCAACTCGGCTGGGCAGCGTTCGGGAAACTACGCAACATCTTTCCGTTCAAAATACCTCAATGCCTGAAGACTAGAGTGTATAACCAATGTGTGTTACCAGTGATAACTTATGGCTCGGAAACGTGGCCTCTCACTAAGTTACAAAAGCTCAGTTGCACAGCGTGCTATGAAGAGGGCTATGCTTGGTGTTTCTTTGCGAGATCGAATCAGAAATGAGGAGATCCGTAAACGAACCAAAGTCGCTGACATAGCCCGACGGATTAGCAAGCTGAAGTGGCAATGGGCAGGGCACATAGTACGCAGAACTGATGGCCGATGGGGCAGAATAGTTCTGGAATGGAGGCCGCGTACCGGAAAACGTAGCGTGGGACTTCCACCTACAAGGTGGACCGACGACATCGTAAAGGTAGCAGGGAAGCGCTGGACGCAGGCCGCTTCCAATCGATCAACATGGAAAGCATTGGGGGAGGCCTATGTTCAGCAGTGGACGTTCTATGGCTGAAATGGTGGTGGTGGTGGTGGTGGTGGTACATATACTGAAAATGTATCATTAGAAATCAACTACGGGGGCTAAGGAGATAAAAGGAGGGTTGGAAGTTTATATTATGAAAGTCATAGGACTTTCATAATGTTTAAGTAAGAGAGTTGAAATTTAAAATGTATGCGCTATAGATGCTACGAGCGGATTTTACGAAACTCCTCCCCTAATGGAGTAAAACGAGGTCCACGCGTACGAAGTCGCGGGCGGCCGCTAGTTGAAATAATAAAACGAACATTTTCTTTTTTAGATACATTTTAAAAATAATTTACATTACAGGTAACAATGAGAGGATGACATTGCAAGGTGGTGCCAGTCCAGTCTTAAATCCGTTGATACATGCTGCATCTGCCATGTTTTTGGCTAAAAGATTCTTCTATCTTGCAGTTTAGACTTTTATTACAGACCTCAGACAGTATTTTTGGAAAACTTTTACGCATGGTGGAGGAAGGGACGCTCTAGAGACTCAAGTCTAGAAGGAGTCACAATATGAACTCCAAGTTTTAAATCCGTTGACATCTGCTGCATCTGCCATGTTTTTGGCTATAAGATTCTTCTATCTTACGGCGTAGACCTTTAGCTACAGGCCTTAGACAGTATTTTTGTGAAAATTCTTACGCATTCTCACGAGGAAGGGACGCTCTAGACACTCAAGTCTACAAGGAGTCACATCAACTCCAGTTTTAAATCCGTTGACATCTGCTGCATCTGCCATCTTTTTGGTTAGAAGATTCTTCCATCTTGCAGCGTAGACCTTTAGCTACAGACCTTAGACAGTATTTTTGTGAAAATTCTTACGCATGGTGGAGGAAGGGACGCTCTAGACACTCAAGTCTACAAGGAGTCACATGAACTTCAGTTTTAAATCCGTTGACATCTGCTGCATCTGCCATCTTTTTGGCTAGAAGATTCTTCTATCTTGCAGCTTAGACCTTTAGCTACAGACCTTAGACAGTATTTTTGTGAAAATTCTTACGCACGGTGGAGGAAGGGACGCTCTAGAGACTCAAGTCTACAAGGAGTCATATGAACTCCAGTTTTAAATGCGTTGACATATGCTGCATCTGCCATCTTTTTGGCTAGAAGATTCTTCTATCTTACAGCTTAGACCTTTAGCTACAGACCTTAGACAGTATTTTTTATTATTTATTTGTGTCAGTGTGCTCTTCTAAAAAGTGTAAGGCGATTGTATGTAGGTACTATTAAAATGTAATTTTAACTCATTGGTTTTGTCTCATATTTGAGGAATGTACTATGTATCATGAGTAGAGTCTTCGTTTAAAATGATGCGAACGATTTAAATTTCAATAGGTAGACAAAATTGATAATTTTTAATTATCAAAAATTTAAGCTTTCTCCAGTAACACTGATATTATTATACTGTGACTCATCAAAGTCATCATTGTCAAAAATATTGACAAATCGCGAACTGTCACGGCCAAAAAACTGACACGCGTCCGTCCTCCGTAAGCGCCACCGCGCGACTGATTGAGATTGTCCAAGCCGTCATGGACGATTTTTTCCACATTTTTTAACATAGTAACTAAATAAGACGCAATATAAAAATTTCATCCGTTAAAAGCCCTCAAGTTATTTCTGAACTTTAGTTTTGTAAAAGATTTAGAATCTCAAATCGCTTATTTTAAAAATAAAACCATAAATAGAAAACGAATAGAGGTAACTTTGGGAATTTATTCTATCGAATCAACTTCATCAAATCGTGTTTCCATCCGTTAATAGCCCTAGAAAATATCCTCAACTATGCCCAATAAAAATCTTAGCCTTTTATTTTACTGTTTAGTACCTCAAAAATGAAAAATGAAAACCTCATTTTCGCCATTTTCTCTGCTACCCGGCCTTAAGTTCATCTACTAAATTGACTCTAGAAATAAAGCTCGGTCTAAAACTTGCATATCGCGATTCAATCTACACACAGCGCCATCTACCGGTAACTAGAAACACTACATAATAAGAAGCTTAACATTGAACACTTATAAAAGTACGTATTTTTAATACTAAACTAAACATCGAAAGGGTAGATGGGAGACTATAAGGACGATTCGGTTTTTCTGTCACAAACTGTAAATAAGTAAGTGAAATATTATGTACTTTCAGAAAGAAAAACAAGAGAAAAAGCGAATGTGTCTATCATTTGTTACCCCTCACAATATTGTCGTTGCTAAAAGCTTAAAGCCATCCTTCACGTTAAATAGGAGTTCCAAAACACAAACAAATTACATTACAAGTGTGGCAACACCTTGAAGTTGTTCGAAGTTCGAAGCATTATGCCTTGAGTGACGTTAAAATTTTCTTCCAGGAATAAGTCGAATGTGAACGGAAAAGTGCGGAAAATTTTAAATTGTCGTGGGATTCCTCTGCATAATTATTATGGAATTTGTTATTTGTTTCAATACTTCAATTACTAGCAATCCCAGTTTTATTTACATAAAATTATTATCACACTGTTAGCATATTTTTGAATGATTTTCATTTGACTCTAATCTACTTAGGTAATTGCTATCTTATTGTTTTCTTCTTGTTTCTTATTATATTGATGGAATACATTTACTTATCTATACATAGTATGTCTCTAAATGATTTAAGTAATTATTATTATTTATTACTTCTACAATTAATTTTTAGTCTGTACTCTGAATTCATTTTAACTGTGGAAACTTCGCTGATTTTTGTCCTATTTTTGGTGTGATTATTTGTCTGTAATATCAAAATTGTTTTTTTCCCTAAAAAAAACCATATTTTTTGTTTGTTTCAGGTATGTATTTAACCCATTGTTGTCAATATCAGCAGTATCATGGTAAGTTGTATTTTGTGCTAAAACACGAGTTTATAATAAAAAAAAAGTTCAAGATCTTTTTTAAATAATCATCAGTGTTTTGTTTCATCTGTTTTCATTTGTCGGATTACTTTTAGAATTCAACTGTCAAACTCAATTTGGTTACAGGCCAGTGCTGACCAACACTGGCCACTAGAAAAATGCTTTCTGACTCATATTCCGTAGGGTTTGTTCGAAAAAATCCATTTGGCTCGGAAAAAAGAGGCATTTGTGTTGTGTCACTCGAAAAACCGACACCGTGTACACGAAACTAAAAAACGAAGAGAAAATTAGAGTTGAACGGGAGAAGAGTGGTTCCGTAATCGCTGCCTTAGGGTGAGTATAAACTAGAGCATTTCTATGTAATGTAACATTCTTACGAATGGTACAATACAGGTAAAATATACAACGTTTGGTTCGTGAAAGGGTGATACACTATCATAGAGCGCGAGCGGCTCGTTGTTATACAGGTAAATGCTCTAATCTATACTCACCTTTAAATACAGTGTGAGTCACGTTAAAGTGTACATATGAAAATAGATGAAACTAGACCTATTTTTATCGACAAAAAAGAGGTAAAAAAATTTTTGAGATTTTTTTTAAATTTTTTATAGAATTTTTTTTCTTCAAATTACTTATTGTAAAGAAAACGTAATAACTTTTAAACTAAGCGGTATATCCTGATAAAATAAAAACAGTAACAATGCTAAATAACAGGCGATACTAAAAAAATACATAAAGTACACAAAAAAGGCCAACAAATTGTAAAAAATGATACTTTTTGAAAAAAATCTGCTTTTAAATTCGTGTATTTTTTGTTATTTGATAAATTTCTCCAAAAAATGCCCCCCTAAAACAGGTGGTTTTTATTACTTTGTATTATTCTCTATCGTATTACCTTCGTATAACCAAAAATCGCATGTCTCTATCCCTATCACACCGTTTGCAATGATCGTTTGAACTAAGCCTCTCCGGGCGCGCCATTCAACGCTTCGTTAACAACGAAACTGAAAATGGCTCTAGATTTGTAATTTTGATAAAGACAAGTTAGATTTCAAATAAAAACAAAAGATTTCGAAGTAAAATAAGCATTTTAGTTAAAATTAAAATTGTCTCTACCTGTAGCGGAGAATAATGTGGTGACAGGCCTTTGTTCAAACGATCATAGCAAATGTTGTGATAGGGATAGAGACGTGCGATTTTTGGTTTTACAAAGATAATACGATAGAGAATAATACAAAGTAATAAAAACCACCTGTTATAGGGGCATTTTTTGGAGAAATTTATCAAATAACCAAAAAAAACACGAATTTAAAAACAGATTTTTTTCAAAAAGTATCATTTTTTATTATTTGTTGGCATTTTTTGTGTATTTTATGTATTTTTTTAGTATCGCCTGTTATTTAGCATTATTACTGTTTTTATTTTATCAGGATATACCGCTTAGTTTAAAAGTTATTACGTTTTCTTTACAATAAGTAATTGGAAGAAAAAAAATTCTATACAAAATTAAAAAAAAATCTCAAAAATTTTTTACCTCTTTTTTGTCGATAAAAATAGGTCTAGTTTCATCTATTTTCATATGTACACTTTAACGTGACTCACACTGTATATGATACACATTATATCTATAGACATCAAATTATATACCTAAGATATTGAAAGCTTTATCGTAATACGATAGTTTTTATCAAGATGATATTTTCTGACTTAAATTATTTTCATAAAGTTGTATTCCTAAACCAGCTGGATATTAGGAAATCTGACAACTGCTAGGTATCTTAACAGCATATATACCCAAGTACTTTTCTGATATTATATTTTTGGGATATAAATAAAAAAGTATACATAGCTATGTCTAAAATGTAATGTCTGTGTTGTTACAGATATTATTGTTTGCTAGAAAAAAATATTTTGTAATTTAGTTAACCGACAAAAAATATGGGTACGGTACCCCAAAAAAGGAAAAAAATGCATAACGCATACAGTCGTGCGATCTAGTGGCCATCCGCAATTGTTAATTTAATCCAGTCTGAACCCATCCTGTTCCAGAGTTCCCGGAATTTTATCCAGTCGTAGCACGCTTGTAGGTTTGTAAGTACATAATCGAGTATTCGTTAGTGAAGTAAAATAAGAGAGAAATCGAGTATTTGTTGATATTGAAATAATTGAGCGGAATTAATTGACGGTTGTGTACGTGAATGCTCAATGAAGATATATTTTTTGTCTACATTTTGTGATTCAGACGACATTTTAAAAACTGGCCAAGTACGAGTCAAGTACTGCAAATCTATCAATGAGCTCTGTGTATTGGACAGTACATTACACTATCAATTAACAAAATTAACTACATAAATACCCCAGTGTTTATTTTGATGCAATGTCGTCTGCACTTCATACCATCAGGTCATTCATCATTGATCTTCAACAAGTTATCTGTCTGCTCGTTTGCCTCCTGTCCCATAAAAAAGAAATACCTCCTACATATTTCACGTCTCATAAAATCACAGAAGCCGAAATTACATTGTGCATTAATTTGGACATCCCATTTTTGTGACACTAAAATATATTTAAGAATCAAGCTTCTATTATTCATTTTACATTATAGACAGAAGATTTTAAAGATTTTGATAACATTTTACATCCAGAAAATTCCTAGTAAGTATCCACTCAGATTTTTTTTCGCTCGATCAGTCGCATTCTCTGTAAACATTGTAAATGCGTTTTTTTGCCACCATTTGCATTTTCCGTTTGTTCAGGGCATCTGATAATAACATCTGCCTTCCAAATACAGTGTTTTGTGGAGGCAGAGTAATAGCACCATTTGCAGACCCGTCTCTGGACAGCATTTTCTGGACCAGTTCCTTTTGCGTATAATTTATATGACACAGGCAAATAATTCTTACTATACTAGTGGATAGAATGAAGTACGGAATGAAAATTGTGCCACAGAAAGTGCACCTGTTACCTAAAATAAATTCAACGTAAACTGGTGACAATGTTTTATCACAATGTTATTTTGTCACTTACAACTTTCGCGGGCCTTACTCACTCGTGAGAGACTAAAATGAGTCTTAATTCAGGACAGTAACAAAAATGAAAAGAAAAAAGACTTCTAAAACGTTTTTCTCAAGTTCAAGTACCAGTGAATCGAGAAGCAATAGAAATCAAATGCAACTGTAGTCTCATGCGACTACTTAGAACTCCACGGGAACTAGCTCGTTTTATTTTGGCTGTATATAACTTAAAATGAAACAAAAAGGAATTTAAAAAAGGAAGCTTTTTATTTTTAAACTACAAAAAGCCTTTTACTTCACTGGCACACAATTAAACCGTTACTGCACCACTCAATAAACCGGAGGCGAAAAAAATTAAATTTGATAAAACCGTCGCGAGCGATCGGCGTTTCAACAAGCAATTTCGATAACTCCCGTTTCAATTATGTGAAACATGCAACGGCGATTAAAATTTTAAAATATCGCCTTGCAGTACCTCCGGCGGGCTTAAAACATGGAGGCGATTTCGTCCAGATTGGAATTAATCAGTGGATTGTTACGGGGAACATTCAAATTGAATAATTGGGATTGGAATAAATTTTAATGGGAAATTCAATCATGATTGGCATTCAATCAAGTTTTGTAAGAATTTGTTGAGTCAAATATTGATGTGAAATAATGGGCTAGTTTAAAATAGCGAAATATCAAATAAAACAAAACAATACTTACGATTATTTAATGAAACTAAAATTGCATTAAAAAACTAAACTTACCAAGAAATATTATCACTCACACAACCTCCGTCACTGTGTACTAGTTTCACAATATTCTTTTCGTCTGACATTATGAAGTTATTGTCTTTATCAAAGGCCAAACCATAAATGCCTTTTAGATCTAAAACTTTTGTAAACTCATTACCACCACGTAGTAATATACCGAAATTGGTACACACATACAAACGGCCATCGTTATCTTCAACTATTTGCCTAACAGTAACCAGCTCGTTCACAGTTTCAATAGTAAGTTTTAAATTGTCAAAGAAATATAAACCAGTTTTGTTTGCGAAATAGATGTCATTATTCGGCATCACGTGAAAATTGTCGACTTCGAAGTGTTCAAACTCACTAACTCTGATGAATTTTCCATCTACGTCAATGTACAACTTTTGATCTGGGTAGCTGATGTAAAATAAATTTGCTCTGAAGTATAAAGACCAGATATTTCTTCCCTTTTCTTTGTAATTGTCGGCTAGTTTCGTCAGCATATTGTATTTGTAGATGCCGTCACTTCCTCCCAAATAAATTTCGTCGTTACCTTGATCTATAGCAACAGTACACCCACCTCTAATCCCAGCGATGATTTCACTTTCTCTTGTATCTAAGTCTATGTAAGCCAGTTGGAAATCCACATCTGAGTAAGTATCTGGCAGCGAGTAACTGAAGAACAGTGTGTTTGAAGATTTGTGCACATTCAAATTGTATGGTCGTCCAATGTTATTTAATATGATCTCTCTTTCGTACCAAGTGTTGTTCATTCGAACTCTATTGCAAGCCTTCTTTGGCACACTTTTTACTGAATATGATATCGCAAACATGACCAACATTTGGGAGAACATTTGATCCAATCACAAATATTTTTACTTTACAATTAACTGAGGAGGGTCCACGGATTAATTGGATATGAATTTTCGATTGTATTTTCGGAGAGCTGCCTCTACCATGATATCAGATTTAACAATGAGATAATTGTTAGTCATGGACCTTTGTTAACAATGGTGTTTGTTCAAACAGTTCGCAATGTAATAACAGTAGTCATTGTGTTTCATCAATTAATAGGAGCGCTTGATGAGTCTTTGATTCGATTGTTTAGATTTAAAAACATCGTCCGACTTCCTTGTTGAGGATGAAGTATAAAGTTCTATTTAGTCTTAATAATAGCTACTTTTGCATTAATTTTAACTAATAAGAGTATCTTTAATTCTTTCCAAATCTTCTCTTTCAGCAGGGTTAGTTAAAACCTCATAACATAACGGACCAACTTTACTTGGTTTTAATCTATAAATTGCATTTCGATCGGAATACACTATCTGATCATGCTCATCGAAAGTCAGGCCAAAAGCTTGGACTATGTGCGCCACTTTTTTGATTCTATGGTACGGTTTATCTTCAATGTATATGCCATCGCTGGTACAAAAATATGTGTCACCATAGCTGTCTTCAACTATTTGTCGAATCACTACTTCATCGCTTAAAACTATAGCTTCTTTCTTCGGCTTTTCAACTTTGTACAAAGCTGTTCTGTTGGAGAAATAAATATCCATGTGTTTCGAAATGAAGAAATGGTCGACTTCTATATTAATAGCCTCAGCAACAGGCAAGAACTCATCGTCTTGGTACACTCTAAGTTTTTGCGTTGGGTACTCGATGTAGTAGAAATTTCTTCTGACGAATAATCCCCATATGCTTTTGCCTTCTTCGGCGAAGAAGTCCGCTGATTTGGTGAGAAAGTTATACTTGTAGATGCCGTCGTGGCCTCCTAAGTATATGTCGTCGTTGCCGGCGTCGTAAGCGATGGCATATCCTCCGGGAACTCCGCTCACGTTGGAACAAGTACGCTTATCGATGTGGCAGGTTGTGATCAGGAAGTCTGCGTGGGTCCCGTTTTGCACCTGGAAAATATAAATTGGGATATTTTACATTACGTCATGTAGTCTCAAATTAGGTAAAGGTTAGTCCTATGATCTGTGTGAATTCTGGTATATTATGCTTTAGTTTCAAAAACAGAACATAAACAACTACATGCCAACGGTGAAGGTGCCGGACTGGCCGACTCGAGCTCCAAGGAACGCGGGTTTGAACCCCGGCACCGCTGGACTATTGTGGTGGACCACTCGTAACACAAATTAGCTTTATCATCATTATCATCACCATTTCAGCCATAGGACGTCCACTGCTGAACATAGGCCTCCCCCAATGATTTTCATATTAATCGACTGGTAGCGGCGGCCTGCGTCCAGCGCCCTCCTGCTACCTTTATGATGTCGTCGGTTCACGTGTCGTGGAACTTAGCTTATAATTTTTTCCCGTCATTATAAAATTTTAAGCACTGCAAAATAAGCTAACAAAGAAAGATCCTTAGAAACTGGCAGTAATTAATAGAAACATTATAAAAGGTACTCGTATGTTGCCTGACTTCTAATGCTGCAACATGATATATTGCCCAGGTCATAAATAAAGCGTGTACTACGGAATCGGACTTCTCTTATCACCGTATGAGGGAAAGTGCTGTTACTGACCTAGTTTAAGTGGGACATTATTAGTGTCCGACCGAAACTAGTTTTACGACCGAAACCGAAACCGAAAACGAATTTCGGCAACGGTGTCTATTTCGGCCGAAACCGAAACCGAAACTTCCTTACAAGGCTCATATTTTGAGGGAAAAATAAAGAAAACGTTATTATAATCAATAATCAGTCAGTTTTAATTGTTTTCTCTTTAAATTGCATTAAAATTGAACTTATAAAGCGCCTTTTTACTCTAAAAGGTATCAAATTATGTATTAAAAAAGAAAAAGAGGGATTAATATTTAGTCTACATTTTTTTTAATTACTGGCAATATTCAGGACATCTACATAACCCGTCCCATGGTCAGGTCTTTTACCTTAATAATTTCTCAAAACAAAACTGGTAGTACGTAAGTTAGTATCTACTGTACTTGCCACTTGGATACCTTGGTGATAAATACTAAAATGAACTTTGAAACTCTGAATCCATAATATTATCACCATGAAATGCACTATAGTAATTACTAACTACCTAACTAATGTTTGTTTACGTATAGCATTTGCGAACCAAAAAAAAATTTATAGGTTAGATTAAACTTTATTATACTTTTATGCACATTCGGTTTCGGTTGTACTTTCGGCAAGTTTGCCGCCGAAAACGAAACTAAACCGAAACTCGTGTTTTTACCGAAACTCAACCGAAAACGAAACCGAAACCGAACATTCGGTCGGACACTAGACATTATAATTGTAGAAAAATTGTAAAGTACGTCACGGTCTTTGTAATTTGCATATTCCAAAGCTGTAATCGGCCACAAGATGAACCGATAACCTTATAAAGGTAGCGGGAAGGCGCTAGATGCAGGCCGCCACCAACCGGCCATTGTGGAAATCATTGGGGGAGGCCTATGTTCAGTAGTGGAAGTCCTATGGCTGAAAATTTATTATTATGATGATGATGAAATCTTGGAGCTGTATGAAAAAAATTTTGAGAATTTTGGTCAATAGTTATTAAAATATTCAATAATAGGTAAGTTATTAAAATAATTTGTTCAATGTGCTCAACATTATCTTTGTGTTTTAACACAATGTCTGTTAACTTTCTTATTTGGCTTTGAAATCATTAGGTTTTCATTCTTATTAATTCTATGCTCCATCCTTATGTGTGATTTCCTAAATATCCTTTACTATTTTTTGCCATCTTTCAGTTAATAAATTGATTTTGAAATATTTTATCCAACCAAAAAACTCCGATTGTCCCACTAAAATTCGTCCCTATTCTCTCAGCCTGTCCCGTTACAACCAAACATCACAGCACTACACTACTACCGTAGAATAACATGTAATGTTTTATGCACGTAAAAACGCAAGCTGCATTTTATTGCAGCGAGAAAATAGCAAAAGAGATTAGCTTTTTTACGTCATAAATCTTTCTTATGACTAGCGCTGGCGGTCTTGAACATAGTATGCAGTCGTTATAAAAAGGATCAAGGCAATTACGATATAGTTATTTACAAAAATAAATGAGTTTTATAAAGTTCAGGTAAACTATAACTTATTGTTTTCAGTTCTCGGAACACATCTGACAGAAAAGTTTAGTTTTCGATGATCATCAACATCTAAACTCCTATATTCGTAAGGTCATTCGAAACTGTTAAATTATGAACACAAAAATATTTTATTCCCAAGTAATTCTGGGCTGCAATAAGTTTTCTATGACTCTACAATTCTACATTTAGAAAGCTAAACTCACCGTGTGGCTAAAAAACAACAGCCCCGAGAACTTGTGCATGACCAGGTTGTATGGTCTCCCGAGGTTGTTCACGAGGAGTTCCCTGTCAAAATACACGTGGTTGAAGATGATGCCATCGCAGACCACCTTCTCAGCTTGGAGACCGTGGAAGAGCGTCAGGATGAGCAGAACTGATGAGCTGAACGCCATGATTGCGGCTGCAAGATATTGTGGTTGATTAACGAACGACATTATGATAATGCCCGCAGAATCGCTAAAATCAAGACGTGGCAGTGGGCGGGGCACATAGCTCGCAGATCTGATGGCCGCTAGGGCAGAAAAGTTCTTGAGTGGCGACCACGAGCCAGAAGGCAGGGGCAGGGAATTTGGCCTCCCACTAGGTGGACCGACGATCTGGTGAAGGGCGCGGGAGGTGCCTGGATGCGGGCGGCGTAGGACCGTCTTTGTGGAAATCCTTAGTGGAGGCCTTTGCCCAGCAGTGGACGTCATTCGGCTAAAACGAACGAACGATTATGACAATGATCAAAAGCCTACCTATTAATTAATTAAATAAATATGACTAAAGTTAGTACCTACTTTGCTTCCTTCCCACTTTAATTCGAAAAACTCTCCTCTTTTCACGATTAACTCAAAATTTAAGATCATTTTAGTTCACGTAGAAAACTTTTGAGCTAAAAATATAATGTCTACGAGTACACCTCCCAAACTTAGGGTTAAACGAGTTAGTAGTTCTATTACTGACTCGTTAAAATTACTATTCACATTGAAATGTTTTTAAAAGCAGTAAATTATTCTGAATTTGAACTCTGATAAATTGTATGACCCAAAAATTTCGCGTTAAAACAAATGGTATCGAAAAATCAGAACTAGAAAATCGTATTTTAGATTTGGGAGTTTTAAATCGTGATAACAAGTTTTATTGACGTAGTTTATTGAGTTAAATAAAAGCCAGAAATAAAATAAAATATTTGAATACGAGTGGTTTGAATTCAACGAATAGAAACTGGAAAAAAATGGCGAATGTAAACCAGACTGGGTATGAAAAATCAGTCAGTTTATTCGATTTCAAATTGAAGTCAATGGATGAAATTGTAATTGTTTTAGTTAGTTTTAGATGAACTATTGATATCAAAGGAAGAAAATGGTATCTAATAGATCCACGAGAACAAAGAGATTGTAAAAATGTCCATCGGTTCAACCAAATGACGTCCACTGTTGGCAAAGGCCTTCTAAAGATTTCCACAATGACTAGTACTTCCCGCGACCTTCAACAGATCGTCGATCTACCTAGTAACTAGTGACCTAATACGAATTTTAAAATTTACTATAATCATTTAAGTAGTTGTCCGTAAACTTTTTTAATTATAAAAATATAAGTACAGTACCACTAGTTACTCTTTTGGAGTTAAAAAAAGAAACGTATTTTACTAACCATATTCTAAACTGTATTAAAGAAACTTACTTGTGCAAAAGATTTCGCTTAACTTAAAAGATTCGTGCTCAACTTTTCTTATGTTTTTCTGTAGACATTTTATACTTTTTGAGACCAAAACCCACTGGTTTGTGAGCAGAAACAAACCAAACTGTCAACTGAGCTAACTCTCCTGTGGTTGTTTGTTTTAAACAATAAATAAGTCAATGACAAAGAGGTAGAGAATGATACTGTATCTTTGTTTGAGTAGAATGTTTATTGTTTTTTGAAATCCAGATAGTTTTGTCACGATCTTAGGCTGAGCTCCACCATCTTACTTTAACTTCGACAAACATCAAAAATCTGTCAAACTCCATACAAAAAGCACCGGTTATCGTTGTAGTTTCCGTTAAAGGTAGGTGGTGCAACTCAGCATTAAAGTGAGACGCTTGAAATTTGGCATGCAGGTACCTTAGTAAACTTAAAGCTTAGTTACAACAGGATATTGCAAAATTCCCACGGGGACGGGAGTTAGCGGGAAAAATCATTTGTATGAAAAAATCTAAACCGCGTAAGATATACGCTTGAAATTTGGCATGCAGGTACCTTAGTAAACTTAAAGCTTAGTTACAACAGGATATTGAAACATTCCCACGGGAACTGGAGTTAGCGGGAAAAAACATTTATATGAAAAAATCTAAACCGCGTAAGATAGATGAAGGGGGTAAAATGGGATTCACGCGTACGAAGTCGCGGGCGGCCGCTAGTAAGTTAATATTAGTAGTAGTTTTAATATTTTTTAAAATTCCACCCCTGAAAGGTTGGCATTTAAATACATACATTTACAATAATAAATAATGGAAATACATAATTTATAATTGAGTTTGTATGTATTTATCCTAAATTTACGCGAACGAAGCTACTGATAAAAGCCAGTTTCACTATAAAATTATCATTTCAGATAAACATGTGACCGAAGTTCTAAACAGCAATAGCCCGTTAAGTGACATGGCAAATGCAATAAATCCATGTTAAATATTTTCTTTTCCACTAGCAAACTGGAACGTACATTATTCCTCTTCTCCTGCTAGATACGGAAGACACATTAATATAAGCTAAACACTGAACCTTATTCAGTTGTGATAAGTGTTATTTTGCAACTAAAATGTACTTCAATACCTATACTTCAATGTACAGACCGCTCCAGCACATATTACCTAAGTTGTGTAATTGCCACGTTATTTCTGTGCTTCATAAAGTGGTTTAGTGACATAAACAAAGAAGATCAGCCAAGTTTTTGTTCTTCCCTAATGTTCCTGAGATAAAATTTTGGAAAAATTAATTAGAGACTTAGGTAGAAAAACACTGCAAGAATATCTGGGTCAGATATCGGTTGAACACGATTGCACGTCATCTCTTTAGAAAGCTACCAAAATGAACTTCTTCTTTTTGTCGTGTCGACAACAAACCTATACAGTGTCAGCCCAAAACTCCGGTACAAGAGTAGCGTTGTCAGTAGCATTCATTAACTCTACCTGCGTGCAGATGTTTGGGCACGCAGGGCACGATATCATGTGCTTCATCGACTGGGGAACAAAACCGCACCTGCACTCCAAGTTTGAGCCATCCAAGAATCCCTACCTGAACAGATTATCCTTACTACGGCCGACCTACGTCCGAAATAAGTAGCTTGTAGTCTATAAATTGGTAAAAAATAAAATGGATAGGTACTGTTAGGGTCCTAACGAATATTAGTAGAAATGAAATAGCGGACTGTATAAAAATAGGTGCTGTATTCTCGCCAGCCTAATTACAGGAAAACTATCTTAGACTACGCGGTATTCGTGTGACGACGGTGGTGTCCCAAAGGCGAGTGTGTGACCCGAGCGCAGCCGATGATGACGCTGTCGGCCCGAGGTGACGTTAGTCATTGTACGCCGCCCGCACGTCTCCTCCCGCGCGTTGTTGGGTTCCCAACAGGTACTTATGTATTTGGGCTGTGTCAAAGTATTTAAATAAACAAGCTGTTTTGCTTAAATTGCAAGACTGAAATGCATGCAGGTTTGTGTTCACGTGAAAATAACCAAAACCATAAGCCGGACAGTTTTGACTCTAATCTAGTAAATTAGTTTAAAGCGTAATACGAATTATGAATTTTGGACAACACATGAAGCTTCTAAATTCAGCAAGATGATTCGTTTCCCAAAGTGATGGTAAAGGAAAATTAGTAGGCACCTACAAATGTGGCTTGAGAGCAATTGTATGTCAAAAGCTCTATGTATAAGAAACTAGCTTTCCGCCCGCAACTTCGCCCGCGTGGAATTTTGTCTGTTACAGAAAAACTTTATCGCACGCGTCCCTGTTTCAAAAACCGGGATAAAAACTATCCTATGTCCTTTTCCGGGACTGAAACTATCTCTATGCCAAATTTCAACAAAATCGGTTCAGTGGTTTAGGCGTGAAAGCAAGACAGTCAGACAGACAGACAGAGTTACTTTCGCGTTTATAATATTAGTATAAATATTATGGTGCCCTGCAAAATATTTGATCGATAAAAAGTAAAAGCTACTTACTTTTAATTAAATCTTAATACCATTAAAAGCTTTCATTTTTCCGAAATAAACCGTATTGTTTCTTTAAAGACTTAAGATAAAACTCTGTTTACGGAAATGGGATCCGTTTTGTTGAACAAAGTCGGAATCTCCGGAAGTTCGCCGGGTCAACTGTTGTTCAAAGATGATTTCAGGGTCTCAAGTTCCCGAATTAAAGGTTTAAGATGATTCCCTTTGTGTACGTTTGGGGAAATTCAATTGCGTTTCGGTGTCCTTGTTATGATTTGGTTTTTTTGAGACTGATAAGAATTGGGTTTTATTTTTGTTACTTGGGACTTTAATTATCTTTATAGGAACCACTCATGTGAAAATAGGCCTTGTGGAAAAACAGTAGTAATCCTACTAATATTATAAATGCGAAAGTAACTCTGTTTGTCTGTCTGTCTGTCTGTCTTGCTTTCACGCCTAAAGTACTGAACCGATTTTGATGTTTGGCATAGAGATAGTTTAGAGTCCCGGAAAAGGACATAGGAAACAGGGACGCGCGCGAAAAAGTTTTTCTGTGACAGACAAAATTCCACGCGGGCGAAGCCGCGGGCGAAAAGCTAGTAGGCTAAAATTTATGACGATCCGTGGCAAACTAAATTTCACGCGGGTGAAGCCGCGGGCAAAAGCTTAATAAATTTTTGGACAGTCATTCGTTTCAACCAAATGACGGCCGTTGCTGGACCAAGGCCTCTCCTAAGGATTTTCATAACGACCGATTCTGGCGCCGCCTGCATTTAGGCACCTTTTGCGACCTTCACCAGATCGTCGGTCCTCCTAGTGGGGGGTTGCCCTCACTACGTCTTCCGGCCCGTGGTCGCCACTCGAGAACTTTTGAACCATAGTATAATAAATATTGACTCGATTACGTACAGTTAACACTACCTCACTGCAGTCAAAGTTAAGTTTACTCAAATCTTTTTTTTTTATCCACAACGAGGAAGCTCTTGGATTGTATCTCACCTGATGGTAAGTGATAATCAGGCCGCAGGTGGAAGCGAAATTCACCCGGAATCCTCAACCACGGAGAAATTGGCTATCCTACCTGACTGCCGGAATACAACAATGCTGTTAACATTGTAGGGAATCAATATTATTCGTCTTTATTTGTTAGTAAAATCAGGCCTGTTCATCTCCGCGAGTTTACATCGAAAACAAAACACGCACGATGGCCCACCTACAGGATACTATTCGACAAGGCCTCACATACGAGCGAACATTGACTCACGCACGCGTATTCTTGTGTATGATGGAAGAAAATAAAGAAAATGGTGTACTAAATAATTAGCAAACATTTAATATTATGTAAGCGGTGTTTACCTTAATATAGCTATACATTTACATTATTGAATTGTCAAAGTGTCTGTGCAAATATTGATGTAATAGTTGATGGTGAACCTAAATAAATAAATAAATACTGTGCAGTATTTAACTGCCTAAATAATAATAAAAACACAGAATGTACTTTTTTAAGTTGCCTCAAGACACTGAGAGGTAAAAAAGTAGTTAATATTATTCATGATAATTCATGCTAAATCATGTATTTCCTCCGCCATTTTCCGCAGTTTGGCACCTCACGTCACATCATTTTACCGAAGTCAGCCCTATAGCTTCGGCGCAGTGCCGATCACTGACGTTTGTCAACAAAATGGTGCTTGACTCTTGAGACAGGCTAAATTACACCATATTGTTAATGACATTGAGCATACATTTTTTTAAATACCTTCGCGAAGTAAAACTTCTGTACGTAGTACTTATTATTATTCTGTGGTAAAATTGACAATTTCTGTCAGGGTGGCCTTAGTCTTTGATTTAGGCTGGGTTGCACCATTTTACTTTAACTTTGACAAACGTCAAAAATCGGTCAAACTCCATACAAAACGCACCGGTTATCGTCATAGTTACCGTTATAGTTAGATGGTGCAACTCAGCCTAAGTAGAGTTTTTTCTATAAAAGATCTACATTTATGTAGAAAAAAAGTTACAAATAGTCTACAACATAAAATTATTATTAAATATTAATTATTAATATTTTTGGACGCCACTCTGGTCCAAAATGTAAGTTATCTTTTTACACCATTTCTTTTTTCTGGTGAACAGAATCACTGTCTTTATCTTGTTAACATTGTCCTCGAGAGGTAATAGTGTGAACCAGCGACTCTTTGTTGGTCTTAAGGATATCTCTACAATATAAGCTACAAGCTATGTGAAACGAAACTAGCTGTGGCATGGCGTTTTCTTACTTAACCTAAGGTAGGTACCAATCTCAAGAGAATACGGATTTCGTAAGATTCCAAATTCCATACAACGTTGTTTAGAACGACTTATTTTCCCTTAATCTTACTATAGGTAAGTCCGCGTGGGGACTCATAGAAGTGCCACATCTTTACTGAAACTAAAGTTCCCTTGTCCCTCCCTTCTTTGGAATATTTTTTTTGATTTGATTTGACTAAACTTGATATTATCCAATGTTCATGGTATATGATTACTATTACTGATTTAACACTAGCTATACGTGCAAACAGTTCGAAACCATAATGCGAAAAAATATAATCTTACTGTGTAGCACCAGCCTTAATGAGCTGCGCCCTATTTAAGCCGAACAAAGCCGGTTAATAACGAAATTTGTTTGCCTCTGAGGTAACTAACCTATTTACTTATAATTAACACCTGTAAAGCTTTTCAGAGGAAACGTTTTTGGTTTCGTTGTTTCTTAAAGGCGCTTTTGTGTTGACGTTTTTTGTAGGAGTAAATAAGTTGCTCAGTTTCTTAGGTGTGATTTAAGAGAAGGTTATTTTTAATGTAATTTTTAAAGACTCTACACACGAAACCAAGGCGGCTTGGTGTTGGCAGTTTTGTTTAAAAAAAATCACGTCAACGATCTAATAAAGGTAGCAGGAAGGAGCTGGATGCACATCGCACGGTTGGAAGGAGCTGGTTGCCGCTACCAACCGTGCGATGTCGAAGTCATTGGGGGAGGCCTATGTTCAGCAGTATGGACGTCCTGTGGCTGAAATGATGATGATGATGATGATGAATAGAATGTAATTCTTAAGGATTCTATATACCAATCTCGCCGACAGCCCGGCGGCTCCGTGTCGGCGGCTTTATTAAAAAAGTTTTATATCGGCGACAAAAACATTCGATGTCAAAAGTCGACGACTCATATCGGTTTTGTGTGTAGACAACAGATGGATTTTGAATTGTAAAAAAAGTGTAATTTTATTTTATGTAAACAGTGCATCTTTGAACCCAGTGGTATCCAGGCCCAAGAGAGTCCCAACATTCTTATTTAACTAAAAACCAAGAACCACGCGTTACATTTTCGCTACATCTAACCGACTTCACAAAAAGAAGGTAGTATTTTCTTTTTAATCCCAGTTTTCGTTGTTCCGTGCCATTAGACAGTCTCATTACCATCCAGGGAATGTTCGCTCGTTATTTTTCCGGCTTCCCGCAACTTAGCCTTTGAGTATGACATGCATGGCTGTGTAGTCTATAAGCACTGTTATGTTTTGTTTGTTTCAAACACTGAAGACGTTTGGATGTGTAGAATGAGTTTGGTTAAAGTTACGAAGAATTTTTTCAAAAAATATTATCATCACCATCATCTCAGCCACAGGACGTGCGCGTCCACTGCTGAACATAGGCCTCCCCCAATGCTTTCCATGTTGCCCGGTTGGTAGTGGCCTGCGTCCAGCGCTTTCCTGCTACATTTATGATGTCGTCGGTCCACCTTGTGGATGGAAAAAATATCATCATTAATTATTTATTATCCAGGTGAACCTTCAACCTTAGGTGAACCCATGAACTGATAAAGGTAACAGGAAGGCGGTGGATGCAGGCCACTACTAACCAGTCAGTTTGGAAATCATTGGGGGACGCTTATGTTCATTGTTCAGTAGTGGACGTCCTATGGCTGAAAAAATATTATACTCTTCTTAAAAATAGAAAAAAAAACTGAAGAGAAAATATCTTGACAATAAAGAATAGAACAGAAAAAATACTGAAATCTATTGTGTCTTCAATCGAATAATGAAAAATTGTTAGGGTTGAAGTAGTCTTTGCATTGTTCACATTAATATTTTTATACGCAGACAATACAAAATCATTACCTTTGCGCAATCTTTGAGGCATTATTTAAAAAGAATAGATCGAAATGTTATACTAATTTCGAATTCTCAATTCAAATATTGAAAAACAATTTTAAATGTTTCAAAAAGAAAAAATATTCTGTCGTGCTAGAGAGACTACGAAAAAATCTACACCGTAACATACCTACCTCTTCAGAGCGTTTACGCCGTTTGGCGCAAAAACAGTACTTTTTCAACTCGTTACAATCATTAACCAGTAATACTACAAATATGTTATAGGCATAAATAGTTAGGCAATTTCGTCGTCTAAATAGTTAATTGAGAAAATATTGCGATTAGTTTAGTATTTAAGAATTCTATCAAGATAAGTCCACACAGGTTTTGTAAATTTCCACTTTAGCGTCAGTTTACAAGCTGAAATTTTTATAAAAATACTGTGAAAACGATTTAACAAACATAGAACATCCTATAGCATAGATCCTTGGGCAAATAGTTATCTGAGAAAAATTTTAGATTTAAGCATTTTACAATAAGAAATCACAAATTAAAAGAACGTGAAATACCCAAAAATCAAAGTGATTTTTTCACCAATATTCTTCCTTTATTCAACATAAAAATAGCTTAATATAATAAAACAACATCTTCTTTAAAATATTTACTTTGAAACGATATTTAATTCATTGTTATTGTTTTGCTATAAACATTTGAAAACTATTAAAAAACGCCGCGCGCGAATCATTTCCAATGATGCCCCTTGAAACGCCGCGCTTCGCGTAAACGCTCTTAAGTGTATTTTCCTTTAGGCCGTTACCCACGCGCCTAATTGACACTTTATTGTATACGAAAGTCCCAAAATGACTCGCGTTCTTCACAAGGCTTAGTCCGTAACACGTAACAAATCCCTCAATCGAGACACCTTTTTGAGCGCTTTATCTCACATGAGCATACACGAAAATACCGACTTAAAAGCCTGTTTACAAACGGCCTAAAGTCGTGTTGACAGAGCGATAATCGCAAAGTGGTAGAACTTAAAAGGCTAGGTCTTAAAATCCTCTTTAAGAGTAGGCGCACACCGTTGATTTTTCGTCGGCCGATAGTTTATTTGGGCAGTTGATCAGTATGGGAGTGCGCACACTACGCCGATTCGATTTGGCCGATTCTTCATACAATTTAAAATCGGGCACAACTATCGGCCAACTAAAAATCTTAACGGATTTTTATGCTTAAAATTCCAAAAATCTAGGCTCGTTTATTACTTGAAGCATTTTATTAAAAAATTAACTTGACGCGTTAAGTCTCTGTTTTAAGTTTCATAACTAATTTCATTCTAAAAGTTGATAAAATACTAATTAAGGTAAAATTAAATATTTTTAGATTCCATCGTCATCATCATTTCAGTCATCCACTGCTGAACAAAGGCCTTCTCCAATAATTTCCACACCCGGTTGGTAGCGGCATGCATCCATTTATGTTCGAAAATTATTTTTTAATATTAACTTAACACGTTCATTAATTATCTCAATCTTTATTATATTTTACGGAGTCTTATCGCTAGGAAGTGTATTTAGTCAGAGGTTACACACAATTTAGATAACAGCCGAGTAAAAACCGTCCATCTTTCCACAACAGCCGACTTTTTCCCGGCGCCCATTGCGAACGGGCCCAAGATCTGTCACAATCAAACTCCACTCGGACCCTGAAAAGGGTGCAAAAAAGTTACTTACACTTAACTAAAGCGGTATGGAAATTTTCGCCTAATATTCCGACTGTCCTTTTTGTTGGTACGGGACGAAGGGTAAAGGATGCACGGTCAATGGATGAGGCGGGAAGAATTTTAAGCGAGCCTTTTCAATTTATTTTTGGATGTGTGACTAGGCTCTTTTGGAAATGACTAACAGATGTGTACCTAGAGATTTATTTGCTGTTTACTGTTTGTGTGGCAGATAGGTACTCAAGCCGTACCGACTCACACGTACCGAGTAAACGGGCGAGACAGTAAAATGTTTACTCGGTCGAGACAGTTGGGTGAACGAGTCACATACTCGAGCGCTCGGCCGAGCACTCGGCGTAATGTTCATACACACCGAGTACTCGGCCGATAGCACTGTCTCGCCCGTTTGCTCGGTACGTGTGATCAAGGCTTTACTCATCAAGAAATCTCAGAAACTACAAGTGCTAGGAGTCTCAAATTCTGCATGGGGGTTCCTATTAGAACGCAGGTGCTCACTAAGACGGGATTTTGCAAAATTCAACTCCTAAGGGGGTTAAACGGGATCCACGCGTACGAAGTCGCGGGCGGCCGCTAGCATTCGATATTTTTGTACTGTCGCGAACTAACTTCCATAAAATAGAAGTTAAAAACGATTTATATAAAATAACAAAGACTTTTTTGTATCTGTTACTTCTTTTCTTTAGTTCAGTTTCAAGTAAATTACAACTATCTATTGTGTTTTTTAATTTGACAACCCAATTCTGAGCTGACGTTATCTAGAGCGACAGAGATGGATTGAGAAGAATGTACACACGACAGCACATCAGGTTACCCATTTTTGTTGCAAACTCGCCTCTATTACAACTGCACAAGAACCCACAGTGGTTACGTTGACGTGCCGTCGGCTGTACAGTCAGCAGCAGTATTTAGGTACCTACCTTGACGTGCTCTCTTCTATACTAAACTTTTTGTGGATTCAATTATTTCATTGTTAGTCTATATCTTATTAATTTTATAACTTTCAATATTCGTTTTTATCTTACTAACTTTTAACTAACCAGCGGCGGTGGGCAGACAACGCGCGCGCAGTTTTATTTTGTAATTTTAAATACCTACAGAAGACTCTGTAATGACCAAATGGTTCCTTATTATTTTATTTTAATGATTAGGTAGATATCGTTTTACGTAATTAATATTTTTTATTTGTAATAATTGTAATTTTGAATACCTACTACATAGAGGTACATAAAAGTATGTGTAAAGAAAGCGTTTATTTTTTAATAAAGTTTTCGTGTCTAAATAGTAAACATTATTACATTGTTTCCTTTTCCATTTCCTTCTACATTTTTAGCCTAGGGCCTGCGGTTACACTTAAGTTTACCCGGCTAAAGATAGAAGAAACTAACATTAACACCTCGTCGAAGATAAACTTAAGTTTAGCCGGCTAATCTTAAGTTTATGTTCACTCCTATCTTTAGCCGTAACATACCTATAACTCAAAGGTGAGTGACTGACTGACATAGTGATCTATCAACGCACAGCCCAAACCACTGGACGGATCGTGCTGAAATTTTTGGCATGCAGGCAGGTAGTTATGACGTAGGCATCCGCTAAAAAAGGATTTTAGGAAACTCCACCCCTAAGGGGGTAAAACGGGATCCACGCGTACGAAGTCGCGGGCGGCCGCTAGTAATGTATAAGATACCATTTTGTAAGCCTCTTCTAGAGAACTAGTTTTGTTGTACCAACAGCTCACACCCAAAAACGCGTCAAGGCGACTACAAAAACCCTCAATGAATGGAACTCCACCATTAGTTAGCCCAGAAGCTTTATTCTGTCCTAGATTATCACAGATTATGTGTTTTTTGTATCGCCCGACCTTTTAAGTTGGATTGAAATATAGAGCAGACAATGGTGGGTGGTCTCTGAATAAGGCATTTTTGGAAGATAATGTAATGAATGATTGTTACTGAAGGTGCAAGTTTGATGTGTAGTCGCGACAATAGTTTCTATGTATTTTTATGAAATACTTTTAGACGTCATGTCGCTAGCAACGGATGATATTTCAAAGAAATACATAGAAACCAGTAGTGTCGCTACGATACATATTCTGCTGCTGCTGTGTGGAGTCGACTATGAACTTAGAACATACTTGGGGTTAAATCGATAGTTATGGTTCTCACCTATCACCTAGCACAGACTTGACACCTTACAGAAAACACCCCGTATAAAAACTAATAAATAAATGTTTGTGGGTTCAAAAGAAGCAATATGCACGAGGAATTCATACACAACACAGGCGACATTTTGTCAAAATAAAGAAAACTTTATCAACATCTTACTTAGCTCAATACACGTTTTAAATATCAGCAAGCAAGCCTCTCACGCCATATTTCAAGATAAGAAAAGAGCCAATTTCTCGGAGGCAAAAAATAAATTCTCCTCTAACCACTAAAATATGCAAACCCACTTATAGAATTAATCTGGGAACCCAAAGAATTACAGCATAAAGTCCTACGTTAAATATTAAGTAATATAAATGGGAGGTACTAAATCACTTCTGTGTAGCATTTATGAGATGGGAATGTATATTAATAAATTAATAATGTATTAAGAATCAAAGCGGCCGTGTGCTTTTGGAATGGTAAGTATATTTATGACGGACCAGAGCCGGTTTTCCTTAAGCGAAACCTCAAGGTTTAAATGAATTCACCTCAGTACAGAATATTATACTTACTTTCAAAAGCCAAATACTTCACAACAAATTAGAAATTCTTAGGCTGAGTTGCACCATCTTACTTTAACTTTGACAAACGTCAAAAATCTGTCAAACTCCATACAAAGAGCACCGGTTATTGTTACGTTTCAAATATGGTGGTTGCACCAGCCTTAATCATTAGCAAGAGACTTCTGTAAAAAACCATTCACATGAAATAATCTGGAGATTGAAGCGTGATTTGAGCATTGTTTCTTAACACGCGCTCTAGAAGCGTGTTTCTGAAGCGCTGTCACCTACTTAACTCAATCGGATAAAGAGCAATCAACCAGACAGCTTGCGGCTACTAGGGTTGCCATGTACAAGTTGGAATATTTGAAAATATAAAAATAACCAAACACTTAGTCTGACACAGATGCATAAACACAATGGTACAATCGCAAAGATCCGAGTTTTTGTGTGGAACTTGTCGTTTTATTAGCTAACTTAAGGGCTAACAATTAATCCCAACAAATTACGAGTAACTTTTTTAGAAAAATGGCGGCATAGGAGGTGTACCTACCTAAGTCAAATCCTCCATTTTCCTCTGATAAAATTAGAGAGCCGTCTACTGCAGTAAACTATGATGATGATATTAGAAAAATATTAGAATATTTTGTTTACTAGAGCATTTTATGAACGTTTATCAAAAACATTGTCACCAATATCGGTCTAAGTATGAATATGTCACCGGAAAATAACAAGACTCGTAAGTTGATCAATTTTCTAGGAAGTTGATCAACTCTCGGAAAATAACAAACGGCAGTTGAAATGTACTATTTAACGCATCGAATTCTAGCTAATTGGTCAACTTACGGTACCTAGCCGTAATTTAATAATTAACTATATTGCTACAAGTAAAATCATCCACAAATGGGCCAATCGTTGCCCAGAGTACTATTTGACGGTACACTATTATCCGTCACTTAATACACTTTTCTCTGATTGGTCGACAGACACTTAGATTATGTTGTTTTAATATTTACATTTTAGAGATAGGGATATTAAAGTTCGTCTATGCTATATAGTTAAATAATAGAAAAATGTTTAAACAAATATATTGGAGCTCAAAGTTTTATTATTGTAAGTTATATTAATAATAAGTAAGTTAGTTTATTTCTACCACTACAGACTCCATTTCACTCATCATAAATAAAATGACGCGTTATAATGAGAATTATTACCACACAAAACAACAATTGCTAATTTTACTACTGTAAATAAAGAAAATAGATAGATTTGTTTACGTTTAAACCGGTAATGGCGGCGGCGGCCGGGTGGCGGGGAGCGGTATAAAAGCACGGGAGTCTTTTAACCAATCAACGTGCACCTTGCCTTTGTCGGATGATTTAACGGCAAGACGCCGTAAATTAATCAACTTACTAAAATACATACGTTTACATTTCAATTGCCGTTTATTATTTTCCGAGAGTTGATTAACTACCTAGAAAATTGATCAACTTACGAGTCTTGTTATTTTCCGGTGACAAATATAAAACATCCACGGGCTTACTCAAATACATAAATGTTGAAAAATTCAATGACAGAAACGTACAGAAGAATCAAACATTAAAATATTTTCTCAATATCCTGGCAACCCTAGGTTCCTCGAATAGTCTAATGGCTGTAGTAAAAATCCCCTCGGGACAACATGAAATTGAAATCCCCGGCATTGAAAGCTTTCGGCACAAAAATATTGCGATTTTAAAGGAAATCTTTAAAGTGAACTTGTTTAAAAAGTTTATTTCGAGTATTGAAGATTTAAGGAGGTAAATACGGTTCATTCTATCTTTGGATTTTGTTTGTAATCATAATAGTGGAGTACGAGTATAATGTACTAGCTTTCCGCCCGCGTTGAATTTCGTCTGTCACAGAAAAACTTTATCGCGCGCGTTCCTGTTCCAAAAACCGGGATAAAAAAATCTTATGTCATTTCCCGGGACTCAAACTATCTCTATGCCAAATTTCATCAAAATCGGTTCAGTGGTTTAGACGTGAAAGCAAGACAGACAGACAGAGTTACTTTCGCATTTATAATATTAGTATAGATTACCTACTTAAACTTCTCTTTTTGAGTTCCATGTAGGCTCTGTTATTATTTTTCATGAAAACGTAATGTGGACTGACTTTTTGCTCGGTGGACAGACGATCTAGTCAAGATCGAGGGAAGCACCTGTCTACAAAGAACGCTGGACTGGTCTTTGTAGAAAAGTCTATGGTTGAACCCTCAATCGAACAGTTGACGTCCTTTAGCTGTAACGAAACAAACTTTTTAAAGGCTAAGTTGACCGTAACTTTGATGATTACCGGTGTTTTTTTATGGAGTTTGACAGATTTTTGACGTTTGTTTTAGGTAAAGTAAGATAGTGCAACCCAGCCTAAGAGTTCCTTTTGTAAATACAGGGTGTTAGGTAAATGGGTATATGAGCCGACACTAGCCCATGTTAACATGGGCTTATGAGTTATTTTGTTTTTCATACAAATCGAATTTTATAAAATTTATTTTGTATGTAAATTAAAAAAATTAAAATGATGATATCAAATTTCTGACTTCACCATAACATTTATATGCCCATGTTAACATGGGCTAGTGTCGGCTCATATACCCATTTACCTAACACCCTGTAAGTATAGTACTTATTTATGGTTTACTCAACCACACCTTTTGCCCGACTCTCACTCTGAGATATAGATCATCATCACGAAACTACATCCTTAATCAACTGGGCATGACGCAAAAAGCACTCTCGCGCATTCTGAACCACAAACACGTATATTAGGGTTAAATAGACTAGTGATGGGACGGTGCGTTTATCGATATCGAGATTTCGCTAACTATAAAGTAATGAGTTTCAATGATATAAATCGCCTATGAATTTACTTCTCGAAGAGTTTAATTCTATATCCTGAAATTCTGACAAGAAGTTAGTGCAATGGTGAACTTGGATAAATTTTAGTTTTAGATAAAAAAATAATTCCTTGCTTTGAAAAAATCCGATTATTTACAGAAGGAATTAATTTATAATACAGTCACAGTTTTATCTTGAGTTTTTGCATCTAAAGCAAAAATGCAACAACTGAATCAAAAATATCGACAAAATTGTCCCTTCCTTGCTCCATAAAAGGTTTACACAGTGTGACGAAACACAAAAAGCTTCCAAATATCCACCGTGCGTTGATAATACGAGTAAAAAATGGCTATAATTTTTATCTTTTTCTTGTTTTCATTCCATTTATGTCACAATAAAGGCAAAAGTTTTGGTATTCCTATTTGTGATATTTGACACCTAATTCAGGGTCTAAATAGCAATTTTACAGGCAGTAAAACAATGATTTCAGATAAATTATCCAATAATGTTTTTTCTTTTTGTGATTAAACTCTATGGTACTTCATCTTAATCATAACAAATTTTTAGTTTCACACATTTAACTAAAAACAATTGCCAATATTGGCATAATGAAAGAAAAATAAACAATTCAGTACTAAAGTCCATTAATTAAAAAAAAGACACTAAATTAAATAACGTTCAGGTATTTTATTGCATCATAAAAACAATACAAAAAGTATATTAAAATTAATTTCATTCTTGTACTGTCTTATTCCATAAATAAAAACAATAATAAATGATATAAATGGAGAGACAATTTTGTAAAATCGGAGCAATTACGAGTATCTTTCGATGTCGTACAACAGGTAAACATCGCGTTCGAACAAGGACATTTATTACCTCAAAACACGAAATTATCCGCCTATTTTCGGGCCTTAATATTTTGTAAACATTACACGATCACGTGCTCTACTTACAAATTTTGTTAATTAACAAGTAATTTAATTTCTTGTAAAATGACCTGGTTTAAGTGTCAAACAGCCAATTTGAGGATAGTTATTTCGATTTATCAACAGGACTATTGTAGTGATGTCACTTTTGATTGTTAAGGCTGAGCCACCTTACTTTGGCCGTTGGGGCAGGAAAGTTCTCGACTGGCGACCACGGGCTGGAAGACGTAGCGTGGGCAGGCCTTCTACTAGCCTTCTAGAGCCTGGATGCGGGCAGCGCAGGACCGTTCATTATGGAGAACCTTGGGGGAGGCCTTTGTCCAGCAGTGGACGTCATTTGGCTGAAACGAACGAACGAACTTTAACAGTAACTATAACCTTAACCGATGTTGTATGTGGAGTTTGACAGACTTTTGACGTTTGTTGGTTAAAGTAACATGGTGCAACTCGGCGTAAGGGTAGGTTAGAAAGAATATTAGTAATTTTCATATTCCCAGTTACTATTATTCTCAAAAAAATCTTTTACGCAATATGTTTTTTAAAAGATACTAGGTACAGTAACGTGATTGGCATGATCTGCCATCGACCTTTCTGTAGCTAACGACAATGTTATGATATCCACCCGAAACTTTTCACCCAAACTGTCAACTACCCGCATACATTACGCAATCCATGGGCCGTCCACTTGATAATCGAAAAATAATAAATAATGGTCCTTGCAAATCACTGTTTAATCTGATATTGCTATGGCCCTAAAAGAAAACGAAAACTAACGAAATTAGAGAACGAATTTAAAATCAAAGTAAAGATATTAAGTTATAATTTAACTGGGTAAAAGTCATTAGTTTTGATTATTAGGGTAATCAAGAAACTGAGGTTCTTGATACGTTTGCTACCTATGGAAATCCAAAACTTCAAAACATGCTCTGTGTACTCTTTTATTTTGGAAGACTCTACCTGACTAGCCTATGGCCTCAACTGTCTCAATATGCCATATGGTCTTTAAGGCAGAATAGGCAACTTCTGAGACAGCTCACTCCACTAAAGTTTGCATCTGCTATAGCAAACCCATCATCATCATCGTCAAGTCATATACCTAGTCTTTATGGCAAGAGCACGCACTCTATTTGGCCTACAGACACTAACCAGCCGGTTTGGAAGGCCTGAAGCCCCACTCTTCCCGTGGATGTCTTAAATGTTGACTAAGAGCGCTCTCACATTTAGGCGACTTTAGCAGCGCGACAAACATGCGACAGACGCGCTGTCGATAATTTCATACTATGTGACAGCGGATGCATGCCTTCACATTATAAAAACACCGCTGCCGCGCTGCTGTCGCGCTACTAACGCCCTAATGTGAAAACGCTCTAAGGAACAACTGAACTAAAGCCCATAAAAAAATACTCGCAAACTAGATATTAACACCTTTGCTGCGGCAGTAACTTTCTAATACTTTCCATTCCTTCGGTACAAGGTCAGTAAACCTGGTATTAAAACTTACATTGTGGCGGCACAAGGCTTAAAGACCTTGTAATATTTAAGATATATTAATTTTATTTTTGGCTTCATGTTAATAGATATTGTGTTTTTTTTCTTTGAATATTAATAATAATGCATTTATTGACATACACCTGAAGGCGTTCCTGAATAACTTGTTTAGTATAAAAATTATAGCTATTTTCAAAATACAAGGCTTATGCACCCTGTGCCGCACTGAAGTAGGGAAGTCTGGTGGGTATTCTAGGGATGTGAAATACAAATATCGATAATTTAAATTAAGTTTTAATATAAATTTAAAAAAGTAACAAACAAAGAGGTTTTAATAATTTAGTCTAAATATTTTACAAATGAGACATACGTGCATAAATACTTAAATAAGCTATATTTAAAGAAAACATATTAGTTACAACTTCAAATGTTTGTCACGAAAAACATTATTTAAATTAGCAATAAATCGTGTAGCAAATTAAATTATAATCAATTTGCAGTTTTGATTTTGTTTGTTTCTCTTGACGCCATGTCGACATGTGCGTTTCTTACGAATGCGAGGCAACACTGGCTGCACGAAGCTAGCGTGGGGTGCGGTACCAGGTGCGCAGGGTACAAGGTGCTTCGACCTGGTTTCGCATTGTGAAGACATTTTATTACTTCCGTGCGGTACCAGGTCTAAAAACCTGGTATTAAGGTAGGTACATCATTGGATTCTATTTTAAAAATACATCATAGATATATATTCATCACTTTCCTACACCGGACCCAATTGAAGTTATGCCTTTCGCACGACAAGGAAGACTATAATTTTCTTAGCCGCACGGTAAGCGAGACGTACACAAGGTCTATAGACCTGGTTTCGCACTCAACGTGTTAAGGTCTATCTTTATCAAACCTTGCTACGTTGCTCTCCATTATTCTTACGAAGGCATTAGTAAGCAGATGTGTAATTATTACTCGTTATAGGCCCATTAATTAAGATCGGAGAAAGGTGTGTAATGAACGAGTCGGGTTTGGCTTCGGTCTGTGAATGGCACAATTTGAAACGAATAGATAGTATGTATAGTTCCCTTAAATTTTTATTGAAGCCACGATAGCCGAACGGTGAAGGGGTCGGACTGGCCGACTCGAGATCCAAGGAACTTAAACATAACGGGTGTTTTTGTATGGAGTTTGATAAACTTTTGACGTTTGTTAAAGTTAAAGTAAGATGGTGCAACCCAGCCTTAATATTTCTGTCATCTGAAAGTAGGTGGCGAATCTGCGTCATCCTAATTATCAAAAATGTCCATTTCTATTTATTACCATTATAATAAGTGTTATATCAAATTATGTTTCTGTTCTCATAATTAATCTTTACCCTTTGATTTATACATTCTGACTTACCTAATACTCTCTGTATCCCTGCATTATCTTTATTTTTAGGTCTAGGCTAGGCTAGATTTGACAAACATTTTCTTCTTCTTCTCTTCTTTTTTGATGATGTTGGCAATACACGTCGAGGTCGACTTGATTTGTGCCATTTTCAAGTATTTATGTGATACGAGTTACAAAATGAGATCAAGTAATGACATAATGAAGGATAATAGATGATACCCCTTTGAGTCTCAGTAAAATTGTGGTGCTTTACTGAGACCTCTTATGAATGGACAACTTAAGAAAACCAGAAGAATCACGATGCACTGTTCTGCTTCACTCGCCCACACTCATGCACGTTCACGAACACTTAATGGTTAACAATCCACCATCATTACACATTAATAGTCGCCCAAACACGAATTTGAGGAAATAAAACAAAACTGCTAACATGACGCTTCAGATTTCCGCCAAGAAGTCCGACAAACATTTTGGCACGACTTTTAGAAAATTTTCTATTCTTATTCAAGTACCAATGTATTATTTTATTTCATGCCAGTCACTTGTTCGAAAATTTAACTGAAAGAATTCTTCTTTTTATATGAACACAAATTGGCTCGATGCCAAATTGTTATTTCAATCTAGTTAAAGCACTCTTAATTAAAGGGAACATATCAAAAACGTTTATGGAGTAATAATAATATTTTAACACCTTTGCTGCGGCAGTAACTTTCTAATACTTTCCATTCCTTCGGTACAAGGTCAGTAAACCTGGTATTAAAACTTACATTGTGGCGGCACAAGGCTTAAAGACCTTGTAATATTTAAGATATATTAATTTAATTTTTGGCTTCATGTTAATAGATATTGTGTTTTTTTTCTTTGAATATTAATAATAATGCATTTATTGACATACACCTGAAGGCGTTCGTGAATAACTTGTTTAGTATAAAAATTATAGCTATATTCAAAATACAAGGCTTATGCACCCTGTGCCGCACTGAAGTAGGGAAGTCTGGTGGGTATTCTAGGGATGTGAAATACAAATATCGATAGTTTAAATTAAGTTTTAATAAAAAATTAAAAAAGTAACAAACAAAGATGTTTTAATAATTTAGTCTAAATATTTTACAATTAAGACATACGTGCATAAAAACTTAAATAAGCTATATTTAAAGAAAACATATTATTTAATAACATTCAGTTACAACTTCAAATGTTTGTCACGAAAAACATTATTTAAATTAGCAATAAATCGTGTAGCAAATTAAATTATAATCAATTTGTAGTTTTGATTTTGTTTGTTTCTCTTGACGCCATGTCGACATGTGCGTTTCTTACGAATGCGAGGCAACACTGGCTGCACGAAGCTAGCGTGGGGTGCGGTACCAGGTGCGCAGGGTACAAGGTGCTTCGACCTGGTTTCGCATTGTGAAGACATTTTATTACTTCCGTGCGGTACCAGGTCTAAAAACCTGGTATTAAGGTAGGTACATCATTGGATTCTATTTTAAGAATACATCATAGATATATATTCATCACTTTCCTACACCGGACCCAATTGAAGTTATGGCTTTCGCACGACAAGGAAGACTATAATTTTCTTAGCCGCACGGTAAGCGAGACGTACACAAGGTCTATAGACCTGGTTTCGCACTCAACGTGTTAATGGGAAATCGACCTCAATTATTATTACTTGTGATGTTGGTAGTATTCGTCAATTTACGGAAAACAATTGACGAATATATGTAACGTGTTCTTGAAGTAATTTTCAATTATGAACTGTTTTCAAAAATACTAAATGACTGATTGCTTATGATAATTTGTATGTAAAGGGTTTTTTATATTTGATCTTGGGTCTCTTGCGAAAAGTTGTTGCATCTGAGCACCAGAATCAACAAACTTTTGTTTGATTTAGTATAAAAATAACTCACTATAGATTTTGATTATCTGTTAGCAACGAAAGGATTAACGCTGATTTGGCTATCAAATTACACCTGAGGAACGCGGGGAGTCGTACGGGATAACAAAAAGATATTCCTTGTGGCATTCGAACGTTGGCCGCGAGCAAGATCGCCATGACCCGAGAGCCTTCTAAAATATCAGTGTGTTGTGTACCTATGATTGATGGCTTGAATTGGCAAATTATGGTATTGGTGAATAAGTTGGTTTCAGACTACTTGTATTTAATATCCAATTTGTGAGTGAGTATGTGTATGAATCTAACATATGGTATAGTATATCATTTTGTAAGGATGTAGCACCATCACAATACAAATACACTATAGGTACATTACTTAAATATCAATATTACGTTCCACAGGCTCTTCTACCAGCATTTCAAAATCATAACTCTCCATTAATTCCAACAATGTGTATTTAGAGACGAAGGAAATGCTTGGATAAGGCATTTGTGAGATTTTTTAAATTCTTTTGCTTCACGATTCAATACCCTAATGTACCTATCTCTATTGAATTATAATAATAAAAAAAATGAAAATTAATTAGTTACTGAATTTTGAATCACGACCTTAAAAAAGACATGGACGATAGCACCAAGCTAAACCCAGTGGGGTCTTATGTCATTTAAATATAGGCTGTTGGTAACAAAAAAGTAGTAGGTATAATGTGCTGACATCTGAAAATCAACGCAAGTCTAAATATTGCAATCCAGCTTATCACAGACTTAAACTTAGGTACACTTTAGTATGGGCGGGCGTTGTGGGCGGGGCACATAGCTCGTAGAGACGATGGCCGTTGGGGCAGAAAAGTTCTCGAGTGGCGACCACGGACTGGAAGACGTAGCATGGGCAGGCCTCCTACTAGGTGGACCGACGATCTGGTAAAGGTCGCGGGAAGAGCCTAGATGCGGGCAGCGCAGGACCGTTTATTGTGGAAAACCTTGGGGGTGGCCTTTGTCCAGCAGTGGACGTCATTTGGCTGAAACGAACGAATGAACGAACACTTCAGTTAGAAATGACTGGTGAACCTCGTTAGCGATAAGAGTCCTAAAGTATTGTCCAGTAGTACTTTAGTATTCAAAATAAATACCGACACCTCCCACGCGGTGACTTATTCAAAACAGCATTATACTACCCACACATAATCCTGAAAAACTCTCGCATTCGGCTCATTTAAAGTGAAGTGCTTTAAATATTTTTGTTTCACAAATTAAACCAACTTAATTTTACCAAAATAACCGAGTCCACATTTTCGTAAATCCGCGACGCGAAGGCTTTTCTAGGCTTTAGGATATAATGTTTACATTTAATATGTAACCCCTGCTTAATTTTAACCACGTACGTTTCTGGTATGAAGCGATTAATGCTAAGTGAAACGCGCAAGCTCTATCCATCAGAATTCGCCCCTTTCCCCGTCCCCTTTTTACACAGTATTCGACAACCAAATCTTAAACTGTATGAATAAATGAATATGCTAGACCCTATTAATGTTATCAATGTAAAAGTTTGTGGACGGACGGACAGATGTTTGTTACTTTTTCACGCATAAACCACTGAACCGATTTTGCTGAAATCTGGAAAATACCTAGTGAAAATAGCATACTTTTTATCCCGGTTTTATTTTTAAACTACAACGGGGATTGATTGATGAATGATGGTTGAAAGTGATGATCAATCTGAAGGTGGAAGAGACTTTTCCATCTTCGAACCATGGTATTTACTGTGCGATACATGGAACGACATAAAGGTAGGAGGAAAGCGCTGGATGCAGGCCGCTACCAACCGGTCACTATGGAAAGCATGGGGGAGACCTATGTTCGTTCAGCAGTGGACGTTCTATGGCTGAAATGATGATGTTGATGATAACTATGGTCACCTAACTTTGATAAGTCTACAAGGTCTGCTTTTCCGACCTTTGTATATTTTATTTATTTTACACTAATTTTGTTATTATCTAAACTTTAGCACAGAACAAAACACTGTGGTAAACTTTGTCCTCCCAAGTTGAAACGCTGACCTACTTCAGAACAATTTCATTATCATAAATGTTAGCAAACCTTTTTAGTATAAATTCTGATACACATCCCGTTTACGCCCAAAAACCGTACTAAACGCAGAATAAACTTAATTGACCATGCCCAGGGAAGGGGCATTTTTTACATAGATTAAAAATGTATGCACCCCCATTCACAGAGTAATTCCAGCTGTACGAGTAAAAGAGGTCGAATATTCACTCGCTCTCAAACGTCGTCGGGCCCGCATCATCATCCACCGAAAACGACTAGCTAATAGTGATGGGAACTTCACTTATCGATGTTTTGTCTTCACTGCTGCACACTACACCACTGAAAACCATTTTTGGTTACTGCTTACACAGCAAAAGTGACCACCGAACACTTTGGTTATGAGGAACAAAATGTTGTGTAAATTAAACAAATAATTCTGTAGTGAGCTACACTTAGTTTGGTTATAGTTAACAATTAGTTCGGTGGTGACTTTTGTTGTGTAAGGAGTAACCAAACATTTTTTCAGAGTTGTAGCTACAACACCCCTAATCAAATTAACACTCGTGGCAGTGGGCAATTTTGAAATGGCTTCGCACTGGACATTTTTAGCTACTTAGGTCCATTAAGCGATCTTGAAATTGGTTCTGTCATGAAGGTTACTTTGAACAGGGGGGACTGAACGTCACTAAATAGCACTCTAGCTAGACAGTTTTAATCCGAAATTGCTTCACCGTCGCTTTTTGTACCTAATTAAAACGATTTTATTTCTGACGACTCAATGATCTTTCGAAAGCTTTCTAGCGAAATGATTATTTACTTTTACCTGTATGATGTCTTAGTTTTGTTACCCGTATCTTCGAGAATTCATCAATCATTTTAATTCAATAATATCCATTTGCAGAAACTACATCGATAAATAAAAGCCTGTACATCACTACACCCCAACGGCCTTCTTCGAAAGTAATCGCCGTAACGTAATAAAGGAATATGGCCTCAATTACCATTGGGGGTAGGTCGAGAATGGCGTTCCTATGGCTTAGTGAGGGGACCGATCGGTGTTCAGTAAGTGAATTCGATTCCGCTATTTTGCCCCCGAAAGGACTCGAATTCGATATCATTTGATGTTTTAACTAATTGGAGATGTGTTTTGGACTGTACCTTTTTGCTCGTGTGGAAATAGTACCCCATTTAAGGGGTCCAGGATGGAGTAATTGGAACTGTGATACCAACTACTGACTGTATTTTTAAGTAAAATCATTTTTGGTTAAGTTTAGCGAGCTAATGGCGGCCGTTCTTACAGATTTTTTTATTTTACATCAAATTGGAATAGGAAAGATTGATAAGCATTAACTTTCAAACCATCTTTGAAGAAATGTCATATACTTAATTTTGAAAACTTTAGGAACTTTTAAGCTTTTACTAATAGTAATGTAATCTGTGAAGGTCGCGGGAGGTGCCTGGATGCGAGCGGCGCAGGACTAGGGTTGCCAGGCGTCCGGCTTTTTAGGGACTTGTCCGGACAAATATTGCCTTGTCCGGCCTGTCCGGCTTTTGTTAGGCTTTTTATTTGGTTGCCGCGCCAGGCGAAAGTCGAGCCACAGAATCATATTAAACGCACGCATCAGGATGTTGGGCAACCGATGATGATAGTACTCACCCATGAGCTGACACTAATTGCACCCCCCCCCCCCCCCGTCACATGTCCGGTTTTTAGGGTAAAATGTCCGGCCAAATGAAGCACAAAGTCCGGCTTTTGTGATTTTGGACCTGGCAACCCTACGCAGGACCGGTCTTTGTGGAAATCCTTAGGGGAGGCCTTTGTCCAGCAGTGGACGTCTTTCGGCTGAAACGAACGAACGAATGTAAAAACTTGCCATGTAGATAAACATCAAATAATTCATGACACTTTTTCTTTTTCGAAATGTTTGGCTATTTTGGGACACTAAAAAGTTCGAACTATTTAAAGCTGACTGTACTAAATAGATTGTAATAGTACCATACATAATTAATGAAGTATTCGCTAGTTTTATTATAACAGTCTGTATTGTTCGTTCGTTCGTTTCAGCCGAATGACGTCCACTACTGGACAAAGACACCCTGTATATTTGTACTGAACCGCGAGTTTTGCAACACAATACCTCACCACTCAGTTGACTGTCCCAAATTAATATCATTACTCCGGATCATTAACACAAAAGATAAAACACAAACGACTTTAATAAGCACTTGTCTTTTTTTAATTAACCACCCAAGAAAACATCCCTACATCGTCCTAATACCCATTCAAAGCTATTGTCTTGGAATATCTGGAAAATTGTCGCCCTTAATACTATGTGAAATAGAGTCCAAAATAATTACGTTATTTTAGATTGTACAAGAGACTTCGGTGGGTCTTTTTCAACACTCTTAATTCAATGCAATAGAGTGTTATTTTGTATAAGAGTTTACGTCATTGTATGTAACCTTTCCTATACTCACAAGCCTAAAAAGTAATGCGTGCACAAATGCTGGTCTTTAAGACCAAATAGCTTAACTCTTGCTTTTGGATTATTTCAGATCGCAATAAACCATAATTAACTTTGAGTCCTTTGATTGGTTGAATTTCAATATTTATACAAAAAAAAACAGGACAGAATCTATCTAACAATCTGAACGTAGTAATATTATGGTCTATGGTAGTTTGTAATATAACTTAATTCTAAAAATTTTAAGGCTAAAAGAAAAAGTTCCTTAGTCCCGTCGACAGCACATAAGACTAAACTAATTAATTTATTGGCTGAAAAATAGCATTCATTACAGAATTCAGAATTAAGATGTGTTTAGTTTGATCATCATCATCATTATTTTAGCCACAGGTCGTCCACTGCTGAATATAGGCCTCCCCCGATGACTTCCACATCGGGAGGTTGGTAGCGGCCTACATCCAGCGCCTTCCTGCTACCTTTATGAGGTCGTCGGTCCACCTTGTGGGTGGACGTCCCACGCCGTGCTATGACAGTTAACAAATTATTATAAGCACATACTTTCATTTATGATTGTAAACAAAATAACTAAATTCTAATTCATTGGTGTAATGGTCTTACAGACCCGTGCATAGAAGTGGGAAGGTTATGGCATTTATAAGAGTGCTCTTAATTAAAACCCTTAGATCAAGGAGCATACGGTCCGAAGCTGTGGATGTGAAGGCTGTTCGTAAATGCCATTTACAGAGTGTTGAAACATATTGAATCTTATTGTGATGTTATTGAGTAATCAATTAGCGTAATAAGTGCTTATTAGGAAAACCGTTATTCTTTGCATTTACGAGAAAACTGCTAGTTGTAAGTTCTCGTAGTAAGGAATTTAGTATTCGTCCGTCCGTACGCTCGTTTCAGCCAAATGACGTCCACTGCTGAAGAAAGACCTCCCCCAAGGGTTTCCCGACTAGTTCACACTAATTTAGTGTTTAGGGGCGTTGCACATTTATGAAACCTACTAGACAATATTAGTTCAAGGTTTTACTTAGGTGAAATATATTTATTTCATCTAACCCCTATTAGACAGAGAGATATTATACATAGAGTATTATTAATTAGACCTATTTAACATCATTTTGCTGTGGAAAATTTGTCACTGGAAAACGTAGACGTCTTGAAAAAACATGGGAGTCATTGATTTCCAATGAGACTAATGTTTTAAGTAGCCAGATTTATCTCTAAAGTCTCCATATTCTAATCAAGATGAGTATATCTTGAAACCTAAACCGCCATTGTGTCCGGCAATTGTTAGCGTCCGGAACATATCTCATCTCGGCCAATATTTCAGGCCGGACAATGGTCGCTAAGATTAAATTCCTTGAAAAGAACTTTCAAAACGCGACGCCGGTCCAAGGATTAAGACGTCTTTAGAGTTGATTATCCTTTTTGAAATATAGCCATTTTCGACGTTGAATAATGGGAGGTTCTTCTATCGTGTGAGTTGTTACAACTGCGGGAACAGTACAGACTGGTGTCAGACTTTACAATTACCTACACTACGAGTAATATTATAAAGCAGAAAGATTTAATTCTTTGTATTGAATAGACAGAATCACTAAAATCAAGTGGCAATGGGCGGGGCACATAGCTCATAGAGCTGATGGCCGCTGGGGCAGGAAAGTTCTTGAGTTGCGACCACGAACCGGAAGACGTAGCGTGGGCAGGCCTCCCACAAGGTGGACCGACGATCTGGTGAAGGTTGCGGGAGGTGCCTGGATGCGAGCGGCGCAGGACCGGTCTTTGTGGAAATCCTTGGGAAGGCCTTTGTCCAGCAGTAGACGTCTTTCGGCTGAAAAGAACGAACGAACGATTGAATAGGCTCCGAAACAACAAAACCGATTTGAAAAATTCTTTCACCATTAAAATTGTGAATGCAATGTGCATATTTCTAATGAACATAGGCGGTACTATGTTCGCTCCATCAGTTAGTGTAATATGGTCTTCCAATCACTTTACAAACTTTCTTTATTCAGGTTCTTAGTTAGTTACTTCTTGCCATATAACGATAATAGTCACATCTCAATACAAACCTCGTTATAACACTCCTCAATTAGACCACACAGGTGAGGTTATGCGTGAAAAGAGGAAATTTTCAATCACCCACGTGTCGAATGGGTCAGACAGCGGTATAACGTATTACCGTGTGCTTAAACCAGCTTTACAGGGCCATACTAGGTTTTATAAAAGATCCTCAGGCCACTTGTTAAACTAAAGTTAACTGTAATATTGAACAAAATATTCTTCGATAGGGCTGGATCAACAATTCAAGCGGGTTTTCAATAAGATTCTTGCCTAATGTACCTGAAAGAACATCGTATGTAGCAGTAAAAAAACTTAAGTAGTAAGACTTTAGAACTTTAGACCTAGATTGTCTGGAATCGATCGCTCCAAAACGATCATAACCACCTAAATTATTGTGCGATTTCTTTCATCATCATCATCATTTCAGCCATAGGACGTCCACTGCTGAACACAGGCCTCCCCTAATGCTTTCCACGTTGATCGATTGGTAGCGATTTCTTTATTAGTGCATTTTTTCCTGTTTTGCGTGGTCTACAATAATCTATCTTTAAGGAATTCAAGCTGTTCAAGATCAAAAATAATGATCACCTTACATATTTTAAGTGGCCCTTCAAAACCTTTCAACTGTTTACTCGGGCCCCCTAATCCCTAGATCCGTCTCTGTCCGCTTATTAGCATACTTTCCTTATCGGATCATCTCATGAGTGTCGATTCTGCATACCATTTGAGGTATAATTCCGCAGAACAAACGGCCACTCGACTGGTGATGATAAGGGTTTGAGTACAGGTCAAAGCTTAAACGAAGGGAAATTACGAAGTTAAGGCAGTTTTGACTTAAGGTTTTCTAACTTTTTTCATGCAGAACAAAGCAGGTAATTTAACCACAATCGTTATATGAGATGCTTTCTAGGATGGTACTTATTATGCTTGTCGTAATTATGTCTTTTGGTCTGCATTTCAGTTAGTGGAAAGTGATGAACAGACCGTTTACTATTATAGGTACACGATAGGCAAGATGGTGGTAGCTAGCCAAGCGGACTTATAATACGTCCTACACAAACAACTAAACCGAGAAGAACATTTTGACCCCATTGGCAATCGAACCCGGAACCTCTAGGTCTGAGTCAGTTGATCTTACCACTAAACTGCAGATGCGCCTTCCGTTTTCTTTAAACACTTGATCTCTTTCTTTAACTTCCAATCTAGCCTTATCAAAATTGGTCTGGACTTTAAAATGTATTAAATAAATAAACCGACTTTCTAAATACATATTCTATAGTTGCATAACTTGAAATCACGACTTTCTAGTACCTATTCAATACGTTTGAGATTCATTTGCCAATCCTAAATAAATAGTAGTTGCCCGAAAATTGCTATTGTGAATATTTTATACGAAAACTGCCCTTACTAATGAAACGAAAACGATGCCAGACCAATTAAAATATGCGAAATTCGCATTAATAACATTGACTTTACAATAATTGCAAAAAGGTGAAGTGTAAGTTAAAGAGTCCACTTTATTCATATATTTTATTAAATAATTAGGTAACCTATAGGCATACTATAGGCATACTACGCAGTAAAACAGAAGCAATGCAGTGTTGACAGGAAATGAATCTACAAAAAATTTTTTAAATGTTATTTAACAATTTTTGTGACTTCCGAAATCATTACCTACCTGACTAGTTTGTCCAATATTAATGTGATATTTCCTGTGACTATTAATTGAAAAAGAGGCTGACAAAAGTGACTGAATATTTCGCCACTTCTACTTAGCACTAGCCCATAATAATATGTTGTTCCGAAGTAGTGGTAGGGTAACCTTACCTTCTAATATAAAATTAGTTTTACTCTAACCTCTCTCCTCGTCCCCAGGTGTCAGACGACATCGGCTACGTGGTATACTCGGCGCTAGGCAGCTTCTACATACCCTCGTGCATCATGGTGTTCGTCTACATCAGGATATACTTCGCGGCGAAGGCGCGCGCGAGGCGAGGCATCAGGAAAAACCCGAGGCCTAGGCCGGTGAGTCTAGATTTTTAGAATATCTAGTTTTTTTGGGGGTTTCCAAGAGGTGCCTCCGGAATCCAATTATGTTTCGACCGTCAAACTGCTAGCGAGCCGTTGCGTATCGGGACACTTGCGCGAAAGACACTAGCGCGAAAGTCATCACCGCAAAGACACTAGCGCGAAAAGCCGAAAGACAATAGCGCAAAGAAACTTAGCTTCTTAGTCTTCGCGCTAATGTCTTTCGCGCTAGTGTCTTTCGCGCAAGTGTACCAGAACCGAGCCGCTGTAGTAAGAAATTTTACGTTACTTTCTAATTAAAGAGACATAATAAACTCTTCTTAGTATCAGAAACAAACGTGTCTTTAATAATCCATTTTCGTATTATCGTACCAATAAAAATCGTCTGTCGACATCAAGCGTACTAGAAAGTCTGATCAAAGATTATCTCATAAAGCGACTGCCAAAGGAAACGTGCGTTGAATGTTCTATCACTTATCTACCGTGGACGTACAAGAGACGACCTCATAAAGGTAGTTCTACAACAGTGGACATCCTGTGGCTGAAATGATAATGATGATGATGATCTGTCGTGGTTGTTGACAATTGACAAGTGAAAACGATTCCCTGAATGTGGGCCCTGCGTGTGTTACAGAATTTTTCCGCACCTAAATTTTGTCCTAGAACGACCGATAAAAACAATCTATCATTTGCTGTTTACGTACTATCACAGGCACTATACAAAGCACAAGATTTACCAAATTCTTTTTGTTTCTAGAACGAGCAGCAGACGAGCTTCAGTAACCCGCCCAAAGGCACGCGGCCGATGCCGACCACGCACCCAATGCCTCTGGGGCATCTTAGCAGTACTAATAATAATGGGTAAGTACATCACTTCCATTTGCTCTACGAAATCCGTCTGGATTATTGTACCTAGTATCTGTGTAGTACCCTCCCCTCTGTATGTTTATAAACGCTGAAACTTGATGTTATTGCAGCTTTTTATAATATTGTCGAGCAAAGGCGAGAGTGAATAGGTACTTACAGGGCAGATATGTATCATCTTAGACTGCATCTCACTGAACACCAGGTGCGATTGCGGTGAGCGGTCAAATACCTGCTTTGTTAAAAAAAATACGAAAATCAGGTTAAGTTATTAGTGCAATGAAGATAAATAAAATTTTGTTCATATTATTTTCAATGCTATGGTTGAAGGCGCAGGTTAATATTTAAATCCACAATCCTTTTATGCATGCATCTACAAAAAAAAATAAAGTGGTCACTCTGAAATCAAGACTAAAAATTATCAAATTTTATAAAAGCGGTGGGTACCTAACGTTTTTCAAAGGATAAAAATTATTAAAATAAATATCTACTAACAATGTTTTATCTAGAACCTTACCACCTTATTTGAAAGTTAAATAAAATATGTATTAACCTGCTGATACTGCCTCTTAACAAATAGGATCCCACGCGCGTCACCGGTGACCCTTAAATTTAGACTTCATTTAACTGGTTCTCCAAAAGTTAAAAACTTAAAGCTCAAGCCTAGATCTTTCCCAAAAGTTACAGTTATTGTTACTTTAAAACGATCCCAATATTAAGGTCATAGCACACTTGTCAACCCGAAAAGGGATCAACACCGTATCGCCTTTCGTCGTGAGACGAGGCGTTTACGTTACGGTATAGATCGTTTCATTCACGAAGACTCGCCCTACCATTCTTCGGCTAATGTTTAAGTGTTATCGGTACTCGCTAAATTTTCTATAAGTGCACGCACACGCACTCAATGTGCTCGGATTGCTCGGATCAAACTCCCCGCACCCCGCGCTTCCCTCGACCAAAAATTGGTGGGGCGCGTCTTCGTGGATGAAACGATCTCAGTTAGTGTGCGTTGCAGTACGAAGTTTCATACAAAGAATACTGACCTCGAATTGATACGGTCTACGATCCGTTTCCAGGTTGATAAGTGTGCTTCCTCCTTAAAAGTTACTTGCCCTAAACCATCGGAGATATTATTCCCGTAGCAACAGGCCCCCTTTCCGCATCCATACCTTCCGAGATCTGTCACCTTTGAGGTAATTTATTACAGTTCTACAGTAGAGGAATGCTGTGTTTGTGTCTAAATTTTGATGTTAGTTTTATCTATGCATGCTGTAGCGTCTTTGGATTAATTTTATCGGTAATTGGGATTGGGTGAGCTGTTACTTTATTAATTAATCGACTTCACATCATAATAAGTACGAGTTTATGGCAATAAAAAGGTACATGACAGAAATCCCATTCAACTGATTAAGCTAACGTAGTAAACATGAAATTTTACTTTGGGTTATTCATTTTTCATCCAAGTTTTCCATCTGGATTCCATATTACTCGTAGTTAATATTACTAAGATGTTTCTTTGAAATCTTTAGAGCACATCAAACAGTCTTCTTTTATTCTATCCTACCAATTATAATACAATGATAGCAACAGCTCACCTAGTCTAAATTACATTCTTATTACTCCATCTGCATATCCCCTACAATATTTTACAACTATTCAAGAACATCCAACCTTTATTTCCAGGGAGAGCCAAATATCAACAATAGAGACGCCACAGGTTCAAATACCGACAGTGACGTGCGACCTCGCGTCCGACATCTCAACGAGTGAAGCGGGCGACACGATGCCCCCTCCACCTGACGAGAGAAAAGATACGTTGAAGGTGAGAGCGAGATAGTTGCAAAAACATTTCGTAAAATAAGCTGTAGGTGAGAGTGAGATAGCTGTAAAACATTTCTTTAATTCGAGAATATGACGTCAACATTATCCGTCTGGAGGCTCCCCAATCAGTCTGGATTTGAAATGAACTCATGGTAGTGTTTTTAATTTTGCTGTGGTTCTGCTACTAACCGCTAGAGGCGCTGTACAATTTGCCATATATTTTTTTACGCACTCGATAGCGAGATGCTCGGTAGGTAAACTCATGGTAGAGGCACTGGTCAGCCTGAGGAGTGTAGGCCAAATTCTCCCTTCTCCCTCTGGTAAATTATAGAGGGTCGTTATCCTGCAGTGGAAACCAGATGAACTGATGATGAAGTGATGATGAAGTCCACGCAAACGCAACAACTTAAATCCCAAGAATTCTGAAAGCTATGCGATCAGTTCCACATATTAATATATGCCATACATTCTCTCCTCAACTAAAGACTGTTTGAGACCGAAATGCAAACCAAAATTAACCTGATAATTCCTCTAACCACTTTAAAAATCCATCAACGTTTAACACAAACATTACCTTCCAGGTGGTAACATCAGCACAAGTGACGAAGAACCCTCTAGCGTCCTGCCCGCACAGAAGTTCCACGTTATCCGTGAACGGTGAGCTCCAACTACAGCAGTGCCGGGGGCGCGCGCCTAGCGTGGCCATCGACGCTGACATGGTATCTGAATTAGAACCCTCTTCCTCAGATTCCGGCGTCGTTAGCCGCTGCGGAGGCGTCAAACCCCTAAAGCTGCGGCTCTTCAAAAAATCCGACAGGAGGCAGGAGAAATCTCAACCCAGTAAATCTGAACTCGAGCCTGCCTTACCCAAGCCTCACAAGCCTCGGGACCCTGAAAGGGAGAAGAAGAGGCTCGCGAGAAAGAAAGAGAAACGAGCCACTCTTATACTAGGATTAATCATGGGGAGCTTCATCGCCTGCTGGCTTCCATTCTTCTTTCTGTATATACTAAAAGCGGCGTGCAGACAATGCGTGATCCCGCCAAACGCTTTCGCGATTGCGTTCTGGCTGGGGTACATGAACTCTGTCCTGAATCCTGTTATCTACACGATATTCAATAAGGATTTCAGGAGGGCGTTCAGAAGGATACTGTTCAAGTGATGTTTAGCCTACCTGTGCTGTTACCGATGCGTCGCCAACCGCATTCTGTTGGCTCAGCGGCGGGCAGTGCCAGGTCTTTACAATGTACGCTAGTCGAATCATGACATGTGATAATTACTTTTAAACTTTCGCGTTGCGTGGATATTATAAGAAAGAACGCGACTCAAATGGTCTTACTTAGGAAAATTACCTTTTGATTAACTCACATTTCGACCATCAAAAATGAAAAAGAAACTGATGCCCGATTTCACCATCAATCTCTGATTTTTAAGTGACCCCTATGAAAACATAATTCCTGTTATGTGTTACCATAGGGGTCACTTAAAAATTAGGGATTGATGGTGAAAACGGGCATAAGAGTTTCGAAAAGAGGGTTAAAATTATCTACAACATGGAATCCAGTGATTAAAAGAACGCAATCTCGCTTCAATTCCCGGTTGAGTAGACACCGAATACTGACGCGTTGGTGGTGTACAGAAATGTTGCGAGAGAGAAATTGTACTCATTTGGTCACTGTGGATATGTAGATAGTTTTAGGTGAATCTAACCTCTGTACAAAATCGGCTATTTTATGGCCAATGTTGATGCAATTCGGTCGAAACGTCAGGCAAAAAAGATACTTAAGTAAGATGTCGTTTACTTCTCGTTTTTCCTTATAGCAACATGCGATAGCTGATGTGAATTGATACCAGTCAAGATATTAGTGTTCATGGACCTTGGATGATGTTGATGTTTGGAGATAGTTAGCAGTTCAAGAAATAAAGTTGCTGTCACAAAAATTCCTATATAAACCGTTGATCACTGTTTAATCTAATATGATTGCATCGTTTTACCAAAGTTGAGGATTAATTATAATTGTGCGGAAAAAGATTGAGGAAATAGTTTTTAATAATATTTCTTTGGACATACCACCAAATGAGTTAGTAACGCCCGTATTCACAAACATTACTATGAGGTCTCACAGTGCGCGTGGACGCACAGGGTGACACACGAACCAATCACAGTGCTCTATTTAACGCTGTGCGTTCGATTTGCGTAAGTCTACTAACTTTAAATCTGTTTCCACTTGCAACTTATGGATCATGGCTAATTATTGCCTTCATGAGATAAACGTGCGTCTAAATATGAAAGTAAACTTTAAAATATTCCCAGTTCTCGTAACGTTTTATGACGTAAGAGCCAGTGAATAACGGAGAAGATTCCGTCGTAAGTGCGTTAAGCCGTCGTCGGTTCCGGCTCCTGCCTCAGGTCGTTACATGAGCCATTTGACGCCTATGGCAGTTCAGGTTTAACCATCGCACCAGAAACACGAAGTATTTAGGGCATATCTCTGCTTATAAGTAAATCGAGTCGAGTAAGGCCCAGAACAGACGGTGAAACGCAACTGCAACGACACTCCAACTTTCTGATGATTCTGATGAATGAAACTGAAACTGAAAGTTTCAAACTGGTCGCGTCATGTGTGGTCTCTCAACGGAAACTATGGCAGAAACTTAGATGCAACTCAAAAGTAACTAGCAGTTGCAGTTTCGTTGCAGTTGCGTTTCACCGTCTGTTCTGGGCCTAATTGTAGGCCTATGGGAAATAGGATATCTACACGAAAGCTTTATGATAGTGCTACAAATACTACTATTTACAAACTCCACAAAGATGTCATTAATAACAGAGATATCGAAATGCTAATATTATTCTGTCTGTTATAATTTTCAGGCCAAAATCACTAAACTAACTTCGATGAATTTTGGTAAAGAGATGAAGGTACACATCAGAGGTAATAAAACTTCTTTTCAACAGAAAAAGAAATCTTATGAGTTGAGTGGATAAAAAATGCATGGTAAATAATATATAATATAATTAAATAATTAATAAATAATTATCCTTAGACATTTTACACTGCGCTTCTAGTCCCAAACTAAGCAAAGCTTGTACTATGGGTACTAGACAACGGATATAAACATACTTAAATACTTTTTTTTTGTAAATACATACTTATTATACATAGAAAACACCCAGTCCAGTACAAACAAATATGTTCATGCACACAAATGTCTGTACTATGCGGGAATCGAACCCGCTACTTCCGGAATAGTAGTCCGTTTCGAACCACTACACCAAACGGCCGACAACAAATAATAATATGATAGGTACATGAACCCAGTTTTTTCTGGTCTTAGTCTTTTTGCGACATACCTAAATTCACGCAAAATCAAAAACAGAAGTTAGTACAAAACCATAGCATAATAATAATTATGAGTATGAACCACAAGCTCGTCTACGCAAAGGATCCGATGTGATTCGACTCTCATATCTACAACACTGGTGATCAATTTTGTTTTAGATTTTCAAATATTCTCAATGATTTATTCGGAGGGCCTTCAAAGCGCCTAAAAAGCAAATCCTTTTTCATCCCATAGACTATTTTGGTACTTAAGTAACTTTATCAGATTTTCAATATTACAGCTTCATTACTCCAAAGCACTTATACAGAAATATCTTTCTTTATAAAGATTATTTTTCAGTTCGCTGCTTAATTTCGTTGAAACAACTTTGATATTTAAAAACTGGGTAAGGCTGCGTTCACACAGGATTAAAATCAAATCAAAATCAAAAATATTTTATTCAATTTTGACCACTGGTGGCACTTTTACGCATTAAAGTAAGAGCATGTTTATTAGAACCTTTAATTTTCAAAAAATAAATAAATTTTCGTAGGTAAAATTAATTGTGAACTAACTTTTATCCGCGCCTTCGCCCAAGTGAATATGCCAGTTACAAAAAGACTGGTAATAGAACTGTTCTATGTTTTTTTCCTGGATATCAAATTATGTCTAATCAAAGTTCACTCAAATTGTTTCAGTGATTTATACCTGAAAATGTAAAAACAGATTTACTTTCACATTTATAACATTAGTAGCGATATTTTTATGTAAGAAAGGTAGCCTGAAACCTTTTATGGATAGAAAAAATAAAACGTTTCACGATCGCAAAGTGTTCAATCGATGGAAGGCTATTCGTACAATGTGAACGCGACCTTATAATAAATGAAAAAGGATTTCCCTAATTTTAAAATTACTCTTCCGAATCCGATTAAATAAACAGAATCCTATTAAAGCTCCCGAAGGACTAACAAAACTTTTTTAATTTTATAAAAACTTGTTTCACTTAATATTCTTTTTCTTTATCTATTTTTAATTCTTATTTTAACGAAAAGAGTAGCAGTAGTCTCAGTTCTAGTTCAAATTCAAATTCCATTTCCTCGTTTATTTTTAAGTTTGTACTTGTTTTATTTTTTATTAAAGTTATACAACCTTACTTAATCCATGTCTTTGAGAAAACGATGCAATGCAAGTTAAAATTTCGTACAAAATTGTAATTATAATAATAAAACTACTTGATACACAGACATCAACCAAGGCTTAATTACAATAGGTTCAAATAATATTTAGCGGCAAAATAATACATATATCTACATAGTATTACGTCTTAGGTCAATTTGTTGATATTTTCGGCTTTTTCTAGAGTAAAACGGTCATTTCATGGTCAAACGTGTACCAAAAATATGCGAGCAATAATCATAATAAGTATACTTTTTATCGGTTAGGCTGTTAAAAACGTTTCTAATGCAAATCAAGTGATTTTAAACATTAGAGCTAAGAACTATCGAAAGTAAATAGTAGTCATGATAAAAAATATAAATCATAAATACTTTAGTATAAAATTTTCTTTCATGACATGAAATGACCTGAGCATTATAGTTTGCATTAAAAACTGAATGTAAAGATATAAAAAACATTTTCTTTTGTAGAGAATTTAATATATTATGTAGCAATCTTAGAATCTGTACATTTATATGAAACTGCAAAAACACTAAAGGATTTGAATGATTATACATACTAACTATAATATATTCCTTTAATCATTGTAAAATATAATAAAAAGGAATTTCATAGCTTTAATAAAAACAAAAAATTATGAAAGATTTTGTGAGCATAGCTTATTCTAAATAATTAGCTGTGTTACGTAGAGTTTTCTAAAAAACTGCAGTGGGAATAAAATAAAAAAATATTTTTGATTATGAAATAATTTTTGAAAAATATTTTTTCATTTGGATTTTGCCCGGCAGTGTTACCCATACGCTTAAGGTACGTACAAAGTATTTATATTGTAGATTTCAACTATAATTTGCTATATGTAATGTCCTAAGATATTTAAAAACCTACAGATTCACTACAAATAGTTTCTAGTATTCTATTTAATAGAATTTCAATGATTGTAAGAGATCAGAAAAAAATATTTCAACCATCTTTGTTTCTAAGAGCTGATTTTTCTATCGTCAGATATCTTTTAACTAAAGAATAACCTTGGCATTTTACATATTTCCCAAACTAAAACTGTCAATGTGCCAAACTTATTCTTCAATTTCAAGTTATCCGACGATTACAAAATGAGCCCTAAATAAAATACAGATAAAATAAATATTTATTTCATAAGAGTTTAATAATTTACAGTATACTGAAACTAAAATAAACTCGGCATTAGCTGAGATATTAAGTAATTACTTAAATCGTAATTCAGCTCTAAAGCTTCAGACAAACCAACTCTTGAAGCTTAAATTCACCGTAGCATGCTACGAGAACTACGCCGTAGTAATGTCGTAGTCGTAGCTTTAGCGGTCATCGCTATTGAAGCACTACATTGAGCGTAGCATCCATTTTGCTACGGTGACTACGCCGTAGTAGCATTATCGTAGTCACTGCTACGAGATACGACTGATATTAACCTATAATTTCATGAAAATTGATTAATTATATTTTTAATATAGATCTTTGAGCTGTTTTTATGTCCAAAAATACTTATCGTTGAATAAAACTTGCGTTTTTATAGCTCATAAAAGTTGCAATAAATGTAAATGCCAATTGATTAGTATTAATAACTACTTAAATGTACAACCAAATAAGTTTTTTTGTAGCGGTAATTTATCATTTTCAGTTCGTCTAAAATAATTAGTACTGTAAAATTTAATATCTGATCTCTTATACACTCTTACAACAAAGTAAATTACTAAATCACTATTAATTCACTAAGCACCATTCATTCATCAACCACCGATTAAATTCATTGTAAAGATGCTGTGTTGTTGGCTGGTCGTATTGTATTTATTTACATATTAGGCATTTTTATGTAACATTGTCTAAAAAAACCAAAATACTTATTTTATTTAAACCGTCTTTATTTTATTTAAATATTTTGTTTATATAAATGTATAACCATATAAAATTTTAAAAAGTTCATATTTTCCGTTATTTAAATTATCTAAAATATTAACAATACGCACCAGTCAAAGTAGGGTAATTCTATTTGAATAAAATAATGACTGTGCCTCTGTGCCTATTAAACAAGCACTACACAAACAATAAGATGCACTTGATAATTATGTGTATATAATTTAATTAAGTCTCAGTTTTTAAAAATGTAAAAAAATACTTAAAAGTTTTCAAAAATGTGTTCTTTTTCATAATTTTAAGCGCTGGTCGCTATTATTTTGTTATTACTTATGTAAATACTGTACTTAGCTATTATAAGATGTAAAGTAGTATATGTAATTACGAATATAGTAGGATATAAAACCAAAAAAGAACACCAAATACTTGTGTAAATTTGTCTAATCTTATGAATAACTTTTATCCAAATTATCAATAATTGTATATGTATAATATTATGTATACGTGTCTGTGTTAATTTAGAAAAAAATGCTATCCTCGTTAACTTATATAAAATATATATTTTCCCTGTTGTGTTGATTTAAAGATGATGTTTATTTTATCGTCAACAAAAACCTTTATTTATGTTAAATATAACAAAAGTTGTTTTATATTTATATCAAAAAACCATTTATCGACTATACCTACGACTGATCGATAGTTTTTAACATCTTTTTCATCCTGCGTAAGTAATTTATTATATAAATATTGTAAATATTATCCTGACTCCAAATATAAAGTATAATTATAAATATTATAAAAGAACAACAACGACAATTTAATTCTAAATCGGTGTATATTAGATCTTGCATTAGAGAATTTTAACATACTTAATTTAAATCTAAAATAAGTAGTAAATATTGTTTTAAGTGAATTAATAATAATACAACACCATTGCTGTTATAGTGTAAAAAATTTAGAGTTTTTTAGAATAAAATTATTCTAAAATTTACTTACGTACTGATAAAGAGAGCAATAGCGTTTGTGCAAGACGTTTCGTTTAAGAATAATATTTTTTTTCTTATTGAAAATTTTCATAGTCTTCCAAAGTGTGTGTGATCTTAATCAAATAATAGTTGTAATTTTTCATTGTTTTAATTTTATATACAAACAAAACACCAATGTATTTTATAAATTTTTTGCACAGGTACTTTTATTCGTGTAGCCGGTAGATCGAGTTTGTTTCGTGAACAATTTGTCCATTTTTAAATGTTACTTTAAATAATTTAGTTATAGTATAAAATGTTTGAGAGCAGAGTAACAATTACATAAATATATTTATATCGTATCTGGAATGCCATAATCAGCGCCGAGCCCATGCTGGTTGTGAGGATTCTACGTACACCAAGCATCGATAGAATTATCGATAAAAATGTACACTCGCACATCACTATGCCTCAAGCAAGTGTTGTGCGATAGTCGTTAATTTTTTTAGAAATTTAAATGCAATAATTTAAATAAAAGATAATTTTTTAAATGACAAATTGTGAAATAATATTATTTAAGTATATCAAAGAGTTTTCCAAGACATTATACAGGTTTTTGTACAGTCTTAAAATTGTGAATAAATTATTATTAAAATACGCCAGTAATTTCTTATTTAGATTAAAATTTAGAATGTTTCTTATTAATAATGACAATTACCTATAGGCTATTCTGTACTATTTATTAATAACTAGCTACTTGTTCAATAAAAATTGTTCTAAAATATATAAATACTATTTATACTACCTATTAGTATACTGTAACCTATATAGAATTTGTTGATCATTTTAATTTTATCATTCGGATGCGTTACGTTTTTGTTGTATGACGTCTATTATGATTACATCGTCTAAGATTATACGATAAACTATTATAACTCTTATCGACTCAAATGTAAATGAAAAAATATACGAAGTACCAATATACAAATTTTAATCTTTACTGTATAGTTTTAATGTCATTATTTTTTTACCCCCGTTTGGATTTTTCAGATACCCCGTCCGTATTCATAGAACACCATTTTTTTTCTTTTACTTAACTTCAGTATTGCCTTCCTACCTATAAATTCTGTACCAGAATAATGACAGTTATAAATTACAATACATTTAAAATGAGAGCAAATTATCTCAATGAGGGCTATCGTTTTAGCGCTCACCAGTTAGCGCCACTGTAGAGTAAGGTCCTGTCACTTGCTAGTAGCGAAGACAGTGGCACCAACTGGTGAGCGCTAAAGTGGTAGGAGGACTATCGCATTTGCACTCATCAAGATGGCGCCACTGTAGAGTAAGGTCCTGTCAATCACCAAGGGTGCCAACTGTTAAGTATAAAAACGATAGCCCTCATTGAGTAGGAGAATCTTGTACCATACAAATTAACTAATATTTTTTTAAAAACCAACAAAACATCTATCCTGATTCTTCTACAAGTATTCTTCTCATTCTTTCTAATTTTAAAAGGCCAATAGGCGCCAACTCTGTCTTGTGTCAAAATTATTTTTAAAAAAACACGCTGTTTGATCGTTTGACAGTAACTTTTAGAAATCTGTGGTTTAACGGAGTTCATTTACTGACAAAATTTTTGTGGAGGGTAGTTGATCGGTAAGCATGATCGAACTGTTTCAATGCTTTTATTATAATATTTAATGGATTTTAAGTATACAGGGTGTTAGGTAAATGGGTATATGAGCCGACACTAGCCCATGTTAACATGGTCATATAAATGGTATGGTGAAGTCAGAAAATTGATATCTTCATTTAAATTATTTTAATTTTCATACAAATCGGATTTTATAAAATGTATTTTGTATGAAAATTTAAAAAATTAAAATGATGATATCAAATTTCTGGCTTCACCATACCATTTATATGCCCATGTTAACATGGGCTAGTGTCGGCTCATATACCCATTTACCTAACACCCTGTATTAATCTGGTGTTATTTTGTCTTGTAAAGTGCAATGAAGTGATAAACTCATAGAAACATTCAAATATTTTGATTTTGAGCACGCATCGAGTGCCGATTAGGTTGTCGTGTGATGATTTTTTATTTCACTTTGTGACAAGTGCACTAGTCGGTTAGTATAGGGATTGAATGAAGTTTGGAGTATGGAGACCAGCTGGAATCGAGAATGCAATGAAGTTCTACCCAATGTAAGTACGAAACACAAAATACCTAATTTTATTAACAGCAAATCTAACTGTAGCTACATGATAATAATATAAATAATAAATACAAATATTTTTCTTTCTTTCAAAATATATCCTTGGACATTTTACACTGCGCTTTTAGTCCCAAACTAAGCAAAGCTTATACTATGGGTACTATACAAAGGATATAAACATACTTAAATACTTTTATTTTTTGTAAATACATACATGTATGTATACATAGAAAACACCCAGTCCAATAAAAACAAATTAATATGTTCATGCACACAAATGTTTGTACTGTGCGGGAATCGAACCCGCAACCTCCGTAATAGTAGTCCGTTTCGAACCACTACACCAAACGGTCGACGATATCCAACGATTAACATAGCTTATATGAAGATTAAGTAAGCGTTAGCCCAAAGTACCTAACTATGCCACGCGAACGAAGTCGCGGGCAGAAACATCAGCAATAGTATCTGTTAAAATTACGCCCGTGTTCACAAACATTACTATGAGGTCTCACAGTGCGCGTGGACGCACAGGGTGACACACGAACCAATCACAGAGCTCTATTCAAACTTCAAAGCATCGTTTGTGAATCGGGGTTAATCTTCAATACAGCCAACTTCATAAAATGACAGTAGGTATTTACACTCTTCGAAATGGTCACGCACGAGTACAAGCATAGATGTTATTATGATTTATATTCAAACTTTTATGTAAAACTCGTTCCATAAAATTCTAGTTCTCGAATTTTTGAACCATGTAAGTTTTATTATTCCTAGAAAATACGAAACGTCATACTGGTTGTAAAATCTTTATACTTTTACAACGTTTCTACGAGACTTCTCGACTTCATTGTGTAGTTTTGTTACGTTGTGGTTATGAGTTTTCATATTACGTGAATTTTGTTATACTCACTATACTCGTACTTTTTATGTCTTTGCAATTTGGCAGTAGGAATCTTGGTCCGATTTATTTAGGTTGTAATTTACAGACAGAACTTATTTAAAAGTGGGGAAAAACAATTTTCGTATTCAAATCAGTACAAACCACAAATTCAATCGCAATGATAAAATAGCAAGCAACACTTGAATACTCGATAAAACATGTGGCCATCGTAACTCATGAAAGATTTGTAATTTGAAAATATTTAGACCAAAAGCTTGAAACTTGAAAGGTACAAAGGGACAGTGCAGTGGCAAAACAAAGTACTTAATTAAACACTAACGAAGTACAGACAAAGTAAACCTTATTTAACGTTATTATATTCATGTATGTCTTACCTCTGGGTACGAAAATATTCTTACTTATCATACAAACATTTGCATCAATGAGATCCAATGATCGATGTGGCACTCTGATTCACAAGACGCCATAATCAAATCACGCCGTCATAATTCAACCAACTAAGCAATAAAGGGTATATTAAGTTGCTCTCCAAGGCATACAAGTTGGCAGCATAAATAATAAGGGACCACACAGGTGAGCCACCAACTTTATGGGGGCGGAACATAAATTCGCAAACGCATTTTCAATTAGGTTAGGTGTTAGTTAGCGTTTCCCCTGTGGCCAAGTTTGGATGGTACACACGGGTGGCAAGGATGGCGAGCGAAGGTTTTGAATTTTGGTGGGTTTAGGGATGGCAGCTAGAGAGGATTCCTCACAGAGGGTAAGCGAAGGTGGTAAATAAAATATAAGTAAACTAAGCTGAAAGACGTCCACTGCTGGACAAAGGCCTCCCCCAAGGATTTCCACGAAGACCAGTCCTACGTCGCTCGCATCCAGACACCTCCCGCGACCTTTACCAGATCGTCAGTCCACCAAGTGGGAGGCTTGCCCACGCTACGTCTTCCGGCTCGTGGTCGCCACTCAAGAAATTTCCTGCCCCAGCGGCCATCAGCTCTACGAGCTATGTGCCCCGCCCACTGCCACTTGATTTTAGTGATTCTGCGGGCTATGTCAGTCCCAAAGCTGAAAATTTTAGCTAAATCAAAATAAAAACACGACGGACAAGTCTGTAACTATTACTTTAGTCTGTAAAAATGAAAGTATTTTAATACACTTTCATCATCATCATCATCATGTCAGCCATAGGACGTCCACTGCTGAACATAGGCCTCCCCTAATGCTTTCCACATTGATCGATTGGTAGCGGCCTGCATCCAGCGCCTCCCTGCCACCTTTACGATGTCGTCGGTCCACCTTGTAGGTGGACGTCCCACGCTGCGCCTTCCGGTACGCGGCCTCCATTCCAGAACCTTGCTGCCCCATCGGCCGTCAGTTCTGCGCACTATGTGCCCTGCCCATTGCCACTTCAGCTTGCTAATCCGTCGGGCTATGTCAGCGACTTTAGTTCGTTTACGGATTTCCTCATTTCTGATTCGATCTCGCAAAGAAACACCAAGCATAGCCCTCTCCATAGCACGCTGTGCAACTTTGAGCTTCTGTATAAGGCCTATAGTGAGAGGCCACGTTTCCGAGCCATAAGTTATCACTGGTAACACACATTGATTGTAGACTTTCGTCTTCAGGCATTGGGGTATTTTGGACGAAAAGATGTTACGTAGTTTCCCGAACGCTGCCCAGCCGAGTTGGATTCGACGATTGACCTCCTTCTCGAAATTGGACCTACCTAGCTGGATCGTTTGTCCGAGGTAGACATACTTGTCGACAATCTCGAGAATTGAGCTCCCAACTGAAACTGGGTAGGGCGCAACATGGATATTCGACATAAGCTTCGTTAGGCAGGGAGATGTTATATCTCCGAAACTGTTCACCGCTGCATTGGAGGACGCTTTCAAGCTCCTGGAATGGAAAGGATTCGGCATAAACATTAATGGCGAGTACATCACTCACCTTCGGTTTGCCGACGATATTGTGGTCATGGCAGAATCGTTGGAAGATCTTGGCACAATGCTCGAAGACCTTAATCGAGTTTCCCAACAGGTAGGCCTGAGGATGAACATGCATAATACACTTTAGCACTATGTATTTCTGTAATGTCTTCGAAAACCAGGCGTAAACAAAATAATTCAAAATTCTAGAACTTTAGAAGAGACAATCCTGATTGCTCTGGCGAAATAAAATAGTGTTTAAGATGGTATTTAATTGATAACATTATGGTGTAAAAAACTCTTACACAATACAATGTAGCTAGGTACTTCAGCACCATGATAATTATGGTATTTTAGTGCTCCTTATTTAGATTCTCTGTAAATATTTTATATTGCTAGCCAAACTGTAAACCCGTATGTGTCACGCCACTCGACCCCACATGCAGGCCGACTGTTGACTGTAACTTGACAATAACTTGGCCGCGATTGTTGCCGCAAGTTGGGCTAGTAGCGATATTGGTGTGGGTTCGATTCCCGCGAGACATTCAATGTTAGGGTTCTGGTTTCGCGAGATCGTAGAATATTAGGGCTTGTATTGTGAATTTGTAATCAAGAGTCGACTTCAAAATTTAACCAATCAATTGAGAAGGCTTGAGTTTTTTTAGTTGAATTTTACTTTCGTAGGTTGGTAAGTCGAATACGACTTAACATTTGTAAAACTGACGAATATTGTCTATTGCCTTAGATATATCGTCATTATTTATCAATTTTAAGAATATCTCGTACTTAAATCATGTAATAACGTGACAGAATTTTGATCTTAATAGGTATTTGCTGAAATCTAAAAAAATATTCATGAAAAATGTTAGGTGGTCGGTCATTCATGTTCATGAAACCAAGCTAAAAAGTTTATAAAAATTGCTCTCTCTGAATTCTTCATGCAAAACGGCAACTTTAAGTAACCACATAATATTTATATGCTCGCCATCCTTACAAGCCATGTGTCCGCACCCTACTCCGCATGCAGGCTGACTGTTGACTGTAACTCGACAGGAACTTCCGCGATTGTTGCCGCAACTTGCGAATTGTGCTATTGCTAGGGTTCGAATCCCGTGGGTGTCAAGTGACTGGTGGCAACAGACTATTGTCCCTGAGAGATGTGGATATGCGAAGTGTAGTATAACTAAATCAGATGTTATCATACAAATAATACTAGAATTTTGCTAAGGCCCAAAATGGACGTTCAATGTAGAAACATCCAATCCTTAAACCTACTGAATATACATACAAAAAATTTCATAACAATCGGAAGAGTTCTGTTACAAACACGGTGATTCGAGAATCTTTGTATTGTTCATTGTTGTTACAAGCTTTTATTTACTTTCACATGTCTGGTGTAGGCAAATCTTGCAACTTAAAAATTTTAACTGACTACGGCGAAGCCAAAATGTTTATGGTTTTAGTAGTCAAATAGTGACTGAGTTTCTTGCGCTGCTTCTTCTCAGCACTGGCCCATTTATTGTCCCGAAGCAGTGGTAGGGTTAATACTGGGACGTGTAAAAGTGCTTTTTAAAAGCCAACCTACAAAAGTAAATAAGTTTTATGAATTTTTTAAATAGGTTTAATTTTATTATTGCTTATCCTCACATAAAAATGAGTTGTTTTCGTACATAAAGCGAGCATTACTTAAATACAATAAGAATTCTAAGCATGGCGTAGGAATTTAGACGTTTTAAGTAGAATTCGACTAAACTCCGCGGAACGATGCCAACTATGGTCGCTCCCAGATTCGCGCCGCGTCATCGCATTCGGACTTAACATTCATAATTGCGGAATTGTAAATTAATTTTACAAGCCAATGGAGTTGGGAACAGTAAGTTTGTTGTATAAACTTAATTAAATGAAGCTGTGCACAATTTCAGGCGCACAGTTACGCGCAGTTTACACGCACGTTGAACACCAGTTTAAAGTGACTTAGTAGGGAAATGTCATTCTAATCTTGTGTTCAAGGCATGATATGTAACTTTTATCAGTAGGGGGGTTAGAAAATATAAGTTTATTATGCATAGTATATTTTATCTTCGATAGCAATTCAAAAAGAAGCTTTTTGCACCTGTAGGTTCGAGTATTTCCAATTAAAAGTAAATCTTTAATCTTTCGGTCTGTTTCATACATTAAAACTTATTTTCTTTCTATTTATCTTAATAGAGATGGTAAACTCTGTCATACAACTAATTATGTATGTAGGACGTAGGTAAATGTTTATTAACCTTGATCTACCTTAGATCAAAGATCCTATCCCTATTGTTGTTATAGAGTTCATGGCGTCTATTAATCAAAAAAAAATCTACAATGGGACATCAACCCAAATTCAAACTTATGACTTCACAAAACACTTAAAAGTAGCATATAGGTACATACAAATACATAACCCTCCTTTACGCAGTCGGGTAAAAACATAGTCAAATGAAACTGCTGTGTGCGTCTACAATACGCCGCGGTTTTCCCTAGTTATTAAGGTATTCTCGGATCGACTGGATCAAACTTTCTGTGGCTACAGCAAAATAGCAACTAGGGTTTGGTGATTTTGTCGAGCTTGTTTTAAATTAGTTGGAGTTGTCTTTGGATTCGGATTTGAAGATTATTTGGCAGACTTGGGCAAACTGTTGTTGCATTTATTTCTGAGCCTTACTGCTTTTGTTAAATACCTGATTATCGCGTTCGGTCCTTCAAAAACAGTTGCTCTGATAAACTGTCCCTATGGTTCGCCCCTGTGAAATTTGCCTTGTCATAGATCGTTATTTAAATTATAGCCTAATATGTAAACTAAGATGCTGTGAAGTTTCTTCAAAATCCGCTCAGTAGTTTTTACGTGAAAGAGTAATCCATACATCGACACAAACTTTCCATTTAAGTATAATATTAGTGGGATTAATTCGTCAAAGTAACCATAAAAGAACCCAAATAACAATGACTATTATAATTAGGTAACTACGTATTTCTATCCTTAATTAATACTCTACAAAATACTCACCATTCCCACTAGGAAATTCCTGGTAATACTTTTACTTCGTAAAGGTACACTTCGCGGGAATACAACAGAATTCCGAATAATCTTCCCGAACGTTGCAAACGAGAGACAACGAGAGACGTCCGCAGTTTCGAAGTTAGGGTACATACACACTATAGTCATAAATCTTACAATTTGTTAAACAATAATAAAATACTTTGTGTAATATTAACATAGGTGAGTACTGAGAAAGAGTATCTTAGTTATGTACATTTATACTCAATCAAGATTTACAATGTCGATGCTGCCACAAAAAACGTCAAATGTTATCATCTATCATCATCATTTTAACCGCAGGGTGGGTGTGCTGAGCAAATGAACATAAGCCTCACCCAATAATTCCAGATTAGCCCGTTGAAAGCGACTTGCACCCTTGTCCAATTTCTTTTCTGAATTTGAAACTTATTCACTTTTTCCTCCAATGGGAAGAATTTTAATTTTTTTTTGGATTGCCATTACAATCCACAGAAAAAAGAAGATTACACAGATTCGCTATAATGTGGTCGCACCACGACATAAGCGAATGCAGGCGAACTTCAGGGCGGCTTGAGTGTAATGCTGTAGATATTCCTGAAAACGGACTGCACTGAATAACTGTAATGCTACTGCTTAAGGCCATACTTAAAATACATTGAAATTATTTAGCTACAATTTAACACTTCTTCTTGTCGTGTTGACAACTAATCTATACAGTGTCAGCCCAAAACTCCGCTACAAGAATGGCATTGTCAGTAGCATTCATTAAATATTCCTACGTGCTGTTGTTTGGACACGCAGAGCACGACATTATGTGCTTTATCGACTGGGGAACAAAACCGCACCTGCACTCCAAGTTTGAGCCATCCAAGAATCCCCACCTGAACAGATTGTCCTTACTACGGCCGACCTGTGTCCGAAGTCTATTTAAAGACTTCCAGGTAAGCCAGGGGAGCTCATGTCCAGGTGGAGGACTCTCAGATATAGGGACAAAAGGGCAGGTATGATCAGCTCTCTCGCGCCACAACCTGCATCTCTCTTTTGACCAATTTAACACTCTCTTTAAAATACAAGCAGGTAAACTGCGGCTTCGCCCCAGTGGACATCGTTCTGTCATAAAAGGAATAGCGCGCGCCCCCCTTTCTAAAACCGAGATAAAATCTATCAGATGTTTTAGCTAGGTCCCAAACTATCTATCTATGCCTTTCATTTAAATTGGATCAATAGAAAAGATTTACAGACAGACACAGTCATATAATAATATAATTAATTAAAATAATTAGAGTTTCCGTCTTATGTGTGAGCATTAACTTAAGTTCGTTAGCAAACATAACTAAAATGTTTCAGGCACAACTCACGGGCAAAAAAGATGCTCTGAAAGTCAGCCCTTATGAATTAAATACTGTGTTTAACGTGGTTAGAGTAAAGACTGGTTTAGGGATGGGCAGCGTTTTTATCGATAGACACCTTTTTGCCGTTTGTCGATATCGAGAAAAGAAGCATTTAAAATGTGAACTGGATTTCGCTGCTTTCTTTACCGGAAACTGTAATCCGGGCCTTGATAGCTCGAGAGAGAATAGGCACTTCCAGGGCAGGTATGTGTCCATCCTAGACTGCATCTCACTTAACATCAGGTGCCTGCCTTGTTCTGCATAAAAAAATCTAATCTTTATTGCTATTGCAATTGAAGAATCCCAAGTACCTTTTTTAAATCGTCTAAAACTCTCGAGGCCACTCTAGTCGCTACAAATGGTCACAGGTAACATTAAAAAGATTGCTTACAATACACTGAAAGTGTACACACTACTGTGTTTTTAAAAGTGCACCATTCACTTCTATCGTTAACAGTTCTTCCCATCACTGGCCCGCAGCGAGCCATCCTTGTGGGAAATTAAACCGTACCAACAGAGCTGGAGGCGTCAACTCTAAGCTTGCACTAAAGCTTAGCTTCAGAAGGTTTTGTGAAAGCTTTTGTACCAATAGACTGGTTTCTCCACTAGATGAGGGCTCTCGTGTTTATACTTAACAGTTGGCACCACTGGCGAGTGACAGTACCTTACTTTAGTGGCATCATCTTGTAAGTGCAAAATCTATAGTCCTCCCACTGCTTCAGGCGGACAATTATAGCGCTGCTTCTCAGCATTGGCCCATATTACTGTCCCGAAGCAGTGGTAGGATTGGGACGTGTAAAAGTGCTTTTTGGGAGCCTACTTGCATAACTAAAAAAATTGATTTGATTTGAGCGTTTACTTTGGTTTTTGGCAAGTGACAGTTCCTTACTCTACCTACAGTGACAGTCAACTGGTGAGGGCAAATACGTTAACTCTCATTACGTTAACCTACTAATGGGTAAGTCTCCGGGGTTTCAGAGAGCGACTGCATGCAATCAGTGATCCTAAATCAGTCAGCCTATAGCAACCAGGGGAACATGGGAAGTGTAGTGGGTGAATTTCCTTCCAGTAACATCACCATCTTCAGCTATTAGCAATACCAAACAAACCAACATAAGAAAGAGACCCTAATAAAGAAAACTTAAAATCAGAGAGCAACAAACCAACAGGAGTTAACTTCTATTTTTCTAAGGATTTAGTTGCACCACCTTACATAACCGTACCTATAACCATAATCGGTATTTTGTATGTACTTTGACAGACTTTTGACGTTACAGTTAAAGTAAATTGGTGTAATCCAGCCTAATACAATAATAAGGAAAGCCTTCTTTATCCCTCTTTATTGTGCTCACACCACCTCCCCAGAGAGAGGGTAAATACAACTGCTCTTTTCTAATAACAAGTTCGCGCATCGCTTCTTTGAGAGCTGTCCGGCAGTATGAGCAGTTTTTATTTTACAATGGCAACACTTTTATTATGGCAACACTTTTGTTTTCAGACATTTTCTTAGCGTTCGCGTAACGGAAGAATCCTTAAAATGTTTTCGCAACTCGGTTTGTTTTCTTAATGCAGTGAGGCGTATAATTTAGGTCATTTCTAGCTGCGAGTTTAGACGAGTTATTTATTTACTGTAACTGCAAAATACATGGATTATGGTGATTTTGTATCTACTACAATAGAGACAAAATTTACTCAGTGATATTTTCAATCGAAGACAAGTTTCTCAAATTACCAGAGCCTTAGAGAGTTCAGTTGAGGCTAACGGCAAAAGTTTTAAAAGAATCTAAGCTCAAACAGTTCAAGCATAGAGTTCAAGTCACGTCATAGACGACAGAACACAATTTTAACCTGCTTGCTTAAAATAAAAAACAAAAAGTCAACGAGTGTGCATCATGGCCGCGTCACAAGTGTCACAACAGCAACACTTTGAACACCTTACAATCAGAATGTTGGACTTAACATAAAAATAAGTATTTACAATCAACAAATGTGTTTCCATGTGTTTTTGTCTGTGTGTGCCGAGACTATGCTGTTTCCCCTCCATCCTGTGCCCTTGTTTGTCGTGCTTGCCGATGTGTGTCAGAGGTATTTATATCCATACTAGCGGCTGTCCACGACTTCGTACGCATGGACCCCGTTCTACCCAATGTTCTACCCTCTTAGGGGTTGAATTTTGCTTCTAAAAGGAACCCCCATGCAAAAATTGAGACTCCTAGCACTTGTAGTTTCTGAGATTTCGTGATAAATGTGTCAATCAGTGACCTTTCGCTTTTAAATTTTTATTAAAGACGTGCTGTGTTGAACTTAGTGTGAATGGACTGACGATCTAGAGAAGGTCCCAGGAAGCACCTGGATGCGGGCAGAACAGGACCGGTCGTAGTGGAAATCCTTGAGGGGAGACCTTTGTCCAGTAGACGTTCTTTGGTTTGGTAATTTATAAGTGCTGGGTGCTGAGAAGAAACAGTGCAACAAACTCAGTTACCACTATCTGCCTTTTAAAACTAAATAAGTTCTAGGTAACGGTAGTAGACAGACACATTGAAAAAGGAACATCTTGCTCGTAATCAACTAAATGAAGTTCTTATAGCAATCTTTAGTTCCAGCCAAAGACTTCCACTGCTGGACAAAGGCCTCCCCCAAGAATTTCCATAATAAACGGTCCTACGCTACCCACATTCAGGTTCTTCCCGCGACCTTTACAAGATCGTCAGTTCTCCAAGTAGGAGACCTGCTAGGTAGTTTAAGCCTTTACCAGGTAGTGGCAGAATTGTTGCCACCATATTTTGAACCTTATCGAGAAAACATAAGGTACAAAACTAATGAAAAATATTGTTCTCTATACCAGTTAAAGGGTATGTCAAAATAAAACGCTTCTTTATTATCTTGAAGGTATGAAATGCTGCCAATGCTTAGTGGTGAGCTTCGAAGTGGAAGATGAGTACAGCAAAACCATAGACCTGAAGGCCAGGCCTTCGCAGCCAATCCACCATCCCATATAGTAGCTACGTTCAAGTGAATTTGTAAATAAATAACAATATTATGTGAGAGTTTTATTAGATTCTTTTGTCATGTAGCAAACAGAGTATAGGTAATAAGACCACATAACTCTTCCGATTGATGTCGCAAAAGGCGACTAAGTATGGGACACATAATATGGGACATCAGGCGTCCCACAACCCGTGTGGACAGCAGGATTTTGGCCTACATTCTGTCTCTGGTAAATTAGAGGGTCGTGTTTCTGCAGTAGAGACTAAATACCGCAGCAAAACTAGGAAAAGTTACCATAAAGAATGCACAAAATTCAAAGAAAATAATGTATTTTATTTTGTTGTAAATAAAAGCTATTTCGCAACAAAAATACATAGTCAGATGTGCTGCCCATATACCACTGATAGAGTAAATAAGATAAAGAAAACAAGGCATTCAAGAATTCACTTTATTTATCATCTTTCACGTAACATACTCTATATACAATAGTTGTATCAGCTCTCCTGGGCTCTGACGGTGATGCCACCTGTGTTGGTGACGTCACGTCCTCCTGTGGTGACGTCACCCTATTTTCAGGTTTGGGCGGCTGGTCGTCATCAACACGAATGCTTTCCAGGCAAGAGGGACATAAGATAGGAAAGCACGCAATAAGTGGAGAAAAAAGAAACGGGCAAAATAGACATGGTACGCACATACACATTTAAAATTAGTAAGTAAGCTTAAACATCAGTCTTGAGCCTTAACTTTGGAGTGAACTAAGCTCAGATTGGGTTATCAAATTATTTATTTTTTCCGTTCTTCGCTTTCAATTTTATATAGGTATTCTGTATTCTTTTTCTTCTTATTTGTTTTGCTTGCTTATTATCAAGTTTGTACCAAACTAAGCTCAAGCTTGCTTGGTTATTTTATCAGCTTCAACCAAATTCGTCTTTCTTCTCGTTTGGCACTATACAGTTGAAGCAGCAATCACAACACGGTATGCACGACACGAATGGACTCACTAACAACGGTAATATAATGGACATAAGACACATCTGCTTTGATTTTTAGCCTCCGTTTTCGAGCTTGCAAAAATTGAGCTTGGTTTTTTGTGCTTGGTTTTTGTGCTTAGTCTTTAAGGCTCATCTTCGTACCACATGAAACAGAATGCTGGTAAGAACAGCATGCAAACTGGACAAAGGCTTGGGACACAAAGGATCCAGGGACAGAGGATGAAAAGAGGGAGCCAGGATATCCAAGGGCAAAGCGGGCAACAGATCAGGCACATCAAAAATTTATACTGCGAATTTTGGTTCTGTATTTTTCTTTGGATCTACGGTATTTTTGATATGTTTGACAAGTGGTTGAAGTATTGGATGACAGTGTATGTCAAACTTTGATGTAAAGAAGGAAGAAGGTTGTGTGTGATAGAGTTTTCGCAGTGTGGAAGCAGGAGACAACTTTGAGTCAAAAGCTATTTTGTATTGAGATTTATAAAGAGTTTTGAAGAGTTTAGTTATGGTAGTAGTGTCGATGGGAATGAAGATGTATGATACCCACGACACTACTGGCTTGGTAGTGCAGAAGGGAAAAAATATTCCCCACGACACTACTGGTAGTGTGGTTTGGTAGTGCGGTGGGTCAGAAGGGATATTTTTCTCTTCGATGTAATGAATCTGCTTACAACTATTTCTATATTTTCATATCTAAATCACTCTCTCACACAGACCCAAACTTACGAAACACTCTTTTAAATGTTTAAATATTGTCATAGGTAGGTACTTCACAATATTATACGCGTCCTTTGGGAATACCTACCTACTCTAATTACCAACTTTGTGTTAGCCTAGACAGTTATTTAAACCATGTTTTATTTATTCAAAACCCCTAATTTTCCAAATATAAACAACATTATTCTATTTACAAGTTGTGTCCCAAAAGATTTGAAGTTTACATTAATTTAAAACTTGTAATTTGGGAAACTTTGTAATTTCTTACGGCATTGATTAGTTTTAAACAATAAATTGGTTAAGTTATGCCGTGCGTTGTTCGAACTTGTTCAGTTATGGAGGCTCCAGGGTGAATGAGATAAACGTGTCTTTAGGCCGCACTCTCGTTCTTGACAGTGAGTTTAATGTGTTATACTTTATCTAGTTTTGCATTTCGTTTCAAAACGCTCAAGATTAAGGTCTGACACTTTTTTTAAGCCCTGATTTGTTACTGACACGTTCTATTTTATGGATTTTTACGGACTTCTCGTATAGTTATGTCCAATATTCTTCAATTATAAAGAGTAAAAATGTTATTTATGATAAAACGGAACAAATCAAAAGCATTTAGGAAAATCTAAAATGTGATATGGACAGTAACTCGTACTACTTAGGTAGATAAGTTAAAATCACGCAAAATCTATAAATTAAATATCTTTTAGTTAGACAATATTCTACAAGAGCGAAGTAGCAAAATGCGACACCTCGTTTGCAAATCCACAGTATCTACAAAGGTTTTCAATCGGAAAGTTTAAAATTCCAAACGCGCAAGAAATGCGGGTAGAATATCATCGGTTCGCGTCGAATGTCGCCGCCGCAGCGGGAATACCTCATGCAACGCCGCTGCAACTGACTTTGGGCATAATGTCACTATAATGAGTAGGTCTACTAAGTAGGTACAGATGACAGCCATTAATCTAAACTCTGGTAGTTGTAAGACATTATGTAGGATGTCTGATGTGCTGTCGTCTGTAGAAGCAAATCTTTCATTCCGTGGAGTTCTAACCCTTTCTTTTAAGTAAACATTTGAAGACTTGACCTACACTCCCCACACTGGTGGTGTGCAAAATAACTAGCTCTAAAAATAGCTAATAATGATGTCAGTGTTGTCTATACTTTTTTTTCGCCAGGAAAATGCAGTCCAGGTAGCCCGTGGGTTATTTGTAGTAGAGTACTTGTGTACCTACCTACCCCTACGCTTTGGCCACAGCCTCACTCAAATGGTCGCCCTCAACAAGACAATTCCCTCTAAAGCGCACGGGGACTCTGAACGCACTTCGGGCCTCAGTTTTAGGAGGTAGACGCCCCCGCTTCCACCTCCATGAGGCTCGCCGACGTGCCGGCGCGCTGATTGTAGTTTAAACCTACACTAACTAATTAAAAAGTCACATACGTGTCGCACACTAGTTAAAAATTACATTTTCTATATTGGTATTACCTAATTTCAAAATAGTGTTTGTGCTTTTTTTAGCTAAATGGTGAGTTTACTGAGCCCACCTGCAGTGCCCTCTTTCAGTTGACTTTAACGAGAGTGCTTCTATCAGGAATCGTTGCCAGCATCTGATAACGAGTGCTGAGTGTTTGCAGTTCATTTAACGGGCGTTGAGATAGTTAAGAATGTTGCGATGAGTTCGTTTCCAGTTGCGAGCACGTAACATCTTGATGCATTCGATTTTGAGCGTTCGAAACTTCAGATGAATAAGTTAGCTGTAGGCATGCCAACTAGAAATCTCTAAGATTAAAAAAATTGCAGTGTCTTTAACTGAAATAATAACAACTTTTTATTATAGGTATGTTTGAAAAACTGAAAAGAATAAAAAATAACAAAACTCTATATTGCCAGCTTGTTTTCTAACATTTTTCAATTTCCAAAACCACTGGATCTACTCGTATTTTGACGAGAGTTTTATTTGCAGTTAATTTAATATCAGGGTAAAGGGTGGGGGTTTATAAATGCTATACTTTATCATCATCATCATTTCAGCCTCGTCCACTGCTGAACATAGGCCTCCCCCAATGACTTCCACATCGCACGGTTGGTAGCGGCCTGCATCCAGCGCCTTCCTGCTACCTTTATCAGGTCTCTAGCAAAAATATACGCGGCCTCCATTCCAGAACCCAGAATCGGCCGTCAGTTCTGCGTACTATGTGCCCTGCCCATTGCCACTTCAGCTTGCTAATCCGACAAGGTGGACCGACGACATCGTGAAGGTAGCAGGGAAGCGCTGGAAACAGGCCGCTACCAATCGATCAACGTGGAAAGCATTACGGGAGGCCTATGTTCAGCAGTGGACGTCCTATGGCTGAAATGATGATGATGATATACTTAATAGACAGAAAACCATGCAGGCAAAGCCACGAGCTGAAATTAGTTATAGAAATACGTTATCTCTACTGCTTCAGACAATTTTAATTAACAGTTTGTAAGTTAACTTCTCAGAAATGCTGCACAGTCCACAGTTGACTTAATTTTCTTACTTTAGAAGCATTCAAATTGAATCTAGATTTCGTATACGGAAATCTAGCGCTCTATTCTAAATATGCAGAATTTCGCCTCTAAAACCAAAAACCTACCTATTTATTTTTTTACCCGACTGTGCCAGAAGGAAGGTTATTTATGTTTTAGCTACCAATGCCTAGCTCGCACTTAACATAAATCTTGTTTAATGCATTTCCTATACGAGGTTTTATTAATTGAAAAAGAGGCTGACAAAGGTGACTGAGTTTCTTCCGCCACTTCTTCTCAGCACCAGCCCATGTTGTCCCGAAATGGTGGTAGAGCAAGCTTTAATTGGGACGTGTATAAGTAAGTGCCCTAGAGAGGGCCTAACTACATACTGAATTAAAGTTTTGATTTGATTTTGATTCGATACGTGTTAGAATCTTTCGAATACGAGCCAAGTCAAATCCTTCGACTCTTTTTATGTACCTATTCCCAGATCTATAACTGGCCACTTCGTAGATTTCCTTACATATTCCCAAAGATCTTTCACAATCAGTGCGTCCCATCAAAAATATACCTATCTCCACGGACCCTGTACCTTTAGCACGAACAACTTTCGACTTCGAATCGTTTGCGTATTCCACAAAATTCGATAGGCAGCCTTCGAATTCAACGATAATGTGACGACGAAATTGTCAAAATTAATTTCGTGCTACCATTTCTCATTAAGTTCACTTTACGTCACGTTCACAGGGGCGCTTTTTTACTAAGGCTGAGTTACACCAACATACTTTACAACCGGTATTTTGTATGAAGTTTGACAGATTTTTAACGTTAAAGTGGTTAATATAAGATGGTGAAACTCAACCTAATTCTTTTAATGGCGATAGGCAGATGTCAGACAGATAATTAGAAAATATTAGACTCATATTTTTTATTTTCTTTCATAATTAAATAATAACAGTGCTACATCGAGTTGAAATGGCGCGATACGTCACGCTTGAGTAGAATTTTGACTCAAAAGTGACGTCACGCGACATTTCAACTCAATAATTTTAACACTGTAATTATTCGATTATGGAAAAAGATAAAAAATATGAGTCTAATATTTTCTAATTATCTGTTTGACGGACTAAATAGAATTTCGATTTCATTACCCAGTCATCATCCCTATTCTAATGCGCAAGCGATTCGAAGTCGAAAGCTTTTCATGCTGGAGGTACTGAACAAAGCGATTCCTAACATCCGATACAAAGTTTATAAGTTCGCCCGCCATGTTTTACTTATTTGAGATAAAAGAAAATGGACGAACAGATTAGCAAGTCTGAATCCGACATGAGACCGGTTATCGTAGTTTGTATTTTTTGTGAGCGTGGAAAAAGTGAATAAGGTACCTACAACTTAAATAAATCCTAGAATATTTATCCCCATATTAAGAAGAAACCTACAAAACGAAAACAGTATGTATTTTATTACTGTTTTGTAAAAAAAGGAAAAAGTTAGAGTCCCGTCCTGAAAAAAATAAGATTAATTTTTCAGGAATGATTTTTGTTATGAAATGTGTATTTTTTTACCACTTTTGTGGCAAAAAATATTCTTAAAGCAAAGAAACTTTGTATGGCACACCCATTACAACATAACTAACTAGAATTTTATTTTAATCAATCTATTGCTGCATAGAATTTATTTTTTATCTAAACCACATACATACACACAGCCCAAACCACTGGACGGATCGGGCTGAAATTTGGCATGCAGGTAGATGTTATGACGTAGGTATCCGCTAAGAAAGGAAATTACGAAACTCCATCCCTAAGGGGGTAAAACGGGATATGTCGCGGGCGGCAAAAGTTTGTGTGGATGTCTGGATGTTTGTTACTCTTTCACGCAAAAACTACTGAACGGATTTTAATGAAACTTTACAGTATAATTGTTGATAGCCCAGAATAACATACAGGCTATAATTTATGACGATCTGTGACAAACTAAATTTTACGCGGGTGAAGCCGCGGGCAAAAGCTAGTCGTAAATAAAACTAGACTGTTTATGATATTAGCCTACTTAAATACTTATTCTGTTAAATCCTATTTCACGTTTACCAAAATATGATTGAATCTGAATGATAAGTCTCTCTCAGACGTGGTTTCAAATTATGTCTACGTACCCTCATTATCTTGCTTTGAAAACGGATATCCTATTAAGATAAAATTACATTAAGTTGTAATCATTTGAATGACTACCTACAGAAATAGATAATAATATAGTTAAGACGTAGGATTTCACAAAAGCGAATACTAATGGAGTGGGTGTAAGTAGGTATAAGTCTCAGATCATAGAATGTACTTTACCCGCGTGAATTTTTTTCTGTCTCAAAAAAACTATATCGCGCGCGTCCCTGTTTCAAAAACCAAAACAAAACCTATCCTATGTCCTTTCCCGGGACTTAAATCAAATCAAATTTCTTTATTAACTAAACTAGCTCTATACCAAATTTCATCAAAACCGGTTCAGTGGTTTAGGCGTGAAAGTGTAACAAACAGACAGTTACTTTCGCATTTATAATATTACTAGGGACTATGTAGTAGTGATAAAAATACCTCCCCATTGCACCCCGTTTTAGAAACGGGCATTAGTTTATTCTGAGTTAACTAGATACTTAGTTATGTTTGTAAACCACCAAGCCAGACGGCTGCCAAACAAATTAAGTAGTACTCAAGTGCCTATTTGATCTTATAAAAAGATAAGTCATCTGAGCAGCCTCTCGTAGCGGCTATGGAACTGTAGCCCGCCAAGAAAATTTGCCCGGGGCAGGCTTCTCAAAAACTGTATAGTGAATGCTTATAGTACACACAATTTCAGTATTAGCCAGGCTGGTAGAGCTGGTTTTAAATCTTGAATAGACTCTTTTCTAGTTAAATCAATGGAGAACTGAGATGTTTAATTTTTTAAATCAAATTGAATCTTATGTAACTAGGTAGGTTAGCTTTTTCCCGCGTGGTTTTCAGCTAATACACTTTAAGAATACATTGCTATGCATGAGTTAGGTACTATTAAAGAGTTGTTGATAATTTCATCATCATCGTCATCATCATCTCAGCCATAGGACGTCCACTGCTGAACATAGGCCTCCCCCAATGCTTTACATGTTGCCCGGTTGGTAGCGGACTGCGTCCAGCGCCTTCCTTTGTGATGCAGCGTCGGTCCACCTTGTGCGTGGACGTCCCACACTGATCATTTACCAAGTATGAATAAAGAGACTCATCTTGAGCATTTTATAATACTATTATTCCGTACATGCACACTTTAAATGTTATCTGGCCTGTAACGTATTTTTAGGCGTTTATTTCCCATTTTATTTCGCTGATCGTTCCAATACAAATTTACCCTTTCCGATAATTGCTTCGGCAAACTAACACGAATTCGTTAAATACTTAATTGAAAGCATTAATTAATAATGGATCATAAAATTTTATTCGTTTGCCATTTCGACAACTACTTATAGCAAAATGAATTTCGGATAACAGTCTGTGACCTTTCTATTATTTATTAACATTAGGTACTCGTATGTCGCCACTCGAGAACTTTTCTGCCCCAACGGCCATCATCTCTACGAGTAGGTATAGTTCCAAAATACTGGACTGTCCTGTCGATGACATTGACAGTGGGGCGCCACCGTCAATACCGGATCGCTGGTTCAGATTTTTGCCATGTTGGAAACCATATAGTTGAACGATGGTAGCGCCCCCCTGTCATTGAGTTTGGCGGGACAGTTCAGCGTGGGTCATCTATATGTGCCCCGCCCACTGCCACTTGATTTTAGCAATTCTGTGAGCTATGTCGGTCACTTTGGTTCTCCTGCGGATCTCCTCATTTCTGATTCGATCACGCGAGGAAACTCCGAGCCTAGCCCTCTCCATCGCCCTTTGGGTGACCTTGAGCTTTCTTATGAGGCCCATGTTTCAGTCAGATCCATCATCACTGGCAACACACACTGGTCAAAGACTTTTGTCTCGAGACACTCGGTATTTAGGACGTGAGTACCTATATCGCGAAGCTTCCCGAACGCTGCCCAGCCGAGTTGGATTCGGCGACCACGGGCGTAGCGTGGGCAAGCCTCCCACTAGGTGGATTGACGATCTGGTGAAGGTCGCGGGAAGAACCTTGGATGCGGGCAGCGCAGGACCGGTCGTTGTAGAATGCCTTGGGGGAGGCCTTTGTCCAGCGGTGGACGTCATTTGGCTGAAACGAACTCGTATGTCCTGTAGAAGTATGTACATTTTCGTCAAGATTTCATATTTTTAAACGTGCCGAAAAGTCATTGGCGCGGTTTTTTGGCGATTTTCTTTCTTTGTAAACTAGATGTAAGAACTACTTTTGTGTGAAAGAGACAAAATAGAAACATGTGCAAAGAAATCATTTACAGAGTAGGTTCTTTTATAAAGATTCCGGCTCGTCACGTCCTTCGCAAATAACGCACGCGCTTAATATTTTGGCGCGAACGCCTACGATATGGCGTCACGTATTTTTCCTCATTTTGCTTTGTTTTAGATTTCTCTTGTATTAGGTTATTTGTTTAGCGAAATTCGTGTAAGTAATATTCTTGGTTGTAGTTAGGCTTAATATTTGTAGGTGGATATTTTAGTGAAGCGTTACGTGAGTTAGGTACCTACCTACAATGATGGAGGAAGCGTTAGGGCGCCCCACCAGCATTGCCACAAGTTACTCTATGATTGACACCATCTGTTGGCGTGGCATGTGGCATGAGTTAGTACCTTTTAACTATCAAATTAGTAGCCCAACATCCTTCTGCACCAGACCATTCTGGTGTTATGGGTCAGACGGGATTATCAGCTGTGTGCGCCCAGCCCTCCAGTCACTCATCTCCCGCCCTGGGAGGCTAAGGGACTGTGGTGTGGTAGGTAGTGAAACTTTGACCGTAATTCCACAGTTCCTTCTCACATAAAGCGAATAACGAAGCATCGGGGTCTTTTTAATGGGTATGCGATATCCATTTGACTTGGTAAGCCAAAATTCAGACAATGAGAAGTAAATTAGAAACAACGTCGTCTCAGTAGGTATCACCAACATGAGAATATCATAGCTCTTGTAAGACGGATTAGAATTTCTCAAGTAATTTTAATAATCGATTGTGGTGTACAAATCGACTCTTTCCTTTTTCTCGATTCATCGTAAAAAAAGGTAACCCAATTTCCGAACGAAACGCAAACAAGCAAAATTTAAAAAGTAAATTGTCAAAGTAGCTGTCAAACAAATGATACGTGAATTTCGCTTTTTGTTACTCAAAGAAAATTAAATAAAATCGTTCAAAATGCCTGCTGGAACGTCTACAATGGATCCCTTGAGAGAAAAAGCTTTTCAGGATTACCGAAAGAAGTTGATGGAACACAAAGAAGTCGAATCACGGCTTAAGGATAGTAAGTAATCGTGGTGTTGGTCTTCATTTATGCCGAATCATCGCGCTTATTTTTGCAGTTATTGACGAAATAAATGTATTTCTCTTATTATTTGATCACTACATCGATCCATACAAGCTATAACTTAGATTTAATTGCAAAATATTTTTGTAATTAGGTTAACTTCAACTGGCACAAAGCAATGAACATTTTGTATCATTAGTCACAAGAAATATACCTTTTTACAGGTTGCCCACATACCTAATGTAATTTTATGTATCACAATTTGAAATAGATTGATTCTACATTAATATTATAGGTATAACTGTACTAATATTGATCAAATCATGCCTAATTTGATTCACAGTGCGTGAGCAACTAAAGGACCTCACAAAACAGTACGATAAGAGTGAAAACGACCTCAAAGCTCTCCAGAGTGTGGGTCAGATCGTCGGTGAGGTGCTCAAGCAGTTGACTGAAGAGAAATGTAAGTGTTTTTGGAGTAAAACATACTAAGTCATTGAAAGTTGCCCGTTGATGATGATGATTTCGTGTCTCTATTGGCTAGAATGTTCCATGCATGTGTGAAACAAAGGAATACATCAGCTATGGCAGGTCTAATCAATAAGCAGAAGACTATCGGCTATAGGGTCGGCCCTTTGGTGTAGTGGTTCAAAACTGACTACTATTCCAGAGGTTGCGGGTTCGATTCCCGCACAGTACAAACATTTATGTGTATGAACATACTTGAACTGGGTGATTTCTATGTATAATATGTATGTATTTACAAAAAAAAGTATTTAAGTATGTTTATATCCATTGTCTAGTACCCATAGTACAAGCTTTGCTTAGTTTGGAACTAGAAGCACAGTGTAAAATGTCCAAGGATATCATTATTATTATCTGACTATCTTTACCTTCGTAATTTCAATGTACTAGTCTTTGCATTTTTGCATTCTTTCTCCATAACCTAAAATAATTGCCTGTGTGTCACAAATTTGTGTTTCTGTCTGAAATATTTAGTTTGTGTATGTCCTAAAACACTGATTTTATTTTCCAGTTATCGTCAAAGCAACCAACGGTCCTCGCTACGTAGTTGGGTGTCGTCGTCAGCTAGATAAGAACAAGCTAAAGGGAGGCACCAGGGTAGCTCTCGACATGACTACCCTGACGATCATGCGGCATTTACCGAGAGAGGTACATATAAACCTTACTAATAATAGTTACAGGCTTATTGTTTTAATAGACATTTAGTACGGTAATGTCCTTTCATAATGATGTGTAAATGTTCTTCCTCATGTCAGCAAAACACTAAGGCTGGGTTGTGTCATCTTACTTTGACTTTAACAAATGTCAAAAATCTGTCAACCTCCATACAAAAAACCACTGGTTATCATCAAAGTTACAGTCAAAGTTAGCTGGTGCAAATTAAGCCTAACGTGCCTTTTGTCTCCAATATGATGCTGATAAAAATATTCTTACTTACACAATGTCAAATCCTTACTGATTGTATAATTGCATCTTTGAAAAAATAATTGAAAGACCACACGACTTGTCTTTTGTATAATATTGATTGTGAAAATTGTTCCCCAGACTAGGAAATGTTGGTTTTTAAAAATGTTCATGTTATGTAATAATATGTACTTTTCTTTTTATAGGTTGACCCTCTAGTGTACAACATGAGCCACGAGGACCCTGGTGACGTCACATACTCGGCCATCGGAGGTCTGCAGGAACAGATCCGACAACTTAGAGAGGTGAGCGTCAATTTTATTCATAAATCGTAATACAGTGTCAGTTGTCTGTTTGCACTGAACTTTAAAGAGTATTGGATCATGAATCTATTCTCAAATACAATACCTAAGATTGGTTTATATCAATGTATCAATTATGTAGGTACATCTAGGAAATTGAAATTTTTTGGAGGAAAATGAAAAATCAATTTTATAAGTTAACCTTATTTTTCCGAGGCACACCATCTAAAGATCACGGTACACCAGTGTGCCGAGATAGACTAGTCTATATTATAAACAATAGTCATAGTAGGGTAACATTGGCTCTGTGTGGTGTCAGTGTGCACCACACGAGTGGTACAGAAAATTAATTTCGAGTAACTTTGCAAAAATGCACTGGTAGTTTTTACCTGAATTGAGATTTTTGGCATAAGTATGAACACACATCAAGAGTCATAGATCCAGTTTCTGCATGCTCATGCTAGAAATTTCAATTCAGAAACTGGATCTCTGTATCAAGCTGTGAGCTGAAAGTAATAAATTATAATGCATTTTCGTTTCCATCATCTCACAATGCACCATTTCTATTTGCAGGTCATCGAGCTCCCTCTCCTCAATCCTGAGCTATTCGTCCGCGTCGGCATCACGCCGCCCAAGGGCTGCCTCTTGTACGGGCCGCCCGGCACCGGCAAGACGCTACTAGCTAGGGCCGTCGCTTCACAGCTGGACGCTAACTTCCTCAAGGTGACGTCACAGGGCTCGGGTCATTGCCCTCCAAGGCTGCCTGCTGTACGGGCCGCTAATTATGTTGCTGTCGCGCTCGCACACTCACTGCGGGCGCCCGTCGCACAGTCGCGACAGCAATATAATTACGCGCGAGCGATAAGGATGGGTAGCTTGGGGTCATTGGACAAAATTCTACGTGCTCACGGACCAGGCTTTAGCCAGGGCCGTCGCTTCACAGCTGGACGCTAACTTCCTCAAGGTAACGTCACAGGCCTCGGGTCATTGCCCTTAACCGGTAGCAATGAGGGCTATCGTTTTAGCGCTCACCAGTTGGCGCCACTGTAGAGTAAGGTCCTGTCACTTGCTAGTCGCGAAGACAGTGGCGCCAACTGGTGAGCGCGAAAGTGGTAGGAGGACTATCGCATTTGCACTCATCAAGATGGCGCCACTGTAGAGTAAGGTCCTGTCAATCGCCAGGGGTGCCAACTGTTAAGTATAAAAACGATAGCCCTCATTGGACGAATTGGGCTATTCTCCCTACCATCAGGCTTCGTCCATCTTTTCTTACGGACGAGTGCCGGCCCTCTCCAATTCACCAGAGGCAAATGACACCGGCAAAACACTTCTAGTAAAAGCCGTCGCTTTACAGCTGGACGCTAAGTTCCTTAAAGTAAGTGACAAATGGACGAATTGGGCTATTCTCCGTACCATCAGGCTAATGGCACCGGTAAAACACTTCTAGTGAGGGCCGTCGCTTCACAGCTGGACGCTAACTTCCTCAAGGTAACAGGCAAATGGATTGCCTAACCTCCCCTCAAGGTAACAGGAAGAAATGGAGGATTTGGCTTACACTTACCATGCGGGACAGACGGATTGGGAATGCCTGATGTTGTTTCCACTGCACTTGACACTCAAAAGACAATGCCGGAAATTGGCGTCTTTTTTTTTCGCGCGGCCATCGACCAAACCATGTTTTTTGGATATAAAATAGTGTAATAAACCAAACTTACTAAGACATGTATACCTCTAAACTCAGTGAACTGAGTTACAAGTATTAGAAGTTTGATGATTTTACATACTAGATTTGCTTTTTGCGCGCAAGTTTTGTAAGAAATTGCAACAAAATTTCTTACAAAGCTTGAGTTTTCTCTGCCACTTCTTAGCACCAGCCAATATGTTGTCCCGAAGTGGTGGTAAGGCAAGCTATATTTGGAACGTGTCTTAGCCTTGGAAAGGGCCTATGTACTAAATAAACTATGTGTTTCAATTTCAGTACAGTAGAACGCCGATTATCCGAATTAATTGGGACCGGGGTCGATTCGGATAATGGGACATAGACAGGTAATAAAGAAAAAGCATGTTAAAAACGAACTGTCACACATAATATAATAAACTTTAATAACTGTGTTTACAGCTCTACAATAACGCTCAGTTGAAATATATGTAGACTCCTGCGAGTTCCAACTTGTTACACCAATACAAAATAAAAATTACTTGGTTTTAATTTTTTATATTACGCTTAGGACCGATTCGGATAATTGGCGATTCGGTTAATCGGTGTTCGGATAATCGGCGTCCTACTGTATTTTGCTGATTTGATAACTTATGAAAGATGTGCAAAATAATAAACATTTCTATTAAATAATCCGCAGGTGGTATCGTCGGCGATCGTGGACAAGTATATCGGCGAGTCGGCGAGGCTTATCCGCGAGATGTTCAATTACGCGCGCGACCACCAGCCCTGCATCATCTTCATGGACGAGATTGATGCCATTGGTATGTAATATCATGTAAGGGGGCGTCCATTAATTACGTGAGACTTTTAGGGGGGGGTCCAGAAAAACCTCACTTAATCTCACGTGGGGGAGGGGGGGTGTCGAGAAATATCACGTAATTTTTTTCCCCAACAAACAGAGTAAATCCTCCGTCTGCATTTGTGAACACAGCCCCAGTTTTTAGATCCGCAGTTTGCTACCAATGCTTAAATATTGACTAATGGTTAAAAATTGTACTAAAAGTAAAACAACTGGGCCTAAATTGTTTTGTTTTATCATTTCAGTTATTTTTTTTACGCAGGTCGGGTTATTTTAAAAAAATCTAATATTTTCGAAGCATGGATTATCTCATTTACATTGCAAATAGGCATTTTGGAAAATCTCACGTGAGATTAGGGGTTGTGGGAGGGGGTCTGGCAAAATCTCATGAAATCTCACCAATGGGGGCGGGGGGTTGAAAAATTGCCATAATTGTCTCACGTAATTAATGGACGCCCCCTAATATCATCATCATCATTGGGGTACTTGAAGCCTTTTGACACACTGGCTGGCGGATTACAAGCTTCGTGTTCGCTGCGTCGCCGCTCCGATTTAAAAACGCTTGCAATCCTCCGATTTAAAAACGCTTGCAATCCTCCGATTTAAAAACGCTTGCAATCCACCGATTTAAAAACGCTTGCAATCCACCGATTTAAAAACGCTTGCAATCCACTAATGTGGCAGCTCATTTAGGGCCTTTTCACACTAGCTAATTTTGGCGACTTCACGGCGAGACAAGTTAGCAGCTCTCGCGATGTCATCACGATTTAAAAATTCGAATCTTTTTAAAAATACAATGAGGATCAGTACTGTTGTAGAAAATTCAATAAAACTAGTATCTACGTTAATCTTTAAGACATAAGAAAGATATATCTTTTTGAATTATCCAAATCGGACCATTACTTACGAAGATATTAAGTAATAAACATAGGCCGTTTTTGCCGCTAAAAGACAACGTACGCAGGGCCGCGTGACGTCACTATATCCGAATCGAGCGCAGCCGGCGTACTATTGGGATGGAAAATATTTTTTTCCAGCTAAACTATCAGTTTTAGAAAAAAACTTTTAATAACATTTATTCATCAAAATAAAGTAACCTACGGACCAGTAATTTTTAAAAATAAAAATTGTGAAAAATAGGTATCGCTATGTCCAAAAACCACATTTTTATAGGATTCGATGGAATGCGGAGACGCGGTTAGGGTGAGTGTAACTTTATGATTGTTTGTATTGAACATAATAATACATAATATGAGTACTAATACCCAGTTTCTGGCCTAGAAGGGGGGGGGGGGGATGTCATACCCAGCTTATAGCCTGGGGGGAGGGGCAAGCCTTACCCAGCTTCTGGCCTTGGTAAAAGGGGGGAGAGGCAAGTCATACCCAGTTTCTGGCCGGGGGGGGGGGGGGGGTTTAGTCATACCCAGTTTCTGGCCTGGGGGGGGGGGTTAGTCATACCCAGCTTCTGGCCGAGGGGGTTATACCTAGCTTATGCTTATGGACTGGGGGGAGGGGCTAGCCTTACCCAGCTTCTGGCCTGGGGGGGGGGGGGGGGGGGGTTAAATCATACCAAGACTTCTGGCCGAGGGGGAAGTCATGCCCAGCTTATGACCTGGGGAGAGGAGATAGGGACGGGGGTATAGCTTCTAGGCTAAGATTAAATAGATTTCCAGGAGGGAGCAGCTGGCCCGCCCATGGGAACGGCGAATAGATAGGTAGGTACGTAGGTTTAACTCAGAAAAACTAAATAACAGGTAGGTATTGCGTGTACATCGAAATGATCTTCATAGCAATGTCTTGTAGCCTAGGCAGAGTGTATCTGCCTCAGCTATACTTATTGTTAGAAGTAAATAAATTAATATCTATACATTTTTATATTTTACTTGGACGAAGATATGACTCTAACAACACTTATGAACACTTTATTTGAATAAATCGCCAAATATACCACCGCGGAGACCCTAATCGCGTCTCCGCGTTCCATTGAATCGTATGAGCGTATGGATTTTTTGCGACATTTTTCACAATTTCTATTTTAAAAAATTACCTATCGATAGCTTACTTTATTCTGATGAATAAATGTCATAACAAGTTTTTCTCTAAAACTGATAGTTTGGCTAGAAAAAAATATTTTCTATCCACGCAGTACGCCGGCAGCGTTCGGATCGGATATAATGACGTCATCGGTCCCGCGCCGGGCGGTCAGTGAACTTTTTTAGTAATTTGGCCATAACTTCGTCAATTTTTGTCGTAGAACAAAAATTTTTGGACTGTATATTAAGGATTTCTTAGACCTATAAATCTGCATTCACAGCTAAAAATCGAAATGATCCTCATTCGCTTCTTTATTCATAAAATGAAATCCGACAAGAAATACTTCTAGTTATATTACTGAAAAAAACGAGTAAATGTAAAACGAAAATATCGTAAATATTGCGACGATCCTGCATAGCGTTTCCACTCAACCGAAAGTGACTATTTTGTGCTTTATTGTAAACATAATGAAATGTTATCCAAAAGTTTTTTCGACAACTGAGAATGACACGCTTTCTATACAAATCCCATAGTTCGCTAAGAGATTTTAAAATAGTGAACCAGTCGAATTCCGAACGTCTTTATCTGAAAAGTCGCCAGCAAGTTAAACATTTCTACTACAATAAAAATAGCCTTTGCAATCAGAAATACACTATCATTATGCCATTATCAATCGTTCAGCCTAACACTATTTTTTATCCTCCCAGGTGGCAGACGTTTCTCCGAAGGCACCAGCGCCGACAGAGAAATCCAGCGAACGCTCATGGAACTTCTCAACCAAATGGACGGCTTCGACTCTCTTGGCCAGGTATGTCGTACAGTTCCCACCGCTGCAACTCCTGTGTAGCCAGGATCTACAGCTTGACCGCCAACAACCCAACCAGCGAAGGTCAAGTTTGTCCCGGGGGAAAGTTAAACTGTCATTGGACCCGCGACGAAATTAATCAGAAGAACATAGGAGTTCGAAGTTTATTATTTCGTACAGTTCTTCTTCTCTATTGTGTTTCCACGTTTGCCAATGTTGTCGTACAGTCAAGGATCCAACGACACCCAAAGAAGTCAAAATTCGCAACACGTTTTTGTTACAATTAAAATAAGATTATGTTGTCAACCTTTTGGTCACTTTGGATGTCACGAAATATTTGACGCTGAATTAGGCCCAGAACAGACGGTGAAACGAAACTGCAACTTTCTGATGAATGAAACTGAAACTGAAAGTTTCAAACTGGTCGCGTCATGTGTGGTCTCTCAACGGACGCTATGGCAGAAACTTAGATGCAACTCAAAAGTAACTAGCAGTTGCAGTTTCGTTGCAGTTGCGTTTCACCGTCTGTTCTGGGCCTTACAATAGTGATTCTTGCGCTTCTTTTCAACACTGGCCGATATTTATTGTCCCGAAGCAGTGCTAAGGTCGGGATGTGTAAGTGCTCTTTAAAGGCCTACTTACACAAACTAAATTAATTTTGTTTATTTCAGGTCAAGATCATCATGGCCACCAATCGACCTGATACCCTGGATCCGGCTCTGTTAAGACCTGGTAGATTGGACAGGAAGATTGAGATCCCGCTGCCCAATGAACAGGCTAGGTGAGATTCTTGTCTGATATTTTTTATCCACAGTGAGCGATTGGCCTGCATCTCACGTGATGGAAAGTGATGATCAGTTCTGAGGCGGAAGCGAGCTTCACCCAGAATCCTCAACCGTAAAGGAACTTGCCGACTGCATTTGTTTTAAATAAGTAGTAAGTAGATTACTGTGTAAAAAAAAACCTGGCGCAGTCTGGTAAAATTTCTAGTGTCCCCGTCATTCAACCCCTTGCAAGCTTTAGTATCCTACTAATATTATAAATGCGAAAGTTTGTGTGGATGTCTGGATGTTTGTTACTTTGTTACTCTTTCACGGAAAAACTACTGAACGGATTTTGATGAAACTTTACAGTATTATTGTTTATAACCCAGAACAACATATAGGCTATAACGATCAGTGACAAACTAAATATCACGCGGGTGAAGCCGCGGGCAAAAGCTAGTGTTTGTTATAAATAGGTTCACTACATTCACCACCAAAAACTCAGTGGCCAACAACGATGGAACTATCAACCTTCCCAACTTTACGCATGATTTAACCTGTAGGCATAGGATGCGCACTAAGATAAACTTTTGTCGATAAGCCCATACATTGGGGAGCCTCTAATATTTATTATTATTTTTTTATTTTTGCATCAAAATCTTAATGCGGTTCACAGAATACATCTACTTACCAAGTTTCGGAAAAAAATGGCTGTGACATACGGACGGACAGACGGACGGACGGACAGACAGACATGACGAATCTATAAGGGTTCCGTTTTTTGCCATTTGGCTACGGAACCCTAAAAACAGAAGTGGGTAGTTGGAGCTGTGGCCTACTGCACATCCAAGCTTGGCTGATAAATTTTCATGCTTATTTTTATATTCCAGACTGGAAATCCTGAAGATCCACGCGCAACCGATCGCCAAACACGGCGAGATGGACTACGAGGCGGTTGTCAAACTGTCCGACACTTTCAACGGCGCTGACCTGAGAAACGTTTGCACTGAGGCTGGCCTCTTCGCTATACGGGCTGAGAGGGAGTATATTATTCAGGTAAGTCTGTCGTTTTGTTCGTCCGTGTCAGCCTAATGACGTCCACTGCTCTGCCGTGCTAGCGATATCAGATTTTAACCGCCTCTGTGGTCTAGTGATAAGACCACCTGCTTCAGACGCAGAGGTCCCGGGTTCGATTCCCAGTGGGGGCAGATTTTTCTGTTCGGTTTGGTTGGTGGTAGGGCTTGTTCTAAGTCCGCCTGGCTAGCTACCACCATCTTACCTAAGTCTGTTGCCATAACAACAATGTTAACAGTATTGTTGTGTTCCGGCAGTTAGAGGTAAGATAGCCAGTTCCTCCGTGGTTGAGGATTCCGGGTGAAGCTCGCTTTCACCTTCGGCCTGATCATCACTTACCATCAGGTGAGATACAGGCCAAGAGCTTCCTCGTTGTGGATAAAAAAAACTATTTTTTGGCAAAACTATAATGAGCTCTATTTCAATGAGCTGACGGGAGTTTTTTTAAAAGCAAAATATTGAAGTTACTGCTAATATCACTAGCACGGCAGTGCTGGACAAAGGCCTCCTCAAGGGTTTACACACAGACCTGCCTGCATCCAGGTGCTTCCGACCAATTGACCGTTGGAGCAGGAAAGCTCTCGACTTCGACCGGAAGACTTATGCCCGTTTTCACCATCAATCCCTATTTTTTAAGTGACCCCTATGGTAACAACAGGAATTTTGTTGTCATAGGGGTCACTTAAAAATGCTGAGTTGCGCCACCTTACTTTAACAGTAACTATAAAGATAACCGGTGTGTTCTGACGTTTGTTAAAGACAAAGTAAGATAGTGCAACCCAGCAGGCCTCCACCTAGGTGGACTGACGATCTGGCGTAGGTTAGAGAAAGCATTTAGATGTGAGTAGCGCAGGACCGGTTATAGTGGGAGTCCTTTGTCCAGCTGTGGACGAAGATGATGACATTGTCTACCAATTGATATCATTTTGCTATCTTTAAGGTAACAAAACTTTGACTTGATCGTGCCACATCTACTTTATCTGCCAGATATCTCTACCCAAGACCCGAACCAATTTAATTTATCCGACATAAGTTCATAATAAGCTATCAGGAACTTTATCAGCAAGTGTAGAAACAGCAGGTCCTAAATTATGGGACCATTTGGATTTGAATAGATTAATTTTATTTAAAATTTATTCTTTTACAGGAGGATCTAATGAAAGCGGTTCGTAAGGTAGCCGATAACAAGAAACTTGAGAGCAAGCTCGACTACAAGCCCGTCTAAGCATTTAGTTTAAACTTAACATTAGGATATTACTTCCAGTTTTCAAACGTATGAAAAATGTTATTTACTCCGTTTTATAATGATTTGGAACTGGTAACACTGTAATGAAAATAAAGAAATTAATATTTTATTCGTTTATTTTTTAATAATTTATTTACACAATATACAATACAATAAAATGTCTGGCATCCATAGTACAAGGTTTGCTTAGTTTGGGACTAGATGGCTCTGTGATCTATTTATTGCACAAAGTAGTCAAAGTCCGAATTATGCAGCGTCCATTTTATTAAATAAAATGTAATGTTTCTTTTTTATTTAAAAGTGTTTTCGACTGAAAAATTCCCAAAATAAAATGCTTCGTTCTAAGGCACAATAGTTACAACAAATTAGTCGTTCAGCCCTTGTAAAAATATTGGCGGGTAATCGCATATTTGCTTCAACTTTATTTTCCTACCGTCGTTCAACGGTCGGAGCCTCAGTTGCCGGGCGACGTTCATTGCGCACACACGTGTCGTGCGCTCCGGAATAAGTGACGTCACTCCTTCGAAAGACCGTGTCTTTTGTGATTGTTCGCGTGTGTAACCGTGCTCCGTGTGACATCATTATCATCAGCTCCGAGGATTGACTTTAAGGTTAGTGAAGCTCAGATTATCTCTATATTGCGAGGACTGATCTACCTTTCATCAATTTTCTACAACAAAAACTATACAATGCACTTTCTAATCAAATATCCATAAATATAGGTGATAAACGCAATTTTCAGTATGACTCACGCAAATTATTTGTAATAATGTACCATAAAAGTAATACTATTCGGTTCTCAATTATTATGCCATTCTTTAACACTAGTTATTTAAAATAACCGATACCTATACAATTTTTAACAAATTGTAACCTATTTAATAAATCCAGGCAACGTCCCATTCTTTCTAGCTTTAGCCACATTCTCGTAATAGCAAGAAAAGTCAACGTAACCTTTGATTTTTCTCTCCTTCTCAAACTGTCTCGCTGGATAGATGTCTGAAGACGACTCCACTGATCGATCTGATCTATTTGTATCTACAATTGAATCGTTCGTCTCAATCTCATTCCCCGAAGAATACTGTTCCGAGTCAATCTCATTTAGTAACGTTGTCGATTTGGATTGAACGATCGGGTTGAATCTCACCGATGGATTTTTTGGTATTGGATCATCGTCTATAGGTGGAAGAAAGTTGAAGTTTCTTATTACGAGTGACATATGAGTGTTTGCTTTTGGTGTAAGGTTGTTCTTTACACAGTATGAGACGAATTCTTCCTCTATTTCACCAAGCACAGACTGGCTCACATGTTTGAAGTTTGTTTCTTTCCGGAAGTTTTCTACTATTATTTGGGCCAGTTGTTTATTGGCCTGTTCACAGCTGCCCCTGACTTCTTGGATGCGTTTGTACACTCCAGCACTGACTAGCACTAGGAATCTGAAAATAATAAAATAATTCGATAATTTGTTACGGCTTCGAGACAAATCTGCTACCGTTGAAAAGTGGCGAAAAAAATTCGACAATATTGTAGTATAATTTTGATTTTAATGCGATGAATTTCGCAAGCAGCTTTGTCATGTCGATACATCATCATCATCATCATTACATTTTTCAGCCATAGGACGTCCACTGCTGAACATAGGCCTCCCCCAATGATTTCAATAATGACCGGTTGGTAGCGGTGGTACCTTTATGAGGCCGTCAGTTCATGTCTGCATTTTAGAATTAGGTATTTATTTATTCGTTTACCTGCAAGACTCGTCCAAAGCGATGGGCCCGTGTATTTCGGGAGTGGCCACCACCGGCTCCGATGAGGCTGCGCTGATTGTAGGGAAGGCTTTGTACAGGCCCTTGACTAGGTAGTTGCCCAGGCAACGGGTCCCCGTCTGGTTGCCTAGGTATTGGGCTGAAAAATATTTTTAAATCTTATTATATGTAAGTCTGTAAGTCATGGGCTATACAACAAGCTAAGTTTAAAATATTAGTAAAACGTTACATGCTAGCAAGTAGAAGTAACCAAAATAGTTTGTAAAAGTACTCGAAAAATGCTTTTTTTTGCGTCGACGACGATGTAAATGGATGAAGAATACACGTGCGTGCGTCAATACTCGCTCGTAATTGTCCTGTCGATTAGGTATCTCAGGAGGGGTAGTCGCGCGTCTTTTGTTTTCGATGCAAACTCGCGGAGATGAACAGGCCTGGTTATACTTAATAAGATTTTAAGAGCAAAGTAGGTAGGTACACTTTGCTTCACACAAGTATAATGATTGTAATCATGGTATGTGCTAAATGCTCTAGCTAGAGTGTAGGATAATATCATACAATAAACTCACCGTTCCTCAACTTATTCACATCCAGCCCCAACTGCGAAAGCCTCAACAGCTCATCTTCATTATTCAAACTATGATCCATCGTCAACTGTACCACCCTCAGCACAGAGTTGTCATCAGTTCGGCACAGTAATGCTCGGGTCTCACCTACGTTGGCCACGAATAGTTTGCCGTTTAACACAAGGGCTATGACCACTGTGGCTCCACCGGAAAGGTGCTGGTCTATCTCTTTGAGCCGGGACACTATGTGCTCGTATTGGGACATCTGGAAATGTATTAGCATAGAGTTATTATCAAAAATCAGTGTCAAAATTGTGAGTGTGATGTTAAGATTAATTAGCTGGTACTTTTATCAATTTAAGTATTGATTCTACTTCTTTTTCTTCTTTTATTTTGGCAACGACTTGACTAAACAGCTTTGACAAAGTAACAGGGTTTACGAAAAACAAAAATGTTTGACGTTTCTATTATTAAGCAAAATTATTTATGTGAGTACCTAAAACAAAAAAGACAACACAAATAGATACATATTAAAGAATGTAATAAAGAATGTAATTTAAGACGTGAATATGTCTAAAGTCTGGTCACCTATCCTTATCGCTCGCGCATAATTATATTGCTGTCGCGACTGTGCGTCGGGCAGCAGCAGTGAGTGCGAGCGCGACAGCAATATAATCACACGCGAGCATTAAGGATGGGTAGCTTGGGGTCATTGGACAAAATTCTACGTGCTTGCAGACCAGACTATAGAATAAGGTTGTTTTTCCATTAAAAACAAATTAGAGTATACCTGTTGTTCCCCCATGATTTGTGGGAGCTGATACTGAAGGCTGGTCCTCTCTGCGATCATGCCGTCATAGTTCTCAATGTACGCTTTTTCTACAGACACAAAAGCGTTTCTGAAAAGTATTTTAAAAACTGTAAGAACCTATTACATAATATTCATGCCTAGAAAAAACAAGTTTCTGCAAATGCTTTGTATCTTCTATGGTAAAATAATTTTAGTAAATGTAATATTATGAGATTCATGCCCGTTTTCAAAATCAATACCGAATTTTTAAGTTAGCCTGTATCTCTCTCTGTAGCCTCTTGGCCTGTATCTCACTTGATTGTAAGTGATGATCAGGCCCAAGGTGGCACATGACATAACACACATTTTGTTTTGATAGGGATAACTTAACAATTAGGGATTAATGGTGAAAACAGTAAATGAAAAACAAAAAATCCAACTTTGTAAAAATTTACTAAAAAATATAAAAACAGACAAGTGTTCACAAATGTAGTAGGAGGCATTATACCAATAAAAGAATTAGTCATAGAAATTACTTCTCAAGACTCGTGCAATACCTTAATCTGTCTCTAATCTCCTCATCTGTATTATTGGCGGAGGGCGAAGGGAAGAGTATCTCTGCAGCCATCCGCTGCATGATGTATCTCGCCGCTTCCAGGCCATTGTGCGGTTCGAACACACCGTATAAACACCTGGAATGTTTACGAACAAAGCAATGCATTAGTTTTCAATAAATTATTATCAAGTTATTTTATAGGTTTAGGCTTTTATAGGTTTGACGATTTTTTCTCTGCTTGTCCTGTGGTTGACTGCTAGTGAATGTCACCCGGTATTAAGTTCGCCACTGTACAATTAGTGCAAAAAGTTTAACTAAATAAATTATAAGATTTTGAAAATACTACTTGAGTCTCGACTATAAATAAATAGGATAACAACATGAGTCTCTTGAAACAGTGATTTATTCTCAAGTTATCTTTTAATTTTTACAACACCTCAGCTTCACAAATCCTATTTATTTCGATAAATCTTTGAGCTTTCAAAGCTACAAGCATACTTATGGGTAGGTCACTCTGTGGACTATTACTAAGGCGGCCAACCGTCCCGCATTCTGCGGGACCGTCCCGTAATGACAGTTGCAATTCCGCATTGCAATATTTAATAAAATAGTCCCGCAAATCGTCCGAGGCGTCCCGTATGTCCCGCATTCCTCGTTTCCCATCGTTTTGCTCGCTTAGAAGTGTTCCACATCAAAATACAAATGACGAGACGTGGCGCGCCGTTGCTGCCGCAGTATATGATCAAGCGTGTTGTTATTAAATGTTAATTCGGTAGTAGTGTTGTTTGTTTCTAATTTAAGTACACCATTAACAATTCCAACAAATCCTAAGTCTTATTGTGGATAGGGGTGGGTGTCCCGCATTGACTTATTATAAAGTTGGCCGCCTTAACTATTACCAGGCTATAAAACGTAAATGTAACTGCTTCCAATATAAAGTAAGCATCAGAAATTCAGAACAAATAAAATACTTACGAATTATCCTCAGTTTTGCAATAGAAACAGAGATAGTCGTCATTATTGCTATTATTACCGCCAAGCCTTGAAAAATACGATGCAACGCAAGTGTTCCTGCATTTGGGCAAATCGTCCGTGAAAGGTCTCGCTATCATTTTGTTTTATTCTTGATTTTGTGAAGTCAATTAGCCTGGATAAATGAAATTTGATACCTCTGTCTGTGAACAAAAATATTTACGAAAATTGACATTAATGACATTTTACTTTTTTTGCGCCTTTTTTTTCTATCGCATTCGCATGCTTGAGCCAGTGTCGGTTGAATATTAATTTAATCTAATTTGGTTTCTTTCTTCTGTTTCCTCTATAATCGTGTAATGTGAACTCATTGACCCTGGAAAGAAGATAGGTACCAGCGTCTGCTAACTTGAGCCTTCAGACTGCAGACAGCTTCAGAAGAAGCATCCGTTAGTAGTATGGCCACAGGTATGGCCACAAATCCGACCATTGTACAGACTGTACAGTTATTGCTTATGTAGTCATACACAACTAAATAAGTCTAATTTGTTAATTAATTACGTCGTTAGATAGGTACGTCTCAAAACTAATATTATCTGTACCTACCTATTGTAGGTACTACCAATTTTTTTCCCACAATAATCAAACCAAAACCAAAACTCAACCGCAATCTTGAATTCTTGACCGCAATCACGCACGTTCGAGCTTCGAAACCGGCGCGGCGGGCGATAAAATACGATTGTATAGGTTCATATCGCTTTGCATTGTTTATCGTAATTAATTTGCTTTTTGATGTTATTTAGGTTTTAGAGAGAATCAAGATCTAATTCCCGTTTTCACCACCAATCCCTTACTTTTAAGTGACCCCTATGGTAACACATAACAGGAATTTTGTTTTCATAGAGGTCACTTAAAAATTAGGGATTGATGGTGATGGTGAAAACGGGCTTAATAACAACATTAGCCACGTTCTTCCTGTAATGGGAAGACGATGAGGGTGCAACCAACTTACCCAAAAATTAAACAGATTTTGAACCTTATCACTATCAGCAGTAGGCTCAAAATGTACTGAGAAAATTTTATTTTATGGTAATTTGTGCAGATGCGTCATGATGCTTCATGGCAATTGGCACTATAATCTTAATTAATAAAACTGCTAGACATTTATGGATGAATATTGAGATTCTGTGGTTAATAATAGCTCTTTCATTGCATTCCAAATAATAAATAATGTTTAGTTATTAAATGATAGCAAAGACAAGAAGTAGGTATATTATCATTTTGTCATTGGAATTTGACCTTTATGAGTTAAACCACAAGGTCCAACACACAAACTAAGTTGTATTATTTTAACTTAGCCAAACATGTTAATGAATGCTAATAAGGGTCAGCTCAACAAAATTACAAAGCTTAAATAATTAGAAAATCAAATTGTAAAGAATGCAAGTGCCTTCTTTTGTGTATATTATGTACCTACTTTATTATTCAAATATATGTGTACCTACCTACCTAAAATAAACAGGTTTTATTTAATGCCTACAAACTGTAATTTTATGTTATTGTGTAATATTGTAAATAAAAAAACAAACATTCCTGGACCAAAGTTTTTATTCTCAAAACTCCAATCTTTTACATTTTGCAATTTTTATGGTTTTATTATACAATGTTAGCTCTGTTATCCTAAAGAGCTAATCTGTGACTAAACTTTCATTTTTTAAACCTATTTAACTTTATTTTTAAAATGAGAAAGCAATTCTTTCAACCAGACGTCATGAACCAACAACTTTAGAAAATACCATTATTAAAAAATATTATAAGGTGATCTACACCTTTATTTACTATACATATTATTATATCGCTATTTTCTGGTGCGCTGACAAAAATAATGTATAATATGCAATAGATTTTGTATATTTATGTGTCTATATAGCCAATATCTCAACAATAGGTTAATTACAACACTTAGCTAAGGCCTATTTATGAGAAAATCGACACATTTCCCTTTTATGTTACATTACAGTAAGTATTAGTGCATGGAAAAGGAGACAAGCATTATCGATTCAAAGTAGAGATGGCTGTATAAAGGATTTCCAAAGGCCCGAGTAAAATAAAAAAGAAAAAGTGATGTTCCATTGTATACCACAATACACATTTACATAATTACGATTTCTACAATAAATGCGAAACAATAAATTCGAAATACATTTATTCAGGAACACAAAACAGTTCAAACTAAAAAAACAAGTTTGAGACACACCTCGTGAGCCTTTAGAAACCCTAGCATTAAAATCACTTCATCGGATGAGCAAAATTAAAAACTAGACCGATCAAATTAAGTGGATGGGTTGTTTAGTCGGTTTTCTTGTCTGCAGCTTTGGTTTCTGTTTCTTTTTTCTCATCTTTCTTTTCCTTGTCTTCGGCTATGACTTCCTTGGCCTCCTGTTTGGAAGCCTCGTCGAAGTTTCCGACAAGGTTAGGTACTTCGTCGTCCTCTTCATGTGGTTTTGGCGCGGCGACGCTCGACGCGAGTCTCTTTAGCTGGTTCAAGCCTTCGGGCCCGAGCTGGCTTAAAATGCCAGGGAGCATTTCCGCGATTTGCTTGTTCTCCCCATGACCGGTGATCGCAAAAGTGTTTGCGGCAAGCGAAGCCTGGGCCTTGGGGTTATTAAAATGTATCACTGTACCGTCATCCTTTATCATATTAACCTCCTCGATACCAGGAATAGTGTTCACTGATAGCTTTTTGAGGGAAGACTGTAATTTCTTGTCATCTGTAGCCGCAGTCGCGTGCACAACCTTCTTCTTACGCCTTGGTGTGCCTTTGCCCCCAATGCGCACTTGTGACTGCAGTTTCTTCAGCTTTTCCGTGTTCATTTTGTTATTTTAACACGCGTACCTGTCGAGAGAAACACGACGCACTTTTTAGTGATGTTTGGTTAATAATTTCAATCGCGAGCACACGAGTTTTCCATGTAAATTGGTGGTACGCACGTGTTTTGAACACCGGTAAGTTACAAAGGGAAAATGGTGGATTTGCGACAAGTTATTTCTGAATTTTAGTATCTTTGTGTTGGCAGCTTTGATTCAAGCTTCGTTCCGTTCTACGATAAAATGACTTGCTTGAAAAGAACCGAAAATATATTATCTCATCAAATAAATTATTTGTGTTCCACAAAAATATTTTTTTAGCATGAAATATGTAATTTTAGTATCTACAATATTATTTACCTACTCTTCTATTTCTGAATAATGAATGAAACATTATCCATAAAATTATTTAGAACTTTAAAATGTGGAACGGAACGTTAATTAAAAGATACATGTGTCAGTGTTACTAGTAACAAAAAATAAACATTGTCTTGGAATGTGTACAGCGACATCTACAAGTTTGACTTAGTACTTTTCTTAGTTAAATTGACAAAATATAGATGGAGCTATCCAGTGCTTTATTTAGCTTCCAAGACAACCACTAGATGGCAATAGTAGTTTGAAAAATGAAAAATGACGAAAAATGAAATAGTCGGCAAGCAGGGTTCAAAATGATTGATAAGTGTTTGTGGTTTTTAATTATCTAATTAGTGATGCCAAAAAAACTGTAATCGTCATGCAGCAGTAATTATTAAATAATTATATTAAAAAGTAGTTAAATAATAAAATTAAATATCCTTGGACATTTTTACACTGCACTGCGCCGCTAGCCCCAAACTAAGCAAAGCTTGTACTATGGGTCTAGTACCCATAACATCCACATCCACAACGGATACAAACATACTTAAATACTTTTTTTTGTAAATAATATATACTTAATATACATAGAAAACACCCAGACCCGTCACAGAAACTAAAATTCAATATTTCAATTTCTGCCCGGCCGGGAATCGAACCCGGGACCTCTCGGCATAGTAGTCCGTTCTGAACCACTACACCAAACGGCCGACAATAGTTGTTAGTAGGGTAGTTACAAGAGCAGTTGCAGTTCCTTTAGTTCAGTCGGAAATATTATTATCGTTTTCAACATTCAACGTCCGAAGCTTGAAGGGCCCAGGGCCTCCAAATGTATGTTACTTAACCCTAATAGCTTGTTGGGTCATACGCGGGTCACCCATGGTCTTTGACTGGACTTATCTGCCAATACTAAGTTAAGGCTGAGTTGCACCACCCTATTTTAACCGTGAGTTACCATAACCAGTGTTTTTTGTATGGAGTTTGACAGACTTTGGACGTTTGTTAAAGTTAAAGTAAGATAGTGCAACCCAGCCTAAGTATTTAAGCTTTTTGATGATTTCATGGAGAAACTTCCAATAAAAAGTGAACTAAACCGTCATCGGGCTGCCTAAACAAAGTTTTAACCAGACCGCATCATCAAGCAAAACCGTCTATTTCCCTAGAATCGCCCACGAAAATAAACTGAACTCATCAACTCGTAAAACTGTGTTATCGGCTCAATAAATATTTATCTGCATTACCAAATGGGTTACAATATGGCGGCGTATAAAGCTGTCATCGGGCGATCGGTTCGCGCCATCTTCTGAAGTGACTTGACAGCTATTTATAATTCGAACGCAATAGCGCGGTTCGCTAAAACGCGCGATGTTTTACGCACTTAGCGCGAGGTGGTGACAGATGTACTTGTGCGTGGAAAACTGTTTGGGGAAATTATTTATTCCAAGTCAAAGGTTTTTGTCCAGCAGTGGACGTCATTTGGCTGAAACGAACGATTTATACATACAGCACACAGTACACATCATCACACTACACTGCTTCTTCGGTGCCTAATGATAATTTAATTTTCAAACCCACTGGTCGCAGGAGGCTGATGGGTTATGTGGGACTCTCCCAGCCAGAAGGGCAAACCCTACCCACCCCAACCCTAGTTTTTGCAGCAATGGATACAGCATAAGGTTGAAACCATGTCAATTTTATCACTAAGCACTTCTCTTCTCGCTTGTACAACTTCTGACTAATAAACTAATGCACTTAAATTTGTGTTCCGTTACGCGTTTACTGCTTTTTTATAATCATAATAATAACTTTGGGCCGACCCACTGAGTAATGATCCGAACTGTTCCAAATGTATTGAAATAATAAATGTACTCCAATAAGTGCTAGAATGTATTTGAAGTTGCGGAACCATAGAAGTAGATTCGTTTTAATCTGTTCCTTCTACTGCTGGAAAAAGCTGTCCCTCATGATTTTCACAACGATTGGTCCTGACTCCTGCGTTTCATCCAGGTGCTTCCCGTCGACCTTCACTCAAGCCTTACTAGATGATCGGTCCACCTTCATTACGTTTTCCAGTCCGTAAAGCATGAATGAAACATTTTTTAAAGGTACTGGCGATTTGTGATGAACGATTAACTAATATCCCTGTTAATCTTTCCATATAGGTACACGGTTAATCTAGCGGCTGTCGAAAGTTTCTCCACAGTTGGTATTGTTGCCTCAGTTAGGTATAATTCAATTTTCTTCTTACAAATTAAACGTTAATAACTAATCATTTTACAATTTCAAGAAAGACCTACTAGTCAGTTTTTTTCGTAAGCAAAATAAATACATACTTATACATACTTGAATGTATGTAGAGATAAAACAATTTTCTAAATAAAATAATGTGTAAGGGCTCTAATAATACATTTATTATTTTGAACAAACGGAGAGCTACGTAGGTATCTGGCGGTTTATAAAAACATCATGGTCGATCTTAGTTGAAATTGAAATTCAATAATTTATTTGCTATAATTTCAGTAACATCTACGCTTTGATCTTACACTCGGAAGTAAATCATAAAGTGTTCCTTCTTTATAACGATTTTCTAAGCATATCGATAGTGTTAGCTAATAAATAAGTGTCTAATGGCGAACAGCGATGAAAACTCTAAGAAAATATTCACTAAAAGCATTTCTGTAGGATTTCATTTGAATGATTATTTTCCAAGATAAATGTAGGTATGTGTTGAAAGCAAGTAAAATGAGTAATAAATAAGTACGGAGTTTAGAATTAAATTGAGTAATGCTCATAATGTTCCATCAAAATCTTCAGTAACGTAGATTTCATGTCATACAGCATACTAACTGCTTACTGTGTGTGACTATTTGACTGAGTTGCATCACCTTAACTTTAACAGTAACTATAACTTTAACTGGTGCTTTTCTATGGAGTTTGACAAACTTGGCGTTTGTTAAAGTAAAAGTAAGATAGTGTAATCCAGCAATCTAATATTTCTTTTTACGAAATGAAACAAAATCAATCTAATTTCGAATCACAGCATAAAGATCTCTTTCAACAAATTTCAAAAATAGAACGAGAAAAAAACAAGTGCGACTTGACAATCGATTCTTTTTTTAATCGCTCGTTTCCCGCGCACCGATTCATCAGCCCGATTTGGGCGCGTTCTGTCGTTTAAACAATTATCGTTGAACGTTATCATTCTGTCAGAAATATCGGAAAAAAACCTTCCCGGAATAATCCCGGGGTGTGTTTACCTAATTCGGAGCTATTTTACTAATGTGATTGATGTTCAGCCATTTTTAACAAGGTGAAAACAGTTGGGAGGAAATAGGATGTTCTTGTATTTTTTAATGACTTTACAGAAGTTATTAATGCCACCTTGATAAAATAACACAAGGTTTAACATAATTATATTAATTTTAGACTCTACTTTAATTAAAAATGCGATTTTGAGATTCTACAATGACAGTAGCGAGGCAAAAGTGAGAAGAGAGCTGATCAGTAACCTCACAATCAATTAGATTCATTCGATTAAAATCTTGCACGGTTTAGGAAAGTCTCATTTCAATATTAATGGCATCGAGGGGCGTCTTAAATAAAGTTAACAAAAAAGGCAGCGTAGTTAACCAAACATTCGACACGTGGCAAAACCGTTACCCGTTTCTCATAACATAACACATTTAAAATCCCCCATAATCTCTACTTTTTATCCCACGGCGAAACCAAAGGAGGCAATATCTCTAGAGATTAGTTCACGACATAATTCACTAATTTTGGAGTTAATTTTACACGTTTTTACCAAAGAGGTTGGGGCACCTCATTACTTATCTAAACTAGGTGGAATTAGTAGTTTACGAACGCGACCACCCGCGTGAAGGTGACAGCTGTCAAATTTTGGCGGCATTTTTTTGCAGCTCGTGGTTTGTTTCATAAAATGCGTGTGTTTTATGCCAGTGATTCGTTAGAGGTATGTCTCTAATCAATTATTTTATAACCCAACTTATAAGAAGGACTACCTACATAATAATTCCATCTGTATTAGATACCCTTGTATCTAAGTATGTAATTTATTTCTTCTGTGATAATAATAAATGAATGTATTTTCCTTTTCGTTTACTTACCTATTCGTTTTATGAAATCGAAACTCTTTTATGAAGTTTAGTTTATTATTTTATTTCTCAATACTCATACTTACTGCTTACTCCATTTACTGTGAAAGTTTTGCTATCTTTACATGCCAACAATATTTTTTGTTAGAGCTTGTTATACACTCTGTTTAAAATACGTCAAGTCATAGTAATTCCATCTGCCATGTGACAAATGTATTTTTTTGTCAAATTAGTCAAAGTTTAGCGACAAATTAGCTAGCGGAGCGAGCCCGAACATCTGTGTTTCGTGAATCCTCCAACCGCAATAAATATTCTGAATCGGTTCCGGTTAAAAATGAAAAAAGTGAAGAAAAAAGTCTAAAACGCGTTTCCGTAACAAGACGTTACAATCAATATACCAGTTTACGATTTTCAATTCAGATTTATACGTTTAGTTTAACTATTTGTATGGAAAATCCACCTCTGATAAATTGTTAAATGTTCCTTGGAGAAAGTTGAGGAGTTTCATGAGTATGATCACTCCCTTTCAGCATGACGAGTTTTGTGTCACATAGTTAATACATACCTACTCTATGATCCATTGCTACATTGCGTTCCTCCTTTTTATTTCAGACAGTGTCATCTTACCGGATAGCTGGAAATCTGGGAGAGATCACTTCCTGGCGATAAGGCCGCTGAAAAAGGAACCTCTTAAAGAGACGTATGTATTTATTTACTCAATGTTAATTGTGTGTAATTTATAAGTTTCACGAATCCGACCCATGCAAACTTATGAATATTATTATCGTTCTAATGTTTAAGTAGGTAGGTACTTATAGGGTTTTCGTTTTGAAGTGATCTGGTTATATTTGATGGTATAAATAAAGTGTCTGATCTGTTCTGATTGGACTTTTCGAAAAAACAAAGGAAACCTAATAGACTTTTTTCACCGTAGTGTTCGATGCGATGGGAAAAGGTTAGTATTAAAACACAACGACATTCGAAATCAATACAACATCAACAGAGGCCCGTTCGAAAACCATCTCTATTATTTTCAACAGTTCTTCAGCGAAAATAGCCCCCGGCGGATCGATTGACGCCTTTGCCACAAAGATTTTCGCTGCGAGAAAAAAAAACAAACCACCTCCCAAAATAACTTGGCATTCGTTTCCATATAAATCGCAAGCGAACAAGGATCGAGTTAAGTTTGTTTTTATTAAAAAAAGGTCCACAGATTGTTTTACAAAATCGTTCAGAAGTGGCAATAGATGCGAGATTGAAATTTGTTTCGCGCCTTTTTATTTCGTCGTTCGCAAATAGTGGGTGCCGGGTGTGTGATATTTTTTCTGTTCTAAACAGGATTGGTTTCTGTTAACAAGAAATAAACGTGTGTAGTGTTATATTGGATTGAAACTGATACTTTTTTATGTTGGGGTAATAATGTTGGTTTTGGTAAGGACACTCGCAAATTAACTACAAAAGGAGTTTGTTTATGGACTTTATTTTGCATTTTAGTTAATGTTCATCAATATTCAATAATAGAGACATAAATCTCACTTATTATGAGTCTTCTGATTGTTCTGAACTAATTATGATGAATACCTATTTAGTTATTAATTTATTTTTAGCAACTTTTCATAAAGTTGCATCTTTAACATTTTTAATACACGAAATCTACGAGGCGAAGCCATGTAGAGTTTAATAGGAAACCCCCTGATAGTAAGAAGTTACATGATTAAACATGAAACTGGTTTAAATTAACAAAAGCTTGAGATCGATCATTTAAAGTAAGATCCTTATTCCCTCTTCTATTAACTTCTGATACTTTAAAAGCTACTGGAGGTTTGTTTCCCTTAAAAATCAGAAGCCGATACCCGATACCGAAACAAATCCCCAATTTCGGGAATCGTCAAATTATTGAGGATCTAGCGTCGCCGGCCCAGCTGTAATAGAGTAACCTAACACCAGCTACTATTTCTTTGAATAGGGTTGACAAAAGCTTCTAAAAACACTAATGAAACAAACACAAGGAAAACGACTTCTCAGTTTATAAGATTTCTTAGTATGTAGGTAGACAAGAGGTTCTATATTTAGGAGGTAATAAGTGCCCTGAAAAGAGTCTGCTAATAAATTGAATTTTTGTTTGTTTAATAAAACAATTATTCAGAGCAGGCGTGTGCTAGTTACCTCATCATCATTTCAACTAAAGATTAATGATTTCCATCATCATTATTCTTTAGTTGAAGTGATTCTTTCGCTCACTCATGATCGCCCAAATCAGTTGTTAAATGTTCTTAAATAATCCTTGGCTAAACATTGGAAGCGAAAAGTCTTTCACATACTTAGGTACCTGTGATTACTAACCACCCCTGATAACCCCTCAAAGTAAGCTCATCAAGGTATGCTTGTGTAGTGTATTCACAATGGTAGGTACAGCCGTACCGAATCTAACTAATATTAGTTGAAACTTGAACTTGAACGTCGAATCGGCGAACATACTCGTAGAAGTCTAGATGTCTCCCAGCCCTGTGCCACACGGCACACAGAACATAAAGAACACGGAACATGATACTTCCAATCACGGTTTATTGGTCCAAAAGCAATTTTGAGCAGCCATAATAAATCGTAAAGCAATGGATTCGTCCTCCGAGAGTCGTTCCGATACACGCCTTCTGTTTGCACTTACAACGTTATGTTGTTTAAAGTATATTCCAATTTTGAAATTGACAGAGTAAACTGTCATTTGTTTCATAGATAATAAACTACGGAACTAATTGCAGAAATTACGTTTTGGCCAATTAGAATTGTAGCAGAGACACTCGTAAGTAGAGATTTCTACTTCTAAAAGGATGAACAATTCTGATGACTTTGGTATAGGTTCGATAGGAACGTGTGTTTGAGGTGTGTGATAGATAGAAAGATAGAAATTTTCATCGTAAAATATGAAGTAGAGGAAAATAGGACCTATCATTTTACAAGTCATCATTTCAGCCATAGAACGTCCACTGCGGAACATAGGCCGCCCCCAAAAGCATTTTACATGTAGGTAAAAGGAAGGAAAAAAAATAAATATTCGTTTTGTATAGGGGTTTGTTGATATGTTTCATAAACTATCTATGATACCAGCATTATGGCGTCTAGTTTCTAATAAATATGTACTAATGAAAAAGAAACCAAACCAAAATCGCAACACACAGACTAGACCGAGTGATTTCAGCAGTGCAATATGGAGCAAACTTTCCACGAATTCTATTGAATATGTCTCGACACTGAAGCGAAAATGGGTTAGAGAGGAGAGCCATAAAAGAACCACTCTAAACACTTTATTGGGAAGAACTGGGAAAATGGCGTACAGACCAAACTGTTTAAATTTTGGCCGGACAAATAATGTAATAATATGTATACTGCAAAAAGAAATATCTAACTTAGCATTATTTCTACTTTAGATGACAAAATTACATCATAATCATTTTAAATTGTGTTTTAGCCGTTTTCACTAGTTGTGAGGATTGAAATGAACTAAGTACCTATATCCAATAAGTTTTTTCACATAAAGTGTCAGTTTGTCACATAAAGTCCGATTAATTGACACTTATCGTTGTAATTTAGTAAAAATTCATCAAAATCTTTTCAGTAGGTACTTTTAACGTGAGAGAGTGATGAAAATAGGTACATCTATACCTAAAAACTTTCATTCACATTCTTATAATATCAATAAGAGATCGATGATAGGATATCCTATAGGTAGTGAGTAGGGCTTTCTCGAACTGTTTTACATGCTTTTTGACTGTCCTATTTTCTGATGTTACTACTACCATTTCAAAACGTAGGTTTGTACCCTCATTTAAGTATGGATTACCATGCATCCAGCATCCATCTGATTGCATCACGAGCGAAGGGTGGGGGGCGGGGGCGTCTTACGATCCCATTCCAGCTGAGTGGCACTCCTTTAGCAAATACCCCCCACTTGTCGGGTACAGGCGTGGAGACAATTCGGAAGGATGGGTAAACAATTGTAATTTTTGGGATTTCTTCACTTGCTTATCATGTCACTGATAGTTCGTTATCTGTCAGATAATATTAAAATTCTTGGAGTGTGCTATTCTCGGAGTTTTCCTGCGTGATCGAATCAGAAATGAGGAGATCCGTAGGAGATCCAAAGTAACTGACATAGCCCGCAGAATCGCTAACATCAAGTGGCAGTGGGTGGGGCACATAGCTCGTAGAGCTCATGGCCGTTGGGGCAGGAAAGTTCTTGAGTGGCGGCCACGAGCCGGAAGACGCAGCGTGAGCAGGCCTCCCACTAGGTGAACCGACGATCTGGTGAAGGTCGCGGGAGGTGCCTGGATGCCAGCGGCGCAGGACCGGTCTTTGTGGAAATCCTTGGGGGAGGCTTATGTCCAGCAGTGGACGTCATTTTCGGCTGAAACGAATAAACGAACGTACGAGGTGATAATGCCAGTTCCACTTTGGTTGAGGTTTCCGAGTGAAGCTAGCTTTGGTCTAATCATGACTTTTCAGATGAGATGCAAGCCAATACCTTCAGTATTGTGGATACCACGTGGCTCGTGCCTAATCCACTAAAACCCGACGTTGTCCTCCGGCGCAATTGAAACCGAGCCGCGAGATAATGTTCTAAAATTGAACATTCATCCGTCCTCTACAAAAGAAACCCAACAGCCGATATTGTATACTTTTCCGTTCTTCTAACTTTTCTAATCTTAAAAGTCACGACAGTAATCAAAGTGAAACCTAGGCGCAGACCACCAACTTTTAGTTGGCCGATAGTTGAGTCGGGCTGTTGATCAGTATGAACATTTGTTTGGAAGTGCGCACACTACACCGATTTGGTATCGGACGATTCTTCATACAAATTAGAATCGGGCCCAACTGTCGGCCAACTAAAAATCGGTGGTCTGCGCCTAGGCTTATAGGTAAGTCTACAAAAATTGAAACTAAGTATGTATTTCAATAGCGTATTTCAAAATATTACCAACAATACAGAATTCTATACTGCTGAAGCTTTTCATCAAGTATTTTAGTAAGTAGGTACTTACGTTACATTACGTTTTGAAATAAGCCCCATGCACTTTTCTCCCCGATCATCCCGGGCGTCCCCCCGGGGTAGGGGGTGTTTGTCCTCCATTACACTTCTTAACAGCCCCCATTTGCGATGCGCACTCAACAACGCTTATGTGACTACATAATGATCTGGGATTTAGAGATTTGCCAGTGATAGTCGCGTTTAGTAGGTTTTAGTCTAAAGTTTGTTAATTATTTCAACCTAAAGTAGAAGGTAATTAGAGATACTGTAACGGTAGTGCACAGAAAGATATTTTGAGTTACGAAACTACTAGAACGATTAGCAATTTACAAAAAATGACCCATGAATTAAAAACTAGTAGGTAGTGTGTTAAACATTCTTGTAGTCATCACAATTTGTCAATTCAGAGAAACGAGGATTTGTATTTGTTACAATGCAATTCTCGCTGTCACGTATAGCACGAGAATTTTGGTGGGTTTCTAGTAAGTACTTTTTTCCGTGTGCTTTCGATACATTCTACACTAAAGCCTGTTTATGTAACAATATATTATCTAGATGTACGAAGTTTAATGATAAGCTGGGTTTACATGTCTGTCAGTCACCTACTTAATGTGAAACTTACTGAATTTTAAAATCACGGCTAAGCTAAAGCCACGGCTTTAAAATATCTCTTAGGTACGAGTAAGTATGTAGTCCTACAGTCGAAATAAATATTCAAGCTTTTGAATGATTTTTATAAGGTTAAATCGAGTTTCACATAGACAAAAGTAAATAAGTCCAGTTTATTAATGTTTACAGGCTTGAATCAAACTTTTTTCGGTTTTCTTCATCATTATGAAACAGATTCAAGTTAAACTGATGAAACGCAGATTGCATTTGTTTATTGCAGATTACTCACAAAATATACTTGCTTAAAATCGATAATAGCAGGCTATAGGACTAATTATTAAACTTGGTTTTTGTCATTTAACTAATGCCACTTACGTATACGTAGACCCTAATATGTCACAGCTCCACAATCAAAATTAAACCATAAACAAGCGAAGTTAAATGGCAAAATTGGAAAACATCCAAACACCATTACGGTCCAACAATAGCTCATCAATGTAATTAATAACAGCAATTACAAACGTAGTGCCGTTCAAATTATTTTATCCGAGAGCATCTATCACCATTATGAAATCACCCCAATTAGTATGGGAGATTGTGTGATGTCACACACATACAAAAAGCTACTGTACACTCTGAAAAGTAAGTGTCAATTTTCATTGAACTTGGATGTCAGCGTGAAAATTATCTTTCCAATATGCTCTCACAACCGAAATTCGACTCTGTACTTTTATAACTTCAGTTGAAAATGCCGTAACAAGTGGAACCCATAGATTTAAAGCGGAGTCAAACTCGGCGTGTACAGAGAGGCTGCGTGCTATCTCTGTCTTACACCAGGGGTAGACTGCCCATCTCTGTCTGACTAGGCTCTATTGATTTTCCTTCGGATGCGGGTTTAGGAGCAAATCTACATAATACAATTTATTTTGAACATCTGAAACTGTTTTTGCTGTATATCTTGGAGGTAGAATGTGCCTTAACCGAGCGCTCCCTGGGTAGCAATCGACAGGGTACAATATTTATGAAAACCTGAAAAAATGTTGGGAAAAGGTTAGGGTAGTTTGGAGGCGAAGAAGTGAAAAAAGGACCTTCTAAATTGTATGGAAATTGTTGAGAATCATTTTGCATGATTCTGTTTTATAAACTTCTTTTACTTTACATGTCAATTCAATATTTCTAGAAACTTCTGTTCAATACAATGTTTCATTTATTATTTCCATACCAGCAAAACAGCATTTTCTAACATTAAAGCGACACGCCCGCTACTATTATTATCAATCTATAGCCTGACCAGGAACATAAAAACCCTGGCATAGAGGCGCGTCAATTGCATTTGATAGTGCAACACTGAGTACAGTCGTACCTGTGTTAAATTAATAGGCTAACTTTATGTATCAGGATTCAGGATTACGGGCTAATTTGATATTTTCATAAATTAACGAAAAAATATTATTATAGGTAACCTGATTTAAATAAATTAAATGAAACCATCAATCGAGCTAGTAGAATTTATTTTATTATTCATCAATAATCAAATTCAGAACTTGAATATTCAACTGCAATGTCTGCTCATGAACGCTTCAAACTCGGTACTTCCTTCCCAATCCCATAAAATTCAACACTTAGAAAGTGACAAAAATTTTTAAAATAGGTACTTAGTTAAAACAAACCACAGCTAATTTTCATAGTGGACTGTACTATACGATAAACATGTCAGTTAATTTGACAACCTTTGTCAGAAACATTATTCAATGAAAATATTGTCCAAACCCTTAGTATTTCTCTTCGACAAATACTTTAACACATTGTGAACCACTTTTCTTTCACGACTATAAAAATATTTTAGCAATTTAATTCATAAAACCAATTGCGCACATTTAAAATAAAATTTGTTTACACTTTGACAGCAATAGACTGACATGCAAGGTGACATGTCAATGAAGTTTTCAGTTACTGTTGCCATTAAAAGAAATTAGTACCATTAGTTTTCCGCAACATGGCGAGGGTTTTTATGTTCCTGGTCAGGCTATAAAACCATTTACTCCATCTTAAGTACTTATGACCAATTTTTCAAGTACTTCTAATTTCCAGAAACGGTATCATAAACTCTATTTGAAAAGGACTACCTATTGAAAAGCAGGATTTGAATTATTACTTATACTTTTTACATTATTATTTATTTCCCGTAGCCCTACATAGCTTATGTCTATTTCAATAAAACTTAATTACATTTACGAGTAAATACGCTATGAATTACTTTAACTAATTGAATGTCTGTTTACTGGGACTTAAATAACTAATACCACTTGGAAACCAATAGAATCTCGCGAACAAATACGGGGTTAAATTAAAATGGCGCGCAGTTTAAACAGTCCATAGATAATAAAATAAAAGCTGCCAAGGATGCTCTGTGCTTAATAAAGACGTTCCGTATAGAAACTGTATTATTTAGGCCGAGTTGCACCATCTTACTTTAACTTAGACAAACGTCAAAAATCTGTCAAACTCCATACAAAAAGCACCGGTTATTATCATTTTTACGGTAAACTTAACCTTTAAATTTATTCAGCGACAGATGCTGTTTAGAACTGTTAATACTCGTAATTGGCTGTGCTAAATAAATTAAAATACTTCGTTCGTTTCAGCCGAATGATGTCCACTGCTGGACAAAGTCCTCCCCCAAGGATTTCCACAACGACCGGTCCTGCCCGCATCCAGACTCTTCCCGCAACCTTCACCAGATCGTCGGTCCACCTAGTTCGTTCGTTCGTTTGTTTCAGCCAAATGACGTCCACTGCTGGACAAAGGCCTCCCCCAAGGTTTTCCACCAACATTGTGGAAAACCACCTAGTTATTATTACTAAATTATAGACATTTATCATCAGCTCTGTAAGTCGATTGAGAGGGCAGCCCGCGAAGTTTGTAGTTCACAAGCTTAAATTCATGTCGTTAAAGTGACCGATAAAACGTTTTTTATTTGTTTATTTAAGTTATTTTAAGTAATTACGGTTCTACGTCCACACTGTGACAAAATATTTATACTGAATAGTCACGCCATTATTCAAATGATGCTTGCTTAAGTGAAACAGCACAGCGTTGAACAGTCTGAGAGCTCTGTGATTGGTTCGTGTGTCACCCTGTGCGTCCACGCGCACTGTGAGACCTCATAGTAATGTTTGTAAATACGGGCGTCAGTCGCGTTGTAGGTACATTGAAATTTTTGGTAGTAACCTTCGAAGCTTTATAAACATTTCTAGATGATAAAGGATGATGGGCACAAATGTATGGAAAGTGGTACCCGCTCCAATAGCCATAACCAAAATATATTTCAAAAGGCCTTTAGATGTAGAAAAATATCTGCTATGGGGCCAGTTCTAATTCACGTTTTGAAAGCAGTAATTCCACTAAGTATTATAAGAAAGTATAACACAATCATCCATGTATACGAGTATGTACTATGACTACAATCTATTAATATAACTAAAAGAAGCATTGAAAAGGAAAGGATTATACCTACGACGAACTACCCAAGCTATTAGCCCTTGATTCTCTTTCATCATCATCATCATGACCATTTTAGCCATAGCACATCCAGTTGAACATAGGCCTCCCCCAATGATTTCCACAATGGCCGGTTGGTTGCAGCCTGCATCCAGCGTATTCCCGTTACCTTTATGAGGTCGTCGGTCCATCTTGTGGGTGGACTTATTGGGTCTTGTGGGTTTATTCACTTTAGCAACCCATAATAAAATCCTTAAGAAGTAATAAAATTCTAACCCCTTCATTAATAAAATTAAGTTACACCCTAGTTGTACTCTGGCTTAAATTGTCATTTGGTATGGAAATGTCATTTTAATCCATGGTTCATCCTAGGTATAACTTTTTATTAATAAGGGGTAGTAGTTCTTCAAATAAAAATATTTATTTCACAATTATCCCTATAAATAATTATAGAGTTAAGGAAGGATGCTGGAGCAGTAAACCCTTCATGCCTTGCATAACCTAAGTAGGTACCATACGACGGACACGTGTGATAGGTACTTCGACTACACAAAAAGTATGTTTATCTTCGAACGCAACCAGATCTGAGACTGGTGGCCATAGTAAATGTTGTTCGTCTTGGTAAGACCTTTCAAATGACACTACAAACATAACTATTGGAGCCGGGTACCATTCTGCAAAAAAGTATGTTTATCTTCGAACACAACCAGATCTGAGGCTGGTGGTCATAGTAAAAGTTGTTCGTCTTGGTAAGACCTTTCAAATGACACTAGAAGCATATCTATTGGAGCCGGGTACCATTTTGCCCATTGTCCTTTATTTATTTTTTTACTTAAGACCAAGACCAAGGCCGTGATTGAGGCGTTGGATCCCACTTAAAAATTGCAACGAACAAAAAAAGTTTCCTAACCAATCACGGGTTATTCATCAAAAAGATGACTGCATTAACTGCATTAAAGGTGAAGTGTCAAAGGCAGTTAAAATTAACTCGACCTTTTATTAAAGCAATAAGGAGCTTTTTTGTTCGATTCTCTTTAACATCATTAATTAGTGAACCACCATTTTCAGATCCGTCCACGGTACGCTAACGCCCGGCCAATTACTTGGTAATATTAAAGTTTAATAGCGTAAAAGGTTCCACCCCCCTGCCCGGAGCTGTGAGTTAACGCACACAGAGAAAGGGGAGCGTTGATTGGTTGGCGGAGCGCGCGTGTGTGCGAAGCTATTTGAGCTATGCAGATGTGGTAGAGGGTGTTCTGTTTTTGAGAATTTTGTGATGTAGCTTTGAATTGACCTTTGTTGATAACTTTGATGTTTTTACATAGGTGTTTTGATTATAGTGTAGGAAGGAATTGTTTCAGGAAATTCATGAAATCAGTAAGAACCGATGAGAGTTACCGCGTACTGGAAAACGTAGCGTGGGACGTCCACCCACAAGGTGGACCGAAGACATCAAAAAGGTAGCAGGAAGGCGCTGGACGCAGGCCGCTACCAACCGGGCAACATAGAAAGCATTGTGGGAGGCCTATGTTCAGCAGTGGACGTCCTATGGCTGAGATAATGATGATGATAAGAGTTCGGTTGATTGATTCCTATATGAAGTATGTAATCAATGTTTACCATTTAGGCAACTGCCACTTTCTTATTGAAATCTTATTGGACAATGTCATTTCTCTCTAGAATTTGTCATTTAAGGCTGAGGCTCTAAGTGATAACTATTTACTACTTAATAGCTAAAAGTCGTACTTATTATGAGTACATGACTATTTCCTACTTGGCAAACATTACTAAAAGCAATAAAGAACTAGGACTATGACTCATCTGTAGGGTTTCATAGCGTAAAGTAGGTAGGTATGTAGGATAGATCTGCCTACCTATGAATCCGTATATCAGTTACTTTTAGTTCAGCAGTCTCTTCTGATGCAATTAATATTTAAGTTCAAGTGTTAATCACATTTATAGTTGTCAGATGAACGAATCCGCATCAGCCTGTATCTCGCAGTAATGATTCGAACAGCCTCACACACCCGCGCCCATCGACCGCGCGCTTCAATACCGCGAATGTGAGGAAAGCTCGGGAAAGCTCTGGCATTCAGCGATTTGTGGAAAAACTGATACATATTGATATTTTAATAATAATGAAATTAATATATTATAGTTGGCATTAATTATAAGAGGGGTGTTCAGAAAGTAATGAGAATGGGATATTTCTAGCCATCGCCAAAATCTAAAAAAAATTGGGCAGGTAGCTTAATTCTTCACCAGAAGCTGGTAAAAAATTCGTTAAAGTTCAACATTGCGTTTGTTACAAAAAAGCCCGTCAAATTATTTTAAATAGGAACATGCCTACGTAGGTATATTTACAGTAAAAACCTTAGTTAACACACGAATCATTGACTTGTTACTTGGCAGAAGGCTACCTAAACTACTGAGTAAAACCTTCTCTTTTAGGCTAGTAATCCGGCTGGATTGACGCTCTAAACGTGATAGCTACCTACTTAGAAAATATTAGATTTAGGCTAACCTTTACAGACTGCAGTGGGTAAAAAAATGGTGATACTAGCATGAGATTTCACTAGCAGTGTTATTCAAACAATAAGCTCCTCAACCATAGAGGAATTATTAATTCTCTAACACCTGTATTCACAAACGATGCTTGCTTAAGTAAGACTGCAAATCCAACGCACAGCGTTGAATAGACCTCTGTGATTGGTTCGTGTGTGACCCTGTGCGTCCACATAAATTGCATCCAGCTGTAAATCCAATCCGAATTATCACTGCGTTAAAAATAATCATTATCCAAATTGACGGATTGATAGACTCAATTCTGTACACATTAAAGAAATCAGTGTTCATATAAAGATGGCTATCACCCACACCCACTTTAACAAATGAAGTGGAATTACAGTATCACCACAGGATCAGAGTTAAATAAATTAATAGTGTCATATCTCCACTGGGGGTCATTTAGACCCTCCGTGAGAGTTGTGATTCAACCCGTATCATTCGAGCGCGGGTGTATAGTCGACCCCTCTAATGAATTGGATGATGATGTAGTTATGATTTTATTTGATAGTTTGTGAAAATTACGTTATCTTGTTATGTGATTTAGGATACATAAAATGTGAGAGTTAGTGATTATGGTAATATTTATAAAACCAAAAAAATTTTGATGTAACATATTGCCAAGATGACATGACCCACACTTTAAAAGTTATTATATTTTATCGTAGAATACCAGCGCTGTCCTGGTTTCTACCCTAGAGTTCTCAGTACCATAACACACGTAGAGTAGGTGCCATTTTGGTTCAGAAATGACCTAAATCGTGCACACTATCTGTATATTGTAAACAGTGTATTTTGAACTAAAGTTATTTTTCTTTCATTCAAGCTTCTAACTCTACACGCCTTGACTTTACAAGCCCTAAATTCACTAATTCTACAATCTATCTCTACGCCATAGTCAAAATTATGTGGCTGGGTTGTTTCTCTACCGTCATGATGATCATTTCTGTTATTATACAACAGTTTTTGTAGTATCGAGGTTTAGTAATTTAACTAGAACAAAACTATGAGTATTCGCATAGAAAATTCCTATTGAAAAGCGCAATGATGTGTGAAATGTACAATGATATTATGCGCATTTGATAAAATGAAGCTCGGAACAAATTCCCAAGTCGTTAAGGCGGCCAAATCAGGCGCACTGCAGCTATAATGGTTGGAAACACACGGGATTGTGTTTGGAGCGTGTCTGCTGAGATTTTTTCTTATAATTCAGTCATTCAAGTCATCCATCCCTCATCAGTCATCCAAGGAAACTCGATTTCTGTTTATTCAAGAGTACTTTAAAGATTGTCTTGAAAATCTGAAATAAAACATACAGGTAGCTTCAGACGTTAAGATATAAAAAAATCATCCCTCGTTTACCTTTAGATTGGGTTACATTGAGTATTTGTCATTTGATTTTGTTTGAAGTGTATTTTCAACCGACTTCAAAAAAAGGAGGAGGTTCTCAATTCGACCCGTATGTTTTTTTTTTTTTTTTTTTTTTTTTTTTTTTCTATGTTTGTTACGCGATAACTCCGCCAATAATGAACCGATTTGAACAAATCTTTTTTCAGCGTATAGGTAATACCTCAAGGGTGGTCCCATTTAAATTTAATAATAAATAAGTAAAATTTTATAAAAAAAAATAAAACCGACTCCAAAAAACCTACACTAAAACGTAGAAAAATAATTACTAATTACCTACTTATTTATTAGGACGAATTATTAATATTTATGTAGGTATACCATGATTGATACTTCTGGAGTCGGTGCCAAGATTATGAAACATGTAAAGTTTGCCTGCACCGACTCCAAAAGTATCAATCATGGTATACCTACATAAATATTAATAATTCGTCCTAATAAATAAGTAGGTAATTAGTAATTATTTTTCTACGTTTTAGTGTAGGTTTTTTGGAGTCGGTTTTATTTTTTTTTATAAAATTTTTAGAAACTATTTTATACATAAAGACTGTGGCATTTAGGAATAATGTAGGAAGCTTTACGAGTATATTGATGAAATAATTTTAGGATTCAGCTTAGTTATTCATAGATGACTTCCTTCTAGCAAACTTACTAACTTTACCTCAGGATATGGATATTTTTCCAATGTACATAAAAAGTGTCGAAACATGTCGATAGTTTTAAGCAGTTAAAACCACATTCTAGTGCCGTGTGCACTCACCACACGTTCCCGCATCCCGCAACATGGCTATCGATAGATTTGACTCGCAAATCGACGTCTCGTGCGTCGCCGCAACACTAACTTGACGCGATAGATATCGATAAAGCAAAACGCGGTCCCGTTGATTTGGTTAAGAGTTGAGTTTACAAGTTAAGGGGGTGCTCACAGTGGTGGTTTTAGTTACTGCGTTTTATACATAGCCAAAGGACCACTACTGTACATTGGTTGGGTTCTTATTGGCGGTCAAGCTGTAGATCCTGGCTACACAGGAGTTGCAGCGCTGCAGCGGTGAGAACGAGAGGTGGGAATAGTCACATAATAATAAATGCTGAACAAACGCCTCTCCCTAGGATTCCCAAACGCCCAGTCCTGCGCTGTGCGCACCTAGTCGCTTTCCACGATCTTCTTTAGATTTTGAATCCACCGAGTTTAGGCTTTGTTAATTCAGTTACCTACCTTTTGGAGTATTATTTAATAAGGAAGTAAAGCTTTCTACAGGAGCTAATTATTCTGCTTATAATTTTAATTAAGTAGGTACCCAGTTAACTAGACTGAATTCTGCGGTGAAGTTAAATGAAAGTTATAAGTACTGTTATGTTAAAAAATCTTTTAGTTAGCTCTATCTTGCTGCTCCTATATCTACTTGATATTTTAGTTAACTTTAAATGTGCATTAGATATAGTATAAGATCCCTCTATACAACGACCTTCACCGAGATGCTTATTTGATGAAACATATTTTATATTCAATTTAACATGTCAATAATTATATTGCTTAAGGGTTGCCTAATAAATTTCAGTCCAGGATATGATTAATTAATCATTAAAAAAAGTTTTATTTTTAAATATTTCATCGGTTTGATTATTAAACAAACTCCATACCAATCGAAAGTATGAAGCCCATAGAATATGCAAACGTTAGGTTGCCTATTCTTTTCCAGTCATAACTCTCGGGTTGCCAAGTATAAACAGGTAAATTGATAGAGCATTTTGCATCGGTCTGATAATTTAATCAAATATAAATGAAAATAAAGATTATTTCATTATGAACACGGTGGTATAGGGTTGCCTGCGAAAAATCAGTCCTGAATGACGGTTGTCGAATTTTGTAAAGTGAAATTAAAACTGAAAGGTGACATTTTTCGAGTAGTTGGCAACATTTGGGAAAGACGAGTTGTATGAGGCGTTTGTGTGTCTTGTCAAGAGGTGTCGCTTGGGTGAAGAAATTTCTCCAGTGTTGCCATGCTTTCGGAGATTTGGTCCAAAAATGTCGAAAGTGGAAATAACGACTTCCGGTCAAAAATTTGGATGACGCCTCCTGCAAAAGGGTCGTACAAATGACATTTGACCATTTTCATCTCGATCACCTGGCAACACTTGCAGCTATGGGGAAAAGTATTTTTTTTCGACATGGGTGTCTTTAAAGTTAAGGACGGACAGAAGGAGATATGGCAGAAAAAATCCAAAAATGGGGTTTGGTCGGTTATACGACCCAAATTATGGGAAAAATCCGAAAATTCAGAAAATCAAGATGGCGACCGAGTGAGCGGCCATTTTGTAAAAAGTTTCAGATTTCTGATTTTTCAAATGCATTTTTTGGGCAGTTGGCAACATTTGGGAAACTCGAGTTGTATAGAGCGATTACGTAGTTTGCTAAGGAGTATCGTTTGGAAAAACAACATTTTCCAGTGTTGCCATACTTATTGCATTTTTCGCTTAATCTAGACCATTTTCCGCGCCGAAACCCATTTTTACTTTTTTTCTAACTTAAACCAATCCCGTGAAACAATACCTTAAAACCACCCAAGTCCCAAAATTTTGTGGCCCCGTAACTGCCAGTGTTGCCAGGTAATCGAGATAAAAATAGTCAAATGTCATTAGTTTGACCTATTTGCAGGAGGCGTCATCCAAATTTTGGACCATGAGTCGTTATTTCCATTTTTTACATGTTTTGACCAAATCTTTCAAAGTATGGCAACACTGGAAAATGTTGTTTTTCCAAACGATACTCCTTAGCAAACTACGTAATCGCTCTATACAACTCGAGTTTCCCAAATGTTGCCAACTGCCCAAAAAATGCATTTGAAAAATCAGAAATCTGAAACTTTTTACAAAATGACCGCTTACTCGGTCGCCATCTTGATTTTCTGAATTTTCGGATTTTTCCCATAATCTGGGTCGTATAACCGATCAAACCCCATTTTTGGATTTTTTCTGCCATATGTCCTTCTGTCCGTCCTTAACTTTAAAGACACCCATGTCGAAAAAAAAAATACTTTTCCCCGTAGCTGCCAGTGTTGCCAGGTGATCGAGATGAAAATGATCAAATGTCATTTGTACGACTCTTTTGCAGGAGGCGTCATCCAAATTTTTGACCGGAAGTCGTTATTTCCACTTTCGTCATTTTTGGACCAAATCTCCGAAAGCATGGCAACACTGGAGAAATTTCTTCACCCAAGCGACACCTCTTGACAAGACACACAAATGCCTCATACAACTCGTCTTTCCCAAATGTTGCCAACTACTCGAAAAATTTCACCTTTCAGTTTTAATTTCACTTTACAAAATTCGACAACCGTCATTCAGGACTGATTTTTCGCAGGCAACCCTATACCACCGTGTTCATAATGAAATAATCTTTATTTTCATTTATATTTGATTAAATTATCAGACCGATGCAAAATGCTCTATCAATTTACCTGTTTATACCTGGCAACCCGAGAGTTATGACTGGAAAAGAATAGGCAACCTAACGTTTGCATATTCTATGGGCTTCATACTTTCGATTGGTACGGAGTTTGTTTAATAATCAAACCGATGAAATATTTAAAAATAAAACTTTTTTTAATGATTAATTAATCATATCCTGGACTGAAATTTATTAGGCAACCCTTAAGCAATATAATTATTGACATGTTAAATTGAATATAAAATATGTTTCATCAAATAAGCATCTCGGTGAAGGTCCTTGTATAGCGGGATCTTAGACTAATAGTAGTAAATAACATTATAAAGCTTGCAGGAAGGCTCTAGATGCAGGCCGCTACCAACCTGTTCAGCAGTGGGCGTCCTGTGGCTGGAATGTTGTGATGATGACGTATCTGTAACGTATGTTTTTCTACTTAATATCTTCTTAGTCGGGCACTCTTGTCAGAGTGGTCGTGGTTGCGCTGACGAGGTACACGGTGGGGTGTTCGATATCATCTACGAGGGTAGCTCTCCAGGCGATGCGCTTCCATTTCTGACGATTAGAGGCGTCGCGAGTACACTGGACCATGGTGGACTCAGAAGCCTTTGTGATGACGTCTGTCCAGCAACGGGTGTGCAGCGATGGCTTATACTTAATACTTATAAGATTCTTGCCAGTGTGGACGTGCCCCACAAGGAACGGGTCCGATTATACGCCACCATACGCGGCGACTTCGTATTTGAACACAATCGCCCGTCCGTCTGATTGACGGCCGCGAAAAACAATATGCCTTTTTGCAATAACTGTGGGTGTCAGCAGTTATTTGTTTGGTTTCCACGGCTCTTGGTGCTGTTTTGCAAATGTTGGAGGAAAGAAAAAATAGAAAAGAATTGTCTTAAAAAGGTCAATAACACTAGAGTCCGTATTATAAAACAATACTAAGTCTTGAATCTGTGGCATCTTTTGTAATAATTGTAACTAATCTGGTAATAAAAATGTATAGTCTTATGTATTGTCTACCTAATATTCAACCGACTTCAAAAAAAGGAGGAGGTTCTCAATTCGACCCGTATGTATTAGGTTTCACAACACAACTATAAACTAAAGAAAAACCTTACTGAAGCAATAAAAATAAAAATAGCAGTTACTAAAAAAAATTTCGTAAATCAGCAGAAAAACTAGTTAACGGATATTCGTGTGTCAGCTCTTTTTAATTATCAATTTATTTAATGAATACCTACATAATAAACTTGCAATTAAGCTGTGGGCAGAGTGAGTTAGTGAGTGCGTTTAAAAAATGTATGAACATTTTAGTTTTTGAACGTTTCCCGCTAGGGGCGCTGTACAATCCGTCATACTTTTAATGTCATTTTTTGACACGCTCACTAGTGAACGCGTTTGATGAAAACTCACACTAAGCCCTCTGTGCTATTAAGGAACTCTACGTCTACGTTACATTTTAGACGTTACAATTTGTATCATAAACTTTTTATTATACACGTTATGATCCCCCAACATATTCCATTGTTAGAACACTAAAAAACTCGACACCATGATACTTCCACCCAGTGAAGTAGACACAGTAATAAATCTAATAAAATAGTTCTGCTTTGTAACCTGTCAGTTGGGTAAAGTCAACAAGCCCCGTGGGGTGAAATCAACCCCACGAGGGGTTGAAACTACCCCTATTGTCATGTTATGGGATTGTCGGCAAATTGAGTTAGGGGTAAGCGTTCAATTTTATTGCAATTTTTGATGGTGTAACGATGGCATGGGCGGTATGTTTTATGATAATTAGATAGTTACAGTTTTGGGTGTGTCAGGAATAAATAATTAATTTGCTTGCAGTTTGAGGACAGCAAGATGTGATTGAACAAAATATTTAATATTTAAAGATTTTATTAACTTCTGGTGTTTATCGTCAAGTTTTTTTTTTCTATAAAATAGAGTCACATTTACATGAAGACTATGCATGAACACATATTTGTTTACATGACTTGAAAAAACTAAAAACCAGCCAGTAATAATTACCGCATTTTTTATGATTTTTTATGGTAGACCTCTTTATCAGCAATTTACAATCTTCCTTTTTCAAATACAAAAAAGTATTTGTCATCGATCTTCATCTGTTTTTGTGTCCTTTTGAAAAAGGCGAGGGAATTCGCTACACACAGAATAGTCTTCTTTTTTACCGCGAAAGTGGCTAACGGTACAAAGTTTTAGAGGTTTTGGCCTTTTTCTTGGACTGGCAACTTTCTCACATAAACAAAGTCTAATTAGAGTCATTTTAAAAAAGCACGTAACCTCGAGTTGACAAGTTAATGCGGCTGCCGTTCGCCGCAAAAAGTCGGAAACTAATGAAGTGATTCGCACCAGGCATGTTCTTAGAGGCTGTTTACACTTGTTGTGTATATTTCCTGTCATAACAGGGTAACATTTAAATCGTTGGCATTCTTTTAAAGTAAGACTACTCATGATATGTCTATTCCCTGAATATAAAACAATTCCAAAGGTAACTGAGTTTCTTCCGCCAATTCTTCCCAACAACAGCCGAATGTTGAGTGGTAGTAGAGAAAGCTAGGTAGCATATGTATATACTTATAATAAATCTGTAGAGAGGTCAATTCTGTACATGAAATATATTTTCAAAATAACTATCTGGGGGTGATTAGTGATCGATACTGATGCCAAAAATGCAATCAGTAAAATTTTTGTCTGTCTGTCTGTCTGTCTGTCCGTCTGTATGTTCCTTATAGAAACAAAAACTACTTGACGGATTTTAATGAAACTTGGTACAATTATTCTTCATACTCCTGGGCAGGTTATAGTATACTTAGGAATTCCCACGGGAACAGGATTTAGCGGGAAAATCCTTTTGTATGAAAAATCTAAACCGCTTAAGTTAGACGCTTAAAACTTGGCATGCAGGTACCTTAGTAAACTTAAAGCTTAGTTACAACAGGATATTGCAAAATTCCCACGGGAATGGGAGTTAGCGGGAAAAAACGTTTGTATGAAAAAATCTAAACCGCGTAAGACAGATGAAGGGGGTAAAACGGGATCCACGCGTACGAAGTCGCGGGCGGCCAGTTAGTCGGGGCTAGTTTGGAATAATTTCCCTGAAAAGTTCCTACATTCTAATAAAGAATTTGTTGTTTCAGGTTCTTAGATGGTACAAAGTGTCCTGATGACTATGGACATGGGAGCCAAAGGTAAGTGCTTGTATTTTATTTTTATTCTTAATTTTTTGTTTATCTTCTGTGCAAATTATGGTTTAACTTAACAATTCATATTCTTATTATCAAATACAACTAAAATATATATGTAAAATCTTAGATAGGTACTTTGAATATAGATGTATTCTCCAATCAACAGGATTTATGATTCAAAAGGGGGAAAATTGATTTTAAGCTCTGTAAGCTTAAAAAGCTCTCAGGCTCAAACTAGCCACTTCATACATGCCTTTATCTGACACCAGAAAAAATATTTTATTTGCTATCTGTGTTATTGTTAAACTATAAGCTGTATGTTTTCTAAAAAGAGAAAAAAATTATAAGAACGTGCGAGCGCAAAATAAGGACACACTTTTCTTTTTTACTAAAATACAGGCAACTCTAATGTAAAAGCTCCTTTAACAGATTGAAACAAACCTCAACCACGTCCATTGTTTAGCAGTTATAAGTTTTTTGCTGGCCAAGAATAGTCGTGATAATTTACAAAGTGCGTCCCGCGAAATGTATGGAAACGGTTCGTGGATTCTGTCAAATACCGCTATCCAAAACCGATTTGAATCGGCTGGAATCTAGGGAAAAACTGGGTTGGCGATTCGTTTTGAAAGAAGGGTAAAGGGGCCACTAATATGGTTAGGGGCTTAACAGTGCTGAAACTTGCTTCGAATTGGACGTCTTACGGCGGTATCCATCGCAACTTGGCGGGCACTTCTGTGCTGCCAGATCTTGTGCGCAATACAGCAAACCAATAAGAATTAAAAAATCTTGAATCACTCTATCTATTGCTGAAAACTTCATTAAATCCGTTGTGAAGTATAAAAGATCTAAGCGCACAGACAGCGGGAACGACTTTGTTTTACACATTACAATAAAATGTAAATCTTTATTAATTTCAATAATCTTTGTGGAAAATCTTGGGGGAGGCCTTTGTCCGTGGACGTCTTTCGGCTGAAACGAACGAACGAATGGTGAAAAAATGGTTTCTGAATCTAATATTGAATACATAATACCTCCTTTTTTTACATGATACTCAAATGTTTAGCCAGTTCAAGTTTTTTACATAAATTACTTTGGTTATGATCGGAAAAATCCTACCATCCACCGAAATATGTACAGTCATTTCTGTGGTATTAATTAGAGGATATCTGGATGGTCATTATGTTCCTTAGAACTTAAAATCAAAATACAATAGAACAAAGTGTACCTGTAGATATCCATTACCACTACGAGAACTGTATCAGAGACCAGATCTAATATGAACCTTAATACTGAAAACAAAGGCCCTTTATTTCCAATTTTGCCAGCTCCAGATAAGCGTCTTCAAGAATGTCCGTCTGACTGACGTTTTAAAATGTCTCAAAGCACCGTCAATAGATAGGTGTTTACACCGCCACTTTGAGGCGAGATGCGTAAAAAAGTGGCACCAGACACAACTGGGATAGATACAGTAGCTATCTGTTCTTTAGTGCCCGTTTACACACTTGGTTAGGTACTTATACAAGGTCAGATCTGCAGGAGAACCAAAGTGCCCGACATAGCTCGCAGAACTGCTAAAATCAAGTGGCAGTGGGCGGGGCAAATAGCTCGTAGAGACGATGGCCGTTGCGGCAGAAAAGTTCTCGAGTGGCGACCACGGGCTGGAAGACGTAGTGTGGGCAGGCCTCCTACTAGGTGGACCGACGATCTGGTAAAGGTCGCGGGAAGAACCTGGAATCCTTGGGTGAGGCCTTTATCCAGCGGTGGACGTCATTTGGCTGAAACAAACGAACGAACTAGGTCAGAGTTCTTCAAGAGATTAGCACCTCGCTGGGTTTGATCGCAGTAAAATAGATCGCCTAATCGCTAAGAGTTCGTAGCATACCATAACTTACATTACAACCACGCCAGACTGTCTGCCAATAGGGAGAAATGGCGGCAGAGTTAAGATAGGGTAATTCGACATTCAGGAAACGAGAATCCCCCATTGATATATTACAAACCGTTATTTTTATGTATGTCGCTCATGTCAGCTGGTAGATATGCGAGGCCAGAGTGATAGAGAATTTACGTCCGTATTCACAAACATTACTATGAGGTCTCACAGTGCGCGTGGACGCACAGGGTGACGCACGAACCAATCACAGAGCTCTATTCAACGCTGTGTGTTCGATTTCCTGCTTCACTTAAGCAAGCATCGTTTGTGAATACGGGCATTAGACACAGACATACTCATATGAAAGTCATCTCGCTTTTACAATTTAAAGCTTCTTAATTTAGTACCTATTCATATTAAAAGGTGCCAACTGCATACATTTTCATTATAAACTCAGTATACGGTGTTTAGTAAAAATAAAACACTGGTACACACGACGAGCGAGCCCAACAAATCTGCTAAACTAAGGCTTATTATACGCGAGCGACAAAAACGCGTTCGGGGCGACATCGAAACGCGAAGCTCATAAATAAATACATATTGTGGGGTGGGGCGTAAGGTGTAAGAAATTGCGGGTTAGGAAGTTAGTTTTGAACACGTTTTCGTATCGTAAACAACGTTCAAAATAGGGTCTATACAAGCACACGCTTGAGCAAATAATAAAATTCTAAGGCTCTTACTTTAACTTTGATAAACGTCAAAAATCTGTCAAACTCCATACAAAAAGCAACGGTTATTGTTATTATTACGGTTAAAGTTAGGTGGTGCAACTCAGCCTATTTGTTCCAAATATTACAAAGTCGTGACACCCAAAGTGGCGAAAAAGTAACACAACCTTATACAAAGACGTGTTGCGAACTTTTTCGCATCTTTGGGTGTCACGAGCTATTTTGCGCTGACTGTACAATACCTCCTATATTAGACAGCGTTGACGAGTCAAGCAGTGTTTTAAATGTACATACTCATGTAGGGTAAGTCCAGGATAGATGCCCCACTTTTTGAAACAGCTCTATAACTCAGTCAGTAAGTTTTTATCAACAATTTGATCTTAGTATGTATCTGTAAACTTTGGTCTTTCGTCTATGATATTACCATAATTATTTTAGTTTAAGTTATACCGATTCTGAGTAAATACCATTTTAATTGACCTCTTAAAAGTGGTATAGACGACTAATGTAGGGGATAGAAGACTCACTGTATGATTTCTTCAAAGGATAGATGCCTGATGCAGGGATAGATGACTCGTTAATACAGTTTTTGAATTCTAAGGATCAAAAATGCATTTTGAAATCAAACAAGCCAAGTATTATTACTTAAGACTGTTAATTAAAAATGAAATTTATTATTTTTTATTCAAAATAATACATACATCCACCCGAAAAACATAACCCTCCTTCTAGCGCTGTCGGGTAAAAAGGTTATTCACCCAGAAGGGCACCCTATGTATTACTTTCCTAAGGTTAGCCGTACTACATGTTTTTTTTCTTCTTACTTGCTACCTGTGACAAAAAGAGCAGGTTAGGATAGATGCCCCTAGGTGCACGGGACATGGCCCTAAGGGCATCTTTACCCAAAAAAAATTAGGCAAGTATCCTTTTAGCATAGGATAGGTGCCTTTTTAATAAAAAATATAATATCACTAAAAATCGAATTAAACATAGCTATCCCGTATAATTTATAAGATAGTCTATCAAATTATATAAAAATCTGCTTCATTTTACAACTGACAAAAAAAATATCCATTATAAGATACTTACCAATATTATTTCGACGCTCGATAAGGTCTGGCCGCGGAAGATTTTTGCTCTCACTGGCTAAACGAACCCACTCTTTGATGGTTTGCGAGGCGAAAAGTGGAACGGGAAGGTCGCTTTCTATTATACGTACTATAACTTTAGGCTAAGTTTCTTGTAACATAGTGAACTTAAAATCGCGGCACCTATCCCACTGGGGCATGTATCCTGGAATTACCCTATTTAACTAAACGCGTTTTTTTCATTGTTCAAACACGCTATCGCCACCTCCTGTCCCCCATCCCAGCCGTAAAGATGAAAGACAACACCGCGCTTGCCAATGCATGAGGCATCAAGAAAAACCTGTGAAAGCCCTCGTAATGGCTGCAGAACATTTGTAAAATTATACCGCGGATTGTCTGGTGACGCGCGTCACCGGATTTATGTGGGCAGACGGCGTTTTTTGTCGCGAGCGTGCGGTGATCCTTAAATTGTTTGACTTATATGTTTAATTTATGATTTGATAATAAATATCGGTGATGTGCTGATATGAGGAGGAATTTGGGGTTTTAAAAGTCTGAAACTGTAGAGTCTTGAGTCATCATATCCTGCATACTAGATAGCCAGTTCCTCTGTGGTTGAGTTTTCCTTGTTGAAGCTCGCTTCCACGTTCGGCCTGATCATCACTTTCCATCAGGTGAGAAGGCCTATCTCGCAAAGGCTCTAGACTCTACAAGATTAATGTATAATTTTGTGATGTTATCCATATTCCTAGTAATGTGTGTAAAATCTTTAAGTCAAATACCTACTAAAGCACTTGCCCCGCTGTGGACGTGAAACGAGAAAGAGCTAAAAATTAGATTGGAGTAGGTAAGAAGAGAATAAGCACTAAGCAGTATTCAATAGTTCGCTCTTTCTTTATTTTTACTTACATAGCTATTGTCTTCTTCTTCGCAGTTGACATAAATTATGTGTTTGTTAGTGTCTGAGTTTCTTGCGCTGCTTCTTCTCAGCACTGGCCCATTTATTGTCCTGAAGCAGTGGTAGGGTTAATACTGGGACGTGTAAAAGTGCTTTTTAAAAGCCTACTTGCAAAAATAAAAGGTTATGAGTTTTTTTTTTAGTTTTTGATATTTAAGTGTGAACAATATCTTGCTTTCACACAGTCTATCTAGTAGACCAATGTGTGTTCCAATTTCTATAATTAATCATACAATCCAATCCGCATTATTTATGGTGTTACACTTTAATCTGTTTCTAAAGTGTTTGTCCGAGCACCATCAATTACTGCACCATGCGAGATCCCACTCCGATCCCATGCTGCGATACCACGTCGATCATGGGGTACACAAATAAAACGTTGCGACTTCATTTTGTATATTTTCCTTGTCAAATTACCTTATTATTTGAGCTGGGAAACTGAAAATCCTCTTGAATTTCCTGGTAAAAGAAAATAAAGGCTAAACATTCAACTAGAAAGTACCTATCTAGATACTTTTTCTGTTACGTAAAAAAATAACTGGAAGTCTTTGAGGATAATTATGTCTTTTTCTACTAAAGAAAAATATTCTAACTACGGAAATATTGACCAAAGTTTTCTTCTCGTATCACATACCTACAAGATGTATCCGATTAAAGATAACTACAATGTTTTTAAGACTGAAATATTGTCTTCCGCAAATAAATGGGAACAGAAATCAATGAACAACATATCATGTGAACATGTTTGAATTCACGTATTTTTTGAAAGTTTTTACCTAATTTCTAAAGTTGGAATACTTAATTATCCAAAGTCCAAACTATCATTAAACGGGTAGCATAATAAACATTTAGGTCACATCCAGCAGTAATGTTTCATCCAATCATTAATACATATTAATGCTCTCAATCCTCAATAAACACACTTTTTGCGGCCGAACAAAAACCGTAGACTAAATCATTGTCGATAAAATCTATCACAGGCCCGAATACCCAACACCTTCGCCTATTAAAATTACCAAAATAATAGGCGATTAATCAGGCGCACAAAAAGCGACCAAATTTACGAGCGCTGTCAAAATAAATATAAGTTGAGATCGGCTAAACAGATCGTGTTCCTTCAAAGACCAAATTTAGTTGTTTAACAAAACATTACAAAAAGAAAAGTCGGGGTTTTTTATTAATTGGCCCGCTATAGTACGGACCGTGAAGGTGTATTATTATTATCGGGAGAAATATATGCGTGTGCCCATATTAACGCCTGGTTAGATTTGTTTTAGGAAGGCTCGGCGGACACTGGGAGAGTGAGTGAGTGAATGAGGCTTTTGTTGACTGTTGTAGTGTCTCTTGCGGCTCCGTGTAAGAGTGAGACTCTATTTTAACGTGGAGACTTTAGAAGAGATTTATTTATTTATTTTATTTTAATTACTTAGTGTCATTTGAGGTTTTGGTAGACATTTGTTACTATGTACCTTATTGTATGTGTGAACGTCTCTTGTTTTCTTTTTTTCTACGAGTACCTATGTATAAACTTTTTGCTTTTTGACTGCTGTGGTCTCTCATCTAGAGCTAAACCTTTAAACACAAGAGTCAAACTCGGTTAGCTATTCTGTAATCACTGTCTGCAACCTGTCAGGTATAATGTTTGTTTGTTAATAGTGTTATTATACACACATGTACACATGAAATTACATTGCCTATTTTTAAATAAAATTTCACTCAAATATTTTTGTGCGTAACTTTTATTGGTAAGGAGATATTAGTTACCTTTACACTTCGGAATGAGTGAACGAACGACCGAATGAACCAGCTCAATCGTCCCACTGTACGCTGCCCTTTCGATGTTATCAGCGCGTTCCGAGAAGGACATGTGTCGACCAATAAACTAATTGGTCTTGGAATGCTCGCGCAGCGCCCAAAAAATTTATTTTATTTTATTTTATTTTATTTTATTTTATTTACGGCGATAAGCCCCGCGAAGCCGTAACGAAACACTCGCGCGGTATGCGATCGGATCTGCTGTGGGATGTCTTAATTAATTTATATTTAAACGAAGGATCTGGCGGTAATTAGGGGTCGTAATAAAGGACATTGGCCATGGAATGGTTTGGATTGAGGCCTTTTTAGTGTAGCTTTGAAGTAGAGCCTGATTCATCATTTATATCATATTCAGAACGTAGGTACTCGTACGCCTACCTACATATATTGTTAACTAGCGGCCGCTCGCGACTTCGTACGCGTGGACTCTGTTTTACTCCCTTAGGGGTGGAGTTTCGTAAAATCCGTTATTAGCGGATGTCTACACCCTATAAGGAACCTATCTGCCAATTTCAAGCTTGTAGGTGTTAAAGTGGAAAGCCCTGAAAGAGGACTTTGTCCAGCAGTGGACGTCATTTGGCTGAAACGAACGAATATTAACTGTCCGTTTCCCACTTAAAAGGAAAGTAAAATATAATCAAATTAAATTCGGTTTCCGCTCATAATATAAGTTGGGAGCTTAAATTATTGCAGGTATCGAGTGTCACTCATACGATAAGGGCCGCGACACCCTGCGATGATGTACGGGGGAGCCTTAACGTGGTTTGATCGTATCGGATATGATACTCATTCATTTTGAATGTTTTTTGATTGTATGACTGTTTAGGTGACATTATTTATTTATTTATAAGGCATACCAATACAATTATTTGGTTTTTAAACGTATTCAGTCACTTTTCAAGTAGAAAAGCTAACTTTTCTTTTAGCTTCGCTTCTTCGTTTCAGCCTAATGACAAAGGACAAAGGCCTTCCCCAAGGATTTCCACAAAGACCAGTCCTGCGCCGCCCGCATCCAGGTACCTCCCGCGACCTTCACCAGATCGTCGGTCCACCTAGTGGTGGGCCTGCTCACACTACGTCTTCCAGCTCGTGGTCGCCATTCGAGAAACACAGCTCTGCGAGCTATCTTTTTAATAGAGTAAAAATGATAAAAATTACTTTTTAAAATAAATACTTAGTAAAAGATATCTTTATATGTTTAATACCATTTTTGAACTGTGGATAGTTATATTCGCCAAGTTGCACAACAAAACGGACAGCTAATAAAGAGTAGCCGTATGAATAGGCACAAGTTTTCAAGGCGAGAGTGAATAGGCACTTACAGGGCAGATATATGTACCATCCTAGACTGCATCCCACTTAACATCAGGTGCGATTGTGGTCAAATACCTGCCTTGTTTTGCATTAAAAAAAAGTATTAATTTTCTGATTGACTACTCATTCCTACAGTTAAATAAGCCTTATGGTAGGCTTCACCTCAGATGTTAACTCGCGAATTAAACCACAAATAACATAAGAAAAGGCTTAATGGAAGTAAAATAACAAAATCTTCGTCATCAACAAAAAGAAAAAGTTTTTATGTCTCAGAATTGCAACAATGTGATTATATCGGTCCCATATAAATATCCAACACATAATTCTCACCCAAACAGGGCACAACAGAATTAAGTTTTAACATCATATCATTAAGTCCAACTCATACAAATCGCCAAAAGTATTTCGGTTTAACGACAGCCATTTTGAGCCTCCATTTTGTAATACGACAGTATTCTCGAGTTATTAAATAATTGAAAAATACAACCGAGATGACCGAAAAGATATGACATTGAAGATACAGCTGAAATGGAAAAGCCAGTTTTGTTTCTAGTGGTTATCACTGATATTCGGCCGTTTGGTGTAGTGGTTCGAAACGGACTACTATTCCGGAGGTAGCGGGTTCGATTCCCGCACAGTACAAACATTTGTGTGCATGAACATATTTGTTTGTATTGGACTGGGTGTTTTCTATCTATATATATAAAAATGAAACCCGTTTTCCGTTGTCACGACATAACATGAACACGGCTTGACCGATTTGGCTGTTTTTTTTTTGTAGTTTTCTAATACTCTGTACAAGGTTTTTAAGGAAAAAAATATAAAGAAAATCTCTACGCTAAGGCGGTACGAAGTTCGCCGGGTCAGCTAGTGTATAATAAGTATGTATTTACAAAAAAAAAAAAGTATTTAAGTATGTTTATATCCGTTGTCTAGTACCCATAGTACAAGCTTTGCTTAGTTTGGGACTAGAAGCGCAGTGTAAAATGTCTAAGGATATTTATTTATTTATTTTATTTATTATTTATTCAACACTAGTTTATATCTTCAGTCCTTCTACTATTATTGTAGATAACATTGAGTACCTTATTATTTGTTGATGACTTGTTTCTCAATAATTTCCCTTCTCTTGTCGTTTTGACAAAAAACCTACACAGTGTCAGTCCAAAACTCTGCTACAAGAGTGGCGTTGTCAGTAGCATTAATTAACTCTTCCTGCGTGCAGTTTTAATTTTTCTTATAATGTTTCTCATCCAAATTCGTGTCGTAGGTTTGTTCTTGGCTATTCAGTATTAAATTAGGAGTACAAACTCTTAACAATAACTGGAAATCACCTCAAAGTTCAAAGTGATTTATTTTTCCTGTGTGTGTAGCAATTAGTGAACCAAGAAAGTAGGAATTTAAAAAATATAGAGCAAGGCGTAATGTTGATCGACTTATTTATTTATTTAATTAATAACTCATATCTCTAACATTAGTAAATATCTATCAGGTAGTTATCCACTACTACACGACACAATCCACTTGCTGGTTTGATAAATGACTTTATTATAAACAATGTTTGAATCAACATCAGAGCTGTTTGCTTTACCTTAGCTGTGTCACACCGATGGTCCCCAAGATAACTTTTATGACATTTAATATTTGTCGAGAGGGACATTAAGAGACGCATTAAGAGAGACGCGGGTTAATAACTATTTTGTTAAATAAAAATTCATTTTAATTAACATTATTTACGGCACTATTTCGCTTAATTTCTGTCTCGGAGAGAGCAATTTTTAAGTGTGTTTTTTATTGGTTTGTTTAATAATACGAGACTATTTACAAGGCTCTTAAGCTAATAAAGTCTAATTGGTGGAAAGGCTTCCACTCTCGTAAACAGTTTTTACAGGTTTAGTTTTATTTCAACACATTTCATAAATGAACGACAGATAAAAATACAATTAAAAAGTGTTACAATTATTAATATTTTACATCGACACATTTTAATAAATGAAAGGGACGTAAAAAACGGATTATTTTTGTTACAACCACACTTACGACGTTAACGTTTATTATTTTTAATTGGTACAGACTTTTAGGTCTGTATTAAGAATACAAATTATTACACTCAAAATTCTTTACATGACTGTGCTTGGTTGAATCTTGATATTTAGAGACAAATAAGGTTGAACTCCATTATTGAGTAGAGTTTTATGCTTTTTTCACCTTAGCACATGTCTAAAACTTGAAATATAGCAACAAATACTTCTAAGACCATTCAAAATACAACGTGCTCTTTTTTAGTTCCTGGAACTCTAGGGTATTAATAAGACCACTCCAAAGAATGGAATGGCATTACATTTTTTGTTAAATTCAACAATTTTTTTCGACTTATTTTTTCATACGAAATTATTAAAAAACTTTATTTTTCACTGAAATAATTCATAATTTACATACACTTATCAATAAAAAATCTGCACAAAAAGACTAGGTGATAATTTTGAAAAAAAAAAAAACTAGATTGATGATACTATAATCTAAATCAACTTGGTATCTCCTAAATCTAGAATCCACAATATCTTCAAAAATATGCTTTTAGAAACACATATTCCTAGGACTCTTTAACTGGTTTTTATTTATAGAATATACCCCTAAAATTTCCGGAAAACAAATGGAGCACGTTGTATACAAAAAAAAAACGTTGACAATTTGCGGCGCCTTAAAGTGGCAAATGTTCAGTCCAAAATAGGCGTTATGGATCACCCGTATACAAAGCCAACTGTACCTTTGATTTATTAATACAGATAACATAAATGGTGCTTTAACCACAAAATGGTGACCCTAGAAAGCCTTAATGAGTGTTAGTTGGAATCCAAAAGATAAGGTAATGTTCCTAAGATACCACAATAAAAAAGATGTTGCGGGTAATTATGTGGGTAGATCCTAATCAGACGTTTAATTTGAGATAAATGTGGCACTTTGTGAAACTGTGTGAAAACCGGGATTTCTTCAATCATTTTTAAGGGAAATGAGGTCATTTATTTTAAGGCGAAAAGTTAAAGTGCTGGCCAGTGAAAAAAAAAGTTATTAAATCATAATCCAAGTTTTTATTCAGTACTTAGACCCTTTCCAGGGCACTTATACACGTCCCAAATATAGCTTGTCCTATCATCAATGGAAATAAGTCTAAGGCCCAGAACAGACGGTGAAACGCAACTGCAACGAAACTGCAACTGCTAGTTACTTTTGAGTTGCATCTAAGTTTCTGCCATAGCGTCCGTTGAGAGACCACACATGACGCGACCAGTTTGAAACAGTTTCAGTTTCATTCATCAGAATCATCACAAAGTTGCAGTTTCGTTGCAGTTGCGTTTCACTGTCTGTTCTGGGCCTAACTCTCTACTAAGTACAACTTGACACTTTGATATTTTAACAACCTCCTCCTTTTTGAAGTCGGTCAATTAGGTCTGATGTTTTTAAATACGGGAGATATTGGTAAAACTTAGGTACTTATAATGCGCTGTTATAACCTATGTTTTTCCCTGGGTCTCAAACTATTTTTATACAAAATTTTCTCTAAATCGGTTCAGTGGAAAGACGCTGGAAAAGCAGAGCTACTTTCGCATTTATAATATTAACTTATGGTTTCAAATAACTTATTTCAAAATTATTGAGAAAGTTAACAACTTCCATAAAACGACGTGTAACCTGACGTAACAGATGACGTGTCGATGGTGACTGATGCCAGTCCGTCCGTCAGGTAGATCGGCAAGATTTATCGCAACGCTAGTTTGCGTGCATTCCTCTTTCTTGGAAGATTGAAGACGATATTTCAGAAGGCATTAGGGATTGGTATGCATAAACCCTACAGGAAAGTTTGATTGAATTGAAAAACGAATTCAATTATGCATCAAAATGAAGCTAAGTTGCACTACTTTAACTTTAACCGTAACTACATATAACCATAGCCGGTGTGTTTGACAGAATTTTGACGTTTGTCATACATAGTTAATGTAAGATGATACAACCCAACCTTATTGGAATTTAAGGAGTACATTGTCTATATTTAAAGAAACTATAGACAAAGATGAAATAAAAAAACCTAGGTTCAATCTCAATACAAAACTACGGACTGTTTTTTGTTCTCGCAGACAGACAGACATATTAGTGAGTTAATAAGAAACTCTCTGACAAATACCTTTAGTTTGTGTTTTATCTCAATCTCCTGGTGGGTACAGTCGTGGAGAGAATTCGTATCTAATTTGTTGGATCTTCTTCCTCGCTACACTCTTGCCAGAGTGGTCGTGATCGTCACATCCGATCCGGTGGCAAGCCTCATAATCCGTCGCCATTCCTCCCGCACTGCAGCCTTCCTTATGCACTCGTGGAGTGGACTATTGAGTGCAGTTTTGACCTGGTCAGTGGTCAGTCCAGCGCATTGGCGACCTGCCGCGCGCTCTTGTGCCCTCAACCTTCCACGAGTCGTTCAACAGAAGCGACGTCTCCACGTGTAATATGGCCAAAGAAAGTGAGAATACGACTTTGAACGATGGGAAAAATTTTTGGGTATAAGGTATTTTTTATGTAAATTACAAAACATCTGAGCTTATAAAGTGCCAACTACTAACACTAACCACCATACCACTTCTACGAACTTTTGTCATCTCTCTCTGTCAATACCCACTAAAAACCAGCGTCGAGGTATACTCTTCCGCTGAGTGGAAAACCTTCTTGTCACAATATTTTTAGTATTTTTGTTTAATGTTTTTTTATTTATAATTTTTCTTTCATCATATTTTTGTGTCAAATAAAATTATTCTTACCAAATAAAATAAAAATATTTTTGTCGAATCCCTTTTCAAAATGTCAATATTTAAGCGACATTTTTTAGTTGTTTTAAAGTTATCTCTTTAATTTTCATCTTAATAACTTCTGCACTCGCCTGTACAAATCAGTGCTGCTAATTATCATATCCCGGCGCTGACGGGTGAGTGAGCTCATAATTGAAACCCCCCGAGCGACGCTAGCGCCGCGCCGCGGATGCGCCTGCGCAGCTATGTATAAGCTGAAGACAAGTACTTATAATAATAATAATAATAAGCCCCGCAGGGCAGCTTTGTGGCGAGCTGTTGGTGAGTAGCGACACCACGGGGCCAGTTGTTAATCCGAGTGCTCCCGAGAGTCGGTCAAGACCCTCGTCTTCGGCTTGCCGAAGTGGAATCCGAGAGGGTCTGCAGGACTTTCACCTCTGGCTTGCCTTAACCGGCTGGCCAGAGTGGAGTCGCTAGAGCTATATGCTCCAGGGGTGGAAGTGTTAAAGGGCATAACGCCGCGAGTAACCTCGGAGAAAGCGCAGCACACCTCTCTACACCCCTGAGCTGGCAGACGCCAATGTTGCCCCTCAGTCCGGTCTATACGACTCATGACGCCAGGGGGGGCCCATTTAGTCGCTGGCTAGTCACCGCCTGCCATTTTTTCAGTCAGAGACTATGAACCAGGCAGGTGTCCCGTAGTCTCCATCCATAGCCCAGTAACCAGTCCCTCCATCCTTCATCCATAACCCTAGTCCATTCTCCAATAACTGCAATAGTTCCTGTGCACAGGCTGGGGATGGTCTCTGGCTACATCCCATGATATAGTCAGAGACTAGATCCAGCATGTGCACCACTTTCACTTTTGTCGATTATTTTACGCTTAAAACGGCCTCTACGTGTTGGATCTGTATCCCCACGCAAGCCTTATAAAGGACCGGGCCACTTTTGACCCGTGAGCTCCAAAGCGTACAAACATAATAATAATAATAAATAATTTATTTCAGACTTTCATCCATAGTTTGTTAGTAGGGATTAGTAACAATTTTTCCTTATATTATGTTAGTTGAGTTAGTTGAGTTATAGACGACTAGCTTTTGCCCGCGGCTTCACCCGCGTGAAATTTAGATTGTCACAGATCTATATGTTAAACTGGGTTATAAACAATACTGTAAAGTTTCATGCAAATCCGTTCGGTAGTTTCTGTGTGAAAGAGTAACAAACATCCAGACATCCAAACTTTCGCATTTATAATATTAGTAGGACAGCATATGAAGGTAAAGGTTGTGGCATCTTATGTAGTTGGAGTAAAGGCGATGTTTAAATAAAAATTTTAGTTGATGTGCTGTCGTTTATAGTAAAAGAGGAAGTTCGTTATCCTTCTAATATTATAAATGCGAAAGTTTGGATGTCTGGATGTCAGGATGTCTGGAGGTTTGTTACTCTTTCACGCAAAAACTACTGAACGGATTTTGATGAAACTTTACAGTATTATTGTTTATAACCCAAAATAACATATAGACTATAATTTATGACGATCTGTGACAAACGAAATTTCAAGCGGGTGAAGCCGCTAAAAGCTAGTATCTGTATAAGTGCTCTGAAAAGGGTATACATAAGTACTAATAGAGTATTTTAGGCTCTGCTTAAGCGTTTGAAATCTATCCTACCCTGAAATCTATCGAATTATAATAGGTTCTGAGTGTGTAAGAAATATTTTTAAGCTTTATCGACGAATCTGATTGAGATATGTCAGATGGCAGAGGTCTAAAACAGAATAGCTGTTCGAGCCGAAATGAAACCTACGTGGTGCGGAGCGCAATAACGACACGCGTTTTTTTACTGGCCACTTTTTTATCTGTCAAATTTGTATTTTTTATGCATGTCACAATTTTGTTTTATACGCAATACAATTCTTGAGTATGTAAGAACTGCTTTTTTTCTGCTCACCATCTTCTACGGCTTAAATCATAATTTCTCACACGAAACATTGGTCCTTCTCCGCCGAACACTAACTGGATTACCGCAAACCAGAGTCAGCGAGCCTATAAATTTGCAAATACTGGAGACTACGCATCGGCCAGGATTGGAAGATTGGTACTGGAGCTGCCCCATCATCACAAAGCGCATCGGTACGGCCAGCCAACCTTTCTATTTCCCAACCTATCTCCTCTATTTGTGTTTGATACTTGCGCTTCTGATTTCAGTCGTGGATGTGAGTTACCCGCTCGGTCAAGACTTTTCAACCGAATTAAACCGCAAGCACCAAGTGCACCTTCGCAGTAATTATAACCGTGAGTACTCCACTTTCATTTACTACTAAAATGAGCGTATCTGAGACTTATGACACGCTAAGTGCGGGCTCAACGCGTGACAAGTCTCCATATAGGACAAACAGTGACTGTGATATTAAATTGATCCGAGAACTCGTTAAAAAACGAGGAATTATCAAAGGGAGGCTTACAAGGTTCACTAACTACCTAAAGTCATTTGATGGTATAGATGTTTTGCCTAGTCAGAATGTTATGGACTTGAAACTGCGCATACAAGGCGTCACTAGTCTTTATACTGAATTTAATTGCATTCAAACACAACTAGAAGAAGCAGTGTTAGACAGTGATCTCGATGAACAGTTAAATCAAAGAGAATCATTCGAAGATTCTTACTACACTGTTTTAGCCAAGGCAGAATGCATAATCTTAAAATCTAGTGCATCTACCACTAAGTTGAATGGCAATCATAACCTAAATTCTGTTAAGCTACCTACCATTACTATACCCACCTTTGACGGTTCCTACGAGCACTGGTTGGAATTTAGGGATACTTTCCTTTCACTTGTTCACAATTCCACTGAAATTTCTAGCATACAAAAGTTTCATTACCTAAAATCTTCGCTTAAGGGTAGTGCTGAGTTGGTGATAGATTCATTGGAGTTTTCTAGTGCTAACTATGACATTGCGTGGGAACTGCTTCTCAATCGGTACAACAACAGTAGGTTATTACTTCATAATCACGTCAAGTCACTGTTCAATATCCAGACAATAGGCAAAGAGTCGCCAGTTTTAATTAGAAAATTGATAGACACTGTTCTAAAAAATCTACGCGCATTAAAGGTCCTGGGGGAGCCTACAGATTCTTGGGACACTTTAATAATTTATTTAATAGTGTCAAAGCTCGATAAAACCACAGAACGCGAATGGGAACAGTTTAGAGGCACTTTATATTCTGAAACTGGTGACTCCAAAACGAAAGTTAAGGTTGATCACTTGATGAACTTCCTTAAAAGTAGGGCTGATATGTTGGAAACATTATCCGTGTCGCACAGCAAACCCGATAATAACTATAAACAAACTTTACACGCCAATACAAGGGTTCACTGCAATGTTTCCACACACGATAGCAGCAAGTCTAACGTAACACAACCGAAAAAGTTATGTTTAATGTGTAAAAAGCCGCATCCACTATACTCTTGTCAGCAATTTTTAGATACTGATGTTCTAGGTAGACTAAATTTTGTAAAACAGAATAACCTATGCGTTAATTGCCTGCGTCAGGGCCACACGGTTGCAGACTGCCGATTCGGGCCTTGTAGATTATGTAACGATAAACACAACTCGCTAGTTTACCGCAATACGCACGATTTAAACGCACACAAATCGCCTGCATCAATGTTATCGCTGCACTCTATTAAGGAACCGCTTACCGAGGCGCCGCAACAGGCCGTCGCCTCCGCCACGCCCGCGACGTCAACGCAATCACATAATTTGAACACATCTGGTTCGATCCAGGTAAACAAGGCACACATAGATGATTTACGATGCGATCTAAGTAGTGTCCATCAACCTGTTTTGCTTTCTACGGCGTTGATTGAAATAGCAGATATTCACAATAAATATCACACCGCGCGTGCATTGCTTGACAGTGGCAGCCAGCGCAGTTTTATTACAAAGAAATTATGCGATTCACTAAATTTACCACTAATACAGTCCACTCATGAAATACGTGGCGTTGGAAACTCGGTGACACAAACTACGCAAATGTGTAACATCGATATTCAGTCACGGACCGCAGCTTATAAAACTAATTTGCAATGTTTTGTTCTTTCGAATATTACTTCAGCACTGCCATCAGTACCTATACAAAGCGCACAAATCAGGATTCCTGATAAGATGCTTTTGGCAGACCCATTCTTTTACAAGTCTCATGATATAGATATTCTAATAGGCGCAGACAAGTTTTGGGATTTGTTAAATACTGAAAAAATTAGATTATGTAATGGCCCATTCTTACACGACACAAAACTAGGTTGGATAATTTCAGGCCCCATTTACACTAATGCGAAACATTTTAATTACAGTAACTGTAACTTTACACAGTCTTTTGATTCTCAGCTTCGTAAGTTTTGGGAATTAGAGGAGTTGCCTAGGGTTCAGGACATCTACAGCAAAGAGGAGCGTGCATGTGAAAACCATTTTGTTCAGACTACGAGGCGCGATGAGAATGGGAGGTTTTGCGTTAGTATTCCTTTTAAAACTTCACCTGACACATTAGGAGAAACTTATTCAATGGCAGAGAATCGATTTTTGGCATTAGAGAAACGGTTACAACGTAATCCCAGTTATAAAAAATTATACACCGATTTTATACATGAGTACATAGACTTAGGTCACATGTCTGAGGTGTTTAACTATGGCAAACCTCACTATTTTCTGCCACACCATGGCGTGTTCAGGGAGCATAGCACGACTACTAAACTTAGAGTGGTGTTCGATGCAAGCGCAAAATCATCCTCAGGCCATTCATTAAACGATCTACAAATGGTTGGCCCACCAATACAAGGCGATTTAGTGGCCATTTTGTTGAGGTTGCGGCAACATAAATATATTGCATGTGCCGATATAGAAAAAATGTACAGGCAGTGTTTAATTGATGATAAACAAAGAAATTTACAATTAATTCTTTGGCAGGATGAACCATCGCAACCTTTACGCATTTATCAATTAAATACTGTCACATACGGTACAGCATCAGCCCCCTTTTTAAGCTGCCGCTGCTTAAAGGAGGTAGCTGCTAATTGCACGGACAGTGACGTCATTAGAGTCATTACGGAGGACATGTACGTAGACGATATGATTACAGGTCACGACGATTTATCTAAATTGTTGTCAATCTGTCAACAAACCGCGAAGGCGTTGCAGGCAGCATGTTTTCCTTTGCGCAAATGGTGCTTTAACTTTAAAAATAATGAGTCAGTAGCACCAAATATAATGAAAAATTTCTCATTAATTGATCAGGCTAGTTCCAAAACGTTAGGCTTAGGTTTTTGTAACCAGACTGACGAGTTTCACTACACAACGCAATTTAAAAGTGAACATAATAAAATCACTAAGCGCAGTATTATGTCAAATATTTCACAGATATTCGACCCACTGGGCCTACTGAGTCCTTTTATAGTGACAGTCAAAGTTTTGTTGCAAAAATTGTGGCTACTGAAATTAGACTGGGATGACGAAGTTCCGAGTGACGTCGCCCTAGTCTGGAACCGGTTTGCTAACGCGTTGCCTATTTTGCATACTATACACATACCGCGTCATGTCATTGGTAGTGATCCCGATCGCATTGAATTGCATGTTTTTACCGACGCCTCAGAAACAGCGTACGGCGCCTGTGTTTACGTGCGCACAATATGCAAGGATTCGAATATTTTAGTGAGATTGCTATGTTCAAAAGGAAAGGTGGCCCCTCTCAAACCTGTAAGCATGCCTAGACTTGAGTTATGCGGTGCGTTATTAGGCGCACGATTATATGAGAAGGTTAGGGAAACGCTTCGTTGCAATTTTGATGGTGTCTATTTCTGGTGTGACTCAACAATAGTGCTGGGCTGGTTACGCATGTCACCCAGTCTACTCAAAACATTTGTCCAGAATAGGGTGTCTGAAATTCACGAGATCACTAAGGAAGTTCCTTGGCGTCATATCAGCGGAAAACATAACCCAGCTGATCTCGTGTCACGAGGTGTCAAGTTGGAGGATTTGCCTTCAGCAAGTTTGTGGTGGGACGGTCCCTCTTTACTTCATGACAATACCTTTGACAGTACAAAACCTATGTCCACTGATTATTCTGAAATTGCACAGAAGGACTTACCTGAAACAAAAATCAAGCAGGTACTCGCTTTAACATCTCAAACGCAATCTCCACAGTCTTTGTTTCCTTTTGAACGATTTTCTCAATTTAATCGCATGAGACGAGCAGGAGCATATGTATTACGATTTATTTATAATTTACGCAACAAAAATAAACGTTGCACTGGCTCACTTACTGTTGATGAATTGAAATTGTCAGATATAATGTTAGTAAAAATGTCTCAAATTGAATCCTTTCCAATTGAATATAATATGTTAATGAATAATAATTATTTAAAGAAAAACAATAAATTATGCAAATTAAATATTTTTATGGATGAAAATAAATTACTACGTGTAGGTGGCCGTTTACAAAATTCTGCAATGTTTACATACGCAAAGAAACATCCCTTACTAATTTCTGGTAAACATTGGTTCTCAGTGCTGTTGTTCCGTCACGAGCACAAGCAACTGTCGCACGCAGGTGCGCAAGCGCTGCTTTACAGCGTGCGTGAGTCATACTGGCCAGTCAGCGGCAGGGATCTCGTCCGGCAGGTAGTGCATACTTGCGTTGTATGTACTCGACTGAGAGGCCGAACCCTTACGCCTATCATGGGAAACTTACCACTAGAGAGAATCACTCCAACATTCCCCTTTATGCGTTGTGGAGTGGATTACGCCGGGCCAGTGCTCGTACTCAACCGAAAGGGCAGAGGTGCTAAATTAATCAAATCTTATATTTGCATTTTTATATGTTTTGTAACAAAAGCAGTACATTTAGAATTAGTAAGCGATCTTTCCACAAATTCTTACCTGTTGGCGCTAAAAAGATTTATTTCCAGGCGGGGTAAACCTGCTGAAATTTATTCTGACAATGGTAGAAACTTTGTAGGCCTCATGAACGAATTTAAACATTTTTTGTCACAGTCACATTCTGACATTGCAGACTTTGCTTGTAGTCATGACATTAAATTCAAGTTGATACCACCTTATACGCCTCATTTTGGTGGTTTATGGGAGGCTGGGGTCAAATCATGCAAGCATCACTTGCTTCGAACAGTGGGTAACGCGCATCTGACCTTTGAGGAGATAAGCACTGTTCTTGCACAGATAGAAGCCATCATGAATTCTCGTCCTATCAATCCTCTCTCGTCCGATCCACACGACCTCCTACCTCTTTGCCCATCGCATTTTCTGGTTGGCCGTCCGCTGACAGCGCCTGCTTTCACCGACCTTTCCGAAGAGCCAACTAGTCGTCTCACCCGATATCAGAGAGTGGAGCAGATTCGACAACATTTCTGGACGCGATGGACAAAAGAATATGTCTCAGAGCTGCAGACTCGGATAAAATGGAGTGAACACAAGAGAGACCTACAACCCAATACTCTTGTGGTCATAAAGGAAGACAATTCTCCCCCATTGAAATGGAGCCTCGGTCGTATCATCACCACCATCCCGGGCAAGGATGGAGTATCCCGAGTAGCGGACATCCAAACAACAACTGGAGTGATACGCCGTGCCTTCAGCAAGATCTGCCCGCTATTCCACGAGGATACATTAGAAGCTGGTGCTTCCAAGGCCGGGGGCATGTTCGAGCCGAAATGAAACCTACGTGGTGCGGAGCGCAATAACGACACGCGTTTTTTTACTGGCCACTTTTTTATCTGTCAAATTTGTATTTTTTATGCATGTCACAATTTTGTTTTATACGCAATACAATTCTTGAGTATGTAAGAACTGCTTTTTTTCTGCTCACCATCTTCTACGGCTTAAATCATAATTTCTCACACGAAACAATAGCTTTTGGCATTAAGTCCACCTTTTGCCATTTGTACAGTCGAAAGCACATAACACTATACATTTCTGATTTCTGTTTTATTTATTACCACTATTAGACCTTCATAAGTGTGCCGCTATATACTCGTCATAACAACTTCATGTGCAAAGAAGAAAAAATAAAGAATACCAAAAGATTGATAACAAAACATATCAGGAACGATCTCGGAGAAGCTATACATTTAAATATTGATCTCGAAACCCAAAAACAATGTTTGCCCGTGACTCAACACATACCAAATTGCATTTGAAACGTGTTCGATAACGATCTCCGTATCATTATAATGATTTGATGATTAACGACAGAGATCGCGTCCGTAATGATGCCTAATGATTCCGGTTTGTTTTTGTGAAACAGTGGGTTTGCTGGGTTTAAATGTTTGGGTTCTGTGGGCGGGCGGAAAAACGTTGGTAGCGTCATTAGGACGTACAACAAGATTGATTATGAATTAAATTGGCCAATGTGAGTTTAGGAAATGAGGATAAACTGACATGAACTAGCAAGTAAAAAAATCAGTCAAATAACGACGTCCATTAAGACTAAGGCCTTAGGAAAAAGTAATGAGGGCAGGCCTCCCAGGTCCAGTAGCTCACCACTGATGCCAACTAGTGAGCACTGATGCTAACACGATAATACTACATATACATTTAATTAAATTATAAGGAAACCTTTGGTAATGAAATAAAGATTATTATTATTGACATTTAATAAGAAATTTTAACTTTTCAGGAAAGCTTGTATTATGAAACGACGCATAACGCTCAATAAACGCAAGTATCCTACTTGGATGAGTAGAACAAGGCCTAAAGTGGGCAAAATTTCAATAACTAGACATATCTTATTTAGGCTGGCTTCGGTTTTTATTAATTTTTAACAGCGTTTCATACAAAACAATTTTATTAAACGTATCAAAAAAATACGGGACCCACCACTCTATCTCGCGTTACTCCTGCCAACTTATTGTTACATATCAATATGATTCATTAACACTGCATGAGTGTGCAGTCTGCTCCTGACCGACGTGATTTATAGACACCATAGATGGCAAATATGCGGTAGCGATGGTCGGCCATGTTTTAATTGCTGTGTCTACTTTGTGTTTTTTATTTGGACAAAAAAGTGTCCTTGTTTGGACCATCTGCCTTGGGAAATATATCTAGGTATAGTCGGCATAAGTTTTAATATTTCAATCAAAAGAATAAGATAATATTTTAATCATACCTTCACCGCACTTAACAACTGCACGCAGGAAGATTTAATGAAGGATACTGACAACGCCATTCTTGTGGCGGAGTTTCGGGCTGACACTGTGTAGGTTTGTTGTCGACACGACAAGAAGACCGCACTTAGGTATAGCTCTTTGCTTGACCCAAAGCTTGACTGGTGGAGAATGCTTTTAGCATTAAGTTAATAAAATCAATAGTCGAAGTCTTGTCGAGCCGACTAAAGAGACTAATGTTATGTAAGTATAACTGAAAAAATAATTGTCAAACTAACGTTGTATTCTGAATGACACTTTTAATTAAAAAAAATATATCAACTGGATTGAGAACCTTTTGTTGAAGTCGGTTAAAATAGGTATAGTAAGTATGCTTGAGTACAAGCATAGCACAATTTGGGATAATGCCGCTATGGTACCGCGTTTTTTTATTGTTTCATAAATTATATGAGCTAAATAACTGGAGGATGGTTTATTACAACAATATTTTTTTATTTATTTGATATCGTTTGCGACCTCTATCCGTTATGCTTTTATCACCAAATTTTCCGGGTTATGCGTCTATAATCTCATTTACTTCTCATTGCTCACAATTGAAACGTTGTAGAGAATCAGTAACAGATTTGATAAGCTCTCGATTACTACACGACTTATAATTGGACTGTACATTCTAATACTCGATTTAACACATTAAAAAGTACGATTTACATAAGCCGATTCCACGGATTAGAGACGCACGACTTGTCGTTATCGTGGTTGTATGTAACGACCTTTACTGATATTTTTTGAAAGGTGGCAACATGCGTGTTTGTTTAAAAATTGAAGAACCAGCTGGCAAGTTACAATAATTAGGAGTGATTTGTGATAATGAGTTCTTATTATGGTTGGGACTACAGATCTTAGGGTTTGGTGTGCGAGTCGCAAATCGGCCCCAATGTTAGTCATTCTTATAACACCAATTTCTTTTGACAAACTCTACAACTATTTTTTTTGTGTGTGTTATCAGAATTGAGTACAACCCTCAGTCGACTTAATAGATGCCTTAGAAGTCAGACAGCGCAGGACCGGTCGTTATAGAAATCCTTGGGGGAGACCTTTGTCCAACAGTGGACGTCGTTTACTGAAACGAACGAATGCTATGTTAATCCATCTAGTAATAGGGAATATGCAAAGTTTTTTATTTCTCACATTTTAGTAGCCTTAGATGAGATCTCATGACGTCATTGGTCATGTTAGAACAACACGCAGAGTCCCATACAAGTTACTATAGGCGGGTAAGATTTGACGTCACGCTCAGCTATTTCCAAACAAAGTTTAGACACTTGTAACTTTTTTGTTTCAGGTCCGATTTCAGGTTTTTCAGAAATGTATTCCCTGTTGAAAGCTGGATCTTAAGAGCGACTTAAAGTAAGCTTCAGTCATGCGATGGCAAGTCTTGGACCAGTCCCAGAATATAAAACCGCCGATCCGTAGATATAAAGACGACTCCACCAGCCAATGACCCCAAAACTAATCACGAATCGAAAAAAATCAAGTGAAAACAACATCATAATTCAAATATGCTACGTCGAGCGTTGAACAAACACTCCGGAGCGTGACTGTTAATATCTTTATCCGTTTTAAAATATCAAATTATAATATTAAGCATTCTCAGAGTGGCTTCATTTATTTGCTGGCTACAATGGCCCCCCGGGGTGAGGGTCCAGCCATAGTTCAGGAGGTACCAGTAAGTGCAGTAACTTTCGTAGATAAGATGGAAAAGCGTCCGTCCAACGCTGAAGATGTACCTACTCAATTTAAGCAGATACTGGCTTATTTTAATAGGTTATCAAAATTATGAGTTATCCACAAATACACCACAGAGAGTCTGAATTGTATTGTATAGTCCTTTGGTTAATATTTTTTTGACTACTAAATCACATCCTTTAAGTTTATAAATGCGTAAATCCTATTAATTATTTAGATCTGAAACTGCATTCATGATCTCCACACTTTTTTCACAACGGGAAAGGTCTTAGCCTATATCTCATCGAATGTAGTCAAAATAGAAAGTGATGACCAGACTGAAGGTAGAAGCGAGCTTCACCAGGAATCTTTAACTACATAGGAACTGGCTATTTTACCTCCAACGGGACTTGAACAAGTTATATCTTCCACCAAATTGAGCAGAAATGTTTGCCTCCACTAGGAATCGAACCCAGGACATTTAGGTCTGAGAGAGTTTGTCTTTCCACTCGACCACAAAGCTAAAAATATTGGAAGTTTGTATTAATATTACTGTGTTAACTTCAACTGTGGCACAAAGCTGCAAGGCGAGGCGTCAAGCGATGGCTACCTAACCCTGGATCAGATACGAGAATGGCCCACGTTTTGGACAACTTGTTTTGATAGAGCCGATTGTTTGTCTATCAATGTTTAGGCCTAAAGGGCGATGTAAGATTGGAGGTTCGATTGTGTAGTCGAGCTGATAGAAAATGTTCTTTTTGAGAATTCGTTCTTGGATATTCTTAGCTTTATATGAGGCTGGGTAGTGAAATTCTCTATTATGATTCATTTAATGAATTATTCCTGTAATTTAAAAGTTATGTTATTTCCATTATTTTTGTTACCTTTGCTATTGAAGTTTGAAATAGAAAATCATTTTTTAAGATACAAATTTTATGTGACTCAAGGATTTGTGTTCCAAATAATGTAAGAAAGTATTAAAATTGAATAAACTTCTCACTTGTGCCTTATTAATTGGCATCTTGGGAAGGAGTTGTAGGTTTGATTTTCAGTTTGATCAATCAAATTCAGAAAATGATCTTTTATGATTTGCTAAATATCGTTTTGCTTGCATCCAGGTCTTCCAAGATTGTAAAATTGTGACTTATTAAACTAGAGCTGTGATTATTTACATCCTAGCGCTAACATTTAATTATTATCTATAACGATTACTCCGTCTCACCATTTCCCTGCCCATGATTGCTTTTAAAATCGACTCACCAAACCGTCAACCGCTGATTAAAAGCTCTCGGTTAACCTCTAACCATTAGTCAAGTGCTAGTAATACCCAATACTGAGTTTGACAGTTAAAAAACGCTACCGGAGCCCGTAACAACATCATTAGCTGGACTTTTAGTCCGAGAGCAAATAGGCGTTAAGCTTCGCCTTATTATAGTGGGGGGACCAGGCTTTGGCAGAATTAGGGATATGGTAGGACACTGGTCAAAAATATGATTGATTTTGCGCCAGATAACCTCATGTTCTGTGTGCCTTGACTCAAAGAAAGGCATAACCTTGAGTTGAATAATCCGCCGTTTGAAATTTGTAAATTCATTATGTCCGCTGTGAAAACGACACTAAAATTTGAGGCGCACTTGGATTATTTTTGTCAGTAATTGGTAAACATAATGCAAAAAATACTACTATAAAAAGAACCTTAACTTTCATTTTCTGTGACTAATCAAAAAAGAAACTATATTAACTTTCCATTTATATCCTTTTTCAGAAGATTTTTGTATCAATCTTTGCTATAACTGTTGTAAAGTAGCTCGTTTCTGAAAATACGTCTGGCTGTTTGAGAGACCCAACGGCTGTGTGAAAGAAATGCAGATTCAGAAAATGAGCAGTCCCGAGACATTAATGAACCCATGGTCACCAATGCATAACTGCTTGAATAAACATCGTTAACAGTGATAGATATGGGTAGTTATGAAAATAAACCAAAAGATCGCTTGCTTAACGAGCTTGACTACCAAATAATAACATCTCCATCTACACTTCTCTTCATTCCGCATACATCACTGGTTTTTACCGCTGTATTTTAAGTTTCAGTAAACGAAATACTCAATGTATACTGAATTAGGTGTTGGTATCGTGATTTTTCTCAAATTGGTGGTCACCCGTGGTGCAAGAGGATGATACCCCGCTGTGACGTAATAATTCTAAGTTTATCCCTTTCGCATCAATTGAATGTGGGTTGTTTTGTCTCTTTTTCTCATTGACAAACAGTTTAGTGGCGTGATTGCCTGCTTGGCTAAGAACGGTTTAGAATGGACACGCAATTATGTGTAATTGGCGGAATTAAAGTTAATTTGTAGGTATTTCTAGACGTAATTAAACACGTAGATTTAGTATTATTCAGGAATTTACTTGCCTGTGTAATGCAGGATGGAAACCGGATTGAAGCAGGTTTAAAGCTTCAGGCAGCTTGGAGTATACATAGCTCATAGAACTGAGGGCCGTTGAGACAGAAAAGTTCTCGAGTGGCGACCACGGAACGGAAAATATAGTTTAGGCAGGCCTCCCACTCGATGGACCGACGATCTTGTGAAGTTCGTGGAAAACACTTGGATACGAATACGAGCTGCTCAGACCGGTCTTTGTAAAAATTCGTGGGTGATGCTTTTGTCCAGCAGTGGGTGACGTTTCGATAACTACGATGATTCTAACAGCGAGATTTTAATGTTCCAGTGCTTCAAAAATACATCAAACCACAAAAATATTCTCACCATTATACGTAATTAGTTTACTAACTGTATTCTTTCTCGTACGTTCAGTAACAACGTCTGACGTCATGCTCCACCCTGAGGCGTCCAATGCAGAAGTTTATTAACATTTTACCTAAATACTTGAAAACACCTTAGGCCCCAAATTTTGCCCAAATCCTTAACATTTAGGTCTAAATTTGCATATTTAAATGTGCAAGTTTAGAAATTATGTCTTGTAATAATATTTTTGGTGCCTTTTTGGAATGGGGTATAATCGCTGCCTTCTAATTGGCACTTAAATGCTCGGTTGTGTTTAATATAATTTGTGTATTTTGGTGCCATATAATTATTATCATTATCATAATTAATGTTGCATTGAATGCATAGTAAAGTCTTAAGTTGAAATCAATATTGACGTCAATTTTTCCCTGCACTCGAGTTAGTTTTATATGAACCATCATCATCCTAATAGCCTTTGGCAAGCCATTTTTTGAGTGTATCTTCCTCATAGCTAATGAATACGATCTTCCACTGTTATTCACGAGCAATTTCCATCTTGATCAGCTGGCAGCGCCTTCCTGCTACCTTTATCAGGTCGTCTGTCTACCATGTGGCCTGCTAACATCCTTTCAATCTGGAAATCATTGGAGAGGCCTATGTTTAGCAGTGGACGTCCTGTGGCTGAAATGATGATGATGCTGATTGCTATCTTCTTAACAATGTCGTACAATATGTTTTCCGAGATGTTGTTTCTATTCAAGGATTGAGTGGTTTGGGTTACTAAGAAAAGTATCAAAAGTCTAATTGAACCTAGCTTAGAAGAAGGCGCAGTATAGTAGGTTGGTTTTAATTGCTATTTGTTCTACTGACAGTTATTTTAGAAAACTACGATAACTTCTTTATTTATTACATAACTAGCGGCCGCCCGCGACTTCGTACGCGTGAATCCCGTTTTTCCCGCTAATTCCCGTTCCCGTGGGAATTTCGGGAATACCTTTCTTAGTGCACCTCTACGGTACCTAAGCTACGTCCCTTCCAAATTTCAAGTGCCAACGTTTAGCCGTTTAGGCTGTGCGTTGATCTGTCAGTCAGTCAGTCAGTTTCTCCTTTTATATATTTAGATACCCGTTACATGTTTGATTAAATGGTGTGTTAAATCCTTTTGAGGTTTGTCCAGAGTCCAGACACTATTGTTCTCTATACAAATAGAATAAACGTTTTAGCATAAGCATCCACAGCTTACTCTTAACTTACTTATAAAGCTTGCTAAATTTTTGGATTAAGTACTCTTCTTCTGTACATGGATACCTAATAAAAGTATTTATGATTAATTAATCATAACAGCTCTATCACCCCGAGCTCTATGGTTATTATGACCGGCCCCCGACTCGCGTGTGAAGTACGGACTTATGAATTAATTACTTGGAGAGCGTCATCCCATTAAATGTAGAGAAAAGGTTGCGGACACACGACGAGGAGAGTCTGCTCTGGGTAGGTGCTATTGTAAGGAAAATTGCTGGAGAGAATAAATATCCTTGGACATTTTACACTGCGCTTCTAGTCCCAAACTAAGCAAAGCTTGTACTATGTATACTAGACGGGTCCATATTGGCTCACCTAAAGTTATTTACCCGAAATTGTTCTTCCTAACGATTTTAAATCCGAATGATCACTCTTCCTAAAATTTTTCATCCTAAAGTTTTCATTCATACTATTTGTAGTGCTACCACAGAATAATAATAAGTACTACGTGCTACTGACGATGTTCATAACACTCATGTTTCCGAAAATTTTAATTAATAATATCATTAATATAAATATATTTAAACTCCTACTGTTTTTATCATAACACTTTTATCCCTAAATATAATTACCATAATATTTTCACTCATACCACAGAATAATAATAAGTACTACGTACAGAAGGTTTTCTTCGCGAAGGTAACGTAAGGTCACAGTTCTAACCTAACCTAAACCAATAATTATGAATAAGACCGATTCTTTTCTGGAACTTGACTGAATGACTGGGGCGGGACTCTGGCTTCGCTCGCTCGGCTCATGCGTTGTGGTCACAGTTCTAACCTAACCTAAACCAATAAATTATGAATAGGACCGATTCGTTTCTGGAACTTGACTGAATGACTGGAGCGTCACTCTGGCTTCGCTTGCTCGGCTCGTGCGTTATGGTCGCATTTCTAACTTAAGTTAAACCAATAAATTATGAATAGGACCAATTCGCTATATACTTCCTCAAGTATACGTGCTAATGCCAACAAACTTGAACTTGAGACAAGTAATATTATCGTCAAAGAAAGAAATCTAAACAAAAAAGATATGACTTTGAATAATAGTGTAAAAGATGGTTATGTTGAGAAAATATAGGAAAACAAATAAAAGTATATTAGATGTTTATTGCTAATGACATTATGAAGTTGAATGCTTCGGAATTATAAACATTAGAGACAGAGTAGTTAGGAATTGTGATTGTTAGGATGAAAAATGTTAGGAAGAACATTTTCGGATTTCCAATTTTCGGAGTTGAAAATTTAGGTGAACTTTGGCGCACCCATACTAGACAACGGACATAAACATACTTAAATACTTTTTTTTTGTAAATACATACATATTATACATAGAAAACACCCAGTCCAATACAAACAAATATGTTCATGCACACAAATATTTGTACTGTGCAGGAATCGAACCTACAACCTCCGGAATAGTAGTCTGTTTCGAACCACTACTCCAAACGGCCGACTAAATAGTAAGATAAGTAGGTATTATAAAATGTATTCTATATGTATTTTATGTATAGTACCAGTATGGTACCAGTCATAGATCTACCTAGAAAAATACAAGTAAAGATAATATCTGCTCTTCTCAGCACTGGCCCATTTATTGTCCTGAAGCAGTGGTAGGGTTAATGCTGGGACGTGTAAAAGTGCTTTTTGAAAGCCTACTTGCATAAATAAATGAGTTTTTTATCGTTAATTTCTTCCACTACAAAATTACCTCGGCACTTACAATGCCCACACTAATACAATATTTTTGTTGCATATAAACAACTAACTATAGGAGATACTACGGTGTTTCACTTTAATAGCCATCGGCCCATACATAACTAAACAGAGTTTAAGGATCAAAATACAAACAGTGACCCAGATCATTGTCCTCAATTTAATATCATTATCCCTTACCTGGAAATAAAAGAACATCGTTTTTCATTCATTTCTAAAGCATTTTAAAGGTCAAACATGAAAAGTGCACTCTAATTGCTTTTTAATCATCATTAAGGTTGAAACAAATGACAACTGAACTTTTGAATTATGTGCATTCTCGTTATTAGCATTTCATTTGACATTGATAAACTTGTTTTACTTAACTACTTACTTATTTGTTTATGCAATACATAATTATGTGTTTTAAAGTTGGTGCTTGTAGATTCTTTATTCAATACCGACATCCCTTTTTATACCTAAAATTTTGAGAGGACATTTTTTCTACAAAATCTCATATTTTCTTTAACCCCTAAGCTGAACATGTATGTATTATTGCTTGTGTTTAGAGTGGGTTAACCACAACTGTCTAGGGGTTGACTGGAATCGAACTATTATGTACAGCTTTATATCTATCTTTATTAAAAATATGTACTAATTTTAAATAAATACATACGCAGATTACTATACAGACCTAGCAATAAACTGATAATTCTATCAAGATTTTATGTCATAATTAAGATTTCATTTCAATATTAAGTAATTTAATTAATAAGGTTTTACGCCTATTAATCGTTTTTGTATAAATTGGTTTATGACTCCAAAGCGGTCTTAACCCGCGATCAGTCGCGTTGGGTCTATACGACCCCAGGTAGAGTTGCTTTCATCTTGCTTTTTATTCTCCTTTTAAAATCTAGATTTAAACCTAAGCATAAAAGCTGTAATTACGAGTAGGTACTTTTACCATTGCTACGACACATTATACTTCGTTCGTTTCAGCCGAAAGACGTCCATTGCTGGACAAAGGCCTCCCTCAAGGATTTCGACAAAGACCGGTCCTGCGCCGATCGTATCCAGGCACCTCCACATCTACATTATACTTACTTCGACATAAACAATTAAACAATACTTTCTTGATATTATGTTCCTTCTATCCAACCAATCTGGGAATTTATTATTGACTCTATATTTAGAAGTTTTGTGGCTGAAATAACCATAATAATGATAGAATAATATCTCTCTTAATCAATACTCAATACAAGTAGTATTGAGTAGTGATTGAGAGTATTGAGTATTTTTGTAAAGATTTTATTCCTATGTTTTTGAACTCAATTGGGACTAAGAGGTATTTCACGAAACGCACTATATTGAAACGCACCTACTGAAGCGCACCTAAACTATTCCTCAAAGCGCACCTATGTTTATTATTACTATAAAGATTTTGAAGTGTATGTCTACTAAAATGAATAAAAAGTACCAGGGCAACATGACATAGGTGCGCTTCGAGGAATAGTTTAGGTGCGCCTCAAATTGGGTGCGCTTCGAGGAATACCTCGGGAGTAATGGTTTTCATGTGTTTAAAAAAAACTTATATGGGGCACAAAAGACCCAGAAGTCGTGTAAACAAATTGACCCCGTCTCATAAAGGTTAACACTTTGTAGATTACTTTATGATTGGCTATATTGTTTATGGTACAATCAAGAGCGCTGATTGGTGTAGAAAAAATTAAGCTCTTAACAGGATTGTCTGTGGTTTTATAGATGTTTAACGGTTAGTTCTGAATTGGGAACAATTTTAATGAGGCGATTATTAGTAAGCCTCTTTATCCTTATAAACGCTTAAGTATGTATGGATGGATGTATGTTACGCTTTCACGCAAAAACTACTGAACGAATTTTGATGAAACTACTATTTATTTATACATAGAATAACATAAACTATAATTTACCATGATTTGTGATAAACTGAATTTCACGCAGGCTGAATTTTACCAGTTTATGCGCGCAGCTTCGGGGCAAAGTATGTAAAATAAAAATTAACCATTTCAGATCAATTTTAGCTTATTGCTATGAGTATAACTATCACTTTTTGTCTAACTTTAATTTCGCTATGTTAAATAAGAAAAGACCATTTTAGTAAAAGAAGCGAACTTAGGTTTCTTAAAGTTTATATTTTCTATTAAGATGAACCAATGTTTATATTGTACCCAGCATTATCTAAACAAACCCTCTACTTAAACCTTTAGTTAACGGAGTTTTTGTCAGTTTAATTATGGCAAACATCTTATTAAAATCATCTCTAACAAGCTGTCATATAAATAACGTATTAGAACCAGGATAACGATTTCGATATGTCTGTCTCCTTCACTCTTTGGATAATTCCAAACTGTGCGAGAGGGACGTAGAGAACTGAGTATATCGGCATCAGATCTATTAAACGCCACAAATTGGACTCATTCAAATGAGCTGGGTGTTTAAATTTGTAGGGCTGCCACAAAGAAAAGTTAGCAGGTATGAAAACAAGAAAAAATATGTTTGTAACGTTTTCACACGAAGAACAAAATGCTTCTGAAAGGATCAATTTAAAGGATTGGCTTCCTGTAAAAAATCATCATTAAAGGTTTTAACAAATAGACTAAAATAGAAAGACACACAATGTAGAGTCGACAGCCATCCGTTTGTAAGTTTTTATTGCCAAATTGTAACTATTAGAACGACTTAAATTGCAACATTTACTATACAGTTTTAGCTTGAAGTGCCATCGTCTATACATAATTAACTTTTAAAAAAAATAAAACCGACTTCAAATGCGTGAACACAAAAAAAAACTAAAAATTGAAAATAGTGCGTATAAAAAAGTTCATCCCCAATTTTCCACCCTTGGGGGTGAAATATTTTCTTCAAATTCGCATGAAACCACCCTTTTGATAATACCTATTCAACAAAAAAATAATCGTTCAAATTGATTTATAATCGGCGGAGATATTGCGTATAAAAAAGTTCATCCCCAATTTTCCACCCTTGGGGATTGTTTTTTCTATTATTAAATTTAAATGGGACCACCCTTGAGGTATTACCTATACGCAGAAAAAAGATTTGTTCAAATCGGTTCATAATTGGCGGAGTTATCGCGTAACAAACATAGAAAAAAAAAAACATACGGGTCGAATTGAGAACCTCCTCCTTTTTTGAAGTCGGTTGAAAATTAGGAAATCTGTCTGCGTTTTTATTCAAATAACGTAAAGTGCTAAGTAATTAACTGTGAAATACTTTTTATAAGCTGCCCAAACCTTTGCTGTCATTATTGGTTTAAAAAAATCTGAGCTTATTGAAAACTAAGTAATTGTATTTTTAGGGCATAAGTGAAGCATTTTAGACCATTTATGCCTTGACCATTTATGCAGGCCGCTACCAACCGTGCGATGTGAAAGTCATTGGGGGAGGCCTATGTTCAGCAGTGGACGTCCTGTGGCTGAAATGATGATGATCATGATGCCTTAATTGAACTGTTGAAATTTGAACTTCAGTCAACATTTCGTTGGCCAGCCCTACGCCAGATTACGTCTCATTCATTCGTTCACCGGACAAATTGCTTCGTTCATTCGTTCACGTTCCGAGTGATAATTGCCCGGGGCCTAATGAGTGCGTGTGTGAAATGGGAATTAATATCTTTTATTGAGTCTGCTCCAACATGATTTAAAGCTCAGATTCTTCGTCCGAGACGTATAATTATTGTGCATAATATCTCTAATGCTTTCAACACTAAACGCCTGGTTTTATACCTGTATATTTATGGTTTTAACGAACAGTGTATTATTATAATAATCGTTTCAATTGTTATTGGGTTTTGCTTTAACGAAATAACGAATAAGAAACGCCGAGGTGAACGTTGAAGTCTGTATGGTGGCCATACAATATTTTTAGTATACTCGTAGTGTGTTGCTGACGGGTCCAAAAAGGCTGTTCGGCTTTATTTAACTCAAGAAAATTGGAGCCATATTAACAGATTAAACTTAAAACACAAACTCCCGTATTCACAAACATTACTATGAGGTCTCACAGTGCGCTTGGACGTATAGGATGATATGCGAACCAATCAAAGAGCTCTATTCAACGCTGTGCGTTTGATTTGCTACTTCACTTAAGCAAGCATCGTTTGTGAATACGGGCGTCAGCATCAGTTCAAGTTTGCGTTTGCTGAAACTACTTGTATTAAAATGTAATAATTCAATTATAAAAAAAACTTAAGCTTACACATAATTACTTGAGTGTCGTTTCATAAGATTTGTATGATTTTCATGAATTTTGTTCACAATAATGACATTAAGTATATTGTTATTTTAAAACCACGAAGATCAATGAGTTCTTTCATCAATATTGCAAATTAAAATAGTGATCAAATTGGCACTTTTCTATATATGTTACGGTTAATGTGATAAATTGAAAATTATTAATAATAACCGGTTATTATGAATAATTCCCGACAGTCGCGGTGAAAGTGATAAATTAATCACATTTAACAGTGATTATTTAATAATTCAACCTTAGTACTAACAAATTTCATAAAAGAGAACAACATCTTGTGTACGTGTTCGTGTACAGCCAAACTTTTGAACGTTTTGATATCATATATTAATATAATTTGGCATAATGAGTTTGGAATGTTTCTTGCATAATATTACTTTTCCATGATGCCTATAACATAATGTTTTGATTTAAAGTGAAAAATAGGTTAAGGTGCGGCGGGGGTGGCCCTTGGGCCACCCCTAAGCCGCCTATTTAGTTTTATACACACATAAATGACCTCATATTAATCACATTTACCAAATCATGCGGTAATTATTCATAATAACCGGCGATTATTCATAATTTTCACATTTATCACTTTGACCATAACATATATATAAAAGAAAGTCGTGTTAGTTACTCCACTTATAACTCGAGAACGGCTGAACCGATTTAGCTGAAAATTGTCAGGGAGGTAGTTTAGAGCCAGGAGAAGGACATAGGATACTTTTTATCCCGTTCGAAATTTAAAAAAAAAGTCTGCTTATTTATTGCCATTAAGGCGGAACAAAGTTCGCCGGGTCAGCTAGTTATTTTTTAAAATCTAAAGTAAAACCTGTGGTATGGTGTTAAGTCTTAACTAAGACTTCTGATATATTTTTCTATGCCAATAATTTAGAATAAGAAATAGTAATTGAAACCGTGTCTTTGCGCACACTACAGGAATAAACACTCTTGCGCATGTATAAAAATAATTGAAACTCACTGACCAATGAGATGTCTTCCAATTGTACTATTAAAGGCTATACGCCTCACCCTTTCTCGCGCTATGAAGGGACGTATAGCGGTCTCTTTCCTTTCTATGAACGCAAAATAGGTTCGTATGTTTGTCCCGTTCGCACTTGTAATGCTACTGTTCCTTTGTTTGAGGTTCATTGAACTTGAACAATTACTTATAGATTAAGAAATATTTCTTTGGATATAATTTGGAGCTTAAAAAGTAAGTGCCTATGTAAAATATTTTAATGGTAATTTAATCATTTAGAGCTACATAGTTAAATTGCACAAATTAATCTGAAAGTTCACGTTAATTAAGGTTCAAGAAAAATCACAAAATAATATATAACGTTGAGCTTTCCTGGAAAATATTTTCAAGTTCAGTAACTTCTTAGACAAGTAGATGTGACCTTCAATCAAGAAGTTTCCGTAAAATATCAACAATCTCATATTGATAAAATCACAAGGTTCCGTTTCTCCAATACTTATACTGAACCCTAAAGCAACAGATTCCAAACACACTTACTTATTATTTAAAGTCACCTCAGCCACTTTCTCATACAAAACTAGCGCTCAACCCTCATAAACTATCAACAACACCAAACCACCAATTAAAATCTAATCGACAATTAATCGAGCAGTTCCCATCCCTATCGCAAAGTGTAGTAGGTATTAACGCACAAACAAACTGCGACCAGCATAGAATTAGTTTATTTGATAACCGATAATTAAAATGGCGTAGTGTAAAGGATGCTAAACTCCTGAGCTGTGCGGTTATTTAGCAGCGAAGGTATAAATTATTGCGGGGAAATGAGGGACACGCCCCGTGTACAACCGCCCCGGGCTCTAGTGTGGGGATGTGTCGAGAAATACTTTTGATAATATCGATAAAGTGCATTGAAATAATTTTAAGCTTTTTATTTCTCATCTAAGATAGAAAATTTGGTGGAAAATGTTACATGGTAGTTTTCCAGATTTATTTTTCATATTATACATTTTCAAGCCTTTTGATTACAAAAAGTGAGACCTTTTGTTACTATTGTAGACAAAAAAGTTGATAACTAATACATCTCCCATAATAACGACGCGAATTATTACATTTATACATTTGTTGCAGTTGTACCATTTAAGTAAACAAAAACACACAAAAGCATAGTCAGTTAATGTTCTCCTATTAACAAAATTATTTCGTCCGCAAAATTTTATCGATAAACCTACCCCAGCCCTACCTTTCAGTAACAAGGCAGCATCGTCCGATGCTTTCGAGTGATTAACCATTATTATATAAAGTAAATTCAATAATGGCCTCACGGTAACGTAATGTTTACAGATGTAGAACGCACCACTCCCTCTTAAACTTTAACACGAACACAACACGGTCCAAATTTGTTTGAAGGTGTGTCGAGTGAAATTCGGCCGGGCACAAGATAACAAATTGCGTCTGCACTTAAGAAGGAACTTTTTGAAAAGGCCATAAGTGTGGAATCAATTTGTCTGCCCGCAAATTACCGGTGGTCAGAAACTTGTGGGTAATTTCGCTCGGTGTTAGTAGTATTTGCAAATTATCCGCATAAAGGGTAATCGTCCAAGATTTCAGGGTGCATAATGTGTTCCCTGTAAGAATAATGAGTGAGAGTATGGCTGTGTATGTAATGTAGATTTTTATCGATATTAACGACGCGGACTGATGGCCATCACTTTTTTCATTTTGTATTAAATATGGTAAGTGTGTATATAAATATGGAATGTTTGTTTTCGCTATAATCGTCTAGTAACTGGTATGGAAAGCAGTGAGTATTTTTGCTCGCATCATACATTATTAAAGCAAATAATTTATAGATGTGTTTAAAATATCGCTTTCGTCATTCAAGGCGATCGGTTTAAGATGCTCATGTTTATTTAAGCCTTATAAGGATTTATATTGAGTAAACTCATTATGGAGATGGAACTCGGATAGGGCGTAATTTTTCTGTTGACGCTTTATTTTGATTTAATTAAATCTTTTTTACATACCACGCCTTATAAAAAGACTACAATTCGTCGTTAGCCGTATATGTCCTCGAGCATGTTTGCCTTGTTATTTAACATAGGGGCTCTCCGTGGTTTACAGAACTATTTTATACGATAGAGCAATTTTACGCTGTTCTTGCCCATGCGCTTTTAGAGGTTCCTTTGGTGGCTCAAGTGAAACTACGAGAACATTGACATATTGATAGTAAGCACAGATAAAAAAATAACACTGTCATTTCCTGTATATCAGATTCCTGAAAAACCTGAAAAAAAACTTTTTTTCAATGTTGTAAGTAATACCAAATTACACAGCTGTAAAACAACTAATAAACTACACAAAACTCTCTCATAAAACTCATGATCATCACTCTACAAATAAATATTGATGCAAGTAGGCTTTTAAAAAGCACTTTAACACGTCCCAGTATTGACCCTACCACTGCTTCAGGACAATAAATGGGCCAGTGCTGAGAAGAAGCAGCGCAAAAAACAGTTTAATAACAACATATCCAAAATCTAGACTTCAAAAGTCCTATTACTACAATCTGAGATATTTAATAGTTACTTTTTACACCTAGCACGTTGAACCAGGCTAACTCGATTAACAAGCACAGTAAAAACAAACTAAATATTAACAGCATCGTATCAATACGGTTTTAACCTTAAGGCATTATTTATAATATTAATAACAACTAATTATACGTTTAAAAGAAATATTTTATCCGTAATGATAAGATATAAATCTCGTTCGAGCGACTAGTGATGGGGTAGACGCCGATGTTATCGATAAGTCGATGTGTTGTATCGATGATTTGACAACTGTGAAAAGAAAAAAGATCTGTAAAATAAGCAATACAATAATTTTGGAATATTCGTCGTGATAAATTAGTAAAAGTTTTTATTGCCGTTTGCAAAAATCGTAAAAAAATATGATTTTAGAATAAGAAAATCGCTTGGTATATTTTGACAAATTGACGTGATTTTTTTATAAAGATTTCAAGTTACTTTACCTACTTACTAGTTATGATTTCATATTTACATAATTTTGGTAAAAAATGTAGCGAGAAGCTACGGAATTTATGATAAAAACCAATTTAGTTATTCATACCAGGCGTGTTCACACTTACTAATTATAATACAAAAGATAAACAGAATTGATTAAAAAATACACACCAGTGACAAGGCTAATCTAAATGCATAAACGCTGACCAATTTGGAACACGTTCTTAAGTATTAATTATTTCATAAACTCATATTCATAAGTGTAACGATTTGAATTGCATATTATAAACAAGGAGGGCGATGTTCTCACAAGTGTTCGTCTCTAATGAATTTTCAAGGAACAGCTGATCGACCGACACTCTCATATTCAATAAACAATATCTCCGGACCCACGCCCACACAAATAAAACGAAACAGCACTGTCTTAAAACAAATAGTTCCAAGAATCGGATCTTTCATAACTCCACCAAATTGACACCTTGTTTGAACCGATGCAATTCCTGACAATTTGCTGTGCCTGTAAGTGGGCTATTACAAATTCACCATTATAACTTAACCCACCATTCAAGGCAAATGCAACCTTATTTTTAACACAATAAAGGATGTATGCGAGGTGACAAAATAGTGGGGGGACCATCTACTGGGGGTAATATCGACGTCTGTTCACATCCCATCGACAACGATTTTGTACCTTTTTTCCCAGCACGAATATCAATGGAAATTTGTTCGGGCCCAATTATAAGTTGCTTTGCTTTGTTTGTGGCATGCTTTACGATTTTCACTTTTGTTTATAAGGCTTCAACGCGTCCATAATATTAACACTCATTTTGTATAATGGTGTGGGTAAATAAAAGCGGTAATTGGTCCCTAGTAAGTTTTTAGTTGAGATTTATTTTTGGGAAAACTAAGCTTTCTACAAACGACTTAAAAATTTGATTTGGCGTACATCTCGAAGATTAAATTAAGATTATGATTCTAGGAAAAACTGTGGTCTTCTAATGTTCGGATCAGTAAAATAATTTTCAGAAAAGATCATAGTTAAAAAGCTCCACAAACAATATCTCGCCGAAGAAGCAAAACTCGTATCTATAACAAGAACCGTTCTCGCATTAAATTCCAAATTAACTATCGATCCGTCAGATAGGCCCAAGTTTCTGATATTTTGTAAATTGACCACTTAGCCCAGGTTTATTTTGTACTTTATTATAATAAGCAAAAAGAAAAAATAAATATTTGCAGCCTACTTAAAAATCAGCTTCCAAAATTAGTTTAAAAGTCCGATAATTACAGTACGGTTGGCAAATTAGCGCGAGCGTTTTTTCTTAAATGCCAAAAAGGTTTTTTCTCAAAAAACGTCGGCAAAAAAATGGTAAAAAAGTTGGAGACTAATTTAATCCTGGGCTGAGAATGCGTGTTCTTGTTTTTGCTTATATATGTTTAAATATTTGTTAATGCTGTGGAGGATAATGGCGAGCGTGAGTTATACCGCGTCGCGACACGCCCCCGTATCGACAGCAGAACAAGATTCAATGGCATAATGAATATTATTATATTTTTTTATCCGATACCTCATTTTATTATTTAATATTGCTATCATGCATTTCACTCCCTCAGTGTAATTTAGCTTTTGTATTAAAAAATAAATAGTAATTTGCACAGTTGATATTTACATAGCGATGTCATTACTCTTCTATAAAAATATATTTTTTTATTCATTCTATTTATTGCATGAAATAAACGCATTCTTTTTTGAATCGACTATTGAATTGGTAAGTGATGGGAACTTTAATGATTTGACAAGACCATTTATCGATAGTCATAAATAAACAACACTAGTAGTAAGTAGTTTTATAGTCGCCGTAATAAAACATCTGTTTTTGAGGCTCCTACTCCTGACGGACTGACGGATGTTGTTACAGTTTCGGAATATTCAACTGCTAAGTGGCACTTACACAATAGTAAAAATCAATCTGTCGAACTGATGTCAGTTTGATATAAAATACTCCATTTAAGCTAGTAAGCAACATCGACCTCGTTAAACTAACTTAAGCTATTCGATCGAGTCTAGGATGTAGTTAAACCGTAGTTTGGGCCTAACGACTTAAAGCATTTTCCATATTTTCAGATGTCAAGATGCTGGCCTGACTGATTGCTCAGGTACTGCGAAGTCCCGCTAGAAGGAGCTGGTGAAAAGATATGTTATTTCTACCTGAAAAATTACAAGTGATAAATTCTTAGTTTTGTGATAAGCATATAAATAAATATCACCACTTTTAACACAGCATAAATACTAGTTATAAACGAATCAAGGTAGTGAACGATTTACATTTAGAATTTGACAAATGTTTGCACTACAATCACTATATTTTAATAGATAACATTCTTCTTCTTCTTATTCGTTACGCTCTTGGCAGAGCGGTCGTGGTCACGTTGAGGCGTTGTTCACATCGGTTGTAGAGGCGGATACAACTCTCCGCACGATCTCCCGCCATCTCTCTCTATTGGCAGACCGTCTGGTGCAGTCACATACGCCGTCTCCCACTGCCGATTTTACTTGGTCGGTCCAGCTCATAGGTGACCTGCCACGCGATAGGGTTTTACATTACAAAACATTACAAAATGCAAAAATGGGTAGGATCTTCTCCTCAGTCAATGCAATTTCGGCATGAGACTCGGTATGGGGCACACTGAAAACCAGCGTCGTCGTCCTTCCCCACCGTGGGCCATGGTATATGCTGAGTGGAGTCCCATTGCGATGGACATCGCTGTTGCGACAGGGTGGCACTGCTCAGTTCACTTTGTATTTCCTTTCAATATTGATGTGCTATTTCTGTCTTTTTAGGGTTCCGTACCTCATAAGGAAAAAACGGAACCCTTATAGGATCACTTTGTTGTCCGTCCGTCCGTCTGTCAAGACCCTTTATCTCAAGAACGCGTGAACGTATCAAGCTGAAATTCACATGAAATACTCAGGTCTATTGTCCCTTTAAGCTGTGAAAATATCAAACTTCTAAGCCAAGCCAATCAAAAGATACAGCCGATTATGTCGATATTTTCAACAAATTTTCGACACTCGCAAAGGAATCAAAACCTACAGGATACTTCCCGTAAACTCAGAATCTTGAAATTTGGCATAAAGCATTGTCATATAATGCAAATATAGGAAAAATTGCGAAAATTTCATTTTTTTAGTTATATAATATAATAAAAATATTTTAATAAAATGAAACTTACTACCTTATTTCTCACGAACGAATAAAGGTATCAAATTGAAATTTATACCAAATACCTAGATCTATTGTCCCTTTAAGAAGTAAAAAAATCAAACTTCTAAGTTAACGCGATCAAAAGATACAGCAGTTTATACCGACACCTTAGACGAATTTCCGTCACACGCTAGGGAATCAAAACCTACAAGGTACTTCCTGTGAACTCAGAATCTTGAAATTCGGCACGAAGCAACGTTATATAGTACAGATAAAGGAAAAATTGCGAAAATGATAAATTTGAAGTTATATAAAATTTTAAATATTATTTTTGCTTACATGACATAAAATATTTTTTTAATAATTATAAACTTACTACCTACCCTTTTTCACATGAACGCGTAGAGATATTAAAGTTGAAATTCATATCAAACACTTCTTAAATCTTCTTAAAAATTCTAAATCAACGCAAAAATTCAAAACGCTGAGGTAGGTACCTACCTATAATGCAAATATAGGAAAAATAAATAAATAAAAAATAATCATACCGCATATTTTGAAATTCGCCACTACTCGCAACGGAATCAAGTAAGTAATTTGATTTAATACGTCATAAATTGTAAACCGCTACGTTTGTACGGCGGAACCCTCGGTGTGCGAGCCCGACTCGCACTTGGCCGGTTTTTTTTCCGTTTACCTTCTTTGTCGATTGTAACTAAGTGATGTTCATCGCAATAAATGTATCTTTCTTTCTTTCTTTCAATTAAGTCGAGTGTGGTTTTTATACAGAGTTAGTGTTTTTCTGCCAACGGTACCCAGTCCAGCCGCTAGTCCTGCGCTAAACGGGGCTAAGTTAATAACCGCCTATGCCTACACGACGCTAAGCGAGTCCTACATAAACTCTACTTAGAGCCGATGTCAAAACAGAAAGCTCGTCAGTGGCGCTTTGATTTGAGAAAGTAATGCTAACCAAAAAAAATATCGCCCGTATTCACAAACGATGCTTGCTTAAGTGAAGCAGCAAATCGAACGCACAGCGTCGAATAGAGCTCTGTGATTGGTTCATGTGTCACCCTGTGCGTCCACGCGCACTGTGAGACCTCATAGTAATGTTAGTGAATACGGGTGTATGTCACCTTGGTTCAAAAAAGGTATACGGTAGGTGTTAAGGACTATTAATTTTGACTCCATTTATTTATCATTTGCTAACTCAACTGTGTTAAACTGTAAAGTTCCTTTTTCTATCAAAATGTATAGTATGAAAGAGAAATGATCAAGGACAAAAATGAGAAAAGTAGACTTAGCTTAAATACCGCAAACATTTCTATTCTATGTTTTGCCTAGGTCTTTAACTGTCAAATACAAAATTTAACCCAAATCGGTTCAGTGATTTAGGCGTGAAAGAGTGACCCATCCATCCATCCAAAAATAAACAAAGGATAGAGTAGGACGAAGGATATGATTGTTATATCATACGATGTTTATCTAACTAACTTCTAGTCAATTAATTACACTGTGACAGAGGTATACCTTTTCAATAACAACGAAAGAGTGTTATTGAAAAGGTACCTCAAAACATGTCGGTGAAAACTTACGAGTAAATCTGAATATGCTTCATAAAAATGTGATATTGTCACCTAATAACTTAGCTTTATGATTTAACAGCCGTGTCATCGTTCATTAAAACGACAAATATTTATTCAAACGCCATGCAAACCATATTCAGGGCGTAATTTTTAAACCATTTTGTTATCAAGCCCATCTTTAATAACCTGCATATCTTCAATATTAAGTGCCTATAGTTAATAACTTTGCGCTATACCAACATTATAAACCAGGGCAACAAATCATTGGTTTCCAAGAAACCCAATTATGGGTCTGATATAGGCCCAAATAATACCCTTTAAGGCCAAATTTGGACCCCATAAAATAATGACCTAATGGATGCCTCAGGGCGCTCGGGGAACCAAATTTTGATTTGATTAGATGCTGTAGAGCAATTTAAGGTGGTGAATAGACTACTTACTTTAGAATTAAAGCTGGTTTGGAGATCATTGGTTTCTAATTATAACGCTACAGTCTTTTGATTGGAGATATGAACTCTTGAGTCGGACTCGACTGGGTCTGATTCTCAGGGACAAACAGTGTAAATAACGTGGTTGGTTTCTAGTTTGGTTAGGACATTGTAAACTTGAATTTACGTGATTCTGTTTATTGTATTCTTTATTTCGGAGCCCATTATAAAGACATATTCACATAGCTTGTAGTAGGCGAGCGTAGAACATGTCAACAGTTTGCTTTTACAAAAAGTTGCATCGAACTTTAAATTATGGAATAGGTAGTTGATTTTTTGTGGACATCATGGATCCAATACTAAAGCTGCTCTTAATAAAATGTAAATGCAAGAATACTTCCTGAAACTGAAAGAAAATAAAGCTCTCTAAATAACGTAAAACTACCTCTTCAATTTCATAAAAGATTGTCAATTTTCTAGCTAAAATATTCATAAAATAATTTTACAATATTTTCGGGTGTTTCTGTCACTGTAAACAATGCCAGCATCTCGCTATGAGAGAGTGAATAGTTAGATTCAAATATACGTGCAATTCTCGTCTTGAAGTTTTTGATCGGATTTGTGAGCCAAATCAACGCGTGCGCATCCGCGTGTTGGGGCTAGCGTACAAATAATTTCATACCTACATTCGGATAACGAAGGCGACAGTGGCCGAGGATTTGTTGGGCTGTTAACTCATTTAATTTATTGCCGTTGAAGCGTTCCTGTTAAATTGTTATATTGATGGGCCCGTCTGCCTTTAGGGTTGCCAGAAGATGATTTTTGGGAACTAATTTTCTTGCTGAAGGTTCTTATTTCAGTTAAAACGTCCATTGCTTGACAAAGGCCTCCCCAAGGATTTTCACAACGACTGGTCCTGCGCCGCCCGAATCTGCTTCCCGCGACCAAATAGTCACTTAGTAGTAAGGAAGTAACGAGTAGGAAGAAGAATTTTGTAGGGGTTTCCATTCTTGCTGAAAACAAAGTGATTTTAATGTTTATCTTTTCGAGTAGATTGCTTGTCTTAAATTAATTGTATTTCTAATTGACACTTAGGCTGAGTTTTTGCATGGAGTTTAACAGACTTTTGACGTTTGTCAAAGTTAAAGTAAGATGGTGAAACCCAGCCTTAAACTTATATCTGACATTTGTCCATCAGTGTTATTTGGCTGAAAGGAAACATGATATTGTTAAAATACTTGACACTGGCAACCCTGTCCCGACCACGCCTATTAGCTCGAGTTGTGCTCGGGGGCGAAGCGGGAGCCAATTTGAGCTCAACAACACACACACCAATACCACAGTCAAAATAAATGAAGTAAAATATCCTAAAAGCTAACGAAAAGCTTTTAGGCCAGTAGAATTAACCACAAAAATTGATTAAATCGGAAATAATTCCTACAAAAGATTTTTTTGCTTTAATGGCTTCATTAGTTGCCCATTAAGACTCTCCTAAGTTTTCGACTTCGACAGAGTTGTGCTTAAGTGGTGGGGGCCCCCGAAAGGGGCGTTTTTTCGGTTTTCCGGTTATACCGCGTAAAGGACTTACCCTATCGAAAAGTGGTCTTCATGACGGTTGAAGGGCACCTAATCCTGCATTGAATAAGACCAAATTCAAATGTTTTGGACAAACCGTTCCCGCGCTAAAGTTCGGAAAAGTAGAAAATATACGTATAATTAATGACCCTCTCCACGTCCAATGGCTTGTTACCCACAGGCTTCCAAGTCTTGAAAAGGGCCACCTTAACCAGTGTAACCCAATCAAGGCTTACGAGCTTGATGCGCCTATCCTTGTGCGTCCCAGCCGTTCCTTAACTGCGGTTGGTGCACCTCTTCTTTGCACTCTCCTGAACGACCCTGTGTTACCTACTGTGGCTGTCCCTCTTCCTTGCAGCCTCCTGCACGACTACGTTGCCTAGCCGTATGCCTGGTCCAAGGTTCGACGCCACAAAATCAACTTCGCACGCGTGAAAATAGTTTAAATACTATTTTCCGTGCTTGCAACATTTTTCTTTGCTGCTTCGGCTCTATTAGTCGTAGAGTGATTGTATATATCCTATAGCCTTCCTCAATTTATGAGCTATTCAACACAAAAATTATTATTTCAATCAAACAAGTGATTCTTGAGATTAGCGCGTTCAAACAAACAATCAAAAAACTCATCAGCGTTTTAATATGAACTTGTTGTTGTTGATTTTTGGCGTCAAACCTTAGACCAGGCATACGGCTAGGCAACGTAGTCGTGCAGGAGGATACAAGGAAGAGGGGCAGCTACAGTAGGTAACACAGAGTCGTTCAGGTGAGTGCCAGGAAGAGGTGCAGCAACCGCAGTTAAGGAACGGCTGGGACGAACAAGGATCAGCGAATCCAGCTCGTATGCCTTGATAGGGTTACACTGGTTGAGGCGCTCCTTTTCAAGACTTGAAAGCCTGCGGGTAACGAGCCATTGGACGTGGAGAGGGTCATTAATTATACACATATTTTCTACTTTGCCGAACATTTGCACGAGAACGGTTTGTTCAAAACATATGAATTTGGTCTTATTTAATGCAGAATTAAATGCCCTTCAACCATCAGGAAGACCACTTTTCGATAGGGTAAGTCCTTTACGCGGTATAACTGGAAAACCGAAAAAGCGCCCCTTTCGGGGGCCCCCACCACTTAAGCACAACTCCGTCGAAGTCGAAAACTTAGGAGAGTCTTAATGGGCAACCAATGAAGCCATTAAAACAATAAAATCTTTTGTAGGAATTATTTCCGATTTAAAAGCTAATTCTACTGGACTATTTGCCGATTGTCTAATCTTATAATACGTGTCTGCAAACTGAGATAAACCTTGAGGTGAGAGTGATTAAAGAAAAATGCTTACCCTAAACACGGTGATTGAAAAGAAAAGAATAAACTCCCTTCAAATTGGGAACCTTTAATTACTATAAAATCATTTACGGAAAAGCTTGAAAATTACAATAAGCACTTCTTTCCAAAAGTCAAGTCAATATGACGGTTTGTCAGTTAGGGTAAAGGCGAAGAAGAAAAAGGCTGTAATACTGTCTTATACCTACAAGTTTCGTGTAGAGATGTGTAGAGCTTGGTTTGACGGGCAGCGATAGTACAAAAATGATTTACTCTTAATTTTTACTATGCCAGCATATAGGTACGAGTGGGTATTGGTGTAATTATATGTATATTGCGCGCGCGCCTAAAATGGGTTTGTTTTTAGATGAAGTTCTTTCGGTAACTGATATTCTAGGAATATAGAACTTCGATGTCAAGCTCAGCACTGTGGCACTTTTATGTAGTTGTAATAGTGATGGTTTTTCAACAAAAATGTTAAGTTTTGTGTGCTGTCGACCTACGTATATTCGGTATCTTAGTTGTGAAGAGATTTTTTTGTGATTTGTGATAATGTTGTGATTGCAATTGGTATTTTAAGGTAAAATCATGAGGAAAAATACTACTCAATTATTATGAACGATAACTAAGAAAGGTGTAAAGCAAAACAAAGTAGAATTTATGACTTCCATTTATTTAAAATTTAAAAAATAGCATAAGACCAATTAATAGAGGAATGAAAAAAAGAGAAGTAAATAGAATAGAGCGAGAAGTAACAGCATTTGAGATAAAATTAGACTAGGTAGGTTTATTTTTGATGCAAAAGAAATTTATTTGAACTTCTTAAGCTACCATAGCGCATAGTAGTAAGCTTAATGTGCCTTCGTCCATAAAACAAACAATCACAATAGAACAACCACGACCTCAGGATTTTCTCATGGCCATTCCTGATTCATCAAAAACAGCTTCAAAAGCGGCATAACTCAAAAACAAAAGAAAACATTCCGTACAAACCCTTGAAAAGACAATTTCCTAAACTAATTTGTAGATATTGCCCCTGCAGGAGCAATTTAGTGCTTTTAAACAACGACTTTAAGAGCAAAATTTGTAAAGCTCTATCTCTACCTTATGCCCCAACATATTAAAGCATAAAATGCAATAATGGCGCATTAAGACTTAGGCCACTTTTGCGGCCTGTAACCATTGTTTGCAGGCCTCTCAGGACTTCCTGTCTGTCTGTTTGTTTGCCTTCAATTAAATATTTAAGTTATCGCTCCATACAAGCATGGAATTTACCTCAACGGACGGTAGTCCCATTTTGTTGGTTAAGTGGTAAGTTGTTATTTTAAACATGTGAAGCAAATATGAAAGGTGCATTATTGGAAATTACGGAGTAGTTAAGGCCTCTTTCGATGGGATGGTTGATGGTTGTCTTTTCCATAGACAATTAGACGTACAATGGGCTGAGAAATTAAAGTTTTCGTTTGTCTTTTATTGGCCAAATTATCTTTTGTAATTTATTTCCTCGTTTCTTGTTGCTTAATATACCTACCTATACAGGGTGTTAGGTAAATGGGTATATGAGCCGACACTAATCCATGTTAACATGGGCACATAAATGGTATGGTGAAGTCAGTTTGATATCATCATTTAATTTTTTTAAATCATACAAAATAAATTTTATAAAATCCGATTTGTATGAAAATTAAAATTATTAAAATGAAGATATCAATTTTCTGACTTCACCATACCATTTATATGCCCATGTTAACATGGGCTAGTGTCGGCTCATACCCATTTACCTAACACCCTGTATACCAACCGGGTAACATGGAGAGCATTGTGGGCGGCCTATGTTCAGCAGTGGACGTCCTATGGCTGAGATGATGATGATAAAGATGAATATTCCTATCATACGGTGAAGAAATTTAGGTGTGTTATGAAAGGAAGAGAACCTTAAAACGTTCGATAGACCGATGACTTCATCCAGAGGCTGGATGAAGAAAGCAGGAAATCGTGATTTATGGAGTTTCTTGGGAAGGCTTACCGCCCAGCAGAAATTTATAATAAAGAAACACGGGTCAACGCGACATTTTTATATGAGTTACATATGTACTCACTGTTTGACGTTTCGGCTAATATGCTGCAGCCATGGTCACAAGCAGAAGATTGCCATAGGCTGAAATGATGATTTATACAATAAAGTAATTTATTTTCTGCTTTTAAAATGCGCTTTTACGGTTCATTATTTGCTTTTTTTCGATTACCGTTTTAGAGTTTACTTCGAAAACACTCACAGACTTTTTAATTTTTTTAGTAGTTACAGGAAGTAAGCACCATCTTAAACCTTCTAATCCGGGCTAGGCGCTAGTAATAAATAAACAAGCGAAACAAAGGCACTAACTATAGCACTTCAAGCTAAATAGAAGCATCTTATCACATTGTAATAGGTACTATTTTTCAACCAAAAATGTTCAGCCTAATATGATTTCGATTATACAGTCGACGGCACATTAGACTATACATTTTTGTAGCAATCTCGCCCTTATTTCTATGGACATAAGACCACAGTGTCGAGCTTAATGTGCTATTGTACGACTCCAATTTACAAATAAGCTTTCATCGTTGTAATGCGCTCGCGCAGCCGGCTGTTAATTAAATCCGATAATAAATGGCGAAACACCCATAGAGGGGTGGTTACAGATTGGGCGCTTTTCATTTGGTCCACATAAAATAAAATAAATTGTAGATAACACTGATAACACATTAAAGGGGTATAAATCATCACCAAAAAAATAAAAGTTGTTATTTTTGTAAATACCTAGTCTTTTAAAAAGCGTCTTTACAAGTCCCAGTATTATTTAAATCTACCACTGAAATACCTATGTACAAAACATTTTTGGATAAATGTTCAGTGATATTAGATAGCTATCAAATTATTTTTCCTGTGTAAGGTACTGACAGTATTATGAACGTAAGGTGACAAATACTTATTCTCATGATCAATAAAATTGTGATCAGTCCAACATGATGTTATACACGTATTTTATGTACATTTAATAGGTACATAAAATACGATTCGGATTAAAATCGAGCTACATAAAATCATTGGCTTTTTTGTCAAGCTATCTAAAGTGCTAAACATTTTATAATCATCTTTCGACAAAATTACTTTCTAACCCCATCATTCATTTTAATAGGACTCTCATACCACATCCACTGCATTACCATTTATTAACAACATAATTTCGTATAATATTTTTATTACTTGACAATATATCAATGGATCGAGAGTTATGAAGCCGTGGCGTGACTGAGAGCCGTTGGATCGGTTCACGGAATAAAAAATGATATTTCTGGCACTTGGACATTTTAAACGACACTAAATCACAACCAACGAGCATTATAATTTAGGTGTTTGGATATAATTATGCGATTTGTCATGGTTTTTATACTTAAAGCAGCGGTATTAGTGTTAATTAGTTTACGGAATGCAAAATGACTATTAATCGGCTATTTAAAATATTAAGATTATCTAACAAATCTTTTCTAATATGAATTTTTAATAACTAAAATAAGTATGCTAATATGAGCGTTTGTTTTTATGTATTAGTATTATTTTATTTGGCTCTGTGGCAAGGGAAGTTCAGTTTCTTTAAGGATATGAAAAGCGGGAGTAAAAAAAGCAGAATGTTAGTTCTATATTTTTCTAGCCTATAGAAAAATTTATATGAATCCACGGTCTTCGGACTAATGTGATGACCACTGATCTAGGTGTTTTATGATGACTTGTTTTTTTTGCAATTGTCCTACTGTGCTTCAATTTTAAAGTAAAAAAGCTCAATGTATTGAGCATTGTAAATAAGAAACATCCAAACATAATTTAATAATTTCCCAAACGATTCCAGAACAAATATGTTACATCAGCCAACCCTACATCCATATCTGGGCATTTATAAATTAAGGCTTGTTCTCGCTCGCTCATTACGCTTAGAGCTAATAGAAATTAGCTATCGACAATAGGAAAGCTGACTTAACTATCTATCAGGAAAGTTATACTTAAGTTTTACTATAACCAGAGCATGCCGTGTTATAGGCGGGTAAAAGACTCGCGGCTTCACTCGCGTTTTACTTTGATTCATCCTCTTCAAGAAAGTAAATTTTCGACAATTTCGATATGCTGACTCGTGATGAGTGCAATAGGTAGGTACAGCTTTAAACTTTAGACCCTATTCATCTCCTTAGAGGGTGAATTTTCGACAATAGGAAAGCTGATTTAACTATCTATAAGAAAAGTCATGCTTGTAGAGCGTACGGTATACATAATAGGCTAGCTTTTTCCCGCGGCCTCGCTCGTGTTAAGCTCTGGACCGCCGTTTCATCCTCTTAACGAGTGAATTTTGGAAAATCCTTTCATATACTCGTACTATTCTTAAGTAGTTAGTAGTAGTTACGAGTAATCTGTCGCAAATTCCAAGTTATTTTTATGGTGTGACCCTGCTGCGTTCGATAATACTCATAAGGGAAGTCCCTTGAAAATAAGAACAAAATAAAATTCAAAACATAACTTTTTTTCTATTCTAGCCTAGTCGGGCAAAAACAGTACAGCTTTTTTCACAAACTTAATCTAATCTAACAAGAATTTTAACATTCCTATCAGACCAATTAGATACCCAAAACCACTTCACAAGAAAACGAAAAATTACTCCTCAATACATTAACCTCTATCTAATCAAACTACGTAATCAATTACCACTATCACTAAACGCATCCGATATCTCAATCCTGGCCCTTACTAATGGGCCCCATCTCATTACTTGGGCCACAAGCGTAATTATCTCAAGACTAATCTGAGTTAGGTGTTAAAAAACCAATTGGGATGGGTCAAACAAAAAAGAGTTTGGGGACAATCTGGAAGATCTTAATTGGGGGTCGGAATGCGAGGAATCTGGCCGGTCGCGGCCTTTTTGCTGGAGTGCGAGTGTTTTTTGGATTTAGGGGTCTGGCTCGGTGTGGGGATACGGGTCCCGTTCCCGTTATTGTGGTGACAGGTGTATTATGTAGCAGATAATTCATGATTCTTCATGATGATAATTCAGGTGTAAATTCATGATGGATAACGAAAATGGAAAATTTGTTGTTTTCTAGCAAGGTTCCTTGTGATATTTCTAATTGGAATAAGGCTTATTGGTATTATTTTTCCTACAATTCTGGTCTTACATAATTCCTATAATAATAGTGTAAGATCCAGATTAATGTATTTGTGTAAAAAACAAAATCCATGTTGGAAATTTTACCATTTCATACTGGATGTATTCTATCGTAACCTAACCCTTGCTCATCTTTATTGGGATAATATTGTAAGCTTATTCTTATTCAACTTTAGTTTACTGTTTACTGATCCAAAGCAGTGGACTTGGTTGGTAAGTATCGGAAGTACCAGTAACAAATGTTAGCTTATCAAAACTTTATTTATTGTTTTGCATTCTGTCACTTTGGCGACGTTATTGTTATCCAACATTCGGTGCATGTCGTGGCAACCTTTAATTAAGGCAACACCTTAGCTTAATTTATTTATAAGGAAACTGTGAATGTATGGTGTATGTTTTGTTGGTTGTCCTTAAATAAATAAATAAATGAGCTCACTCTGAAGTACTAATATTACTTTTCAAAATATACCACGTAACCGAAGTTGAATTACTTTAGAAACAATAACAATAGCTCTATTACTTATTCCCAAGTCATCATCATCATCATTTCAGCCACAGGATATCCGCTGTTGAACATAGGCCTCCCCCAATGATTTTCATGTTGACCGGTTGGTAGCGGCCTGCGTCCAGCGCCTTCCTGCTACCTTGATGTCGTTGATCCACCTTGTGGTGTGTAAATTCCACGATTATTTGCAGAAAATGTAAGCGGAACCCCAAGTAACCAAAGCCTCTCGCACTTACCAAACCTCGCCGTTTTAATTCTTTACAACTGTACGGAACGCTCAGCATCCGAGTCCCACCCGTTTTGTTTTTTCGTTTCGTTATTGTCTCACAGCGGCCAGTTTGTCTCTGTCACGATGGCGTCCGTCAGTCTGCCGTTTCACTTTTAAATCACAAAACGCTCGAAATGCTCGTAAAAAAGCGTGTTTGTTTCTCTGATTGTTGGAGCGAAAAAACGGGACTGTGCGCCCCTACTATATTTTACAAATTTTAAACTTGAGTGTAAAATATAGTTCACTTAGTTTTAAATACAACTTTTGGTTACCACTTCCAAGGAATTAAAGACTATTGTGATGAATCTATTCCCACCTCTCGTTGCCTCCGCTGCAACTCCTGTGTAACCAGGTTCTACAGCTTGACCGCCAATGAAAACCTAACCAGTGAAGGTCAAGTTTGTCCCGTTTGTGGTGGTGAACCTACTCATAATAAGCTTATCTTATACTAATATTATAAAGAGGAAAGTTTTGATTCTTTGTTTGTATTGAATAGGCTCCAAAACTGAATCGATTTGCAAAAATCTTTTACCATTAGAATCCTAATTATTTCTGTTGGAAATAGGTGGTACAAAATTCGCCGGGTCAGCTATATACAATATAGATCTTCCCAATAAGTCTAGTTGAACTTATTTTTAAATTTCCTCGCATTTTCAAGAAAATTGTTACTCACAGAATGTGAGAAAACAGTTATACATCGAAGAACACAAGGAAACAATTATAGCACTTAATGATTTATTGCTACAGAAGTATTTATTGCACTAATGGGAGATTGTACGCCAATTAATGTATAAATAAAGGTAATTAAAGTACTTTAATTATTTTGCACACGTAGTAACGAAAAACTTACGCAAGGAAAGCTTTGAGTACGAGCAATTCTTCCAAAGCTCCCGCGCCAACGGGACAAAAGCTTTACGAAGCTTTTCGTCCTCGACAGGTTTCTAATTGGGAGAGCTTTACTTTGTATACCTACTATGTGGCTAATTTGCTGCTGTCGTAGCGTAAAAAATATTTGAATGAAATATTTTGAGCTTTATGAATTGTGAATGCTAAAGTACCTACGTTAATTTTAGATTACGATATTTCCCTTTCCTTTTAGTAAAAATAAATAAATATGTTTTATGCCCAGTTTCACCATCAATCCCTAATTTTAAAGTGACCCCTATGGTAACACATAACAGGCATTTTGTTGTCATAAGGGTCACTTAAAAATTAGGGATTAGAATTAGTGTGTTAAATAATTCTATATTTACAAAAGCGAAAGGTCACTGATAAGACTGACTGACCGACTCACTCACTCATCACGAAATCTCAGAAACTAGTCTCAAATTTTGCATGGGGTTTTCTTTTAGAACATAGGTGCTCACTTAGAACGGATTTTACCCCTAAGGGGGTAAAACGGGATCCACGCGTACGAAGTCGCAAGCGGCCGCTAGTTATTTGAATAAAGATTTTTTTGTTGCAGATTTATCGTCCTGGACCGATACAATCATGGTAAGTGATCATCGTGCTTATTCCATTCACATTTAATTTTATCACCCATGATATTAGAGCCAGTTGCATTGTAGCAAACACCGGGCTAGATGACCATCCAAAGTACCTATACCTACTCAATTACTCATAACTTATTCACCGACCAATGAACTCTAACTGACACGAATAACAAAGACGTCAACATTAACATTAACAGTCCCTTACTTTAACAAAAAACCCTCAAATCAAACTTAATCCAAAATCGCAAAACGAGACAACTCCTAAATTAAAAATTCCGCGCACGAACATAAAAAGTGATATTGTCTTCTGATATAAAAGCTGATTCGCACATCGTTTTGTTTGTCCGTTCGTCGGCTAACCGAAGCGACGGGGCAGAAAATTAATTATATAGATTCTGGCCACTGAACTTATCACGATCGTAATACGGTCTTTTGAAGATGAGATCATTTATTTTAAGCTCATTGTTGGTTAAGTTGAAAAAGACGATTTTATTACTTAGATGGTTTTTGCTTTTGATTTAAATAACAATTGTTTAATTATAATTAACAAAGTATTGTTTGGTTATGGTGTGAAAAGTCTAGTTCAAAAACCGACTCCAAAAAACATACACTAAAAAGTAGAAAAATAATTACTAGGTAATTACTTATTTATTAGGACGAATTAATATTTATGTATACCATTATTGATACTTCTGGAGTCGGTGCCAAGATTATGAAACGTGTGAAGTTTGCCTGCACCGACTCCAAAAGTATCAATAATGGTATACATAAATATTAATTCGTCCTAATAAATAAGTAATTACCTAGTAATTATTTTTCTACTTTTTAGTGTATGTTTTTTGGAGTCGGTTTTATTTTTTTTAATAAAAATTAACTTATTTCTTGCTTTTTAGTTAACTTATTGTACCACATATTACCACTGAAGGTAGGCAGTACATTGAGACTATATTCTTCATGTCAAGTGTAAAATAATATTCCCTACAAAATACAGGTTACCATATCGGCAACCTAAAAAGACCTTAAACCGTCAGCCCACCTTAAAAACATGAAAAAATACAACTGTTGGTCTATTTGTACCTATAATATTTAAAGAATTATCCTCCAACTCCTAAGCGTTAAGGAGTTGTACGTACCATGACCAGTTCATCATGATGAGATGATGACTATCTAATGCTAACACTTGAATAACTTTAGAAACTATACTTATCTATAAAATTAAAAGAATTACTCTCCAACTCCTAAACATTAAGGAGTTTTACCTTCTATCATCAGCTCATCAATATGATATGATGATTTCCAGGAGCAAATACTTGAACAACTTAAGAAAACGTTTGAAAAACGATATACGTGCCTATAAAATTTGGGGGTTGCCCTCGATTTCCCTAGGATCCCATCATCAGATCCTGACTTGGTGACAATGGAACCACCTCAGAAGTGTACCCTATCAAACAAAAAAAGAATTTTGAAAATCGGTCCACAATTGACGGAGTAATCGGTGAACATACATAGAAAAAAAAAAACATACATACAGTCGAACATATAACCTCCTCCTTTTTTGAAGTCGGTTAAAAATAAAAGTCAAGAGTTAATTAGTTGGAGATAATATCTAGTATCTTATTAATATTGTATTTATTTATTTTGAACTGCAAAAGAAATGGTGGCTTAGCCTGCTTTAAAGAAGTTGATTTATTTATAATTTAACTAAACTATCTTAGAGCGATGCAATTTGAAATGAAGAAACGTGAAAAAAAGTGGACGCCATAGCCTACTAGATAAATATAGTTATGGTAATATATATTTTCTTCGTGTTATAGAACTTTAGAAAAAAAATCAAAGCCTTGTTAACAACTAATGGATAGCAACAATAATAAATAATAATAAAATAAATATCCTTGGACATTTTACACTGCGCTTCTAGTCCCAATCTAAGCAAAGCTTGTACTATGGGTGCTAGACAACGGATATAAACATACTTAAATACTTTTTTTTTTTGTAAATACATACATATTATACATAGAAAACACCCAGTCTAATACAAACAAATATGTTCATGCAACAAATGTTTGTACTGTGCGGGAATCGAACCCGCTACTTCCGGAATAGTAATCCGTTACGAACCACTACACCAAAAGGCCGACATGACAAACAATGTTATAATTTAAAGATTTTTTCTCCGGTTTTTAACCCGGTTTTAGGCCAAAGTGATTTCTCCCAGGACAATTTAATCCGCGTTAAATACTGGGGCTTCACTAGTTTTGCTTGTGCAGAATAGAATTTAAAACAAATAATTCGTGGGTGAGTTTTTGACGAACTCAAATTCATGGTGGACCATATCCAATAGGTACCACAATACGGAAGGTCAATAAAAAGCAATGTCCATCTAAATAAAGTTGTAAAGGCTCCCAAACTTCTGAACCGATTTGTCATTAGAATCTTATATTATTTCTGATGAACATAGGCAGTAAAAAGTTCGCCAGGTCAGTTAGTTGTTAAAATAAATGAAAAAGGTTCTTAAACATTTTCTAACAGAATTCAGGTAATTACTAATGCATACAATTAATTTAAATAATTTACTCACTATTAATATTCCTTTGATCCAATTTCAAGAAAAGGAGTCTACATTTCTCTATACAAATACCGTATTGGATTAATATACACTGCCTTATTAAAGGCCATATTTTACTCCCTCATTGAGTTTACAATTTGTAATTACGAGGTGTTTAATGGTTCCTAGAACGGACTGGCCTTTTTGGGACGGACCACTAATTGTGGCCAATATTTTAATACTGACTACCAATGTTATTGTACGCAACGTTCACACCGTCGTGTAACATCAAAAACTTTCGCAAGATTTTAGTTGAATTTCTTAAATGAGACATAAAAGTTATGGTTCGTGATTATCAAAGGCTTGGGAAATAAAAATAAAGGAGGATTTTCATTGAATTTTTTAAATGAGACTGGTAAGGTATGGTTGATAGTTTTTTTTTTACACTGAGTATTGTACAAGGGCATTGAAAAAAATTGCTTGCAATCAAAGGTAAAGTAAACAGCTCTACATCAGCAATGCATCTGACTTGCCTTATAAGACAAATAATACTTTCTATTGACAGTTTTTAACTCATATTTCTATTAATCATAGGGCGTCTGTGAAACAAAACTGCTTTTCTCAAATTCTCCTTTCTCTACCGTAAAAAATAGTGTACGTTAAGTGCACAGAAACGTCATTAAATTAAAACTAGCCCAACGAATGAACGAATGTTACGATTCGGTGTAAATGGCGGCTGCCTTAACAAGGCACCCCGGAGCTCACAGACACGCCCTAACAAGGTGCTAGCCAACCAATTATTATGGGCTGTAAACTCCAGAATCTTTCCAGAAAAAACTGCCCCATATCACGAGGAATTCGGTCAAGGCAGAGTTTTGATATCTTTGATATTGAAGACGTCACATTAATATAATTTAGTTTTGTCGAAGATCATTATGGTGAAACACAGTTCATCATCATCATTTTAGTCACAGTCCACTGCTGAACATAGGCCTCCTCCAATGATTTCTAGATCGGTTGGTAGTTGTCTACATGTCTATATCAAGCGCCTTCCACGGATCTTGGATGCACCACCCTAATATGGGTAGACGTCCCACACCATACATTTCTTTTTCCTTGTCATATTCGTCTTCAATTTAGGTATGTCCTTTCCTTATAAATAAACGACGACAGCTGATAAAACTAAACATAAAGCATCTTACACAGTTGTAACAAATGCGATTTTACATCAAAATTATATTCTAATCTGCTGTCGAATTATACAGACGGGTTAACTATCTCAATATAATCGAGATGGACCCCAAAAATCGAGTTAAAATTTAACCAGCCGTAATTAAAACCGCTGTAAACGTAATGGGACACGGCCCGGCCTGTTAACGATCTGAACAAATGATTTAATTATACACCACTCTGATTGATTGTAACAGAGTTTTTTTAGCCGAAAATATTTCGTGCCCCACCTAATGAGTTCATGCAAGAATCTTTCTGAATTATTCACAGTAGATTTTTGACATTTATTTGAAAGACTCAGTTATTTTAATTTTAACTGACTTCAAAAAAGGAGGAGGTTCTATGTTTCGCTGTATGTATTTTTTACACTAGTGACTTTAAAGCTGAGGGAACAAGCGCAATTAATACGCCAATTCCTTCATAAATAATGGCAAATAATAACCAGCGGTTTATTCTTTATTATCTTAATTAATTTAATCCACATTTTGTGATGCCAGAAGAGCTTCAGCTTAGAAAAGTTAGGTGCGTACTTATTTCAGAATTACAGAAAAGCGTATAAAGCTCAAAAATCTATACAAAAAGCATAGATTGAGACTTTCGATTGGTTAAATTTCAATATTTAGGCAAACCACAGATCAGAATCTATCTGGAACTGAGATTAAAACTAGAGCGTTGTATTTAATACAAAAAGTTGGTATATACGGGACTAATCCCACCACACTTTCCCACCTCTGCAACTCCTGTATAGCCAGGATCTACAGCTTGGTCTTCAATGAAACCCAACCAGTGAAGGTTGAGTAGACCCGGGGATAGCTAACTGTCTTATTGGAACCCTTGGAATAAGGTTGGTATAGTTGTTGCAATTCACAAAGGCGAGTGAACTTTTGACCGACAACCGACGACATCATAAAGGTAGCAGGAAAGCGCTGGACGCAGGCCACTACCAATCGATCAACATGGAAAGCATTGGGGGAGGCCTACGTTCAGCAGTGGACATCCTATGGCTGAAATGATGATGATGATGAGTGAGCTTTACATATGTGTAGTATTGTCACGGTAATAATATCATACAGTATTGTAACTTCATATAAACGGACGAAACGCGAGCTTTCCTTCGAAATTCAAATCTCGGTATGCGCTCGACATGCAAAAGTCGGGGGTGTCGCGAATGTGCCACAGTAATAAACGGACGATGTGTTGTTTTTTAAACAGTAAGCGCTCTTTTTTATAAAAATAATTACAAGTACCTATTTATACAGGGTGTTAGGTAAATGGGTTTATAAGCCAACACTAGCCCATGTTAACATAATTGTGCATATAAATGGTATGGTGAAGTCAGTGATATCATCATTTTAATTTTTTAAATTTTCATACATAATAAAATTTATAAAATCTGATTAAAATGATGATATAAATTTTCTGACTTCACCATACCATTTATATGCACATGTTAACATAGGCTAGTGTCGGATTATAAACCCTAACACCCTGTATAATAATCAAGCATTTTGTACGCCTCAGTCGAGGCGAATACATTTTACGGTCGCAAATTGATAAGATTTGTTACTAAATCTTAACACAAATATATTTTTAAATTAAATCTACTAATCACAAAACAACATGCATTTTTATCATATTTTATTCACGAAGTATTTTGTTTGTCAAATTAAAATCATAAAATACATTCACAAAACTAGATAGAAATTCTAAGCAGGCAGATGTAATGAAAATAGGGTCTGCAGGTGGGCAACCCTATCGCATGTTGTCATAGCGTGACGTACCGCGTGGATGTTGACATTTATTTCAAAAATATGGCCGAGTTGGAATACTGTATAGATAGTATTACCGTGGTATTGTGTAGTGAACTGTGGGGGCACGTCACTGTTCGTTTTTCAAAAGTGTTGATAGACACTACACTAACGTTATAAGTGCATGTACACGTACACACACAAGTAAGGCTTCGCCTTCGTGAGTTGCAAGAACTGTACCTATATTCAACTTGCGTCTTTTCATTAACCTCAGAGAGATCTGTTTCTTATCTCAGTGCAGGTCTCATCACCGTCTGTTCTGCACTAAAAGCTTGTAATAAAAATTAAATATTAAAACAATTAAGTTAATTTTTTTCTCTCTCGATAACCATGATATTAATTGTCAATACATTCTGCAAGTTCTGATATGGTTCAGCTGGCCTATAATGACTATGATAAATAGTAATTAATTTTAACCCGCAGTAAAAAATAAGAGTGTAAAAACGCATGCGTCGTGTAATGCTTATTTATGTTTGTAAGTTAAACCTATGTTCCTGATTGTTTTTGTGGTCTTCGTGTATTGATTTTAATGAGCTTATTTGACTTAATAATTGTTCTTACCTTATTGATTTTGAATTAAAACGATCCCAGTAATATTAGTTGTTCAATAAAACTTGTGTTGGAAATAATACGAAACGTGACAAGATTATCAATTTATTTTTTTGAGCAATAACTAAACAATTTTCTGTTTCTTTTAAAAAAGGCTTCCCATTCGTCAGGAAAATTGTTGGTCCTTTTATATCAAACTCTTAGCCAAATCCAAGACCTGAAAAAAGCATGCATGCTACAGAACGCATGTAACAGAACAACGAGCCACTCTATAAAATCTTCTAGTGTTCACCCTTTCATGAACCAAACGTCGTACATTTTACCTGTATTCTACCATTCGTAAGAACGTTGCATTACATATAAATTCTCTAGTGTACAGTCACAGGTTTTTTATTCAGTGGTCTGAATAAAAAACCCATCATGATAAATAAAGAGACCCTTTGGCCTGATCACCTCTTTCTAGACCAAGAGTTGTTGTACCTTGTGCATAATAACCTTTTCCTTATTTTTCCTTTTTTCCATCTTGCCAAAAACTTCCCCGTTTTGATTGAATATAACCTTCTTTCCTTTTTTTTTTCGAAATAGCAATTGTCATCAAATCTGCCAACCAACTGTCACTGTCAAACCACATAGCTTAAACAACTAACCCTGCCCCCCTAGACAAAACGCACTTTTTGATCGAATCGAAAATCGAATCCGTCAAATTCCATACAAAAAAGGGGCTTTTCGACCACTTTTCGACTGGTTTGCGATTATAATTGCACTTTGTCTAGACCCACAGAACAAGAGAAGTAAAAGAAGATTACCTAAATACCCAAACAAAAGTTGAATGTAGGTCGGTACTAGCACACAACAAGCGATAAACCTGCAAGTAAATTTTAAGTTATTTGCTCTTTAGAACAATAATGAACGGGTAATGTGAACAGTTTCCGGTGGAAAAGTGTATATCTGGTTAACTACGTGGTTTGTGGACTCACAGTTGGGCAGAGTGGAGATCATGTAAGTCTTGAAGAACCATATTTTTTGCAATAAACTTTTACTGAAAAATCTTACATGCTTGCTTCTCATCTTAATATTGACTTGGAGATATAAAATGCACTGTAGTCAAGTGTATGATGTCTGCACTTCTGCAATGTCGCTGGCGTATTACAGTTCAACATTTTTTATATCAAATATCATAATTTTTTATGGTTTAGATCCTGCCCTGTAAATAATTTTATAGATTAGATAAAGGTGTATTACACATCATGATCATGCAGTGCTGTCCCCAAGATTAGTTGAAGAGGATAGTAAGCTTAAAATCAAAATCAAAAAATCAAAATTATTTATTCAGTTTAGACCACAAGTGGCACTTATGCTTGCTTAGCTTTTGGTAGAGTTATGATAGTTTGGAGAATATTTTGATAGCTATGTGAAGTTAAAAGTCCTACTTACCTATTCGGTAAGTTTATAGAAACAAAAAGAAACCCATAATTTAAAGATTTTTTAATAATTGAGTACCTATCCCACTGAAGCATGTAAATGCTTCTTTTCCCCCTTTTATTTGTGAGAATTCTTCAGAATTTCTCGTGAACATTATACTCAAGAGTATTTTGCGTGATGTTCGCCAATCTACCCGGCCGTGTGTCCGCGCAGGGAACGTTGTTGTTCATTTCATTAGCGATCGTGAGCAGATATCGTTATTGCGTGGCGTTCACTTGAGCGCGCAGTATATGCGAGGGAAACAGATACACTTGATTTTTGTATTCTTTCTTTCCTTTTCATCTTTCTTTCTTAATTTTTCTTTCATGGGAATGGCTTCTTAGGAAGTTCTGTAATCGTCATCATTATTTTAGTCACAGGATGACCAAGATAAAAATAGACCTCCAAAGATTAATAGATTGGCTGGTAGGAAACAACACACATTCAGCGTTTTCTTGCAACATAATTTGTAAGGTCATCTGCAATAATTGAGAACTTTTATAAGATACCGAATGAATCATCATTTAGTGACTTTTTCTGACTGATATCTTCCAGTCTAGATCTATAACAGTCTTTCCCAAAGTGGGCGATAACGCCCCCTTGTGGGCGCTGCAGGCTTAAAGGGGGGCGGTAAGAGACCCAGAAAAAAAATCGGGACGTTGTGTAGAGGCTTGGCAGGCGTCATCTACTAGGACTCTTAGACATTGACTGAGCTCGACACTTGACTACAAAAATGGGGGGCGCTAAAAAATAATTTATTCTCAAACTGGGCAGTAGACTAAATAAGTTTGGGAACTACTAATTTATAAGGACATGGGAATAGTCTCTCTCGTTCTCAACGCTGCATCTCCTGTATAGAGGATCTTCTACAGCTTGACCCATAAAACCCAACTTATGTCAGGTTTGTCGAGGTGAGATCTGTAAAACCAAAAGTAGTAGTTTATTAAAATTAACAGAGATTTTTAGTAATAGATCATCAGGGACTTAATGAGTAAGTGGTAAATCTAACTTTTCCACATTTACTAGTGAAAAGTAGAATTGGATTTTATGCTTAAATTCAATCTTTGACTATAAGATTTTAACTTTCGCGGTTTATAACTAAAATAGTAAGACACGGGTCTTAACGCGACGTTTATTAATGAGTTACATTATGTACTCACGGCTTGACGTTTCGGCTGCGATGCTGCAGCCGTGGTCACAAGCAGACTGGCAGTTCGCGGCGTCGTCCGTTCGGGCGGGCATAAGCCGTGAGTACATAATGTAACTCATTAATAAACGTCGCGTTAAGACCCGTGTCTTACTATTTCAATCTTTGACTGTCTGAAAACAATAACACAAATGATTTATCTGCAAACCAAAGTAATACTACGTACAAAACACACTCGCCTCTAAAACATAAATAAATAATTACATGATTATGTTGAATGAAGCTTAATCACCTGCTAATCACAGTTCTTCTTGTAGCATGGGGCCTAATAACATAATGATGGGGGAGCGGGACTGGGCTATACGTAAGAGGGAGACAGGTATATGTCAGTTTGTATGGCATAGAATTGAATTAACGGCAGTGCGCATACGCAAAATTGAGTGAAAGTCGAAAATTGAGCGTCAATTTGAATTTATGATCGTAATTTTTGTAACAAAGTAAATTGAGTTTCGATAGAGAAATCAATGGAGTTAAGGCATAGATTGAAGTTCACGTACGTGCTAATCGATGATAATTGGACTAACGCCCGTATTCACAAACATTACTATGAGGTCTCACAGTGCGCGTGGACGCACAGGGTGACACACGAACCAATCACAGAGCTCTATTCAACGCTGTGCGTTCGATTTGCTGCGTCACATAAGCAAGCAACGTTTGTGAATACGGGCGTAAGAGTGCATACTGGTTTTGCACTGACGAATTTTGAAGATATTTTTTAAATCAGATTTTTTTTTTCATACATTTAAGCATCTGTATCAGGCTTCGAATTCGAATGATTCAATAATAACGGTCGTTCGTTACAGCTAATGACAGTCCAACGGCTTATCCTGCATTTAAGCACTACAGTGCGTTTTGTTACTTAAAATATTACCTAACACCATTTTGGCTTCGATGTTAAGCCTACCAAGGCGCCCCCAAAACAGTTAAGGTTCCTAAAAATGCCCTAAGGCTTTACTCGAGCTCTCAAGAGACCACAACTACCTAATGGCTCTTGGCAATTTTGCGCTGTATTTCTTAGGCTGAGTTGAACCACCTAACTTTAACCGTAACTGTAACGATAACCGGTGTTTCTTGTATGGAGTTTGACAGACTTTTGTTGTTTGTTATAGTTAAAGTGAGTTGTGCAACCCAGCCTTAAAGTGCCAAAACCTTGGTCAATTCCAAAGGTGATTCTGGTTCTCAAATACTTACTTGCAACAACTTTTCTTGAAGGACCAGCATCGAAATCTCTATAGAAGATATTCACTTCTTTATATCAGCTGATCGGTAAATTACGAGTAGGTTTGAAGGACTTCAGTTACATTATAAAATTTTGAGTTGTTTTCGTCGATAAATGTCACGTTCTGGATGTGGTCGTTGAGGACTGAGGTTTCCATACAAACATTATTGTATTTGACAGTTAGAGTCATGGTCACCCCATTCAGATCAGATAAGAATTTTTAGTATAGTTCTTGCAAGTGCAACTCACGAAGGCGAGTGAGCTTTATTTGTGTGTGTACGTATACATGCACATAACGATAGTGTAATATCTATCAAAACTTTTGAAAAACGAACAGTAGCGAGCCACCACACATGTAAAGCTCACTCGTTGTGAATTGCAACAACTTGTACTTTGTAATTGGAAAAAGTCAGCCTTGTTTTTTGGCGTGTTCATTACACAGGTATAGAAATAGATAGGCTAATAGGCTTCCGTACCACACCATAACCCCAATTAGGGTAAACCAGAGAGTGATTGCCCACTGGTAGTGATTGCCCGCTTTAAGAATAATATTGTCAGGTGCTGACTTTGAATCACTCTAGTTAGATTTGAATTTACTAAGTAGATGGCTCCGAGATCAATGTACAGTAGATTTAAAATTTACAATAGGAAAGACTAAAAAAAACAGTTATGGCGGATTTTGTCAAGACGGGTGAAAATGTTACTCAAACAGGTAAAGACTTTAACAATTTTACTAAGGAATTGCTTGCTTAGAGGTTAAATTTTTTTTCCAAGTTATTTAATATTCAACTAATGGTGTATAGTCATGATGAAATTATAAGTGTTTTCTCCATTATCAATGAAAATAACTGATAAAATTTGATTTCTAACGGTCATTTTAACGGTGGGTAATCACTGCACGTAAATCTGTATATTTTTAGTTATTGCCCACCATCATTTCAGTCATTGCCATATGTTAATGTATAGTTATTGCCCAGGGCAATTATTATTAGAGTGTTGCCACCATGCAGTAGCAGTGTTTAAGTTGCTCATTGCTAGACTTGTTTTGCAATTTACAGGCTTAAATATTGAAATGGCTTTTAATGTTTCATTTTCAGTATGCCAAAGACTCCAAAAGTTCAATATAGCTTAGAAAATTTGCAAAAAGCGATCGAAGCTGTACAAGATGTATCCAACAATTTATGTAGATAAATTGCTGAAAAATATGGTTTGGCTTGAAAAAATTGATAAAAATTCAAACGCAAATACAAAAAATGAAAATCCTACGTTAAATCTACTAGTGAAAATGTTAATTGTAAGGAAATAGATACAACTTTAGGGAAGAATAACCAACAGCTAATTGAACATTCTGAGCAACCACTTGAACTGATATCAAAGAAGATAAAAAAATAAATACATATAAAATTCAAATTTTTGCGTCATCTATGTTTTGAAGTAGATGATTCTGTCTCTACCGATTCTGACTCATCAACATCAGCTCAAGAAATATTTGATAATATTTATGTTAATAAGGCCAAACGCAATTTATTTTGAAATTTTGAAGACTGTACTACTAGAATTTAAGTTTAATGTTTTGTTTTGTTTATTTAAAGCCTATTTTGTCATTTTAAAATTGATTATTTTGTTTTAAGATACTGGGCAATGACTGTGCTTTGATGTGGGCAATTAGTGTAAGTAATGGGCAATGACTGTACTTTTTGGAGGATTTTAAATTTATTTCAATATTTTCTAAGTTACGTAAGTTTTAACTAAAAACTGTTCATATTCTGTTTATCAGTTTATTGAGTTACAAGAAAAAAGTCATAAATGGTCGATAATTAAAACACTTTCTTTAATTTTTCATCTCAATGTGTTTGAAATCTTTAAGTGGGCAATAGCTATACGGTTTACCCTATCTCATCCACCAATAATTTGATTCCGTCACGCCTCATCAGGCATTCCGTTTGCGTTTCACTGTCATTCTAATGCCCATTGGTGTCAAACGTGGCCCGAGTGTTATCACAGAGTAGATACGGTGATAGACAACGCGGGAGGAAGTTGGAGAACTTTTCGGCGCTTAATATTAGATTGTTGCCCGTTTTCACCATCAATCCCTAATTTTTAAGTGACCCCTATGGTAACACGTAACAGGAATTTTGTTTTCATAGGGGTCACTTAAAAAATAGGGATTGATGGTGAAAACGGGCATCAAAGTCTAATAGAGACTATTTCCTATAATTGCCCTGATTTCTTATTTAAATTCCATAAATCAATCCCTTAACGTTGCTTCCATTAAAAGGAGAAATAATAATAAACAAAATAATTTGTATTTTATTAATCACGTATTTAGAAACCATTAAAATGGTGTTGCTACTGGAATCAAATATTGCAAGGCGAGAGTGAATAGGCACTAACAGGGCAGATATGTATCATCCTAGACTGCATTTCACTTGACTGACACTGTCTTATTATGCATAAAAAAAATTAGGACCTACTAAGAGAAAGAATAGAGGTGTACCCAATCAGAAATACTTTTATCTAGTATTTGAAACAAAAATGCTTTGAATAATTACTTACTTGTGTCTTATAAGACAATTTTAAACAATCCTATGTCTTGTAAGATTCTACTTCAAAGACTTTAGCTACTCAGTTGTCTGTGACAGCTCACTGCAAACATTGCAGTTCAAAAGTAAACCTTAATTCCTTCATATAAGAACAACTTATTATAACGAAAGTTGTAATAGCATAGACAATGATGCAACTGTTCTATGGCAACTCGAAATGTTTCTTCGGTATTATAAATCTTGGTGCTTAGGGACATTAATATCTACGTGTTAACATGATGTAGGGTTTTGTAGTCGTAAACGCACCAACAGTTTGGTCACGTGACATTCTACATTTGAAATTCAATGATGGAATGTAAATGGTGCTTATTTTCAACGACTCCGTGGTGGTGGTCAGAGTTTTGAGTCAAATTCAAAGTCAAAATGGCTTTGTTTGCATGGACTATTAAAAATATAGCGCTTACAAATCGTCAAATATTAAAATAAAAGACTAATAAAAAACTTAAAGTTTTGCTCTTATGGAGCCTTTACATGTCTCATAATCTTTTTTCCCTACCAGAAAAGAAGCGGCGCAACAAGCCATGGCAGTCACCTACCACTATCAGCCCCCCTAGACAAAACGCACTTTTTGATCGAATCGAAAATCGAATCCGTCAAAACTCCATACAAAAAAGGGGCTTTTCGACCACTTTTCGACTGGTTTGCGATTAAAATTTGCACTTTGTCTAGACCCACTGCTGGTTGAATTGATCTTTAGGAGTACACTGAAAGTGATACTCAATTCAAATTACATTCCATTTGTGATGTGTGTGAACTGTTATTTCATATTCTATTTTTTATGGATTTTATACTTTACCATTCCCATCATGTGGATGTCATAAGAGGCGACTAAGGGAGAAATATGCGGACATTAGGCCTTCCAAACCATCTGTTCAGGTTGGGGAGTGTAGTCAAAATCCTCCATTTTGTCTCTGATAAATTACGACCCTTACTCGTGCAGTGGAGACTAAACGACCTGATGGTGACTTTGATGAAACTAGAATGCTCTCATTTCAAGCTCTATAGTCCGTTTGTGTACAGTTAGGCTTGAATATAATAATAGCTTAGAAATGCTTCAGCTTGACTAATTAATACTTTTGCTTTAACGTTGAACTTGAGATCGATAGACGAATTTGCTGCGTGCCCTATCCATTGCCACTTCAGCTTGCCATCCGTCGGGCTATGTCACATAGTAGGAAGGCGCTGGATGCAGGCCGCTACCAACAGCTCGATATGGAAATCATTGGGGGAGGCCTATGTTTAGTAGTGGACGTCCTGTGGCTAAAATGATGATGATGAGACGCATTTTAGCTGTAATATTAATACAGTTCTACTTGGTTCATAATTAATCAATACAGTTTCTAAAAACCACACAGCACGTGCTGTCATCGTTTCACCAGTTTCACTATTCATAACTAATCCCTTTATGTCATCATTGTCCAAAGATCCATAGACTTTATACATTTTTCTTGCAAAATCAACCCTGTTCCACGCTCATAAGAAGCTACAGTGTTAGGTTGACGTGCCGTCTCTACAATACTAAGGAGGTTTTCCCAAATTGGGCAATTAGACAATTCCTGTCCACGACGTGGCATAAAATTGTAATAACAATCTCAAATATCATAACTATTCAACAATGGCCAATAAAACCTTTTTTTCCAATATCTATGAGATCGCCATGGCATAGAATAAGTAATAGGATAAAATGTTTGCTGATGAAATAGGTGCAGAAGTGCCATTGTTTGAAAAACTTTTTTGCATTATTTTGAGAAGTAAAAAATAAAACACATATAATATTGGTATTTTAAAACTTTTATAACAATTACTGTTATAGGTGCCATAATATAATTTAAAAATTACATGATTTTGAGTAATTATTCCAACTCTCCAACCCGTCTGACTAGCTTGGGGATTGTAAGCCAAATCCTTCATGTGGCTCTACTAAATGTAGAGGATCGTGCTCCTGCAGTGGAAACTAATTGACTTGTATTAAGCTCCTTTGACTTATGCTTGAGCTTTTCCTAGACATAATACCCAGTTTATGTTATTGCATTAAATTCCTTCGACATAACTACATGATTGATCTTTTTCGTAGGCATAATAAGCTCTACCGTTCTGTACCTATTCATTCTATGCGGGGTTAAGCCTCATCCACGCGTCGCCCAATAAATATTCCCACTAAATATTCCCATCAAGTGCTGGTGTTGTTAGCTCGCGCGCTTCCGCCGCGCGGGGGGCGCGACGCATCCGTGATGCGACATTGTTGCAGGCATTCGGAATGAAGCGGTGTGCGCTTCTGCAACTTTGTTGTTCTTTTTTTTTGCTACAAAAGATGTTTTCAAAGTCAAAGATATCTTTTTTATTAAATTAGTCACAACAAAGAATACGGTTCTTCGCAGCACTTGCCAAATACTCGGTAACTTGTCTCAAAGCTCTGCTAGGATAGCCCAGAATTTAGTAATAAGACTTGTAAAGGCTCTATAAGTGCAATGCATTATTCATGGTTTGACAATTTCAAGAACTTTTAGTCTCGACTATTGATGGCTTTTTAAAGGCTTAAAGCAACTTTTTACTTTTTTCATCCAATTATCCAATAAAAAATGTGATCCAGTACTTACTTTTGGGGGTTGTTAGAAAGCTGTTATGCTATCTTTAGATGTCTATAAAGACTAGACATAATAGATGGATGGATAAAAGAATGGCGAACTAAGTTTCTCTAAAAAGTTTCCTAAAGTTAGGTACCCATTTACGAAGACCGTTTTAAAGCATTTAATCAAGTGAATTAAGTTACATTGTAGCTTTGACTTGTTTATGATGTTTGCTGAATATTGATTGAAGGCAATGAAGGAGATGAAGATAAGCTGTCAACATTCAGGATAATGCACATTAAATTTAGATTGATGATGATGAACATTTAGCAATTTCAAAAAGGTTTTGTGTGAAGGTTTAAACCTATCCACTTCAATAGAAGTCACCTTAATCCGACAGTGCCTGCATAGCGAACCCTTGCAGGCATTAATATCATTAATGAACACGAAATTGGAATTTTGGGTACATACAGCATCACTACATTTTTGTCGCAAAATCTCTACTAGTACTTCTTCTCAGTTGGTACACTCTTGTCAAAATGGTCGTGGTCATCATTGTGAATCACGATGAGTGATGTTTCACGCAATACGGCGCAATTCCTCGCGGACTACAGCTTTCCGGGCACTTTCGCTAACCAAACACTTACCTAGTTGCGGCCTTGATCAGGTCCGTCCATCTCATTGGTGATATACCACGTGGTCTGGTGCCTTCAACTTTTCCCTGCACTACGAGACGCTCTATGGAGCCATTACTGCGCCGAGATACATGGCTGGCAAGGTCTACTAGTACAGTCAGTGTCAAATAGTTCGTGACATCCAAAGTGGCCAAAAAGTTGATAGCAAAACCTTACTCCAACTAACAAAGACGTGTTGCGAACTTATTGGCTATTTTGGGTGTCACAAACTATTTAGCGCTGACTGTTAGACTGACGCAGACCACCGATTTTTAGTTGGCCGATAGTTGGGGTCGATTTTAATTTGTATGAAGAATCGGCCAAATCAAATCAGTGTAATGTGCGCACTTCCATGCATGCCCATACTGATCAACTGCCCGACCAAACTATCGACCGACGAAAAATCGATGGTCTGCGCTTAGACTTAGGTACAGCTACATTACTGCAGTGATTAGCTTGAAATGCTATCGGCTGTACATATATCACATTCACTTACTTAAAATTTCATTACCCTAAATGTAACACTGTCGCGCAAATTGCAGTAGCCACATGCTTAAAAAAACTAATAAAACAAAAAAGTAAAACGTCAAATGTCAATACTCCCGTGCCAACGTTTCGTTACTGCATCATGCATTACGATTCCGACTGCATAGTTCGAATTAGTTATGTTTAGAGGCGCTTCTGTGGGTGCACTGCATAGTTACACCCTACTTGACCACACCGCGCGTTCCTGCAACGTTGAATTCAATGCAGTTTTTTATTGCCGCGCTGCGCTTGGAATATGCAAGCGTGCGTTCGACGAACGTTGACATTTATAGTTTTAATTTTTAGAACGTTTTGGTTTACTGGAATCGGGTGTAATTGGTTTTATGGTGTCGGAATTAATTTTCGTGTACCCGATGTCGTTAACGAGGAATGCATGTTGATGTAGTTTTATTGTTGTATTATGGACGTGATGTTTATTTTGAAATGTCTGACGTAAAATGAAATTTAATGGTATCGTAAGTCAATTTTACTCGTTTTTAATTTGTTTTGGGTAGGGCCTTAGTTCATAGAGACTATAGATATCCCTGACATAGGTTATTTAATTTTTATTATTAACATCAAGTTTGGCCAGCATGGAGAGTGTAGTCCAAATTTTCCATTTGTGCTTTTAGTACACTGAAAAAAATAGTTTGATAGCCAAACTTCAGTTCGCTAGTCACTCATTTGTGTTAGCAGTAACGAAACATTCATTTAAGTATAAAGAAAACGCATAGTTTAAGGGATTCTGAAAAAACAAAAATGGACCAATTTACTAATGCTCTACTTTTTACTTGTATCAAAATATTGTCTTTGCTCATTGCTCTCTATCAAACTTAATCTGTTTTTATAGTATTTTCTGTTCTTTAACATAAGAGATATAATAACATTTACTAATCTAACCCTTATCAAATACAAAACGCAGTTTGGCACCTTAAGTATTAACCGAAATCATCCGTAATAAAGGTGGAACAACATGGGCAACCATAGAAGCATGTGGTATCGTTTAGCCACGGCCTATTATAGTTTTAGAAAAAAACATTGTCAGTTTGTAATGCGATCCATCGATCTTCATTCAACCGTCACAAAAGGTTTAGCAAAAACGTAACAAAAACTGTTATTTTAGCGAATTGGGGGCGTCTACCTCGTCAGCATCTCAACGAAATGGCCATTTTAATTGACCGTTTAAAAATGTTTGGATTCGATTTTAGAATTCCGAACGACACGCGTTCGGTTACTGCAAAAACATCTGAAAAAATAATAGAAACTTTTTTTATTTGCTCTCTTTTCGATGCATCTGTCATTTTCAAATTTTGTTCCGATCCTGTTTTGTTTTTTGCTAACGTGCGTTCGTGTTTGAAAATTATTTCGATTGGTTTCTTTTTTTCTAAGAAATATTTTAGATGTAATCATATGAAATTACAATCATAATACTTATTTAAAATAATTACAGTTGTACTTCCTACATTATAAAATGTTATTGTATCCATTTGTAAGTTCTTACACGAAATGTATTAATGATCATTAATGAGTATTAATGTTATCGTTAGTTTCGAGTTATTAATAAGAGCAGGTTAGCTCGAGAATCAATTACATTTTAATGGATTTGCTTTGGAGATTTCAAATTGTGGATTTAAATTTTATTTCTTTACAAAAATTATGAAAAACCTTGGGGGAGGCCTTTGTCCAGCAGTGGACGTCATTTGGCTGAAACCACGACAAAAATTAGGCGTTTTAAAAACATTTTGCTAACATGCTTTATTCTCATTTGCCTCTGGTAAATTAGAGAGAGTTGCTGTTCTTGCAATGGAGACTAAATGGACTGATGATGATGATGACAAAATATCAAGGTGGACTTCCCCTGCAACCCTGTTCGTTCGTTCGTTCCAGCCAAATGACGTCCACTGCTGGGCAAAAGCCTACCCCAAAGATTTCCACAACTACCGGTCCTGCGCGTTATGTAAAATATAGGTACTAAGTAATAATTTTTAGCGAATCAGAAATGAGGAGATCTGTAGGAGAACTAAAGTGACTGAAATAGCCCGCAGAATTGCTAAAATCAAGTGGCAGTGGGCGGGGCACATAGCTCGTAGAGTTGACGGCCGCTGGGGCAGAAAAGTTCTCGAGTGGCCACCACGAGCCGGAAGACGTAGTGTGGGAAGGTCTCCAACTAGGTGGACCAACGATCTGGTGAAGGTCGCGGGAGGTGCCTGGATGCGGGCGGCGCAGGACCGGTTTTTGTGGAAATCTTGGGGGAGGCCTTTGTCCAGCAGTTCAGTAGTGGAAGTCTTTCGGCTGAAGCGAACGAATTTTTAGCTTGATGTGCCATCGTCCTACTGCCTATTTCTTTAACCATTAAGGTATTTCCATGAACAAACATACCCGAATACTGATACCGAACCCAAGTTCGAGAGCCCCATCAAACTCATATCCATTCAAACTGCTATCAGATTATTCGCCGCACACTTTAAATCGACCTCTACTTATAATCTGGCCACCAAGTTAGCATTAATATGTATCTCAAAGACATCTTTCATACTTCTAGGCTAAGCGATTAACGTTGGAATGTAGACTCTATATGAATTATGATAAGAGCGATTGATTTGTGTTTGATAGGCAACTCAGATATTTACTTAAGGCGATGACTGTTAAAGTGTTTCTAAAGTACTTTTGAGAACTTTTGTAAGCTAAATGCATTTTGTATCATTTTATATTTGGATATTAATGATAAAAGAAGGATCGTCCTATTCAATTGCTTTCCCATCTCTATCGCTCCATTTTCACCTCTTTAAAGGATGATTTCTGTGATAAAATCTATCCTATACTTATCCTCTCCAAACAATCTCTATACCTTTAATCTAAATCGGTTCTACAGACAGCAGACATACACACTTTCGCATTTAGGTATTCAAATTTTATTTATTTGCTTTAAACATGATACATGGATATACCTACGGTATATGGCTATATACGGTATATGGATGAATCGAATCAAAAATCAAAGTAGCCCATATACTAGTGGAATATCAATACCCCTTAATACTGATCACCTAGTTGATACGCTCTATTGTATGGGTCGTAAATGCGCCAATTATGACGATCAGCGTTACTCTGGCCCCGAGACCAACAGTGGCCCCGAGAAATTTGCCCCAAGACGTTTCCTAGAATCTTTTTATGGTGCGGGTTATTAATATTGATCTGTTCTCACGTTAGCGATGAGATATGGGACAGCCAGTTTAATTTTAATGTAACGTAACTTTAAATTTCCATTTAGTTATGTAAACTTTAATTCTTAGTCTTGTAAGATTTTAGAAAAGAAGCTGATAATAGTGACTGAGGTTATTGTCCAGAATCAGTGATAGGTAAAAGGTAAAAGTGCTCTTTAAAAGAAAATAATTGAATTCCATAATTTTTTGAGACGACAAATAGGTACATACGTCAATAAGACTGCCAATCTGAGATTAGAAGAACGCTGGACTTACACAAGTATTATAAACTAGCTTTTGCCCGCGGCTTCACCCGCGTGAAATTTAGTGCCACAGATTCGCATAATCGCATACTGTAAAGTTTCAACCAAATCCGTTCAGTAGTTTTTGCGTGAAAGAGTAACAAACATCCACACAAAAAAAAAATTTTAATATTTTTTTTTAAACATCCACACAAACTTTCGCCTTTATAATATTAGTAGGATAGCTTACTTGAAGGGATTAACAGGGATACATCATAAGCTGAAAACCGTAGCAGCTTCAATACATAGTTCTATTACTTAGGTGCAATATTTCAACAGAAATGAATGTGCTGTTGACTATTACATAAACTAATTGTGTTAACTAACACAACATTACAATAAATTAATAATGTTGTTCAATTATATTATTAGTACCTATCGACGGCTTGGCATTTCATAACAATAAAATTGCATTATGCAATAAAATTTAGCAACCAAGTAACAAAACCGATGTTCATTTGTCACAAAAGGTCAGTTTCAATTCTCACAATGATTATCTTTGTCATCTGTGAAATATCAATTTCATAGACAACAATATCGCACGACCATAAACCTACCACATCAATCTTCAGTCGTATTGATACATCTCCACATTGTCGTATGAGCGCCTTCCTACACAATGCGATCGTAAAAGTACGCTTTATTCGCTACAAATTATCTCAGAATTCGATGAAGGCGCCTTGTGATCAATACGACCATTTCAGCATCAAAATCAATAACAAATTTGAGTCCACAATACTCAAACTCAACAGTTTCATATCACTCAAAATCAACCTTTAAATGCAGCGCGCTAAGTGCACTACACATTTTGAGAACTGTACCCAAAGTTGTGAAGGACACAATGAAATTGAGACGTCAAAAGTTAAACTCCCGAACGCGACAACAATGCCCTCTGATTGCCACGGTCCCATTCAACGATTATACACGGCCATTATATTCTATTTAGTTCCAAATAACCATTTAATAATAGTTTACGAAGCGGCAACGGTCCCCTTAGCATGCTTATTAACAATACAATAAAATAAATAACAAATAATACAAAATAAGAACCACTTTACACCTTCTAGGAAGCTGGCAGTTGTTCAGATGAAAAAATATTAATAAAAACACGTCTGTCTCCTTCTTTCGAATAGCGGCGTCTCGTTTTCTTTTTGTGTAAGACTCGAGTGGCATTTGTTGTCTACGCATCATCTTCTGTTGTAAATTTAAGTGTGCTGGAATTCCAACCCTTAAAATGACGTAGCTAAAGATGAGTTCACAGTTCTAAAAGTGCGTGTGATTTTGTCAAATAACAATCATAATGGCGCTTAGATGAAGTGGAAAACGATATAGTCGATGTGTCAATCCCTTTTCACGTTAATTTTAAATTAATATTTGTGTCGTTGATACGAGCAAAAAACGTTTCGGAGGACAATTGGCATGAAATAGGCTGAGGTCCCGAAGGACCTATATGTCGTAAATTTGACAAGCGTGAAATTTTGAGAAGTTTGAACCAAGACATTTTTCACAACATGTACCTAAACAATATCAAAATGCAAAGTTATTTATAAAGGAGTAGTAATAAAAATTTATCACTTACGAGTAATGTGTTTCTAAAAGCAAAACTTGACTGATTCGGTATTTTTTATTCAATTTTATTAGTTATGGGTTTTATTCAATCTAAAAAATCTTTCCTACTTCCATTTGGAAAGTATGAAAAAGCTTAAAAATATAAAGACACACAAAGTGACTCACTACCTATTTTCAAGGACAATAAGTTGTTTCTGTACCAGATTGTGACGCCAGCTGCAGTCGAGGATTCAAATCCCGCTGGGGGCAAATACTAGTAAAAACGATATTTTACAAAATACAATAGTCACTAGAAGGCTCGAACATACGGGTCTGCATAACGTCCACTAAATACTCTACAATTTAACGGTAATTAAAAATCGCCAGAACTATAATTAAAAATAATTCTCCACCCACAAAATGACCATGAGAAATCTATCCGCCAGCTATTTACCCAGAATTAATGCTGGAACGATATTAATAGTGTTCTTGTCAAATAAATTGCCATTCAATTAGGAGGGTTGGTTTGGGTGAGGGTGTCCACACTTCCTGAATGATTTGGAATTTATTGTGCCCCTTCGTTGTGGTTTGGGCAATGTCTTGAATTTGATTTTATTTAACCTTTTACATGAACTAAATTGTAAATTACCATAAGAATTACACGAATTGCGTATCTCTGAAATAACTCTAATTAAAAGTTATTACCTTTAGATCGATCCTATTCTAAATGCAGACATTCTCTATGCTGCATCTTTTGTGTAGCCGGGATCTACAACTTGACCACCAATAAAAACCCAACAAGTAAAAGCAAAGTTATTCCCAAGGCAATTGACATTGACATTTCTTTTAATTAATTTCGTTGCATAGTAAACTAAATATCCCAAAATTAGGATCCGAAGTGTGGTCACCTTAGTCAGGGTGCGTTTCAAAGAATCCCTCAATAGAAGGGATGATTAGTAGTCGACGTCCCATTGTATAAGAATTTAAGTGGTTCGGTATAATTGCATTATCGTTATCCCAGTCAAAGTTTATGTTGCACTGTTTAAATAATTGGTGTATCAATTCAAGGGTGGGAAATGCATGGATTCATCGTCATCATCAGCATCATTTCAGCCACAGGACGCTCACTGCTGAACATAGGCCTTCCCCAATGACTTCCACATCGCCCGGTTGGGAGAGGCCTGCATCCAGCGCCTTCCTGCTACCTTTATCAGGTCGTCGGTCTACCTTGTATTATTATACTTGTACTTGTTAGCATGGATACTTAACTACAAACACAGCAATTCTGTCTGTATTTGATCTTAGAGCTGAGTCAGGTGAACCTACTAACTGCGACTAGGGTTGCCATTCGTCCGGGTGTGTCCGGATTAGTTCCTGTTTAGAGGGCGTCCGGGGTGTATCCAGGCGGGGTTTTATTTGTAGTCCGGGATTAAAAATCTGCAGTCTGCGGGTTATTTAGGCGCTAGATGCAGGCCGCTTCCAACCGATCAAACTAAAAATAATTGAGGTAGGCTATGTTTAGTAGTGGACGTCCTGTGGCTGACTGAAGTGATGACGATGATGAGGGGTATATTCAATAAACAATGTCATGCCAACGTGTCCATTATCACGAGCCATAACAGCGTGACTCATCAATAAATAGAGTTAAAAACCCATTGCACCTTGTTTTAAAATTAATGGCCGTTAAAATCTCGGAATAAAGCCACAAAACGGTCATAACACAGCACGACACTGTCCATTGTACGTCTCAATAACCAATCATTAAGTACTAAGCACTTTTTGTACGGACACTTAAGTATTGTCCAATTGTTTACTAAATACATTAACTCTTCAATAGAACACATAAAGGTACATCTTGTCCCATTCATGTCACAGTCAAATATTTTAAAGTGCGGGACAAAATTGGCACTTAAGGAACAATAATTAAGAGTGACCAAAATTTTATGGGCACGCTTCGGTTTCGGGGCATTAAAAGCCCATATTTGTGGCCCGGTCATAAATAAGGGGCATTATCTTCTAAATAATTAGCAGACGCTGTTTTAGGGATGATTCGTGTTTCAAACGGTTGAGTTTCAGATTTGGGCAGGGACGGATTTAGATGGAATTTTGATTATTAGGATTTATCATGCAAAATTACAAGTTACTCGTTTTGTGAATTATCACAAGACATGCGCAAATCTAACACAGCTTTTTAATAAACATACATGGTTTTCCACTCTACAAAGTCATACACTCCTGAAATATTCACACTTAGGTAGCTATGTACAGTTTGCAACCCAGTCCACTCTAATAAAGACAGTTAAGATTCTGATATCCTTGGAGTTTTTGATTGTAGAGGGCAATAATATTGTTTCAGACAATTCCAGGTCGTGATAGCAATCAAATTCTATTTATGACTAGCGGCCGCCCGCGACTTCGTACACGTGGATCCCGTTTTACCCCCTTAGTTTCGTAAAATCCTTTCTTAGCGGATGACTACGTCATAACATCTACCTGCATGCCAAATTTCCCGATCCGTCCAGTGGTATGGAATGTGCGTTGATAGATCACTATGTCAGTCAGTCAGTCAGTCAGTAGGTTGTGGTTGTCTAGATGTCCTCCCATCTCTTCATTCCAAGTCCGGCCCTGTCCTGTCTCTACGGGGGGCAACCCCGGCATCCATCGCGACGCCCGCGCGGCACCCGCGCGATTTGTGACCGCGGTAATAATACCCGACAACTTTAATGAAGTACTTTTGAATTGCTGATAAATTACGTTGTTTCGTGAATTAGCCCTGAGAACTAATTTAGTTTTGGATCAACAGCTGTAAAATCAGATCTCATGTAGCGCCAAAATCTCTACACCCTCTAACTCTATATCCCAGTCAAACTACGTGCCATGGTCGTTTCTCCGAAATTACTGTTCAATAATTTCTGATAAACATAGTTCTTGTAGTTACTACTGTGCCTGTACTCTCAATCTGGGGAGATTGAGAGTTTTAGCATTTAGAAACTAGTGAATAGTGTCATAGGTTTGTGTTGCCATGTAAAATCTAATTTAAAAAAACGTTTTGATAGCTCAAAAGAGTAGATAACTGCTTTTTATTCTTCTGAATCCATTGTAGGTTTCAAGAAATTAAACTATCCTTCGGGACTACTCAACCTTCACTGGTTGGATTTTATTGCATGCTGAAATGTAGATCCTGGCTATGCAGGACTTGCAGTGGTGGGAAAGATAGGTAGGATGTGCTCTTCGGCAGAATCAATGTACTGAAATGGCGATTTAGTCCAGTCATTATAGTAAGTTCACCTCGGAATTCGAGATACCCAGCTGTAAGTCTGTAAATACGTGTATATTGACACCCTAAAAGTTGTCTCAAAACCTACATATGGTAGGGTGTAAGCAACTATTAAATTTCAAGGTCAACGGTCACAAAAATCGGTTTTTTGCGCTTTTTTTAGAAATATCTCATTTCCTATGGGTTTTTTGCTGTTTGTATTTATTATCAATATTGTAGAATACTAAATTCTCTACAAATTTTGTTAAAAAAATTTTTTTATACGGTGAACCGTTTTCGAGATAGAGGGCGGAGAGCGCGCGGTCACTGCATCACTTCAGGTCAACTTAGCGGTTTAGATTTTTCATACAAAAGGATTTTCCCGCTAATTCCCGTGGGAATTTCGGGAATTCCTTGTTGTTTACTTTTACTAAGGTACCTACATGCCAAATTTCAAGCGTCTAACTTCCGTTAAGCGTTTAGATTTTTCATACAAAAGGATTTTCCCGCTAATTCCTGTTCGCGTGGGAATTCCTAAGTATACTATAACCTGCCCAGGAGTATGAAGAATAATTGTACCAAGTTTCGTTAAAATCCGTCGAGTAGTTTTTGTTTCTATAAGGAACATACAGACGGACAGACAGACAGACAAAAATTTTACTGATTGCATTTTTGGCATCAGTATCGATCACTAATCACCCCCTGATAGTTATTTTGAAAATATATTTCATGTACAGAATTGACCTCTACAGATTTATTATAAGTACTAGCGGCCGCCCTCTATCTCGAAAACGGTTCACCGTATAAAAAAATTTTTTGAACAAAATTTGTAGATAATTTTGTATTCTACAATATTGATAATAAAAACAAATAGCAAAAAACCGATAGGAAATGAGATATTTCCAAAAAAAGCGATTTTTGTGACCTTTGACCTTAAAATTTAATAGTTGCTTACACCCTACCATATGTAGGTTTTGAGACAACTTTTAGGGTGTCAATATACAAGTATTTACAGACTTACAGCTGGGTATCTCGAATTCCGAGATTCTTACCTAATTTGAGCTTAAATGACTGGACTAATTAGTGTCCTGAGTGTCTTTTCTATCGTTTTTTTAACGCAGAACAAGGCAGGTATTTGTCCGCAATCGCACCTGGTGTTAAGTGAGCTGTAGTCTAGGATGGTACATATCTGCCATTCACTCTTGCATCATCAATGTTTTTCTAAATATTTTTTTTTATATTCCCATGTCCCATATAGATTCGTAGACATTACAGTAAAGTCGTCGTAACGCCTACGTACGTGTAATACGATACGCGAGTTTGTACGTGGTGTTGTTGGGTGAACTTAGGTGAGGGGTGACCTGACCAGTTTACACTGAGCTGTTGGCCTATGGGAATGACGGTAATGAGATGCAAAAACCCGTCTAAAACGACTTAAAAGATGTTGTAAGACAGAAAAGAGATAAATTGGTACTACATTCTCTTAGTGATCATCTCACTTTTGTTTTTTTACGTGATAAGTTGAAGTATTATCCTACATCTAATAACTCCTATGAAATTTAAAATTTAAGTAAATGTTAGCAACAAGCAATGCGAAATAAAGGCAATTAGGCATTCTAACACCAGGTGCAATTGCGGTCAAATACCAGCCTTGTTATGCATAAAATAATTAAATAAGTATTCAATGAACCAATCTACTGCCTTAAATATTTCGTTTTCGTTAGTTATAATCCATACCCAACTTACATGCTAGACGGTACCAACCATATAGTACCTATTAAATTAAAATACCCATAAATGATCAAAATACCATAGGTACCTACAGACAAAATACCTACACGTCAATGTATTCTCAATTCCACAAACCGTATTTTCCAAATTGCATATTTATCGGCCGTCCACTTTAATCAAACAATCTATCCCACAGATTGGGTATAACAAAACTTTTTTTTACTCTATGGAGCTTTAAAAAAGTTCGTACGACAAAGCTCATTGTGTCTGGGCAAAGTTTAAATAATAGAGACATCACAACAGCGGCGGAGGCAATAATTTATTCAAATTAAGAGTAACGCGATACGTGCGCTAGTACGTGGACACAGCATCTGATCTTTAGGATTTTAGAGATCTGTTAAAGGTTTTGGAATAAAAAATAAAGATTTTCTGTTGTATTAACGTAATAATCGATTTTGAGGAAGGCAAGGTTTTGGGTCATTGATTCAATTGCTTTTAAATGAAAAAGATCACAGGACACAAATTAATTAGATATTTATTTTGTTGATTGGCTCATGCCAAGAGTCCTTCCTTTACCGTTTGTAGAGATTAAAATAAAACTTTCTTAAAGTAAAAAAAAATAAGTAAGGGTCGAAGAAAAGACATAAATTATGATATTGCACCTTATCATTAAATCAATGAAACTATTAATCAAATCTAATAAAATTGTAAATCAAAATCTAGTTCATGGTCACAGTAGATATGTTTTCTTAGTTGACTATTTGTAAAGCAGAAACAATGTACCTAGGCATTGTTAAAAGTATTTTTATTTCTACGGATCCCAGCAAATCTTACGTCATATAAAACTTTTTTGGAACTATTTTTGAAACTTTTCTCGACTCCTACGTGGCGCTAGAGGCGCTGATTTATAGTTAGTACGCGATCCTCAGATTTATCCTTTGTCTCTCTTATAAATCTAACGAGGGAGAGAGAAGGACTGAGGTGTCAAGTGTCACTGTAGCTATTTTGAATTTAAATTTGGTTTTAAAAGATAATGGAGTCATTCTTTCTCTAATCAACTTGTAGTTTAACATAATACTGTGTGACTCGGAGGTTCTTGTGCAAGCCTGAAAGTGTCAAAGATAGTGTTTCACTTCTACGACTTGAAATGGCGCCTTGAAACCTGCTTACAATACTTGTCTCCATGTTCGTTCGTTCGTTCGTTTCAGCCAAATGACGTCCACTGCTGGACAAAGGCCTCCTCCAAGGTTTTCCACAATGAACGGTCCTGCGCTGCCTGCATCCAGGCTCTTCCTTGTCTCCACCTATATATACATATTTATGTTGTATTGTTCGAGTTGTTTAGATCAATTTCCATTTGACATTGGCACAAATAAACCTCCCAAAGAGGTTGGATTGCCATTAAACAAAAGAAGAAGACTTCTTTCGTGTGGGTTTATAATCTGAATGATTTTGTCATACGTATCGTATTTATTTTCAGCCAATAAAAGGGAAAATTTTAAAAGGGAAATATAGAAAACTTATGATTTATCCTAAAGTAGGTATTTATTCTAGAGAAAGTGGATAATTTTGCTGAGCTATGTTACATATATGGGTTTTTAAAATGTGTCCAAAGTGGTGGCACGGCAAGCTATACATATTTGGGACATATATTAGTGCCTTGTAAATACATTATACCCGAATAAACGATTTGAATTTATACCTCTTTAGCACATTAACAGTATGACTACACATTTCAAGTTTTAAATACAATTTTATTGAGAATAAACTGATTTTTAAACATTAATTAGCGATAGAAAGTAAATTATGTGCTAACACAACTACGCAACGTTCGAATGAAAGTAAAATGTATGTGATGACGGCAAGAAACTGATATATTTTTCATCTTACTGTTATTTATCAATGCTAAAGTGTGTTAGGTAATTAGCACTCAAACAAAATGCTACTTTTTACCTGCAAAATTAGTAAAATATTGTTGCTTTATTGCATAACTAGCGGCCGCCCGCGACTTCGTACGTGTGGACCCCGTTTAACAACCTTAGGGTTAGAGTTTAGTAAAATCCGTTCTTAGCGGATGTCTACACTCTATGTATAAGGAACCTGCCTGCCAAATTTCAAGTTTGTAGCTGTTATATTTTCTCAGATTTCGTGATTAATCAGTGAGTGGTATTTCGCGTTTAGATTAACTAATACAATGTATCCATCCATCCGCTGGTCAATATCAAATTTTTCATAATGTGTTTGGCAAATTAGATGAATTCTATAAAATGTTTACTGAGACAAACTCAAACTAGATAAAAAATAGCAATTTAAAAGAAATATCTCGCCAAAATGAATAAAGAAAAAGTCACCGAGCAACAATATTCAATATAGTCTTCTACAATGTAAAATATAGCACATTACATCTAAAACCTGCTTTAGAGATGTCTCGGATATGCGACATAAATTACCGTAACGACTAACAAATTCACGTCATTAGACTAAAGAAGTTAATACATGTCATTTTTATAACCACTCTGTAAGGTAGCGAGCTACCTAACAATGAAGTCGAACCTATTTCACGACGGGAAGTCGTTTTTATCCGACAATCTGATAGTCAAAAGAGAGGATAAATGAGTTTGTATATTCAAAAGTTCTTTATTATTGTGTGGGTTCAGATTTGATTGAGATGTAAGAACGGAACTATTTGGTTTTGAACGATTATGATAATGAGCTATTTTGCCACCGTTTGTGATAATTTAAATCAAACGGCCTGTCAAGCTAAATATAGCACCTTATGTAGTTGAAATAGATGTGATATTGCAATATAGTCTTGCTGGCAAGTAAACATTAACATCTTTTTGGGCTGCTTTTTTCTTTTCAAAAAACATATTTTTATGATGATCATTGACTGTCCCAGAATTGGACATTTTAAAATACAGGTTAGTGTAGTCACACGCAATATTCAGAAAGCAATATTAAAATGTAAAATATTTCTTGACCACTCTATCACAGTATATAGAGCTAAAGCAGTACGGAAACTTAGCCCTTTCGGCGAGTTAAATACCTACACTTCAACTGAGTGATAGGGTTGGCGCTCTTAATCTTTATAAAATTAATAAGGTTCTTACTTCGTTCGTTTCAGCCAAATGACGTCCACTGCTGGACAAAGGCCTCCCCCAAGGTTTTCCACAATGAACGGTCCTGCGCTGCCCGCATCCAGGCTCTTCCTTACTTATTTATTAAAACGTTTATTTAGGTTTTTTAATTATCAAATACTTAATGGAATAAATTAATTGACTAAGTACTTAGTTAACAAAAAAATAAAACGTTAATTAGGTTCTATAATGATCGAATAATCGAATAAATTGATTAAGTACTATTAGAGGCCGGTAGAAGATCTATTCTCATAAATAAAATACCGGATACTTACTTTCACATACCTATTGCCTCATTTTAAATACAGTTCATCACTTAGTACAAAAGCGCGCGGAGCAAATTACTGTATCAAATAGAACACATAAATTGTTAAAAAGCGTAATTACGTAATTTAAAAAGAACTATTACAAAATCAGATGTAAGCACTTTATTTAATTAATAGGTAGGTATTTAATCATTTTTACAATTCAGAATTATTACGAAGGTTAAAAAATCAAAGTTCTGTACCTCTAGTAGGAAAAACTTTCGAGTTCGTTTCGTTGCGTATTCAAAGTGTCATCGAAAAATTTTGTAGCCGCCCTAGGGGGCGCTGTTTAATTTTTCATACAAAATTTTTCGATGACACTTTGAATACGCAACGAAACGAACTCGAAAGTTTTTCCTACTAGAGGTACTGGTTTTGAAGATGCCGAGTTCAAGCAGCTGTATACTACGCAATACACTCGTGGCATGTTTGTAAAAATACAGCGGACAGTGCATGCAATAAAATTATTATTAAAAACACAACGCGCGCGACACCCGCGACGGATGGACTGCGAGGTTCGCTTAGAGCTCGTGTAAAGCGTGCGTCTGTGTGCGTGAGTCTGATTTCGAGCGTTTGTATGAAGCTTCCGTACTGTTTGATTTATCTACTGTGACTCTATAGAAATCACGCTCTACATCATGTTTTTTTTTCTAGGACAAGTCTTTTAACAACTTAACATAAAAATTTGTATCGTGCAGTAGGTCCATAAGGTGGACGATGACCTTACAAAGGTAGCAGGAAGCGCTAGATGCAGGCTGCTACCAACCAGGCGATGTAGAAATCATTGGGGGAGGCCTATGTTCAGACGATCTGTGGCTGAAATGATGATGAGTAGGTATTGAACCTGCGAACTGACCGTGTTCTCAAACGCTGTATCATTTACGCCCGTATTCACAAACATTACTATGAGGTCTCACAGTGCGCGTGGACGCAGAGGACACACACGAACCAATCACAGAGCCCTATTCAACGCTGTGCGTTCAATTTGCTGCTTCACTTAAGCAAGCACCGTTTGTGTCGACTTTTTTACATCGGATAATCCCAACTAATATTATAAATGCGAAAGTAACTCTGTCTGTCTGTCTGTCTGTCTGTTACGCTTTCCCGCTTAAACCTCGCAACCGATTTTGATGAAATTTGGCATAGAGATAGTTTGAGTCCCGGGAAAGAACATAGGATAGTTTTTATCCCGGTTTTTGAAACAGGGACGCGCGCGATAAAGTTTTTCTGTGACAGACAAAATTCCACGCGGGCGAAGCCGCGGGCGGAAAGCTAGTATACAATAAATTACAGATATAACAGATAACATCAGCCAGATAATAACTTCACAAAAGCGTCATAAAATAGTACCAAAAAGGACACTGACCGCAAAAATTCACTTAATTGAATCTTACCAATGGAATTTCTATGGAAAAGCATTTTTTTCTATTATGAATGCTCCAATTATAGCCTTGTAAGTAAGTAACGAGCGCGTACGCTTCCGTAAATACCTTGTACACGCATTGTGTAATGTTAATCATAAAAAAATATAATAAATTACATCTAGTTTCATACAGGGTGTAAGACATTTCGAAGAAGACACAGTTTTATTTGTTAAAATTAAAAAGATATCAAGCTACTGTGAAATCGCAACGCGAATTTTCATCATGGCTTTAGAATTTGCAATTATGATTCAGGATTTCGTACCTAAGTTGATTGAGAAGTGAATCAAGAAAAAAAAACGGAATAAAGTTTTTATCAACAGCCTGTATTACTATTAATTTAAAAAATATATTGGTTTTTATAAAATATAGTGGAAAAACAATTGAAACAATGTCTGTAACGTTAAAGCATCGACTCCATCAATGTTGCTGTTTATTTCCTTAAAAATAAAATAAATAACTAACATTGATTGTCTCTATCATATACGCTAACATCTCAGAGAGAGAGAAAAAGACGTATAGAGTAGAAACTATCGAAGAATAAATAGGAAGCTTTTCGAATTTATTAAAATGAAAATGCAATGTCAAATTATTGTCAGGGCGAGTCCACACTACATCACGCTCATATTACATTTTGCAACTGGTATAACAAGTCCGTGAAAATTACAAAAACTTAGTTATACTTTATTATTTCTCAATTGGCCTCGCAACGCTAATATTTAACATTAGCTACAATCATCAAGAAAATAATTGATACATTTTTATTTGATTTCATCATCAATTATCGCAATTACAAACGGTGACAGGCACTAATTGTGTTTTATATCTCAACAAATTAATAACGTACAATTAGAAAATATAACTGGACCGTTCATGCGTGAATCTTTTCAACACATTATTAGAATCAATATAACGAGTGCACAAACTATATTTGTCGCATATTCTGCAATGTAATAGCTTTCTAATGGACTGGAGTGTTCATTTGTAATTTATTGTTGTTTTTTTCAAAGGTTGGTCACACCTGGCGTGGTACAAAAGGTGTGCAAACACCATAAATTAGTTTTAGACGCAACTGGTTGTGACTCCTGCCGATGGTCGTTTGGGAGATTTTTTTTTGGAAAAAAAATCTTGTTACGCCTTTATTGCTATGACCTTTGTTGTGGCTTTGTTTATTATTTAACGAGCGACGATAAAATCGATTGATTTTTAACGACAGATCCTTCTAGGTACTATACTAAGCCTTCTAGTTAGTTTTTTTTCTAAGTTTAATACTAGATAAGCTATTAGTTTGTCGACTACTTACAACCTTAGCGGTTCTCTTGGCACCTCTATACGTACTTACATGTCACTCACTCGCACTCGACTAAGGCCCGATTCGACCAAACTTTTATCCGAGAATAACTCCTGGTATAACTGGCACATTGACAGTTTCTGTATGGGAAATATGTCAAAATGTCGAATAACTGACGATTTATTCCGAGATTAATATTTACTCTTGTTTGGTCGAATCCACCCTAAATGAGTTGTTGATACATACCAACAAGTTAGTTCTGCACAGCCTGTATACATACGTCTTGTAAGAAGTCTTTAATTGTCATAAATAGGTAATTAATTTTTAACATCGGGAAATCTTGCTTGGTCGCTCGATAATATTTAAAGGATTTCGTGTACTTACCCACGCTTGTGCGTGTGTCCCGTTTTTTACCCGACTGCGCCAGAAGGAGGGTTATTTTATAAACTTACGGAACCCTAGATATAAAAAATAACCGTGAAATTCTCGCCTATAACCATGAATTTATGGTAGTGAATGCGCTTTTTTATGATACAATAATAAAACATCGAAAGAAACCTGCATTTTCTTACAAATTAGCGCTTAATATCAACTATAATGAACCGAGCATGTATATTTTTTACTGCGTTTCGATGATGATTGTTGTTAAAGGAGAACAATTGCGTATGTTAAAATGTCATACATTAAAACCAACACGTACTAATTTAGAAAATAATAGGGGATTAAATCAAAAAATATTTATTTATGAGCTTCGAAACATGGGTTTAAAACTTGTAAGCAATACTAATATTTGTTATAAGAATCTCATGTTTACCAAGTTAGAGTAAAACTCACTAATTTTATAATTTTCATTTACTTTCCTAACATGCGGAATATTAATGTAACATGTATCGGAAACAAAGACCATGAAAATTTCATTCGATTTTAATTGGAAAATTAAAACTACTAGTTTGTTCTTAATCAATTCAATTAACGTCAAATAAATTCTTCAATCTTCTAATACAGATTTAGTGAAATACAGCCTCTAAGTCTAGCCGCAGACTGCATGTCGGCCAATAGTTTGGGTCGGGCTGTTAATCAGTATGGACTTGCATAAAAGTGCGCACATTACACCAATTTGTTATCGGCCGATTCTTGATACAAACACAGAATAATAATAAGTACTACGTACAGAAGTTTTACTTCGTGAAGGTATTTAGAAAAATGTATGCTCAATGTCATTAACAATATGGTGTAATTTAGCCTGCCTCAAGAGTCAAGCACCATTTTGTTGACAAACGTCAGTGATCGGCACTGCGCCGAAGCTATAGGGCTGACTTCGGTAAAATGATGTGACATGAGGTGCCAAACTGCGGAAAATGGCGGAGGAAATACATGATTTAGCATGAATGATCATGAATAATATTAACTACTTATTTACCTCTCAGTGTCTTGAGACAACTTAAAAAAGTACATTCTGTGTTTTTATTATTATTTAGGCAGTTAAATACTGCACAGTATTTAGTACACCATTTTCTTTATTATCTTCCATCATACACAAGAATACGCGTGCGTGAGTCAATGTTCGCTCGTATGTGAGGCCTTGTCGAATAGTATCCTGTAGGTGGGCCATCGTGCGTGTTTTGTTTTCGATGTAAACTCGCGGAGATGAACAGGCCTGATACAAATTAGAATCAGGCCCAACTATCGGCCGAGTACTTAAGTCTGTAGTATCAGAGTATGTCAGATATTGGGTTCACTTTATATTTTTCTTCTATTAGTTCTAGAGTAGTTTATAGTACATTATCGCTGTCAAAGCTGTCAAGCTCAGCTGGACCAATTGACGCTGACAATACAATACTATTCAGAGAACATTTAACACCAATTCCGAATCTATTGTACAAAATAAGCTTTAGAAATCTCAAAGGCAGCTTCACACGCGTCTCAATTCTAAACTTTCGAGTATGTTCTCGAAAAAAATGGTCGAAAAACTGCTCGTAGAGTGACCATGGTGAATCCAATGCCCACAACAACACAATGGAGGGTAATTGAAACAGACACAGCTCAATGACAACGACAAAAAGTCAGTCGGCCCAACGTAGGGTGGTTGGCAAAAAATTTGACATCTGCGCGGTTCTTCGACGTTCGATGGAAGAGTGTGCGATTTTTGTGGGTAAAATGAAATGAAAAAATCATGACTGTTCCAAATATTGGTCGGTAAGAGAACAAAATGTAGAGTCAAGTCTGTGACAGGTTAATTTTACTTGATTTTGAAAAAACTTTGTTTCACAATTCACACGACGAAATGATGTTAAATAAATTAGTAGTTGTACCTATTTTAGATTTTGTAAAACTGATATTTTAACCTTCAGCAAAAACATAACTAAAAGTAGTCAAGTTTAATCATGTTTAGTCAGGTCACTTTCCAAAAATAAGTACTGAATTATTTCAGTAACATTTTCAACAATTTTAGAAAACTTTATTTTCAATTTCAGACTATATTTTAATGTCAGCGACTTTATTGATATTGAAACGAGCATTTTCTAACCAGTTCTTAAAACGGCACACACTTTCTGAAACTTTTAAAACATCGCACACTTGTACACCGAACGAGCCGTATCACCTAGCAATAATTTGCAAGCAATTGAGCGTGAACTACCCTCAGCATTGTGCTGCGAGTGACGCAGCGCCGCTAACTAATGTTCGAGTGGCTGACTGTCACACCGCACTGTAACTTATGCACTTCTACTGAGCCTGTAGCTGTAAATTAAATGTAAAACAGGGGTTAAAGCGGACATGTTGGCTATAACCTTTTTCCCATCTGTAGATTAGTACTGATATAGCTCTAGTACATATTCAGTTGCAACTATTTTAGAGACTCGGTTTCGCCCGACAAATTAAATAATATTCTTTAACAGACTACGGTAAATTGACACTGAAATCCGCAAGTTGTAAAATCCAGCTCTACAAGAGTTGTAGTGGTGGGAACGAGAGGTGGGATCAGCTCTGCGTATGTTGGGCTTACAGTTCACAAAAATAAAGATGGAATTAAATATGCAGAAAAATTATTTTTTTACGTCAAGAAGCATCAAATACTTATCTACAACCAAACTGTGGAATGGACTGTCGTCTGCGGTGTTTCCGGACGGATACGACCTGCAAGCTTTCAAGAGGAGAGCGTATCTTTATCTTAAAGGCCGGCAACGCACCTGTAACGCCCCTGGGTCTGCGGGTGTCTATGGGCGACGGTAATCACTTACCATCAGGTGATCCGTCAGCTCGTTTGACTCCTATCACATAAAAAAAAAAACTAGAATTTACAGGTGTCTACTCACGGACATTGCCCGCGAGCGGCGTGACCGGAGGGAGCGGCGAGCGTTCGGCGAACGAACGAGCAATGTTCGGTTCGCGAGCGAACATCTAAGAAGACGATCCTGACGCACTCTCTTATTTATTTATTTATTTATTTGGGTAAAAAAAAAAAAAACAGTATTGAAGTACAGTAGCAAATAAACTCTCTCTCTCTTCAACGACTTTGCACAAAACGGTCTCGATAACATTGTAAATTTATACCGAATAGATAATTAATTTCATACAGTCCACTCTTTTCATTTATAAACTTCCACTACACTCACTATCGAAGTAACACAGGTTTACACATTTTACAGCTGTAAACTAATCGAAACGTAGCGTCACACTTATTTTTTCCAGCGGTATTACGACACGGTGTGACAGACAGCCCCATTATTATGTTAGAGCCAATATTTTCATTTAATCTCGCGACGGCCGACACCGGCCAATTTCACGAGCGTTCGGGGCTCGTTTAGCTCTAACTCCGCCTTTGAAATCGCCGAGTTTTAGGAAGCTCGCGTTCCGTGACTAAACGGTGTAAATTAAGTTGACATTTCTCGAAATTCGGTATGGGAAAGTAAACAATTTCGTTTGAAACTTTTTCAGTGGTTGTAGACTTGCTGCAAATTGTCCGTGAAATTTTATTACCGTCGTTCTAGTAAGAAAAATGTTAATTAATTAATTACATTATGATCACGCGTGTTGTACCGTTTAACGTAATAAATTGGTGGTAATGTTTTAAGAACAGATCGGACAAATGAGACGTCTCAAGCTATATTTTGGGCTGTCAGAGTTTTTAAGATTCTGCGAGAAAGTGCGACATCAACACGTTTTCTTGGTTATTAATTTTTCAATTTATATTCCCTAAAATATTATACTTATAACAGCATTTTAATACTGTTCTGTCTGTTTCAAGACCAATGCACTCTCGCTCAATACTTTATTTCTATTAGATTTGTAGGTATATTAATTTGTTATTTATACGTAAAACGGATTTGACGATTTGTAAATTAAAAATTTCGTGAGTCCTAAATACACTTTAAACTTTCATGTTCCATTTCAATTAGAATAGAGAAACGAAGCTACTACAGCTTGCTTTAACTTTGCTCCTATAAAAATAGTAGTGAAACCTTGTTTAGTATTTTAGATTCAATTCTGGTTTCCTAAAATATGAATATGCTTACTCTACATCCAGCTATAAATATCCAGTTTAAATGCAGCTATTCTAAACAATGCCAACCGCTGCCCATTACTAAAATTACGATGTGAACGTCAGTAATGTCACATTAAGGCCGTAGCACATTTGTAGGGACACATGTAGTATGAAAGGTGTATGTCAGCGATTTTGAATGCTTGTGTGACGTATGAATCAAAGAGTCGGCCAGTTACTGCGCACTGACCGGCTCGGGCAAACGTGTTAGCTTTGGGAAATTTAAGTAAATAAAATTGCGTTTCTATTGTTCGGTATATTCGTATTTCATTGAAGGTCAGTGGCAGTAACTCCCAGGATAGCTAGGATCCTCACACTTTACCAACTTTAGTTAACTTTGAGTCAGTTATATAAACATTCTTATACATACACTAAATAGGCACACTTACACGAGTTTATAAAAGATTATAAAATAGGTTACGATAAAAACCTACATTGGTGACCCCGACGATAAAGTGTGAGCATTCTAAACTGTCCTGGTTAATTAGGTTTGCGCTAGAGTATGATGTTCCAAGCAGCCGGAAAACAGGGCAGGCCTCCTACTAGGTGGATCTACGATCTAGTAAAGGTCGCGGGAAGAGCCTGGATGCGGGCAGCGCAGGACCGTTCATTGTGGAAAGCCTTGGGGGAGGCCTTTGTCCAGTAGTGGACGTCATTTGACTAAAACGAGCGAACGAATATTAATCAACCTGGAAAGGGATTGTAACCGTATCAACTCGAGGCGGTCAGTATTCTTTGTATGAAACTCCATACTGCAACGCACATTTATCCGCACCGCAACGTAAACGCCTCGCCTCGCGATTGACATTGCGTTATAGGGGATATGACAGCTCGCAAAAGGCGATACGGTGTTGATCCCTTTCCGAGTTGATAAGTCTGCTATGACCTTTAGACGTCAAATCCTTCACACACGTCGCTGAAAGTCACTTAACCACACAATAAACTAAACAATAATACGGGCCGCAATCTAGACAATGTTTTAAATTGCCGACGTGCTCCGGAATTACCCGAATACAACGTTTTATTGTCATAACTGACTTTTTCCAACGAAAAATTAAGTTAGGGGGAGGTTGCACTGGCTAAAACGCGTAGGTTTTAAAAGAAAAGATTATTGGTCAGTTTTAAACAAGTCAAAGTCAAATATTTCGCTATTTGTATGGTCTTCAAATATTTCAAGAAAAAAAAAGTTACTTTTATGGAGCTTTTCCATGTCTCGAGACCAACATTTGGCAAGTGCTGAGAAAGCTTATTAACACAAAAAAGCTATTAATCGCGACTTACATTGGGTTACAATCACCCTGTGTAAGTAGAATTAATAAGTTTTTTGTAGTAAACTATTCTTGCCTTTCCCCACCATAATTCTGCTAAGCTCAAGCTAGTTTCTAGCTATGACAAAACTGGCCCAACAACAAAAAAGTCTTTGTAGTAATGTACACCTCGCCTTACCCCAAAAGTACGTGTCACACAGCACTTCCCGTGCATCTACATCAAATTTAGCGTAAGAGGCATTTTCCCTCCCTAATGGAGGTCGTAATAAACGCAGATGCCACAGAACAAGATACAAAACACAGATCAAGATCAAAGATAAGGTTCGGTGTAACGTGTCCTCTCGTTTGTGTCAGAAATGAGAATGACTTTTGAACTGTAAGGTTGGGTTTACATACACGGGACTGATTGCACCTCTAGTTCCCACCACAGAGCTCTTTTGAATTAGACGTTTTGAGCCGGATGGTTGTCGTATGCAAGTCCGCACACTAACTGTTATTAGTTGTCAATTTTATTCCAACGCAATTCATCATTTCAGCCATAGGACGTCCACTGCTGAACATAGGCCTCCCCCAATGCTTTCCATGCTGATCGATTGGTAGCGGCCTGCGTCCAGCGCTTCCCTGCTACCTTTACGATGTCGTCGGTCCACCTTGTAGGTGGACGTCCCACGCTGCGTTTTCCGGTACGCGGCCTCCAACGCAATTATCATACAATTTTCCGTGTGCGGTACAAAATACAAATAATTCTACTGATACTTCGGATACTAAGATCCGTATTAAAGGGAAAAACTCGATTCATCTTCATATTGGCCTAAATATACAAATTCAACCACTCAAAAGGCTGGCATGTAAGCCTACTGTAAGGCGAGCAGTCGGAATGCAAGCAAAAGTTGTCACACGCCACACAGTACTAGCGGCTGTTCTCCATAGCTACTAGTCCAGTCAAATTAGACATGAACCCTGCAATAATTCGCATACAGCTGAAAATTGGTACGAATGTTCGGAGCACCATTATGAATTAACTGTGAAAAGTCCCCATCGATCCGACGTGTGCTAAAAAAAAAATTCAAGGTCAAAGTTAAAAAATACGGGTTTTTGAGATTTTCAGCCAAACGGTAAGTTTTATCACAAAAATATGTATGACAAGGTTTAAGGCCATACAATTATCTATCAAAATTGTCTATACACCTTCTCCTAAGAGTCAGCGTTTCTGAGATCCGATGATCCGAAGAGTCAAAAAAGTGTTTTCTTCATAACGGTCTTACACATAAATCCAATGTGATATCGCCTCGTGCCACGACTCAGCATTGTATCATGATGTGTTGTCGACGTCGAATATAAAATAATCAACCTCAATGTCGTCTGTCATCTTTAATTATCGAAAAATGGGTGCAACTTTGACGAAGGACTGCACCGTGAGTTTCTAAGATACGAAGTTTTCGTGTCTATTATGTTTAAGAGCTTTTATATGCACACGTCACTACTCTACTTGTAACTCTATGGTCATTCTTTTAGCCCGACCAAGTTAGACAGTTCAGGTTATAATAATTCACATAGAGCTGAAAATTTGTGTGAATGTTAAGAACACCATCCTAAATGAAATGTCAAAAGTCCCCGACGATCCGTCATTTAAAAAAAAAGTTTTCGAGGTCCCAAGTTTTTTGCATTTTTTGGCCAAGTAGTAAATTTATCATAAAAATAGATAAGAAATAATAGTAGATCATAAAATTATCTATTAAAATTGTCTTTACCCCTTTTTCCTAAGAGTCACCGATTATGAGGTAGAACGATTCAAAAAGTTAGTTTGATGTTCTCGTTATATGCACATATTTCCACAACACCTATGAGGGTTATTTGGCGTATTTTTTTTACCAGGTTTTCCCAGTAGGCCTTTTTTAAGATGTATTTGTTATCCTGTTCAATTCAAAACTATTTTAATAGAGTTGAAGTTGTGGACTTTTGGAGTAGTTAACAGAATGCGAATTCTCCAACTTTTTGCATCGTTACCACATAAACGGTGACTCTTAGGAAAAAGGTAGACAATTTTAATAGATTATTTTATGATCTACTACTATTTTTTATCATTTCTTATGATAAGTTTACTGTTTGGCGGAAAAATGCAAAAAACTTGGACTTCGTAATTTTTTTTTCAAATGACGGATCGCTGGGGGGGACTTTTGAAATTTCATTAAAGATGGTGTTCTCAACAATCACACAAATTTTCAGCTCTATGCGAATTATTATAACCTGGATTTTCTGACTTGACCGGGCTAAAAGAGTGACCATAGAGTTACAAGTAGAGTAGTGACGTGTGCATATAAGAGCTCTTAAACATAATAGACACGAACACTTCGTATCTTAGAAACTCACGGTGCAGTCCTTCGTCTAAGTTGCAAACATTTTTCGACAATTAAAGATGACAAATGACATTGAGGTTAATCATTTTATATTCGACGTCGACAACACATCATGATACAATGCTGAGTCGTGGCACGAGGCGATATCACATTGGATTTATGTGTAAGACCGTTATGAAGAAAACACTTTTTTGACTCTTCGGATCATCGAATCTCAGAAACGCTGACTCTTAGAAGAAGGTGTATAGACAATTTTGATAGATAATTGTATGGCCTTAAACCTTGTCATACATATTTTTGTGATAAAACTTACCGTTTGGCTGAAAATCTCAAAAACCCGTATTTTTTAACTTTGACCTTGAATTTTTTTTTTAGCACACGTCGGATCGATGGGGACTTTTCACAGTTAATTCATAATGGTGCTCCGAACATTCGTACCAATTTTCAGCTGTATGCGAATTATTGCAGGGTTCATGTCTAATTTGACTGGACTATACGTAATTATAAGTTTTTGTAGTTTTTACGTATTGTAGCTACCCACGTATTGCAATTTTGGGAAAAATAAAAAGGACACTGCCGAACAAAGGCCTCCTCCAATGCTTTCCATGTTGCCCGGTTGGACGTCCAATTGGCTGAGATGATGATGATGATGATGAAAAAGTTCACATGAAAAAAAGGTCTTTCAGTCAAATCTAGATGAAATGTGAGTTCGCAATAGCTTTCTTTGAACCGTTTGCTTAAAACTAGTCTCATCTTACGTTTCGTCTGTGCGAAAATTACTTAGATTGAAAATATTTTTATGTGCTTAAAAAACTTATTTAAACAAAATTACATCTACTAATATTATTATGTCTAATTCTCAAATAGTAAAACATTATTGTACTATCGATAGGACATTCTTCTCCTCTTCTCCTCCAATTTTGTACTCAAAGTAACACTCTAGTCGACGGCAGTGGAAAACGCCCCGTGAAACAATTCAAGTGTGCTATCTAGTCTAAAGTACGCGTGTTTCCGAGTACGTACGGGTTACGGTAAGCACTCGGTACGGACAGCACAGTTTATTGCCTTACAAACGCGAACGCGTTGGATGAACTATGTTCGAACTCGAAGTATTTATCAGAAACTAAAGTAGGTACTTAGGTACATGTTTTGAAAGAAAGAAAGAAAGAAAGAAAGAAAAACATTTATTTGGTTCAAACTTAAAAAATATAACACACAGAATCAGCAAAAAACAAGTATAAGTTAGAACCAAAATTGGCCACCGCTCAGCATGTGTCATGCTCTGGAGTGGTAAATAAAACCAGAACACGACGCTGTTATTCTGCGGTGACCATTATAGTTTTGTTGTTCTTTATAAATAAATTGATCACAATCTATGAAATTGCTGATTTTTCTTTACTTGTAATAGTTATTCGTGAGTTTATAATTGCAGTAATTCAATTTCAGGAAATAATTGCAGTAATTCAATTTCAGGAAATAATAATAGGGAAATTATACACCTAAAGATTTTTTCTACTAGCTGTTACCCGCGGTGATACCCGCGGTAAAACGTAGACAATTAGAAAATGTTAGACTCGTATTTTTTATTTTCTTTCATAATTAAATAATAACAGTGCTACATTGAGTTGAAATGGCGCGTTACGTCACGCCTATGTAGATTTTTTACTCAAAAGTGACGTCACGCAACATTCCAACTCAATATAATACTGAAATTATTCGATTATGAAAAAATATAAAAATACGTGTCCAATATTTTTTTATTATCTGTCTGACGGACTAAATAGAATTTCGATTTCATTACCCAGTCATCATCAATTGACTTGCAAGTGATCTTAACTATCAACAGTTATTTCCCAACAACAGATTTACCCACCTCGAGACGAAACAGGGAACGTGTTAAAGCAGAATTAGCATTCGAAATCGATAAAAATAACAACTTTACATGTAGCAACAATTATAATTTACATAAACTTAAAGTGCTATAAGTAATCGTATAGAATAGTAAGGATTACAAAGAAATGGTTGGGTTAATTTTTAAGGTTATTTTTAAGTAGGTGTTATGGGATGACCGCTAAGAATGTGGACTTAGGAAAGGTGACAATTTCCAACGTTTTATTCCTGTCTTTATAATTTAAAATTCTGAGCATTTTGGCACTGACCGATATTATACAAATACAAATAAAAAACATTTCTTCCTTTGCTATTTATGTAGAACAAATAATATTTTAATATGAATCAGGGGTTTTCAAAAATCGTAAGTCATATTTAATTAAACTTGAATACCACACAACATTTAGTACCTACACAAGGAGAATTTAATGTCATAACATAATGCATAATCTGCCAGTTAAATAAATCGGATAATTCTACCCGTATTTATATGCGAAATCTTCGTAAGAGTAGGTAAAGTTTTAGACTTAAAAACTTGGACAATGTAACCCACAAACCCATGGAAAATCTTTTTCAATTTTTTTTCTAATAAGAACTAGACTATAATGGAGCATTTACAAAAAGGCTCAAGTTCTCAGTCACCGTAGTATCATTGTTAGTTTGGGGAACCACAAAATATTCAAATAGGCTAAATGCCCGAATTGCTTCGATTCTGAGAAGGAAAGTTAGAAATTTAATTGCGTATCACAGTGTTATCCTTTGGATTGGCACTGGCAGGTCGGTGGCACAGCAAAAGCTACTATAAAACAAAGCTTTTTAAGATGAAACATCAACTGATTTTTTTAAAGATTTTCAAATTAAATTGGGTTACTTTTGAAACAGTCTTTTCTTTCATTTCAGGAAAGGTTCTTTCTACTACTAAGGAATCTATGGCAATAGTGTGAATAAGCGTACTCCATACATTCGTTTGAATTGAAAGCAATTTTTTGTATGGCACAGCAGATTTTTTTTCTTACTGTCACCATTGATATAGTATTGTAAAACTCTTTAGCAGTAAGCTAGACATATTGCCTATGTTGGGAGTGAGTTAACCACAATAATCCAGCGACAGGTATCGGACTAGCGTCCTCTCAGTAACCCAATTCTTAGCATAACATAAACCACTATCAAAGCTTAACATACTAACAATAACTGTAGGTAGGACATAATATCCTCCATTGGACTACGTAGCTTAGCATAGCATCAAAATATTTTATAGCTATCAAACGTTTCCTCCAGTAGCCACAAGCCTTTCCATTGTGATGCGGTGCGCGCGCGCCTTATAGCTGCCACTAAATTGCGGCGCGTGGTCAGAATAGGCTTATGAGTGGCCGACGATAGTGGTGACATCACTGTGTAAGCAATCGGTGTTGATATTATAAATGCGAGAGTTGCTCTGTCTATCTGTCTGTTATCTTTTCGCGCTTTGAGCACTAAATCGATTAAGATAAAGTTTGACGTAAAGAGTTAGACCTAGGGTAAAACGAAGGAAAATCTTTATGTCGGTTTGCGGGAAGGGGTGTAATAACTTTTTGTAACGAACTGAAGCTCACGCGGGCTAAGAGGCATTTATGTTCAGCAGTGGACGTCCTATGGTTGAAATGATGATGATAATGAATTACTCCTTAGTTTAGCTACCCAAAGTGTGTCTTGGCCTCGGATAGGAGATGTCTTCATTAACTTCGGTCATGTGCGTCGCCTCAAGCTCACGAAGGCTAATTAAAATATAAATTTAAAAAAAATATAAAAACACTCCTAATTGAAATCACAGCAAAATCAGTCGGGTCAATTAGTTGCAACGCAGTGCAGCAAACAGTGATCAGTTTTCCGTAGTTCAGAGAGTTAGTTAATCCATGTCCTTGGCAGACAGTAATGGTGACTAATAAAGTGCAACATCAAGGTTGATGAAGACTAAGGAAACTCTTTAATCTGCTTGGCTAATAATTAGACAAATAACATCATTTTCTATTACAATCTTATAAAAACTAAATTTTATTTTTTTATTCACCCTCCAAATTTCAAATTCCATACCTCTATAGCAATAATTATAAATGTAATCCTTCCAGGAAGTCATCAGTATACACATTAAAGCATCCTCCGCCATGATTGGCTGTCGATACGACGAAGTCAAAATCACCTATTGTCAATAGGAATTTCGGCAGCACCAATAGAATCAACTCCTATATCCTGGGTCGGATCCTAACTGCCTCCAAATTGTTTCATTGAAGCTGTACATCACGTGTAATATGGTAATACGGTAAATTACCGCATATGTAAAAATAAACTTAGGCACTGGGTATGCTAATGGGGATCGTGTTAGGAAGCCTTGCTCAGAGTGGGTGAAGTATCGTTTGTTCACACTGAAACGATTTGAGCTTTAAGCTCGAAGTTGGATCTATTTTGAATAGTGACTTGTAAAGTTAGCGTTGTCTAAAACCAGAGACCACACAACAAAACAAAGAGGGAATCACAAGTATTTAGCTCACTACAAATAGTGTTACTAATTCATTTATTCGAAATGGTTTCCTCGAAATTTATGTAGAGTTGCTTTTTGCTCGTTATGATACCTAAACATTCCTTCCTACCGTCATCATGAAAAATTATTGATTTCCCATTAAAATTTCAACCCGCTGGTCTCTTTTAAAGGTTGAATTTCGGGATAAAACTTTCCCATATTTTCTTTCCCAGGTTAACCAAAGTTCATATAAAAAATATATACAGGGTGCAATTTTGTAATGCCACCTGGATTTCTTTTTAAAAATAAAGGAATGTTTACTTTGAGAAACTTTTTCTATCTACAATATTAAGAGTACTTTCCCTCCAGGTGGCATTACAAAATTCCATCCTGTATATAAAAGGTTAAACAGGCAGAGTTACTTTCCTATTTGTAATGTAGCATGGATAGCTGTGTGATTTCTCTACTACCTCTATACTAATAGCGTTTATTATTAAGTGTGCAAACCCTACAACCAACACTACGTTTCGTTCTCGTTTCAGCCAAATGACGTCCACTGCTGGACAAAGGCCTCCCCCAAGGTTTTCCACAATGAACGGTCCTGCGCTGCCCGCATCCAGGCTCTTCCCGCGACCTTTACCAGATCGTCGGTCCACCTAGTAGGAGGCCTGCCCACGCTACGTCTTCCAGCCCGTTACGTTTAAACCCGTTCAAAATTTGTCAGATCCAGTAGCTTTGAGAATTAAGTACCCGTTTTGTGTACACACATTTTTATAAGCGCATACATTACCTTCAAAATATAAGCGTAAGTGTAACTTGTTGTTTTCTGAATTCATTTTAATAATACGCTTCGCGAAATATATGTAAAGTTACTTATAATGGAGAGTTAAAATGTTCCTGGGAACTTACAAGGGGGAGGAAAATGCCTGCCTGGATGTTGTCTGACCATTGGACCTGACTGATAAAATCCCTGATAGACTATTAGCAACTTATCTGTCTGATAAACTACAACTTTTGGTTTCACAAGTCTCGGATAGAGGTATCAGTAAGTAGCAACTTAAAATGGCCGTAATAGATAGAAAATCTTTTTATTTGACACGAAAATACAAACGAATAAAGAAAAAAAACTATACATAGGTATCTAATAAAGCTTTAGTTCATGCTTGAAATAACTAAGCAAACGTATTCATATTTTTTTAGGCAATCAGCTTAATTAAAGTCCGTAATGTATTTCTAAAATCTTGTCTAACTGGAAACAATTACACAAAGTGCCTTAACATTTTTGTGTCAAAAAATTTTTCATGCAAATGTCACAAGAAAATTTTTTAAGAAAGGGTGTCAAAGAATAATTTCTCCTTTTCAACTTCTTTGAGACTGATGTCAATCGTACAGACAGACAGTTCAACAACTACATAATTTACATATCCCGTGCCCATTTCCCATCAGACTCCATGTCTCTATTATGTAAAACTAATTCTGTCCCATGAATGCTCATGGACACCCAGATTCTATTTCTTCATTTAAATAGAAATCTATGGACAAAAAAAAAGACTTTTTTCTTTTACTACCGAGTTCTATACAGCTCTGGACAGCGGGTGATAAACACACAAAGTTATAACTTTTAAATAAGAATAAAATTATTTTACTATACATCCGATAATTCCTAAAATTGTAAATTAAGTCAATAGCTACCGAGACGGAGCGGTTAAGTCTAAAGGTACTATCTAATGCAAGATATGCTATATCAAGCGATATCCTAGAAAAAAATAGTGTAGGACACCAAACTAAAGCTTCTTATTAGGTTATAATGGATGCTACTTCGAAACTAAAATATGTATTGCAGTAGAATGTACCTTATTTGTATTTGACTGTGGTGATTCTGGAGTGGAGGCCACGTACCGAAAAGCGCAGCGTAGGACGTCCACCCACAAGGAGGACCGACGACCTCATAAAAGTAGCAGGAAGGTCCAGGATGCAGGCCGCCACCAACCGGCCGTTGTAGAAATCATTGGGGGAGGCCTATGTTTAGCAGTGGACGTCTTATGGCTGAAATGATTATGATGATGATTTTGTAACTTATAATTCTAGATTCTAAAGTGCCCGTTAAGCTAAATAGGTAAATGCTTGTGTTATGGGTTATTTGGGATGAGTAAAAACGCCTTTAAAAGAGCCCTATCTAAATAAAAAAATCTTGAAATTTTTGTGACGTCATTTGTTGTAGTAAACAAATTGTTCGAATGTCCCAAGGGTCGTTGTTGTCCCTTGCTTCGTTGTATAAATTCAGTGTCACCCCTGCGTAATCAGGGCTGCGTGTCAGGATCCATTACGGGTCCCACAATACACTGATAAGGTTTAATTTGCTCTTATCTCGGTCTTTAGCCTAAATTCTTTGAGCGCCCTCAAATATATGGACGATTTGCAAGGTTTTTGTTGCAAGGTTTCTTTGATAAGAAAGAACCCAGTTTTCTAACTGTTTAGCCTGAATATTGTCCTTCAACGAAGAAGAATTGAGAAATAGAGTCAATCGAAAGTGCTAGATATACGAGTACCTACCAAGTATCGCCGAAATTAAGTAACGGTTAGTTTGATTACCTATTGTATTTATCTGGATGACACCGGTTACGTAATTTTCAGTACCTTTAATACTTCTTTACTTACTTTCTCAGACAAAATAAAACGTTAAATAAAAGATTTATGCCTGTTTTCACCATAAATCAATAAAATCATATAATATAACACATAATAGGAATTTTGTTTTCATAGAGGTCACTTAAAAATTAGGGATTGATGATGAAAACGGGCAGTAGTGTTCTAAATGTAGCGCTTTTATTTTGTAAATTCAAGATGACTCGATTTCGAATTCGATGCGTGTATGAAAGCTTGAATACTGGAAGCTAGCCTTAACCGACGGAAATAAAGACATAACATCGGCGACAGTAGTCACTCAAGGGCCCCATACTGCGCCGCTTTAAAATAATACAGAATAAAAATACCGATCCCGCCATAAAACGATATTCCAAGCGAGAATTACTAATATAATACGCTCTAACGTAAAAACGTTTTATCTCAAAATCGAATTTTTTGAAATAAAGACGTTTTGAGGAAATAAAGTGACCTATTTTGCATAATGTCGGTTTTTTGCAATTCGGTGGTGAAACTTAGTTGGTTTCCGAATTTGAATTATGAATCTAAAACTTAAAAATAATGTGATAGCTGCAAAATTTTAGATGAAAATCAATTGACAGTTTCGACAGCTTACCAATTTAGGTTAGAGTAGTCTCCCAGCAAGTGAGTTAGTATTTTTTAAGTGTCTTGTTATACTTACTACCTAAGTAAAAGATATTAGAGTACTTATACTAATGACACTTCTGATGATTGCGTTGAGTTCGATTGAGTTGACAGTTTAAGTTTCCGCCGGGACAAACTTGACCTTCACTTACAGGGTTTTATTGGCGGTTAAGCTGCAGACTCAATTACACAGGAGATATAGCAGTGGGAACGAGAGGTGGGAATAGTCCCATTACTGACACTTCTGTTGCTTTACATTGTATTATACGAGTATTATACAGACAACAACATATTAGCTTACCAATATTTGTTGCAATTCGCATAATAATATCACCCATCTCATTTAACCAACAACCGATCTCGTGCCATACGAATCGTTTGCAAATGTAATACAATCTGGATTCGAACCCATAAAAACTACTTTGTAAGCACAACCAACACGCTACACACATTCTATCTTAAAACGTAAAATTAAAAACATATTAGCAGTAAAAACAGCATAAAACGGCAATAAAGTGACATCAAATCTTAATGACATTATACGGAGTTGTCGTTTGATTTGTAAAACCGCGTAAGTCTAAATATTTTACTAGAGAGCCACAAAACAAAATCCATTATTTTCAACACAACAGTATGAGTGTTTACTTTACTGTTTTTGTAAGTCCCTATCCCATCCTGTATAGAAACTATCTATCAATAAATCTTATTAGCCTTTAAATTCTCTAGTAAACAGTATCAACTTAAAAACCGCCAAAACCAACTTAGGCGTTTTTTTACTGAGCGACAATATTTTTATTCTACCTGTCAGTATTATTACTTTATGTTTATGTAAATCCAGCGATAATTATATACATAATTAGCAATAAACGACAAACACGATTATAACGCGACAGACATAAATCAGGGTATCATAATATTTTAGTGTCAAACGGGGTTTAGAAGTAACATGATATTTTACAAATAAATTAGTAGTTGTTTTGGTTTCGTTAGAAACCTAAGTTATGTTATTTTGCATTAAATTCGTCAACTGTAAGGCCCAGAACACACGGTGAAACGCAATTGCAGCAGTCGGGTTGGAGATCGCAGTTTAAAAGATTGATGTTTTTCAGAGAGCGCTGCTGCCCATTCTCTGTTTGATGTGTAGTCCCTAAGTCGCCTTTTACGTAATGTCGTCCTATGTCTCTATTATATTCCATCAACTAAACTTTGGAGTTTTTAACGATGTAATACAAATTACTAACATTCTTTAGAAATAAAAAAAAGCGAAAATGTGTTACAATACAACTGTTGACTCTACATTTTTCGTACAGTCAGCGTCTAATAGTTCATGAGAGCCAAAGTCGCCAAAACGTTCGCAATACATATTTCTTGCATTGGAATAAACCCGTATTGTCAACTTTTTGACCACTTTGGGCGTCACGAACTATTTTACGATGACTGTACCTATTTTACCAAGACGTCGTCGTGACGACGACACTACAATCTAGGCCTTTTCAAGCTGAGAGTGAATAGGCACTTACAGGGCAGATATGTACCATCCTAGACTGCATCACACTTAACACCAGCTGCGATTGCGGTCAAATACCTGCCTTGTCATGCATCAAAAAAAATCTAGCAATAAAATGGCTTATTCTAAAGTTAGTAGCAAACTTATTATAATATCAAAACAGTTCCACACCGGAACGCATAAACGTCTCTAATGCCCATTAATATGAAGTAAAACCGTATTAATTATACAAAATGGCGGCACACAGACGTTTTTATTTGCTCAATATCGAATGTTGGCCATGATAGATGAGTGATAAAGATATTAGAATATTTTGTAGAGATTTGATATCGATATGATTTGTTTTATTACATAATTTTATATCTGTCTCTAGAGACGTAGAAAATTGAGTTTAAGAACTGAATTTGTGTTAATAGATTTTTAGGTTTAAGTAAAAATGTTTAGGGAAGAGGGCTGCGGCTTAATAAAATCACACACATACTAAAAGGAATTCTAAACTTCACTCTCTGGTAGATAAAGTCTGTAATCAGGAACCTGTATTACCTACTTAACTTGAAAAGAAAGAAAAATATAATCTTAAAAAGAGTATCTGAAAGTTGAACACCTGAAAACAGCCTTTAGTTGCAACTGGGCCATATTAGGTGGACTTACAATAGAGAAAAAATAGGTATTGTTGTATAATTGTATTCCAGCAGTTTAAGGTAAGATAGTCAGTCCCTCTGTAGTTGAGAAGCTTGCTTCCATTTTCAGCCTAATCATTACTTTCCATCACGCGAAATGCAAGCCAAGAGCTTGCTCATTTTGGATAAAATATAGGTGTATTTAAGATAACCTCGCTTTTTCTCTCCATAAAAAAATGTATTGAATGTTAGTTATTAATATCTGTAATAGAATACCGATTTTGATACATTGAGGCGTTACTTCAGTTTTAAATGCCCAATGAAAACAAAGTTGTTATTGCGCCAGTTTATCCGCACTGAGTCATGGTTTCCTCGAAACCGCAAGTTTATTATAAAGCTCTTAAACCGCCAAATGGCCGTTTAAGTATCAGGTGACAATGGCACCATTGATCCACGAAGGAGAAACGATTCGAGGACGTTAAATAACAGCATTTCAAGAGCCTTGAGAAATACTGGGTTCGCCTAAAATGGGCACCTATGCCCTAATAAGGCGGCTGACCTTCGATTTTACACAGTATTATAATAATTCGATGAATAAATAAATAAGAGCTTTTAGTAATTATAGTTAAACAGGTAACTTTTAGTAATTATAGTAAGTCAAGTAGCAGACTTTAGTTTTTAACACCTTAAATAAATTCTTATTATGACAAGAGTCATAATATGTAAGTAGGAAACATATTATTTAATTGTGTGTGTATTTGATTTTTAAACTGACTTTTTAAACTGAACAAAATTTCATTAAAAAAAATTCTAACATAGATTTTTGGATTAGTCAAATTTATATCAGGGTTTTGTTGAGTAATCAATCGTAAGATTAAAGTTGAAAAATAGTTCAAACCACTGTTAAATCCATTGCGCTTTTATTTTTGTGAAGATTTACCACATTCATTCGTTTTCAAACATCATTTATTCTTGTACTATGTTGTGCACAATGGTCTTAAGTATTTTCTGCCCACACTATCTTCCAACTCTTGAAAACCTACAATTTCTAAAGCAAAAGAGACTCTACTGTTTACAAAATAGAGCTCATAGAAACGGTATTGCAATTAAGTATATTGTTACACTGGATGTAATCGTTTAGAAGTGATAAATATGGTTCCCCGGAGACATAAAACATTATCTCGCCCGATATAGTTACAGAGGTGTAACGAAAAATAGACATTGTTTTGTGGATAACAACGTTTTTGATATAAAAATAGTCAATGACTGTTAGAGCTCAAAATTTCCTCAGAAATGAAAATGTTTTAACTAATTTAATTTCTAATGCAAAACTAACTTTGTTTTTTTATAAGTGAGGCCTGAACTCCCTAATTTTTCTGTTACTTTAATACGTGGGACACTATTTAAGTTGTGAGCCTAACTATGAAAACAAAGTAGTTTATTATTAAAATGGTATTGATTGCCTTTATTGGTATTGTCTTTCATGATTTATGTACTTTTTAATGTGTCCGAAACACTTTTCATAGCATTTTTTCCACTCAGCTTGAGGCACCTCTAAAGCATGGTTTTTGACCGCTCCGACAGTTGCTTCTGGCTACATAAATCGCTGTTCACGCATTTAATTTTAATATATGGGTACCAAAATAAGTGCTTAGATTCCAAGCAAGAATTTTGTAGCGTTGGACCTGTTTATTTCATATTTTGAGTGTTCAAATTAGTCAGTTGTTTGACGAGACGTGTAAAAGCTCACATTTTCGTCACGAATGGCGATTCGACTATACTGGTCAGTTTCCCTTATTAAACTGAAGACTTTTGGAAAAAGTGGCTGTTTACTATTAAGAATTAACCATTCTAAATTTCTCTAGTGACGTTTTCATATAATCGTATATTTCGGAAAAATAGGCGACCGTAAGTTTCAAAGTGTTCCGAGCGCATGGGACTTTTGTTGGAATTGGTTCATCTTAAAACACCTCCATAGTCGATAGCTGTTTATTTTCAGGATCATTATGCATAGATCCTTAATTCGTCAACTGTCACAATTTTAAAAACGGCTTTTAAAGTTTTTTAAACGTATTTATCAAACATTTTCAAGGACTAAACGACACAAGCGTCCTATTGAGCGTTTGAAAAATTTTGGGACATCCAGCGAGAAAAAAACGTATTAACCATAATATGGTCATACAATATTTTATTACTGCTAGTGGAATTAATGCCTAGGATTATCTCAATCCTACGATATACCACATGACGAGGTTTCTCTTCCATTTTTCTGACAACATCAATGTTTTCCGCCACTATTAGTCATTTTGGACGACTTTCGCAAAGTTCACTGGTGAGCTAATGACATACAATATTATACTTTTTAAACTAGCGTTTTACAATGGTAAAGGACAGATCTTTATCACCAAAAGAGAAATTTCGCTGACCGCTTCAGTTTTGTATTGATTAACCACGTCGAAAGTCATAATAAATCTTCGCGCGAAAATTTCCGCAAGTCAATTCCATGTTTTTGTAGTCAAGATAATTTTCAATTCAATGTTAATAATACAAAACGTGCTCAAATGATAAAAAGTTTTGAATAAGGTTGTAGTCAAAAACGTCAAACTTTTCATTAAAAGTATCAGATGTCGTCTAACAACACGTTATGTTGTCGAGGCTCACAACTTAAATAGTTCCCTAGTACTTGGATGAAAAAGATGGAGAATAGGATAGATATTAAGTTAAATTTTTCACAAAAAATATTAGTCGTAAAGAGGGCGAAATTTGAATTCAACCCATGACAACTTGTTATATTAGCGATATGGAAATTCGTGCTCATCTTAGTAATAACTTAACATTAAGTTTGATTGCGGTCAAAAATCTGCCTTGTTCTGCATCAAAAATAAATAAATAGGAACGCACTCATCCCAAAGACTTCCTTTCACAGAGCTTTCTAAATAACTAAAGTTAAACTAGCCCAGTTAATTCTAATGCTCTTAAGTTGCAGAATCAGAAGTAAGTTTTAACACATCCTTATGTCTTCTCTTCCCATATCTGAGCCCCTATGGGTCCAGGGGGCCAAGAAGGGACCATAAGTCGGGCCAATTATCATGTTGGACAAACTGAGCGCGACACGCACCTACACACCTGCTTTTTTGTCTGTTGTGTGCTTGATAGTGTGGAAGGAGCTCCTTTGATTGGAATCATGTGAATCGGTTTTTTTTAATCTTATTTGGTAAATAAAAGTATAAAATATCACTCAAGAACAATAATAAATTAATTATAAGACGTTTTCATAAAATTAAATCATTTTGACACCCTGAATCTACCTATACCCAAAAATGTGACATGAAAATTGGAAAATAATTGTTTTGGTTAAATTGTCTTGCGAAGACTAAATAATGATGATGATAATATTTGTAAATTTAAATCAACCCCATAATCCAAAATGAAAGAAAGACTCCATTCTTCTGTAAGTACTTCAAGCTTTCCATCTGTATGAGCCATACCATTGGCTTATAAAGCCTAACACCAGGGTCCAGGGTTGTGACCTTATTAGATCTCAGTAGTTATGTAACGCACCTCATAAGTATGCAAAAAAGGATTTAAAAAAACATTCGATTTGCTACAATATTGCCCTACCAAATATTGAAATTCTCTTTTAATCAACTAATCACATTCTTTTCCCGTCTCCACATTATGTTACCCTCACGCACGCCTCGCCAGACGTTTATATTAACCGGGAATAAGTTATCTCGGTTATCATAATCTAACAAAGGATCACAATAGAGTGTTACAGCATCATCAATATATTACTGCGGGGTCGGGAGCGAGGTGTCTTGATACTTGTGAGGGAGTGTGTAAAGGTATTTAAAAAAAAAATAAACTTTTTACTTTCTTTAAGACTTTAATTTGTTTAAAAAATTTAACAAAATTGTTATGTTTATATTACTCTATTTAGTGGATTTTTATTTTTTGCTGTGGAGATGACACTCTACTATCAAATCAATAGGTTGTTCTTAATGTCGATTTTACAGTCTCCAATAACGTAATTTTGATGGGACATTATGTTATAGTCGCATTCTAGTTAACATCGTCATCATTATGACATTTAATTAGTGTTCACTCCACTTCAGGAGCACGACCATCTCTGGTTAGCCAAAGGAAAATAGCCATTTAATTTTTTCAATTTGTCTCAAAATATTACATTGTTGTTTGCAGTACCTATACTTTTAGTTTAATAAATTAAAACTCTGACAAATACATCCACTAATGAAATAAAGTATCAAGTACCATCGGTCGCGCTACACCACAATCCAGATTGAGGGAGGTGTGAGCGCCGTGAATCGCCTCGCAGCAGGGGTCGCAGCAGCTTCTAAGAACCGGCATGTTGATGATCCGCGCGCAATCATCGGGCCAACGATCAACATTGCTCGGTCGCGCTATTTTATAGGAATCCGTGTATTGATTTGCAGGTGTGATTTATGGGAGTACCTACGAGGATTTTGAGCCAAAGCTAAGCTCTACATCTTGTATTGTAACAAGCTTAGTCCTGCCCACGGCTTCGGCCGCTTGGATTCCATTTGTCACAGATAGACAGACTTACTTGACACTTATCGTTGTAATTTGATCAATTAACTCAACGTTGTAATAAATTGTAGTCCATAATGATGTGTCATTGTTTACATATCATTATGGTTACTGTAAAGTTTCATCAAAATAAATTCAGCGGTAAAAGAGTAAGTAACAAACATTCATCCTCACAAACTTTCACATTTATAACATTAGGATAATTTTAGGTGTGATTTCTCTACAACAAATTGTGATGACGATTGTACAACACTTACACTTATTCACAAACATTACTATGAGGTCTCACAGTGCGCGTGGACGCACAGGGTGACACACAAACCTCTATCTATCTCTATATTACAGAGCTCTATTCAACACTGTGCGTTCGTTTTGCTGTTTCACTTAAGCAAGCATCGTTTGTGAATACAGGCGTGTGTTACTAGACAAATTAATTAGATATCCAGCTTAAATTATTAAATAATTAATTAGCTAATAGAGGAGGTAATAATTACAATAAATTATGTAAAACATTGCGTGGCTGTTCAGGTTACGAAATTTCAAGTAAATACGGTACTTTGCTAGTTGCATGCAATACTTTGTTTATGCAATTGAATTGATATAATAAAACCTGTCAGTGAGTGTGATTGTTATAATTAATTGTAGTGTTTAATTGTCTGCCTGTATACTACTGATATTGTAGGGAAAATTCTTTGGTGAAAAAACACTTTCGAAGAAAAATAAAACAATTTTAGTACTATTTTTATATTAGCATACTTATGATAATCTGTCTGTCTGTCGGTCTGTCTGTGTGTCTCGCTTTCACGCCTAAACCACTGAACCGATTTTGATGAAATTTGGCATAGAGATAGTTTGAGTCCCGGGAAAGGACATAGGATAGTTTTTATCCCGGTTTTTAAAACAGGAACGCGCGCGATAAAGTTTTTCTGTGACAGACAAAATTCCACGCGGGCGAAGCCGCAGGCGGAAAGCTAGTATATCATATGGTGTGAAGTATATTCCCATTGTCATCAGTGGGAATGTATTTCCCACCATTGATCCTTAATACGATGTATTAAGCTCCAAAATCAATGACAAATACCTACTACGTTTAAGGGTCAAATAAATCCACATACCACATTACGGACGCTATCTGACATCTCACCCAAACCAATACATCATTAGCATTACACACGCACAAACACCTACCAACTTAATAAAACGCAACGCGATACTTTGGGCCAATAAAATGAATAACCGGTTAAACTCTATAAATTAGGGGCGTCTCGATCGTTAAAAATAACCATTCGTTAAGGTAATTCCCACAATATATCGTTAACGGAATGCGGGGATAACTCAATCTAACGAGGATGAGGATGCCCTAGTGAGGTGGGCAGGGCTGTCAGTTACTAAGTGTCAGATGTGTGGCGTGATGGAACCCCCGGGGTTCGTTGAAAGATCATCAAACTGACTGTGAAGTAAAAAAAATAGAAGGCAGTGAACAAAATGAAACCAAAATCAAATTTTTATGCCTTAAAGCTTAAATATAAGGGGTAATTATTGACTTAGTAATTCATAAAATTGCAAAATTTATGTGACAAATAATATGTAGGTAGGCTTGATTCAAAAAATAACAAAGAAATGTTTTTTTTAAGTTCATCCTGCAATAAAATTCTTTCTCTCACCATTATAGCGTCAATAAATTACGCCTTAGGGCCTTTTCCCACGCCAATCCAGTTTTGCTGGATCCAGTAATCCCGTAAATCTGGACTGTCATGTAAACAGTAACACACAAGCCGTGACACATCGAACCTTAACTTCGAACTCCTCCTATGTTCTTCTGATTAATTTCGTTTCGAGTCCAATGACAGTACTGTTTAACTTTCCCCCAGGACAAACTTGACCTTCATTGGTTGGGTTTTTATGGCGGTCACGCCGTAGATCCTGGCTACACAGGAATTGCAGCGTTAGGAACGAGATGTGGGAATAGTCACGTAAAGCCGTGACACAGTGACGATAAAAGTGCCAACCCTACGCGTGTCAACAGATTGACTAGGTGACATAAATTGAGGTGAGCTTGCGCGTTAAAACAATTTATAATTAAACCGATCACCGATAGCGTGGACAATACAAGTGTGACTGATTCAATTATTGATTAAAAGTAGTCAACATTTTATTGGTACTTCCCTATTACTTTCTCCTTGACATTGGAAGAACGATTTCAGTATTTAGTAGAGTGCTTTAACTGGACAACTGTATAATCAACTGATTATAATATTTTTGTCCTCAATTTACGCTTAAAAAATTTTTTTTTTTCTTACAATGCAGTCCATATTGTTGGTTTGTAACAATTACATCTCAGATACTATGTTAAGTTCAACTCACAGATTAAGTCTATTTCATGTGCTTGATCTCCTCATGTTTTACAAAATGCTTCATAATCATCATCATTTCAGCCACAGGAGGACCACAGCTCTTGAATATAGAACTCCCCCAATGCTTAAAATCTTATAATTCATACAAAACATAGTCCATTTAAATATTATCGGTTCTCGGACGATTCTATAACACCTGAGTTTGCGGATTCAAATCCCGCTGGAATCATGGTAGTGCCTATTTAAAGATAAATACCTACTATATTTAGCTGGTGTAAATATACACATACTAGCTTTCCGCCCGCGGCTTCGCCCGCGTGGAATTTTGTCTGTCACAGAAAAACTTTATCGCGCGCGTCCCTGTTTCAAAAACCGGGATAAAAACTATCCTATGTTCTTTCCCGGGACTCAAACTATCTCTATGCCAAATTTCATCAAAATCGGTTGCGAGGTTTAAGCGGGAAAGCGTAACAGACAGACAGACAGACAGACAGACAGAGTTACTTTCGCATTTATAATATTAGTTGGGATTTACTCGTAAAGTACTTATAGCATATTTTAAGGGCTCTACCAAACATAAAAAGAGGTTGAATTTGAAAAATTTGGTGTTATCTAATGTTCAGTCACACTACAAGCTTAGTTTTGGACTAAAGTAATTGATGTGATATTAGAAAAATAAAAAAGTACGGCAAGTTCCGAATGTTTCGTCCACATGGCCGAACGTTCGGCCGGTCATTAGCCGTAACCTCGGTGTCGGGTTACTGATTTATAGCGGACTTAGAGCGTAAAGTGTACGGGGGCGATACAATCGTTGTACCCTATTGGGACGGCTGAGACAGCTTGGTTTTCTGAGTATTGTTGGACAATGTTTTTTTGTAAGTTTTTTTAAGCTAGCAATTAGTGGATAAAAAAGTCACAGGTGATGGTTTTAAAACTAAATAGTTTCCCCTATTAAAAACGTGCATCGATTGGTCGTTTGCTATTATTTATTGCATCATAATATCATAGGTAGTCATAATTACCATATGAACTCTATTTTAAGCCTGGTCTTATATTAAATTTTAATAAAATGAACACACATGTGTGTATTACAGAGGAAAGCTTCAAAACTTGATTCAATTTGAAACTTTTAAAAATACTGACCAAATCGATCTTTGAGCGTTGTTTTTTACGGACTTGAAGTTTGGTTAGGTTAGGAGGTGGTAAGTAGGACATTACAAGCTAAATTATTAGAAAAAAAAATCGTACTAGGGGCAGAATGAGCTTGATTAAATACCTCTAGAATCTGTAATACCCTTCTTCATTTTTCGTACGAAACGCTTTCTCGAAACCTCTCTAGAGGTAAGCTAGCCAATTCCTCTGTGGTTGAGGATTCCGGGTGGAACTCGTTTCCACCTTCAGCCTGATCATCACTTACCATCAGGTGAGATACAGGCCAAGAGCTTCCTCGTTGTGGATAAAAATCCCATTGTTTTCCCAATAGTGCGTGCATTTCACTTGGCTAGATGCGTATCGCCTAAATAATGGAGTGTCAGTCCGTCCGGCGAGTCAATTATTTTGATACGCGCTTTGTCGATCGCGCCCTGCTTATTGGAGGCGATGGGTGGTATAGTAGCGACAGCAGAACAAATTATACTTATACTTATTAAGAACTATCAAAACCTACCAATATCCTAAATTCAGGGTCATAAAGTCACATTTTCTACCTACTCAATTAATTTATTTCAAGCCACTTGAAATCGTTATCCAACTGAATTTTCAGGGTTAGATTTAATTTATTTTGTGTCTTGGAATTATTGGTTACTGGTGTCAACTAACCATTTAATTAATTGGTTCTTTGAAGTTAACTGTTAATTTGAGAGAACAACAGTCTGTTAAAATCAATATGTATCTTTCTCAGTGCGACTCTACTTTAATACATTAAGAGTAGGCGCACACCGTTGATTTTTAGTTGGCCGATAGTTGTGCCCGATTTTAAATTGTATGAAGAATCGGCCAAATCGAATCGTCGTAGTGTGCGCACTCCCATACATGCCCGCCCATACTGATAAACTGCCCGACTAAACTATCGGCCGACGAAAAATCAACGGTGTGCGCCTACTCTAAAGGTCATAGCAGACTTATCAACTCGGAAAGGGATCAACACCGTATTGCCTTTCGCGAGCTGTCATCGCCCATCGCGTGCTGTCAACCGCGAGGCGAGCGTTTACGTTACGGAGCGGATAAGTGTGCGTTGCAGTTTGAGTTTCATAAAACGAATACTGAACGCCTCGAGTTGATACGGTTACGATCCGTTCCCTTTCCGGGTTGATAAATGTGCTACGTCCTTAAAGCTCTTATTTTTTATGCTGTCCCTACACTAGTAGAGGCGAAACAGTGTTAAATTATTGTTTTGATGTGTGGTGTGAGAATTTTATTGGCTCTCGGCCCTCGTACGCGTTGTCAGTGTATTGTTGTCAGATGTAATGTACGTTGGTTAACTAATGCGTTGTTAATTGTTTAACAGTCTATTGCGCAGGTGGGCCTTGGCCATGTTTGGAGTTACTTTCTTTGCTATATTTTCTGTTTTTAGATTGAGAATAAGTACAAAAAGGTTTTGAAGGTTTAATTTTATGTCTAGTTAAACAAAACTATGTAATTCAGATAGTTTCATACATACGGGTGGACCTCTCTCAAGTTGATCATTATGTAATACATATTTATAATAAATGTCCAGTGTATAAAAAATAGACAGTTTGCCATTAAAAAACACGTAAAAACGCTCTTCAAAAGCCTATATAATTGCAACAAAATTACCACTTTGTTGAAGGAGTTTTTCACTAAAAGACGCCTGAAGAGAGAGATAAGATAAATTTACACTTTGAGTGTTGGTACTATAATGATTTAAAAACTATGAACAGAATAAAATCACGTACGATTACAATTTAAAACCAAATACCCATTAACATACCACAGTCAATCATACAGGTCTAAACAAACTAACTAATTCGGAAAAGTTATTATGTACATAAAAATACGGCGTGGATCCCGGCCTAAAGCGTGTAACCTAACACCAGGGTAGTGGATAGAGTCATTCATAGTGAGGGTCTGATTCCCGTTTCGGCTTTTTCGGCTAGAATTTCGGCTATGAAAGTGTGGGCTGAGCAGTACAAGAAAGATATAAGTCAGGTTACAGAGTTGATTTACACAAATACCAAAAAGAAAATAATTAAGTAAGTTGCTTTCAAAAAGAGCGTGAATTTGAATGAAAAGGAAAATTAAGAGGTGGGTGTTTTATTTAAGTATTTTACCGTATTTTTGTGACACAATGACATATTATATCTCAACCTCCAAAAATCTTTATAGAGTTGTAAAATATTTCACGATATTCCTGAAATATTTTAAGTGCTCTATTTTAACCGCAGGTTTCAAGTCCTGATGGGAGAAAATTGGTATTTAGACAATGTATTTTCACCTTTTAAAGGGCAGAGCAAAATTGTTCTTACAAACGTGTCTGGAATTCTTGAGTTTTCGTTTTCGTCTTCACATTTTCGGCCAAAAATTCCCATCACTACGGGTCCCAGTAACTTGATACGGGACATAGGTGATTATACTCAATCTCCGCGTAATGGTAATGCGTACGGTAATGCGTGTCATTTGTTACCTATTCCCAATGAAGATATTAAGGGTTCCGTATTGCCTCATAGGGTTAAGGTGGGAGAAAATTCACTTGAAATAACTATTAAAATGTACGGTTGACAGCAGATGACGATAAACACTGTGGTATCTTGTAATCTGAACATACTGGTATTAATTAATTAACAATTGATAAGTTATAACTAGCAATTGACTTTACAAGTTGAAGTTTTGAAAGGTTAAATCAATCGGTATGTACCTATGATTTTTAGACTCAAAAATATCTTAAAAATGTTGTAGAAAGGGTTTGCAACAAAAACTTTATTGACTAAAAGAAGTTTTTCCTTAAAATGAGTTTTTCCTTAATTAATTAATTAAAGCTGTCCCGGCGAACTTTGTACCCCCTATGTTCATCAGAAATCGGTCCACTTACTACGAACAAATTCAACTGTAGATAAGCTATAACGACTAATTTCAATATTAAAATACATCGTAGTTTTCACGAAATGTTAATAGTTCGTGATTACGTATCATATTGTGCCATTTTTCACGAACTGTAAGGAAAACATCGCCACGCACGTAGTGATTGAACGTAAAACAGAAAAACCCTAAAAAATAAAGAACCATTTACATTAAAATAGTTGTTTAAGCCCATCATCCGTGAACTCTGACACTAAGCCAACAAGTTAATTTCAACGGTCGTGTAGCCCAGCAGTGGGACAACAAGGGCGCATAACTCACCGCGAGCGACGGTCTCATTTATAAACGAGCGCTAACGAGCGCTTAGCGCGTGCGCAGTGGAAAACGGTGTAGCTGACACTTTTGTTAGATATGATTTTGAACGCAAAACGTTCCATTTCAACTAAAATGGAATGACACGGTTCTTAGCGCGCATAAATGTCGCATTTTTTAGAAATATGAAAATCTAAGGCTGAGCAGCACCACCTGGTTTGACCGTAACTTTGACAATGACCGGTGTTTTATGTAAGGAGTTTGACAGATTTTTGACGATTGTTCAAGTTAAAGTAAGATGGTGCAACCCAGCCTTAATTAAGTGCTTTATACATTTAGTAAATAAATATTAGCTTTTGCCCGCAGCTTTTTTCGTGCGGATTTCAGTCTTCCACCATCTTCGTTTAAAAACACAAACAAATCATACTAAGAGTTTTTTAAAACTCTTAATTAATAATATTTTAATAATTGAATTAGATAAAAATAATGATGAATAATTGAACCCTAAACTAATTTTAATTTCTAATTCGAGGCACAATCTATTTCTATACAACAAAAAACATCTAAAACAAAATAAATATTAAACAGACTCTTTCGCTGAAGACTTGCCCTACATAATAGGAACGAGTTGACGTAGCTAATCATTTGATTTGATCACCCACAAAAGGACAGGTGTAGTTTATAAAGACTTGTAAAACAATTAATTATAAATAACGCATCCCAAAGTTCAGCTACACCAATATCCATACAAGGCGCTCTACACGTTGTAAAATAAGATCGTCTAAAGCTCAAACAAATAAACAAATAGAATACAATACAGGTGTGAATGGACAGCGGCTGCTGGTGCGACAAGGACAGATAATACACAACGCAGCAAGTGCGACAAAGATAGAGTAAAACTAAAACTATGATGTTGTACGCTTTGATCAGCTCGGACGCGGTTCCAAATACAACATTTGAATTTAAACAAAAGAAAACTTATTTTATTCGATATTCAAATTTAAAGCAGAGGGATAAAAGTCATGAAGGTTTTATTCAGCTTTCATTTGTTTTTAATTTTAGGATAGTGTAAAATAATGTTTTGTACAGAGACTGTATAGCGTTGAAATGTTGTCCTTTTTAAATGGATTCCTATTTACATTTCGATTTGTTTTAGCCGTATAGTCGTGCACATGGGATTTTTCATTTTAGAATCGAATAACTTGAATTTATTCACGAGATCTTAAGTCTTGTGGTCTCTCGTTTAGTACGTAGTAATATGATTTAAATAAAAAATAATAACAAAAAACATTAAGCAGCATCAGCATATTTTACTACATGCTGTTATTCGCAAATAGCACTTACTTGGATTTATGATAGGGCCCCCCCTAGATCATTGAATTTAGTAACGCATAGTGTGCCTATAGGAATGTATGTAAAAGTTTGGTCTGCTAAAAAAGTTTTATCGTGCACGTATCCCTTTTAAGAACCTAGCAAATCCTATGTTTTTTGCTAGGTGTCAAATTGTCTCTACATTAATTTCATCTTCATCGGTTAAGTGGCATGAGAGTCCCAAAAATAAGGTCTATACAGGATGAAATTGAAATCATTGGCATCTTTTCAAAATAAGACTTTATACTCATGATAATACATACATTGAATATGTCTCTTTTGGAGAATGCCTACTATGTTATTATCATGAGTAGTCTTATTTTTTTTTTATTCACAACGAGGAAGCTCTTGGCCTGTATCTCACCTGATGGTAAGTGATGATCAGGCCGAAGGTGGAAGCGAGCTTCACCCGGAATCCTCAACCACGGAGGAACTGGCTATCTTACCTCTAACTGCCGGAACACAACAATGCTGTTAACATTGTTGTTATGGCGACAGACTTAGGTAAGATGGTGGTAGCTAGCCAGGCGGACTTAGAACAAGCCCTACCACCAACCAAACCGAACAGAAAATCTGTTCCCACTGGGATTCGAACCCGGGACCTCTGCGTCTGAAGCAGGTGGTCTTACCACTAGACCACGGAGGCGGTTAAATATTAGTAGTTCTTATAATATTAAAAAGCTGTCAACCATTAAAATTTCACCCTGAATAAGAATATGGGCTTGGCCAACCCCAAATAATTATAACTTCATATTTGAATGTTTGTCTCTACTCATAGGATTACTCCTTTGACAAGATTGTATCAACAGCATAATAATATCCCATTCAGTACAAAAAATACATTTATTTGGTTCACCCAAACAATAATGCAGGACCAATCAAATAAATAACTCCCAAGATTTCATACAACACAAAACACACCTCGGATTGCCCATTGTGCCCATAATAGTATCTGATGAAGGTGGTTTATACAGGGTGTTTCTTGTAAGGTGTCAAGCCGAAGGCAGGTGATAGGTGAGGACTAGACCTATCGATTTCACCCCCATGTATGTTCTACGATTTTTCATAGTTTAGAAGTTATCGTCAATTTTGTGATTTTTTCAAATTGTATGACCCAGTAGGCTTTAAATTTTTTTATCTTTTTTTTGGGTCGACTTTTCTCAGATTTCTTTTTTTTGACAGATTCCCTATTAATTGCAGATTTTTGAAAAAAATAATCAACTTCCTATCTTTGATGCAAGATACAAAATTTTTGCTAGAAACATAAGAAATATGCTATTAGCGGAACATTCTAAAATTTTCAACTTAAAAGTTAAAAAAAAAAGAAGAAATTCCATAGGTCCAAAATAATTTTAAAAACTGCGCAGTTTTCTGAACTTTCATAATAACACAAAAAAACATGTACTTAATAGGCCATTATTTTCTGTAATCGCTCCACTAATGTGGTAAGTCGGAGATTCCGTTACATGTTTTTGACTTTCTTAGGACTAACTAATGATTGCAATTCTCTAAGTTTACGTTACTTAGAACACATTTAAAGACAATAACTGAACAGAACATTTTTTTATCCACAACGAGGAAGCTCTTGCCCTTCATCTGGTATACAATAGGGAATATGAAAATATTGATGAACTGCGGACAAAGCTGACTGAAGCACAAAACCAAATTAAAATGAAGAAGAAGGTTTTACGAAGATTTTTTTTGCGTCGTTGTCGAATGTGCATTCAGGTCAACGGCGGACATTATGAACATTTACTTTAAAATAAATCATTACACCCATTTTTGCTCTCTCTCTCTCTCTCTCTCTCTCTCTCTCTTTATCTCTCTCTCTCTCTCACACACACACACACATACACACACACACACATACACACACACACACACACACACACAAACTCTTTCCCTTTCTCTCACACTCTAATATGTAGGTAGTTATATCGAATTTAATCGTAAAGTAACAACCACCACTGTGGTCTAGTGGTAAGGCCACCTATTTAGGACAGCCAATTCCTCTGTGGTTTAGGATTCCGAGTGAAGCTCGCTGATCATCCATCAGTTTTCATCAGGTCAGATGAAGGGCAAGAGATTCCTCGTTGTGGATAAAAAAATGTTCTGTTCAGTTATTGTCTTTAAATGTGTTCTAAGTAACGTAAACTTAGAGAATTGCAATCATTAGTTAGTCCTAAGAAAGTCAAAAACATGTAACGGAATCTCCGACTTACCACATTAGTGGAGCGATTACAGAAAATAATGGCCTATTAAGTACATGTTTTTTTGTGTTATTATGAAAGTTCAGAAAACTGCGCAGTTTTTAAAATTATTTTGGACCTATGGAATTTCTTCTTTTTTTTTTTAACTTTTAAGTTGAAAATTTTAGAATGTTCCGCTAATAGCATATTGTTTATGTTTCTAGCAAAAATTTTGTATCTTGCATCAAAGATAGGAAGTTGATTATTTTTTTCAAAAATCTGCAATTAATAGGGAATCTGTCAAAAAAAAACAAATCTGAGAAAAGTCAACCCAAAAAAAAGATAAAAAATTTAAAGCCTACTGGGTCATACAATTTGAAAAAATCACAAAATTGACGATAACTTCTAAACTATGAGAAATCGTAGAACATACATGGGGGTCAAATCGATAGGTCTAGTCCTCACCTATCACCTGCCTTCGGCTTGACACCTTACAAGAAACACCCTGTATATCGCTCGTGTCGTTTTGTCTGTCTGTGTCGTAGGCGAGAGTAACGACGGAGTTTAGTGATGTAGAGATCTTAAAAAGATACCAGTTAATCAATGTTGGTTTCGGAATCGTGATGATTGTTTTTAATCAAAATATCAAGTGACTTTTAACTTTTGTATGTAGTAAAAATTTAATATTGCCATTGTTCCTAAAACTTTTATCGCAACTAAAATTAATTCTATTCAGTTCATTCTAATCATTATCCTATTTTTTGTCTTTTCTGTGGTGTATCGTAACGCTTGTGTATAATACACAACAGTACTTACGTCAAAAATAAATACTTTATTGTACTTATTTCCCTCATACCTATATATTAACCCATTAACGCCCGCCGTACTATAAATTGTACACAACTTTAAGTTACGATAAATCTGATTTAGTGGGTATTTTAACTCTGGAAATAATTCCAATCGGTAAATAAAGGCCTATGCATTACATCCTGAGATGAAACAGAACATAATTATAAAATCTTAAGGGGGTATTTTGCGATTTCGTTTCAGTGATTTTTTCGTATCTCCTAGTGGATATTTGACAATTTTTTATACAAGGTTTAAGTTACACAAAATACCGAATAAGTTGTTAGTGTATTAGCTAACAACATATTCTAATAAAAAATACATAAAAAGTTCATTTCATGGAAAGTTTTTTATGCTATAACTCCCAAAGTGATGCTGTACTAACTTTAGGTAACATGTCAAGCGCCCATTGTGCGCTTGACATGTTACGTAAAATAGTAAAATAATGACATTATTATTAGAGTGTTTACTTATTTCTTCATAGTTCTTATATGTAATCATTGTTTTCTTTTTCCAATAATATGGCTCTTTATTTATGGGGTTACAGACAACAAAAAGAAACATTTTGTGTTCCCAATTACGACCTGTTTGTCGACCTAAAGAGACTTAGTTACATAGTTTTTGGAACCATACGTGACAACAGAACCAAACGGTATCCTTTGATTACTTATAAAGATTTTCACAAAACGCCTAGAGACAGATTCGACAAGGCAAACATAATTTTACTAGTATTGATTGAAAGATAATAATGTGGGTACTATTGGAACAAATTTTGATGCTTTAGAACCATTGGGAAAGGTCATTATATGGGGTCTCTTGATAAAAAAAGTAGAGTTAGGCACCACTGGGTGTCCAGCTCCAGTATAATAAAAAGATTAGTGGGTTAGATCAGATGGATAGTCTATAGAACTTTACCAAACTGAGGTAAAATGAAAAAAGCGGTGGATGAGACCCATCCTCGCTTATATGGTGGACATGACAATTTCAAATGCATGCAGACTGCACTGCATAGTAAACTCATATAGTCGCTTAGATCAGCTAGCATTCCGCAAATATTATAGTAGCGCACATATTTGACCTATAAAAGATAAATAATAGTAGGTAATCTTGCTCTAGTTGATGGAGAAGAAATATGAAATAATGGTTATAATCAAAATAAACCAGCAAACAAGCTGATTTGACCGCTTAAGATTACTGTGTGTTTCAATAGAGTCAAAACAGCTTATGGCAAGTGCCTGAAAACACTGTGCCAAGATGGAGAAGGCTTTGCTCAATATGACTCATAAGTGCCCATTGTACTAAACTTAGTACACCCCTGAAAACCTAACTTCTGATTTTGTTTTTGGTTTTCTTTCTGTTTAGTATTATTTCTGAAGTATTTTTATAAAGAAAATAAACATTGGCTATGTGAAATTGACCGTAGTTTTCATTTGGGCGTTAATGGGTTAATCATCCTATAATAGTTATCATCAAATCACATAATCTTCACTGCGGAAGTTCGACCATATAGAGAATTTGGCCTACACTCTCTCAGCTGCACTCACTAGTTAGGTTGGTGCGGCCTGTTCTTCGCATGTCCTTAGTCGCCTCTTACGTCATTCACGGAAAAAAAGTATTGCTTTGCTCTTTGCTAATTCTGAGTTGCACTACCTAAATTTAACGGTAATTATAACGATGATCTCAGCAGAAGGTTGCCAGAACTTGATATACATTTTCAAAGTCTCGCTGGTTTCTTAAAAACAATTAAGACGGGTGACGTGCCCCTGGTGGCATGCATCTAGGAGGCCTCTTATTATTTTATTTTTTTTTTGTTGCTTTCTTTTTGTTGTTTAAATTCAAAGTTGTAATTAGGTACTATATTATGTTATTGTATTGTGTAAAGTTCACGGGTTGCTTACATTATAATATTATGCATGCTGTGGTTATCGTTTGTGTGAGAGCAGTTAGCTAGAGACCTTTGGCTTAATTTTTTTAATTGTGTATAATACTGTATCTCATGTTGATAGCCCAATAAAATAAATAAATAAATAAATAAATAAATAACTGGTGCTTTTTGTATAGAGTTTGACAGATTTTTGACGTTTGTCAAAGTTAAGGTAAGATGGTGTGCAACCCAACCCAACTTAGCACTCTTATCCAATACCCATAGCCTGATGGCATAGCTGATGGTCTCGACCGCGCGTAATATTTTAGTGATACCAATATGATACCCAAAAATGATATCTATCCGTAACCTTTCCCCTCCCTACGAGCCAGCATGTAAGCCGTGCGACGTAATGTCTTTATTTAACCACAATCTGATATCCATATTGCTCTTTAAGTTAAACGGCTCCAGTAAACTGATACTTACGCAAAAGAAATAAAGATACGTTTATCCGCACTTTTGTGCCCCATCTGTATGTTATTTCAGTTTAATTTTATCTTGTGTCATTTGTCTCGACGTTAAATATATCTTGTGGTGTATTATTTGGGATTAATATATCGTTTATTTGTTTTTCTTAAAGTATTAAGTCGTTGACTGTCGAGACATAATAGAAATTTTATCGTTCGAGGCTCACCGGTAAGCCACGCGGCACCCAATGTGTAGAGAGACTCAAAATCTGAAATTGAGATGGTTTCTTTCATTTTAGTTAATAGATTTAAAAAGGCAAGATGTTGTTATTGTTTAGCTAACTAACTTTGTGAGCTTTTTCTTTGAAATCAATTAAAACCTCTCCTGTCTTTGAATTTTCAACCGTCATAATAATATTTTATACCTAAGTAACCTCAAAAATATTTAACATGAGATTAATTATTATAATATAATCTATAAAAAATAACTCCTTTATCTAGCCATATCCTTGTTTCTTAATTACATAACATACGTAACTACAATCGTTTAGCAAAGTATATAAAGTTGTACATAATCAAACCTTGTTTCAACACATATTTTATCATTTTCATTCTAGTTGCAAATGACCTGCCATGTGGTGTTACACGGAAACGTCGCCATTTGCATTTCTTAATGAACCCGACTGTCATACACTCAATATATCCCACACATAAAATCCAAACGACGATATTATTTACTACTCCATAACAAACTTCTAATCAAGCTTGCAATTGAATATAAAACTCTAATTTACACCGGCCATTATTATCATTTCACGCCAAACGTTTATTATTTAATTATTAAACAAAATGGCCACTTTAGCCCTTTACGAGGGGCAGGTATCGTTAAACACGCACAACGCAGAGTGGGACGGAAGAGCCGATATCTTTCACATAGATCCTACTAATATTATAAATGCGAAAGTTTGTATGTCTGGATGGATATTTTTGTTACTTTTTCACGCAAAACCTACTGAACGGATGGAAATCATTGGGGGAGGTCTTTGTTCAGCAGTGGACGTCCTATGGCTGAAATGATGATGATGATGATGATTTAAAATTTTAAATTATGTGTAGAACTTTGATGAAACTTTACAATAAAGCTTCTACATTAGAATAACACATAAGTATTTAGCAATATATAAATTAGGCTTTTTTTCAGAGAAATGGGGAAACCCTATGTCCAGCTATGGATTGCTTTGGGATAATGATGACAACAGTGATGATGAATTCAATGACAAACATTTGGATAATTTCTTTTTCTCTATTTTGCATTATTAAAATATACATACATACGTTTCGATTTTAACAAGTTAAACAATTTTTTTATTTTCAAACTCGTCCAATGAGATATTGTTAATTGTTAATAATAATCAGTTTTAGCCTATATTTCTGACTAGAAGAGAATGCATTTTAGCATTACCTACCAGAGTTCGTCTTTTGGTGTCTGTTTTAAATGCATTTAAGTTTTAACTAAAATAATATTTTAGTGAGGTGCGTTATGTCTGGTCTGTGAGCACGTAGAATTTTGTCCAATGACCCCTAGCTACCCATCCTTATCGCTCGCGCGTAATTATATTGTTGTCACTACTGTGCGACGGGCGCCCGCAGTGAGTGTGCGAGAGCGATAGCAACATAATTACGCGCGAGCGATAAGGATGGGTAGCTTGGGGTCATTGCACAAAATTCTACGTGCTCACAGACTTTATCAATTACTAACGACCAGTCCCACTGTCCCTGCGTGCACTGCGGGACAGGTCACACAGCCGTCTTTTATGGAGAGGTGTAAAGTCGCCTATTATTTCGCCGCGGCGGACTGCGACAATCGTACGTCCCCCGGTTTAGATCAGATGTAAAATTGAATATCTTATTATAATGCTCGGAATCAGTGATGTGCCTGTTACAATTCAGATCGGGATCGTGAGTTGAGAATTGGTAGTTTTCCTGGAAATTTTACGATTTTCAACATTTTTAAACGCTTTGATGCGTCAGCTAAGTAAAGCTGACTCATGAAAATCTCCTCTGTAAGCACTCCAAAGTAGTATTTTTTACACAAAAAAAAGAAACTATTAATAATAATAAAATATGTAGGGTTACCAGCACATCAGACTTTATATTTTGTTGCAATGGTTAATACTGACTGATATAATAGTGTAGAGGATCACGACGACGCTTATGCATACTTTCAACTTTTTGTCAATTTTAATTTTATTCAAAAGAGCTTGGATCTTTTTTCTAAGACTCCATTTACTATCAGCCTGTCTGGTTCACTATACTTTTGTAAATTTCCATCGGTAATATGTATAAATTGTAATATTTTAAAGCATTAATTTTAAAGCAAATATAAAAAATTGGACTTAAGGGTGAGTTGTTCAGTGTTCACGGCACAACACTACGGTAGAACCAGCAAAACCATTCCCGAACTCATTGGTATCTTAATCGCTTCTTATCTTGTACGGTTAGCACAAACATCTACAGGTGCGATATTTATTTGCCCATTTCTTTTCTGCCTGGATATCATACCCAATGACTTAATTATGGTTGACAGTACCAATCACTTGACATAGCTCTTTTTATTTGACAAAACATTTTTCCTAATATGACGCGACTAAAGGAATGATTGAAGAATGAAGAGCTGTAACTAATAATGAAAATTAATAATTTAGTAACTATAGTGTTGATTTATTAACTAATTGACATTGCTTTGATATAATAATAATATTATGCAAATTATATATAAAGCTATTTATTTTATTTTAATTTATTTAATAGGACAACCAATTAACAATTATTTAATTTAATAGACACACAAAGTACCTTATAATTACACCGTAGGACACACAGTGAATAACACATAATTAGGTATGAGTAATAAGTTATCAAGTTGCAAATAAAATGATATTCAGCCAAACAACATCGTTTATAAAATAATAACCGTGAAAATTATTCACACTACGATATCAATCAAGTCCCTAAACAAATCCATCACATTCCAAATTCAAAATCAAACAAGAACAACGGTCGACCCGTTCCTTATTTGAAAATTCAAATTCGAAAAAAGAATAAGTCCCCAAAGACCACTAAATAACATATCCCAATCGTTTAATCTCGCGGAGCAGGCAAAGGAAACAAAGCAAAATGCCTACGCATAATACAAAAATTAATTTTCTCGCGAGAAAAAAAGAACAGCTAATAAAGCGAAGCTCACGCTGTAAATATCAGTTGCGTCCTTCTTTACGAGCCGAGCGATATTTATTTATTTCGATATAATTCGGACTCGGTGTTTATATTTTAGCGTATTGATTCTTTTGCGCGCCATTTTCGGGACGAGAGTGTAATACTGTTTTGTAAACATTCAAAAAAATTACAAGTTTTTTTAGGATGTTTTATGATTTGCTGTCTACGTAGAATAAAAAGTTATGGGTCTTACATAAAGTACAAAAGTGATTAATTTACAACTATGTGAAAATTTTACTTTATTGATTCCTTCTTTACTGAGCCTTTTGCCACTTTTTCCATTGTTGAGAATACATAGGCCCAAAAAGTTTGATTATACTTTCTCAAATTACAAACGTTACTTTTTATTAGTTCAAAGCCACGAGATATGTTTGATTTATCTCTAGCTAGCAAACAAGAAAGGTTAAAAGAAAGCCGTGAGCTAATCAGTAAAATCTAATTTGCATGTTAATGAGGCACTTAGCTATAATTACTTTGTGCTATTCCTTCAGATTGTAATTTTATGTAGCTTAGACGCCATTGTTTTCATTTTCTCAATGTGTTTTATGTATAATAAAACTATCTAATGGGCAATGTGGGAACTTTTTTGGTATGATACATTATGTACTCAAAACTGTTCTCAGACATATAACTTTAATAATGATTTTAATACACGTATGATAATCTTTGGCGTCAGTCGTTATAATTTAAAAAAAAAACTTTTATGATCAGGAAAACGCACTTTGTTTTACTCGTTAAAATGTATTAGTTTATTAATAAGCTAATGGTAATTGTTAAATTAATGCTGGGATGTGTTTAATTTTATGTGCAACGCACAGACATTAAATTAATTTAACTATAATTTCGTGTTATTAAAAAAAACGAATGTAGTGTAATTGATTTTATGCGATTAAAGAATTAATATTGAATTTTCAGGTTTTTTTTTTGTAGAAGGGACCACCACAATTCACAAATTCATCTCTCTGATCCTTAAATAAAAATTACCATTTATGCAATAAAGTATTCTGTAATAATTATTATTGACGGGATTGCTATCATGTACCTTTTCGAGTTTCCGATATTTCGGCACTGTTGCAAGCGCCACTATCACGGAGTAACATTTGTGTAACATCATGAAATTAGGATACATGGTAGCAATCCGGTCAATAATTATTATTATGTTAGTGACCATGAAATTTTAAAACAAAGTATTCTGTATTTTTCTGCCAAAATAAATAAATGATTTTCACCAGCGAGGTATTACACAGCCGTTCTCAAACGCCTTTTTAGCTCGATCAGATTTCGCGCGGACGGGTCTTATTTATATTACTTTAAAATTGCCTCCGATGCGAGCCGGCTAACGTATAAATATTGACAATTGTAAGGTGCTCTCAGCGAGCGTTAATTAAATAAATGATAATCACTTGTCAATCTATACTAATGTTGCAAAGTGTGTTTTTTAAAGAGGTAATTTCTTAGCAATAAATACTTGTTCTGAAAGTACAGTACATAAACTTGAGCCACCCCCGCGTTGTAGTTTGAGCGTGCAAGTATGAACTTAATAGGCAAAGTTCATAATTAAGTCGAAAATGAGTACGCTCAAGCTAAAAATCTTAATTTAGAAACCGGGCTTGAGTCGTGTGGTTCAAGCAAAGTGGAATAGGACTTTTTAGGGAATAAATGCATGAAATTGCATACCTGCGGGGACAGGGTAGGTTTTTGAGGCTCCCCTAATTGGAAAGTTTAGAAAGCCACTAAAATAGCCCCGGCCGTCGAAACTATGGGAATCCGGACGAAGCCTTCAACTACCTCAATCACTTGACCTTCATTGGTTGGGTTTTTATGGCGGTCAAGCTGTAGATCCTGGCTACACAGGAGTTGCAGCGGTGGGAACGAGAGGTGGGAATAGTCCCGTTTACCTCAGTCCCTCCCTGAAAGTAGAATAGCACTACCCCCAACTCTTCCCGTGGATGCCATAAGACTCTACCATCTGGCCATCGTACGGATCATTATTGGAGAGATGTGCTCCTGTATTAATCTGTGTGTCGATTCCTGAATATAATAATAGAGTCTTCGAAAATGTAATGATATAGGTAGTTTAGTTTTTACCAAAAGCCCGGAATTTTTACTATTTTTGTAAAGGTGGCCAACCAAATACTTTAAAGTTTATTGTATTATGTTGTTGAAAACATACATTCAACCAAAATAAAGTAAGACAACAACAATCTTGAACCTTATCAATTCCAGCTTAAAGTTCGTAATTTTATGAATAATGCTTCGTTGCTTTGAATTATTTCAAAAGTATAACCAAATAAGGCCAAAACACCTATTTATATCAAGAAACGTTATGTTAACTTTTTAATTGCATCGAAAATAACACACCGTCACAATAACCACAAAAAAGTATCGCGGAGGCCATGTCTAAAGACCGTTTAAGTCAGAAATTAGCATTTTTACGCTCGTAAATTTTATACAAAGTTGTAAAATAGAGCGAGCGTATAATTAGAATAATTAGAAAGAGATCAAACAATTATGATTTTAATGTGAGTGAGGAGTAGGATCGTTTTCGTCGTCATAATTCATGACAGGTTTTCTTGAGCTTTTTAAGCAAAATAAGTAATAAAAGTTACTAAGTAACCGTTTGTTTATTGCAATAGCAATATTATTAAAGCATGCTATGCCTTCCCTCAAACATAAATTACATTATTTACGGACTTGTCTCATCATTATCATTACATTCAGCCCAATTTTGGACAAACCTTTCTCAGTGATGCCCCATCATTATCATAATTTCAGCCACAAGACGTCCACTGCTGAACATAGGCCTCCCCCAATTATTTCCATATCGCCCGGTTGGTAGCAGCCTGTCCAACGCATTCCTGCTACCTTTATGAGGTCATCTGTCCACCTTGTAGGTTAGCGGATGCCTACGTTATATTAACGTGTGCCAATTTTCAGCGCAGTCTTCAGGTTTCAGTTGTGCGTTGATAAATCAGTCCATTTCTAACACAAACTTAAGTAAGATGAGTTGCACCACTTTATTTTAACCGTGACTATAACCATAACCGGTGTTTTTTGTATGGGGTTTGACAGACTTTTACGTTTGTTAAAGTTAAATTAAGATGGTGCCACCTAACCTTAGTTTATTTGAGAAAGGAGTTTATGAATTAGTAATTAGTACACCTCAAAATTATTATTTATCTTTAAAAATTTTAATCGCTGCTAGTTGTTTATCCTTTGCAACAAAATACAATTATTTTTTTGTGTGGCAGTTTATGTTAAATAAATAAAGTCGCATTCGTGTAACATTGTTCCTACGTGTTGAGTTGAATTGTGTTTCACGGTACTTTCCTTTACAGGTAAGCTACAACGCCGTGGTATGGTGTGGATTGAATCTTAGGTAAGTTTTTTTTAAATGTTGCTACATTTTTTGTAAACATATTTTGTTTTAAGCTTTTAGGCTTTTTAAGCTTGATTACATTACCGTGATATTGTGTGGATTGAAACTTGCAACTTGTAGGTGAGCTTTTTTTTAAATGTTGCTAATTTTTTGTAAAGATATTTTGTTTTAAGCTTTAAAGCTTTTTAAGCTTGATTAGATTACCTTCATATGGTGTGGATTGAAACTTGGAATTTGTAGGTAAGCTTTTTTAAATATTGTTTGTTGCTAAAAGCTTCAATTTTTGTAGAAGATCAAAGTATATTTTAAGCTTTTAACCTTTTTTTAAGCTTTTAGGCTTTTTAAGCTCTACATTTTGTATGCAAAAATATACTCTATTAAAAGCTTCTTTTAAGCTGGATTACATTATTATGACTTATAAGCTTTTTTCATTGTTTTTTTTTTTCAAAAAGCTTCCATTTTTAATAAAAGATACTTTGTTTTAAGCTTTAAGCTTTTATGAGCTTGGTTAGATTACCGTGATATGATGTGAATTGAAACTTAAAAGCTTTTCTAACAATTTTTTTTCATAATGCTACGATATATTTATATTATAAGATATTTTATTTAAAGCTTTTTCGCTTTTTTACGCTTCGTTCGTTTCAGCCAAATGACGTCCACTGCTGGACAAAGGCCAAGGTTTTCCACAATGCACGATCCTGCGCTGCCCGCATCCAGGCTCTTCCCGCGACCTTTACCAGATCGTCAGTCCACCTAGTAGGAGGCCTGCCCACGCTACGTCTTTTTACGCTTGCTTCGATTAATTCCCCCACTCTTCTTTCCGGGGATGTCATAAGACTAAACATGTAAGCGCTTTGGTTTTTCTGTAAGCTTATTATGAAGCTGAAGAGTTTGTTTGATTGTTTGTTTACTTGAACGTGACAATCTCAGGAACTACTGGTTCGATTTGAAAAATTCTTTCAGTGTTAGATAGCCCATTTATCGAGGAAGGCTATAGGTTATATACCATCACACTACGATTAATAGGAGCAGAGCAACAATGGCAAATGTTGTGAAAACGGGTTTTCACGCGTACGAAGTCGCGGGCACAGCTAGTAACTAAATAAATAAATAAATAAGAGGCGACTAAAGGACAAATATCCGACGATCAGGTCTTTCCAACCCGTCTAGCTAGCATGGGGAGTATAGGCCATAACCACCATACTTAACTGGAGAGGGTCGTGGTCCTGCAGTGGTGACTAATTTAACCTTCTTCTTCTTCTTGTCATGTCGACGACAAACCTACACAGTGTTAGTCCAAAACTCCGCCACAAGAGTGGCGTTTTCAACAGCCTTCATTAAGGCTGGGTTGCACCATCTTACTTTAACTTTGACAAACGTCAAAAATCTGTCAAACTCCATACAAAACACACCGGTTATCGTCATAGTTACGGTCAAAGTTAGGTGGTGGAACTCAGCCTAAATCTTCCTGCGTGCAGTTGTGTTGAAGTAAAATATTATTAGCACTCAAAATTATCTACTTACATCTTTTTTATTATGCCGATTTGTACAATTATCATTTATCAGTAACTAGCTTTCCGCCCGCGGCTTCGCCCGCGTGGAATTTTGTCTGTCACAGAAAAACTTTATCGCGCGCGTCCCTGTTTCAAAAACCGGGATAAAAACTATCCTATGTTCTTTCCCGGGACTCAAACTATCTCTATGCCAAATTTCATCAAAATCGGTTGCGAGGTTTAAGCGGGAAAGCGTAACAGACAGACAGACAGACAGACAGACAGACAGACAGACAGACAGAGTTACTTTCGCATTTATAATATTAGTTGGGATAAAATAAGTTCTTAATTGAAAATAATATGTATCGAAAGAAAACACTTATTATTTCTCGTACTTGGCATTGAATATTTCCTTTAAAAATGTGCAAAAGTTAATCTGTCATGTAAAAAAATCCAATTAACGCTAATTGATTTATTTTAAAAAATCTCATGATTTAACTGAACAATATTTTTGATACGAAATTAAATTAATTTTGAAATTTTCAACAAACCGCTGTTTATATTCTAAAAATAAATAAAATTTATAAACATATTTGAAAACTAGAATCATAACGGCTTTCAATTTTCAGGACATAATAAATCTGCTTCGAAAACAGTGAAAAAAATATGCTGATTCCATTTCCTCCTGTCAAAAAGTATAAAAAAATAATTTGGTTGACGTCATCTTGGACAATATTTTAGTAGAGTCAACAGCACGTCAATCTATTACAATTCTGTTGTAAAATAGCATCTATCACCACTGCTTAAGGTATTAAAGTTGCAAGCTTGATGTGCCATATTTAATTCGTAAGCATTTCTTATTAATAAAACAGCCATGATAATCACAAAACGATGGGTTCGCGCCAAATTGTACACCAACCAATCACACCACGCACACCGATCACAATTTCGTAAAGAAAAACGATGATAATTATAAAAATTAACATTTTATTGGTCAATTATAATAAATGATTTAGAAAACTCCGCTTAACGATCACTTAACCGCTGACGGTTGTGATTAACGCATTTAAACGAAAATAATAGTCTTAAAAATAAATATTTTTGTGCCTCGAGTTCGCCACTGCCTCGTTTAGGTATCGCCATTATGGTTCGGTCGCTCTCCTCTGGACTGAACCGACTAACTCTACCCGTCTCTTTCTATCGCACTGAAGTTTGTATTAATAGGGGTGTTGCCGTCTCTGTCTTCGGGCTTGGCAATTTGCTGGCATGTTGTTAAGTTGCAATCAATTGGCATGCGCAAACAGACGCCTTATGATATATCCAATTAAGTCGCGCAAAGGGAGGAGGTGGTAACTGAACTTTGGGAGTTTATATTTTGAGCCGTTTGCGATGTTAAAGTAAAGTGTTACATCGAGGTGAGCATGGTGGCATCTTATGTAGTTGTATTAAGTGTTATTTTGCAAGAAGTATTAGCTGATTTGCAGTCGATTGTGTTTCAAAGGTGTATTTTATTAATTAAATTCAACCATCACAGTTGAAATTAATTTAATTCATTTACCTCCAATTAAAGCGTACGCATCCTAAAAATGTTAACTGGAAAAATATCAGAAAATCCGTAAGCTTTTAGAACTTTTAAGTATTACAATACTTTTTAATGCAAATTTTGAATTTGAATTTAGAACTCTAGATGGCTGAAATAAAATATTTATTTTTTGTTTTTATAAGTACCTAATTATTATTGGTGATTGATTAATTATTAAAAAAGTAATAATAATCATGACCTACTGCTTTTCAGAGAGAAACATTTAAGACAACTTATACCTACAACGATTACTCGCAAACTTTACTAGCTTGTCCGTCCGTTGAGCTAGATCGTTCCACTCTGCTGCGCTACAATAAATTACCAGCTATTAAAAATCATCGAGTCGATAACAATAACATCGAAAAGGCAAACGTACTTTAGTTGTAAGTTGGCTAGTTCTTTTAAAAATTAATACCTAAAATAGGTAAGTATCTACTTAAACAATACCTGTTTATTTGGAAAATAGAAAAAGTTAAAATATTACGTTTCATGTAGATTTTACACTAAGGCTGAGTTGCACCACCTTATTTAACCGGTGTTTTTCGTATGGAGCTTCACAGACTTTTGACGTTTGTTAAAGTTAAACTAAGATGGTGTGACCCAGCCTTAGCTACGTAAGTATATTGAACATACATTCTATATTCAAATGTTTTCGACATGATTATGTAAAAGCATTCCAAAAATGATAGAGTGAAAAAAAAACCTTCAAAAAAGCTCAAAAAGCCACCGCGTCAAAATTCCACTTACAGCCGTATCCTTCTCGCCTCTCCAGGTAACGTGAAGAAATTTACCGAGTATTAAATCTCTGAACAAACAACTTGTTCGCGCTTACACGCACACGAGTGTTAAACTGCACACAGCCGAACTGCGCGTATGACTTTGGATCTCACGCGCACTACTTTGGGTCGCACGCACACAGGTGTGAAAATTGCGTAGGGTTGCCTGAAAATTCTAGAGTAAGGCTCTTTGTAGCAAAGAATATGAAGACATGCTCTTCACGACAACATGCAGTAACGAATAAATTGCTATCACAACCTATTTTAATGCCTTGATGAGTGGAGCAGATGTGCCGCCAGGTTCACGAAGTTTTTAGTCGATAACTACCAGTTTGTCTTGAAATTTTTTTAGAAGTGAATTAAAATCAATAAATAAATGAATTTACATTTCACAGTCCCTGACGCGTTGGTATCCCACTGAAAACTATGTCAATACATTCATTCGTTTCAGCACATTTCAGACATGACGTCCACTGCTGGACAAAGGCCTTCTCCAAGGATTTCAGTCATTAAAACTCATTAAAAACTCATTAAAACTCATTTATTTCTGTAAATAGGCTTAAAAAAAGCACTTTTACACGTCCCAGTATTAACCCTACCACTGCTTCAGGACAATAAATGGGCCAGTGCTGAGAAGAAGCAGCGCAAGAAACTCAGTCACTATTGTCAGCCTCTTTTTCAAAGGTTTACATGCTTTAAAATGTACAAAGTTATAAATATTTATGCGAGCTAGGCAGTAACGTATCCCAAACATTTTTATCTTTTAAATAATCATCGACTTTATAGTAGCCCTTTTTCATTAAGGTACTTTTAATATGTGCTTTGAATTTATGAATGGGTAGTTCTACAACAGTTTGTGGTAATTTATTAAAGAATTTAATACATTTTCCCATAAATGAATTACCAATCTTATGCAATCTGAAATTTGGAACGGCAAGTTTATTTTTGTTTCTTGTATTAAAGTTATGCAAATCGCTCTTTTTCGTGAATTGCTCTATATTTTTGCGGACATATAAAAGGTTTTCATAAATGAACTGTGAAGCTACTGTCAGTATGTTTATTTCCTTAAAAAAATCTTTCAAGGAAAATCGGGGTCCAAGGTTATAAATGGCCCGCACTGCTCTCTTCTGCAGAACAAACACAGTTTCAATGTCCGCGGCTGAGCCCCACAACAATATGCCGTATGACATTATACTATGAAAATAGCTAAAATATACTAGCCTTGCCGTTTCAATGTCAGTTAATTGCCTTATCTTTCTCACTGCAAAAGCAGCCGAACTGAGCCTTTTTGACAAAGTTTCAATATGAGGACCCCATTGAAGTTTAGCATCTAAAGTGATTCCCAGGAATGTTGTGGAATTTATGCTATTTAATGGTTCATTCTTCACCATTAATTGCGTGGAAACCTGCCTCACATTAGGTAAGGTAAATTTAATGCACTTAGTTTTGTTTGCATTTAACAATAAGTTGTTAACAGTGAACCAATGTAGAACCTGTGAGAGTGTGTTATTAATATCGTCAAAATTTACTTTACCTCTATCAACTTTGAAAATGAGAGATGTGTCATCAGCAAATAACACAATATCACACAGATCTTTTACAAAGTAAGGAAGGTCATTAATGTAAATAAGAAATAGCAAAGGTCCCAATATTGATCCCTGCGGCACACCCATAGTAAGAGGTGCTCCAGAAGACTCAGTTCCGTTAATACAAACTTTTTGTTTTCTGCCTGTGAGATACGAGTTCAGCAGATCAAGTGACTTATTCGAAACACCATAATGTCGCAATTTGTTTAGTAAGGTTTGGTGGTCTACACAAGACATTACTAGGACATAAAAAGCTATCGGTTTCACAAATTAATCTCCAACAGAGATGGCTGTACTGTTAGACCTAAATCATCTGTGTAATCAACAAATTTAATTTGTGAGATAGCGTTATGTCATGAATCATGATATTATGTTTTTGATTTTTTTTTTTTCAGAAACCAGGGAATTTGACCCTGATAACTCTTACGAATGATATAAGGGCAGAGCTTAGCTATTTCAAAGCCTTGCTCATGGCAACCCTAGCGCACAGCTTTGATTATTTTACACGGTTAACCTCTCGCACACACGCACACGAGATGCATGATAAAAGGCGCGAGATCGAGCGTTAATGATTTATAATAAAGTTTAATGCTATTTGATTAATATTAGAGATTGTGTTAAATGTGCGTAATGTTGTTGACATCGCTTGAGAACGTTCTGTGGTGATATAGTAATTGAGTAGTAGAATGTAGTGTGACGTTGACGATGCAGTGAGGGCGGTTTCGCACTACGTCCGATAAATAAGAATCTAGAAAACTAAGGCTGAGTTGCACCACCTAACTTTGATCGTAACGATAACCGGTGCTTTTTGTATGGAGTTTGACAGATTTTTGACGTTTGTCAAAGTTAAAGTAAGATGGTGCAACCCAGCCTAAGTGAGAAATCGGATGACTTACAAAAAAAATAAATTCATAAAATTCATTTTACTTTTGCAAGTAGGCTTTTACACGTCCCAGTATTAACCCTACCACTGCTCCGGGACAATAAATGGGCCAGTGTTGAGAAGAAGCAGCGCAAGAAACTCAGTCACTACTTACTTCTCGTAGTAGTCTGGTATGTGAACCACTACACCAAACTGCCATTAATGAGTCTACGAATAGCCTAATTTATTTAGACACTAACTTTATCTGTGTGGATTTCGATATAAAGTGGTTTATACTTCCCCACTACGGCTTTAGGTCTATGTGCCTATAAGCTGTTCTGTATAAGCTATAACATTATAAATTTTCATCACGTTTCATCCAGTAGTTTATGAGTGAAGTAGCAACAAAAATACATCTATCCTCACAAACGTTTGCGTTCATATTATGTAGGAATACATAGAACATTTCATGTAATATTGAATACCAATCCAACACAATTGACATTATAATTATTATTGACGGGATTCTACCATGTAACCTTAATTTCGAGTTTATTATTATGTTAGTGACCATGATAGTTTAAAACAATTGACATTATCACAAAAGCAGCAAGCTCTACATAATATACCGACGGACAAACTGACATTAACTATAGTAAACCATTACTTTAATACCAACTTGCTTCATGACTCGGTAACCTAGACGCGCACTTTGTTCTGGCTCTGACAGCTTAATGTGGGAAAATACTATATATTTTAGCTGATATATTGCCGGTAATTTGGGCATTTAGGTAGATAGAATTCCAGATTGTGATTTGCGTAACTTTTGGTATTGAATCAAGGCATTTCTGATACTTGGTCTTGTAAAATTTTGCTCCGCGATAAGTAGTTTGGCACTAATGAGATAAGTACCTGAATGTGACAATAATACTATACTATCGCCCGTATTCACAAACATTACTATGAGGTCTCACAGTGCGCATGGACGCACAGGGTGACATATGAACCAAGAGCTCTACCTATTCAACGCTGTATGTTCGATTTGCTACTTCTTTAGGCAAGTACCGAGTGTATGTATGTAAACTACAGTTATTTATATTCATGCCTAACTCACATCGAAACATTTTGTTGTAAATTTTTTAAAATACAAAGATCTAATGATTATGTTTATTCGCGTTGCCATTTTAATTTCAGAAAATACCACTTACAATACCAATAAATACAAAAACCAAAAAACCAAACAAAACGACGGTGACTTTGGGGGATTATTCTTCCCTTAATGACATTAAAATCCTTTGAAGGTCTCTCAAAAGGGTTTACCTAATTTAATCTTTCGCCACTCCTTTGAAAGCTTAATTCTAATCCTAAAGTTTGTAACGGTAAGTTTTGCAGACACTAATGGGTCTTAAAAAGAGCTTTTAAGCTCTCTTTTGTGTGAATTGACGCCGCAACGCGGTATTGTGCTTTTAAAATGGTATTTATTGTTTCCTAGGATATAATTAACAATGTGACTTTAAAAAGCTGTAGTTGATACTTTATTTATTGTTTTTAGATCTATAGGACTCTATGTCCTAATATTCGAAATACAGTTTGAATTTGACACTCATTAGTTATAAATATTAAAAAGTGTATTATTCTAACGTGTAAAAGCCTATTAACCACCAAAATTACCCCACACACGTTAACTCCACAATTTTTTTGTGTCAATTCCACTCCACTATTTTTGAAACTATTAATTTTTATTATAAAAACTACCAGAGCCTTAAACGATATGAGACTAGCCACTTTTGACTAATGATACTTTAAAATAGCGCTATTTTGGAGTTCTTAATTCTATTGCAATAGAGTCCAAAATGGTGTGGTGTTTCAAAATTGTTGGTACGTCACGTCATAACACGAAATAGGGGGCGTATTTAAGAAATTACCCTCAAAATGGGGATTTAAACACCCACTTATCCCATCAACGAGTGCTGACCACGATCGAATAGAGTAGGGTGCGTGTTTTCGTTGTATCCCGACATTTTCTACATCGGTTGGTTTAAAATAATTAAATGAAAATTATAGAGTAAGTAATTCATAACTGATAGATATTATACAAACTAGCTCTGGTTATAACTGTATTGTCACATTTTTTATATTCGTGCTGATAAAAAACATAACGAATTTCAAACAACTTTCCTAGCTCCCGAATTTTAACTGGAAGAAATGACTTTTCAGCAAAAATACTGCTTAAACATTAATTTATCAGGCCGCCACATATTTTTTTTTATTTTTCTGCAAAAGTTAAACTCAAAACAACCCTTCAATTTTGTTAAAAGTTTACTTATTAAAACTAATTTTACTTATCGTTCGTTCTTTCGTTCGTTTCAGCCGAATGACGTCCACTGCTGGACAAAGGCCTCCTCCAAGGTTTTCCACAATGAACGGTCCTGCGCTGCCCGCATCCAGGCTCTTCCCGCGACCTTCACCAGATCGTCGGTCCACCTAGTAGGAGGCCTACCACGCTACGTCTTCCAGCCCGTGGTCGCCACGCAAGAACTTCTCTGCCCCAATGGCCATCGTCTCTACGAGCTATGTGCCCGCCCACTGCCACTTGATTTTAGCAATTCTGCGAGCTATGTCGGTCACTTTGGTTCTTCTGCGGATCTCCTCATTTCTGATTCGATCACGCAGGGAAACTTATCATTACTTTCTATAAAACGTTTTACAACATGATACCGTTAATAAAACAGTTTTTTCAGTGCACGGTACCAGACTCCCCCCACTTTTCAATTTTTTATACTGACCTTTGTAACGATTGGTCTTACAGTGAACTTTCTCATAGATTATGCATAAAACTCGTATCTTATGCATAAAAACCTTATTTTTTACTGACCTTCATACCTATTGGTAGTTTTATACTGAAAAAATATATTTTATTATGCATAAAAGCTCGTATTTTAAGCAAAATCATCTTTACTTGTGTATCCCCCACAATGGACACACGCCCCCAACCGTTTAGGCGTACCATTTAAATAAATATGATTCAGTTCCTGCCCATTTTATAAAAGATAATCGGTCCATCATTAAATGTTAATTTGTTACGTAAACGCGTACGAGCTGTGGTTACGATGACAGCTGGTAGAGAGTGCGTTCTATTCCCGGTTGAGGCAATTTTGGAAAGGTTGCCGTTAATTGGGTGATGATGGTTTTAAAGCCACAAAAAGTATTTAAAGTTATTTACAGCTCACGTCTGGGTTTGTAGACGCGATCGTGAAAAAATCTCCGACTTGAGAAATAATTAATTAATTAATTTTAGCGACATCTAGTCCCAAGCTTGTAGAGATACCTACCAGACATCAGATTTAATGCATATTTTAAATACATAGAATACATACATAGAATTCAAATTATGTTTGTTCATACACAAAAAATAATGTATTTTATGGATATCGAATCCGCGACTTCTGACATAGTAGACCACTAAACGTATTACGTATACCAGGCAATAAGAATAAATAATTAAGAATAAATAAACATCTAATTTAATAATAAAGAACATAAACAAAACCAATTGAAAACATGATCACTAAATTATACCTAACCCTGCCACAAACTCGTATTAACTCAAATCAAGAGGAAATAATTACTTATCGTATTACATACTTTGTACAATCAAAACAAATATTAATTAATAACGAACAAACTGGGCCGCTGCGGCTTACTTCAGAGAGCTTTATACCAAACTTATTTTCAGTGCCCCAAAAATGATGCAGTCTTTATTCGGTTTGAAATAAAGTTGAAAGTCGATCGACAAATGTAAAACGAAGTGACCTTATAAGTTGGTAAGAAATTCATGGTGACAAGAGAGACATGTGTCAGATACCATTGAGCATTAATATTAATTATGGTCAAGAGATGAGGGCACAGTGTAAAAATGATGGCGGTAGATTTAATAAACGTGTTTTTTTTAATCTCGTTGTTAGTAGGCATAATAAGCCAGCATATTAATGTTTATTATGAAAATTGCTATGAAAATGAGATTGTTTTTTTACAATAAGACCAATCACAAAAGGAGACTCTATGACTTGCGATTCAATCGAGTTTTGAGCGTTGATTAGTAATACGAACTCTGGACTATAAGTATATTGTATGTAGAATGTAGATGGTGAATCGGAAAGTGCAAAGTTAAATGCCCGATGGACAGACAATTTTCTTTGAAAGTCAGTGAAAGAGAAAAAAAAGACGCAACATACAGTCGCAAAATCGACCGTTTCCAGCCAAGAGGAGTCAGCTGGACAAAGGCCATTCCTTCCCCTGAGGACTATCACAACGACTGGTCCTGCGATGCCCGACTGGGTGCCCACCCAGGTGCTTTCCCGTGACCTTTGCCAGATATCGGTCCAAGACTAAGGTCTTTGACCGGTCTGCTTGCCAATCAACTGTGAAATAATATTTTAAACTTAGTTTACTTACTGCGTCTTCTTACACTGTGGCACCAACTAAGACAGCCATTACGGCCATAGGCATTTTTGATACATTTTCACTTTAATTATATTTTAATTAACCAGTCACACTGTAACCGATAAAATTTAACGGTGTTCAAACAGCTGTCGTACGGAACGATTTAATGAGTAAAGATATTATTGATAACGAATCAAAAAGTTATTGTGTTGATTTCCGACTCTTAAAATTGCTAGATATAAAAGTTTCATGACGAAAGGGCCTGTCTCTAATTGATAAAGTCCCCAATAGCCTATTAGGAACTTATATGCCAGAGATAAATTGAGGTTGTTGATTACAGACGATTTTATATCGATATCTGAGACCTTTGAAACCAAAACATTCAGTTAATGCTAACGATATGTCTGATGATCTGATTATGTCAAATCTAACTAATACTTAACTTACTTTATCAAGGGTCCTACCTACTGTCCGGAAACCTTCATGTGGAGGCTATACTTCCCACAGTTGGGGTGAGGCCTGTGTCTTAAAGTGGGACGTATTTAAGCCTACTTTGCTTTCGAGTTGAATGATTGGCTTACAAAATGAGAATGTGGCTAAATAATCAGAATAATGTATCAGAATGTGGTGTTTCACATCATTATCAAATACAATCGGCTCTCATAAACAAAAAACGAATTAGTTAAACCAGAATACACCACAAAACTAATCTACTATCACAATAATTGGGCCTAACAACCTACAAAGCGCGCCAACAACTGTCTTCGGTTTAAAGATGGTTGATAAACTGACTGACAGACAAACTTAACCTCACTTTTTTCCAAAACTTCTCCCAACTTTACCGTGTTAACAATAAAGTCTATTTTTCATTGGGATATGTTTAGAATAGTGGAAGTTATAATTTTGTGGTCTGCTATCCTATTTAGCGGGTATAATTTGATTAACTTATCGGATGGAGCTATCCGTCGGCAGAAGACGGACGCCATCTTGACAGGATCTCGGAGAGATTTGTAATTTCGGGAATCACGACGTGTTTTCGAAATAGTTTGAGATCTGATGAACTTCAGATTTAAACTAGGTAGGTACTCGATCGATGTGAGGATTGAAGAATAATAAATAAGACCTGAAATCTGGCATTTAATCAATTGATTCAAATACCTATCAACTGAATTAGTAGAAACTTTCTGCCCCGTACAACCAAACTGTGGAATGGACTGTCGTCTGCGGTGTTTCCGGACGGATACGACCTGCAAGCTTTCAAGAGGAGAGCGTATCTTTACCTTAAAGGCCGGCAACGCACCTGTAACGCCCCTGGGTCTGCGGGTGTCTATGGGCGACGGTAATCACTTACCATCAGGTGATCCGTTTGCTCGTTTGCCTCCTATCACATAAAAAAAAAAAAGGTGGATTTTGTAACAGCATAAAAAAGATTAATGCTAATTCTTATATCTGTGCATGTAAATAAAGCAATTTCTGGTTGACTCAAAGATTAACTGAAAAAAAATGCTCTATAACGTTAATTTCGCCATGCGTAATGGAGAAACAGCGTTTTTTGACTATTTAGTCGCGTCCGATTCACTATTCTTGTCTACTATTTAGGTGGAAACTAACAATATTAGATGTTAGGCAAGAAAAATATGACTATAATCCGCATCAAACTACTTACCCTTCCTGTATAAAATTAAATGCTATTTAGGAACAAAAAGTATAGTCTAATATGCCGTTGACTGTACCAAACCTGAAAACAAATATAGCACTATTAAAATAATGAGTCAATCAACAATGATATTAATAGAAAGAGTGAAAGTTGAGTGATAACTAGCTGTAGATAACCAGCTCTGATTGTGACGTCTAATGATTTGTCAGGCTGTCAAATACCCTGCCGCGGACGCTTGTAGCCTTTTTTGCGACTCTGCACTGTGGTCCATGTTTTTGATCATAGCGGTGGCAATGCTTAATATCATTTCAAAAAAGCCTTATTTAAGTAATAGTTACAGTAGCTTAATAAAATTAGAACTTGAAAATTATTAATTATTTCTTGAGAGCTGTTTCCAGCATTGTTTTTCTAAAAGTTATAATCGAAATACCACTTCAAAAAGACTTCGGTATGTATATAGGTAGGTTACCTAAGACTGGCAACCTGCGTGACTTTAGTCTATCACAGAAAGGTTTTCAAAAACTAGAAGAAAATCTATGTAACTATATAACTATGTATATTTTTAAGTATGTAAACCTTAAAAAAAGAGGCTGACAATAGTGACTGAGTTTTTTTGCGCTGCTTCTTCTCAGCACTGGCCCATTTATTGTCCTAAAGCAGTGGTAGGGTTAATACTGGGACGTGTAAAAGTGCTTTTTAAAAGCCTACTTGCATAAATAAATAGTTTCCTATTTTCCTCAGGTCGCAGCAATCTATCTGACTGACAAATCAAATTTTATTTTAAATCGTTTCAGTGGTTTAAAGGTGAAAACGTAAGGGACATATTATAAGAGTTACTTTCGCATGTAAGAATGGATCTAATTCCAGCCACTGAAATGATGACGTTGTTGAATTTCATGTTTGCTTTGACCCACGCTCAAGCCTTTCTTTTAGACCACCACAGCTAACGGTGTAAAATCGGTGCGAGATTTGACCTCTGGACACAAGTTCGTGAACTTTACCAAACCTCGTGTTGTGATGTGTAATACTTGTGTGTTCACGACCACTTCCTGAGCATGTAGAGAAGAGGTGTTACTTTTGTCTAAAATGGCGTTAGTTGAATCAGAATAACATGGTATTATTTTATAACATGATTATTTCTTATTACATGCAAGCTTGTAAATAAAAAAATAAGGTAAAGTAGGTAGTATTATTGCAGAACACAAAACTTGAAAAATTTAGGCGATCTTGTTGCCAGAAAGGTATCACCTCTAGACAGCAGATTGTAGAATGGTTTACTTACTAATTGCATTAATAGATTTTTAAAGCCAACTTAAATATAAAGTATTTCTAATATTTTTAAATTCACAAACATATTTCAGTGGGTTATCATTATCTTTCTCATAAAGGTACCTATTCAAAACCTTTAAGTCATTTAAGGCTCCTAAAGACTAATTACCAAAGTATCATGCCGCAGCCGCATCTAAGCAAAGGGCTTTACCGCAAATTCTATTAAGGTGATAAGACCGTATTATGACCAAAACCCTTCTTCAAACACCTACGGCGGTAAAACTTAGTCATTTGCCAATTTTTTTATTAAATAGAAAACCATTGATACGTGAGAGGATTACTGCAAGACATTTACGCTGAAAAATATATCGTAAGTGCTATTAAATAAGGTTTAGGTTTAAATAGATTTTTAAGATTTTTTGGTCCAAAAAATGTTTAAAAAAATCGAAACCAATTTCTCGCCGCTTATCTGTTATTTGTTTGTAAAATCTTTAATGTCGTTAAAATGTGCCACCCGCGTCGGTTCGTAGAAAATTGGCTTAAACGTGTCTGGGAATCGAACCCACTACCTGCTGTTGAGTAATCCTTTTAACTTTTTGACTCCACTCGCTTGAGTGGTGGTGATCATTCGACCATAGTATAGCACAATGCAGTAGGTTTCCTTTGAACGAGCGAAGTAAATCACAGCAAATTCCTTTACACCAGAGTAAGGAGTCCTAACTTAGGGCAATGAATTGTAACTGAACTCCAACAGAGTTTGAACTGTCTAATTAGGTATCCTCGACATTACTTCACTTTGAAATGAAAAGTTTTCTCATTGCTACATACGACTCTTCGGCTTAATTTGTTTTGTTTTGTAAAATCACTTTTATGACTAAATGCTACACTGTTTACCTTGATATGATGTTTGCCGTGAGTATATAACGACTTCAGAAAATAAATAAAAAGTGATCTAAGATGAACTATTAGGTGAGCAATAAGGACTAGATTGTACACAGTGAACCTACCATATCTCACTGTACTGTGGCCGAGTGCTGGCGGCGAATTATTCATTGAAAAGATTTTGATTGTAAATAGAAAATGGCTGAACTTAAATAGCATTAATTTTGATGGTTCGCGCCTCGGAGGACTGGTGGGTACCCTTTATTTATTGCGAAATATGTTGGAGTGGAGCAGATTCATAGACTCGTTGATGGCATATACAACTGCTTTGAAAATAAGGAGTACTGCTCTGCAGCATTTTTGGATATATCTCAGGCGTTTGACCGGGTCTGGCACGAGGGCCTCCTGTATAAGATTAAGGAAAATCTACCAATAAACTTCTTTCTGTTTTTACAATCTTACTTACATGAGCGCCGCTTTTTCGTGAGCTATGGTGGAGATGCCTCGGACCTTCAGGAGATCTGTGCTGGCGTCCCTCAGGGCAGTGTATTGGGTCCAACATTATACCTACTGTTTACGTCTGACCTGCCAGTGACAGAGGGTGCAAGGGTGGGTACCTTTGCTGATGATACGGCTATTCTCGCCGTTGACAAAGTGGCCACTAAAGCTTCTGATCTTCTGCAAATAAGCCTGGACAGCATCTCGACTTGGCTTAAGAAATGGCGAATTCGAGCAAATGAAACTAAGTCGGTCCATGTCACCTATACGCTGAGGAAAGAGTCTTGCCCACCTGTTACCTTAAATAATGTTGTAGTACCACAGGCCGAGGAAGCTAAATATCTTGGACTGTACTTGGATAGACGACTTACATGGAAAAAACATATATTCACTAAGCGCAAAGCACTCGGCGTACAACTCAGAAAATACTACTGGCTGCTAAACAGAAATTCAAAGTTATCTCTAGAAAACAAACTTCTCATATATAAGTGCATTATGAAGCCGACTTGGACCTATGGTATCCAGCTGTGGGGCACTGCAGCAAATTCCAACCTAGAGATATTGCAAAGATTTCAATCGAAGCTTCTGAGAATTATAACTGGCTCGCCCTGGTACATAACCAATGAGAGGTTACACCATGACTTAGGAATTCCCACAGTAAAGGAAGAGATATTAAAAGTTATGCATAAATACAGAGACCGTATTCTAAACCACGTAAACGAGCTTGCAGTGGAGCTGATGAAACCGAGAGTGGTATTCTCAAGACTGAAAAGAAGAACGCCTCTAGATTTGTGTCAATAATACCTAATACGGCAAATTTCAAGCAAGACAGGGACATGTGTGAATCTGTCCTTTTATATTGACGTGGCCTTGTCATTGGACCTTGTTTTACCCTCCCGTAGTGAGAGGGTGGAATTCCCTCACCCTGAGCACTCCTAGCCGTTATCACTACTATCACTCACTCCTACACTGACTAGGGGTACTACTAACTAGTGAATCAAACACCGTCTTGAGGTCAACTGAATTCAATTTTATTCTTTCCTCGGTTATATATAAAGGGCGGGCAAAAAATCTGGACACCGCGCGCTAATATTTTGCCTTAATCTAATAGGTGCCATCTATTGGCCAAATTACGTGAACTACCTGTCATGTAGCGCGCGGTGACATCTATCGGTAATCCACAAAACCTTAACCCGACGTCAACATAATCGCCCACCAAGGACAAATATGCAATTTGTCCTTCCTTAACTAACAAAACAAACAATGTATCTACCCGATAACTGCTAACTTAAAAATCAAACTATTCAACTACCTTAGAGTACTTATATTATCTTATACCTATTTACATATCAGTCTCTATTGGAAGCAGACACAACTTAGATATTGGGCGCTTAATTGTCCCATTTTTTGTTTTAAGCGTTATTACCCTAACTAAATTGTCCTGTCCCGGATGGACAGCACGAACTCTACCATATAGCTAGCGGCAGGGAGGTATTCCGTCCTCCTTCACCAACCCGACATCGCCCACCTGTGGTTGAGGCTGCTGTGATGACCACCTGTACCGATTATAAAACTTTGTTAAGTACTCACGAGACCATACCTTCCAAAAATCTTGCAGCATTTTCTGAGTGTACTGCCACCGCCTTAAAGAACTCACATTATGAGACTCGTAACTCTTATCAGGAGCCGTAACAATAGGCTCTCCCACAAGGAAATGACCAGGAGTCAAAACAAAATTCCCATCTTGGTGTGTTAATTGACTCCAACGATTTCAGCTCCTCCCGGTAAGTAAACCACTCATCCAATATATTTGTCGGTACAGCTTCATCCCATTCAATTCCTGCTAACCATAGCTTCTGAATTAGTAATTTTGACTTCATGATGCTGGGTCCTACCCAGCCCAATGGATCATAAAATCGTGAAATATCACTAATTATTTTCCTTTTAGTTACAGGTTGTTCCAGCGTCGGGAGTTTGACAGCGTAACGGAATGAATCTTCACTGCGGTCCCAGGTAAGTCCAACTATCTTCATTGTTTCATCTGACTTAATCTTCAATCCCTCTTGAACATCTTTCATCCCTGTTTCTCTTTTCATCTCTTCTATTAACTCATCGCAGTTACTCGTCCATTTCATTAACTCGAATCCTCCTTTTCCTAGTAATTCATTCATTTCCTTAAATATCTGGAATCCTTCTTCTTTAGTTTGACATCCCGTCAATAGGTCATCCATGTAAAAATCTCTTAAGACTCTCTCCGCTGCCATTGGATAACTCCCACCCTCATCAATAGCCACTTGTTGCAATGTCTTGACAGCCAAGTATGGCGCAGATGCAGTTCCAAACGTCACTCTTAGCATTCTATAGTGCTTTATCTCAGTTTCAGGGTCATCTCTCCAGAGTACCCGTTGATAATCCACATCTGATTCCGAGATCTTCACTTGCCGATACATTTTGGCTATGTCAGACGTGAGACAAACGGGGTACGTACGCCATCGCATCACCAAGTGTCGTAGCTCTGACTGTAAGGTAGGTCCCACTAGAAGGTTATCATTTAGACATATTATTCTTACCTTTACAAGAGGCATCGTACACTACCCGTACCTTCGTCGTTTCCCTGTCTTCTCGTATGACTGCGTGATGGGGTAAGTATATCGCCAATGGATTGTCAACTTGATCATCAGGTACAAGTTCCATGTGATTCAGATCTATGTATTCTTGCATCACTTCAGAGTATTTCTCTCTCAAGGCTTCATTCTTCACGAATTTCCGTTCCAACGAAAGAAATCTCCTTTCAGATATCTCCCTGGAGTTGTCTACACAAGGAGGATCATTCTTCAAGGGAAGTCGAACTACATATCTCCCTTCCTCGTCTCTTGAAGTTGTCTTTGTGAATATCTCCTCACATCCTTTTTCTTCCTCTGTAAACATTTTCTCTCTTTTTATTTCAGGTTCCGCTTCCAGTTCCCAGAACTTCTTAAGGAGATCATTTTCATCGATCAGTGAATGCATTACTACTATACTCTTTGGCTTCTGCTGTGAATCCATAACCGTGCCCGAAATGATCCATCCCAAAGCTGTAGATTGTGCAATCACTCCACCCTGGATACTCTTCCTTAATCCTTCTTGCAGAATCTGCCCGTACACATCTGCACCTAACAAAATATCCACCTTGTTGGGCGTGTGGTACTCAGGGTCAGCCAAGGTAAGTCCCGTTAAATCCAAACCTTCCAGGTCACCAACCTTTTTCGCTGGAAGAAAAGCTGTGATCTTTCTTAACACGTACGCCTTGACCTTGAACTTGATTTCAGGATTGACCCGAGACTGCAAGTTGATGTTAACCGTCGAGTTGATGATGACCTTTTTATCTCCTCCCAGACCTGATACAACGTTTTTCGTCTTTGTATTCTTTAAACCCAAACCTTGTATCGTCGCTTCGGTCACAAATGACGCCTGCGATCCTTGATCGAGCAAAGCGCGTACCGTTCTTCGTGTTCCGTTATTAGCTTCAATATTTACCACAGCTGTAGCTAATAGTACCTGTTTTCCCGTTTTATCCGCCGAAAAACATGAAGTAATAATTCCTTCTGCACCTCCTGCTTCCTCAGTAAGCGTACAACTGACTACTGCCGAAGACCCTTGTTCCTTATCCTCACTGGCTTCTGAAATAAATTTCCCATTATAATGAAGCAGTGAGTGGTGCTTCCTTTTGCAGATCTGACACCTTGTTTTGATACGACAATACTTAGCTGGGTGACTTCTACCTAAGCAATTGAAACAAATATTATTGTCCTGCACGAAATCTCTACGTCTGTCAACTGTTTCTTTCGCAAAACCCGGGCAAAATGCAAGTGTGTGTGCTTCCTTACATAAAACACAACTATGGTTATTTACATGGAGGGCTTTCAACTTATTTGAATTTTGAGTCACGTTTTTCCTAGGTGTGTTGGATCCAGAAACCAAAAATTCGATTGCGCGGTATCTACTTGTCAAAAACTCCTGAAACATTGAATATGTTGGTAGCTGATCCGCCGAGCTATGACTATTCACGTAAAACTCCCAACTACGTTTGGTTTCTGTGTCCAATTTCTGACTCAAAATATGTACAACAATCACGTCCCAGCTCCCCACGTTGACACCAATGTTCAGTAAAGTGGACATACAATCATTCGTGGTGTCAATCAGTTCTTTGAGTATGGGTGCGGACTCATTAACCATGGTTTTCTGATTGAAAAATCTAATCAACGTTTGTTGGCATATGTACTTCTTATTATTGTATCGCTCCTCCAGTAATTCCCAACATCTGTCATAGTTACATTCTGCGATCGAAATGTGCTTCACAAGCTGTTCCGCTTCGCCTTTGAGATAACTTTTTAAGTAATGGAACTTTTGAACCTTTGGTAAGTCATCATTATGATGCACCAATGAAGTAAACAAATCAAAAAATGTTGGCCATTCCGAATATTTGCCTGTAAATAATGGTATTACAATTTTGGGCAAATTAAGATGACTCGGTTTCGAAACAACTTGAGAAGCACCATCTTGGGAACAGCAGGGATTCAAATGCGAAGTAAATTTCAGTAAACTGGTTTTTAACTCACATTTATACCATGTATACATTTCTTCCATTTTATCATATAAATCATCTTTCACATAAGAGGAATCAGTTAATTCATCAGACCCTGCACCACGCATGAATTCCCGGTGGCCTGATGAGAATTCAGCCCATAACTGTTCCACCAACTCTATTATATTTTCTATGTAGGTATTCCTTTGAAATTTGATTTGCTGATAATTTATTGAAATTTACTTTATTTTTCTCAAGACGTTTATAAATGTCATACTGAAAGCGCATTACGTTTTCTATTTCAGTTTTGAATTCCCTGCGTTTCGCCATTTTACGAAATTTAAAAAACAATAAGCAATAAACAAAATAAATCTAAATTTAAAAATAAAGTCTTTAAAAAAGTAAATCGCTTGTCAAAATAAATTCGAAACGCACTGACACTTGACACTTGACACACACTGACAATTAAAATTTTACTTACAGTGACAACTTCACACGAATTATGCCGAATCGCTACGTAGAGATGACGAACCTCCTTCTCCCTCTGGCAGGAGGGCTGCTCTGAGGGCGTTCCTCCGTCCTCTGGTCACCCAACCTGACGCGCCGACTTGTTGCGCTGTCTGAGGTCCTCCCGACCTCTGATGTGACCGTCTTCCTCCTCCAGCTGCAGCCTCTGTGGTAGGGCTGCAGAACTCCCCTCTGTCCTCCCACGTTACTGGATCCTGACGCGCGCCGAGCAGCAGCAAGCCAAGCGCCGTCTGAGGTCCTCTTATGGGCCTCTGAGTTGAACGTGGGGTACTCCCGTTGCAGCCTCTGAGGGCTGCCCGAGGACCCTCCTCCGTCCTCCGATGGCACCGATCCTGACGTACGCTGGCTACGCTCAGCGCCGTCTGAAATCCTCCTGCGGACCTCTGGGGTGCCCCACAGCAGCAGTCCACTGCTCGTGGAGGAGGAGTCCACTCCTTCGGACGCTAGTACTTCCTCACTAGCATCCCGACTCGAAGGACCATGTTTTACCCTCCCGTAGTGAGAGGGTGGAATTCCCTCACCCTGAGCACTCCTAGCCGTTATCACTACTATCACTCACTCCTACACTGACTAGGGGTACTACTAACTAGTGAATCAAACACCGTCTTGAGGTCAACTGAATTCAATTTTATTCTTTCCTCGGTTATATATAAAGGGCGGGCAAAAAATCTGGACACCGCGTGCTAATATTTTGCCTTAATCTAATAGGTGCCATCTATTGGCCAAATTACGTGAACTACCTGTCATGTAGCGCGCGGTGACATCTATCGGTAATCCACAAAACCTTAACCCGACGTCAACAGACCTGGACCACAAAAGATGACTATTTATTACACATATTGCTAAATGTCCATAAAGGAGACAGATTGCATTATTTAATATATAAGGTGTTATTTTTTGTACTGATCATACTTTACCAACACATCTAATAAAATCATACAAATAAGACCAAAGTGTTTTTTCAAAAAAATTCAGGCTAGTTTTCGAGTAAAACGACAAAGAATGTTTCGAAAAAAAGAAAAAATAAATCATCCTTTGAGCGCGGTGAGTACCTACACAGAATACATAATAGTAGCAACAGAAATTGCACTCCTTTGTGTAGGATCAGATGCCGACATTTTAACGGTAATAATAATAATGCAAAATATCCAACGCACCTGGTGCATTCGAAATCGCACCTTACTACTACGCTCACAAGAGCGCAATTTTTTTGTGTTCAGAGTTGATATACCTCACAGCTCAAGCGTCAGGGTTGTATAAGCAAAGTAAAATAAATAAAAACTTAATTTTAAGAAGCATTTATTGTATTTACGATTGGTAAACTTTAATCTAGTGGTGTTTGTATAATCGTACTCTCTAAAGTACCTATTAATAAACTTCAGTGTTGCGAAATTTCGAAATTGGACAAACAGTTTTAAATGGTGCAGTGTCGGAAAATAGACACGGTGAAGTAAAGTTCATGTTTTTATTAGCTAAAATAATTTTTTTGCTACAGTTTTTTGTCATAAGTATTTCAAAATTATTTAAAAAGTGTAGTTTTTTTAAATAATTTAAATCACTACAGTTAATTATTATTCCTAAATATTACGATTTTCCATTAAATAAGAATAACAGTGCTGTTGGAACAATAAACCTTGATTGCGACGATGATCGACCGAGCGTGTATAGGTAGTAATAGGTACGCGTGTGTACACAGGCGCGTGGCGGCCCTGACTGATCTGCAACTTCAAGTTGTCGCGCGCTGTAGGTAATTATCTCGGCCGGCATAGGCGAGTGACGGAGGCCTGGTACCTACTCGTTTACGCACTATCGTAGTAGCCGGCCGAGGGCAACGACCGCTGCCACGTGCCGCGCCGCGTGAGTCGGCCATATTGATATCGCTGCCAGTCGCTCCGCGCCCACAGCCCGCGCCGAGCCGCCGATCGGCATGCGGGAGCGCAACAACTTACAACATAAACAATCGTCCCAGTCCGTCTAATGTCCCCTAACGTATTGCAGTGTATGTGCGAGTTATTACAATGCCGCGCTTGATAAATAACAAAACGCAGGTGAAACCTTCACACCTTGCCGTATCCTGACTTGACGAGATCCCGTGCGCTTCGAGGACGAAGTTCTGGATTTCAATTTCAATCACCGGCACAGTGCTGGCGGTACCCAGATGCGAGCGCCGCAGACGGCGGCTTTTGCGTAAAAATACTTACGGAATGCCTTATCAAGGAGTTGTTGCCAGAGGGCCACGACCGCGACCGTGTTCTATCGATGGATATTGCGGAAGTCTACCTAGGTACATACCTACAGTGTGATTTGGACAGATGAGTGCTTGTTTACGCGAAATGGACTTTTTCCGTAAAAAAGTTAGTGCGCGAATTGTGAATACAACATCCGACATGGTGTCTAGTGAACAGCAAGCAAGTGTGCAGCCCGGAAGCATTACCTCAATTCGATCGTGGCTAGATTAGACAGTGCAAGACAGTGTTTACGTGAACAAAGTACAACAAAGGCTTGACGTTCAAAATGTATTGTGATTAGTGTAATAATAACCTAGGAACTTTAAATAACAACATTCAAAATCGGTAAATGTGTGAATAAGTAAAATCAATGAATCTAAAGTGTGATGGCAAATCATAATTTAGGAATTAAAACCAGGAAAATTGATCAGTGAGTTTTATTTACAACACCTATTCATATTCAATATTAGGGTGCATTTCCACTGAAGCGAAGCGAAGTAGTAATAGGTATGTACCTATCAATTTTTTATTACGTCTCTAAATAAATTGCGTAGGCATTACGAAAACGTAGATATTGAATTTCAATTTCTATCCTTTTTTAAATTTCTAGTTTAACGCGGATGATTCGCCTCGGTTCGTTGGAAAAATCCCCGCTATTACACTAATGAAAATACACTTATTTACCTACTTATGTGGCTAGATTTTGTTTCTCCTAGCGCGTAGTACCTATTAACATGACGTAACATCGTACATACTCACGAGTGATAATTTTTGGTAACGTAGGTTTAGTGTAATCTAACCTTAATGTGTGTGAACGTTGAATGAACGCGCGCGTATTTGTTTTTTTTCGCGCGCCATTGTTCGTACTCGTATGAATGAAATAAGTAAAGAAAGAGAGAGAGGCAGTGAGTGAAGACAGGATGATTGTAAAAATAATATCTTTTTTTTGTTAGGAAAAGTAAAAACAAAAACTAGCCTGAATTTTTTTTTAAAAACACTTGGGTTGTATTTGTATGATTTTATTAGATGCGTTGGTAAAGTATGATCAGTATAAAAAATAACACCTTATATATTAAAAAAAAAAAAAAATGTTGGAGTGGGTCTTCTTCTTAATTTATTAATCTTTGTGAGATTATTTGTGATTTTTTTTTCTACGGTTCGTTCTCATTTGCTTTTCAAGTTTGTATTCTGAAACAACATTAAACTTACGTGAATTTTTCTTCTAACTTAGATTAAATCTAACTCTTGCATTTTTGGAAAAATTTAATCTAAATAAAACTTGATTCCATAGAGATGTACGAGTAGTGATAGGAATAGATCAGTATTCAGACCTACGAGGGGCGGCTGAAAAGTTTTGAGCCTAGGGTATTAAAAATGCCGATAGAAAAGTATAAAAAATATATTTTTCTATTTAATCTCCCTCTACTACAACGCACTTCTTACATTTGTGTAAAAGAGCTTTTAACCCACTGAAAAAAAATTCGCAATCTTTGCCTCCGAAATGAGCCTTTAATGCCGCCTTCATTTCTTTGTCACTCAAAAATCTTCGTTCCTGGAGGTCATTTTTCCAATTTGAGAATTAGAAAAAAAAGCTAAGGATCCGGACTAAACTGTGTGGTAGGCGATTAATTTCTTGAAATCCAGTTTTACCCGGGGCAAGCCTTGCAACATGCGCGGTGTTCACGGGCGAATTGTCTGGCAATAACAGATTTCCTTTCGCCAGTTTGCCTCTTATTATTTCGACAACCACTTGACGCACTCTTATCAACAGTACAGCAAAATAATCCCCGTTTATTGTAGTTTTTTTAAGTAGGTAGTCAATGAATAAAATTCCTCCACAATCCCAAAAATAGTGGCTATGAGCTTGGGTGTCGATCGCTCCGCTTTGAATTTCCGCGGCGGCGTTTTCCCTTTTCAATTCATTGCATTGACTCTTGTTTTAACTCTGAATCATACTGCCGGATCTATTATTTATCAATAGTGACAATGAGAGAAAAAAAATTGCTAGGATTATGGCCAAAGATGTTCTAAAACTCCTGCGAAGTTGTGACTCGATGCTGGTTGTCGAGTGGCGTGAGCATTTTTGACTCCCATCGCGCACACCCCTTTTTCATGTGCAAACGAGTATGAAAAATATCGCTGATACGTTCCTTGCGAATGCTTATGGCTTCAGCTATCTGTCACAGCTTAATTCGCGGATCTCTAGAGCAAGATTCTTTAACTTTTCATTATTTTATTCGTTAATGGCGAAATCTGGCCGCCCTGACTTGTGGTCATCTTTTAGCGACTCCCTGCCATGCTTGAATTATCGGATCCAATCTTTCATGGTGGCAAATGAAGGCCCAGACTCCCCATAAACTGTCGACATCTCTCCAAATGTTGCCGTCAGCGTTTTGTTCTTCTTTGTGAGGCATTTTATGACAACTGTGTACTTCAATTTCGTACATTGCGCGGATGACTGAGACATGATGATGTTTACGGATTAATTACTAAAAACGTGATGACGCTAATGAAATGAAACTTTGTACATATACTAAGGAGGTTATTGGCAAATTAATTAAATTTAGTGCGAGTCAATAATAACACTTGAAGATACTTAGGCTCAAAACTTTTCAGCCGCCCCTCGTATCACACTTAAATACTGTTTGGAACGTTACTTTAGTATATTATTATAGCCTAACTTTTCATTATAGGGTACAAGGGTACGAGGAGCTTTTTACATGGAGAAAGAGCTTTCTCTATGCATAACGTCTACAGTGGGGACTCCCTGATGAATGGCGCTGCTAAACTTTCTACACCACTTCCTTTAGAAAAGAGAGAGTGTTTCTAATCGGTTCTACCGAAATTTAACAAACAAGTTGTAGCATACAATAGGTTATTTCGGGTGGGTAACCCACAAGGTGAACCGACGACCTCACAAAGGTAGCAGGAAGGCGCTGGACGCAGGCCCCTAGCAACTGGTCATTATGGAAATCATTGGGAGAAGCCTATGTTCAGCAGTGGACGTCCTAGGCTGAAATGATGATGATGATAAGGTTATCTCGACTTTTGTCTTTATTTATTTATTACGATATCTCCTTTCTCAGAAAAGGGTCAGACAAGTTCTCGAGTGGCGACCACGGGCTGGAAGACGTAGCGTGGGCAGGCCTCCTACTAGGTGGACCGAGGATCTGGTGAAGGTCGCGGGAAGAGCCTGGATGCGGGTAGCGCAGGACCGTTCATTGTGGAAAACCTTGGAGGAGGCCTTTGTCCAGCAGTGGACGTCATTTGGCTGAACAAAACGATCTCCTTTCTCAATTGTCACGGACTATGGCGTCACACCCTAAACCGTATCTCTACCTAAACTCTTACAATGTCTTTTCAGAGATTCACCTATAAAACCGTATCTACAGATAGCAGCAATAAAACGTGGAAAAAACGACGGTAGCGCATTTTCTTACATAACTTTTCAATTCCTATCATTGGAGTTCCGAAAATATTTCTCATACAATTTGAAACCATAATGATCATTCTTCATAAAAAATTTAAAACCTACATATTTAAAAACATAATCATTGATATTCATAATATCACTAATCATACACTTAGTTTTTACTAATATTTGTTTTCATATATTTTTCTATACTAATGATCGAAACTCATAATCATTCGAATAAATAACTATAATATTCATAAATGTGTATATCCTAATATTTGTTTTCATAAATTTATTAGTCATAAGTGTATTTATCCATATTATTGAAAATCATGATGTCTATATTCGTATTAAATCGTATTTTAACATTAAATTAATTTGAAATGGTCCAAAACAGGCAATATTTTGTGCCACAAAACTAACGTGACAGAAACGAATCGCTGCAAAACCGACTCCACGTAGTCTTGTCTGCCCTACCCCTAGAGTGTAATTTAAAAGCCGGAGGCGCGGAGGGAGGGCAGCCCTCGCCCGCTGTAACGAGGCTCAGGCGCCCGGGTGAGCTGGAGCGGCTGAGGCTGGTCGCCGAGGCGCCGAAGGCGCCGATGGCGATCCAAAAAGCCGAAGCTGCGGAAGCAAGCGTGGGCGCCTGAGCCTCGTTACGCAAGGGCGGAAGGGCTGCACATCCCGCAGCGCCGGAGACGAGGAGATACCAATGCATGCTGCATGCTTGCTTTCATGCTGTATGCTTTGCATGCTTATCTACTCTATTAAATTATATATGATTTTTTTAAAGATACGAGTATGTCTGTTATAAAGTAAATTATTCTGAACAACAACATTATGAGTTGAAGTATGTTCTTAGTAACAACATTATTAATTAAAACAATATGATCAATGAATGTTATGAAGAAAAAAGATCTGAAAATAAAAATTATGTATTTTAAATGGTTCTTGGTAATAACAGTATTGATAAAAAAATTATGATTACTAACTGTTATGAGCTCCGATGGTAGTAATAAAAATGTATGAATAAAAAAAGTATGAAAAATAAAATTATGAAGAGAGATTATTATGAACACAAATCGGTAGTAAGACAAAGAATAGGATTTAGAATTTTATGTGAGCCAATATAGAACCAAAAACGACACATGACTAATAATCCGGCAATAAAAATCGAACCGATGCTATCGATGGGCCAGGATTCGAATCACGTAAGGGTCACCTTGGCGCGTGACGTCATCATAAGGAAAGCCTTGTGTGGTCTTGAGCAATGATCCAAATATTGCGACTTGCGTTTGCGTTTAATGCCCGTATTCACAAACATTACTATGATGTCTCGTAGTGCTCGTGGACGCACAGGGTGACACACGAACCAATCACAGAGCTCTATTCAACACTGTGTGTCCACGCGCTTCACTTAAGCAAGCATCGTTTGTGAATACGGGTGTTAGAGCGTTTTCTAAGTGTAGATTCAACGATACTTTCGATACCGATTAGGAATCGGTACTTTACTCGATAGGTGCGCGAACGGTGTTCTGGCTAAAAGCCATAATACTGTAGTTGATTCCCAATCCACAACTCTGGATGGATCTAGACTACACTGGAGTACTAGATGCTGTCGAGAAACCTAAAAATGTACTGTAATTCTGATAATTTGCTGAACTGCTAGCGTAAGATGGACGTCATCTTGTAACGTACAGGTTGTAACAAATAAGGTCACAATCATGAAGTTATCATCGGATCTGAATTAATTGGGCCGAAGGCCATTAATGTACCCTCCGAAGGACTTGATAATTAGGTTGATTCAAGTCTAGCTAGTCTACACAAAGTCTTTCACCGGGGAATCGAACCCAGAGTTAAGATAATCTCACTGGACTATTTTCAATCATATCAATTGATGAATGTTCTTTCTTTATTACCTTTTTTTACTTCTTTCTGTCTGAGTCCTTTAAAATTGAATTCCTATGTTGCACATTTGAAATTATAAAATTATAATCTACTAGCGGCCGCCCGCGACTTCCCGTGTACCCGTTCCCGTACCGTTACCCCCTTAAAGGTAGAGTTTCGGAAAATCCTTTCTTAGCGGATGCCTACGTCATAACATCTACCTGCATGGCAAATTTCAGCCCGATTCATCCAGTGGTTTGGGCTGTGCGTTGATAAATCACTATGTCAGACAGTCAATCACCTTTGAGTTACAATTATTTAGATTTCATAGTATGTTGATCTACATTGCCGTTGAAAAGGGTATCAGTCAATAGAATAAAAAGCAAAACCACTTTTAAATGAGTAAAAACATATATTTTATATCACTCGTCTTTTAAGTTACTACACTTCGACCTAATCGGCCAAACGAACCGGACAGTCGTGGAGAAAAGTATAGCCGAATATACACACAATACACTTACATGTATCTATCTCGTCTAACACACATATATACACGTCTCTAGAGAATTAAATACTATCCAAGAATGTACAGTTACGTACTAAAGTTTTAAGTATATTATATATTTATTTATTATATTTACAACCAGCATAGCTATGGCATACGTAACCCACATAATATTGAAGGAACAATTTACTTTATTCGATATAGGAAAATTTACAATAGTTAAGTCCCACGATATTTTAAGTACGAAATAAATAGATTTTATTTACATAATATTATTTTAACATAATTAACTGGGTCTATGTATTCGACCTAAGCAATTTGGTACAATGTATGATGTAACCAATAAAATGCCTATTTTTGTTTGTTAAATTACATTTAAAACAAAATTCAATGCATTCAAATACATCGATCATACTCTTTACCAATAACATAAGAGGTTTACAGTTTTTCATAAATAGCATCTATAGAAAAGTATTTTTAAGAAAATGCCGATACAATGTTTTAATGAAAAGAAAAAATGTGCTAAAATGCCTGCAATTTTAAAAGCCTAACACTTATTAAAGTTTATTCATAGAAAAATGGCCAAATATAGTCAATTATACATGAAAATAACATAAAATAAAAATGTGATTGTGTAAACAATATAAGAGTGCCAGGAAAACAAAAGAATGACATTTGACCAGAATCATCCCAATACAATGACAGTCATTTATCTTTTGACATCATTTTGGCCCTTTTCTACGCGAATGTACTTTATGTAAAACATAATACTGAATATAAGATCGCTACAATTATTATGAATTCGCTTCGTTATTCTAAAGGAACTGACTTAATAAAACTATGTCGAATTGAGCGATTTATACATTAAATGTGATATTTATATTAACTTCGGCATCGATATCTGCGTTTTGTACGAAACGCCCTAATTATACATATAATAATTATGTTTATATTTTAACCACTTGCAGCATAGACTACAAACCGTTCATAATTTTAATAAAATAAAACATATTTTTATCAAACATAAAATGAACACATAAATAATCGAATCCTAAAAACTAATTGTAATAACATAAGATTATTTACGAAAAAAGCTAAAATACAACAACGATATTATGAAAATGGAAGAGGGTGCTACGTCCAACCAAAACTGTCAAACGCATATTATTTTTCATTACTACCACATTTCTCCATGTTCATTAAGATCGTTGTCGAAATTACAGACAAATTGAAGGATTTTGTCTATGCCACGAGCGTAGAAACAATTTATAGCTGATTATCAACGTCTCTCTTTGCTAATTAAAAACCAATTATAGTCGTTCTTATCTTCATGAACCGGCGACTCCAATACTAAAATTAAGAAAAAATCGTCTATCTGTACTTAAAAAAAAACATTTGATAACAATTATACCAATTGTAATGTTACGAACATAATTAGGATACCCTTTAAACCTCGTTCCTAGGGGATTCAGGGATATGTGGTATCTAAGACTAACTTCTTCTTCAAGTAGAATCATCCAAAGGATGTTGACTGCTGGACAAAGTCCTGCTCCAAGAATTCCCTAGCGAACCGTGGTCGCCACTCTAGAACATTGAAATCCAACTACCATCAGTTCTACAAATTATGTGCCCCTCCTAATGCCTTTTATGTTTGGCAATTCTGCAAGCTATGTCGGTTACAGGAGCTTCCCGCGACCTTCATTAAATCATCGGTTCATCAAGTAGGAGGCTTTACTGCACTACATCTTCCGTCCCTTGGTCACCTCTCTAGAGCTTTTTTACCGTCACTTTTACGAACTGTGAGTAAATGAATGAATTGCCACGTAAGTCTGACAATTTTGCAGGTTATGTCAGTTACTTTGGTTCTCTTAAAAACCATTTCCTGTACTGATATTCAAAACCGCGGGAAAGACGTAGGCTAGAAAATTCATAATCGATGAATTAGTGGCAATCAATGGGCGCATAATTAAAAACACTAGAATACATCGTAAAATACCAACATGGCCGCTAATCGCGAGCTAATGAATATCGACAATTAAACCTGCGGGCAATTGAGCTGAAAATGGAAATGGCGGTCATGGTATTTAATTTTAATTTGTATTCGGCGACAAGGGTAATAAGTACCGCGGGTGATAACGATGGACGTACTTTCTAGGATTTAAATATGCCTGAAATATGCCTAATGTCTGAAAATGAATCTACGTTTAAAAGCATAAGTTTGGTCTAAATGTTGAGATTCAACTAACACTGTCTTGGATTTATACTTGAGATTCAGGTTCTGAAAATTATTTCAGAGAGATTCATAAAATAAAAAGAGTCTTATGTCCGAAATTTTCGAAACGAAACTCAAGCTCAAATCTACCTACACTTAGGGAAATATTCTGGCCTGTGATTAGTTTAATTTTGAAATTCAGCAAATGATTTAAATCTTTTGGGCATCGATTGATAAGAACAATATTGAAACTTGAATATTCAAATATTAGATTTAAGTAACCTAGAGATAATGGTACCTTATGTACCTATACCTTGGGTGGATCGAATCAATCGCAAAATTCGTCAACTCGAGCTCCGATAAAGTTTTGTGCCTAAGAATTTGTTGTATGAATTATGACTGATAACTGCCATAGTTCATAATCCCTACTTCTCAAAAAATAAATACTAAATTATTCAACTCAAAGTCTTTGTATCATTACAAAAATTATGCAAATGATCAGAGCCAACTTATTCGTGGCGCAAGTCTGTTTCAAAAACAAATTCATAACGCATTCAAAAGCAGTAAAATCTTTACGACGGAAAACAACAGCGCTCGGTGCACTCCACAGACTAATAAGCTCTTAGACTCTACATTTCCAAACGTTCAATCTTCAGACCTATAGAGGTAAAACACCAAAACATAACATAGTTGACACTATTAACCAACGCGGCAACTATTTAAAGACATAGGTACAAAGGTCAAAACCCAATTGTTTTTCGATTTACTGTAAAATCTATTTTTTGTAGCATTATAATGTAGTGGGTAGAGCTGGCAAAAAGTAACGTAATTGATCTTTTCTCAGCCATACATTTTATTCTTCCTCTTTTTTAAGGCAATAATTTGTACTTTCAGAAATCAAGACGCAATATCTCTTCGTCCCATACTTAGTAACAAGAAATTAATTAAAATAATCAGCTACGTTTCATCGAAGGAGGAAGGAAAGTTTGAAACAGTTGTCAAAATTATTATGATAATGTGTTTTTATACTTTTTATACAGCATATCAGAAACCTTGTTACATCTTATGTTGTTTTAATTATTCTCATTTTGTTACAGAAAGGGAAAATGTTATGTCCTGGCGTTTTTATAAAATTAATGTCAAAATAAATACTAAGCTTTTGCGGCTTCTACGACCTTAAGTTGTCTGTGACGTGCTCAAAATGGCGAATGAGCTTAATGCACGATTATAAGCCTAATTTGTATTTTCTTTTCCGTCTTTTGTTCGTTTGATTTACGATGACGAGTATCGAGTTCTCGTATCGATTTACGAATCGATTTAAAACAACGTATTTAGGTATTACCGGTGTGGTAATAACTTGTTTTGGGAACGGTATGCGTTTTTAAACAACTAACAATGGATTGAATTTTAATGAAATATTTTCTCTTTGTCTTTATTTTGTCTTTTCGACAGACTGTTAGACTTATATAAACATTTAAGATCTGCTTACTGTATGTCCTTTAAGTGACACAATAAATGCTTTATTGGTTGATTGATTACTCAATGTAGAGTCAACCAACGTAGGCCTACGTTCATCAATGTTGATATCTTTTAGTTATTTTTGTTTTTTCGCTCTACATTTTTGAGATAATTAGGTTGTGTTTTATATTGTCCTCAAATATAACGCAATTAACTTTTAAAAGTAAAACAAGCAAAAGACAATAAATCTTGTAGTTCCTAAAAGTAGTTTTGACGAAAATAGAGTGGTTTAATTTTAGCCACACAAAAATCCCAGAGGCACTATTCCGAAACCTAAAAATAGATTGTAATTAGCTATTTTTATTCTTTGCGCAATAGAAATCAAAAGTTCGTTTCTTCGAAATAAAAAGTAGGTTTTTAAGAAGTCTATCCCTAGTTCATAGTCTTCCCTAGAAGTTAATCCGGTAAGTGTGTTCATAAAAAACCGGTATGTAAAATGTAGAGTCAATAGTGACTATTAATATAATGAAATTGTGTTTTATAACACGCTTAACTATTGATCTTAGAACCCATAACGCATTCTTGACCATATTAAATATGATTGTAGTCACGTTGTATGCTCACTTCGAGCGCGTACGCCTACCACAGATAATATCGCCCAAATCGAGCGCGTAGACAAATAGCCATAGAGAACAATCGTCAACAGATTAAAAACAATTTCGTGCCGTCCACGCAATTACTGAACGCGATCCGAGCCCAAGATAGACCGTTTCTGAACGTATCTCTTAATAATAGGCCAAACGATGCAATAATCGCCTCCATCTCTATAAATATCGACCGTCCTGCTCCAACGCGCGGTTATTATATCCGCCTATCCTCTTCACCGTTGACAGAGCTCGTTTAGAAACCACGACCTATCAGCCTTTAAGATCTAAATGTCTAATTGTACCCACATCACCGAGGAACGCATTCGAAGAGGCATTTTTAATTAATTTAGCCCCAAAACTATTATAATACGACCAATTTTGTTATCTAATAAGTCATGACGCGCTAACAAGCCGCCATCTTGAAATGTGGACCGTTAAATTAATGACACGTTCCGTTTTCAAAATATGTTTAACAAATTGGTGTGAATTAACCTTTTTTTAGTGAATTGGAGTCGTCGATTGAATTTTGTGGAAGATTAAACTTCATGGTTGTAAATTAAAGTTTCTTAATCAAAGTTGGATTAGCTAATCCAAATAGAATCAATCTCGGATCGATCTCGAATAAATAAAGAGTAATTAACGTCTATAACTAAGTTACAATTAATATTTACAGTCACTGTGTCCTGAAACTTTTACGTTTCGTTTTCACTTTCACTTAAATCGTCCATATCCATGTCTATTAGTTCTTCGTCTTCTTCGTAGGAGTTGTTGAACTGGCTGCCGTCGTCTGGCTTGGAGCTCGAGGAACCAGATTTGGTGCCAGTCTTTGCTTCTTCTTCTTGCTGCATCCTTTTATGCTTCGTTCTTCTATTTTGGAACCATACTTTTACCTGTGGAAGAAGAAATTTTGATTTTAGTCAATTGCAAAGACGTAATTTACCTACTATACCGATTGTTATACAACTTATTATAAAATATGACACATCCTCGTGTCAAATCAATTTTTTAAAGTATTGAAATCAAATTATGCAAACACCACAAGCTATTACCCTGACGTGTAATTAATAATATGAAATTATCATTCTAATAACTATTATATGGCCGTGGGAAATAATAAATATCTTTCCTTTTATTACACATCAAGCTACGAAAAACATGTTCATAGTAATAATAAACGATAAAGGATTGAGGGAAGAGCCAATAAAAATCCAACGCAACCCTCTCGCGTTCATTTATCATTTACTATTGAAAGAAAATCCAACGTCGAAAAGTTTTCTAGTTTCCCGCGCAAAATCTCCGCCATATTGTGCCATTTGTCACGCGGGTAATGGCTTGTGAAATCTATTCAGATTGTATCCAGCCAGGGTCGGGATGCAAGGCCAATAAACAAGGAGGGTTAATGCGTATAGCTTAAAAAGTTTCGTGGAAATAGGTTGGATGTACGGATGCCTTCGCCAATAAAAATAACGTTTTTACTCTTTACTATTTAAAAAAAAACTTAAGAGAAAAGAAATCATTTGGCGCAATAATTTGTCATAAATGAAGCTATTAATTAATAAAGTTAGAAATGAAAAAGTTTAAAGCTTATATGTTTTAGGCTGAGTTGCACCACCTAACTTTGTCCGTAACTATAACATTATATTATCTGTGATATAACGATAACCGGTGTTTTTTGTATGAAGGTTGACAGTTTTTAGACGTTTGTCAAAGTTAAAGTAAGATGGTGCAACCGAGCCTAAGGCTGGGTTGCTGCACCATCTTATTTTAAGGCCGTTTGGTGTAGTGGTTCAGAACGGACTACTATGCCGAGAGGTCCCGGGTTCGATTCCCGGCCGGGCAGAAATTGAAATGATGAATTTTAATTTCTGTGACGGGTCTGGGTGTTACTATGTATAATAATATGTATGTATTTAAAAAAAGTATATAAGTAGTATATCCGTTAAGCTAGCACCCATAACACAAGCATTAAGTTGCTTACTTTGGGGCTAGCTGGCGCTGTGTGAAATTGTCCAAAGATTTATTTATTATTTATTTATAGTTACCGTTAAAGTTAGGTGGTGCAACTCGGCCTTAGTGTTCTACCTTTAGCAAACATATGGTTAACCCTATCGACTTTAATTATATTTTCATTTAGACTTCGATGATGTCGGTAAATAAACAAGGTCATACTTTCACGCTATAATATTGTGTGTACGAATGTTTGGAATTTCATGAAAATACTTAGTATAAATGCATAGCAAGATAGCAAAATATGTTCACTGTATTCTTTGGCAAAAGCCAATTCGTAATTCAGCCTACAAATGCATTGTTTTTATACAAAAACCAATAAAACTGTATTCCATTGAAATTATTTTACTGGTGACTTTATCCACTACAAGTAAATGTAATTTATTGCATGTTTGTATGTAATTTCACGGCAATGTATTACCGCTTACATATTGGAGTGGTGTTTTAAAAGCAATACAGTTTATGCTTATGGAAAATTGGAAAATTATTGCCAATTGAAAAAGCTAAGACGCCATTTTGGTATTGCTTATTTTATGTTCGATAACGAATGATGGGTTTAACGTTTTAGTATTCGATTGTTTTGCGAAAAATGTTTTTCTTGTTACATAAATGTATGTAACAAGAAATACATTTTGACTAATACATATAAAAAAAGCTAAATTTGACTTCTAACTTAGTTCTAACATACTATTAAGAACTGACTCTACTAAGTAACAAAATAATACTAATGATAAAAATATGTAGCCGAATGACAAAAAGAACGTGATCTCTACATAAATTCATAAAAATAGTCCAACAAAAAACATTATTGTCACAAAAAATATCTTTCGTAATTACACTAGTCTCAAAATACTTTCAGCACCTCCAATCTAACGTGGTAACTAATTTAATTTGCTTCATTAATGTTCTTAAATTAACGTTGTCCAATGATGCGACTAGAGCTGAGAAAAAAAAGTTTTTTTTTTGTTTTCAGCAGAAAAAGCGAAGGCATCTGATTGGCCGATGCTTTCCAGTCCAGAGGCTGGGGGGTTCCCTTCTAATACGGCATTAGTATGGCCACGGTACATTAAGTGGGTACCAAACATCAAATATCAATCAGGGAGCTTCCTGGCCTTTTGAGGGTAATGGTGCGTGGAGAGGGGAGGGTGATGGTGTGTTGATTGGTAGATTTAAATATCGAAGGTTTATTGATTTGAATTTGTTTAGGTTATAGCAAAGCTTCCATGTTTAGTTTAAAAAATGCACTGATTTATTAATGAAATAATAAATTGATTTTCAAAATGTTTTGCCGGTTTAGTTTTAAACATAATGCAGAGTTTGCATGGCATTATTTACAACTTAAACACAAATAAAAAATATAAATTACATTTTTGACAAAACACGATATAATAGTTCACTGAAAAAAGTGTTCAGTTACTGCTTACTAAAAAGTGATCACCAAACACTTTGCTTTGAGGAACAAAATGTTGTGTAAATTATTAAATAAACAATTTTGTAGTGAACGAAACTTGGTTTGGTTATAGTTAACATTTAGTTTGCCAGTAATTTTCCGAAAATAGCACCTGATTCCTGTACATCTATACTATCTATACTAATATTATAAATGCGAAAGTAACTCTGTATGTTTGTCTGTCTGTCTGTCTTGCTTTCACGCCTAAACCACTGAGCCAATTTTAATTAAATTTGGCATAGAGATAGTTTGAGTCCCGGATAAGGACATAGGATAGTTTTTATCCCGGTTTTTGAAACAGGGAAGCGCGCGATAAAGTTTTTCTGTGACAGACGAAATTCCACGAGGGCGAAGCCGCGGGCGGAAAGCTAGTTCATAATACTTAAGTACAGTCGACAGCACATCAAGCTATACATTTTCGTTGCAATGTCGCCCCTATCGCAACTACGTAAGATACCACAGTGTTTACGTTGACGTGCTGTTGACCGTACATGCAATGAACAAATGCATCAAGAAAAGTCTGTCATTCGCACAACCTCAACGGAAGGTATGTAACACATACCTCACTTAATGTAACACATACCTCATTTTAATGCCGACAATTAACTCCTCAGCGTTACATTGTCTTCTTTTGTTTCCCTATTATCCTCATACGACTGTAAACCATACAGTATATTTAGCAGCAATAAATCTAATTTTACTGCCTGTACAACCGAGTAAAATTCGGCTTTGTTCTCACAAACGGCACATCAACATTAACATAGTTGAATCTTATTCAGTTATATTAAGAGCTATATTAAAACAAAAATCTACAGTGCCATGTGCTGTGCAATAAGTAAGCAATAACTACCAGGTTTTGTGAGTAGAGATGTCATTTTGTTAACCCTTTGTGTGCGTGATGACATTGTAAGCAATGGAAGGTATGATTAGTACGAAGTTACTGTTAATACTTAACGTATTCATACTGTTCAATGTTCATATATGGAAGCTTTGTTGTAGTAAAAGCATGATTTCTGTGTGAATTTTCCGCTTAACTATCAGTAAGTATCCGTTTTTGAGTAAGGTTTTTCAGAAAAATATAAGAAATTAGGCAAAATTATTTAAAAAAAATAGGTTGATTGGCGCGAAAAGGTAACTTCTGGTTAACTTTCGTTTGCATTAAAAGTATTTTGAAATATGTAGAGACTATCCAGTTCCAAATAATATTATGTCCGGCTCTATCTACTTCAAGCATTCAAGTTTTCATTAAAGAAAACTCTTTAGTTATTTCTTATTCATAATTTATCTATTTAATATTGAGAAACAACTAAATTAAAGATATAGGCTAAGTTATTGCGTAAAATTAAATCAATTTCTACATTATTTATTTTATCAAACGACACTGATAATCTCTTTTTTTAGAAGATTGACTGTTCCGTGTCAATATTTCAAATTTTAATAAATTTTTATTCCAAACAAGTAGCAAATAAATTGGCTCCATTCTCCAGCAGGCATCTCATTTTTCACTCAAAATCTGAGCGAGACAAAACATACATAAAACATGACTTACAACGCTATACGTCTCCCAAGAGTTATTCAGGAATTAGGGTCCCGTAAAACTTACGAAATGAACTTTATTTCATTGGGGAAGGGGTCAGAATTGGTTGGCAAAGTGTTGATGGGCCCCAGGGACCGTTCACCATGGTTTCGCAAATTTGAACTGTTAGTATTGATGAGTTGTTCATGATACCAATCTCAATTGGGGTTTGCGGGTGTGCCCCTTGATTTAAAATAAATAAGGTGAATTAATACTCACCGTGTTTTTAATTTATCTTTATTTCTGTGTTGCCATATGTTCTAAAATGTTACTGGGAGTTGAGAAATTCTGAAAACTTCATAAGTCTTCTTATATTTGAATTAAGTTAATTTAGCGGTTATAATAAAGACTGAAATAGTCATTTTTACCCGACTACGGCAAAGCAAAAGGAGGGTTATGATTTTGACAGGCTATGTATGTATGTATGTATGTTCATGTGTTCCCTCGTAACTTCTAAACTACTTATCAGAATTCGACAAATGACATATCATTAGAAGCGTCTTAATTGTCCGCTGGTTATAGGCTATATGGAGTTTCACAAAATCTAATGTGGCGCCCTCTAGCGGACAAAACATACAGAGTAAAAAAATAAAGTTAAGATAAATATGCCGTGTTTGGTATCATTTGAAAGCGCTTTACTTGTACATTTTGAATATATATATTACTAGCATTTGCTTGTGACTTTACCTGTATTCATGGGCTGATTGCATATAATTCACATCTTTTCGTTCGTAGCTTCTTTACTACTTATTAGTTCATCAATTTAACTTTTGTTAATATTATGCGCCACAAATGCACTTTATCACCAAAATAGTACAAATAATAACAAGTAAAAAAACTAAAACCCAACTACGACAAAAAACGACGCTGAAAAAGTATAAAACAAGATTTTCAGAATACTGAACTGAACAAAGTTGCTAATGTAGGTAGTTGCATAGTAATTTTTATGTTTGGAAAGGCGTAGTCACACGTTACATGTATACCTACCTACCGTAGCACTTTGACAACGTGTGACTACGCCTTTCCAAACATAAAAATTACTATGCAACTACCTACATTAGCAACTTTGTTCAGTTCAGTATTCTGAAAATCTTGTTTTATACTTTTTCAGCGTCGTTTTTTGTCGTAGTTGGGTTTTAGTTTTTCTTACTTAAATTTATCACGATCTACGTTATAAAATCATCTAAATATTTATTACACTTGTGAACACAAAACCTATGTAAGAAGCTGTAACTTTTTTATTTTACTGTATACTTTCAGATGTCCAAGAAAGACGGATCATCGGTTGTCATACGCACTTGAATTGTTAGATAAATGATCCATACTTATTTTGTTTTCCGAAATTTAGTGCAATCACACAAAAGTTGAATGAAATTGACACATAAATTCATTTACTACGTTTTGAACTTCGACCGACCATAAACTCGCACACAAAAGCGTTACAAACAACTGTCCTAAACAAATGAACAAGCAATTATCGTCTTCTGATGCAAATTTAATGTCCCAACTCCACCCGTGGAATGACAATAAAATTTTAATTCACCCTCATACAGAGAAAAATGCATCTGCCGACATTGTTACCCGAAAGAATACCCCGCGGAATAGTAACCAACTGTGTCGATCATTCTCGAATAATAAAACTCATAAGTCTCCACAAACAATTGCTTTAATAGGGTAGGGAGAGCACATCATAACGCTACCCGTACTAAATAAATAGAGGGCAGCACTGGCAACACGGCCCAAATGCGATTAAGTACTTATGTACGCGATCATACCGTTCCCCTACGGATTAACAGCTGACAGAGACGGCCTGAGACGCGGCCGAGAGTGCGAGAGAGATGCAAAAGGAGGGGAGATACGCAATTAAGGGGGTAGAGCGTGAATTGGGCCAAAATTTAAGCGAAAAGCTATTTATCTCTATATTACTTTATTGTCGATCCATTAGCGTGCGAGCGGGACGGAGCGGTGTGGGAGAGAGAGAAGCTATTACGCGACAAATTGGGGTTGTTAGGTATTTGCCATTTTTACGAGTTACGTTCTCCCTAGTGGTTCCGTCGGATTGCGTGCGAGAGAGACGGTGTGCGAGATGTGACTGGTTGGAGCGAGACGGACAATCGTGACATTTAATGTAGTTGTGAAAGATCAATTGGAGGTTCTAATGGTCTCTTTGTGATATTATAATTGGTAACGGGTTAAGCAATTTATATTGCCCGGTTAGTTTTCTTGATTAATGTTTGGCTTAGAAAATTATGGGTAGCCATTTTGTGGGTAATCTTAAGTAATAATAGCTGTAATGATGGTTTACAAATAAGAATTTTTGAAACACGTTTGATTATTGCGTGCGCGTAATTTCGCTACTGCGTGTATTATTAACGTGACATGTTAATGATGAACAGATAGAATTGGTTATAATGTTAATAAGCACGTCGATAGTTACGATAGATGAAGAATTTACTTTCAATAATGTAATCAGTGTCTGAAATAAATTGTTGCCAAATTATTTTGTGACATTCCATCTTCTTTCTAGCTATAGATTGCTGTTTGTTGCTTTAGAAAATTACACACTTATAATAAACTAGCGGCCGCCCGCGACTTCGTACGCGTGGATCCCGTTTTACCCCCTTAGGGATGGAGTTTCGTAAAATCCTTTCTTAGCGGATGCCTACGTCATAACATCTACCTGCATGCCAAATTTCAGCCCGATCCGTCCAATGGTTTGAGCTGTGTACTGAATAAACTATTTCATTTCATTTCAAAGCTACTGCCGCGACACAAGCACAGCTTAGGTACTCATACAGTCAGCATCAAATAGTTTGTGACACCCATAGTGGCCAAAAGTTGACAACTTAAACTTATTCCAATTGTAACATAGACGTCTTGCGAACTTTGACTACTTTAAGTGTCACGAACTAGTATTTGAACGCTGACTGTACAACGAAGGGTGTTGTTTGTTAACATTTTATTAGCAATAAATGACTTTTTATTGTTTTACTTTACTTTATCTTAAGCAGTTGTGATAAGAGCGATTTTATAAATTAGTTTACTGTTGTTGACTGTACCTTTCAGCAAGGCTACATGCAAAGTACAGCGGAATTAGTAACGCGCCGCATTGAATCGTATTCGAAGCGGAAACGGCTCGCGCGATAGCATCGTTTAGGTTAACATCGGTTAGGGTTAGCTTAACTGGACTTAAAGAGGTTAAACCCATTTGTATTAACGTACCATAGCGTAGGTACACTGGTATGGTAAAGAACGCGGATTTCGTAGCTTGATAGATGTAAATAGGGAGTAATTTTTGTTTATTTCAGAGAACTGTTGTAGTCTATGGGTCTATGTGAAATGTCTCTCTGGATGTGATAGGTCTATGACTCTCTTTATAAAATAAAGAAAGATAAATAAATATAAGATTAAATGTGTATATAAGATTTTAAACATTCGCGTTCCATTTCAACTAAAATAGAAAGACACGGGACTTAACGCGTTTCGGCCGAAACGTCAAGCCGTGAGTACATAATGTAACTCATTAATAAACGTCGCGTTAAGACCCGTGTCTTTATATTAAAGTTAAATGTGTATATGCCAGACAGTGTAGGATTAAGTGATACTTTGTACTTATTTTAAGATCTTTCTGTAACCTTGTTTCCATATACAATAAAGAACTTACTGGACTAGACTTTACGAAATTTCAAATTTGGGATTAATCACATCTATCTTGTCCAACGAACGCTGCATCCCCTCTACTTGATCGTTAAATAGTTAGTGAAATAAGTTAATTTTAATTTACGTTAGGCACTATAAGGAAGTACAATCTTAATGCTTTTAATTAAAGTTAATTTACAGTTAAATTTAACAAAAGGTTAGAGCTTTATAGTGCGGCGTTGGCTCTATCTCGCCTTCAGCAAGTAGTAAAATAACATTAACATCCGGATAGAGGAGACCTAGGTGAGTAGTAACAGAAGAGAGTTGTGACATCGATTTTTTGGAACTTATTAACTACTAGCGAGCTTGTAACAATGCGTGTATTTTTGTTCAAATCTCGAGCTAACAAATGCGTGCTTCTGGGAGCTTGCTGATTTTTTTTGTGTTGAGCGGCTATTCTACTTCTATAAAGTCCCTATCACTGCGACCGGTATCGATCTATTGTGAGCGCCACTGTTTTCCTTACATTTCGCCTCCGAGTCCTGCATCTATTAGGTAGGCAGTATCTTTTGGGGGCGATATGTTTTATACCCTGTGGGCTTAGGATGTGTTTGCCCAGGTGTAAGCTCCGCTTGCGCATCAAAGGTCCGCAGTCCGTGAGGATGTGTAGTGCGTTGCATGCGCTTCACTGATAGATAGAACTTCGAACTCCTATGTTCTTCTGATTAATTTCCTTGCGGGTCCAATGACAGTTAACTTTCCCCGGGACAAACTTGACCTTCACTGGTTGGGTTTTTATTGGCGGTCAAGCTGTAGATCCTAGCTACACAGGAATTGCAGAATAGTCCCGTTTGATAGTTACTGAGTTCCAAAAAATCTCCTCTGTTACAACTCACCTCGGTCTCCCCTACAATAATTAAAGTTCATCGACCCAAGTTCTATCTTCAAACCGTTCGGTTTAGTGTTGCCAGCAATAACTATATCCGCCCAGGAAATATTAGTTACTGCTTATTTATAAAATCAATTTGTAATCAACGAGTGAAATAGGCGTTGAATATAACAAGTAAATGTATATTATATACCGGACTTTGTATATAAATGGGCGATTGATTGATTTGACTTCCTGTCTTTTTATTTACTTGCTTCACCTGTCTCTATTTTGGACAGTCATAAAATTGTTATACGACCCGCCCAATCATGTGACTTTTTTATTTGTAAATGGCTTAACCTGACTTCCACAACCTAACTTTAACCGTAATTATAACGATAACCGGTGCTTTTTGTATGGAGTTTTTGATTTTTGACGTTTGTTCAAGTTAAAGTAAGATGATGCAACCCGGCTGGGTTACAAAGCTACTAAGTCTAGCTTTGTTCTCGTTGTCAAATTAGGTGCATAATCCCTGTTAACCCCTCGGAGTAAGCAAATATTCTTGTATCAGAAATGGGTTTACCACATTAGTTCAACGGTCGAGGGGATCCAACTAGAGTTCCTTGATTCTCTATTCGACAGTCCGGTACCAAAGTCTTGGGGCTATTTTTGCCTCTGAATTATATTTTGTAAGGTACTATAAAAATAATTACATTAAAAAAAATGCTTTTAACTTGAAAGTAGAGAGAGACTATTAATTAAAATTGAACGATAGCACACGAAGCTAAAAACTGTAGCATGTTATCAACTTGTAATCATCATCACTATCAGGTGAGATACAAGCCAAGAGCTTCCTCGTTGAGGATAAAAAAAAATATTTAGTTGCTATTTTGCAAGAAAAAATATAGTCTAAAGTTGTTGTAAAGTTGCTAGTGACTGTACCATACATTATATCTCATGTATTTCTGGTGCACAGACCTCGTAAGACACAGATCAGAAGCATTAAGACGCTCAATCACCCTGTCGCATTCCCGCAGTGCCTCGTGTTAACCTCTCGGCACCCGCGGCTCCTCCCCCGGGGTGAATAGAGGGCGAAACGGGTGGGGTAAAAGGAGGGTGACGCGCCTGCGTCGTCTGAGATTGAGAGGTGTTGATTTAGTTAATCAGACCAAACTTCAGCTGGGGGGATGGTTTCATTGCCGGATTAACCCTTGTTAAGTAATTGGGCAGCGTTTAACATTTTGCGTGTCAGTATTTGAAGGTAATATGATGCGTGGAGACTAAAAATTACGAAATATAAACTTGTGCTCAGTTTTAGTGTGAACTAGCAACGCTTTAGATCAGATAGGCTCATCAAAATAATGCTACATTATTCAGGTCAAAACTTGACATTTCAACGGACACTTTCTAAAATAATTCAAAAATGACATTTCGATTCATATTGGATGTTGCCTATTGCTCAAACGTCAAATTATCGATTTTAAATGCCAGCCAAGCGGGTCGAAACATTGAGCAGTTTTTACTGCTTTACAACTGGTCTTTACCATCGTATATTCCATAACATTACCTATATTCAATTTTACCACCCTGTTCGTGCCAATTACTTCCGATTCATACCATACTTGCAATATCATATCTTTACAATTAAAGGCACTACTTATAAGCCATTCACGCCGTTTCTAACATTGTTATGCCTAGACAAGATTAACTACACTCAAATACTGTTAGCTAACCAAAGCATCAGTGTCAATTTGGAAGTTTTTTATTTATTTATTTTTTATTCTGAACTATCTGCGGTCGTAGTGACAGTTTCAGTTCTGTACATCTCATGATGTATCACCTCGATCCTTAAGAAAGTTCAATTCTTTCGAAGTGAACCTCCAAGTCTCAACAAAATTTTAAAACATTGAAAAGAACCCTCTTTCCATCCAATAATCGAATTACGCACGGCAAACATTTTACGTTAATCGCGCAGCTGGCCGATAATGGGCCCAAATTGCCGGCCCAGAACCTGTCGTCGCGTCCGAGTGGTTAACTGTGAGCGAGTTATGCGAGAGCTCTAAAATCTTTTTTGACTTTAAACAAAGTTTTGAACAAATATTGGTTTAATTTTACACTTTATTATGAGTATTGCAGATTGGTCGGCGAGTCGTTGTTATTATATCTATTTTTAGTTCTTTTACATTACGTACTAAGTCTAATTGCAGACTTGTAATCCTAAACACCAGGCACTGAAAACCAGCATTGAAGTCCTTGGTCACTGTGGGTCACGACATACCTATGCTTAGTTGAGACTTATTACAATGGACATCGAATCTTTCTTTGTGTTCTTATGTGCAACCGTTATTATTATGCCTATTTGTAAAAAAAAATCTATCAGAAAAATCTCTCTTCAAGACCGTGACTACTGGAGCTGTCTGATTGATTATATGTACTAATTTATAACTTATCCACCAGTCTCACGAACCTATAACATTATCATAATACTGCAAAACTAACAAAACCTATATCCAGACGCAGAACAAAACCACGTCCGTGATATACGCACAAAAACAATCAATTTACTTCTGATCGGGACACAAAAAGCAACCCGTTGCAGTATAGGAAGCGAAGGAAGCCAGCCGACCAGCACTAAGTCTCAAATACTACATACGCTAAGGCTGGATTGCACCATTTTACTTTAACTTTAACAAACGTCAAAAATCTGTCAAACTCCATACAAAAAACAGCAGTTATCGTTTAAGTTACCGTCAAACTTAGATGGTGCAACTAACGCCCTTATTCACAAACGATGCTTGCATAATTCAAGCAGCAAATCGAACGCACAACGTTGAATAGAGCTCTCACATTGGTTCGTGTGTCACCCTGTGCGTCCACGCGTACTGTGAGACCTCATAGTAATGTTCGTGAATACGGGCGTAAGTCTTAGGCTGGGTTGCACCATCTTACTTTAACTTGGACAAACGTCAAAAATCTGTCAAACTCCATACAAAATACACCGATTATTGTTATAGTCACGTTTAAAGTTAGGTGGTGCAACTCAGCCATAAAGTTGTACAACACTGAAGTGTCCTAGATATGACATTGACAGGAGGGAGCTACTATCAATACTGAGTTATTAGTTCCGATGTTTTCCACTCGAGGTTTTAAAATCGTTTGACTTTAGACCAATTTGAAAGTCAAAGTAAAACTGACGTTGTCGTTGTAAATTGACCAGTGTTGTTATCTGACAATATTTGATAGTTACATACCCATATAATTGAAAAAATATTATAAACAATCCTCGTAAAAATCATTGTAAAACCAACAAAACTCTCCAGACAGATCAAAACTAGGTCCGTGATAGTCGTAGACGCCGGCACATCCAGCTATACACAGTGGCACCTTATCTCTTTTTCATAGATGCTATTTTGCCACAGAAATGTGCTATAACCATACAAAAAGAATCAATTTAGCTGATTGGGACACAAAAAGCTGCAGCGTAGGAAGCGAGGGAAGCCAGCCGACCAGCACTAAGTCCCGATAAATACTACAATCAGGCGATGGCTCACCGGTGGGACGTAGTATAGGGAGAACAAACAGGTCAGTCTGTGAGATTGCACACAAGTTCGAATCTACAAGTACTAGATACTACTAAGTCTTGACTCGGAAGACAGGTATAGTATGACATCACCTAACAATTTCCACACTTTTTGTTAACTCCCATAGATTTTGTGTGACAATGCAAGCCTATGACGTAACTGTTTAGACAAGTCAATTGAGTAAATTTTTATAAATTTTAATTTACAGTTGATTGAAAACTAATTGCTACTTACACCATTTTGTGAGTAAAATGATCTCTACTTTAAAAAAGTTGTAAATGCTTTGAAATTAATTAAAAGAAAGATCTTGAAAATATTTTTATATCATTTTGCAACATGTTGTTGTTATGAATAGATTTGATTGCTAATTTTGTGCAAGCACTGGTCGTAGTGGCCGTTTTAGCTGCCCTACCCCCCGATAGTGCCCCAATAAAAAACCAAACTCATCAAAACATAATAAATTAGATCCATACAAGGCTCATTTGACGGTAATTTTATATGTTAATACCGCCTAATTGCTGGAAGTGGTCTCCTCGGTGGCTGAGGTAAACTGCAGTTTTTATCAGAAGACCGTGGCGTGACGCCATCTGGCTCTAAATTCAGTTTTTCAACGCGTTAATAACTTAACGACCGGCAAAAAATGGTAAAAACAATGCTAATGCTGTGCGCTCGGTTGTGGACGGGCGATGTTTGTCTTGAAGATACGGGGACTGTCTGGTAAAGATACTGATAGCTATCTGACTGATAAGTAAGAAATAAAGATCAGTGAATATCAATTCAAACACAATGAGATGTGACACCATAATATCGAGTCGAAATCTAAAACAAAAGTAAATTATGTAGAGACACCGTAAAACTCGTAGAAAGATCCTTGAATCAGTCCGATACCGAATCATTAGGGCCTTTTATTTTATTACAGCCTGATTATTACAGCCTGAAAGACTTGTCACACTGGATGCGGTCTCCGGTCAGGTCCAAGTAGGTAATCCTACTAATATTATAAATGCGAAAGGTTGTGTGGATGTCTGGATGTTTGTTACTCTTTCACGCAAAAACTACTGAATGGATTTTGATGAAACTTTACAGTATTATTGATTATAAACCAGAATAATATATAGGCTATAATTAATGACGATATGTGACCATCTAAATTTCACGTGTGAAGCCGCGGGCAAAAGCTCGTCATACATAATGCGAACTGCGTTTACTTTGACTAGTCCGCAGATCGCATCCAGTGTGGCAAACCCTTAATATATCAATGATCAATGTTAGAATAGTCGTCCGAGAAACAAAGGTCATAGCAGACTTATCGACTCGGAAAGGTATCAACACTGTATCGCCTTTCGCAAGCTGTCATCGCTTTTCGCGCGCTGTCAACCGCTAGTCGAAGCGTTTACGTTACGATGCGGATAAGTGTGCGTTACAATATGGAGTTTCATACAAAGAATACTGACCGCCTCGAGTTGATACGGTTACGATCCCTTTCCGTGTTAATAATACGTCCTATAGGTCATAGCACTGCACTTGCGCACTCAATATTCTAGAAACTCAAACTCAAGAATACATTGCATAGAACATAATACATATTCGCTCAGAAACGAGCGACAGAATCGATACATCAAGTGATGATTACGATGAAGATCAATTAACATCGATTATGAAGCCACTTTCGCCGCAAAATCGTCCGTTTCGCGTTATGCGAGGCCGATCCAAGTAGGCCGCGCGGCCACACCCGGCTGGTGTTACTACCGAGTACGGTCGGCAAAATATTCGAATTCTAATTGCATGCAACAATATAGAAAATACATTTTCTTATCAGTGAATCATTGATGCTGTTGACGCACCAAATCAACTGACAAGAATCATCGACTTTCGACATGTCAAAAGTTATAGAGTACAAGTCGTCGATATGATTCTTTTTTTTTAAGCATAACAAGGCAGATGTTTGACCACAATCGCACCTGATGTTAAGTGGGATGCAGTCTAGGATGGTACATATCTGCCCTGTAAGTGCCTATTCACTCTCACCTTGAAAACGCCCGGATTATAGTCTTCGGGAAAGACAGCAGCAGGCAACGAATTCCAGTCCCTAGCTGTTCGCATTATAAAAGAGTCATCGAAACGCTTAGTAATTCTTTTGAAATAAAGTCACCAACATCAGGCTGTCTAGATGGACTTGGTGTAGTCTTTTCTAAACACAAGAACAATACTGACAATAGTAAATTACATTGTCACAAAAAGGGCCTACAGTCAGTGACATGTTGAGCTAGTCGCAAGGATATGACACTGGTCTTTTTATATTTAGTGCCACTAATATGGTGACCATATCTTGGCCAGTTCATTCATCTGTTACAAAGACGCATTAGAACTTCCGAAATTGAGGAAAGAAAACTCGTTGAAATAAAAACTTTATAAATTCTGATCAAATGGTTTCAATTAAAGAAAATCCTTGTGAAGAAATCTCTTTTCTACTTAATCACTGTTCTTAATGTCTTATAATAATACTAGCTTTCCGCCCGCGGCTTCGCCCGCGTGGAATTTTGTCTGTCACAGAAAAACTTTATCGCGCGCGTCCCTGTTTCAAAAACCGGGATAAAAAACTATCCTATGTTCTTTCCCGGGACTCAAACTATCTCTATGCCAAATTTCATCAAAATCGGTTGCGAGGTTTAAGCGGGAAAGCGTAACAGACAGACAGACAGACAGAGTTACTTTCGCATTTATAATATTAGTTGGGATCTACTTGTAAATAAATAGGGTAACAAAATGGAATCATTATACCATACCAGCTTTTTCCTCTTATTTTACTTTGGGCTGTAAAATCCTGGATTCAGCGTTTATGAGCTATTGGCGTCAGCTATAACTCAATCGCTCAATGACAAAGCAAGCCGATTGAAAGAAGAACACAAAGTTGTTAGCTGAAGATGAGCCAAAAATCAAGCTTCTCTGAAGGTTTAAGTGGCTTAACACTCCGTTTCAAGCTTTATAGGTGGCGTTACATAACTGGTATAGTTGCATACCAGTTCCATGTAAGCGAGGCAAGCGAGTAGATCACACAACAGTCTTAGTTGGAAATAGAGGCAGCCAGTCACTTGCACATACCGTTAAAAAGAATGCAAGATTGTATCGTCTTAAAACAGTGACCCTTTTATCGTAACTTTTCAAATCGGGCCTGATGCAGAACCTGCACTTCGCAAAATATGAAATTTTCAATACTAATTTTATAGAAACAAACTCTTCAGCCCTAAACATTGTGTAGAAGAGTGCGCATTGTGCGAAGTGCTTAACTTGCGAAGGGCACATTCTACGTCAGACCCTTCAAATCACTCGATATCCCGGCATCCTCAGGCAGTGACTTTCCGCGTCACTTGATCCGTATCCACTGTTCTGCGAACCGTACGCCGGCACGCCAACCTAATCAGCCGACAATTAAGCCGTTTTTTCCTACGGTTTCAAACAATTAGCCACAACACTGATATATTTCTCGTGATTTCATTGTTACAATACCCCGCTAATGCTTGTTCTAATGACTTAAGTAAGACTATCACAACTAGACCATCTGATACGGTAATGTAATTAGTATTTTATCACTGCGCTCGGATTAATATCGGTTGAGACCGTGAGAATTTGAGATTAGCATAAAGAATAAGTTTGAGATGCGACTCTTATAACTAAGCATAAATATTTTTGGTAGCATGTAAAACAAAACTGTCAAGATAGAGAACGTGATTTGATGCTCACATACATAATTTTACATACAATATTAGTTGTATGTATAAACGACAGAATATGTTTTGGTAAATGTGAGACAAAACTGCTTAGTAGAGCACGTGATTTGAAACTTATAAGCATAATTTTACATACGGCAATATTTTTGTATGTACAGACGACAAAACGAAGGTTTTGCAACAATATTGTAAAGTCTGATGATGTGCTGTCGATTGATTGTTTTCAATAACACTTTCAACTGTTCATATTGACCGTTCAACACAAGTTAGACCAATTTAACCTATTCGTTATTTCAACTACGGTGGCCTTTCCCTGAGCATACGTAATCTACTTTAATTTCATATTTGCTGATACACTAATAGATGATTAAAACCAGGTTTTTAATGCACTGCGACGCTCCATGAAGCCATTTTAAAACTGCTTTTACCGTTGTATCTCGAAATCTACAATATCTGCCCTTTTTAAATTTAATTGCCATGTTCAGTGCAAATTATTATCATTTAACGATATCTTTGTATCGGGTCGGGCATTCGTAGGGTTGCCAGTGTGCGGAAAAATGCTATCAGGTTGTTTTATGAAATTAAGAATTCAGTTTATGTATTTCCAGAGCAGTAATTAGCGTCCCAAAAATTCATTTACTGACTTCAATTTTAAACCCTCCATCTATGTATTCAGTATAATTTAATTATTTAAAATGCTAAATTGGCCATACACATAGTTACTTTAAAGAATGGAATTGAATCAACCATCAATATCATTTACCTAACTATCACCATGATTTGAAGTTACTTTTACATTGACATTGATTTATTTTTCTCCATTGATCGAAGCTTTTCTAAGTCTATATTGAACTGCATTTCATCCATCTCCCAAGAGCCACCTCTCGTTCCCACTGCTGCAACTCCTGTGGAGTCAAGATCTACAGCTTGACTGCCAATAAGAACCCGACCAGTGAAGGTTAGAGTCCCAAGGAAAGGTAACCCAAGAGAGAGTTCATCAATGATTTTTTATGCCTATGCCTCAATACTAGCTGATTTCCTCAACTTGACTTGTATCAGCCCTACCCGTACAAAGCTAGTGGTGCTTACAATTTCTTTACGTTTTATTTTCTGAACATTAATTTGTAGCAGAGCGCCATACATCAAAATAGTCATTAGCTTTGTCTAAATGTTCGCGTACATTAATAACATACACTCTATCCTATAAAGTCAATTTAACTGCACGGTGTATCTAGGCGGCAGTAATTACTAGTATTATTATAATAATCACAGTTATTACCTGGTTAATTAAGGTCTAGCCCTAAAAGCAGGGCTTGTTTAGTGACTAGATAACGGATAAACATACTTAAATAGATATGCCAGACATGATGACGTGTACTTTTAACGGCTGATGTATGTATAAGCTCCTGTTCAAATTAACTTTTGCCTCCAGGATTTGAACTCGCAACCGCTGTTGCTTAGGCTTAGGTGACCAAGAAGAAATCTGTTGACTCCTGCAAGTTTTTTGGAATTGCATAAAAACAGTCACAAGCAAGAATTTGTAGAGTTTTTATGCCTCTCCCTAATGACTTTCCCCCGGGACAAACTTGACCTTCACTGGTTGGGTTTTTATTGGCGGTCAAGCTGTAGATTCTGGCTACACAGGAGTTGTAGAGGTGGGAACGAGAGGTTCCGTTTTAATGGCTTGAAGTTAGCGAAATGTTTATTATCACTATGATTATACTTCGCTTCTTTACCATGTCTGTCATTTAGTTCATAAAATAAAAGGTAAGTTTGGGTTAAGTAAAGAAACAAGAAACACCAGTAAAGATGAACTCCCGCCTTTTAAACAATGTTTTACGATAATTTTTATTCACTCGGGAGCCCATTTACTCCGTTTTGTCAGCTATGCGATAGATATAATACTCCTTATGGGAGAAAATTCAATATTCAGCAGTGAACTACTACTAGCCAATGATAATGAAGAAAATTGAAGCTTAACTTTACAGCTATCTTACTGGGATAAAATTGACCTTCATTGGTTGGGTTCTTATTAGAGGTCAAGCTGTAAATCCTGGTTACACAGGAGTTGCAGCGGGGAGAACGAGAGGTGGGAATAGTCCCGTTCATCCACAACGGTGAAGCTCTTAGTCTGCATCTCACCAGGTGGAAAGTGATGACCAAGTCGAAGGTAAAAGCAGCCTTCACTCGGAATCCTCAAACACAGAGGAACTGACTTTCTGATAATGATGATGAAGGAATAAAGGAGGTACCAACCTGCGTCTCCGTCAGGCTCAAGGCCTGGGCTAGCTGCTTCCTCTCAGCGCCAACCACGTAGTGGTTCTTCTCAAACGCGTGCTCCAGCTTGAGGAGTTGTGAAGGTGAGAACGCCGTTCTGATCCTCTTCGGCTTTCTGAACGGCTGCAGAAGGAACCCTGGGATGTCTGGGCCTGGAAAAGAAGATAGGGCAAATAAGATACCTTTTTGGTTAGATAGATAGTTATTTTAGCTTATAAAGTAGATTATGGGACGCTTATTTCACTATACAGAGTAGATAGTCTCCATTGTTATCAATCATCGGGTTATTAATGCCCGTATTTACAAACATTACTATAAGGTCTCACAGCGCGCATGGAAGCACAGGGTGACACACGAACCAATCACAGAGCTCTATACAACGCTGTGCGTTCGATTTGCTGCTTCATTTAAGAAAGCATCCTTTGTGATTACGGTGGGAATGTTTTCAGCACTCTGCTTTTTCTTCTTTTTTATAAAATGCTAAATAAATATGTTTCTCCCTTTGTTTCAATGTGCGCACTACCGATCCACTTAATCTCGCTCAACAACACCCTTAACTGGAAGAACCATTATATTCAATATAGAAATGTTTTATTTAAGCCCGCATAACTTATCCGCTATTTCGCTCGTATGTACTACAAGGGGCTCAGCGTAAACCACCTTTACGGAACACTGTGATAAATGCTTCATAACACACCATAATCACTTCAAATTACCTAAATTAACGTCGAATATTTTATAAATACCCGCTCTTCGTTGAAACGGCTACATCGACCATAAAAGGGTAGGCCCGAACATAAATAATTATGCCAATATTAAATAAATTGAATGTTATTTATGGAAAACGTAAAAGTAAATGTACCCAAATTTATGCACAATAAATTATTTGATTTGATTTGATAGACAAGCTGAAAAGTGCGTGTTTGCAAATTGACGGGTAATGAGGGTAAAGTAGAAGATATGGGAATTGTTTTTGAAGTTGAAGCTGTTGCCATGGCAACTTCCTAGGTTCAGTGTCATGGATATGCCCTGAGGCCTAGTGTGAGTTTTTATTAGTGAGCGCGTCAAAAATGACATTAAATGTATGACGGATTGTACAGCGCGCCTAGCGGAAAATGTTCAAAAACTAAAATTTTCATACATTTTGTATGTGTGAAATGAGTGTGAGTTTGGTGTAAACTCACACTCAGCCCACTGTTTGATATGGGAAAGAGGAGGAAATTTCATCATTATAAAGAGGAAAGATTGATTGTTTGTCAGTATTGAATAGGCTCCAAACCACTGGACCGATTTGAAAAATTCTTTCACCATTAGAATCCTACATTATTTCTGATGAACAAAGGTGGTACGTGTTTTTCTTTTTCGACTGCTATTATGTTGGCACAAGTTTTTTATATTTTTATGCTCCTAAAAATAATAAAAAGGTTTTCAGAAAAAATGTTTTTTTTGCGTTGCTCATACAAAAGACTTCAACGACTCACACGTTCACAGATAAAAACTATGAACTTACGCCCGTATTCACAAACATTACTATGAGGTCTCACAGTGCGCGTCGACGCACAGGGTGACATAAAACCAATCATAGAGCTCTCTTCAACGCTGTGCGTTCGATTTGCTGCTTCACTTAAGCAAGTATTGTTTGTGAATACGGGCGTTAGTTCCGTCATTTTTACATATTACAAATGCGTCTGTTACTTCGATAGTGAGTGTAGTGGAAGTTTATAAATAAAAAGAGTGGACTGTATGAAATTAATTATCTATTCGGTATACGTTTACAATGTTATCGAGACCGTTTTGTGCAAAGTCGTTGAAGAGAGTGCGTCAGGATCGTCTTCTTAGATGTTCGCTCGCGAACCGAACATTGCTCGTTCGTTCGCCGAACGCTCGCCGCTCCCTCCGGTCATGCCGCCCGCGGGCAATGTCCGTGAGTAGACAGCGTCAATACTTTACAGTATCATAATATTAGTTTACCTTTTTCACATAAGACCCAGTCCATCTATACTTCTATACTAATATTATAAATGCGAAAGTAACTCTGTCTGTCTGTCTTGCTTTCACGCCTAAACCACTGAACCGATGTTGATTAAATTTGGCATAGAGATAGTTTGAGTCCCGGGAAAGGACATAGGATAGTTTTTATCCCGGTTATTGAAATTGGGACGCGCGCGATAATGTTTTTCTGTGACAGACAAAATTCCACGCGGGCGAAGCCGTGGGCGGAAAGCTAGTTAGTTATCTGTATATGTCGCTGTGTGATCCCTTGTACGGTATAATAATGTATTGTAGGCCTTAATTGATAGATACTCGCCTTGTAGCCGATCGACTCTTTAGTTATGACACGTAGTATTTTACGTCAGCATTATTGATATGTTTTCAAACAATATGAGCTATAGTAGTAAATAATTGATGACTGCTTTGACATGTGCTGTTATCGAGCTGTTTATATAAATAAAGTATTTGTGTGTCGTGAGAACTAAAAGGTTTTATTCATAGGTTTATGTCATAGGCCTCATTCGTTTATGTATTACTAGCGGCCGCCCGCGACTTCGTACGCGTGGATCCCGTTTTACCCCTTTAGGGGTGGAGTTTCGTAAAATCCTTTCTTAGCGGATGCCTACGTCATAACATCTATCTGCATGCCAAATTTCAGCCCGATCTGTCCAGTGGTTTGGGGTGTGCGTTGATAGATCACTATGTCAGTCAGTCAGTCAGTCACCTTTGAGTTATATATATTTATATAGATATAGATAGATCTAGCGCTTAACTAAATCAGTGCCTAAGATATGGGGGCGGCACAGGAGGGTGTTTTTGTAACGTCAAACGTCAGCGAGACTTAGATCTCCTTCAGATTTGTATCAAAATCAAAAACCAAAATCAATCAAAATCAAAAATATTTATTCAGTTTAGACCACAAGTTGCACTTATGAACGTCAAAATATGTATAGTAAATAATAAAAAAATAAAAGGTAGCCCGAAAAGTAGGTATGCTCTATCACGTCATAATATTATGTCAATGTCACCCCTCCCGTGCCGCTTCCATACCTCAGGCACTGACCTAGATAATAGCGATAGACCTATAATAATAATAATAATAATAATCGCTAGATGGTTGGCTCAAGGGTCAGATTCAAAAGGCGGTGATCCTCAGCACGGCACGCATTGTCCGGAGGTTCCTCAGCCTGTGACCCTGACCACCGGTAGCTTGGGCCCTGCTCCGCTACCAGCGGATTAACTATTTTTAAGTTTTTTTTAATAATGTATTTTTAGTTTTTTTTTATAATTTACATTGTAAAAAAAAATATTAAAAATAAGAAATAAAATGAATAAAGAGATAATAATAATAAATAAGCCCCGCAGGGCAGCTTTGTGGCGAGCTGTTGGTGAGTAGCGACACCACGGGGCCAGTTGTTAATCCGAGTGCTCCCGAGAGTCGGTCAAGACCCACGTCTTCGGCTTGCCGAAGTGGAATCCGAGAGGGTCTGCAGGACTTTCACCTCTGGCTTGCCTTAACCGGCCGGCCAGAGTGGAGTCGCTAGAGCTATATGCTCCAGGGGTGGAAGTGTTAAAGGGCATAACGCCGCGAGTAACTTCGGAGAAAGCGCAGCACACCTCTCTACACCCCTGAGCTGGCAGACGCCAATGTTGCCCCTCAGTCCGGTCTATACGACCCATGACGCCAGGGGGGGCCCATTTAGTCGCTGGCTAGTCACCGCCTGCCATTTTTTCAGTCTGAGACTATGAACCAGGCAGGTGTCCCGTAGTCTCCATCCATAGCCCAGTAACCAGTCCATCCATCCTTCATCCATAACCCTAGTCCATTCTCCAATAACTGCAATAGCTCCTGTGCACAGGCTGGGGATGGTCTCTGGCTACATCCCATGATATAGTCAGAGACTAGATCCAGCATGTGCACCACTTTCACTTTTGTCGATTATTTTGCGCTTAAAACGGCCTCTACGTGTTGGATCTGTATCCCCACGCAAGCCTTATAAAGGACCGGGCCACTTTTGACCCGTGAGCTCCAAAGCGTACAAACATAATAAATAATTTATTTCAGACTTTCATCCATAGTTTGTTAGTAGGGATTAGGTGGTCAGTGGTTTTACTTCCCACAAAACTATGTACAGATGACGGCGTGTCAAGTTAAAGACTGTAGCATCTTAAACAGTTGCAATAGAGTTCATTTTGCAACAGAAATAAACAGTTTGATATGCTTGTCTGTACAAGGAAACAAGTTACATTGTGTATTATTTTTAAAGTTTCATTTTGCAAAATTAGGTGATATTAAATTAAAGTAGCAATTTTTCATATTATCGTTACAATTTCAATAATATTAGACACATAGTACAACACCAAATCCTACTTCCTCAATACTGATATTGTATAAATTTCTAGAATATGACAATAATAGATTTTGTTCATTACAGGCCCGATAATTACCACCGGCTTAATTGTAGTGTTCAATAAAGAATTGTAAATACGATACTAAATAAAAATTAATCAACTAATTGACATTGTTTATTGCATTAAGCAACAATCACGCTGAAATTAATGTCGGCACAATGTTAAAGAATTGCTTAAAGTTTATTAATCACTTAAATAGAGAAGGCGAATGCGTTGAAATAAATCAGGAAAATGGATTAATGGAGGTAATAATAACTGTTGGATTTGATTCGACCTTATTTTGATATCAGAAAATAGCAGACGATTGAGGTAGGTCTGAAATTGGAGTCGTCCAGCGATTTGGCCCACTTTTAGCTTGGTCCATGGGCCAAGCCGGATTGAAACACTGAAGGTGGCCCACCTTGCCGGAAGAAAAAATACTTATTTTAAAATTCAAACCGTTGACTTGTCCCATTAACCATTCTAAAAGTGGGCCAAATCGCTAGAAGACACTATTGTTACTGACAAGTTTTTCACTTTTCTACATCCTTTATCGGAATCAAATCTTGAACTTCTGAACCGTGGGACTATCTCTCCAACCACTAGACTAACAACGTCCAACCAAGTCATAGTTTAGTAACTGGATAAGGGATTCAATTTTGGTGCATTATGATTGCAATTACATTTATGATTCATGCGGAGTTCGAATTTAGGTCAATTCGCCTCCATTTATTGTTAACAGTATTTTAATTAACGTTAAAACACGGCCCAAGAACACAAACTCATGAAGTAATTGGTCGAAATATTGTTTGTAATTTTTATTAGACAGATTTTTTGCAAGCACTTATGGAAATTCAATTAAAAACATGTAATCCATGCATGTAATGTTGTCATTAAGTAGTTTATACATCTCTATTTCTACTGAACATGTCAGAGTCATTTAAACTATGTTTTTAAAATGAATAAACAATAATATCCTCCGGGTTTAACTTTACTCAAATAATTTGGGGTTCTAACCATGGTGTGTAGTGACAGGTCAAATCTGTCAGTCTATCCCAAATATTTTTAGGGTCAAAACAGCGCTTAAAAAGAATTACTGCCTAAGGATACATTTTATCCCGGGAAATAACACCCACTGTTCTAAATATTGCAGCTACAATTTTACCTATTTTAGTATAAGTATTTTACGTAAACACTAAGCCTAGGCGCAGATCACCGACTTTTAGTTGGCCGATAGTTGGACCCGATTTTAATTTGTATGAAGAATCGGCGAATACTAAATCGGTGTAATGTGCGCACTTTCATACATCTCCATACTGATTAACAGCCCGATCCAACTATCGGCCAACTAAAAATCGGTGGTCTTCGCCTAGGCTATGCTCTGTCATCTAACTCGTATACAATTTTTTATCCACAATTTCTAAATCCAATCACCAGTTACACGTATCAATTATCTCTACACAACAATAAGAACACCAACCTTGCACCATCGGCTATTAAAATTAAATTAAGCAAAGATTACTGCTAAAGACCGCCGTCAAGGTGGTAATCTATCAACCGCCTTACCATACGTTTGCGAGAAATATGAAGTAATGAAACCTCAAATTATACCCGCATTTTGGTTATTATGTAGTTGTTAATACTCTTGTCAGATGATATATCTGATTAATGGGTATGTATCCTGGGATATGATTCTATGCATACTAATTTAACAATTATGTAAGTAAAAGTTGCAATGAATGCATGGGTAATACAATTAGTACGACAGTGTTAGCTTTGAAAGGGTTAGGATACTTTTTATCCTGGGATAACCAAGCAGGTTGAGACTATTATTATTTTATTTATTTTGAAATGCTTTTAAACAAATATGGTTTCTCATAATAATGTGAACTTATAAGTTCTGAAACAATCTAAATATTATGGCCTGGATCTAAATCAATAATAACGAAATAATCATAGAGGCGTGGTATAAACACTGTCATTGGTTAAATAACTGTACTTATTTTTATTGAAACAAAAACTCAATAGTTGAATAATTCAATAAAAATGTTAATTTAATCATTGTTTGTTTTTATCGAGTAATTCAATTACAAATATGCATTATAGAGTTTACTTAATAAAAATAGACAGCAATTACTAGCTTTTATGACTAGCTAAAAATATTAGCACCATGTCATTTAAAATCTGCTTTACATTTAAATTGACATGTTCGATAATTTAAAAAAATATAGGCAGGTCGGCCATTTTGTATTATTCATTTCAGAAACGTGATTACGCTACGTGTTTAATTACGGGCAAAATAACTGGTTTGAAATATTATTTATTACTGTACAAATAATGTAGCCGTTTTGTGCCATGTTTCTGTAACAACTCATTTTCGGAGTGGCAAATATATTGCTACACACTGTAAATATGTAATTACTTGGACATATGTAGCAATTTTGTAGGCCAGTTTTTGGTTTCAGTCAGTGCAATGACATTCAGCTGTCATTTTTAACACCAATTGTTTTTTTTCTATTTGTTATCTTGACCGAATATACTGATCTACTTGCAGTAATTATATTTTATGATAAACCTATTTATATATAAGTATCCTACTCCTACTAATATTTATAAATGCGAAAGTTTGGATGTCTGGATGTTTGTTACTCTTTCACGCAAAAACTACTGAACGGATTTTAATGAAACTTTACAGTATTATTGTTTATAACCTAGAATAATATATCCCAATCCCAACTAATATTATAAATGCGAAAGTAACTCTGTCTGTCTGTCTGTCTGTCTGTTACGCTTTCCCGCTTAAACCTCGCAACCGATTTTGATGAAATTTGGCATAGAGATAGTTTGAGTCCCGGGAAAGAACATAGGATAGTTTTTATCCCGGTTTTTGAAACAGGGACGCGCGCGATAAAGTTTTTCTGTGACAGACAAAATTCCACGCGGGCGAAGCCGCGGGCGGAAAGCTAGTAGGCTATAATTTATGACGATCTGTGACAAACGAAATTTCACGCGGGTGAAGCCGCGGGCAAAAGCTAGTTTAAGATAAATATGCGAACATCTCAGGCTTCCCAAACGCGGGAAGAAACTAGATGCGGGTAGTGCAGGACCGGTCGGTATGTAAGTCCTTGGGGAGGCCTTTGTCCAGCAGTGGACGTATTTTTTTTTATTCACTACTAGGAAGCTCTTGCCTGTATCTCACCTGATGGTAAGTGATGAGATGGCCGAAGGAGGAAGCGAGCTTCACCCGGAATCCTCAACCACGGAGGAACTGGCTATCTTACCCCTAACTGCTGGAATACAGCAATGCTGGTAACATTGTTGTTATGGCGACAGACTTAGGTAAGATGGTGGTAGCTAGCCAGCCATTTGAATGAAACGAACGAACGAACAACTTTAGTTTAACGCAAGCGAAGTCGCGAGTTTCCACTAGTATCACAAAGCTGTGGGTGGTTGCAGCGGCCTTGCACCGGCCTGACATTTGCTAATGGCTCTATAATTGTGCTCGTCCAAGTTTCACTTGCGATTAGTGATGGGATGCATTGCTCGATAACATTAAGGTTATGTTATCGTTATTAAAAAATCCATATGTTTTGCCTGAGTGACTTTATAGGTTGCTTTGGTCATAAAAAATATAGGGAGCGCGCTGACAGCCTTTATGAGCATAAAAAGTATGACAAATAACTATTATGTCAACTATTCAATGCGAAAAGTATTATAGTACACTTTTTATGCAACTTGAAGAGAACTTTGCGAATTTGAAGAACTTAACAAAGAGATCTTAAGACTGAGTTCAAATTCACTAAAGATACCTAGATCTTTGTTGATAACTTGTCTTTCATCATCATCATCATTTCAGCCACAGGATGTCCTGCTGAACATCGGCCTCCCCAATGATTTCTAGATTGACCGGCTGGTCAATGCCTTCATATGTATTCTATCATTTATCGTATGGACTGTCACAAAGAAAACAACTTTGACAGTAACAATAATCATAGTGTACCTAAGCTTATTTCCAAGTTAATTTGATTGAGAATCAAATCAAAATTTATACCGAGCCTCGAAAGTGTGAACGATCCGGATCTCAGCACAGCCTTCTAAAGTAAATAGAATTGCCTCATTGATATCGTTTTAATGAGTCAATTAACATTAACTTTAATGCTCCCATTTTAATTACATTAATTTTATTGAACTCTAATTGCTTATCTTAATTACCAATAAATATTTCCAACGCAAACAACATTTTTCATTTCAATAAATAAAACAAACAAAATCGCTAATTGAATCGTATTACAAAAAACTTGAATTATAAGTTTTAAGTAATTGAATTAATACAAATAATAGAAAATTATATATCCCGGAAACTAATGGTTTTGTTTGGTTAAAAAATGTTATTATCTGTACTAATTACATAACGGAATTCGATCAATTAAACATCGTTTGTTTTTATGACGTAACGATACAGTTACACTAACTGAAGTCAATATTTTCAGTGAGTGAAAAGCTCCCTGCGAAGTGGAAGTCATTGGGGAAGGCCTATGTTCAGTAGTGGACGTCCTGTGGCCGAAATGATGATGATGATGAAAAGCTCCATGCAAATTATGTTGTTTTCTACTATTCTCTTAATGCAGTAATAGTCATAAGAAAAGTCTAACAGATTCTGAATTTCAAATGCAATTACAATGATATTTATCTTTGTTAAATTTTATCTTTACAACCTAATTTGACACACAAAAATCTAACACAAAGAGAAAAAGTTTTTCAACAACTGACAAGTTATTTTGTAACTTGTAAGAAGGAGTACATAATGTTCACTGCAAAAAAAAAGTGTTAGTGCGCCCTAACTCATGCCCTAGAAGGAAGCTCACAACAATAAAAACAGATTATAACACAACAAATTAAACACAGTGGACATCTTGTGTAGTTATTAATAGATGCTAATTTGCAATAAAAATGGTTAATCGATGTCCTATCAGCTGTATATTAGGGCTGAGTTGGACCTTACTTTAACCGTAACCATAACATTAACCGGCGTAATTTGTATGTAGTTAGATAGACTTTTGACGTTTGTTAAAGTTAAAAGAAGCCATATGCCCGTTTTTACCATCAATCCCTAATTTTTAAGTGACTCATGAAAACAAAATTCCTGTTATGTATTACCATAGGGGTCACTTAAAAATTAGGGATTGATGATGAAAACGGGCATTAGACTAGCTCATCTCATTCTCACCTAATTGTTTGAACCAAATAAACAATTTTTCTTTCTTTCTTCTGTTTCCCATCACTAGCTCTTAATCAGTATTTCATTTTACCCCCATTACTTCTTTGTTACCGCAGTATCAATTATAGCATAATTCCATAGCAGTAGATGCTATCATAATAGCGTTGGCGTTTATGCTGGACAGCCCTAATGAGGTGATTAGTCTTCAAAATGGCCGACAACATGGCGGTGACATTTCAATTTTGAAGAGTAACGGTCACAGGTTAATAAGGCTAGTTCTCTAAATGGGTCTCATTTGTAAGAAGATGTCATGTGGTTGTTAAATGTAGTTAAAATGATTAGAAAAATGTTTGTATTTTCTGAATGACTCTGAATAATGTTTGACTCTGTAAAGTGACATCCCACCAAAAACATTCTGTAAAAAACTAGCCAAGTCTCGATGGAGCTGCCTGTTTATCTCTAAAAAGTAATGAAATCTAGACAAAGTCGTGCCAAGTCTATGGTTCCTTACTGCGATTTCTTTATTATTATTATAGTTAATGTTGTGTGACTTGGCCGTTGAAGGGTACAAAACCAGATGCTCCATGACACCATTGTACCAATCTGTCGCCAGAACCGCTACCCATTGACGATGGAAAATAAATTGCACTTGAAAAACGTTGATTCAATAACCAGTCAATTGTAGGCTTAATAAATAATACTTATGTATGATTATCTTAATAAAGATTGTTCAACGGCCAAGTCACACAACATTAACTATAATAATAATAAAGAAATCGCAGTAAGGAACCATAGACTTGGCACGACTTTGTCTAGATTTCATTACTTTTTAGAGATAAACAGGCAGCTCCATCGAGACTTGGCTAGTTTTTTACAGAATGTTTTTGGTGGGATTTCACTTCTTTTTGTAGAAAGTGGCATAAATTCAACGTCGTCGTCTTTTCTTTTAATATTATCGACATTTTTTTACGATATTAAACACAAATAAACTCAATGACCTTTAAAATGGACAACGAATCAGAAATTGTTTTAATAACTTAACCTTAGAGAACCTCACGATATAATAAACGAAATCAAGGAAATGCTAATAATTACACAACAATCAACTTAAACGACGGGGTCTAGAAAGGAAAAAAAATCTTGCCACACCGCGGTGCAGAAAATCGACGCTCAAAGTGCTAGCGCCATCTAGCGGTGAGCGGTACAGGCGAACACCACGGTACCGGTGTGGCGCTAGTAGTATTGATTATGAATGTGGTGTTACTCCAGATTCTCGATTTTCCTAGTTTTTATAGTTTTCCCTTTATGTGGCCATTAAACCCTAACTCTGTACCAAATTTCAGCTCTCTGAGTTAATGGGAAGTACTAGTTCTATTTTGATGATCATCAGTGAGTGAGTGAGTGAGTGTCATAAATGCGAAACTTTGCTTTCGCTTAACTTCGGAACTAATTGACCTACAGACTTGAAATTTTGGATTTTAAGTGTGTGATTATAGCTTACTAGATGACGAAAATTTCTGCGTTCTGGTCTTATCCAAAGGTTCTCAAATAGAGGCCTGAAAATGCGGCGAAATGGTTCCAGTAAAGGATGGTACGGCAGTGTTTGCTTCGCGCTCGACTTGGCGGGGGCACTGCCGTGCCCCCAGATTTCAGTTGTCATTTCTTACGATCTCTATTGGTTTATTTAAAAAAGTATTCTATAATTTTTCTTTTTGTACAAAATAAATTAAAAAGTACACAGTTATTAAAGTATTAAATTGTATAGTGTGAAACTGAAAACATAATTTTTATTTAAAAATACAATCAAAATTGTGTAAAATTATTTTGTAATATCTAGTTCGCACAACATTTATTTTGTACAACAAACCAAAGTCACATTCACAAAATCATAAATATCTAATGAATTTAGGTTGTTGAAAGCGGTTAGTTAGATATCAAATTAAGTTTAATTTAATTAATTTATTGCAAGAAAATCGGCGCGTAGAGGGTCTCTGAACTAACGATAATTATTATAAGTGTGTAGAATTATACCTATTACTTATTAACTTAATGTCGTTTCTAATTAAAATTAATGCAGTCTAGATATTATAACATTTGATTTGATTTAACTTTCAATATAATATACATAGAGCTGTCATCATCATTAGTGCACAGTAGTCTACACCAGGGTTTCTCAAAGTGGGTTACCGAACCCCTAGCTTAGGGGTTCGCAGTCACCTGGAAACTTTAACGGGGGTTCATGGAGCCGAATGTTTGAGAAACCCTGGCCTACACAATACGTTTGACTTTGAGTTCATCATCATCATCATCATTTCAGCCACAGGACGTCCACTGCTGAACATAGGCCTCCCCCAATGACTTCCACATCGCACGGTTGGTAGCGGCCTGCATCCAGCGCCTTCCCGCTACCTTTATCAGGTCGTCGGTCCACCTTGTGGGTGGACGTCCCACGCTGCGTTTTCCGGTACGTGGCCTCCATTCCAGAACCTTGCTGCCCCATCGGCCGTCAGTTCTGCGTACTATGTGCCCTGCCCACTGCCACTTCAGCTTGCTGATCCGTCGGGCTATGTTAGCGACTTTAGTTCGTTTACGGATCTCCTCATTTCTGATTCGATCTCGTAAAGAAACACCGAGCATAGCCCTCTCCATAGCACGCTGTGCAACTTTGAGCTTCTTTATAAGGCCTATAGTGAGGGGCCAAGTTTCCGAGCCATAAGTCATCACAGGTAACACACATTGGTTGTAGACTTTCGTCTGACTTTGAGTTAACTTTAAAAAATAGAATCTGTGTCAACCGTTGTGTCTATTTCCATGCAAAGTATGCAAACTCTATGGAATAACATCTTTCGGTCCGTAACAAAAAGATCTCTATATTGCTAGAGAGCGTCCAACGAGTATTTCTATCAATAGAAGCTTAGTCATTCCTTCTTTTATATCGGTAGCTATACGAATATATTATGCTTATTTATAGGTACTATTTATAAGATTTAAGATCAATCTTGTTTGCTATTTCTGGTAACCCTTGGCTCGACTTTTCTTTACACACCTCATCATCATCTCAGCCATAGGACGTCCACTGCTGAACATAGGCCTTCGCCAACGCTTTCCATTTTGCCCGGTTGGTAGCGGCCTGCGTCCAGCGCCTTCCTGCTACCTTTACATACCTACTAGGTACCTATTAAATATGTTTGTATTTTGTTTTCAAAAATTTGCGTTTATGCAAACGCACGTTAATAACTCTCAAAGCTAAGACCTAGATATTGAAGCAGAACCTGATATATTCTGTATGTGTTTTATATAGAGTCATTTGATTACCTTGCATCGCAACTTAGCCGTAGTTTCGCTAGAAAACATACAAGTTTCAGGGCGTTTAGTCCACATCAAGTAAAGCTTTCATTACTGGCTGGGGCACATTACGAGCGCAATCTCGGTAAGGGCGAATACACACTGAATGCGAAGCGATGGTGCGACGGTGCGAGGCATAAAATAGAAAACTTTTACGACCACCAGAGTCACATGAAAATATGTAAATATGCCGGCGTTTTCTGGCTGTGGCGTGAAGCCTGTGTGCGGTGACCCTTATTGTCTACATTTTTGTCTTTAGATAGTTGGTTACTGCTAAATTCTGGTAAAAGATTAGATTTTCCAGCTCTGGATTTGTGGCCTAAATTCCCAAGGTGTTGATATGATTTGAGCTCTAGATTTTAATCTGATATTTGCATCAAAGACCTCGTACTAAGTCTATGTAGGTACATCTGGTAGCGTTCCATATGTAAGAGTTCAACACTCACTTTGAGGGACTTTGTAAACTCTTGAAAAAGAGGCTGACAATAGTGACTTGAGTTTCTTGCGCTGCTTCTTCTCAGCACTGGCATTTATTGTCCCGAAGCAGTGGTAGGGTTAATACTGGGAATTGAATTTGAATGTACCTTCTATGGCACAGAAGTCAATATTTTTGTGTTCGTTATAATAAAATGAAATAAAAGAAAAACTAAATACAATGAAACTATACTACTTACTAATTATACAGCATAGGTAGTGAAATTCGCACTGGTCGCCCAGTGTGTGCCGACCTTAATCTGTGTATAATTGTAGCCCAGTTTATGTCATCGCAAATGTCCGTATCGCGTGATATGAAGGATTTGCAACACCTCCATTACAATAATAACCGCGTTTAGATTTTAATTATTAACGCTTTTCTAAGAAAAAACACATTTTATAACATTATCGCAGGATAACGTGAAATTAATTATCCACACATTAATGTTTTCGCATTCTTGGAAAAAATTGAGTAGGATTTTTTGTGTAATTAGGTTTTTTTCCTTTTCAGCCTTTAGCCTAAGGGTAAATTTGTTCCAATACTTATTTGGTAACCTTTTTTGAACAGAACGGCACGTCAATCTAAACAATTCATCGTCTATTATTTGGTTGTAATAAGAGTCATTTCCCAACAAAAATGAATACACTAAATCTACAGTTTCGAAGCTGACATTTTAACAGTTTGAAATCTTCTTTATAAATAACCGACCAAAATCATAAAAAATGGCCCAAACATAGATTAGTTTAAGTGACCTTTATCTAACATCATTAGCAAAAATCTTGACGTTTCAAAATTAAATCATCCCTATTCCCTTCTAATATTATAAATGCGAAAGTAACTCTGTTTGTCTGTCACGCTTTCCTAAAACACTGAATCGATTTTGATGAAATTTGCCAAGATAATTTGAGTTCCGGGAATACATAGAATAGTTTTTATCCCGGTTTTAGAAACAGGGACACGGAAAGTTTTTCTGTGACAGACAAAATTGCCGGGCAAAGCCGCGGGCAAAAGCTAGTTTTTTTTTTTTTTTTTTTATGTGACAGGAGGCAAACGAGCAAACGTATCACCTGATGGTAAGTGATTACCGTCGCCCATAGACACCCGCAGACCCAGGGGCGTTACAGGTGCGTTGCCGGCCTTTAAGGTGAAGATACGCTCTCTTCTTGAAAGCTTGCAGGTCGTATCTGTCCGGAAACACCTAGTTATCTTACAAACTTATCTCCAACAGAAGTGTCAGCCATGTTTCTATTGATGAAAGCTTTTATCAATCTGAACGCGTTAAAGTGTCATGGCGGCCGTGAACTATAGTTTTACGATTGTACTGATGTTTTTATTGACACTGGGTGCGTGGGTGCTGCATGATAATTCATAAGAGGAATTATCGACTACGGAACAAAACCGCACCTGCACTCCATGTTTAAGCCATCCAAGAATCCCCACCTGACCAGATGCGGTTTTGTTCCCCAGTCGATAAAGCACCTGATGTCATGCCCTGAGTGCCCAAGGAACTGCACTCAGGAGGATTTGATAAGTGCTACTGACAACGCCACTCTTGTGGCGGAGTTTTGGGCTGACACTGTGTAGGTTTGTTGTCGACACCAAAAGAAGAAGAAGGGGAATTATTAGGTATCTAAAAGGTAGGATTTCTTAGTAAAAAGATGAATTCATATAGGTACGACACGCAGTGCCGTATTATCCATAAGGCACTTTAGGCCAGTGCCTAGGGGCCCACTATGACCAGGGGCCCAGCACTCCCGATTAAAAAATGAAAAAAAAAAATGTTAAAGATTATTTTTATGCAACAAAACTCAAACCACCTCAAAACATCGCCTTATTTTGATTTACACATTCAATCGTCATACATATTTCGATATTGTGGAAACTAATTCATTTTCGTAACATTGGTATTACTGCTTTGGTTTACATGACAGGTCGACCGTTGATGCCCTTCAGAGGCTTAAAAGCCTCACTGCAGAGGCTAGGGAGAGGGGTGAGGGTGTGTTGACTGTATCATTCGATATAGCCAACGCTTTCAATACCATCCCTCATTCCACCATACTCGAGGCACTTCAACATCACAGAGTGCCTCAGTACCTTCGAGGGCTACTGGCCGATTACTTACGGGCCCGCGAAGTCCTGTCGAGACGGCCAGCTCAAACGGCGCGGCGTAGCCAGCGGGGTTTCGCAGGGTTCGGTGCTCGGTCCACTCTTGTGGAACCTAGGCTTCAACTGGCTCCTCCGGGGCGTCCTTCTCGCGGGCATGAGTGTCATATGCTATGCGGATGACACTCTGGTCACTGCTCGGGGGAAGAAATTTGGGACCGCGGCACGGCTGGCGTCGGCGGGCGGCACATTAGTCAGTCACAGAATACGACGCCTCGGCCTGAAAGTCGCGCTGGAGAAGACTGAGGCCCTCTTCTTACCGGGGCCTCGCGAGCACACCCCTCCCGACGCCCACATTGTGGTTAAGGACGTTAGGATTGACGTCAAAGGCCAGATGAAATATCTGGGCCTCACGCTTGACGGGAGGTGGCATTTTAGCCCACACTTCAACGGGCTAGCGCCATGCCTCCTCAAGGCAGCTGGCGCACTGAGTTGGCCCCTCCCGAATTTGGAAGGGCCACAAACGAGGTGTCGTCGACTTTATGCCGGCGTTCTGAGGAGCATGGTGATGTATGGCGCCCCAATCTGGGCGGACGCACTCAACAAGAGGCCCCAGCGGGCCATAGCGCAGAAAGTCGCAAGGACCTACCGCACGGTAGGGCACGCTGCGGCGTGCGTCCTCGCTGGTACTCCTCCTTGGGAGCTAGAAGCTGGGGTCTTATCTGTCATCTATCACTAGATGGCAGACCTGAAGGCGCGTGGAAAGCGCCTGGCCCCGGAGCGGCGCGGCGCCGTCAGGCAGGAAGAGCGCGAGATCATGATCGCCCGCAGGAAGGAAGACATGACTCGTGCGCAGTTTGGCTGCCGCACTCTGGACGACAATGGTTGGAACGACCGCACGAGTTCCTCACGTTCCGTCTGGCGCAGGTGCTGACCGATGGCTTCGGTTCGTACCTGCATAGGATCGGGCGAGAGGAATCCCCGCTGTACCAAATACGGCGCGGCGGATGACACGGTGCAGGCGTGCAGCACACCCTCGCGGTCTACACAAGCTGGGAGGAGCAGCGCCGTGTCCTCACTGCGGTCGTGGGCCGGGATCTTTCGCTTCCGAGCCTGGTCAACGCCATGCTGGGAAGTGAAGGATGCTGGATGGTGGTCGCCTTCTTTTGCGAAGAGATCATCCTTAAGAAGGAGGTAGCGGAGCGCGAGCGGGTGAACGATCCTCTCGCCTCATCGCTCCGCAGGCGGAGAAGGGAGTGGAGAAGGCGATTGTACGACCGTTCTACTCAGCCCCCAAGTGGCGGCCAGCAGGCCGGGGGTGCGGGGGCATCCTTGTCACCTCCGTCTGACGGAACGGCTTGGCGTTTCGGGCCATTCCCGTCGGACCCCCACAAGGGGGGCGTTTAGGGTCCGCCGTGTAGGCGAGATGTCGCCGGTGATGTTGCGGAAGTCTAAGGTTACAGCCCGATACTATAAAGCATTTCCTCCGCGACAAAAAAGGGGGGCCCGAAACGAGCTGTGCCTAGGGGCCCCGAGAAGGTTAATCCGGCCCTGACGACACGTTAGTCAACATAATATTATGTGGTTTGACCGTTTAGTTACCACTACGAACTAATATTGTAACGAAAAAGTAATGAACAAACAGTGAAGTTTTCATCTTACGCCCATGTAACGATAGCGAAACGGCCGCATATTTTGTTTTCAGTGTGGAGTTTGTGAAGTTAGGGCTTGTAGAGTTAGAACATAAGATCTCATAACGTTTTGACAATGCGAGACTAGAGCTGGGTTGTACCATCTTACTTTAACTTTGACAAACGTCCAAAATCTGTCAAACTCCATATAAAAAGCACCGGTTATCGTTATAGTTACGGTCAAAGTTAGGCGGTACAACTCAGCCCAGGGAATGTTTCATGAAAATTGGTGGAATATTATTTTAGCACTCTACATTTATCAACCGAAGATACAAAAATAAGTTAAATCCTCATTAGCTGTTTAAAACAAAACAACTACTAATTAAAACATTGATAACAGGCCGGACGGAAAAAAACGAAAACATACCCAAACTCAAGGGTCAAAATAGATAACCTCATTAATGAATGAGTTTTTATCGAGCATTGACGAAAGAATTGAAATCACGCGTCATTGCTTCAAATAAGCTTCTAATAATCGAGCAACTTTCAATTGATTCTGAGATCATTTTAAATGATTTGCCTTGTCAATTAAAAGGGAATCGTTTGACGTTGTTTTTTTGTTTAGACGGTTGGTCTTTTAGAAACTAAACCTTTATTTATGTTTACCCCTGGCTAAAGGGCAGAGAATTCCAATTCAAATAAATACTTGCCTAATAAACTGCACTGTAATAAAATAATGGCTGAAAGAGACAGATAGACCAGGGACTGTAGTATTTTAGTTGACGCTAATTGAAACTGGCAATCTTGCAAACAATAAAGCCAGATTATTGATATCTTAATATTGTCTTAACCTCAGTTGCCGCAGTTGTTAACTATAACGGTGTTTTTGTAGAGTTTGACATTTGTTAAAGTTAAAATAAGATGGTACAACCCAAACTTAGTCCTAGTGATGTGACTCTACTTTTTTTACAAAGTGAAATCAGTTCACTTACAGTTCAATTCAATTTCAATCGGTTTCTACCATACCATATTTACAAGATTAATGTATTCTATTGGCGTTTTTGTTTGAGTGTTACCATCCTTGGTAGAGTGAGAACAAAACTTGAAATGATCGATAAAATAATGTTTTTATTGACCATGACATCTAATCGATATATCGACGAGCGTGATACTGTGATCTATCACACCATAAGTGTAATGGTGTTCGTTTTGTATGGGAAATGATTGGGCGTGTCAAATTGGGGACCGTTGTGTGAAAAAATGCTTTCGAAAAAAACATAGGATATGAGTGTAGACAAGGTTACATCCATTTTGATGGAATACAAATTTGTAAAATGTAAAGAACATTTTTAAATAAGAATGATTTAGCTTAATTTTATTTTACTTTTATGTATTTTGAAGAGATACAACTCTAGAAAGATGATAATCTTTTATGATCAAATATAAAATCTGTAGTCTACACAGAAAAAAGATTTAATATCTTTTTTTATATTATAAAACCATAACAATATATTATTATTTCCTTTTCCTTTTTAAAACCATCAATTCACTAATTTGATTTATATATTTTTGGCATTAAAATTGTTTTATTATATAATTTTCCTGCAATTTAATCTTAAAACAGTTGTAAAATCAACAAAAACAAGGACAGAGAATATTTTAAATCGCAAAATTAATTAATAGTGGTTTTAAATCTATAAACGTCGGTTGTTGCTTATTTATCATTTAATGACAGATACTAGAACTAGTAAAATTATTTAAATTATTATGTTAATACTATCACGACTATAACAAATGGTGTTTATAATATTTCCCTACATAATAATACAATTATTTATAGTTCTATAAGTAATCTATAGGATATTTTACAAAAATACTATTATCTATTATTAAATCAAGAATAATAACTAGTTTTGTTATTAACCTAACTCAAAAGATAAAGCTCTTAAACAATTTTTCCGAGCTACAAAATACGCTTTTAAAACTCTACAATAATAGTTCAATGATCTCCTACTCTATTACATTTACATTCATAAGGAAGGAATTCACAAAATTTCTAAATCTATCATTATCATCATAATTCATCTCTACACAATCTGTCAATAAGTCAAATCTAAATTAAAAGACCTGTTCAACAAACGACTCTCTCAAACGATAAACTTTCGCAGTAGTCTCCAAATGAAATCGAGTAACAAAGATGCCTTCAAATCCAAGCTTAGACAATAAACAAGAAGCATAATTAATCATAATATTCGAAGCACCAACTCGACATTGTACATCATTTGTCTAACTACCGGGCCAACATGGCTGCCCGTCCACTCGTACCAACATGCCGGCCGTTATAAATTGTAGCCTCTAAAACGCCAGTTAATCGTCCCACACCATCGCTCAACAACAAAGTAGACTCAAATTACATCCAATTATAAGCTATTCAATCCTTTTTAGTGGAATATAGTAAAAAAGACGCGGTAACAATCATGGTAATTAAGAAAAAGGCGTGTAACGAAAGAGGTGACGTTCAGTGCTACCAACGTGACTAACGAAGCGGCCAGTGACGTGCTGCATATCGACAACTTACGATTGAGCAAGATTCTAACAGAATTTATTGACAATCATTGCAGCATTTATGTGTTCATTAGCTACCACATACCACACAACAAAAAATCCAATAGAAATATAAGTTTACGCTCATATAATTGGAGTAATTAGCATTTTAATACAATAAGCAATGTAATGCACGAAGTGTAATTGAGAAAAATCATAAGTTATGCAGAGTAAGATAAAAATTAATTAGCATTGGGTGTGTGTTACACGCCGTTTCATATTTAAATTGATTGTGTCTAATGATACATAAAAAATATACGACAAGTTAGATAATTGAATAAGATATGCAAACTTTAACACAACGCTTAATAGATATCTGTGCGGAATTATTTCTTGCAATCAAGCAAATAATTATGGAGTAGTTCGACGAATGCAACAATTCAAAATAAATTATCAGTCGTCCATTATAACTTGATATTTATCGTAAGCGATCACGCGTAGGTCAGGCGAACGAATCGATAAAATTCAATTACATAACTGCCAATCGTTAACTTACAGCTCAATCAACAATCGACACTGTCACATCCCTACAAAACAATCAAATTTCGAGCAACAATGCCTCGTTTGATAATCGCAGGCGTTCAGGCCCTGCCTCGTCACCATAAAGGTTCTTTGTCGAAGTTTAAACCTCTTTCGAATTTATTCTTTTTTTTCGGCAGTGACGCAAAGAAGCGCGTTAAGCCGGTTTAATTAAAACTGCTGTATTGTTGCCAGTTCATAAATGTTATTATGTGGGGTTGACACCGAATTGAAAGCGGTAGTTATTTTCGAATAATATTTTCTTTGTTCGACAAGAGGGGTGGATCGTTTTTTGTTGACACAGATAATGGTGTCGCGATGCAGGGCCGGCGTCTCCGTTTTTATTGCGAACGATAGTCGGTATATGATATGGTCTATTGTTCGCGTGTCGCGACCGCGTTTTGTTTTTTTCCGTTAATTAACCATCTATTAATGAGCGTTAACTGTCTGCCGATACCATTCATGGCAATACAAGCATTGTATTAATAAAATTAATTTGAATTTAGCCGACCATAACAGCCATTAAACTATGAAACCCCAGACGTTACAAATTATTATTAACCTAGTTATCTTTTAACTTTTTACGTTACTTTACAATATATCATGGATAATTCTTCTCAAAAAATATTAATTTCTACTAATAATATAGGTAACATTTTGGAGTTTTTTGTTGAATTCATTACAACTGTGGTTCAGACTGTGCTTATACACGGAGTTCATAGACGTGTTATCTTTGTAACATATTCGACTGAATTGGGAATGAACTTAGCTTGCACACAAATAATGATGATTCAAATGAACTAATTGATAATTTCAAAGCAAAGGCTCACTTCGTTAGTATTTAAATCTGTAGTTAAAACTTTAAAAAAACGGACTCGAAAAAAAAACACTAAAAATTAAATGTCTGCCCACGCAACCCCGTTCCAGTTACAACAAAAATAACCGCCTAATTAACCAACAAAAATAAATCACAGCGGATCAATGTCGTCCAATTATTAAACATAACAACGCAACAATATTGCAAAAGCAATAAATCGCCGCACAACTTATTATCATCATAATTACCTTATCACATGTATAATTACGACTAATGGGCAAAAGATAGCAACATTGTAGACGGGTTATCAGACGCACAATTATGAAATGCTCTGGGGTCGTGTCGCGGAGATATAAATTCATCGGACGTTCTATTCTAAGTTTGAAAACAAACAAAAGTTATCAGTTTTTACGCATTTGAAAACAGAACGTGATTTGAATCTGGAATAGGCTAGTTTCCTAAAAAAACTTAGTCCGCCAATTATATTCTTCAAAAATATTGGACACGTATATTTTTATTTGTCAATCAAACAAGGAACTACGAAGTTATGTTGCATTGAAGTTCTGCGTGACGTCACAAAGTGCTACACTTTTAAGCACTCCTTGACGTCACGGGCCTCATCTTTTGAACTTTGGCGCGCAATAATTATTGAAAAAGTGAAAAATACTTGTCGAGTATTTTTTGATAAGTTAACTGACGGACTAATTAAAACTCTTGCTTTTTTCCCAAGAAACATCACTTTGGGGTGCTTTAAATTTGGAAAAACGGAACTCGAAGCTACTTACCAAATAAATTACTATCAATGTAATATTAGTGTAAACCGTTTTATAACTAAGGCGTGTATTTTTATTTTATTTTCAGACAGTTTTAAAATTGTAACTGAAATACAAAACAATTAACTTTCCGTCGGCAAGTCTTTACCTTTTAAAATGCCTTAAAAACATAATCTTTTCCGACTTGCCTATTTGTCAATAACAAAAATAACAGTGTTTCAACTTTTTTCAAGTCACCCACTGTCGTGTTGTTTTAAAACTAAAGTAACGGTGAACTAAGTAATCGGGTTTGTCAAAAAAACTTCAAACTTTTCAGTTTTTAGTAACAATAAACAAACAGATCTATTTCTCTAATTGTTACTGGCCACCGCAGCGGCTTGAATAAAAAAAAACTGTTTTTAAAAAGCAAACTTTGAAAGTAATGAGTTTTGAAATGATCGCATCCTCTTTCCAAGGATTAGTTCTAATCTTTTTACTTTTTTTCCGCTCCGTGGTGTGGCTAACGGTGTTTTTATCAATGCGACCCGTGTCTTTAAGATAAGCTACCCGATTTTTTGTGAGAAAACACTTAAATCTGTCTGAATACCATTCGATTATGCCGACACAAATTTTAGATGTTTATAAATTGTTTTTATCTAAATTACTGGTCCCAGAGTGGAATATTAATAATATTTGAAAGATAAGCAACTTTCTTGCGGGCATATAAAATAATGACTATTTGATATGACCCGGTAACTAGGCGATTAGTTCATTAAATGCTTAATTATTGTATTTGTGGGGTATGATAGCTAGCAAAGTATTATCAGAGGTTATAATTACTCAATAAAGTTAATAAATAATATAAAACAACTCGACCGCTCGAGTTAATGATATGTCTGTAATATTGATTTGAATTAATACGATATTTAGGCCGCAAATTATTTTAGCCGGTTTCGAAATAGGTACAAGTAGAGCGTTCATTTTAAAATGTAGAATATTGATTCATTTAGTTAAACCTGAATCTATGCAACAATAATTTTATCCTTCGTAAAAATACACAGATCTTTTAAATCTTTCTTTAATAATTTTGAGCTTCAACCTTAATGACCCACGTCTTAACCCGTACTTTTTAAGTATTGCTGTAAGTGTATTGTCGATGATACTGAATAAACATTCTTTCTTTCTTACATAATGGTATGCATAAGTCCCAGAATACCAAAGACTAATGGAATAAGTCCCACGCAATTTCAGCACAAGACTCTAACAACATTTTCTTTTAATGTGTTCTATTTACGACCCAAAAGACTCTTGTAAACAAATGAGGCTGACGCCCGTATTCACAAACATTACTATGAGGTCTCACAGTGCGCGTGGACGCACAGGGTGACACATGAACCAATGACAGGGGTCTATTCAACGCTGTGCGTTCGATTTGCTGCTTCACATAAGCAAGCATCGTTTGTTAATACGGACGTGACTATCATGGGCACTGAAGTGTCATGATTTAGGGACGTGCGTAAACCTAACTGAAACAGTTTAATCTCTGTTCCAGTCGATTTTATTATGTAAAGTCATTCAGGTCAACTGAGCGCAAAACTGCAACTGGTTCAGACTCTTTATAGTCATCTAGGCTAGGTTTATTTATTATCCATACTAATATTATAAAGAGGTAAAGTTTGTGTGTTTGTATATTTGTTAAATTGTAAGGGGTAATCTCGGGATCTACTGAACCGATTTTAAAAATTCTTTCACCAATAGAAAGCCACATTATTGCTGAGTGTCATAGGCTATATAAAAAAACCGAAAAATTCCACGCGGGCGAAGCCGCGGGCGGAAAGCTATTTTATATTTTAAAAATGGTATTCTGCACCAACCCTTATTCGAAAGAGTTCAAAAACAATCTAAAACAAAAAAGATCCTTAATGCCTTAAGTTATGAGCTAATTACGCATCGAGAGGGTTCAGATATTCAATGATTTTCAGAAGCACGTCATATCTATAGAACTAATTAAGGGCCTCTTCAAAAAACGTGGTTCACCTATAAATGAAACAGATCTTACATTATTTAATAAACCATACCATTACCGTACAGTCGTTGCTAATTAGTGACCATAAATGTATAAATATAAAAAATACATCCGTCGACCATAGACAGTAGAATGCGAACCTGTTCATTATGGTACAGAGGCAAAGAACAACTCACATACAGCCTAATTAAACACTTATTTACCAGTTAAAAGTTAACTCGTAATTATGTCCAATTGTAGTAATGAATTGCGTCTAATTACGTGACTAAAATTAAAATTAAGTCATTTTGATGAATTAGACAGTGTGCCTACAGCTGTGGCCGAAAAACGGTTGTCAGTTTTCAAATTAGATGTACTAGTATACTCGTAAACTGAATTTTTGAAGATGAAAATAACTTCCAAATAAAAAAAAGATATTTAAAACAGAAGTTTAATTTGTCTAATTGCAACTACTACAATGATTACGCTTATATCGCACCCATGAATCTGTTTAATAACAATCAAGGCATAGGGGTAAGTGCAGTTCAATTGTGGAGGACTGGCTTGGAGTAATTCTGCGAATAATTATATTATGTGTCACTTTGGAAGACGTGATGCGTGTTATGTCTATCTTCAGTACAATTTCTACAAAATTGCTATAAGTCTCTTTTTCAAAATTGTATAAGTTTATAACTATACTTACTGCCCCGGCTACTATAAAATTTCATGGTTTAATATTTAAAAAATATACGGTATCAATGGGACCTAATGTAATTACAAAAATCTCAATAGTACCTATACCTACATTACAGATGTATTCAAAACATAATCACAATAATGAAACTATGTGTGTTTCATAATCTTATCGTCAATATTTGACAACCTAAATTTTTATTCATGAAGATACCCCGAAAAACCAAAAAAACTGGTAGTTTGGCCGAAATTTTATAATTTTATAATGTTACCCTCAAATTAGCTCAAATTATCCAAAGCTGTAGGCTTAAAATATAACAATATCACGCCGATACAAAAACCCCGCACAAAAAATGGTTACGCACCACATCATTAATAAAACATGAACCTAGTTAATAAACCGCTGTTAATAAGAACGAAGAAATATAATTTTGAATGACAGGATATAGGCGTGGATTTTAGAGGTTTTCTCACGGCTCCTTTAGTCCTAATTAACCTGTCAAATATAAATTTAACGTTTAAAGAACTATTTATTTATGCTAAACGACTGCTGATTGACGTCGAATGTTGCCATACAGAATAAATGGTAATCAATCGCAATCAATAATAATAATTTGTCAATCAAATATTGTTGATACAGTCAATGGTTTTCGTCAAGTCGAATTAGGCATTTTTTATGGTCAAGCACGATTTTTTGTGAAATCTAATTACGATTGTCAAAGTGTAAGCTTACTGAATGAGTAATCAAAAGATATTATGACTAATTTTCATAATCATCTTATTAAAATGAAACTTTTAATCTCTGTACATAATTTAATTTATGTAGATGACATTATTGCCTTCAATCACCAAAGGGATTTGAATAAAATTAGATTTTTCGGACAAACTTTTGCCTGCAGCATGAATATTTTTATCTGGCTAAAAATAGATGAAGTAGAATATAAAACACTTTCTATTCTAATAACAAAGTTCTGTTGATGAATTATCATCAAACTGGCAAAAATAATTTATTTTATCGATTTACATTACTGAAACCGTAGAAATTCAAAACAAACCAGAGAGGTTGTTTTTGAAAACAAGTGTAAAAAAATGTTGATCAATTGCATCCTTAGCTTCTAACCCAAAGAATTTGTTTATATCGCATTCGGTATGACTTCGTAATAAGAAAAAAAAAACAATAAAGACTTACCTCCTGGAAACCTATGAGGGAATATCCTTCCATGCCTGTTGATCAGCCAGGGGTATAATTGGTAGGACTCTCGGGGCACCGGCGCCGCGGGGTGTGGAGGGGGATGCGGCGGGAGGGGGGCTCCGAAGCCCTGCTGCTGGTGGGCGAGGGCCGCAGCCAGGGCCGCGCCTTGGAAGTGCGCAAGGAACTGGTGGTGGTGACTCTGAGCGTCCAAATAAGGAAGCCTCTTCAGCTCAGGGGAAGGAAACACCGCCGGCAAAGCGCTCGGCCTCAACAAAGGACGCGGAGACGGACTTCGAGGAGACGCCACCGGAGACGGCGACCCTGGACTCGCCAGCGGCGGCGACGCCTGCTTCGGCCGCTCCGAACCACCAACTATACTGTCTATACTAAATCCTATCTTCGGCTTCGATGGCACCGCCACCACAGGAGTCGGTGCGAGAGGCATCATGCTTTTCACACAACGGGTCCGTCACAAAATTATCACCAAATCTCAGAAGCACATGTTACACAGAGCACAATCCATCGTGACGCGAGCGCGCGGTACAAACGCCGTGGTGGCGCGCGGCCGAATGAGCCCTCCGCTCGCGCTCGCCGCCCGATCGCGCAGAAAAAAAAACGACTAACATGGACGCCCGCGCGCTGATTGGCCGACCGGCGCCGATGGGTGTCGACGCACACCCGAGCGTGAACTCTTTATTTTGAAGTCTGCGTCGCGATTGGGCGAAAGGCGTGTTGAGGTGTTATTTGAATTAGGAACGCTTTTCGAGTGGGCGGTTCGAGTTAAGAGCTTGTGATTTAACCGGCCAGATGGAGGGTCGCGAGATTTGTCGTGCGCGTTGGGGAGGTTCGCTCTCTGAATTTAGTTGGTTATGATTCAATTAAGGAGCGGATTGGGTATTCGCGGTTCTTTGCTCGTTTTGCCGTCGGCGAGCGCGCGCCTCCGCTCCGTAACACTTTTTAATTAACTCGAATGCTTTATTAGCGTTAATGTCCCGAGATACAGCGTCACAATTAATCGCTCTCGTTACAAATCTCGCGGTAGTTCACAATAATTGTCGTTATCAACAACCGCCGGTTGGCGAATTGTTTTCTTATGTTGTTGAATTAAATTTTAATGTAACCCGATAAGGTTTGAATTTCACGCAAATTTTACGCCATTACAAACTAAACAGTGTTTGGTAAATAGTTTGATTTTTTAATTAAAATTACCACGGTTTGTAATCTGGGAGAAGTGATTGATTTTTGTTTGGAAACATTTTCGTGTCTGATTTAAAAATAATTTATACCAACTTATTTTAAATTAACTGGTCGATTGGAGGTAGGTATGATTAAAATAAATGAGAAATGGCAACGCGAAAAGTAAACGAATAATTTTTAATTACTTTCCACGTTTTTTGTCTTCATTTGGCGCTGGTACATTCATTATTATTGATATATAAATACGATCGAGTTCTCATTACCACCTTTAAAATTATAAAAGCCTCAAATGCTTCCTGCTGTTTAATTAGACAATGTTTACTTTTCTCTACTATTACTGTGTTATATTTATAATAATTGTTTCTTGCAATAATGAAAATATATTGCCTGTCGTTCGATTGTATTAACGTTGCTGAAATTTTCCTTCTTCACGTTTCTAATCTTCAACTAAGATTGAAACTAAGAGATCTAATAAGATAATCTACTGTCCAGTTCTTAATAATAAGTGGCAATAAGCAGACATTTATTCGATAAACATCAAGCATCTAACGATCAGAATCACAGATCAAACGAATGATACAATATTAATTATTATAAATTGAAAACTACGTAACGTAAATGCGCCTATTACCGCCAGTTTAAGCTGACTTCGGATAAACGTTAGAAAATTAGATATAAGACGTGGTGATAGAAAAGACACTTTAATTTATTTATAACAATAATGAAGTAATCTTTAAATTCAAGTAGTAACAATGAGTATTCAATCACACAATAATTAATAAATAGCAATTTAATCTGAAAAAGCAGTTGTTTCTATTACCGACCTATAGACGAGGTGTGTTTCTATTAACGTTTTTTCTGTTTCTATTACCGACCGCTAAGAATATTGCTCTTCAATTGGGTATATCCCAAGAGGCACGGGTTCGATTCCCGCTCAGAGGCTCGGGAACCACTTGATTTTTTCAAGTTAAATTTGTTTTGCTTTTAGTTTTAGTTTAATTTGTTTTTTTTTTCAAGTTAATTTTTTTTATTATTAAAAGAGAAAAGGCACGCTTCTCGAAAATAAATAAATACTCAAGCAGATATAGTAGAATCATAAATTCCTCTATTATACTCGATTACGCGGAACCCGGTGTTCTAGTGAGTAGTGGGGGTCATTATTTAAACTATATTTGAGCTTTAATAAAAAATAATTTTCATTTAATATTTTATATTTTATTTTTATTTTTAATTAAAGACTATAATTTTAAATTAGTTTTTGACTTATGATTTTGATTTTAACTGTGTATAATTGTAATTTTGTATTTTAATTTAAACTATGGATAATTGGACACTATCTGTATAATTATTTTAAAATATTTTTTTATTATTCAAAATATCTTAAAAAGTTACATAGTAGTTGTAATAACGCATGATTGGTTTGGTGTCATGTCATAAATGTTAGTTATATACAAAATACAGGCTTATAAGTCTTCGCAGGTGGCGTTATAGTTATGAGGCGGTAATAGAATTAAGTATCAATATTACTTTATTCTATTAGCGACCGTAAAAAAAATCAGCAACCAGCTAAAATATCTACTTTAATGAAGACGTGATCAGTAAAGTATCATTTTTATTAGGTTTATTTTATATCAAATAGGTACTAATTAGAATTTAACAGGTTTTTATAAAATCTATTGTCATACATTATTAGAGATATTCTTTAATGTTCATTGCAGTTTTATGCCAAACCTATGACAATTAACGTATGGCGTTAATTGATTTAATTATGTGAAATATTCTCATGAATCGATCAAGACAACAAAATGGAGGTTAAATGCGTAATTAAAGATATAAATACTAAAATAAAAAACTTTATCAAAATTCTAACAACGCCATGGGTCGTTATTAGAAACCAAATTATGAAAAGTGTTTCTATTACCGCCCTTATTTAAAATTGTATTTAAGCAACAAAAATACAGCGAGAGGGCTGTATTGAGAATTTAATAAGGAAACTAAAGTACGAATTAATATTGTTATGCAAAAACATGTTGGTATACTCATTTTAAATGTGTTAAAATTGCTAATTAATAACAAGGTGCACCTTAAGTAGCTGGGAGCGCGTCAGTATGAAAAGTGCGTCCGTTGCGGGCGCGTCCCATTTAATGTCAAATAACTCCGTTTACTGGTTATTTACGAACACAAACTTTAATCGTCTTGATAGTCAATAAATATATCTAGATATTTTTTAGGTAACGTGTTTTCTGGAACCTGTTATTATGTCTTTTATGAAAGAAAGAAAAATAGGGCGGTAATAGAATACAAATTTTGGGGGTTCGTTAATAGGCGCACTTACGTTAGGTAGAGAAACAAGGGATTTTTTTATAAAACCAATGAAAATATGACAACCGAAATGTCATTTCACTTCTCCAATGCGCCCAAATTAATATGATTTGGTAGAGAGAGTTTATTCTAATTTCTAAAATTTATTGAAAACTCTTTAAAATAGAGAAACACGGGTTGAGACCCATGTTTCTCTATTTTAGTTGAAATGGAACGCAGAACGCAATCCATGGGCATAAGGAAAAATATTGAAAAGGCCAGTTTTTAATACAAAGCGCTTATTTGTCACCAAAATCTTCCAGTTTAGAAATTGAGTTGTTGTAAGACAGTAATAGTTATGGTTTTTTAGACTCGTATGTACCTAATTAATAAGTTTGTAACCTACCTACATAATTATTACAAAAAATGTTCATACAAAAAACTTATAAAACTCATTTATTTCTGCAAATAGGCTTTAAAAAAGCACTTTTACACGTCCCAGTATTAACCCTACCACTGCTTCAGGACAATAAATGGACCAGTTCTGAGAAGAAGCAGCGCAAGAAACTCAGTCACTCTTGTCAGCGTCTTTTTCAAAGGGTTAAGTACACACTTTAAAATATACATAGTTATAAATATTTATGCGAGCTAGGCAGTTATCCGGCTGAGTGTCCTAGTCGGATTAATGTTTACTAGGTATAAATAATACAGAATTTGGAGATTGGAGAGTTGGAAATAAATGTATTATCCTGAAGCACTGGTAGAGCTAAAGTAATACAGAGACGTGTGAAAGCGCTTTATAAAGCCTATTTGCAGAACTTATGGCTCGTGGCACAGATTTTCAGAAAAGAGGGAAAATGCATATCTATCGTAAGCATCAATGGTAAATCTACAATTGGCCAGTTATACCTACACCTTACTTAGTTCGTATTTCGCACTCTGACCCTAATCCTCAAAACACACCCTTTGCAGTACCTACTTATAGGTACGAAGGTAACTCAGTTTGTCTGTTACGACGTGTAAACCGCTGAATCTATTTTGATTAATTTTGATAGACACTTTACTAAAAGGTTAAGATTAAACTAGCTTTCCGCCCGCGGCTTCGCCCGCGTGGAATTTTGTCTGTCACAGAAAAACTTTATCGCGCGCGTCCCTGTTTCAAAAACCGGGATAAAAACTATCCTATGTTCTTTCCCGGGACTCAAACTATCTCTATGCCAAATTTCATCAAAATCGGTTGCGAGGTTTAAGCGGGAAAGCGTAACAGACAGACAGACAGACAGACAGACAGACAGAGTTACTTTCGCATTTATAATATTAGTTGGGATTTGCAGAACTTATGGCTCGTGGCACAGATTTTCAGAAAAGAGGGAAAATGCATATCTATCGTAAGCATCAATGGTAAATCTACAATTGGCCAGTTATACCTACACCTTACTTAGTTCGTATTTCGCACTCTGACCCTAATCCTCAAAACACACCCTTTGCAGTAACTACATAACATATACCTACTCGTAGGTACGAATGTAACTCAGTTTGTCTGTTACGACGAACCGCTGAATCTATTTTGATTAAATTTGATAGATGTAATAAAAACTACCCTTTACTAAAAGGGTTATATTCGTTGTATTAAATAGTTGTAATCTGCTGTAATCACCACCACTGCTGCTGCTGCTGTCCACTGACAAGGTGGACCGACGACATCATAAAGGTAGCAGGAAGGCGCTGGACGCAAGCCGCTACCAACCGGGCAACATGGAAAGCATTGGGGAGGACTATGTTCAGCAGTGGACGTCCTATGGCTGAGATGATGATAATGATGATGATGAATCTGCTGTAAATCTGCTGACGGATCTACAAGCTCAAACTACTGAACAGATTGCGCTGAAGGCACGCAGATAGTTTTTATGCATCCTTTGTAAAATCATTTTTCAAAATTCACGCATTAAACGGAGACTATTCCTCGTCTCTTAACTCCTGTATAGCTAGAATCTACAGTATAACCACCAATAAATAATTATCCACAGAGTTTACATTGACAAAAGATTTTTTGTAACAAATTCAAACTCTTTACCGGTATGTGGACTTTCAGCACTATACACGCCCTAAATACAGCAAGTTGTCTTAGCACTTTGGCACATACCTATCGACTATTAACTGACAGAAACGCTACAGGCAAAGCCGCAGGCCGAAGCTAGTCTCACCACACCACGACTCGTGAGTTCATTTGAATACGAGAGTGGTATCCTCCATAATCCTCCGAGGTGTGGGCACGGCAAACGGTGGGTAATTTGCCCACTTAGCGGCTACGGGTAATGGTGGGTTAAAATAAATATGGTGGAGGTGCTTTATTTGATGTAGCTAAAATAGTGAGCAATTTTTAGCGAGTAAAAAGTGAGCGTCTGCTCACTTTTTACATGGACTATATTGGTTGTAGCGTTGGACTCTCTCGGTCCAAAAATCCTGAGTTCGAGTCACCAAATTAGGTTCCTACAGCACAATTAATCCTTATACTAGTAGTCTGCTAAAGATGACAATAAAATGAAACAGCAATCCTTGGGAGTAGGACTGCTTTGTGTGATTTGTATTTAAATAAAATAAATGGACTTAGTTATGTGCTCTTTCAAATTAGAGCCGGACGTAAATCGCACTTGGAAAATTGTATATCAGCTGCGTTGGAATAAGAATGACAATTATCAACAGTTTTGTGAATGTGCGGTCTTGCAAACGGCCTAAACACGTCTAATTTGAAAGCCCTATCATAGTTTTTCCTTGAAGGAATTAGATACAATGGAGTCAATTGATTAAAGTCTGTCTGACCTTCTTTCATCCTAAACTCATTCCCCCTTTACAAAAGTTTGTTTTACCAAAACCACCGGTCGAGACTCGCTCGTCAAATTCTTATTTGAATACACAATCGCTTGGTAGTAGCGCTATGACGCCTGCGAGGTGTGGGCATCGTGGCATGATTGGTTAATCTTGAAAACGTACATAACCTGTGGCAATAGAAACCAGCAGTTTTTTAATAAAGTGAAATGAAAATCGTCTCAAATGCCTACATTGTTTCGGTCCTTTTTACAAAACAGAGCTCAAAACTCAGTTCATTCTCAGTCACAGAGTGTGTTATCTGATTATAAATGTATGTGCCAACCAAATAAACGTTTTTCTTTCTTTCTTGTTTCTTGGTCTAAATCTTAACATTCAACCGATCTAAAGCCTGAAGTCTTGGCTTCTTTCTGTAGCACAGACCTCATCCCTAACATTATTATTCTTTCCAATTTTCTTTGTAGTACTGAAAACCAAAGAGTTCCTAGTTTAGTTCTACATTTTTTTTTTGTTATTTTTATATCAATTTTATGTAAGTCCAATTCCAATATGTAAGTCCAGTTCCAATAAATACCTGCAATCATTGTCAATTTAATAAAACAAAATACATAAAGTCTAACACCCTCCTCCTTTTTTGAAGTCTGTTATAAATTAAAAAAGATAGAAAAATTGCCAGTTTCGTTTGGTAACGGATCATACCTGTAATCAGTAACAATAACTGCGGTCACGTATAGAGACTAACTCGAGGCTTGTAGAATCAGGGGTGAAAAGAGTTTTGTAATGTAGGTACTAACTTCAGGTTGTAAAATCTAGGATTTAATTAAATGTTCACTAAAAAATTTATGTGAACCGACGACCTCAAAAAGGTAGCAGGAAGCGCTGGATTCTTATGTTCAGCAGTGGACGTCCTGTGGCTGAATTGATGATGATGAAAATTTGGAGAGCACTGACTTGGTAGTCAGTCTATAAAAAAATGGAGTTTTTTATCTCACACAGTGACACAAAATCATTATGTAGCACAATTACCTACATGGTTCAGGTTTGAACCATGTAGGTAATTTTTCTGTCGATTAAATTAAAAAATACATATTTTAAATTTTTTCCTGGAATTCAGTCTAAAATAAACTGAAATTCAGTAAAAGCACAAAAACTAATATAATTAACAGTTAGTTGCAAGAGTTTTAGCCCTACGGATTAAATATTTTTTCAGCAATACCTTCATGAAAAATGATGTGCTACTAGGTTTCTTACTAAACTAAGTTTTTAACCTAAATAAAACATTACACTTCATGTAGAACACCTAATGTAATCGATACCAGTTTAAATACATAATTATATCTTTATTTTCCACCTACTTGTAGTTTAACTTCTAAAATAAAAATCCGCAATGGTTACAAAACGTATTTCTTGTCTCAACTCCACAAGCTTGCGTACTACTAACGCCATCTAGTATATATTTTTAGAACTAATCATACCTTTCAGGCGGTTTTGGTTTATCTTTGCGTTTGCAGTTACTTTACATCTTTATAAGGCTAATTTTATTTATGATAATGAAGAAAAATAGAATAGAATTCCACCATATTAGAGTTTTTTCGGGAGATTGACTTACCTAAGTGTGCTGAGGCTCTACGTTAGTGGGTTGACTGTACGGTACCTAATGATTCCTACTTAGATGAGATTTTCAGATACTGATGAATATACTTTGTAATTGATGAACTTTTATTAAATACAAATAAATGTAGCCGTGTAGTTTTTAGCCCCACTCTACCCATGAAAGTCGTAAGAGCTGACTAACGCCCGTATTCTCAAACATAACTATGACTTCTCACAGTGCACGTGGACGCACAGGGTGACACACGAACCAATCACAGAGCTCTATTCAACGCTGTGCGTTCGATTTGTTACTTCACTTAAGCAAGCATCGTTGTGAATACGGGCGTAAGAAGATATACGATCATCAGGCCTCCCCAACCCTGTCTAACCAAGTTTGGCCAGCGATGCGAGTTAATGTACAACTCCACACTAAAAGCCAGAGGCGTGGCCTTCGTCACCGAGGGTCTCGGGTTAAACTGACACCCGTATTCACAAACGATGCTTGCTTAAATGAAGCAGCAACGCTATGCGAAGTCGAACGCACATCGTTGACTAGAGCTCTGTGATTGGTTCGTGTGTAACACTCCGCTACTCAAGTATTGTCTATGAGAGGACCCTGTGCGTCCATGCGCACTGTGAGACCAAGAATGTTTGTGAGTGTGGGTCACATTGCAATGGCGACAAGGTGGCACTGCTCAGAAGGTAAACATTTTTTCTTTTCGAAAGTTAACTAAGTTCTACTTTGTTGTTATTAGCTACTGTTATGTCTTTGAGTGATTTCCATTGTAATAATGTTTCTCTCTTTCAATAACACCGATAAGTTATCGCATTTGTAATTGTTTACCCCAGGTGTTTTCTCTCCAAACATTCTGCCTTCATTAATATTGTTATTACGGGCAAAAATACAGCATTGGAGGCGAACTATTAAAAGTGTATTTAAAGCTAAACACGGCCACCCACCGCTCGCGGAACACCGCATTACTATTTAATGGTGCGTTGCGATTCCGATTCAAGGGGTGGGGGCTGAAAAATATCGATATCGATAGAAGAATGCAACATCGATAGTCTGAGTTTACTATTCACAGGGCACATAGTACGCAGAACTGACGGCCGATGGGGCAGCAAGGTTCTTGAGTGGAGGCCGCGTACCGGAAAACGCAACGTGGTCCACCCACAAGATGGACCGGCGGCATCATAAAGGTAGCAGGGAGACGCTGGACGCAGGCCGCTACCAACCGGGCAACATGGAAAGCATTGGGAGAGGCCTATGTTCAGCAATGGACGTCCTGTGACTGAAATGATGATGATGATTGTTGTTGTTGTTCTCTGTTGATCCTCACTAGAAGGGACAAATTAACGTCTATCAAGCACAATTTGTAAAACTTAATCATCATTTCAGCCTACGGTAATCCTTCTGACCGTAGAGAACGCCATGAAATACAAACAATAACTACTAGCTGGCATCAAAGTTAGCCAATTCCCCTCAAAATATTCGGAAAGCAAGTTCCACATACTTTTGAGCTGTGGGGGACGTGATTAAAGCTTTGTCCTAGAAACTGGCTCTTGTTAAATTACAATTTAATATCGTCTAGGTAATAATAAATCTTATCAATTCTATGGCAAAGGACAGAATACTTAATACCTAAAAGTACACGACATCGCATCCAACTAAACATTGTGGCATCTTGTATTGTAATACTTAGAGCCGATTTTGCAACAAAACTCAACTGCTACTCTTCCATCGACATCGATATGCCGCACACGCACGTCCCTATCGGAATCAATCATAAAAATGTCATTGTAGAACAATGGCGGCGGGTGGGCGACGCGGGCGGTCGCGGGTTCGACTCCCGATCGCGCGGATTGTCGGTAATTGCGCTATTAATCGATATTACCACATCCCTATTTGTTGGAGGATAGACAAACAGCTCTGTTGGACACCCTCTTGACACATTAGCTAAGATTATGTCCCGTGATCTAGTTCAGTGTTACGCAAACGGTGTACCGCGGCACACTGGTGTACCGTGGCATCATTAGATGGTGTGCCTCGGAAAAATAAGATTATCTTATAAACGTATTTTTAGTAAGTAAGTAATTATGGGTAAGATTAATAGAGGTAATTACTTAAAAATAGATTTTTCATGTGTGCTTTATCTCCAAAAAATTTCCTTTTCTTAGGTGTACCTTGAACACAAACATTTTGCGGAACACTGATCTATAGTTGGTAGAGAGTTTTTCGACTTGTCTATACAAGGTAGGTACGATTCATAAGTTCAACATACAATTGTGTGATTGATACCCGTTTTCACTGTCATACCTACTCCTAAAGTATTATACCTAAGCATTTATTAAACCCTTAACAAACATTAGTTTATTTTTGTATCTGTTGTCTTGTACCCATAGGCAAGCTTTGCTTAGTTTGGGACTGGATGGTGCAGTGTAAAATGTCCAAGAATATTTTTTTAAACACCTTTGCAGAAAGAAGCAGTTAAATACAAAGTGACACTATTCTTTAATTCTACTAGTACATTATCAACCCAAATCTTTTCAACATATACAGTCAGCGTCAAATAGTTCATGACACTCAAAGTAGCCAAAAAGTTCGCAACACTTCTTTGTTCCAATGAGGGCTATCGTTTTTATACTTAACAGTTGGCACCCCTGGCGATTGACAGGACCTTACTCTACAGTGGCGCCATCTTGATGAGTGCAAATGCGATAGTCTTCCTACCACTTTAGCGCTCACCAGTTGGTGCCACTGTCTTCGCTACTAGCAAGTGACAGGACCTTACTCTACAGTGGCGCTAACTGGTGAGCGCTAAAACGATAGCCCTCATTGGAATAAGGTTGTGTTGTCAACTTTTTTGACACTTTGGGTGTCATGAACTATTGACGTTGACTACACACTATTTCTTAAACCCGTATTCACAAACAAAGCTTGCTTAAGTGAAGTAGAAAATCGATCGCACAGCGTTGAATAGAGCTCTGTGATTGGTTCATGTGTCACACTGTGCGTCCACGCGTACTGTGAGACCTCATAGTAATGTTTGTGAATACGGGCATTAGTTTCTTAGCTGTAAATCGCACAAGCATGCCACATTATCAACTAAGGCTGGGTTGCACCATCTTACTTTAACTTTGACAAACGTCAAAAACCTGTCAAACTCCATACAAAAAGCACCGGTTATCGTTATAGTTACCGTTAAAGTTAGGTGGTGCACCTCAGCCTAAGTTATCAACCTAATCTATGTACACTGATTCTACACGTAAAGGCTTATCTGTCCGACCACTCACGCCCCAATTAATACAACTACCCTCGCGATAGCGGCACTAAACACTCCACAAAACGAAGCTTATCTACCGTCTGGTTCTAATAGTGCAGACGCGATTAACCTTGGTACTGAAAAGTTACTGTCTATGGTTGGTAGCATAGACTTTGGAATGTAAAGAGGCAAAGTAATGTCAAGGTTTGATGTCATCAAAACTTGAATTTCTTTTTCTGGGTTTAGAACGAAAGATCTCTACTATAGAGGTACCTAAGGTTTGTATGGTGTATGACTGGTAGGGTAGCCGTAGACTTAGGAATATAAAGGGGCAGCAAGGGTTTAGAACTGAGGTAACTCTAGATAAAAGAATCGAAATTAGTTAAGCTTCTCTAGATAGAGATAAGATTTAAAGAGTCTATGGGAAGAGCATGTCATGTTTTAATGACAATTGCAGTTAGCCTTTTGAAATCATAATTTGCCATTAAGCTAGTAACTTATTCAAATATTCTTAATAAATTAAATAGAAAATACAATGAAAATAAATGCTCCTATCGAATCTTGCCCCTATCAAGATTCGAACTTGCAACTACTAATGTAGGTATGTATGTATTCTGGTAGGTACGTGAACCACCGAGTCATATAGACGTTAAACTAACATTTAACTGTTCTATTAATATGTAGCTTAATAAAGCCATAATATACCGCTCACGCAACAAAATGTGACTACAGCAATTTACCTGTAACCTGCATACTATCACAAAAAGGATCGCACTGTATAACATCGCATCTTTCATTCAGTACAAATTGATTACAAAATTATACCATGAATATACAGTCAACACATCAACCTAAACGTTTATCTTAAGAACTTTGTAATAGGAGCGATTTTACGACAAAAGCTTTTTGTCGGATGTGTACGAAGAACTGTACATTTGCAAGCCCCAACTGTTGACAGGTGGGTTGAAAAATTAAAATGGCGACCACATATGTAATTAATAAGCAAGCAAGCATGTCACCGCAATTGAAAATATTGGAGAGATTAATTGTCATTGATAGTGTACCATGGGTCTTTTAGCTTTATAGTATTTAGGTCAAGTATTGAAACAGAAGGATTTAGGTTAGTTTTCAGGTGGGACATGTAAATTAAAAATTCATAAGTTAAGTAACTTACACCCGTATTCACACACGATGCTTGCTTAAGTGAAGCAGCAAATCAAACGCACAGCGTTGAATAGAGCTCTGTGATTGGTCCGTGTGTCACCCTGTCTGTCCACGCGCACTGTGAGTACCTCATAGTAATGTTTTTAAATACGGGCGTTAGCTTTAGTTCACTATCTTGGAACAGAAGGTTTTGGGTTCGTTTTTAGGTGGGGCACATACATTGAAAATTCATCTTAGTTAATTCATTTAAGACTTAAATCGACTGCACGAACAAGCGTAACCAGAAAAGTAGTAAAGATTTCGTACTACAGTGGTCATATTTTGTAAATAGCGATAACGTTAGACAAATCAATTTTCTGATAGGTTTTGGCAACTGACACATTTATTAATTTTAGTAATTTTTAACGCAAACTTTAAAGCCTAAAGCTAAAGAAAGATTGTGACACTTCATGGCCTATCAGTTTATTAAAGCTTAAAGTTATCTTTTAAGCCTTGAACTTTTTGAACAAAATACTAAAATGTTACTAGACATGTCACAACTTTAAGATTATTAACAACGAACGCAACTAACTAAGTTTAGGGTTCCGTAACCAAGGGTGCTAAACTGAACCCTATTTCTAACACTGTCTATCAGTCCTTCTATCATGAGCTTCAATTTTTTCAGTGAATTCGTGTAGTACATTCGCTCCAATTCTTATTGAAGTGAACTGAACTACTAAATTTTTTTAAAATAGTAATGTGCAACTCATTCTAATATTATGTTTATCTAATTTATAGCGACACAGGCTTGTTGCCTGTAAATTACGACAAGTCTATTAAGATATAAAATGAAAATTGTATTTTATTAAAGCCTCAGGCTATGAGGCGAATAACTACGACACCTGCCGTGTTTATTTTATCTATTAACAAAACAATACAAAAATTGTAATTAAATACTGAAGTCAGTATCAATTAACCTACCCTCTTTTTGCAGCTGGTCTAAGTTCCAACCTTAATGTGGCGCTTATATTGTGCTAATAGTGTCCCTCTAGGTCATCTCTGAGTACCTATGCTATGTAAAAATGTAGAAAGAGACACTTTATTTTATATTACTTAGTAGCCGACTCCACACCTGTACCCGAAGCACGAATATCATTCTCATTATGGTATGGTAGGTAAGTAGGTAATAAGTTTTTTTGTATGAAAACAAAACAGCGTCGCTATGGTTGAATAGAATTTCAGGAGTTATTCATGCTCAGGGTATTGGCGTCGTCTTTTAGTGTCGTTTCAGAAGATCCGAAATCTGAAACGACTCTCAAGCATTAATTTAAGAATTGATTCAATCGTGTGTACCAACCCTATGCCTTAGTTTCAACCGTGTTCATAATACAGGCCTTTAGCAGACCTCAGATATTTTCTCAGCCAGGATGAACAGAACCCAAAAATGTCGAAATAACCGTCTCCCAGTCCGTTTCGTTACCAAAGCAACTCTAATAACAACTATATGAGCGAACAAAGCCTCATTATGGGGCCGGCCCGAGGCCACGTATAAATAACCCGACATCCCCCGACTTATTTCTGTTTGTTAATTCCTTTAATTACTCTTCGGCGCTCCGAAACCGTCAATTATGCTTTGAAAAATAAACAAACAAATGCCACAATACCAGTTCTAACTACTTATTCTTAATTACTTATAACTAAGACGTAACTCAACCGCTGAAAGTAGGTATTTAGTGGACTTATCTTTTAACTAAGGACGTTGATGAATTGCTGCGTGAAACGAAACGTTAGTTTTTTTTAATGGCCGCCGGCTTTGAGCTCCGCTGTTCGGCCAAAGCATGTAATTAGCTGTTATAAAAAGTTTAGGTAATTAATTGTACTGCACTGTACGCCCAAGTGATGGTTTGTGTTAAATTGATATTTATTGTTGACATTTCGTGCCGTGAGCGCGTCTCGTAATAATTGTAGTTAATTTTTATTCATTGCACTTTATTTTCAAAAGTGGGTAAAGGAATTTTTGTTGCAATTAAAATGATTCGAATCTATGTCTGGCTGTAGCGAGCTTGTGGTGTAGATAACTCGAATTAATTGATGTATTTTTTAATTAATTGGAAAGTGTAGTAAAAGTTTCAGGATAATTGTTTTAAGCGGTTGTAAATCGAGGCTTAATCAATTATTCAGTGATCGATTTATGACGTAAGAGTAGAACGAAGTTTGATTTACGAGTTCAAAAATGTTAGCCCATAATTATCTACCAAGGTTCTTTTGTAGGGTTACAATTAATGCGCCCATGCCTTACCTACATCTGATCCGAATCCTGTCTGAATTAAAATTTGTATTATCCGAAAATTTTCAGCATTTTCCCCCGAACCCACATCTTTTCGGTGTCAGGAAATGTCACTATTTCAAAAAAACACTATTTGAGATTAGACTCAAACGAGTTCACTGCTCAATATAGCTATTAAACTTACGCTAGTTTGTCGCCTTTATCATATACAGGGTGATCAAACAAAGAGGATTGACTACACTCCTCAAATGCAAAAACTTTTCCAAGAGACGGAGTTCAAATCTCCTAAAAAAAAGTAGTAGTGCACTCTTTTTTTAAATGTAAGTAGGTACCTAATTAAAACTTAAAAAGAAACATTGGCTAAAAGATTAAATTAAATCACGCAAATCAGAAAAAAATATTTATGATTGTACGCATCGCGATTATACAGTCTCCATACCGATAAATCACCTAATAACATAAGTTTACGCGTGGCTGAACCACGAAGTGGTGCGTTTAAAATTTAAGCCACATTAATTACAACAAAAGGCAATCAGAACGACTAAAGCCGTTGTTATAAGCTTATTTGTTTGAATTGCTAATTAATGCGCGCGCGATGGCCGCCACTCACGCTATGCTCACAATAAATGACCCCTAAGGGCTGGTGGACACAATACTTTTTGGCGACTGAAATTTTTGGGGCATACATTAAGTAGTACCAATTTTACCATTTTCCCCGACGAACTTAAACCGAATGGAAATGAAAATGAAACGGAATTCCTCCATTCGGAGGAAAATGGGAAATAATCTCAATTTTTACTAAGCCAAAAACGTCCAACCACAGATAATTACTTCGTTTTTCAGCCAAATGACGTCCACTGCTGGACAAAGGCCTTCCCTAAGGATTTCCATAACGACCGGTCCTGCGGTGCCCGCATCCAGGTTCTTCCCGCGACCTTCACCAGATCTTCGATCCACCTATTAGTGGAAGGCTTCAATACAATAGAAAAACATGAATTTCCAAAACTAAGAGGAAACACGATACACAAATTCGTTAGCCGATACAAAAATATTAAAGTAAGTCTACTACGGTCCTAGTAATTGGTTATTGTTTCTTTGTCTCCACATTGATGCTATACTTAATAGCCGCAATAATTAGTGAGCAGTGGGTGGGCGGCCTTATGTGATCAATTAAAGACAATAGATTATTAATTATTAGGTTATCATTAATAGATTAGGGTGTTCACAAACACTATTAATATTTATTATAGGACAAATTTCATGAAACGCATGTATTTTTTTATAAGCAACTTTAAATATCTGCTCTGAAAGATAATAAATTAAAGTCCGATTTTTAATTCGACGGAATTCTGACAGCTGTCATTTTTTGACAATTCAGATGTAATCAGCCTTTTTTGCTTTGAATTATTAATAAATAATATGAAATGAAATTTCATCAAGTACAACTTACAAGAATGAACTATCGTTTGTTTTGTGAATTCAATGTACACTAATCATTATGTACATTTTAGAGATTAAATAGAAAAAAACGTGTTTTTAACACAGTAAAACAACATATTATCATAAACGAAAATATGTATTGATCATCAATCATCATTATCGTCATCATAATCAACTTGGATTATAAAATTGGCATCTTGTTAAATTGGTTATTTTATGAAGCTAAGATTTTATTAATAAAAGGATTTTCATAAAAAAGGTTTGTAACCCATGGATTATTGACCAGGGAGTCCAGTAATAGAAAAATAATTTCCCAATTTTTTTTGTAACTTCAAAAATATGATAATAAAAATTCAAATAACCATTTTGAAATGATCAGTACATTTTTAAGCCCTAGTTTTTCAAGTGAAACCTTAAATTCAAGAAAGGATTATTTTTTAATTTGTGAAAATGCTCTCCATTCATAATGGGAATGTTTCAATGTTGGCAACACTTCTGAAATGTCAAAATTCCGTCGAATTAAAAATCAGAGTATAGATTAATGTTATTCTTTCTTGTAACTAGTGCAATACTGTGTACCAGCACCAGCCCTGCTGGAGACCTTGTGCTTTTTACGCAATAAGAGCCATCTGTTATTTGTATCGAAAACTAAAAGCATGCAAATGTCTCAAGACTTTTTTTTATAAAGGGTCAATTATTTTTCTTCTGCGACTGAAGCATTTATTATTTATTTTGTAATTTAAATTATTTATAAAGATTCAAACTTTTCGCAATTTTAAGGGACATTAATTATTTTATTTATTTCCAAAGATAAATTGGTTTTTAGAACGAAACGCTAAATGAATGAATGTGTGTTGTCATTTTTTGTCAACTTGTCAAAACTTCGTTCGCCATAAAATTTGTATTTTCATTTCATTTTTCAATTTAATAATTTACATTTAAAGTAATACTACTTAGGATTAAAATACCATTAATTATTACTAACTAAGAACAAAAATGAAAGCATGTCGATTTTGCCTTCAATCCGATGGAATATTATGCGAATTACAAAACTCGGACGCTCAAAATTTTATTGAAGAAATATTTAAACAAAATGGATATCATGTAAGTCCTCAAACAAAAGGAAAACAACTTGGCATTATATTTTGAAGATTGTTTATTTAGTTTCCTTCTTCTTCATAAGTTAGTTGAGTATTTTTTGTTTTTATTTACTAATATATTTTTCAATTTCAGGGCTTCATTTCAAGTAACTACGTATGTTATATGTGCAAGTTTCTATTGAATAAAAGTTACAAATTCGTAAAAAAAGCACTGAGAGCTCAACAGATACTTAAAGATATATTGGAGAACAATAATGATGTAAGTTATTTACTATTAAAATTTAACTATTTTTTATTACAAATACAAAAAGTGAGTTTATTAATATGAAGATAGTTACTACTACCTACTCTTAGACATAAAACAGGGTACAGTTAGATTACAAAAAGTACAGTGACCAATACGCATTTTGCTACTATGCATTTTGTTTTAAAAACACACCTAAATCAAACTAATTTTAAGAGTGATAGTGAGTTATTAACAGTACTAAGAAGATATGTAACCTTAGACTTTAAACTTATCAACAAGTGAAATTAGTTAAGAATAAAATAAAATCTCTTGAATAATAAATTCTGCTTAACCCTTATTTGCTCTGAGGTACAAAAACAACTCTGAGGTACATGTTCTCTTGTGATGCCCATAAAAAATCTGTAAATATGCCAAATTACATAAAAATCTAAGACCTTAATAGTTCTGGGCATATATGGATTAAATGGATATTTTATAGATTTTTATGATATGTTTTCTTATTTCCAGATTACAATTGCATCCCTCAAAAAGATAGACAGACACAAATTAGAGCTAGACGAAAACCTTGTCTGTCAAGAAAATTCCGTAAACTATTGCTTTTGGGAAGAGAACGATGGTAAAGCCAAAACTAACTTCAGCGTAGAGGCAATGGAGAATGTGTGCATTACGAAAAAGGAAGACGTATACGGCAGTGAAACGTTCTTAACACCCATAGATTATTATCCAGAAGCTGTGTACGGAAGTGAGAATAAACAAGTCCACGATTTCGGACTTATCAAACAAGAAAACGTACACAAAATAGAAATTAAAATAGACGTCCAAAATATACAGAGTGAGCATCTTGATAATGACGACGATACAAAAGTCAAAATAGATACAGATGATTACGATGAAAAACCCTCATTTAATAATAGTGACGATGATTCTGATGATAAAGAAATTCTACGAGACGTTCTTACTAGAAAATGTAAAAAGGAAGTTCCTGCTACGAAAAACAAAAAGAGAAAACCTGCAAAACCTAAGCAAAAGAGAATCAAGAAAGAAAAACGCGATTATAGGAAATACCCCATGAAATGTGATGATGTAAGTAAAAAGCTATGTTAATTATATTTTCGAGCTAGAGTTGAGAGTGACCCAAAAGAAAAACATAGATTTTGCTGTCACTTGCAGGGTCAAGTTTTTCAAGGTCAACTTTTACTTACAAATCAATCAGAAACTATAATAATAATAATATAAGCCTTTATTACTGGATTACAAGGTATTTTACAACATTAACATTTCATTTTACAATTTAGTTGCACTCATCTCCAGTCAGAAACTAACTAGAATAAAATTATGTAAGTTTGTAGGGATGGCTGTTATTCTTTTATGTAAATGATCCTGAACCTGAACAGATTTTGATGTAAATTTACAACAATATTATTTTTTATTTGTTGGAATTACATTTGTTGCCAAATGTTTGCCAAACCATAATTTTATAAGTGACAGAAAATGAAATTTTCAAAAGACAAAAACTGCTCTTTTATATTTCAATTAAAATATTTTGTCTCTCCCCCCTAATTTTCTGGGTCTTACAATGTTATTTATGGTTACCCCTCAATTTAAATTGCCTCTAAATCATTGGTTCCTAAAGTGGGGGGCGCGTCCCCCAGGGGAGGCGCAAAGACCTTTAAAGGGGGGCGCGGGCCATCTGTGTACTAAAGTATAAAAAACCTGGGACCGCTGAGAGAATGCATTCCAGACTGCTCGATTCAACCAATAAATAATCTTGACTGGAGGAGGCGCAGATTTTTTTGTATGGTCGAAAGGGGGCGCGTCTCAGCTAAGTTTGGGAACCAATGCTCTAAATGTTTATTACAAAGAATTTCTTTATTTGTAATAGGTGTACAAACAGTTTACAGTCTAAGCTTCATCGTAAAGAAAAAGTGTTAGTAAATTACATAGGATTTGTATATAGCATCCTCTTTTGTAATGTTTCCAGTGTGAGCACATGGTGCAGTCCAAGATGGAGCACTTCCACCATTACCTGGCGTTCCACAAGGACCGCCAGTACCCGTACCGGCGGGAAGGCACCTACATGTGCCAGCACTGCGGTATTGTTAAGACGGTAAGGTTCAATTTACAATTGGTTGTTTTGGGTAAAAAAGTAATATCACCAGGCCTGTTCATCTCCGCGAGTTTACATCGAAAACAAAACACGCATGATGGCCCACCTACAGGATACTATTCGACAAGGTCTCACATACGAGCGAACATTGACTCACGCACGCGTATTCTTGTGTATGATGGAAGAAAATAAAGAAAATGGTGCACTAAATACTGTGCAGTATTTAACTGCCTAAATAATAATAAAAACACAGAATGTACTTTTTAAGTTGCCTCAAGACACTGAGAGGTAAATAAGTAGTTAATATTATTTATGATAATTCATGCTAAATCATGTATTTCCTTCGCCATTTTCCGCAGTTTGGCACCTCACGTCACATCATTTTACCCGAAGTCAGCCCTATAGCTTCGGCGCAGTGCCGATCACTGACGTTTGTCAACAAAATGGTGCTTGACTCTTGAGACAGGCTAAATTACACCATATTGTTAATGACATTGAGCATAAAATTTTTTAAGTACTTTCGCGAAGTAAAACTTCTGTACGTAGTACTTATTATTATTCTGTGATATCACCCATAATATCTCTATAGTCTATAGCAGGGGTGGCCAAAGTTTTGACCTGTGAGGTGTACATGCTCGAAAATATTTCTTGCGGTCTGCAAGGTAGAGTTTAGAAGAGTGCAATAAAACATATCAACAATACTACCACGTTACGACCGACCGAAGCGTGTGAGTACCTATATTTATAGGTATATAGATAGTCAGTGTTCTTGGCGCAAATAATACATTTTAAAATAAGTTCATTATAGCGTCGAGTAGACTGTCCATTTATCACGCAGTGGGTTCGGCATCGCGGCTGCATATGTAAAATTGATAGATTTATTTTTATGATGTAAATGACTGATTTGGCTTTTAAATATTTCTCTAGTGTATGGATCTAGAGCGCTTTCACATTCAGGCGATTTAGCAGTGCGACAAACGCGCGACTGACGCGCTGCCGAAAATGTCATACTATGTGACAGCGGATTCATGCCTTCACATTATAAAAATGCCGCTGCCGCAGTCGCGTAACGTGCAGTCGCGGCAGTGTTGGCACTAATCAATTAATTTTTTAATCAATTAATTAATTTGATTAATTTTAATCATGATTAAATTAATCCTGATTAAAATAATCATGATTAAAAAAGTAATCATAATCATGATTAATTTGTTAATCATTAATCAATAATCATTAATTTGATTAACTTCTCCCCTATCGTCAGCCAGCCCGCTTAACTTCTTTCCTGAGCCAATTTTGCTAAAGGATACCGGAAGAATAGAAGGAATTGTGATAAACAAAACTAGTGCGATAAGTGTTTTGAGTAGTGAAAATTGACGCAGTTTTTTGGGAAAACGACAGTACAACTCTAGATCCCCCCTTTGCTAGACATTTTATAAGTCGCGGGGGTACCTTTTCATACACCCCCAACCCTTTTCTTATGGAAATAGTAGATAGTTAATCAAATAATCAAATTAACGATTAATGATTATGATTAATTAATCTTAATCAAAATTTTTGATTAATGATTAATTAATCATAATCAAAAAAATTTGATTATGATTTTAGTTCATTAATCAGATTAACTTTTTGCCAACACTGCAGTCGCGCTACTAACGCCCTAATGTGAAAGCGCTCTTAATATCTGAAATAAATTATTATTTATCTATTATTTATTGAGCAGTAATGTCTTTTGACTAAAATGTTAAAATAATCATGTGTTTCTTCCAGACATACTCCCATCTGTCCCAGCACGAGTTGACTCACGGAGAAAAGAACGTGGAATGCAAGGAGTGCGGCAAAAAGTTCCATAACCTGGTGCGGTTACAACGCCACGCCAGGCGGCACGAGGCGGTGCCACGATTCCGCTGCCACTTCTGCGGGAAAGGATTCTATGCCAGGGAGGACATACAGCTGCATATTAGGGTGTGTATATTTAGTTAATTCGCTTCATGGAGTGATTTCGAAAACTAATAAAAAGGATCGAAGGGATTTCGAAATTTCAACTGTCACATTTTGCCTGTCTAGGGCAGGGTTTCCCAATTTTTTTTTCCAAGGAACCCTAATTGATTATACTTTTCCTAGCGGAACCCCCGTACTACTCCGCCCGCACGCCCTGCCCCTCCCTTGTGCGTAAACAAGTCGGTGCGCGCGAACAACGTCGGTCACGAAACGTGGGATAATATTTTTTACGGAACCCTTGCGGCCTTTCCACGGAACCCCAGGGTTCCGCGGACCAACTTTCGGGAACCGCTGGTCTGGGGGACTGCTATTTTTTTAGAACTGTCTCCGTAAACTCTTCAAAATAAGTGTATTTTTTTTTGTATGAGTAACCCGACGCTAACATACAGACCATGCAATAGTTCTGGGCCCCGATTACGCTAATTTTTAACGTCTCCAATACAGACGCGCTTCTTCGATTCTGCGATACGGAAATCGAAGAAGCGCGTCTGTATTGGAGACGTTAAAAATTAGCGTAATCGGGGCACTGTTAAAAACCACTGGTGAAATTAAACAGAAAAATAGGATAGAAAAACTTTATTTAACACATTATAATAGGAAGATTATTGAAATAGACAGTTTGACACCATACCCCAATAATTATTCGAAACCACAACTTTTTTAAAAAGACCCTTCATTCTGGTCTTAAAACTTAATTAATTTTAAATTACCTGTAAATTACGATTTTTGTTCGCATTGTAATTCAAAAAAGTAGTTTGAGGTGACAAAATAGTGACGTCACTTGCTTGTAGTACCATACAAAATCTATGGGAGAGTTTCGTTTTGACAGTTTTAAAAAGTACGTCAATTGATTGGTGGTGTCAACATGTCTATTGTGTGTTTATTTCCAGACCCACACAGGCGAGAAGCCGTTCCAGTGCTGGCTGTGTCCCGCGCGCTTCGCGCACCGCGGCAACGTCTCCGTGCACGTGCGCAACGTGCACCAGCGCGACGCCGTGCGCGCGCCCGACGCTAGTGCCAGTCATACACTGACAGCTGACAGGAGACTTGTCACGCCCCACACGCTGACAGCTGACAGGCGGCTTGTGACGCCGGCGTCAGTGTCGCCGACAGATAGTTTATAGAGACCAAGCGATTATGAACCTTGACGCCGGCGTCGGTGTCGCCGACACACAGCTTATAAAGACCAAGCGATTATGAAACATATGACGCTAGCGCCAGCCACACGTTGGCCTAGGCCGACAGGCGGCTTGTCACGCCGGCGTCTGTGTCACCTACGGACAGCTTATAAAGAAAACTTATAAAACTCTTAAAAACTTATAAACTCATTTATTTCTGCAAAAAAGCATTTTTACACGTCCCATATATTAGACAGGCGATTATGAACTTTATGACGCTGATGCCAGTCAAACACCGTGGAATAGCCAGCCAGTAAAATATCATTCTGAACCTTCTGATGCTAGTTCGAATACTGCGAATCACACGCTGGCGACAGCTGACAGGAGACTTGTGACGCCCCACACGCTGACAGTTGACAGGCGGCTTGTCACGCCGGCGTCAGTGTCGCCGACGGATAGTCTGTGAATAAGCTGCGATTCTGAACCTTATGACGCTGGTGCCAGCAACGCAAAAGCTGCGATTCTGAACTTATGACGCTGATGCCAGCAACACAAAAGCTGCGATTCTGAACTTTATGACGCTGGTGCCAGCCAAACACGGTGGAATAGCCAGCCAGTAAAATATCATTCTTAACCTTCTGATTCTTGCACCAGTCACACGCTGGCGACAGCTGACAGACGGCTTGTGACGCCCCACACGCTGACAGTTGACAGGCAGCTAGTCACGCCGGCGTCTGTGTCACCTACGGATAGTCTGTGAAAAAGCAGCGATTCTGAACCTTATGACGCTGGTGCTGGTGGAAGCTAAACACCGTGTATTGTCAGCCAGTAAAATATTCCGAACGTTCTAATTCTTGCGCCAGTCATATACACTAGCGACGGCTGACAGGCGGCTTGTGACACCGGCGTGTCGCCGACGGACAGCTTATAAAGAAAACTCTTAAAAAGTCATAAAACTCATTTATTTCTGCAAATAAACTTTAAAAAAGCACTTTTACACGTCCCAAAATTAAACAGGCGATTATGAACTTTATGACGCTGGTGCCAGCAACACCGTGGAATAGCCAGCCAGTAAAATATCATTCTGAACCTTCTGATGCTAGTGCGAGCCACACACTGACAGCTGACAGGTGGCTTGTCACGCCGGCGTCAGTGTCGCCGACAGATAGTTTATAGAGACCAGGCGATTATGAACCTTGACGCCGGCGTCGGTGTCGCCGACGGATAGTCTGTGAAAAAGCAGCGATTCTGAACCTTATGACGCTGGTGCCAGTAAAACACCGTGGAATAGCCAGCCAGTAAATTACGCACGATTCTGAATATTCTGAGCGCCACACTCTAGCGACAGCTGGCAGGCGGCTTGTGACGCCGACGTCGGTGTCACCTACGGACAACTTATAAAGGCCAGACGATTATGAACCTTATGACGCTGGTGCCAGCAACACAAAAGCTGCGATTCTGAACTTTATGACGCTGGTGCCAACCATACACACGAAAGGCACACATTTTATAAAGACCAGGCGATATGAAACGTGCGCAACGTGCACCAGCGCGACGCCGTGCGCGCGCCCGATGCTAGTGCCAGTCATACGCTGACAGTTGATAGGAGACTTGTGACGCCGGCGTCGGTGTCGCCTACGGACAGCTTATAAAGAAAACTCATAAAACTCTTAAAAAGTCATAAACTCATTTATTTCTGCAAATAAACTTTAAAAAAGTGCTTTTACACGTCCCAAAATTAAACAGGCGATTATGAACTTTATGACGCTGATGCCAGTCAAACACCGTGGAATAGCCAGCCAGTAAAATATCATTCTGAACCTTCTGATGCTAGTGCGAATCACACGCTGGCGACAGCTGACAGGAGACTTGTGACGCCCCACACGCTGACAGTTGACAGGCGGCTTGTCACGCCGGCGTCAGTGTCGCCGACGGATAGCCTGTGAAAAAGCAGCGATTCTGAACCTTATGACCCTGGTGCCAGCAACACAAAAGCTGCGATTCTGAACTTTATGACGCTGGTGCCAGCAACACAAAAGCTGCGATTCTGAACTTTATGACGCTGGCGCCAACAATACGCACGATTCTGAATCTTCTGAAAATCACACACAGATGATAGCTGACAGGCGGCTTGTCACGCTGGCGTCGGTGTCGCCTACGGACAGCTTATAAAGGCCAAGCCATTATGACGCTGGTGCCAGCCAAACACTGTGGAATAGCCAGCCAGTAAAATACACGAAAAGCACGCACGATTCTGAATCTTCTGAGCTTTACACACTGTCGACGGCTGAGAAACGGCTGGTGACGCCGGCGTCGGTGTCGCCGACGGATATAAAATAGCGATTCTGAACCTTATGGCTATAGCACCAGGCTCATCCTCAAATAAGACCACGTGATTCTAAACCATAATGACTCTTTGCATAACGTCGCTTCGGCCAGGTGGTTCTGAACCTTGGGCAGCTAGCCACACGTATATGATAAACAATTAAAAAAAGAATTCATGAGTTATTATTTTGTACCTATCGTCTATGTACTTTAAGGTTTATGGGCTTGGTTGTTATTTTATGTCGGACATAGTCAAAGTATAAAATTAAATATTATTGTTTTTCATGAAATTAAACATTTAATTATATTCGTTAACAATGTGTTTTTGTTAAAATTCCTCAGGTACCTACCCCAAAACTTATTTGCACATAGAACGGAATGCAAAAGGCGAACTCAATTCAAAAAATGGCATTCTCCTCCAGTCAACCTTGTAATTGTAAATTGAAAAATTAGAATAAAAGTTACCTTAATTAACTATCTTAATTTATTTCTCAAACAACCTATTATAATAGCCACAGATATGGATTAGATAATAGCTATTGTACAAAAGCGGCACGTGTCGAATGAACTGCCTTCGTAAACGGCACTAATAATCAGTAAACAAAAAAAAGACCAAATGCGTGGTCGTGACACGCGCAGTGTAGGGTTCCGTAGTTGTCCGTCGTTACTACAATGTACCTATTTCAGAAGCAAGCAATTTCTTCATCTAGTCACTTTTAATATATCTAATACATAAAAATGTATGAAAATAAATAAATCAATAAAAATTAGGTATGAAATTTTATAATACAAAACGACTACCTACTCTATCTTAACCGCTATAGTTTTCCTTGAAAGTTCATAAAAAGCACTATTATCATGAATTTTTCCAGATTTTTAAGACAACATATCGCAACTGCAACGAAACTGCAACTGCTAGTTACTTTTGAGTTGCATCAGGCCTGGCTCACTCCGCGCGGTACATCCGATAATTACCTACAGCGAAGCGCCCCGCCGGCGGGTATTAAATCAGTCGAGTGTCACGCGCGCGCCCGTCTGGACTTGATGTTTTGTCTTTAAGAAATAATTTCTTTTGAATACAATTTATGATGTTTTAAGAATTTTATCGTTAAAATATTAACTATTACCTTTCCGTGTAGGTAAATGAAACAGAAGAGTAACATCGATACACCAAATTACGACAAGCTAGTTCTTTTACCATAATGCATAGGTACCCCAACAATATTCAGTAAAAAATAAATTGTTGCCAAATTACAGCGAGTAACATTAGATTAAGTTTGTGCAAAGCCAAATACAAATATGATTTTCGGGTGACGCACTATGGATGATGGATCGAAATTGCGATTTATGGACATAGCGATTTTTTTCACAATTTCTATTTAAAAAAATTACCTATCGATAGGTTACGTTATTCTGATGAATAAATGCTGCACAAGTTTTTCTCTAAAACTAATAGTTTGGCTGGAAAAAAATATTTTCCATTTTCGTTGTATGGAATAAAACATAAAGTGGTCGATTTCGACTAAGCCTTGACAGATCTTGCTTTGAAACTACTTGAGCCTTGTTTTATGGCTTGTTGACTATAATCCTACGCAATCAGCGCGCGCCCAAAGTTGCCCGTTCATAAGTTACGAGGTTCTGAATTTTAAAAAAAAAGTAAGTAAAAGTGACTTTTTTTATGGAATATATTTAAAGATTTAACGAAAATATAAAGATTCTATACGTTAATAATGTGAATTAACCTTAAATTACTGCTAAAAACACATTTTAATAAAATTAAAAGGAATAAAATCAGCGATATTTTTTTCACAATTTCTGTTTGAAAAAAATACCTATCGATAGGGTATGTTATTCTGATGAATAAATATTATGAAACGTTTTTCTCTAAAACCAATAGTTTGGCTGGAAAAAAATATTTTCCATTTTCGTTGTATGGAATGAAACATAAAGTGGTCGATTTCGACTAAGCCTTGACAGATTTTGCTTTGAATCTACTTGAGCCTTGATCTATGGCTTGTTGACTATAATCCTACACTAACAGCGCGCGCACAAAGTTGCCCGTTCAGAAGTTATGAGGTTCCGAAAAATGAAAATTAAAGTAAGTAAAAGTATCTTTTTTTGGGACATATCTTTAAAGATTCAACTAAAACATGAAAATTCTATACTTTAGTAATGTAATTAACCTTTCTCTTGTCGTCTTATCTAAAGAAAAGTCAATTTTACTTACTTTAATTTTAATTTTTCGGAACCTCATAACTTCTGAACGGGCAACTTTGTGCGCGCGCTGTTAGTGTAGGATTATAGTGAACAAGCCATAGATCAAGGCCCAAGTAGATTCAAAGCAAAATCTGTCAAGGCTTAGTCGAAATCGACCACTTTATGTTTCATTCCATACAACGAAAATGGAAAATATTTTTTTCCAGCCAAACTATTGGTTTTAGAGAAAAACTTGTGCAGCATTTATTCATCAGAATAACGTAACCTATCGATAGGTAATTTTTTCAAATAGAAATTGAGAAAAAAATCGCTATGTCCATAAATCGCAATTTCGATCCATAGTGTGACGCCTCTCGTTCTAGGATGTAGCCGTTTCGTGTTTGCGTAGTAAGTATAAGTATGTATAGCCTGACCAGGAACATAAAAACCCTGGCATAGAGGCGCGTCAATGAGGATCATTTCGATTTTTAGCTGTGAATGCAGATTTATAGGGCTAAGAAATCCTTAATACACAGTCCAAAAATTTTTGTTCTACGACAAAAATTGACGAAGTTATGGCCAAATTACTAAAAAAGTTCACGGACCGCCCGGCGCGGGGACGATGACGTCATTATATCCGATCCGAACGCTGCCGGCGTACTGCGTGGATAGAAAATATTTTTTTCTAGCCAAACTATCAGTTTTAGAGAAAAACTTCTAATGACATTTATTCATCAGAATAAAGAGAGCTATCGATAGGTAATTTTAAAAAATAGAAATTGTGAAAAATAACGCAAAAAATCCATACGCTCATACGATTCAATGGAACGCAGAGACGCGATTGGGGTCTCCGCGGTGGTATATTTGGCGATTTCTTCAAATAAAGTGTTCATAAGTGTTGTCTTCTTGCAAGTAAAATATAAAAATGTAAGTATTAATTTATTTACTTCTAAGAATAAGGTATAGCTGAGGCAGATACACTCTGCCTAGGCTACAAGACATTGCTATGATGATAATTTCGATGTAGGTACACGCAATACCTACCTGTTATTTAGTTTTTTTGAGTTAAACCTACGTACCTACCTATCTATTCGCCGTTCCCATGGGCGGGCCAGCTGCTGCAGGAAAGGACAGCTGCTCTCTCCCTCCTGGAAATCTATTTAATCTTAGCCTAGAAGCTGGGTATGACTCCCCCGCCCCCCTCCTCTCCCCAGGTCATAAGCTAGGCATGACTTCCCCCTCGGCCAGAAGTTGGGTAGGATTTACCCCCCCCCCCCCCCCCAGGCCCGAAACTGGGTATGACTTGACCCCTCCCCCTCCCCCCAGGCCAGAAGCTGGGTAAGGCTTGCCCCTCCCCCAGGCCATAAGCATAAGCTGGACATGACTCCCCTTCGGCCAGAAGCTGGGTATGACACCCCCCCCCCCATGCCAGAAATGCCAGAAACTGGGTATAACTTGACCCCCCCCCCCTACCCCCAGGCCAGAAGCTGAGTAAGGCTAAGCTGGGTGTGACTTATCCCCCCCCCCCAGGCCAGAAACTGGGTATTATTAGCATCATATTATGTATTATTATGTTCAATACAAACAATTATTAAGTTACACTCACCCCAACCGCGTCTCCGCATTGCATCGAATCCTATGAAAATGTGGTTTTTGGACATAGCGATACTTATTATTCACAATTTTTATTTTTAAAAATTACTGGTCGATAGGTTACTTTAATCTGATGAATAAATGTTATTAAAAGTTTTTTTCTAAAACGGATAGTTTAGCTGGAAAAAAATATTTTCCATCCAAATAGTACGCCGGCTGCGCTCGATTCGGATATAATGACGTCACGCGGTCCTGCGTACGTTGACTTTTAGCAGCAAAAACGGCCTATGTTTATTACTTAATATCTTCGTAAGTAATGGTCCGATTTGGATAATTCAAAAAGATATATCTTTCTTATGTCTTAAAGATTAACGTAGATACTAGTTTTATTGAATTTTCTACAACAGTATAGGTGTACCAGAATCTCATGGCAAACAAAAATATTGGAAAAGTGTGTTTTTCATATGGCAATTGTCTATGGCTTTATTGTCACCTGTCAAAGAAAATTATGAAATCTGTCAGCCGCTGCAAAAATTTTGTAATCTCTTCTTGACTATTTGTTATTTTTGTGAAAAAGTCGAAAAAGCTCAAGCAATTCATATTGTTTTCAATGTGAATTGTAAAATAAGGCATAATTCAAAGTCAATCATTGATTTTAAAGCCCGTCGTCGAGTTGACAGTAAGTTGAACTAAAATGTTTTGATACATTAGTTTATTACCCAACTGCGTCAGGAGGGTTATGTTTTTTATATTATTATTACTTAATAGCTACTTTATCGGGGTTTTCAGGTGTATCTCACAAATTGGTATAGAAGAATGGTCAAAATGTTATGACCATGAAAAGAAAATTGAAAAAGATTTCATCAAGCAATATTGAATAATGGAAAAGTTTCCAATTTTTTTCTTTTAAATAAACTTGAAATAAATATAAGTAAAACTAATAATAATTGTGAAAGAATCATGAAAATATCTCTACAAATAAAGAAGTTACAGGGCCCTAAAGTTTTTGTTTTGTGGCACGCACGGCTTGTGGCCCTAAAGTTGCGCATAACAAATATTCTCGCCAATTTGATCGGTGTATTCACGACAGTCATTCGGAGTACAAACAGTAAATCACCCCTCTGGTCCAGTGCTGTTGACAGATCATTTTTTTTTAAATCTAGAAGTTTTTAATTTTTCAGCTAGGGTCACTCAAGATTTTTTCTTAGTAAAATTTTGTAACCTTTTTTTAAAATATCCCAGACTTGGCCATATACAAAAAGAACGGCACCGCCTATGTTTCAGTTCCACGCGAAAATATGTAGGTAATAATTAATTTCTCAGACATTTCTTGATGGATTTAAAAAAAAACTTCACCATCTTTTTAGTTCTGGTCTATATTTTAATCCCATTCAGAGAAATATAATGTTTTTTGAAATGCTGGAAGAGCAATGTATTTACAATACCTCTTTATCTTGATCATCTATTGAAGAACAAGAAATGCAAATGGAGTTCTTAGAATCGTTTTCTAGTTCTGAATGAAGTGATAAGTTATAAGTATGATGCATATTAAAATTAGTTACTTAAAGTAATATACGATTTATTTATTTTTCAAGACATTTTCTTATGTTAAAAACCCGATGTATAACAACATTCTTCATACACATACCTACCTAAACTGTATATTCGTACTGCATGTTCATTAATATTAAAGTCATAAAAGTAAAAAATTAAACAGTATCAAGATCGTTTATTCCAATTTCCCCAGTATTGCTCTCAACAAAGTTTATTTTCCCTATTTGCCATGAGATTCTGGTACACCTATACTGATCCTCATTGCATTTGATAGTGCAACACTGGGTACAGTCGTACCTGTATTAAATTAATAGGCTAACTTTATGTATCAGGATTCAGGATTATGGGCTAATTTAATATTTTCATAAATTAACAAAAAATATTATAAGACAGGTAAATTGGTTTAAATAAATTAAATGAAACCATCGATCGAGCAAGTAGGATTTTATTATTATTCATCAATAATCAAATTCTAAACTTGAATATTCAACTACAATGTCTGCTCATGAACGCTTCAAACTCGGTACTTCTTTCCCAATTCCATAAAATTCAACACTTACAAAGTGACAAAAAACTTTAAAATAGGTAGTTGAAACAAACCACAGCTAATTTTCATAGTTGACTGTACTATACGATAAACATGTCAGTCAATTTGACAACCTTAGTCGGAAACATTATTCAATGAAAATATTGTCCGAACCCTTAGTATTTCTCTTCGACAAATACTTTAACACATTGTGAACCACTTTTCTTTCACGACTATAAAAATATTTTAGCAATTTAATTCACAAAATCAATTGCGCACATTTATTATAAAGTTTGTTTACACTTTGACAACAATAGACTGACATGTAAGGTGACATGTCAATGAAGTTTTCAGTTACTGTTGCCATTAAAAGAAATTAGTACCATTAATTTTCCGCAACATGGCGAGGGTTTTTATGTTCCTGGTCAGGCTATAGGTATGATGTCATTCTTTCTTCTGTGATAGTAGGTATGTTTAATTTATTTGTCTTATGTTAAAATAGGTGAATAAAGACATTGTATTAAAATAAGTACTTTTTTATCCTAAGTAGGTATATTTAAAATGTTATTTTTACAAAGGTAAAATAACACTAATACTTACCTATATACGTACCTCATTACAAATACCTAAGTAGATTAATTCCATTTTTTCACTAGACAGCATAGCAACCCTAGCAGCGTAAGAAGAGCTCAGAGACACGCGATAGAAAGAGACAAAACTTGTAGGTGAATTTAAATTGTAGGTACGTAGTGCTGTGCGAACTGAATTCCACTGTATCGCGTCGTAGCAAGACTCGCATTTATTTAAATCGTCTTGCGGAGTAATCCTTCTGTACCTGTACTATTACTTATTCTGTGGTTGCATCTAAGTTTCTGTTTCTGCCATAGCGTCCGTTGAGAGACCACACATAACGCGACCAGTTTGAAAGTTTCAACTCAAAAGTAACTAGCAGTTGCAGTTGCGTTTCACACCGTCTGCTCTGGGCCTAAGGGTTCCTTGTCAGGACTACGGAACCCTAAAAAAACCAGTCAGCTCAGGCTCAGCTGTGTCTGTGTGGTATTTGTGTTCTGTCTGTGTTTACTCTGGTCTGTGGCTGTGTGCTCAGCTGGATTGTCAATGTCAAACACAGATGAGGATGTCAAATTTGGTTTTATTCCTGTCGGGTTTCGTGCAAATGTTTTATCACAATTTATTAATGAAATTGTGATGATTACTTGAAAATTATGCATCGGAGTGCTAACACTTGACGTCGACTTGTATGTACGGAAGTGTTGATTTAATGGGATATAGAATAAGTGCCTCACGATGCCTTGCATTTTGCTTGGGCATAACTTTTATTATGGGCTGCTATTTAGCCTCATTACCGATACAATCAGGTGAGATACTCATTGAATATTAAATCTTTAGAAAGCTAAGTACGTTACTCTCGCATAATTTGACTTTAATGAGCGTTATTTCCACAGAAAAACAGGCATTACCTAAACCAATAATACAGCAGATCTCATCGAAAGTGCCGAATAAAAAACGTTTAGCAATACTCGTGCCGTTCAGAGATCGCTTCGAGGAGCTCTTAGAGTTTGTGCCACACATGTACGGCTTTTTAAACAAGCAGAATATACCGTTTCACATATTTGTGGTGCAGCAAAAAGATAGCAATCGATTCAACCGTGCATCGCTGATAAATGTTGGGTTTTTGTACACAAGGAACGATTACGACTACATTGCAATGCATGACGTGGATTTACTTCCTGTAAATGACGACTTGAAGTACGATTATCCTGCATCAGGACCTTTTCACATCTCGTCTCCGCAAACTCATCCAAAATATCATTACGAAACATTCATTGGTGGGATATTGCTAGTCAAAAGAGAGGACTACGAGCTAGTTGACGGAATGTCAAATAACTACTGGGGCTGGGGACTGGAAGACGATGAATTCTATGTGCGACTAAAAGACGCACGGTTGAAAGTTACAAGACCAGCTAATATTACTACAGGACCAGAAAATACTTTCAGGTACAATTTCTTCAATTTTTAAATGTTACAACAATACTTTTCTTTTCGAATACTTAGGTACTCAATTATTTATTGAATACCTACAGACTTTCATGCAGCAGAATATGTTATTGTTTTTGTTCAAATAAATATACCCTTGATTACTTTTTGCCCCAGTTAGAGTCAAAATTACGTCACAATTTATACGTAACAATATAATGAACCTACCTACCCACCTACTGCTTATCAAATCCATAGCTACGCCTAATGCCTAATCTGCTAAATAACTATTTTCCTCTGATAAACAGTAGTTAGATATCAATAACAAATTGAATATTTATGTTTATTTATAACTTTATTAGATAAGCCTATAATCCGGATTATGTGGGTTAACAAATCCCAACTAATATTATAAATGCGAAAGTAACTCTGTCTGTCTGTCTGTCTGTTACGCTTTCCCGCTTAAACCTCGCAACCGATTTTGATGAAATTTGGCATAGAGATAGTTTGAGTCCCGGGAAAGAACATAGGATAGTTTTTATCCCGGTTTTTGAAACAGGGACGCGCGCGATAAAGTTTTTCTGTGACAGACAAAATTCCACGCGGGCGAAGCTGCGGGCGGAAAGCTAGTGTATTTATAATGGCCTAAAAAAATACCACCTTTTTTCACAATAACATAAGTTGCCACTTTGCCCGTGTACCTACTAATTACAAATGCAAATATTTTATCTATGCAAACACACCGTTTACACCTTCAAATACAATTGGTAATTTATTCGGTAAACATTATATCTGGGGGCACGGCAGTGCCCCCACCAAGTCGAGCAAAAAAGCAAGCGGCACGGCCGTACCATCCTTTTCTCGAAGCAATTCAGGCCATTTTCGACTGCCTGTAACTTCGTTGTGGATAAAACTAGAAGGCTGAATTTTCATTGGCTATGCAGGCATTGTAAAGACACGGTATATTTAAAATTTCATTCAATTTGAACCAGTAGTTTAAGAATTATAACGGGTCAAAGTTACTTAATTTTGTCACTCACTGACTGACTCACTGACTCACTGACTCACCGATCATCAAAACTCTAAGGCACTTCTAGCAGACCTAGAAGCTTCAAATTTGGAATATAAGTAGTGTTTGGTGTATGAATCAAGGAAAAACTAAAATATTTGGGGGCACGGTAGTGCAACCGCCAAGTCGAGTAAAATTTTTCAATTTCGGTCCAGTTTTCTAGATACATAACTGCTGTCTACAAAATACAAAAAGAAATGAGATTTGGGGGCACGGTAGTGCAACCGCCAAGTCGAGTAAAATTTTTCAATTTCGGTCCAGTTTTCTAGATACATAACTGCTGTCTACAAAATACAAAAAGAAATGAGATCCCATCAAAAACAATACTTGTCAAAAAAACCAAGTCTCGCAACTCAGTTGTTCTACGGTAAAAAGTTGTGAGATCCATGTAATACCAAGTCCAGGTCAGGAAATCTTTAACGTTTTACATAAATATATTGACTTGGCCATCGCATGAAAACACGTGTAAATTAAATTATTTAGTGCGATGGCCAAGTCAATATATTTATGTAAAACGTTAAAGATTTCCTGACCTGGACTTGGTATTACATGGATCTCACAACTTTTTACCGTAGAACAACTGAGTTGCGAGACTTGGTTTTTTTGACAAGTATTGTTTTTGATGGGATTGCTTTGTCTGCGGGTCCCACACGAGGAATAACCTGAATAAACTTTACTTATCCTCTCCTATATCTTAATCCCATGATATTTCTCAGAAAGGATTGTCAGATGTTTTGTTGGATAGTTAGTCAAGTTCTAATGCATGTTTTAAATATTATAAAAGGTCAAATTTCTAATAACAATGATTTATACCTCATGATTATCAACAATTTTCAGGCACATCCATGACAAAACATACCGCAGGCGTGACATGCGGAAGTGTTTCAACCAGCGCGAGGTCACGCGACGCAGAGACCGATTGACAGGCCTCCACAACGTGCAATACAAACTGTGGAGCACCCACACGGTCACCATTGACGAACTTCCCATCACCGTGTTAAACGTGGAATTGTTGTGTGATAAAGCAGCTACACCGTGGTGTCAGTGCCCGGAACCAGTGAAGGTTAAAAAGCCATAGTAAGGACTCTAAGAAAGTATGTTGCTTCCCTAAAAAATTGATATTGACTGTGTTAAGACACTTTGTAGCCAAGAAACGATTGTTTTTTGTATTAGGCACAACATATTAAATCGATATGTTTAATGACTAATTCGGACCTGCCACCAATGGATGGATGGTTAAATTTCAAACAAAAAGACAATCAACATCGGTTCATACGAAACCATGTCTCTAAAACTTATAATACTCTTCTTTTTGTAAGAGTCAAAAGTTATAATTTAGTTTCTAAATTTTAAGTGCCTATATTCAGTGGCATTTGCTCATACATTGTAATAAATAATTAAGATTATTGTAATAATTCTAGTGTCATTTTGTAAATAGTAAAATTGGCTTTACATTGAGATTAGATATGGATTATAATAAGCCTACTAACTCATTTTCAAGAGATTTTATTTTGGACTCCAATATGCAATACATATAAATGTGCTAATCTACAATATTTTGCGGATATTGATTATCTAAATCGCCTATGCCTAAAAGATATTGCCTATGACTAAAAAATAGTTACAAGTTGGGGCATTTTTTGTAAGTCACTCTGATTCTCTGAACTCTGTCGCTCTGTTTGAGCGAAAACTACTTAGCCCCTCTATATGTCATTTAAACAAACGCCCGTATTCACAAACATTACTATGAGGTCTCACAGTGCGAGTGGACGCACAGGGTGACACACAAACCAATCACAGAGCTCTATTCAACGCTGCGCATTCGATTTGCTGCTTCACTTAGCAAGCATCGTTTGTGAATACGGGTGTTGGCCCCTCTATACAAAGTATACTCGTAGCAAATTCAATGAGGGCTATCGTTTTTATACTTAACAGTTGACACCCCTGGCGATTGACAGGACCTTACTCTACAGTGGCGCCATCTTGATGAGTGCAAATGCGATAGTCCTCCTACCACTTTAGCGCTCACAAGTTGGCGCCACTGTCTTCGCTACTAGCAAGTGACAGGACCTTACTCTACAGTGGCGCCAACTGGTGAGCGCTAAAACGATAGCCCTCATTGCGTCACATCACAAGCATTCGAGATTAGAATTGTTTTCTAGACAAAGTTACGTTTTTGACAGTTTTAATTTCGAGATCGATTCGCCCCAAGTTCTTGTATTTAACTACATACTTTGCTCTGTGAAGCTATTTGGAAATTAAAACTTACAAGTTTCTTTGTGTAAGGGTTGAGATAACTCCCTCCTCCCTGTATACAACCCGATCAAGCTAACTGCGCATCAGCCGCACACCTCCCCGCGTTCCCGTCCGTACCAGAACGTCGATGTGACGTCACTGTGGTCAGGTGCGCAGTTAACTTGATCAGGTTGTAAGAAAAAACTCCTGTGTAAACTTTAGCTTGATAATCTGCTACAGTATATTTTTATTACCAGTGAATCAGTATGATTTTTATACTGTATTTTTCGCAAATGACCCTATTATAATAAATAATAATTACCTGCCATTTCCAAGAACCTGTGTCGCCATTATACAGAAAGGAAAGGAATGTTAATAAAACAATTTTTAAATAAATAAATAATTTATTAAGCAGATTTTGTTTTAAGCTTATTTCTACACATTCTTAGTGACCTGTATATGAGTATAACTTGAACTAACTATTGCATACAGGTTATGAAATATTATCAATACTAGAACTTCGTCAAAATATCCCTTAGGTTCAGAATGTCCAATTCCCAAAATGTCCTAAGGTTTCAAAATGTCCAAATCCCGGAATATCCAATTGACAAAATGTCCAATTCCCGAAATGTCCAAACTACTATTTTGAGAATTTGACATTTTGGAAATTGGACATTCTGAACCTAAAGGCAAAATATTTGTAAAAACATCGCTATAGGTCTGCCTGAGGTATGTGCGCGGCACGGGAGGGGTGAGATTGACAAATGATGACGTGAAAGAGCATACAAATCTAAATCTCCAAATACAACGTCCTGCCCTCCTATAGTCTGGTCTGCGAGCACGTAGAATTTTGTCCAATGACCCCAAGCTACCCATCCTTATCACTCGCGCGTAATTATATGGCTGTCGCAACTGTGGGACGGGCGCCCGCAGTGAGTGTGCGAGCGGATCGAAAATCAAAACTCCATACAAAAAAGGGCTTTTCGACCACTTTTCGACTGGTTTGCGATTATAATTTGCACTTTGTCTAGACCCACTGTGCACCTCCCATACCTTAGGCACTGACTGAGCTAGGCATGTATGCTCTAGACCAGGGGTGGCCAACCGGTCGATCGCGACTATTAGTCCAGTAGATCGTGGCAAGGCAAAAAATACTACATGATTGTGTATGTTGTTTATGCTGTTTCATTTAAGATTTCAAGAAGTATGTAAGTGGTAGATCGCCCAGGGTTTTGTTAGTAAACAGTAGATCTTATGTCTAATCAAGTTGGCCACCCCTGCTTTAGACCTATAAAATGTTGACAATATAGGTAGCCTCTAAATAAAGCGAGAGCAAGCGATTATTAAACTGATATTTTGGTAAACAAAATCCATTTCGGATTTCTAAACATCAATAACTTTCTAAAAATAATTACACAATTATTAAAAATTTAAAATCTTCAGCGTTTCATATTCTTTGTAATTGTGTATGTATCTAATTACAATCAATTATCACTGTAAAAATAATTATTATTTGTTATAAATAAATCTTTGAAGCAATTCATCATATTACAACTAAAAACAATATACCTATCAGGAACATAAATTGACATTGTGCCAACAATAAACCTATTTTTAAACCCCAGATCAATAAAATAAAATAAGTACATATTTAATATGCATAAAATGTATTCTAAAATGTTTTAAACAGAAGCAAAGGTATGTAAAAGTTTTTTATTTTGAATGACTATGCTTTATTACGTTTAACGTTGAGATCTCGTTGATGAAATTAGTTTTTAAATACAATAAAAGGTAGGCAATGTTTTTCTATGTGAATTCTGTGAATAATAAGAACCGACTTATTAAAGTACTGGCTTTCCCAGACAGCTATTCTACAGTCTGATTACATCACTATTAATATCATAAATGTGAAAGTAACTCTGTCTGTCTTTTATGCTTTCACGCCTAAACCGCTGAACCGATTTTGATGAAATTTGTTTCGAGTCCTGGGAAAGATTATAGAATAGTTTTTATCCTGGTTTTTAAAACAGGGACGCGTGCGATAGTTTTTGTGCGACAGACAAAATTTCACGCGTGCGAAGCCAGATTTTATTATACACCCTGTATCTAACCCAGCCTGTACCTATTTATAAATCGATTCTGATTAGTCCACAGTTATTAACAACGTTCGATTATAATTTAAATAAGTTACTTCGATCACACTGCTATTGGATTGCATTCATATTTCACACAATCATGCAAACACCAAAAAGCTTGATTATAATCTTTACTAAAGTCTAGCGCTAAACTGTGCCTGCCTGTGGCATGGGAGCGGCACGGGAGGAGTGACATTGACATATTACGACGTGACAAATCATACAAATCTGAATCAGAGTAAATACAAATGAGTAGGTCATCTTCATAGAAACGCCCTGTGGGTGCCCTACTCATTTGTATTTACTCTGGTTTCTATGAAGATGACCTACTCATTTGTATTTACTCTGGTTTCTATGAAGATGACCTACTCATTTGTATTTACTCTGTCTGAAGTCTCGCTAACGTTTGATGTCACAAAAACATCCTCCCGTGCCGCTCTTATACCTCAGGCACTGACTCTAACATTGTACAGTCGACAGCATATCAGAATCGTTCGTTCGTTCGTTTCAGCCGAAAGACTTCCACTGCTGAACAAAGATATCAGAATATTCACTTGTAATTATTAACACTTATTTCAAGTTAATTATGGTACACAGTCAAAATCAAATAGTTCGTAACACCCAAAATGGCCAAAATGAGGGCTATCGTTTTAGCGTTCACCAGTTAGCGCCACTGTAGAGTGAGGTCCTGTCACTTGCTAGTAGCGAAGACAGTGGCACCAACTGGTGAGCGCGAAAGTGGTAGGAGGACTATCGCATTTGCACTCATCAAGATGGCGCCACTGTAGAGTAAGGTCCTGTCAATCGCCAGGAATGCCAACTGTTAAGTATAAAAACGATAGCCCTCATTGTAACAAAGACGTGTTGCGAACTTTTTGGCTACTTTGGGTGTCACGAACTATTTGACGCTGACTGTACTATAATTAACTTGAAATAAGCTTGATTTTGCAATACACAAGTGAAAATTGTAAGTGTTGTCGCTGTACAATAATTAATAACTTCCAATATTAATTACAGAGAAAATAAAATTTAAATAGCCCATAATTTTTATGGGTACCCACCAGCGTTGCCAGACGTCCCGATTTTGGCGGAACGTCCCGATTTTTAAATCAAATTTAAATGTCCCGCGCGGGACAGGCTCGGTCCCGCTTTTCGGAGAGAGACACTCACTTCACCAGACTATTGTTTAAAACGCCATATTATTCTAAAGAATAAAACTTTTTTAATTTCGATTTTTGTTTTTTTTTTCTTTTTTTATTCTAAAGACGAATTTAACGATAGAGTAAATCTGATTTAAAATGTAATTTTTTTGTTAAAATAAATTTTCTATGGCTACTTTTGCTATCTATTGTCACGTAAACGTAATTTTAAGTCAAATAAAAAGATAAATATTTGAAAACCTTTGATTATTTACGTTTTTTTACTATGTCCCGCTTTTGACGGAAGAATCCCGCTATTTTCACTCAAAAAGTACCAAAGTCCCGAGTTCCCGACTTGGCGAAAAAAAAAACTGGCAACGCTGGTACCCACCCATAAAAATTATAATGGGCAGTATAATAGATTAAACATGACTTAAAACATCTAAAAGCACTTCCAAAAATATACTACTCATCTTCGTTTTGACAATCATTGCTCCAGTATGAAACAGGCATATTTTCTACTTTACTACTTTATTTTAAAGTCCAATTTGTGTTATGGTGCTTTAAAAGCAGCAAAAACATGCTTTAATGCACAGACACGGGTCTATTTATTCACTTTTTTTTACTGAACAAGAAAACTGGATTCTTAACATGTTACCAGCACAGTGCATCATAATATCAAGATATGAAGGTCATTATTGCCATTTTTAGGTATCTACTTTGTGCACAGCGAAATAGTTTAAATTGATTCTATTCTATTATTTAATTTTATCATCATAACTGATTGTGACGTCAGAATTTATTATGACCATTATTTCGTGAAAGCAATGATTCATTTTAATACAAGTTCCACAACCATATTTTTAACAGCTGATATCTATCCATTCAGCCTCTGATATCTGCACGTTACAAATGATATATCATCTGCTCTAGCTGTCCTTTTCACTCATACCAGTTATCTGAGAAGAGTGAGAGAGACATATTAAGTATTATGACGTTATTATAAAACGACACTGGCGTGTGAATCCACTCTTAAGAAAAGACGCGAGTTGTGCAAGTCATTTTATAAACCGCTCGTTTTGTACGGTATTCGAGCCCTGATTTTGTATTAAAAGCACACAAAATAACCAAATAAGCGTCAGATTATCTTATTTATCGAATTGGCTTGAAGAACGCAATCTTAAGTCTGATATAAGTTATATTCACAATGGTTTTCGTGTAACATTTTGTACCGTCATCATCAAAATGTTAGTGACACCTAAAGTGGTGACCTCCAGTCTACGTATTGCCATCTGGCGGATTTGTCAATCGCGAAAACACTCATTGTAACAAAGACGTGTTGCGAACTTATTGCCTACTTTGGGAGTCACGAACTATTTGACGATGATTGTATGTCAACTGCGTATGCGAACAATGTGAACACTGAACATATCTTTAGAGGGAATGTAAACATAAGAAATCATGCACAATGAGTATTGCAAAAAGAACATAATTGCATACGAGTAACCTTATAAGTCCCGTAATATTTGACATAGTGCAGTCGTACAGTACTCGTACTGCGATATGACTAATTTTCGCAAATAATTTTGTACTTTATTTTACTAAAATAAAGTTTCAGATCTACAAAAGCAAATCGTCAGTTGTCAAATTGGCAAAATTTTATAGCAATCTTATCAAATTATTTACTAGGACTTATAAAACTCTCAGGTCAGTATTATAAAAGACAAAGCTAAAACCATGCGACAAAACATACATTTTGTTTACAAACCTAATAAATGCTAAGTACGGTTACAGGTGCAGTTTAAACTTAAAATTGATCTATTAAGTTATTGTTAAGTATCGATGCCTTGATAGGAATATTATGTAAATGAGCAAAAATCAAAAAGCATCAAAAACAAGTATTTCTCAACTTACACCTCCTTTACTTATTTCTATGATGTTATCATTTTAACCAATCATCCAACATTCTAATAGTAAGGAGTATGTTCTGTGGCGATTTCATTAAATTATAGTAAGTTGATACAAATACTAATTCATTTTGCATTATTTTATCGCTATGCTACACCTATAACCGTGATTTTATTTAAACTAATAGTAACAAACAGAAATTATGCCATTATAGTGACAATCTTAGTTAAAAGTTAACTCAATCCAAAATTATTTCTGTAATATCTACTAATTATACTTACTATGAAAAACAAAATTATATTAGTAAAATTACTGTGGCTATAATGAACTACTGGTTTTTATTAGATTGTCTCTATATTGGCCACATTTAACACGTTCACTGACAATGTCAACAGATTCAATAGTCAAAATCGCAATGTATAATTTGGAAATAACAATGAAGTGATGATGAGCAATGTATAATTTGGAATTATCAATGTGTTAACAAACATATACAAATAATTGATATAATAATCCATTTTTTATAAATAATAATATTTATTTTTCTCGATAAAGATGTTCGTTTTGCGATAAATTTGCGATTCTGACATATCAACACATTGTCAACGAACGTGTTATATCACACAAAACAATAAAAGAGAGGATACGTAAAAATTGTCCTAAGCAGGCATCGAAGGCGCGCGCCGCGGCTAGTCCTCGCGCGCGCAACAACTCAGCTACAGCGGGCAGCCGCCTCCCTACGCACACATAGGACCACGTTAGCGGGACGGGAGGGGGGTGAACGCTTGGGAAAATACACCCACTAAGTGAATTATACTACACTAGCTGACCCGGCGAACTTCGTACCGCCTTAGCGTAGAGATTTTCTTTATATTTTTTTCCGTAAAAACCTTGTACAGAGTATTAGAAAACTACAAAAAAAAAAATCAGCCAAATCGGTCAAGCCGTTTTCATGTTATGTCGTGACAACGGAAAACGGGTTTCATTTTTATATATATAGATTAGGCAAGCTACACGCACGCGAATAGGGAAAACACGTATGAAATAATGAGATGCAGCCAGTAGGTCTAGATAAGTGGCACTTTTTGATCGAATCCATTGAAACTTCATACAAAAAAAACGCCGTTCGATCATCTTTCGACATTGCAACTGTCATATTTTGTCACTTGTTTAGAGAGGCAGATCAGCACGCATGCCGAAATCCGGATCACAGAAAAAAGGACTAACTACTTTTTTTTTTATCCACAATGATGAAGCTCTTGGCCTGCATCTCACCTGATGGAAAGTGACAATCAGGCCGAAGGTGGAAGCGAGTTTCACACGGAATCCTCACCACAGACTTAGATAATTTGCAGATAAAATGGCGTCAAATTTAGGGGACAAAAAGATACTCCCACGGCAAAATACGTAGGTGTATTTATCACAAGCGTCCATCTAAATAACATTGTTAAAATTTAACGCGTCACCTGTCCACGTACAATACCTATTCATCGATTCAGCTAGTGCATTACATAGTCTGTGCCTCTGTTGTAGTGACGTGGACAGGCAACGTGTTAACATGGGAATATAAAAAGTAAAAACATTCAAAATAATAAGATCAAGAAATAAATGTACAATCGCCAGCAAATAAAATACCACAAAATGACTCGTTCCATCATACAATTTTGAATCATAAGAATATTGAAGATAAAAATAGAAATTGATTGGGAAAATTCACTATATTGTAGTAGGGTGACCTGTTGGCAATTGTACAGTAGGCTACAGATAAAACTATAGGGATCATCACATTACAACAATCAAAAAAACCACAAAATTAATAAGACACCTAAAACATAAATAAAATGATACACAAATCTAATAATTATTAAAACTACAAAACACTACGGATCAATAACAATGCTATAATAAACAGTAATAATAAACACACTTCTATAATATCATTATTTATTAACGTAGCTACATTTTTAACAATTATAAATTATTTTTGCGAATAATAAAAATAAGTACATACTTAAATATATCGCCTAATATAAATATATGATTTTTAAATTACATTACTTGTACATAACGATATTAAGAAGCTATAATGCAAGCTATATCGATTATAATAATATACAATTTGTATAGAAAATTTAGGAAATATAATAGTTAAAGCAATCAAGCGTCAACAATAATAATAATCATAGAACATTTTATAAAGGGTTCGAAAACACTATCACAGAGGGTGTATAAAGTCGGGATATATAGGATATAATATAATAATATAGTATATACATCTAAAACATCTCTCTTGCAGGTCCAACTATGCTATAATAATTACAATAATAATTATAAACTATCAAGGAAGTATACTTTGAGCTTTGGTTTACAATAAGTTACAGTTGGTCGATTAAAATATATTATTATTTGAAGGAAATGAACAAGACAACAATTTTATGTGAAAACCTTATAATGGTAGAGAGTTAAGACTCGATTTGGAAGTCTTGGAATCAATTCTCAAATGGAACACAAACATTTTAAAACCACTTTGAGTAGTTGTTCCAAACTTAATAAACGCAGGGCAGGCTTGAATCGACCTGATAATTCGAAAAAAAAAACGCATAATTTTGTACTTCGGAGAACGTGTTTAACCGTCGGACCGATTAAACTATGCAGGTAACTACGGGCTTATAAGGTCTTATAGGATTGTTCTGTGACGTAAAGGTCGTTATATTATGAACATCCATATTTTTACCGACCAACTGTAACCGAATACACTAATACTGGTTAAATATTTGGAATTTTAAATTGCCTACATTTATGTTTCATATTACATAAAAAACTCTAACGCTAGGTTATTCGGTTGTACGAATTTTAATTTAATATTTTTTTAGATTTTCTTTTTTATTACAAATACTATGAGTATAATTAATTAGTCATTAAACATTGAACGATTAAATTATTGACATTCATAATTCCATTGCTATTTACATTTTATTCATTATTTTTTTGGTTATACACTAAAATAATTTAACAGTAAAGTCATACAATTTTGAGAGCTTTTAAGTAAAACACGTTTTGTCATTGTTCATCTTAGTGAAAGCAACATTTGATGAAAAATAATAGAGCATTTATTAGCTAAAACTTATTATTTCTTTATTAATAACAGGCTATTTTGCAGCAGGGAAGTATGTAATAATGCATTCCACTTTTTAAGATATTGTTATCTAATTGACAAATACTGACACCAATACATATTATTATGTACCGGTGAAAAATATTGTATACGTTACATGAGCATAATATTAAAGTTTGTTAACACATTTCACGCCCTTTGCTTTATTTTTTCTTCTCATTTTCAAACTCGTTTTTAAGCCTCGTGTTTTTAAGCCCTAGATTTTTTTTACTTACAGATTTTTTTTTAATTTTCAATTAAATTGTAAAATCTGTTGTACTGTTCTTAACAGAACGAGTTTTTATCGAATATAGGAACGTTATATTAATTTTTAAACGCAATTTTTTTTATTCCAAGCAATGTAATTTATGCATTGAATTTTTGTATAGGTATTATTTTTAATTCGTGTAAAATTGTGGCAGTTTGATTTGAAGACACCTCGAGTAATTATACCAAGATATTAGAAAAGGAATTTTAAGTGAGTAAATATTTTATTTTGTTATTTATAATTTTTTTTAAATACTGTTAACATAGAGTATTAAATACTACTTTAAACGAGAGATAATTGTTACTTTGACAAGACTCAACTTAAAATACTCACTACTATAATATATAGCCTGACCAGGAACATAAAAACCCTGGCATAGTGGCGCGTCAATTGCATTTGATAGTGCAACACTGAGTACAGTCGTACCAGTGTTAAATTAATAGGCTAACTTTATGTATCAGGATTCAGGATTACGGGTTAATTTAATATTTTCATGAATTAACGAAAACATATTATTATAGGTAACCTGGTTTAAATAAATTAAATGAAACCATCAATCGAGCTAGTAGGATTTATTTTATTATTCATCAATAATCAAATTCAGAACTTGAATATTCAACTGCAATGTCTGCTCATGAACGCTTCAGACTCGGTACTTCTTTCCCAATTCCATAAAATTCAACACTTAGAAAGTGACAAAAAATTTTAAAATAGGTAAACAAACCACAGCTAATTTTTATAGTGGACTGTACTATACGATACACATGTCAGTCAATTTGACAACCTTTGTCGGAAACATTATTCAATGAAAATATTGTCCGAACCCTTAGTATTTCTCTTCGTCAAATACTTTAACACATTGTGAACCACTTTTCTTTCACGACTATAAAAAGATTTTAGCAATTTAATTCACAAAATCAGTTGCGTACATTTAAAATAAAGTTTGTTTACACTTTGACAGCAATAGACTGACATGCAAGGTGACATGTCAATGAAGTTTTCAGTTACTGTTGCCATTAAAAGAAATTAGTACCATTAGTTTTCCGCAACATGGCGAGGGTTTTTATGTTCCTGGTCAGGCTATAAAAACAAAAACATAGCTGAGCACCGTTAAATAAAAAAAACTTAATTCATTAATAATACAAAGTTAACATTGTTAAATATTTCTTCGTCGTATCTTTCCTTTCGTTCTTTTGGCACACAAATTAGTTAACAATGTTTAAAGTTCTAATGTCCGTTTTCACCATCAATCCCTAATTTTTAAGTGACCCCTGTGGTAACACATAAAAGGAATTTTGTTTTCATAAGGGTCACTTAAAAATTAGGGATTGATGGTGAAAAATTAGGGCATTAGTCTAAAAGTTAATCCGTAACTCAAAATGTTAACTTCGTCGATCAACAAAAATCAGTTATGCCTTGATCACACGTACCGAGCAAACGGGCGAGACAGTGCTCTCGGCCGAGTACTCGGTGTGTATGAACATTACGCCGAGTGTTCGGCCGAGCGCTCGAGTATGTGACTCGCTCACCCAACTGTCTCGACCGAGTAAACATTTTACTGTCTCGCCCGTTTACTCGGTACGTGTGATCAAGGCTTTACTATGCTCAGCTACGTCTAAACAATAGCTTCAGTATCACTTATGACGTGAATGCCGTGTTTAGTGAGAATCAACCTTACAATATCATTGCAACTCCTAGTTTTGTAATTTCTACCCGAGTCTCTATCTTTAAGTTTGATGCTCTTTACCTTATCGCATAGCTTACTCACTTCGGATTTACTCTTTTTCATATCTTCTGGCCGCAGTTTTCTTATTGTTGATGAGCATCGTTTCTTGATAACGTTATCGATGTTTAAATTTTTTTCCACGTTGCTCTCGCTGACTCGACGTTTGTAAATGTCAAAATCGGCGTCGTCCTTTGACAGATAGCTGTCTAAAGACCTATAAGTTGGCTCTAAACTTACCTTTTCGTCCTTGATAGCGTGTTGTGTGGCATCGCTGACGATTTTGACAGCTTTCCCTGGCACATAGCTCGCGGGAACTTTGTCGATGTACGCCATTTTGGGTTTTATAGTATCCAATACTGGGCTGACTGAATCTGTGTGGGAGTTGGGCATGAGGAAGTTGGTTTTCCGAGCCCTTTTGACTGTGATCGTTTCGTCGACTATAGTTGGTTTATCACGGATGGATATCAGGATGTTTTTGAAGCTGGTTTCTTCGGGAGATGCCATGAGAACGTCTTGAGGTGATCGCTTGTCGTATTTCGCGAGTAGATCGTTGATTAGGTTGTACTCACTGTATCCATGCAGCGTGTGGGAGATAATCTTGGTTAGTTATTGTCACTGTGTGAATTATATAGTTAGTTAATGATTTACTTATATAGAAAATAGTATTATTAATGGTAGGATAAGATACTTCAAGTTATGTATAACAGAAGAAAGAAATTATTAGCTATAAATGGTTATTAATTAAAAAAAGGTTTGGGAAATGCTGTATTGATGACCAAAATATTAACATTACCAATGGTTTCCTTGTGCAGTGCAGTGGAGACTAAATGACTTAATTATAGTGATGTTGAGACTTGGCACTTGGCCGCGGCCAGAACTGTCACCGGTCAAGCACTTGGCCGTGGGTCCCGGGCTCGCTACAACACTACGCAAGGGACTCACGTATCATGCGGTGTGGCTCCGTACAGGCTATGACGACGTACATAGTCTAATACTCCGTCGTCAGTCAAATACTTGGCACTTGGCCGTGAGTCCTGGGCTCGTTACAACACTACGTCAGGGACTTACGTGTCATTCGGGTCGTCCTCGTGCATTAGACTAAATGACCTGACGATAATGAGATCTTGAGACTTGGCACTTGGCCACCATTCCTGCGCTCGCTACAACACTATTACTCACGTGTCATGCGGCGTGACTCCATATATGCTATGGCGGCAAACGTAGCCAAGCCATCGTCGGTCAAATACTTGGCACTTGGCTGCGAGTCCTGGACTCGTTCCAATACTATCTGACTCACGTGTCATTAGGCGCAGCTCCATATAGACTATGTCGACCCACGTAGTCAAAAACTCAGTCGTCGGTCAAGTACTTGGCACTTGGCCACGTGTCCTATAACACTGTCTGACTCACGTGTCATGCGGCGTCGCTCCATATAGGCTGTGTCGACGTACGTAGCCTAACACTCCGTCGTCGGTCAAGTACTTGGCGCTTTCCCCGCGGCGGACTAGACGGCGGATGACCGTCGAGCTCACTTCGTTGGCTATGTAGTTCGTTACTAGGGTAACGTTGTTCTGTAATTGGAATTACTTTAATTGTAATTTATTTCAAAAAGTTTTAATTTATATCAGCGTACACCACTGCGATAGAAAGATAGACTCCACTCTATGAAGACTGAAAGTTCACTTAGGAAGCCAACTTTAAAAGACCTTCACCGAACCGGAATCTAATCGTCGAATTAGTGGGGCAGCTCACTGTTCCAGAAATCATACGTCGGCTTGCAAATCGAGCTGAATCTATGGTATCTTTCAGAGTATTCTGAGCGAACATACTTCCGAGTCGGCTAGAATGTTGTGTGGCATGGTAATCAGTCATAGACCTTAACAATAACACTGTAATAGTATTTAATAACAGTACAGAATAATAATGTAGGTACAATAGGACTGTTATGTCTTTCTTTGTAAGACAAGTCTTTTATCAAATAAAAATAAATTAAAAAAAAATTGACTATGACTGGACACCGAACCTAAAACACAGGGAAACAAGCTTTATAAATATCTTTGGACAATCTCACACAGCGCCATCTAGCCCCAAAGTAAGCAATTAATATGCTTGTGTTATGGGTGCTAGCTTAACGGATATACTACTTATATACTTTTTTTTTAATACATACATATTATACATAGTAACACCCAGACCCGTCACAGAAATTAAAATTCATCATTTCAATTTCTGCCCGGCCGGGAATCGAACCCGGGACCTCTCGGCATAGTAGTCCGACAAAAACGGCTTTACTGTCGTAGACATAATTAATTTAAAACAAAGTACTTACTCTATGTTTGTAGAGCATGTCGGACTCGTATATGAACCGGCCGGGGTCGCTGCCGGCGCGCGACACCACCACCAATCCATGCCGACCCACTATCGTCTCCAGCTGGGGACACACAAGCAAATAGTTTGAATACACACTGACGTGTGATTCCGACCAGATAGAATAAATAAATAATCTTAATCTAAATATTCAAAGGTGACTAACTGACTGACTGACATAGTGATCTATCAACGCACAGCCCAAACCACTGGACGGATCGGGCTGAAAGGCATAGAGGTAGTAGGTAGATGTTATGACGTAGGCTTCCGCTAAGAAAGGATTTTACGAAACTCCACCCCTAAGGGGGTAAAATGGGATCCACGCGTAGGAAGTCACGGGCGCTAGTAATAAATAAATTAGGTAAAGAGGTTGTTCCTGCAGTATAACCCGGTTAAGTTAACTATGCACCTCGCTGGAATGCGACTCTTCCTCGCACTCACCCGCACACCTCCCCCAGATTTTTTCAAGTTATTTAGATCGAGAGGCAACTCTTACTAGAAAATTTTATTAATATTGTTGTGTTATAGCACAAAAATATGACAGTTAACTATAAATTAACGATTATATCCAAAAGCCTCCCCCAAGGATTTCTTCAACAACCGGTCCTGCGCTGCCCGCATTCAGGTTCTTCCCGCATCTTCGCCAGATCGTCTGTCCACCGAGTGAGAAGCCTGCCCCTTTTCCAGCCCACAATTTTCCCTAATTTACCAAGATTAGTAACTTCTACTTCTACTCACATCAACAAACACAAACTTGACCTTCACTGGTTGGGTTTTTATTGACGGTGAAGCTGTAGATCCTGGCTACACAGGAGTTGCAGTGGTGGGAAAGAGAGGTGGGAATAGTCCCGTTCTACTCACATCCTCGTCGGACCAAAGCCCGGGCGTAGCGAACGACTCCAAAAGGTCCGCTCCACACAGCAGCTTGATCGTGATCCGGTTGTTCAACCCGTTGTGTAGCTTGTCCATCAGGTTATCTGGTTCGTCGATGCTGTTGACGTTTAGCACGTCATCTGGCAGCCAAGATGGCGGGTCTGGGTCGAGAGATGAGAGCGATGATATGTAGCCGTTGAGGGTATCCTGGATAGGGAGGAAAACACAACACTGCAATATCAATAGATAAAAACATAACCCTCCTTCTGGCGCAGTCGGGTAAAAAGATAATCCTGCTACTGTTAGCCTAGGATGAGCGCCATAAAGTCGTTTATCGAGGCATTTTATAGATTTTAAATGAAATCGATGAAAATATTATTGTGGCACGCATCTTAAGAGTCTAGACCTGACTTATTAGCTCATCAGCGCATTTCCTAAACCTTTGGAACTAGGAAGCTGATTTACGAATTCAATTCACCCATAAGGTTAAGAGAAGAGGAGTGAAAGAAAGACATAAGCCTTCAAAGGGGATGACTTTGGTGCCCAAATTTTTTGTATTGTGCCAGAAAAGTTATGCATAAGAAAAGTTTTTTAAAATTCAACCCAAGGGGGTAAAACGGGAGTTGTTAAGCTATAACTCATGCTGTTTGTTTCCTTAATAAAGAAAAATAAAATAAAATAAAATAAACAGTACTGTATAAAATCAACTGTTCTACATCTCACCTGGTGGTACTGCATAGACAGCCTGGTCCTGGTCCAGCCGGACTGCTGCGTCTCCCACTCTGACACCTTGATCCAGGACGATGAGCGTAGAGCCAGCTTTAACATGGCTATCCTGTGGCATCAGATCAATAAATAAGTCTTTTCTCAGTCAGTATGTTAAAAATGTTAGTAACACAATATTTGCTTTTATTAACTGATGTACCCTTGCGATATAATAAATATCCATAGGTGCAATGCAAATGGTAACCACCCACATTTAACCCACTATTTACTTACCTTCCTGTCTGTATTTATTTAACACAAACAGATTATAATATCTAGTACTGTTTATAATCACATACAATGCTGTAAAGACAATGAATATTTACATAATTTTACAAACATTACATAGGTACATGTTTACCTATTGTACTATCAATAAAGTACTCCCATCTGTACCAATACTATTAATAATAGAAACTTTTAATAAAAGTTTCTAAGAATTGTTTTTGTGAATTAATCCTTGACAGAAATGAATTGATTAATTAATTGATGATAATTTACTATATCGTGCCGTGTGGGGACGGCCGTAAAGAATACTTTTCCCCACCGCCGACAGGAGGCGTGTCGTAAGAGGCGACAAAAACCCCTGTAGCACCAGACGGGCAGCAGCGTCTGCGTGCGAAACCAAACAAAAAACTGCGATCGCCAACCCGCCTGCCAAGCGTGGCGATTAGGGCAAAACCCTCCAGAATGGTTTTACAAACAATAAAACGGCCCCTAGTCCCCGGCGGCCCCACTATCCCGGACCACGGTAGCGGTCACGGTAACGGTGGGGCAAGGGGTGCGAAGAATCCCCGGGGGATGCCAAGCTACCAACACCGACGACCTCTGGCCCTGGCAACCTATAACGCTCGCACACTGCGTACAGACGTGAAGCTAATGGAACTCGAGGACGAATTGAGCAGGTTACGGTGGGATATCGTAGGATTATGTGAAGTCCGAAGAGAGGGGGAGGACACCATAATTCTCAAATCCGGAAACCTGCTCTATTTCCGGGAGGGCGACCAGCAGTCCCAGGGTGGTGTCGGGTTTATCGTCCACAAGTCCCTTGTCAACAACGTGGTCCAGATCGAGAGTGTTTCGGCGAGGGTAGCGTACCTGATACTCAGAATCACCAAACGGTATTCGCTGAAGGTCATACAGGTATACGCACCGACCACGGAACACCCCGACGACGAAGTGGAGACTATGTATGAGGATATTTCCAGAGCCATACATAGCTCCCGGTCCCATTTTACCGTTGTGATGGGGGACTTCAACGCGAAGCTAGGTAAACGAAGCGATAATGAGCCGAAAGTGGGGCAATTTGGGTACGGAGAGAGGAACGCACGTGGCCAACTGCTGGCTGGCTTTATGGAGAAGGAGGGCCTCTTTATGATGAACTCCTTCTTCAGAAAGCCAAAACAGCGAAAGTGGACGTGGCTGCATCCCAATGGCGCTACAAAAAATGAGATAGACTTCATCTTGTCGACGAAGAAGCATATATTCAATGACGTCTCTGTGATCAATTCGGTCAAAACAGGAAGCGATCACCGAATGGTAAGAGGCACATTGAATATCAGACCCAAGCTCGAGAGATGTCGACTGATGAAGTCTACGCTCCGCCCAGCGCCCATCCAACTCCAAAACCCCGAAAGCTTTCAGCTCGAGTTGCAAAATCGTTTCGAATGCCTAGGAGACTGCGAAAATGTGGACGAATACAATGACAGGTTTGTGGAAATTGTCCAAACGACTGGGTCTAAGTTCTTTAAAACCCGTCGTTCAAAAGGAACCAAAAAGATCTCTGACCTCACCAATCAACTCATGGAAGAGAGACGGAACTTGGTTTTGCAGTCCTCTGAAGATGCTGCTCAGTATCGGCGCCTTAACAGACAGATCTCCAAGTCTTTGACTCGCGACCTACGCCAATTTAATACAGACCGTATTAAAGAGGCGATTGAGCGAAACAAGGGCTCTAAAGTGTTCGCAAGAGATCTGTCTGTTGGCCAAAGTCAACTGACCAAGCTGAAGACAGAGGATGGCAGAGCCATTTCGTCGGGGCCGGAGATATTGGAAGAGGTTGAGAAGTTCTACGGACAATTATACACGAGTGTACGCGCACCTGTCACAAATCTAGCCGAAGACCCAAGAGCTAGACTGACCCGACACTATACCGAAGATATCCCGGACGTCAGTCTGTACGAGATTAGAATGGCTCTCAAACAGCTGAAGAACAACAAGGCACCGGGTGATGATGGAATCACGGCTGAGCTTTTGAAGGCAGGCGGAACGCCGGTACTAAGGGCTCTTCAGAAGCTGTTCAATTCCGTCATCCTCGAAGGAAAAACGCCTACGACATGGCACAGAAGTGTGGTGGTACTCTTCTTCAAAAAAGGTGACAAAACCTTGTTGAAGAATTATAGACCCATCTCACTTCTGAGCCATGTCTACAAGCTGTTTTCAAGAGTCATTACGAATCGTCTCGCTCGCAGGCTCGACGACTTCCAGCCTCCCGAACAAGCCGGTTTCCGGAAAGGGTTTAGTACCATAGACCACATACATACGCTAAGGCAGATTATACAGAAGACCGAGGAGTATAATCAACCACTTTGCCTGGCGTTTGTGGATTATGAGAAAGCCTTCGATTCGGTCGAGACCTGGGCAGTGCTACAGTCTCTCCAAAGGTGCCAAATTGACTATCGATATATCGAAGTGTTGAGGGGTTTGTACAAAAACGCCACAATGTCGGTCCGCCTCCAGGATCGGGACTCGAAACCTATCCAGTTGCAGCGAGGGGTAAGACAGGGAGACGTCATATCTCCAAAACTGTTTACCACCGCCCTGGAAGATGTCTTCAAGCTTCTGGACTGGAACGGATTTGGCATTAATATCAACGGCGAGTACATCACCCACCTTCGATTCGCGGACGATATCGTAGTCATGGCTGAGACCTTGGAGGATCTAGGCACAATGCTCGATGGCCTCAGTAGAGCCTCTCAACAAGTGGGCCTCAGAATGAACATGGACAAGACAAAAATCATGTCTAATGTCCGTGTTGCACCCACTCCTCTGAAGGTTGGAGACTCTACACTCGAAGTTGTTGACAATTATGTATACCTGGGACAAACAGTCCAGTTAGGTAGGTCCAACTTCGAGAAAGAGGTCAATCGTCGAATCCAACTCGGATGGGCAGCGTTCGGGAAGCTTCGCCATATACTCACGTCCGAAATACCGCAGTGTCTCAAGTCGAAAGTATTTGACCAATGTGTGTTGCCAGTGATGGTATACGGATCTTAGACGTGGTCGCTTACTATGGGCCTCATAAGAAGGCTCAAGGTCACCCAAAGGGCGATGGAGCGGGCTATGCTCGGAGTTTCTCTGCGTGATCGAATCAGAAATGAGGAGATCCGCAGGAGAACCAAAGTAACCGACATAGCTCGCAGAATTGCTAAAATCAAGTGGCAGTGGGCAGGGCACATAGCTCGTAGAGACGATGGCCGTTGGGGCAGGAAAGTTCTCGAGTGGCGACCACGGGCTGGAAGACGTAGCGTGGGCAGGCCTCCTACTAGGTGGACCGACGATCTGGTAAAGGTCGCGGGAAGAGCCTGGATGCGGGCAGCGCAGGACCGTTCATTGTGGAAAACCTTGGGGGAGGCCTTTGTCCAGCAGTGGACGTCATTTGGCTGAAAAGAAAGAAAGAAGAAAGAAAGAAAGAATTTACTATAATGTTGTTAAATAAGGTAAATCTTAAGTTATGGCTGCATTTGATAAATAGTCCAGCAGCAAATCAAAGTAGCAACCTCATTACCTCAACGTGCGTAATTATGTTGCTGTCGCGCTCGCACACTCACTGCGGGCGCGCGTCGCACAGTCGCGACAGCAATATAATTACGCGCAAGCGATAAGGATGGGTAGCTTGGGGTAATTGGACAAAATTCTACGTGCTCACGGACCAGGCTTTAGTGGCCTGCATCCGGCGCCTTCCTGCTACCCTTAAGAGGTCTTTAGTCTACCTTGTGGGTCATCCTTGATCATGATATATTGAAATACCAAGGCTAATACTAAACTAAAGTAGGTTATGCTAATATTTTAAGGTCAATGTCAATGTTTGTGCAAAATTCTTTTATACCTGTGTTGTGCTGCAACTAGATCTTTTTTCCCGTACGCATCGTGCACTGGAGACACTATACCCCCAACAACACTCGCCAAACCTGAAGAATGCAAGTAATCCCTGGCAATTTCTGTAAAAAAAGATTTTTATTCTTGATATTGCGCAATTTAGCAAAACGTATGAAAACATTAACGCAACATTTATTAAATCATACACGGAAGAGATAAATATTGTTACTACAGTTTTATCGATTGAACATGTACAAGAAGGATCTATAATTTAAGAAAGTCGTAAAATAATAAGACGGCAAAAACTTACCAAACATTCGTAAATGCATGTATGTCGGAGGGCTAAAACTCCCGCAAGCCATCAAAACAACTTTTCCTTGAGACATTATCACTAATTTACACTCATAAACTGCTTATTCTAATAAATAATACTTTATTTTGATAAATAATTTTTATGACACATGAAATCACAACAGACAGACACCCGTTCATTGATTAATTTATTATACGACAATGTTATAAACGGTTTTGACAACTTTAAAACGAATAGAAAACGTAGTCTTCTGAATTTTGCAGGATTATACATTGAAGTTCTTGTTTTTTTTTTAATTCTTTGCAAAGATAGTAAATGATATTGTTATCATAACTATACATGATTTACCAATCCAACACAAACAATTTTAATTATTTACAATTTATTTTAAAATTCATTTTAGGCTATTAGGATTCCTCTCAGAGATCAACCTCGGAATGTCCTCCTCCCTCCTCTGTCAGATGGTTGGTGTTGGTCTCTAATCCATATCTGTGGTGTTGGTGGTGTCATCAGTGTCAAACGCCGAAGAGAATGTCTCCAACTTCCTCATTGGCCCTAGAGCAATTCCAAGTATACCATCAATAAAAGCCTAATTAGAGTCATCAAACCTCTCAGTCATTCAATTAGAGCCATTAGAACTTCATAACTATGAGTTGTTTTCTATGTGTAAGCTGAGGACACGTGTCTCCAGCTGACACATCTGTATCTTCGTAAATATTTATGCTACGATAATGTATTATACCTCAAAAATTACAGTCGAATCCAAATAGTAGGCTTTCCACTTTTCAAGACTTTAGCTCAAATACTGTTAAAACCACGATCAAAAAACTATGTGCGAGCTGGAGTACCGTGTCTCCAGCTTACACATCTGTATCTTCGTAAATATTTAAGCTACATCAATGTTTTATATCTCATAAATTAAAGTCGAATAAAAAAACCCGACTTCAATTCTTTCAAAGCTTTATTTCGAACCGTTTTCGAACTACGAACCGATACGTATGTGTAAGCTGGTGACACGTAACACACGGTGGATTATTAAAACCGTATAAGTTAGAGTTGCGTTTTAAAGATCAAATAATTCGTTATAATTGAAGTACACACGAGACATAATTTCAAATCTCTAGGCCTCTTAGTTTCAGAATTAAAAGCCAAAAACTATTTTCCCGCCAAATAATTCAAATAATATGGGTCGACTGCGACGTTGCCGTTCCGTGCGTCCACTAGAGCAGTCGAATTTGAACCTAAAAACTAGTACTGTTTGAATCATTTTTATTTGTAGTTTAAATCATTTAATTTCGATTATAAGAATTTTAGACTAGGAGCCGGCTGATTTCTGTATTGAGTACTTAATAACCTATATTTTATTAATAAGAAAAAGCTAGGTAAAACAAAATTATATTTTAATATACAAGTATAATAACGAACTTGTTTTCAAAGACTCAAATATTTGTGGCGTTTCGAAACGCAACCACTTTAATTTTTATTTAAATACCGTGAAGTCCCACGATTCTGCCACGTCAAGTGGCAAAAATGGGCAACAACTATACAGGGTGGGAACGTTAAGTGATCTCACTCGATTATTTCTTAACTATACAAGATATTAAAAAACTGGTTACTGATCCTGAAAGTGCTTAATGAGCTCTTTCAAACGGTACCAATAATAAGTTACAGAATAAACTGGATCTATCTGAAAATTCAATGTTTCCAGCTTCCATACTAAATGTATGCCAGACACACAATATTAGAAGTGTAATTTTTTTAATTTAATAATAAATACTTAAAATAAACTCGTAAATTGTATTCTTATTTTAAATTATTAATGAAAAACATTGGTTTTAGGCTTTACTTGCTATAATATTGTCAAGAGATGAGTGTCATGACTGTGGTAGTACTAAATGTATGGAAGAAGGAAACATTGAATTTTTGGTTAGATCCAGTTTATTCTGTAACCTATTATTGATACCATACCATTGGATAGAGCTTGTGAAGCACTTTTAGAATCAGTAATCAGTTTTGCGATATCATATGTAGTTTTTAAAATAATGTGACTTTACCAAATGTATGGAAGCTGGAAACATTGAAGTTTCGGATAGATCCAGTTTATTCTGTAACCTATTATTAATACCGTTTGAACCGTTTGATAGAGCTCATGAAGCACTTTCAGGATTTTCCAATCGCGAAAGCCCTCATTGAATTCTTCTTCTTTTGTTGAAAAAAAAAAATTAACAATATTAACATCACAAATCACAATCACTACTAAGACATCACAAAATAGACGAAACACAGCATTTTGCACAGAATTGGCCGTAAGGATCTATATCCATAGCCGTAAAACTTGTATTAAAAAAAAAGATGACAGTTGACTGCAATATTGAGAAACAGTCAGTGTTGCCAGAAGGTTACTTTTGTAACCTTTTAGCTGATTTTTGAACTGCTTTGGTTACTTTTAGGTTACACTAATGAAAAGGTTACTTTTAGGTGATTTTTCGGAATTTGTAGAATTAACTTTTACAGGTTATTCAGTAAAAAAATATTAATAGTGTCAATTTACAAATTATTTAAATTGAAACGTGACACTCAAAATGTTGATGATTTCCAATTAATTTTAACACTTTGTATGAATTTTGGCTGATTGGTAAGATAAGAGTCGAAGATGAAAGTTGTTAGTACGAATCAGCTTTATGAATCAATATGATAATAATATCAATCGCACGTGTGAGGGTTACTTTTTTTTCTATTTCTGGTAATTTCTGACAAGACCCTACTGGCAACACTGGAAACAGTTTAAGTTTAGTAGTAACTTTTTGGCGGGCTTTTGAACGCACTAGGCGCGATTTTTGAAGCCAATTTTGTATTTTTCTCTTTCTGTGTTATAAATAGTTATCTATCTATTGGAAGTAGTTAAGTCAACTTAAAACTCGACTATGCCGGACGGGGACGGTAAGGACCCGCCCAGGGGCAAGGAAAAAAGGAAGGCACCAAATAGAGATCACACCTATACGAGTGCAGATGAAGATTTCTACAAACCGTACGTAAAACCAGGGTATAGAAGGCTTTTCGCGGAGAACACGGTGAGTGGCGAGTTTTCTGTATTTGTGGAAAGCACGAAAGAGAATGAGAAGATCGGGAACAACAATCCCATCCTGACTACCAACCTTTTCAAAAATGAAATCAAGGGCATTACCAATCTTAAAAGAATTAACGCCAATAAAATATGTGTCACATTTTCCCAGTCTAGTAATGCCAATAACTTCCTGAAAAACGATCCCTTCCTAACCAAACACCAACTCAAGGCATACATCCCAGCCACAGCAGTAGAAACAGTCGGCGTGCTTCGCTTTGTACCCACTAGTATCAGCAATGAGGAACTTTTTAAGAAACTCTCGTCATCTTACGAGATCATAGGTGTGCGTAGGTTCACCAAAAAAGACAACGGCGACATAAAGCCCTTTCAATCTGTGTCTATCACATTTTTATCAACCGTGTTACCCGAACATGTGTATCTAGACCTTTTCAGGTTCAGAGTATTCCCATACAACGCTCCATTGTTGCAATGCTTTAAGTGTTTCAAATTCAACCATGGTGCTAAAATTTGTAAATCTGTGCAAAAATGCTCAATATGTTCTGAAGAACATCATTTTTCTGAATGTACTTCGAATAAAATAGCCAAATGCATAAACTGTCAAGGAGCTCATCTTGCGATTTCACGGGACTGTCCTGTCAAAAAACAAAAAATGGAAGATAAAAAAAATAAATTAACTTACGCTAATATGGTCTCCAGCAGTGCTGCGGCTACTAAGAGTATCCCAGTTATCAAAAATTACATAAGCGAGTTTCCTCTATTGGCTGCTCCTAAAACTAACTTAAAATCTATTGCATCAAGGAAGCCACAAGCTAGCTCTGTTTCAACAGCGACCTCTTCCACTTCAACTAACTCGATGGAAGTTAAAGAAAAAGAACCACTTACCAATGAACAATTAATAGATGAAATATTAAACAATGATTTTATTCGCAAGGGCCTTGTAGGCGCCCTTGTCGCTATTGGCAATGAAACGAGGGCAGTTAATAGTTCTATTATACAGGAAATTCTTATAAAAAGTTTCAAAGGGCTTTAAATGGATAAAAGTTTTATAAGAATCTCTCAATTTAACGTCGAAGGTGTTATTAACAAAAAGCCATTACTTATAAAATTTTTGATTGATAATGATATTGATATATGTTTGTTAAACGAAACATGGTTGAAAGAAAACAGTTCTTTTCGTATTCATAATTACAATCTAGTTAGTAAAATAGGTAAAGAAAAAGAAGGCCGGGGTGGAGTCGCCATCCTAGTCAAAGACACTTTGAAATATTCAGTAATAGAGCTTCCCTTTTATGATTTTCTACAACCTGTAGCTATTAATCTGCGAACTGGCATAGGTAATTTAAGTATTCTATGTATATATTGTCCACCACCTAAAGAAAATAGATCAAGATTCAATGGTAGCAAACTGAAACACATTATTAACTTACTACCTAAGCCACTTTTGCTATCAGGTGATATTAATGCTCACCACATCGCATTCGGCTGTGCTACTAGTAACGGTCGAGGTAATGAAGTTTACAATATATTTGACGAGAGCGACCTCTGTATCCTCAACTCAGGGGCGCCAACCACTGTTGGTAGATCTGTTCATAATCCTTCGGCTATTGATGTAACATGTGTCAGCCCTTCAGTAGCTCCATTATGTGATTGGAAAGTCTATGATGATCCAATGGGAAGTTATCACTATCCCACTGTAACAGATATTCAGACTTCTGTTGATAAATATCAGATAGGTGAACCAGTACACAAATTTATTTACAATAAAGCTGATTGGTTTAAATTTCATACTGAAACAGAAAACATGGTAGTTAATATTAATTTAGATAATACAGATCCATTAATAATTTATGACGATTTTTATAATAATTTAATTAGTATTAGAGACAAATGCGTACCTAAAGTAGTCAAAACCTCTCCCAATATAATGAAAAAGCCTGTACCTTGGTGGGATGATGAGTGTAATAGTGCAGTTAAAAAGAGTAAAGATGCTTTAAATTTTTATAGACGTAATCCAAGCATTGACAACTACATTGCATATAAAAAATTGGATGCTGCTAAAAAACTAACTCTTAAGGAAAAAAAGAAAACTGGATGGAAATCTTTATGTGAATCTTTTAATAGATATACTCCTGTTAGTACAGTATGGAACTATATGAAGAGGTTTAAGCGTGTTTCAATTCCCAAACTGCCGAAGAATGATGAATGGATTCCCTCTTTTTTTGAGAAATATTCTCCTCTATCTCCTCCTGAAAAACAAGTAAATAATTCATTATTGCAAACATATTTCTCTCAAATTGGTGATGAAAAAGCAGCTTTTTTGTCTCAACATTTTTCTTGGGAAGAGTTTATGACTGCTCTGCAGTCTCGTAGGAACACTACTCCTGGTTTAGACAATATTCCTTATGAAGTTATTCGTCGCCTACATATTAATGCCAAAAAACTTTTACTCTACATTTTTAATTTACTATGGCAAACACAGGTCATACCAGACTCATGGAAGACTCAATGTGTCATTCCTATACTTAAACCAGATAAGCCTCCTGATGACTGTAACTCTTATCGACCAATTTCTCTGTCCTCATGTATAGGTAAAGTATTTGAGTGCATGTTAAAGACAAGATTAGATTATTATGTCGAATCAAATAATATCTTACCAAATGAACAATTCGGATTTAGGAAAGGCCGAAGTGCAGCAGAAAGTTTTACAGCATTGGTCTCAGATGTTAGGAATTCTCTAGACGGTCACTCTGCAACAGCTTGTGTCTTCCTTGATGTACAGGGCGCGTTCGATAACGTGGTCCCCTCAATCATAATAGCCATCTTATGTGATATTGGAGTACCCGGGGTAGTCTGCAAATGGATTTTCAATTTTTTGTACAAAAGAATAATGTATATAAAATTTAATAATATTATTCATGGACCCGGATATGTATATAAAGGCACAATGCAGGGTGCTACGATTTCGCCATTATTGTACAATTTATACACCAGTCAAATTAATAAGTATTTACCACAAAGGGATATAAAATTTTTACAATTTGCTGATGATTTATTAATTTATACTGTAAATAAGAATGTAAACACTGCTGTGCATAATCTAAACCTAGCTTTAGTTGAAATTCATAATTTTTACTCTGGTAAATTAAAACTTGATATTAGTCCCAATAAGAGCGGCGCTATGCTATTCTCGAAAAAGTATAATGACTGTAATTCTACTATTTATTACAATAATAATCCTCTTCCATGGATTCAGGAAAAAAAGTTTTTAGGAGTGTGTCTAGATAAAAAACTCACATTTGAAAGTCATATCAAGCTTCTAATTCGCAACTCTTCTAAGGCTTTAAACATATTGCGTTCACTAGCTGGTGTAAGTTGGGGCTCTGATCCCAAGATTTTATCAATGTTATACAAGAGTTTAGTACGTAGTCATTTCGACTATAGTACTTTGGCATATATGAACTGTAGCCCAACCCTACTAAAAAAATTAGATGTTATTCAGAATAAAGCACTTAGAATAATAACAGGAGCTATGTGTTCAACTCCTATCATTGCTATGCAATGTGAAACATGCATTCCACCTTTAGTACTGAGACGTATTCAACTAGCAGCAAATTTTTGCCTTAAACTAATAACTTCAACCAACAAACCAGTACTAGATAGAATCATGCCTCCCTTATCATCCCAAATGTGCTCTACTCCTCCTCCTCCAATTACAGGTAATGAGTTAATATCTGGACGCACTCCAGCCTTACTAAGAATTGCATTGTATATTGAGTCTCTCACTGTAAATATGTATAAAGATAAGCCATGGCCCATGTATAAAGTTAATTATGAAGATCTTGTTGTAAAAAATTTCACTATCTTAAGAGAAAAGATCTCCAATCAAATTGATCTTAATAAATTTCTAAATAAGTCTTATTATAAAGTGTACACAGATGGTTCAAAGAAAGAGAATAGTGTAACCTCTGCATTTTATGATCCACAACTTAAACTTACTCAAAGTCATAAAATTGAAAGCCACTGTAGTATCTTTACTGCAGAAAGTTATGCTATCCTCTTAGCACTTAAACATATCTGTACATGTAATCCACCATCTGACAATATTATTATTCTAACTGACTCTAAAAGTGTATTACTAGCTCTGGAAAATAACTCTTGTAAATATAATTTGAATTATATAATTTATGATATTAAGAAATTAATTAATGACATATATAGACTTACTGGTAAGACACTGCTCTTCCTTTGGGTACCATCGCACCGTGGCATCAGGGGGAATGAAATTGTTGATCTGGCTGCAAGGAATGGCTTTGATGTTGATCATTCTACGTTGTTGAAGTTACCTCACACTGACTATCAAGCCGCAATCAGTCAAGACCTGAAAAAGATATGGCATGAGTACTGGACAATTACTAGTATGGAAAAGGGAAAATGGTATGCTAAGATCCAAGGAAGCCCGCCCGCCAAACCTTGGTACCATCGGAGGAATGAGAATATAGATAACAGGAAGTTTATAACCATCATAAATAGGCTGAGATTTGGCCATTGCCACGCTCCCACTCACCTGAAGAGGCTCAACTTGATTCCGAGCCCTGAATGTACATATTGCAATGAAGAGCTTGCTGATTTGGAACACATAATCTTGAAATGTAGAAGTTTTGGAGTTCAGAGACTGGTCATGATCGATGACCTTCAAGCTATTTGTGAACGTGTACCAGAGTCGTTGGACGAGCTCCTGAAGGATCCGAAACTTTTCAAACCCTTATATACTTTCGTGGTTTCAACTCTGGGAACTATTTGAGAAGAGAAAATCAGTGAATCAGTTGGAATCATCAGTGCAGTGAACTCAGTGAAGTGAAGTGTCAAACACAGATGTGATGTCTCAAATTCAAACAAAAGTTCAACGGACTTCAAAGACTGGCTTAAAAGGGCTTGCACCCAGAGCCGTGAAAAACTATATTAAAAAAAAAAAAAAAATTAAGTTTAGTTAGTAAAATATGATCTGTGGTAATTAAATAGATTAAAATTAGATTTACGAATCTCTGATGGATGAGTGATACCCGACCCGAGGTTTCCGCCAACTGGGACCGCAATCAACTAGGACCGCGGTCCCAATCGCCAGATCAGTAAAAATTAAATACTTTTCTGGGACCATTCATAAAGGACAATGATCAAAAATGTATGGAGTGTGGTCCAAATGTCAACCACCACCTATGTAGTAAAATAGTCTACAAAAATACTGATTCATTATCCGCTCGAATACCGGTGGTGACAAAAGTTCCCAGAAATTTTTGGTAGTAGATGACCGCTGGGGAGTTTTGTCACCAAGATTTCATAAGATTTTTTGTCTGTGGTTCTTTGTCAATTTGGGCGTGTTCCTTTACATGTATGGACTATTTGCTATTTTTGACATCAACGTTGGTAAATTTAGCGTTATCTGTGATATTTCTTTAATCTGTGAGCGTTTTGTGAGCGATGTAAAAAAATGTTGAAATGGAACACTCTCAGTTTGACATGAGCCGTCAAATGTCGGATTTTTGAAGTTTTTATTTTTTATAGAAGAAATATTCTTCAAGTTATGTTGTGCTCTTATGTTTATCTTACAACACATTAACCAATTGACCTAATGAATAAAAAAAATAAGTAGGTTATCGCTTTAATTACGGAAATAAGACATACTTTAGCTCTCAGTTTGATATGAGCCGTCACACCACGTCCGATTTTTAAAGTTTTTATTTTTTATAGAAGAAACATTCTACAAGGTAAGTTGTGCTCTTATGTTTATCTTACAACACATTAACCAATTGACCTAATGAATAAAAAAAATAAGTAGGTTATCGATTTAATTACGGAAATAAAACATACTTTAGCTCGAGTATTAGCCATTTCTACAGCTAGTTTCGACTTTCATAGTTCATTGTAATTAATAATGTACATAAAAAGCAACGATAACAACACTGTTTGAAAGCTACATTCATCTGCTATCATAAAAACGGCACTCCATTCATAGCCTTTCTAAGAAGCGGTCATAAACATTAGTTTTTACGACTAGGGTCCCACGCGCGGCGGGTGACGTCATGCGGTCGGTATTCAAGGCCGTTTTTTGTTTATGCGTCAGGTGTGCAAGCGGTTATAACCAAACCGCAATCAAAAATATGCTGTCAGTAAAAAGTTTAAGACTGAATGAAAAGTCATGTTTTTACCTTTTCATCTGAAAATAATGTTCTTGATATCATTCTATCCATCGCACATTTCGGATTAATCTATGCATATTATGTCATGTCGCTTAGTGTGCCGTGTTAGATTCTCGCTAAAAGAAAAAAAAAACTCAGAAGAAAGACAACAATATTGGAATTATGGTCGGGTGGTCGCTGCTCCGCCCCTATTGGTTGTAGGGTGATGTTATATAACCTAAAACCATCCTTGATAAATGGGCTATCCATAACAAAAAGAATTTTTCAAATCGGACCAGTAGTTCCTGAGATTAGCGCGTAAACTACTACAATTTTTCATACAGTCATAACTTTATACTGACAGTTTATTTATTTTTCGTCCCATACTGAAAGTTAATCTCTATTTAATGGACCATAAGCCAATATAGGTCTCATTAGTGGTGGACATTTGGACCCACTTTTGGTCATTGTCCTTTTAGTACGATACCGATTTTGGAATGAATAATATATTTTTTTAAGTTATCTATGAGTGAACCTAGTCGCTGGAAGAAAAATATTTAATTTTTATCGATCCAGCGACTGGGACCACTGTCCCAGTTAATTGGGGTCCCAGTAGCCGGAATCTACGGCCCGATCGCGAACGTCTTCGCTTTCGCTTCGCGAAGCCCAACACTCGGCCTCGTCGGCACGCGCACCGACGATCGCCAAACGGCTAGAGTACCTTCTGTACTCGCCACTCTGCCCGGTGAAGCTGGAAAAGCTCCTCCAGCTACCAGCGCGCGTCCCTTCAAAAAAAAAAAAAAAAAGCCGGAAACCTCCCCGACCCGACCGTGGATCACCAGTATTCTACTACACAGTAAAGTATAGGGTAAGGTGGGGCACAATGTTACAATGCATATTTCTCCGTCCCTTTCTATTAGTTGTATGATGTTCAGCGGCTCAGTTCAGCAGCTCTTATGAGCTTGACAAACGTGTATACCAACATCATACAACTAATAGAAAGGGACGGAGAAATATGCATTGTAACATTGTACCCCGTGTAACATTGTGCCCCACCTTACCCTACCTAGGTTATTAAAAGTTGATCGATCTGTGATAAATAATTTACCTGATTAATTAGTTTTATGAAGTAGGAATTTTTATTTCATTAGTGATACCCGACAAGAACGTAGATCATCGGATTTCTAGTAAAGTGTATCTACCTTAATTATTAAAAATGTTAATTGATCTGTGATAATAATCGAGCTGAATAAAAACGTTTTTGATTGTTATTTTAGTATTTCATTCTAGCTATTATATTTCCAAGAATAACCTGGTTTTGCCATGTCTGAATACAGTTTTTTTTTCGGTTTCGGTAAAACCGGTTTTGTGACCCCCTAAATCCCACCCTTACGTTCATATAAAAAGAATGTGCGTAATCTATACGTACATAAGGCACCTAAAATAATAGAGAGGGAAAGAATTGATTGTATTGAACAATGAACCGTCTCAGCTATAAAAGACCCACTAAACTGAACTGTCCCACCAAACACATTGATAGGGGGCGCCACCATTGTTCACCTGTACAAGGTTTCCCAAAAAGTACTGTCAAACCGAAGCCCAGAGGTAGAGTATTAAAACTCATTAAAACTCATTTATTTCTGTAAATAGGCTTAAAAAAAGCACTTTTACACGTCCCAGTATTAACCCTACCACTGCTTCAGGACAATAAATGGGCCAGTGCTGAGAAGAAGCAGCGCAAGAAACTCAGTCACTATTGTCAGCCTCTTTTTCAAAGGTTTACATGCTTTAAAATGTACAAAGTTATAAATATTTATGCGAGCTAGGCAGTAACGTATCCCAAACATTTTTATCTTTTAAATAATCATCGACTTTATAGTAGCCCTTTTTCATTAAGGTACTTTTAATATGTGCTTTGAATTTATGAATGGGTAGTTCTACAACAGTTTGTGGTAATTTATTAAAGAATTTAATACATTTTCCCATAAATGAATCGTATCGTTCGTATCACTAGGGCTACCCGAATACTCGATTTTTTCAAGTTATTTATAATTTTCAGATGATATGATAATGATGAAAATCTTTATCATATTTCAAAAACTGGGATAAAATCTATCCTACGTCCTTTCCCGGGACTCAACCATTTCTATGCCAAATTTCATCAAAATCGGTTCAGTGGTTTAGGCGTGAAAGCAAGACAAAGTTACTTTCACATTTATAATATTAGTATAGATGCAATGTTTTTGCCTCGATTAAATAAAACATTGTGATCAAAATAAAAACTTATTATCAAAATATTTTATAGGTTATTAGGTACTCAATACACAAATCAGCCGGCTCCTAGTCTAAAATTCTTATAATCGAAATTAAATGATTTAAACTACAAATAAAAATGATTCAAACAGTACTAGTTTTTAGGTTCAAATTCGACTGCTCTAGTGGACGCACGGAACGGCAACGTCGCAGTCGACCCATATTATTTGAATTATTTGGCGGGAAAATAGTTTTTGGCTTTTAATTCTGAAACTAAGAGGCCTAGAGATTTGAAATTATGTCTCGTGTGTACTTCAATTATAACGAATTATTTGATCTTTAAAACGCAACTCTAACTTATACGGTTTTAATAATCCACCGTGTGTTACGTGTCACCAGCTTACACATACGTATCGGTTCGTAGTTCGAAAACGGTTCGAAATAAAGCTTTGAAAGAATTGAAGTCGGGTTTTTTTATTCGACTTTAATTTATGAGATATAAAACATTGATGTAGCTTAAATATTTACGAAGATACAGATGTGTAAGCTGGAGACACGGTACTCCAGCTCGCACATAGTTTTTTGATCGTGGTTTTAACAGTATTTGAGCTAAAGTCTTGAAAAGTGGAAAGCCTACTATTTGGATTCGACTGTAATTTTTGAGGTATAATACATTATCGTAGCATAAATATTTACGAAGATACAGATGTGTCAGCTGGAGACACGTGTCCTCAGCTTACACATAGAAAACAACTCATAGTTATGAAGTTCTAATGGCTCTAATTGAATGACTGAGAGGTTTGATGACTCTAATTAGGCTTTTATTGATGGTATACTTGGAATTGCTCTAGGGCCAATGAGGAAGTTGGAGACATTCTCTTAAACGCCGCACGGTTCTTCATCTGTCAATGTCAGCAGCTTTAGACATACTCTTTCTGTGGCGAAAGACTGAAGTGAATTACTTAACTTTTCTTTAAATGCGAGACTCTTGAATGCGAGTTAAATTCTAATTAGTATTCATCCTTTTCGTGGTAAAACGTATCTACAAAAAAAAATAAACTCATAACCTAAAAATTTAAAACTACTTTGTGTTTACAAAAATGCGGCTAAACATACGGTTACTTTCGTCTGCTGTTCAAAAGAGGCCTTTTTACGTGACTACCCCTATATTTTACGTAAATGCCGGTAAGTTACTCGAGTTTTTAGACGTAATAAATAATTTTTTCTTTCAGCTATTAACTTTGTTTACAAATCAATAAACCTTATCTGATTTTCTCTTGCTCGTTAAAACTACTTAGGTATAAATAAACAAGACCTTCCTATTACATTTATTAGTTAGTAAACATGGAAATTTCCATTTACAAGTAGTAGATAGTAATATAAACTTGTATTTTTAGAGAATATTTAACCTACACTAACCATTCTTTCCATTCTTATTTCAATGTCATTTATGTTTATTTAGCTGTGTCTGAATAAACTAAATTATTTATTCTGTAAATCTGTGTCTGAATAAACTGAATTTATTTTTTTAACTAAATCCATTATTTAAAAAAATGTGCCAAATAAATAGTCTATTCTATTGTATTCTTCTTTCCAGCACCACATCTCGGTCACCTTTACTCAGCAGTCGTAGCAGACGCCATTCAGAGGTTTGAGAAGCTCACAAACCCAGACTGCAATATTATATTTAGTACAGGTAAGGATAAAGTAGACATTGGTTTTATTCAAGGTAGGCAGATATTTACATATTTCTACCACTGCAGAGTAAACTTATAATAATAATATGTCCACTGCAGGATGTACTTCAGCGTCGGACTGGCCATACAGTCGGGGTGGCATTTGCCAGCCGGGCCCCAGCCTGCGCGGGCCCCCCACGGCCTGGGTTGCGGGGCATGCGGCAACCGTAGCACAGGGGGCCCGCGCAGCGTGGCTCCTGTGCTACGGTTGCCGGCGTGCATGTCTCGGAAACTATGCGTCGTACAAAAAAATTGTACAGTCATAATTTGTAGAAATTGCTTTGCCTACAAATATTTAAATATAACTACACTCTCGAGCAAAAGTATGGAATCACTTTCATGAAGTTGTTTCCACGCGATCTTGTGTACTAACGAATTTGTTAGTAACAAAATTTTATAAAAAAAAATAAAACCGACTCCAAAAAACCTACACTAAAAAGTAGAAAAATAATTACTAATTACCTACTTATTTATAAGGACGAATTAATATTTATGTAGGTATACCATGATTGATACTTCTGGAGTCGGTGCCAAGATTATGAAACATGTAAAGTTTGCCTGCACCGACTCCAAAAGTATCAATCATGGTATACCTACATAAATATTAATTCGTCCTTATAAATAAGTAGGTAATTAGTAATTATTTTTCTACTTTTTAGTGTAGGTTTTTTGGAGTCGGTTTTATTTTTTTTTATAAAATTTTACTTATTTCTTGCTTTTTAGTTAACTAATTATTACCTTGATGTTACCACTGAAGGTAGGCGGTACATTGAGACCATATTCTTCATGTCTACTGTAAAATAATATTCCCTACAAAATACAGGTTACCATATAGGAAACCTAAAAAGACCTTAAACCGTCAGCCCACCTTAAAAACATAAAAGAATACAACTGTTGGTCTATTTGTACCTATAATATTTAAAGAATTTACCTCCAACTCCTAAGCATTAAGGAGTTGTACTTACCATGACCAGTTCATCATGATGAAATGATGAATATCTGATGTAAACACTTGAATAACTTTAGAAACTATACTTATCTATAAATTAAAAGAATTATCTTCCAACTCCTAAGCATTAAGGAGTTTTATCTTCTATCATCAGCTCATCAATATGAGATGATGATTTCCAGGAGCAAATACTTGAATAACTTAAGAAAAGTTTGAAAAACTATATACGTGCCTATAAAATTTGAGGGTTGCCCTCGATTTCCCTAGGATCCCATCATCAGATCCTAACTTGGTGACAATGGGACCACCTCAGAAGTGTACCCTATCGAACAAAAAAAGAATTTTGAAAATCGGTCCACAATTGACGGAGTAATCGGTGAACATACATAGAAAAAAAAAAAAAAATACATACAGTCGAACATATAACCTCCTCCTTTTTTGAAGTCGGTTAAAAAAAAGTAGCACCATTTTAAAGATTAAACTTTTAGCTTTAAATTGATACCAAATTCATTTAAATCACACCAGTATTTAAAAAGATATCCCGGTTGAAGTGAAGAACTAAGGAAAAATACATGTATCAACTGTTTGATACGTCTCGAGTTGCGGCCTATTTACCCCCCTATAAAAGCACGTGTTTTCGATTTTTGTTTTTACACGTTGATCCATACACATCTCCGCTTCTTTTGACACTTTACCTGGGATTCTACACCTTCAGAAGCAGCACAAATCGTTGCACTATTGCAAGAAGGGCTCAGCCAGCGGGCTGTCGAACGTCAGTTCCACATAAGCCAGTCCTGGGTTTCGAAAGTGTTAAGACGCTTTCAGGAAACTGGTGGCTTTATCCCGAGACCAAGTTCTGAACAGCGCCGGTACACATCGCAGAGGGATGACCGTTTTTTCATGTTAACCTCTCTATGAAATCGTCATTTGACTGGTATCGACGTCCAACAAGAGCTCAGAAATGTTCGTAGGATAGCTGTTAGCGAGTGGACAGTTCGTCTAAGATATAAGCAATAGAATTTGACTCCAAAAAGGCCTGCCACAGGCTCGAAACTAACGGCAAGTCACCGATAAGCACGCTTCCAATTTGCTCGTACACATCTCGATGGGAAGTCGAGCAAGCCACCCCCATAAGCCACTGTTTCAGCGAACCGGCACTGCACAAATCGCTCCCCAGGCCGCCTATAGACCCGACCTCTTCGACTTTTGCATTGCAAACACAGTCCGCATTCAACTTTCAACAAAACTCGCCTCCATTACTCGCCTTCCCATTAAAATAAGTGCGAGCTAATTGAAAGCGTGCTTGTCAGAGACCTGCCGTCAGTTTCGAGCCTATGGCAGGCCTTTTTGGAATCAAATTCTATTGCTTATATCTTAGACGAACTGTCTACTCGCTAACAGCTATCCTACGAACATTTCTGAGCTCTTGCTGGACGTCGATACCAGTCAAATGACGATTTCATAGAGAGGTTCACATGAAAAAACGGTCATCCCTCTGCGATGTGCACCGGCAATGTTCAGAACTTGGTCTCGGGATACAGCCACCAGTCTCCCGAATGCGTTTTAAAACTTTCGAAACCCAGGACTGGCTTATGTGGAGCTGACGTGCGACAGCCCGCTGGCTGAGCCCTTCTTGCAATAGTGCAACGATTTGTGCTGCTTCTGTAGGTGTAGAATCCCAGGTAAAGTGTCAAAAGAAGCGGAGATGTGTATGAATCAACGTGTGAAAGCAAAAATCCGAAAACACGTGCTTTTATAGGGGGTAAATAGGCCGCAACTCGCGACGTATCACAACAGTTGATACATGTCTTTTTCCTTACTTCTTCACATCAGCCGGTATATCTTTTTAAATACCGGTGCACATAGGTAGATTTCAATGATTTAGGCGGCCAAAAATATTTTTTGCTTCAAATTAGTTATAAGTACAAAATTAAATTAAAATAAACCATTTTTGACTGATTTCTTTTATTATTAATGTTAATAAAACATTTTTTCACTTAAATATAGAAATTTAAAAAAAAATTATATTAAAAAGTTTCATTGTTATCATTGATACCCCATCGTGTGTGGTATCGTTGGATAGGTCATTTAAAATGACTTAGGGGTTTCTAAGACTATTTTTTGATTTAGTGATCCGTTTGCAAAATATTAAAGTTTAAAGTGATATTTTTTTTTTCGAAAATGGCGTCCCCCCCTCCTAAAACTAAAGTGTTGGTTTGAAAAATCTGGAATAATTCATAATAATAGTGCTTTTCATGAACTTTTAAGGAAAACTATGACGGTTAAGATAGATCAGTTAGTTCAAAAGTAATAGTCGTTTAACTCGTGTAAAATTTCATACTTAATAAAAAATCCTTAGAAGAAAATATTAAAAGTGACTTTAGATGAAGTAATTGCTTGCTTATGAAATATATTATGGTAACGACTGACAACTACGGAACCCTACACTGCGTTTGGGACGACACGCACTTGGCAAATTTTTGTATTTTTATAAAATAACAATAAGTAGGTAGGTATCTATCAATCTTACTTTGAGAGCATTCCTCATTGGGTCACTACTTGCTACTTGGCTTGGCAGACATCAACATTTCCATTGTTTCAGGAAGGAATGCTTTGCGAGAAGGTCTTATTGTGTCTCCTGGAGCTGATCAAGGGGTCTGATGTTAATAAAAGCCTATCTACATTGCGTTCCTTTCTAGAAAACTTTCTAGCAAAGTTAAGCCGATATGACCGGAAATGCTTGTTCGGGGCTTCTGCGGCTTGTTTTTAAAAAACACTTCTTCATGTTTATTGGCTTTCATACACCTCTTCTTGAATTAGCTTTTCACATAAGAAGAACTTTGCTTCAAACTCTTTTCAGCATTTTCTGTGTCTCCATAACGACTCAAAAGAAAATCTTAATAAAAATCAAGTTTATCACTGAAACTTGGTAAATTTTGCCTTTGTATCTGGTCAAATAAGTAATTCCGAGTAACTACTTTAGTACCCGAGGCACTAGACAGGCCTAAAATAAAAAGTAAATGGATTTAATACAAAGTAGCAATAAAATGATATTTTGCTCAATTTTTTCTCCAAATCTTCAAATGCTGTTAATTTAAAAAAGCGCGGGTCTCCGCGGCAAAATTTTTTGCAGATTTTAAGAACAATATGTAAACTATTAAAAAATAAAGAAATTATTGCTCGGACGGACCCCGAAGTTAGTTAAACGACCACTTTAAAATAAAAAATACAAAAAAAATCTCATTTCTGATACAGCTATCTTTGACAATTTTTAAATATATTTAGGAAAACAAAAACTAAGTAAATTACTGTTGAAAAACATAGGCTCTATCCTTAATTATCACAATCCACCACTGTTACTCGAAAACAATGGTTTTGAAAATAAATATGCAATTTACAAAAGTTGTAAGTTTAAGAGCGCCCGAAAACAAATACATACACGTTAAGCGAACTATCGCATTCAGACTACTCTAGAGGGTAGATTTGCGCTCGTTGAACTTTGAAAAAGGTACCATGGTATTCCTGGAAGTGTGTACTACCCGCGTACATGGTTTATTTTGTGGCGTGTGAGGCGGGTCGTTACATTCCCTATAATATGGTCGAGTGAAGCGATGGCTGGTTCACACGTCATGTCTGTGAACAGGCGCTGCCTTCGGGGACTGGTCAAGAAAAGATATACCTGACATAAAATATATGTATCAAAACGCAAAAATTAACCTAGAAATTAGCACGGCACTAAAGAAATATATTCAAAACTGCCACGCGGTCTCGTGCTAGATGGGCGTCTTAAAGGCCACCTTCTATCAACGGGAGCGCGTGGTAAGTAACTTGCTTCTGAATGTATGTAACTTCCTACTTTTTTATATTTTTTTATATTTTTAAACCGGCAGACAGTGGTGACTGAGTTTGTTGCGGCGCTTCTTCTCAGCACTTGCCAAATGTTGGTCTCGAAGCGCTGGTAGGGCAAAAAAAGAATGAGACATGTATAGGCTCCTTAAGAGCATTTGACGATTTGCAAGAACTAATTTAATTAGTCTAAACAAATAAAGATAATTTTGATTTTGATTTTGATTTCAATAGATTGATTTTGCAAAACTGGGTTTTGGCCGCCTAAATCGTTGAAATCTACGTATGTGCGGTGTGATTTAAATTTATTTGGTATCAATTTAAAGTAAAAAGCTTAATCTTTAAAATGGTGCCACTTTTTTTGTTACTAACAAATTCGTTAGTTCACAAGATCGCGTGGAAACAACTTCATATAAGTGATTTCATACTTTTGCTCGCGAGTGTATTTGCTTTAAAATAAAGATTAAAGAAGTTATAAGCAAAAAATAAAAAATCCTTTTTTCTTATGTATTACTTCTCTAATTTTTAATTTAGGACAAAAAGTTATGTAAACGTAATATTATTTGTAGGCAAAACAATTTGCTACAAATTATGACATAGCGAATTTTTGTAAGACGCTTAAAAAAGTGTTTTCAGCCCTTTTTTCAAGATGGCGGTTGGGGGACAAGGGTGGCGACCCCAAAAACTTGAGTTTAAGCTTCTATTGACCACATTGACCCACACATGTCCGAAAAATAAAATTGCGTCCTCTAATAAATGCAATACTCGGAAAATTGCCGGGAAATGACGGGGGTTTTATTTTGCTTTTTTTATGCATTACAGTGTTTAATTCTCACAGTTTTATTCACGCAAGTGACTTGGGAGAGACGATTTTCAGCATTAAAGCGCATTAAAACGAGACTTCGTTCTCTACTGGGGCAAAAACTGTTAGATTCGTTAATTATACAGTGTGAGTCACGATAAAGTGTACATATGAAATTAGGTGAAACTAGACCTATTTTTATCGACAAAAAAGAGGTCAAAATTTATTTGAGATTTTTTTAAAAAATTTTATATAATTTTTTTTCTTCCAATTACTTATTGTAAAGAAAACCTAATAACTTTTAAACTAAGAGGTATATCCTGATAAAATAAAAACATAAATAATGCTAAATAACAGACGATACAAAAAAATACTCAGAAAATGCCAACAAATAATAAAAAATGATACTTTTTGAAAAAAATCTGCTTATAAATTCGTGTTTTTTTGGTTATTTGATTAAAAAAAAAGGATTTAAAAGCAGATTTTTTCCAAAAATATCATTTTTTATTATTTGTTGGCATTTTCTGAGTATTTTTTTTTAGTATCGTCTGTTATTTAGCATTATTACTGTTTTTACAGGATATACCTCTTAGTTATAAAGTTATTACGTTTTCTTTACAAAAAGTAATTGGAAGAAAAAAAAAATCTATAAAAAATTTAAAAAAATTCTCAAAACAATTTTGACCTCTTTTTTGTCGATAAAAATAGATCTAGTTTCACCTAATTTCATATGTGCACTTTATCGTGACTCACACTGTATTAAATACAGAATCGGATCTAATCAAGGATGACGAAAACAGCAGCTTTTACGATCGAGTCATTAACTGCTTAGCTGAAAGTTCTCCTCTTTTATTAAAAAAAATGTTGATTGGCTAGCTTTTTATTATTATTTGTTATTAGTAAATACCTACTTATTATTTTACTTTATTTTAGTATTGTCTCGGGCCTCGGGATTGCGATCAGCCACCCGGGCCCTTCCGGCCCAGTCCGACCCTGGGCCTCAGTTAATTAATTAATTAATTTAATTAATAACAATCATATTATGGATTTGGGTGCCTAATGCCCGTTTTCACCATAGGTCCCTAATTTTTAAGTGACCCCTATGGTAATAAATAACTGGAATTTTGTATCAAAATTAGGTATTGATGGTGAAAACGTGCATAAGTTTCTTATTACATCAATGAAATCATTATAAAAGTCCCTTAGACATTTTCCTTATGCAGAATTGGATATTGACAACATTTCCTCAAACAGAATAAATAACTTTACAATTTAATGATGTCACAACAAACATTGTTGAGATGAGATACAGGAAATTGACAATGGTGCAGCATCACATAGATTGAGTATTGTAGTATCGTCATCACCATATACAAATCCTCCATTTGCCAGTAAAGAGATGGTTGTGTTACTATAGTTTGGTGGTTCTTAACCTTTAAGTCACGAGGGACCATTTTACCTTTGTCTTGTCAGGGACCACTTTTTTTTTCAAAATCCTATGAAAGGGGAGCTCGATTTCTCGTCCACTGTGCGTCGTTTGCGTTGTGTAGACTCGACTCATCACGTCACGTCACTTGTTTATTACGATGTCGTCGTGGACCACTTGGAATGCTTCCAGGGACCACCAGTGGTCCGCGGATCACTGCTATAGTTGATGTTGAGAATAATAGAAGATCATTCTTCCAGGCACTGATGAGCATGGAACCAAGATCCAGCAAGCGGCTGCCAAAGCCAAACTTCCCCTCCCAGAGTACTGCTCCAAGACGTCTGACGAATACCGAACACTGTTCAAGGAGTTCAACGTTGACTTCACAGATTATGTCAGGACTACAGAAAAGAGGCATAAGGTTTCTGTTAAACACTTTTGGGTGAGTTACTTGTTGTCCATGATGAATGTTAATCCTACTATTATTATAAATGCGAAAGTTTGGATGTCTGGATGGATGTTTGTTACTCTTTCTTGCAAAAACTACTGAACAGATTTTGTTGAAACTTTACAGTATTATTATTGTTTATAACCCAGAATAACATATAGGCTATAATTTATGACGATCTGTGACAAAGTAATTTTCACGCGGGTGAAGCCGCGGGCAATGCATGCTAGTAAGAAGATAAAATGTTAATTGTATCCAAAAATACCAATTGTTATTTTAATCAAACTAAACAAAGGCACTAAGGTCTCTACTCACTATGAGATCATGAATTCGTCATGGTCATTTTAAAGCCACTGGTTGGCCATGGATAACGACAAACTAATCTTTGTCAAAGATATTGTGTTAAATTGGCATGTTCTAGGTAATACACAAAAAATCTGAAAAAGTTCATATTGCATGTCCTGCAAAAACGGGAATTTCAGTAAAATCTTAGATTAATAAAGCCTTTATTAATCTAAGAGTACAATACATTTCTGTTGTAAAGTCATCCTTATCTCAACTATACAAGGTACCAGAATGTTTACTTTGAAGTACCACCGTATAAAATATAACCTACCTTACATTATTTCAGAACAAACTAATGAAAAAGGACTACATATACAAAGCGAAGTACTCGGGCTGGTATAGCGTCAACGACGAGTCTTTCGTGCCTGAGGCTCACACCAGGGAAGATATTGTGAATGGAGAGAAGGTATAAAGCTCATCACCATTATGAACCATCTGGTGAACTTCTTATCACCTACATCTATCTATTTCTTCTATATTTTCTAACCGCTTAAAGTTTTATTGGAAATAAAACGTAGGGTATCTGGAGGATCATTTTTTGAAAGTCCATAACTCAAACCATAAACTGGACTGGTGGAAATTGGGAAAAAGTTACCATATTCGCCCATGTTTAGTAGGTACTTACTGGAATCTTGTAGAATGTAGATAGATATTTAAAAGTTGACCTTTCAAAACAAGGTTAAAACCTACCTTATAGGTAACAATACTAAATACAGGAAATACTATGTTATGTGAAAGTCACCTGAGAACATAGAACATTGTTTTCACACTACAGAATAAACAACACATCACATAAGTTGACCTATGCTAGTGATATTTTCTGGTAAAAATTATACATCCATCCACACAAAATCTACTATATTTGTCTTCGTGCATTAAATACAACTGATTTTGAATTTAGTTCCGTTAGCAATAAAGTTGTTTTTCCTCAGGTGAAATTGTCTGTGGAGTCGGGCCACAGAGTCGAGTGGACAGAAGAGACAAACTACATGTTTCGTCTCAGCGCCTTCAAAACGCATCTGAAGGAGTGGCTTAGTACAGGTAACATAGATATTTATAAAGACTGTAAACTGTAAAGTCGGCGTCAAATAGTTCGTGGTTTGGGGAGGCCTGATGTTTATATATTTCTTCCTTAGAGTAGGCGCACACCTTTGATTTTGAGTTGGCCGATAGTTGTGCCCGATTTCAAATTGTATGAAGAATCGGCCAAATCGAATCGGCGTAGTGTGCGCACTCCCATACATGCCTATACTGATCAACTGCCCGACTAAACTATCGGCCGACAAAAATCAACGGTGTGCGCCTATTCTTAGCCGCCTTTTCGACACCCATAGAAATGTGGAGGGGAACTATTCCACTATATCGGAATAACAAGGTTAGAAGATGATGCCTTAATGCCTATGACATTAGTTTGCCTTTTGTACAGTTAGCGTCAAATAAAATATTTTGGAATTTGTAGCCTGCTGCTGTCTTTCCCGAAGACTATAATCCGGGCCTTTTCACGGCGAAAGTGAATAGGCACTTGCAGGGCAGATATGTACCATCCTAGACTGCATCCCACTTAACATCAGGTGCGATTGTGGTCAAATACTGTATTCCGATATTAATTATGTGCAATAACCTACCACTATCACGGTTGCTGGTAGGGCTTGTTCTAAGTCCGCCTGGCTAGCTACCACCATCTTACTTAAGTCTGTCGCCATAACAACAATGTTGACAGCATTGTTGTGTTCCGGCAGTTAGAGGTAAGATAGCCAGTTCCTCCGTGGTTGAGGATTCCGGGTGAAGCTCGCTTCCACCTTCGGCCTGATCATCACTTACCATCCGGTGAGATACAGGCCAAGAACTTCCTCGTTGTGGATAAAAAAAACTGAAGTTTAAAATAAATAAATAAAATTCTTATTATTCGCAGACGGCGTAATAACTCCCAGCAAGTTCCAGAAACAGTTGCAGGAGTTACTGGAGAATGAGGTGTACTTCCCCGACATATCGGTCAGCCGCCCGTCTTCCAGGGTGCACTGGGCGATACGAGTACGTAATCTATTTATTAATCGAATAACCTATCATATAAGAAACAGCAATAAATATGTCTCACCTTAGTTTTTTTTTTTTTTACAAAAAAGATTAAGTTAATACAAAACCAATTATTTCCTTTTTGAATGAGATGGATGAATCTTATTTATTTTTATTTAAATTTTAAATTTTATGAGGACATTTTTCTTATTGATTCATAATAATTATAATGTGCTGGACATATCTAAAAGACCCGAAATGAGGTTATTCGATAGAAATAAAATTAATGGATTTGTTCCATATCCATCATACATCTCAAACGTAGCAATAAAAGACGTCCATCTGCTCCTTAGAAATGAATGAGAAATTATAGAAAAGCGATGGCCAGCAGTGGATTTCCATTGACTTAATCCTATGTCCCCTAGATAGGGCATGGGGAGAGTAGATTTCCACAAACGGGACTATTCCCACCTCTCGTTCCCACCACTGCAACTCCTGTGTAGCCAGGATCTACAGCTCGACCGCCAACAACCCAACCAGTGAAGGTCAAGTTTGTCCCGAGGGAAAGTTAAACTCCATCATTACATAGTGTAAAACGATGATGTCCCGGGGGAAAGTTAAACTCCATCATTCCATAGTGTGAAACGATGATTATTCCTAGGTGCCAAACGACGAGGAGCAAAGTATATACGTGTGGCTGGACGCTCTTATCAACTACTTAACTGCTATCGGGTACCCTGATGAGGACGCCATGATCCGGCGCGGCCGGCCCTGGCCCGCTGACGTGCACGTGGTCGGGAAGGATATACTCAAGTAAGTACTATTAGAGGCCGGTAGATCTATTCTCATAAATAAAACACTGGATACTCAACTTTCACATTATATTGCCTTACTTTAGATACAATTCATCACTTAGCACAAAAGCGCGCGGAGTCGTCTCCGCGCGTCCCTCTATTCTGACGTTTGATTCTCGTGTGACATTGACGTATTGTCAATGTCACTATGACAGCATCTCATTGGCCACAACGATACCGTTATTTTAACGTTTTAGATTGGAGTTCCGTTTCGCGAGTGTCAGTGGCTACACGTGTTTCTGGAATTCGAGCGTATTTATTTTGTAATTTCACTGTTTATTTTTAGAGAAAACCAATCCTAAGCTCAATTATCAATAAAACAACGGTGGTGGTAACTAACTTGCTCTATCCTTGGTAAGTACCTAGCAAAATGGAGGTGATTCCTCCCGATCCGCCTGATCCCCCAGATCAGGCCGCCGCTATGGAGCTTTCCCCGCCTTTATTTTCCCAAACGGCTACCAAACGCCGTCTTGACACGGTAGGTGATACCGAGCCGGCTAAGAAGACGAATACAGATGGATCATTAACCCAAAACAACCAACTGATGTACACACACCCCTCACTTGTAATAGCCCCAAAAACATATACTGACGAAGACAAAGGCCCCTTCTTGGTTCATGTGTCTCACATAGAATCGGAACCTTCTTCTCCAGCCTTCATTCAACCTATGAGGTTTGGCAAATTCTTGGTGACCAATAAAATTCAGGGAATCATCTTAGACGGCGTTACAAAAATCGGCAGAAACAAGATCTCCGTCGAATTCATTTCAGCCAGTGCAGCAAATAACTTTCTAAACAATGACATTTTACCTATGTACAAGTATGTTGCATTAATCCCCACTTACAATGTGACCCGCATGGGCCTCATTAGGAACATTCCTACTGACTGGTCTATGGAGGAACTTGCAGAATCTTTAACAACCCCCGACGGCTGTGGTATCCTCCTGAAGGCTCGTCGGTTAAATAGAAAACAGATTAGGGATGATAACCAAATATCGTGGGTCCCCACACAATCAGTTGTAGTAACATTCAAGGGACAAGTACTGCCACAAAGAGTCTTCTGCTGCCACAATTCCATCCCAGTCGAGACTTACCAACTCCCGACAATCCAATGCCTCAATTGCTGTCGGTTTGGTCACATCAAGGCTCAATGTAGGTCTAAACCTAGGTGCTATCGTTGCACTCAACCTCACACAGCAGAAGAATGTAATGTCACAGAGGCCAAATCCACTTGCATCAATTGTTTAGGTCACCACTTTGCAACAAACAAGTCCTGCCCAGAGCACTCTCGACAAAAGGCTATCAAAGTAACAATGTCTCAGGATAACATTTCCTACTCTCAGGCCTCCTCTCAGTTTCCTCCTGCCCGCAAATCATATGCGGACATTACTAAATCTCCATCCTCTCAAACCACCAGTCCTGCTTCTCAACCTCCCTTACGTCACTCCTCACTCCCCAACCAAACGATCTCATACCGAAAGACCATTCCCCGAACATCCCGCCCTCATACTCCGTTAGATAAGGGTTACGATAAGCAGGCGCACCAAGCCATAATTGGTAACTGTGCCTCCTCCCTACCTAATGGTTGTGCCCTGAACGGTGACTCTTCTCCTTCCCTGGGAGAGGATAACCTTTTACAGATGGTTCTCTCTCTAATCATCCATATTGTTTCTGGTCGTAATACCGCCCTACCGCCCAACGTTGCGCAAATGCTTTCCCAAATCTCGCAGATAACTTCTAATAATAATGGACAAGGAGGTAGTCCAGTGGAACTGCCAAAGTATTAGGCGCAAAAAACATGAATTAACTTTTCTTATTAGTAAATACTCTCCATCAGTCCTAGCTGTCTCGGAGACGTGGCTGGTTCCTGGTTCACATTTTCGTGTATCAGGATACACATGCCTCCGGGATGATAGGAATGATGGCTACGCGGGAAGTGCCTTACTTGTAAGACGCTTCCTTCCCTATAATCAACTCCCCCTTCCTTCGCATAGTCAAGACATCAATATCGTGGCTATACGAATATTTGATATCTCCCTTTTATCCGTATACATTCCCCGCCCTAACGCTTCCTCCATCAATGAACTGCGCTCTGCCATTCTATCTGTCCCTCCTCCAGTTATAATCTTGGGTGACTTAAATGCGCACCACGTTTTATGGGGCTCCTACCATTCCGACTCTCCAGGTTCATTGCTCCTAGACCTTTTGGATGAGCTTGACCTTTGTATTTTGAATAATGGTTGTCCAACAAGAAGATGTGCTCCAACCCAAAACCCAGCATCGGCCGTAGATGTGTCATTCTGTTCTCCAAATTTGACCTCACTTTGCTCATGGAAAGTCCTAAACAGCACATTTGGTAGTGATCATTTTCCCATTATAGTATCTTTGCCTAATAATAACTCCCCAATAAATCGCCCTCCTCCTCTTTTAAAATATAATTTAAATAAAGCTGACTGGCTTGCCTATCATGCATCAGTCAACGAAAAATTGAAAAATTTACCTTCAGTCAATAATGATAATGCCCTCTCAGTATACTCTGATTTTGTTAACACCTTACAAACATCAGCAGATGATCACATACCATTGAAAAATCCATCTCGGAAAATATCTCCTCCTTGGTGGGATTCTGAATGTACAGCCAGTGTCCAAAAACGTAAGGAATCTGAAAAAAGGTACAACCGTTCAATGACCATGGAGAATTACATCCTTTACCAAAAAATTGCTGCACAAACAAGAAAGTTTTTAGCCAAAAAAAAGAAGAAGGGATGGATAAACTTTTGTGAAAATATGTCTCCAAGGACCCCTTCCTCTATTGTCTGGAAACAAATTAAAAGATTCCGTATATCCTTAATCCCTATAAATGCCCCGTCTAACAACCCTACAGCTTGGCTAAATGATTTTGCGGATAAACTAGCCCCTCCCTTTGTTCCTTTTATGGATAGCCTCCCTTCTATAAGTTGTTTTCTTCCCCAATCAAATATTCTAGATCGGCCCTTCTCCTTTGAAGAACTTTTATCAGCTCTTGACGGCTTAAAGGATTCATCTCCTGGAGCAGATGGAATTCCTTACTCTTTTATAATTAAATCTCCGGAAAGTGCCAAACTTCTCTTCCTAAATTTAATAAATTCGTTTTTTGACCAAGGTACTCTACCGGAAGCTTGGAAACAACAAATTATAATTCCTATTCCTAAACCAGGAAAAGAACCTTTGGATCATAACTCTTATCGTCCCATAGCCCTTTCTTCCGTTCTCCTTAAAATAATGGAACACATACTTAAAAATCGCCTCGAATGGTTCTTGGAATCAAATAACATTTTGGATAAATCCCAATTTGGTTTCCGTAAAGGCTTTAGTACTTTAGATAGTCTAAGTATTCTAACGACGGATATTCGCGTAGCTTTTAAAAATAAGGATTACCTCGTTGGGGTCTTCTTGGATATAGCGTCTGCGTACGATAATGTGTTGCTCCCAATACTCAGGCAAAAATTGCTCTATCTGAGTATCCCGGAGAAACTGGTACGTCTCATCTGCAACACGTTGATGTCACGATCAATAGCAGTGAGATACCAAGACTCTATAGTTCCCCGTTTAGTCTGGAAAGGGCTCCCGCAAGGATCTGTACTCAGCCCTTTACTTTACAGCATTTACACATACGATCTTAGTAGAACTGTAGACTCTTTTTGCAGTATCCTTCAGTACGCAGATGACATTGCCCTCTATCATTCATCCAAATCTATATCCGAAACAAGTTCGCGCCTAAACTCTGCTCTGGAGTATCTTAATGCCTGGATGACAAATCATGGACTATCTATTTCAGTTCCAAAATGTAGTTGCGTCACTTTTACTCGAAAACGTAACACACCAGAGGTTGATATAACATTAAACGGTGATAGCGTTCCTTGTAACAACCAAGTGAAGTTCCTAGGTATAATTTTAGACTCTCGGTTATCAGGTATTCCCCATTTCAATTACATTCTTGGTAAGGCTGAAAAAGGGCTAAATATCCTCCGTGCCCTTTCAGGTACCTGGTGGGGTGCACATCCATACTCACAAAAATTACTTTATAACGCCATTGTCCGCAGCCACTTTGATTATGCTTCATTTCTTTTAGACCCCTGTAATAAATCTGCTCTTGAAAAACTTAATAAAACCCAATCCAAATGTCTACGTATAATACTGGGAGCTATGAAATCCTCACCTATTAATGCTCTCCAAATTGAATGTGTGGAACCTCCCCTATATTTGCGTAGACAATACCTAAGTGACCGGTTTTACGTTAAAATCACTCAAAATTCCAATCACCCTTTGAATGAAAAACTGGCTCTCCTCTCTTCACTAAGTAGCTCTGCTGACTCCTCTCAGAGTTCACCTTGTGTTTTGTTGAGTTACCAAAAATTTAACCGCCTCCCTACTCCAATTGAAAAAATTCCATTGAATCCTCTTTTCAGCAATAGCTATGATTCCCTTCTTTTCCATCCCTCAATAATCCTTAACTTTGGCATTTCTAAGGACTCCTGCTCAGCTGGTCAGGAATTTATCAATATTGTCTCTGAGCACTGGCAAGGCTGGCTAAAAATTTACACTGATGCCTCCAAGCTAGATGAGGGTGGATGTACTGGCGCTGCAGTCTGGATACCTTCATACAGAATAGCACTAAGTTTTAAGTGTCCACCAGTTACATCAGTCTTCACCGGAGAATCAGTCGCTATATTAGAGGCTATTCGTTATTCTATCTCTCACCACCTTAATAACACCTTAATCTTTACCGACTCTTTGAGCTGCCTCCAGTCTATCGTAGCTAACCCATTTAAATCCAAATCCAAATTTCCTATCATCTTCAAAATTAGAGAAGCCCTTTTTGAGAGTAAACAGCGTGGCTTAAATATCGTTTTAGCCTGGATCCCAAGCCACCGAGGTATCCCTGGCAATGAAACTGTAGACACATGTGCTAAAAATGCTATATCCACAGGTTCACTTGATCATTATAAATTATTTGCACATGATGTCTCTTCGCTCCCACGTAAACACCTATTCAAGTCATGGAATACTCACTGGGCTAACTCGAAGAGATACGTAGGCAAATATTATGCTGATATCCAACAGGATATTCCCTCTAGACCTTGGTTCTTCAAACACCCCCACTTGCCAAAAAGGACAGTGTCCATTATCTCTCGCCTGCGTATAGGTCACGCATGTACCCCTGTTCATCTTGCCAAAATGCGGATTAAGGATAGCTCCATATGCGAATGCGGCTTGGATGAAGGAACAGCTAACCACATATTTTTCAACTGCCCCAAAATTGACCATTCATTATACGACTTCCTTCCTAAAAAATTCCCTTTTCCGACTAACCTTAAATGTGTCCTTAACTTTACTAATCCCCATACTTTGAAATCTCTAGTTAAATTTATTAACATTAACAAAATTAATTTGTAACAGGCAAGAGCTAGCAGAAAACTAAACCTCCACATTTGTGTTTATTTTCATGTGTTATGTTTATGTATTGTGTTGTCTTATTTGTGATGTCTCTTTGTTTTAGGTATTTTGCTTAGCATACCTTTGAAAATTTAAATTTATCAAAATACCTATACCGTGTAAAAGCTGCGCACGTGATATTGGCGGAACAGTGTGCCCTGTGGCGAAAAACACAAGTTCATCGCCATTAATAAGAAGAAGAAGAAGAAGAACGTTTTAGATTTTTCATAATTAACAACTATGGTTTATTAATACAACTACTTATCATTATTAGGTCATTTCTCTACTGTAGGAGCACGTTAATTTAGAGAAATTGCCAGAGGTAAATGGAGAAATTCGCTCCCCACGCTAGTAGTACTATAATAAGACTTCTCATCATCATCATTTCAGCCACAGGACGCCCACTGCTGAACATAGGCCTCCCCTAATGGTTTTCAAATTGATAGGTAGCGGCCTGTATCCAGCGCCTTCCTGCCACCATAAGGTTATCGGACTTATCGGTTCATCTTGTAAGTGGTACGCGGCCTCCACTCCAGAACCTTGCTGCCCCATCACCCGTCAGTTCTGCGTACTATGAGCTCTTCACATTGCCACTTCAGCTTGCTAATCCGTCGGGCTCTGTCAAGGTCCCAACTAAGTGCTCGATTAACGAATGTACCCAGAAGGCTGCAGTACGTCGTCGTAAACTCGTAATTCACTATGACGACTACGACCAACGACCACTCTGGACTAGATTAAACCCCGGTCCGTGAGCACGTAGAATTTTGTCCAATGAACCCTAGCTACCCATCCTTATCGCTCGCGCGTAATTATGTTGCTGTCGCGCTCGCACACAATCGCAACAGCAATATAATTACGCGCGAGCGATAAGGATGGGTAGCTAGGGGTCATTGGACAAAATTCTACGTGCTCACGGACCAGACTTATAGAAAGAAGATATTTAGTTCGTTTATGGAACTCCTCATTTCTGATTCGATCGCGTAAAGAAACATGAGCATAGCCCTCTCTATAGCACATACATTGAGTACATGTTGTATCTGCTCTTTTCATCATCTCAGCCATAGGGCGTCCACTGCTGAACATAGGCCTCCCCCAATGCTTTCCATGTTACCCGGTTGGTAGCGGTCCAGCGCTTTCCTGCTACCTTTATGATGTCGTCGGTCCACCTTGTGGGTGGACGTCCCACGCTGCGTTTTCCGGTACGCGGCCTCCACTCCAGAACCTTGCTGCCCCATCGGCCGTCAGTTCTGCGTACTATGTGCCCTGCCCATTGCCACTTCAGCTTGCTAATCCGTCGCTAACCTGTTTTTTTATTCTAAACCTTACCTTCCCAGGTTCCACGGCATCTACTGGCCGGCCTTCTTAATGGCCACGAGCTGGCCGCCGCCGCGCCGCCTCGTCTGCCACTCGCACTGGACGGTAGACGGAAGCAAGATGTCCAAGTCTCTAGGCAACGTGGTGGACCCAAGGAGGACCCCTGTGAATCCCTCTGCGTTGAGATATTTGCTGTTGAGGGAAGCTACTATGTCTGGTGATGCTAGTGAGTAGATATTTGATATTTATTATATTATGTAGTATGTCATTCTAACTGGACGGTAGATGGCAGCAAGATGTCCAAGTCTTTAGGCAACGTGGTGGATCCAATGAGGACCCCTGTGAATCCCTCTGCGTTGAGATATCTGCTGTTGAGGGAAGCTACTATGTCTGGTGATGCTAGTGAGTGATAATTTAGTATTTACTATTATAATATGCCACTCGCACTGGACGGCAGACGGAAGCAAGATGTCCAAGTCTCTAGGCAATGTGGTGGATCCAAGGAGGATCCCTGTGAATCCCTCTGCGTTGAGATATTTGCTGTTAAGGGAAGCTACCATGGCTAGCGATGCTAGTGAGTAATAATTTAGTATTTACTATTATAATTATGTCATTTTCACTGGACGATAGACGGAAGCAAGATGTCCAAGTCTCTAGGCAATGTCGTGGACCCAAGGAGGATCCCTGTGAACGCCTCTGCGTTGAGATATCTGCTGTTGAGGGAAGCTACTATGTCTGGTGATGCTAGTAAGTAAATATTTGATATTTTCTATATTATAACTCTTAGTGTGTCATTTTCACTGGACGGTAGATGGCAGCAAGATGTCCAAGTCTCTAGGCAACGTGGTGGACCCAAAGAGGACCCCTGTGAATCCCTCTGCGTTGAGATATCTACTGTTGAGGGAAGCTACTATGTCTGGTGATGCTAGTGAGTGATAATTTAGTATTTACTATTATAATATGCCACTCGCACTAGACGGTAGATGGAAGCAAGATGTCCAAGTCTTTAGGCAACGTGGTGGATCCAATGAGGACCCCTGTGAATCCCTCTGCGTTGAGATATCTGCTGTTGAGGGAAGCTACCATGGCTAGCGATGCTAGTGAGTAATAATTTAGTATTTACTATTATAATATATCATTTTCTATTATAATATATCATTTTCACTGGACGGTAGATGGAAGCAAGATGTCCAAGTCTCTAGACAACGTGGTGGACCCAAGGAGGACCCCTGTGAATCCCTCTGCGTTGAGATATTTGCTGTTGAGAGAGGCTACTATGTCTGGTGATGCTAGTAAGTAAATATTTGATATTTTCTATATCATTTATTTATTTATTTATTTATTTATTAGGGACATCAACAGCTTACAGATTTCAATGTAACATTAGACACTTAACACTATGGAAAGCCAATAACAGATATCCACGCAGTAACTTAGTTTAAATTTTGTCTGTGTACAAACAAACATTTGTGAAGAGAAGCTGAGATAAGTTACATAATTTTATTAGTCTTATTACAAACATTTTACAATTAAACTTGTAAAATATTTGCAAAAAACAGTGCTCATAACCTATTAAATTATACTATAATTACATTCCACATTGTTATTTACCATTTACTCGAACGCCAAATAGAGGGAAGCACAGCAAAGAGCGAGGTTAAACGCTGTCATCAACCTTATCACACAGACAAGGTTGAGCAACGGTTTCTGCGACATGAAATTGATGGTGTACATAGTCATCGTTACATAGTATAAAACAAAGTCGCTTTCCGCTGTCTATCCCTATGTATGCTTATATCTTCAAAACTACGCAACGGATCTTGATGCGGTTTTTTTATTAGTTATTAGATTAAGATATTCAAGAGGTTTTTATGTAAGTAAGTATAACATATTGCACTTGTGCGAAACACGGGCGGATCGTTAGTTAATTATTAAGACATTAATAAACAGAGGAAAGAATACCTTTTTACGGTGTTTCGTTATTGATAATTTGAATTTTTATTTGTTTTTTGAAGTGTTCCTTACTTCCAATGAAAGGGTCTGCTGCACAAAATATTTTATTGTAAAGATTGAGAATCCTGTTCACTATAGAGTGCTTTGCGTACGTGGTAGAAAAGATAGATGTATGAAAGAGACTGGTGTGTCTTGTGCGTCGGACTGGGGTACAGAACGACACCTCCCCCAACAATGGCGGGCAGTCCAGACGTCCGCAGACTACATCGTACAGTAGACCCATATCTAATATCTGTCGACGCTCTTCCAAGGTAAACATGCCGTAGGTCCGACAAAGATCTATATAGGCCACCTTATGATCCGCTTTTTTACATTTGTAATTTAGGTGTTTTATGAACTTTCTTTGTATGCGTTCAATGTTGTTGATATGCACCTTAAAATATGGAGACCAGACAGGACTGGCGTACTCTAATATACTGCGGACAAAAGCAGAATAAACGACCCTTAGAGGATCGGCACTTTTAAAGGGTTGGCATGTACGAAGCACGAAGCCGAGACCGCGATAGGCCTTATTGACTATCGTGTTGATATGATGATTCATGGACATTTTGCTGTCAAAAAATATTCCTAAATCTCTAACCGTGTCATTTCGCTCGATCACAACCCCATTAAAATTATATGGGAATAGTATAGGTTTCTTTTTTCGTGTGAAACTTATGCTAACGCATTTGCCGATGCTTACCGCAATGTCATTGAGGGAGTAGTAACTGTACAGATTATTTAGGTCCTCCTGAAGACGACGGCAGTCGTCAATGCTCCTAATTCGTGTATAAACTTTTTTATCGTCAGCGTAAAGAATGTAGTTAGAGTTTCTTATATGTGAATGTATATCGTAAATGTAAACGTTAAATAAGAGAGGGCCTAAGTGCGAACCCTGGGGTACGCCCGAGGGTATTGAGATGTAGTTTGATTTGTAACCTCCTAAAACAACTGCCTGGGAACGATTATTAAGGTAAGACTCAACCCATCGAAGTAGATCTCCGTGAATGCCGATGGACTCAAGCTTCAGGAGGAGGATGCGATGGTCCACGCGATCAAAACATTTCTCAAAATCTGTGTAAACAACGTCCACCTGCCCACCCCTGTCCATTTCTGTAAGAATATAGTTAGAGAAGATAGCAAGATTAGATGTTGTTGAACGACCCTTAACAAATCCGTGTTGATTGTGAGGTATGGCATTGCTTACAAGAGGGTAGATATGATTGTACACTAGCTTTTCAAATACCTTACTTATTGTGTTTAGAATGGAAATTGGGCGGTAGTTTTGAATAGCTGTCTTAGGACCTTTCTTGTGCACCGGTATAATGTGGGCCCGTTTCCATAATAAAGGGAAAATGCATTCATCGAGAGATTTTTGAAAGAGTATGGAAACAGGTATGGACATACCATCAGCACAAGAAGCGTAAAATATTGGTGGAATGCCATCAGCGCCAGCCCCTTTGTTTTTATCCAATGACCGCAGCAAAGTTTTAACATATATTGGACCAACAGATATACGTGAGGTATTATCGCATGATGTGAAAGGATTAAGTAGCTGTCGAGAAAAATTAAGGTTACGATCTTTTTTGAAAACACTTTCAAAATAATTATTGAAAGCTGAACAGATGTCATTTCCATCAGTAAATGTAGTATTATTTAAAATGAAAGATTTAGGATAACAAGAAGAACCTCTTTTATTTTTTACGTATGTCCAAAAGTATTTGGGTGCATGTTTAATGATTTCTTCGGCGTTTTTAGTAAAATCTAAGAAACATTTAGACTGTATTCGCTTTTGCCTAGATCTAAGTAAAGAAAATTCATCGTAGTCTCTAGGGTTATTTGTTTTTTTCCATCTCTTATGAACTTTCTTTTTCTCGTGTATAATTTTTATAAGTGCTGTGCTGTACCAATTAGGAAAAGTTGTTTGGTTGACTGAGCGTGTAGACAAAGGGACAAACTGATTAAAACATTCATTTAATTTTTCATAGAAAATATCCACGGCGTCGTCAACCGACTTATCAGACAAAAGATCCACCCAGTTTATGGACTTCAAATAGCTATTAATTTTGGTAAAGTCACATTTCCTAAAGTTTAAGCGGGGTACACGTTTTTCAATTAAAGGTTCAATGTACAAGTCCACTAAAGACACTTCTAAACAAGGATGATAACAATCTTCTTTTACCATTGGGTTTTGGCAATGAGTAACTGATGAAATTATATTGTTACTAAAGCACAAATCTAAAATATTATTCTTATTATTGCTTATAAGGTTATATTGAATTAAAGGACAATGGGCAAAATGGTACCCGGCTCCAATAGATATGCTTCTAGTGTCGTTTGAAAGGTCTTACCAAGACGAACAACTTTTACTATGGCCACCAGCCTCAGATCTGGTTGTGTTCGAAGATAAACATACTTTTTAACAAAATAGTACCCGGCTCCAATAGTTATGTTTGTAGTGTCATTTGAAAGGTCTTACCAAGACGAACAACATTTACTATGGCCACCAGCCTCAGATCTGGTTGCGTTCGAAGATAAACATACTTTTTGTGTAACCGAAGTATCATACGTGTCCATCGTATGGTACTTAGGTTGTGCGAGGCATGAAGTGTTTACTGCTCCAGCATCCTTCCTTAACTGTATAATTATTAATACGGATAATTGTGAAATAAATATTTTTATTTGAAGAACTACCCCCTTATATACACCTAGGATAAACCTTGGATTAAAATGACATTTCCATACCAAATGACAATTTAAGTAGGTTAGAGTTTTATTACTTCCTAAGGGTTTTATTATGGGTTGCTAAAGCGAATAAACCCACAAGACCCAATAAGTCCACCCACAAGATGGACCGACGACCTTATAAAGGTAGCGGGAAGGCGCTGGATGCAGGCCGCTACCAACCGGCCATTGTGGAAATCATTCGGGGAGGCCTATGTTCAACTAGACGTTCTATGGCTAAAATGATCATGATGATGATGATGAAAGCGAATAAAGGGCTAATAGCTTGGGTAGTTCATCGTAGGTATAATCCTTTCCTTTTGAATGTTTATTTTAGTTATATTAATAGATTCTAGTCATAGTACATACTCGTATACATGGATGATTGTGTTATACTTTCATATAATACTTAGTGGAATTACTGCTTTCAAAACGTGAATTAGAACTGGCCCCATAGCAGGCATTTTTCTACATCTAAAGGCCTTTTGAAATATATATTGGTTATGGCTATTGGAGCGGGTACCACTTTCCATACATTTGTGCCCATCATCCTTTAGAAAGCTCATTTCGTCCAAAAAGTTAACCGCAGCTTCATTTAAATTGTGGGGGCATTGTAAATAAAAAATTTTTGCCGGAGCAAAATAAAAAAATAGATATTTAAATTGACAACAATTTATTGCGGGTGAGACAATAAAACTAGATAAAAAAGGAAGGGATGGGTCGTTGGGCCGTTTGGTTGGTACAGATTAAAAATACTTAAGATTAGCGCGCTATTATCCACCACTCGGCTCAACCCCCTCCGCACCCGTCGGGCGCAGCAAGCGTCTGGCACTGCGGGACAGCCGGTGCCAAACACCTTTATGGCCAGTGCCATACAAAATGGCCGGTACCATACACCTCCTATTGTACAATAAGAAATTATATTATACAACAGCACAATACATAATACTAAAAACAATATAAAAACAATAATCCATCGCTCTCGAGGATGGAGCAAATGTGAACACAGCAAAATCCAACGGTAATTCATTACAATGGTAAATTTATTTAGGAATTTACATTTTGGTAAAATGTAATCATTACGTGGGTAATCTACTTTTTCAAAGTAAACTAAAATAGTCAACAAGCTCAATAGAAATGGAGCCAACCTATGAAGTAGGGTAGCCCGTGACCGAGTGCCACGTTTCTAGTAATTCATCCTAACTCAGCGGAGAGGCGAATGAGTTTGAGAAAGAAACCACAACATACCTGCTATGGAGGCAACATCAGCAACATCAACAGCAACAGCAGACAGCGCAGAGGCTCGCCACCGAGCACTGCTCAACCACACACAATCTGCGAATAACAACCAAGTGCATTGGTTAACAATGCCGCCAATGCAAACAACAAAATAACAAGAAGAAACTCAAGGTAATCCTTGGAATAGGACCTGCTTACCTTCAGTAACAGAACTCAGCACGTGGCAGTGAGTCCACGAAATCGGCGGACAGCGGGATTTCGGTTTTATTCCAAAATTCCCTTTTAACGTAGAGGATGACGATGCGTGCCCTGCCCGTTTATCAGGGAACGGCACGGTTCAGACCTCTTGGAATTCGGGACACTATCACACCACGTACAACAGAACTTCCGTTCGCGATCACCGCCAACCAAGCAAAAGGACAGGACCCTCCAAAAAGCGCCGGTCATCACCCGTGACTCAGATGTTCGTTCGAAAACTTGTCACTCCAACAAATCACAATATCAAGCAGTATTGTATAATTTTTATCTTTACTTTCAATAAATGCTACCTACTTGTTTTAACTAGCCTCTTATTGAATAATTTCGATATGAGAACTCACAATACTGCTTCTCTCATTTAAATTTAATTAAATACCTAATTAAACTTTAGGAAGAAAAAAAATAACAAACAAGCAAGTTTCTGAACGTCACCTGTGTGTTTCGTTTCACTCAGAATATGTCAAATTTCTAGAACGTTCCGAACCCATGTTCGATCAAGATACAATACAATGTTATTTTAATATAAACATTGAGGAAAATACTAGAAATAGCTAGAATTTAAATTAAAGAGCCTAAATATTAAGTTTTATAAAAATTTAGTGTTGAATATTTAATTTCATTATACACTTCTTCTATACTAAAAGAATGGAACGTAACGCATTGATCTGTCAAACGGAGACATTCAAAAAGTGAGGTTATTTATTGCTCTGTTCACCAAAACAACGTAATTAATTTTTAATACAAGTTAATCCAAATTCAGTGAATCTCCAACGATGACACAATCAAGTGACAAAGGAAATACTGTACACTTTGTAATATGTGACCTTACGGTCAGTTGGAATGTTTGTTTGTGGAAATCGGTAAGTAATTAATCTCGCCAAGAAAAAAAGTGTTACAGTACCCCTTCACCCACCAGAATTTTACGAGGATAACGAGAAAAATTCACGCTGGCCCTCCAGCATCAAACTATCTTACAGAAACAAACCACCACTATACACAACAAAGATCAACATTTCAATCTAAACCCTTAATGTCTTTCACGTGACATTCACTATGTTTACCATTTTCATCTTCCAGCAAGTAAACAAGTTTAGATAACTTTTTAACAATCCTACATTTTTCAAATCTAGGTGCCAACTTATAAGAAAAATGTTTAGCAGCGTCGCTACGGACATGCGTGCGCCGCCAAACCACATCATCTTTTTCAAACTCGACATCTCTCCGACGCCTATTATAACATTCATCTCGCAAGTGAGATTTCCTCAATTTCCTATCCACTTCAAACACTTGCCGTCGAGACCTGGGCAGTGAACCAACAAAACCGACGCTGACACACTGAAAGGGTCTACGACGAACCTTCGGGTGTTTAGAAGCTTTACCAGTACCACCAGTCAACCTCTGAGACACGACTGCCTCAGCATGCCTAACAATCGAATCCCTCCGATTCACAAGTCGCAAAACATCAGGCGCTATCTGAAAAGCTTTCCAGAAGTTGATGCCAAACAACAAAGACGACGAAAATCCAGGAACCACATAAAACTTTATAACCTTCAACACATCATTCACTACGACAGGTAAAAACATATATCCGACCGTAGGGGAAGTTGAACCATTCGCCGTTACCACAGCATCAGTCGAATCCGACTTATACAACTCACCCAGATGAGAAAAATAATTCACAGCAGAACCACCAACAATAGAAACTTCCGCTCCAGAATCTAATAATCCAGAACACGGAACACCACCAATCTTAACCTTCAAATAAGGACGTGCGTCCTGACAATCATCTGGTCGGACCGTCGCAACATTAGCTTTGCAATTTCTAGAAAATACACGCACGTACTCACACCAAGCACGCCACTCTTCAACAGGTGTAACATCAAAACGACGGTCCGTCGCCACGCGTTTTGTGACTCCAAAGACTTTGACGTCCTTCTGGCGTACACACTTCGGACAATTGACAGCGGTCACGCCCTTCTCACCACAACGATAACAAATAATAACATGAGGCGCCTTACAATCGCGGAGCGTGTGGTCCTTCACACGGCAACGCACGCAAAACTTCTCCATGCTCGGACTTTTAACTACAGCCTCACACTTTGGACGAGCAGACTTACTTTTGTAGGCCAGGTCAGGGGCGACAGCATTCTGTACACCGCGCGGGGGTTCGGTGAAGGATTCTGCCCTCTGTCTCGCCGCCTCTAACTGCCTACAATGCCTCTTCAAGTCGGCCCACGATTTTATTTCAACATTGACCAAAGGAATGGAGTAAGATGGCCTAATGTTGAACTTGATTAAGCTCAACTTCTCTTCCTCGTCTAAAGGTTTACGCAACCTCGAAAAGTAATTTTGCATCAGGCTTAGATAACTACATATGGATTCGTCGGGACAGTGCCGGATTAGCCACGTAGCAAGAGTAGCAAATGCTACGGGCCCCGCGAATTTGGGGGCCCCGCGCTCCAAAGCCGAAATAAAAAAAGATTAATTTAGATAGGAGCGTAAAATATCTTGCATTAGGCTATGCTTTACTTTCACTTGAAAATCTAAAACTCGATTTCATCACGTTAAATCATAAAAATAAGTAGGTAGGTATTTTACGAACTTTTTAACGGGAATGTTTTCTAATAGGCCAGAAGAATTAAACACAAAAATGAATTAAATGTAAAACAATTCCTACTAAAGATTTTAGTGCTTTAATGGCTTCATTAGTTGCCCATAAAGACTCTCCTAGGTTTTCGACTTCGACGGAGTTGTGCTTAAGTGGTGGGGGCCCCCGAAAGGGGCGCTTTTTCGGTTTTCCGGTTATACCGCGTAAAGGACTTACGGCGTTCGGCGAACATTTGCACGAGAACGGTTTGTTCAAAACATATACAACGTGTCCCAAAATTCAAGGATAAGCCGGCGCCGTAGGATGGACATAGTCATGACTACTTTAGGAAAAATAAGAAAAAAAATCTATCTCAATTATTTTTTAAGTTACACAATAAATTATGAAATTCGTCGAAAATTGACACCCCTTATGATATTTTACATTACCACGACTACAATTTTTCAAATACTTCTGTTTTTTTGTTTGTATTGGCAACTTAAGTAGTGCTGCTGTCCACTCCAATTCTTAAAACCCCCAGAATCCTTGCAGTTTTTACACAAAAGTTAATCAAAATATGATATTTCCTTAAAATTTTGAACGATTTTTACTTTCACTCCACTTTGACTCGTCGTTTTGTAAAAAAACAGTATGAACACTACTGCGGCAAGTTTATTATAAAGTTGACGCAACTATCCAAGTGTCCACGAATGGACACTTTTTTATAAATATGTATACTTTTTTACGCTATGTTTTTTTATTGTCTATTAACTTTCGATGTTCGCTTTTTTTTATTAATGTCACTTGAGGAAGAATAGACGGTATACGTTTCTGAAACTGGTTTTTATTGATACGACAGAATTAGAATAGTTAGTTCGATTAACATCTTCGAGCCGGATCACTAGCTTATTTTTCAGCAGTTCTCAGTATATTGGTAAAAAGCGGTTGGTAAAAATTAGATGATGGCAAATACACGTTCGCAAAAGGAACCAATTCAGGCAAGTAGCGAGGTCGTTCCAATGCCTCCTACACCGGCCACCCAAACGGATCCTTCGGAAACACAGGTAACAACCAATCCGATTATCGATACCACCCGCCCGTCTTCCTTATCCGCACGTAGCCGCCGCTCCTCCGCTACGATTGTTGCGAGGAAACTCGCAGCGGAGGCGCGCCACCTTCGCCGCCTTGCAGAATTAGAGCGTAAAGTGGCGGAGGCCGAATATCAAGCGGAGCTGGCTTCCATTGAAGCATTGAGTGAGGCAGTCTCGGAGTCCAGTAACTCACGAGTGGCCGAATGGCTGCAGGACTCCGAGAACGAACCGCACCACGGTGCGGAGGTAGGGCATGTTAATTCTCCAAAAGTGTGTCAACAGGCTGAAAATGAGCACTGCGTTGACGCCGTCATCCCTCTAGTGCCGGCATCGGGCCCTTCGAATCCGCCTCGGCGCGATCATCAACGAGGCAATGGGGTCAATGCCATCGATAAGCACTACGATGGAGAGGGTGACACGATTGACGTTGCGCAGCTTGTTGAAGCCCTACACACCTTTGCCGAGAAGCAACAACCATCGTTTAGCAAAAATGTGACACCGTTGCCGACATACGATGGGAAATCTCCATTAGAATGGCTCATGTTTAAACGTGCATTTGTTGACACATCTAATACATTTTCAGATACGGAGAACCTCGCCCGGCTAAACCAGGCTCTGAGAGGAGCCGCACGAGAGGCCGTAGGGACATTGTTGGTGATGGCGCATCGAGCGGAAGACGTAATTGACGCATTGGAACGTCGTTTCGGAAGGCCTGAGTTAATCGTTTTGCAGGAGGTCAATTCCATCAAAGCCTTGCCTAAACTGGGCCCGGAAGTGCGGGATCTGACAATCTTTGCCACTCGTGTGCGTAACTGTGTCGAAATTGTGAAATTATTGGAACACCACGATTATTTACGCTCCCCTGAGCTCTTCGGGGGACTGTTAAGTAAGTTGACTCCACTGCTACGCGCACGATGGCTGGATTTCGCTGCCGCTAACGAGAGTTTAGGCCAAGGTAAGGTAGAGATGTTGTCGCGCTTCCTATCTCGTGAGGTGGATTTAGTGGTAAAGTTTGGGGCGGTGGCCGATGCCACGACACAGGGCCCAATTCACCACCGGACACATACCATCTCCGAGTCAACTTCAGGTACGACTTTCAAGGCACCTGCAATGCATCCAATAAATGTTCCGAATCATCCAACATCAAAAATTTGTTCATTTTGTAAACAAACGCACGATCTGTCAAATTGCAAAGACTTCATGTCATTGACAGTCGATGACAGATGGCATTTTATTAAAAGGAATAAAATCTGTCACCGCTGTCTAAAAAGAGGTTTCCACATTTTTAAAACGTGCAATAGGAACAAATTAAATTGTCAGGCAAACGGTTGCGATGCAAAACATCACATGCTATTACACGATCCAAATTTTAAACCTAATCACATTTCGGCCGCACATCATAATATCGAACAATCATCTCCTTCAACGTCATCTAACTCGAAACCTGATACGGTAGCTATCAACGCAACCGATACGCTAGTTAACAATCCTGCATTACGTCCCTTATTAAAGGTAGTGGCTGTTACCGTGTCTGGGCCTGCTGGTAGTGTCGATACGTTTGCACTACTAGACGACGGGTCTACAGCCACGCTGATCGACTCCGACATCGCCTCTCGAATAGGCGCTGAAGGTCCTCAGGGACAAATTCATTTAGATTGTGTAGGTGGTTTAACAAAAGATAGCGCCGTGCAGTATGTGGATTTTGAAATAAAAGGTCGTTGTTCCGATACGAGTTACCCTATTCAAGGGGCGAGGTCGATAAAGGACTTAGGGCTGCGCAGCCAGTCTGCGCCACGAGAAAGCCTCCAATCATTTCCGTATTTAGCTGACATAGTACACGAATTATGCTACGATGAAGCGAGGCCCATGCTGATTATAGGTGTCGATAACTGGTCTCTCACAGTCCCTTCCGAGACCAGAAGTGGTTCGAAATCTCAGCCGGTTGCCATTCGAACTCAACTGGGATGGGTTTTGTTTGGGTTTTCGGGTAACAAAACGCAAGCGGTTACCTCGTCCATTCCAGTGTTTCATATTATGGTATCACGCGACGATTCGAGGCGTGAATCGGAAGCTCTCATCGAAGAACAAGGTATTAAGATAGACTCAGCTGAAACCTCAATTGATTTTTTCAATATTCAAGATCTTAAGCATGAAATATCGGAAACCATCAAAAAATCCATAACTGAAAATTTACAAGAGAGTAACCATAATAATGAAAGATTAGAAACAAGTAGAGGACCATCACGTGCTGATGAGATGACATTACTAATGTCCCGAATGAATGAGACATTGAGAGTCCTTACCTCAGAGGCAGTAAAGAGGACAGGCCAAGAGATGAATATCCCACCTCAAATACCTCAAACAGGACCAAATCTTGGAACTGGATATAGACAAGAAAGGATAGAGACCAAAGCACCAGTTGCAGTATCATTTTCCTCATATAAGGATCTTGATAGTGATGGATCAGGAGAGTGGATTGAGTAAATAAATTATATAACATTGGGTTATAAGGGATATATACCTGATTATTTTTGATATATTAATGTTAACCAATCAATGACATAGTTATGTTTAGAAAAAACCGATAAAGATTATTAAAAATATAAACAAACAAACTAAAAACTGAAATGGGACATATTTCTTATCTCTACATTAAGCTCTGAACCCGTTAATTTAAATTCAAAGATGAGATTTTTAGTAGCTTTTGTATTATTTTTAAGTATTAACTGTGCTTTCAGTGACATTCTAGGTGAAGAAGAGGAGCCGCTCCTTGTAGAAACTAGAGCACCAATAATTAAAGGTGCACTGATAGATGACTATGCAGATGAAGCCCTCATAATCAAACTTACACCTCCCGAACGCATGCTTCATGACGCACTAGCAACGGTAGATAGAGAGAAGACACCTGCAGCTGTTTACAAGAGTCTCTCTAGGCAATTTGGTTATCTTGAAAAGATCTATCAACAGCAGTACACCAGCATCTTGTCAACCTTCCAACAGCTAATTGTGACCCCCTACCCAACTGAAATATCAGAGGAGCGGAAAACGTTTGATATGACTCATTTATCTAGAACCAAGCGCAATCCCTTGAGAGTAGTGATGGCTTTTCTAAGGGCTATTAGACCAGTGGCTCGGGTTGGTGGACAGTTAACTAAGTATGGGAAATTCATTAAAACCTTAAAATACACGGGTTACGCAATATCAGCCGGCGTCTTCGCCTATGAGATGGCAGATATATTTGGTGCTATCCCAGATCAAAAATACCAGGAACTGACCCAGCAGATCCAAAATCTTTATGATAGAAGAGAAGAGGATCTTAAAGTATTGGAAAAAATCTCACTAGTAACGATGTCTCTTAATGAACAAATAAGGGACACAACAGATGAATTCAAGAAGTTAATATCTGATGTTGAGACACTATCCGAGATTAAGATTCGTGGTGCACATCTGTTAACAAATTACCTCAGCCAGTTAACATTTTCTTTGATGATCCTGCTTCAAGGGAAAATTCCTCCATTCATAATGAGTCTAGAAACTCAGAGGAATTGGTTAGAGCAGAAAATAAGCTCCGGGTTACTTCTCTACATATCATCAATATCTCCTCACTTAGTCACCTCTTTAAAGGCCATTGATGAGACAAATGGACAGTTGGTTATTAAAGTAACGATCCCTCAACCAGAAACGAGGTTTCAACTGCTACATTATGTAAAGTGGGAGCCGAAGATATGGATAAAGAATAAATGCTACTCCTCTCCTATACCATACTTGTATCTTGCTTATCCTTCATCAAAATCCTCAAGTATTGTGGTCAAGAACCCAATGCTTCTAGATCCTCAGTCCTGCCTACAAGAGGGCTTCTTGATGTGTGAGTCTGACTCATTATTAAAGCAGATCCCTGGATTAACAATAAACAATATTTGTTCAACAATGCCCATGTTGATGAGGAAAAGAAGGAGTATTGACCCACAGTTCAATGGGCCGTATTATAATCTCTCCGGAATTGTGGAAGAATCCCTTATTCGAACAAACAAAAATGAGAAAACTGAAAAAAACATAGCGTAAAAAAGTATACATATTTATAAAAAAGTGTCCATTCGTGGACATCGCTCCCATACTAGTGAGAGGTCGGATACTTTTTCAGAATTTGTGGCTAACAATGCACAGGTATCTCCGCTTAAGCCCGCTTCAATTCCCCGATTGGAATTGCAGGGAGCTTTGATAGCTTCTCGTCGGGCCACGACTATTGGAGACGCACATCGAATTAAACCGCGTCGGCGTTTTTTCTGGACTGACTCTCACTGGAACATGCGGCATTGAGTCACGATATTGTCCAGACCTTTTAGTAACTCCAATCAGTGAGTGGCCTGCGGAAAAAGGCTTCAAGTCACCCATTTCATATGACATCGTACCACCCGAACGTATGACATCGTACCATCCGAACAGCTCTTGGGTTAGACTGGTAAGGGCGACTGCTAGGGTCCATATATTTCTCGCGCTCATATTCAAAAATCGGGGTCACATTTTTCAAAATTTTTGGGTTGGGGATATTTGTTTAACGCAAAGATCAGGTTTTCAATCTTCGACCCCTTTCGCCACAGCTCCTTGCCTATTGCCGCTAAAAGCTGAGGACATTCTGCGTGCGGAACGACATCTTCTGGCTCGGAGTCAGCTGAACGTTTTTCAAGAGGAAATGCTCTGTCTGATGCGCCACCAACCCGTGCCAAGAAAGAGCCGCCTTGTCACACTATCCCCGGTGTTGAAGGATGGATTGCTGTGCCTCGCGGGGAGAACATCGTCGACTTTGGCGCAGCTACCGGTACTTTTGGATGGCAAAGAGCCACTGGTACGCCTTCTTATTCTTCATTACCATGAGAAATTCGCTCATTGCAACACGGAGAGTGTCATTAATGAACTGCGGCAGAAGTTTTGGATTCTCGGCATACGAAACGCTGTTCGGTGGGTCATACATAGATGTCAGACTTGTAAGCTGCTTCGGAGATCAACGCTCTGTCCTCCAATGGGAGATCTTCCGGAGGAAAGATTAGCTCACCATCAGCGCCCTTTCACTTTTACCGGCATTGATTATTTTGGACCAGTTGAAGTTGCCATCGGTCGCAGGAAGGAGAAACGTTGGGTGGCATTATTCACGTGCATGGTCGAGAGCCATCCACCTTGAGATCGTTGCAAGCCTCCCTGCGGATACGGCTATTATGTGTTTCCAGAGGTTTATCGCACATCGAGCGCCAATCTCTCCGATGATGGCACGTCATTTGTTGGAGCAAATCGGCAACTTCGGGTCCTCTACGATACTGCGGTTTCGGACTACACTGCGATCAATAAAATCGTCTGGCGCTTCATACTCCCTTCGGCTCCATTTATGGGCGGCACCTGGGATCGACTCGTGCGAAGAGTCAAGACTGATTTGATGGGTAGGAGCTGTTGGCGGAAGGTGCTCCGACTGGGTAGTAGATGCGAAAAATCGTTTTCCTTTAAAAAAGGGGAGGATGTCCACGAATGGACACTTTTTTATAAATATGTATACTTTTTTACGCTATGTTTTTTTATTGTCTATTAACTTTCGATGTTCGCTTTTTTTTATTAATGTCACTTGAGGAAGAATAGACGGTATACGTTTCTGAAACTGGTTTTTATTGATACGACAGAATTAGAATAGTTAGTTCGATTAACACCAAGATTCCAAAATGGTATAATACTGTAAGAAAACTAGTCGCAAAAAAGATATGCGTACCATTTTTACAAGCACTTCGCTTGTTAGTAGTATGGGATAAATCTTGCAACTAAATTTAAAACCAGTTCTCCTCAACCAATTGAGCTGAAATTTGGTATACTTATGTAAGTACGATGACAATGCAATATTATGGTATCATTGAGCTGGATGGAGTCTGGAGGTGGCCATAGGAACTTCTAAATGAAACGGCGGAATTGCATCTAGTTTAGGTTCGTTAGATTTGTCTTTTCAAGCACTTTGGTGCTAGATGATGTCCAGGATCCTGATGATGAAGTCAAGAGGTGGCCAGGAGCTGGCCATAGGAACTCCTTAACGAAATAGTGGAAGCTTATCGAGTTTGGGTTCGTTGGATTTGTCTTCTCGGGCACTTGGGCCATGAGATTGAGAAACAACTAAAAAGTTTAAAATAAAGTTGTAATCGCGCATGGAATTTATTCCTCTTTTTTTCTGTTTGCGCTACAAACTTTCGAAATTATTTGAACCTTGCATTCAATTATTTTTATAGTTAAATTCTTTCGTAAAATTTCGCATTAATGCTTGTTCTTAAAAAAGTTTTTTTTTATTATAACTTTATTTTACACTTTTTAGTTGTTTCTCAATCTCATGGTCCAAGTGCTCGGGAAGTCAAATTCAACGAACCCAAACTCGATAATCATCCGCCATTTCGATTAGGAGTTCCTTTGGCCAGCTCCTGGTCACCTCTTGACTTCATCATCAGGACCATGGACATCATCTAGCACTAAAGTGCTCGAAAAGATGTCCAACGAACCCAAACTAGTTGCGATTCCGCCGTTTCGTTTAGAAGTTCCTATGGCCACCTCCAGACTCCATCCAGCTCAATGATACCATAATATTGCAATGTCATCGTACTTACATAAGTATACCAAATTTCAGCTCAATTGGTTGAGGAGAACTGGTTTTAAATTTAATTGCAAGATTTATCCCATACTAACTAACAAGCGAAGTACTTGTAAAAATGGTACGCATATCTTTTTTGCGACTAGTTTTCTTAGAGTATTATACCATTTTGGAATCTTGGATAGTTGCGTCAACTTTATAATAAACTTGCCGCAGTAGTGTTCATACTGTTTTTTTTACAAAACGACGAGTCAAAGTGGAGTGAAAGTAAAAATCGTTCAAAATTTTAAGGAAATATCATATTTTGATTAACTTTTGTGTAAAAACTGCAAGGATTCTGAGGGTTTTAAGAATTAGGGTGGACAGCAGCACTACTTAAGTTGCCGATACAAACAAAAAAACAGAAGTATTTGAAAAATTGTGGTCGTGGTAATGTAAAATATCATAAGGGGTGTCAACTTTCGACGAATTTCATAATTTATTGTGTAACTTAAAAAATAATTGAGATATATTTTTTTTCTTATTTTTCCTAAAGTAGTCATGACTATGTCCACCCTGCGGCGCCGGCTTATCCTTGAATTTTGGGACACGTTGTATATTTGGTCTTATTTAATGCAGGATTAAATGCCCTTCAACCGTCAGGAAGACCACTTTTCGATAGTCCTTTACGCGGTATAACCGGAAAACCTATAAAGCGTCTCCGTAAACTCCGTCGAAGTCGAAAACCTAGGAGAGTCTTAATGGGCAACCAATGAAGCCATTAAAGCGATAAAATCTTTTGTAGGAATTATTTAGTAAAAACTCAGTAAAACTCATTTATTTCTGTAAGTAGGCTTTATTAAAAAAGCACTTTTACACGACCCAGTATTAACCCTACCACTGCTTCAGGACAATAAATGGGCCAGTGCTGAGAAGAAGCAGCGCAAGAAACTCAGACACTATTGTCAGCCTTAAAATGTAATTCACATTTCCGATTTAAAATGTAATTCTACTGGCCTATAATGTTTAAATTTAGACTAGCATCTATAGATACCACATTTCTACCCTTCAAGCGGCCAGATTTGTATTTTTTTCTATAGGTATATACATTTATTTTATGAGTTTACGTAGGTAGCCGAGATTATACTTTTTTAATCGATTTTAATATAATATCGATTATCAATATTTCGAGAAAACAGGCGAACTATTTAAATTTTATTAATTCAGTCACGATCCAATCTACTATAGTTGGTTGATTTATTATAAAATATAGATTCATTTTTTTTATGAGTGAATATAGCTAACCTTTTTAATCGATTATCATATCGATCATGTTTCGAGATTATTGAAAGCTAGTGACGGTAGATTAAGAGCAAGGTGTTTTAGAGACTCAAGTAAAAAAGCGGATAATTAAAAAATGAGGTTTACTATTATTTAACAAAAAACGTATGACAAAAGATCATTTTACAAACTACATTTGAAAAACTAATCATTTTTAAAAATTTTAAAAACTTTTAATAAATAATTCTTTAGAATCGTGTTTTCCAAACTTAGAAATTGCCTTGCGCATTTACATGTCTCTCATGATCACTAACTGCAGTGGCGAACGTTCTTTTTCAACATTAAAACGTATTAAAAATGAATTAAGGAACACGATGGGACAAGAACGTCTTAATCATCTTACTTTGTTGAATATAGAGCATGATTTGCTTAAATAAGTTGATATTGAAAGTGTTATCTCTAAATTTTCCCACATTAAATCAAGAAAAGTTCATTTGTAACAGTTAATTTTGTTTCATTTAATACCCTAAACTTGAGAACCTAAAGCAAACCAAGGGCCCCTTGATATAAATTTGCTACAGGCCCCGCGCTGGCTTAATCCGGCACTGCGTCGGGACCTTGGGTCCTCGAACGAATCTCCTGCAACAAACGATGATCATAGTCGTAGGGCAAATACTCTTCCAGCAACGACGCCTTTAAATCCTCCCAACTATTTAGTTGGTCACGAGTACCTCGGTACCAATACAGAGCCTCATCTGTAAATAATTCAACTGCCGAGTTAAATAATTTCTCCCTCGAAATATTCCGAGACAGACACAACTCCTCAATTCTAACAATAAAATCCTGCACACTATCTTTCCCGTTAAACCTCACATTCAAAGAATGAACACACGCATTACAATTCACCGGTTTGACCATTGACGACTCATTCGCAGCCAAACCAGCGACCCTAGATACTTCCTCCTCAGCAGGTTGGAAATCATAACTACTAACGAATGTGTGCGTCATACGGTCGATCCGTTTTAAAAGTGGGATGAGACGCTCCTCCAACTGTTCCCTCAAAGTCCTATCCTCTACATCCGCAGCCTCAACACGACTCAACCTATGGAAGATGTGGTTTCCTAAAGCCTGCACGCGATAAAGTTGTTTGAGTAATAGGTGTTTCCTATCACAGAGCTCCTCAAGCTCGTCTATCTTAAAAGAAATAATCCTGAGCTCAGCCAGTGCATCTCCCTCGAACTCACTCACCTCATCGCTAGGTATATCCTGAGCCAAACGTTTAATTTGAGCACGCAACAACTGTACAGTTCGCTCTGGCACAGCATCACGGATCACAACTTCGTAAGTTAATTCATCCTTGTTCAAAAGATTGAAACGGATAGGGCGTTCCTCCTTCATAATATTGACTTTACAAAATTAACTTTCATAAAAAAAGTAAATAGGGTACAATATTTTAACTAATCTTAGTTAAACTAAACACTAACACAGCATGATCACACTCAACACATTATCACAACAGCATCAGAAACAAAAAAAATTTAAGATGACCAACCAATCCGTCACTGAGCAATAGACCAGTGCCAGGGAGAACCTCCACGGACCCAACAACGTCCCTGTTCGGGCGCCATGTAAATAAAAAATTTTTGCCGGAGCAAAATAAAAAAATAGATATTTAAATTGACAACAATTTATTGCGGGTGAGACAATAAAACTAGATAAAAAAGGAAGGGATGGGTCGTTGGGCCGTTTGGTTGGTACAGATTAAAAATACTTAAGATTAGCGCGCTATTATCCACCACTCGGCTCAACCCCCTCCGCACCCGTCGGGCGCAGCAAGCGTCTGGCACTGCGGGACAGCCGGTGCCAAACACCTTTATGGCCAGTGCCATACAAAATGGCCGGTACCATACACCTCCTATTGTACAATAAGAAATTATATTATACAACAGCACAATACATAATACTAAAAACAATATAAAAACAATAATCCATCGCTCTCGAGGATGGAGCAAATGTGAACACAGCAAAATCCAACGGTAATTCATTACAATGGTAAATTTATTTAGGAATTTACATTTTGGTAAAATGTAATCATTACGTGGGTAATCTACTTTTTCAAAGTAAACTAAAATAGTCAACAAGCTCAATAGAAATGGAGCCAACCTATGAAGTAGGGTAGCCCGTGACCGAGTGCCACGTTTCTAGTAATTCATCCTAACTCAGCGGAGAGGCGAATGAGTTTGAGAAAGAAACCACAACATACCTGCTATGGAGGCAACATCAGCAACATCAACAGCAACAGCAGACAGCGCAGAGGCTCGCCACCGAGCACTGCTCAACCACACACAATCTGCGAATAACAACCAAGTGCATTGGTTAACAATGCCGCCAATGCAAACAACAAAATAACAAGAAGAAACTCAAGGTAATCCTTGGAATAGGACCTGCTTACCTTCAGTAACAGAACTCAGCACGTGGCAGTGAGTCCACGAAATCGGCGGACAGCGGGATTTCGGTTTTATTCCAAAATTCCCTTTTAACGTAGAGGATGACGATGCGTGCCCTGCCCGTTTATCAGGGAACGGCACGGTTCAGACCTCTTGGAATTCGGGACACTATCACACCACGTACAACAGAACTTCCGTTCGCGATCACCGCCAACCAAGCAAAAGGACAGGACCCTCCAAAAAGCGCCGGTCATAGGGATATTCGATATACATCGATGTATTGAAAACATCGATGTTTACTATGCGATACATCGAATGGATCCGATGTTTTGAAAAGCTATTGAAATACTCGATGTATCGATGTTTTTAAGTTTTCAGTGTTAAAACATCGAATCGATGATAACCAATTAAAATTTCATAAAACTCAAGTCTGACCACTAAAATTTTACTTATACGGACAACCCAACTTGTATTTTAAAAATGTTGGCAACACTGCGTACGAGTGCAGTGAGTAGTGTCAGGCCTGTTCATCTCCGCGAGTTTACATCGAAAACATAACACGCACGATGGCCCACCTACAGGATACTATTCGACAAGGCCTCACATACGAGCGAACATTGACTCACGCACGCGTATTCTTGTGTATGATGGAAAAAAAAAAAAGAAAATGGTGTACTAAATACTGTGCAGTATTTAACAACTGCCTAAATAATAATAAAAACACAGAATGTACTTTTTTAAGTTGCCTCAAGACACTGAGAGGTAAATAAGAAGTTAATATTATTCATGATAATTCATGCTAAATCATGTATTTCCTCCGCCATTTTCCGCAGTTTGGCACCTCACGTCACATCATTTTACCGAAGTCAGCCCTATAGCTTCGGCGCAGTGCCGATCACTGACGTTTGTCAACAAAATGGTGCTTGACTCATGAGACAGGCTAAATTATACCATATTGTTAGTGACATTGAGCATACATTTTTTTAAATACCTTCGCGAAGTAAAACTTCTGTACGTAGTACTTATTATTATTCTGTGGTAGTGTCTCTAGTGACAATAAAAAAAACTGCTATGTCAATGTCGCGTCACGAGTTGGCGAGTTTGTTTGTGTCAATCAACAAAGAAATAGGCTAAAAGGCAAACGTTGAAATAACTGTTGTTTTTGCAAAGTCTTCCAAAAGAACACTGGAAATACTTAGGATATAACAAACTTATAAAAATAAATGCGGATGTTTTTTTTTGTTCTTACTTTAATATACATACAGTGTGACTGTGAGTTACGTTAAAGTGTACATATGAAAATAGATGAAACTAGACCTATTTTTATCGACAAAAAAGAGGTCAAAATTTTTTTGAGATTTTTTTTTAAATTTTTTATAGAATTTTTTTTATTCTAATTACTTATTGTAAATAAAACGTAATAACTTTTAAACTAAGCGGTATATCCTGATAAAATAAAAACAGTAATAATGCTAAATAACAGGCGATACTAAAAAATACATAAATTTAAAAGCAGATTTTTTTCAAAATGTATCATTTTTTCTTATTGGTTGGCATTTTTTGGGTATTTTATGTATTTTTTTAGTATCGCCTGTTATTTAGCATTATAACTGTTTTTATTTTATCAGGATATAACGCTTAGTTTAAAAGTTATTACATTTTATCTATACTTATAATAAATCTGTAGAGAGGTCAATTCTGTACACGAAATATATCTTCAAAATAACTATCAGGGGGTGATTAGTGATCGATACTGATGCCAAAAATGCAATCAGTAAAATATTTGTCTGTCTGTCTGTCTGTCTGTCTGTCCGTCTGTATGTTCCTTATAGAAACAAAAACTACTCGACGGATTTTGGGCAGGTTATAGTATACTTAGGAATTCCCACGGGAACGGGAGTTAGCGGGAAAATCCTTTAGTATGAAAAATCTAAACCGCTTAAGTTAGACGCTTGAAATTTGGCATGCAGGTATCTTAGTAAACTTAAAGCTTAGTTACAACAGGATATTGCAAAATTCCCACGGGAACGGGAGTTAGCGGGAAAATCCTTTAGTATGAAAAATCTAAACCGCTTAAGTTAGACGCTTGAAATTTTGCATGCAGGTACCTTAGTAAACTTAAAGCTTAGTTACAACAGGATATTGCAAAATTCCTACGGGAACGGAAGTTAGCGGGAAAAAACATTTGTATGAAAAAATCTAAACCGCGTAATATAGATGAAGGGGGTAAAACGGGATCCACGCGTACGAAGTCGCGGGCGGCCGCTAGTTTACAATAAGTAAATGGAAGAAAAAAAAAAAAAAATTTTTTTAAAAAAATCAAAAAAATTTTGACCTCTTTTTTGTCGATAAAAATAGGTCTGGTTTCATCTACACTCGCGAGCAAAAGTATGGAATCACTTACATGAAGTTGTTTCCACGCAAACTTGTGTACTAACGAATTTATTAGTAACAAAAAAAGTGGCATCATTTTAAAGATTTAACTTTTATCTTTAAATTGATACCAAATTCATTTAAATCACATCAGTATTTAAAAAGATATCCCGGCTGATGTGAAGAAGTAAGGAAAAAGACATGTATCAACTGTTTGATACGTCGCGAATTGCGGCCTATTTACCCCCTATAAAAGCACGCGTTTTCAGATTTTTGCTTTCACACGTTGATTCATACACATCTCCGCTTCTTTTGACACTTTACCTGGGATTCTACACCTTCAGAAGCAGCACAAATCGTTGCACTATTGCAAGAAAGGCTCAGCCAGCGGGCTGTCGCACGTCAGCGCCACATAAGCCAGTCCTGGGTTTCGAAAGTTTCAAGACGCTTTCGGGAGACTAGTGGCTTTATTCCGAGACCAAGTTCTGAACAGCGCCGGTGCACATCGCAGAGGGAAGACCGTTTTCTCATGTCAACCTCTCTATGAAATCGTCATTTGAATGGAGTCGATGTCCATCAAGAGCTCAGAAATGTTCGTAAGATAGCTGTTAGCGAGTGGACAGTTCGTCTAAGATATAAGCAATAGAATTTGACTCCAAAAAGGCCTGCCACAGGCTCGAAACTGACGGCAGGTCACCGATAAGCACCCTTTCAATTTGCTCGTACACTCGATCTCGATGGGAAGGCGAGTAATGGAGGCGAGTTCTGTTCTCCGATGAATGCAAACTGTGTTTGCAGGGCAGCAGTCGAAGAGGTCGGGTTTATAGGCGGCCTGAGGAGTGATTTGTGCAGTGCTGGTTCGCTGAAACAGTGGCTTATGGGGGTGGCTTGCTCGACTTAACATCGAGATGTGTACGAGCAAATTGAAAGCGTGCTTATCGGTGACCTGCCATCAGTTTCGAACCTGTGGCAGGCCTTTTTGGAGTTAAATTCTATTGCTTATGTCTTAGACAAACTGTCTACTCGCTAACAGCTACCCTACGAACTTTTCTGAGCTCTTGTTGGACGTCGATTCCAGTCAAATGACGATTTCATAGAGAGGTTGACATGAAAAAACGGTCTTCCCTCTGCGATGTGCACCGGCGCTGTTCAGAACTTGGTCTCGGGATAAAGCCACCAGTCTCCCGAAAGCGTCTTAAAACTTTCGAAACCCAGGACTGGCTTATGTGGCGCTGACGTGCGACAGCCCGCTGGCTGAGCCCTTCTTGCAATAGTGCAACGATTTGTGCTGCTTCTGAAGGTGTAGAATCCCAGGTAAAGTGTCAAAAGAAGCGGAGATGTGTATGAATCAACGTGTGAAAGCAAAAATCCGAAAACGCGTGCTTTTATAGGGGGTAAATAGGCCGCAACTCGCGACGTATCAAACAGTTCATACATGTCTTTTTCGTTACTTCTTCACATCAGCCGGGATATCTTTTTAAATACTGGTGTGATTTAAATGAATTTGGTATCAATTTAAAGATAAAAGTTTAATCTTTAAAATGGTGCCACTTTTTTTGTTCCTAACAAATTCGTTAGTGCACAAGATCGCGTGGAAACAACTTCATGTAAGTGATTCCATACTTTTGCTCGCGAGTGTATTTTCATACATATGTGTACACTTTAACGTGACTCACACTGTATAATGAAGATTTTTCTCATGTATGGCTTTTACTGTTTTTTAATAATACAATTCTTAAATTAGTGGATTATAAAAAATCTTTAAAAAGTACTCGATTTATTAAACATCGATGTTTTCTTCCAATACATCGAAAGAAATCGATGTACAGTTTCAATATATCGAATCGAAAAAAACATCGATGTTTTTTCAAAGTGGACACCCCTAGCCGGTCATCACCCGTGACTCAGATGTTCGTTCGAAAACTTGTCACTCCAACAAATCACAATATCAAGCAGTATTGTATAATTTTTATCTTTACTTTCAATAAATGCTACTTGTTTTAACTAGCCTCTTATTGAATAATTTCGATATGAGAACTCACAATACTGCTTCTCTCATTTAAATTTAATTAAATAATTAAACTTTAGGAAGAAAAAAAATAACAAACAAGCAAGTTTCTGAACGTCACCTGTGTGTTTCGTTTCACTCAGAATATGTCAAATTTCTAGAACGTTCCGAACCCATGTTCGATCAAGATACAATACAATGTTATTTTAATATAAACATTGAGGAAAATACTAGAAATAGCTAGAATTTAAATTAAAGAGCCTAAATATTAAGTTTTATAAAAATTTAGTGTTGAATATTTAATTTCATTATACACTTCTTCTATACTAAAAGAATGGAACGTAACGCATTGATCTGTCAAACGGAGACATTCAAAAAGTGAGGTTATTTATTGCTCTGTTCACCAAAACAACGTAATTAATTTTTAATACAAGTTAATCCAAATTCAGTGAATCTCCAACGATGACACAATCAAGTGACAAAGGAAATACTGTACACTTTGTAATATGTGACCTTACGGTCAGTTGGAATGTTTGTTTGTGGAAATCGGTAAGTAATTAATCTCGCCAAGAAAAAAAGTGTTACAGCATGAGCTTAGTATTTTATAACCATCATATTTTAAACTCCACGTAACGCCTGGTAAGTTAAAGTCACCAATTAAAATAAAATTGTCTAAAGGGAATTTATCAACTAAGTAAACCATATTAGTCTTTATTTGCATTAACCGTGAGCATATTTCAGTCTGATCCGGAGGAACATACGCGACGGCGATGTGTAAATAAGACGTGTGTGAGTTAGACGATGAAGTATCGTGAGTAGGTATAGATATGCAGATAGATTCAAGCATGTCCGTGCGCTGCCACTCGTGATTAAGTTCGGCTTGTAGTTTGCGTTTAACCAAAATCATTACACCACCGCCAGTCTTTTTATTGGTCGCATTGAGGTTGCGGTCGCAGCGAAATATGTCATACCGACTGTCACACAGTTCCGAGTCAAGAATGTCGCTCTGCAACCAAGTCTCAGTAAATAATAGAACATCGTAATCGGTATTTAAAACGTTATTGTGGAATGATGTGCATTTCGTGCGTAAGCCGCGTACATTCTGATAAAATATGTTAAGTTTACTACCAATATATGAAACTCTGTTAGCCATCTTTAGGTAAACTAGACATTTTCAACGTTACAAACACACACCAGTACGTTAATTTGCTACTCTTAATTATTGTGTAATCATTACTATTGTATGAATAAAAATGGATGTTGTGCAACAAACCCCCGTAATACATTAAAGGATTATAGCATCGGTTTGATACATAATATATTAATTTTATGTAGGTTTCTTCCTCAGATAGATAAAAGACTAAATAGAAATTAAATATATAAGAGAATATGGTAACTATGCATTGTGCATCGACGTTCGAGCATTTTATAGTAGGCTGAACACTATCATTATAATAGGTATAGCTATGAACACAATATAAACAAAGGATACAAGTACATGGAGGTCTCCTCAATACATTTGGTTTCACTTCAGTTTTTCCAAATCTTTTTGGGTTTTTATGAAAAACGAGGGCGATGTGTCGTTCCGGCGAACGTAGATTTTGCAGTTACGAATCCAAACAAACTGGAACGAAGATTTGGACGCCAGCTCACGGGTCTTCCTGTATAGTGCTTTATAATATGGTGTGAGGTGTTCATTCACGTAGATGCGACGGAACTCTCCACCCATCCCTATTTCCTTTGTAGTGAGTGCCTTTTTCTTGCGTATAGCAGATATTATCGAATCCTTTATCAGTTGTGATTTAAACTTGACTATGATAAGCTTCGGATTATTTGATACTCGGGTAGGTACTCTGTGAATGTGAATTATGTCGTCAGCGCATAATACTAGGCCAAGAACTTGACATATTTGATGCAAATGTTGAGAGAGATTTTCATTGTGTGATTCTGGGATGCCCGAGATTTCCAAATTATTCAGTCGTTCACGTTGCTGTTGAATTTGATACTCCTCAGTTAACTCGCCAAGTTGTTTTTTACATTCAGCCAATTCGTTTTCAGTTGTTTTTAATAAAGTCAAATCCTCTTTCATTAAGTCAACGCAGGATTTAAGATCATTCTGCTCCTTTGACTGGTATTCAATAGAATCCACAATACTGCTTAATTCTTTTTTGAAGTTGGAGTGTTCTTCCTTCATTTTATGCATATCAGTTCTCAATGAGCAGATATCATTTTTTATTTCATTAAGATCAGAGCGCATATCTTTCACATCCTGGTCATGAGCCGTCCGGAAATCTTTTAGGAAAGACATACAGCCTTGGCCAAAAGTATTGAGCACCCCCTAAATACTGCTTATACATGATAACTATAAAAGATACTCAAAGATATTTGATAAAAACCTTTCTTTGACAGGTTTTGAAACATAAACTCACGGCACAACGTGCAATAAAACACGTTTCGAGATGTTTAGCTATGATACTGTAGTATTGTTAGTCTTTGAAAAATCATAAAAAATCTTTTTCCGACCTCGCTGCTGAGTTATCAGCTGAAATTAATACGCCGATTTCTACAAGAACAACTCGCAGAAGACTCCAAGAAGCTGGGCTTAAGGGCTATACAGCCAGAAAGAAGCCATGGCTCTCAGTAAAGACCAAAACAGCTCGTTACGAGTAGGCTTTAAAATACCAAACTTTTACCGAGGAAAATTAGAAAAATATTGTGTGGTCAGATGAATCAAACTTTGAGGTAAGTTAGCCAATATCATGTAATAACAATACGCGACAATAATATTATAAAACTATATTTGTAAAAATAAATATTGGACCGAAAAACACTTAACAAAATTTCGTTACTTTACGATTGTTGGCACACCTGGTGTGACATTTGTCCGTCGTCGAGTAGACGAAGAATTTACCCCGGAGTGTAAGGTACCTACCGTCAAACATGGCGGCGGCAGTGTGATTGTCTGGGGGTGCATGAGCGCCGCAGGAGTTGGGGAAATGTTTGTGTGTGAAGGACGCATGGACTCTACAAAGTACATAAACGTTCTTGAATCCGCACTTCTGCCCTCGTTTACAACACTTTTTGGTGACACCAACATGGAAAGCGTCAAATTCCAGCAGGATAACGCACCTTGTCACAAACGATGGCTTGGTTTAGTGACAATAACATCGAGCTGCTTGAATGGTCTGCCCAGTCACCAGACCTGAACCCCATCGAGCATTTGTGGGGTCTATTGAAGGACAAGGTCCGGCGCCATTGAATAAAAACAAAAGAAGACCTAAAACGTCGCTTGCGGGAAGAGTGGAACGCTTTAACATGTGACGATTGTAATAAATTAGTACAATCTTTACCAAAAATAACTTCTGCAGTAATTAAGGCAAAGGGTGGTCCAACAAAGTATTAATTTTTTGTTGTTAATAAACAATATAAAACTGTTAAAAACTGTTTTGATTCAGACACATGTATAATTCCTTCAAAATTAATAAATATCATGGGTGCTCAATACTTTTGGCCAAGGCTGTACTTTCCGTCCTAAATTCGGTCATCTCATTTCTCAGATCGTCATCTAATGCATGTTGTTTACGTTTACGCTGCGTGACTTGCGCATCCGAGGATCCCTTCTTGTTCGGCGAATGTACCAAACTCATCCTTATGTTCTGATTCGGACGGGTCAGTATGGGTGAGAACAGTCCACGATGCGTAGTTGAGTGAGATGGAGTAATCTGTACCGCTCGCACAATTTCACAACAGGAGCGCAACGATCTAACAGCCACTGGTAGTGAGTACACCTTAGGACCGTATGTGTACCGTAATAAGCCGCAATTCACTTTGCACACAAATTAATATTTTTGACAGAATTTAGAGCGATGATGCACACGTCCGCTACAAGCGAGCCGTCGCGGCGATATAACTCTTAGTGTGACATTTTCACTGGACGGTAGATGGAAGCAAGATGTCCAAGTCTCTAGGCAACGTGGTGGACCCAAGGAGGACCCCTGTGAATCCCTCTGCGTTGAGATATTTGCTGTTGAGGGAGGCTACCATGGCTGGTGATGCTAGTAAGTAAATATTTGATATTTCCTATATTATAACTCTTAGTGTGTCATTTGCACTGAACGGTAGATGGAAGCAAGATGTCCAAGTCTCTAGGCAACGTGGTGGACCCAAGGAGGACCCCTGTGAATCCCTCTGCGTTGAGATATCTGCTGTTGAGGGAAGCTACTATGTCTGGTGATGCTAGTAAGTAAATATTTGATATTTTCTATATTATAACTCTTAGTGTGTCATTTTCACCGGACGATAGACGGAAGCAAGATGTCCAAGTCTCTAGGCAATGTCGTGGACCCAAGGAGGACCCCTGTGAACGCCTCTGCGTTGAGATATTTGCTGTTGAGAGAAGCTACCATGGCTAGCGATGCTAGTGAGTAATAATTTAGTATTTACTATTATAATATATCATTTTCACTGGACGGTAGACGGAAGCAAGATGTCCAAGTCTTTAGACAACGTGGTGGACCCAAGGAGGACCCCTGTGAATCCCTCTGCGTTGAGATATTTACTGTTGAGGGAAGCTACCATGGCTAGCGATGCTAGTGAGTAATAATTTAGTATTTACTATTATAATATGTCATTTTCACTGGACGGTAGACGGAAGCAAGATGTCCAAGTCTCTAGGCAACGTGGTGGACCCAAGGAGGACCCCTGTGAATCCCTCTGCGTTGAGATATTTACTGTTGAGGGAAGCTACCATGGCTAGCGATGCTAGTGAGTAATAATTTAGTATTTACTATTATAATATGTCATTTTCACTGGACGATAGACGGAAGCAAGATGTCCAAGTCTCTAGGCAATGTCGTGGACCCAAGGAGGATCCCTGTGAACGCCTCTGCGTTGAGATATCTACTGTTGAGGGAAGCTACTATGTCTGGTGATGCTAGTAAGTAAATATTTGATATTATCTTTATTATTTTATTCTTAGTGTGTCATTTCCACTGGACTTTAGATGGAAGCAAGATGTCCAAGTCTCTAGGCAATGTGGTGGATCCAAGGAGGACCCCTGTGAATCCCTCTGCGTTGAGATATTTGCTGTTGAGGGAGGCTACTATGGCTAGTGACGCTAGTGAGTATGATTTGAGTTGAGACTAACGGTGGAATAAAGATTTGGAACATTCATCGTCATACCCGTAAATCATCATCATCACCATAGAACGTCCACTGCTGAATATAGGTCTCCCCCAAAAGAGTTCGCCCCAATGATTTCCAGATAGGCCAGTTGGCAACGGCCTGCATCCTGCGTTTTTCTGCAACCTTATGACGTGTAAATAGCTAAGCTAATGTTACTTTCTACTCACATTGTGTTGACCCGAATAAATTGAATCATCTGGCTCTACTGCATAAGGCGACCCTCTCTAATTTGCTAGAAACAAGATTGAGAAGGCCTGATTTTTGCATACCTGTCTCTGAGTCGCCTTTATTAGTAACGAATGGGCGTGGTCTTACTATTCTTCTCTTTTCTGCGAGAACCATTTATAAGGCTTTAGGGTTTTATGTTCTTACAATAGGAAAACCTCTTAATTTCTATTCAAAATACTATAACATCGTTTTCTTTTCAGACTACAGCGAAACCAAGTTAATAAACGTGGCGAACTCCGAGCTAGCCGATACATTAGGCAACCTGGCGTCCCGTTGCTGCGGGACGTCTCTGAACCCGCGACAAGAGTTCCCTCCATTACACGTGCACGAACTTGCGACGTGTCGGCAAGTTGACGTCACCGCGAACCTCTTGGATAGAGTGGAAAGGCTGCCTGGTGAATATCTTATCTTATCTAGGGCCGCGCATAGGAGCAGTGCACGTGGACCCAGTGGGATCTTTTGTGCTTCCCTATACCTTTATCCCCCCTCATCCGCAAAGATCCTATCCATATAGGAATCTAGTGCTTGGGTGAGAGGGACCTATAATCTTCTGATGTCCGATAAACCGACCCCAGGAGACCCATTCTAGTTCTAGCTAGCGCGTCGCATTCGCACAGTAGGTGTTTCATGGACTCCGCATGTTCTCCACATGCTCGACAGCCTGGTGATGATGCCTGGTGAGTATACTGCATGAGTGATCAGGTTCCTAGGTGGTGCGAGAGTGACGTCACAGCAAATCTCTTGGATTGAGTGGAGAGGCTGCCTGGTGAGTGGAACTGATATAGCGAATAACAGTCAGGAACGGGGCGCATAAGTGAGTAAGAGTCGTGGCCTTCGTCACCATGGGAGTTACTTCAAAATGTATACCAATTTATTTAAAACTATCTGACCCGGCGAACTTCGTACCGCCTATGTTCAACAGAAATAATGTAGGATTGTAATGGTGAACGGTACAGTAGTTTCGGAGCCCATTTAATACAAACAATTTTTTTCCTTTTTTATATCAGTGCAGAAAAACAATAGTTTTCAATAGGAAACGTTTATTTATGAATATAAAGTTTTACTTTCGCGGCCTATACTTATAAATTTGTCTATCCCAACAGAAATCTGCCACGAGCACTACTCAAACTACCAGTTCTACAAAGTAGTTGACGCGGTCATACACACGCTACACCTCGCCAATCTCTTCTTCGAGACCCACAAGCCGTGGGAACTCCGAAAACAAGTGGAGAACCAGAAACACCTCGACGTCATCCTACACATCACCATGGAAACGCTCAGAATATGTGGAATAATACTCCAACCGATAATACCAGACATGTCTCAAAAATTACTCGATAAACTACAAATACCGAAGGATTCCAGAAACTGGCAACACTGCGAGCGGCCATCTTGGAGCATAGAGGACGCGATATACGAAACTAAGTACATACAGAATGGCAAGTTTGTGCTGTTTCAGAGAGTTTATGTGGATAAAAATAATGTGCAGAAGAAAAAGGCGAAAGCGTAGGACTTGTAATGTGTGAATTTGTTTGGGTGGAATAACTGAAACAAGAAATAATGTAGTTCCTACGTTATGTTTTAATTTGATGCCTTGTTTACATGTCTAAAATGGAATCGAAAACTTTTGAATCTGTTTGGGAAAATTTTTTTTGCGAATTATGTCTTCTCCATTGCAATCCTTTTTAGCAAAATTAAATGCATCAATGTAGCTTTGAATAATTTGTAATAAAAATTTTATTTTATTTAATATGTATTGTAATTATTGTAATATCTCACTCTATAGAATATGTTTTTGGGAGTCGAGTTTTTTTTTTTTTAATTAATAATCTAAAAAAAAAAGACAAAAGATTGCCATAGTTACTGTATAAAAGACACGCTCAATATTTTAAGGCGTAATAGTGCAATTTAAATATATTATTTTATTATGTCGGTTATAAAAAGTAGAATATTAAAATATCGCCACTTTTGAATATTTCACTACCCTTTAGTGCTTTCATTAATTTTAAGGAAGGTGTTTTGTTCTACTATTTTTTGTTGTTTTATAATACTGTTCCTGATTGTTCTTAAATACCATACATATCATAATATATCATCATCATTATTATAATAGCTCATTAGTTGTTCTATTAAAGCTGGCACGAATTGTATAAATGAAATTATTATACTCTCTGCTGCTTTTCGTGTGAAGATAGTTTATGCTTCAACCACACCAACGCGTGTAGATCGCTGTAATCATAAAACTATTAAGTTGAAAAATGTACGGACTTGGCATGTTCATAGAAGAAACTGCATATTTTTGTGGGTATAAAATTGAACACAAGTATGTTTATAATAAAGGTAGGGTTTTTTTAATACTTACCTTTTACCTTGCTTTTCTTTTCTTTGGCTCGTTTCGTGCCAGCTCTAATAAAATAGTATTCGCTGGGTGCGAAGTACTAGGTGGGGGGGACATAATCTATCGCAGCGCTCATGGTGGTCAAAAGTAGAAATAATGTAAGCTCTGTCATCAGATGTATCTGTCAATGGCAAAGCGATTCTACATAATACATTTTAATATCATTAATTAATCGCATGAAAAGGGTCCTACTGGGAACTTAAATAAAAGAGTGGACTGTATTTCGATAGGGCTGTTTTAATAGCCGTTTACAATTTGGAAATAACTAAACTATACAACGTGGTAGTACAAAAATGAGTCACAGTAGTTGTTGTGCACAGATGTTTGCCTTATGATGAGAGCGTGAATTATTGAACTCTGCCCTTGTTTTGTTCTTAATTCTTCTACATCTCGGACTTGTCCAGCCAATACCAACAACTTTCCTTTAAATACGGTTTGTGGTTGGAATTTGATATTGTAACTCTCACAAACCCGGTCTTCAAAACGATACTCATTTCGATCTGAAAACGATATTTAATTTATTACTAGCGATACAGAAACATTTAAATATATTTACTGTTATATAATGAAACCGTTAAAGTAGCTTTTTCTTTTTGTTTTACTGTAAAACTACAACTATAAATGAAGTAAACAAACCCTGACACAATCAAAATTAAACACACTTTTTGGACTTACCTCATTTGATTTGAATGACCAAAATGATTTCAAAACCTTTTTTCCACCCAAATCGTGGTATCACAACAATTTATTAGTTGAAAATATTTGTTATTTTTTCATTTCGATATTTTTTCACAAATATACGACCTAAATGTCAATGTGACAGAACCCACAAAGTTGTGGACGCTAGTTGGCGCTGTAATCGTGCACGGAGCCAATAATTACTCACGTGTAAATAAGGGTCAAATCATCTCGGGAATACAGTAATTATAATATCGTTTTATTGTTGTAAGACTACAAGTGGTGCATTTTTTGTGTAGTTCAAATCTCTAGTTCGTAGGTTAGTTTGTGTCCGACTGATGTTATTTAAATTTTGAGATTAAATATTGTTAGTTTTATTTGTTTCAATTCTTGTTTTATGTTTTTGTGAATAATATTGTTACTGAATAAAATCTATTTATCAAGTAATGATTTTTAAGATAATGTAAGATTTATTAGCATTAAGTACACTGGGTCACAGTTTCAGCTACCCATTTAAGTTTTTTCTCTCGCTCTCACCATATAGCAATTCTTTGCGATAAAACGAGACGACACGATCGGAAATTAGTAGCATAAAAACTTGCCCAAAATACATCTGCTGTTTTCAAGTCACTTAATCTTACCAATACTTCTGAACATTACCTATAAATCAATAAATTAAAGTTAATCAGGAATCGTGGTTGAAATGAAACCAACAAGTCTATATCGGAGTCAATTTATTTATGAATACGCTTATTAAATAATAATATTTGCACCAAAATACTGCAATAACGACTAACAGTATCAAGAAAGCTAAGTTACAATTTACTATGAAGCTAGACGGGTACGGCGTACCCCACACGATATCAATATCAACATAGTCAAAATGCATCAATGAGTATGATACAGGTATGATCATTATTATATTATTATAAATTCTTACAAAATTCGGTGACATGTAAACTCTTCAAATGTATATCGGTGTGTCCGTTGCATTCGCCAACAATATTAATTCTTCTTTGTCATGAAAGTATGAGAGATAACGTTACGGTAATCTTTGTTTCTTAGCAAGCGTTTCAAATAAACCAGTCTTTTAAAAATTGGCTTTGGGAAACCATAAACAAATATTTAGCAAGAATCAAATATAAAAATGATTTAAGTCAGTATAAATATTGGCTTTAAACATCTCTAAAACAAATTAATCAGCTTAAATGATTGCTTTTTAAAGATCCTTAAAACTGTGGTCAATGCAACGGACAAATTATGTGCGTCAGACATATGCGGAACGGACTGTGTGCGTGAACTCTTGACACTTTGAGCATTACGTCACTTGGATTTACACGGTGTTGCCAGACTTAATATCAAATAGTAAGTTAACATTTGTAAAAAAAAAGAAATTTTACTTTTTTTTTGTCTGACAACACTAAACCATGGAACGTGTGTCTATTTGAGAGCCACGTTATGATACACGCAGCAGATTTAATAACTTACATTTCACTTTGCGTATCCGAACGTTGGACATATTCTAAGAGCTATAAATGTGTGTGTATGTTAATGATACAATCTAAGACGACGGCGAGACGATTGCAAAGATTGATCTATCGTTGTCTCTTTCACACTACAAAAGGCAGACAAAGACAGCGTGAATTTCAACTGTCAAGATTATAGTGTCAGAATTACCAAAATCGTTACAAAATCGACATTCAAAACGCTGATGACAGTAAATTGTATAAAAATACTCGTAAAAAAGAGATTATAAAATTTATTAACAAACATCGTAATAAAACTGCAGAGGTACAGTCGCCAGCTTGTCAAAATCATCCTCAATGAATTTTTAACTTTATACCTACTGGCATACAGTTCAAAATCTATTGTGGTAGGTTGATCGGTAGTTGACTGTACAGACTTGAATTTAACTACCAAATCATCTCACCGGTCGTCAGTTTACAAAAACACGTTCTAAGGGCTCTTTCAAAGCAGACGTTTCGAGCCGCATACGGAAAATTTAATGACATCTGTGTTGAAATAAAAATTACGATTAACACAGGGCGCGCGCGCACTGGTGACTTGTCACCGTGACAGTATGTATCTTTTTCTCTTTATAAAGGTGTAAAAGAAACAGATATACTGTCACTGATAATATTACCATGGCGACAAAAAAGTTACAAATGCGCGCGCGCCTTTAGCGGTCTTACAAATGCTCAAAACGTCTAGTTTCGAAGAGTCCTAAAGCGCCCCGATCGCTCGCTTACTAACTCAATTTCTTTCTATTGTTAATTTATTGTTCTTACAAAAAACAGGACAATCTGTTGCAGATTTTTAATAGACATGCAGTTTGGTTTGGAATGGACGCGGGCGAGCGGGCTTATGTCACTAATTTTGTGCCAGTAACAAAAACAATGGGTTGATTCTGAATTTTTAGTCTAATTTCATTGCACCTTACACAAATATTCTGGCTTACTTCTGGCAGGAAAAAAACAGTCTTTCTAAAAGTAAAAAAAATCATGACAGCACGCTTTCTCATACGACGTTTGAAAAGGTAGGAGCTTTGATTATGTAAATCAATATTATGGACTAGGATTTTAGGGCATTACATTATATGAGACAAAACGATATTCCACTGTCCTTCTCAGATGACATACAACACGAACGTGACAGCAATACTTAAGAAATGTATCGAAAAATTCAGAATCATCCCCATTGGTTAAAACATATCTTACAAGACGACTCAATACACCGCTAAAACGTTATTTTTAGGCTTTTTCCAAATGTTAAAATACAATATAAAGGTACACATCAAAATGCATTAATACTTACACACTAATACAATATGGAAGTATGTTTCATACTGGCAATGTACAAATGGCTCTGACATTTTACAGGACAATTTGTGCGATCACTCATTAATAATTATCAAGTACACAAAAACATCATTTGCATTCAGTCGCCGGCACGTCCAACTATACACTTGCTGCAAAATCACACTTATTTCAACTACAATAAGGTGCCGTCCAGCTTGACGCGCCGCCGCCCATTAGGTAACCATAGACAAACATAGACAATTCGTTTTCGTATTATTGCTCGGTTGTATCCTTATTCTCCATTTCACAACTTTGTTTATACATTATCGAAATTATAATCTACGCCCTACGTTACCTGACAAGAACTGAAGCAAAGCTTTTCATACTGTTACATACAAAAATAAATTCGTCACGTACCGCCGACTACGAACTGTCTAAACCTTAGGAAAGCCATTGAAATCGCAACAAGACATACATTTACAACCACGAACAGTAATCCCATACGCTTTTAGAAACCTCACAGTCATTTCATTAACAGTGTAATAGGGTACATGACACCACCTATGTCCTAGCAAAAGGACATGAATTCGAATTTGATTCTAATTTGGGCACAAACACGCAAGAACTATATCTAGCTATGGTGACTCGCTAAGTCTGACACCAGTCCTCATAAAAAAAAATATTTTGTCAGTTTTAAGAAACACAAAACGTCGTGACGTCATGGCATGTTATTTTTGTTTCAGAATAGCGTATCATGTACCCTATCTTGAGGCGCATATTACATCAGAGCTATATTAGTTTCAAAATGACAATACAATAAATTACTGTCACAATGTGAACACGTCACGAAATCATTTGGCAATGACGCTGCACTGTTATCAATTACACTTAAAAAATTACTAAAATAAACACATTTGTAACCTATCTCATGTATTAAATTGCCCCCTATCTACATACATACACCATTATCGTATCCTATTTAAATAATATCAAAAAGTTTCAAAATACACGTAGAATAGTAATAAATAAATAACGTATGATTAATTACAACGTTTTGTTCTGAACTCGAAGTTAAATGCCTTGATACGTACAATGAAACACCTGGCCATATATTGTAGGAAATATTGACTTGGTTATAACCACTCCTTTATATTAACAGCATTAAAAAAACATATTTATTCAAAATACCTAACAAATAAGGACGTTTTTCCACTAGCTGGCAATGTCTAAATATCCATAAAGGCTCATAACTCTTTTTCTTTTGTCTTTTCGCCACTGTGTGTTGTGTGTGTTCTTCCAGTGTAACTAAACTAGATTTTTTTTTGTTATTAAAAGATGTGGTGACAAGTCAAATATTTATTTATTTTTCCAATCAGTGGAAAAACGCCCGTCCGATGATATCTAACCATAATCGCGGCAAACATTACTTATTTCAATTCGATTTTGAGTTAGTATAACAATATTACAGTAATGTTATCTTTTAATATTACACTCCAATTGCATTAAACGAGGTAGCTGAAATGTCTTTCAAATTATTTACATTATTGCATTTTTGCTTTCAATAAAGACAGCGCAATAGAAACTAAAAAATAAGTATACACAAATATAATTCAGAAATTCTTGGCTTATGATCCCAAGAAGATCCTTTGCATGTCATAAATTTTAAAAAATCCACAACATCAATAAAAAACTATCAACATTCACAAAATGCAAGTATAGAAACGCGTTGAATATCGACAAAATAGGAATAAAGTTTTCGAAAATACATAAAAACATTCGCTGCAGGATAAATCGATTCTGACCATTAATAATTAATTAATTAATAATAGTTCATAATTAAAAAGCATTTTTTTTTACAATTATGAGTAATTCAAAGATATTTTTAATTTTTTATTTCATTCAACTATTCCAATTAAACATTCCTCAATGCATTTCATAGCATCTAATACATTATGATTAATTGTAAAATATTTCCAATAAAGGACATTGGGAACTTTAATATGAGAAAATGCCCCACGGCGGACAAAGATGAAACGTATTTTATTTCAAAGCTTTATACTTGTAGGTATATTCACTTAAAGCGCTATGTTGTGAGATATGGGAATTCTGAGATATGGCGAGTCTAAGTTGAAAACATATTTGTCTAAAATGATTTGATATTTTTACATGTTATGTTGTTTGGCATTGCAGAGTAACCAATAAAAGTAAATAAAATAATATAAATTAAATAAAAAATATAAATAAATAAAATATTATAAATACTTAAATTAATATTAGACAACATCTCATATATTACTCCAACCCAAAATAAGTAGCTAAGGCATTTGTCTTATGGAAATCGGGAACGACGAACCACAACACACCCAAACCAGAGACAATGTGAAAAGATCGTTTTCTATATTGTCCCGGCCGGGAATCGAACCCGGGACCTCAGGATTGGCCCGGCACACCTTGAAAACCGGTGTGTGCGCCTCTCCGCCACGGAGGTCATCAAAAATGTTACCTAAATCCCAATCCCAACTAATATTATAAATGCGAAAGTAACTCTGTCTGTCTGTCTGTCTGTTACGCTTTCCCGCTTAAACCTCGCAACCGATTTTGATGAAATTTGGCATAGAGATAGTTTGAGTCCCGGGAAAGAACATAGGATAGTTTTTATCCCGGTTTTTGAAACAGGGACGCGCGCGATAAAGTTTTTCTGTGACAGACAAAATTCCACGCGGGCGAAGCCGCGGGCGGAAAGCTAGTGTAAAATAAAATAAAATATTAAAACTTCATTTTCTCAATATTCCCATATAAGAGAGAAAAAAAATGCACGGAAATTCATTGGATATTAGTATGTATCATCTGTGATAGGTTTCGTTTGTGTCCGCTACTTTTCGAAAAGTGGGGCAAAAAGTTCCCAATGTCATTTTGGCAGTTATTTAGAAAACGATTGAATGATTTCATCTTCATGAATTGTAATTTCAGTTTAACTCAATTATCTATTTTATGTATGTATTTATTAATTATATATTTTATATATTATTTATGTATGTAGCATATTTGTTTTTGTTTTTCTTTCCTGCACTAGAAGTACCGCCAAACAAATTTCTTTTCTGCTCAACCCAAAGGTAAACTGGTCGAGAATGCTTTAGTGCATTAAGTTCGCCTTATGTACACATTTATTTTGGCATAAATTTTATAATATTATATATAATGTTTGATAAAACTATTAATTGACTATGAAATTTTTGCATGTTTTGTAGACGAAACATGTTGAACTTGATTGTTTTTATCTGACATCTGTATTGTACCATGTTCCTGTGCAAATAAATGAATTTGAATTTGAATTGGAATAAAAGTTTAAATAAATAAATAAAATTTCTCCCTCGCCCATCACTGCAACGAATGAATTTATCTTACCTAATCTAACAAAATGATCATGTTCAAAATAAGCGATGAAAATATCACTGATACGGCGTAAAAATGAAACATTTTTCTTATAAAACTAAATTGTTCATGTACCAATGACGTAACACCGAGGTAATTAATAGTAATTTTAGTTGAAATATGACGTAACAACGTTAATATTGATTCCAGCAACGTCACTCTTGTTGAACATCAAATTCTCAACTGATACACACTGCCCAGAAAAGTACCTAAACTTAAATATAAGCCGGTTTGCAATAAGCACTGCATAATTTAATCTGCACTATTTACTTGATAACGATTTCAATTTAAATAAATTATATTAATATTTGCATTAATATTGTGTTCAAGAGATTATTTTTATCAGTCGAAAGACATCAACAATATTGTACGCTAATTTCGTCACCTCCATCGAAGGCGCCGTGGCTTAGTTGGTTAAAGCGCCTGTCTAGTAAACAGGAGATCACGAGTTCGAATCTCGTCGGGGCCTAAGTAGTAAACATTTTTTTTCTTTGTAATATTTAATATTTTTTGTATTTTTATTAGTATTTTATGAATTTCAAAATGATCTTTTGAGAAAACTATTTTTTTTTTCTTTCAACACGTTTGCGATCTACCAATTTTTTCCATAATCCAGTTTTTAAACTTATAATAAAGTTATCTTAATGCATTGTAGAAATAACATAATTTTAGATAAATTGCTGGTAACCGTTTAAGCATATGAATGAATTAAAAATTAATTCCAATTTGTACTTATGAAAACTTCGCAGTGCACTATCCTTATAAATCTTACGTTCGCTTAGTTACTATCAAAATTATGTTTTTTTGGACATTTGCTTCAAATTGCAGACTTTTTCATATTGAATTGTGAAATAAAACAATTTTACTGTGTAAAATAAAGTGCCGCTCCAAATACAACCCCGAAACCATACATTTTTACTCTCTCAAGGCTTGTTCATGTCAAAAAATATTGTAAGAGGTTTATAATAAGAAGGAATTTCGTCTGAGCATTATACATTTCCTGATTCCATTTCGTCATATTAGGTGTTACCTTCCTACCCCCTTTTCGATCTTAATTAATCTTTAGAGCAAACCAACTTGCGCCTTATCTGTTTCGAATAGCAAACAATTTGGCTTGCGCATTATTTTGAGTCAAGTGCGAGTTTCGCTGAGTATCTGGTCACATAGTTTGTCTAGGCATTTAGTTTCGTTACGGTAGATCCATACAGGAAACACTGAACTAATATTTAGTAAGTGATCAGTTCAATCTTTGCCCGTCCAATACTTATTCGAGTGACCCACAGTTGGTCGGATCCGTGATCAGATATCTATGGCGTAAACATTCCTCCACAGTCTAGAAATAATAGTACAAAAACTTGCGATTCGATCAATCGAAGACGACCATATTCTTAGACGTTTCCTATATTTTATTTTATTTGCAGATGTTTGAACAGAACTTAATAAAATATACGGTATATGAGACAAAAGGTCGGTTACGATGTTTTGGGTATTTTTATCTCGATAATAATGGCTAGTAGCATTATGACTTGTGTTTTACAATAGGACACAGAGTGGTTTCTATTTTTCATACGGATAATCCCGTTTAAAATCCACTTTTTACAATATTGTAAAAAGGTACGTTTGTGACTTTACAACTGCCATCTGTATAGTTCGCGTGGCGAGAGTTGAGGCGATCATCACAAGCAAAGATGAAATTCTCTATTTTAATAAAATGGAACGCACAGGTTTAAAATTTTACAAAGATTTTTTGCGCTGACGTCATGCGTATTCCGACCGATTTGTGCGTTCTGTATTCAAATATAGCATCAGTGTATGTGCTCGCCTCAACTTTCATTGCGCTGTCTATAACAAACTGTACCCACTTCTTGTTGCTATAGGATAAGTAAAGCTTCGGCCAAACCAATGCGTGTAGTTCGCGTCGGCGGTGGAAATGGCGATCACTGCGCGTGCATAAATTGCCGCGACATTTGTTGTCAATTGTTTGTCTCGAAGCGCTGGTAGGGCAAAAAAAGAATGAGACATGTATAGGCTCCTTAAGAGCATTTGACGATTTGCAAGCACTAATTTAATTAGTCTAAACAAATAAAGATAAATTTTGATTTTTTGATTTTTTTTGATTTTGATTTTTTGACAAACTCATACATGACATATTTTCAGCTTTATTCACGTAACAAAACTTCAACGACAACAAAACACTGAATTGCGATCCTATCGAGTAATCGTTCTATCAAAATTACCCTTGAGCATGCGGATTTAGAACTGTTTTTCAATGGGACGACTTCTGAACGTCAGCGAGATCTTGACTGTCAAAATACGTGAATTAGGCCACTGATCGCCATCGCCATCGGCAACGCGTTGCTTTGGTTGAACCTTAAATGAATATGAATAGCGTAAACTGTTCATTCTACTTTCGTATTGTTAACTAGATAAACATCCTTCCTTAAACGTCAAAGAGCACTGTCTACCTCTGTTCACGGGTCGCGTTGTGTCGTGACGTGTGTCGTGTCGTGGCCGATCGGTCAGCTGGAGGGCGGCGGCAGCAGATGGTCGGGCACGGGCACGGGCCGGAGACGTGGCGGAATCTTCTTTTGGGGACACAACACCTGCGGAGAATATTCGCGGTAAAATACACATTGGAAATCATGCAAACAGGGTTTTTTCTTCTATTTTAAGTGTATCTGTTACAGTCAAAACTCATAACATCGGTCAAAACCACTTTTGACTGATTTTTGCAGTCAAAAGTAGTAGGGTTGTTCAAAAGTAGTTGGTAGTAGTAGGGTTTGCTCCCGGGAAATCCCGATACTCATTTTTCCCGGGAATTCCCGATAATCTAATCCTTTATCTAGTTCCGGTACTGACGATGCCATTCCCGAGACTTTCGGTAGGTACTTTCGGGACTTCAATAATTTATTTTTGAATAACAATTTTTTGACTAGATCAACTAGATGCCATCATCTTTTTACGTACACGCTATCAACAAATGAAAAAATATTAATAATGTTCCTAATTCATTACTATCCTTTTAAGACTGATTGTTTTATCTGATTGTACTTAGGTACTACTTATTATTTCTTATAATAGCGTGTTTTTTTATAAACTTAATTTAGTTAATTTATGTTTTGTCCCTAACTCTTGTCGCTGCCAGTATTTGACATTGATAGAAAGTGAGAAAACATATTTTAACTATTAAAATACATAGGTTGATTAAACGATTGTTGCTTTTTATGAATATGGCGGTTATGATTTTTAATGGGCATTTATAACTAGTTTTGTCGTGTTGTGTAACTGTTTTGACTGATTTATTATTAAGGTAACAGACCAATTTAACTGAACAGAAAAAGTTTAATATTTTTGTTAACCTATTCACATTTTTATTAAAATTATTACGTACAAATTAGGTAATTTGTTTTAATAACCGTTCACGTGGGTACCGAAATTCCCGAATTTCCCGGTTTTCCCGGTACTGGCTTAGACCTGGTACCGGTAATTCAGTAACACTCCTTAGTACCGGGACTTGCAATCCCTAGTCAAAAGTGATATTGACCAAGGGCAATAGTCAAAAGTGGTTTTGACTGATACGAGTCTATGATTTTTGTCGTCTATGTTGCTGTGATGTCCGAAATGAATTAATGCTCTTTCGTACTTTCAAACCGACATGACCGCTAATAATAACATCTTTTTAATTGCTTTATTAACTGATTACAGAGCTGATAAAAAATTTGAAAATAATTCAATAAAATAATGACGTCTTATCATGTCTGCCATAAAAAACCTAATGTGAAAGTCACGTAATGACAGTCAATTGACGTATTTTTAGGAGCTGTCAAAATGAGACTGCCAAAGTTTGATCAAGAAATCAGATTAGACGGACTTTCCGTTTTTAGACAAAAAGATTAAAATGAGGATCAGTACTGTTGTAGAAAATTCATAAAACTAGTATCTACGTTAATCTTTAAGACATAAGAAAGATATATCTTTTTGAATTATCCAAATCATAAAACTGATAGTTTGGCTAGAAAAAAATATTTTCTATCCACGCAGTACGCCGGCAGCGTTCGGATCGGATATAGTGACGTCATCGTTCCCGCGCCGGGCGGTCAGTGAACTTTTTTAGTAATTTGGCCATAACTTCGTCAATTTTTGTCGTAGAACAAAAATTTTTGGACTGTATATTAAGGATTTCTTAGCCCTATAAATCTGCATTCACAGCTAAAAATCGAAATGATCCTACATACACACTTTATCCTCAAATTGAACTTGCATCTGCCTGTTCTGCCCCTCCCCCTTCCTCCCAGCTATAAAAGCTGGTAAAATAAAGTGCTCACCCGTTCCCCTATCCGTCCCCCGGACACGGCCTGAGCCGAGGTCCGAGCCTACCGTGGCGCCCTCAGGCCGCGTCCGTAGTCCCCTCGATCGGGCCCACTAGAGTGAGCCCGCCGTAGGCTGGACTTTGGTCCAACACCGCGGTGGGCAACCCTCTAGTTGGGTTCGCCACTGATCGGGCGCCTTATGCGCTCGATACGGCCCGATCGCGAACGTCGGTCTGCCTACCTTCTGTACTCGCCACTCTGCCCGGTGAAGCTGGAAAAGCTCCTCAAGCTACCAGCGCGCGTCCCTTCAAAAAAAAAAAAAAAAATGCTCACCCGTCGTGCGAAGAGGAAGCAGCCGGTATCGTCGGGCGGCGGCGCGGCCGGCGCTAGCGTCAGGTCCGGCGGCGCCTGCTCCTCGCCGTTCTCGCCTGGGGAGAAACATGCACATACTCATGTTTATTAATAAATAAATAATAAATATAATAAATATCCTTGGACAGTTTACACTGCGCTTCTAGTCCCAAACTAATCAAAGCTTGTACTATGGGTACTAGACAACGGATATAAACAAACATTCTGAAATACTTTTTTTTTGTAAGTACATACATATTATAACATAGAAAACACCCAGTCCGATACAAACAAATGTTCCTGCATACAAATGTTTGTACTTTGCGGGAATCGAACCCGCTACCTCCGGAATAGTAGTCCGTTTCGAACCACTACACCAAACGGCCGACAAGAATAAAAAAAAAAGAAATTTAATAGATAATATTATAATGTAAAGCCACGATAGCCGAACGGTGAAGGGGTCGGGCTGGCCGACTTGTGATCCGGGGAACGCGGGTTCGGTCCCCACCGCCGCTCGACTATTGTGGTGAGCTCACTCGTGATACAAGCATATTTAGCTTAGTACGAGGGGCTAACGGGAGTATTAGCATCATCAGGACCCTGGACATCATCTAGCACTTAAGTGCTCGAAAAGACAAGTCCAACGAACCCAAAATAGATGCAATTCCGCCGTTTTGTTAAGAGTTCCTATGGCCACCTCCAGACTCCATCCAGCTCAATGGTACCATAATATTGCATTGTCATCGTACTTACACAAGTATACTAAATTTCAGCTCAATTGGTTAAGGAGAACTGGTTTTAAATTCAGTTGCAAGATTTATCCCATACTAACTAACAAGCGAAGTGCTTGTAAAAATGGTACGCATATCTTTTTTGCGACAAGGTTTCTTAGAGTATTATACCATTTTGGAATCTTGGATAGTTGCGTCAACTTTATAAAAAACTTGCCGCAGTAGTGTTCATACTTTTTTTTACAAAACGATGAGTCAAAGTGGAGTGAAAGTAAAAATCGTTCAAAATTTTAAGGAAATAACATATTTTGATTAACTTTTGTGTAAAAACTGCAAGGATTCTGGGGGTTTTAAGAGTTGGGGTGAACAGCAGCACTACTAAGTTGCCAATATAAACATAAAAACAGGAATATTTAAAAAAAAATGTGGTCGTGGTAATGTATAATATCATAAGGGGTGTCAATTTTCGTCGAATTTCATAATTTATTGTGTAAGTTAAAAAATAATTGAGATAGATTTTTTTCCTTATTTTTCCTAAAGTAGTCATAACTATGTCCATCCTGTGGCATCGGCTTATCCTTGAATTTTGGGACACGTTGGCACTGTACCTGTTACATTGTACCTGTTACTTGGCAGGGTAGAAAACTCCGTCACCGCGATGCAGGTTTGTATGAGCGGCGGAGTGTGCTATAATGAAGTAGTGACAGCGCCATCTGTTGGTACACAGTTTGTAGTGGCGTATCGTCGATGTCGCCACAACACGCTACACGGCTAGATGAGTAGGTACCCTGCTTAGTATCGTGCTCACCTCTCGCGAAGACGTTCAGTTCTGTAAAACAGCCTGTCTCGATCATCTCTGCCTGCCAGGGGATGCTGACGGAGCCGGTGTTGGACTATGGTGTGACGTCACGGCGGGAGCATGGAGTGCTTACCAAGCTGTGGTCTAGTGGTAAGACCACCTGCTTCAGACGCAGAGGTCCCGGGTTCGATTCCCAGTGGGGGCAGATTTTTCTGTTCGGTTTGGTTGGTGGTAGGGCTTGTCCTAAATCCGCCTGGCTAGCTACCACCATGTTACCTAAGTCTGTCGCCATAACAACAATGTTAACAGCATTGTTGTGTTCCGGCAGTTAGAGGTAAGATAGCCAGTTCCTCCGTGGTTGAGGATTCCGGGTGAAGCTCATTTCCACCTTCAGCCTGATCATCACTTACCATCAGGTGAGATACAGGCAGGCCCCTCTTTCCCACTGGGCACTCTGGGCACGTGCCCAGGGCCCCGCGATCGAAGAAGCCTCCGTCTCTCATAAAAGATCTTTCTCCAGATGAGAAGGGCCTCCCCTGATCCTTATGTGCCCAGGGCCCCTAGTAGGTTAAAGACGGCCCTGGATACAGGCCAAAAGCTTCCTCGTCTACACTAATATTATAAAGAGGAAAACTTTGTTTGTTTGGTTGTAATGAATAGGCTCAAAAACTACTGGACCGTTTTTAAAAATTCTTTCACCATTCGAAAGCTACATTATCCGCGAGTAACATAGGATAAATTTTATTTTGGAAAAAAATAGGGTCCCGTAAAATATGTAAATAATGTAGTCCACGCGCGCGAAGCCGCGGGCGGAAAGCTAGTTGTGGATAAAAAAAGCATAGTATCGTGCTCACCTCTCGCGAAGACGTTCAGTTCTGTAAAACAGCCTGTTTCGATCATCTCGGCCTGCCAGGGGATGCTGACGGAGCCGGTGTTGAACTTGCCGTAGAAGGTGTCATCAGCCGCGTCCAAGTTGACGCCCTTCACGGTGGAAAACTGCTCGATGTCGAGCACGTCTTTGGCGTACACCGCGTGCGGCTGTAATGCAATAATTTGATTGTAAGTATAAAGTTGTTGGGAATAAAATACAGGATACAGGGATCTTGCCTAATAATGGATAAGTCATTTTCAAGTCAATCAAATTAAAATAATTATCAGTTTAAGTTAGGCCATCTTCAGGGCTGAGTGTTGATTCAAAGAATCCAGTCTTGGAGCTTTGATCATTTGACTACTTACTAACAGCATCTCCAAGTAATTTAATCGCAGTCCAGGAGTGCGTTTGCGCCCTTGCATAGCGAGCGCATACGAAGAACTAGCTACTCAGAAGTTTCTGGTCTATCTATCACTGTCACTCATGCTGGCATTTTGCTTTGCGTGAGAGGGATAGCATCATTCGAAAGAATAACGTTTCTCGAAGTAACCTTGCGTCTTAACCAGTTTGATACTTGCAGCAAGCACCAAGATTATGTTCTCGTCACACTTTTTTAGGCTTTTTTTTGTGGCATTGTTTTTAGCTACAATGAACATTCACTATGATGGAAAATTATTTTTTTATTTTTTTACATTTTTTACTTACATATTTCTATGATTTTTGAGATTTCATCTCAGATACATACTGAAACAAATTAGAAAACTCCTGGCGTCCTTGAGGTTTGAACTAGGGTCCCGTCGGATACGGAGCGCCTTCCGCGCCGTTGCGCCAAATCGCCACCCAGTAACAGCTGCGAAACTACGCTACACTTACATCGGGCACAAACGGCGCGTCCACCATGCCAGCTTCAAGCCTGGCGAAGTTCAACTGCGCGAAGAAGCGGTGCGCCTTAAACCCGCTTCATAGCAAGCGCATACGATGAACTTAGTAGGGCTACTAAAGTTTCGCACTCATGCTGGCATTTCGCTTTGCGTGAGAGGGATGGCACCATTCGAAACTTTGGATAACAAAACACCAAAATGTCTACGTCACACTTTTTTTTTTCTCGACTTTTGCAGCTTTGTTTTTAGCTACAATGAACATTCACTATGATATGATGGAAAATTATTTTTTATTTTCTTACATTTTATTTATTTTTATGATTCTAGAGATTTCATCTCAGATACATACTGAAACAAATTAGAAAAATCCTGGTGTCCTTGAGGTTTGAACTTGGATTCCATTGGATACGGAGCGCCTTCCGCGCCGTTGCGCCAAATCGCCACACAGTAACAGCTACGAAATTACGTTACACTTACATCAGGCACAAACGGCGCGTCCACCATGCCAGCTTCAAGCCTGGCGAAGTTCAACTGCGCGAAGAACCGATGAGCCTTAACCAGTTGAGCGCCGCGCCGGCCCGCGCCGCAGCCCAGCCGCGCGCCCGCGCACTTGCATAGCAACCCGCTGCATAGCGAGCGCACAGAGAACTAGTGTCTTGAGTGTTGATTCAAAGAATCCAGTGTCTTGGAGACTTGAACAGCTTGCTACTACTTACCTTACACTCGCATAGCAAGCGCATACGAAGAATTAGGTGGTACTCAGAAGGTACGGGTCTATCTATCACTGTCGTTCATGCTGACATTTCGCTTTGCGTGAGAGTGATGACATCATTCGAAAGTTTGGATAACGTTTCTCGAAGGAACCCAGTGTCTTAACCAGTTTGATACTTGAAGCAAGCACCAAGATGTTCTCGTAATTTTTTTTCTTGACTTTTGCAGCTTTGTTTTCAGCTACAATGAATAATGAACATTCACTATGATGGAAAATCTTTTTTTTATTTTCTTACATTTTATTTATTTTTATGATTCTAGAGATTTCATCTCAGATACATACTGAAACAAATTAGAAAAATCCTGGAGTCCTTGAGGTTTGAACTGGGGTCCCGTCGGATGCGGAGCGCCTTTCGCGCCGTTGCGCCAAATCGCCACCCAGTAACAGCTGCGAAACTACGCTACACTTACGTCAGGCACAAACGGCGCGTCCACCATGCCAGCTTCAAGCCTCGCAAAGTTTAATTGCGCGAAGAACCGATGAGCCTTAACCAGTTGAGCGCCGCGCCGGCCCGCGCCGCAGCCCAGCCGCGCGCCGGCGCACTTGCATAGCAACCCGCTGCATAGCGAGCGCACAGAGAACTTGTGTCTTGAGTGTTGATTCAAAGTATCCAAGTGTCTTGAGTCTTGAACAGCTTGCTACTACTTACCTTACACTCGCATAGCATAGCAAGCGCATACGAAGAACTAGCTACTCAGAAGTTTCGGGTCTATCTGTCACTGTCTCTCATGCTGGCATCTCGCTTTGCGTGAGAGGGATGGCATCATTCGATAGTTTGAATAACGTTTCTCGAAGTAACCTTGCGTCTTAAACAGTTTGATACTTGAAGCAAGCACCAAGATTTTCTCTTCACACTTTTTTTAGGCTTTTTTTTTATGGCATTGTTTTTAGCTACAATGAACATTCACTATGATGGACAATTATTATTTTTTTTTTACATTTTTTACTTACCTACTTATTTCTATGATTTATGAAATTTCATCTCAGATACATACTGAAACAAATTAGAAAAATCTTGGTGTCCTTGAGGTTTGAACTGGGGTCCCGTCGGATGCGGAGCGCCGTCCGCGCCAATGCGCCAACCGACCTCTTGATCCTAGCTGCGAAACTAAGCATCTCTTGTACTCACGTCAGGCACAAACGGCGCGTCCACCATGCCAGCTTCAAGCCTGGCGAAGTTCAGCTGCGCGAAGAACCGATGCGCCTTAACCAGTTGAGCGCCGCGCCGGCCCGCGCCGCAGCCCAGCCGCGCGCCGGCGCACTTGCATAAGAGCCCGCTGCATAGAGATCGGGCGCACTCGCTGAACTTGCTTGAGTATTTCTCTTGCTCGTGCTGGAAGCAAATGGAACAATTTAGGCCTTTTAGGGTATAAAGCCTGGTCCGTGAGCACGTAGAATCCCATCCAATGACCCCAAGCTACCCATCCCTATCGCTCGCGCGTAATTATGTTGCTGTCGCGACTGTGCGACGGGCGCCCGCAGTGAGTGTGCGAGTTTAGGGATGGGTAGCTTGGGGTCATTGGACGGGATTCTACGTGCTCACGGACCAGGCTTTAGTGAGTACTACTGTAAGTCTGCAGCAGAACGTCCACCCACCGTGGGTGTGGTGGTGGACCGAGTACTTCAGAATGGCAGCAGGATGGCGCCGAATGCAAGGCGCTACCAACCGGTCAACATGGAATTCATTGGGAGAGACTGTAAGGCCCAGAACAGACGGTGAAACGCAACTGCAACGAAACTGCAACTTTGTGATGATTCTGATGAAAGAAACTGAAACTGAAAGTTTCAAACTGGTCGCATCATGTGTGGTCTCTCAACGGAGACTATGGCAGAAACTTAGATGCAACTCAAAAGTAACTAGCAGTTGCAGTGTCGTTGCAGTTGCGTTTCACCGTCTGTTCTGGGCCTTAGTCTTGGGAATAAAATTAACACTTACGTGATATTAATTTCACCACAACGACATAGTTAATTACAACATAATTATGTAAATAAAGACTTCGCGTTGTGAAATGTACCAGTTTTGGTCGCGTGCCCAAAATCGCTATCAAGCAACCCCAGAAAGTTTAATGAAAACAAGTGACGTTCTATCGAAATAGCGCATCGAACAAAAGACGTGCGCTCCTTTCACGTAGTGATGAGTATTGCTTACTAAGCTACGCTAGCTCAGCGTGAGCTGCTTGAAGCAGGAATTTGATACACATTTTGACCTTGACCCTTGGCAATGTACTGACCTTGACCCTGCGGTCGACCTCCTACCGCTTGACCTCCTTGCGCCTTGATCATCTCGTACACGAGACAAGAGAAAGAGTCCGGATTGAATGTGTAGCGCTCGTGTCTATGACCTAGTCCAGCTGCTACAAGGAGACTGACCTTGACCCGGCGGTCCACCTCCTCCCGATTGACCTTCTCCTTGCATCTCGATCATCTCGTACGCAAGAGAAACAGTCCGGACTGACATGTAGCGCTCGTTATCTATAACCTAGTCCAGATGCTACAAAGAGACTGACCTTGACCCGGCGGTCGACCTCCTCCCGCTTGACCTTCTCCTTGCATATCGATCATCTTGTATACGAGACAACCGAAAGAGAATTATGCCCGTTTTCACCATCAATCCCTAATTTTTAAGTGACCCCTATGGTAACAATTATCAGGAATTTTGTTTACATAGGGGTCACTTAAAAATCAGGGATTGATGGTGACAACGGGCATCAGTCTCTTATCTAACCTGAGCGGTCTGCAAGCACTGACCTTGACCCGGCGGTCGACCTCCTCCCGCTTGACCTTCTCCTTGCACTCCTATCATCTCGTACACGAGACAAGAGAAACAGTCTCTAGCCCGAGACTTGGAGACCCCAAGTACTGACCTTGACCCGACGGTGAGACAACCGAAAGAGAAACAGTCTCTAGTCCAAGCGGTCTGCAAGTACAAGTACTGACCTTGACCAGGCGGTCGATCTCCTCTCGCTTGACCTTCTCCTTGCACCCCTATCATCTCGTACACGAGACAAGAGAAACAGTCTCTAGCCCGAGACTTGGAAACCCCAAGCACTGACCTTGACCCGACGGTGAGACAACCGAAAGAGAAACAGTCTCTAGTCCAAGCGGTCTGCTAGTACCTACAAGTACTGACCTTGACCCGGCGGTCGACCTCCTCCCGCTTGACCTTCTCCTTGCATCTCGATCATCTCGTACACGAGACAAGAGAAACAGTCTCTAGCCCGAGACTTGGAAACCCCAAGCACTGACCTTGACCCGACGGTGAGACAACCGAAAGAGAAACAGTCTCTAGTCCAAGCGGTCTGCTAGTACCTACAAGTACTGACCTTGACCCGGCGGTCGACCTCCTCCCGCTTGACCTTCTCCTTGCATCTCGATCATCTCGTACACGAGACAAGAGAAACAGTCTCTAGCCCGAGACTTGGAAACCCCAAGCACTGACCTTGACCCGACGGTGAGACAACCGAAAGAGAAACAGTCTCTAGTCCAAGCGGTCTGCTAGTACCTACAAGTACTGACCTTGACCCGGCGGTCGACCTCCTCCCGCTTGACCTTCTCCTTGCATCTCGATCATCTCGTACACGAGACAAGAGAAACAGTCTCTAGCCCGAGACTTGGAAACCCCAAGCACTGACCTTGACCCGACGGTGAGACAACCGAAAGAGAAACAGTCTCTAGTCCAAGCGGTCTGCAAGTACAAGTACTGACCTTGACCAGGCGGTCGATCTCCTCTCGCTTGACCTTCTCCTTGCACCCCTATCATCTCGTACACGAGACAAGAGAAACAGTCTCTAGCCCGAGACTTGGAAACCCCAAGCACTGACCTTGACCCGACGGTGAGACAACCGAAAGAGAAACAGTCTCTAGTCCAAGCGGTCTGCTAGTACCTACAAGTACTGACCTTGACCCGGCGGTCGACCTCCTCCCGCTTGACCTTCTCCTTGCATCTCGATCATCTCGTATACGAGACAACCGAAAGAAAAACAGTCTTAAGCCCGAGACTTGGAGACCCCAAGTACTGACCTTGACCCGGCGGTCGACCTCCTCCCGCTTGACCTTCTCCTTGCGCGCGCGGAAGGGCGCGCGGCCCTCGATCATCTCGTACACCAGGCAGCCGAACGAGAACCAGTCCGGACTGAACGTGTAGCGCTCGTTGTCTATGACCTGGAAACACATAGGCGACGGTTTTATAATGACCTGTCCTGTTTTAGTATAAAGCCTGGTCCGTGAGCACGTAGAATTTTGTCCAATGACCCCAAGCTGCCCATCCTTGTCACTCGCACGTAATTATATTGCTGTCGCGCTCGCACACTCACTGCGGGCGCGCGTCGCACAGTCGCGACAGCAATATAATTACGCGCGAGCGATAAGGATGGGTAGCTTGGGGTCATTGGACGGGATACTACGTGCTCACCGCGGACGGGATACTACGTGCGGACCAAGCTTTAACAACGATTACATTCCTAAGGAATAATGTTTAGTGGCGAAGCGAACACAGGTCAGCCGACTAGTGTGGTCCGGCGATTCGTGTTCAAACTTCGGAGCACTTCGAGCAGTTTGACTCAGGCGCCAAAACCCACAAAGGTCGAAAATCGGGCGAAACGAAGTGAAGGGTGTGTCTACTACACTGTCTACTTCCATAAACTTCGGCCATCCTCGCGCGTAGTGTGACGCTAGCAGGCTATCCCCTGCCCATTGTTGGTTGTCCAATGTCCCTTACGGAGTCTCCCCTGCACCCTGAGTGACGTCCCCTGCCTCTGCGGTTGTCCCCTGCCCCTTTGGCACGTTCCCTGCCCCCTGCGAGCAGTACCTTGGGGGTCATGTAGTGTAGATTGTAGCCCCGGCTCACATCCTGTGGATGGGAGCTGTGAATGGGAGCGTCCCCTGCCCCCCTGGTCTGTGTGTGAAAAGTTTTTCCCGTTCCCGCCGCATCCTCCCGTGTCGCCAGGATCTACAGCTTGCCTTGGCTCGTGTTTAAGCACGTACCTCGGGCGCCATGTATCCCACGCTGCCACCCTCCATAATATCTACGGCCAGCCCTAGGTCCGTGATGCGCCGTGGCCCAAGCTAGCAAGATATCCCCTGCCCAATGTGGTGCGTGTGGGTGTCCCTTGTCCCCTGTACCCTTTGGGTGTCCCCTGCCCCCATTTGGGATGTTCCCTGTACCCCATTTGGGGAGTCCCCTGTCGCCTGTGGTAGTACCTCGGGCGCCATGTAGCCGACGGTGCCGACGCGACCTCGCACGCTGCCGCCCTCTGGTACATCCACGGCCAGTCCCAGGTATAAGATGCAACTTGGCCCGTGCTGGCAGGATGTCCCCTGTCCCCTATGGGGCATTCCCTGCCCTCTTTAGAGCGAATCTCCCCTGTGGGTTGTCCCCTGTCCCCTGTGGTGTTCCCTATCCCCTGTGGTATCCACTGTCCCCTGTGGTGTCCCCTGTCCCCTGTGGTGCCCCCTGTCCCCTGTGGTGTCCCCTGTCCCCTGTGGTGCCACCTGTCCCCTGTGGTGTCCCCTGTCCCCTGTGGTGTCCCCTGTCCCCTGTGGTGTCCCCTGTCCCCTGTGGTGTCCCCTGTCCCCTGTGGTGTCCCCTGTCCCCTGTGGTGTCCCCTGTCCCCTGTGGTGTCCCCTGTCCCCTGTGGTGTCCCCTGTCCCCTGTGGTGTCCCCTGTCCCCTGTGGTGTCCCCTGTCCCCTGTGGTGTCCCCTGTCGTATCCCCTGTCCCCTGTGGTGTCCCCTGTCCCCTGTGGTATCCCCTGTCCCCTGCAGTACCTCGGGCGCCATGTAGCCGACAGTGCCGACGCGACCGCGCACGCTGCCGCCTTCTGGTACATCCACGGCCAGTCCCAGGTCTGAGATCCGCACGTGACCCGCGTCATCTAGTAAGATGTTCTCCGGCTTGCAGTCTCTGTGAAAGAGAATGGGATTTATTTTAATGGTAAGAAAGTAAATAGTAAGATGTCGATGTTTTTTATGCATAACAAGGCAGTTATTTGACCACGATCGCACCTGATGTTAAGTGGGATGCAGTCTAGGATGGTACATATCTGCCCTGTAAGTGCCTATTCACTCTCGCCTTGAAAACGCCCGGATTATAGTCTTCGGGAAAGACAGCAGCAGGCAGCGAATTCCAGTCCCTAGCTGTTCACATTATAAAAGAGTCATCGAAACGCTTAGTGCGAGCTGAGAAAAGTAGTAGAGCTTAGTGGAAAAAATACTGCTACTATCGTATTTAAAGGTAGTTAAGTCGATAATAAGCTGTTCCTCTGGGAATGATCAGTGCAGTGTGCACCACCAGAATAAAATACACGCGCGTTTTTCACACATTATATCCTTACTGAGCTGAGTGTCACTCCTCATGTGTCATTGTGTCAGTATACCTCTGTACCTGCCCAAGTACGATGTCATTCTTTTGCAGGTGGTCAAGCCCGCAGGTCTCTTGCATTGTGGCTTTGTAGTCGCCACCAGACATCTGGCAGTTGAGGCCTACAGCTGGATGTATCTTTACTGAGTTACGTGTGCAACGCTTAGTTGTTTGCCTACTTGTTTAGTAAACTTTACCTGTACACTATGCCAATCTTGTGCAATGGTCGAGCCCGCAGGCCACCTCCAGCCCCAGCCCGGTGCTTCTGTGTACTAAGATGTGTCTCTGCTACTGCTGAGCTTGTGTCATGGTATGCTTTGACTCCGTACTGTGCTATTTTAAGCCTTTAGAACCCCGTGTGCCTACTTATGTCTAGCTTATATACTTTACCTGTACACTATGCCCATCTTGTGCAGGTGGTCGAGCCCGCAGGCCACTTGGGCCGCGTAGAACCGCGTAGACTAGTTCCAGCCTGGTACTGAGCTACGTCTTTACTCAGCTGTCTCCTTACTGAGCTGTAAACTCCTCAACGAGCGTCTCCTTAACTGTTTCTCCTTACTAACCTATATAATAAGACTGAGCTATGAATGGTTACTCTGTACCTGTACACTATGCCCATCTTGTGCAGGTGGTCGAGCCCGCAGGCCACTTGGGCCGCGTAGAACCGCGTAGACTAGTTGCAACCTAGTACTGAGCTACGTCTTTACTCAGCTGTCTCCTTACTGAGCTGTAAACTCCTCAACGAGCGTCTCCTTAACTGTTTCTCCTTACTAACCTATATAATAAGACTGAGCTATGAATGGTTACTCTGTACCTGTACACTATGCCCATCTTGTGCAGGTGGTCGAGCCCGCAGGCCACTTGGGCCGCGTAGAACCGCGTAGACTAGTTGCAACCTAGTACTGAGCTACGTCTTTACTCAGCTGTCTCCTTACTGAGCTGTAAACTCCTCAACGAGCGTCTCCTTAACTGTTTCTCCTTACTAACCTATATAATAAGACTGAGCTATGAATGGTTACTCTGTACCTGTACACTATGCCCATCTTGTGCAGGTGGTCGAGCCCGCAGGCCACTTGGGCCGCGTAGAACCGCGTAGACTAGTTGCAACCTAGTACTGAGCTACGTCTTTACTCAGCTGTCTCCTTACTGAGCTGTAAACTCCTCAACGAGCGTCTCCTTAACTGTTTCTCCTTACTAACCTATATAATAAGACTGAGCTATGAATGGTTACTCTGTACCTGTACACTATGCCCATCTTGTGCAGGTGGTCGAGCCCGCAGGCCACTTGGGCCGCGTAGAACCGCGTAGACTAGTTGCAACCTAGTACTGAGCTACGTCTTTACTCAGCTGTCTCCTTACTGAGCTGTAAACTCCTCAACGAGCGTCTCCTTAACTGTTTCTCCTTACTAACCTATATAATAAGACTGAGCTATGAATGGTTACTCTGTACCTGTACACTATGCCCATCTTGTGCAGGTGGTCGAGCCCGCAGGCCACTTGGGCCGCGTAGAACCGCGCTCGCTCCAGCCCCAAGCCGGTGTCGGCGCCACACATGTTGTAGATGTGGAACTTTAGGTCGCCTCCTGGAGACAACATGAAGGTTTGATGAAAAATCATAACCCTCCTTCTGGCGCAGTCGGGTAAAATAATCCTATTTACTTTTTTCACAGACGTGAATGGTGATCAAGAGGTTGGCAGCTGTCTTGGTCAACAGATTAGTCATGTCATGCAACGAGGCAATGCTTCCAGTCTTTTGGGCCATGATTGACGGTGGAATTGATTGTCCAGCAATTTTAGATAGAGATAAAATCGCTACTGTAAAAAAATATTATAATTTTTTCCCGAAGAGGTAAGTCAAAGTCCCATCCATGATGTTTAATGATTGCAATTTTACTTTTAGCCAGACCAAATACCTACTTAGGAATACTTTAACAAAACTATGTAGTGAATTCAAAAGTTGGCATTTTTTCCCTTTACCTATTAAATATTTAATATAAACATTTAAAAATTTTGAGTCTCGAAGGTAAAGGAATAATTACACTTAATTTTCACGTCTTCACTGAGCAATTTTCACATGGTGACAGGAGTCGTCGTGTGGGCAGGCCGTATTCAGCTATCAAATACCAATCAAACCCTTTATTACGGTAAACGATGACGCTATAAATCCGGTTATAAGCTATATTTACGTCATTACGGACATTTATGTTCACGCACACAAATGTTTGTATTTTGTTTATTTCGGGAATTAAACCCACGTCCTTTGGTATAGTAGTGGTACGCAAACCAATAGGCAAGGCGTCAGTCATCGCCTTTTTATGCCTTAACTACTGAATTTCGAGATTTTACAGTTAAATTCCACCACGTCGTCCATCCACCCACAAAGTGGACGACGACATCGTAAAGGTAGCAGGAAGGCGCTGGGCGCAGGCCGCTACCAACCGGGCAGCATGGAAAGCATTGGGGGAGGCCTATGTTCAGCAGTGGACGTCCTATGGCTGAGATGATGATGATGATGACAGTTAGATTGGTTGAAGGACCAATACCTACACGCAAGCGAAGTCACGGGCAGACAGTAGCTAGTACAGATTTAACTCCTTTTGCAAAAAAGCAAGCTGCAAACAACTTTGTCCGACTAGACTTCCTTGCTATCTATTTCCGCGTCTGCCGCCGACGTATAAAAGGCCGGAAATCGAGCTTTTCAAATACGAAATCTGTCTGGATCAGCCTTTTCTCAGTAAGCAACTATTTTCTAGCAAAATACTTTTTACCCGACTACAGCGAAGCCAAAAGCAAAGGATATGATTTATTTATTTATGGATATAGTACACAGCACAATATCAGTTTAGGTTACAATATGTTTTTGTAAGATTTTGTAGGCCAATTATTAAAATTTTCTACATTACAGTCGGCCAACGAGAAGCGATACCAAATGTAAACAAACCCAATGTCATGGGTGAACCTTTACTTTATTCTTTGGGTGAACCCGTCTGACTTTGACATATTTTGGCGGGAGAACGAGACATTACGACAAATACACAAGATGGGAAGAGACAGAATATATTGTCAACTCGACCGTCGTATCGACCTTTTGTATCGCTGCTAGTTGGCCATACTTTAGAGCATTTCTATGTATGTTATGTAACAGGTAAAATGTACGTTTGGTTCGTGAAAGGGTGATGGTGATACACTAGAACATTTCATAGAGCGGCTAGTTGTTCTGTTACAAGTAAATACTCTAGTTTATACTCACCTTAAGGTGAACGCATACTTATCAAAGCTGAATGTGTCGATCGAGTCGAAAGAACGATTTTTTTGTAGATTACAGTTTTTAAACGTACCTACATTTTTAAGTATTCATTATTTTAACGTCCAAAAGTTTAACTTTATTCGAACTGTAGATATTAATCGCCCACACTCAGAACTTTAACTACAGTGTAAATCATAAAAACTTCTCCTTATCCATTTTATTAGCTCCATTTACAAGCTAAGTACCAACTACCAAGTCTGTTTTTCTTATTAAAACTTTTGACATAAAAAATAGTAATCTGACCCAGATAGGACTAACTTGGAGTTTGATTAAACTTAGTCCTAGAATTACGAATTCTAATTAATTCAACATTTGAAGTGACATACTATCTTAAGAAATAAATAAATGAGATAAGTTTATTTAATGAGTCACCCACGAGGCTATTTTTCATACGTGAAATTAATAGGTAGTTCGTATTTCTGACACCTAAGAATAAATATTACATTAAAATCTTACCATCAGATGAGAATGAGATTCAAACCAAGAGCTTAGTCGTTGTGGATAAAAAAAATATAACTTTGAATTATGTTTATAATAATATGTGTCCTAATATAAAATTGATTAGGAGGAGGCCTATGTTCCCAAGCGCAGCGTAGGACGTCTACCTTTAAGGTGGACCCACGACCTCATAAAGGTAGCAGGAAGGCGCTGGATGCAGGCCGCTTCCAACCGGTCATTATGGAAATATTTGAGGGAGGCCTATGTTCAACAGTGGACGTCCTATGGCTGAAATGATGATAATGTTCCTCAGTGGATATGATGTTGATGATGATTAAGACTTAGTAACAAAAGTCATTTATTCATCGTTAACATTTTTAAAACACTTTTAAATTTTGTTAGTAATTAACTATCGCAGTTATTTCACATTATCAGTGTGCGGGCACATAAAAACAATTATATTCGTTAGAATAACTCATTGACGTCAAACGAAATAAGTATTTAAGGTAAAATATTTTAGTTTCCCCGTGTGTTCAAACACACATTTATTTATAGACTAAAGGTAAAAACAATACTGATGTAGGTTGGCATTGTTGCAATTACTTACGTGTCAGGCGATAGGTAGATATTGTATTAACCTATCTGTGTGTAAATGTATTGAAATTTTCTTAATTTGTAACTTGGTAGTATGTAGTGGACCGACGATCTGATAAAGGTAGCAGGAAGGCGCTGGATGCAAGCCGCTACCAACCGTGCGAGAAATCATTGGGGGAGGCCTACGTTCAGCAGTGGACGTCCTGTGGCTGAAATGATGATTATGAAGTAACTTTTGTCATAAAATGTATCTAATAACACCTAAGTGGTAAAAAATAGAGAGATAGAGTTCTCTCTCGATCCATAACTTTGATCCCCAATCCCCTATGGCAGGGATGGCGAACATTTATGTATCAACGTGCCACTTTTCTGAAAAAAAAAAAAGTTTGATATAAGTAGTCATACTTGATGTCATCAAATAATACCTAATGCTATAAATGAGGAGTATAATAGTACAAGTGGCGCCACTGGCGAGTGACATTAACTGATGAGGGCAAAATACGATAGCCCTTATTTAAAACACATTATTTATTTTTTATTTTATAGTGAATTTTGTGATTGGCGGGCGTGCCCTAAATATTGCGGCGCGTGTAGGGCATGTAATATCGGAAGGTTTTCAATTCCGATATTGGATTCCGATATTAGATCTCAATATCGGAATTCCGATATTAATATCGGAATTGAGTTCATGTGCTATAAAATTAATATTTGGTTATATTCGTAAGAATTCTGGATTGTTTACAATAAAATAATGATTTTAATCAAAATCTTTAATTTGGTACAAAACAGCACTTCATAAAATTGAAGTATTTTAAAACCATTTTTACGTTATGGGTATCCATTGCATTTGGTTTTTTATGTGACAAGAGGCAAACGAGCAGACGGATCACCTGATAATGAATGGTTACTACTGGTAATGAGCCTATATGGACTAGCAAATAATTAAAGTGTTTTTGTAAAATTACAGGTATCAAACAAAATTTTACTCCTTCATTATATTACCCTGTTTTATGTTGGCGGAACGAATTTTAGAGTCATTCAAATCACGTGTTACAATAATTGTAAAGAGTGGTAAACTTAAATATGCTTGTAATTTGTTCTATCCATCATCATCATGTCAGCCATAGGACGTCCACTGCTGAACACAGGCTCCGATGCTGATTTTCATAATGGCCGGTTGGTGGCGGCCTACATCCAGCGCCTTCCTGCTACCTTTATGAAGTCGTCGGTCCACCTTGTGGTTATGAGTCCTACGCTGCGCTTTCCGGTACGTGGCCTCCACTTCAGAACCTTGCTGCCTCATCGTCCGTCTGTTTTGCGTACTAAGGCAGAACCGTTGGGAGACCTTATCACAATGCTCGAAGACCTTAATCGAGTTTCCCAACTGGTAGGCCTTCGGATGAATATGGAAAAAACGAAGCTTATGACGAAGGTCCATGTTGCTCCTTACCCAGTTCCGGTTAGGAGCTCGATTCTCGAGATTGTTGCCAAGTAAGTATGTCTATCTCGGACAAACGATCAGCTAGGTAGTTAGATGCAATTTCGAGAAAGAGGTAAATCGTCGAATACGAAGACGAAAGTCTTCAATTAGTGTGTGTTACCAGTGATGATATACGGCTCGAAAACGTGGCATTTGAATATAGGGCTCAACGTGCTATGGAGAGGGATAAGCTTGGTGTTTCTTTACGAGCTAATCAGAAATGAGGAGCTCCGTAAACTAACTAAGGTCGCTGACATAGCCCGACGGATTAGCAAGCTGAAGTGGCAATGGGCAGGGCACATAGTACGCAGAACTGACGGTCCATAGTCCAGTAAAATTAATGTTTGAAAGGCAAAAAAATTGATTTAGAACAATTTAAATTAACCATAAATAGTAAAGATATTAGAATATTTGCAGTGAAACAAAAAGTAATGGTGAGAGACATGAGAAAATCATTGGTCTTTGCCAATCATGTACTTTGGGCTTTGTGGCAGGTTGTGGTGAGTTTAAACGCTTTGTTTAAAATCTCAATAATAACTTTTATCTGATTCCGATATTACGATATTGGGTCGCTCAATATCGGAATTGAAATTTCGGATCTCGCAGTCCGAGATTCCGATATTACGAGATTCCGAGATTCCGATATTCATGCCCTAGGCGCGTGCCATCGATGGCACGCGTGCCATTGGTTCGCCATCCCTGCCCTATGGCTTAGGCTCGGTTCCCACCAAGACAGAGCGGAGCGGAAAATTGTTCTGAATAACCAATCAGATTTCCTAAACAATTGAAATCATATTTGTTAAACAAAACACATCTCCGCTTCGCTCGACTCCGCTCCGCTTTGGTGGATTAGGCAATCGAGAATGGATAGAATAGAGGCTCACCGATGTTCGCATATTTCTCTGTTAGCCTAAGCCTTAAAGGTTTAACACCAGGGTTAATATTGAGACCACAGTTTTTAAATCTTACAAAATGGAAGTCACAAAAACACCGCGTATTTTCTTTGCAAAATAAAAGTTCGGTGAAAAAAGAAATGTATAAATTGTCCTAATCGAATTAGTGGATTTATGGATTACCCTATACAAACTGTCTTAGCTGTTTATACAGGGTGTAAGTAAAGAGTAAGACAGGTTGACAAAGTCAAAAACTTAACGAACACTGATCCCACCATTTTAATTAAACTAGCTTCTTTCCGTCCGCCGTTTTTCTTACATCGGTTTTTCTTTTGTTTGTTGAGTATTTTTTTCTAGAAGCTATTCTCGAGTTTAACGCCAACATTACCCATGACCATGGTGGCCATACTGGCCATACTGATCACTTCAAGGAATTAAAATGATGAGATAATATTTGGCCCCACCAGCTTTGTTGAAGTTCAAAAATTACCAGGCCAGGCATTTATAAAATTTCATTTCTTCAACATTCTTATTGACCTACCTATTTTCAGAGCTTTAATTGAATGAAATGTTTCTTCACACGACTAATTCATAAAGTGGCGCCCAACGTGGTAGCAATTGTTAAAATTGGCACCATGAAGCGATGTTTGACTCTACGATAGCTTTATTCTATGTTCAGGTTTATATAAAGTTATTATGTCTAACCGGCTAAATTAACTTTTTGGCCAAACACTCAAGATCCGAACTCCATTTTGTGCGAACATTATAGGATGTTTGTGACGTCAAATGTCAGTGAGACTTCAGATTTGTATGCTTCACGTCATAATAATATGTCAAAATCACTCCTTCCGGGCCTCTCCCATATAGATGACCCACGCTGAACTGTCCCACCAAACTCAATGACAGGGGGGCGCTACCATCGTTCAACTATATGGTTTCCAACATGGCAAAAATCGGAACTAGCGATCCGGTATTGACGGTGGCGCCCCGTTGTTAATGTCATGCACAGGACAGTTCAGTATTTTGGAACTATACCTCAGGCAGACTCAATTATGTGCTAAAACTATAGATGGCTGATTTTACCATCTCTATTAATTATGGACTATGGCGGGGTCTCTTTATAGCAACACTGGCCAACACAAATAGAACTTCCATTGCTTCCTATTTTCTTCATTACATTAAGGCAGTGCGAAGTAGTAAACGTAAGCTTCTCCCCTACTTAACGTAAAGCCTTGTTTACACTAGTCGAGTAATTTATAGTAGCTAATCATCTGAACAGCAAATATTTAGTCAAGTAGGATACTAACCCCCTTACTAATAAAACTTACACGCTCGTTGAAAAGTGTTTTAAAGTGACGTTTAGTATGGAAATGTCATTTTAAAACATTGATCAACAACTGTGTATCTTTTTATTGGTAATGGGGTAAGTGCGCCTTCACATTTAGGCGACTTTAGCAGCGCGACTGTCGCGCTACTCGTAATTTCACACTATATGACAGCGCGGATGCGGCATTTTAGAAGGCTTCCGCTGCAGTCGCGCGGCTCCACGTTACTGCCGCACAACTTGCGACCTAATGTTAAGCCGCTCTAAATCATTTAGTCAAGCCAATCCATTTTATTGTATTTTGACAGGCGATTAGCACCCCCACCACACGTCTCTGCTCACTCGCTCACCGGCTAACCGAGTCCGAACCGGTCTATTTAGTCAAGTTCATTCTTGTAACTTCTTTTCTTATAACAATTACTCATTAAAACTCATAAAATCCATTTCCAAGTAGGCTTTTAAAAACACTTTCCAGTACTAACCCTACCACTGCTTCGGGACAATAAATGGGCCAGTGCTGCGAAGAAGTACAGTACTTATTGTAAACTGTACTCTATCAAAGTGCGAATGATTTTTTGGACAGTAACGAGTAGCTAAGTTACTAAAAGCGAGTTTCTCGACTAAGGGTGGATTCGACCAAACAAGAGTACTTAAATATTAATCTCAGAATAAATCGTCAGTTATTCTCGGATAAAAGTTTGGTCGAATCGGGCCTAAAAGCGAGTTACTCGACTAGTGCGAACAAGCCTTAACGTCGGTATCAAGTTCAACTCACAAATCGTGGGCGAGCCTCCCATGGCTTTACGACCTTCGCATCGTACAGATAAATGACCGGACTACTGCTTACACCACGCTTATAGTTCTCACAGCTTTGTAATTTGCAATAATGTACGATTTGGCGCAGAAAATACTAAAGCACATCTTTTAGATAGGTACTAAAATAGACGCAAGTAACCTAACAATACTCAATCATCATCATCATCATTTCAGCCACAGGATAGATTCTATCTTCTACTATATCAACGGCTATCAGCTCTACAATCTTTGTGCCCACTCCTGCTATTTAAGTTTGGCAATTCTGCGGGCTTTAGACACTTACAACACACACAACCATAGGCCACTCCCCATGTTTTTCAGATTGGGCGGATGTTAGCGGCCTGCATCCAGCGCTTTTCTGCAACCTTTATGGGTCTTCTGTCCACACAGAGTTGCTTCGCTTGCAGGTACGTGGTCTTCATTCCAGAAACTTGCTGCTCGACCATCAGTTCTGCGTGCTGTGCCCTTGGGTCTCGCCACTTCAGCTAGCTAATCCTTAAAAATAACCTGGAAAGAAATACATTTATAGCTTCGCCACTCACCGTTCATAATAGTGAGCACGAGACAGAGCGCGTCCTTGGTCTCGTAAGCGTAGGCCAGGTTGACCACGAATCTTGAATTGATCCGCTGGAGGATCTGTTTCTCGATCAGCACCATGGCTTCCCCCTTGCGCTTCTTTATGCGTTTCTTTTCGAGTTTCTTGCAGGCGTACATTTTACCCGTTGCTCGGACCTGGAAATGAGAGGTCTTGATCAGTAGGAGAATACGCACCGAGTGTCGTGTATTGCCCAAGAGTGCACTTTGCTACTGAAGTTCCCGGATTTATGGAAATCCTTTGCCTTGAAGATATGACCTCCTACCGATATAATACCTTATAGGAATTAATGACAGTCATCCTCAATATAACTACGACGCACCGAGCACATCAGCACACCGTATATCATTTACACAGCAATATTAATTATCTCACAACTTCTCTCGTAGTTACCGGCAGATGAATCTGTCACAAGATGTCGAATTTCAAAAATGGATTCGAACAGCCGGTACAGTTACTGGCTGCGACAACAGTCAACTACTTCTAATGTAGACACGAAAATACAGTCCATAGCACATCAACAGATTCTTGTAGCAAAGTAACACCCATTAACACGCAGTACAATGCTCTGCTATGCGTTGATCAGCACTCACCTGACAAGCGCACACCTCCCCAAACCCGCCTTTCCCTAACACCCGGTACATCCGGAACGTATGCTGGGTGACCGGCTGCGCCTCCAGCCATTTCCACTGCAGGTACCAGTGGAAGTAAAGTCGACAACACACCAGGCTGTTCATATTTTTGCAAAAGAGCACCTATTGCACACGCAGTAAGGAAGCATCTTCTGCAACCACTCTATACATTAGGAGTTGTACTGACCTGGCAAGCGCACACCTCCCCGAACCCGCCTTTCCCTAACACCCGGTACATCCGGAACGTATGCTGGGTGACCGGCTGCGCCTCCAGCCATTTCCACTGCAGATACCGGTGGAAGTACATGGACCGTTCGAACTCCGCGAACGGGAGCCCCGCCAGGAAGTTCTTGACGCATCTGATGCATTCTGCGAATATGTCTTTGGAGCCGCCTGTGGACAAAGTTGACTGTGATTAAAGACGGATCTTTTGTATAAAGCAAAGATACTCCACAGTGCAGGCAGTACGCAGAACTGACGGCCGATGGGGCAACAAGGTTCTGGAGTGGAGGCCATTAGGTGGACCGACGATCTCATAAAAGTATCAGGAAGGCGCTGGATGCAGGCCGCTGCCAACCGGCCGTTGTGGAAATAATTGGAGGAGGTCTATGTTCAGCAATAACGTCCTATGGCTGAAATGATGATGAAAGATACTCCATTTTGGGACGAAATTAAAGCATTTATTTGTAAAAATTAAGATCAGACTAACTTTAATTACTGAAATCAAAAGCAAAATACTATTTACCCTCTACTACCACAAGGGTTTTCGGAAAGTAACGTCTGAGATCATTAATTACTTTCAAAGGCACCCGTTTGATAGCCCTCCGCAGATTTTATAACTAGGACCATAATATAATGGAGCTATGACACAAAGTTACATAAAAGACGCTTTTATTGTGCTCCGCTGAGTTTCTGAGGGCACAAAGGCGTGATTTTATTATTCGATAAAAGCAGTAAAGCCATTATGCAAAATTCTATGAAAAATGTACGTTATTTTATACCCGATGTACGTAATTATATTAATATACGTTATGTTCAGGTATATTATTGTTGTTGTCCACTTATAAGTAATGTCCACTTTATAAGTTAAGTCCACAAAACGTACGTCAGAAGGTTGGAACAGTAAAACATGTGATTTCTTTAAAGGTGTAATGGACATGGCGCACAATTTTTGTTGAAGATGCCAAAAAAAACTCCAAAAAATTAGAATGAATACTGTATTTTTACTTTTTTGATATCTTTAAAAATGACTGAAATATTCAAGCTCAAAGTGCGCTCTTCCGCTAGGAGCGATTTTCCGCGCGGATTTTGAAAATGTGACGTAGTAACATGAAAAGCTGCATGTAAGATATTATCTGTGTACAATGGTTAGAATGGTTAGTAGGGGAGCCGAAGCGGGGATTTCGGGACTTACTAAAGAGTGGCAGACTAACATACAAGGAAATACTTTGTACCTACCTGGTTGATTACCTCTAAGTATGAATTTTTGACATAAAACGGCATTAGTTCTTATGCCTCTCACCTCAATTAAGCCCAAATTTGAGACCGCAGCCAAACTTTGAGTGACGATGGAAACTAGCCTAGATGGAGGACACATGAAATTGAACTTCTGCTTCTTCATTGATAAAAACTTATCATTTACCATACCTTATCATTTTGTATTCCATTTTCAAGTCACTTTTTTTTTCGCTTACTGTAAAACAAAACGTGGGATTTTTTTAAATCTCCGGTCTTTTGAACGCACATCTGAACGATGTCTGGTTTTAATTTCTTCAGTTACTCCGTGACCATGGCGCTTGCAACAGTGCCGAAATATTGGAAACTCAAAACTAAGGTACATGGTAGCAATCCCGTCAGTAATAATAATAGGAAAATGTCTTGAAAAATAAGTAAATCGTATATTACTTTATGTAACTAATTTTATTATGTATCATACTTATAACTAATCACTTCATTCAGAACTAGAAAACGATTCCAAGGATTCACTTTTCTTCAATAGATGATCAAGATAAAGAGGTATTTATTATAAATTGCTCTTCCAGCATTTCAATTATTCTATCTTGCTTAATGAAATCTTTTCAATTTTATTTACATGGTCATAACATTTTCACCATTCCTCTGCACCAATTTGTGAGGTACACCTGAAACCCCCGATAAAGCAGCTATTATAAGAATAATATTTAAAAAAACCCTTCTGACGCAGTTAGGTAATTTATTTATTTATTTATATGGCATACCAACAACATATATATTATACTCTTATGATTAACATAATAGGTAATAAACTAAATGTATCAAATTTCACTCCAACTTACTGTCAACTCAACGACGTGCTTTAAAATCAAAGATTGACTTTGAATTATGCCTTTTTTTACAACACACATTGAAAACAATATGACTTGCTTGAGCTTTTTCGACTTTTTCACAAAAATAACAAATAGGCATGAAGAGATTACAAAATTTCTGCAGCGACTCACTTGATTTACTTTGACAGGTGACAATAAATCCATAGACATTTGCCATATGAAAGACACACTTTTCCAATATTTTTGTTTGCCATGAGATTCTGGTACACCTATACCTATCATTTATTGAAAAGTTAAACTAAATTTTTTCAGCACAACGAAAATATGCTTTGGCGTGTAGCAATGCAACGTGACAACTGCAGTTCGGACTTCTTTATGCGTCCACTACACATACAATAAAATTCGAACTATCGCACATTTTTTCTTTTTAATTCTTATTCAGTAAAAAATGTTTCATTCAAAATTCAAAAGTTATTATCATATGACAGAACTTATGACCAGACTATGTACATTGAATAAAATATTTTTCTTTTTATCATCAAGCTTAGCAGTCTAATAAGTTACTATGACACTCGAGTTAATCCACATTCAGCACCATAGCCTCCCCTTCTACAAGGCCCTCTACAAATGTCAAAACGTCACTTAACCCTTTTAGCACCAGTTCTTTTGTTTTTGAGAAGATGTACCCAAATTTTTATATCAATTAAATTATAGTCTAATCGTTTGGTACAAATTAACGTGGTTACCTGGAAAGTGTTCCGGGAGTTTTGAAAATTGGTGATTAAAATAGATTTCGCTATGCTCTATGTTAGTCTGTTAGTTAAGTGTGATTGCCGCGCTCGTTGCGAAATTGGAAAAATGCTGCCTTAGAGAAGATTTTTGATAGTTACATTCTTTCCTATTTCGTCGTTACAGCCAAATGACGTTCACTGCTGGACAAAGGCGAGAATCCTTTGGGTTTTCCATAGGTTTTTCATAATGAACAGTCCTGCGCTGCCCGCATTCAGGTTCTTCCCGCGACCTTTATCAGATCGTCGGCCCACCTAGTAGGAGGCCTGCCCACGCTACGTCTTCCAGCCCGTGGTCGCCACTCAAGAAATTTTCTGCCCCAATGGCCATCGTCTCTACGAGCTATGTGTCCCGCCCACTGCCACTTGATTTTAGCAATTCTGCGTGCTATGTCGGTCACTTTGGTTTTCCTGCGGATCTCCTCATTTCTGATTCGATCACGCAGGGACACCCCGAGCATAGCCCGCTCCATCACCCTTTGGGTGACCTTGAGCCTTCTTATGAGGCCCATAGTAAACGACCACGTTTCAGAACCTTAAACTTTCCTATTTATTTCACGACTAGCTTTTTCCTGCGGCTTCACCCGCGTGAAATTTAGTGTCACAGATAGGCATAAATTATATGATAATCTGGGTTACAAACAATAATATTGCACAGTTTCAACAAAATCCGTTGAGTACTTTTTGCGTAAAAGAGTAACAAACCTGAGACACAGGAATCTTCCTAGTTCAGGTATCAACCCACCAACATTCTTACTTTTTGTTTTTCCTGATTGTTTGTTATCATAATATTATCTGTTAATGTTGGTGAGAAATAAACATTACTTTACTTTATTTTAAACTTCGAGTCATCCAAACTTTCGCATTTACCTATAATATTAGTAGGATACAATTATGTAATGTAGAATTTTTTTATACTTCAGCATATTTAGGACACCCGACAGCGTGTCCTGCCATGATCAAAGAAAAAAGAACTCGCAATTTAGCAGGTACATTAATTTGACTGTTTCACAACTCTAAATCTATTTAACTTACATTACATGAAATTTATCACATTTATCAAAGCTTCTTAGCTTGTCTATGTCCCAATATAAAATGAAAAAATTAGTTGTCAAAAACCTTTTTTGAGGCGGATTTTTTTCAATAAGGCGGGCGCGCGCGCGGCTATAAACGAGGTCACAAAATTCGGAAAGAACATAGCGAAATCTATTTATTCACCAATTTTCAAAAATTCCGGAAAACTTTCCAAGTAAAATTAACAAATAACTGGACTATTTACTCGTTATTGAGCACAGACACAAACTTAATTATTTTTCGAGTAAATTTATATTTAAGTGCATAAATGTAAAAATGGCTTCATATTGCACAAAATTGGCAATAGGTGGCATAATAATGGTTACTTTTTTAGCGCCTAGTTTGAAATGTGATTGAACGATGACAACTAACAACAGTTGTCAGTTAGGTAAAATTTTATTTTAGTTGGAAAAAGACAAAAAGTGGTAAATGGGTTAACGTGCGGGGGCTGCAAAATCATGTTGTGACGTCACGCGCGAATATTGGAAATTTTTGAAAAATTTAAAAAGTCCGTAAACTTCTCGAGGCTCTATCTTCGGTAATACTGGATGGATTGAGGTGAAATAAAAACTAGTGTAATGTGTGTGATCTAAACTTTAAATTAAGTCATAATTTAACTTAATATTACAACTTATGCGTGTTGTCCATTGCGACTAAAATAAAACTGGCGGGCTCAGCCGCCGACACATACAAGGAACAGTATAACTATTGTTTTCTATTATTGATTGTATTGGGCAATGATGTGGGGACGCAGGACGCTACTCAATACGCTCTGTTCATTCATGGAGTTAATTTATTACTCTGATTAATGTGTACCTACAAAAAATCTCTCCAAATATGCGTGGCATTTTATTAAAATTTTTGTTGCCAGCGTAATATTTTTTATCAATACACAGAGTATAATATATTGGGAAAACTTAGGCTGAGTTGCACCATCTTACTTTAACTTTAACAAACGTCAAAAATCTGTCAAATTTCATACAAAACACGCCGGTTATTGTCATAGTTACGGTTAAAGTAAGTTGGTGCAACTAAGCCTAAAATGGTGAAGTTAGATCACTATCCCGATGTCATTGAGTTTTCCCGGATGTTCGTTTTATTCCAGGAAATGAAAGAAGTACGTTTTATTCCTTCGTTATTTTATTCCCCGACGCGCGAAATATTGTTTCCGTAGCGACGACAGGTGACTTTGTGTTATATGTTTTTCTCAAATTTTATTCCATTTATTTCTACGGTTTTATCGAGAAGTTGAGATCGGGTCCTGAAGCAGTGGTAAGTTTTTATCAGTTACTTTTGATAAAGAAATAAATTAGAAATATCGTGAGCCTGTAACAACCTTCTATTGGTTTGTAGCAAGCATCATCATCATTATCATTTCAGCCATAGGACGTCCACTGCTGAACATAGGCCTCCCCCAATGATTTCCACAATGGCCGATTGGTGGCGGCCTGCATTCAGCGCGTTCCTGCTACCTTTATGAGGTCGTCGGTCCACCTTGTGGGTGGGCCTCCACTCCAGAACCTTGTTCTGCGTACTATGTGCCTTGGCTATTTCCAAATTGCCCATTGAAGCAAGCATATTCCAAATTAATTGTGGACGTTTTTGCCAACTATCTCTTACCCCTATATTAAACAGGCCGTATATTATTTTAAGTACCTACAAATCTACACTAATATTATAAAGAGGAAAACTTTGTTTGTTTGTTTGTTTGTTTGTTTGTTTGTTTGTTTAGTTGTAATGGATAGGCTCAAAAACTACTGGACCGATTTTAAAAATTGTTTCACCATTCGAAAGCTATATAACTCACGAGTAACATAGGCTACATTTTATTTTGGAAAACAATAGGGTCCCGTAAAATATTTGGGATTTTCATAAGACGTGGAAAAGCGCCATCTATCGTCATTGCTTAAAATCTTCTTGCGCCTGACAAAAATTTTTGAGGTACGTAAATATTCATGAAGGCAAAGCTGTCAAACGCCATCTATCGACATCATTAGTAAATTAGTAACTAAATATTACATGTACTATGAATAGCGCTGTTCGTAAATAATATTGAAAATTTAATAAATAAAGATATTTTATGTAATTGAACCATTCACTGTATGTACCTATTTGAATCATTCACTGTGTTTAAACGAACAAGTCAAAGTGTTAATTGGTGACTTTTTACAAACTTCCTTGCAAATTCTTACTATGTGCCGCCATCTACCGAGATGAATATTAGGGTACGGTTCTGCGGCGGACAAATGGGATGGGCGCGTGGGCGATTGTAGTTAAATAGGATAAGAATTACTTTGTTTTTATTTTCTGTATGTAATTTGTTAATTTTTTGGTAGGGTCTTTATTTTAATTACTTAGGTTGGTAGGTACTTACTTATTTGATTTTAATGATAATTACTATAGGTACGTATAATTTTAGTAGAAAGAAAGGTAATTGAATGACTAAGTGACTCACTCACTCATCACGAAGTCTCAGAAACTACAAGTCTCACTGGCTGATCAAAGCCAGGTGATCAAAGTGGAATACACCTCCTTTTAGAACGTAAGTAGTCACTAAGACGAAATTTTGCAAAATTCAACCCTTATGGGAGTTAAAAAGGGGGTTGGAAGTCTGTATTGCAGTCCTCGGTTTTTTAAGTAGGTAAGAGACTTGAAAGTTAAAATGTATGCTCACTATGATCTCTAGATATTGTGGAGGTGTACATAATATACTGTTCGGTACACTGTGGTACTGTGTACACATCGGTTTGCCGACGATATTGTGGTCATGGCAGAATCGTTGGAAGATCTTGGAACAATGCTCGAAGACCTTAATCGATTTTCCCAACAGGTAGGCCTGAGGACGAACATTGACAAAACGAAGCTTATGTCGAATGTCCATGTTGCGCCCTACCCAGTTTCAGTTGGGAGCTCAATTCTCGAGATTGTCGACAAGTAGGTATGTCTACCTCGGACAAACGATCCAGCTAGGTAGGTCCAGTTTCGAGAAGGAGGTCAATCGTCGAATCCAACTCGGCTGGGCAGCGTTCGGGAAACTACGCAACATCTTTTCGTCCAAAATACCTCAATGCCCGAAGACTAGAGTGTATAACCAATGTGTGTTACCAGTGATAACTTATGGCTCGGAAACGTGGCCTCTCACTATAGGCCGTATACAGAAGCTCAGTTGCACAGCGTGCTATAGAGAGGGCTATACTTGGTGTTTCTTTGCGAGATCGAATCAGAAATGAGGAGATCCGTAAACGAACCAAAGTCGCTGACATAGCCCAACGGATTAGCAAGCTGAAGTGGCAATGGGCAGGGCACATAGTACGCAGAACTGATGGCCGATGGGACAGAATGGTTCTGGAATGGAGGCCGCGTACCGGAAAACGTAGCGTGGGACTTCCACCTACAAGGTGGACCGACGACATCGTAAAGGTAGCAGGGAAGCGCTGGACGCAGGCCGCTTCCAATCGATCAACATGGAAAGCATTCGGGGAAGGCCTATGTTCAGCAGTGGACGACCTATGGCTGAAATGGTGGTGGTGGTGGTGGTACATATTATACTGAAAATGTATCATTAGAAATCAACCACGGGGGCTAAGGAGATTAAAGGAGTGTTGGAAGTATATATTATGAAAGTCCTATGTGTTTAAAGTAAGAGAGTTGAAATTTAAAATGTATGCGCTATAGATGCTAAGAGCGGATTTTACGAAACTCCACCCCTAATGGAGTAAAACGAGGTCCACGCGTACGAAGTCGCGGGCGGCCGCTAGTATAAAATATTTATGAAGGGTTTGCTCAGCGAATTTATCGTTATTGTGCGGTATCAATCCTAATAAAAAGGTCGGCCGCTCACCGCGTTGTTATTCAGGAACGTTGCGACAAACTTTGGAATATTTATAAATATTCAGGCTCTTCGAATTTCCGCGAAAACTCGGCCGGTTTGGAAAGTTTATTTACCGTCATAAATTTTATATTCATTGATATTTTAGTTTTCGGAAAATTTCTTCCACATGTACAGAATAAAATATTTTGTTTGTTTCATAAAAAGTTGTTTTTAGACCGGTACTTAGCAGTTTAGATTGTACGTATTGTTGTTTGCCAATACTTTTTTCGAGGGCCGTTAATTTGTTTGCAAATTGTTCTTGCTCCCTGACAGCGTCCGGCCGTACATTGAGGGTACTTGCTTCTTCTGCTCGCGAGCTAAGATCGCGCAAACATTGCTCGCGAGCACAGCACTACTCGTACCTTCTAATGCTGCGGTCATGTCTTCTATGACGCGCGCGCTCTCGACGTCGGTCACGGCCTGCTCGTCGTCCGCCTTCAGGTACTGGCCGAGAACACTTTGTTCGCGAGCAACGCCCGCATTACTTGTGCTCGCGAGCTAAGTTCACGCGAACATTGCTCGCGAGCACAGCACACTTTGTACCTACCTTCTAACACTGCGGTCGTGTCTTCTATGACGCGCGCGCTCACGACGTCGGTCACGGCCTGCTCGTCGTCCGCCTTCAGGTACTGGCCGAACACTTTGTTCGCGAGCGCCGCCCGCGTCTCGTCCACTTCCACCTCGTACCTCTCCGCCTGTCGGATAAGTGATAGTTATCTTATTCATTATTTTAAATTGGTTAGAAACAATCAGTCATTCTTGAATAATACAACAGAAAACATACACCTTACAAAAGAAGAAAAGAAATAAATACATTTAAATATTAATATTTTTACGAACAAAGATCGAGGATTTTATTTATTAGATAAGTCAAAAAATCTTTTGCACGTCATATTAGGTGCTTTCGCTCTTCTAGTACTAAGTACTTAGCTATTGGGCTAGAGATTAGTATGGTTAATTAAAACATAAGGTTAAAAAAATTCAAGTGCATATAAAAAATCAGTCAGTGCAAAGTCAAAGCCAATCAAAACAAAAGTAAATAAATTAGTCAACGTAAAAAAACATCACTCACACGTCCACAATCGATGCCTAACCTAAGTAGAACGATTGATAGTAATAAAGACCAAAAACATTTCTAGGAATTTCAATTTGGTGAGTAAATAAAAGTCATATACATTTCCAAAAAAAACAAATACAAAAGGAACAAAAGTACACAATAGGAGCCATCACGAATGATCGATCGTATACCATCTCCGGTTCGTTATTTGTTACTACGTTGTCGATAACATCGAGAATCGAGATCTGTTATTAATATGACGTCGGCATATCTCGTTTCTTGGCAGGCAATAATAGGAACGGGCTTACCGTGTCCAAAGAAAAGCGGATTGAGTTTTCAAATAACGCTAGCCACTACGAATCAGAAATGAGGAGATCCGTAGGAGAACCAGTGACTGACATAGCCCGCAGAATCGCTAAAATCAAGTGGCAGTGGGCGGGGCACATAGCTCGAAGAGCTGATGGCCGCTGGGGCAGAAAAGTTCTTGAGTGGCGACCACGAGCCGGGTGACGTAGCGTGGGCAGGCCTCTTGGCCATGATCTGGTGAAGGTTGTGGGAAGTGCCTGGATGCGAGCGGCGCAGAACCGGTCTTTGTGGAAATCCTTGGGCCTATGTCCAGCAGTGGACGTCTTTCGGCTGAAACGAACGAACGAACTACGCTAAGCCTAAGCGCAGATCACCGACTTTTGGTTGGCCGATAGGTGAGTCGGACTGATAATCAGTATGGAGATGTATGAAAGTGCGCACATTACACCGATTTGGTATCGGCCGATTCTTCATACAAATTAGAATCGGGCCCATCGGCCAACTAAAAGTCGGTGGTCTGCGCCTAGGCTAAGGGCGCGATTCTAGTTGACGCAACTTGAAACTACGAGTATTTTAGAGAGTATTCACTAAAGGAAACATCAGCCAAAGGTGTCAGTGCCAGACTGCCAGCCAGTTCAAAGTCCGTTCGAACTTCGTCGTCCGCTTAGATTATTGTGGTGAATCCACTCCTAACACATATATACAGTAACTTAGCATTTAAAAGGCCCAATTTAATGAAGCCGGTTTTTAAAAAAATATTGTGAAACCATAAACTTTGCTTTGCTCGCCGTTCACACATCACAGTACGTACACATATACATAAGAAATTTTAGTTATTATATCCCGTGAAATCCTATCAAAAATCTGGATGAATTCTTGTGAAGATAAACTCACAGAGATAAGTAAAGGTACTGTCTGTTTCTTCACGTAGTGCAAATCTTTGTACGTATTATTAAATCCTTCCTTTCCATGATAATTACAATTTCCTAGCTAATTCTTCCCACGTTATAATCGGCTATTAAATAAATCACAATACTTAATTACCCTGCAATACTTACAGATAAATAAGCTCCACTAACACGGCCTATTTACAGAGAAATCCCAGGTAAAGAGGGAATAGCAATAATATAGAAAATGAGGTTATTCACCGTAACGAATTCCCATTCGGGTGTCGTACAAGGAAAATAAACAGTATAGCACATGAAGTTTTACTTGTTTGTTGCAAAACCGCCCGTATTGCAAGTCTTTAAGAGGCAACAGTGTATAGCTGGACGTGATGGCGGTATAACGAGAAGACAGGATTAGTAGGGCTACCAGGAGGCTGGATTATCCCGGGATTTGGAGTACAATTACAGATGTGAAGGTGTTCGTAAGGTTGGTAGCATCAGGCATATACATTTGTGTAAGAAAATAACACCTATCAAAACTACAAAGATGGGGAGTAAATGTAGAGTCATGAAATTATCTTTTTCGATGACTTGGGAATACATCAAGGAAGACAAGAGTGCAAATAAATTCGAGAGTACCCTATTGTCGACTGCTAGACTGGTGAGAGCTTACCAGAATTCATCTTGAAGCTCTTAAAAAAACACCTTTTCAAAGTTTGAGCTCAATGGAGCAACGGAAAGAAAACTCAAGCTGTGAAAATCAATATGAAGTAGCCAAGGAAATGTAAATATAACCTAACATGTTAATGCTATTATGATATGCCTGGCAACCCTGCACGGAATCTCGGTGTACAACATATCAATATAAATGAATAGCTGCACTAATGGACCGTGTCTTTATCCCATTTCTGACTTTGTGTACCAATGTAGAGAGCACGTAAACAAATGTTTTTATATGGTAGGTAAGTATGTTTTAGCTATGATTATAATTTGTATTTGATATAGCTTTATGGCGTTTAAATTATTTTGAGTTTAAATAGAATAAGAAGAACCTAGGGCAATTTCATTTTTAATTCTCTCTGAAACACGAACGCGAGCGTTTCTAATCTTGCCATTTTCAATTTTCATTTCTTGTTCTTTGGAAAAGAACTCCTTTTTTCGCATCCACTACTCCATTGGTAACAATCTTCACTAATAGATAATATTGTTATATTGCAAAAGAAGGAACTTTATTTCACTTTATAAAGCTTGGAGAAAATGTTTCTATCTTACAATTTAAAGAAAAGCAGTGACTGGCATCTTCTAAAATTCTAATATCGCCAGCACCACCATAAATAAATAAATAAATCTTTGGACAATTTCACACAGCGCCAGCTAGCCCCAAAGTAAGCAACTTAATGCTTGTGTTATGGGTGCTAGCTTAACGGATATACTACTTATATACTTTTTTTTTTTTTTTTTTACCATAAAATTGCGTGTTTATCGTATACCACGATGATAAAGACACATCGAGTTAACGGGAAATCGATTGCCCATTGATAGAGTAGCCATCCCAAATCACTTATACTGTGAAACATTCATCAAATCGAATAGCACAATCGGAACTAAACTTAATCGAGTATTCGATAGAGATTTAACCTCAATACGAGTTCGATGAAGTGTATCGAAATCACATCGCGAAGGATAACATTCTGAGAACTTCTAAACTTATTACAAGAAAGAAATATGTAGGTATTGTACAAGCTTTGGGATTCTTCGGAAATTTCGGATCAACGGATTTCGGATCCAGTAAAACAAGAACTGAAATGGTTAATTTGGGAGACGAAATTCGAGCGAATCGGTTTTTTGCGGGACACTGCAAACGGAATGTTCTTGTGAATGTTTATATTAAAACACGTAAACGGGATACTGCAAAAAACGGTATATCTCAGTGGGAAAGAGCCCTTTCGTTCGTTCGTTTCAGCCGAATGACGTCCACACATAAGCTGGACAAAGGCCTCCCCCAAGGATTTCCACAAAGACCGGCCCTGCGCCGCCCGCATCCAGGCACCTCCCGCGACCTTCACCAGTTCGTCGGTCCACTAAGAGACCTGCCCACACTACGTCTTCCGGCTCGCCACTCGAGAACTTTTCTGCCCCAGCGGCCATCAGCTCTGCGGCCTATGTGCCCCGCCCACTGCCACTTGATTTTAGCGATTCTGCGGGCTATATCAGTCACTTTAGTTCTCCTGCGGATCTCCGCATTTCTGATTCGATTACGCAGGAAAGAGCCCTTAGGCTGGTTTTAGAATCGCGCTGACCGCTCGCTGATCGTTGGCGCTGACAAATCAAAATGTATGTAATTGAAGGGAACGTTCCTGAGTGACGCTAATCGCTCGGCGCCGACGCTTCATACATTTCGACTGTCAGCGCTGACGGTCAGCGTGCGTCAGCGTGATTCTAAGGCTTGATTTCCTTTTAGGCTGACATCGGTGACCGACGTCAGCGGCGCGCACGATTACACACTAGTTCTATGTAATCATCTGCCGCTGACGACGGCGTTGCAGTGCGGTGCTTCATAGAACATTGTGTTTATTTGTACGCTCGACCGATGTACGCGACGGATGTCAGCGTAGGAGGAAATCAAGTCTAAGGCTTGATTTCCTTTTAGGCTGACATCGGAGACCGACGTCAGCGGCGCGTACGATTACACACTAGTTCTATGTAATCATCTGCCGCTGACGACGGCGTTGCAGTGCGGTGCTTCATAGAACATTGTGTTTATTCGTACGCTCGACCGATGTACGCGACGGATGTCAGCGTAGGAGGAAATCAAGTCTAAGGCTTGATTTCCTTTTAGGCTGACATCGGAGACCGACGTCAGCGGCGCGTACGATTACACACTAGTTCTATGTAATCATCTGCCGCTGACGACGGCGTTGCAGTGCGGTGCTTCATAGAACATTGTGTTTATTCGTACGCTCGACCGATGTACGCGACGGATGTCAGCGTAGGAGGAAATCAAGTCTAAGGCTTGATTTCCTTTTAGGCTGACATCGGAGACCGACGTCAGCGGCGCGTACGATTACACACTAGTTCTATGTAATCATCTGCCGCTGACGACGGCGTTGCAGTGCGGTGCTTCATAGAACATTGTGTTTATTCGTACGCTCGACCGATGTACGCGACCGACGTCAGCGTAGAAGAAAATCAAGCCTAAAACCAGCCTAAACAGGTACATAAAACGCCACAGTAGTAGTAACTTAACGTGCCAGTGTCTGAACAGCACCCAGCACATTTAACTATTCAATACAAGTCTGTTGCAAAATAACACCCATTACAAACTACATAAGATGCAGTATTTAGAGCTATGTGCCGTCGTCCGTACATAAAATTCATATGCAACGTATTCATTGTGCACAGGAGACATCAAAGGCGAATCTGCATATTGAATAATCATTGACCGGTATACGGCCTTTGTAGACTCTTTGTTTGGTTCATTTCACTATCGCCTTGCTTGGCGAAAAACGGTAGGAAAATACCGGGTGTTCTTAAAAGAAAATTGACGTTGGTGAACTTTAATTATGGCGTTGGAGTACCCAATAATACATTATTTATGACAACCCTTTATTGAAAGCAGGCTTTGAAATAAGAAAACAAAATTAAAAGTATTTTATTAGGGTGTTTCAGATGGTATAGTCAAATGACTTATTATAAAACGGCATTTTCTCACACTATCAAAAATCTATGTCAAATAACTTTTATCACATTTGTTTTTTTTTTTCCTCCTTTTTTTCAAGTTATAACATTACTCTGTGGTAATAAATTTCTGTTGTCGTTATCAAAATCCTTGGGCGTCATAGGGCTGAAACGAAAGAATAAGTTTCTGATGTGTTGTGAGTGAGTGGATACAGCCTGCATTGTCACCCAACACAACTCTAGGTGTTTGTCACCCTAACCGAATCTCAAACAAAATACAAAGAGTAAAAAAACCCACTAAACATCCTACCCAGGGCGCGGTGTTCGCGACAAAGGACGCAATCTAAGTTACATTTACGTACACAGTGTTGAACTTTATCACAGAACACTTTGAAAAGTATTGTTGTGTTATAGCTAAAGATCTTACAAAGAAATCCGAATAAAATAAAGCGATAAGAATATTACTTGTAAGGTTCTACATACAGTTTTTTGAAGGCTGAAATTGCTGAAAATGATTTTGATAAATCGTATCAAGTTTACTTGAACTTTTGCTGACGCTGTTTTAAGGAAGAGCGAAAGAACTGCAAAGAAAGATAAGTTATGACATGCTCGACACTTAAAGACCGTAATCATCGACGTACCCTGAGTTTTCTTAGATCAAACAAGTAAGGAAAGGTAACATAAAATAACATCCCAGTCTTTCTAAACAAAGTAACGAATGTTACAGTTTTCACTTCGAATAAGCTTCGTGTGTTTTCTCCCGTGAATTTGTTCGAGCGAATTTAAAAATGTCATATTGTCTGGGACGGTTAGTGTCGGAATTGAACCGTTCAGGCGGCAAGGTCAATAGGAACAAATAGGTACACAAAGTGACTTTATAATTTGTTTCTCACATGAAAAACTATGAAGGAAGTAAAGCTTCGGCCAAACTAAAGGTTCACGATCAGACTTAAATGCATTGATCGCCATCGCTGCACGCTGGCTGATCGCGTGTGTTTGCGGTGGTTTGACTAAACCTTAACGTGTGCACCTTACGTTGGCGATGGTAATGGTGATCACTGCGTGCATAGATCGCCGCTACCAATGACAGGACGCGTTAATGTGAACTAATCGCTACAAATTCATACACATCTGATCGCCATCGCGCACGCAGGCTGCACGCGTTGGTTTGGCCGAACCTTCAGAGGGGACACAACTCAATAAACCAGTCAGCCTTCAAGAAACCGCCCACCACGTCAAGGTCGTACATCAAAAAACATGCAAAAATGTAAGTGCAGTCTATTTACCAAATGCATACTGACCGCATCTAGGAAGTTGTTGTACTTGTGGTACTCCGGCCGGTTCCGCTCACAGAACTGCCGGAACAGCAGCTTGCCGATCGGCTGCTGGTCCACCACGTAGTCGTAACCTACATCTGGAACAAGCGAGAAAGAAAACGTCAATAGTGTTAGCTACGGGACTATTCCCACCTCTCGTCCTACCGCTGCAACTACTGTGTACTTGAACGCCAATAAAATAAAATAATGTCAGCTAGCTACCAGTGTAGCTAAAGTGAAATGCCAACAGCTGTTGGTCTTAGGACCAGAACAGACGGTGAAACGCAACTGCAACGAAACTGCAACTGCTAGTTACTTTTGAGTTACATTTAAGTTTCTGCCATAGCGTCCGTTGAGAGACCACACATGACGCGACCAGTTTGAAACTTTCAGTTTCAGTTTCATTCATCAGAATCATCAGAAAGTTGCAGTTTCGTTGCAGTAGCGTTTCACCGTCTGTTCTGGGCCTTACTGTAAGCTTATACCGGTTTGAGTCAAAAGCTACAGACCGTTGCTAGGCTAGAGTCGAAGGCTATCGACCGTAGCTAGCTAGGCTAGATTCAAAAGCTATCGACCGTTGCTAGACTAGAGTCAGACCGTAGCTAAGCAAGGCTACCGACAATAGCTAGGTTAGGGTTAAATGCTACCGACAGTAGCTAGGCTACTGGCTCGAGTCCCAGCACCGATGTATTCAGACCTTTTATCTGGACAAATTTTGTTTTATAACCATCGTGTGGGTTACAGCGGTCCAGCTCACATCCCTTACCCGAGGCAAATGAAGCATTTATCTGATGTTCACATTTATTGTTCTTTGGTAACCCCATATGACATTCACGGGAAAAGTGGGAGTTGTCCACACTCCCGAGTTTTTTGATAATTGCCATAGCTGGGCACCGTTAATCAAATAGTTAACTTCGTTAATCGTTAAACCGTTAATAAAAAAATTAACTTCGTTAAACGTTAAAACGTTACATTTCGCAAGATTTAACGCAAGTTAACGTTAATCGTTAATCCGTTAACACAAGATAATAAAACGAAAAAAAAAAAATTGTATGCAAAGTTCAAATACCCTTTTTTCAATTCTAAATGATCCCAACTCTCCTTCATATCTTAAGTCTCAGTTTAATCTTCTCAGCTCTACGCACTCACGTCAGCTCCGCTCCTCCAACAAGTCCGTTCTTTCCACCCCTCTTCACCGAACTGGTTTTCTCTCCGACTCCTTCCGTCTCCAGGCTATAAGGCTCTGGAACTCTCTGCCTGAAGAGACCAGGCAAGCGTCGAGTAAGTTTTCTTTTAAAAAATCAGTCCATAACCATTTCCTCCAAATGATCTCATCTTCATGAATTGTAATTTCAGTTTAACCCAATCATCTATTTTATGTATGTATTTATTTATTGTACATTTTATATATTATTTATGTATGTATAATGTATGTAGCATTATTTGTTTTTTGTTTTTCTTTCCTGCACTAGAAGTACCGCCAAACAAATTTCTTTTCTGCTCAACCCAAAGGTAAACTGGTCGAGAATGCTTTAGTGCATTAAGTTCGCCTTATGTACAAATTTATTTTGGCATTAAAGTTTAAATTAATAAATAATTTCGAAAGCTTGTATCGCGCATGGAATTTATTCCTCTTTTATGTTTGCGCTACAAGCTTTCGAAATTATTTGAACCTTGCATAAGTACAATTATTTTTTTCGTTTTAGTACAACTGCATTTCAGAATAAAAGCTTGTTTTTAAAAAAGTTTTGTAATTATTATAATTCTATTTTACACTTTTTAGTAGTATTTCAATCTCAGAGCCTTGGTTCAATTACAATACAATTTAGCACTAAAGTGCTCGAAAAGACAAATCCAGCAAACCCAAACTCGATAAGTTTCCACCACATTTCGTTTAGCAATTCCTATGGTTACCTCCTGACTCCATCATTAGGACCCTGGACATCATCTAGTACTAAAGTGCTCGAAAAGACAAAGACTTACAACGAACCCAAATTCGATGCGATGCCGCCGTTTCATTTAGGAGTTCCTATGGCCACCTCAAGACTCCATCATCAGACCAGTTCAATGGTACCTTATCATTGCATTGTCATCGTACTTACATAAGTATACCAAATTTCAGCTCAAACGGTTGAAGAAAACTGGTCTTAAATTCAGTTGCAAGAGTTGTCACACACATACTAACAAGTGTCGTTATCGTTAGTGATCGGGTGGAAGCCCAAACGTACTTGTCAGAACGCGTTTTACTATCGTTTTTCAGCGTGCCTGCTGTATCTTTTTGGTAAATAGTAGGTACTGGATTAACGCTTAACGGACTTAAGATAATTTAACGGAAGTTAACGAGTCCGTTAACATTTTTTAAAGTTAACTTAAAAGTTAATCCGTTAACAGAAATGTTAACTTCGTTAATTAACGATTAACGGATTAACGAGTTAATGCCCAGCTATGATAATTGCTAACAAAGTTTTGGAAGTCTTTGAAAATAAACAAAATTTTGATCGTACAGAAAAGCGTACCAAGCCCTCAATTACTTTCATTTAGGATCTAAGCAGACGAATACACGAACAAAAGCTAGTTTATATGGATTCGGACGTGATCTCTTTGCCCTTGATCAATAGAAGGAAGACTGGGACAACAAGCGAGGGCCCCCTCGTCCCACTTACACTTCCGTACTCCGCAAACACTTCGCGGGTGATGTTGTTATTGTAGGATAGTACCTATTGATTGATGGATAGATACTTTTTGCCCAAAACCCCTCAAAAAGACATCTTGTGTACTCGTGTGGAAACGTTTGTATTTGCCGACCTGCACATACTTCAAAAATACTTCAAATGAACTGAAAATTTCATGCGGGCAGCGGATGGAATTATTCGTTCATTATGGAAAACCTTAGGGGAGGCCTTTGTCCAGCAGTGGACGTCATTAGGCTGAAACGAATATTTCTTTAAACAAACACTTTTTGACGCATTTTTTTCAGCTATTGGTTCATTTTGATAAAATTCCAGTCAGAATTCTGAGACATCTAACATAAAAAGAAGTTTGTAAAATAATAAATATAACTGTCAAAACAGTACCACGGATCTGTGAGAAATCGCTTCCTATGATCGCATATACAGGCTGGGAACGATAATTAAGTGATCTCACTCAATTATTTCTAAACTGTACAAGATATCGAAAAGCTGGTTACCGATTCTGAAAGTGCTTCACGAGCTCTTTCAAACGACACAAATTAGGTTTCAGAATAAACTGGATCTATCCGTATCCGTTTCCAGCTGGATGTTGAGTTTAAACTAAGGTCGAGAAATAATCCAGGTTAAAACGAGATTATTATTTAAAACCAATTCATAAATATTATATTATCCAGAACCTTTGAAGCTATCATCACTTGGGACTTCTCTTTATTAATTCCGCGAGCGATTCCGTCTGCAATCTGTACCTTTTGTTCGCATTAATGAAAGCGAATATAATTAATTAGTGAGTATTAATTGAAAAACGTAATTATGTTGAGCCAAGATTCATTATTTGATGAACCACGGCTCGTGTTTTTAATACAGGGTATCAATTTCTAGATTATAAAAATGTTTGCGAGATGAAAGAATCTAATTTCCTTGCGTAGTTTTTACGTTTTTGACTCCATTTTGGTGCCATTTTCCTGCCTATACCCTTGATTAGTTTTTGCTACACTTGATTAATTTCAGATGGTATTTTATTTTGTAAGGATGCTCTTTCTTTCAAAATAGCTGCACAGATTATAGCCTGACCAGGAACATAAAAACCCTCGCCATGTTGCGGAAAACTAATGGTACTAATTTCTTTTAATGGCAACAGTAACTGAAAACTTCATTGACATGTCACCTTGCATGTCAGTCTATTGCTGTCAAAGTGTAAACAAACTTTATTTTAAATGTGCGCAATTGGTTTTATGAATTAAATTGCTAAAATATTTTTATAGTCGTGAAAGAAAAGTGGTTCACAATGTGTTAAAGTATTTGTCGAAGAGAAATACTAAGGGTTCGGACAATATTTTCATTGAATAATGTTTCCGACAAAGGTTGTCAAATTGACTGACATGTTTATCGTATAGTACAGTCCACTATGAAAATTAGCTGTGGTTTGTTTCAAATACCTATTTTAAAATTTTTTGTCACTTTCTAAGTGTTGAATTTTATGGGATTGGAAAAGAAGTACCGAGTTTGAAGCGTTCATGAGCAGACATTGCAGTTGAATATTCAAGTTCTGAATTTGATTATTGATGAATAATAAAATAAATTCTACTAGCTCGATTGATGGTTTCATTTAATTTATTTAAATCAGGTTACCTATAATAATATTTTTTCGTTAATTTATGAAAATATCAAATTAGCACGTAATCCTGAATCCTGATACATAAAGTTAGCCTATTAATTTAAGACAGGTACGACTGTACTCAGTGTTGCACTATCAAATGCAATTGACGCGCCTCTATGCCAGGGTTTTTATGTTCCTGGTCAGGCTATACATTCAAAATTGTTATAGGTGTAGAGACAGTTGTAACTATAAAGAAAGAAAGAAAAATCTACAAAAACATTGTAATACTATCTCAGCCTCTAAAACAATTTTCCATTCCAGCGGTTTAGGTGTCTAAAATTTGATATGAAAGAGTAGTTTAAAGTACTATTAACTTAAGTTACACGCTTACGCCTGAGTCGAACTTGAATAAATAATGTGAATACTTACATTTCCATCCATCTCTACTGAACCAGGTTTGATTTAGAGGGCGTCTCAAATTGACGACGAAAGAGTTATTCCCATTGGATAGCTCCATGATTAATATCAGCGCGAAACCTGCGCAGTGTCAAAAGCGACTCTATTGCCAAATGTGAGGGTAGGTTTTTGAAGGCTGTTTGTGTTCTTGAAATATTTATAGGGTATCAAAAAAGTATCAATTTAGTTTCTCGCTGGATTAGGGAAAATCGAAAGTCATTATTTTTATTGAAGAAATTCTTCCTTCCGGGTTGAAGGTTCAATTTCACTAAGAGCAGTTAGGGAAATATTACAATCGAACGAAACACTGTGGTATCCCCTGTCATTGTAAAAGAAGCTAGCTTGCTATAAAATGAGTGTCCATGGAAATTTAAGTCGGAAGAAAATCTGTTGAATTTTCAACAAGTCATAGAGGTTTTGTAGAAAAATCCAAGTACTGGATTACGAAATGTTGTAAAAGCATAAGATTGCATGCAGCCTTGCTGACCTTTTGTGACAAAGAAAACCCTCGCGAGAAAAGCCACGGATATTGAGGCTCTTTCAAATAAGCCATTTGAGCCGGAGATTAGTCATCCGTTTTCAAGACACGGCAATTGTACTACTGTCTTACTTTAACTATAACAAATGTCATAAGTATGTCAAACTCCTTACAAAAACACCAGTTAAAGGTAAATATAGTTACGGTTCAAGTTAAGGAAGTGCAACTCAGCCTTAATGTGCAACGACTGGGGTGTCCTGCTGGAAACGTCTAATTTGAAAGAGCCCTTAGACTGCTTAGACAGTACTAAATGTCTCTGTCAGTAAATATTAATCTACAATTCTCTCATTTCGCAACCCCATACAAATCCCTTGCTCATTTCCATCAAGATTAAATCTAACTTTCCAAAACGAAGTAAACACACAATGTCGGAATTACGGGGTCGTCCCAGTTAATATCTGTTGTTTTTTTTGTTAATAAATACACTGTGCAAATAACAGCGGGTCAACGAATTATAATTTAGGCGAAATGGGACTTACAGGATAGTGATGGGGTGAACGTGTTTTGGGTATTGTTGAATAACTGGAGATTTTCCTTTCTTTTCGAAGTACATAGTCGCTGTAGATCTTGACATACATCTACAACGGACCTACCAATTTCTACTTTAGCTCAGTATTTAAGATGAATGATGTAGTTTGTAGAGTATTTAGTTAGATGTATTTAGTTTACTAAATAAAAATATATTCTTATATTTTTTCTTATATTCTTATATTAGTAAAAAACTATATATTCTTTTCTTTCTTCTTCTTTCTTTCTTCTTTTCTTTCTTCTTCTTTCTTTCTTTCTAAAGCTTAAATTATAATTGAAAACAAATCGATCGATATAAAATTAGTGCAGTTGTTAAGAATGCCAGATCAGCATAAATTGATCAAGAAATCAAGTCATTTTTGGCTCATGATACGCCTTTTAGTGTTAACGAAATTTAAACGCGGGGGAAGCAACAAACAAAGGACAGAAGATAAGTCAAGAATATGTTCAAAATCTAAGCAATAAAGACTACAATTCGAAATCAATCGCTCCCTACCACTTAATTGACATTCCCACAAGCGAACAGAGTTATTATCGAGCGTTATCAGTAGTTTAACAAATTATTGGTTCAAGCGGTGAAGTGCTATCAGTTGATATAATTTACGTTATTATTGTTTCCCCAACGAAGATAATGTCCCCAATTCCTAGAAATTAGATATAATCGCTATTAATCTATTACTACAACGGAATTGATTGGTAATCTACTTTTTTCTTATCTTTTTAATAGAAAAGAATTGTATGGTGGGTTATTAATATATCATCATTTTTCATCATCATTGTTTTGATTGATTGATTTTAAACAGTAATGATATAGAGGTTCGATTTCTGAATAGATTTCTAGCTTGAACGTGCTCTTCAGGGATAGATTTAATATGAAAAGATCATACTTGATTAGAAGAGAGAATTAAACAAGACAGAAATCTCAATTCAGAACCAGATACCATGCCAAAAATTATTGAGGAAATCCATCAGTTTAATATGCTAGGTATCAACTCTAAAATTTAGTTCATATTTTGACTATCTTTACGAGATTAAAATAGTAATTTATAGAGAAACATTCCCTCATTTTACGTGCCCAGATATGATCTGAGATAAAACTTATTAATTTGATTCAAGAGCATTTGAATTTGAAATATCACTCTAAAGCTCAGAGCACACTTATCAACTCGCTTTTCGCGAGCTGTCATCGCCTTTCGAGCGCTGTCAACCGCAAGGCGAGGCGTTTACGTTACGGTGCGGATAAGCGTGCGTTATAATACGAAGTTTCATACAAAGAATACTGACCGCTTCGAGTTGATACGGTTACGATCCGTTTCCTGGTTGATAAGTGTGCTTCGTCCTTTAATTTGATTCAAGAGCCGTTTGAATTTGAAATATCCCCTTAAATTAGAAGTGCTTAGCTTGATATATGAGACAGCATTCATGTCATTCCGTTGAGTCAGCTCTTTTTATAGACCATCCTTCCGAGACAAGACAAGCTTTTATTTATTACGGTATTTGTGTTATCTCAAAGATCTCCACATTCGAGCATTCGTATACACGAAGATTAAGTTTTGCCCGTGGCTTCCCTCTCGTGGATTTTGGTTAAAATGGGTGCATACCCATACTCAGCCATGCAACACTCATAAAATACGGCGCTTTTTCGTAGGAAATTAAGAGTGGTGCATAGCGGAACTAACCAAAGGAATCTGTCACAGAAAGTCTTTCGTCCTAAACCGGGGTAAAAGCTATCCTATGTTTTCCCTTGTATCTCAAGCTATCTCATAACAAATACCATCTACATCACTTCAGTGGTTTAAGCGTGAAAGAGTTACCAACATCCATCCATCGTCACAAACTTAACTTTCACATTTAACCCTTAAGTAACACCATGGGGTAATTTTTTACCCCAGGCGCATAAAAATTGACGTATCTTTTTTTCTACCAAAGCTAGTGCAATGTCGTTTTGTGTATTCTCAATGCAGAGTGTGCGCTTTAAGCTCGTAGATGCGGGATGTGAAAAAATCATCTGTTTGGCTTGTACAGGTAGGTGGGGTGGAAAATTACCCCAGGGTGTTAGTTACGCATGCTTTAATTTATCATCATCTAACATCTTATTAATAGGTTTTTACAATATTGAAACAAAATGAGTAAAAATTTATATGACGATTAAGTAGCACGTTGTCTCGAGAATGCAGAGAAATAAATAGAGCTTGATTGACATGATACTTTTCGAACTTTAAAGACATCCCCTCAGAACACAGCGTTCATAAATTCGACACAGAAATAGAGCCCAAAGTGATAATTACGTAATATTTCAGCGTGTCTGATGTGTTTTGAAAAAAATAATTAGGAATAAAATAAATAAAGAATATATTATTTTCATAATTTTATAAAAAAAAAATATATTTTGTTTTATTATAAAGCCAAAAATTTTCGTTTTATTTCATTTTGTGTTTAAAATATGTATAAAACATCTATTCAATGTCCGATTAGTGTAAGTTTTTCGTTCCCACAATAACTTTTCAAGATTTTTTTAGAAGACCATTGTGGAGACTATTAGTTGCCAATGAAAAAATCTTTGTTTTTTGTTATGATTGATTTAAGATGTTTCTTTACGCTAGATAGACGTTCTTTTAAAACAATAGTATAATTTAGTGAGTCCATTAATATACTGTAAATCACAAATTAAATAGATTTTAAATATTTTCTTAAAAAAAATTAATTTCCGTTTGGGGTATTTTTTTACCCCAGGGTGTTCAAAGTGTAACCAAAAATAAGGATGTTACTTAAGGGTTAAAATATTAGTAGGATATGAAGTTTTTTATCGACGATCTCCGCGTCATATTTACGGTTCTACCAGTTCGACAGAGATCAAATCGAATGCGTTGTCAAATGGCATGTCAACCGCTTAGACTGGTTGACAGATCGCTTGTCAATCAGCCGCTGCGCCGGCTGGCATGCCTTTCATTGATATCTGAGTCCTTGGAAACAACTTGTCAAACATTTGAATTTAGAGAGAGAGAAAACATAGGTGTATGGATAACTATACCTTAATTCTTTAGAAATTTCCTTAAATGTAAACAAACACTTCTGCACACAATTACACCATAATCACTTACGTGTTCATAATATCATACACATTATTTCACAAGCCCATGAAACCAACTTTATTCTCACGATTATACAAGTTTGGAATCAATCTTTAAACAAATTATTTTAGCAAAATTATGTGAAAGATGAAAATTTGTGAGACTTGTCAAATTGACTTGAAGTTTAAAATTATGTGTTATCTCCATGTTGTCTCTGACACATCAGTGTTGTAACCTGTAAGTCATAGACAATAATCGGTAAATTTAATCGATTTTATTTCAATTATTCAATCATTTTTATTACTGATTGCATTTAAATAGATTTAAATAGGGTCTTAATCAACAATGTATTTTTTCTTCATTGAATGTACTACTAATTGTTTAATGCATTGCTTTATAAAGCATTATAAATTATTTCTATAGGTACGTAAGTACTACAATAATTTCAATCCGCGATTAACGAGAGGTTTTGTCGTCTCACTAGGGCACAGATTAAAAATGTTTTAATGTCAGTTGGCCATATTTGTTTACATTTAGGGAAATTTCTAAAGAATCCGACCGTAACTACACGTTTTTTGCAAATTGGAACACAAAGCTTCTAAATAACGCTTCTTAGGGCTATGAAACGACACTAATTATGCTACCAATCTAAAGATCAAAATAAAAAATTTCAAGACTAGAATCTGTTGATTTTCGATTATACTCGTAATCAATCACAGAGTACAGAATATAAAGCTTGAGTTTGAAATAAGTAAACTCAAACGTAACGACGTTTGAGTTTATTTCAAACGTAGGTACGTACGTAACGACGTAACATGGGTCTTAGTATATGTATTTTTACGGTAGTAGTTTATTACAATTTATTGAAGGTCCTAACCTGAAATATTCACTGATCGTTTAGCCTTTTACAAAGGAACCTAAATCGGTAAGAAATTTCTTTGAAAATCACAGCCAATAACCCAAAAAGTTAGGTCAACTAGAAAACTATTCCTATATTTGGTCGGCACTCGGATTTCGGAAAGGCGTTCTAGGAATAATGAACTTTTAGGGATTTTTCTTGAGTGAACAAGGCCAAATATGTAACTAAAAGCAAAAAATACGCTGAAATATACGTAGAAATAGTGACTGAGTTTCTAATTTCATGTATTTTTCCAAGCAATGGCACACAAATTATCTTAAAGTAGAGTTAACGTTAAAATGTTACGTTCCTTCGTTTCAGCCAAATGACGTCCACTACTGGACAAAGACCTCCCCCAACATGGATTTCCTTAACGAACGGTGCTGCGAAATTGTTACGATGATGAAAAAAAACAAACTGTTAAAAGTAATTATTATGACTTTTTATCCCCGTCTAGCTCACTTTCAGTAATTATGTTCATACTTTTATTAAAAGCGATAAAATTCTCGGCAATATCCAGTTTCTTGGAAACTAAAATACCTGGAGGCTTCCACATTAAAATTCAAGTGGGAAAAACTGAAAACCTGCGCGATTTCTCGCTCAATTGAGTGTAATAATGTCGGCTGCTTCACTCAAATTACATCTACAATTTTCAACCCGAGAGGGACATCACGAAATTCTTCCCTCACAAAGTGAGGGTAGTAGTTTAGAAGCATAGATGCAGCGTTGGTGAGAATTTCTTTTCAAATCTGCCAGAAATATTAACTGCTGTACTGCGACAAGTGGAAGTTTAAAGGAGACTAAGAGAATGCTTCTGAGAATTGAATTCAAAGAAAGTATAACCTAAATTCTGTAATTTAAACCTAGTTTCCTAAGTCAGTATTGTGAAGTTGATGCCCTCTATTCTGCTGACCCTTCATAGATACGAAATACGAATGAGGGTAATGAGCCGTCTTTGGTAAATCAAATGTTACCGAATATTCAGATTTATAAAGTACGTACACATTTTCTTGCTTATGCAGATTTATCTTGCGTGCTTTTTTCGTTCCCCCAACAAGTAAGGGCTGAAATAATATAACGTCAAATTCCAAGATCCGAACACGGGCGAGGGAATGCCACGTCCTCGGCAAACGCTGTAATAGAGGAGGCGGCGGCCGTCGGTATGTGCAATATCAGGTGGCATCTAACTCGGCTTGTCTCAGTGTTGTCGTAGGCATTGTTGAGATGTGACCTTTGCAAGGATTTACATTTACTCAGAGGTTAAGGACCACGCAAAGATTTTATTAGCGCTGTCCTCACCAACAAATCCCTAAAAATAAATGACTATCATCTGGATAATCATCGCCGTCGTTTCAGCCGGATGACGTCCACTGCTGGACAAAGGCCTCCCCCAAGATCTGATCCGACGATCCGGTGAAGGTCGCGGGAAGTGCCTGGATGCGGGCAGCGCAGGACCGGCCTTTGTGGAAATATCCTTAGGGGAGGTTTTAGTCCAGCATCTGGATAAAATCTTCGCAAACTTCAGTTGACGGTCTCCTTCTTTGTTTTTGTCGCTAACAAACAAAATTTTTATCAATTCCAAAATCAATTATAAAATCTACGAATATGAAATGTAATTTCGAATTTTACTAAGCGTTGTTTAAAATAAAGAAACATTTAAAAGCTTAATTAAGCTTTCGTTAATTGGCAGTCGTTAGAAGGAAAGGTCGAGGTCACGGTAATCTATCCACACGCTCTATGGTCTTCTCTGCAATCGAGTTACTTCAATCTATCTCTTTTTTACACCCTAAGGAACAGGCATGAGTGAAAGGGACATCCTGAGTGCGTATGGCGTAACTCCAATGATGGCGTGTCTTAGAATCGTGACCTTTCGAGGAATCTGAACTTTACCCTCTCGTTAACATTTCTTAACTAATAAATAGGATTGTGCATCAATTGCGTGAGGTGTTGAAACTTTAATAGCCGCTATTATCTTTAAAGCTTCTTGATAGAAACAACTTTTGTAATGAATTTCTAGATATCTCTATCAACTACTTATATCGGATTCGAACGAGTAATGCACTGAGCTCTCTGAAAGGACGATTTTTCCCATTTAACAATATTTTTTGTTGCATATTAAATGTAGTAGTTTCTTTGTATTAGATAAAAAATCCAAATATCCGTGCAATAGTGCTCGCGATCAACTTTAATATTCTATCATTGTCAGAGTTGTAAGGTAGCGGGGAAGCGCTGGACGCAGGCCGCTACCAATCGATCAACACGGAAAGCATTGGGGGAGGCCTATGTTCAGTAGTGGACGTCCTATGGCTGAAATGATGATGATGATTGTCAGAGTTCGGTTATATTTAAAATAGCTGATCCGGCGATCTTTGTACCACCTATCTTCATCAGATAGGTAGGATACATAGGGTTCTATTAGTGAAAAAATTTTTCAAATCGGTCCAGTAGTTTCGGAGCATATTGAACTCAAAGAAACAAACAATCAAATCCCTACCCTCTATAATGTTAGTATAGGCTGCCCTAAACAAGTCTACCTGGAAATAGAAGCCGAGTTCCACTAACTTCGGCAAACTAAAAGCGTCCTTGATGTGGGTCAGTGATCAATGAACGGATTTAGCTCGGATATCCTACTACCCACTCGAATAATCTTAGCCAGGGTTAACTATATTTCTACAATATACGCCTTCAATTGAAATCAATATACAGGGTGAATTGTAACGAGTGAACATCCTTATAATAAGGGGGTTGCAATTTCCAAGACAGAGGTTTCAGTCCTAGAGGGCGGCCTGCATCCAGCGCGCTTCCTGAATTTGATTGGCAGTGGAGAATTCCTCAAATGAATGAATTTTTGGTAATTCATCTCAACAAATCATATTTACCAACATCACGAAAGGTTTTCTAAGGCATTTTCTCTCGCATGCCTCTCAAACGACCACTTTCGTCAATACGTCGCTATAAAGGGCCGCACACAACTGCCTGAGGCTAAAGTTCCGATCAGGGCCGATTCTTGCTGGAGATTTGCTATTGATTAATTTACAGTACATATTCACAATAATGCTCTATTTATTGATGGGTTTTTGTTGTTCACGCAAAGAGTACTGGACGGATATTGATGAAACTTATTGCTCAGACATCAGAGTATCATCAAGAACTGCGCGCAGGGGGATTTAATGAATGCTGCTGACAACGCCACTCCTGTGGCGAATTTTGGGCTTACGCTGTGTAAGTTTGTTGTCGACACGATAAGAAGAAGAAGATACTCATGCACATAGGCTATGGTTGCTCAGGCAACTTTTCAAACGGACGCTGTCGTTGGCAAAACATAGTAAGTAAATAAACCATTTCCGTTTACCCATCAGGCCTATTGACAAAATTGAAGCCAGGCAGTTATTCAATCGTGTGATCTACTTGAACAACACCGTCAGAATCGGCCCCCTGTTTTGACGTAGTAGATCAATCGGCACTCGATAACTGTGTCAAGGGTCGCGTAGTACGCGCCGACTGCCGACGCCTGCAGGTCTCAATGCGTGATTTTTTATGTTATATCCATACTTTTTTTTTTTTTTTTTTTTTTTTTTAATGGCAACCAAACCTCTCTGGGAGGTTTATTTCTGCCAATGTCGAGTGAAAAATAATTGACAAAGTTATCAATAGAACGTGGGTGTTTCAGTTCTATTGATTTTTTATGGATTCCGTGGAGTTAAGTATGCCCGTAAGCAGGTTTCGAGACGCCACCGGGTCCAAAGCGGGTTGTTCATACGACAACCCACTCGACACTCGATGCGCGCTCAAATTCGAAGTATTTCAATGTTTTTTATAATTTATCACTTCACTGCACTTTAGAACACAAAATAACACCAAATTTGTACACTAAAGTCCATTAAATAATAAATTGAAACCATTAAAACAGATCGACCATGCTTCCCGTTCAACTACCCTCCACCTATCCATACTTAACTCACTCATATTGCAAATCGAAAGTAAGTGTTCTGTTCGTAACCTTTTAACGCTTCAACTTCTAAAACATATTATGTAGTTTCAAACGCAGGGAAAGACGTACCATAGTTTTATCGCGGTTTTTTGAAAAAGGGACATGCGTGCGTCCGTTGTCTTTCTGTAACAGATTGAAATCCACGCAGGAGAAGTAGCGGGCAAAAGCTACTTGTACATAAGAGTATGATATAGACATTAATATGTCGCAGACGGTCATGAGTACGGACACTAAAGTGAAACGCAAGTGCGCCACCTAGCGGCGAATCGGCACAACACCGCTTTGGCGCGCTTCGACAGAGTCGTAACGGTCACGGCGGGACGGATCGAACTCACTTTCGCTCCGGACGCCGACAAGAGAAGACATCGTCACGGAACTGTCCCACGTTTCATCTAGTGCCTATTTTATCGCTCGACGAAGTCTAGATTGTAGTACTAAGAACTAAGTGCTGATTTTGAACTCTGTTTGACGATTATTAAAAGTGTTAGAACACAAGTCTCATTCTCATTGCACGATACCCTATTTCGCCCACAATATCTGAGGTTCGAATCCCTGACGAGCCGACATCAGAATTGGGATCGAATCGTGCAATTGAGATCACTTTCAACGATATTGGAACCAACACGCTAATGAAGAGGCCAACATTTGCGACGTGCTATTTTGGACCAACAAAATAAGAACATACCTACCTATACCTACTACCGGCAAGCTCCTTTGGCATCCAGAAACCGCTCGCTCGCTGGTCGTTCACTGGGCCTCGACCAATGTCGTCTCACCCGGTGGGCTAGTACCGCGCTGAGGGCGGAACAGTGGTGTCAAAGTCGAGCTGAGGGTATGCCCGGAAAATAATCGGCCAGAAGAATGAAGAATCAGGATAGATGACGCGGGGCGACGGTCAAGTTCACAGCGTTGGACCGGCGCGAGACAGCGGTCAAGCTCACAGCGTTGGACCGGCGCAGGACGGCGGTCAAGCTCACAGCATTGGACTGGCGCGGGGTGGTGGTCAAGCTCACAGCAATGGACGGCGGCGGCGGTCAAGTGGAGAACATTGGACCGGCGCGGCGCGGAACGAGGTTGCCCGCAAGTACTTTGGATCACAAGGGTGAGCGATATTGTTTTTCATTTGATTCTTTTGCTGAATACTTGTTGTTGTTGGTTAAAGATTGTCGCCAAGATTGAGTGGCAGACGTTTCAATAATGTTACTGTAATGACCGGTATAGGTCAAACACAAGTAGTCAGCACAGAATACATTTTATGTTGTGTAATGATTAACGATCGAATTGGAGGAATGCCCATCAGTCGAGTGCCGATTGATTAGTAATAACGATGATTTGAGTAATGATATTAGTGATGTAGAGGCCACTGAGTGATAGTCACAGGGATGACTACCACTATGTTCGTAATCACAGGGATGATTGCGATGTGTGATGTAATCACAGGGATGATTACATAATTTTGACTTGATGACGGACCATAGACTTTCGACTTATGACGATATCGTGATCACAGGGATGATTGCGATTAGTAATGTAGTCACAGGGATGATTACATTATTTTGAAACCTATAGTCACAGGGATGACTTGGGGTGTATTGTGCAGTTACAGGGATAATTGCAATAGTAGTCACAGGGATGATTACTTTATTTTGAAACCTATAGTCACAGGGATGACTTGGGGTGTATTGTGCAGTTACAGGGATAATTGCAATAGTAGTCACAGGGATGATTACTAGTGAAAGTGATTGTTACAGGGATAACATTCACTCATTTTGAGAGTCACAGGGATGGCTTTCAAAGTTGTGGCACTTACATACCTACTATTCATGATGCTTTCTTTAAATTTGACTAAAAGGCACTTGTACTTTTTGGCTTTTCTCTAGTATTTTTGTTAAAGTACGTTTTGTAGGACAAAGGTAGTTTTCAGTTGGTGAATTTTCATGTTTTACCATCTGGTAAAAGGTAGTTGTTTGCAAGTTAGTATTACGTCCAATCAAGTGATATAATTTAATCTTAATTCAAAATAATTTTTGGTTTGGCTCATTAGTACAAATGGTATCAAAGAAAGGGGCCCGTTAAGAACATGCAATAAATTACGTCACGTGCTCAATTACGCGTGACCTCAGCTGAGTTTACATTGAATGAAGATGTTATTGGAGATTATTTCATTCCTAGGAGGTAGGTTCACCACTGATGTGAATATTATCGATACGGACGTACGTGACGGATGTAAATAGACTAAAACTATTAGAATTGCTTAAATAGACTTCCTGAATTCCTTGTCGGTTTACCTTGTAGGTACTCGTTTAGTAGAATACGGGCGGTGAGCTTAAAATAAGATTTCATCTTAGGAAAGTAGCAAGCAGCCTTGCCACTTTGCACTTGCGTACCTACTATTCATGATCAATTGAGAAGAATGCCATAGGGTTATGTACCAGTCTAAAGTTGAAGTCGAGGTACGTGCTGATCACAGTTGTGGTGATGATGATTATTTTTTCTGTAATGGGAACTCGAGTTTGCTCTTGAGCCGTAAATCGTGGTGTGTAGTCGGTGAGTGATGCACACGGTGGCAGAGGACGTGGTCTTGGTTGACCGTAGTGTGTAGTCCGTGGGCGATGCACACAGTGTTGTGATAGTACTTAATGGTACAGTTTCAGTAATGGTGATTACCGTGGCATATGGAGATACTCGAGTGTCCTACGAATTTATTAGTGACTAACATTATTGAAGTGTTGAAGTTAATGATCATGTTACATAGCCCTGGCTATTTCTATGTTCTTAAATGTTAAGTGTCGATTTTAGAAAATAATTAGAATTGAGTTAGTTTACTTTCATGTTTAATAGCAGTGATTGTGGTAGCGATTGGTAGTGTAATTATGAACATTGGATTGCAATGAAATTAGAACGCCTGAGGTAGACGTGTCTAATGTAGTACAAAAATGCTAGATAAAGTATTTGGTAGATGAGTGTACTTGATGGAGGTACATTGCTTTTTCATGGATGATAATGAATCTCCTACATTCATATGGAGAAGGACCTTAAACCAGTTGTAGGATTAGTCGATCAAGACTCAATTAATTTAAAGTTATTTTTCTCAGTATCGTAGTATGCAAGTCGCTCAGATTGCTTGCATCTCGCGTGCATTCGTAGTCGTAAGCGTAAATCGGGCCTGATTTCCCGTAGCAGTGCGGCCATGACTGTGAATGGCATGCGTTTGGCGGGGAGGTGTAAACGATCGCTGTGAGTCCACCGGATTGTTTGTATTCGGGTACCGGAGGGAGGTAGCCCATGATTGTGTTGTATTTGGGTACTGGATGAAAGTAGCCCATGATGTGTTATATTCGGGTACCGGAGGGAGGTAGCCCATGATTGTGTTGTACTTGGGTACTGGATGAAAGTAGCCCATGATGTGTTGTATTCGGGTACCGGATGGAGGTAGCCCATGTTTGTGATATGGTGTAAGAAACAATCGGATGGAGATGAAGAGTATTGTGTACTGCTTTGCTGACCTTAGTTATTATGATGCTGTAATTTATTGAGTTTTGATGGACCTTAATCTCTATTGTGTTTTGATAATGTATCAAGCGATCGCTAGGTAGATAGTAGCGTACGTGCCTCGCTGTATCGCACCTGCCGCGTTTCCGAATAGTCATCCGTTAAAATCTATCTGATCGTTGATTATTTCGTATTAAATTCTAATTGACTGTGGGAATAGACGTCTATACTGCAAATAGAGACTAATATTTCGAGTTTTCCCGCCATGTCTGACCCACTTTATAATGAGTCAACTCATCTACCTTCGTTTCAAATTGTGGAAATCTATGATGGTGACCGTTATATTTTAAGATCCCTAATTAACAAACGTGTATTGAGTATTCACATGATCGTGTTAGGAAGACCCCTGAAGGCCCAGTACCTATTGAGATTGTGAGGGAAACGAGTTGGATGACTAAGTACCTACCATCTAGTTAATTACAAGCACAGGTTTCTCAATTGTTTGGTCGGAGATTGTACCAGGATGATGCTGTAGCCGTAGCCCGTTGGAAATCGGTGTCTGCTATGTGGGGTAGTCCGTGGGAATTCGGTAGTGTGGTAGTCCTGGATGGTACAGTCGGATCTTGCCGTGTAGCAAAGGTCATAAAGTCATTGGTTGATTGACTTAGGCTCCCGAGCTAGGGTAGCAAAATGTGGACCGCTAATTGTGAACACTGGGGTTCATTTGATTTTTAAGTAATTTTTGGTAATGATGATGTACCACATGGTCTCGGCGACTTCAATGTAGCAATTATTAGGAATTGTGATTAGTAGTGATTGGATTCCTAAAAGCTAGGTAGTTTCTAATAGTTTGCTATTGTGGTTACTAGTTAGTGACACTAGACTTCTACTTGGATGGCTTTTATTTGGAAGAGTAATTAGAATATAGGAAACTAGTAGTGGAAAGAGTAAATAGTAGTGGAAAGAGTAAATAGTAGTGGAAAGAGTAAATAGTACTAGAAAGAGTAAATAGTACTAGAAAGAGTAGTGGAACTGAAAGTTTAGTTTCCTTATTTCTGAAAGCACATAATTTGCTTGAAATAGGAATGGCCGAGCGGATACTGTGCTGTTCTTTTGGTTTTTTTCAGATGATCACACGAGGACGTGTGACACGCAGGATGGCCGTGTCGCAGACGGTCATGAGTACGGACACTAAAGTGAAACGCAAGTGCGCCACCTAGCGGCGAATCGGCACAACACCGCTTTGGCGCGCTTCGACAGAGTCGTAACGGTCACGGCGGGACGGATCGAACTCACTTTCGCTCCGGACGCCGACAAGAGAAGACATCGTCACGGAACTGTCCCACGTTTCATCTAGTGCCTATTTTATCGCTCGACGAAGTCTAGATTGTAGTACTAAGAACTAAGTGCTGATTTTGAACTCTGTTTGACGATTATTAAAAGTGTTAGAACACAAGTCTCATTCTCATTGCACGATACCCTATTTCGCCCACAATATCTGAGGTTCGAATCCCTGACGAGCCGACAAATACATCATGTAGAGAAGATTGATAGGAAATAATATAAGAAATAAGAGCCATTTTCACCGGTTCAGGTGTCAGAGTTATCTGATCTGACGTATAACAGACCTTTGTCGACAGGACTCTATGCAAGAACTTACAGCCTACAAGGATAAGGGATCCTCGAATTAAGGAACCCTAAAACGAGATGCGAAAGAAATGGCAAAGTTACACATACATTAGACATCGAACGGCGTCTGATTTATCGCGAGCTTCACGCGTAGTTACCTAACAGCGATACATCAAAAGGGTGGTCCTGCATCAATATGTATTCGTAGCGATCGCATGTTACTTCGCGAACTCACGGCTCGGGTTACGGTGTCGAGTGATGTCTGTTTGTTCTACATTACTATCGTCAGTCAAAGCTGTGCTTAATGGGGCTATACTTTAACCAGCTGCAGCTAGGCAGGCCTCCCACTAAGTGGACCGACGATCTGCGCAGGATTGGTAGTTATGGAAATCCTTGGGGGAAGCCTTTGTCCAGCAGTAGACGTCATTTGGCTGAAACGAACGAACAAAAAGGTTCTTTAGATCGACATGATTAATATCAAAAATTACGTCTCTACGTTACTTACACTACTAGCATGTAAACATTTGAATGTATTTCATTTACTTTTGCCAGAAGGAAAATCTCCAAAAATAGCTTGTTTATCAAAATAAAAGATAAATCGTCCTGTTGATCAACAGGATGTGATAGATCTATCAATTCCCCTTGCGTATATCTTTCTTCTCTAATCTCTCCCCGTGACATATCTAAAGCTATTATGAATAGGCATTTACTGGGCAAATGCCTTAAAGTAAGAAATAAGTATCAAATACACAGAAGGGATGAGGATAATATTTTGAAAGGTAAAACACCAAGGCCAAGGCAGGAAAACCAAAGTGACCGACATAGCTCGCAGAATTGATAAAATCAAGTGGCAGTCTGTGGCAGTGGGCAGGGCACATAGCTCGTAGAGGCGATGGCCATTGGGGCAGGACAGTTCTCGAGTGGCGACTACGGGCTGGAAGACGTAGCGTGGGCAGGCGTCCCACTAGGTGTACCGACGATCTGGTAAAGGTCGCGGGAAGAGTCTGGATGCGGGCAGCACAGGACCATTCATTGTGGAAAACCTTGGGGGAGGCCTTTGTCCAGCTGTGGACATCATCTGGCTGAAACGAACGAACGAACGAAAAGGTTTTTAAATGCGGTCACGCGGCTCCCCCAAAGGAGCATCATTGGCCCTATACTTTACCTCGTTCTTTTACAAGTAGCTACATCGGAACCAAATAGGAGATATTACGAGCACGTTTGATAGCCAACCAGTAGCCACTGTAACGCATAAACTAACCTCTAATAGCCAACCATAAGTGGCGGTCGTGAGTCTCCACACTTAATGGCCCAATTATGGCTAATATTTATCGCTTTATTCGTATCATACGATCTTAAATTATAGTTTTTATTTATTTCTATGCCAGCAAAAGTGGCGTTGACCTATTTTGAAGTAATAATTACCTACTACAGTGTTTAGATTGCCTCTTTTGTTATGAATTATGAGGATGAATCATTAACAGTGTTATTATGAACTGATTTTAAGTTATTTTGCTTACTAAACAAAGATGTTTTAACTTTTAAAGCAAATGTAGATTTTAATTATAAATAATACCTATACTTTAACATAGAACTAAGATATAAAATCACCTTGCATTTAAATGTCGTTCAATTAAACGTAAACATCTAAACTGCGAATCGTTTCGTTTCATTTACATAATCAGCTTCTCCGAGCTCGCAAGAAAATCAAGACCGAGAATTTTCTTGTTATCTTTATCTACAACTAGCTTTTGCCCGCGACTTTGGGCACGTAAAATCTAACTTCTGATTTCAAGAAATTCAAAAACATTATTATTTTGTCTATTAATGCAAATGTTTTAGCTTTTGAAACGTTAGTTTTTTTAATATTATTATTTTAGGCAGAAATTTTAGGAAAACTGCTTTCGTAACAGATAATTGAGAAATATGGCCAGTACCCTTAATTCACGTAACAAAACTTCAACGACAACAAATCGCTGAATGCTATCCTATCGAGTAATCGTTTTATCGAAATGAACCTTGTGAATACGGATTTAGAACTATTTTTCAATGGGACGACTTCTTAACTGTCAAAATACGTGAATTAGGCCACTGGAAGTTAATCAACACACAGCTAAAGCTTCTAAATCAAAATAGCGAGTGATAGAGATCTGCTCTATTAGAACATGCAAATGTACGTACATACACATATTCCTATTTAGCTAAGTGGCATTTGCATACAGAGCATTCGAGCATTTGATACGGGAACTGGTTTAAAGCTGCGATTCCACATCCGATGAATGAAAGCTAAGCGATAATAAAGATCAGAGCTATACTATGAAATCAACGATCTTATCTTATTATGCTACTAGCTGACCCGGCGAACTTTGTTCCGCCTTAATGGCAATAAATAAGCAGACTTTTTTTTTAATTTCGTACTGGCTCTAAACTACCTCCCTGACAATTTTCAGCTAAATCGGTTCAGCCGTTCTTGAGTTATAAGTGGTGTAACTAACACGACTTTCTTATATATATTATATATAGATTTACCAAATAGCTACGTTAGCTAACTAAAAAGCTACGTTAGTAGATACCAACGATTTATTTATATTACTAGACAGGGTTTGCTATTGTACTGTTGAATAATGTAGTTTCTAGAAAATTCTACACAACTTCTTTAGTCGATTGTGAGCTAAAGAGAAGAGTAGATGTGCGAAAAAATACTGATTGATAAACTACCACTCATATCTTTTAACTATCATATTGAAACGAACAATTTATCAAAGCGAAAGGTCACTGACTGATTGACTGACTGACTCACTCACTCACTCACAATTTTGCATGGGGGTTCCTTTTAGAACGAAGGTGCTCGCTAAGACAGGATTTTGCAAAATTCAACCCCTAAGGGGTGTAAAACGGGATCCACGCATACGAAGTTACGGGCGGCCGCTAGTTATTGATATTAATTTATAATTAATCTTTATTTATGTCAAAGAAGATGTGTAATTTCCGGCGGTGATATTTATAGCTTGAAACTTTTTTGGTGGATCGGCACCCTGATGGTGGTCATGCGAGGACGCTGCCCGGGAATCGAGCAAATGTTCACAATATTCATGATATTGCAGCCTTGAGGAGTAATGGTAAAAGCTTATTAATGTTGCCTCTGAAAGGCTTTGGCAATATCGCCAATAAGCCCGAAGAATTATTATTAAATTATTCTAATGTCATTGCTCTTTTTGTGGGCCCTTTATTTAACGTTAATGTAATAATATTCTAACTCGAACTTGTACGATTTTGGACATTTACTTAATTTGTTAATGTTTAAAATGCCAAAGCTCTACAAGAATCTACTCCCACTCATCCAATGTACAAGAAAGCTTTCTGCGAATTTAATGTGAAATAAAAAGATATCTTTAATTAAATTTTGTGTAGGTTGCAGATGTAATTTTTATTCAGGAGAATCGTGAGTTTTTCAGAAACGTGATGAGTATGGTTTAGTACCTAATTGATTTATTTACAAAACAGTGAAATAATCCTGACACTGACACACAAAATGATATCCAGTGTCATCCAAACTCGGTTTAGTTTGACAGGTCGTGGTTGTTTCTCTAATCCGATGGAATATTAACTTTATGACCCAAAACCGATAACCTATAGTCCACATCTAGAAAAACTTAGGCATTTCTCGCATACAGTAGTACCTACCCCTTTTTTAGTCCGGAACAAAATCCACTTGACTTTCGGCGATACAAGCAAATATTGCGTTCCTCGCAGTTCATTCCGCACACATCTATCATTCGATATTGGAATATTACGTGCTGCTGCCAAATTGCCTCTTAACACTCCGATGGGTGAAATCTATTGCCTTTTATGGATGGAAGTGGGGGAGGAAATAGGCTTGACGTGGTGACTAGTTTGAATCAACTACACATAATAATAATATTATTTTATGACGACAAATCTTCGAGGCGAGAGTGAATAGGCACTTACAGGGCAGGTTAGTACCATCCTAGACTGCATCTCATTTAACATCAGGTGTAAATGCAGTCAAATAAATACCTGCTTTCTTCAGCACTTCTCAAGTTCTCATACAAGTGTCGCATAGCTATACGTATCTATAATAATGATTTATTAAGAATTTGGTAACATAAAATTATCATCAGCAAATTCTGCCTCTCCTGGGCGTAGATTTTTTTTAAGGAACTAATTTTAAAACGAACAAAGTTTCGGTTTTCAACCGACTTCAAAAAAAGGAGGAGGTTCTCAATTCGACCCGTATGTTTTTTTTTTTTTTTCTATGTTTGTTACGCGATAACTCCGCCAATTATGAACCGATTTGAACAAATCTTTTTTCGGCGTATAGGTAATACCTCAAGGGTGGTCCCATTTAAATTTAATAATAGAAAAAACAACCCCCAAGGGTGGAAAATTGGGGATGAACTTTTTTATACGCAATATCTCCGCCGATTATAAATCAATTTGAACGATTATTTTTTTGTTGAATAGGTATTATCAAAAGGGTGGTTTCATGCGAATTTGAAGAAAATATTACACCCCCAAGGGTGGAAAATTGGGGATGAACTTTTTTATACGCAATATTTTTAATTTTTAGTTTTTTTTTGTGTTCACGCATTTGAAGTCGGTTTTATTTTTTTTAAAAGTTAATTATTGTTATTTAAAAGACGGAAATAATGTTCAAGAAATGTTGGTACATGTAACAATTAATTACAAAATAGATAATACTCTTAGGGTGGATTCGACCAAACAAGAGTAAATATAAATCTCAGAATAAATCGTCAGTTTTGACCATAATTATTTCCCATACTGAAACTGTCAATGTGCCAGTTATACCAGGCGTTATTCTCGGATAAAAGTTTGGTCGAATCGGGCCTAAGTTAAGCTAAATATACAGAATATACTTGTGTTTATACGAGTGAGTTCACCTCAATAGACGAGCGGTGGCGTACCTGTGTACCTCGGATCACGAGTCAGCCAGTCCGTCCGACGCCTTTACCGTTCGGTTATTGTCGCTTATTTGTTTCATAATAGCTAAGTATTCAATAATGTACTTACTGTATATTTATGACGTCTCAGTAACTTGTCAAACTAAGGCTGGATTGCACCATCTTACTTTAGCTGTGACAAACGTCAAAAATCTGTCAAACTCCATACAAAAATCACCGGTTATAGTCATAGTTACCGTCAAAATTGGGTGGTGCATGCAACCCACCCTTAGTATTACATTTTTAAATCCTACTATCCTACTAATATTTTAAATGCGAAAGTTTGTATGGATGTCTGGATGTTAACATGTTTGTTACTCTTTCACGCAAAACCTACTGAATGGATTTTGATGAAACTTTGCAGTATTATATTTTATAACCCAGAATAACATAATATAGGCTATAATTTATGACGATCTAAATTAACTAAATTTCACGCGGGTGAAACCGCGGGCAAAAGTTAGTAATAAATATCAATATTAACTTGAAACATGAAAGAAAGCAAACCCGCGCGCGAAGCTTAACCCAAATTAATTAGAGTCGCGATCAAAAGCGGATCACAGATAACCGCCATCAGATAAGTGTTCGTTATTAGTCGAATTTGAATCGTTAATGAGATACGATAATGACAAGCACGATAATGTAATTACGATTGCGAAACAACGATAAAGTTGCGATTACACCGAAAGTTTCAAGTGCTAAGCGAGTTCATAGCTAGGAAATTATTATGTGCATGGAAAAAGGGAACTAATAAGTGGTATAGAGGACTCATTTTCTTATCCACCGCTGCAACTATGGAAACCTTGAAAAAAAAACGCTTGATCGCCAGTAAAACTTAAAAGTAAAACCAACAGTGAAGACCGAGTTGGTCCCATGATACCATTCGTAATGATGGGTAACATTCAAATCTCTACAAAACATTATGTAGGAACAATGTGATTCAAAAGCTTTGTTCTCGAAGACAAGTGGCCTAGCAATCAGCACATCTTTAATAGAATAGGAGACTAAAACCCAGTCTCCACCAAAGCGGACAGGAGAGGAGATGCGTTTGAACTAATCATATCCATATTTCGTTATTGCCACATTTCCTACCTCTCCGCTAAGCTTCGATGCGGAAAGATTTTGAACACATCTCTTCTCCTCTCCTCTTCGCTTTGGTGGAAACCAGGCCTAATGCGTGTATTAGAACTGACATGCCAGTAATGATAGCTTTCGAAATGAAATCATAGTGATAATACCTGGAGGGTTCACTTGACACAATATCTTGGAATTTGGGGCTAAATAATACCACGTCCACAATTGTAGTGTTTAAATAGGTAAAAAAATTGCAAAATACCTAAAATACTACTGTTTATTGCAAACTAGTCAGAAATACTGAAGTTGGTAATGCCGTAATTTGTTGACTTAGCCGCTATACCATGGCGCTATTTCACTAGTAGACCAGACAAACCGGAGATGAAACCTAAAGAGGAAGGCAGTACACATACTTTAGGAAATAATTAAGAATCTGTATGAAGTCCATTAATTAAACATATTATCGGCCGTATTCACAAACATTACTATGAGGTCTCCCAGCGCGCGTGGACGCACAGGGTGACACACGAACAAATCACAGAGCTATAATTCAACGCTGTGCGTTCGATTTGCCGATTCACCTAAGTAAGCATTGTTTGTGAATACGGCCAGGCATAGCACGTTCGTCGCCATTTTAGACCCACTGATCCATTGCCTTTTACACGCTCTGAAACTATTCCATTCTCATACGAGTATGCATGGAACCCATAAATTATGTCATGCATTACATTATCTATGAGCTATGGCTATTAAACTGGAAAGGGTAAAAAGTAATTACTAACAACGCAGCCTGACATTAATAAAGTTATTAAAACTGTACATCATTTATTTGGTTACTAAGGGACCGTTCACACATTACTTCATGGAGCGACTGTAGTGGTCACTTCATGGGCATGGTTACACTTATGATATAAAATGCAAGGGAAGCTGTTCTTTCTTTCTGCTTTAATAAGCTTTTATTACAGATGTTTTGTCTGTATTTTTCAGCTCATCAACTAACTAATTCAGTGGTCGACGGAGATAGAACTAGCGACCCTTAAAGGTATGACCTTTCCGAGTTAATAAATGTGCTTCGACTTTAAATCGGCAGTTCGATACAGAAAACCTTGGGTGGGCTATTGGTGTCTGTTATTTAACGACGGACTACAACGATGTTTGTTTAAAGAGTAGGTACATTATTCTTGAAAAATAGCACCCATTACTTTTTTTTTTATGTGACAGGAGGCAAACGAGCAGACGGATCACCTGATGGTAAGTGATTACCGTCGCCCATAGACACCCGCAGACCCAGGGGCATTACAGGTGCGTTGCCGGCCTTTAAGGTTAAGATTTACTTATCACCATTAAAACTACAACTCCATAAGATGGCACAGTGTTTTTCCTTCACTATTAGCGTAAAGAAGAGATGGTTGAACTTTGTGAATAAACTAATAAGTTTGGTACTTTTGTAATCCTTTACTGCGCTGTCTCATTGTGACAATCCACGCGATAGATCATGCTACATTGTCGTTATCACAATTACTACGACTATGTAACTGTAGTGTGCAGTGTCTCTAATGGTTGCAAGCTCTAGTCTCGTGCAAATTTAATTAAGTAATCCGTAATTGTGGCAATTGTCTGGGGGCTACACGGTCCCCGCCCAATTACGAGCACTGAACACGGGACCCGCGACGAATTCTTAATAACTTGTATTAAAAGCTACGTCAAAGAAGCACGTTAGTTTGTCAGTCCTACGAGAGGTGTGTGGGGAATTCTAATTTTTTATTTTAAGGTTTTGGGAATGCCATATACTGGAAAAAATGTTCAAATATCTATTTGAGAGAAAACAAAGAAAAGTTATGAAGTGATAAACATAACCCACAAGGTGGACCGACGATCTCATGCTGGATGCATGCCGCCACCAACCGGCCATTGTGGAAATTATTAGGGGAGGCCTATATTCAGCAGTAGACATCCGGTGGCTGAAATGATAATGATGATGAAACAACATGGAAACAATATAGAGAGTAGAATAATAAGTAAGTAGATTTTTCTGTTCCAAGATTGTTTATAAATGAAAGATATTAATTACATGATCATTTGTCGATAGTATGACGAAACCACATTATTTAACGTTAATATTTTGTTTTATTACAAACAATTTCTTCCTCGGACATCTTAATTGGACCGCAAGCCGCAAAGTTTTCCCTTATTCGGGGGAATTGCTTCCATTCTCCCCTATTTCAACATTTTCAACCATCCCATTCTTTAATTTAATCACTGTATTCCGTGGAAACGTAACTGCAAAGTCCACAAAGTAATTTTGAATCGCTTTCAATTTTCGTTTATTGAATTTGTTTCAATAACTTTTTTCCTTTGCGGTCAAACGTGGGCGGGGGTGTGTGAAGTATTATGAACCTTTGGGACCCCTGAAATGGTTTGAAATTTGATTCAATCTCAAGCATAGAAAAAGCCTGCGATGGCGACTTTATTCTTAGCGCAGATTTATGAGGTACCTATTCTCGATGCGCACCAATTTTGAGGCGCATCTAAAATATTCCTCGAAGCGCACCTAATAGATGCCACCTATATTATGTTCTCTGCCGGGCTAGGATGCGCATTTGATATACTTATCGACGTCAAAATGTATGGACAAAATCGATAACCGCTTATCGCGGCGCGCATCCTATGCCTACTGGTAACTTTTATTAATCATAGTAAAAAATTTTATAAAAAAAAAAAAAAACCGACTCCAAAAAACCTACACTAAAACGTAGAAAAATAATTACTAATTTCCTACTTATTTATTAGGACGAATTATTAATATTTATGTAGGTATACCATGATTGATACTTCTGGAGTCGGTGCCAAGATTATGAAACATGTAAAGTTTGCCTGCACCGACTCCAAAAGTATCAATCATGGTATACCTACATAAATATTAATAATTCGTCCTAATAAATAAGTAGGTAATTAGTAATTATTTTTCTACGTTTTAGTGTAGGTTTTTTGGAGTCGGTCTTATTTTTTTTAATAAAATTTTACTTATTTCTTGCTTTTTAGTTAACTAATTATTACCTTGATGTTACCACTGAAGGTAGGCAGTACACTGAGACCAAAAAAAATTGGTTCATAATCGGCGGAGATATTGCGTATAAAAAAGTTCATCCCCAATTTTCCACCCTTGGGGGTGAAATATTTTCTTCAAATTCGCATGAAACCACCCTTTTGATAATACCTATTCAACAAAAAAATAATCGTTCAAATTGGTTTATAATCGGCGGAGATATTGCGTATAAAAAAGTTCATTCCCAATTTTCCACCCTTGGGTGTTGTTTTTTTTATTATTAAATTTAAATGGGACCACCCTTGAGGTATTACCTAAACGCCGAAAAAAGATTTGTTCAAATCGGTTCATAATTGGCGGAGTTATCGCGTAACAAACATAGAAAAAAAAAAAACATACGGGTCGAATTGAGAACCTCCTCCTTTTTTTTGAAGTCGGTTGAAAATAAGGGAGCTATTTCAACATAGTCTGTCCATGTAATCACCTCTTATGATCACTATGCTCCCCTTGAAAGATAAATATTTTTTAATTTCCATTAGGCTTTTATCATTAACTAGCTTTTGCCCGCGGCTTCACTCGCGTGATATTTAGTTTGTCACAGATCGTCATAAATTATTGCCTATATGTTAATCTGGGTTATAAACAATAATACTGTAAAGTTTCATCAAAATCCGTTCAGTAGTTTATGCGTGAAAGAGTAACAAACATCCACACAAACTGTCGCATTTATAATATTAGTAGGATGAATGAACACAGCCACTAGGCCGCCTAGGCCTGCACAAATACGCGCTTTTACAAATAACTATAATTAAAACGGCAATTCAAATGTAAGTCAATAGCACTAAATCAAGTTTAAAGTCAAATACAAATGAGAATACAGCAATCCACGACGATTTATTTGTTATGATAATTTAACATTAATAAATCAGTTAAAAATACAACGTAAATAAACTTGTGTAATGAATCGGTCGTTTACATGATGTAAATGTAAAACATGGAACTTGTTAGCAATGTAAATCATCAATGGCAACAATATTTTGTCATCAGAATCGTAAAATAATTTAAAACTGGGTATTTCGACATCAGTCTTACTAATATTAAAAATGCGAAAGTAACTCTGTCTGTCTGTCTTGCTTTCACGCCTAAAACATTGAACCGATTTTAATGAAATTTGGCACAGAGGTAGTTTGAGTCCCGGGAAAGGACATAGGATAGTTCTTATCCCGGTTTTTGAAACAGGGACGCGCGCGATAAAGTTTTTCTGTGATAGACAAAATTCCACGCGGGCGGAAAGCTAGTATTTTATCATGTGCACAGCTGCTCGATCTGTTGTTAGCCGTAGTCAAAATATATTTGGCCTAATTTATTTTATAATACCTATTCCTTGCCATAGTTCCAATATTAATTCCTATATTCCACGTAAGACCAGGTGTGATTGTGGTCAAATACCTACCTTGTTTTGTTATGAATAAAAAACATTTTAGAATTAACCCTCCCTCTGGCGCAGTCGGGTAAAAATAAAGGTTTCCATAATCACTTATAATAAGTGATTGGATTAGAACCCTTTATTTTTATTCTTTTTGCCTTAATAGGCAAAAATAATACAGATTCTAAATCTAAATGAGAAAAAGATCTAGTATTCCACAGATTTCGTTTCGTCACTCTTACACTGTTCTTCTTGGACGATTATCAGAGGGCAGAGGGTTAAAATTTGCATTTTATGAAATACTCTCCCAATCAATAATCTGAATAGAACAAATCACCGAAATTGAATAAAAACCTGCAGAACTGTTCAATTCATTTCAATTGACTCTTGATGCCTAGTTCGACTCAATTGTTCGAGCCCTTTGTACGCCAACAAAACCAGTGGATTTCCAAGACCATTAAACTATGGCCGAATCAAAGCTATAATATTTTATTAAGGCGCAAATAGACTACTAGTACGTGGGCGGGTAAGGTTAAATAAAGTTTAGCCGAAACCTTAACTGAGAATCTATTGACTATTCTAAACCTATTTTGGGTTTCTTTTACCTTTCTAAATATTGAATGGGCTTATTCATCAACACATAAATTCTTAATGATCCTGTTAGTTTTCCTTCACACTGCGTAAAATTAGTCAGAAAAAACAATTTCTGAAAAAGAAATACAGCAGAAATAAGTAAGCTACTTAGATGAAAAGCTGTCGCTTACAGCGTAAGAAAATAAAAAGGACAAATCTTTAAAATCTTGATACCTAGTAAATATTACGAATAACATAATGTATTTTATGCTGTTACACGTTTTTGTATGACATCACACTTTCGAAGATATTAATAATTTCTTTCAATTTCAAATCTTTGAGAGATTTTTGCTGTGTGTGTAGGGTGAGAGACGATTTCGGCCGGTATCCCGCCGAAAGCCAATCACGCTGACGGCCGATACCAAATCTTCGGCACATCGTCGCCTCTCGCAAAACTTCGGGTCTCAATTAAGGCCCCGTCAACTAACCCCGAACAAGCCATAACCCTAAGTCTGCTCGTCAAAACTTCGCCAACACGGAGCCGGGCACAGTCATTTGACGGTGTTAAGGTCTCCACACACTTCATAGGGATTAGGAATAACCTAAAACCTAACCTCTGTGCAGTCGACAGCATATCAGTAAGCCTAGGCGAAGACTGCAAACTTTTTGTCGGTCGATAGTTTAATCGGGCAGTTAATCAGTACATATGGTTACTGTTTTTTCTTGTAAGATTTATCCCACGACAATATTTACAGTTTAAATATTACACCTATCATTTAACCAGTTTTGGATTGATAACTTTTATTCATTTAAAACACACTGGTGTACCGTGGTCATTAGATGGTGTGCCTCGGAAAAAATAAAATTATCTTATTTTTAGTAAGTAAGTAAGGGTAAGACTAATAAAGGTAATTACTTAAAATATTTTTTTATGTGTAGTGAAAAATTTTCGTTTTTCTAGATGTACCTTAAAAGCAAAAAGTTTGCGGAACACTGATTTAAAAGTTGCACTACAAGCTTTTGCAATCACTATTAATGTTCTTACTACAGCAAGCCCCGCGGTGGAAACTTAAGTCCCCCACCGTGATACCTAATTTCGCTTAACAATAAATCACACTCAGGATTTGTTTAAAATTCCCCGCAAGTTCCTCGCTGAACAAAAGGAAAGGATTTATTTCAAGGAATTCGTTTAGTTCCTAGACATTCTCGTTGAAATTTGTTTTTCAATACCTTTTCCTTGCGAATGTTTTCCTCATTTGCACGGACACAATCAGTGGACGTAATTAAACAGAGAGAATTTAGGTTAATTTTGGATCTAAATAAAAAAACAGCAATGTCCCAATACCGATCGTAGAATTATAGTATGACTAGCTGAACCGGCGAATTTCTAACGCCTATGTTCATCAGAAAAAAAAAGATACACAAATCGGTCCAATAGTATCGGAGCCTATTGTTTAAATACACAATCAAATCTTTAAAATATAAGTGTAGATACCTAACAAGTTAGTTTGTAATAAAAGTTGTTAGATGGCTATCAGGATTTTTACGAAACTAATTACATCACAAGCAATAATTATCTGATATTTAATCTACACATCGTAAACTATTTCGAATTATTAATTCATTAGGGTGAGTGACCTAGAAATAGAGGCTAAAATGTTTTGGATTATGATGATGTAGTGTGTGCGTGCCTTAACTTATTATCACTACCAAGTTATTATTGCCAGTCTTGCCAGTAAGTAAAGCTACATTAGTTAGACAAACAAGAGATTTAGTACTAGAACCTATTACTGTTAACTTAAATTCCAGAACTGCTGACAGTTGATGACTGTTAATAATTTACAGTTGGTTAAATAGTATTTTTATTTTTTTTCGCATGTAGACCCATATGGGACTAGCGAAGGGATTAATGTCCAATGTCCAAAATTCATTATATTTGGACCAAAATACCAAAAACATTTAGTCTTGAAGCCAATGCACCAACCCTATCTTCCAGTAGCCAAAGCTAAACTGTCAGTTGTTGTGGCATGACCTGGAGTAAGAAAGGCAGATTGTAGAGGTAGAGGGACATAAATACTGGTGAAAACTCATTAAAACTCATTTATTTCTGTAAATAGGCTTAAAAAAAGCACTTTTACACGTCCCAGTATTAACCCTACCACTGCTTCAGGACAATAAATGGGCCAGTGCTGAGAAGAAGCAGCGCAAGAAACTCAGTCACTATTGTCAGCCTCTTTTTCAAAGGTTTACATGCTTTAAAATGTACAAAGTTATAAATATTTATGCGAGCTAGGCAGTAACGTATCCCAAACATTTTTATCTTTTAAATAATCATCGACTTTATAGTAGCCCTTTTTCATTAAGATACTTTTAATATGTGCTTTGAATTTATGAATGGGTAGTTCTACAACAGTTTGTGGTAATTTATTAAAGAATTTAATACATTTTCCCATAAATGAATTACCAATCTTATGCAATCTGAAATTTGGAACGGCAAGTTTATTTTTGTTTCTTGTATTAGAGAGACGTATTACGGCCAATCTGTTTGATACTACAACTATGTACACAACTGTGTATTTGGAATCCCACAACTCTCCTTTATTTATCCAATGTTCAAATGTCTCGTTCAAGCACACCCATATCGATATATTTCGGAAAATATGCGTTAACACAAGCATGTTTATTCCAACAATATTTTACCCCGTACGTGCTCAGCAAAATCAAGATTACAATATCAAGGGTATGTTTATAGGGTCTTGTAGCTCAAGGAAAATAATTCTCCCAACGCGATCTTTACCCTCCTCTACATGTGGCCTCTTATATTGGCAGCACGACCTCCCAATTTAGGGGAGGCAGCATTTACATAATATGTTACGTAGCCGGCCTATTGTAGTCGACATATTTTTTTATAAAATGGGTAAAAACAAGCACTTTCTTGGCAAACGAACTAAAGCGGGTTGCCAGTATCTGTCGCAGAACAGAACCGACGAAAGATGAAGTAAAAGGCCTAGTCAAAAGGGGAGAGACGATAATAATGTTTGAATAAGATCTCGGAACCGAAGCGGAAGTAACTACAGTCCACTGCTGGACTATGAGCCTCCTCCACTATAGTGGAGGGTTTTGCCATAATCTCCACGCTTGGCAGGCGGGTTGGAGATCGCAGTTTAAAAGATTGATGTTTTTCAGAGAGCGCTGCTGCCCGTTCTCTGTTTGATGTGTAGTCCCTAAGACATTAGTAGAGACATTAATCCTAGTTGAATAGAATGTAGTATATTCGATATGTTCATATATTTGATAGTACAGTGTAAGACATCCCCAGTTAAAATTTCGTTTAAATCGAGAGACGCAAGATGCTTGGTATACGGGTAGACCCGTATTTTAAAACTTTTAAATCCGTCCAACTAAATCCGATGAAACTTGGATCTTAGTGATCTTCGCAAAATTCTGCCCAGGCTTAGTGACTTGAAGCGTCAGTGGAGTCTGCCAACTTTAATCCTTTTTAGGCTTTTATACAGTGGGTGGTAGGGTTGGGTATATGGGAGCACTCAAGAAATATAGTGTACAAAACTTTTTACATAAGCTTAGGGATTAATTATAAAACTTTAGTAAGAAAAGTCTATAATATTGGGGCTTGGGGCATACGAAAACAAGAACATGTTTACAAGTATATGGGTTATTTACTGAAATGTAGGGTATTAGTTTCAGACCTTAATGAGAAATGAAACAATGAATAATTATGATTAGGATTAGGTTGTTTTATTAATGTAGGTAACTCAGAGGTTTGAAATTAGGTACCTAGAAACTCTGTAGGAGACAAAATTTGTAACTAACTGACTCGCTCTTCATTTATTCTAACGCAAAACCACACCTTGAAAATCATTATTGAGCATAAAAAAGAAACATTTTATTAACACAAGACAGACAGCAAGTAATTGTTGAACTCGGAACAGTAGTGCTAATTCCAAATACTATTCCATATTTTAGAACTATCAATCACTATCGGTCAAGCCATCATTTCGCTATAAGTGAGAGAGAGGGAACCGAAAATATAGACGTTTTTGTAGATTGATTGATTTTAATCTCCAGGACTGGCACCTAACCTAAAGCAGGTCTACGTCATAAACCCTTAACTACCGGTTGCGGACATAAACTAGATAGGCAAAATGGAGCTGGCAATTTACTTGGCGCTCTTCGTATTGATAGTTTTAATGGGCAAGAACGGGTTAGTGCGGTGAGCACGATAATGGAAAGGTTCTGTACAAAATAGTTACTGATAAGTTAAAGCTATTTTGCAAGACGTTTGTGGAAGGCAGGAAGCAGGACAAGCCGCTTTTTGAAGAGGCTGAAAACAAACTTCGATTAATAAATCCTAGATAGATATTAAGCGCACGAAAAGTGAGGCAATTTAAAGGCAGTTGAGTCAAACAATAGTAAGATGAACATTGGATGACATGATTTTCGTCCCATTTTAAACAAGCGCTAATTTTGCAAGCCAAAAAAAACCTCACGTAACTCTCTCGTCAACCAAATTGAAAATTCATTGGTTTAGGTCAAAGAATGATACTAAGAATATAATTTTACAGTTTTTCTTCTTCATTTAGTTTACAGTTAATTAAAAACTAATTGGGTTTTCAGGTCTTTATGCCTTTGATTTATTGCTTAAAAATGACACCTCTCAATTTATATTCGCTTACATAAAAAATACGAATAATTTGGCAATTTTAATTGCTTTCCCTCCTCACCCTCACAAACGGATTAACGTAATTAAAAGAGACTCACGATTAAACCTCCCTAAGCTTTGAATTTCCAGAACAAATAACGACGATTTTGTTTTACATTTTTACAACGCTCTAGAAAATTCTATGAGGGTTAAAACTTCAGAGGATAAAGGTCGCGGGAAAATAATAAGCTTATTTAAACCCGTGTAACCCTGAAAACCTGTTTCTAAAGCGTTAATTGATCCTCTGAACGTTATTAAAATATACGTGGGTATAGTAGGCCCAGTTACAGTTCAGCAGAGCTGACTGAGCAGAGGCATGGAGCAGACCGTAACCCGCCACGGCGGGCCGGGGGTCCTGTTGTACCAGGACCCCGAGGAGAAAATCTGTATAAAAAACAACTGGAGGAGAGGATTGGGGGTTCTGGAACCTAGCCTGAGGCGGAGCTGCGGACGAATGTCCAACTAGGACAATAACTCGAGTCTCCGTTTCTTTGGGCTCCGGATAACACCGTCGGGTTTTAGTAGAGATACACAGGCTCCGGTTTTTTGAAGGGGAGAACCCCAAATAGTCCAGTCATTATAGTAAGTTCACCTCGGAATTCGAGATACCCAGCTGTAAGTCTGTAAATACGTGGATATTGACACCCTAAAAGTTGTCTCAAAACCTACATATGGTAGGGTGTAAGCAACTATTAAATTTCAAGGTCAACGGTCACAAAAATCGGTTTTTTGCGCTTTTTTTAGAAATATCTCATTTCCTATGGGTTTTTTGCTATTTGTATTTATTATCAATATTGTAGAATACAAAATTCTCTACAAATTTTGTTCAAAAAAATTTTTATACGGTGAACCGTTTTCGAGATAGAGGGCGGCCGCTAGTACTTATAATAAATCTGTAGAGAGGTCAATTCTGTACATGAAATATATTTTCAAAATAACTATCAGGGGGTGATTAGTGATCGATACTGATGCCAAAAATGCAATCAGTAAAATTTTTGTCTGTCTGTCTGTCCGTCTGTATGTTCCTTATAGAAACACAACACACAACTTTGACCTTAAAATTTAACAGTTGCTTACACCCTACCATATGTAGGTTTTGAGACAACTTTTAGGGTGTCAATATACAAGTATTTACAGACTTACAGCTGGGTATCTCGAATTCCGAGATTCTTACCTAATTTAAGCTTAAATAACTGGACTAAAAGTTGTAGATGTGACTTGGAATAAACTTTGGGGTTTACAACCGTAACTTTTGTTGAACGCAAGGGAAATCGCGGGTATATACAATTTTTAGACTGTCAGCAATAACAAACCTTTACAAAAACTAACTTTAGTAGGCGCGACACATAGCTCGTAGAGCTGATGGCCGCTGGGGCAGGAAACTTCTTGAGTGGCGACCACGAGCCGGAAGACGTAGCGTGGGCAGGCCTCCCACTAGGTGGACCGACGATCTGGTGAAGGTCGCGGGAGGTGCCTGGATGCGAGCGGCGCAGGACCAGTTTTTGTGGAAATCCTTGGGGGAGGCCTTTGTCCAGCAGTGGATGTCTTTGGACTGAAACGAACGAACTAACTTTACTATTACTACTGATGAACCTTCTGCATTTACTCCCACTGTGCCCTAACCCAGTTGTAATTAAGTCGCCAAAGTTGTATTCGCTTCCAATGTTTCAAATTGCGAAATTAATGTTTATTCGCAATTTCCTATAGCTGGTCTGGTTCGACAGCTCCGACAAAACGTGAAATATAACTTGTGTTTATTTTAAAGGTGTATATCAGTGACATCCAATTAGCAAAATGATTTATGCTATTAATCAATGCTCGTTAGAAAATAAGCACGTTTCTCTGTAGCATGCTGACAATCTGACATAGATGAGTTACATAAGTATGCCTAGAGGGGTTAACTAGGTACCTCTTTACAAAAGCCAATATATTTTTGCATGAAAATTAACGACAAAATTGATGAAACCTATTCTAAGTAGATATGGCAATGGACGCTAATGGTCACAGCGAAACAGTAAGTAGATTATACAGAAATATTATTCCATACTTTGTAGGGCACGAACCGCCGCGGGTCGCTACCTTTTAAACGTATATTATGTAAAACGCAAATTCATGTTTACGTAAAATCTGTTAAATTAATTAGATACGATGTATCCCACCACCCTCCAATAAGATAGCTGACAGCCGCCGAAAGTTAACTGACAGAAAATGCCTTATATGGTATTAAGTTCGCTTGATAATTAGCGTGATTGAGGCCTAAACTTGGGCTGAATGACGTGAGCTTATGATGATGGATATAATATCATGGGCTCTATCTGTGTATCTTCTTTGCGACAACATCTTATGTAATGTCAATGTGGTATACAGTATACAGGGTATATATGTCCACGTGAAATTTTGAACTCCGTCAGTTTATGATATAACGCGTAAAATTGTAAAGTATCAGAGGGTTCGTCAGACTATAATCTGACGGAATTAACGATTTTACAGTGACATTTAGATGTGGCGAATGAACGCAGAAAAAGAAAGCAATAAATAATAATAAAAAAAACTAAGAATATACAGTAATATTTCGCTTTTATGGTTTCGCAGCGTTATGCTACAACTGGAGCCTGGGAAAAAGCTTTCTGGCCAGGGTTATAAATCCGATTTCAGCCATTCAGGCGTGCAATATTATTAAACCAAACTAGATTAACGGCTTAATTAAATCCGGGACTGTTGATTGGACAGGGAAAGAGGGAACTAAGGGCGAGTACATGCTGGCAAATATTATTCATGCCTAAGTTTGTGTTGTGTTTGTATTTTAAGCAGAATACTCTACCTACTACCTAGTAAGTACTCTACCTACGTAATGTCATAAGCCCTCATGTAATGTTTGTAGCGGTTTCAGCGCAATGGTCAGAATAGTATGTTCTGCTATAGTTCTGCTAATAATAGAGCATTTAGTAATAACAAAGAAATCGATTAGTTAGCGTATAAGTTTCTTTCTTACACGTGTCTTCAGCGCCTTACTGCTACCTAGGCCGCTAACAATTGGTCAAGTTAGAAATCAATGGGGGAGGCCTATGTTCAGCAGTAGACGTCCGTGCTGATGATGACATACATTTATTGCCATCTACTCTTACTTTTCATACCTTGCTTTGTGGTAATGTCCAAAATATTTGTTGTTTAATTTGCTTTTTTTATAAAATCACGACTATTCCCTGCTAATAACGCGTTATTAGCAAGGAATAGACGGTGACTATGCAAAAGCCCTAACCTGCACCGACATCCGTACAAATTGGCTAAACACGGTTTAATGTGATTAAGGGGCCATCCATAAAGTACGTCACACGAATTTCATGATTTTTTGAGCCCCCCCCCCGTCCTTGTCACAGGTGGTCACATTTCTGAGACCCCCCCCCTCCCTAGTGTGACGTCACATGTTTTGCAATTTTACATCGAAAAATTATTAAATTAAAACAGCAGTTCCGAAATTAGTTTTATTTCCATTTAAATTAAGTATTTTTTTTATGAAATCAACATTATATCAAATATTTGAAACAATTGAAATGTGATGTCACGAAACTTAAGACCCCTCCCACCCCTTGTCACACCATGTCACACTTTGTCTACCCCCTCCCCCCCACTTTACGTGTGACGTACTTTATGGATGACCCCTAAGCAATAAAAAGCCTGCTGAAGCCGCGCCGGCATACTAAGCGGCTTGGAGCTGTAATCGTGTTGCCGAGCGGTGTTCTATACAGGGTGTACCTTAAAATAGACCCTGTCAATCATGGGCACTATGGATGGTTATGGTGCTATGTCTCTAAATTAGATATTTTTTACTTATTCAATGATTGAATATGCCATCGTTAGCACATCAGACTTGAGTTTACTTTTTTGTTGCTTAATAACACCTAATACAGCAGCCACAGTTCGTTCTATCGTTTCAGTCAAATGACTTCTACTACTGCATTGGTTCCCAAACTTATTTGAGACATTCCCCCTTTCGACCATACAAAAAATTCCGCGCCCCCCCCTCGTCTAGTCAAGATTATTTTTGTACTACTGGATAAGTAAGTGGCGGACTTGATTTCCAAGCCAAGTATTTCCAAAACGACCACAGTAGTCCAGCGCTCAGCGAAACTTGGCCTTCATTGGTTGATTTTTATTGGTGGTCAAGCTGTAGATCCTGGCTACAGAGGTGGCCGGGAATAGTCAAAGTCAAAGTCAAAGTCAAAGTCAAAATGTATTTATTGCATTTCATGAATGTTTACAAGATGTGGTTATCATATTATCCAGTACATCATGTTACCCATTTAGGCTTAGCAATTAAATGATTGATTTAGTAATCAACGTGTAACGGATACAAAAATATTTTTAATTTAAGTTTAAGTCACTGAAGTACTCGTTTAGGCTGTAGTAGCATTTTTTTATTAGTAGGTTCTTTAGGTCTCTGAGGAATATTTTTTTATTTGTTTCTTTTCTTAATACTATTGGTAGTTTATTGAATATTCTTATTGCAGTGCAATATGGGCTATCTCTATACATTGTTGTGCGACATTGAGGTATTTTAATTTTGTATTTATTGATTTATTTTATTTTTTTTTTTTTTTTTTATGTGATAGGAGGCAAACGAGCAAACGGATCACCTGATGGTAAGTGATTACCGCCGCCGCCACTCTGTTATTTTAGTAAAAATTGATTTTAGTTCTATTTGACATTGGGTAGCATTTTTAAACTTGTAAATTAGCGATACATCGTCCGCAAACAATACACAGGGAGAGTTTATGATTTTAGGGAGCTCATTTATGTATATGAGGAATAGTATACATCCAATTACACTTCCCTGCGGGATTGAGCAGTTAACTGTTTGTGGTTTTGACTTGTAGTGTTTTAATTCATTTGTTTTTGAATCTAGATGGTCTATTTGCACATACTGTACCCTATTTTTTAAATAAGATTTTAGCCACTCGTAAGCCATACCTCTTATTCCACAACAATATAAAGCAGATAGTAGAGTTTTATGGTCGACTCTATCATACGCTTTCGACATATCGAGCAAAACACCTACTGCGTATTTACCTTCGTTAAAATACCCTAATATCTGCTGGATGTATTGGTAAACAGCCAGTGTAGTAGACCGAGTTTTCCTAAAGCCATACTGGTGGTTGTCAAGAATCTTATATTTCTCTAAAAAGTAACAGAGACGGTCTGCCATTGCTCTCTCAAAAACTTTAGAAATTGAGGGTAATAGAGCTATAGGGCGGTACTGACCCGGGTCATTTATGCTGCCCTTTTTATGAATTGGTCTGACTATCGTAATTTTAAGTTGTTCTGGAAATTTTCCTTCACTGAAAGATTGATTTATTAAATTTTTCAGTGGGATCGATAGTTCAGATGCGCATTTTTTCAATAGTATTGGGGGTATATCATCAGCCCCTGAACTATATGTGCCTTTAAGATTTTTTAATATAGTAAGTACCTCTTTTTCATCTATAGGTTTTAGAAATATGCTATTTTCCACTACTGTGCGAATGAGAGATTGTGCTTGGTTCCCGTCTTTGTCTTTTATTTTTTCACTTTTTCCAATAGAAGTAAAGAACTCGTTAAAGTGATCAGCGATTTCGTGAGGAGATTCAATTTTTTTATCATTTATATTTAATTGTATATTTTTATGTTTCTTATTTCTAGTTTTGTTTGTTTTTGTTTTTATAATTTGCCACATTGTTTTAGTTTTATTAGTAGATTTTGCCATTTGATTAATAAATATTTTCTTTTTAGAGATTATGATGGATTTCTTTAGTATTTTTCTGTATGATCTATAATATTTTCGAATTATTTCATTATTTGTGTGGTTGACTAAGACACGCATCATTCTTTTATTTTTACATGAGATTTTGAGTCCTTTTGTAAGCCATTTGGGTTTTTTAAGTTTTGTATATTTTATAATTTTTCTTGCGAAATATATATCTAATAAAGTCTTTATTTTATTTTGGAATATTTCATAGTTTTTATTTATACAAGATGGTTCGTTAAGTAAGAGGGGCCAATTTATAGTGCGGATTTCTTGTCGAAATCTAGCTATTTGGTTCTCTGGAAAAAAACGTTTTCTTGATAATTTGATTTGATCAAACTCACATTCGTAGTTAAGAATCTTGTCTAACGTTACAATTATGCCATGGTGGTCTGAGAGACCTAAATCCAGAACAGCAGTGTTAGTTTCTCTGAAGTTTGTAAATATGAGATCGATACATGTTGCAGTTGTTTTACAGATTCTAGTTGCAGTTTTAACTTGTTGAATAAAATTATGAGTTAAAAGAAGGTTTTTAAAATCATGAGAATTTTTTTTATTCGACATCATATCAATATTAAAGTCTCCCCCTATTATAATGTTTTTATGTTATTATAATTATTATAATAGTCCCGCTTGGCGAAGATAGCGCCATAACATGTCGCTTAGTTTTAATTATTAACACCTAGTTTCCGAGCAGCATGACTGTACACAACATCAACTTTTAATCAACTGTTAAATTCAACGACTTTCTATACAAATAAAGGACATAAAAACTAGAAATAACGCAACAAATCGACTCCGTTGATCGTAAATAGACGGAAAAAGCTTTTTAGTGGTTTCTTATTCCTTCACAAATGCAGTAAAATCGACTAATGGCGTACGTAGACCTTTGATGTGATTCACTGATGACGTATTTTGACTTTTGACGGTAGAATTAAAACAGTTGTGTGACCGTTCCTTAGGTTCAAGGTTTTTGGGTTCCGTACGTAGAAAAGAAAAAGGAACCCCATATGTGATCACTAATCTGGTCTTTACGATTATCAAGATATAAGACTAACTTTCTAAAAATATAACATTATTGCGAAGCCTTCATGCATGGTCCAGCAGTGCCAAGGTGCATGGGTAAGAGATTTTCTCCACTAAGAAGTTCTGGGTTCTAAAGTCCCATTTCCAGCAGCAAGCTTTGATGATGAATGATGATTGATAATTGTCAGAAAAGGAGCTAAGATTTCGTGCCTCAGAGAACACGTGGTTGTGATATCAGTTGGCATACTACAACCCACATAATATAAGATTCAGGGACAAGCTAAAGCCATGAGGTACATAACAATAGGGTTCATTCTCTGACATACTCATCAATTGACATACTTAAAGGTCAGTAAATAAAATAGAGACGCTCCACTCAAGACCATATCAAATTGATCCAATTACTTTATTCAATATCAAGAGTATCAAGACGTGCGGTCAGAGATCGTAATCTTTCCAATTAATCACCAAAATGGACCATAAACGTCCGCGTTAATAAATTGAAAGTAATGTAACTCGGTTATAGTTTATGGCGTACGTATTTCAGTTGTCTCAAAGATTTTTCTTTAAGTTTTGGAGATGGAATAGCTATAATTTAAGATGTCTATCAAGACTAAGTAATTAATCTAAAGCTGTAGAGTTTGTTTGTTTGGTTACTCGCACTAATCACTGAAACTTCTGGTTTAAATAACATCACGGGTCCAATAGGACCAGTACAAAGTGGACCGACGACCTGATAAAGTTAGCAGGAAGGCGCTGGATGCGGGCTGCTACCAACCGTATGATGTAAAAGTCATTGTGAGAGGAGAGGCTTATGTTCAGTAGTGGACGTCCTGTGGCTGAAATGATGATGATGATGATAGGAACGGAGAATCAATGAAAAATGTTGCAAAAGCCAAAAACTAGTAAAATTATTCAAACTATTTAACACGTACGAAGTCGGGGACACAGCTAGCTTTTTATAATCTTCCAAGTTTCGAAGATACTATAGCTGTGGGCAGGATTACGACACAGTCAAATTACTTTTCGTAGTTGGGAGTGATGAGGGATTTAGGTAAAACACGCCTTAAGTTGGTTAGAATATTTTTACTCGAGACTAAAAGATATTTTGTGTGGATCCCGAATATATGCGGACAATTTTTCTCCCACGAAATGCCAATTTATTGGCAGTTTAATTTATTCTAGAAGTTAACCAAATACTAAACGTCAGTAACCATTATATGCGATGTAGATGCATTGTAGAGCTGAAAATGTAGCCTCAAGCGAACAAGGTTCCAATGGCATAGACATGAGGAAGCAAATCTCGTCGCACAGTCCGAGTACACCATACAGGGTGACTTTTAAATCGTTGGCATCCTCTTAAACCAAGACTCTACTCATGATACATAGTCGTCGTCTCAGCCAAATGACGTCCACTGCTGGACAAAGGCCTCCCCCAAGGTTTTCCACAATGAACGGTCCTGCGCTGCCCGCATCCAGGCTCTTCCCGCGACATAGTACACTCCTTGAATATGAGACAAATCAAATGAGATTTTTGTCTTAATTTTACTATTTATTTGTACTAGTGCTCTTATAATGAGTTTATAACTCTAAATGAGACTATACATTTTTGTTGCATGTTAACACCTACTACCTACATCGAAATAAGATGCCACAGTGTTATCTTTGATGTGCTATCGTCTGTACAAGGTTTTAATTTTTGAAATTTTAACTCATTGAAATTGTCTCATATTCAGGGAATGTACTATGTACCATGAGTAGAGTCTTAGTTTGAAAGGATGCCAACGATTTAAAAGTCAGCCTGTACAAATTTAAGTACGGTTTATTCACTCGACACTGAAATATGCACAACTTTACTTGCTTACGTTACTTGTATTTTGCTATGTGTATCTCTCTTAGCATACGCTCGCCCTTACTCCATGCTTAGCCTTAGAAGCCCAATACAATAGCAGCATGACAAATGCTGATGACATCGCTGGTGCGAGGAAATCTTCGCAGAGTGCCGACGAGAGGTCTGCGAGATCAATTGAAATAATCACGTAATGCGATAGAGGGACAGGGCTGGCAACAGTAACGTAACTGTACAATGATTCACGTACTAAGAAATTATAAGTAAACATAAATAACTGGAGAGACTGGTAGTTGAATGCCACGTGGAAGGCAGGAGAGCACGCGGTCGATCGCCAACCCGCTGGATAAACGCCATCACAAAAGCTACTGAGTTCACCATGGTCCAGTGTACTCGCGCCTCTAATCGTCAGAAATGGAAGCACATCGCCAGGAAAGCTATCCTCGGAGATGACATCAAACTACTGACGACATTTTATCGATTTCCGACGATAAATCCAGTCGTACAAGATCGACGATAAGATGATATCGTTACACGCATCCTAGGCCGGCGGGAGTGTTAGTGGCTTTATTGGCGAAATAATTAACCTTAGCTAAACTTTATACTTAGTTGTTAGATAAAGGTTCTATTTCGAATCAAAAATGAATTGAACGTGATTCAACAGTGACTTTTTCTCAAACAAAAACAACTGCTCATCATATCCTATGGGTCAGCTTTACCCAGCGCACTGCGTGTGCAGTACAACAATGCGTTCAGGGTGCTACTTGGCCTGCCGCGGTTCTGCAGCGCGTCAACCATGTTGCGGAATCGCACACGGACGGCTTCCACGCAATAATTCGGAAGCGAAGCGCATCGCTCCTAGAGCGTCTCCGCGGCAGTACAAATGGCATCCTGAGGGCATTGGCTGACAGGTGGGACTCGCCGCTGCTGGGGCGCTGGCTTAGCTTGCACGTCTCCAGTGCTATGTAAGCGGCTTCATATTCATTATTTGTGTCTTACTAACATAGGCTAAGTGAAAATTGTTACTAACACAATTATGGACCCCGGTCTGACAATAAATTTTTTCAATTCAATTCAAAATCATAACAGTGTCACCCCTACGCATCCATACTTAAGACCAAGCGAGCTTGATCCTAGAGCACTCAGGCGGCCACGCGTTTTTGCCGTCCAATGATATGAGCGAGCTCATTGGGACAAATCACCGGACCACTGTGTGAATTGGACCGGAAAATATGGGTCGAAAACTCCCAAATATAGAGAAGTTCGGCGTAACCTATACGGAAAAGCCGTAAAGGGTTATATGGCCACCATAAAAATGTATGGGAGCCGACTCTATGAGGAAGTACATGAGTCACGCAAACTTTTGTTGATGGCGAAGCAGGAATTTTGAGGACAAGTCTATTCAGACATAATTTCGGGAATTGGGACGTTCATAAAAGTATAACAACATCAAATATGATCCGTATCACTCTCAGATCATAGAAGGGAAGTGTCACGAGAGAACTAAGATACCTAAAGATCCGCAGAAAAACCATCAAGATGTGACTGCAGACTTGCAGAGGAGATAAATTCACCATTCATGTTGTGTTTTGGCCACTTAGGGTGTCGTCGTCACTAACTATTTGACGCCGACTGTATTAAAAAAGAAAATTAAAAAAAAACACCGTTAGTCCGCTCAATTCTGTTTAAGATTCACGCAGAGATTAAAAGTACCCCACCTGTTCTTGCTTTGCACGTAAAACCCTTTTCGCGTTAATGTTTTCGATGATATTTTATTTACTTAGCTCGTTCATTTTAACATCGTTTTCTCCGAAAGAACCGAAGATCATTTTAACACGCGGCGCTCGAACAGTCAAGAACATTAATCTACGAACACTCAATTTTAAGTCTTATAAGTGTAAACTTAAGGTACTTGAAGTTTCGCTTGAGATCGTGACTGTAAATTCCGAAGCTACGGAACCTTTAAGCCAATAAAACTTATGGTATCGTGCAAGTTGTGGGTGTGGTCCAAAAATAATACCTTTGGGAGGTTTGTGTGCATTTTGATATTGATAACAAATAATTTGTTGCGTATTTTCTTCAGTTCTATAAACATGGGTGCCTTTTAATCGTGTGTTACCACTTTACTCGGTGATTTATCAGAGTGATGCGTTTCATAGATAGACATGATTAGTTGCATTGCATTCCAATATTTCAGACCAACCCGTCTGGCCAGCAGCGTGAAGAATGTAAGCCTTGATCCATTTTCTTCAGGAAAATTAGAGACGATCGTGCTTCTTCAGTAGAGAGTATATCCTGCTGCTGATGATGAAGATTCAGAACTATCAGAATTTGTTCTTGAGTATAGTTAAAATTCAGGGGATTCAAATTCAGGGGATCCCAAAGTGGGGGTCGCTAGGACCTTAAAAGGGTAGTTAAGTATTAAAAAACCTGCGACCCCTGAGAAGATACTCGTACATTCCAGACTTCTCGATACGACCAATAAATAATTTGGACTGGATGGGGGGCGCGGATTTTTTTATGGTCGAAAGGGGGCGCGTCTCAAATAAGGTTGGGAACCCCTGAGTTAAATCTTGTGGCACTTCTCCCATTTTATCCTCCAGATAAATTCCGCCGCCATCTCCTATCTTAAAAGATCCCCATCGGCCTCAACAAAGATCGCGCGTTGAATAACTATGTGCCGTGGATAAATCGATTCGTCCCGCGCACAATAGAGATAGGAGTAGTAGGTCAGGGTAAAAGCATTTTTTTAACCACAACGAGGAAGCTCTTGGCCTGATGGTAAGTGATGAACAGGCCGAAGGTGGAAGCGAGCTTCACTCGGAATCCTCAACCACGGAGGAACTGGCTATCTTACCTCTAACTGCCGGAATACAACAATGCTGTTAACATTGTTGTTATTTGATGTTTCTTCCGCCACTTCTCAGCATCAGCCGATATGTTATTCCGAAGTGGTGGTAGAGCAACCTAGTTTACTCTTTAATGGAATTTTGGGCGTGTCATTTTGAATTTCTTGTATTTAGTTTAGTCGGGAATCTTACTAACCTTTCTTACTAATTTTCATCCACGTGTATTTAGATCTATCACAAAGAGGCTTCGTCGCGCATCCGTCAATCTAGCACAGATGTAAAATGTAAATTTTGATAATAATTTTACTGTAGGAGGAAGTTACTATAGGAGGAGTAATTATACTGTAGGAGAAGACCTTACAACTTACAGCACCCTGCCTCTAGGGCGTAAATAGGTACCTACCTAGAATTTTTAAACCAATTTCTTTCTCAGCAAACATTTTCCCACTTAGTGTTATCGTTCTCAAAAAAACAGCATTTTACAAAACCTGAATATTTTGGAAGCAATGTTATCAAATTTTCTCAAAGTTTTAACAACCTGAAACATCCATCCAGTTCCTATGTTTACCAACTTATAGTTATAAGTAAAGTAATTAGCTAGAAAATTCCTCGAGCCGCCATTGGTCGCGTCCGTTAATTGTTCGAGTACTTAGATGCTGTGACGTCACGCGGACGTCACACGAAAGTAATTTGTTGCGCGCACGCATTCCGAGCGTTTGATTGTTTTGTTCATTGTGATATTTTTGTAGTTTGGATATTTTGTATTAATTATGAATATTTGTATTTAGTTTTAAGGAAAAATGTGTATCGATTAAAAACTTCGATTATGAGAGACAGGAAGGAGTTCGGCATGTCCACTGATGCATGATGCTTTCCAGCTAAAGAATGGCGCCGCATGATAGGGAAGGCGATCCCACGTAACGGGTATGGATGGACGAAAGCAAAAATGAAGATTAACAGCATTCCTATTCAAGTTTCAGTCTAACGAAAGTGTGCTGGACTATTTAGTAGTTTAGAAGATGAGACTGTTTAGTAGTTTAGAAGTTTGAGAAAATCCTTGACTTCCGGTCAAAATTTTAAGGCCGTATTTACTTCATGCGGCATAAGTACAAGTACGACATAATGAGGTGTCATTTTATCGCTTTAATCGTTTAATCGAAAAGAAAGAATAAATAAGACTCATGGATTTAACATAAAGACATCGAAGTAATCGAACTGTCGTTTAATTTCAGTTTCATCTCATTTTGCACGTGAACTCTTTTGTCTGCTACTAAACTATGAAACAAAGCATTTCCTCACGCGAGCGTCAAATAGAGTTCACAATACAATAATATCTTTGCATTGCAGAAGTCATCACAACACAACACAATAATATCTCCTTGCTCATTGTCTCACCTACAAAGTTCAGCTCATTAGGTCGTCTGCTGGGCCATTGTTTCATTTTCTGCACAAATAGACGCGTTTAATTAACACCAGGACTGCGAGCATCGCGATATTCAGGTGAAGTCGGGAACAAAAATATACCTTGAAAGCATCTGAAAACTTTTCTCAATAGGTACTCAGTCTGATTCTACTCAGGTTCTGGAGTGAAGGCCATGTACCAGAAAGCGCAGCGTAGGACGTCCACCCACAAGGTGGACCGACGACCTCATAAAGGTAGCGGATGCGCTGGATGCAGGCCGCCACCAACCGGCCATTGTGGAAGTCATTGGGGGAGGCCTATGTTCAGTAGTCTATGGACGTCCTATGGGTGAAATGATGATGATGATGATGACTCAGACTGATTGCTTTACCACATTATTGCATTCACATTAGGTCTTCCAGACCTATCAAGTATTCTTTACTTCGTTTTTGGACCCAAGGCAACGCAAAAAGGATTAAAATATTCATCAGCACTTCATATTTTGACTGCAGGAGCACGCAGCACGACTGCACGACCCTCTAAGTATAGTACCAGAGGATTTATAAATAGAGGATTTGACTTATATTCTCCACGCTGATCAGACTTTTTGGGAAGGCCTGATGTTCGCACATTTGCCCCTTAATCGCCTTTTACGACATCCACGAGAAGGTCCTATTATATTCTGCCGGAACCACACAGCTATAAATTAAAAATGATGTAAGATTTAGAATCCCATTGCCCGCTTGAGAATTCATCGTCATTCAAAATCCGCATTTAGTACTATGTGTTTTTTATGCAGAACAGCCGTACCTAATCACACTTGATGTTAAGCGGGATGCACTCTAGGGAGGGTGTAAATGCCTCTTCACTCTCGCCTTGAAGAGGCCCAGATTATTGTGTTCAGGAAGGACAACGAATTCCAGTCCCTAGCTGTTCACGTTACAAAAGATTCTAGCCTAAATTATGTCATTAATACTTATTAATAATACAATATCGTACCTGACTATATCACCGTGCGCACGGCCTATTTGCCAAGTTTCGCTAATGAGTAGGGTGTTTCTTTGAGAGCTTCGAGCAAATGGCACCGTTTATGACGTATTCTCTCTGTCGGAAAGGTAAACAGGGGCACTTGACTAATGATAATTGAAACGTGGCTAAAAGCCTACACCTATTCAGGGTATCCACGAAAACCTGCACGGCCACCTACCACAAAATTGATAAAACTGATTTGAACCAAACGCTTAAGGCACATAGCTCAAAATTAAATGGAGAGCATTATGAGTCCGCTAAGGTTCTGATTATCAGACTTAAATGGAAGGATTGCTATGGAAAAGTCATGATGTAATCTTATAGCAACAAAAATCACATTTTTAGCAGGTTCTGGTAACCTTACCTGTGAGAAGGAATGGAAGAACTACTATGGAAAAGTCATAAACCATCTTCTACCAATGATATTAAAATCAACTACACACCACTAATTGAGATACCTTATCAATAAATTGATAAACAATGGACCGCTAAATGACTTCAAACGAATTAATTGAATGTGGGTTCTCCTCAATTAATAGTTTTAATCAGAATACGGCGAAACGGCAACTAACTTTCTCTCTAGCATATTCATATTGTTCATAGAGTACACCGCTCGAAGTAACAAAGTTTATACCTAAGCCGAGTAAGTTCTTCGGAGTGTGTACCTACATCCAAGATAGGGTATATGCCCTATTCCGTACCGGGTATTCTGATACGAAGTTGAAATATGAGTCTTCTCTCAAGACTGCATTCGCTGAAATATGTGGTTGATAACTTTAAGTTTTGGTAAAGTTTTTAAACTTAAAGTTTTTTAGGTCGCGGGAGGTGCCTGGATGCGGGCGGCGCAGGACCGGTCTTTGTGGAAATCCTTGTCCAGCAGTGGACATCATTCGGCTGAAACAAACGAATGAAGGAGGTTTTTTTTATAATCTTCGAGTTTATTAACATAAAGGGGCAAAACCCAAAGCCAAGCTAACCGTTACTAGTGATTTACTTGCTACTTCTTCTATGTTCTGGTTGTAAAATCTAGAGTCAAATTTTTAGACCTTATAATTGAATCGGGCTTTCCAAAGCACGACGACATCATATTTAAAACGGCTACAAACAATTTTCTGTAATGTGTAAACTATTCAAATGACTGGCTTGAACGTATGCTTAGGCATCCGAATAGAATTGATTGAATCTAGTTTTAAACTCCGTTTCACATTATTGTGAAACGGAGTATTAGGTTCTTATGAACCTAATACTGAATGTCAAAGGCTTATGATAGGTCATATACTTACACCTTTGAATAATAGTTCTTTTAATCCCGTGTTCCAGAGAGAATATAGATACTCATTTGAGAATACAACCGTCTAATCCTATTAGCGTTCCTACATTCTGAGTCGAATCTCTCCCGAGGGAAGAGAAGGCCGTAGTATAAACTGGAACTTCTCTAACAGGTTCGGACAAACAAAACAATGAACAGATCAGTCGTTAAACAAAAGCCATTAATGGAGGACCGATCTTTGTTTTCACGTAGCCAATTATTTCGGTATCTCAACAAAGGCTTTCGCTAAACAACAATCGTGTATTTTCGACGAAAAATAACTCTGTAGTCTGTATAAGTTTTGCCGAATCAGATCAACTTTTAATGAAAAATTCTTGTATATTTAGTACTTTCAAGTGTTTCAAGACAGTGTAATAAGCAGCCTAAAGAATAATGATTCCATACTTCTCTGAGAACACCAGCTACGGAACAGATAAATGATAAGGCTTTAAAAGTCAATCGCCTTGTTGTAAACTAATATTATAAAGATTTTCCTGATCCGTAACTACTGGCTGGACCACTACTGATGTTTTCACCTAATTAAAAAATGTTGGTAAAGCCTGGCCCAAAGGATAGAAGAAAATGAAAATACCTAGCTTGAGCAGACTATTTAATTCTAAAGCGAAATTCTAAACAGAGTCCTTGTTCCTACGCAGTCATTTTACAAAGCAATAAAAAAATAAAACCGACTTCAAATGCGTGAACACAAAAAAAAACTAAAAATTAAAAATATTGCGTATAAAAAAGTTCATCCCCAATTTTCCACCCTTGGGGGTGAAATATTTTCTTCAAATTCGCATGAAACCACCCTTTTGATAATACCTATTCAACAAAAAAATAATCGTTCAAATTGATTTATAATCGGCGGAGATATTGCGTATAAAAAAGTTCATCCCCAATTTTCCACCCTTGGGGGTTGTTTTTTCTATTATTAAATTTAAATGGGACCACCCTTGAGGTATTACCTATACGCCGAAAAAAGATTTGTTCAAATCGGTTCATAATTGGCGGAGTTATCGCGTAACAAACATAGAAAAAAAAAAAAAAAACATACGGGTCGAATTGAGAACCTCCTCCTTTTTTGAAGTCGGTTGAAAATTACTTCCACTTCTTATCTTTAAAGCTATACAAAAGCAAATCAGTCCGTCTCAAAATGCTCAGTTAATTTATACGAAATGTTATTTGTTAATTCAAATAAATAGAAACTTGTCAAAGTAAAGTTTAAAACGACCAACTCTAAAGCTGATCTGTTTTGTTTAGATTTGATTGTTAATTATTCATGTTGGAAATTTACACTGAAGCCTAAAAGGGTTTATGAATTAAATAAAGGGGATAGAATCTAGAAAGTAACGTTGATTATTTCTCTAAGGCTCATATTCTCATTATCTGATGAGTTAAAACTATAAATAGAAGTCAGTTGTTCAACTATTTAATATTCGTGCCTAGGCTAGAAAAAAGAGTGCTCCGTTATTTCTCTTTGTGAATAAGTAATTGTCAAGACCATTAAGGTTTTTGACATCATTTGCATACCAACCAATATTCCAAAGTACAACTTTTTAAAACACATGATCCCAGTCTTGTCATTGAGTTGGCAAAATAGTGACGTCTAAGGCTCGTATTGCCCTCTAATCAGGAAGAATCGCTTTTTGACAACTTATAATAAGTACGTTTATCTGACTCCGGTGTCGCAGCATCTAGTTAGGGATAGAGAATTTCTATTTGGCAACCCTATTTAGAGACAAATATGGAAATCTTACCGGAGTAAGTCTTGAGTCCTCAATCCTACAGCGAAGTTCACTGACCCGTTCATTTGTCATTCCTCTCAGAATTTTGTGTAAGGCCGAGGCACAACAAGTTTAACACTGAAGTTTCTTATACAGTTGTAATAAAAGCGAATTTCCAACAAAGATGTAAGGCTGATGTGCTGTCATCTGTACGTAATGCGACTTTGATGCTATGATAGATAGTCCGTAGTGTTCCATAGTTGGATCACGTCTTGAATAAATCATAGTGATCAACAAACCTAGACCTGTTTCCACGCAGAATCCCGAAAACTGACAAGTACTATTGCTAGACCAAATTAACATGGTCTCAAGCTAGAAAACGCTGGTCTTTCATCGATTTAAAAGAGGTCAAAGTTATTCTTGTTCAGTAAGAAATTGGAGAAATTAATATCAGCTGTGTACCTATTCATCATCAGCATAATTCAGTCTACAGCAGCAGGTTTCATAGGGCCCGATTTTCGGCTAATCTCAAGTCAAACGCTTCTAGCCATCTTAAAGTTGTTAGGACTTAATAATTAACTTTTTAAAAAAATAAAACCGACTTCAAATGCGTAAACACAAAAAAAAAATTAAAAATATTGCGTATAAAAAAGTTCATCCCCAATTTTCCACCCTTGGGGGTGAAATGTTTTCTTCAAATTCGCATGAAACCACCCTTTTGATAATACCTATTCAACAAAAAAATAATCGTTCAAATTGATTTATAATCGGCGGAGATATTGCGTATAAAAAAGTTCATCCCCAATTTTCCACCCTTGGGGGTTGTTTTTTCTATTATTAAAATTAAATTTAAATGGGACCACCCTTGAGGTAGTTGCGTATAAAAAAGTTCATCCCCAATTTTCCACCCTTGGGGGTTGTTTTTTCTATTATTAAATTTAAATGGGACCACTTGAGGTATTACCTATACGCCGAAAAAAGATTTGTTCAAATCGGTTCATAATTGGCGGAGTTATCGCGTAACAAACATAGAAAAAAAAACATACGGGTCGAATTGAGAACCTCCTCCTTTTTGAAGTCGGTTGAAAACCAAAGCTTATTTTACATTAATTCACCAAAATAGACCACAAATGGAACATACCAAAAGAAAAAAATAAAAAGGCATTTGTCCAATATTTCAGTAACAGAGATATAACCGTAAAAACGAAAGCACAAGATGAAACTACAGTATTAATAATTCAAATTCCATCTGTCACGGAGGTATTCCCAAATCTAATATCGCCTAATCCCGGAGATAATATTCTTGATGAGATATTCTTGACAGAGCATCAAATTTAATTTTATGTCAAAATTAACTTGAGCGTGATGCTGTAATTTTAAACTAAATAAGCTGTGAACAGATTCGGTGTATTCTGTGTCGTTAGTTAAAATCTAAATCTGGTCGTCGGAAAATTACGGTGGGGTTTTCTTTCTTTTGGTTTTGACTCTTATGAATATCCGTGTTCCACAGAAGAATAACATGCCATAAAAACTGGAAATATTCTCTCAGATAAATAACGTGGTCGAATTTAGGGAGAAAAATACTAATTTATTTTTCTCCCTAAATTCGATCACGTGGATCAAGGTACGCCCTATTTACAAAGTCTTTACGCCTCGTGCACAAAAACATGTGAATTTTTCATAACCCTTACATGTAAAATCATGAGGTCCATACAAACTTTTATCCCCTGTTTCACCCCTTCATGTTTTATTCCAAATGCCCATGTTTCTATTATTTCGCGATTATGTTTATTATTACGGTGGATTCCGTTTTATTTATCTATCAATACGATCGAATTCAATAGGTAAGATACAATGAGTTTTAATTAAATACAATGTAGTAAAATGTTCTCGAAAAGTATGGCAACAGGTCTAAGAAAAACCTACTTTTCCTTTCATCTCATCCTTATTATTCTCAATATCCAAAATTCCAAACACGGCTTTCTGGGGAAAAAACCTAGATTCTCTTTCAGCCCGTGCCCTTATTGTTCTCCGCATCCAAAATTCCAAACATGGCTCTCTGGAATGGAATAGATGAACATCAAAATCACGGCCCTCTCCCCCGGCTCGGGTGCCTAACAACCAAACATGGGTTTCATAGCGCTCACCGAAATTAGATGGGCAAAGGGTGTCCCCGTTCCGTCCCCTTTGGTCTATTTATAATATTAAGTAGTAAAACGCAATGTTTACAGCGGACGGCTGCGGCGTGATAAAAAGAACTTTTGGAACTGAAGTTGATGAAGCATTTGATTGAGAGTACTTTGTGAAGAACAAAACTTGCATGGCCCTTCAGTGGTGCAAATATGACACAATCAAGAAAAGATTCGAGACTGCGTTTGAACTTTGAACTGAATCACACATGATGGTGTGATGATGAGGATAGTGAGATCTATGCTAGACCGCGCCTACTGAGTAAATAACTATTCACTAGCATAATTTAGATTTTGAGATGTAACTTGACTCGTCAATTCGACGCATTCCTACAAATAAGAGGTCTCATAGTCTAAAAAACCATGTAACTAATCTATTTACGTTCATGTGATAGATAATACACACCAAGATGTCATAATTTATTCACTGATGACGAGAACCGCACATTAAGTGTAAACGAAGAAGTTTCCACTTTTATTGCCTTCGTAATTACGTCTCCAGTGGTTGATATAATTATAGCACTGGAGGGCTTTAAATAAATCCAATCAGACTAATGATTCATAGCATCGATATAATTAGATATTTATGTCAATAAGATATTATAAAATCGTAATACTGGTCGAAAGCAATAAGCTTCGCAAATTACTTTGCCAATAAAGATTAATCAATGCGTAATGTCGTCCACAAATCAAAAGTATAAGGTTTAATATCGGCTTCTTGGGCAATAGACGCTGTTAAATGGGTGTTATTACCAATAAACGATTAACTGGCTATTTCGCATTACTTATTGCCACTTAAAGATCTCGTAGATCCAGGCTGTTTAAACTAGATGTTGAACTTCTAGTAGCTAAGATTTACGTTAAGTATTATGACAGGTTTTCCAATAGGCTCTTAAAGCAGATGCATACCTAAGGGATGATTATAGTCTACAGGAGTTATATTTCAATATTTCTATTCTATAATGAAAACTAATCTTAAGTTTTTGTAACCTCCGTGAATCTGGATTTGTATTTACTGTAGGAGAATAGAAAAAGTAAACAATAAGAGGCAAAACTTGGCATTATCCTCAAAACTTGTAAATTTCTTTTCTCCAAGGAACACAGTTTTATAGATAGTTTTCTTAGACAGCCCAAACTTCCGCAAAAGACATTATTACATTAACTGTGACGGTAAATAAAGAGAAATAATTAATTAAGAGAAAGTTCCTTGATACTAACTTGGCGACACGTTCCCGAGGGAAAATATCCGCTTGGCGCGATTCCAAGGATGATATATCAATAAGTTTTGGTTCACAATTGAAAATAAATCACTACGGTGTTCACTTAGGTTCTAATAGCAATGGACCTAATATAAAACCCTGCGGAACACCTGTATGATTTACTAAGAATCAAGAACTGAGCACGGATAGTTACTTTTATTTTGGAAAATATAAAATAATCTAATAGTGACTTAACACAACTTTTTTCTTCGTAAAATGAATCCTAGGATTGATAAACATAACTAAAATTTTACATAAGCTCGAATACGAACTAAAAAAACACACCAAATCTCTAGACGATCAAACGAGAGGTTTCTGGAAAAATCCCGCTTCAAATAACAGCACCGAGCCTTTCCAAACATGTATTTCACTTGGCAAAACTTAATTTACATAAAGAGTGTTATGTAATGAAATTGTGAGGCCCCGGGCGATATCCCCTCGTAGATATACTTTAATTCGGAGTCTCGGGGCACACGTTACATAAATTGATCAGCGTAAGAAATTTAGAGGCAATGGTGCATGCATTTTACACATTATTGCCTCTTTGTGAACAGGGTATTGTGGAGATAAAAAATAAAACCGACTCCAAAAAACCTACACTAAAACGTAGAAAAATAATTACTAATTACCTACTTATTTATTAGGACGAATTATTAATATTTATGTAGGTATACCATGATTGATACTTCTGGAGTCGGTGCCAAGATTATGAAACATGTAAAGTTTGCCTGCACCGACTCCAAAAGTATCAATCATGGTATACCTACATAAATATTAATAATTCGTCCTAATAAATAAGTAGGTAATTAGTAATTATTTTTCTACGTTTTAGTGTAGGTTTTTTGGAGTCGGTTTTATTTTTTTATTATAAAATTTTACTTATTTCTTGCTTTTTAGTTAACTAATTATTACCTTGATGTTACCACTGAAGGTAGGCAGTACACTGAGACCAAAAAAAATTGGTTCATAATCGGCGGAGATATTGCGTATAAAAAAGTTCATCCCCAATTTTCCACCCTTGGGGGTGAAATATTTTCTTCAAATTCGCATGAAACCACCCTTTTAATAATACCTATTCAACAAAAAAATAATCGTTCAAATTGGTTTATAATCGGCGGAGATATTGCGTATAAAAAAGTTCATCCCCAATTTTCCACCCTAGGGGTTGTTTTTTTTATTATTAAATTTAAATGGGACCACCCTTGAGGTATTACCTATACGCCGAAAAAAGATTTGTTCAAATCGGTTCATAATTGGCGGAGTTATCGCGTAACAAACATAGAAAAAAAAAAAAAAAAAAAAAAAACATACGGGTCGAATTGAGAACCTCCTCCTTTTTTGAAGTCGGTTGAAAAGAAAATGGTCGTGTTCTTGAAGCCTTTGACTAAGATTAGCCTTTCGATATGCTTATAATTAACTTTTAAAAAAAATAAAACCGACTTCAAATGCGTGAACACAAAAAAAAACTAAAAATTAAAAATATTGCGTATAAAAAAGTTCATCCCCAATTTTCCACCCTTGGGGGTGAAATATTTTCTTCAAATTCGCATGAAACCCCCCTTTTAATAATACCTATTCAACAAAAAAATAATCGTTCAAATTGGTTTATAATCGGCGGAGATATTGCGTATAAAAAAGTTCATCCCCAATTTTCCACCCTAGGGGTTGTTTTTTTTATTATTAAATTTAAATGGGACCACCCTTGAGGTATTACCTATACGCCGAAAAAAGATTTGTTCAAATCGGTTCATAATTGGCGGAGTTATCGCGTAACAAACATAGAAAAAAAAAAAAAAAAAAAAAAACATACGGGTCGAATTGAGAACCTCCTCCTTTTTTGAAGTCGGTTGAAAAGAAAATGGTCGTGTTCTTGAAGCCTTTGACTAAGATTAGCCTTTCGATATGCTTATAATTAACTTTTAAAAAAAATAAAACCGACTTCAAATGCGTGAACACAAAAAAAAACTAAAAATTAAAAATATTGCGTATAAAAAAGTTCATCCCCAATTTTCCACCCTTGGGGGTGAAATATTTTCTTCAAATTCGCATGAAACCCCCCTTTTGATAATACCTATTCAACAAAAAAATAATCGTTCAAATTGATTTATAATCGGCGGAGATATTGCGTATAAAAAAGTTCATCCCCAATTTTCCACCCTTGGGGGTTGTTTTTTCTATTATTAAATTTAAATGGGACCACCCTTGAGGTATTACCTATACGCCGAAAAAAGATTTGTTCAAATCGGTTCATAATTGGCGGAGTTATCGCGTAACAAACATAGAAAAAAAAAAAAAACATACGGGTCGAATTGAGAACCTCCTCCTTTTTTGAAGTCGGTTGAAAAGAGGAATTCTTTTATTTTCGCATTGCTATACGTTCTTTGTGATATTAGATTTTGAACAGAACATTTTTGAATTGACATAAACATAGTAAATTGTAAGTGGCATACTCATATCATAAAAAAAGAATTTGGCCATGGCTATCGAAATAATGTTGCTGTGTACAAGTGAAATAATTTTCAAAATGGATTTAGTAGTTCTAGATATTTCTTCCCACAAAGAAACTTTATCTATTTTGAACATTAATGTGTAGATAGATGTAAATAAAATTGTTGTCGATCCTTCAGTTCCTGAATCATTGAACTAATTCACGGCTTTTGAAGGGCCAGCCCTAGAGGATGCGGTTCAGTGTTAAGGGGACGGGACTTCCTCCCGCGCGTCACTCATTGAGTTAGATTCGTGCTAACGTCTGCTAATGACCTTGCGAAAGTGAGAGGTATTGACCTCTTGGCAAAATATAAATGTTTACTACATGCTGTTATGGTAGTATTTTGTAACCATTAAACGAGTTTTGAACTCAAACATAATTTGTATATCCTACTAATATTATAAATGCGAAAGTTTGTGTGGATGTCTCGATGTTTGTTACTCTTTCACGCAAAAACTACTGAACGGATTTTGATGAAACTTTGCAGTATTATTGTTTATAACCCAGAATAACAGATAGGCTATAATTTGTGACGATCTGTGACAAACTAAATTTCACGCGGGTGAAGCCGCGGGCAAAAGCTAGTTTTAACTAAAAATGATAGATTGAAACATTTACAGCAATTTGAACTGTTTGATGTAGGTAGATGGAAACGGAATGATGTTAGTTCTCTTTATTTAGCTTTTATTTTATTTGAGATCTTTTATGCAATTTAAATAGGATAAACATCACAAAAGACGCAAATAATACCACTATCAGACAACCCATAATTAACTTTTAAAAAAAATAAAACCGACTTCAAATGCGTGAACACAAAAAAAAACTAAAAATTAAAAATATTGCGTATAAAAAAGTTCATCCCCAATTTTCCACCCTTGGGGGTGAAATATTTTCTTCAAATTCGCATGAAACCACCCTTTTGATAATACCTATTCAACAAAAAAATAATCGTTCAAATTGATTTATAATCGGCGGAGATATTGCGTATAAAAAATTTCATCCCCAATTTTCCACCCTTGGGGGTTGTTTTTTCTATTATTAAATTTAAATGGGACCACCCTTGAGGTATTACCTATACGCCAAAAAAAGATTTGTTCAAATCGGTTCATAATTGGCGGAGTTATCGCGTAACAAACATAGAAAAAAAAAAAAACATACGGGTCGAATTGAGAACCTCCTCCTTTTTTGAAGTCGGTTGAAAATCATAGCTAAAGACGATGTTATTTGCCAAGTGTCATCCCTGGACCGCCGTGGGGATAATAGTCGTACTTCCTCATAGAGACAGCGTTCAACGGACCTGCGGCCATTGTCGGGATTAACTGGTCTCACAAGTCCTTGACCTGGGAACTATGACCCTTAATGACAGGGAGCAGGGAACTAAGAAACAAGTAACTCTAAGTAAACACAACAAACTAACGCTTGTGTTGGGCGAAATATTGCCGAGGTCATCAGCTTGATTGCCAGATGAAATATACTAATGAAGAGATACTAATAAAATCAACGTAACTAACCAGAGACACCACTAAGCAAAGCTTGTACTAAATTAGATGAACACATAAATAAGATACGTGAATGTGTGTACATAAACGTCCATGACTGCAGATATAAATGCTAGTACCTACACATCATCAATCATCATAATATAACTATTATAATGACGTCATGATGACGTGGAATTTCAATAGTTTTTAACGAATGCGTCAGTAAAACCCCGAAGTATATGAAGAAAGTACTAAATGTTATTCCCTTTACAATTTTAAGAGGATCAAAGTATTACAAAGTATTTATTGCTTCGAAATTACTACTAGAGTCCATTAACCCTCTTAAAACATACGTATCTGTCACGTCAAAAACAAAGCTACAATGACCATTGTGATGCTAAATAGGTTGTAAGTAGCTCCAGAGAGGTAAAAAGAACAACATTAATAAAACCAGGTCACAGCGAGTGCATTGTATGTAATAAATACGACGTTGTCTCCCGCACGCTTCTGTTTTAATGCCATTTTCTTTTCAAATGCATACGTGAACGCTGAATATGCAAACGTCAGTTCGTGCAGCTTTGATATTTTGTTGTTTCATCTCCATACTTTAGAATCTAAGTAGCTACTGCTCACATTTTGTGAGATTGGATTTTGTGAGTTTGTTACTCCCTGCGATAAAGTTTTTTTCGACGACATCTGAGTATCTATTTAATATGATAAACGCGAAAGTTTGTGAGATTGGATGAGATGTTTCTCCTCCTTGAGATGTAAGCAAGTAAAAAGTTTATTTTGATACACACTTTAATGTTTTACTGGAATATAATTATAGCCTGACCAGGAACATAAAAACCCTCGCCATGTTGCGGAAAACTAATGGTACTAATTTCTTTTAATGGCAACAGTAACTGAAAACTTCATTGATATGTCACCTTGCATGTCAGTCTATTGTTGTCAAAGTGTAAACAAACTTTATTTTAAATGTGTGCAATTGATTTTGTGAATTAAATTGCTAAAATATTTTTATAGTCGTGAAAGAAAAGTGGTTCACGGTGTGTTAATGTATTTGTCGAAGAGAAATACTAAGGGTTCGGACAATATTTTCATTGAATAATGTTTCCGACAAAGGTTGTCAAATTGACTGACATGTTTATCGTATAGTACAGTCCACTATGAAAATTAGCTGTAGTCTGTTTCAACTACCCATTTTAAAGTTTCTTGTTACTTTCTAAGTTTTGAATTTTATGGAATTGGGAAAGAAGTACCGAGTTTGAAGCGTTCATGAGCAGACATTGCAGTTGAATATTCAAGTTCTGAATTTGATTATTGATGAATCCCAATCCCAACTAATATCCCAACTAATATTATAAATGCGAAAGTAACTCTGTCTGTCTGTCTGTCTGTCTGTTACGCTTTCCCGCTTAAACCTCGCAACCGATTTTGATGAAATTTGGCATAGAGATAGTTTGAGTCCCGGGAAAGAACATAGGATAGTTTTTATCCCGGTTTTTGAAACAGGGACGCGCGCGATAAAGTTTTTCTGTGACAGACAAAATTCCACGCGGGCGGAAAGCTAGTAATAAAATAAATCCTACTAGCTCGATTGATGGTTTCATTTAATTTATTTAAACCAGGTTACCTTTAATAATATTTTTCGTTCATTAATGAAAATATCAAATTAGCCCGTAATCCTGAATCCTGATACATAAATTTAGCCTATTAATTTAACACATGTACGACTGTACTCAGTGTTGCACTATCAAATGCAATTGAAGCGCCTCTATGCCAGGGTTTTTATGTTCGTGGTCAGGCTATACATGTCTAAACTCTAAAAGTGTCAAAATTTTCTTTCTCCCTTTTGTGTAAGATATGTTCAGCATTACAAAATTCTCATCACAATGAGACTCATGATGACAGATATTTCGCAATCGACTAATAGAGTAGACTCTATCTCTACCATCAAACATTTCAAAGTTACAATCATCATCATCTTCATCATCATCTCAGCCATAGGACGTCCACTGCTGAACATAGGCCTCTCACAATGCTTTCCATGTTACCCGGTTGGTAGCGGCCTGCGTCCAGTGTTAAAGTTACAAGTTATAGATTTATTGATTCAGGACCTCGTTGTTTTATTAGCTGAGACATCGGTGTCATTTAGCTATTGTAGGTACTCTCGTTAGAAAATCAAACCACTAAACAACAAGCCTGAACATTTTGAACAACCTTTAACCTTATGCCTTACACATAATCCCCGAATCGAAGTCTCTACTCTCGTGCAAAACCAGAGATATTTGTACAATCAACATCACACATTTTTTTGCAAAATCGCTCCTATTACAAACACTTAAGATGCCTCAGCTTGAAGTGCCGTCGTCTGTACACGTACGAGCGTAGGTTGTACGTCGGCACGAGGGTTAAAGGTCACCCCACTTTCTATTACATAAACGTACTTATGTTTAACTAAGCCAAAAATTTATAATAATAAGGTAAAATTGAAGACTCATTCGGGTAAATAGTGGCATGATGACTCTCTAAAACGCAAAATTCTCTAAGCATCTTCAAATTCATTGTGCAAGTTTTAGATTATGAATCTAAGAAGTTCTTTTTGTTTCCTCTAGCAGTAATATTTTCCAGGCTAATTGAACAAAAGCAAGAAGCAAATGATGGACTGCTTCATTTCTTTGATTAAGTAAATAATGTACTGTTGTTTTTTATAAGCCGCTTTTCGATCGTCATCATGACTTATATTTGTTAAGGTAAAGCAGTAGGTATCTCTCAAGTTCTCAACGAGGTCAAGAGGAAAACAACACAAAGGGAGGATATCGCATTAGACTAGGATTACCACTCAGTTTGGAATCGCTGGCGTAGGGTGAATCTTCAAAAATATTTTTTCCATTTCAAACCTTATCGCTCAAATAACAAGAGCTGTTTCCAAATGTCATTGCTTTACTTGCGGTTTTTAGTAGCAAAAAGCATCTAAAAAACCTTTGATGTTTTGTGAAATTTCGAAAAGAATATCATTGTCCGCTTCAGGTGACTTCTCCCTTTTCTCAACTTACGATTGACAGGAACGCTAATAGAAATACCGAAGAAAAGATAATAGAAGTAAGTATCCAATTTCACAAAGTGTCAAAATCCCACTAACGAGTTCTACAAGTGTGGTGTCCTGCAAGGTTCTATTCTAGGTCCCTTACAAATAGAATGTAAGTGAACACCAATGTGATTAATTTTCTATCCAACTTATTGATACATCTCGTTGGAATTAGACCAAACTATCGATTTCCATTGGGAACGAGATCCAAGTTTATTATTAAGTCTAGAACTTGAGAAACTCTGGGAAGGTTGATATAGCAGATACTAATTTGATCGGATAGATTCTCAGACAGAACTGAAACGAGTTTCATCACGAAATGTATTTTGAGTCTATATTTAGAAACGTTAAATAAGCTAGAACCCTCAATTACAGAAATGCTCAGATAAAAGTAAATGGCATTTAAAGCGTTGAAGCAATACAGATATCAGGTGCGACGAGTGACGCGAGTTCTATTATATCTTTATGAATATAAAATAAACTTGATTTGATATGTAATTTGTTTTGTAATTAGATTCAGCATTTCAAACGTCATAATCACCTAATCAGATCTCAGCAATGATATAATATCGACTGATTTACCTCGCCGGTTTTTTGCTTCTCTAATTTTCATAAAGCTTAACAAGACTGATTATTTAATTACTCGTAACTAAGAAAATCCACTTAACTCTTAGTTTCTGAACTGGGTAAGAAAAATAATCAGCTCGTTAAAACTTTGTCGGCTACCGTGATTAGTCATCATGAATCAAGGTATAGTGGACAGACGATCAGACTATACATTTGTATTGCAAAATCACATCTATTGAAATGCCACGTTTAGCTCGAAGGTGTTTTTGTTGATTTGTCACGAAGAAACAGCATGTGTAAATTCGTCACACTTTTATTATTTTGTAACAAATTATTTTGGAGTATTGACATACAACTTCATGTTTATAACGAATTTATTTTCAGTGTATGGAACTTCAATGTGTGAGGAATCCGCTATGTACTCAGATCATAGAAGGGAATAGATGTGAAACGGGGGCGTGGCGCGTGTCTCCGCGATATGCCCAGAAACGAACATCGCCCGCGACGCCAGGTTAGTCGCGATTCAGTCGTACTGAGGAAATGTTCTCCGATATTGTTGGATAATGCGTCGTAACGTGCAATAACATAAGTGAAACGAAGAACTACAGGAACAATGAAGTCATTTACCACATGTAAGTATTGCAAATCCATTGGTATTTTGCTTATAAATAAAAAAAACTAAACATTTTTACGAACGAATTCAGTGCCGTGACATTTACTGCGATATCGAAATTAGTGGTGATAAAAATTCAAACACGTTGTACATTGACGATTTAGTTAGCAACCACTTTATGTCATGCGTAACTACTGCGCAATGTATTTTATTTCTTCCGATATCCACTGACGCGTGAAAATACACAGTACGGCCGCATGTGCCGGTCGTAACATAGTGCAGGGCTCGTGTTCTAATACGGTTTCCTATTATCGATAAATAGAAGTAAATTATTATTTTCTATTTTCTAATTTTGAATGAAAAAATCATGAGTTGCTTGCGATTTTTAAGTTTTTACAAAAACAATAACAATAGTAGAAGGGATTAGTAACTGTCAACTATGTAATTACTATAAGAGCTAGTTGAAAGCCTAATATAGGCATTATTTTTGATAAACATAGGCGGTACGAATTTCGCCATAATTAAAAAGTTAATGCGCGATAGTAGTTAATAATAATTACAGTGATCCTGTTATTATTATTAAAGTAAATAATAATATATTACCAATATTGTAAATAGTGGTAAAAATCGCAAGTACCTACTTGACCCATGACTTTTCATACAAACTTTGTCAGTCTATAACTTCTATACTCCATCGATAACGACATTGAGCTTTGGTTGGGGTAAATTAATATAAGGTAACTTCATTTAGTCCCAATAATTGATTGAGTTTTTCGTCCATACAAAATGGAACTGACTCCTTTATGCAAAAATCGTTAAAGAACATAATAATAACGTATAATAATAAAAAGGTCATACAAGCATTTTTTAAACCAATTTCGAGCCTTGCCCCCAGGATTTAAAGTATCGATATCTTATCGACTCCATTTTATCTTTCTTCTCTCTAATTGCTTTTTTCAAAGTGTGCGTCACGTCACGCGGCCATTGATTGGCCATAAGGCACGCCTTCTGGCCAATCACAGCACTTTTAAGCCGGTTGCACATGTTGTCGTAGACTCTCAGTCGCTTTGTTTTTACACAGTTGAATGTGTGTGTGGGAGCTGTGGTGGGGGAAATGTGGGGACACTGGTTCTCATTGTAGTTACGCGCGACTTCATATCTATTCTCTTTCTATGATCTGAGGCTATGTAGCAAATTAACAATATGTTCGAGGTGCCGTGTGTACACCTACACAATTAACAATGCTTATTATACGCTCTTAGTTACTAGTAACCATAGCTGGGTTATCCAATCCGGTATTTGACACAGTTGTAGTGTTGATACGGGCAATTTACCGGCGATTGATAAAGCCAATCCAATCGAATAGAACGGTATCGATTCTACATTCCATTGGTTTATTGGTTGGGGGATTGTCTGTCCGACTGTAGGATAGTCTCAAATGCACTTGCAAGATTAGAAATAGAGCAGGAAGACACCTATATGAATGGGTCTAGTAAGTATCACTTTTTCTCCTCTTTGGTTGTATTTACTTTCATCAGTTAAATTATAAATTGTGCAAGCTCTAAGATAGAGCAAAGGCAGAGGTCGGATTACTCGCTTAGGCGTCAGATAACAAGGGATGTCTACTTGGAATACTACATCAAGGATTGCCCGATATCTAGCGACAGACCGGCAAGTATACGTGTCCAATCTGTCCAGTTTTTCTAAGAACGTAAAGGAAGCGACAAAGGGCGAAATTCATCTAAACATAAGTCCAGTATTGTCCAGGTTTTAAAAATAAAGTCCATTAGTCCAGCTAGTTTTAGCGCTACAACCGGATCTAGGCTTTGACGACGGGTTCTACAAATAACTTGAGTTATTTTATCTGGATCTATATGGTAAGGCTGATAATTAACTTTTAAAAAAAATAAAACCGACTTCAAATGCGTGAACACAAAAAAAAACTAAAAATTAAAAATATTGCGTATAAAAAAGTTCATCCCCAATTTTCCACCCTTGGGGGTGAACTATTTTCTTCAAATTCGCATGAAACCACCCTTTTGATAATACCTATTCAACAAAAAAATAATCGTTCAAATTGATTTATAATCGGCGGAGATATTGCGTATAAATAAGTTCATCCCCAATTTTCCACCCTTGGGGGTTGTTTTTTCTATTATTAAAGAAGAACGGTCATCTGTGACCCAGGCCCGACAGAAACGAGACATACCTCAGTTTTTTTGTCATGTCTTAATTAGTTAAATTATATATTTTTTATTTTCGAAATCTATGTATAACACCAAAATATTACCCTTTGTTTTTGTTTAGGCGTTATACAAAAACTAATACAAAATGCCTAGTTATCACCAAAATTGGTAAATGTATGTACCTAAATGTCTATTACAGCTGCTATGGAATGTATCTAGGTGACCTGGAGATACAGCCGGATTATACAGGGTGGAAAAAATAATAAGTTACAAAATCCAAATATTCAATGTTACCAGCTTCCATAATCTGTACCCTATTAATGGTACCATTTGAAAGAGCTCGTGAAGCACTTTCAGAATCAGTAACTAGTTTATCGATATCTTGTATAGTTTAGAAATAATCGAGTGAGATAACTTATCGTTCCATATGTATAACCACCCTGTATAATCCGGTTGTATCTCCAGGTCACCTAGATACATTCCATAGCAGCTGTAATAGAACATTAAGGTACATACATTTACCAATTTTGGTGATAAATAAGCATTTTGTATTAGTTTTTGTATATCGCCTAAACAAAAACAAAGGGTAATATTTTGGTGTTATACATAGATTTCGAATATAAAAAATATATAAATTAACTAATTAAGACATGACAAAAAAACTGAGGTATGTCTCGTTTCTGTCGGGTCTGGGTTTTTTTTGTATGGGGCGTGACCGTTCTTCTTTAAATGGGACCACCCTTGAGGTATTACCTATACGCCGAAAAAAGATTTGTTCAAATCGGTTCATAATTGGCGGAGTTATCGCGTAACAAACATAGAAAAAAAAAAACATACGGGTCGAATTGAGAACCTCCTCCTTTTTTGAAGTCGGTTGAAAATGGAAAAGAACAAAGTCACCTGGTGCCTAAATAAATCTAGATATACCCTGATAACTAAAATAGGAAGACACCGTGTCTTTCTTAAGCCGATATTTGTGAATGAGTTACAATATTTACTCATGGCTTGACGTTTCGGCTGCTATGCTGCAGTCATTACCCTGATTAAGGACTAGTCTGCGTTAGAAATAAATAACAATAAAACACTTACCTATTTTTGTTTTTATATCTAAACATTGTGATATGTGTGGAAACTGGAGGATCTTCCGCCACTTTTTGCTTTTCCCCTTGTTGCTATCGGAGCCGCCTGTGAACAAAAAGTCAATTTTAGAATACTCGGAATTGTAATCAATTTGATGTTTAGATAAAGGAAGGTGTTTTGTAAATAATGAACTCTTCGGGGTATCTTTATTTTTGTTGTATCTTTAATATTGTGAAAATTGCGAACAAAGATACTGCTACCTACATTATGACTTGCCAGTGTCAAGAAAATTTACATTATGTATCAATGTATAATATTCAAGTACATAATGAGGAAATGGATGATTTATTAGATGGATGAATGTAAAATGATGTCTTGTCGTTTTTCTTGAGTTTCAGTAAAATAAGGATATTTTTCCGAAATCAATTATTTGTTTTCGCGCTACTTTTATTTTAGTTGGTATTTACAAACGCTCAAATCCAACTGATTCATTGGATAAACGTCAAGTCATAGAACGTTCCAGATAACTTGCGTGAATATTCTAGAAGGCTTCCAACACCTGAATGTCTCCAACTTCCTCATTGGCCCTAGAGCAATTCCAAGTATACCATCAATAAAAGCCTAATTAGAGTCATCAAACCTCTCAGTCATTCAATTAGAGCCATTAGAACTTCATAACTATGAGTTGTTTTCTGTGTGTAAGCTGAGGACACGTGTCCCCAGCTGACACATCTGTATCTTCGTAAATATTTATGCTACGATAATGTATTATACCTCAAAAATTACAGTCGAATCCAAATAGTAGGCTTTCCAATTTTCAAGACTTTAGCTCAAATACTGTTAAAACCACGATCAAAAAACTATGTGCGAGCTGGAGTACCGTGTCTCCAGCTTACACATCTGTATCTTTGTAAATATTTAAGCTACATCAATGTTTTATATCTCATAAATTAAAGTCGAATAAAAAAACCCGACTTCAAATCTTTCAAAGCTTTATCTCGAACCGTTTTCGAACTACGAACCGATATGTATGTGTAAGCTGGTGACACGTAACACACGGTGGATTATTAAAACCGTATAAGTTAGAGTTGCGTTTTAAAGATCAAATAATTCGTTATAATTAGAGTACACACGAGACATAATTTCAAATCTCTAGGCCTCTTAGTTTCAGAATTAAAAGCCAAAAACTATTTTCCCGCCAAATAATTCAAATAATGTGGGTCGACTGCGACGTTGCCGTTCCGTGCGTCCACTAGAGCAGTCGAATTTGAACCTAAAAACTAGTAGCGTTTGAATCATTTTTATTTGTAGTTTAAATCATTTAATTTCGATTAAAAGAATTTTAGACTAGGAGCCGGCTGATTTGTGTATTGAGTACCTAATAACCTATATTTTATCAATAAGAAAAAGCTAGGTAAAACAAAATTATATTTTAATATACAAGTAACGAACTTGTTTCCAAAGGCTCAAATATTTGTGGCGTTTCTAAACGCAACCACTTTAATTTTTATTTAAATACCGTGAAGTCCCACGATTCTGCTACGTCAAGTGGCAAAAATGGGCAACAACTATATCTTGCTCTATGGTTACAAACAGATTTTGCTCTATGACAAACACAGTTGACAATGAGGGTTTTCGCGATTGAAAAATCCGCCAGATGGCAATAAGTAGACGCGAGGTCCAAATGCTGCGTTATTGGTGGATTTTGACATATCTGTCAATGTCATGTCAAAAATAACCAATCATGCAGCATTTGGACCTCGCGTCTACGTATTGCCATCTGGCGGATTTTCCAATCGCGAAAACCCTCATTGAATTCTTCTTCTTTTGTTGAAGAATCAAATAAAACAAAAATTAAGTACAAGATTAAGCGAACATAACGACATAATATACAAGGTTTCCCAAAAAGTACTGTCAAGCCGAAGCCCAGAGGTAGAGTATCACTAGGGCTACCCGAATACTCGATTTTTTCAAGTTATTTATAATTTTCAGATGATTTATGATGATGATGAAAATCTTTATCATATTTCAAAAACCGGGATAAAATCTATCCTACGTCCTTTCCCGGGACTCAACCATTATTTATTATTATTTATTTATAAAATATAGGTTATTAGGTACTTAATACACAAATCAGCCGGCTCCTAGTCTAAAATTCTTATAATCGAAATTAAATGATTTAAACTACAAATAAAAATGATTCAAACGCTACTAGTTTTTAGGTTCAAATTCGACTGCTCTAGTGGACGCACGGAACGGCAACGTCGCAGTCGACCCACATTATTTGAATTATTTGGCGGCAAAATAGTTTTTGGCTTTTAATTCTGAAACTAAGAGGCCTAGAGATTTGAAATTATGTCTCGTGTGTACTTTAATTATAACGAATTATTTGATCTTTAAAACGCAACTCTAACTTATACGGTTTTAATAATCCACCGTGTGTTACGTGTCACCAGCTTACACATACATATCGGTTCGTAGTTCGAAAACGGTTCGAGATAAAGCTTTGAAAGATTTGAAGTCGGGTTTTTTTATTCGACTTTAATTTATGAGATATAAAACATTGATGTAGCTTAAATATTTACAAAGATACAGATGTGTAAGCTGGAGACACGGTACTCCAGCTCGCACATAGTTTTTTGATCGTGGTTTTAACAGTATTTGAGCTAAAGTCTTGAAAATTGGAAAGCCTACTATTTGGATTCGACTGTAATTTTTGAGGTATAATACATTATCGTAGCATAAATATTTACGAAGATACAGATGTGTCAGCTGGGGACACGTGTCCTCAGCTTACACACAGAAAACAACTCATAGTTATGAAGTTCTAATGGCTCTAATTGAATGACTGAGAGGTTTGATGACTCTAATTAGGCTTTTATTGATGGTATACTTGGAATTGCTCTAGGGCCAATGAGGAAGTTGGAGACATTCAGGTCTTCCAACTTCATTAGAAGTGAGACATATCGGCCAGGTCAGGTATTGGCCCGTTTTGTTGCAAAATAATCTGTATTACAATGAGGTAAGACACCAGTCGGCACTGTGTTAGTATAATAAGCTTGATGCGCTGTCGTCCGTACCTACAACCGAATCGCTCCAAATCAAATTGTTCCGAATAAACGTCAAGTCGAAGAACGTTTCAGATAACTTGCTAGAATATTCCAGAAGACTTCCAACTTCATTAGAATTGGGACGTATCGGTCAGCTATTAGCAGATTATTGAGTAGGTATTTCTAGAAGCTTTCGCTGCTTTTATTGGGTTTCAGCAAAAAGAAGGGGGACACGCAGTTTTCTCGGCATTTCTTTGCAGAAATCAAGTAGGTATACAAATTGTGTCCGCGCTGCTATAGTTATAGTTGGTAATTACAACGGCCTAAATACAATTGCTTCGTTGGATAGCCGTAGAGTAGGACTTTCCAGATAACTCGCTAGAATATTCCAGACGACGTCCAACTTCATTAGTACTGAGCCGTACCGTATCGGCCAGCTATTGGCCCGGCTGAATCCCAGATATTACGTAATCTCATCGGGGACGTGTTGTGAAGCGACGTAAAGCAAGTGGCTTTGCGGATCCATAGTGTGAATTAAACGATCTGTAGGCCTAGGATACGCGCCATGATAAACGTTTATCGATTTTACGCGATAAGCTCATACATTTGAGCTCAATTAATTTTAACGTACCGCTTAAGCTCCCACGTTCCTGCAAGTATGTCCCCTTCGCAACAAAATTTAGTAAAACCAATCTGGGTTACCACGCCACCATGAGCAGACTGCAAAGGGAGTACAACAGACTGTGCAAAGCATGTGACGTCGACATCTTTCATCATAAGCCATTGAAATTCAGGCGCTCTGTGCTGAGGTCCCTTACAGCCACAGCAAATAATGTAAAAGAAATTTATTCATAATGTTCATAGCCGTGTGGTGACGGCAGAGTAGAATACATTTGTCACCAACCCCTACTCTTCCCGCGGGTGTCGTAAGAGGCGACTTAGGGACTACACATCAAACAGAGAATGGGCAGCAGCGCTCTCTGAAAAACATCAATCTACTGCGATTTCCAACCCGCCTGCCTAGCGTGGAGATTATGGCAAAACCCTCCACTATAGTGGAGGAGGCTCATAGTCCAGCAGTGGACTGTAAAGGGCTGTTGATGTTCATTACATTTCAATTTTTCACTGTGTTACCTACTATCTCTTAGTTCTTATATTTGCAACTGTCCACATTGCATGCCGTGGCAGCCTTTAATTAAGACAGCACTTAGTTTTAAGCACTTTTAGTTATAGTAATTTCATGTATGCGTGTTTGTCTTGTTGGTTGTCCTAATAAATAAAATAAAAATAAAAATAAAATAAATTTGTCGTCTAGAATCATCGATAAGATTTTATCACGACGCGTATCCTAGTCCGGCCGATAGTGTTGGGGATTATTGATGGATCAATTAATGAATTCCAATACAGATTGTTGAGTATTTCTAGAAGCCTTTGCCGCTTTTTTGGAGTCTCAGCAAAATGAAGGGAGACTATTCTGAGAACCTCACGGGGACCTCTTGATGGATGTTTTTCCGAAATCAATTATTTGTCTTCGCTCTACTTTTGTTTACTAACGCCCTAAATACAATCATTTTGTTAACCATCAAGTCGTAGCACGTTCTAGAATATTCTAGAAGACGTCCAACTTCATTAGTACCGAGCCGTATCGGCCAGCTATTGGCCCGGCTGGAATCCCGGCTAAACGTAATCTCATCGGGGAATGAGACGTGTTGTGAGGCGACATAAAGCAAGTGGCTTTGCGGATCCATAGCGAGATTAAACGATCTGATAGTGCTGGGGGATTATCGATTAAATATCGATAGATGGGTCGATTAATGAGTTCAATTACAGCTTGTTGAGAATTTATAGATGCTTTTGGCGCTTTTTTTTGGGTTTCAGCAAAAACAAGAGGGACTTTTCTGAAAACCACACGCGGTTTCTTGGGTGTTTTTTTTTTCGAATGTGCAAACTATGTTTGCGCTACTGTTGTTTTAGTTGGTATTCATTTACGTTCCAGATAACTTGCTAGAATATTCCAGAAGACGTCCAACTTCATTAGTACTGAGCCGTATCGGCCAGCTATTTGCCCGGCTGGAATCCCGGCTACACGTAATCTCATCGGGGAATGAGACGTGTTGTGTTGTGAGGCGACATAAGCAAGTGGCTTTGCGGATCCATAGGGTGAATTAAACGATCTGTAGGACTAGGATGCGCGCCATGATAGACCTATTTTACGCGCTAAGCCCATACTTTTGTCGTCTACAATCATAGACAAGATTTTATCACGGCGCGTATCCTAGTCCGGCTGATAGTGTTGGGGATTATTGATGGATCAATTAATGAATTCCAATACAGATTGTTCAGTATTTCTAGAAGCTTTCGCCGCTTTTTTGGAGTCTCAGCAAAATGAAGGGAGACTATTCTGAGAACCTCACGCGGAACCTCTTGATGGATGTTTTTCCGAAATCAATTATTTGTCTTCGCTCTACTTTTGTTTACTAAAGCCCTAAATACAATAATTTTGTTAACCGTCAAGTCGTAGCACGTTCTAGAATGTTCCAGAAGACGTCCAACTTCATTAGAACCGAGACGTATCGGCCAGCTATTGGCCCGGCTGAATCCCGGCTACACGTAATCTCATCGGGGAATGAGACGTGTTGTGTTGTGAGGCGACATAAGCAAGTGGCTTTGCGGATCCATAGCGAGATTAAACGATCTAATAGAGCTGGGGGATTATCGATTAAGTATCGATAGATGGGTCGATTAATGAGTTCAATTATAGCTTGTTGAGAATTTATAGATGCTTTTGGCGCTTTTTTTTGGGTTTCAGCAAAAACAAGAGGGACTTTTCTGAAATCCACACGCGGTTTCTTGGGTGTTTTTTTTTTCGAATATGCAAACTATGTTTGCGCTACTATTGTTTTAGTTGGTATTCATTTACGTTCCAGATAACTTGCTAGAATATTCCAGACGACGTCCAACTTCATTAGTACTGAGCCGTACCGTATCGGCCAGCTATTGGCCCGGCTGAATCCCAGATATACGTAATCTCATCGGGGAATGAGACGTGTTGTGAAGCGACGTAAAGCAAGTGGCTTTGCGGATCCATAGTGTGAATTAAACGATCTGTAGGCCTAGGATGCGCGCCATGATAAACGTTTATCGATTTTACGCGCTAAGCTCATACATTTGTCGTCTAGAATCATCGATAAGATTTTATCACGGCGCGTATCCTAGTCCGGCTGATAGTGTTGGGGATTATTGATGGATCAATTAATGAATTCCAATACAGATTGTTGAGTATTTCTAGAAGCTTTCGCCGCTTTTTTGGAGTCTCAGCAAAATGAAGGGAGACTATTCTGAGAACCTCACGCGGAACCTTTTGATGGATGTTTTTGCGAAATTAATAATTTGTCTTCGCTCTACTTTTGTTTCCTACGCCCTAAATACAATAATTTTGTTAACCGTCAAGTCGTAGCACGTTCTAGAATATTCCAGACGACGTCCAACTTCATTAGAAGTGAGCCGTATCGGGCAGCTATTGGCCCGGCTGAATCCCGGTACGCGTAATCTCATCGGGGAATGAGACGTGTTGTGAGGCGACGTAAAGCAAGTGGCTTTGCGGATCCATAGCGTGATTAAACGATGTAATAGTGATGGGTCATATCGATAGAAAGATCGATTAGGGAATTCAACAAATACAGATATCGAGTACCTATTCATTTTGAAATTATGCTTAAATAATGTAACGTTCACTGTAAGTCTCATAAACAAATTAGCAAGTTATTTCATTAAAAAACTAAAAAGGTGACACGACACGTATTACATTTTCTATTCTTAGAGTCATCATTATCATCGCTTGTATGGTGGCCCACGAAGACAACAAGATGTTAGATTTAAAGAAGAGTAGAAGTATCAGAGTGTAACCTATTGCTTTATATTATTCTACTACTTTAATACATAATTGTATCGATAACTTTTGGTCATCGATAAATTCTGTCAACACTACGTCTCACAGCTATTGCCACCGGCAATAACTACATAAGAGGCCATGAAATTGATTCGCCCACTTCCTTCTAGAAATGCCTAAGGGTTCTGAGAACAATATGCGTTACTTACCGAACTATTTCTTCTGTAAGTAAATAAATGCAACTTAGTAAAGTCAATATTTGAAGGCAGATCAATTGGTAGAGGAGGACACCTAGGAAAATTGTAATAGGGGAGAGTTGAACTAAAAAACGCGCACTGTTACGAGCTCGCTAGTCCTACTAATCCTCCAATAATAGTAGGATTAGTATGGATGTTTGTTACTCTTTCACGCAAAAACTACTGAACGGATTTTGATGAAACTTTACAGTATTATTATTTATAACCCAGAATAACATACAGGCTATAATTTATGACGATCTGTGACACTAAATTTCACGCGGGTGTAGACGCGGGCAAAAGCTAGGAGGTAGTAAATAAGTTCCAAAAAATAGACAATGTCTCAACTCTCCTCTGTTACAAACAACTCACCTCGGTCTCCTCTACTCTGCAAAAATAGCTCTTACTTCGTGTAAAATAAGAAAGAAACCCTTTATGTTACATTTGATGTGAGATTATTAAACTGTCAGTCAGAGGTTACGAACATGGGTAGACATTTAATTTGAGTTGTAGTAGCTAACAAACAAAGTACCTAGCTAATTAAATGTACCCGTATGAGGAATTGAGGAGTTGTCTTTGATGTCTTGCAAACGTTTTATAATAACTAATAAGATATTTGCTGAAGACAAATGTAGACGATCAAGTATCTTCTTTTATTTGCATACTATACACACAATATCTTATACAGCACTCTAAACTAAAGCTGCCTTTCCACCAACAGTCAGCGTCAAATAGTTCGTAACACCACAGAATAATAATAAGTACTACGTACAGAAGTTTTACTTCGCGAAGGTATTTAAAAAAATGTATGCTCAATGTCATTTAACAATATGGTGTAATTTAGCCTGTCTCAAAAGTCAAGCACCATTTTGTTGACAAACGTCAGTGATCGGCACTGCGCCGAAGCTATAGGGCTGACTTCGGTAAAATAATGTGACGTGAGGTGCCAAACTGCGGAAAATGGCGAAGGAAATACATGATTTAGCATGAATTAACATGAATAATATTAACTACTTATTTACCTCTCAGTGTCTTGAGGCAACTTAAAAAAGTACATTCTGTGTTTTTATTATTATTTAGGCAGTTAAATACTGCACAGTATTTAGTACACCATTTTCTTTATTTTCTTCCATCATACACAAGAATACGCGTGCGTGAGTCAATGTTCGCTCGTATGTGAGGCCTTGTCGAATAGTATCCTGTAGGTGGGCCATTGTGCGTGTTTTGTTTTTGATGTAAACTCGCGGAGATGAACAGGCCTGGTAACACCCGAAGTGGCCAAAAGTTAATCACACAACCTTCTTCGAAGACCTGTCGCGAACTTATTGGCTACTTTGGGTGTCACGAACTATTTGACGCTGACTGTACATAGTACGCGTATAAATAAACATCAAGCAATAGGATAGGAGACTATTTTTCTAACCTCGATGTAATAGGTATGTGCATAAACTATTTGTATGACTGTACAAGGTAGGTAGGTTTATAATGGAGCCTTAATTCTGTTGATACTCTACTCTCATTTTCTGCAGAGCTTAGTGAGAGGATTCAACTTTAAATCGCGTAGCTTTTTTCTCGTACACAAATTCGGTAGTGGAAACGCAGCTTAAGGTTGTTATTTTTTCATCTCTCGTCTTAAGATCACGTTATTGAGAGCCAATTTTCAATCGTCTGTTTACTTTAATCTCTATGTAGATTTTTTATTATAACAATCATAAATAGGAGTCTGTAAAAAAAGTTTGTATAGTCCTAGTCAGCGTCAAATACTTCGTGACACCCAAAGTAGCCAAAAATTTCACGCGGGTGTAGACGCGGGCAAAAGCTAGGAGGTAGTAAATAAGTTCCAAAAAATAGACAATGTCTCAACTCTCCTCTGTTACAAACAACTCACCTCGGTCTCCTCTACTCTGCAAAAATAGCTCTTACTTCGTGTAAAATAAGAAAGAAACCCTTTATGTTACATTTGATGTGAGATTATTAAACTGTCAGTCAGAGGTTACGAACATGGGTAGACATTTAATTTGAGTTGTAGTAGCTAACAAACAAAGTACCTAGCTAATTAAATGTACCCGTATGAGGAATTGAGGAGTTGTCTTTGATGTCTTGCAAACGTTTTATAATAACTAATAAGATATTTGCTGAAGACAAATGTAGACGATCAAGTATCTTCTTTTATTTGCATACTATACACACAATATCTTATACAGCACTCTAAACTAAAGCTGCCTTTCCACCAACAGTCAGCGTCAAATAGTTCGTAACACCACAGAATAATAATAAGTACTACGTACAGAAGTTTTACTTCGCGAAGGTATTTAAAAAAATGTATGCTCAATGTCATTTAACAATATGGTGTAATTTAGCCTGTCTCAAAAGTCAAGCACCATTTTGTTGACAAACGTCAGTGATCGGCACTGCGCCGAAGCTATAGGGCTGACTTCGGTAAAATAATGTGACGTGAGGTGCCAAACTGCGGAAAATGGCGAAGGAAATACATGATTTAGCATGAATTAACATGAATAATATTAACTACTTATTTACCTCTCAGTGTCTTGAGGCAACTTAAAAAAGTACATTCTGTGTTTTTATTATTATTTAGGCAGTTAAATACTGCACAGTATTTAGTACACCATTTTCTTTATTTTCTTCCATCATACACAAGAATACGCGTGCGTGAGTCAATGTTCGCTCGTATGTTTAATTCTGTTGATACTCTACTCTCATTTTCTGCAGAGCTTAGTGAGAGGATTCAACTTTAAATCGCGTAGCTTTTTTCTCGTACACAAATTCGGTAGTGGAAACGCAGCTTAAGGTTGTTATTTTTTCATCTCTCGTCTTAAGATCACGTTATTGAGAGCCAATTTTCAATCGTCTGTTTACTTTAATCTCTATGTAGATTTTTTATTATAACAATCATAAATAGGAGTCTGTAAAAAAAGTTTGTATAGTCCTAGTCAGCGTCAAATACTTCGTGACACCCAAAGTAGCCAAAAAGCTGACAACACAACCTTATTCCTATTGTATTAAAGACGTGTTTTTGGCTCCTTTAGGTGTCACGAACTATTTGATGCTGACTATACTACATGACAACTGGATAATGGATTCTTTACTAAGAGAATGAATGAATGCTCGTACTCATCTTGTTACAGAGTTATTTATTTGGTCCTGCACTTGTTAATAAGCATTGATTAGGCAAAGGTATCACAAACACAATTTATTTTGCGTGTACTAGCAAATATTCTCATTTTGCTGTCATTGATAGCGTAATGGCCTGAAGAAGCCTTGTTCACCTTGGCGAGACCAGTAATAAGTTTGAGGCAAATACAATCGTTAGCTTCGACCGTTCATGAACCAATCGCGTTACACAACTAAATACAGAGGTCACCGGCTCTCAAGCTTTGGGGAGGGGCAATGATGCGTCTGATACTAATCAGTGTAAACAGTAAGCCTAGTATGGTATGTATTTTTGGGTTATAACGTTTTTTTTTATGTGACAGGAGGCAAACGAGCAGACGAATCACCTGATGGTAAGTGATTACCGTCGCCCATAGACACCCGAAGTCCCACCAGGGGCGTTACAGGTGCGTTGCCGGTCTTTAGGTGGAGATATGCTCTCTTCTTGAAAGCTTGCAGGTCGTATCGGTCCGGAAACACCGCAGACGACAGTCCATTCCACAGTTTCAAACGTATTCTAATGAAATAATACTACGAAGTACTGTATAGTGTATAAGGCGTTTGATATTCGTTTTTTTCTACCTGTGTCTTCTTCAATCTTGCTAACATTTCAGGGTGACAGCAAGGCTTGTACTTCAACTCCTGATCCAATATGATGAACATCTTCCTAGTTATTTACTCTTCGATAAATCATAATTCGAAATGTCAATATAACACTCTCATAACTCCTCAACACGTCATGTTTAGTGTTTATGGAATATCGGCTGTTCGGCGTACTTACTTTTAAGTAAGTACCCTTTTGAACAAAACATAAAGGGGTGAAAAGCAGTTTGAGAAACAACAGCGCATTCATTTTACAAAATGGATATTGATGTCGCAATGCTAACAGTAATCGTAATGAACGCGATGATTTATCGCCGGAATAAATTTCAATCTTAACTGGATCTCTGAGACTTAACCGGCCCTGTTAATCTGAGAGTTAGTCTTTATTACAAAGGCATAAGAGCCACGAGATGTGAGTGAGAACAATTAAAGTTTAATGAATCAGACTGAGCTCGAAGGAAAGCTAAGTTTTTACAGTCAATTTAGTCTGCCTCCAGATTTCAAAATTGTTTTAATTATGCCAAGTGCTCACTTAGATTGTAATACATGTAAATTCAAATAAAGACCGACTGGCGAGACACTAGACAGACACAATAGAAATTTTATTGTACGGGGCTCACTGGTGAGCCGCGTGTCCAACGAGTAAATACTTATGCTAGGAAGTCTTCTACCAGGTTTAAAGTTAATTAGAAATCCAATTCAGCATCTTTTGATTGTTTTACTTCGTTCGTTCGTTTCAGCCAAATGACGTCCACTGCTGGACTAAGGCCTCCCCCAAGGCTTTCCACAATGAACGGTCCTGCGCTGCGCTGCCCGCATCCAGGCTCTTCCCGCGACATTTACTAGATCGTCGGTCCACCTAGTAGGAGGCCTGCCTTTTTAATTTCACTGACTCGAAATGAAGTTGACAGCTGACTATACAACCTTATTGACGTGTTGCGAACTTATTGGCTAATTTGGGTGTCACGAACTATTTGAAGCTGACTGTACATATTTCGTAAATGGATATTTTCCATCCTGTTTATGAGTCGTATGTAACGCAATTTAATTGCTAAAACCGTTATCAAAGCCATAAATCACGAATAGTTTTCACCATATTTAGAGTAATCAGCCCAACAAAAACAGATTCTGAGCGCCATTAAAATTAATATAGGTAATTTTAAAACTCATCAAGCCACCATTTAAATTCTATTCGATAAAAACTCGATGTGTGAATGGTTCTCGATCCATTTAATCTAGTTCTCGAATGCTTGAAGTTCTAGCTGTCATGGCAATCGACAATTTTGTATTTTATGCTGCTAATTCTAAACATCCATACAGGTATGTTTGTCAATGCTACAGAATACAGATAAAACACCGATGAATAGGACCGACGCATTTATCTACTACACAATAATATTAGAGTAAAAATTTGATTGTTTGTATTGAATAGGCTCCGAATCCACTGGAACGATTTGAAAAATTCTTTCACCGTTAGAATTACTTCTGATGAACATAGGTGGTACGAAGTTCGCCGGGGCAGCTAATCAATTGTATTAATTTAGTCATAAACTAAAAAACTTAGGGACTACACATCAAACAGAACGGGCAGCAGCAGCGCTCTCAGAAAAACATCAATCTTTTAAACTGCGATATCCAATCCAACCCGCCTGCCAAGCGTGGGGATTAAGGCAAAACCCTTCACTATAGTGGAGGAGGCTCATAGTCCAGCAGTGACTGTAAGGATGTTGATCATGATGATGATGAAACTAAAAAAAACAATATACAGGTAATGAAATCAAACAACAAAGATCGCGAATCTGCCAATACAAATTCTCTTGTTCTAAGAAGAAACGTTATCTTTATCCATAAACAGATTTCAAAATTCTGTAGTCAATCTTGTAGCTAACCCCGAGTTTGACTTGTATTTTTAATTAGATTATTGTTAACTTCTCTTGTTTAGAACTTTAGTTGCTTTGTAAAAGTTTGTAATTGAGAGTCTTGAGTTTCAACACGGTGAGGGGTCAAAGAACGTTTCATCAACATGACGGTATAAATAAATATGTATTGTTCGGTTAATTTCATGAAAAATGTAAAAACGACAACTTGCCACTATGCTTGGCGTTCGTGGACTATGAGAAGGCCTTTGATTCCATCGAGACTTGGGCAGTGTTGCAGTCTCTCCAGCGGTGTCATATTGACTATCGGTATATCGAGGTGCTGAAGTGCCTGTACAGAAACGCCACCACGTCGGTCCGAGTACAGGAGCAGAGCACGAGGACAATTCCTCTGCAGCGAGGCGTGAGGCAGGGATGTTATATCTCCGAAAAAAACTGTTTATACATTGATGTTTGTAAATTCGCCCCTTTCACAACTTACATGAGAGACTTCAGTATTAAGCTTGATGTGATGTCTTAATAAGGTCCACCGGTGCACTGATAGCTGACAAGCGCATTGCAACTATGCCTATAGTGTGTGGAATACAGGAACACCTAACTGAACAACCAAACTCTAACAACAAAAACCGGGAAGATATAGTCCTTAAAAGAAAACGCAGCATTATAGTTTTTTCTGGAGTTCAGCACTAAAGATATCCATTTAAGGTCTATTTAACCTTGGATTATAATAATAACTGTTTGTTATGGATCAGCATTTTCTCTCAATTCATCCACTGTAATCTACCTAGATCCTAAAACTGAATAAATAACAGAAATGTGGGCTATCAATAAGATTACATCTCCATTAATAAATTGTAATCGCTCACCCAATTTGCCTACAAAAATAGAAGATAAATTCGCCCCGGAAAGTGCTGAATGGCTCTTAGCAGAAATAAATTAATTGTGTCTACAGACAGTTGCGGAGGGACCGCTAGGGGTGTCCCGGAGGAAGACGCTCGTATTAAATTACCCTCTTAATAATAAGGAAGTTCGGTATCACTGGACGTCATAACTAAAGCGTTTTTATTATTATTTAGGCAGTTAAATACTGCACAGTATTTAGTACACCATTTTCTTTATTTTCTTCCATCATACACAAGAATACGCGTGCGTGAGTCAATGTTCGCTCGTATGTGAGGCCTTGTCGAATAGTATCCTGTAGGTGGGCCATTGTGCGTGTTTTGTTTTTGATGTAAACTCGCGGAGATGAACAGGCCTGGTAACACCCGAAGTGGCCAAAAGTTAATCACACAACCTTCTTCGAAGACCTGTCGCGAACTTATTGGCTACTTTGGGTGTCACGAACTATTTGACGCTGACTGTACATAGTACGCGTATAAATAAACATCAAGCAATAGGATAGGAGACTATTTTTCTAACCTCGATGTAATAGGTATGTGCATAAACTATTTGTATGACTGTACAAGGTAGGTAGGTTTATAATGGAGCCTTAATTCTGTTGATACTCTACTCTCATTTTCTGCAGAGCTTAGTGAGAGGATTCAACTTTAAATCGCGTAGCTTTTTTCTCGTACACAAATTCGGTAGTGGAAACGCAGCTTAAGGTTGTTATTTTTTCATCTCTCGTCTTAAGATCACGTTATTGAGAGCCAATTTTCAATCGTCTGTTTACTTTAATCTCTATGTAGATTTTTTATTATAACAATCATAAATAGGAGTCTGTAAAAAAAGTTTGTATAGTCCTAGTCAGCGTCAAATACTTCGTGACACCCAAAGTAGCCAAAAATTTCACGCGGGTGTAGACGCGGGCAAAAGCTAGGAGGTAGTAAATAAGTTCCAAAAAATAGACAATGTCTCAACTCTCCTCTGTTACAAACAACTCACCTCGGTCTCCTCTACTCTGCAAAAATAGCTCTTACTTCGTGTAAAATAAGAAAGAAACCCTTTATGTTACATTTGATGTGAGATTATTAAACTGTCAGTCAGAGGTTACGAACATGGGTAGACATTTAATTTGAGTTGTAGTAGCTAACAAACAAAGTACCTAGCTAATTAAATGTACCCGTATGAGGAATTGAGGAGTTGTCTTTGATGTCTTGCAAACGTTTTATAATAACTAATAAGATATTTGCTGAAGACAAATGTAGACGATCAAGTATCTTCTTTTATTTGCATACTATACACACAATATCTTATACAGCACTCTAAACTAAAGCTGCCTTTCCACCAACAGTCAGCGTCAAATAGTTCGTAACACCACAGAATAATAATAAGTACTACGTACAGAAGTTTTACTTCGCGAAGGTATTTAAAAAAATGTATGCTCAATGTCATTTAACAATATGGTGTAATTTAGCCTGTCTCAAAAGTCAAGCACCATTTTGTTGACAAACGTCAGTGATCGGCACTGCGCCGAAGCTATAGGGCTGACTTCGGTAAAATAATGTGACGTGAGGTGCCAAACTGCGGAAAATGGCGAAGGAAATACATGATTTAGCATGAATTAACATGAATAATATTAACTACTTATTTACCTCTCAGTGTCTTGAGGCAACTTAAAAAAGTACATTCTGTGTTTTTATTATTATTTAGGCAGTTAAATACTGCACAGTATTTAGTACACCATTTTCTTTATTTTCTTCCATCATACACAAGAATACGCGTGCGTGAGTCAATGTTCGCTCGTATGTTTAATTCTGTTGATACTCTACTCTCATTTTCTGCAGAGCTTAGTGAGAGGATTCAACTTTAAATCGCGTAGCTTTTTTCTCGTACACAAATTCGGTAGTGGAAACGCAGCTTAAGGTTGTTATTTTTTCATCTCTCGTCTTAAGATCACGTTATTGAGAGCCAATTTTCAATCGTCTGTTTACTTTAATCTCTATGTAGATTTTTTATTATAACAATCATAAATAGGAGTCTGTAAAAAAAGTTTGTATAGTCCTAGTCAGCGTCAAATACTTCGTGACACCCAAAGTAGCCAAAAAGCTGACAACACAACCTTATTCCTATTGTATTAAAGACGTGTTTTTGGCTCCTTTAGGTGTCACGAACTATTTGATGCTGACTATACTACATGACAACTGGATAATGGATTCTTTACTAAGAGAATGAATGAATGCTCGTACTCATCTTGTTACAGAGTTATTTATTTGGTCCTGCACTTGTTAATAAGCATTGATTAGGCAAAGGTATCACAAACACAATTTATTTTGCGTGTACTAGCAAATATTCTCATTTTGCTGTCATTGATAGCGTAATGGCCTGAAGAAGCCTTGTTCACCTTGGCGAGACCAGTAATAAGTTTGAGGCAAATACAATCGTTAGCTTCGACCGTTCATGAACCAATCGCGTTACACAACTAAATACAGAGGTCACCGGCTCTCAAGCTTTGGGGAGGGGCAATGATGCGTCTGATACTAATCAGTGTAAACAGTAAGCCTAGTATGGTATGTATTTTTGGGTTATAACGTTTTTTTTTATGTGACAGGAGGCAAACGAGCAGACGAATCACCTGATGGTAAGTGATTACCGTCGCCCATAGACACCCGAAGTCCCACCAGGGGCGTTACAGGTGCGTTGCCGGTCTTTAGGTGGAGATATGCTCTCTTCTTGAAAGCTTGCAGGTCGTATCGGTCCGGAAACACCGCAGACGACAGTCCATTCCACAGTTTCAAACGTATTCTAATGAAATAATACTACGAAGTACTGTATAGTGTATAAGGCGTTTGATATTCGTTTTTTTCTACCTGTGTCTTCTTCAATCTTGCTAACATTTCAGGGTGACAGCAAGGCTTGTACTTCAACTCCTGATCCAATATGATGAACATCTTCCTAGTTATTTACTCTTCGATAAATCATAATTCGAAATGTCAATATAACACTCTCATAACTCCTCAACACGTCATGTTTAGTGTTTATGGAATATCGGCTGTTCGGCGTACTTACTTTTAAGTAAGTACCCTTTTGAACAAAACATAAAGGGGTGAAAAGCAGTTTGAGAAACAACAGCGCATTCATTTTACAAAATGGATATTGATGTCGCAATGCTAACAGTAATCGTAATGAACGCGATGATTTATCGCCGGAATAAATTTCAATCTTAACTGGATCTCTGAGACTTAACCGGCCCTGTTAATCTGAGAGTTAGTCTTTATTACAAAGGCATAAGAGCCACGAGATGTGAGTGAGAACAATTAAAGTTTAATGAATCAGACTGAGCTCGAAGGAAAGCTAAGTTTTTACAGTCAATTTAGTCTGCCTCCAGATTTCAAAATTGTTTTAATTATGCCAAGTGCTCACTTAGATTGTAATACATGTAAATTCAAATAAAGACCGACTGGCGAGACACTAGACAGACACAATAGAAATTTTATTGTACGGGGCTCACTGGTGAGCCGCGTGTCCAACGAGTAAATACTTATGCTAGGAAGTCTTCTACCAGGTTTAAAGTTAATTAGAAATCCAATTCAGCATCTTTTGATTGTTTTACTTCGTTCGTTCGTTTCAGCCAAATGACGTCCACTGCTGGACTAAGGCCTCCCCCAAGGCTTTCCACAATGAACGGTCCTGCGCTGCGCTGCCCGCATCCAGGCTCTTCCCGCGACATTTACTAGATCGTCGGTCCACCTAGTAGGAGGCCTGCCTTTTTAATTTCACTGACTCGAAATGAAGTTGACAGCTGACTATACAACCTTATTGACGTGTTGCGAACTTATTGGCTAATTTGGGTGTCACGAACTATTTGAAGCTGACTGTACATATTTCGTAAATGGATATTTTCCATCCTGTTTATGAGTCGTATGTAACGCAATTTAATTGCTAAAACCGTTATCAAAGCCATAAATCACGAATAGTTTTCACCATATTTAGAGTAATCAGCCCAACAAAAACAGATTCTGAGCGCCATTAAAATTAATATAGGTAATTTTAAAACTCATCAAGCCACCATTTAAATTCTATTCGATAAAAACTCGATGTGTGAATGGTTCTCGATCCATTTAATCTAGTTCTCGAATGCTTGAAGTTCTAGCTGTCATGGCAATCGACAATTTTGTATTTTATGCTGCTAATTCTAAACATCCATACAGGTATGTTTGTCAATGCTACAGAATACAGATAAAACACCGATGAATAGGACCGACGCATTTATCTACTACACAATAATATTAGAGTAAAAATTTGATTGTTTGTATTGAATAGGCTCCGAATCCACTGGAACGATTTGAAAAATTCTTTCACCGTTAGAATTACTTCTGATGAACATAGGTGGTACGAAGTTCGCCGGGGCAGCTAATCAATTGTATTAATTTAGTCATAAACTAAAAAACTTAGGGACTACACATCAAACAGAACGGGCAGCAGCAGCGCTCTCAGAAAAACATCAATCTTTTAAACTGCGATATCCAATCCAACCCGCCTGCCAAGCGTGGGGATTAAGGCAAAACCCTTCACTATAGTGGAGGAGGCTCATAGTCCAGCAGTGACTGTAAGGATGTTGATCATGATGATGATGAAACTAAAAAAAACAATATACAGGTAATGAAATCAAACAACAAAGATCGCGAATCTGCCAATACAAATTCTCTTGTTCTAAGAAGAAACGTTATCTTTATCCATAAACAGATTTCAAAATTCTGTAGTCAATCTTGTAGCTAACCCCGAGTTTGACTTGTATTTTTAATTAGATTATTGTTAACTTCTCTTGTTTAGAACTTTAGTTGCTTTGTAAAAGTTTGTAATTGAGAGTCTTGAGTTTCAACACGGTGAGGGGTCAAAGAACGTTTCATCAACATGACGGTATAAATAAATATGTATTGTTCGGTTAATTTCATGAAAAATGTAAAAACGACAACTTGCCACTATGCTTGGCGTTCGTGGACTATGAGAAGGCCTTTGATTCCATCGAGACTTGGGCAGTGTTGCAGTCTCTCCAGCGGTGTCATATTGACTATCGGTATATCGAGGTGCTGAAGTGCCTGTACAGAAACGCCACCACGTCGGTCCGAGTACAGGAGCAGAGCACGAGGACAATTCCTCTGCAGCGAGGCGTGAGGCAGGGATGTTATATCTCCGAAAAAAACTGTTTATACATTGATGGTTGTAAATTCGCCCCTTTCACAACTTACATGAGAGACTTCAGTATTAAGCTTGATGTGATGTCTTAATAAGGTCCACCGGTGCACTGATAGCTGACAAGCGCATTGCAACTATGCCTATAGTGTGTGGAATACAGGAACACCTAACTGAACAACCAAACTCTAACAACAAAAACCGGGAAGATTTAGTCCTTAAAAGAAAACGCAGCATTATAGTTTTTTCTGGAGTTCAGCACTAAAGATATCCATTTAAGGTCTATTTAACCTTGGATTATAATAATAACTGTTTGTTATGGATCAGCATTTTCTCTCAATTCATCCACTGTAATCTACCTAGATCCTAAAACTGAATAAATAACAGAAATGTGGGCTATCAATAAGATTACATCTCCATTAATAAATTGTAATCGCTCACCCAATTTGCCTACAAAAATAGAAGATAAATTCGCCCCGGAAAGTGCTGAATGGCTCTTAGCAGAAATAAATTAATTGTGTCTACAGACAGTTGCGGAGGGACCGCTAGGGGTGTCCCGGAGGAAGACGCTCGTATTAAATTACCCTCTTAATAATAAGGAAGTTCGGTATCACTGGACGTCATAACTAAAGCGTTTTTATTATTATTTAGGCAGTTAAATACTGCACAGTATTTAGTACACCATTTTCTTTATTTTCTTCCATCATACACAAGAATACGCGTGCGTGAGTCAATGTTCGCTCGTATGTGAGGCCTTGTCGAATAGTATCCTGTAGGTGGGCCATTGTGCGTGTTTTGTTTTTGATGTAAACTCGCGGAGATGAACAGGCCTGGTAACACCCGAAGTGGCCAAAAGTTAATCACACAACCTTCTTCGAAGACCTGTCGCGAACTTATTGGCTACTTTGGGTGTCACGAACTATTTGACGCTGACTGTACATAGTACGCGTATAAATAAACATCAAGCAATAGGATAGGAGACTATTTTTCTAACCTCGATGTAATAGGTATGTGCATAAACTATTTGTATGACTGTACAAGGTAGGTAGGTTTATAATGGAGCCTTAATTCTGTTGATACTCTACTCTCATTTTCTGCAGAGCTTAGTGAGAGGATTCAACTTTAAATCGCGTAGCTTTTTTCTCGTACACAAATTCGGTAGTGGAAACGCAGCTTAAGGTTGTTATTTTTTCATCTCTCGTCTTAAGATCACGTTATTGAGAGCCAATTTTCAATCGTCTGTTTACTTTAATCTCTATGTAGATTTTTTATTATAACAATCATAAATAGGAGTCTGTAAAAAAAGTTTGTATAGTCCTAGTCAGCGTCAAATACTTCGTGACACCCAAAGTAGCCAAAAATTTCACGCGGGTGTAGACGCGGGCAAAAGCTAGGAGGTAGTAAATAAGTTCCAAAAAATAGACAATGTCTCAACTCTCCTCTGTTACAAACAACTCACCTCGGTCTCCTCTACTCTGCAAAAATAGCTCTTACTTCGTGTAAAATAAGAAAGAAACCCTTTATGTTACATTTGATGTGAGATTATTAAACTGTCAGTCAGAGGTTACGAACATGGGTAGACATTTAATTTGAGTTGTAGTAGCTAACAAACAAAGTACCTAGCTAATTAAATGTACCCGTATGAGGAATTGAGGAGTTGTCTTTGATGTCTTGCAAACGTTTTATAATAACTAATAAGATATTTGCTGAAGACAAATGTAGACGATCAAGTATCTTCTTTTATTTGCATACTATACACACAATATCTTATACAGCACTCTAAACTAAAGCTGCCTTTCCACCAACAGTCAGCGTCAAATAGTTCGTAACACCACAGAATAATAATAAGTACTACGTACAGAAGTTTTACTTCGCGAAGGTATTTAAAAAAATGTATGCTCAATGTCATTTAACAATATGGTGTAATTTAGCCTGTCTCAAAAGTCAAGCACCATTTTGTTGACAAACGTCAGTGATCGGCACTGCGCCGAAGCTATAGGGCTGACTTCGGTAAAATAATGTGACGTGAGGTGCCAAACTGCGGAAAATGGCGAAGGAAATACATGATTTAGCATGAATTAACATGAATAATATTAACTACTTATTTACCTCTCAGTGTCTTGAGGCAACTTAAAAAAGTACATTCTGTGTTTTTATTATTATTTAGGCAGTTAAATACTGCACAGTATTTAGTACACCATTTTCTTTATTTTCTTCCATCATACACAAGAATACGCGTGCGTGAGTCAATGTTCGCTCGTATGTTTAATTCTGTTGATACTCTACTCTCATTTTCTGCAGAGCTTAGTGAGAGGATTCAACTTTAAATCGCGTAGCTTTTTTCTCGTACACAAATTCGGTAGTGGAAACGCAGCTTAAGGTTGTTATTTTTTCATCTCTCGTCTTAAGATCACGTTATTGAGAGCCAATTTTCAATCGTCTGTTTACTTTAATCTCTATGTAGATTTTTTATTATAACAATCATAAATAGGAGTCTGTAAAAAAAGTTTGTATAGTCCTAGTCAGCGTCAAATACTTCGTGACACCCAAAGTAGCCAAAAAGCTGACAACACAACCTTATTCCTATTGTATTAAAGACGTGTTTTTGGCTCCTTTAGGTGTCACGAACTATTTGATGCTGACTATACTACATGACAACTGGATAATGGATTCTTTACTAAGAGAATGAATGAATGCTCGTACTCATCTTGTTACAGAGTTATTTATTTGGTCCTGCACTTGTTAATAAGCATTGATTAGGCAAAGGTATCACAAACACAATTTATTTTGCGTGTACTAGCAAATATTCTCATTTTGCTGTCATTGATAGCGTAATGGCCTGAAGAAGCCTTGTTCACCTTGGCGAGACCAGTAATAAGTTTGAGGCAAATACAATCGTTAGCTTCGACCGTTCATGAACCAATCGCGTTACACAACTAAATACAGAGGTCACCGGCTCTCAAGCTTTGGGGAGGGGCAATGATGCGTCTGATACTAATCAGTGTAAACAGTAAGCCTAGTATGGTATGTATTTTTGGGTTATAACGTTTTTTTTTATGTGACAGGAGGCAAACGAGCAGACGAATCACCTGATGGTAAGTGATTACCGTCGCCCATAGACACCCGAAGTCCCACCAGGGGCGTTACAGGTGCGTTGCCGGTCTTTAGGTGGAGATATGCTCTCTTCTTGAAAGCTTGCAGGTCGTATCGGTCCGGAAACACCGCAGACGACAGTCCATTCCACAGTTTCAAACGTATTCTAATGAAATAATACTACGAAGTACTGTATAGTGTATAAGGCGTTTGATATTCGTTTTTTTCTACCTGTGTCTTCTTCAATCTTGCTAACATTTCAGGGTGACAGCAAGGCTTGTACTTCAACTCCTGATCCAATATGATGAACATCTTCCTAGTTATTTACTCTTCGATAAATCATAATTCGAAATGTCAATATAACACTCTCATAACTCCTCAACACGTCATGTTTAGTGTTTATGGAATATCGGCTGTTCGGCGTACTTACTTTTAAGTAAGTACCCTTTTGAACAAAACATAAAGGGGTGAAAAGCAGTTTGAGAAACAACAGCGCATTCATTTTACAAAATGGATATTGATGTCGCAATGCTAACAGTAATCGTAATGAACGCGATGATTTATCGCCGGAATAAATTTCAATCTTAACTGGATCTCTGAGACTTAACCGGCCCTGTTAATCTGAGAGTTAGTCTTTATTACAAAGGCATAAGAGCCACGAGATGTGAGTGAGAACAATTAAAGTTTAATGAATCAGACTGAGCTCGAAGGAAAGCTAAGTTTTTACAGTCAATTTAGTCTGCCTCCAGATTTCAAAATTGTTTTAATTATGCCAAGTGCTCACTTAGATTGTAATACATGTAAATTCAAATAAAGACCGACTGGCGAGACACTAGACAGACACAATAGAAATTTTATTGTACGGGGCTCACTGGTGAGCCGCGTGTCCAACGAGTAAATACTTATGCTAGGAAGTCTTCTACCAGGTTTAAAGTTAATTAGAAATCCAATTCAGCATCTTTTGATTGTTTTACTTCGTTCGTTCGTTTCAGCCAAATGACGTCCACTGCTGGACTAAGGCCTCCCCCAAGGCTTTCCACAATGAACGGTCCTGCGCTGCGCTGCCCGCATCCAGGCTCTTCCCGCGACATTTACTAGATCGTCGGTCCACCTAGTAGGAGGCCTGCCTTTTTAATTTCACTGACTCGAAATGAAGTTGACAGCTGACTATACAACCTTATTGACGTGTTGCGAACTTATTGGCTAATTTGGGTGTCACGAACTATTTGAAGCTGACTGTACATATTTCGTAAATGGATATTTTCCATCCTGTTTATGAGTCGTATGTAACGCAATTTAATTGCTAAAACCGTTATCAAAGCCATAAATCACGAATAGTTTTCACCATATTTAGAGTAATCAGCCCAACAAAAACAGATTCTGAGCGCCATTAAAATTAATATAGGTAATTTTAAAACTCATCAAGCCACCATTTAAATTCTATTCGATAAAAACTCGATGTGTGAATGGTTCTCGATCCATTTAATCTAGTTCTCGAATGCTTGAAGTTCTAGCTGTCATGGCAATCGACAATTTTGTATTTTATGCTGCTAATTCTAAACATCCATACAGGTATGTTTGTCAATGCTACAGAATACAGATAAAACACCGATGAATAGGACCGACGCATTTATCTACTACACAATAATATTAGAGTAAAAATTTGATTGTTTGTATTGAATAGGCTCCGAATCCACTGGAACGATTTGAAAAATTCTTTCACCGTTAGAATTACTTCTGATGAACATAGGTGGTACGAAGTTCGCCGGGGCAGCTAATCAATTGTATTAATTTAGTCATAAACTAAAAAACTTAGGGACTACACATCAAACAGAACGGGCAGCAGCAGCGCTCTCAGAAAAACATCAATCTTTTAAACTGCGATATCCAATCCAACCCGCCTGCCAAGCGTGGGGATTAAGGCAAAACCCTTCACTATAGTGGAGGAGGCTCATAGTCCAGCAGTGACTGTAAGGATGTTGATCATGATGATGATGAAACTAAAAAAAACAATATACAGGTAATGAAATCAAACAACAAAGATCGCGAATCTGCCAATACAAATTCTCTTGTTCTAAGAAGAAACGTTATCTTTATCCATAAACAGATTTCAAAATTCTGTAGTCAATCTTGTAGCTAACCCCGAGTTTGACTTGTATTTTTAATTAGATTATTGTTAACTTCTCTTGTTTAGAACTTTAGTTGCTTTGTAAAAGTTTGTAATTGAGAGTCTTGAGTTTCAACACGGTGAGGGGTCAAAGAACGTTTCATCAACATGACGGTATAAATAAATATGTATTGTTCGGTTAATTTCATGAAAAATGTAAAAACGACAACTTGCCACTATGCTTGGCGTTCGTGGACTATGAGAAGGCCTTTGATTCCATCGAGACTTGGGCAGTGTTGCAGTCTCTCCAGCGGTGTCATATTGACTATCGGTATATCGAGGTGCTGAAGTGCCTGTACAGAAACGCCACCACGTCGGTCCGAGTACAGGAGCAGAGCACGAGGACAATTCCTCTGCAGCGAGGCGTGAGGCAGGGATGTTATATCTCCGAAAAAAACTGTTTATACATTGATGGTTGTAAATTCGCCCCTTTCACAACTTACATGAGAGACTTCAGTATTAAGCTTGATGTGATGTCTTAATAAGGTCCACCGGTGCACTGATAGCTGACAAGCGCATTGCAACTATGCCTATAGTGTGTGGAATACAGGAACACCTAACTGAACAACCAAACTCTAACAACAAAAACCGGGAAGATTTAGTCCTTAAAAGAAAACGCAGCATTATAGTTTTTTCTGGAGTTCAGCACTAAAGATATCCATTTAAGGTCTATTTAACCTTGGATTATAATAATAACTGTTTGTTATGGATCAGCATTTTCTCTCAATTCATCCACTGTAATCTACCTAGATCCTAAAACTGAATAAATAACAGAAATGTGGGCTATCAATAAGATTACATCTCCATTAATAAATTGTAATCGCTCACCCAATTTGCCTACAAAAATAGAAGATAAATTCGCCCCGGAAAGTGCTGAATGGCTCTTAGCAGAAATAAATTAATTGTGTCTACAGACAGTTGCGGAGGGACCGCTAGGGGTGTCCCGGAGGAAGACGCTCGTATTAAATTACCCTCTTAATAATAAGGAAGTTCGGTATCACTGGACGTCATAACTAAAGGCGCGGTACACAAGCCAGTTCCGCTTTGCACTGAAGGGAATTAAAACCATAACTTCGAACTCCTCCTATGTTCTTCTGATTAATTTCGTTGCGGGTCCAATGACAGTTTAACTTTCCTCAGGACAAAGACCTTCACTGGTTGGGTTTTTTTGGTCAAGCTGTAGATGCTGTAGATCCTGGCTACACAGGAGTTGCAGCGGTGGGAACGAGAGGTGGGAATAGTCCCCGTAAGCCAGTACTGGTACACTTGCATACTAGTTCCTTGCATATGCCACCAAATGTCATTAGTATACGTTTTACTAGCTTACTAGCATGTGAGCAGATCGCATATTAGATTTTTTTGTTGGAAACAAGGCACTTTGCGCCAGTTGCACGTATGCCTTTAATAAGCATGCAAACAACTGTTCCGTTTACTGACATATTATTATGTATCGCCACCTCAAAGTAATACAGCCTTATAGTCGTCAATGTGGGAACTAGGTTCCTAACTTCCTAATCAATACAGACGGTGTATTTCAACGCATTACATATTTACAGAGGCGAATGTAGTCATTATTGCGATCAATTTTACTACGGTTCGTAATGGCCAATGATATTATATAAAAACAAAAGCAGATATGTTATAAGCGCTCGCGCTGTGAATACTCAAATACGTCCCAATTGGGACGTCTTGTGTTAAGTCTTCGTGTGGCCTGCGTCGTGCGCAATCGCGTGCGTACCACACCGTAACTTCCTGTGTTCTTACCAAAATAAATAAAAAATGCCATCGTGTGTGTTTCGAAAGTGTACCAATTATGACTCTAAGTAAACAAAATACAAGGGATCTCTTACCACATGTGATTATGCAAAATTATTTAGTATTTATATTTTCAATTATTTATGCAAACAATCAAGACGCCATGCGCCATGTTCAAATTAAGAAAGAGAAAGCGATCTTGTTTTGACGTTAGAGCGATAAGGATGCGTGCGCTGCGGACATAGATTAGTTAGTGCAGAATCGTTAAAACTATAGCTATCTCTTTCATTTGCGTGCTATTTCGTATCTTTTGTTTCACTTATCAGTTACATTTGTCAATGTGTGCAATTTGGAATAGCTCGGCACGGATTAAAATCGTAATTTCTATGAACGTAACATATCTATAGTTATAAAATATCATTGGTAATGGCACATTCACTCGGCGAACAATAGCCTAGGCAGGCCGTAAACAAAAACAAACTACGAGCGTGCCCGCAACTTCGTACGCGCAATATTTTGTATTCACGATTCTTTTCCTTCAGTATTGTGGAATATAACAGTTATTATCTCTAACTTTACTAACTTTTGTGACCTTTAAAGAATTTCGCCTCTATTCACAAACATTACTATGAGGTCTCACTGGACGCACAGGGTGACATGTTATTAACCGAACATAATCACCACTCATTTAACTTTGTGTTAACAGTAAATTGTGTATTCAGTGGGGAAATTTTATTTAAACATTGCACTTTGATGCGGTGTGCGGTGTAAACAGGCAGCATTAATTACACTGTGGCCGACTGGGCCGGTCGACCGCACACGTAATAGTTTCAGGGCCGAAGTTTCCAATGTTCCCATCCCTCTCACGCAAAGCGAGATGCCATAATGAGCGATGGTGACAGATAGACCCGAACCCGAAACTACGTAAACAGGCGCGAGTAACCCTGCTGGTTTCCGCCAAAGCGGAGAGACGTGAGGAGGTGTGTATTTAAACATTGTACTTTGTTGCGGTGTAAACAGGCTTAATTACACTGTGGCTGACTGGGCCGGTCGACCGCACACGTAATAGTTTCAGGGCTACCAATCGTTCCAATAACCAGATATTTTTAGGCGATATTTCCACCAAAAAGGAAAGGAGACGAGAGGAGGTGTGTATTTAAACGTAACAGGCTTAATTACACTGTGGCTGTTTGTGGTGGCTGATTGAGCCGGTCAACCGCACACGTAATATTAGGGCTACCAATCGTTCCAATAACATATTTTAGGCATGGTTTCCACCAGAGCCGCGGACGAATGTCCAATTTTAGGACAATAACTCGCGGCTCTGTTTCAATGGCCCTGGAGGACACCGTCGGGTTTTAGTGGGAATAGATAGGCCCACAAAACCCACTAACTGTCCCCATCTACCAATGGGTATGCGCAAAGCATTTTCCGACGAAAAAAGGCATGAATTCTACTCAAGCCGAGATCCATCAAAGGAAATTAGATTTTACGTAATTAAAAATTCAGTCTCCTTAAGCCGTGGTTTTGTAATACGCTCTGAATACACAATAACGAGGTATCAAATTCACAATAAGCCTGACTCTCATCAAACCGCACCGATATGCAAATAAGCAAGCCTGCTCTTAAGAGCTTAATTCAAGAGTATTATTCAAAACAAGCCTGAGGGTATCAGTCATAGGACCGATGTTCCCTCAATATTGACTGGTCTAAGGACAAGTAAACTCTATTATAGGCTTGTATTTCATACCAAGGCCTTTTAGAACTATTATTAGAAGTTTTGCAATTATTATGCTAATATCTCTGACAGACAGTCAATTGTTTTTGTCATGTCAAGTACATAATATTAGCTCAGCTTTGGTTGAACTAATTCTAAAACTTACACCTATATTGACCTTTACCAGTTAACACAAAAGATATTACAACAATCTAAAATCGACAATACTAGATTAGACCTCTCAAGTGACCTTAAAAATATTAATTACAGTAATAATGCCAACTTAAATTAAAATTCCAAAAGTCCCAACCCTAAAACACTCGTAGATTAAAATTAATGTAATGTCTGCTAGCGAGGCGATGAAAAATGTTCGTATTACACGAGATAACGTTTCACAAGTGAGGTCTGTATTAAACGTTAATGGCCTTCTAATGTGTACTTGAAAGTAGGATCTTGTAATTTAATTTGTTTTATGGAGAAATAGCTTTGGAACGGTCTTTCAAGCAAAAACAACCGCGCACGTCCTAAAAATATCCTATGCCTTAGGCCCAGAACAGACGGTGAAACGCAACTGCAACGAAACTGCAACTGCTAGTTACTTTTGAGTTGCGTCTAAGTTTCTGCCATAGCGTCCGTTGAGAGACCACACATGACGCGACCAGTTTAAAACTTTCAGTTTCAGTTTCATTCATCAGAATCATCAGAAAGTTACAGTTTCGTTGCAGTTGCATTTCACCGTCTGTTCTGGGCCTTATACAAAAAAGTTAAACGTGTGTTGAAAACTAGTTTGAGAATGACAATTTAAACAAGTGTTCAATCAACGTGCGTTTAACTTTTTGTAATAAGGCCCCAAGTTTTTCCTGGATCTTTTTATCTCCATACAACATTTCATCTAATCAATTCAGTGGTTGAAGCGTGAAGAAGTAGGTAACAGACCAACAGACAGTATTTTCGCGTTTTTGATTAAGCACGGTCGGTCATTGGGTTCCACCAAAGAACAGGACATTAGACTGGGTTGCAAGTGCAACATCTTTCTTTAACAAACATCAAAAGTCTATAAAACCCCATACAAAAACACCGGTTATGGTTAGCCACAGTTAAAATAAGCATTAATTAATGGAGTAACCCAGCCTGTATGAGGGAGAATAACGCCTCCGTAGTTTAGAGGTTTGAAATTGGACTCCTCTATCAATTAGCCTAGGCCACCTACTTTTAGTTGGCCGTTGGGTCGGGCTGGTAATCAGTATGGACATGTATGAAAGTGCGCACATACACCGATTTGATATCGGCCGATTTTTTATACAAATGGCAATGCCAGATTTTGTATGGAAGGTGGCGTCTTTTTTTTTCCAGCGGCCATCGACCAAACTTTGTTTTTTGATTACAAAATAGTGAAATAAACCAAACTTACTAAAACATGTATACCTCTAAACTCAGTCTGAATTGAGTTACAAGCGTTAGAAGTTTGATGATTTACATACTAGATTTGCTTTTTGCGCGCAAGTTTTGTAAGAAATTACAAGAAAATATTGCGCTATTTTTTTATTGCGCTGATTCTGCTCCACACTGATGTCTGGAGCCTTTAATGGATGGTATTGTTTGTTTACACATACAATGTCAATATTTTGTTGTAATTTCTTACAAAACTTGCGCGCAAAAAGCAAATCTAGTATGTAAATCATCAAACTTCTAACGCTCGTAACTCAGTTCAGACTGAGTTTAGAGGTTACATGTCATAGTAAGTTTGGTTTACACTATTTTGTATCCAAAAAACATGGTTTGGTCGATGGCCGCGCGAAAAAAAAAGACGCCAATTTCCGGCATTGTCTTTTGAATCGGGCCCAACTATCGGCCAACTAAAAGTCGGTGGTCTGCGCCTAGGCTTAGAAGGATGGCTCTCTCTCACGCACACTGGTGTGGCGTGTAAATAGCCACACCAGGAATAAAAAATTGCGGGGAAGAAAGATGATGCGGGGGTCGGCTGGTGACTCCAAACAACTCAAAAATACAGCTGCATAAAACGGAAACCACCAACCTGCGGATCAGGAGACGGAGACCAGGCTTCGAGGGTCGACCCGTCGATATTTCTTGCGGTTTTGATTATTTCAATATATTCAGCAAATATTCAGCGGATTTTTCACATTGACTTCATTGACAGACGTTCCAAGACAACATAGAGTTTTTTCTTCATTTTCCATAGAGGTTTTTCGCGAAGGTTGGCTCCTGCGAAGGTGCTGGCCCGAATCCGATAAACAGATTAGTGGGAAACCATCTCATGCAGCTAGATAATTTGAGAGTTGGAGCCACCGAAGAAAAGGAAGAGAAGAAAGTTGTACATAGGCCCAACCATGCTCCCCGCCTTGAAGTTCATTAGGACTTCAATAAAGAAATTATAATAAGAAAAGAAAGAAAAGGGGGAACATGACGTATTATTGCAATTTGCTAAGTATAAACAAAAACTTCAAAATACATCCAGGAAACCGTATAAGAATCAATTCCCTAAAGAAAACAAAATGTATAAAAGTCCTCACATCGAAGAGCTTTAAAGTATTTAAATTAATGCATAATAATAATGCGAATAATATTCAAGAAATAAAATTAAAATTATAATTTTAAATTGAAACAAGGCAATAAATGAGTAGTTAATGTAATAAATACATGCGTTATAAGTTGTTATTGTGTAGGTAACGGATATAATTTAGTTACTGGGCGCTTATAGACACCAGTACTGGTTCTAACAGAAGCGACTCTGACCACACCATCGGAACCGGGAAAAACTTCGGTAATTACACCAAGTACCCAATGCAAAGGCGGTACATTATCATTGCCTATTATTACAACCGTACCTAGTTCGATTGAACGTTCAGGTGTGCACCATTTCTGACGAACTTGCAGCGTGTGCAAATATTCGAGGCGCCATTTATTCCAATATGATAAAACAAGCTGGTCTAAAAGTTTCTTGCGGTTGGTTAAAGTTAATTTTTCATCTTTCAGTTCTGTTGAAGGCAAGTAACGCAAAGGAGTGGACATTAAAAAATGTGCTGGTGTCAAGACGTCCGGATGTGGATCAGCTGATATCGCTACAAGCGGTCGAGAATTTAAAATGCATTCAATTTGCACGAGAACTGTTAGAAGTTCTTCATAAGTAAAAAGTTGTTTACCTACAACACGGTACATATGCGTTTTTATACTTTTTATATTGGATTCCCATATACCACCAAAGTGTGGGGCGCGGGGAGGGATCATTTTCCACTCTATGCGATGATCAATTAGCATTCGCTTAATCTCATCTTGAAATTCAGTATTATTTAATACGTTATATATTTCGTCGAGCTGGGCTTTAGCACCGACGAAATTGGTGCCATTATCTGAATACATAACAGATACTGGACCGCGGCGAGATATAAATCTTTTAAAGGCGGAAAGGAACGCATCTGTGCTAAGATTAGAAACTAATTCTATATGAATAGCTTTCGTAACTAGACAAATAAAAAGACATATGTATGCCTTTTGAGAATGTTGTCCCCTTCGTCTAGTGGGAATGAAGCTAATAGGACCTGCAAAATCAGTACCAGTATGTACGAAAGCTTTAGCATCTTGAATGCGAAATGCGGGTAATTCTGCCATTTTGGGAGATGGATGCTGCGGGTTCAAGCGGAAACAAACATTACATTGTCTACAGCGGGCGCGTATAATAGATCTGGCATTTAATATCCAATAGCGTTGACGAAGAATAGACATGAGCAATCCAGGTCCAGTATGACAATTAGCGGTATGATAATGATCGATAAGAAGTTCAACGACGCGGTCACGTTTGGGTAGAAGCGCAGGATGTTTGGCTTCATAGGGAAGGTCTGATTTAGACAGTCTTCCTCCAATGCGAATTACACCGTGAGGGTCTAAGAAAAGTGATAAGCCACGGAGATGCTTCGAAGGCAACTCACCAGCCCTTAACAATTCAATTTCTTTGTTGAAATGAACGCTCTGAATGCTTTTAAGTATAAAAATCTCCGACGCATTTCTATTGGCTACGAGCTCATTACTCGGCAACCTTTTTGTGAATTTCAGAATATAATAAAACGTGTTTAGAAGCTTATTCCAGGAATTAACGTGGTTCGATATTTCCTCAATTAAAGAAGGCTCAGAAGGAGCAGCAACAATAAGCGTATTGCTTTTATCTTTAAACTCTGGCAGAGTTTCACTCTCTAATGGAGTAAATATATCGATAGGCCATTCATTGACAGGTCTTTGAAGCCAGACTGGACCATCCCACCATAATGAATGAGAAATCAGCTGAGAAGGTAACATCCCTCTAGATATACAATCACTGGGGTTCTCTTTGCCCGACACGTGATGAAAACAATGAGGCGGTAAATTTTCTTGGATTTTGGCTACTCTGTTACTAACGAAAATAGACCATCTATGAGGAGACGAATGTATCCAAGAAAGTGCTATCGTGGAGTCAGAAAAAGCATAGATTCCTACAATTGGAATGCGCTCGGATATTCTCTCTCGGACTACTCGCACAAGTTTCGAAAGAAGTAAAGCAGCGACGAGTTCCAAGCGTGCTAGCGTTTGGATTTTACTTGGTGAGACTTTAGATTTAGCACATAGAAGCCTGACAACAATATTACCTGCAGGGTCAGTTATGTGTAAATAAATACAGGAACCATAGCCATTGAGACTAGCATCGCAGAAAGCAACAATGTTTACTGCGCAATCCAAGTTAACACCTATATGACGCGGAATACTCATGGTCGAAAGAGCGGGCAAATCTAATAGAAAAGCAGCAAAACGATTTTGAATGGATTCCGGAGGCACTTCATCCCAGTCTATCTTGCTTAACCAAAGTTCCTTAACCAAAATCTTGGCAAACAGGACGACGGGAGCAACTAAGCCAAGAACGTCAAATAAGCGAGCAACCAGAGAAAGAATACTGCGTTTTGTACATTTACTGTCGACTGCGACAGTAGTGAAGGAAAAATTGTCATCAGCAGGTTCCCAGGACAATCCCAGTATTTTAAAATTATTATTACCTGTATCAGAGAAACTGACAGGTGAGCGGTGTGAGTCTGGAAGAGCCTCAAGCAGTGCGGGAGAATTACTTGTCCATTTGATAAGATCAAAGGACCCTAACTTGAACAAATCAATTAAATCGCGGGATAAATTAATTGCGGTCGGTACATCGGGTAACGAATAGACAAAGTCGTCCATGAAAAATTGAGTATTTACTACTTTAGCAGCATCAGGGAAGCGGTCGCTATGGTCGTGCGCTAACTTGCGTATCGTACGCATAGCTATATAAGGACTTGGTTTGAGTCCAAAGGGTAGACTACTAAATTGATAAGTGCGTATAGGTTCTTGAGGATCGAAACGGAAGAGAATTTTCAAATATTTGCGATGGTGTTCATTCACACTTACGCGAAGAAACATTTGTTTTACATCAGCAGTGACTGCAACAGGAAATATTCTGAAGTCTATTAGCAGTAAGAATAGGTCAGACTGTAAGTTCGGCCCAACGTAAAGAATATCGTTAAGTGACAAACCAGATTGAGTTTTACAGCTGGCGTCCAACACGGCGCGAGCGCTGTCCTTTCCAGCTTTAAATACAGCGTGGTGCGGAATGTAGTAACCCTCATCTGAGTCTGCCTCGGGGGCTTCAGATAAATAACCTTGTTGAATATATTCATTTATGGTTTTATTATAGTTTTGACGTAAGCCATCCACTTTGTCAAACTTTCGTTCAAGCATTTGAAAACGTCTATAAGCTACGGAACGGGAATCTCCCAATACAGATGGGTCTTTACAGAACGGTAAGTCGACACTAAAGTGTTTATCCTGGTAAATCACCGAGGAGGTAAAAATATTTTCGCATTCTGCCTCATCTGGGCTAAGAAAGCTTTTAGAAGGAACCTCTTCTAATTCAAAGAATTTATGTAAACTTGATTCTATTTCCGTGTGCGGAAGTGCGGTAAAAAATGCAGTCGAGTGCGTCGGCAATTGACAAGAGCGAGCCGGTACGTCACCCATAAGCACATAGCCAAAACTAGTAAGTATAGCAGTAGGCGCGCGTGAACCTGATTCCACCTTATTCCCCAAATAAATATAAGGGAATAATTGAACACCCAATACTACATCAATTTCACTAGGAATGTTCCAGGATAAATCAGCAAGCGGTAAGTTATTGAGGTAAGTCATATCCTCTGTTATATCAACATAATTCGCGGGAAGACGATCTGTGATGCAGTCGATCACAAGAGCGTAAATATGATATTTATTATTCGGATCAGTACGAGATTCGATATCAAAATAAGTAAAACCATGAACAGGTCTCGAAGACTTGCCAACGCCTTGCAGGTAAGAGTCATGCAATTTATTAACGGGCAAGTTCAATTTATTACAACAATCTAAAGTTATCAAATGATTTTGTGAACCATTGTCTATCAAACAGCGTACAATCTGTTTATTTTTATTAGCGAGGTGCGATGCAAATACTTGAGCGGTGGATAATAATATGGTAGAACTCGGTCTCACCTCCGAAGTGAGAGTAATAGAAGCATCATTCATATTTCGTTGAGTTGGAGTAGTACTACTGCACTTCTCTGTGCATTGTGGCGCGGTGTTTACGGCCGACATTGTTTGTGACGCGGCAGAGGTAGCGGGCGAATATTTTCGCGGTGCGGGCACGTCAAAATGAAGTAGCGAATGATGTCGCTTGCCACAGTTATTGCAAGTGTGTTGTGAATTGCATTTACTTGCAGTATGAGAAACACTAAGGCAGTTAACGCAACCGCCCTTAGATTTTATAAATTCGAAGCGTTTTTGCGGGTTAAAATTGTCTCGAAATTGAGAACAAGAATACAACCTATGGTCAGCTTTGCATAGAATACACTGACTGGTCGTTTGAGTTCGCGGGTGCGGATTGTTACTAGAAACGAAAGATTTATAAGTATTATTATTTTGCGGCGCGTCCCGATTATTATTATAATAATTATTTTTACGGGGCTCAGAGGCAGCGGTAGTGTTGGAACTACTATTATTGCGAGTTCTTTCTAATATTTTAACGCGGTCTTGAATAAAAGATATAAACTGATCACACGTAGGTATTTCTTTATCACCTACAGAAATCTCGAAACTCTGAAGCGTTTGAGAATCAATTTTCCTCAAACTACATTGCAAAATAATAAAATCTGCTAAGTTTTCAATATCTAATTGTTTGAGAGCTGCAATAGATGAAGATAACTTCTCAACAAATGGATTAAGACTCGCAGCGGTACCTACACATGTTTTAATGTCCAGGATGTTATTGACGTAGTGAACACCTAGACTACGCTTATCTTGGTACTTTTTGACGAGACTATCCCACAAGATATTATAAGTATCGCCGGTAGGAACGATACCTGCGGTCATTTTTAGGGCGCTGTGTGTCAATTTACTCATCAAATATTGCACACGTTGTGAATCCGTCAGTTGTTTATTAGAATGTACGTTAGTGCGGAAGATTTCATAGAAAATAGGCCAATTTTCAGCCTTGCCGTCGAACGAAGGCAGTTCGATTGGTGGCAGTTTAATTTGAAAGCAACCATTTTGCGTATTACTAGAAGGCGATTTCAATAACAACTTATTGCGCGCGTATTTAACGCTTGAATATAAATCTTCAAACGCGCTGAGTGAACTATAAGTTACAGTAAAATTGGGGTTAATTTCAAGTTGAATTTCGTTTATTTCATCTAGTATCTGTTCAAACTTTTCATGTAATTCAGAAATGCTTTCTGATTCCTCTAAAAACTTCTGATTCAATCTTGAATCAAAATTGGAAATATTCTTCGATGAATTGAATAAAGTGTTTATTCTTTCGAATATTGATTCTTTTTTGGAAAGCAATAATTTTAATTTCGAATTTAATTTCGTATTTGCCATGATGACAAAACAGCAAAATACTATGAAAGTTTTTGAAAATAAACAAATTGCAAAAAAATATGGCCGGCGGTGTATGAACGTCACGTTATTTGAAACGAAAATAAATTTAAATTATGCGGGTTAATTATTTGAAAAATAAATAAGCTGGAATATCCAGGTTCGAAAGGACCAACAAATGGTGTGGCGTGTAAATAGCCACACCAGGAATAGAAAAAATTGCGGGGAAGAAAGATGATGCGGGGGTCGGCTGGTGACTCCAAACAACTCAAAAATACAGCTGCATAAAACGGAAACCACCAACCTGCGGATCAGGAGACGGAGACCAGGCTTCGAGGGTCGACCCGTCGATATTTCTTGCGGTTTTGATTATTTCAATATATTCAGCAAATATTCAGCGGATTTTTCACATTGACTTCATTGACAGACGTTCCAAGACAACATAGAGTTTTTTCTTCATTTTCCATAGAGGTTTTTCGCGAAGGTTGGCTCCTGCGAAGGTGCTGGCCCGAATCCGATAAACAGATTAGTGGGAAACCATCTCATGCAGCTAGATAATTTGAGAGTTGGAGCCACCGAAGAAAAGGAAGAGAAGAAAGTTGTACATAGGCCCAACCACACACCTTACAATGCAAATCAATTTTGTGCGCTTGTTTTTACTAAAATTGGGATTCTAATACTTCTGAAGCTTCAAAAATACACACCTCCTGCAGTAGACAAGAGTCGAGAATTCGAATTTGTTACACTGTGTTTTTGTTCACGTCTATCGCACCATATTGCCATGTTCAATATTTCGCTTAATTCGCTTCTCCAGCGGATAACATATCTAGATAACACGAACGAAAAAGAAAACAAAATAAAATGGACACCTAAGATTTAGGCAACTAGTTAAACAGTTTTTTTTTCATTGAAAGTCATCGTTTTCTTTATTTTTCATCATGCATTTCTTTTTATTTAACAGTAAGGGCTCGTTACGGATCGGTTTTTTGCGTGACACTGTAAACGGGATATGCGTGTAAGCGACAGTTAGTGCAAAAAACGGGATGTTTCCGTGGGAAAAAGCCCTTAGAGTACATATACATAGATATCATCTCAACAGGATTAAAAAAGCTTCAAGTCTAACTAGACGACACGATGTGCCGTTAGGTGACGTCATCATAACAGTCTCCTAACCTTAGCTAAAATAATATAGGAAAACATTAATATTCCCACAGGTAGCCTTGAGGGACCACTAGATCTTGAGTACATAATATATCATCTCCAAACAGGATTTAAGCGAGTCTAACCAGCAGATATGACGTCATTATAAGTCTCCTAATAAAATAAAGGGAAATAGCGTTATTCCCACAGGTAGCCACTAGAAGATGTAGATGTCATCTATAAACAGGATTAGAGCTCGTCTAACTAGACGACACGATGTGCCGTTAGGTGACGTCATCATAACAGTCTCCACGGTCCGAGAGACGGCACGTTGCGCGCGCGCCGTTATGAATCTCGGACTGTTAACTATACTAATTAACAAGGGTCTATTCGTAGGTGTTGGAATACATTGAAGTGCACAGCAAGCTAAGTGCAATGAAGCGAGCTTGTGTTTCTACAAGTAGATTCCTCTATTGAATAAAATGGTTTGGAAAGAGCCTAAGTACTGAACAAAAGCTTTGACTTTTACACTGTTGAACATAAAAGTGTCAGGATTCATAATAAAGTAGTTTTGCCCAATACCGCACGCGGCGTGAATATTGTCACAGAAAAGTGTCCAAAAAATGTCACTCGATAATAAGAATTTCTACAGGTGAAATATTTTTTAAAATAGATTCTGTAGTCCTACGAAAAAAAAATTCTTTTATAAGGATGCTAGCGAGGCAGTTTTGAAGCCTTTTATCTAAAATACTTTTCATTTAAACATTTATGAATATGCATGGCAACAAAACTTGCAGCAATTTATGAAGAAAGCAAGCAATGCATCTTCCAAAGTGGTTTCCCAAGATATTCCCCTCACGACAGACTGTTATGACATCGATCTACTGAGGAGACGTTCGCTTGCAGGAAACACGGAAACTCAATCAGGATAATTAGTTTTGTTGCAGGAAAATACCCGAGGTATGCCTGGAATGTTTCAAAATGTTACCGCGAAACACGGAAGTTGCGGGTTCGGTTTTCTGGAAGAGTTCTCATGCATAAGTAAATGAAGAAAATAGGGAAAGAAAGTCATTTTTGAAAGAAAGGAAGATGATTTTTTTTCTTCGTTTTATTGACTAGGGCTACGGTCTTCTATTAAACGCCGTACGCGGATGTCAGTCAGTCAACGTGTAAATTTCGAGTAAGCATTGTTGTGACGCGGCTTGCGGTTTGACGCTAAGATAACGCGACCTATAGAGTTTATAAGAGACCACAGGCTAAAAGATAATAATAAGTAAATAAATATTTAAAAACCCTTTTCAAGCTTAGCTTCATAAAATATCAAACCCTGAATACTCCTCCAAGACGAGTAGGTACTTATGAAGACAAATCAAACGAGCCCAACTCGACAGGGAGGGTTTCGTGGTTTCGCCAAAGTTCCTATGGCCACCTTCCAGCTCTATCATCAGACCGTCACATGACATCATTATAGCATTGCATAGCATTGTTTTTTTATGACAGGTATTGGACCATAATCGCACTGATGTTAATTGTGATATGTACACTAAGTCAGAATTGTACATACATACCCTAAGTGCCTATTATTCCCTCTCGCCTTGAATCTGAGCCGGATTATAGTTCGGGAATTAAGACAGCAGCATCTGTTTGTCATTTGATTAAAGTACTCATGTAGTTACAGGTTTTATAGGTAAACTACGTTCCGCCAAAGCGGGATGCTTCGCTTGGTTTAACAGATGTCTCTAAATATGCATGTTGTATGTTAAATCATCCGGAAGAAATTACATGACAGTGAATACCGTATCAAAATCCGTTATAACTCAGCAGAACTAACTGCACAAACATATTTACACTGGTAGTTTGTTGTAGAATATGCTAGGATATTTTATTACGAGTTTTAATGGCATAACGCAAATTCATGCCTATCTACGTCAATCGCCACGTGCAATAAGGATACTTTACAAGTATTCAAATCGCATTTAAGGGAAATTAAATGCAAATGAACACTACAATTTAAATATAAATTGGTCCTTTACTATTACTTCGGAATTCCGCTTCTAACCAGCACGTTAGCAGGCTAAAAAACACTGCAGGATAATTATTGTAATATTTAGGTCCTACTACGACACATTTATTGGATAAAATATATCTGTTGAATAACTGTACCGATAACTGCTGGGGTAAACGAGTTCTTCAGCGGAGCGACAAGGGTAGTGTAGGACGCCATTCAGATTCAGTTAGGTGGAGTGAAGATTTGCGAAAGATCGTTGGGAGCTGGATAGTTACAAGAAGAAGACAGGGTAAAATAGTGCTTATTGGGGGAGGCCTATCAGCCTATGCCCAGCAGTGTGCTGCTATAGGCTGATGATGACGTTTATTTATTGGATAAAACAATGAAATACTACCGCCGAAAATAACGACATAGGTTCTAGATTTTAAACTACACTCGCGAGCAAAACTATGGAATCACTTACATGAAGTTGTTTCCACGCGAACTTGTGTACTAACGAATATGTTAGTAACTAAAAAAGTGGCACCATTTTAAAGATTAAACTTTTATCTTTAATTTGATACCAAATTCATTTAAATCACACCAGTATTTAAAAAGATATCCCGGCTGATGTGAAGAAGTTACGAAAAAGACATGTATGAACTGTTTGATACGTCGCGAGTTGCGGCCTATTTACCCCCTATAAAAGCACGCGTTTTTAGGTTTTTGCTTTCACACGTTGATTCATACACATCTCCGCTTCTTTTGACACTTTACCTGGGATTCTACACCTTCAGAAGCAGCACAAATCGTTGCACTATTGCAAGAAAGGCTCAGCCAGCGGGCTGTCGCACGTCAGCGCCACATAAGCCAGTCCTGGGTTTCGAAAGTTTCAAGACGCTTTCGGGAGACTAGTGGCTTTATCCCGAGACCAAGTTCTGAACAGCGCCGGTGCACATCGCAGAGGGAAGACCGTTTTTTCATGTCAACCACTCTATGAAATCGTCATTTGACTGGAATCGATGTCTATCAAGAGCTCAGAAATGTTCGTAAGATAGCTGTTAGCGAGTGGACAGTTCGTCTAAGATATAAGCAATAGAATTTGACTCCAAAAAGGCCTGCCACAGGCTCGAAACTGACGGCAGGTCATCGATAAGCACCCTTTCAATTTGCTCGTACACATCTCGATGGGAAGGCGAGTACTAATGGAGGCGAGTTCTGTTCTCCGATGAATGCAAACTGTGTTTGCAGGGCAGCAGTCGAAGAGGTCGGGTTTATAGGCGGCCTGAGGAGCAATTTTTGCAGTGCTGGTTCGCTGAAACAGTGGCTTATGGGGGTGGCTTGCTCGACTTAACATCGAGATGTGTACGAGCAAATTGAAAGCGTGCTTATCGGTGACCTGCCGTCAGTTTCGAGCCTGTGGCAGGCCTTTTTGGAGTTAAATTCTATTGCTTATGTCTTAGACAAACTGTCTACTCGCTAACAGCTATCCTACGAACATTTCTGAGCTCTTACTGGACGTCGATTCCAGTCAAATGACGATTTCATAGAGAGGTTGACATGAAAAAACGGTCTTCCCTCTGCGATGTGCGCCGGCGCTCTTCAGAACTTAGTCTCGGGATAAAGCCACCAGTCTCCCGAAAGCGTCTTAAAACTTTCGAAACCCAGGACTGGCTTATGTGGCGCTGACGTGCGACAGCCCGCTGGCTGAGCCCTTCTTGCAATAGTGCAACGATTTGTGCTGCTTCTGAAGGTGTAGAATCCCAGGTAAAGTGTCAAAAGAAGCGGAGATGTGTATGAATCAACGTGGGAAAGCAAAAATCCGAAAACGCGTGCTTTTATAAGGGGTAAATAGGCCGCAACTCACGACGTATCAAACAGTTCATACATGTCTTTTTCGTTACTTCTCCACATCAGCCGGGATATCTTTTTAAATACCGGTGTGATTTAAATGAATTTGGTATCAATTTAAAGATAAAAGTTTAATCTTTAAAATGGTGCCACTTTTTTTGTTCCTAACAAATTCGTTAGTACACAAGATCGCGTGGAAACAACTTCATGTAAGTGATTCCATACTTTTGCTCGCGAGTGTAGATATTCGAAATTAAAATTAATTGCAGTCAGCTAGACATGTAATTTTGCGATGTGGACAATTCGCATTAAATTCTGCATATTTACCAATATTCCTCGTTGACTTTTGCATTGATTTGACACAACATAATTCATCCAGTAGGTATCAGCTATACCAGAGTAAATACAAATGAGTAGGTCATCTTCATTCATACGTATTGGCGCGCTCACATACAAACCGCGCTCGGGCGTTTCTATGAAGATGACCTACTCATTTGTATTTACTCTGATATAGCTGATGTAGGCATTACAAACAGATAATGAAAAAAACAAAAACACGATTAGGGAAAACCAGACAATACCAAATCATATTACATATGTGGGCAGACGAGATACGACCTTTGACAGGAAGCGTGATTTTTCAGACGCGCTATCAATGTATAAATTTAATGGATGTAGGGCGACTAATCTGGATGTCACAACACCCAGACTGTACCGGAGTTTTGATACGTCAAACTACAAAAAATGTTTTGTGAAGTGTCCTGAAAAGGGCTTTTGCTAATCATCATAATTTCAGCCATAGGCCGTCTATTGCTGGCCATAGGACGTCTACTGTTGGATATAGGCCTCCCCCAATGATTTCCATGGTGATCAATTGTTAGCGGCCTGCGCCCAGCGTCAGCGCAAGTATGATTTCGTCGGTCCACCTTATGCTAATATAACAATCTAATTAAGATACAGGAGGCGTATTCTTGAAGTACTAGAATAAGTAAATCGTACAGTAATCCATACATGGTTGGTGAAATTTCACGAGCGAATTTGATTTCAAATGCTTCAAAAATAAATAAGGCTCCTGAAACTCCATAACTGTCGTAAGAACTGCAATAAGGACGTGTGTGCGACAGGTGTATGCCTACTGGGTAAAGGTCATTGAACTTTTAAAATACCTACTATGAAACGACAACAAGTATAAACCTATTTAAACTCAAGCCTTTGATTAGTAGAAATATTGAATGGTTGAGGAATTGAATTTAGGCTCAATTATGAAACAAGTTTGTAAAGTATGGTCATTCATTTCATAATACAGGATTAGGAGAAGCATGATCGTGAGGTGTACGCCTGATTGCCATAATCTCATGTTGCGGGAAATCGCTCGACAACATTCAATTGCTGACGGACAATGACGCGTGCGCATAGTAACGAAAGCTAGCAACTGTATAGCGTGAAGCGTCACGTACCTACCTACAACGTACATAAGTGTATAGGCGCCACAAAATGTTGCACGTCATGATGGGACACTGAAGAACGACGCGTGATTGACCCGCGTCATGACGAGGGACAGTTGTGTTTCAGACAAATTATAATTCAAAATTGTTTTTAGGCAACAAAAAAAATGTTTAGCTAATATTTTTATCCAATTTTAATATTCCACATGAAATTAAGTGCCTAAATTCACTAGTGACAAATTTTACACTGTATAAATATTATATTTCCTTTAGAATTACATAACTCATTCAAATATGGGTTTATCTCTAGTTTTTAGTATCAATTGAGAGAAAGAGATAATAAAAAGTTGTCATAAACATTCCCAGATAATCTTTATGTTGCGTTTTTTCTTCACTTGTTATCTGCTTTCAAATTCTTGAGTCTTTATCAGATGGGATCTTGAGTCAAGGTTTTTTCATTGAGTAGCGATCCATTGATTGTCATCCTTGTACCCACAAGGATGACAATTGAAACCCACCAAAGTGAATTATTTTTATCTTAAAATAAAGGGCAATATTCAAATACTTTTAAATATTCAACCCTTTTAGTTGAAGCAGCTGTGAAAACAATGCTATTATAAATTGACTGAGGGCCAAAAATCCTTAAAAATTAAAAATGAGGAGTAGCTATGTGTTACATATTTTATAGGGGTTTCTATTCTATGATATATCTAATTCTAATGGTATAATTTAGTCAGAGCTATGTTATCCTACCTATGTGGGGTAAATACAAATTGATATTAGAATTATTATAATTGAATAAATTACTTAGAATAATTATAATGAATGAATGCGTTATCACACATAAATGCACTCCAATTATAAACTGGGGCATTCCATTACAGGTTATTTACTTTTTAAGATAATTAATACCAATTAAGGAAAATGTTTCATCGGAATAAATATCATTCGATTTATTTAGCATCAGAATCTAAGGATAATCATAAGCTCTCTGTAATATTCTAAAGTTATTTAATAACTTATTTTAAAGTTATGATTTCGGTCCTATAAAAATGGTGTTATACAGTTTCTGTTTTCAAATTGTAATTTACAGGTACTATTCATAAGCACCTGTGTTACTAGGTATTCATTAACACTTGATAGTGGCTACTACAAAATAATTCATAAAAGTTGATAACAGGGAAACATTATTAGCGCTGATAAGAATCTAATCACTTGTTGGCCCCGTTTATGAACCAAATTCACCAGTTTGGCAGCTTGTTTACAAACCACACTACTTTGTTGCAATACACTACAACACCGAACCAATAACGCACTCGGCACTGATTTAAATTCAGAAACCCGAGTAACCGACGATCATCATGAATAATTCTAAACGTTCCACGTATTTTAATTGTAAATTCGCGTACGTACCCTCTCTCGCTTTCAAGTACACAGTGTTGGCGACGATGTTCTCTAATTCCATCAGTTCCAGTGTGGCGGATTTTACTGTAAACCCTCCAGGAAGCAAGACCTCGCCGGTGCGGCCCCGTCGCCGCTCCTTTCGCAGTGGCACAGCCCATCAATAAACGTCCCGCGGTCCACGAATCAAGCACTGCACACCATAAACTGCCGCTAACTTTTGCACATAACAACACAAACAACGCACAGAACGACTCGATTATCCGATCCTGGAAACCGGAGGCCAGGAGCACTGCCGGGAACAAACACGCAACTCACTGAACCCGAGGGTGTGGTAGAAAGAGCGCTATCATCCTACGCTCGCCGGATAGGAACGCGCGAACGCTCAACGGTGTTGGCGGCTTTGATAAACAAGCAGTTTCTTTCAGTTTATCAGTGACGGAGTACACGCCCGAATAATGCTAGATATTGATGACGGATAACAGGAGCAACGATACGCTATGAAATTATCAATTTACAGAACGGCTGTCTATAATTCCAGTTGCCATATTCGGATTTAAATAATCTACTACTAAGGTAGTTTTTAAGACGTTGGTCTTTTTATTTATCTGTGTACAAAATCTGGGAGTTATGACTTTTTAATTAACCCTGGCATATCGTCAATCTAAAACCGAGTACCCAGCACATGTTTTGCCCAACACAATTAACAAAAACATGTCAACATTCAACATTTTTTGTAGACAATTTTGTTGAATGTTGAGATGTTTTTGTTGACTGTGTAGGGCAAAACACGCGCTGAAGACCCGGCTTTATTTACAACCATTTAATACTGACATTTATACTACATATTTATTTTATTACACAGACAATTGAGGCCGTCATCAGCGCAAAAGTGGCCTAAGCTTAACATTTTTTATTAGTATGGAGCCTGAACTCGGTTAGGCCACTTTTACACTGCTTCGTAGTCGTAGGCAAGAACAATGCGCGCAAAAAGAATGTTTACAACGCCATCTCTTAACTAAGGGTAAAACTAGGGATAGGCCGCTTTAGCATCAAAATTTATTACGTTTTGAATAAATTGCAATAGATAAGAAATAATATGAAAAATTGTGGGTTAGGCCACTTTCGCGCTGACGGCCTCAATGAGGATCAGTACTGTTGTAGAAAATTCAATAAAACTAGTATCTACGTTAATCTTTAAGACATAAGAAAGATATATCTTTTTGAATTATCCAAATCGGACCATTACTTACGAAGAAATTAAGTAATAAACTTAGGCCGTTTTTACCGCTAAAAGTCAACGTACGCAGGGCCGCGTGACGTCATTATATCCGAATCGAGCGCAGCCGGCGTACTATTGGGATGGAAAATATTTTTTTCCGGCTAAACTATCAGTTTTAGAAAAAAACTTTTAATAACATTTATTCTTCAAAATAAAGTAACCTATCGACCAGTAATTTTTAAAAATAAAAATTGTGAAAAATAAGTATTGCTATGTCCAAAAACCACATTTTCATAGGATTCGATGCAATGCGGAGACGCGGTTGGGGTGAGTGTAACTTAATGATTGTTTGTATTGAACATAATAATACATAATATGATGCTAATACCCAGTATCTGGCCTGGGGGGGGGGGATAAGTCATACCCAGCTTATAGCCTGGGGGGAGGGGCAAGCCTTACCCAGCTTCTGACCTTGGTGGGAGGGGGGAGAGGCAAGTCATACCCAGTTTCTGGCCTGGGGGGGGGGGGGTAAGTAATACCCAGCTTCCGGCCGAGGGGGAGTCATACCTAGCTTATGCTTGTGGACTGGGGGAAGGGGCTAGCCTTACCCAGCTTCTGGCTTGGGGAGAGGGGGGGGGGGGGTCAAGTCATAACCAGTTTCTATGGGCTGGGGGGAGGGGCTAGCCTTACCCAGCTTATGGCCTGGGGGAGGGGGGGGGGGGGGTCAAGTCATACCCAGTTTCTGGCATTTCTGGCATGGGGGGGGGTGTCATACCCAGCTTCTGGCCGAAGGGGAGTCATATCCAGCTTATGCTTATGGCCTGGGGGTAGGGGCAAGCCTTACCTAGCTTCTGGCCTGGGGGGAGGGGGAGGGGTCAAGTCATACCCAGTTGCGGGCCGGGGGGGGGGGGGGGGGGGTAAATCATACCCAACTTCTGGCCGGTTTAGAAACTACCTTCTTATTTTATATTTCATGAACTTATGACAAAGAAAGCAGTTACTCAATCATATAAGAAATTTGACCTTTGTCATTAAATTTTATAGCCCTGAAGGATATGTAGATGTGAACGCAATACTTCAACACAAGTCTATCAGAGGCAAACACAGCCGAAGTGACATCCAGAGAGTTGTTGAAACGAACGACAAACAGCGATTCAAGCTGCGATCCAACCCACTGACCGGAGCCCTGGAGATCAAAGCCAAGGGGGGGGGGGGGGGGGGGATAAATCATACCCAACTTCTGGCCGAGGGGGAAGTCATGAGGAGAGGGGCGGGGTAGTAGTCATACCCAGCTTCTAGGCTAAGATTAAATAGATTTCCACGGACGCACGGAGCGGCTGTCCTTTCCTGCAGCAGCTGGCCCGCCCATGGGAACGGCGAATAGATAGGTAGGTGCGTAGGTTTAACTCAGAAAAACTAAATAACAGGTAGGTATTAAGCTATTAAGTGTACATCGAAATGATTTTCATAGCAATGTCTTGTAGCCTAGGCAGAGTGTATCTGCCTCAGCTATACCTTATTGTTAGAAGTAAATAAATTAATACTTATACATTTTTATATTTTACTTGGAAGAAGATATGACTCTAACAACACTTATGTACACTTTATTTGAATAAATCGCCAAATATACCACCGCGGAGACCCCAATCGCGTCTCTGCGTGCCATTGAATCGTATGAGCGTATGGATTTTTTGCGTTATTTTTCACAATTTCCATTTTTAAAAATTACCTATCGATAGCTTACTTTATTCTGAATTTCTGATGAATAAATGTCATTACAAGTTTTTCTCTAAAACTGATAATTTGGCTAGAAAAAAATATTTTCCCTCCACGCAGTACGCCGGCAGCGTTCGGATCGGATATAATGACGTCATCGTCCCCGCGCCGGGCGGTCAGTGAACTTTTTTAGTAATTTGGCCATAACTTCGTCAATTTTTGTCGTAGAACAAAAATTTTTGCACTGTGTATTAAGGATTTCTTAGCCCTATAAATCTGCATTCACAGCTAAAAATCGAAATGATCCTCATTAAAACATTATTGAGAATTTATGCCATCAGGCTTTTATTTTCTACTAAATCATTTTTTTATTTTGAAATGGCAACACTTAAACGTTTAGAAATCTTCGGATTCTATTGTAAAATTGAAATAATTTTAAACTAGTTATAGTCAATTTTATAGAAAATAAACGACAAAAATAAAAAGTATCTTTTAGTTTGTTTAAATTTATTTATTATATATTTCTTTTAATTTATAAAAAATTAAACATCGTTTATTACATAAAAAAATGTTTTTGAACGAAGTCGATAACGTCAAACTGTAAAAAATTTGACGTTTTCAGTCCAGGCGCGTATTTTTATTTTCACGTGTTGATTTCAAACTCAGAGAATGATTTTTCCGTGTTATTAATTTAAAAAAAAGCTTTTAATTTATCAAAAACTAGTCACCGCCATGAGGGCTGAAGCTTGTAAAGTGTGTGGTAGCACTGAAACCAATCTTATTGATGGATATTACTACTGTGTGGAGTGCGGCACCCAAGATGCCAATGTTCGGGAGACAGTGGTGGAGGAAATGGAGCTGGCTGACGGCACGATATCCCACAAACAAAAGAGGAAGATTTATAAAGTGGCGGACAACGATGATAATTGTAAGTGGCCGTCTTTTAAGGTTATAACAATAGGTTACTTTGAACTTCAACAGATCCTATTTCAAAGCAGTCTGAAGAATTAACTGTAGCATAAACTTTCGCCTCGACGATATGGAGGTGCCTGATATGGGCGCACCATAACAGCTAGGCTTACAATTAGATTTTTTAGCTATTTCTCTTTGTTTATGGCCAGGTCTGGGATATTACGGCCCACAGAGTTACCTCCCCAATGAATTCCGCCAACGTCACGTTCTTCTTCTTGTTGTGTTGTCAACAAACTCGCCTCTGTGGTCTAGTGGTAAGACCACCTGCTTCAGACGCAGAGGTCCCGGGTTCGATTCCCAGTGGGGGCAGATTTTTCTGTTCGGTTTGGTTGGTGGTAGGGCTTGTTCTAAGTCCGCCTGGCTAGCTACCACCATCTTACCTAAGTCTGACGCCATAACAACAATGTTAACAGCATTATTGTGTTCCGGCAGTTAGAGGTAAGATAGCCAGTTCCTCCGTGGTTGAGGATTCCGGGTGAATCTCGCTTCCACCTTCGGCCTGATCGTCACTTACCATCAGGTGAGATACAGGCCAAGAGCTTCCTCGTTGTGGATAAAAAAAAAAAAAAAAAAAAAAACCTATACAGTGTCAGCTCAAAACTCCGCCACAAGAGTGGTGTTGTCAGTAGCCTACATTAAATCTTCCTGCATGCAGTTGTTTGGGCATGCTAATAATGTTTTTATCATTCAACTTAGTACTTCTTTTCGAAGCAATAATTTTATGTTACTTTTCAATTTCAGTAAGTGAAGAATGGCACAAATGGCATGCATATAATTTCATCCTGGTGGGTCTGGCAGACGAAATAATAGCTCTTGGTGCGAAGCCCTCTTTCAAGAAGAAACTGATTTGGCTCTGGACACAGTATATCAAGAAATTCCAGGACAAAAGGCAGTTGGGGTAAGGACTTACAATTTGTTACTCAAGTTTTATAGAACTAATTTTATATTTGTATGAAATTAGTTTACAATTTTACTTTAATGTGTAGTTACCATTTTTTATCAATTTCTTGTAGACTCAATAACTTCTCAATATTTTGTATACAGGCTAAATGCAGAAAATGATGAAAATCAAGATACAACTAACAACAACTTTGATGACAGCGACAGTGATGAAGAAGAAGGCTTCTACAATCAAGAATTTCTAAAAAAGAAACCGAAGAAATACAAAAAACACTTAAAAATGAACACAAAGATAGACCTTAGTGTGGTTAAACGAGGACTGTTTTTCAGCTTAATTTATGTAGCTCTCAATTTAAATTGCGACAATATTCACATGTCAGACCTAATGAGGTTTGTGAGAGAAGGTAGGTTCGATATTTACAACTGCGAGAAATATGTCCCCAAAGAAATAAAGATAAAAGAAATCCATCAATGGGCTAAGTTTTACCGAAGTAAAGTTAATAGCAAGGACCAGGAAGTTTATGCGATGACGTTGTTTAAATTCTTTAAAATTCGACCTTTAGTACCTGACTTGAAGCTTTTAGTTCATAGATACGCGAAAGAGCTATGTTTGCCTGATGATTTTAAAAATCTAGTCTTTTCTCTGATGAATAATGTAACATGTGATTATCTGAAACTTGATTTAGAGGTGATGAAAAGGGTGGGTCGTATACCATTTTATGAATGCATTGTAATGGCGTACTTTCTAGTTGCGTTTAAAATGATGTTTGGTTTGGACGACGATTACGAAATCAGACTCTCTGACGCTGTTGATAAGGCCAACGAAGAAAACTGTTATTTGAAGTCTTATAAGCTTGGTGGCTATTCTTCGACAACAGACAGGCTATTCTCATTTCGAGAATGGTGTAGCTTTATACAGCTGAGGAAAATAGTGCTCTGCAAAAACTATTTGCACATGGCTGAGCATTTCCAACTGCCGATCGACCACTATGTGTACATGGAACAATGTACCGAGAGAAAAACGTTGCGAAAACCAACTGTAGGTGATGAAATTACTATGAATCTGCTTGAAAAAATACCACTCACAAGTCAAGTTGAGGTCATACCTCTCAAAGAGTTTAAACCTTCGATGACCCCTTTAGCAAGTGCAAGTGACACGATTAGGCAATATTTCGATGATCCTGATCTCAAATTGATGTTTTGTGAAGATTTCACGCAATATTCTCTAAAATATGCCACCGAAAAGCTTTATCTTAAAGAAAGTGAAGATAATCCAGAAAATGTTGTAGTGGGAGTGTCTGAAACAAACAAAATTATAAATAATTACATCATTGGTTATTTGGACACAGGAAAAATTGATGTGCAGTTGGTTTATGTTAGGAATTGTGATAACAAAAACTGGCTGAAAACTAATCAGCCATCAGTAGACCACATAGTGAAGGTTGAACCTAAGACGGAGAAAGATATTGACCATGGTTACGATTCTAATGCTGATAACAATGTAGTAGTTAGCAGCAATGAAGCTACAAATAACACAGAAGCGGCAAATGACGATAAATCGGACGCATCCAGAAATGTTTCTCATGTTGAAGATGCTTCTGTTGTAGAAATCACAAACAGAGATAATACAAATGCTACTAACACAGAAGAGCCTCTTTCTGATATCGAAAATGCGTCTACTGTAGACATTTGCAGCAAAGATGATACAAGCAGTAGTGATATCACAGAAACTCCTACTGAAGATAAAGTTTTAGAAATTAAAAAAGATCTAGAGACTATTCAAGAGGAAGAATACGGTACGAACATATTCGACGACGATTTCGCCGACTTAATAAAAGAAGAGATCAAAGAGGAACCACCGCCAGAACCAGAGCAGGTTGATACAGAACAAAACTTTGACGACCATCAAGAGTTACCAGCCACTGACAATCATGATGACACCCAAAGCGACGTATCACTAAACGACTTAGACCGTTTCTTTAATCCCGCCACTTTTGACAGAGAAAAAACAATTCGAGAGCTAATTCTCGCCACATGCAAGAAATACAGAATTTCAATACCAGATGAATACAGTACTAAAGAACCTAAAAAACGAAAATCCAAACTTATAGAAGACGGAGCAGGCGAAAGCAGTGCTAAAAAGAGAAAACTTAATGACGGAGCGCCAAAAAGAAAGATTACAAAACCTGGAATAGTACAAAAAGAGGTTAATAACTTACTTGTGTCTTACTATGAAAATTTAAAGCATGATGTGCTCTTCCAAATATCTGAACACGTGAAATCGGTTGTGAATAATATTAGTAGAACACAAGATGTAGACGATTCACAAAATCAAGAAGAAGCAACCCATTTAGATAGCAGTGCAAGAGAGGATAATGATTCAAACCCTATTACTGATCCACCAGATCTCAATGCTGATGATAACCACCATTCTGAAGATCTGCAAGAGAATATTGAAATAGACAGTTCTAACGTGGAGCCAATTGAAAACGATGAAGTAGATAGACAGCCGAAAGGCGATCCAAGGTTCGATGAAAAGGAGTACGACCCAAAACAGCTGTATGTGAGAATTGAGGATGAGGGGAGTGACGCAGAAGACGTTTACGATGTAGCCGATGATCCGGAAATCGCTGAAATATTGGATAGAAAGATAGAAGAGATTGTAAAAGGTGAAAAAGTGCCGGCGGCTAGCCAACCCAAAAAGCCAGCAGACTACGATTCCGAAGAAGACCTGCCTCTTAGCGTTTTGAAGGAACAGAGAGAATCGATCCTGCGGAAAAAGCACCAAAAAGATAATTTACCGCCTCTAGTCACTAAATTACCTGAAAAAGAATATTTTTATTGGAATAGACAGTACGATTCGCTTAAAATGAGGAAGGAAAAGGAATCGTGCGAGCCATTCGGTGTTGAATTGAACGATAATTACTCAAAAAGTTTTGGATTTGTCCTCAGAGAGTGTGCTGATGTGATAGGGTACACGCCTTTTAGACTATACAAGGAACTTATCAGTTTAGAGAGAAGACTGCTATGCGTGGGCAATCTAAACCATTGATTAAGTAAACATTTGATTTATGATTGAAATTATGTATGCTGTGATTATTTATATACCCCCTTACTAATAAAACTTACACGCTCGTTGAACAGTGTTTTAAAGTGACGTTTAGTATGGAAATGTCATTTTAAAACAGTGTTCAACAACTGTGTAACTTTTTATTAGTAAGGGGGATAGAGTTTGGGATAGCATACTATTGGGACGTATGTGCTAACTGATATTTTAGAGAATGTTAATGATATTTACATTTAAACTTTTTAGTGCTCAGTAATAATTTATTTTATTTATTTTCTTCGATACTCCCTCAAAGGATGCTACCCTCGCTCTAGGTATGTCCGCCTTACTGTGCTGTTATTTTGTGATAAATATGTTAGTAAATAAGGTTAGAAGAAACCCTTTTAGTTGATTTAAGTAACAGTCAGTTTCGTTACAATTATGCATAATCTAAATAAACATTAATTTGTGTAGTAAACATTATATTACATATATAAAATAGGCTCTCAAGTTTAAAAAGGTGTGTAACTATACCAATTTATTACATACTAGCAGACCCGGCGAACTCTGTTCCGCCTTAAAGGCAATAAATAAGCCATCGCAATTTTTCCTTATTTGCTCACCGTTTAGACCTACCCTGGACTACGACAAACATTTTGAAACCAAAATCAGCTCAATTGGTCCAGCCGTTCTCGAGTTTTTATCAGACTAACGAACAGCAATTCATTTTTATTTATATAGATTTATTCCCTGACATTGCATTGTGTTTAGTAAACAACAAAGCTTAAAAATATTTTACATAATTTATTGTTCAATATCGTGTTTAGTTTTTCTTCAATGAAGAAAGAATTTGATTTATAAGCAAATAAAAATAAATTATTGACTTACTAACTCATGGTAAATATTATCTAAAGTAATCTCAAGACATCGCGCTGTCTGCATAAGCGAATATTACATAGCTTTATGTAATGCACAATAACCTGTTACTTTGTTAGTAAATATGTAACCAACCTATATATTTTTGAATAAATGAACCTGTTGAATTTTAATTACATGTAGTCTTATTTTTAGTTTTGTACCGATTTATGTCTTTATTGTGAGGTAGGTATATAACTCGATCGAGCTGACTGCACACCTCTATGGAATACGACTCTCCCTCCCACTTTTCCGCACACCTCGCGTTCGCCCCGTCCGTACCAGACCGTCGATGTGACGTCACAGGTGCGCAGTTAACTCGACCGGGTTGTAGGTATATTCCTATAATCTTTAGCGTTTGATTTCTGGACTAATCTTCTTCCTATAATTTGCTAGAATTTCCGGATTAATCCTCTTTAATTTCATCAATAAAACGGCCGAATTAAAGAAAATACACTTTATTGTCACTTAAAATAGTTCAGTAGTCTGTAAACACTTCACAACACTGGCACTAGGTTACCTCGATTATTTATCGATGCGTCCCTTTCTAAAATCTTATCTATTATTTTAGACGACTAACGTATGGGCTTATCGCGCAAAATCGATAAAACTGCACGATAAAAGATCGCGGCGCACATCTTAGGCATATTGGTTAGATCGATTCATTGGTTTTTTAGTCCATTTACATCATCAATTACTACTAATCGATTCACTATTGATTAATAATCGATATAGTCGGATTTATAATAATCGATTATCATGCGATTATTAATCGATAATCGCCTAGCCGGCCTTGGGCAGCCCCCAAAGCTTCAGGCTGCCGGCGTCGCGCTTGCGCTCCGGCGGCTCCTTGTCCTCGCAGGCGAAAGCCGCGAGGTAGCGCGACGGGTGCCACGCTACTGTAAACGTAGAAGCTGAGACCGGAATCTCGGCCACTTTCTCGCCTAGAAATTACAAATATCGATTAACTAGAGTCTGGTCCGTGAGGACGTAGAATTTTGTCCAATGACCCCAAGCTACCCATCCTTATCGCTCGCGCGTAATTATGTTGCTATCGCGCTCGCACACTCACTGCGGGTGCCAGTCGCACAGTCGCGACAGCAATATAATTACGCGCGAGCGATAAGGATGGATAGCTAGGGGTCATTGGACAAAATTCTACGTGCTCACGGACCGGGCTTTAGCTTTCCACCCGCGGCTTCGCCCGCGTGGAATTTTGTCTGTCACAGAAAAACGTTATCGTGCGCGCCCCTGTTTCAAAAACCTGGATAAAAACTATCCTATGTCAGATCAGATATAGATAGTCCTTGGATAGACATGCGATTTTTGGTTTTACAAAGATAATACGATAGAGAATAATACAAAGTAATAAAAACCACCTGTTATAGGGGCATTTTTTGGAGAAATTTATCAAATAACCAAAATAACACGAATTTATAAGCAGTTTTTTTCAAAACGTATAATTTTTTATTATTTGTTGGCATTGTTTGTGTATTTTATGTATTTTTTTAGTATTGCCTGTTATTTAGCATTATTACTGTTTTTATTTTATTAGGATATACCGCTTAGTTTAAAAGTTATTACGTTTTCTTTACAATAAGTAATTGGAAGAAAAAAAAATCTATAGATTTTATTAAAAAATCTCAAAAAAAATTTCACCTATTTTTTGTCGATAAAAATAGGTCTAGTTTTACCTTAATTCATATGTGCACTTTATCGTGACTCACACTGTATTAGGCACTGAACTGACGTAGTGTAGGCACTGAACAGGGACCCCACTATAGATCGTGCCATCCACGAAGACGCACCGCACCAATTTTTGGTCTCAGTCGCACGGAGTGCAGGGAGTTTGATCCGAGCAATTCGAGCGTCATTATTGTAGTGTGCGTGTGCACTCATGGATCATTTAGCGTGTCGATAACACTCAAACATTAGCGGAAGAATGGTGGGGCGCGTCTTCGTCGATCACACGATCTGATGAAGGTCGCGGGATGAGCCTGGATGCGATTATGTATGCGTTATGGAAATCCTTAGGTAAGGCCTTTGTCCAACAATAGACGTCATTTAGCTGAAAAGAAGGAACGCCTCTTACGAACATCCACATACTCTCTTTTTGAAGAGAAAATCTATACTAATATTATAAATGCGATAGTAACTCTGTCTGTCTGTCCTGCTTTCACGCCAGTGAACCGATTTTGATAAAATTTGGCATAGAGATAGTTTGAGTCCCGGGAAAGACATAAAATAGTTTTTTTTGAAACAGACGCGCGCGATAAAGTTTTTCTGTGACAGACAAAATTCTACGCGGGCGAAGCCGTGGGAGGCAAACTAGTTTTTAAAATAAAGGGACCTCTGACGATTTCAATATTAACTTAATACGATGAGTTCTTACCAGTCTCAGTGTCTCCAATATCGATGATGTGGTCTTCGCTAGCAGACGCCAGCAGCCGCCCGTCGAAACTGAACGAAAGCGTCCGGACTGGCCATTCTAATCTGGAATCAAGTGAATATTATATGTTTAGTTAGCTAACATAAATAAATTATATCGAACGTTTTTTTCCGTCAGACTAAAAATATGGCATGCTATTAAGTGAATAAAATTTAAGCTGTTTTGGAAATCAAACGTAGCTGAGAGTTATTATTCTAACTTGGACATTCGTCCGCAGCTGCCTCAAGTTAAAGTCTTGCTCTCCAGCGAACCTCTCCAGCTTAGAGGGGTCCCCCTTTCCCATACACCAACTGTTTATAAGAGGTTTTTCTCCTTATGGTCTTGGTTCGGCTCGTTAACATCCCACAGCGAGACTATTTTGACAGGTCTGTAGTCTTGGGGTTCTATGAAAGCTTGTGTAGACAAGTAACTACTCATGAGGAACTTTTTTGTCCATCAATAACGCACACAGTAGACTAAAAGTACCCCAAAAACTAGTGTCCTCTGTAACCAAAAGTCCATGGGACTTTGGGTTACAGCGCAGGTTTGAAGCAGTTTAGTATACAGGGTGTTAGGTAAATGGGTATATGAGCCGACACTAGCCCATGTTAACATGGGCATATAAATGGTATGGTGAAGTCAGAAATATCAATTTTCTGACTTCACCATACCATTTATATGCCCATGTTAACATGGGCTAGTATCGGCTCATATACCCATTTACCTAACACCCTGTATACCTGGAGAAGAAAAAAATTGTTCCTTTGAGGACAAAAGTCCCACGTCTGTGCAAGTTTGAAACGGGTAGCGTCTAAAAGTCCCATGTCTGTGTAGGTTTTATTACTTAAATAGATACTTAGAGAAGGTCCTCAGGCAGACTTAATCAAGTTGTCCGGGTGCACCTCACACTACAGTCGCAGTCTCTCCTTAGGGAGCCCTTACCTGGAGAAGACCCGCAGGCAGGCCAGCTCGTGCACGTCCCACAGCGACACGAGCGCGTCGGCGGAGCCCGTGGCGAAGTAGCGGCCCGTGGGGTCGTGCTCCACGCAGATGCACGTGCCCGGGTGCGCCTTCAGTACTGTCTGGAGTTCAGCTAGTGTAGCCGTTGGTGCCCCTTGTGTGAGCAGTGTAGATAGTAAACATATAGGACGGGGCCAGAGATAGATCCCTGTGGAACCCCCGTCATTATAGCTTGTATAGCATGTACCCGTATGCGCCTTCAGCACCGCCTGCAGCTTCAGCTAGTGTAGCCGTTGGTGCCCCTTGTGTGAGCAGTGTAGATAGTATAGAGAACGGGGCCAAGGACAGATCCCTGAGGAACCCCTGCCTTAAATCTTGTACAGCAGACACTTTTTCATTGCGAGGGGTAGCTGTGTATTTTTTTCCCACCTCTTGTTCCCACTGCTGCAAATCCTGTGTATCTGTGATTTTGCTAAACACTGCCATATAACAATACCTGGAGAAGCAATATGAAATGCTTTGCATATACCCACTAGGGAATGAGGACGGCCATTAGGTTATATACGACTCTCCATGCCTGCTTACTAAATCGCGACAGTGTCCACCGGAACGCAATGAAACGGAGCCGCGATTTGTCCTAGCTTGGACATTAGTCCGTAGCTCCATCACAAGTAAGATTCTCGCTCTCAAGCGAGTCTCTCCGGCTTCGAGGGGTCCCCCATTCCCCTACATCAATGTTTTTCTCCTCGTAACCGTGGTGCAACAAGGCCCCTTTGTGAACAAAAGTCCCACGTCTTCTGCATTAATACCTGGAGAAGACCGTAAGGAAGACTCGACCGAGTCGTCCGGGCGCGTGCTCCCTTAGGGAGCCCTTACCTGGAGAAGACCCGCAGGCAGGCCAGCTCGTGCACGTCCCACAGCGACACGAGCGCGTCGGCGGAGCCCGTGGCGAAGTAGCGGCCCGTGGGGTCGTGCTCCACGCAGATACACGTGCCCGGGTGCGCCTTTAGTACTGTCTGGAGTTCCAGCAAGGGGTAGCTGCGAGGAAATAATGACAGTGAGAGTGAAAAATGGAAAAGAAAACAATTAAGCTAAGAACTCACGGCGCGATTTTCACCCGCGCCCGCGGCGGTTGTAGGATTGCGGTTTTATTTCAAAACTCACGGGAGCGGTTATGCTAAGAACTCACGGCGCGATTTTCACCCGCGCTAATCAAGTCAGTGGTACAAAATGGTCGCCCGCCGATCGATCGCAGAGCGCGCGGGCGAAAACCGCCGAGGCTGCGGTTACCGCGGCCCGCGCGATTTTACTAGTTGCCTACCGGTGCCGCGGGACCCGCATACAACCGCGCCCGCTGCGGGCGCAAACCGCGTCGTGAGTTGTGCATTAGTTTTTACATAGTATCTGCATTCTACAGAAGCTGCGGGCCCGCAACCGCCGCGAGCGCGGGTGAAAATCGCGCCATGAGTTCTTAGCCTAACTGAGGAGAGTTGTGACGTTCTCGATTTTTGGCAACCTATTATTTATTAGTGAACTCTCAAGCGGCGCAGGACCGGTCTTTGTGGAAATCCTTGGGGGAGGCCTTTGTCCAGCAGTGGACGTCATCCGGCTGAAACGACGAACTCTCAACAGCGCGTATTTGTTAACTTGAGACTTGAACTAAAAAACGCGCACTGTTACGAGCTCGCTAGTAGTTATTAAGTTTCAAAAAATCACAACTCTCCTTAGGGAGAAGCCACACAGTGCGGTGCGGTCGCGGCGCGGCGCCGGAGCGGTGGCGCTGCGGTATCCTGCATATAAAAATCAATGATATTCCAGACGGTGCGTTCCGGCGCCGCACCGCAGGCACATCGCACGTGATTGAGCGAGACGGTGCCGTTGCGTCGCCGCATACCACCGTGTACAGTGATGCAGCAAAATGTTTGCGCACCGCACCGTGTGACTTCTCCCTTAGTCTACCCCAAGGTTTCCCAATTTTTTTTTGCCAAGGAACCCTAATTGATTATACTTTTCCTAGCGGAACCCCCGTACTACTCCGCCCGCACGCCCTGCCCCTTCCTTGTGCGTAAACAAGTCGGTGCGAGCGAACAACGTCGGTCACGAAATGTGGGATATTTTTTACGGAACCCTTGCGGCCTTTCCACGGAACCCCAGGGTTCCGCGGACCACCATTCGGGAACCGCTGGTCTACCCTATTAAGCACTTATTTATGTCCAGTATATTCAAAAAAAATGTTATGTTGCTGTCCTGGCAAACTACTTAAAGTACCACTTTGTTAGCTGCTATGCAATTCAGTTTAAGTTATTTACATAAAAATAAATAAATATGCATTTGTTTGTATCATAAAGAATTAAAGATATCCATTACAACTTTAAGAAGATAATATAGGTTTGCATTAATGCACTTTAAGCCAGATTTAGTTTTAAACAATATTAAAATTATTTCTTAGTTTGTAGGCTACAGGGCAGTTATTTATACACATTCCAAATGCAGCTTGTTATTTCTACTTACGTCATTATATGCACACAGCCCAGTCCATTTGTGAGGTAGAAAAGGTCCGAAGACAGGTTCCATGAGATCTCATTCACCTCAAAATTGAATTGTTCTTCAACTACCTGAAAAAATATTTACAATTTTAATAACAAACATTATGTACTTATTTTAGCTATTCACCTTCCACAGAATATGAGGTAGAGTAAATAACTAGAAAAAAGATAAAGTACACACATAATGGAAAGCTTTATGTAATTGGATTGAAAATTCACCAAATAGTAAACTGTTTCTTTAGGTCTTTCTTTAGTATAGTTCATTCATATAAAAATCAGTCTTATGTTAGCAATAGGGATGTTGCGGATCCACTTTTTTCCACATCCGCGGATGCGGATGCGGATGCGGATTTTAAGAGGCTCACATCCGCGGATGCGGATGCGGATGCGGATCTGTACAAAAAACTTAAGTGTTGGCTTAGTAGAGAAAGAAACACAGCCTTATTTATCATTTTTTATTTAATAATAAAGTAGAGAATGAATTACTTTTAGTAATTATTATATAACCTAATAATTAAACTTGAAAAACTGTCTTAAACTACACTTTTAGCTAAATTTTAGTTCATATGACAAATCTAAGATTTTGGATTCAAAATTCAGTTTTACGCAACTCGTAGGAACGGCCCTTATTAAAGAAATTACAAGTTTTTAAATAGCTACCTATATAATTACCCAAAACTACTATAATATCATAAGGATAAATCAGCGATGTCAGACAATAATAAACGCCCGACTTAACAAAAAAAATATTGCATAAAATATAACTTACCGGCATCATTTTTTATTTTCTGTAGCTTTTCGTTATTTGCTTTTTCAAACAAAGCAAACTCCTTAGCGTGCATTGATTTCAAATGATTTATTAATAACGATGTTGTTCGGCCCTTTCGCGAATATGTTTTGTTACATATTTTACATTGCGATTTCTCCCGGTCGTTGTCCACAGGTTTGAAATACGTCCAAATTTCACTTTGCGTAGGTGTTGGCATAGTTCACTTATCCAAATAGTAAATAAAACTTTACTTAAGGTTCGTAATACGAATGAAGGTATTACGTATTACGTTAAACAATACAGTTAGTTCAGTTCTTAACAAAAACCACAATAAAATCAAACGTACGCTTCAGTTCTTGTCACTTGTCACAACTACTCACTAGTAATTACAACAAAACAATAGCAAGACGCGCCACCGTCACCGATTCACTGAGGTCCAAAAACAAAAATCATTGCTTTCCTATTGGTCAATCAACACATTCGGTTGACGCGCGCCACTCGCCGGGACTGCCCCTTTCTTTCTTGTCGCGACCTGCTACAAATCCGCATCCGCATCAGATCCTCGTCGATTTATGCGGATGCGGATGCGGATGCGAATGTCAAAATCAATGCGAATGTTCCGCATATGCGGATGCGGATGCGAATATTCGCAACATCCCTAGTTAGCAACTTGACTTCCCTTATACTGTCTAATCCAGAATAAAACTAAATTGTACATTGTGTGTCAAACTTACCACTTTGTAAGTCCTTGTGTCTATAAATGAGACTAGGTCCTCCTTATTGCCTACAGCTATGGTGCTGCCATTGGGTGACCACGCTATGTTTATGTTCTCTCCTTTCGTAGCTATAATTGCTGCACATTTATGCGATCTGCAAATAACAGAAATATTAAATTTTCAAGCCTTGGAAGTTATAAATTGCTTTATCATTTGACATTGACCAATAGAAAATGATGGAAGAGGCCTATATCATACAAGAGGCACACATAATTACAAGATTATTAATAATTGTAGTTCAGATTAAAAGGCTATTTTTTATGATTATCATTTGACAATTAATGATGAATAATTATGTAATAGCATTATAATTTAGGAGTTAAAGTTTACGTTTTAAATATACGGTACACGATAGGTTCCCTAAATCGTTAAAATTGTGGAACAAAATCATTTTAACTATTGCTGTTCACTCTCTTGACTGACCTTGTATCCCATATCCTGACTGACTTGTCTCCACTGGCCGTGCTGAGAAGGTCAGCGTGTGAGGCATGCCAGCACAGTTGGTCCACCGAGCCTGTGTGTCCTCGGAATAGGTAATCTTGTGACTGTGGGAAATTAAGCCATATTTATTGTCTACCATAGTGAAAGGGTTTTTAACTAATTGTTTACTCAATACGAATAATATAAAGGGGAAACTACCAAATACAAACTTGGTTATGAACCAAAAATTAGGTTGTGTGCTAAGATATCAATTACTATGCAATCAAACAGTGTTTACAAACAAGAATAAACTAAAATTAATGTGTGAAGCATCTGCAAGTATGAAATTAACATCTGCAAGCATGATATCAAGATAAACTTCGACATTAACCTTGTTGATAAACGAAATTTTGTTTAGCGTTTGGCAGCAACAAACATAACTAAAGAAAGCCAAGTATTTGACACTTGGAAAGAACACAGTTAACTCACCAGCCTACTCCTTTCTAAGGTAAATATCGCCACATTTTTGTCGTAAGATCCTGAAGCGAGACGCCGGCCATCACACGACCAACCTACGGAATGCACTTTAGAACTGTGAGCAATGTATTCACGGATGCCATTGTGTGATGCGAAGTAGCTACGTAACTCCGCTAAGTCCTCTATCGGTGTTTGCTTTGGTTCTTTCATGTTAATATTGTTTTTTGCACTAAATAAAACAATAAACACACGCTTCGAAGCCAAAACTAACCAAACGAATGACACTAATGACAGTGACAGGACAGTGAGTGACGCTGACACAAACGTGACAGATAGGGATGTACGCAACGGAATGGTTCAATTGATTTAGACTATTCAATTGCAAATTCACAATTGAATATTTGTTAAAAATGGTCCATAAAATTAATTACAAAACCTCTTCAGTAATAAATGATCTCTATTGTAGCGATTTAAAAATAGTAATTGGCAATAAAAAGCGACCGAGCGCGGCGATATCCTGCGCTGTCGTGTTTAATTTAAAAATCCTTAGGCGATTCTTCGCCCCAACAGTGTCTTTTCTTGTAATTATAGGTACCTACCCACTACCCATAACAAATTAAATCACATTTCATGAATTAAACATTTATTTTCCAATATATTCCCTACGCCACACTTTCAGCTGGGTAGTAAAATAGGCCATAGGAGATAGCCATACAAACAGCATAAAACCAGCGTGAAGACATTTTTCCTGGAAATAAAAGAATTCATATTCTTAACAAAAATCTACATTTCACAGTTACGGGCAGGTTACGGGACTAATCCCACCACCACCACTACTGCAACTCCTGTTAAACCAGGATCTTGGCCTTCAATAAAACCCAACCATTGAAGGTTTAGTCCCGGGGATAGCTAACTAAACTCGCAACGAATTCAATCAGAAGAACCTCAGAATACAGAACAAACCAGAAGGAGTGTTCGATAACATTTCTACGCGGCAACCTCAGAATACAGAACCGTATTCTGAGAGAAGAACATAGGTGATGTCAACCACACTTACCCCAAGAGAGCACGGTACTCTGGGAGGCGTGGAGACCACCAATCCCACTTGCGCGAAGTTGCGCTTCGGCAAGATGGCGGGCTTCAATACATTTTGAAAAACATTCGCGCATTTTTTCCCAAGCATCGTTTTTATCAAGTAAAATTTTTACAATTCAGAAATATTCGCTTTTGTGAAAGCTACTTTGAAGTATTCAATTTGACATTCTGAATTTTTAATCGATTTGGTTTTTATAATTTTTCATTAAAGAGGTTTAAGTTATAATTTGAAGTACCTAGCCTAGGCTGACCTTCTTGTTAGACATTCCCGCTTGGTTGTGGGTTCGGATCTCACTGTAGTCCGTCCTGACCGTTAGATTTGTAATGTTGAAAAACTGCCTGCTACTTTTTCAAGTCATCCCTGAATTTTTTTAAATGTGAAAAAAAAAGTAAGCTTAGAAAAGAATCACAAAAACACTGTTTAATAATTCTTGGAATATAATGCATAATATACAAACGTAATTATAAAACTTAATAGCAATAAAATACAGAAGGTACGGTTTCTGGAACTGACAAAAATGATAAAATAAGTGTTACAAGTATAAGTAAACTGTTCTCAATTTGAAGGATGAGGTAGTTAATTAAATTACAAACCATAATTACAACCCGAGTCAACCTGGCAGCCGTGACGTCACATCGACGCTCTGGTACAGACGGGGCGAACGCGGAGAGGTGTGCAAGGGAGTCACATAACCGCTTGTGGTCTAGTGGTAAGACCACCTGCTTCAGACGCAGAAGTCGCGGGTTCGATTCCCAGTGGGGGCAGATTTTTCTGTTCGGTTTGGTTGGTGGTAGGGCTTGTTCTAAGTCCGCCTGGCTAGCTACCACCATCTTACCTAAGTCTGTCGCCATAACAACAATGTTAACAGCATTGTTGCATTCCGGCAGTTAGAGGTAAGTTAGCCAGTTCCTCTGTGGTTGAGGATTCCGGGTGAAGCTCGCTTCCACCTTCGGCCTGATCATCACTTACCATCAGGTGAGATACAGGCCAAGAGCTTCCTCGTTGTGGATAAAAAAAAACATAACAGGGAGGTACGCAGTTAACTCGATCGGGTTGTAATATTGAATTACAATAATAAAAAATACTGTCGATAATATCGAAGTATGTAAATGATTTTGCTAACAATCCTGCTAGAAGGCTTTTTTTTTAATCACCAAGCTTCCACTTGCAACCGTCCATTCTTTTCAATATCTCCAAGTATTTCCTTGGCCTTATCTTCAGGTAAATTCCCGTTTTGTTTGAATATATCCACAAAAGCGTCTTTAACATTGTCCGGCATGTTCTTAGCGTTGCCAGATATGTAGATGTGTGCGTTTCTTTCACTGATGAGGGGCCAGAGCTTATCGCCATGTTCTGCTATTTTGTGTTGCACGTATCTGAAAACGGGGGGATATCAAATTATTCTGAGATATTTAGATATTTAATTTAATACTAGTTGAGCCTGCGACTTTGTATGAGAGGAGTCGGTGCTCCCATTTATGTCGACTAAATTCACATCAATTAAACGCGTGCAGTTAAAGTAGTCATTATCTCTAATTGCCTAATTAATTTTCTGCGCCAAAAAATCCTCTAAATATTTCTATAAATGGGCGCTTTCAAAGAGGCGTCAGAAAGCGCGGCAGTAGCGCGCTTGCTGCGACACTAGTTTCGTACAGTCTCATACAATTTTTAGAAGCGCATTAGCGGACGAGGCGAAGAAGATCGGCAAGACCTGGAGCGAGATCAAGCGAGAAGCTCAAGACCGAACGAGATGGAGGACTGTTGTGGACGCCCTCTGCCCCATCTAGGGGACATAGGACCATAAGTCAAAAGTAAGTCATTAGCAGCGCCATTACCGCCTCTAAGGCGCCCTATAAAAAGTATTGTCTTTTCGTCGGTTCGACTAAGAAATAAGTTAACTTACATTTTATTATCTTGGTCTCTCGAAAATGCGCCATACAACGTCAGCTTCCCTTCATCCACAAGTCTCTCCCATTCTTCTCTGCAGTGGAAATCTTTCTCTTTATACCGACATCCAAAGAAGAGGTGAATGTTTTCTTTGTCCAGGGTTCCGTTGAATTCGTACTCTTGAATTAGACTTCTGAATGGAGCTAGTCCTGTTCCTGGACCTATTAAAATGTGTGGGGTTGTCTGGAATTATAAAAAGTCGCTTAAACTATCAGCAATAATCAGAATAAAAATTCGTTTCCTCAAAATATAATATGCACAGGTTCAACAATACGACCTTGTAGTATTCCTATTGTAATCAGTAACTAAGTATGAAATTTTAACTTTTCTTTCATCCATATCTAAGACGTCACTACTACGTTTTTAAGCGTCAATAATTTCATCGTTTTATGCACATTTCCATACAAGTTTATTCTGTGTTGGTCAATAAATATTGTACCAAACGCCTTCACCGATTCCAAAACTTAATGCTTTATTGAAAAACCGTACGTAAACAGTATCTTAGGCAACTTACCGGTTCAGGAAACTTCAGGCTCCCATCTTTGATCCAGCCGTACACTCTATCCCCAGCCTTCAGACTTGCTAGCCAGTTGGAACATAAACCCAATCGCGCTTTCTTCAGTTTAGTATGATAATTCACTACTGCCATCAACAAGTCTAGCTTTTGGCTTGCACTGGGCAAGCAACTGCTGGCGATTGAGAACGAACGGGGTTTTATTGTGGAGAAGAGCTCGAATAGATATTCGATTGTCAATTTGGATGCCGATTTGTGGAAGTCGTGGAGTACCTGTAAAATTACAAATAAAAATTCCATACATCCTTCTTCATATTCCATAGCCTTTGCCTAATCTTTTCAACAAAAAAATATCCACTGCTGGAAAAAGCCTCCTCCAGGATTTCCAAAACGATTTTGCGCTGCCTACATCCAGGCGCTTTCCGCAAACATCACCAGATCATCGGTCCGCCGCACAGTGGTCCCGATTTAATAAAACATGGACATTGATGCTAGAGACACGAAAATTTTTTTGATGGTTACTGCTATGATAACTAATAAGGCAAAAAAATATTACAATCCTACGACGTCTATTTCGTAGTAAAAAAAAATATGTACATATTTTTTGTATGGAAGAAATTACGTTTCTGTCAATTTTTCGAAATTCTTTAACGATGTCAAGATGCCGATCACACATGTTATAAAACAAGTGATTCTGAGTATTTCATGCGAAGATACTTGTCACTTATCTCTGCGTACTTTTGAGTTATCGAGGGATGAAAAATCGATTTTTTTATATTCAATATTTCCACGAAAAATTGCCAGAATTACAATATGGTGTATAAGGGACACCTTTGATCACACATAACAACGACTCGCACTCGCGCGCGCTTGTATGCATCAACTTTTACTAAAATAAAAAAAAAAATTAAGGGAAATAGGGTAGGGTGGGGCACAATGAAACAAAAAAACGTTTTTTGTTCATAGAAACAAAATATCTTATTATTTTAATAAACTCTTTTCAAGAAAATTTACATTAGCTATCCCTTTAATAATCAACAACATCAAACTACATGTTTCTATAAGTAATCTTAAATTATTGGCACTTTTTCGAGATCAATTTTTTGTTGTACAGTGCCCCAGATCTGGGGTACAATAAAACTAGGGTAGGGGTACTATGAAACAGATTGGGGCACAGTCCGTAAACCCTCTTCGCACTTTGTAGTTGGGCGTATATCGCACGACCTGTCCCTCTTCTTCTCGTTTTTCCTTTTTTTTCTTGAAATACCTATACAATGTGCTAAAATTATCATTTTTCAGATTTTCTGCTTCTCTTAAGTTCATATCTGCTTCATTAGGAAGCCCTATATCCGTTTTTCTTTACCAGGTAACGAACCATTGTGGTGTTTTCTAAAAACAAAAACTTATCTTACACTGAAACATGTTTTACTGTGCCCCGTTTCACTGTACCCCATGACCCCCTGCAATAACACAAAAACATATAACATTCTTTAGGTTATAAACACCGGCCTTCGTCTGATGTCAATATTACAAGAAATATGCAAGAATTATTAAAAAAATAGCCATACATACCTTTGGTAAACAGTGTACTAATAAAATCGAAAACCATTTCGTGAAAAAAGATACGAATTACTTTCAAAAATCAGTTTTTTTGCAAGAATTCAACAGGCAGATTTCAAATTGAGAAAAGACGACTGCACTAAGACGGCAGTGCGAACGCTTAATAAAGCAGTGTGGCCAGTAAAAATTAATTGATAAAAAGAGGTAGAAATATTAAACTTGTTTTACTGTACCCCGTGTGTCACTGTGCCCCCTGTAACCCTACTTAATACAACGTTGTATGTATAGGTCCGCTGGCCGTCAAAAAGTAGCTTATACGAGAGGTTGCCCAATTTACAATATGTCCATCATTGATAACTCACACAAATATCGTCTCTCTCTGAAGGATAACAAGTTTTTTTTGTTTCCAGAAGCTTTTGATAGGATGGAAGCCCATAAATACTCTCTGAAGCGAGAATGAATCTCAAATTGCGCTAACGTTTATCTTCAGGTAGACACAGTTTTAAGTTAAAAGATTGTCTACTATTTCACACTGTTCTTCGTTTTGGAACAGTTCTTTAATTATAGGTAGTCGCTAATTTCGTTTTATTAAACTCTTTCAGTTAAGCACATAAAGCGTAAACTAATTCCTCCTCAGAATGATCTAAAAGTGTTAGAGAGCGCCTCTTCTTCTGCAGAAGAAGAATTTTGCATAAATCTTCAAAAGATTTTTTATTTATACTAAAAGTCGAAGGTTGCACATCTACTTCCGCAGTCTCATCAACTGGAGCGTCTTCCTCAGTATTAACGTTGTCTATGCGTTGTGTTAACTCGGTAAAAAACATTGTTTAAATCTATATTTTTACAATTCGGCCAGACAATTTCAGAGTCTAGCCAATGCGAATTCTGGTACAGAAATTTCTTTTGGGCTCTGCTAAAATAACGACTTAATAATTTGATAATTACTCAAATCTTCGGAAGACAATTCAATGCCAATACGTTCGTCATTTTAGTCTGAAATGGTCTGGCCGAAATGTAAAAACTGTGTCTACCTGAAGATAAACGTTAGCGCTAGTTACATCTTGTGATTTGTCAAAATGGCAATATCGCAATTTGAGATTCATTCTCACTTCAGAGAGTATTTATGAGCTTCCATCCTATCAAAAGCTTCTGGAAACAAAAAAAACTTGTTATCCTTCAGAGAGAGATGATATTTGTGTGAGTTATCAATGATGGACATATTGTAAATTGGGCAACCTCTCGTATAAGCTACTTTTTGACGGCCAGCGGACCTATACATACAACGTTGTATTAAGTATTTCCCTTAATTTTTTATTTTATTTTATTAAAAGCTGATGCATACGAGCGCGCGCGAGTGCGAGTCGTTGTTATGTGTCATCAAAGGTGTCCCTTATACACCATATTGTAATTTTGGCAGTTTTCGTGGAAATATTTAATATAAAAAAATCGATTTTTTAACCCTCGATAACTCAAAAGTACGCAGAGATAAGTGACAAGTATCTTCGCATGAAATACTCAGAATCACTTGTTTTATAACATGTGTGATCGGCATCTTGACATCGTTAAAGAATTTCGAAAAATTGACAGAAACGTAATTTCTTCCATACAAAAAATATGTACATATTTTTTTTTACTACGAAATAGACGTCGTAGGATTGTAATATTTTTTTGCCTTATTAGTTATCATAGCAGTAACCATCAAAAAAAATTTCGTGCTTCTAGCATCAATGTCCATGTTTTATTAAATCGGGACCACCGTGCGCCGAGTGGGAAGTATGCCTAGTCTACGTATTCTGGTACGTGATCGCCACTTTATAACTGCCCGAACAGCCATCAGATCTACGAGGTGATACGCCACCTACTGCACTTGGGTTTAGCAATTCTGCGAGCTATGTTGATTACTTCATTTCTCCTACGATCTCATCATTTCTGTTTCGATTACGCAGGGAAACGCTCTATCGTACTTTACGCATCGTATCATCCTCTACATTACAAAAATTGCTAACTTACCTCGAGTATCGTCCGCCTCGGTCTTCTGCAATAATTCAACCAATCCTCCTGACCTTCAGGGGAGCTAAGTTCTAAGCATTTTTCTCTTTCCAACTTATCTTCAGAGATCAACGCCAGAAGAGAGAAGACGTATTGCGTGGGGTACGCTTTGAGGTCCCAATACTGTTCAGCTATTTCGTACATGGTCAGTGGAGTTTGTAGAAATTCTGGTACCGACATGTCTATAAAATAAAAGAAGTTATACAGGGTGGAAACGATAAGTGATCTCACTCGATTATTTCTAAACTATACAAGATATCGTAAAGCTATTTACTGATCCTGAAAGTGCTTCATGAGCTCTATCAAACGGTATCAATAATATGTTACAGAATAAACTGGATCTATCCGAAAATTCAATGTTTCCAGCTTCCATACATTTAGTAAAGTCACAATATTTTAAAAACTACACATGATATCGTAAAACTGATTACTGATTCTAAAAGTGCTTCACAAGCTCTATCCAATGGTATCAATAATAGGTTACCAAATAAACTGGATCTATCCAAAAATCCAATGTTTCCTTCTTCCATACATTTAGTACTACCACAGTCATGACACTCATCTCAATTGACAAGTCAATATTATAGCAAGTAAAACCTAAAACCAATGTTTTCCATGAATAATTTTAAATAGGAATACAATACAATACGAGTTCATTTTAAGTGTTTATTATTAAATAAAACAAAATACACTTCTAATATTGTGTGTCTGGCATACATTTAGTATGGAAGCTGGAAACATTGAATTTTCAGATAGATCCAGTTTATTCTGTAACCTATTATTGGTACCGTTTGAAAGAGCTCATGAAGCACTTTCAGGATCAGTAACCAGTTTTTCAATATCTTGTATAGTTTAGAAATAATAGAGTGAGATCACTTAACGTTTCCACCCTGTATATAGACGATTGTGTCTTGATCGAACTAAATCGCTAAAATCACAAATAATTTATCAGACAGGTTCGAAAATACTACCTTGAGGTGTAAGTACAAAAATTAAATAATAACTTAAGTACCTAATCTTCATTTATATCTAATAAGTATTAAATCCAAAAACTATATTAAAAGTTAAAGTAATTTTACTAACGCATTTAAATGTGGAAACAAATATGTATGCAGGTACAAGAGTATCAAATGCTTCAACTTAGTCTAAAATAATCATATTATAATCTATGCTATTCCTACGAGTCTCCTATAAAGCTCATGAGCAAATGAAGACTAACTTCACTAATCTTGAAAGAGGATCAATCTAAAGTGAAAAATAAAACAACAAATTAATAATAAATCTTTATTTCTATAACTCCTCGTCCTGCTGCCATCCATCTTCGTCACTGAGGAAGCGTCGCTTAGCCGCTGTATTCATGTAGGGGCGGAGCGCCCATTCCGTGTCTGCGGCCGGAAGCGCCTCCAGCGTGCCCAGCTTTATCTCGTAGAGCTTCATTTGGAAGCGGGGACCTATCTCGGTTAGCTCGATTTCTTTGCCAGCCTGTGGATGAAAGAAAGTGAAGGGTTTTTTTTTTAGTATTAAGTTTTCAGTAATTAACGCTTATTAAGGGTTATTTATTTTAATGTTTGGGTCTTCAAGCGCGGATCTGCGCGACTGCATGTGGATAGAATGTATGAACCTAGTAAAGCCTGGTCCGTGAGCACGTAGAATCCCGTCCAATGACCCCAAGCTGTCCATCCTTGTCGTTCGCACGTAATTATGTTGCTGTCGCGCTCGCACACTCACTGCGGGCGCCCGTCGCACAGTCGCGACAGCAATATAATTACGCGCGAGCGATAAGGATGGGTAGCTTGGGGTCATTGGACGGGATTCTACGTGCTCACGGACCAGGCTTTATCTCACGATCGTGCGATTTGAAACGCATGAGTAAAAGGTAAAAACGCGTCATCTGGACCTATAATGGGCACGATAAGTATGCCCATAACTGGAGACTTGTGACGTCACACTTTCAAACAGTAAGAATAGGCGCACACCGTTGATTTTTCGTCGGCCGATAGTTTAGTCGGGCAGTTGATCAGTATGGGCATGTATGGGAGTGCGCACACTACGCCGATTCGCTTTGGCCGATTGTTCATACAATTTAAAATCGGGCACAACTATCGGCCAACTAAAAATCAACGGTGTGCGCCTATTCTTAGTTATTTCCTGTCATGTCTCTGATTAAAAAAAAACAATCAGGTAGACTGACCTTTCTGTATGTGTGTTGCCTGAAGCAGACATAGTCATCGTGGTTTGCAAATGTGATGACTCTCTTGGAATCCTCCTTTGGAACAGGGAACAGGTATTTCAGTATGCTCATTGTCCGCAGACCTGTAAACATAAAAAAAATGCTTACGATACGGCAAGATGGCCAAATATTCGACGGAAAACTGACATCTCCTTTGACTTTTGTTGTTTTTAAGTAGCCTAATGAAAAAGAAAGACAACCAATACTGGGCAAAGGCCTTCAATGAGGATTTCCACAACAACTGGTTCTTCGTTCATTAGGCCGTGGGTACATCGAAAGCGTCCACCGGATTACGTCCATGCGTGTGGTCGCCACTAAATATAAAGTTGTTGGGTTTCATAATTTCAGCCTAAGGCTAATACTGGAGAAAGGCCACCCCCAAGAATTTCCACAACGTTCGGTCTTGCGCTAAACGCATCTGCATGAAGTACCTGAGTACTTCACGCGACCTTTACCAGTGCCCCGATTGCTAATTTTTAACGTCTCCAATACATTGGCGCTTCTTCTCCAGTTGCGCTCCGTTTTTCATTCCAGCTGAGGTAATTCGGTATCGCGGTAAAATTCACGCGTAAACAAAGAAAACAACGGATTTAATCACTTTCCATTAAAAGTCCTAAAACCTTATTTTTTCACTAAAACAGCGTGTTCGTGAAGGCGTTTCACTTGCGTTTGAGAAAAAGTAGCTTTCTTTTAGCTTTTACACCAAGTAGGTAGTTGCGTTTTGAACTAGCTGTCAAAGCGACACCGCGATACGAATTTGTGATTTTCGTTCATCGTCTAGTTGCGTTGTAGTTGAAAATATTTAGCGCAATCGGGGCCCAGATAGATAAATTCACTTTCATATTATTATCATACAATGTATTACAGCAGCTTACCCAGTTCAGACTTGAAGTTGTGGAATATGAGGTGCGGATACTGTTCACTCATGGGCCCAATATCTGGAATGTCGTGTCGCATCACCACTCCCGAGAGAGTGAAAGACGCAGTCGGACCGTACGGTAAGTGGCATATTACCTGAAACCAACAACAACAAGTATTTAACTTTAAGACTATGTATAATGTATAAAACATTTTCATTTTTTCAATGTTACAGAGAATTTGATTTTGATTTTAAGCAAGATATTTTGCAGTATAAGTGACCCCGCAGACTAGGCAGCCTGGCTGTGGTAGCCAATCCTGTATATGAACACTTTTAACCCATAAACCGTCTTATGGGCGAAAAACAAAGTTTATTTTATTTTATTTTATTTATTAGGACAACCAACAAGACAAACACGCATACATGAAATTACTATAACTAATAGTGCTTAAAACTAAGTGCTGTCTTAATTAAAGGCTGCCACGGCATGCAATGTGGACAGTTGCAAGTTCATTGTCATAAACAAATTCAAAGAAGAAAATGTTGAAAAATATTCAAGTAAAAATGCAATAATTAGAAACATAGCACATGGGAATTAATTGAATCTGCAGATGTATCTTGTAATTTACTCTATTCCACAAGAGAAATAGGTGTGATTTTGCTTCTCAATTAATTGGAATTGACAAACAACTATAAGCATCTTAGGGTTAAATACAGTTGCCAATGATAAAAATTTCCTTACCAGGCTGTCAGGCACACCCCTATGCTCATGGACCACAATGAAGTCCGTGACCTCATTGGCTCTGCATGCGTGGATGAGCTGAGACATCTCGTAACCACCACGGTTCATCCGTTGACTGTTTGGGAATATTAACCTGTAATGGGATAAATATTATTGTTATTCTGTTGTTACTTATACAGGGTGTTAGGTAAATGGGTATATGAGCCGACACTAGCCCATGTTAACATGGGCATATAAATGGTATCGTGAAGTCAGAAAATTGATATCTTCATTTTAATTATTTTAATTTTCATACAAATCTGCTTTTATAAAATTTATTTTGTATGAAAATTCAAAAAAATAAAATGATGATATCGAATTTCTGACTTCACCATACCATTTATATGCCCATGTTAACATGGGCTAGTGTCGGCTCATATACCCATTTACCTAACACCCTGTATTATTTTGTTTTTCTACACCATCTAGAAAAATACAACCAAGAAGACTCATCATCATCATTATGCGGCAGGGTTCGAAAATATCCGATATTTATTATAAATATCAAAATATCGGATATTTATGATATATATCAGATATACTTTGATATATATCAATTTTGTATGAAAGCCATACTATTATTTTATTGTATTATTCATGAATACTATTGCATAAGTGTTGCATTAACATGTTTTTAATGTTTTTAAAACTTAAAATCAGACAAATAAAGCAAAAACATAAAATTTCTTTTAAATCCGGCAAAATTTACAAAAAAAATAATAATCTTATGTCAAAAAGTGCAAAAACAGTAACAAATTTTAAAAGTTGATATATATCATTAAAACCGGCTTGATATATATCGGATATATATCCGATATATATCTTGATATATATCCCTTGATATATATCCTCGAACCCTGTTATGCGGTCATTTAGTCTACTGCAGAAGCACAACCCTCTTTCATTAATCAGAGGTAACAGTGAATATTCATTTTCTGGTCAGGCATGGACCGCCCTGCGGTGAAATACCTGCCTTATTCTGCATAAAAATTTTAAAAAGCAAATAAACTATTTGGCCAACACTTCTTCATGTTGGCCAGAAAGGTTGGGGAGACTTGATCAAAATACATAAATATTATTATTTTTAAATACACACACCTCAATTCTTTGACGAACATCTTCAGTCTGGCGCTGGGTTCTCTGGACGTTGTGATCATTATCTTAGGGTCCTCCACACCGGCAAACCTGTACTCGTCGTCCTGTGAGTTGAGAGTGTTCGCTCCACCGCTAAATCCACCGATCACTGCTGCTCTTTCTGGACCTAAAAGAATATTGATAAAGAAATAGAATAAGTCAGAATTAAATCAAAGTTGCCAATGAAAAAAAATTACATTAGCTTTTAAAATTTCAATGGAAGTGACAATAGCTGACTTAACATAGAAGAAAAAATACATAGAAGAAAAAATACAAATCCGCGGGATAGTCCAAAAAAAAAAAAAAAAAAAAAAGAAAAAATACCATTTCTGTCTAATTTCAAAAATATTTTTGGGAAGATTCAATAAAAACTAACCCTAGGATGAATTAGTGAGTAGCCACAACAGAATCATTCATCGCCTGCTATTTTTTTTAAATAGAATAAGGTTATATTTGAGTTCCAACTTTTTTTAAGGGTAATAAATGGCAGAGGTTAAAAACATTGATTATACATAAAAAAGATAGCTTATCTTCATATGGATGGATTGTAAACAGTAAAGTCGCGATAGGCTTGCTGCTTCTAACATGATTAACAGCTTAGTGTGCCGTCCAAATGATTTTTTTTTCGGATAATCAAGGTGAGTCTAACTCCAAGTTTTTAGCAACTGTAGTGTGTATAAAGTATGTAGATGCTTACCTTTGTCTTCATAATCGATTCTTTTCTGCAGAGCAAGTGCCTCCTTCCTCAAATCACCATGGATTGGGATGTTCTCTTCTAAACTCTTTTTGATTTGGTCCTTTTTCGCTTGTATACTCTTTTGCTTGTCTTCCACGGATTTTCTGTATAAATACTCACGGCGCAAACGCGCCTGCCGCCGAAGCATTTTGTTTTGTCTATTTTAGTTAAAAAAACTTAATTCACACGCTAAAAACACGATAAACACGCCGCAATCCACATGATAATAAACGTCAAAGTGACATTGACAACCAATGACACACGTGCGTTTTGACATTTGCGTTACGTTCCACGCATGTTTCTGAGATGATAAAAAAAGGTTTTTTTATTGAGTTTTGCTCAATTTTTAATTTAAAAGTTTCTGTAATTTTTAATTTAAAAATTTGTACGATGCTATTAAGCTTTGCAACTTACCGTCATGAAATTCTTCTACCATTAATCTATAGTGAGGCTTTATATCAATATTGTGAGTTTCAAATATCCCAAAGAGGTCATCTATGTCTTCCTTGCTATTTCTTGGTCTGATGTTGAATACATCTCCTGGCTTGTACTCTAGTTTTGTGCTATCAGTTATTTTTAGGGTTATTAACCTTACATCCTGTAAAAAGTATGATTTTATAATACAAAACCTTTTTTCAGAGCTTTCTTCAAATTGGGTCCCATCATACCCACATAATATGGGCTATTAGAAGGTATAACTTCCATGAAACTTACCTGGAAATGAGATGTATGAGTGGTCCTCTCATTTTTTTCTATTTCTAACAGTCTGCTGTCAAGGAACTCATCTTTACAGCCTTTGGAGAAGTAAATATCATTACTTATATCCTCTATGGACTCATTTTGAGCATTTTTCAATAGTGAGACTTTCCATCGTGGTATAAAGTTTGTGGTTAAACTGACTGTTTTGATGTTTGGAAAGTATGTTTGAAGATGAGAGAAGTAGTTCTTTATCCATGGTATAATTACCCCATCGTGGCCCAAGTCATGTTGGTAATCACAGAGGCCTGAAATTTGAAATTAATGACAAATGTGAGTTTAGGCCTGCTGACACTAATAAACTTAGCTAAGTTTATGAGGTGTATAAATACATTCTTACCAATATCTAGTAGCGGCGTAGCTCCAAGCTGCAAGAGACGCTTGTGCAGCCGTTTCCCAACAAAATTGAACTTCGCATACGAAGAATCCCCTAACCCTAGAACCCCAAACTTTAACTTCACCAAAGAGTTTGAAGGCAAGTTTCTTCTGAGCAGAAACTTCCAGAACTTCTTCATATTATCCGGCTGATCCCCCTGACCAGCCGTAGCACACACAAATATCGCAAACTCCTCATGAATCAACTTGGAAATAGGATAATCATCCATTGCCTTTACAGGACCTCGAAAACCTAAAACTTTTGTACTCCGCCATATTCTTTCAGCTACTTCCTGAGCGGTGAATGTTTGGCTTCCGTATAGCACCAAAATCCTTCCAGTATCACCCATATTATTCAGTAAATAGTCCAAATTACTTTAACAACAACAAGATAACCTACAAATTTGACAGATTGTGATAATGACAGTCAGTTGATACCAAGAGATTTTTTTATTGATTTGGGAAACCACTACTATACAGCTTATGAAAAGTAAAGAAAAATAAAAGAGAATTAAAGTTTTTGCAAGGTATGTTTTAGGATCATGGTTGTTAAAGATTATTCCCCTTGTCCCATTTAACTGGGAACACTCCACATACCTACTAAAATAAAATAAATTAAAATGCGGGTTTTGGGAAAGCTCTATGAATTTCAAGAGATATAAGAAGCGATTATCCCAAAAGGAATTAATGGAATAAAATAAGGAGGAGAAAGTACACACAGTACTGAGTCTACTAAACAACAGATGTTCATAATATTACAACCTACCTACTTTCGAGTTTGCAATGGAGGGAAGTCGAACCTTAACTTCGAACTCCTCCTATGTTCTTCTGATTAATTTCGTCGAAACAGTTAACTTTCCCCCGGGCCCCGGGACAAACTTGACCTTCACTAGTTGGGTTTTTATTAGCGGTCAAGCTGGCTACACAGGAGATGCAGCGCGGTGGGAACGAGAGGTGGTGGGAATAGTCCCGTACCTACTTTCAAAAGTTTTCGCGCGCGTTTTTTTTAATATTCCAGTGCAGCGAGCGCTGCTGCCTGATTTTTTAGACGAGTTTTTTCAGATCAATTTTTGTGTGATAAAATGCCGCCGAACCACAGCCGCACTGTTATCATCAAATGCAGCGCATTGAAATGATTGCGCTTCGTGCAAAGCTGTGGAATTACGATATCGCTCGCATCAAAATCTGTTCGCTTGAACTCTGTGATAAGCACCGAAATCGTAAATCGTAAATACGCTTGAATGTTTAATAATAAAAGAACTGTTTGAAATTCGGAGCGAATAATAATAATAAACTTGCCCCAACCTGTTTTTTTGCCATGGCAAATTTAAAAAAAACTTAAATCCTGTTCCGCAAAAAGGGGACCACATTTTCCACCCCTATCCCATCTTGACGCTCAATACCAGCACGCATCATCTCTGTTACTCCTATGAGAGTTGATCTGCCATCCTGCTCTCTATTGGCGCACGGCAGTCTCGCGGCCCGAGTTGGCGGGCTTAGTCGCTTCTCGTGAAAAACGCGGGAAAAATATCTGTGCAGTGTATTTTTTTTAATTTTAGTATTGTGGTCTGGGAATCAATTAAAAATACAAAATGTAAGTATGGTTTGCTTTCGTGTGCGTCAGAACCGCGGGTGGGGTATCATGAAATCGAATGAAACATATTCTGGTATTTAGTAGTGTTTTACTATTATTTGATAGCGAAGATAAAAATTTTAGTACTTATCTATAAACAAAATTAAACGAAAAACAAAGTTCCACCGCCAACCTGACGTCAGGATGGCGGGTGGGTAGTTGAACGGTGTACAATACTTAGAAACTGTAAATGCCAATTTTTAGTATCTCTTCATTAAATAAATAAAATAATGTTAATTCTTATCTACCCCTTTTTATTTACTTGTGAAATATATTTTTTTCAATGTCGGAAGCCATACAAATTTTTTTTTGTTTAGATTCAAAAGTTCTCTGATTAAAACAGCATTAAACGATAAATGAGGTGCACTGATATTTAATACATATCTACAAGTATTGCATAGTAAAGTAAAAATATTTAGTAGTTCTACTAAATACAAGATGAAACGATTAACAAAGTCCGCCGCCGTCCATTCTGACATCAAGTTGGCGGGTGGAAATAAAACGGTGTAAAATGCATAAAGACTATAGATGTTAACTTATTATAATAGTCCTTTGGTAACTAATTACATTTATTTTAAAATTATAACTTTTAACATCTTTAAATATTATTTATTTCATTATTTTTAATAACCATTCTGTGCGCCCACATGTTAAGAGTCGCGGCTTAGATTAAATTATGGTTTGTAATTTGTACTTAAATATGACTAACTTGTTTTGTGAGCCTTAAATAAATAAATAATAAACCCTTGTTCCACATACTTTATGGAATGAGATCTAGTTGACGGGAGGTATGATCGGGATCACATTCTTTATTAGCCATGGAACATTTCTCTCGACAGAGTAAGAGCAATGAGAATGAGAAAATGATTAAAATTACTGCGTTTCATCTTTTTAAGCTATTATTTAGGTACTTACCTACTTACTAGTAAACATTTACATGGAAGTTCCTCAGAGCAAGGGGCGTAGTGTGAGTTTATGACAAACGCATTCGATGTCGACTGCAAAAGTAACAATAAACGTATGACAGCGAACCTAGCGGAAACTTTCAAGAACTAAAATCTTCTTTGATGTTAACTCACACTAAGTCCTCAGATGAGAATTCCTATCAAGACTGTAAATTATAGTTAGGAATATTGGCGGATATAATAATATTATAGTTAATTTAGAGATGATTATGAATAAATTATGTAAACAGCAGTTGTTTTATTTAAATATTTATAAATTGAGGAACTTCTATGTAAATGTTTACTAGTAAGTAGGTAAGTACCTAAATAATAGATTAAAAAGATGAAACGCAGTAATTTAAAACATTTTCTCATTCTCATTGCTCTTACTCTGTCGAGAGAAATGTTCCATGGCTAATAAAGAATGTGATCCCGATCATACCTCCCGTCAACTAGATCTCATTCCATAAAGTATGTGGAACAAGGGTTTATTATTTATTTATTTAAGACTCACAAAACAAGTTAGTGAATAGTGATATTTAAGTACAAATTACAATCCATAATTTAATCTAGGCCGCGACTCTTAACATGTGGGCGCACAGAATGGTTATTAAAAATAATGAAATAAATAATATTTAAAGATGTCAAAAGTTATAATTTTAAAATAAATGTAAGTAGTTACCAAAGGACTTTTATAATAAGTTAACATCTATAGTCTTTATGCATTTTACACAGTTTTATTTCCACCCGCCAACTTGATGTCAGAATGGACGGCGGCGGACTTTGTTAATCGTTTCATCTTGTATTTAGTAGAACTACTAAATCTTTTTACTCTACTATGCAATACTTGTAGATATGTATTAAATATCAGTGCACCTCATTTATCGTTTAATGCTGTTTTAATCAGAGAACTTTTGAAACTTAACAAAAAAAAATTTTGTATGGCTTCCGACATTGAAAAAAATATATTTCACAAGTAAATAAAAAGGGGTAGATAAGAATTAACATTATTTTATTTATTTAATGAAGAGATACTAAAAATTGGCATTTACAGTTTCTAAGTATTGTACACCGTTCAACTACCCACCCGCCATCCTGACGTCAGGTTGGCGGTGGAACTTTGTTTTTCGTTTAATTTTGTTTATAGATAAGTACTAAAATTTTTATCTTCGCTATCAAATAATAGTAAAACACTACTAAATACCAGAATATGTTTCATTCGATTTCATGATACCCCACCCGCGGTTCTGACGCACACTTTGCTTTCTTTTTCATGAAAAATGTTGAATGTAAATTTTTGCGTGGGTGTTTGGGAGCTTTTAACCTTTGACATTTGCGGAGCTTTTCTCTGTAGAAAAAGCTTTTACCGACTGCTACCTAGGGACCAAGAGGAATCTATAATAAAACATAATAATAAGTTAAATCATAGGCATTTAATAGGCGCATCACTTAATAGGCACTTAGCTTCCGCAATAGATCTAAGGTATACTGTAATTAAGATCGTAGAGACGTAGATCAACGTAAATTCAATAACTTACATTTATGAAATGAAAATTAAATATTTTATTCAGCGACACAAAACAACATAAAAAATGAAAACAAAACTAAAACTAAATAGAGTGGGTAATGTGCGTGTCACCGAAACGGTATCCACTCAGCATCATGCCGAGGTGTATTATGGGACACCATGACACTGGTCTTCTCTGGATACCTACTGATGATTATGAATGATGATACAAATGCTTCAGATGATGAGCTTTCTAAAGCTTATCATAAAGTAATAAAGAGTTTGACCTTTAGGGAGAGACACAACCCCAATTACATAGCATAAAGTAGGTAAATACCTAATACCTAACCAAAAGACTCTAAATTGCTTTGGGGGCGTTACCAAAAATAGATAAATAGGTCCATTCATAACGCCGGTAGTCTAGTGCTTAGAGCAATTTAGGCATCCGGGGGACGTGGGTTCTGTTCCCAGCCAGTCCATTAACTGAATAATAGTCCATATTAGTTCAAAATTGACTTGGAATATGATTCGAGCTGCCTTTTCGTCGCGTCGCGTCGTGTAGAGAAAACTTACTCTCCCTTTAATTTTAATATCGTTCGTTCGTTCGTTTCAGCCAAATGACGTCCACTGCTGGACAAAGGCCTCCCCCAAGGAATTTTAATATCATGAACCCTAATTAATTTCACCTGCTCATTGACAAGACCATGCTGTGCTTTTTCCCTTCTAGTCTGTCAAAATTGCCGTCTTCCATCATGTCAGTCATTTTCCATAAAGATCCTGATGTTAAATGATGAAAATTAAGATTGAGAAGAATGATGAAAATTGTAAATTAGAGTGATGAACTGTTTCTTTTAATTTCCTGTTACCTACATTCCTCATTTTCCTGATCATGAATATTATTCTTTCCAAATTCCGTAATTTAGGCAATTTTCCTTAAATTCCCGTTTCCCCGTTTTTAACTCGACACTGGCAGGAGGCTTATCTTGCATAATATTATTATAGAGTGTGTAGGTTCACACAGGTGTAGCAGAATAATACTGTGCCGGATACTCCTTCTTCAAACGACTCTCAAAACTACTCAAAGTCACCTTTTCCCTTGAAACTTAAGTTATCAAGAGAAATACCCTCAATGAAATCGGAAGCTATAATTTGAATTAAGGTATGGAGCTAGGTAAAATATTTTAAGGATAAATCAATCATTTGCACACGAGGAAAACATACCTACTCAAAAAAAGAAATGTGAAATCTGGTTTCAAAATAAATGCTTTCTATAATTTGGGATGTAACAGTAAAAGCCTACATTCCTACACTGATTTCATGATACGGCAAACTTACACCGGCTGTATGCCAGATCCTTTTTATTTATCTGAATGCACCTGGCACCACCTTAACTTTAACCATCATCATAACTATAGTCGGTGTTTTTGTATGGTATTTACAGACTTGACGTAATAATATAGTTACAAGGAAGATGGTGCAACCCGGGGTTAGATTTCGGATGATATTATTTACCGCAAAATAATAGAAGGGAAGCCATTATAGATTATTAACTATGATTTAATAACAAACATTTTGATAACTCTGTGAACCTTGATATCAGTGTTACGAATATTTACATAACCAGCAATCGGCTTTCGTAGTCGCCAGATATGAATATGTATTCAAATCTGTATAAAATCAATATCATCATCATGTAAATAATCAATGTCCTTCTTCTAAATATACAATAGCGATATACGTGGGAAAGATTGTAGAAAACATTTTTTTGTAATGTCATAAGCGTATTAACTCGTTTCTCATTATATTATTTCAAGAATCTGGCAAAAGTCCACGAATCCAGTTAAAGAGAGCTCGTTTGGTGGAACGAGGGTGTCGAGAAGAACCGCCTCTGTGGTCATTCCCAGTGGGGGCAGATTTTTCTGTTCGATTTGGTTGGTGGTGGCTTGTTCTAAGTCCGCCTGGCTAGCTACCATCATCTTACCTGAGTCTGTCGCCATAACAACAATGTTAACAGAAATGCTGTGTTCCGGCAGTTAGAGGTAAGATAGCCAGTTCCTCATGCAGTGGTTGAGGATTCCGGGTGAAGCTCGCTTCCACCTTCGGCCTGATCATCACTTACCATCAGGTAAGATACAAGCCAAGAGCTTCTTCGTTGTAGATAAAAAAAAAACTGTAGAAGTAAGAACAAAGAAAAGAACTCTACTAATGTAAATATCTGAGGTCTAGCACGAGAATTGGCATAATGTCGTCTCACATTTGAAGAATCTAACAAAGTACTCTATGGTCCAGTAGTTAGAATGTAGACTCTCTTATCGGAGGTCTTGAGTTCGATTCGCAGCTTAAAGTACCTAACGATGGCAAATAAGTATTATGTAAGTTTCAACATTTCATCATCACAATGTATCTTTGGTATGAATAGATTGAAGGCTAGGCTGTGATTGATCTAAGAAATTCAGGCGAATCATTGCTAGAGTTTGAATGGTTTGAACCGAGTTGGAGTGTCCATAATACAGGCCGTATTTTCAATGTCAAAAAAAACCAATTTCTTTGTTGTCCAATTTTTATATTGTGTAAAGTGGTGTAACTATTCAAATTTTATTGAGACGGCCTTGTGATAGTGACCTGCAAAATGGCGTCGATAACTAATCGGCGATCTAATAAATCAGCTGGTTGCGAAATTCGCTAATAAATTATTTAATGCGCTACTTTATGCGATTGTCACAGTCAAGGCTTTACTGTTCTCTCATACTCATTGGCAGTGCAGTGTTAGGGAAAAAAATATTTTTAGATGTGTAAAAGTTTCTAATCAGTAGGTACTCGTAGGTCCCTACATTTACTCGTCTAATGGACTCTCCCTAAGTCCACAAAAATTATTCATATACGATGTAGACTAGTGTTTTTTATTATTTTCGGCACTAATTCACAGTATGGCCATATGAGTTTAAATTATCTTAATTTACTTTTAACCGTGTTGGTTGATACTGCGTTTACTAACAACCCAAATAAATTAGGACATTTCTATCAAAAGATTGCCAAAGAATTGGCGCGAACAATTCAGACAATACAAGAAGTTCCTCCAATACCTTGCAGAGGTTGCGTCAGCCGCCCACGCTTCAGCAGTGTACCAATTTGTCTAACAAAATTCTAACTTCCGTAGCTAAGTATAAAGGTTAAGTATTAATCAAATAGTTCACAAATGTTCACGTTTTTTGTAGAACGGGAGTTACTTAATAAAGTTGGTACCTAATTAAATAAACAATTAATAAATTATCGTATTTAATTGGTAAAATATAGTAAATTGGTTAGGGTTTTAAGATTTTAGACAACTACTAATATTCTTACAATGTGTTTGAATAAAATATTTAACACTATTGTGTAAAATATTTTGGTGTCACGTAGGTTATTGAATACAATAACCTACTATAAAAAGTTGGTGAGACACAATGTAGGCGGTCTTATCGCTAGGAAGCGATTTATTACAGAAAACCTTCAATAGAGATCTTCCTCAACTTTGTAAGTAAGAATGTTTGCTTTCATCAGATATGGTATTTCAGCCACGTGGCATCGATCGGCAGGGGTCGCCCAAATGCCATCCTGTGACCCGTTCTGACCCCGAAGGTTGTAATGCTGGAATGCAGCATTATGACCGTGTAATTGCATTTTTCCAAAATTGCTTTTTGGATGTACGTTAATAAACTAACAAACAGTAGAATTGTGCGACTTATAAAATTAAGTTAGATAGTTTGTTGCACTCTCTTCAGGAGCTGAAGACTAGAACTTGTCAATAAGATAAAGTAAAACTAAAAAAATATGAACTACCATAATTTATTTTTCTAATCCAGTAGAGGCTAAAATGACTTGATAAAAATAACTCATTCTGATAAAACTCAGATTCCTATCTTTTAATAATTAAATTGGATCGGAATCAAACTGTGTACCTACTTTTTAATTTTATGTTCGATCCAAATACCTACCTATTTTTTTTCTTACCAATTGAATTTAATTATGTAACATTCTGATAAATCCACTGAAAATCATCATTTTTTTTTTACAAAAATTACCACCCATAACCACACAAGACGATGACGTTGTCCTTAAAAGGACTGAGAGCCAAACGATGTTCTTTCTGTCAATGGTCCACGTGGCTCCATCGATCCGCCCGCCCTCGTCTCCCGCCCAAATGACACCACGTGGGAAGCTGGTGAATTGGCTTTTACAATGTTCGGGCGACGCGACGGCACATTAAGATAGGTAAACTGGCAGCTTATGTAGCTGAATTTAGATAGGTTTTGCTAAACAAATATACGAGTATAATACTTAGATTTGGTTTTGCAACAAAAAAAGGTTTTTTCTATGAATCACTTCGAATTCTTAACCCTCCGTCCTGACAAAGATGAGTCAGTGAGTGTGGGATGACCAATCGTTTTTGGGTATTTTTCTATTGCATTTTTTTCTAAAATAGCAATTTATTTACATTGTCTAGCCCGTAATTATGTATACAAAACAGTAATAGTTCTTTACTTTCCATCACGCCGAAGTACCTACTTCTGTGTTCAAGCTAAAAAATAAAATCTCAAATCGGAAACCAGCTAACAGTACCCATAAATTGTCGTTTGTCACACCAACATTTGCCTCTAGAGGAACCAAACCCGCATTTCCAGATAGTCGGGAGTTTTGTAGTTAATCCACGATGCATATAGAGGGTTAAGATGGCCTTTACATACTTGGTTTGCATTTGTAACAATCACCAACATGTCGTCATTTCCGGCACACTAAAAGTGTACGGAACAATCCGCCCACGAACCCACGTGGGCGGATCGATCGGCGTCGCCCGCCCAAAGCCGGCAGTCTTTGACCCCGGCTCAATTCGGCTGAATTGGCCGCCGGAATGGCTTATGTCAGAAATAGCACATTTTCTTCGGGGTGCAAGTATTTTTAGTTGGTAGGTTTTCAGAGACAGGTTTTAAGTTTTAAACGTCTGAATTACATTTCCTAAGTTTGACCTAACAAAGAGACCTAGGCGAGTATGCATTTCAGGATTTCGTCCTACAAAAAGGTGGTCATTTGTATTTCTGTCTGATAATTTATTTGGGTAACCTTTTTCAGTTTGTGAAAATAAATTGACGCAAATGGATATAGATCATTTAGAAAGTTAAAGCTGAATTAAGACATTAATAATGCCCACTAATTGAGTAACAATGATTACATTGCAACTGCGATACTTATTTTGACCGAAAAATGAAACTCAAGGTCAAATGAAATGTGAATACATACAGCTGTTGCCATAAAATATTAATTATTTGAAGACATATTAATTATGTATTTATGTACCTACAGCTCGACAAACATTTTCAGTTTGCGCATCGCATTCGATGGCGCATTATTTCTTCATGCATAGAACGGATTTTGATGAAACTTAACAATCTTTAATTTGTCATTAAAATGATAGTTTATTTTTCAGATATTCGTTAAACTTAGAAAGGGTTCAACCCTTTCTAAGTAAAAAATATATACAAAAACTGAAGAGTACACAACTACTCACGGCTTGACGTTTCGGCTGCGATGCTGCAGCCGTGGTCACAAGCAGACAGAAATATTTTAGTTGAAATGGAACGCGAAAGTTTAAAATCTTAAGTAATACACAAGTAATTATCATTTTTTCAGAATACATTTTTGGGGGTATTTACAACAAATACATAAGTTCAGTAGGTACCTATGTCTGCGTAATCAAATCCCCTCGAACCGTTACAGGGTATAGAGCTAACGAGGGTTGGGTAAACACGTCTGCACCCCATGTATCGTCTGCTAAATTGGTCGCTAGGGTTGGCACTCACTACCTATATCATGTTGGTGTTTAAATTATTTTTAAGAAGGTGCTGAGACTCTGAGATATTTTACAGGTATAGTACAGGTGGTAGAGGTGGTAAATAGGTCAGGTACAAAGTTCCTTGGTGCGTATAAACGCAGTTTGACAGTACCTGTGTTGCGTATATTTGATAGAATACTTCAATGCGTATAAATTGGTATTTATTTACACAATTAAGTAATTTTTCAGTACTATTAAGTATACGAAAGTATTTTAAGGCAAAAATCTGTAATCTGTGGTGAAGATTTACAGAAATATCAGGTAATTTGTAAGAAGAAAAATCTCTACCTATCAACTGAAAACCACTTAATGCAAATGTTCTACAAGTTTTATAACATTCCTCTATGTTTTTTTTTAATATTCTCGCCGATTATTCAGTTACCTAGGGGTGACAACCCTAATTGTTACTGGGAAGGAGGGTTAGCACCATAGCCCTGCTCTTAAACCTAAGTAGTCCAAGGTCAAGCGAGGGGAACTAGTTTTGTTCCCTTTTTCATATTCATTGTATTACTCTTTTATTTCCTTTTGGTGACTAAAGGCCAGACAAAACGTAGACGGTTGAATTAAAGCCGTTAGTTCTATTTTTAACCGACTTCAAAAAAGCAGGAGGTTCTATGTTCGGCTGTATATTTTTATACGTCGGCATTTCTTGCATATTGATCTATCTTTGCATTTGAGCTCACAATTTGGTTAGTTTATCATAGATTTTTATTCAAATTAAATATCTTGGTTTACCACCTCTTTGAGAAAACATATCAAACGTGGCTGAGGAGATATGAAGTCATGTTTGTCAGCTGTTCATAATAATTATTTAATTTTTAGCGTTAAGAGTTGCATCGAAGTAGCTCAGTTGGAAGAGCAGTCGCCCGGCAAGCGAAAGGTCATGGGTTCAATTCCCGCCTTAGGCAGTTAAATTTTTTCAAGTTATTTAAATGTTCATAAAAAGTTTATTCTTGTCTCTTTTTGACCGTTACACTCGTATTTTAACTTGATGCTTTCTTAATCGTATTCTCTCATATTATATCATTAATTATTAGTAAGTTAACCCATAATTTTGCGATAAAGTAACAATCGCTCGACCCGATTCTGTCCAGTAATCACTGCAGGTTTATCAGTGTATGTAGGTCCCAGGAATAATGGATTGGGTTACATTACTGAATCATTAATAACATCTGTTGTTACTCTGACCGACAATTAATTTGAAATAATGGTTACCCAAAAACACAATTAGGTTTTGGTTTTGACCAGAGCGGTATAAGTATGTACTCAACCACGCACGAGTCAACGTTCGAATGATCTTTAGTAATGTAAACTGTGGGTCTAGACAAAGTGCAAATTATTAATCGCAAACCAGTCGAAAAGTGGTCGAAAAGCCCCTTTTTTGTATTGAGTATTGACGGATTCGATTTTCGATTCGATCAAAAAGTACGTTTTGTCTAGGAGGGCTGGTTTTTCATAAATGACGTCGATGTGTCATCATTGCCGGCACGGCTGTAGTGTCCCTTTAGTTTCTGTGATCTGTGGTTTGGACTCATCATTTATGACCCAGACTCAATAATTTTTGTTTTACTCTAGCAATTAGCATAGACGGAACATTACTTTACCTATTTAGATTTTTATTGCTTAAAAATATTCCTGTTATTTAAAAAAATGCATACAAAGCTATCTAAATATATAAAAGGAGAACTGACTGACTGACTGACATATCATCGCACAGCCTAAACGGCTAAACGTAGGCACTTGAAATTTGGAAGGGACATAGGTAGATTAGGTCCCGTAGAGGTACACTAAGAAAGGAATTCCCGAAATTCCCACGGGAACGGAAATTATCGGGAAAATCCTTTTGTATGAAAAATCTAAACCGCTTAAGTTAGACGCTTGAAATTTGACATGCCTGAAGTAAACCTGAAGTTTAGTTACCTTAGTAAACTTGAAGCTTAGTTACAACAGGATATTGCAAAATTCCCACGGGAACGGGAGTTAGCGGGACAAAACATTTGTATAAAAAAATCTAAACCGCGTAAGATAGACGAAGGGGGTAAAACGGGATCCACGCGTACGAAGTTGCGGGCGGCCGCTAGTAAATTATAAATTTAGAATTACTAAAGTGCATTGACATACTAAAACAGCCACACTCTACTGACCTTCGACACTGATAGCAATTATCACGGACCACTCACTGTTAATAAACTGTATAATTATTTTATTTATCAGGAAGGATTACATATTTACTAAATAAACAATGGTCAAACAAACCAGAAAAATGTGTGTCGGGGCGCTTGCAAATTAATGCAAAAAAATTGTATGGTGATCTTAATTTGAAGAACATAGTTTTAATTAGCAATTGATTAGAAGTAGGTCACACTGTATAATTGACATAACACACGACGTGTTATGTAACTTCATGATAACAGCAGAACTATAAAATTAGAGATAGAGTAAGTGCCCCCTACTTCGGTATATTAAGGCTCTTACGACTTTAACATTTTATTTAAAAATAACCAAGCATGATATCAGTATAAAAGCTTTTGTATGCTGAACTTTGGTCTTTTGACAGTAAGTTATTACATAATTTATAGTTATATAGTTTGAACTTTTTTTTATATTAATTGTTCTGCGGACCTCTTGTTTGGATCCTGTTTCGTGACAAAATTTTGCTCTGTTTCTAAGTTCGTGAACTCATGTCCCCTATTTCGGGATAAGGTTTTATGCATCCAGTTTGGATATTTTAATAATGATTAAGGGTTTAATATATTTAAAAACGATAATATAAATTAAGAATAAAAAAAATGTGTGAAATTGACGATTTTACTTACCTGAAATATTCATAAGAAATAATGTGAGTCTAGCTAGGTACGTACCTACGTATAATATTTTGATTTGTTAATTCTAACAATATGTGAAAATATTTATATAACCATTAGAAATGTAGGGGGGGGGGAACTTAACCCCCCCCCCCCCCCCCCTTCGTACCTATAAAACTTTGATTTGTTATTTCTAGCTATATGTGAAAATATTTTATAACCATTATAAATGTGGGGGGGTCTAACCCCCCCCCCCTTCTCCCCATAATCCCAACCCTGGAGCTGTTTCAAGTGAGGGTAGCCCCCCCCCCCCCTGAAAATAACCCCAGATACGCCAATGACTCATAATAAAAAGTAAGTAATTAATTAATTTCTTAGGTAGGTAAGTATTAAAAACTAAAAAATATGTCGATTTCTTTGATGGTACGTGTCATAAAAGTACCTAACACAATACATTTATATATCACGAACTTGGAAAAAAGTAACAATAATACGGTTCCTTGTTTCGTGATACTGATTATTCCAAATTCCCCAAGTAAAATTCATGGATTTTTGTCAAAATGTGTCAATTAACTGGGTACTTCTCATTTTCACTCAAATTTGATGGTCACTCAATAATAGTTCATAAACGGTATAAGTTAGAACAATAACTTTGATATCAGATGATAAAACATCTATTTAGCTACATACAAAATAAATTTTATCGTAATAGAAGCAAAAATAATACGAAAACATCACATGAAACGATAAAAAACGGGGTCATTTTTCGCGTTCTCATCGTGTCACACCTTCGGTTGCAATGAAACATTTGGTTACTGCATTCACAATTTTCATTCAATTTATAAATATCCTTAGACATTTTACACTGCGCTCCTAGTCCCAAACTAAGCAAAGCTTGTACTATGGGTACTAGACAACGGATATAAACATACTTAAATACTTTTTTTTTGTAAATACATACTTATTATACATAGAAAACACCCAGTCCAATACAAACAAATATGTTCATGCACACAAGTGTTTGTACTGTGCGGGAATCGAACCCGCTACCTTCGGAATAGTAGTCCGTTTCGAACCACTACACCAAACGGCCGACAAAATATATATTTGTGTGTAGCATATACTAAAATCATCGTAATTAAATATGCTTTCCACACAATAGTCAAAAAAATATCTCCTTATAATTATTTCGGATTGAGAAAGCGAAATACGTTGGTCACACGATTTTAGGTACCTAAAATTTTGAGTAATAATACAAGATTGCCGTTAAACCGAACACCAGCAACCAATCACAGCATTCTATTCGGTTAACGTCAGTCGCGCTCCGGCCATTGGGGAAGTGAGATAGGTCGATCGTCGCTCCGCAAAAAAAATACGTAACTTTTTGTGATTATCCACAGACATACCGTCGCTTGCTTGAACAATATTTTCTACCTCTAAAATTTAAACAATTTAATTGAAACTTAGGCCATTGAAAACTTAACATGTTAGGCTTATTTGTGTAGTATTCGACTTGAACCGTTAAATTCAAATTTAAGGATAATCCATAAAAAACTAAAATGTTCGTCACCTTCGTGGCATCACCTTCGTGGTGTTTTATACACGAAGGTGATTTTAGGCCACGAAAGTGATTTCTTGCTTTGGTTTATCTTAAAATATAATGACTGGTGTTTATATTTTTACAATATTTTAATAACTAATATTTTCTCGTCTCCTCGCCTCGTATTTTTGTTGTATGTATGTATGTATGACTGTATGTATGACTGTATGTATGTCTGTATATGTGACTGTGTATCTGTTTGTAAGATAAATTTAATCTGAAATTTGAGTTAAAAGTTGTACAACAAAAATACGAGGCCGTCTGGCCTCAATAAAAAATATATTTTTGTTGAGGGACTGATAATCAGTTAGAGTTCTTTTTTATTGAAGTACTGATAATCCTTTTTTTGCTTCTTTAGCATTTCAGAATGCCTTCAGTATCACCCTTAAAACCAATTGCGTAGAATCTTGTAACTTAGTAGGTGACGTTATCGGTAAAATTTTATCTTGTATTTAAGTAGGTACCTATTTATATTATGTTATTGCTATTTATCTATGAAAATAAGACAAAATATATGTTTTATAAACACTTGAGAGTCATTTACAGTAGTAACGTTTGAAAAAAATATTGCTGTGAAGTACAGAATCACTTTCGTGGCATCAAAAAATTCAAAACGTTAAAGCTTCCCAACGGAATTCACTATTTGACTGATTTACTGAGAATACACTCTTCACATCAAGCGCTACAATTTTTGTTTACAAAAAGTTGAAATAAGTTAGAAATAAAATTTGCCACGAAGGTGACGATGAGAACCGTGGCGATGAGAAATACCCAACTATTATCTATCCCATATACAATACAAATAAACAAAGATAAATAAAACAAATCGAAATAAAACCAAAATTATGCTGGTACTACTTATGCTAATTTATCTTAAAATTGGTCATTTATGTGAACTTCAAACTCGTGTCATATAAATTCTAGTGAACGAAACATATACCGAATTTAGGTCATGAGAAACTTGAATAAATGCGTTATTTGTTTCATAACTTACATTTAAATTATCATAAATAATTATTTAAAAACCAAGCATCTAAATGTTATCCATAATATCCTTGAATCGGTAGTGTCACGAAATAGGGGACACCCGAAAAATAATATGTACGCTATTTCGTGAGTCAATTAATCGCAATTTTAAAGGAATTCTACGTTTTCATACAACTTTTTTCTAAGTCAAATCAATTGTCAAGGAACACATGAAACCACTATTACAAGTTTTATTTAAATGGATGTTCCTTCGCCTTTTTATAAGCTTAAGAAGTTGGAGCGCTAACCTTACGGTGAGAGCAACCTTTGCAAGCCGCACGGATGTTTTTGGCTCTCTGAGAGTTTGAAGCTTCGTATTGCTCTCATTTTTGGTGCCACAATGTTGGTACTTGGTTTTTTAGATAGCTTAAATAATAGAGTTTTTGTAGTAATGAAGAATTTTTATAAATAATACTCCATTTGCTTATTATTTGAGCTAGAAAAAAAACTTACGAACTTACGTACTATCACGAACTAGTAGCCGTTTACCTTAAATCACGACTAATAAACATGAAACAATGTCTCTTTGCTACTTAACTTTTAATAATTCTGGCCTTATACATTTTACTTAAAATCAGTTATATAACTGTTCAGTGAACAGTTTTAGACAGCAAATTGATATTGTTCGTGGAAGACATCGGTAGCCAACAAGTTTCAATCCCTAGCTACAACTTAAAGTTACGAAAATAAACTAAGCTCCTTCAAAAATTACTCCAAGATAATAATACCTACTCTAATATTATTCAGAAACTTCAAAACCTTTTAAATACAATATACAACAGCGGGCCGACCAGACGTCCTTGGGAGACCCCATTTGACCCGTTCAAAGCGTTCGCACAACGCGCTTTCTACAAAGGCGCTGGGAGTTTGCACGATGTTCTTTTCTCATGGCCCTTTTATTTGAGGCGTGGACGACTATTCAAACTTGATTAGGTAATTGAATCCAGCTGCGTACCTTGTAGCATACCTATAGGTATAGGTACTAAGTATTGTCCTCAGATCATAGAAAGAGAATAGATATGAAGTCGCGCGTAACTACAACGAGAACCAGTGTCCCCACATTTCCCCCACCACAGCTCCCACACACACATTCAACTGTGTAAAAACAAAGCGACTGAGAGTCTACGACAACATGTGCAACCGGCTTAAAAGTGCTGTGATTGGCCAGAAGGCGTGCCTTATGGCCAATCAATGGCCGCGTGACGTGACGCACACTTTGAAAAAAGCAATTAGAGAGAAGAAAGATAAAATGGAGTCGATAAGATATCGATACTTTAAATCCTGGGGGCAAGGCTCGAAATTGGTTTAAAAAATGCTTGTATGAAAACCTTTTTATTATTATACGTTATTATTATGTTCTTTAACGATTTTTGCATAAAGGAGTCAGTTCCATTTTGTATGGACGAAAAACTCAGAATCAATTATTGGGACTAAATGAAGTTACCTTATATTAATTTACCCCAACCAAAGCTCAATGTCGTTATCGATGGAGTATAGAAGTTATAGACTGACAAAGTTTGTATGAAAAGTCATGGGTTAAGTAGGTACTTGCGATTTTTACCAGTATTTACAATATTGGTAATATATTATTATTTACTTTAATAATAATAACAGGATCACTGTAATTATTATTAACTACTATCGCGCATTAACTTTTTAATTATGGCGAAATTCGTACCGCCTATGTTTATCAAAAATAATGCCTATATTAGGCTTTCAACTAGCTCTTATAGTAATTACATAGTTGACAGTTACTAATCCCTTCTACTATTGTTATTGTTTTTGTAAAAACTTAAAAATCGCAAGCAACTCATGATTTTTTCATTCAAAATTAGAAAATAGAAAATAATAATTTACTTCTATTTATCGATAATAGGAAACCGTATTAGAACACGAGCCCTGCACTATGTTACGACCGGCACATGCGGCCGTACTGTGTATTTTCACGCGTCAGTGGATATCGGAAGAAATAAAATACATTGCGCAGTAGTTACGCATGACATAAAGTGGTTGCTAACTAAATCGTCAATGTACAACGTGTTTGAATTTTTATCACCACTAATTGCGATATCGCAGTAAATGTCACGGCACTGAATTCGTTCGTAAAAATGTTTAGTTTTTTTTATTTATAAGCAAAATACCAATGGATTTGCAATACTTACATGTGGTAAATGACTTCATTGTTCCTGTAGTTCTTCGTTTCACTTATATTATTGCACGTTACGACGCATTATCCAACAATATCGGAGAACATTTCCTCAGTACGACTGAATCGCGACTAACCTGGCGTCGCGGGCGATGTTCGTTTCTGGGCATATCGCGGAGACACGCGCCACGCCCCCGTTTCACATCTATTCCCTTCTATGATCTGAGGTATTGTCTGAGTCTATATAAAGTATGTAGCTTTGAATCGAAATTGTGATCGCTCATTATTTTTTTCTTCAGTTAGGTTATCTGTACACCTTATCGATACACCTATTATGGAAATAATTTTAAAAAGTTCAACAGACACTTATTATTAGGCTGAGTTGCACCACCTAACTTGAAATAACGCTAACCGGTGTTTTTTGTATGGAGTTTGACAGATTTTTGACGTTTGTCAAAGTTAAAGTAAGATGGTGCAACCCAGCCTTCATCTTTTAAAATAAAAACAATAAATTGACTGCTCAAAGAATCGTATTTTTTCTGTATTTTCAAAAAAAAGGGCGACAATAATTAATTATGAAAGACGTAGTACGCAATTTCGTAGCGGCTCGTAGCGCTATTTCCGTAGCAGGAAGCTACGGAAGTGCTACGCCGTAGCATAGGCGTAGCTCCCGTGGAAAGAATAGGTAAAAGAAGAAAGTTTAATTAAAGCACGTAGGTAGATGGGTACTTTATTTTGTTTTGCGTTAGTTAGAAGTCTCATGCCCCATAATAAAATGTACATACATAGTACCGTGCGAAAAGCAAACATTAATTTTGCTTGAAAATATATTATTATGTTGTAAGATGTAGGTTTTGGTCTACTAAATATTTAAATTCAACCGAACATTGTCTAGAATTTGAATCCAGGTTTGATATTCTTTACTTTGACCACCTCAGTCTTGCTTTAATTTAGTCAAAGTCAAAGCTTTTAATCATTACTTAGACCCTTTTCAAGGCTCTTATACACGTCCTAAATATAGCTTGCTCTACCATATATCTTACTCCTATATTAAAAAAAACTTTCCCAAAATAGGTAGGTATATCTAAGACTAGGCGCAGACCACCGATTTTTAGTTGGCAGATACTTGGGCCCAATTTTAATTTGTATGAAGAATCGGCCAAATCAAATCGGTGTAATGTGCGCACTTTCATACATGCCCATACTGATCAACTGCCCGACTAAACTAGCCGACGTAAAATCGATTGATTGGCATAGAACAAATGAGCAACTTTACAACTCTTTCTAAAAACGAAACGAATATTTAACTATCCTTTAAAATTATCGGCCCCAATTGTTGTGCACATCTTAGCAACTATACTATACTTTAGTATAGAATATGTGAGGCGGAAAGCCCACTTAGCGCCCATTCATCCACTTCTCAGTATCGCTCGTGAGCGGAGTTGCTTGAGACCGAACCGAGATTATAATAGTCAAATAGTTTGTTCAATTCAATAGATCCTATTTTTAGTGCTAGTGTCGCCAAGTGGGCAGTGATAAGTACATGGTTCTGTAGCCTAAAGTTGTGAACTGGTGGGGATAATATCTCGAAAACACAGTGTCGTATACTTAAACGTCATACTTAAACAAGTCAAATAATCCAATTAAGCTAGATTCAGCTGAAGTTTTGTTATTGTTTAAGCAAGTTTTAATTTCCTAATTATCACAACGCGTTGTGGTCTATTTTATGAAATCCATGACCTGCCTGCCAGGATACGCGTCGTGATATAATTTTATCGATGATTTCAGATGACAAACGTATGGGCTTATCGAATTAAATTGATAAAAGCTTATCGCGGCGCGCATCCTAGGCGCGACCCATGACAGTCCGCAAGACCTGTCATTGGCCTATGATCGCACCGGCGATGGCGATCTGCACGCGTTAGTGTGGTTGAAGCACTAAGCATCTTGATTGTGTCATTGGACAGATCGTATGCCATTGCCAAAGCGACCTAGCATGGCTCAAGGACACTGTGTATCTACTTTAACGTCCGTATTCATTCACAAAACATTACTATGAGGTCTCACAGTGCGCGTGGAGGCACAGGGTGACACATGAACCAATCACAGAGCTGTATTCAACCCTGTGCGTTCGATTTGCTGCTTCACTTAAGCAAGCATCGTTTGTGAATACGGGTGTAAGTTAGTGTGTCATAATACGAAAGACCACGACACGTTGCGGGCCTTAAATTAAACCTACTTAATTTAAAATGTACATTTTATGTACCTAGTACTTACTGTGTCAACAACGCAGCCTGCCTAATATTGAAATGTTACGTCTGGAAAATAAATCGATATGGCAGGCATTATTCACTGAAAATTAGCCAGCAATTTGGGTTATTTGTTCCTGTATTTTAGGCACTTTATACACAATACCTCCAATCTAATAGTAAAATGGTCGGTAAGATTGCATCAGCCGCGCCGGGCGTGCTGCGAGGGCGCCTGAACAACTACAGAAGGTTATTGTTATTATATTAGTCTTTTCACTTTCATTTTATTAGATGTTATGTTAGATTATTCTAGGAACAGCGTTATTGCGTCAGTATCTAGAGGCGAATATTTTCCCTTCACAATGTTCCACTAATTTATTTATAGGACTGAAAATTAGGTACTTTAGGATACCACAACGATCGTATTTGTTTATATTCGCCATATTTTGTTTGTGTAATTTTCTTGTAATAAGATTGTGACAATAAGTAATGTAATAAGACCGCCTAAACGATGGACAGACGATATCCGGCAGCAGGCTGGAGTGAACTGGATGCGTGTGGCCAGGGACAGAAAACGATGGAGGGTTGAAGAGGAGGCCTATGTTCGAAGGCGAACCCAAAGGCTGACATAGATAGATAGATAGATAGAAGATTGTGACTGTACGAGTAATTCTACCTATCTAGCGCGCAGCAATAGCTCTGAATGCACGCGATTTCATATCTGATTATCGCACTATAGATTTTTTTACTTTATCAGGTTGAAAGCCATATTAATATGCCGTTTATTTATTATCAGTTTAAATCCTACTTAAATATTTAATAACTTTTCTTCTCATAGTCTACGGTCGAATTGAATCAAAGACTTATGATTAACGCAGCGCGAGTAAAGCTTGATCCATTTGCTTGTGATATTAATCGATACATAAGGCACTTATATACTTACATTTAGATTAAAATCTTTACGCGCAATTTCATGTAGGTACCCATTCAGAATTATTGAAATTAAGAGCTTGTCCAGATTACACGGTTTTACTCGCGCGTTTCAAATCTAGTTAGATAGGTTTAGTTTACATTCTATCCACATGCAGTCGTGGTTATGAAAACTGGATCGTCTCGAAGAGCTGAAACCTATTGCTACTAAAAAATCATCTCCACATTTTCATTGTCCACAGGCATCCAAAAAGTAAAAGCACCGAAGAGGACTGCGAGAGCGAAGCCCTGAAGTCAGAGCCAGATGGGGACGAACCAAAGGAGGGTGGAGCCTTGGAGGCCAAGATGTCCCTGCTCAACGGGATCACCGTCATCGTGGGCTCCATCATTGGGAGTGGGATCTTCGTGTCCCCAACTGGAGTGCTCAAGAACACTGGCTCTGTTAACGCCAGTTTGCTCGTGTGGATAGCTTCGGGGGTTTTTAGTATGGTAAGTTTTTATTGGGGAAACAGTTTTAGAGTACTTTTAACAACAAACAATAATCTGATAATGTGTACTTCGCTGTGAAAATACTAAGCTTTTACAGTGTAAACTGGAATTTACTTAAATGCAATGAGCTAAACGTAATAACTACCTACTTAGATAATAATAATAAAAAAAACACTTAGAGTACTGAAACATAATTATAATTTTACAGAGTTAATAAAACTCTACCAAACTGCCTACATAAAAATTACAGAACTCTACATAAATTCGATCTAAAACGAATGTAATAAGCCCCTTAAACTAAGATACAATTTTGATGTGAAATCTAACAGATGTTTTTAAGCCCCTTTAACCAAAATAAAACGATGTCTACCTTTTCTTTAAAGATCCACGTACGGTCCAAAACATGGTCGTTAACAAACTTTTGTCATAATTTCGTTCTGTTATTATACTAACTGAACGTAATTATGCATAATGTGACCTATTTAAAGTCCATTGACCGCTTTGTTTGTTTTACCCAAACATTAAAAATATTATTATCTACAGTCTGTCTGCAACCAAATACATACAAATGACGACGATTTCTCTTGAAATAAATCTTTAGTCTCTCTAGAGAAATCTTATAAAATGAACTGTAGTTATTTTAAAAGGAACGTTCATTAAAATTCTGGAATTAAGTTTTAAGCCTCTTATTTTACCCCAGAGACTTATTATTTTGTGCTGACAAGTCTCTGAAACATGAAAAAATGAGCTGGAAAAAATAATTATAATAAGCTTTCATCCGACAGGGATAAAGCATGTTTAACTGTTTATTTTTTAACCGACTTAAAAAGGAGGTTCTCAGTTTGACCTGCATGTTTTTATTTGCTAGAGTCATGTTGTTGTACTATGAAAGTTTTGCTGGTTTGCTACTGGTAACTGGACTATTCCCACCTCTCATTCCCACTCCTGCAACTTCTGTGTAGCCAGGATATACAATTTGACCGCCAATAAAAACCCAACCAGTGAAGGTCAAGTTTGTCCCGGAGGAATTAAACTGTCATTGGATCCGCAACGAAATTAATCAGAAGAACATAGGAGGAATTCGAAGTCAAGGTTCTACTTCCCTTTAGTGCAAATTTGAAATTAGGTAGAGCTAAGGTGCAACAGTAGTTACTATGTTCCGGTCTTCTTGGTGTGGAATTTATTTTTAATCCCGTCTGCCTGGAGGTCATGTGTCTTATTGTACTACCTACCTCTTTCTTCATTTTTCTTCAAGGTCAGTCTTTCAAATCTTCAACTCCCTTTTCGTTATCAAGTAAATTACAATAAAATTTTGCGTGTTGCCCTTGACACTGGAATGCCCTTTTAGTATAAAATTAATCTCGTCACTATAATTAATGTTTGTGATAGTGTGTTATCGCGAACATGTGTTATTGACACACGCTCATGACCTTATGATCGATTTATAATGACTAGGAAGTTTTATTTAGTTTTAATGTTGTTAGTATCTTCAAAGGTGAAAGGGCTTTCTTTAACCATTAATATTCGTTACAGGTCCAATTTCGCTTTGCGGAGCGAAGTCTAGTGACACAAAATAGTCCAAAACAAAGCGTTTAGAGAAGTCAAACTTGCACAAATGTACTATTATTGGGGTTTTTTTTTTCGCCTATTGTTTCCTTGTGACTGTGTGGTTCCAGCTGAGTAGAATAGTGCCACCTTCACCACCCACTCTTCCCATGGATGTCGTAAGAGGCGACTAAGGGAATATGATAAAATTAGGACTCTTCAACCCATCTAGCCAACGTATGGAGGGTAGGCAAAGTCCTCCTTTTGCTTCTGATAAATAACAGAGGGTCGGCCTCCTATTAGTCGACACTAATGATCGATGATGATGATGATGGAGAGAGTCGTCCTCTTGAAGTGGAGACTAACGCCTGTATTCACAAACGATGCTTGCTTAAGTGAAGCAGCAAATCGAACGCACAGGGTTGAATAGAGCTCTGTGATTGGTCCATGTGTCACCCTGTGCCTCCACGCGCACTGTGAGACCTCATTGTAATGTTTGTGAATACGGGCGTAAATATCCTGACAATGCGATGATGATGACGACGACAATGATGTTGTTGATGATGACGATGATTGAACTAACCTTATTCTTTCCCGACAGGTAGGCGCCTACTGCTATGCGGAACTGGGCACCATGATCCGACAGAGTGGAGCCGACTACGCATACATCATGGAGACCTTCGGGCCCTTTGCTGCCTTCATCCGGCTCTGGATTGAGTGCATGATCGTGCGGCCTTGCTCTCAGGTAGGTACACCTAAAGGGTGTAAAAGTGCGCTATAAAAACTCCTTCGTTCAGCCAAATGAAGCTAAAAGAACTGCTGGAAAACGGCCTCTCCCAAGGATTTCCACAACGGGCAAGAGCTTTGCAGAACGTCGGTCTACCATGTCTCTTAGTTTGCCCATACTACGTCTTCCAGGCCGTGGTTGCCACTGGAGAACTTTTCTGCCCCAACGGTGGTAGTTCTAAGAGTTATTTACCCCGCCCACTACCACTTAAGTTTGTCAATTTTGTGGGCTATAATGGTCACTTTTGGGGTACATCAACCACCAATCATATCATCATGAACCATTTATTGTCCAGAACCAGTGGTCGGGTTAAAGTAATACTGGGACTTGTAAAAACGCTTTTTAAAATCCTTTCTGCAGAAAGTGAATTATGTACTTTTATGACTATTAATACAGGCTAATTAAATAAGTAACCCGCCCAGTCTATTAGTGCGATAAAGTCTACAATCGAACGCGTTTCGTAATTCATACGTAATCCGTATTGATTTACTTCTATCATTACATAAGCTACCCAGTTCCATGTTCCATACAATAGGTGTACTGTGGAGGGAGGTTTTTATTGTCCCAATAAATCTACCTATCAAAACTGGAAACATTTTGTTTTTGTTACCAACTGAATTTGGAAAGTACCTTTAGAGGCCACCGGAAAACGCAGTTTGGGACATGGACGTCCCACAAGGTGGACCAATGACCTCATAAAGGCAGCAGGCAAGATGGCGCTGGATGCAGGCCGCTCTACCACCCGGGCGATGTGGAAATCATTGGGAGAGGCCTATAACCTATGTTCAGCAGTGGAAGTCTTGTAGCTGAAATGATGATGATGAAACGAGTTACTTGCACCATCTTAGTTTAAACTACATATAACAAATGTCTGTCAAACTCCATACAAAGAGCACCGTTTATAGTTAAAATTATGGTTAAAGTTAGGTGACGATAGACGGTAGCTTTTATTATTATTCGTAGGCACCTATGATTAAAAGAAGCTTGGATTTCTAAAGCAGGGTTATTACTACCACACGATGGATGGGGTTAAATAATTGGATTATCTGTAACGCCCATTTTCAGCCTAGTCTATATTTAGCCGGTCTCAGACAAAAATGGCTACATTATCGCCATGTTGGCGAATTCTATGTAGGCGTTGATGTCCTACGCAGATTTTATTGACGTCAAAGTAGATATTGACGAAGGCTTAAGAAAATGCTTTATATTCCTTTGAATAAGTCAGACTGACTGAGCTTATTTTTTACATAAAGAAGCTCTGGTGCTTAACTATTTTTATAAGGCATCAATCAGTCCTTAACTTCAACGAAAAAGAAAGGTGCCTTATTAAAAGTTATGTATTTTAGGACGATTTTACTGGAAAAGCTGATTATACATTTTCTGGAACTGTATCTTTAAGACCCAATTTTATCAGCAGTCAAAATATCCTTTTAAAATCAACCCATTATGTATTTGAAAAAGGTTTTCTATGAAGAAGAGATTTTCTTCAATACTTTTTATGTCTTGTCTTTGGTCCTGTTAAAGAATTTATTCTTGTTCAATGAAAGACGCAAACTCAGTTACGAGAAAATAACAGTTCGCCCTGTGGGTGTTTCATGAACATAATGTAACTAGGACACAGTAGGATTGCAACCGCTTGTATTTTATTGCAACTAGACAGCATTTTGATTCAGTTAAATTATAACTTTAGGTGAACAAAATTACACTAATAGAGTATGGCTTTTGTTAAATTCCATACATAACAAGACAGTAAAGCAAATTTTATAAGCTGTAAATATAGATTAATTTAAAAATCAAGACTTTTTTTATGAAAAGGATAGTTTTAAATTAAGAGTTCAACACTCCATCCCTTTGTCTGAGTTTTGATGCAAAGTATTTTGCGTAGCTTGTCATAGTTGCATAGAAAACGAGCCCACTGCTTGTTAGTCAATCAAATGGACAATATTGGCGCCCAACATGGCAGGGGATTTGCTCAGCTGGAATTGAATTTACTCCTATTTGTATTAGGTTTTATCGAGCAATAGAGTTTTATTGACGCTGGCGTTAGGTCCAATCCTGGGATGTTTACAATTCCTCAGCAAACAATAAGCCTTTTTCTGAAATCCTGTTCATCCCAATGCCCATAGTAACGTGGCATAAATTGCCATTGGTTCAAGTTGCTTAAGTAATAAATATTTGTAATCTGCTTGTGACAATGCTTTAGTAACACAGCCGAAACGTCAATCTGTGAATTCATGTAAGGTACTTGTTATTACTTAGTAATAATATTATTACCTACTTAGTAATAATAATAGTAATAAGGTACCTACTTGGTTATACTTCGTAATGAACATAAAAATCTCGTTTAAGTCCCGTTTCTCTCAATTTGTTACTCCCACAGACACTTACCGACTGGCTGGCGCCCAACGTGGTGTTATTAATATTATGAATATGTAAAGGTTTTATATTATTTTATATATGTAGTGTTTTGTGTCATTAATGCATGTGAATTATTAATTTATTCATTGATTTATTAATTTTAATCACTTATATTATTGTATGCCAACCAGGCGAAACATAGTGAGACTATCACAATGTAATATTTTTATCTGTAAACACCTATGTTTCACAATAAATAATTTTGAATTTGAATTTGAATTTGAATTCGAACTATACTGAGAAATATGAATCATTATGTTCAAATAGGATTTCTATTTATACTTCATGTAGGTACATCGAATATTTTATAAGAAAATTGATAATTCAAAATTGGCGCCCAACGTGTTGCTATCGACAGGCTTATAATAATAGGCTATCAATTCAATAACCTATTAAATATTACACCAAATTATATATTAATTATATTGCTAGGCATTTTACCTTATCTACGGACCCCTGATATAACAATATGTTAGCAATTCTCAGATGAATATGATATGACATCTCCAACATTACCTCCCGAGCAAATAACTAAATAAATATGTTTTTCCTCAGGCCATCGTAGCGCTGACATTCAGCGTGTACGTGCTGAAGCCGATATTCCCGGAGTGCGACCCTCCGGAGGACGCCACCCGACTGCTGGCCGCTTGCTGTATATGTGAGTCATCATCATCATTACTTATTGTCTTTGTTAGTTCACTGACAGACGCGAGCTTCTTCCGAGCGCAAAGAGCACGTTTTTACGAAGGACTAGCATTTTAGCATCGCTAATTCCCTAAAATACAATCTAATTTTGGCCTGCTTGCTCCTCGCTAATGGTTATGAAGGCGATAATTGATGCGAAAGTGATATCATCTCATTTAATCTCAGATTATCAACAATCTTTATTTACGTAAACACAAGAAGTAAAGTTGAACAACTATCTTTCATGTTATTTATTAAAATTGTGGAATAAAGAAATATTAACGGTTTATTTAGGTCCGTCAAAGAAAGTCTACATTAGCAGCAGTAACTATAATAACGGTACCGCCTACTGACACACCATTAAGCAGTAGTTACACAAATTATAGTGAAATTGTTACAAAAATATGGTTTTTTGCTTTGAAAGCTATAAACAGTTCGTTAAGTCAGCGAAAAATTGTCGCCATAGATTCTTATCTCTATTAACCTATGAAGCAATCGCAATTTGGTAGCTTAGAACTAACAATTACTTAATTGTCAAACTCTGGTGGTGTCTTTAACAACCTAATGAAGAGAAAATGCTTTTAGTGTCTTCTGTCTTCTTCAATTGTCTTTAAACTATCTTTACCTTCCACAGTATTGCTGACATTTGTCAACTGCTGGTCGGTGCGCGCGGCGACGAGGGTGCAGGACTGGTTCACGTACGCCAAACTGCTGGCTCTCTTCGTCATCATCGCGGCGGGAATCTACCAGCTGTGCAGAGGTGAGTGGTCTCTTCAGGTAGTGAAATACACGTTTGTAGGTGTACCAGGATGCAGAAAACGGGACTATTCCCACCTCTCGTTCCTGTTGTTGTGTAACCAGGATCTACTTACAGTTTGACCGCCAATAAAAACCCAACCAGTGAAGGTCAAGTTTGTCCCGGGGAAAGTTAAACTGTCATGAGACCCGCAACGAAATTAATCAGAAGAACATAGGTAGGAGGAGTTCGAAGTTAAGGTTCGACTTCCCTCCGTTGCAAAGCAGGCTGGGCAGAAGTCAAAATGGTCGGTATTTGTAATCTCTATCCACCCACAAGGTGGACACAGGCCCTTCTTTCCCACTGGGCACTTTGGGCACATGCCCAGGTCCCCGCGACCGAGGGTGCCCTAATCTGCTCGAAAGGCCTTTTTCCAGATGATAAGGGTCCCCCTTTTGTCCCCATTGTGGAAATCATTGGGGGAGGCCTATGTTCAGCAGTGGACGTCCTATGGCTGAAATGATGATGAAGGGTCCCCCTTGATCCTTAAGTGCCCAGGGCCCCTAGTAGGTTAAAGACGGCCCTGGGTGGACAGATCACCTTTTAAAGGTAGCAGGAAGGCGCTGGGTACGGCCTGCTTCCAGCTGGCCAATCAGGAAATTGGGAGAGGTTAATTTTCAGCACTGGACGTATTACGGCTGAAATGATGATGTGGATGATTCATCAACATTGTAGTCCAGTGCTATTGTAGTCATAAGCCGTCCTAAGAAGCGCCAAAGAGCATGATTCTCGCTTTTTTCATCCAGACTATGCCAGCTCGATTCTTTAAGGTCGATGGTCCTTCGAACTGGCGTCTTGCATTTGTCGAGACGTTAAATAAAACATAATGTAGGCATCTGTACCGAATATCAAACTGGAATCATTTGGAAAGTCTGTGTGTGTATTACTATTGTTTACTCAATATTTTATGTAATGTTCGTACGTAACTTTGAAGAAACCATCACTATTTATTTTGTCCTGAACCTGTACTATTGTTTGTACTTAAAACTAGTTCAAACTGGTAAAATAAAGATAATCCTATTGTTCAGCGACCCAGTTTCGGCGGCCTTCGGTTTCAGACACGTCGTTATTATTGATTGCACAGGTGATTATAACTATAGCTTTAATGACGAAAGTACTGCGTCACCACAAGCTGAAGATTAACTAAATTGACTCCAGTGAATTTTGAACTTTATCTACAGTTTTTTTACCGTAAAAAGTTTAATATCAAAGAAAAATGTACCTATCGAAAAAAAAATTTAAACCTAACTCAAAACCCACGCGATGCAAGCAAAATCGTGTCTAATAAAAAAAACTCCTTCTTCCTTCATCTTGAAGCGGATGGCAAATAAAATTGCCATGCTTCAATTTTAGACGGCAATTTTGGTCATCACTTTATTATATTAAAATTGTCCCCTGCCATTTGTCTTTCGTCTGACCGTTCTAACTCTTAGAGTTCCCAAGTGATCTTTGATGTCATAAAATAATACCTTGTAGTTATGAGGTGCTAGCTTACACTATTAATTACACACTAGCTTTCCGCCCGCGGCTTCGCCCGCGTGGAATTTTGTCTGTCACAGAAAAACAATATCGCGCGTATTTGCGATTTATTTTATAAAATGTTTGTCGTCAAAATCAAAATCAAAATCAAAATCAAAATCAAAAAATATTTATTCAGTTTAGACCACAAGTGGCACTTATGAACGTCAATAGAAAATAATAAAAAAAGAAAAGGTAGCCCTTATGGGGCACTTTACATGTCTCCTTATCTTTTGGGCCCTACCAGCGCTTCGAGACAAACATATGGCAAGTGCTGAGAAGAAACGCCGGAACAAACTCAGTCACCACTTATTGCCAGGAATTATCTAACGGTAAGAATAGTCAAATTTAAGTACATCAAATATGTGCAGACTGAACTGACCACGCATCCTTGTCATCAATATAGTCTCGAACCTTGTAGTACCCTTTGGACATAAGGGTATTTTTTATATGTATCGTAGTCCAGGGACCTACCCTGGACTACGACAAACATTTTAAAACCAAAATCAGCTCAATCGGCCCAGCTGTTCTCGAGTTTTAATCAGACTAACGAACATCAATTCATTTTTATTTATACATATTACATATAGATAGATAATCAGAAGATTATGAATTATGGCGGTTCCAAAATGGTTGAAGTCATCTCCAGAACTCGTTACCATTAACTGGTAGCCAAGCTATACAGACAGGAGTTGCTATTGTGGGAACGGGAGAGTCATGCCCGTTTTCACCATCAATCCCTAATTTTTAAGTGATCCATATGGTAACACATAACAGGAATTTTGTTTTCATAGGGGTCACTTAAAAATTAGGGATCGATGGTGAAAACGGGCATCAAAAGCACTTAATCCGAGTCAGCAACTGATTTCGATCAAGACGTCAACTTTAGACATTACTTTAATGGGTTTTTGGTTCCAACAATGGTAGCCTATGTATGTTATCAACCTGTTATCAAGTTTTAGCTTTTAACCTTCACCGATATTATGGAAAATCAACGTACGTAAAGTAAAATCAAAATCAAAATCAAAATTATCTTTATTTGTTTAGACTAATTAAATTAGTTCTTGCAAATCGTCAAATGCTCTTAAGGAGCCTATACATGTCTCATTCTTTTTTTGCCCTACCAGCGCTTCGAGACAAACATTTGGCAAGTGCTGAGAAGAAGCGCCGCAACAAACTCAGTCACCACTGTCTGCCGGTTTAAAAATATAAAAAATATAAAAAAGTAGGAAGTTACATACATTCAAAAGCAAGTTACTTACCACGCGCTCCCGTTGATAGAAGGTGGCCTTTAAGACGCCCATCTAGCACGAGACCGCGTGGCAGTTTTGAATATATTTCTTTAGTGCCGTGCTAATTTCTAGGTTAATTGTTTCGTTTTGATACATATATTTTATGTCAGGTATATCTTTCCTTGACCAGTCCCCGAAGGCAGCGCCTGTTTACAGACATGACGTGTGAACCAGCCATCGCTTCACTCGACCATATTATAGGGAATGTAACGACCCGCCTCACACGCCACTACCCCAGAGACATTTTAGTGAGCATGACAAGTCTAAGATATCCTTCTGGCTAAGTGCCAGATATAAAACTATTTAGAAGACAAGGCAAGAAAACTCTAGAGAGAAAAGCAAGGCACTATAACAAAACCGTGTGGTAGTTTTAAATAAATTGTATATACTTATATTTAGTGCCGTGCCACTGTGTAAGTTGATTGTTAATTGTTATGTTAAAAAATTTAAAGTAGGTATATCTTGTCTTGACCAGTCCCCGAAGGCAGCGCCTGTTCACAGACATGACGTGTGAACCAGCCATCGCTTCACTCGACCATATTGTAGGGAATGTAGCGACCCGCCTCACACGCCACTACCCCAAAGACATTTTAGTGAGCATGACAAGTCCAAGATACCCTTCTGACTAAGTGCCAGATATAAAACTATTTAGTAGACAAGGTATGAAAACTCCAGACAGAAAAGCAAGGCACCATAATATAATAGAAAGAGATGGCAACTAATGTATCTATACAATTAATTAGGTACATTGGCTAGTAGTCCATATCAATCCTGTCTATTACTCCAAAAATAGTGACTTTAGCAGCGTCACCCGACAATAAAGGTAAGCTAATATTAAAATAATAATGAAAGCTTTGAAAGCTTCTAATGTATTGTCTCAAATCGTAAATTTATTAACTTTAGGTATACATAATTTATTGATCAACTGATTTCCCAAGAAGATCGCTCGTCGAATAAAGTACAAAACCGTCTCAACATTTCCTCGTTAGGCTGTCACGAGCAGACTCCATAAACGCTGGGAGGCGGACAACTCAATTTGCGCGCGAATTGCCTCTACACAGGGTGTGTAATGTATGTAGTACAGTGAAATGGGCCAATTTGATCTTATTAGATGCTGGCATTCAATGTCTACATTTAGTAAGGAAGAGGTAAAATAAACTAGTTATTTAAACAAAAACAAGCTAAGTAAGTCTACATTAGCTTAACACTGTGAAATCTCAAAGGAAGGAACCGTAAACGGTGCTGTTTTGCGACAAAAATTTAAGCTCCTGCTCAGACTTTAATTTCATGAAAGCTAAATAATTTAAGTTTCATTTGTATTTTCCATTTTAGGAGAAGGTAGGACACTACTCCTTCACTGGTTGTTATTGTTGTTAGTAAAATATGATCTATCCAGTTTTAATGACTGTAATAACTTTGAATATTGTACAGCCTGTATTTGGAGAGATAAGTAATTATTAAGGCTGCTTGTTGAGATGATTGATAAATTTATAATGAAGCGTTTTTCTGTCGGGATCGGGAATAAACGGGAAAAATAATTAAATATTCTGAGATTTGGAAAGGGGGAAGCGTTTTTAGAATACCTACTGGATTATTTAGTACCTACTTATGTTCGGCTTGGTCTGCTACTAGCTTGTGATACTGTGAAGAATGCGTTAGCTTACTGCGTTAAGAATATCTCTTTCCCAAATCGGCCCACTAGACAACAGAGGAGGATCAAACCCTAAATTGGTTTAAAGATGGCGTATATTGCCGTCATCGGAAGTCGTCGGCGACCCGTTATTAGATGATTGCCGCAATCCGCCCGTGAAAGGAGACACCGCACAAAATAAGACAGGCTAGAGTGACCACACTGTATTTAGTATCCCAAATTATACCGACATCTTGGCTGAGCTATGGACTAACGCCCGTATTCGAACGCACAGCGTTGAATAGAGCTCTGTAATTGGTTCGTGTGTTACCCTGTGCGTCCACGCGCACTGTGAGACCTCATAGTAACGTTTGTGAATAAGGGCGTAAGAGTGGTATCGTGATGGCTCCTGACGTGTCACATACTAAATGTATTAAAACGATCGTCCGTTCCGTCCGTTCTGATGCGTCACGACTCACGACCATAAAACGTCATACAAGTATAAATCCACATTTGGTTTCTTTGTAGGGGTTCGAAATGAAATATTTAATTGTTTATTTTTTCTTTCAGGAAAGGTGGAACACTTTTCATTTGAAGGCACGACCAGTGACGTCACGGCTATAGCCCTCTCGTTCTACTCTGGACTCTTCGCTTACAACGGATGGTGAGTTGATTCAATTTGAATTAGTGATTTATTTCATTTCATGGTTAATAATAGTAGAGAATGATTTAATAATCGCTAGCCCTAGCGGATGTTTTGGGAAATGGAATAACTGGCCACATAAACGGCGTTGGAACCGGAGTAATCTAGCTATAAGGGCAAACAGTAGGTCTGTTTTAGAAAAAAGTTATGGAATGAAAAATAATAAGGCTGGCATGTCTTGACTTTGTAGACCGCACCAATTCTAAGTGTAGTGAGATGTTGTAATGTGATCTCGCAATGAAGAAGTACTTGACTTTTGAAAGTTAATCTTTAAGAGCTCTTTCTTAAAGATTAACTTTCAAAAGTCAAAAGCCAGAAAGAGTAGGTAGGTATAGGCCAAATTCAGATCTATCTTAATAGAGGATTTCACTCTACAAACTATCTAACCACTGGTAATAAAGAGAGGGTCGTGTTCCGGCAGTAGAGACTAAAATCTAAATGACCGACGAACTGTTCGTAAGTTAGATATTTTCGTCATGATCGTCTTTCTTTCTTCCAGGAACTACTTGAACTTCATCATCGAGGAGCTGAAGGACCCGGTCCGAAACCTGCCCCGCGCTATTGCCATTTCGTGCACGCTCGTCACCGTGGTCTACACGTTTACCAACATCGCCTTCTACACCACCTTGTCGCCCACTGAGGTAGCTAGTCTTTTTCCTCAATTTGAAAAATATTTGCCTTTAGGTAGGTATGTCTAGCGACGGGAAGACGTAGAGAACACAGGCCCTTGTCACTTTTTGGACCGACCATCTTATGAAAGTCGCGGCAAGCACGTAGATGCCAGACTGGAAGACGAAGTGTAGGCAGGCCTCCCAAGCGCAACAACTGGACCGCATACTTATCTAAGTAATGAAGGTAGCGGGAAGCACTTGGTTGAGGCCAGCGACGACTATTAGATATAAGCTTAATAGAACATACTTAATCTATTTCAAAATATTATGTAATATTGTGTAACAAAAGTCAAAACGAATTTAAAACTTGAAAACATCGACAGCCTTGAACCCAAAATGACCTTTTGCTTGGTGTCTATCTATTCTGAGATACAGGAAAAAGGAAGAATTAATCAATAAAAATCACTTGGCACTGGCTTTATGAGCAAATAGCTTTTGAAAAAGAAAAGAAAGAATCCAAAGCAGCATAATAATTTCTTCCACAGGTCCTCGGCTCGGCAGCAGTAGCTGTAACGTTCGCCGAGCGTCTGTTCGGCTGGTTCGCGCTCGTTATCCCGCTGTTCGTGGCCGCTTCCACCTTCGGGGCTGTCAATGGAGTGCTGCTTACTTCGTCGAGGTAATGTCATTTACAACAACAACTTTTTAAACAATTATTTACCGCTAGACCAATTTCAATTAAGCTGAGTAGCTGGACTGGACCACTATTTACTTACTTTTGTTTCGAGGAAATAAGTAAACCGAGTTACGTAAGTTGCGGCCCAGTCCAACTACTTTGCTAAACTCAATTAAGCTGAGTAGCTGGACTGGACCACTATTTACTTACTTTTGTTTCGAGGAAATAAGTAAACCGAGTTACGTAAGTTGCGGCCCAGTCCAACTACTTTGCTAAACTCAATTAAGCTGAGTAGCTGGACTGGACCACTATTTACTTACTTTTGTTTCGAGGAAATAAGTAAACCGAGTTACGTAAGTTGCGGCCCAGTCCAACTACTTTGCTAAATGCAATAGAACCAAGTACTAACCTTAGTGGGTACTTACACTTTCCTCTACCTTATTCTGTGCCTCTACTTAGAAGTGAACAACTTGAAAAGATCAAATTGCCTACACGACCTTTCGATTTCGACGGGTTCACCCCATAAGTAAGTTTCTGAGTAGCTCAAATGGTCAGAGTCGCCCAAAGCGAAGGGTCGTGGCTAGAGCAGTCGTAGATCCTTCTTTAGTGGGTTAGATTTCCTCCACCTTTTAGGCAAATCAATTATTTCAACTAAAATCCGGTCGCCGAGCAGACAGCAGATGGGCGGCCGCAGTAGGCCGTATGCGAGCGCGACAGCAATATAATAAGCGATAAGGATGGGGTAGCTTGGGGTCATTGGACGAAATTCTATGTGCTCGGCGACCGGACTTTAAAACTTTTTAACATTGACCATCGTCAGGTTGTTCTACGCGGGAGCGGCCCAAGGCCAGATGCCAGAGATGTTGACGATGGTGACGCCGCGCTCGACGCCCGCGCCCGCGGTGTTAGCTGTGGCGCTGCTCTCGCTGCTGTATCTGACCGTGTCTGACATCTACGCGCTTATTAACTACGTGGGATTCGCCACTTGGGTACGTACCCAAGCTGCAAACCTCGTATAGAAGTATAGAAGTAGCAGCAGTGAGAACAGGGCCGTATTTAACATACTAGGGGCCCTGGGCATTTAAGGATTAAGGGGGGCCCTTATAGGGTTTCCATGATGCGTGCGCTTGATATTATTGCTCGAAAAAAAGCCGGACAGGCCGGACAAGACAATTTTAGGCCAGACATGACCGTAAAAAGCCAAACATCTGGACACCTGGCAACTCTAGGCCCTTATCATCTGGAAAAAGGTCTGGATGGGGGCCCCCTCGGTCGCCCAAAGTGCCCAGTGGGAAAGAGGATGCGTGGCAACCCTAGGCCCTTATCATCTGGAAAAAGGTCTGGATGGGGGCTCCCTTGGTGAGTTGGGGCTAGTCAGTCCCACTTCCCTAGGTACAACCCGATAACTGCACATCTCGCTGGAATGCGACTCTCCCTCCCACTTATCCGCACACTTCCCCGCATTCGCCTCGTCCGTATCAGACCGTCGATGTGACGTCACGGCCGCCAGGTAACTCAAGGGAGCGGCTCAAGGCCAGAGATGCTGACGATGGTGACGCCGCGCTCCACGCCCGCGCCCGCGGTGTTGGCCGTGGCGCTGCTGTCGCTGCTGTATCTGACGGTGTCTGACATCTACGCGCTCATCAACTACGTGGGATTCGCCACTTGGGTACGTATGACCCTTGGACAATGTCAATTTTGCGATCGTTTTACTGAGCGAGGAAGCTGTGCCTGTGCAACGTCATTTCGTGACCATTTTACGGAACGAAGTAGCTGACTTACGAACAAAACTAGGAAGGCGGGTAACTATTTCCACCTCTCGTTCTCTCCACTAACTTCTGTATAAGCTGTTGCTGTCGCTGCTGTATCTGACGCTCATCAACTACGTGGGCTTCGCCACTTGGGTACGTACTGAACATTACATTCCCAAGTACCTACTACATTACAATAGCAAGGTGCTGCTGACGGACTGCCGATTCCTTACTTGCCGAGGGTCGGTATAAAATAAAAGTACCTAAAACCTCGCTTTAATTGGTAATCAAGCTGCAAACATTGTATCTAGGTAGGTACACAGGAGTAGCAGCAGTGAGAACGAGAGTGAGTTGGGGTTATGCGACTCTCCCTCGCACTCATTCGAACACCTCCCCGCGTTCGTATCAAAGCGTCGATGTGACGTCACAGCCTCGTAATCGAGTTGTAAAGTGATGACGTCATCATCTACGCGGGAGCGGCCCAAGGCTAGATGCCAGAGATGCTGACGATGGTGACGCCGCGCTCCACGCCCGCGCCCGCGGTGTTAGCGGTGGCGCTGCTATCGCTGCTGTACCTATCTAACGGTGTCTGACATCTACGCGCTCATCAACTACGTGGGATTCGCCACTTGGGTACGTATGTATGACCCTTGGACAATGTCAATTTTGCGATCGTTTTACTGAGCGAGTAAGCTGTGCCTGTGCAACGTCATTTCGTGACCATTTCACGGAACGAAGTAGCTGAGTTACGGACAAAACTAGGAAGGCGAGTAACTATTTCCACCTCTCGTTCTCACCACCATGATTTCTGTATAAGCTGTTGCTGTCAGTGTCACTGCTGTCTGACGGTGTCTGACATCTACGCGCTCATCAACTACGTGGGATCCGCCACCTGGGTACGTATGGCAGAGACAACGTAACAATCGAGACAGATTCCATTTCGTGATCGCTTCACAGAGAGAAGTTGCTACATAAAAAAACCGGAGCGTGGGAAGTAAGTAGGTAAGAAGAATATTTGATTCACTCTTGCGACCTCTGTGCAGCCAGGATCTACAGCTTTATCTAGGTTTAATTAACGCCAATTAAAACGGGAAGAAGATTAATCCTTCAAGCTCCGCGAATCTAGACACAATAGATAATCAATTGTTATGACATTAATTAATGCCGTCTGGGACACAATCGGTTAATAGAAGGAGGTGTCACCAATGTCAGATCTAGGCACTGATCATAAGAAGCAGTAAGAAGTAGTGACGTTAACATCTATGCGGGAGCGGCGCAAGGCCAGATGCCAGAGATGCCAGAGATGCTGACGATGGTGACGCCGCGCTCCACGCCCGCGCCCGCGGTTTTAGCCGTGGCGCTGCTATCGCTGCTGTATCTAACGGTGTCTGACATCTACGCGCTTATTAACTACGTGGGATTCGCCACTTGGGTATGTACTGAACGTAACATTCCCAAGTACATAATCTACAGGCAACAATAGCAAGGTGCTGCTGATGGACTGCCGATTCCTTACTTGCGGAAGGTCGGTATAAAATAAAAGTACCTAAAACCTCGCTTTAATTGGTAATCAAGCTGCAAACATCGTATCTAGGTAGGTACACAGGAGTAGCAGCAGTAAGAACGAGAGTGAGTTCGGGTTAGGGTTGCCAGGCGTCCGGATAAAGCCAGACATAGTTAGGCTTTTTGATTGCGTGTCCGGCCAAAATAACCGATGTCCGGCCTGTCCAGCTTTTGTTAGGCTTTTTATTTGGCTGCCGCGCCAGGCGAAAGTCGAGCCACAGAATAAGGCACGCACGCATCAGGACGTTAGGCAACCGATGATGATAGTACTCACTCGTGAGCTCACTAATTGTTGCATGTCCGGCTTTTAGGGTAAAATGTCCGGCCAAATGAAGCACATAGTCCGGCTTTTGTGTTTTTGGACCTGGCAACCCTAGTTGGGGTTATGCGACTCTCCCTCGCACTCATTCGAACACCTCCCCGCGTTCGTCACGTCCGTATCAAAGCGTCGATGTGACGTCACGGCCGCGTAACTGGGTTGTAAAGTGATGACGTCATCATCTACGCGGGAGCGGCTCAGGGCCGATGATGCTGACGATGGTAACGCCGCGCTCCACGCCCGCGCCTGCTGTGTTAGCCGTGGCGCTGTTATCGCTGCTGTATCTGACCGTGTCTGACATCTACGCGCTTATTAACTACGTGGGATTCGCCACTTGGGTATGCATGACCCTTGGACAATGTCAATTTTGCGATCGTTTTACTGAGCGAGTAAGCTGTGCCTGTGCAACGTCATTTCGTGACCGTTTCACGTAACAAAATAGCTGAGTTACGTACAAAACTAGGAAGGCGAGTAACTATTTCCACCTCTCGTTCTCACCACCGTGATTTCTGTATAAGCTGTTGCTGTCACTGCTGTCTGACGGTGTCTGACATCTACGCGCTCATGAACTACGTGGGATTCGCCACTTGGGTACGTACCTACTGGACATTACATTCCCAAGTACAGGCAACAATAGCGAGGTCTTGGTGTCGGACTTGCGGAGGTTGGTAATTCGAATCTAATCCCGACGCCGCGCCGCTGGACGGTTGTGGGAAACTCATTCATCATAACACAAGCATATTACCTATTTTGCTTTAGAGTCAAGTCAAATTACCAATTAAAAAAGTACCTATAACCTCGTTTTAATTGGTAATCAAGCTGCTAACCTCGTATAGGTAGGTACAAAGAAGCAGTAGTGAGAACGAGAGTGTCTTGGGGTTAGATTAGTCCCAATTCCCTGGGAATGTGACTCTCCCTCGCACTCACTCGAACACCTCGAGCGAGAGCGTCGATGTGACGTCACGGCGCCCAGGTGCGCAGTAACTGTAACCCGTAACGATTTTATTTTAATCAGAAAAATTACTTAGGAGTTCGGGTTAGTCCCAATTTCCTGTTCGAGTTGAGTTCGAAATAAAATCGACTTCCCTCCGTTGCGAAACGGGAAACAGACAAATGAAACTTTTTCGAAAATATTTATCTGGCTGCTGCTGTAAACTAGACTTAATCTGTTATTTTTTATTTCAGCTAAGTATTGGCGCTTCCGTGCTCTGTCTTCCAGTACTAAGGTACACGAAGCCGGACTGGGAGCGGCCCATCAGGGTCAACCTGTTCTTCCCAGGTGAGAATAATAATGGATTTGAATATTATCTCGTGGAACCCTAAGAGGTCGCATGAGACCATAACTCCTGATATCGCTAGCATGGCAGAATCTATACTATCTATACTAATATTATAAATGTGAAAGTAACTCTGTCTGTCTCTCTTTCACGCCTAAACCACTGAACCGATTTTGATGAAATTTGGCATAGAGATAGTTTGAGTCCCGGGAAAGGACATATGATAGTTTTTATCCCGGTTTTTAAAACAGGGACGTGCGCGATAAAGTTTTTCTGTGACAGACAAAATTCCACGCAGGCGAAGCCGCGGGTGGAAAGCTAGTAACTAATAAGTGCATTTTATTCCGCAGTCCTCTACATAATCTGCACGATTCTTGTGGTGGCGGTGCCGGCGGTGGCGTCGCCAGCGGAGACCGGCATCGGCTGCCTCATGATCCTGACCGCCGTGCCGATATACCTGCTGTTCCTGCACCCTAGGACACGGCTTAGGGGACTTGCTAGTATTACCAGTAAGTTACTTCTCTAAACACTGAGTTTCGGGTGCCCTTGAAACTAAGGAATTTAAATTGCAAAGCCTGCCTAACTTCATATTTTTATTTTTTCAGCTTGCGCCACACATCTGATTCAAAAACTAACATTAGCCATCCGACCAAAAATGAAGGTAAGATTTATAAATTATTATACTTTTTTTTATTGTTTTGAAACAGTTTTTACAAAATGCAAAACATGAATAATTAATATTTTTACAGTGAACGCATTTCCTGTAAAGGATCGTCTGAACATATCCGACCACGAACGCATCTGGACTAGTGCTGTAACAAGATACCAGTTACCATTAACTAGTTATTTTTATGATTTTGAGCTGCGGCCACAGAAAATAACTATACAAGAATGGCAATTATTAATAATAATAAGTTTTGCGATATTACGTCATATTCTATGTTTTTTAATAGTATTAAGGTATCTTAATTTACTGTACTTCCACAACAATTAAAGAACGAAACCTTAAACAGTAAATTTAGAAGCCATTTTTCGGAGGAATATTGACTTTACACAATATTTAGCGAGAAAAACTTAAAAAATTAAAGTACTAAGTACGCTTGTAAGAAATAAAGTACCGACTTACTTATTAACAGCGCAACAGCGCATTGACTAATTACTTACCTGCTAGCACGAGTCTAATTAAAATAATTTACAGAATCTTGACGACGTGATATTATCATTCTAGCTTGCTATATTCAGTAGCGGCGTAGCATAGGTTGGCACCCGGGGCGCCCCCCCCCCCCCCCCCCGTCATAATATAAATTATAGCCTAAGGCACCCCAGAATGGCACCCCCCCTGTCATGACATCACGACCGTCCTTGTCATGCAGATGCGTCAGTGAGTACTAATCTGCGCGACTCTGTCACCCCCTGATGCTTGGCACCCGGGGCGTACCGCCCCCACCGCCCCCCCCTTACGCCGCTACTGGCTATATTATTTCTTTACATATTATTATTATTTGGTGTGGTCGCAGAATATTATGTAGAGCTATAGTTTTGTAGCGATGCGATGATGATCCTAAGAAGCATTCTTTACTACAAAAGTAAACATTATGATATAGTTTTAATCAGTATTTCTACTAAGGAAACAAGCAATTTATAAATTGATGTTATTAATATTCTACCTTTTTATACAGAACATGCCGTTAAATGTAAATTATGCTTCTTAGAAAAACAGGCATTTTAGGTATAAAAAAATAAACGACAAAATTGTTGACATTTATTGTGAAACCTCGGTGTTGTAAGTAACTAATGTTTACTGTTGTTGACTGTTATTGTCTCTGAACGATAGAATAGTCCGCATTTATAATTTCTATTCGCTACATTAAATATAGGTTAAGTATTTCATTATTATTGTGACTAAATTAACACCAAAATGTAAAGAATAAAAAAAAATTGTATGCAAATGTGTCGTAAAAAGAAGTGTAACAAATTACCTCCCTTAATATTTCAAGCTTGACACTATTTGCAATATCCTGCTTTAATTCTATGTTGGTTATTTTTTTTTTGATGAAAATATATTTCGTGATTTCTTCTTTAATCTTGTGAGATTGAATTTCTGTAATCGAAAGATCATCCTTCCATTTATTTGCTTTTAAATGTAGTTATAGTAATGAATGTGTATCTGAACACAGCCGTGTGACTCTATGTGCATGTTTGACGTCTTGATGCTTGATAATAATATTGTAATATTAAAAATATGATATTTAGATAACTAATAAATTGATGTGAGTTTGGAGGCAATATTTTTGCGGTAACGCATACCAAAGAATTTGTAATGATGTCAATATTGCCTCTTCGAATTAGTAACACAATAGCCAATTTAGCATCATTTTTATACTTATAAAAATGAAATGTGTTCATCAATAGGCTTTTTGATGAAAATTTTACAGTTAACACAGTAAATTTTAACTAAATCATAGCTCAAAGCTCATAACAAAATAGGTATGATATAGAACTACTAGCCTACTTTAAATTGGTTTAAAAGTTGGTAATTAACCAATTAGTCAACTTATTTAAGGGTGACCTATTACTATTTACCTACTAATAATTTTGTTTAAAACGTTTGCATTTTAGACAATTAATTCATTTAAGTTCTTAAAATTATGTAAATGCATTATCCCAAAAGGGGCCATATACGTGCTATATTTATTGTAATCTTGAATTTTTTGGTATTTATAAAATTATCCTATCGAGATTGACAATACGTTAGCTATTCCTGACGTAAATTAGATTTAGATTTTGTATGTCTACATCACGAAGAATGCCGATTAGCATGATGGATCCAAGAGATGCATTAAGATAAGTGAAGTATTGATTGGAATATTACTGCAACATTTTTGTCGGGTAGTTTATTTGAATTGACAAAATAACCTATAACTTTGCATGTTTTCCTATCAAATATTGTGATATTTATTATCAATTCTTTAAAATCAAAGTATACATTCCAACAGAAGTGTTTGATCGGTTATAGAAAGTACGTTTTTCTTATAGTAAGTGAAATTATTTTTGTAGGCTAAGTTTTATATAATTTTTTATTTTGATATTACGATTTTTTGTACATAATGTTCGGTATAATCGGACGTGATCATACGCAGACATTCCAATATTGTAATTTATCTATATAATCAATAATTGTGTGATTTTTTTTATAATGTAGAAAGTCAAGAAAATAATACATTTTGCATTTAATTTGCTCATACTCAGTTATTTTATCTAAATATAAATAAATAATAACTATAATTTGTGTAGGAGTTAATATATTAGTTATACCTTCACGTGGTGTACTATATGTGTAACAATGTTATATGTGTCGAAGGTTCTTTTGCGCGCTTCGCGATGTCTAATCTTATTGGACACAGTATGACAATAATAAATTATTGAAGAAAGTTATATTCGTTTCATTGAATTTGACTCCCACGAAATTTTAATGATAATAATAGTGGTTACTGGTTATACGTGGTGATTTTAGAGTTATAGGATCACTCATTGTGATCAACAAGAGAGCAAAAGAGTAACTAGTTATCTTGGCTTACGTACATCACTACGTTTTGAGATACTCTGTAATTTTTGACAGCCGTGACAGCTGTTGGTCTGTCACTGTCACACTCACATGTTTTCTGTTACTGTCAGACAGTCAGACAATTATTTGTTGTTTTGTCTTCCGCGACGTGCTATTTTTCGTTAATTTTCGCATAGTTTGCTTAAGTAATACTTAATTTAAAGCACAAAATGGTGAAATTCGGCAAAAACAAGTTTAAAGCTCTCAATAAGATCACCAAGAAGCAAAATGTTGCAACGGGTGCAGTTACTAACAAGATCCTAAAAAAGAAGATCAATGCCGAAAAGAAAGTAACTTTTCAGAAGGAAGTGCTGGCTCAAATGGACGTAGCCAACAGTCCTCTTGTTAAAAATATTACAAAGAAGGAAATACAACGTAAAGAAACTACAGAAAATCCATCGAAGAGAAATACAAGGCAAAGTGAACAGGTACAGAAGCATAAACTAAAACCAGTGAAGAAGCAAAAACAAAGGCAGAAAACTCAGATCAGTGACACAAAACTGTTATTAAATCTCATGAAAAAGAAATAACATTAAGTGTTTTTATAGTAAATCTAGTGAAACAAAGAAATGGACTTATAAAATGTTAATTTAAAATAAAGATATCCAAGTTTGAACTACCACTTTTTACTTTCCTTTACAATATGCTACTTTATCACTGCTGGACAGAGGTCTCCCCAGATGATTTTCTTTATTTATCAAGGATGATAGGTCCTGACTCATATAAATAAATATCCTTGGACATTTTTTACACTACGCTTCTAGTCCCAAACTAAGCAAAGCTTCTACTATGGGTACTAGACAACGGATATAAACATATTTATTTTGTTTTATCATAGCTACACCTACAATTAATTATTTAGTTTTTGACGTAAGAAAGGTAAGATAGCTTACCTGGTCACCCATCCTTTTGGCTTTCATGCGATTAAAATTTTCCAACGTATACAACATACACCTGCGTGTATTTTACATGACCCGCGTTTGATAAAATCAATGACTACCTGCTTAATATACGGCGCGTACGCGGTTTTTAACGAAAACGTCGAAAACACCTTTAATTTTTCAAGTTCAACTGTCAGTATTGCCACTTTCCACACAAATGTTGCTATCTATTAAATAAAAAAATCTGCAGCATGGTACTTTAATATGTGGTACAACACAACCATGAAGCTAAAGATAATGGGTACAACCCGGTCGAGTTAACCAAACTGCGCACCTCGCTGGATGCCACTATCCTTCGCACATCTCCGATGTGACGTCACTGCGTCAGTACGCAGTTAACTCCAGTCTATTGTATGCAAACGTGGATGGTAACACAATAGCCATAGAGAAGAGTTTTTTAGTTTAAAAGACAACAGTGAAACCACAGTAGATTTATTTTCTGTGGTGAAACAATCTCATATTTTGTGTTACTGAAACCAAGTAGGTACTTATTATTATTCTTTGCTGAAACGCAAAATGGGATTCTACACAGGATCAGTAGTGGCGGTTTTTTCTGTGGTTCTACAAAATAATAGGACTAAATGAAATAAAAGAAAACTCTCGGGATAAAAAAAAACTTTATTTGATTATAAAGGAAAAGAAGAAATTACAGTAGACATTCTAATAGATGTACTAATAATAGCAATTATTACAAACTTAGTCTAATTAAACGTTGTTATTCTACTAGCAAGTAGTGCAGCCGTGGTCTTATAGCATACCTACTATTTTGCAAATATACACATTTCAAAGATTTTCAGTATCTCTATATGAATACATATTTTATGTAAAAATGTCATTCTGAGATGATCACAATTTATCATCCCAACTAATATTATAAATGCGAAAGTAACTCTGTCTGTCTGTCTGTCTGTTACGCTTTCCCGCTTAAACCTCGCAACCGATTTTGATGAAATTTGGCATAGAGATAGTTTGAGTCCCGGGAAAGAACATAGGATAGTTTTTATCCCGGTTTTTGAAACAGGGACGCGCGCGATAAAGTTTTTCTGTGACAGACAAAATTCCACGCGGGCGAAGCCGCGGGCGGAAAGCTAGTTTTAGAATACTTTAACGAGGTTCTATCTATGTAAACTTTGGGTAATGTAAGTACAGTTTGATTTTTGTGGCAGTTGTAAAACATAGCCTTGACTTGAATGTCTATATCTTTTAACTATATCAGAATATTAATGACTACTTACTAGATATACTATGTCGTTTCTAAACAGCGCTAAGTTTCTACATGCCTATATTTGCCTATATTAGAGTACCCTCTAACTTTAACAGATAAGAGACGTTTTCAAAAAAAATTATACATATAAAATATTACTACAAACTAACTTGGATTACAATTTAATAATGAGGATAATTAAAATTTTGGAATCATCAAATTAGCCTTTGATTTCGAAACATGGTTTTAATTTAAATAAAGATTTCAAAAGGAAATAAATTGATTTATTTTATTTGACATTATGTATCTCACATTTTCGGAGAAAAATTATCATGCACATGCTGAATGCAGTATCACCTACTGCACTAACATAGTTTTTTTGTAAATAAACAATCAGTAAAAATTTATCTGGTTATTTTACTCTAATTTATTACCATCTGCCTAAACCGATTATAATATTTCGTTCAAGGTTTGGGTCGCAGACAGTTTAAATACAAAAGGACTTAAGAATTATACCTATACTAGTAAAAGGTCTTTAAAATAACAGTTTGTAAAACTCCCTGCAGACTAGACTTAGTCGGCCGACAGTTGGGCCCGATTCTAATTTGTATGAAGAATCGGCCGATACCAATGTGCGCATTTTCATACTGATTAAACCTTTATATGGCAGAGGGAATATAGTTCTCACCACATTTTTAACCTTATTCGCTTGTCTTAAGGTCCAAAAACAATGGAAAATTTGACTGCTATGACCCAACTATCGGCCAGCTAAAAGTCGGTGGTCTGCGACTAGGCTAAGTGTTACTTATATTATAGCTATGGGTCGCCCTGCCCGCTAGTAGAGGGAGATAGGGGGGCAGAGACGTACAGCTGACTATAGCAGCTTTGTAAGCGTAACATGTGAACCTTAACGCACAGTAAATACGGGCGATATTGGCGGTAATATTCAGCCAGGCTTAGCTCAAAGTAATTTATAAATAAAGACTTACGTCAGTTTTGGAAGAAGCACGATACAATCTAATCTTATTGTAGCACTAATTGTCACCGAAAAATTATGAACGGGTGAGGTTATAATCCAGCTGTTAGAATTCGGACGACTGATGTATTTGTATGTACTCTAAAATGGATATACATAATATAAACTTGCAAGTAGATTTGCAGGGCTGATATCCAATACAACATTATACACGATATATAAGATTTCATCGTCGCGCGTATCTTAGCCTGGCTGGTCGGGTTATTCCACTTATATTGACTTGCTCCAATAACGGGGTCAGTAGCCTTATTCACGTAACAAAACTTCAACGACAACAAATCGCTGAATGCGATCCTATCAAGTAATCGTTCCATAAAAATGACTCTTGTGAATACGGATTTAGAACTGTTTTTCAATGGGACGACTTCTGAACGTCCAGCGAGATCTTGACTGTCAAAATAGGTGAATTAGGCCACAGGTTGTAGTTTAATGTGAGTTGTGGGCAATGTGCCAATAAGGTAAGTGAAATAATCCGTCACGCGTGTTGCACTGCTTTGAGCGTTAAGGTCCACACGAGCGTACGCTCTAGTAGCGACCGCGCCCGCGGGCCCTGCCGCGGCCTCTGCCCCGGGGCGAGCCTCGGGCCCGGCCGTTAGGGGTAGCTGGGGCCGGGACGGGCGCGGGCACCGGCGCCGGAGCCGGAGCCGGCTCGGTGGGTTCGTCTGCGGAGAAATGTGAGATTAAAAACTATTCTCATAATACTCTTGCAGGTAGGCTTTTAAAAAGTATTAATGCACGGTCTAGAATGGAGGCCGCGTACCGGAAAACGCAGCGTGGGACGTCCACCTACAAGGTGGACCGACGACATCGTAAAGGTAGCAGGGAAGCGCTGGATGCAGGCCGCTACCAATCGATCAACGTGGAAAGCATTAGGGGAGGCCTATGTTCAGCAGTGGACGTCCTATGGCTGAAATGATGATGATGATGATGATGAATGCACGGTCGGACTAGCTAGACACGTGCCAGTATTAACCCTACCACTGATTTGGTGCCCCACAATGAGGGCTATCGTTTTTATACTTAACAGTTGGCACCCCTGGCGATTGACAGGACCTTACTCTACAGTGGCGCCATCTTGATGAGTGCAAATGCGATAGTCCTCCTACCACTTTAGCGCTCACCAGTTGGTGCCACTGTCTTCGCTACTAGCAAGTGACAGGATCTTACTCTACAGTGGCGCAAACTGGTGAGCGCTAAAACGATAGCCCTCATTACATAACGTAACGAAATTTAAGATGGTCTGCACGAAGATTAGTAAATGACAAAAAATCCGTACCTAAAAACACTGAATCCTTAATTTTCGTGACTGTTTCTACCTATTGATCTCTGAATTCAGTGCCAATTAAATTTTTCGTGAGATGTTTTTAGGTAGGGAGATTTGTTTGAATCGTCTATTTTAAAACTTTGTTTACTTTTGAATTTTAGTGTTAAAATCTTTTCTACAAATTACAGGTTATATCGATATCGGCAACAAAGTATTATCTACCTACGGAGTCCTCACGTCATCAACTCACATAAATAACCTCAAAGGACACAATTATGGGTCCATAACCATAACTATCAGAACACATTATTCCCCAACACTGGTTGAGTTCTACCTTCCATCACCAGCTCATCAACATGCGATGATGAGTGACTACAGACACAAATACTTAAATAATTTTATTAAAAGTATGAAATACGTACTATGTGCCTTTAAAGTTTGAGGGTTGCCCTCGATATCCCTAGGATCCCATCATCAGATTGGGACTTGCTGACAATGGGACCACCTCACTCCACTTTACTCTATCAAAGAACAAAACAATTTTAAAAATCGGTTCACAATTATCCGTATCGGTGAACACAGTTTTGTGTTTACTTAGATAGACGTGCAATTTGCACATTCAGCCAGTCTCAATTAAAATGATATCTCAACTTATAAATGATAAAATAGACTAATGATTCCCTCTTTCTCTTGAGCTTTAGTAACAATGAGGCAATTTACTGAGATCTCACCTCACTTTTTCATCATCGTTAATCTATCGTTTTTACACATCTTCTATTAACAAATTTTGAAACTGAACTGCTAAAATGAAGCTTATTTTCCAAATAAAATGGTTGTTTTTGAATGATGTGTACAAGACAAGGTCTTTCGAGTGACATAGCGATCATTTTAGAATGCAAACATACCGGCTTGCGGCTTGTCGTCAGCCCACGTGTCGTGGTCGGCGTCGCCGGCCGCGCCCCAGTCTTCCAACTCCTCAGCGGGCGGCATTTCCACGTCGCCAGGTTCCTCTGTGAACACATCGCACGTCAGCACGCATTGAACAGGCAATGGAATAAACTAAGGGGCGGCAGGCTGCCCCTGTTATATTTATACCCATTATATAGCTATATTTTTCACCATTTTTTTTACGTTGTAATATTACAATTTTTTAGGGTTCTGTAGTCCTGACAAGGAACCCTTATAGTTTCGTTATGTTCGTCTGTCTGTCTGTCCGAGGTTTTGCTTGGAAACTGTATTGGCGAGCTGTATTTTGTGGAGGTATGTATATCACGCCGAAAAAGTGGTAGGATAAAATTTTGAGGCGATAGTCATTGAATGTGCTTTTACAGTCTTATTTACAGTTTTACTGAACTGGATAATGTTTTTGTTGAAATTGTATATGGCTCCAATCCAATCTTATTCATTAATAAGCATTTGATACGTACGTGTATCTTGTGAACAGGTATCAATCAGCCATGGTCCATCAGTTGCAAGTGGAAAACAGATAAAGTTAGTAGCCATATTGCAAGTTGCAAGCGAGACTAAATACTCGTAGTTTATTGCAGGCATAAGGTTAACCACCTTTCAATGTAATTAATAAATCTAAACTAGAAAAGATTTTCATCTATAAGGTGGTCATATTCTTAATAAAATTGGTCTTTAATTATAGCATTCTTAGTTAGTCTTTAATTACAATTTTAGCATAATAAAATAAAAGCTTATTCCGAGGTGTGATAATTTTGCTTATGAAAATAAACGCGTTGATATTTGCAACGGTTCTACTTCAACAAAAACGAAAAAGGATCAACCAAAGATACGTGTAAAAACCAACAGCGCGTTATATGAGCGCGTTAAAGATGTAACCTTAGCCTACAGTACCTTTCATGGCGACGTTTACGTCTTGCAGTTCAAAATATAATGAATTCTACAGATCAACTAAAGATACAGGGCCAAAAGCAATATAATGTAGTTATATTTTTTATTTATTTATTTGGGTAAAAAAACAGTATAACTACTGTACGTAGTAAAGAAATAGTAATAATATACCAATATTATCTAATTTCAACACCAAAATCAATTGATTGATGATTATTATGAACATAGCGTTACATGACCGCGTTAAAGATGTACATCAGCCTACAGTACCTTTCATAACGACGTTTGAGTCTTGTAGTTCAAAATAAAACGAATTCTACAGACCAAAAGCAACATATGTAACTAACATCTTTGTATACTATATTTAATTGCAAATAAATGATTATGATTATCATTATGGTCAAAAGTGGCCCGGTCCTTTATAAGGCTTGGGTGGGGATACAGATCCAACACGCAGAGGCCGTTTTAAGCGCAAAATAATCGACAAAAGTGAAAGTGGTGCACATGCTGGATCTAGTCTCTGACTATATCATGGGATGTAGCCAGAGACCATCCCCAGCCTGTGCACAGGAGCTATTGCAGTTATTGGAGAATGGACTAGGGTTATGGATGAAGGATGGATGGACTGGTTACTGGGCTATGGGTGGAGACTACGGGTCACCTGCCTGGTTCATAGTCTCGAACTGAAAAAATGGCAGGCGGTGACTAGCCAGCGACTAAATGCCCCCCCCCTGGCGTCATGGGTCGTATAGACCGGACTGAGGGGCAACATTGGCGTCTGCCAGCTCAGGGGTGTAGAGGTGTGCTGCGCTTTCTTATTATTATGAACATAGCGTTATATGAGCGCGTTAAAGATGTAAGCTCAGCCTACAGTACCTTTCATGGCGACGTCGGGCTCCTGCAGGCCGTTCTCTTGCGCCGGCTCGGTCTTGCGGCGCTTCCAGTTGCCGTCCTCGCACGACTGCAGCGAGCGCTTGGATGAAGCCTCGTTGGATTCTGTAGACTCGGCCTCGGCCTCGGCTTCGGCTTCGGGTTGCTGGGGGCATAATTTATTTGTTAGTGTTTTAGTTAAGGGAGATATAACTAGGTTTTTTGAAATATTTTGGTTTATTTGGTTGATGTCTTCATACAACTTAAAAAGTAAAAGACCGCGGTTCGCCTTCGCACCGCGTCAGAGACGAAAGATCGCTAATTTTTACTTGAATTGGGACTTTGTCTCGCTCGTGTACTGCGGGGCTACTCTCAAAAACATAATCCGAAGTTCGAATGTTTCCATCCCTTCTTACACAAAACAAAGATGCCTGCCTGCATGAACGAGAGACAGATGTAATCGAAACTACGTAAACGGCCTTTAGGAGTATCCCTGCTGATGTTGCGCACTGAATACATTGCAAGCAACGGTCGCGGAGCAAAGCGTCGCTTTAAAGTAGCCTTGTAGGGTTAGGATGAGCGTCATGATAAATCATGTTAACGTTATAAAAAACCTTATCGTGGTATTTTCGATAATACCACGATAAACTTTTATTCCGGCAGTTTCAAGGCTGGCACCTCTTCTAATATTGGACACCGAGCTTTGCTAATATAGGACACCGAGTTGACTAGGTGTCTTAGGGTTACTCCCTGCCGGGCCTTGTCTCCACGTTTAAAGTACAATCAGCTAGCTACTCACCGCGTCAGCCGCCTTGTCGCCTTTCTTCTCCTGCAGCAGCCGCAGGAACAGCTGGTGGTGGCGCCACGTGCGCAGATGCACGGCGGCGTCTCTACAGGAACGACGCGTCCACCATCCTACAGACCCCTAGCTATAGGCACTTACAGCATCAGCCTGCTTCCTGCTTGTCTCCCTTCCTACAGACCCTAGCTATAGGCCACTTACAGCATCAGCCTGCTTCCTGCTTGTCTCCCTTCCTACAGACCCTAGCTATAGGCACTTACAGCATCAGCCTGCTTCCTGCTTGTCTCCCTTCCTACAGACCCTAGCTATAGGCACTTACAGCGTCAGCCTGCTTCCTGCTTGTCTCCCTTCCTACAGACCCTAGCTATAGGCACTTACAGCATCAGCCTGCTTCCTGCTTGTCTCCCTTCCTACAGACCCTAGCTATAGGCACTTACAGCGTCAGCCTGCTTCCTGCTTGTCTCCCTTCCTACAGACCCTAGCTATAGGCACTTACAGCATCAGCCTGCTTCCTGCTTGTCTCCCTTCCTACAGACCCTAGCTATAGGCACTTACAGCATCAGCCTGCTTCCTGCTTGTCTCCCTTCCTACAGACCCTAGCTATAGGCACTTACAGCATCAGCCTGCTTCCTGCTTGTCTCCCTTCCTACAGACCCTAGCTATAGGCACTTACAGCGTCAGCCTGCTTCCTGCTTGTCTCCCTTCCTACAGACCCTAGCTATAGGCACTTACAGCATCAGCCTGCTTCCTGCTTGTCTCCCTTCCTACAGACCCTAGCTATAGGCACTTACAGCATCAGCCTGCTTCCTGCTTGTCTCCCTTCCTACAGACCCTAGCTATAGGCACTTACAGCATCAGCCTGCTTCCTGCTTGTCTCCCTTCCTACAGACCCTAGCTATAGGCACTTACAGCGTCAGCCTGCTTCCTGCTTGTCTCCCTTCCTACAGACCCTAGCTATAGGCACTTACAGCATCAGCCTGCTTCCTGCTTGTCTCCCTTCCTACAGACCCTAGCTATAGGCACTTACAGCGTCAGCCTGCTTCCTGCTTGTCTCCCTTCCTACAGACCCTAGCTATAGGCACTTACAGCATCAGCCTGCTTCCTGCTTGTCTCCCTTCCTACAGACCCTAGCTATAGGCACTTACAGCATCAGCCTGCTTCCTGCTTGTCTCCCTTCCTACAGACCCTAGCTATAGGCACTTACAGCATCAGCCTGCTTCCTGCTTGTCTCCCTTCCTACAGACCCTAGCTATAGGCACTTACAGCGTCAGCCTGCTTCCTGCTTGTCTCCCTTCCTACAGACCCTAGCTATAGGCACTTACAGCATCAGCCTGCTTCCTGCTTGTCTCCCTTCCTACAGACCCTAGCTATAGGCACTTACAGCATCAGCCTGCTTCCTGCTTGTCTCCCTTCCTACAGACCCTAGCTATAGGCACTTACAGCGTCAGCCTGCTTGTCGCCCTTCTTCTCCTGCAGCAGCCGCAGGAACAGCTGGTGGTGGCGCCACGTGCGAAGGTGCACGGCGGAGTCTCTACAGGAACGACGCGTCCATCATCCTACAGACCCTAGCTATAGGCACTTACAGCATCAGCCTGCTTCCTGCTTGTCTCCCTTCCTACAGACCCTAGCTATAGGCACTTACAGCATCAGCCTGCTTCCTGCTTGTCTCCCTTCCTACAGACCCTGGCTATAGGCACTTACAGCATCAGCCTGCTTCCTGCTTGTCTCCCTTCCTACAGACCCTAGCTATAGGCACTTACAGCATCAGCCTGCTTCCTGCTTGTCTCCCTTCCTACAGACCCTAGCTATAGGCACTTACAGCATCAGCCTGCTTCCTGCTTGTCTCCCTTCCTACAGACCCTAGCTATAGGCACTTACAGCATCAGCCTGCTTCCTGCTTGTCTCCCTTCCTACAGACCCTAGCTATAGGCACTTACAGCATCAGCCTGCTTCCTGCTTGTCTCCCTTCCTACAGACCCTAGCTATAGGCACTTACAGCATCAGCCTGCTTCCTGCTTGTCTCCCTTCCTACAGACCCTAGCTATAGGCACTTACAGCATCAGCCTGCTTCCTGCTTGTCTCCCTTCCTACAGACCCTAGCTATAGGCACTTACAGCATCAGCCTGCTTCCTGCTTGTCTCCCTTCCTACAGACCCTAGCTATAGGCACTTACAGCATCAGCCTGCTTCCTGCTTGTCTCCCTTCCTACAGACCCTAGCTATAGGCACTTACAGCATCAGCCTGCTTCCTGCTTGTCTCCCTTCCTACAGACCCTAGCTATAGCCACTTACAGCGTCAGCCTGCTTGTCGCCCTTCTTCTCCTGCAGCAGCCGCAGGAACAGCTGGTGGTGTCGCCACGTGCGAAGGTGGACGGCGGCCGTCTCGTCGCCGTCCAGCAGCTTGCGGCACAGCCGGCACTGCACGCAGCGGAACTCGGCTAAGAATGAAGCGCCTACGCCGCGCTCCGTACTGGACAAACATAAAACCAACATTTAAAATAAAAATTAGCAATAACTTAACAGTCTAGGTGTTGGACTAGCCGACTCGAGATCCAGGCTGGTTAAAACCCCATCGCCGCTAGACTATTGTGGTGAACCCACTCGTAACACAAGCATATGAAACCTAAGACGAGGAGCTAACGGGACTAATATAAAAAAAAAACAAACAAACTAAGTCCCGACACACCCCCACTTTTTCTGCCACTTACTTCCAGTGCTGGCTAGCTACATTGGCTGAACACTCCCCTTGCTGGCCATACGGGTTGGGTATTTCTCCCTTAGAGTGGGCGCACACCGTTGATTTTTCGTCGGCCGATAGTTTAGTCGGGCAGTTGATCAGTATGGGCAGGCCTGGCTCACTCCGCGCGGTACATCCGATAATTACCTACAGCGAAGCGCCCCGCCGGCGGGTATTATATCAGTCGAGTGTCACGCGCGCGCCCGTCAGGACGCTGGCGTGCGTTGTAGTATGATTATAATTCTATGATCGAAGTATTATTTAAAAATGGACATAAAGAGAAAGAAATATTGTGCGGCGTTCGGGTGTTAAAATTCGAAAAGAAATCTACCGGATTTATCTTTTTTTTTCGCTTCCCAAAGATGCTGAAAGGTATGTTGGCCATGTAGGTAATCAATAATTCTTAGGATAGTATAGGAACCTAACCTACCATGACTACTGCTCAGAATTCGTTCGTTCGTTTCAGCCAAATGACGTCCACTGCTGGACAAAGGCCTCTCCCAAGGTTTTCCATAATGAATGCATACTTACCTACATACGTACCTCATTACAAATAAGTACCTAGATTAATTATTTTTTCACTAGACAGCAACCCTAACAGCGTAAGAAGAGTTCAGAGGCACGCGATAGAAAGAGACAAAACTTGTAGGTGAATAAAATTGTAGGTACGTAGTGCTGTGCGAGCTGAATTCCACTGTATCGCGTCGTAGCAAGACTCGCATTTATTTAAATCGTCTTGCGGAGTAATCCTTCTGTACCTGTACTATTACTTATTCTGTGGTATGGGCATGTATGGGAGTGCGCACACTACCCCGATTCAATTTGGCCGATTCTTCATAAAAATTAAAATCGGGCACAACTATCGGTCAACTAAAAATCAACGGTGTGCGCCTACTCTTATAATAATAATAAGCCTTTTATTTCCGAAACATTTTTACATTTTACATTTGACACTCTCTTCACTTAAAAAAAAAAAAAAAAAAAAAAAAAAAAAAAAAAAAACATTCACAAAATGTCTAAGATTTCGGTGTGCCTATTGGCAAAGGCCTCCTCCAACTCCTTCTATTGCCTTCTGTCCTCCGCCACTCTCATCCATAGAGGTCCTGCGGTCAACCTCAATTCATCCTCCCATCTTAAAGCCTTGCGACCTCGGTTTCTGGCGCTATCTCTGGGGTACCACACTGTCAACCGTTTACACCACTTCTCCTTGTTACAGCGTAGCATATGTCCCGCCCATCTCCATTTGAGTTGATCGATGCGTGTTAGGATGTCTGTTAGTTTTGTTTTGCACCTGATATCTGTATTTCTGGTCTTGTCCATTAGTTTCAATCCTAGCATGCTCCTTTCCATTCCTCTCTGACACCTTGCTAGTTTGTCCCTATGGCGTTTTGTCAAGGCCCAGGTTTCGCAGCCATAAGTGATGCAGGGCAAGATACAGGTGTCAAAAGTCTTCCGTTTTATCCTGGTACCCAGTTCCTTACTTTTCATTACTTTTAAAGCCCAGTATTTTTTCCATCCTGTCGCAATTCTTTTGTCTATTTCTTTTGACATTTGGTTATTTGGCGATATTATCTGGCCTAGATAAACATAATCCTCTACGTATTCAAGTTTTTGACCATTGATGGTTATATCAATTTGTTTTGAGTTTGTCATCATTTTAGTCTTGCTTGAATTCATTTCTAGACCTACTTCACTGCTTCGGTCTGCTAAAGTTTGTATCATAGATTCCAATAATGCTGGGTCCTCTTCCAATAACACCAGGTCATCTGCAAATCTTAGATGGTTCAATCTTGATCCGTTTATGTTTAATCCCAAGTGTTCCCAATCTAATTTTTTGAAAATTTGTTCTAGCACTGCTGTAAACAGCTAACAGCGCCTACTCTTAGTCAACTCTTAAAACATCCACGGAAAGAGAGGTTGATTCTATTAACGTACATCCTGCCATGGTTCGGGTGGTTTTCGAACACATTGCAAAAAGTTAAAAAGTCATATGAAACGTCAAAGAGTGGGACCAGCTCCTCGATTGCTGGCTTAGAGCCAAAGCACACGATGCGTTGCGGCGGCGGTGCGACGCATCGTGTGCTTTGGCTCTTACAGTGTAGAATAGGACCACCTTACATGCAGGTTATCTCACCTGTAAGCCGGGTACATGTCAGCAGTCATGTTAGTCAAGTCGTCGCCCTCGTTGTAGTCCAGCACTGTGTCTGGCGAGTCTAGCGGCTCCTCGGTCTTCACTTTAACTTCCTCGCCCTCTTTGGGCTCCTCACCCTCTTGCGGTTCGGTTTTGATCTGATCTTCGGTCTAGGGACAAAGTGAGGACTATAGACTACCAAAATATTAAACCTAGGCGCAGACCACCGATTTTTAGTTGGCCGATAGTTGGATCGGGCTGTTGATCAGTATGGAGATGTATGAAAGTGCGCACATTACACCGATTTGCTATCGACCGATTAAGACAAATTAAACTCGGGCCCAACTATCGGCCAATTAAAAGTTGCTGGTCGGCACCTAGGCTTAATGATACAGCTTTTGTTTTTTTTGGCGCAACTATACAACCTAGAATAGATTTAAAATGGTTTAATTTATCTCTTTGAGGCAAATTTGACCAGCTTGGGCGTTTTGAGCTTCCTTTTATAAACAAGTTAATAATCATGCCCTGGAAACGTACCCAACAGTGAAGTCTTCGTTGGCTAAAAATGCAACGCGACACGACGCTAAACGACGCTACACAACGAGACAAAAAAGCTACACGACGCGACAAATTTTCGTTGCACTTTGTTTATCACGCGATAAGGCCATACATTTGTCGTCAAAAATCGATAAGATTGTATCCCAGCGCGCATTATAACCCAGAAGAACTCAATGTGTACATTAATTTCTTTTGAAACTATTAAGATCGTCGTTCTGTCTCCTTCCTAAAGTTGCTGTGCTTTAACTGGGCCCACATAGTATAACTGCCTAAATTGTAAGACCTAATGTGAATGCTAATGTGGTTATGCAATAAACGATTGAGTATTGAGAAGAAAACTTAGCAACATACCTGGTTATCCTGGTCCTTGTTGGCATGCTTCTTGTCCTTATCGTCGTGATGCGGGTCCCCGCGGCGCCAGCGTTGGCGATCGTCGCGTAGGTACGACTGCTCCATCGTCAGAGTTGAGATTACCATCACTGGAAGGATACGGTTGGGTTAGAGGTAAGATAGCCAGTTCCTCCGTCGTTGAGGATTCCGGATGAAGCTCGCTTCCGCCTTCGGCCTGATCGTCACTTACCATCAGGTGAGATACAGGCCAAGAGCTTCCTCGTTGTGGATAAAAAAATAAAAAAAAGTAATTTCATCATCAGGTCACGTAGTCTGGGTTACACCATCTTATTTTAACTTTGACAAACGTCAAAAATCTGTCAAATTCCATACAAAAAACACCGTTTATAGTCAAAGTTACGGTCAAAGTTAGGTGGTGCAACTCAGCCTCAGTCTTTAATGCAGGAGCACGACCCTCTCTAATTTACTAGAGGTAAATGAAGAATTTGAATTTAATTTTTGAATTTGAAAAGTTTTGCAAATAGGATTTTAAAGAGCTTTTACAAACATTCGAACCCACATTTAGGAGCGTGTATAATCGTCTAAATCCTTAACAAGGATTCACACTGTTAAAAAAAATCTACTTTGGTTGATGGTAGGGCTTGTTCTAAGTCCACCTAGCTAACTACCATCTCTTCTTCATAATCTTATTTAAGTGTGTCGCCATTTTGGCATTGGAGGTAAGATAGCCAGTTCTTTTTTGGTTTAGGATACTGAATGAATCTCGTTTTAAATTTCGGCCTGATCATCTCATTGTATCAAGTGAGAGGCAAACTATCATGTGTAAAAAAAGGTTTACCTCATAGAGTTGTCTAGTCGCTAAAAGTAATAAGGAGTGCAGGTGCGGTTTTGTTCCCCAGTCGATGAAGCACCTAATGTCGTGCTCTGAGTGCCCAAACAACTTGATGAGTGCAACTGACAAGTGACAACGCCACTCTTGTGGCGGAGTTTTGGGCTGACACTGTGTAGGTTTTTTGTCGACACGAAAAGAAGAAGAAGAAGTAATTATACAGAACGTACCCTCCGGTTTAGGCTTGGACACCGTCTCCTGCTTATCCTGCATGTTCTTCAGATGCTCAGACGTCAGCCTGTGCTCATCCAGCTCGATCCTCGTAGGCATCTCCTTATGGCATGACGTGCAGGTCGGATGCAGGTACTTCTTGAGTTTCCTGTGCCCGACGGTGGTCCGGTGAATGGCTCCGTCGGCCGCGTACATATCGCACATGGCGCAGTAGAAGTCACGAGCCGGCTGCTGACCGGTCTTGCGAGTGCGTTTCATCTCACGGATCTGTAAATTGTATGAGGTTTAAGGTTTTGAAGTTGTTGTTTTTTATTTTAGTGTGATGTTCTCAGAAAATAAGCCCCAAATTGAGCAGTTGAGTAAACTAATTAGTTTTTATAGGCTATCGAATCTCAATTTCGATTTTGAATGGCATTAGGAAATAGGAATCAAAAACATTAGTAAGACTATTCAAAATTCAACTTTTCGTTATAGAGAAATAGTTCCTTAAAATAATGGTGCAGCTACGTCAATGTAAACTATTTGTTGATCATTGAGCTGTGACTTACCAAAGTCTCATATGCCTGACACCTATGTGTAGTGTTTTAATAAAATGTAGCTCTTAAGGTCTAATTAATATTGCTCAAATTACCTTGAACTCCTGCCGCATAGTATCCGCAGTCAGCGCATAGCTCTCGGCTGTCTTCTGCATCATGATAGCGTGTGCGCGACCGCTCAGATGGTTCTCGAACGACCTTCCGTCCCACATGCTCTTGTTGCAGATATGACACTTCAGCAGTTGAGGACTGATGTCATCGTAGCGAGTCTTCGGTCCCTCCTTCTTAGTTTCTTCTACCTTATCTCCGTCAGAGGCAGTGTTGGCACTAATCAATTAATTTTTTAATCAATTACTTAATTTGATTAATTTTAATCATGATTAAATTAATCCTGATTAAAATAATCATGATTAAAAAAGTAATCATAATCATGATTAATTTGTTAATCATTAATCAATAATCATTAATTTGATTAACTTGATTAACTTCTTAAATGTTCTATCGAAAACAATGTTAAAACATTGAATTCTAATATTAGATGTTTGGTTTTAGGCTACAATTCTATGACAGGTCATACTTAGATAAATATAAGGTAACCTAGACTGCCCCCCGCCCCCTTCCCTCGCTGAAACTTCCGGTGCAGTCTTCCGACCTCCCGTAGGAGGATATCAGTCCACTTCCCCTACCGCTCCAGCACTTACTTGCAACCCCACACTCCCACCACCTGCCCCCCACCCCTAGCCTCCCCTGAAACTTCTAGTACGAAGTCTCCTGCACCTCCCCAACACGCAAAACCTCCTAGCTTAGCAACCCCACCCTTCTATTGAATTGCCCACGCGTGGGCCTCCCCCCGAAACTTCTGGTACGAAGTCTCCTGCACCTCCCCAACACGCAAAACCTCCTAGTTTAGCAACCCCACCCTTCTATTGAATTGCCCACCCGTGGGCTTCTCCCCGAAACTTCTGGTACGAAGTCTCCTGCACCTCCCCAACACGCAAAACTTCCTAGCTTAGCAACCCCACCCTTCTATTGAATTGCCCACGCGTGGCCCTCCCCCCGAAACTTCTGGTACGAACTCTCCTGCACCTCCCCAACACGCAAAACCTAGCTTAGCAACACCACCCTTCTATTGAATTGCCCACGCGTGGGCCTCCCCCCGAAACTTCTGGTACGAACTCTCCTGCACCTCCCCAACACGCAAAACCTAGCTTAGCAACACCACCCTTCTATTGAATTGCCCACGCGTGGGCCTCCCCCCGAAACTTCTGTTACGAACTCTCCTGCACCTCCCCAACAAGCAAAACCTCCTAGTTTAGCAACCCCACCCTTCTATTGAATTGCCCAACCGTGGGCTTCTCCCCGAAACTTCTGGTACGAAGTCTCCTGCACCTCCCCAACACGCAAAACTTCCTAGCTTAGCAACCCCACCCTTCTATTGAATTGCCCACGCGTGGCCCTCCCTCCGAAACTTCTGGTACGAACTCTCCTGCACCTCCCCAACACGCAAAACCTCCTAGCTTAGCAACCCCACCCTTCTATTGAATTGCCCACGCGTGGGCCTCCCCCCGAAACTTCTGTTACGAACTCTCCTGCACCTCCCCAACACACAAAACGTCCTAGTTTAGCAACCCCACCTTTCCGTTGAATTGCCCACGCTTGCGCCTACCTTTGGGGGGACTTCTCCCCTATCGTCAGCCAGCCCGCTTAACTTCTATCCTGACCCAATTTTGCTGGAGGATACCGGAAGAATAGAAGGAATTGTGAGAAACAAAACTAGTGCGATAAGTGTTTAGAGTAGTGAAAATTGACGCAGTTTTTTGGGAAAACGACAGTACAACTCCAGATCCCCCCTTTGCTAGATATTTTATAAGTCGCGGGTACCTTTTCATACACTCCCAACCCTTTTCTTATGAAAATAGTAGATAGTTAATCAAATAATCAAATTAACGATTAATGATTATGATTAATTAATCTTAATCAAATTTTTTGATTAATGATTAACTAATCATAATCAAAAAAATTTGATTATGATTTTAATCATTAATTTTTAATCATTAATCAGATTAACTTTTTGCCAACACTGGTCAGAGGTCTCTTCTGTCTTGTCATCTTGATCGCTGTGATATACTTGGGAATTAGATGATGTGGTGTTGTTTTGCAGCTGTGTTTTTTGTTAATAATCGGATGGCAGTATGATAATACTGTTTGAAGATTGAGAATCTTGTCTTGATAGTGCTTTGAGCACAAAAACGTTACGTTGGAATTCGGTAACAGATTTGAAATGTTTATTCAGTAATGTGTAATAGAAACAATTAACTTGTTGAGTAGTGTTTGTTTATAAATGTTGGTAAAATACAAAATATGCACAATGCATTTAAACATGAAACAATACTTGTCCTTGAATTGACAGGTCCATCCATAACAAAAATTTACCATTGATGATAAATCTCTTGGAAATAAAAGCTTGAAAATATTATTTTGGGAAGTAAATAAAATTTGTCTCCATGTGTTCATTGCTTACATACAATCTTTAAACGCAGATTAAATGTCTGCAGTGAAGAACGAAGCATTATTAAAACGAATCTTTTTGCACCTCCCACAGGCGAATGTTATGCCAATTTGGCTAAATAAACTTAATAGGCCGGTGAACGTAAACGACTAAGTGTAAAACAGAAATAATGTACAGGGTGTGGCCACCAAATGGCCGTTGAAACGCGGTGTCACCACCGGAAGGAAACAATCAGCACAGGGTTCCTTACCTCTCTTTAGGTTTAGCCTTAGAATCGGCGTCCTTTTTCGGGGAACTCTTGTTTTGTTGCCTTTGCCCATCATTGGGCCTGAATGGTTTACGATTGGTGTTGATACGCTCACCAGCGCGATTGTAATTGCCCGTACGCCGGAAATTACCCTGATTGCCCATCTAAAGGGAAGGTACCAGAATACAGTGTTAGTACGAAACATTTGGCCGAAGCCAAGCGAAGCGGAGTCTATCGGTTTGGAAACCTGAAGAGTTTGACATGCGTAAGCAGTTACGCATGCCAAATGGAAAGTCTCCATAACTTGAAAGAAAACATGCACTGAAAATTACAAAATATTAAACGGTACAATTAAAACAAATCTGCAATTTTCGAATATTTGAAATCTTACCCTCGGTGGGTTACAAAATACATTACGATGCAAGAGCATTAGAACTCGTTAATGTTAAATATAGCTCATTAAGATTTCAAAATTCACATTAATTATAGCTAATTACTAATGAATTCAAGATTTTTAAACATGTAAAAATTCTAGTTTTATTTATCAAATATTTTCTTACGTTCTAAAATTAACATAAATTGACTTACCCTATTCGGCACATAACCACGATCATACCGACCCATATTAGGACCGAAGTCCCTTCTTATGGGCATATCGAGAAGAGACGGCACAGGGTTTTGCCGAGGCTGGAGCAAGTTGATGATGTTGCTTGCGAGTGCAAGCGTTGCTTCGGTGGAGCCCCCTCCGAGGGGAAGGAGGTTGGGCATCCCTCCGCCAGGTCCAGCGCCCTGCCATGGGGAGACACCGCTGCGTCCGAAGTTCTTGTTACGGTCGTTGCGACCGTAATCTATGCGACGGCCTTGCTGCGGTCTTCGGTTTGCCATTTTAAACTGAAAAACAAATTAAACATTCGTCTTAAATTAAATACAGTTGTAAAAATTTGGCAGAGGTAGTACCTAATCATGCTAAATCAAAAAACAATGTTTTCATTTTGGTAAATCGGATAGCTATAAATGTATTATTTCGTAAAACACCATTTCTATGTATATTCAAAAGGAGGAGGTTCATAAAACATGGTATTTTTTGTTAGAAATTTTACTTTGTGTTATGTGATAGCTCAGTGATAATTATGCAGAGAATATACTCTTACTTGTTGAATAACTGGATTATGCACGTTTAATTGCAGTACTTCTGTAGGTTTCACATCAATTTAGACTCTTTTTATCCGTCGACAGGGCAGAAAAGAAAATCAATACTTGTCGAAGTTAATGGTACAGGGAAAAATCGATTTTCGGATTACTTAGATGTTTATTTATAACATGTACTTACCAGCAGTTGATGAAGAAGCAATAGAAAGCCGATCTAAACACTTTCTTGTGGTGATTTCCCGCTACACGAACACAAATTCAGAAAATACGACCAAATACGACCGACTTTCTCAAACGTCAATCAGCAATAGAAAATGGCGACCGGCCGGCGTCGTATCGCGTCAAAGAGCATAAAAGAGTTTTTTTTTTTTTTTTTAATATAGTTTTTCACGGCTCTGGGTGCAAGCCCTTTTAAGCCAGTCTTTGAAGTCCGTTGAACTTTTGTTTGAATTTGAGACATCACATCTGTGTTTGACACTTCACTTCACTGAGTTCACTGCACTGATGATTCCAACTGATTCAATGATTTTCTCTTCTCAAATAGTTCCCAGAGTTGAAACCACGAAAGTATATAAGGGTTTGAAAAGTTTCGGATCCTTCAGGAGCTCGTCCAACGACTCTGGTACACGTTCACAAATAGATTGAAGGTCATCGATCATGACCAGTCTCTGAACTCCAAAACTTCTACATTTCAAGATTATGTGTTCCAAATCAGCAAGCTCTTCATTGCAATATGTACATTCAGGGCTCGGAATCAAGTTGAGCCTCTTCAGGTGAGTGGGAGCGTGGCAATGGCCAAATCTCAGCCTATTTATGATGGTTATAAACTTCCTGTTATCTATATTCTCATTCCTCCGATGGTACCAAGGTTTGGCGGGCGGGCTTCCTTGGATCTTAGCATACCATTTTCCCTTTTCCATACTAGTAATTGTCCAGTACTCATGCCATATCTTTTTCAGGTCTTGACTGATTGCGGCTTGATAGTCAGTGTGAGGTAACTTCAACAACGTAGAATGATCAACATCAAAGCCATTCCTTGCAGCCAGATCAACAATTTCATTCCCCCTGATGCCACGGTGCGATGGTACCCAAAGGAAGAGCAGTGTCTTACCAGTAAGTCTATATATGTTATTAATTAATTTCTTAATATCATAAATTATATAATTCAAATTATATTTACAAGAGTTATTTTCCAGAGCTAGTAATACACTTTTAGAGTCAGTTAGAATAATAATATTGTCAGATGGTGGATTACATGTACAGATATGTTTAAGTGCTAAGAGGATAGCATAACTTTCTGCAGTAAAGATACTACAGTGGCTTTCAATTTTATGACTTTGAGTAAGTTTAAGTTGTGGATCATAAAATGCAGAGGTTACACTATTCTCTTTCTTTGAACCATCTGTGTACACTTTATAATAAGACTTATTTAGAAATTTATTAAGATCAATTTGATTGGAGATCTTTTCTCTTAAGATAGTGAAATTTTTTACAACAAGATCTCCATAATTAACTTTATACATGGGCCATGGCTTATCTTTATACATATTTACAGTGAGAGACTCAATATACAATGCAATTCTTAGTAAGGCTGGAGTGCGTCCAGATATTAACTCATTACCTGTAATTGGAAGAGGAGGAGTAGAGCACATTTGGGATGATAAGGGAGGCATGATTCTATCTAGTACTGGTTTGTTGGTTGAAGTTATTAGTTTAAGGCAAAAATTTGCTGCTAGTTGAATACGTCTCAGTACTAAAGGTGGAATGCATGTTTCACATTGCATAGCAATGATAGGAGTTGAACACATAGCTCCTGTTATTATTCTAAGTGCTTTATTCTGAATAACATCTAATTTTTTTAGTAGGGTTGGGCTACAGTTCATATATGCCAAAGTACTATAGTCGAAATGACTACGTACTAAACTCTTGTATAACATTGATAAAATCTTGGGATCAGAGCCCCAACTTACACCAGCTAGTGAACGCAATATGTTTAAAGCCTTAGAAGAGTTGCGAATTAGAAGCTTGATATGACTTTCAAATGTGAGTTTTTTATCTAGACACACTCCTAAAAACTTTTTTTCCTGAATCCATGGAAGAGGATTATTATTGTAATAAATAGTAGAATTACAGTCATTATACTTTTTCGAGAATAGCATAGCGCCACTCTTATTGGGACTAATATCAAGTTTTAATTTACCAGAGTAAAAATTATGAATTTGAACTAAAGCTAGGTTTAGATTATGCACAGCAGTGTTTACATTCTTATTTACAGTATAAATTAATAAATCATCAGCAAATTGTAAAAATTTTATATCCCTCTGTGGTAAATACCTATTAATTTGACTGGTGTATAAATTGTACAATAATGGCGAAATCGTAGCACCCTGCATTGTGCCTTTATATACATATCCGGGTCCATGAATAATATTATTAAATTTTATATACATTATTCTTTTGTACAAAAAATTGAAAATCCATTTGCAGACTACCCCGGGTACTCCAATATCACATAAGATGGCTATTAAAATTGAGGGGACCACGTTATCGAACGCGCCCTGTACATCAAGGAAGACACAAGCTGTTGCAGAGTGACCGTCAAGAGAATTCCTAACATCTGAGACCAATGCTGTAAAACTTTCTGCTGCACTTCGGCCTTTCCTAAATCCGAATTGTTCATTTGGTAAGATATTATTTGATTCGACATAATAATCTAATCTTGTCTTTAACATGCACTCAAATACTTTACCTATACATGAGGACAGAGAAATTGGTCGATAAGAGTTACAGTCATCAGGAGGCTTATCTGGTTTAAGTATAGGAATGACACATTGAGTCTTCCATGAGTCTGGTATGACCTGTGTTTGCCATAGTAAATTAAAAATGTAGAGTAAAAGTTTTTTGGCATTAATATGTAGGCGACGAATAACTTCATAAGGAATATTGTCTAAACCAGGAGTAGTGTTCCTACGAGACTGAAGAGCAGTCATAAACTCTTCCCAAGAAAAATGTAGAGACAAAAAAGCTGCTTTTTCATCACCAATTTGAGAGAAATATGTTTGCAATAATGAATTATTTACTTGTTTTTCAGGAGGAGATAGAGGAGAATATTTCTCAAAAAAAGAGGGAATCCATTCATCATTCTTCGGCAGTTTGGGAATTGAAACACGCTTAAACCTCTTCATATAGTTCCATACTGTACAAACAGGAGTATATCTATTAAAAGATTCACATAAAGATTTCCATCCAGTTTTCTTTTTTTCCTTAAGAGTTAGTTTTTTAGCAGCATCCAATTTTTTATATGCAATGTAGTTGTCAATGCTTGGATTACGTCTATAAAAATTTAAAGCATCTTTACTCTTTTTAACTGCACTATTACACTCATCATCCCACCAAGGTACAGGCTTTTTCATTATATTGGGAGAGGTTTTGACTACTTTAGGTACGCATTTGTCTCTAATACTAATTAAATTATTATAAAAATCGTCATAAATTATTAATGGATCTGTATTATCTAAATTAATATTAACTACCATGTTTTCTGTTTCAGTATGAAATTTAAACCAATCAGCTTTATTGTAAATAAATTTGTGTACTGGTTCACCTATCTGATATTTATCAACAGAAGTCTGAATATCTGTTACAGTGGGATAGTGATAACTTCCCATTGGATCATCATAGACTTTCCAATCACATAATGGAGCTACTGAAGGGCTGACACATGTTACATCTATAGCCGAAGGATTATGAACAGATCTACCAACAGTGGTTGGCGCCCCTGAGTTGAGGATACAGAGGTCGCTCTCGTCAAATATATTGTAAACTTCATTACCTCGACCGTTACTAGTAGCACAGCCGAATGCGATGTGGTGAGCATTAATATCACCTGATAGCAAAAGTGGCTTAGGTAGTAAGTTAATAATGTGTTTCAGTTTGCTACCATTGAATCTTGATCTATTTTCTTTAGGTGGTGGACAATATATACATAGAATACTTAAATTACCTATGCCAGTTCGCAGATTAATAGCTACAGGTTGTAGAAAATCATAAAAGGGAAGCTCTATTACTGAATATTTCAAAGTGTCTTTGACTAGGATGGCGACTCCACCCCGGCCTTCTTTTTCTTTACCTATTTTACTAATTAGATTGTAATTATGAATACGAAAAGAACTGTTTTCTTTCAACCATGTTTCGTTTAACAAACATATATCAATATCATTATCAATCAAAAATTTTATAAGTAATGGCTTTTTGTTAATAACACCTTCGACGTTAAATTGAGAGATTCTTATGAAACTTTTATCCATTTAAAGCCCTTTGAAACTTTTTATAAGAATTTCCTGTATAATAGAACTATTAACTGCCCTCGTTTCATTGCCAATAGCGACAAGGGCGCCTACAAGGCCCTTGCGAATAAAATCATTGTTTAATATTTCATCTATTAATTGTTCATTGGTAAGTGGTTCTTTTTCTTTAACTTCCATCGAGTTAGTTGAAGTGGAAGAGGTCGCTGTTGAAACAGAGCTAGCTTGTGGCTTCCTTGATGCAATAGATTTTAAGTTAGTTTTAGGAGCAGCCAATAGAGGAAACTCGCTTATGTAATTTTTGATAACTGGGCTACTCTTAGTAGCCGCAGCACTGCTGGAGACCATATTAGCGTAAGTTAATTTATTTTTTTTATCTTCCATTTTTTGTTTTTTGACAGGGCAGTCCCGTGAAATCGCAAGATGAGCTCCTTGACAGTTTATGCATTTGGCTATTTTATTCGAAGTACATTCAGAAAAATGATGTTCTTCAGAACATATTGAGCATTTTTGCACAGATTTACAAATTTTAGCACCATGGTTGAATTTGAAACACTTAAAGCATTGCAACAATGGAGCGTTGTATGGGAATACTCTGAACCTGAAAAGGTCTAGATACACATGTTCGGGTAACACGGTTGATAAAAATGTGATAGACACAGATTGAAAGGGCTTTATGTCGCCGTTGTCTTTTTTGGTGAACCTACGCACACCTATGATCTCGTAAGATGACGAGAGTTTCTTAAAAAGTTCCTCATTGCTGATACTAGTGGGTACAAAGCGAAGCACGCCGACTGTTTCTACTGCTGTGGCTGGGATGTATGCCTTGAGTTGGTGTTTGGTTAGGAAGGGATCGTTTTTCAGGAAGTTATTGGCATTACTAGACTGGGAAAATGTGACACATATTTTATTGGCGTTAATTCTTTTAAGATTGGTAATGCCCTTGATTTCATTTTTGAAAAGGTTGGTAGTCAGGATGGGATTGTTGTTCCCGATCTTCTCATTCTCTTTCGTGCTTTCCACAAATACAGAAAACTCGCCACTCACCGTGTTCTCCGCGAAAAGCCTTCTATACCCTGGTTTTACGTACGGTTTGTAGAAATCTTCATCTGCACTCGTATAGGTGTGATCTCTATTTGGTGCCTTCCTTTTTTCCTTGCCCCTGGGCGGGTCCTTACCGTCCCCGTCCGGCATAGTCGAGTTTTAAGTTGACTTAACGACTTCCAATAGATAGATAACTATTTATAACACAGAAAGAGAAAAATACAAAATTGGCTTCAAAAATCGCGCCTAGTGCGTTCAAAAGCCCGCCAAAAAGTCCTGTCCCATAAAAGAGTATTTTTTTTTTTTTTAATATAGTTTTTCACGGCTCTGGGTGCAAGCCCTTTTAAGCCAGTCTTTGAAGTCCGTTGAACTTTTGTTTGAATTTGAGACATCACATCTGTGTTTGACACTTCACTTCACTGAGTTCACTGCACTGATGATTCCAACTGATTCAATGATTTTCTCTTCTCAAATAGTTCCCAGAGTTGAAACCACGAAAGTATATAAGGGTTTGAAAAGTTTCGGATCCTTCAGGAGCTCGTCCAACGACTCTGGTACACGTTCACAAATAGATTGAAGGTCATCGATCATGACCAGTCTCTGAACTCCAAAACTTCTACATTTCAAGATTATGTGTTCCAAATCAGCAAGCTCTTCATTGCAATATGTACATTCAGGGCTCGGAATCAAGTTGAGCCTCTTCAGGTGAGTGGGAGCGTGGCAATGGCCAAATCTCAGCCTATTTATGATGGTTATAAACTTCCTGTTATCTATATTCTCATTCCTCCGATGGTACCAAGGTTTGGCGGGCGGGCTTCCTTGGATCTTAGCATACCATTTTCCCTTTTCCATACTAGTAATTGTCCAGTACTCATGCCATATCTTTTTCAGGTCTTGACTGATTGCGGCTTGATAGTCAGTGTGAGGTAACTTCAACAACGTAGAATGATCAACATCAAAGCCATTCCTTGCAGCCAGATCAACAATTTCATTCCCCCTGATGCCACGGTGCGATGGTACCCAAAGGAAGAGCAGTGTCTTACCAGTAAGTCTATATATGTTATTAATTAATTTCTTAATATCATAAATTATATAATTCAAATTATATTTACAAGAGTTATTTTCCAGAGCTAGTAATACACTTTTAGAGTCAGTTAGAATAATAATATTGTCAGATGGTGGATTACATGTACAGATATGTTTAAGTGCTAAGAGGATAGCATAACTTTCTGCAGTAAAGATACTAAAGTGGCTTTCAATTTTATGACTTTGAGTAAGTTTAAGTTGTGGATCATAAAATGCAGAGGTTACACTATTCTCTTTCTTTGAACCATCTGTGTACACTTTATAATAAGACTTATTTAGAAATTTATTAAGATCAATTTGATTGGAGATCTTTTCTCTTAAGATAGTGAAATTTTTTACAACAAGATCTCCATAATTAACTTTATACATGGGCCATGGCTTATCTTTATACATATTTACAGTGAGAGACTCAATATACAATGCAATTCTTAGTAAGGCTGGAGTGCGTCCAGATATTAACTCATTACCTGTAATTGGAAGAGGAGGAGTAGAGCACATTTGGGATGATAAGGGAGGCATGATTCTATCTAGTACTGGTTTGTTGGTTGAAGTTATTAGTTTAAGGCAAAAATTTGCTGCTAGTTGAATACGTCTCAGTACTAAAGGTGGAATGCATGTTTCACATTGCATAGCAATGATAGGAGTTGAACACATAGCTCCTGTTATTATTCTAAGTGCTTTATTCTGAATAACATCTAATTTTTTTAGTAGGGTTGGGCTACAGTTCATATATGCCAAAGTACTATAGTCGAAATGACTACGTACTAAACTCTTGTATAACATTGATAAAATCTTGGGATCAGAGCCCCAACTTACACCAGCTAGTGAACGCAATATGTTTAAAGCCTTAGAAGAGTTGCGAATTAGAAGCTTGATATGACTTTCAAATGTGAGTTTTTTATCTAGACACACTCCTAAAAACTTTTTTTCCTGAATCCATGGAAGAGGATTATTATTGTAATAAATAGTAGAATTACAGTCATTATACTTTTTCGAGAATAGCATAGCGCCACTCTTATTGGGACTAATATCAAGTTTTAATTTACCAGAGTAAAAATTATGAATTTGAACTAAAGCTAGGTTTAGATTATGCACAGCAGTGTTTACATTCTTATTTACAGTATAAATTAATAAATCATCAGCAAATTGTAAAAATTTTATATCCCTCTGTGGTAAATACCTATTAATTTGACTGGTGTATAAATTGTACAATAATGGCGAAATCGTAGCACCCTGCATTGTGCCTTTATATACATATCCGGGTCCATGAATAATATTATTAAATTTTATATACATTATTCTTTTGTACAAAAAATTGAAAATCCATTTGCAGACTACCCCGGGTACTCCAATATCACATAAGATGGCTATTAAAATTGAGGGGACCACGTTATCGAACGCGCCCTGTACATCAAGGAAGACACAAGCTGTTGCAGAGTGACCGTCAAGAGAATTCCTAACATCTGAGACCAATGCTGTAAAACTTTCTGCTGCACTTCGGCCTTTCCTAAATCCGAATTGTTCATTTGGTAAGATATTATTTGATTCGACATAATAATCTAATCTTGTCTTTAACATGCACTCAAATACTTTACCTATACATGAGGACAGAGAAATTGGTCGATAAGAGTTACAGTCATCAGGAGGCTTATCTGGTTTAAGTATAGGAATGACACATTGAGTCTTCCATGAGTCTGGTATGACCTGTGTTTGCCATAGTAAATTAAAAATGTAGAGTAAAAGTTTTTTGGCATTAATATGTAGGCGACGAATAACTTCATAAGGAATATTGTCTAAACCAGGAGTAGTGTTCCTACGAGACTGAAGAGCAGTCATAAACTCTTCCCAAGAAAAATGTAGAGACAAAAAAGCTGCTTTTTCATCACCAATTTGAGAGAAATATGTTTGCAATAATGAATTATTTACTTGTTTTTCAGGAGGAGATAGAGGAGAATATTTCTCAAAAAAAGAGGGAATCCATTCATCATTCTTCGGCAGTTTGGGAATTGAAACACGCTTAAACCTCTTCATATAGTTCCATACTGTACAAACAGGAGTATATCTATTAAAAGATTCACATAAAGATTTCCATCCAGTTTTCTTTTTTTCCTTAAGAGTTAGTTTTTTAGCAGCATCCAATTTTTTATATGCAATGTAGTTGTCAATGCTTGGATTACGTCTATAAAAATTTAAAGCATCTTTACTCTTTTTAACTGCACTATTACACTCATCATCCCACCAAGGTACAGGCTTTTTCATTATATTGGGAGAGGTTTTGACTACTTTAGGTACGCATTTGTCTCTAATACTAATTAAATTATTATAAAAATCGTCATAAATTATTAATGGATCTGTATTATCTAAATTAATATTAACTACCATGTTTTCTGTTTCAGTATGAAATTTAAACCAATCAGCTTTATTGTAAATAAATTTGTGTACTGGTTCACCTATCTGATATTTATCAACAGAAGTCTGAATATCTGTTACAGTGGGATAGTGATAACTTCCCATTGGATCATCATAGACTTTCCAATCACATAATGGAGCTACTGAAGGGCTGACACATGTTACATCTATAGCCGAAGGATTATGAACAGATCTACCAACAGTGGTTGGCGCCCCTGAGTTGAGGATACAGAGGTCGCTCTCGTCAAATATATTGTAAACTTCATTACCTCGACCGTTACTAGTAGCACAGCCGAATGCGATGTGGTGAGCATTAATATCACCTGATAGCAAAAGTGGCTTAGGTAGTAAGTTAATAATGTGTTTCAGTTTGCTACCATTGAATCTTGATCTATTTTCTTTAGGTGGTGGACAATATATACATAGAATACTTAAATTACCTATGCCAGTTCGCAGATTAATAGCTACAGGTTGTAGAAAATCATAAAAGGGAAGCTCTATTACTGAATATTTCAAAGTGTCTTTGACTAGGATGGCGACTCCACCCCGGCCTTCTTTTTCTTTACCTATTTTACTAATTAGATTGTAATTATGAATACGAAAAGAACTGTTTTCTTTCAACCATGTTTCGTTTAACAAACATATATCAATATCATTATCAATCAAAAATTTTATAAGTAATGGCTTTTTGTTAATAACACCTTCGACGTTAAATTGAGAGATTCTTATGAAACTTTTATCCATTTAAAGCCCTTTGAAACTTTTTATAAGAATTTCCTGTATAATAGAACTATTAACTGCCCTCGTTTCATTGCCAATAGCGACAAGGGCGCCTACAAGGCCCTTGCGAATAAAATCATTGTTTAATATTTCATCTATTAATTGTTCATTGGTAAGTGGTTCTTTTTCTTTAACTTCCATCGAGTTAGTTGAAGTGGAAGAGGTCGCTGTTGAAACAGAGCTAGCTTGTGGCTTCCTTGATGCAATAGATTTTAAGTTAGTTTTAGGAGCAGCCAATAGAGGAAACTCGCTTATGTAATTTTTGATAACTGGGCTACTCTTAGTAGCCGCAGCACTGCTGGAGACCATATTAGCGTAAGTTAATTTATTTTTTTTATCTTCCATTTTTTGTTTTTTGACAGGGCAGTCCCGTGAAATCGCAAGATGAGCTCCTTGACAGTTTATGCATTTGGCTATTTTATTCGAAGTACATTCAGAAAAATGATGTTCTTCAGAACATATTGAGCATTTTTGCACAGATTTACAAATTTTAGCACCATGGTTGAATTTGAAACACTTAAAGCATTGCAACAATGGAGCGTTGTATGGGAATATTCTGAACCTGAAAAGGTCTAGATACACATGTTCGGGTAACACGGTTGATAAAAATGTGATAGACACAGATTGAAAGGGCTTTATGTCGCCGTTGTCTTTTTTGGTGAACCTACGCACACCTATGATCTCGTAAGATGACGAGAGTTTCTTAAAAAGTTCCTCATTGCTGATACTAGTGGGTACAAAGCGAAGCACGCCGACTGTTTCTACTGCTGTGGCTGGGATGTATGCCTTGAGTTGGTGTTTGGTTAGGAAGGGATCGTTTTTCAGGAAGTTATTGGCATTACTAGACTGGGAAAATGTGACACATATTTTATTGGCGTTAATTCTTTTAAGATTGGTAATGCCCTTGATTTCATTTTTGAAAAGGTTGGTAGTCAGGATGGGATTGTTGTTCCCGATCTTCTCATTCTCTTTCGTGCTTTCCACAAATACAGAAAACTCGCCACTCACCGTGTTCTCCGCGAAAAGCCTTCTATACCCTGGTTTTACGTACGGTTTGTAGAAATCTTCATCTGCACTCGTATAGGTGTGATCTCTATTTGGTGCCTTCCTTTTTTCCTTGCCCCTGGGCGGGTCCTTACCGTCCCCGTCCGGCATAGTCGAGTTTTAAGTTGACTTAACGACTTCCAATAGATAGATAACTATTTATAACACAGAAAGAGAAAAATACAAAATTGGCTTCAAAAATCGCGCCTAGTGCGTTCAAAAGCCCGCCAAAAAGTACATAAAAGAGTATATCGCGTCATTTCATAGACTAAAAATTCGTATCATAGACAAAAAATCACTAATTAGAATGTATAATTATGATTTTCTTTGCCACATTTTGCTTTTTTAGAACAAAACGTGACATTGACAGCTCATGTTTCGCGAAGTTTCACCGCATTTGTTTCGTAGAGTGGTAATTTCACGATTATCAACTTTACACTGTTGAAATAAGTGCTATGAAAATTATAAATTAACCTTTACGGTTGTCATCCGGCTTAGAAAATATTTGATTTTAGCAAAGAACTTGCGCTCGATTTGAGAAAAATATTACTCAAACAATCCCACGTTATTCTGATCTTAAAATTAAGATTCCTATTGCATAACGTAACCTTACTAACTGGCTGCTGGCATAAAATTGATCTAAAATGGAAGAAGTAGAAAAGGACAATGAAAATGATTTCAAACGCTCCAAGGTAAAAAAATAGTTTCTTACATTTCTCAAGTTTTTATTTAGAAAAAATGAGGCATTTAAATAAAAATCCACAAATTGACTGACTATTACTTACTGTATTTCCACACTTGTAATAAGTCTTACTTTCTTTGAACAAGACTGACACATGTTGTTTTTGTAAAATGTAGTTTTATTGAATAACCTTACCATTTTTAATCCTTGTATTTTATACAAGCTAGCAAATTTTAAATATTTTTACCTACTATTCCGTCCTGTACCCACAATCCCCATAAAAATAAATTGATAGAGTTTTCTGCCCTATAACGTTAGTGACACTCACTGCTGCCTTCACTGCATTAACTCCTAATCTTCTGATCTGAGTATGTCCTAAACATACTACAATAATATTAAACAAACAGCTTTTATTTACACAAAAATATTTGTTTTGCTAATTCTTATGGCACCGTATATGAGCAAAAGCCTCCTCCATCTTGCTCCACTTTTGCTTGTCCTGAGCTAGAGCTGTTCTCATTATGTCATCAGCCCACCTTTCCTTGGGCCTCCCAACACTCCTCTTCCCCTTTGGCCCCTTCCATTTTGTACAGGATATACTACAAAATCTATATTCTATCTACATTAACTGCTTTCACAGGATCGGAGTCCGTCCCCAGGCGTCAAATCGACTGCGGTGGTGAAGTACACAGCGTTCCAGAGCCCCGTGGGCTATGCGCGGCTGCAGTGCAACACCGACCTGAATCTACCACCCTCCAACTGGGGGGCGGCCATCGACTCCTACGGCTTGAAGCAGATATTGACTGGAAACACTGGGCTATCTAGGTAAATAAAGTTAAATTGGTCAATTAATTATTGTTAAAACAATAAAATAGGTGGACTAACGATATCATAAAGGTAGCAGGAAGGAGCTGGACGCAGGCTGCTAGCAATCGATCAACATGGAAATCATTGGAGGAGGTCTATGTTCAGCAGTGGACATCCTATGGCTGAAGTTAAATGATGATGATGATAAAAACATTGGCAACAACATTTTGATTTAAAATCTAAATAACTATTTTCAGACTGAGTGCTTCTCATGGTACTTATCCTATAGCAAGAAGAGAAAAGAAGAATTAAGCTTTTTTCTAGAATGGGGTATGGCAAGATAATTATGTAAAGATAATGTGTATTATTCAATTAATTTCTAGAAAAAAATCTACAAAACAAGAATATTTCACCACACAATCGGTTGATATTCTATTGCAACTGTGTACATATTTGTATTTCAAATAAATAAATGTCACAAGAACAGAATGTACGATTAGTATTCAAAAACCAACTGGCCATTTCAAATTTAACAAAGTCAAGTCAAAGTCAAATTTCCTTTATTAGCATGAAGTATTTAAAATAATGCATACAAATTGCCAAATATTGATAGAATAACTTGTGCTTTGTAAGACAATTTTTTTAACAAACCTCTTCTTTCTATTTGGCGCCCCTCTTAGCTGTCTCTCGGGGCAGAGCAGGCTTCCTGGTTTACCCTCCTAGATAAATTAAAGTCCAGTCGCCGAGCAGATAGAATTTCGTCCAATGACCCTAAGCTACCCATCCTTATCACTCGACCGGACTTTAGTATCAATTCACGTAAACTAGTGTTCAACATATGTTTTACCAGAGTAAATACAAATGAGTAGGTCGTCTTCATAGAAACGCACGGGCGCGGTTTGTATGTGAGCGCACCAACACGTATGCGGCGCGCACGCACACACTGACAAAATTTTGCGGGGATTAGCGGGGAGCCAGTCGTGGTTGCGCCGAATTTTGTCAGTGTGTGCGTGCGCGCCGCATACGTATATTGGCGCGCTCACATACAAACCGCGCTCGGTGCGTTTCTATGAAGATGACCTACTCATTTGTATTTACTCTGGTTTCGCGTTTAGTTTCAGGATGGCGCATATGTTCCCCGACTGCGTGGGCGAGGTGGACGTGATCTCGGGCGCCGAGTGCATCAAGAAGCTGCTTAAGCTGCCCTACCAGCCCAACGGCACTGTGAGTTTGTTGTGGATAGGGACGATAGGGTTGCCAGGTGTCCGGCTATGTTTTACTTTTTACGGTCTGGTCCGGACAAATAGGCGATTATCACTCTGCGCCGTGCTCCGCCACGGTCCTCGTGATTTCATATAAAAAATCCCGCGCGCAGACGCGTTGTCAGTGTGTTGTGCCGCGCGTGTTTTCTATACAAACTGAGGTACTTGCATACAATGATTAAATCTGTCGTCCCGCGTACCGCGGCGGAGCGCGGCGCAGTGTGATAATAGCCATATTGTCTTGTCCGGTTTTGGTTAGGCTTTTTATGTGGCTGCCGCGCCAGGCTACAGGATAATATCAAGCGCACGCATAAGAATGTTAGGCAACCTATGATGATAGTACTCACTCGTGAACTACGTCACGCGACACTAATTGCACCCCCCCCCCCCTTCGACTTTTAGGGTAAAATGTCCAGCCAAATGAAGCACAGAGTCCGGCTTTTGTGTTTTTTGACCTGGCAACCCAGATATTTCTAAGCCGTTAAACAGAATAATAATAAATAACAGATATTTCTACCCGGTGTAAAAAATGACACGTCAATAGCAGTCGAACAATTCTTCTGTCGTTCCCACCGCTTTGTAACATGCAACTCCTTTGTAGCCAGTTTTTACTTAGCGGCGGGTAGGGGACGGAATCTGATACATTTTGCCACCCTCATTATTGCTTATTCAGTAGTACTTTTTACTATTAATATAATTTATGTAAAACTATATTGTGTAAACAAACAATGTACCTACACTTACTGATAAGTTATGTTTTTGTTGATTAGTTAGTAAGAATAAAATGGATGGCTCAATAAAAATATTTTTGATTTGATTTGATTTGATTTTGAGTTCATCTTGATCTACAGCTTGACCGCCAGCAAAACTCAACCAGTAAAAGCCAAGTTTGGTCAAAATCCAGATAAAATTGTGCTAATTCTCTTACCTATCGCTACCACTTCTATGTAGTCGGGATCTACCATTTGACCACTTAAAATCTCGGGCTATATCTATCGCTTAACTCAGTGTCTGAGGTATGGGGGCGGGCAAGGGAGGAGTGACATTGACATATATTATGACGCATACAAATATGAAGCACATCTGAAGTCTCGATGACGTTTGACGTCTTAAAAACACCCTTCCGTGTCGCTCCCATACTTCAATCACTGATTCAGTTAAGTGCTATAGTCTAGTCTGCGAGCACGTAGAATTTTGTCCAATGACCCCAAGCTACCCATCCTTATCGCTCGTGCGTAAAATTATGTTGCTGTCGCGCTCGCACACTCACTGTGGGCGCCCGTCGCACAGTCATGACAGCAATATAATTACGCGCGAGCGATAAGGATGGGTAGCTTGGGGTCATTGGACAAAATTCTACGTGCTCATAGACCGGGCTTTAGAGCTATTAATCATTGTTTCAGGTAAGCATGATCGTGCACCGCATCGAGAACACTTTACTGTTGGACGATTTCGACGTGTACGACTACCTCATGAAGTCGGAGTGGTCGTGGCTCAAGGACTTCTTCTATGAGAACGTCTTGAAGACCATGTCGGAACAGGTAAGAGAGTGATTTGGTAGATTTCTTGAACCCGAGTCGCACGAGACCGCAGTAAAAAAATTTTTCTATTGTGTCTCGATTCGCTGATACTTGAAGGGTTAGCATACAAAACGATGGTAGTAAGACACGGCTCTTAACGCAACGTTTATTACTATTTTAATTGAATGGAACGCGAAAGTTTAAAATATTATAAACGATGGTAGTTTCTGTAGCATCACTAGGCAAAAGAAGATCGCAAAGCTAAATATATAAGGCCGTCTTTCTTCATTGGAGACTAAATTACCTGATAGGTATAGATGTAGGTATAAGTGTACATGTTGTAATGTAACAATGTTGGTAGACCTAATAAATAAATAAATAAATAAATAGATGTTAAAAAAAGAGGAGTGAGTTAAGACCGGTTTTGCAGTCCGTCTAAGTGTGAACAGTGTCATAAAATCTAAATGTAAGTGGGAACAAGCCCTAGGGAATCCTTTTCCACTAGTCCGTCATGCATTTGGTTGACATCGTCATTTAAGACATAGTAGGACGTTCACTGCTGAACATAGGCCTCCCCCAATGATTTCCATATTACCCGGTTGGTAGTGGCCTGCATGCAGCGCCTTCCTGCTACCTTTATGAGGTCGTCGGTCCACCTTATGTCATTTGATTTTTTTTTAAATTACTTTTTCTTTCCACCACTATTTATTTGTTATTTTTTTACACTAGGAACGTATGACGCTAACGCTGGCACCAGTGGCCCCGAGTTCGGCGCTGCAGCTGACGCACAAGTTCTTATCGCACAGTGTCGCTTCCCGCCCGCCGCCCGCCCAGGCGCCCGCCCTTGCGCCCGTCGCGCTCACTGGTGAGTAACAAGTGACAGGTGACAGGTGTGACGTCACGCTCACTGGTGAGTAACAAGTGACAGGTGTGACGTCACGCGGCACCAGCCCCGAGCTGTGACACGTGACAGGCGTGACGTCACGAGGCACCAGCCCCGAGCTGTGACACGTGACAGGCGTGACGTCACGCGCCACCAGCCCCGAGCTGTGACACGTGACAGGCGTGACGTCGCGCTCACTGGTGAGTAACAAGCGACAGGCGTGACGTCACGCGGCGCCAGCCCCGAGCTGTGACACGTGACAGGTGTGACGTCGCGCTCACTGGTGAGTAACAAGCGACAGGCGTGACGTCACGCGGCGCCAGCCCCGAGCTGTGACACGTGACAGGTGTGACGTCGCGCTCACTGGTGAGTAACAAGCGACAGGCGTGACGTCACGCGGCACCAGCCCCGAGCTCGCTGCAGCTGACGCACAAGTTCCTATCGCACAGTGTCGCTTCCCGCCCGCCGCCCGCCCAGGCGCCCGCCCTCGCGCCCGTCGCGCTCACTGGTGAGTAACAAGTGACAGGTAACAGGTGTGACGTCACGCTCACTGGTGAGATGTATAGCAGGGTACTCATCTACAGCCTGGTCCGTGAGCACGTAGAATTTTGTCCAATGACCCCAAGCTACCCATCCTTATCGCTCGCGCGTAATTATGTTGCTTTCGCGCTCGCACACTCACTGCGGGCGCCCGTCGCACAGTCGCGACAGCAACGCGCGAGCGATAGGGATGGGTAGCTTGGGGTCATTGGACAAAATTCTACGTGCTCACAGACCAGGCTTTAGCCGTGTAGCGTGTAATGTATCAGATACTGTATCAAGTGAGTACATAGGCACGAGCCCGCTGCGAGCTCGCGCGTGGCTCGCAGGGAGATCGCAGCGACCCGCCGACTGGCGGTGTCACTGCGAGCACAAAGGCGGCTCGCAGTAGGATCCAGGAGCTCGCAGCCAGATACGCGGTGACCGTGGACGAGCCGTACTCACTTGAAGGTTGGATACGTTACATGCTACGTTACGTGCTACATGGCAGGTGAGTACCCTGCCTAACAAGTGTACAGGAGCGTGTGACGTCACGCGGCACCAGCCCCGAGCTCGCTGCAGCTGACGCACAAGTTCTTATCGCATAGCGTCGCCTCCCGCCCGCCGCCCGCCCAGGCGCCCGCACTCGCGCCCGTCGCGCTCACTGGTGAGTAACAAGCAGGGTTTTTTTTTCGCCAAGTCGGGACTTTGGTACTTTTTGAGTGAAAATAGCAGGATTCTTCCGTCAGAAGCGGGACATAGTAAAAAAACGTAATATAATCAAAGGTTTTCAAATATTTATCTTTTTATTTGAAGTCGGCCGTTTGGTGTAGTGGTTCAGAACGTGCTACTATGCCGAGAGGTCCCGGGTTCGATTCCCGGCCGGGCAGAAATTGAAATGATGAATTTTAATTTCTGTGACGGGTCTGGGTGTTACTATGTATAATATGTATGTATTTAAAAAAGTATTTAAGTAGTATATCCGTTAAGCTAGCACCCATAACACAAGCATTAAGTTGCTTACTTTGGGCCTAGCTGGCGATGTGTGAAATTGTCTAAAGATTTATTTATTTATTTTTTATTTATTTATTTGACTTAAAATTACGTTTACGTGACAATAGATAGCAAAAGTAGCCATAGAAAATGTATTTTAACAAAAAAATAATATTTTAAATCAGATTTACTCTATCGTTAAATTCGTCTTTAGAATAAAAAAAGAAAAAAAATAAAAAAGTTTTATTCTTTAGAATAATATGGCGTTTCAAACAATAGTCTGGTGAAGTAAGTGTCTCGCTCCGAAAAGCGGGACCGAGCCTGTCCCGCGCGGGACATTTAAATTTGATTTAAAAATCGGGACGTCCCGCCAAAATTGGGACGTCTGGCAACGCTTGTAACAAGCGACAGGTGTGACATCGCGCTCACTGGTGAGTAACAAGCGACAGGCGTGACGTCACGCTGGCACCAGTGGCCCCGAGTTCGGCGCTGCAGCTGACGCACAAGTTCTTATCGCATAGCGTCGCCTCCCGCCCGCCGCCCGCCCAGGCGCCCGCTCTCGCGCCCGTCGCGCTCACTGGTGAGTAACAAGTGACAGGTGACAGGTGTGACGTCGCGCTCACTGGTGAGTAACAAGCGACAGGTGTGACGTCACGCTCACTGGTGAGATGTGAAGCAGGCTACTCATCTAAAGCCCGGTCCGTGAGCACGTAGAATTTTGTCCAATGACCCCAAGCTACCCATCCTTATCGCTCGCGCGTAATTATATTGCTGTCGCGACTGTGCAACGCGCGCCCGCAGTGAGTGTGCGAGCAACAAGTGTGCGAAAACATAACAAGCGACAGGTGTGACGTCGCGCTCACTGGTGAGTAACAAGCGACAGGCGTGACGTCGCGCTCACTGGTGAGTAACAAGCGACAGGCGTGACGTCGCGCTCACTGGTGAGTAACAAGCGACAGGCGTGACGTCGCGCTCACTGGTGAGTAACAAGCGACAGGCGTGACGTCGCGCTCACTGGTGAGTAACAAGCGACAGGCGTGACGTCGCGCTCACTGGTGAGTAACAAGCGACAGGCGTGACGTCGCGCTCACTGGTGAGTAACAAGCGACAGGCGTGACGTCGCGCTCACTGGTGAGTAACAAGCGACAGGCGTGACGTCGCGCTCACTGGTGAGTAACAAGCGACAGGCGTGACGTCGCGCTCACTGGTGAGTAACAAGCGACAGGCGTGACGTCGCGCTCACTGGTGAGTAACAAGCGACAGGTGTGACGTCGCGCTCACTGGTGAGTAACAAGCGACAGGCGTGACGTCGCGCTCACTGGTGAGTAACAAGCGACAGGCGTGACGTCGCGCTCACTGGTGAGTAACAAGCGACAGGTGTGACGTCGCGCTCACTGGTGAGTAACAAGCGACAGGCGTGACGTCGCGCTCACTGGTGAGTAACAAGCGACAGGCGTGACGTCGCGCTCACTGGTGAGTAACAAGCGACAGGTGTAGTGTCCGACCGAATGTTCGGTTTCGGTTTCGTTTTCGGTTGAGTTTCGGTAAAAACACGAGTTTCGGTTTAGTTTCGTTTTCGGCGGCAAACTTGCCGAAACTACGACCGAAACCGAATGTGCATTCGGGAGTTTCCGAGCTGTTATCGGTCATGTTCGGCGCGTTGAATGAGTGAATGAATCCGATCAGAGCCAATGTCGTGATTCGCTCGCTTGTTTGTTTGCTGTTAGTTTTATTTTGTTGTGGTGGCGAGTATTCGAGTGATTTATTTTGAATTTGGTAAGTTTTATCTCGTTTTATGTCGTTATAACATAAGAAAAAAAAAACATAAGAGCGGTAGTAAACATAAAAAAATATATTCAATATTACTGATAAAAGTATAATCAAGTTTAATCTAATCTATAAATATTTTTTTTGGTTCGCAAATGCTATACGTAAACAAACATTAGTTAGGTAGTTAGTAATGAATGACTATAGTGCATTTCATGGTGATAATATTATGGATTCAGAGTTTCAAAGTTCATTTTAGTATTTATCACCAAGGTATCCAAGTGGCAAGTACCTACAGTAGATACTAACTTACGTACTACCAATTTTGTTTTGAGAAATTATTAAGGTAAAAGACCCGACCATGGGACGGGTTATGTAGATGTCCTGAATATTGCGAGTAATTAAAAAAATCTAGACCAGCGGTTCCCGAATGGTTGTCCGCGGAACCCTGGGGTTCCGTGGAAAGGCCGCAAGGGTTCCGTAAAAAATATTATCCCACGTTTCGTGACCGACGTTGTTCGCTCGCACCGACTTGTTAACGCACAAGGGAGGAGCAGGCGTGCGGGCGGAGTAGTACGGGGGTTCCGCTAGAAAAAGTATAATCAATTAGGGTTCCTTGGAAAAAAAAATTGGGAAACCCTGATCTAGACTATAAATCCTTCTTTTTCTTTTTTAATACATAATTTGATACCTTTTAGAGTAAAAATGCGCTTTATAAGTTCAATTTTAATGCAATTTAAAGAGAAAACAATAAAGACTGACTGATTATAATAATGTTTTCTTTATTTTTCCCTCAAAATATGAGCCTTGTAAGGAAGTTTCGGTTTCGGTTTCGGTTTCGGCCGAAATAGACACCGTTGCCGAAATTCGTTTTCGGTTTCGGTTTCGGTCGTAAAACTAGTTTCGGTCGGACACTAGACAGGTGTGACGTCGCGCTCACTGGTGAGTAACAAGCGACAGGCGTGACGTCGCGCTCACTGGTGAGTAACAAGCGACAGGCGTGACGTCGCGCTCACTGGTGAGTAACAAGCGACAGGCGTGACGTCGCGCTCACTGGTGAGTAACAAGCGACAGGTGTGACGTCGCGCTCACTGGTGAGTAACAAGCGACAGGCGTGACGTCGCGCTCACTGGTGAGTAACAAGCGACAGGCGTGACGTCGCGCTCACTGGTGAGTAACAAACGACAGGGGTGACGTCGCGCTCACTGGTGAGTAACAAGCGACAGGCGTGACGTCGCGCTCACTGGTGAGTAACAAGCGACAGGCGTGACGTCGCGCTCACTGGTGAGTAACAAGCGACAGGCGTGACGTCGCGCTCACTGCATGGTGAGCTGTGAAGTAGGGTACTCATCTAAAGTCCGGTTCGTGAGCACGTAGAATCCCGTCCAATGACCCCAAGCTACCCATCCTTATCGCTCGCGCGTAATTATGTTGCTGTCGCAACTGTGCGACGGGCGCCCGCAGTGAGTGTGCGAGCGCGACAGCAACATAATTACGCGCGAGCGATAGGGATGGGTAGCTTGGGGTCATTGGACAAAATTCTACGTGCTCACGGACCAGGCTTTAGCCGTGTAGCGTGTAATGTATCAGATACTGTATCAAGTGAGTAGTGACAGGTGTGACGTCGCGCTCACTGGTGAGTAACAAGCGACAGGTGTGACGTCGCGCTCACTGGTGAGTAACAAGCGACAGGTGTGACGTCGCGCTCACTGGTGTGTAACAAGCGACAGGTGTGACTACGCGCTCACTGGTGAGTAACAAGCGACAGGTGTGACGTCGCGCTCACTGGTGAGTAACAAGCGACAGGTGTGACGTCGCGCTCACTGGTGAGTAACAAGCGACAGGTGTGACGTCGCGCTCACTGGTGAGTAACAAGCGACAGGTGTGACGTCGCGCTCACTGGTGAGTAACAAGCGACAGGTGTGACGTCGCGCTCACTGGTGAGTAACAAGCGACAGGTGTGACTACGCGCTCACTGGTGAGTAACAAGCGACAGGTGTGACGTCGCGCTCACTGGTGAGTAACAAGCGACAGGTGTGACGTCGCGCTCACTGGTGAGTAACAAGCGACAGGTGTGACGTCGCGCTCACTGGTGAGTAACAAGCGACAGGTGTGACGTCGCGCTCACTGGTGAGTAACAAGCGACAGGTGTGACGTCGCGCTCACTGGTGAGTAACAAGCGACAGGTGTGACGTCGCGCTCACTGGTGAGTAACAAGCGACAGGTGTGACTACGTGCTCACTGGTGAGTAACAAGCGACAGGTGTGACGTCGCGCTCACTGGTGAGTAACAAGCGACAGGTGTGACTACGCGCTCACTGGTGAGTAACAAGCGACAGGTGTGACGTCGCGCTCACTGGTGAGTAACAAGCGACAGGTGTGACGTCGCGCTCACTGGTGAGTAACAAGCGACAGGTGTGACGTCGCGCTCACTGGTGAGTAACAAGCGACAGGTGTGACGTCGCGCTCACTGGTGAGTAACAAGCGACAGGTGTGACGTCGCGCTCACTGGTGAGTAACAAGCGACAGGTGTGACGTCACGCTCACTGGTGAGTAACAAGCGACAGGTGTGACGTCACGCTCACTGGTGAGTAACAAGCGACAGGTGTGACGTCGCGCTCACTGGTGAGTAACAAGCGACAGGTGTGACGTCGCGCTCACTGGTGAGTAACAAGCGACAGGTGTGACGTCGCGCTCACTGGTGAGTAACAAGCGACAGGTGTGACTACGCGCTCACTGGTGAGCTGTGACACGTGACAGGTGTGACGTCACGCGGCACCAGTAGCCCCGAGCTTGGCGTTACAGCGAAATGACGTCCACTGCTGGACAAAGGAAATCCGTAAGGGAGGCCCAAGGGAAATCCTTAAGGGAGGTCCAAGGATTTCCACAACGACCCATTCTGCGCTGCCCGCATTCAGGTTCTTCCAGTGACCTTCACCAGATCGTCGGTCCACCTAGTGGGGAGCCTGCCCATACATCTTACGGTCCGTGGTTGCCACTCGAGAACTTTCCTGCCCCAGCGGCCATCAACTCTACGAGCTATGTGCCCCGCCCACTGCCACTTTATTTTAGCAATTCTGCGAGCTATGTCAGTCACTTTGGTTCTCCTGCGGATTTCCTCATTTCTGATTCGATCACGCAGGGAATCTCTGAGCATAGCCCGCTCCGTAGCCGTTTGGGTGACCTTGAGCCTTCTTATGAGGCCTTTAGCACGTCTCAGATTCCTATACAATCACTGGCAACACACACACACATCAATATCTTATCTTATCAACATCTTATCTCATCTAGATCAGTACCTAATTATTTTAAGAATAAGAATAAGAATAAGAAAAACTTTATTTAACACAAAAAGAAAAAAATAAAAAACAGAACAAAGGGACTTATTATATCAACATTTTATCTCATCTCGACCCGTACCCCCTCGACTATATTATCAATATCACATTTTATCTTATCAATATCTCATCTTATCTTACCAATATCTCATCTTATCTTACCAATATCTCATCTTATCTTATCAATATCTCATCTTATCTTATCAACATCTCATCTTATCAGGCCCGTACCTGCCGGAGCCGGAGCCGGCGCGCGACGAGGCGCCGCCGGACCACTTATACAACCGCAACGTGCACTGGACCTTCGAGGACATACACATGCTCATAGGTACGTGCACTTGACCAGGGATGTTATGGATATCCGTAACCGTAACCGAAACTTTCGGTATCCGATATATATTTTTTTTTGTTGAGTTGCTATCGGTTTGCACTTACTATCGGAGCTAGTGGGTTACTCCGAGAGCAAGGCAGTGTTTATCTTTATAATATTATTCCGATATCCGTAACCGTATCCATAACCGAAACTACATATCCATAACATCCCTACACTTGGCGTTGAAATGATCGTTTTTAAATGATGATAATATCACATAATGAGTTTTCTTTCCATCCTGACTTGATTGTGGCTAAAACAGTATACTTCTCTGTGTCTCTGTCAGTCAACTGGTGAACGCTGAGTAAGGCGAATGTTCAATTTTAAGACAATAGCTCGCGGCTCCGTTTCAAAGGCTCCACAGTGGGTCTAGACAAAGTGCAAATTATAATCGCAAACCAGTCGAAAAGTGGTCGAAAAGCCCCTTTTTTGTATGGAGATTTGACAGATTCGATTTTCGATTCGATCAAAAAGTGCGTTTTGTCTAAGGGGGCAGGACACCGTCGGGTTTTATGTGTACTTGGCTAGGCCCCGCCCTCCCCATATAACCCACTGACTGTCCCCATCGGCCAGTGGTATGCGCTTGTCGGCCGTTTGGTGTAGTGGTTCGAAACGGACTACTATTCCGGAGGTAGCGGGTTCGATTCCCGCACAGTACAAACATTTGTGTGCATGAACATATTTGTTTGTATTGGACTGGGTGTTTTCTATGTATAATAAGTATGTATTTAAAAAAAAAAGTATTTAAGTATGTTTATATCCGTTGTCTAGTACCCATAGTACAAGCTTTGCTTAGTTTGGGACTAGAAGCGCAGTGTAAAATGTCCAAGGATTTTTTTTTAATTTTTTTTTTAAAGCATTTTCTGACGGAAAAATATAAAAAAAGAATCATCGCCTTTGCTATGACCAGAATGGCGCCACTGTCGAAATCCTAACACTTGCCACCAGTGATTATCTCCATATAATTTAACTTCACGTTCATTTCGCGCACCTACTAATTTTATCTCGTAAATTGTCATCAACTTTCTAGATCATAAGCGCGTTCTTCCCCTTCTTCGTTTCTAAATATTTTATTCACAACTTGATACACATAACAGAGACACAAGTATAAAATACGACACTTACACTGGTTGAGGCGCTCCTTTTCAAGACTTGGAAGCCTGCGGGTAACGAGCCATTGGACGTGGAGAGGGTCATTAATTTTATACACATATTTTCTACTTTGCCGAACATTTGCACGAGAACGGTTTGTCCAAAACATATGAATTTGGTCTTATTTAATGCAGGATTAAATGCCCTTCAACTGTCAGGAAGACCACTTTTCGATAGAGTAAGTCCTTTACGCGGTATAACCGGAAAACTGAAAAACGCCCCTTTCGGGGGCCCCCACCACTTAAGCACAACTCCGTCGAAGTCGAAAACCTAGGAGAGTCTTTATGAGCAACTAATGAAGCCATTAAAGCACTAAAATCTTAAGTAGGAATTATTTTCGATTTAATTCATTTTTGTGTTTAATTCTACTGGCCTAATAATCTTCAACCTATTCCCAGGCAGCGACCTCCCAATCTTCGGCGACAAAGACCGCCCCTGCGTGTCTCTCCGCCTACGGGACGCGAGAGAACCCATCAACGTGTTAACAGGCATCGACTATTGGCTAGACAACTTGATGTGCAACGTACCTGAAGTGTTAATGTGCTACCACTTGGACGGAATCGTCCAAAAATACGAGCCAATGAAGACGGAAGAACTACCCAATATGGAGAACTCGAAATTCTCGCCGAAAGTTATAAGAAACGTAGCGCAGAATATTCTGTCGTTTTTGAAGTCGAATGCGACGAAGGCAGGGCATACGTATTGGCTGTTCAAAGGGCCGCATGATGACGTGGTCAAGTTGTATGATCTGACGTCACTGTGCCCGGATTCCGTGGATAGCCCGTTTACGAGTCCCGTTGGGATGCTGCTGTATAGAGTTGCCAGGTGAGTTATATCACCATCTTTGTAATTTTAGCTAACTTTTTTACCAATAGATACTGGCTACACAGGAGTTGCAGCGATGGGAATGAGAGGTGAAAGTGCATTTGTCCTGACGTTCTGTTATCAGACCAAAAGATGTCAGACCAAAAGCAATGTCTAAGGCGATATTTGACCGATTTTAAGTTGGCCGATAGTTGGGTCAGATAGTTGTAGATCAGCATGGAGATATATTCTTCATACAAATTAGAATCGGGGCCAACTATCTGCCAACCAAAAGTTGGTGGTTTGCGTCTAGGCATACTAAATTGGCAGCTAGGACCAACTTGGATAAGAAAACCCTTTAGCAATTTTTCAATTTTGTTTTGTTAAACGCTCAACCCCAGTCCGCAAGTGCATTTTCAACTAGCTGATGCGACTAGATAGACAATTCTATCTAGTTTCTTCAATTCTAATTTATAACTATGCTTTCATATGATGTTGTAGGAACATGCGGCTGGCAAACAGGTCAGAACACGTGCGGCAACTATTAGAACACGCTATAGAACTCCTCAAGGCGGAAAAGTAAGTAAAAAATCAAAAGTATAGTAACGGACAAGCTTTGGTGCCCCTTAAGGGCTACCTTTTGACATTCAAAACTACTAAATTCTGTTCAAAATTTAATATTGAATGACAATGAATAATTTTGTGGCAGGTATCCGCAAATAGTGGCGTCTTCACACTACATGTTGGCTGACTTATACGTGCCAGCTAATACTAACCCCGCCTGCCCGGACTTTAAAGGTAAGTTACTTACGTATTCACAAACATTACTATGAGGTCTCACAGTGCGCGTGGACGCACAGGGTGACACACGAACCAATCACAGAGCTCTATTCAACGCTGTGCGTTCGATTTGCTGCTTACTTAAGCAAGTTTAATTGCGAATACGGGCGTGAATCTCATTTCACTGTTTTTGAAATCTATACATCTATAATCTATACTAATATTATAAATTCGAAAGTAACTTTGTCTGTCTGTCTTGCTTTCACGCCTAAAACACTGAACCGATTTCGATGAAATTTGGCTTAGAGATAGTTTGAGTCCCAGGAAAGGATATAGGATAGTTTTTATCCCGGTTTTTGAAACAGGGCCGGTGTGACAGACAAAATTACACGCGGACGAAGCCGCGGGCGGAAAGCTATTGGCTGAATAAATTAAAACAACCCGGTTGTGCTAACTGCGCACCTCGCTGGAATGCGACTCTCCCTCGCACTCACCCGCACACCTTCACTCATTCCCGTCCGTACCAGAGCGGCGATGTGACGTCACGGCTGCCTGGTGCGCAGTTAACTCGACCGGGTTGTAGCTACACAATACAAAAATATTTTTTCACGAAGAATTTAACTAAAATAATAAAAAAAATAATAGTTTATTTAACAACTTTAACATTTTACATTACATTGTACATACTTTTCCTTAAAGACCCGTTTAATGCTAAGGTTGTACCGACATACGCTTCAGTTCATAAAATAACTGAGATTTCTACGCTAGGCTAAGCCTGTCATGTAGACAATCTAATTAAAAATGTGCTTTGAACTATTAATTATTGCAATTGACTTACTAAAAACCATATAAACCAAAAGTCCACAACTCCCTTCTAAAAATGTTTAAGAAAAACTTTAATACACTTTTGCAGAAGAAACCATAGATCCCGACAGTGAAGACCCAGAATTCGCAAAGTACGCGGAACCGTGCGATGACGACAGCGAGTTTGACAGAGACGGCAAGTCCAAAACTGACGAGTGTGACAAGGACGGCAATAAAGAGAGCGAGAAAGACACTGCGGAGAAGGAGGGAGATAGCACTAATACGCTGGCTGTTCAGAGCAGAGGCCTGGCTTTGAGGGATATTGGCAATCGAGTGAGAGAAAGTACTGGGGTGAGTTTGTGGTTTTTTTTTCTTGGTAAATGTAGTGTAGTATGCTTATCTTCTCGATAGACCGACGCCTTTAAAGATATAGCTGGTAGTGGCTGGATGAAGAAATCGTACTTTTGAGATGCTCCAACAGAGAACCGTCATTAGCTGAAATTATGCTTCTTTTCGACGTAGAAGTGCTAATTTTTAGTAGTGCTAGAAGTTTGTATGTAAATAAATCCGTGAATGGAACTGTTGATATTAATTACCTAGTTGCTGGTGTTTTACAAATATTTCTGTATACAAAATGTAACATAAAAGCATTTATTTTAAAAGCCTTAATTGTGGAAAACCTTGCGGGAGGCCTTTGTCCAGCAGTGGACGTCATTTGGCTGAAACGAACGAACGAATATAAAAGCACATTCACTTAATGATTCCACTGCTTAAATGCAACAACTTTTACTGTGAAACCAATGTTGAAATCTAAAAAAAACGTTTACCTACACAACACAAATTATACGAACTGGCCTTAGTGTGGGAAAAAAAAACTTTTCTGAATTCGATATTGACTCCACAGTGAAAGTTGTTGCATTTGAGCAGAAGACGTACCTAGTAGTAGTTCCTCCGTGTTTGAGGATTCCGGGTGGAGCTCGCTTCCACCTTCGGCCTGATCGTCACCATCAGGTGAGATACAGGCCAAGAGCTTCCTCGTTGTGGATAAAAAAAAAGGAACCTTATTATTGCAGGAAAACAAACGCAAAGCGAGCATGTCTGGTGGACTCGGAACGGCGCCGCCCGACCGTTGCGGCGGAGCTTTAAAACACGCTCTCAAAGGCTTACTAGCGCTCCACAATGTCACCATAGACAAGTGCAAGGTGAGCTGATAGTTATAATTTGTTTATGGTAGTTAATATTGTTATTGAAACCAAAACTCGGTACAGCGCCGCCAGATCGCTGTGACGGAGCCTTAAAGCACGCTCTCAAAGGCTTACTAGCGCTCCACAACGTCACCATAGACAAGTGCAAGGTGAGTTGTGATTGTTTATGATAGTTATTAACAATAATGGAAACAAAACATGGTACCGCGCCGCCCGACCGCTGCGGCTGAGACTTCAAGCACGCTCTCAAGGGCCTACTAGCACTCCATAACGTCACCATTGACAAGTGCAAGGTGAGCTGATTTGATTATAATTTGTTTATGGTAGATGATATTGTTATTGGAGACAAAACTCGGTACAGCGCCGCCAGATCGCTGTGACGGAGCCTTAAACAACGCTCTTAAAGGCTTACAGCGCTGCATAATGTCACCATAGACAAATGCAAGGTGAGCCGTCTGATAGTACTTAATATTGAAATTGGGAACCAAAGACAATCGAAAAAATATAGTGAAATTAAAAACTTCGCTGATTTGCACCATCACAAATTATACTTAGGAAGTTCTTTTATAATAATAATTTATAATCAACATACCGTCGTGTTGCTAAATACCCATTAATCTACCTAATCTATAAATATTAATTGAATTACAAATAACATAACACAATGATAAAACTTACCCTTAACTACCTTAATATAAATTACTAAAACTATAACAAAACTTTCCTCTGACCAAACTATGCACTTATTACACATCTTACACAGAGTCATACTAGTTTACTAACTAAAATAAAATAAAATAAAAATATTTCTTTGGAACAAGTATAACTTGTATTACATAAACATGAAGACACCCTGTAGGTACGTTGCAAAAAAATAACTAGCGGAACGCTCGACCCGAGTCGACGTAGTATCGCGTCGTGCGACTCACCTCCAGCTGGCAAATTTATTGATACCTACCGCCTTCCTATAATATTAATTTTTATACTTATAAGCTATTGCGATGAATGTGCAATGTCACAACAAACATTTTTATGTTTAGTGATATAAGAAATGTTAGATTATAAGCCTAACCTTGTAATTAAATTAAATAAATAAATAAATAAATAAACAACTTTGACCATAACTATAACCGGTGTTTTTGTATGGAGTTTGACAGACTTTTGACGTTTGTTAAACTTAAAGTACGATGGTGCAACCCAGCCTTATTGTAATGACTTACGGTCCAGTCTGCAACCGTCAACATTTTTTAAGAACATTTATCCTCTAAATTTTGTATCTATCTCTCTCTTTCCCTCTTCGATTCTTTCTTTCCCTCTGGTAAGGGGCCAATAGAGGATTCGGTGACGGATTAGGGAGGCTTTAGACGGATTAATAGTACAAGCTTTGCTTAGTTTGGGACTAGAAGCGCAGTGTAAAATGTCCAAGGATATTAATATAATTTAAATGCAATGTAATGATAACAGAGTTTCTCTTCAAAACAGGAAGAAGAGCGCGAACGCCTCAGGCAACAAATCATAATCGAAGAACAGCATCCAAAAATGGCGAACCCGTACGAACCCATCAAAATGGACTACGAGCCAATAACGAAGAAGTCCGAATCCAAAGAGCACACGTCCAGAAGCAGACGACGACGACGCGAGCGAAAGACTTCGGACAAAACCGGCAACTGTTTGATCGAATCGAACTCGAATATCGACAAGAACGCTATACTCATCAGGAATAAAAAGAAAATATTCCCAACTTGGCACGAGCCAAGTAGAGATGACAATTTCGCGTGGAAACTTCATTTGAAGACGCTGTTGTATGAAAAGATATGTCTCGCGTACGCTACATTGGCTGAGTATAGCTACTCGAATGAACAGTACGGGTTTTCCTTGAAGTATATCGATATGGCGAGTAAGTGCCAGAAACTGTTGAGCAACATGATTATTAAGAGTCGGGTCGTGGACGCGAGCTGTCTTATAGGTTAGTACATTTTATGACCAAATCAAGCTTTTGCATTTTTGCTTGCACAATCACATCTCATAAACTAAATAATACGCCACAGATTGCAATTTGTCAGTCATTATCAACCTTATGACATCTGCATGAAGTTAAAAGTTTAGTGGCTACGTATCAATCGCTTCGAAATTAAATTTTGGAACTGGGTGTGTTTGTATTTGTAACGTCAAACGTCAGCAAAACTTCAGATTTGTCATAATATGTCAATGTCACCCCTCCCGTGCCGCTTCCATACGTAGTTTGCTGCCTGTGTTTTGTCCGTAACATCAGAGAGTCCGAGAAATCAAATGTGCTTCTGACGTAACAACTTTATTACGTCACATGTCACCCCTTTCGCACTACGACGACAGGAACCTATAAATAGCTGTACACAAACGCTCGTATTCACAAACGATACTTGCTAAGCGAAGTAGCAAATCGGCACAGCGTTGAATAGAGCTCTGTGATTGGTTCGTGTGTGACCCTGTGCGTCCACGCGCACTTGAGAGACCTCATAGTAATGTTTGTGAATACGGGCGAAAATCTGTTAAGCCTAATATACCGTGTGTTCTTCAGGCAGGGTCGGCGACAACTACTTCCAGCTCAGCAAGAACTGGCACCGGCTGGAACAGTTCCGCGCGCAGTTCGACACCGACCACGAGCTGGATGCTCGTCTTAGACTAGAAATAGAGAGTGACATGGCGGAAGAAGTTGACGGGAGTGTGGAGGACGAGTTTGATCTGGGTAAGTTTACCTATACTAAGACCTTGGTTGGCGGCACACTGTAGCACACGAGGCGAAGAAGATCGGCAAGACTTGGAGCGAGATCAAACGCGAAGCTCGAGACCGAACGCGATGGAGGACTGTTGTGGACGCCCTCTGCCCTACCTAGGGGACATAGGACCATAAGTCAAGTAAGTCAAGAGCTGGGTTCCAATAATGAGTTGGGCGGATTCACCGCGCCTTGCTTATCTGAAAATGTCATCCGAATCATAGATAGCAATAGACTTGACAGCTGACAGCTGTGCACAGCTCGTATCTTCTCTCCACTCGTCTCCTCTCCGCTCGTCTCCTCTAGTCTCTTATTCTCTCCGCTCGTCTCCTCTCCGCTTTGGTAGAAATAACCGGCCAGCTTCGCCGCAAATCTCATCTAGTCTCGTATTCTCTCCGCTCGTCTCCTCTTCTCTATGCTCATTTCCTCTCCGCTTTGGTGGAAATAACCTGCCAGCTTCACCGCAAATCTCCTCTAGTCTTGTCTCCTCTCCGCTTGTGTCCTTTCGTCTCCGCTCCTCTCCTATATTATTCAGCAAGAACTGGCACCGCCTGGAACAGTTTCGCGCGCAGTTCGACACCGACCACGAGCTGGATGCTCGTCTTAGACTAGAAATAGAGAGTGACATGGCGGAAGAAGTTGACGGGAGTGTGGAAGATGAGTTTGATTTAGGTAAGTTTACCTATACTAGGACCTGGTTTGGCGGCACACGAGCGAGATCAAACGCGAAGCTCAAGACCGAACGCGATGAAGGACTGTTGTGGACGCCCTCTGCCCCATCTAGGAGATATAGGACCATAAGTCAAGTCAAGTCAAGACCTGGGTTCCAGAAATGAGTTGGGCGGATTCACCGCGCCTTGCATATCTGAAAATGTCATCCGAATCATAGACAGCAATAGACTTGACAACTGACAGCTGTGCACAGCTTGTATCTCCTCTAGTCTCGTATTTTCTCCGTTCGTCTCCTCTAGTCTCGTATTCTCTCCGCTCGTCTCCTCTTCTCTATGCTCATTTCCTCTCCGCTTTGGTAGAAATAACCTGCCAGCTTCACCGCAAATCTCCTCTAGTCTCATCTCTCCGCTTGTGTCCTTTCGTCTCCGCTCCTCTCCTATAATATTCAGCAAGAACTGGCACCGGCTGGAGCAGTTCCGCGCGCAGTTCGACACCGACCACGAGCTGGATGCTCGTCTTAGACTAGAAATAGAAAGTGACATGGCGGAAGAAGTTGACGGGAGTGTGGAGGACGAGTTTGATCTGGGTAAGTTTATTTACTACACTGTAGCATACGAGGCGAAGAAGATCGGCAAGACTAGGAGCGCTCAAGACCAAACGCGATGGAGGACTGTTGTGGACGCACTCTGACCTATCTAGGGGACATAGGACCATAAGTCAAGTAAGTCAATACCTGGGTTCCAGAAATGAGTCGGGTAGATGCATCGCACCTTGCACATCTGAAAATATCATCCGATTCGTAGACAGCAATAGGACTTGACAGCTGACAGCTGTGCACAGCTCGTATCTTCTCTCCACCCGTCTCCTCTCCGCTCGTCTCCTCTCCGCTTTGGTAGAAATAACCGGCCAGCTTCGCCGCAAATCTCATTTAGTCTCGTATTCTCTCCGCTCGTCTCCTCTTCTCTATGCTCATTTCCTCTCCGCTTTGGTAGAAATAACCTGCCAGTTTCGCCGCAAATCTCCTCTAGTCTCGTCTCCTCTCCGCTCGTGTCCTTTCGTCTCCGCTCCTCTCCTATAATATTCAGTAAGAACTGGCACCGGCTGGAGCAGTTCCGCGCGCAGTTCGACACCGACCACGAGCTGGATGCTCGTCTTAGACTAGAAATAGAGAGTGACATGGCGGAAGAAGTTGACGGAAGTGTGGAGGACGAGTTTGATTTAGGTAAGTTTACATACTAAGACCTGGTTTGACGACGCACTGTAGCACACGAGGCGAAGAAGATCGGCAAGATTTGGAGCGAGATCAAACGCGAAGCTCAAGACCAAATCAAATCAAATCAAATATAATTTATTTGCATTAAATAGGGTTTCACAAAGTGGGTGTTATTTATCCAAACGCGATGGAAGACTGTTGTGGACGCCCTCTGCCCTATCTAGGAGACATAGGACCATAAGTCAAGTAAGTCAAGAGCTGGGTTCCAGATATGAGTCGGGCGGATTCACCGCGCCTTGCATATCTGAAAATGTCATTCGATTCGTAGACAGCAATAGACTTGACAACTGACAGCTGTGCACAGCTCATATCTCCTCTAGTCTCGTATTTTCTCCGTTCGTCTCCTCTTCGCTCGTCTCCTCTAGTCTCGTATTCTCTCCGCTCGTCTCCTCTTCTCTATGCTCATTTCCTCTCCGCTTTGGTAGAAATAACCTGCCAGTTTCACCGCAAATCTCCTCTAGTCTCGTCTCCTCTCCGCTTGTGTCCTTTCGTCTCCGCTCCTCTCCTATATTATTCAGCAAGAACTGGTACCGGCTGGAGCAGATCCGCGCGCAGTTCGGCAAGAACGCTAAATCGTTATCCGAAGTTTCGAATGTCGCCATCCCTCTCACGCAAAGCGAGATCCCAGCATGAGCGACAGTGACAGATAGACTCCAAATTACGTAAACAGCGACATGACTGAGGAGGTGGACGGGAGTGTGGAAGACGAGTTTGAATTAGGTAAGTTTCTACATCATTTCAGCCATAGGACGTCCACTGCTGATAATAGACCTCCCCCAATGATTTCCAGATTGGCTGGTTGGGAGCGGCCTGCATCCAGCGCCTTTCTACTACCTTTATTAGGTCTCTCCAGCTTATGAGTGGACGTCCCACGCGCTTGCCGGTACGTGACCTCCAATCCGGAACCTTGCTGTCCCATCGGCCGTCAGTTCTGCGTACTATGTGGCCTGCCCATTGCCACTTCAGCTTGCCAATCCGTCGGGCTACGTCAGCCATTTTAGTTCATATACGGATCTTTTCGTTTCCGACTCGATCTTGTAAAGAAACACCGAGTTTTCTTATTAACCTTATTTTAAAGAAATAAAGTCGCTATACATATTAGTATTTATTAGCAATACCATACTTCTCATTAGTTGGCGCCACTCTCTTATCAACTATCGCGGACAGGACCATACGACCTGCAAGCTTTCAAGAAGCGAGCGTATCTTCACTTTAAAGGCCGGTAACGCACCTGTAACGCCCCTGGGTCTGCGGGTGTCTATGGGCGACGGTAACCACTTACCATCAGGTGATCGGTCTGCTCGTTTGCCTTCTGTCACATAAAAAACAAAATACGCTAGTGCATGAAATACGGTATCATTGTCATTGATTGATAGATGAAATGACCTGATTATTCACTTCCTCCCCAGACCTAACCTGGCCAGCGAATGAGACAGAAGCAATGCTGTCGTCCTGCTCATTCTACCGGCGAGGTATCGAAGCTGCGGGAGATAAGCGAAGCGAACTGCTGCGGCGTCTAGCGTCAGTTAACAACGAGCTGGCTGTCAGATACATGAATACCGCGCAACGTGAGTGATGTTACAACCTGTATATTTTAGTGGTTTAATGGCAATGGCAGATTTTGTATGGAAGGTGGCGTCTTTTTTTTCGCGCGGCCATCGACCAAACCTAATTTTTTGATTACAAAATAGTGTAATAAACCAAACTTACTATGACATGTATACCTCGAAACTTAGTCTGAACTGAGTTACGAGCATTGTGATGAGATGTTTGATGATTTTACATACTAAGATTTGCTTTTTGCGCGCAAGTTTTGTAAGAAATTGCAAGTGGTTGCAAACATGGTTTGGCCGATGGCCGCGCAAAAAAAAAGACTTCAATTTCCGGCATTGTCTTTTGGACCCACCGTACCTACTTATTAGAAAATTTCAGCCCTTGATGGAACATTGAAAAGTTTCAACCGTCCATGCCAGTTAAATGTTTACCATCCTATAAATGTAACATGCATTTACCACTAGTTTAAAGTGATGTATTGTTTAAAAATTCAAACATTGAACTTACCAAATCGTCATCTAATGATCGTAATCATTTTAATGCAGGATGCAATTCTGTTTTCAAAAAATAACTGTGATTTCTCTGTAATGTTTTCCAAATGCCCTCATGCTTGTGATATCCCTTTCTTTTTCTACGCTTATCTTTTAAGATATTTTTCGATTTTTTCCGAGCTGTTAAACTACCAAAGCTCGAAAAGCGTCCCCCCTTTTTGAACCTCACATTTCTAATGGATGATATCTAAAGCAAACTATAACATTATCACACAGAAATCTACGTCAAATACGCCGAAGAGCCCGACCTAAAGGCAGACAAAGCCAAAGCCCTACTGAAGCAATTCGCGTCTCTCTCGCGCAAGTCGGCGCAGTGCTTGGACGAGGCGACTTCACTGTTCGAGCGAGTGAACGACGCGCCCAACTTGGCTCTTTTGCTGTGCAATAAGGCGCGCTACCACCGCTTCCGAGCGCACTGCAGTCAAGGGGACTTTGGGTTAGTGACTTTGACATCCAAGGTTTTTTTCTATCGACAGCAAGGAAGTTCTAGACCTGTGTCTCACCTGAACTTGGCTCTTTTACTGTGCAACAAGGCGCTACCACCGCATTCGTGCGCACTGCAGCCAAGGGGACTTCGGGTGAGTCACTGTGGACAAACATTACTATGAGGTCTCACAGTACGCGTGGACGCACAGGGTCCCAAAACCTATTCATAGACAATACTTGAGTGGCGGAGTGACACACACGAACCAATCACAGAGCCCTATTCAACGCTGTGCGTTCGACTTCGCATAGCGTTGCTGCTTCACTTAAACAAGCATTCACAAGCCCTACTGGAGCAATTCGCGTCTCTCTCGCGCAAGTCGGCGCAGTGCTTAAACGAGGCGACGGCGCTGTTCGAGCGAGTGAACGACGCGCCCAACTTGGCTCTTTTACTGTGCAACAAGGCGCGCTACCACCGCTTCCGAGCGCACTGCAGTCAAGGGGACTTTGGGTAAGTGACTTTGACATCCGAGGATTTTTTCTATCGACAGCAAGGAAGTTCTAGGCATGTATCTCACATGAACTTGGCTCTTTTACTGTGCAACAAGGCGCGCTACCACCGCTTTCGTACGCACTGCAGCCAAGGGGACTTCGGGTGAGTGACTTTGGACAAGGCTAACACCTGTATTCACAAACATTACTATGAGGTCTCACAGTGAGACGCACAGGGTCCCAAAAACCTATTCATAGACAATACTTGAGTGAGCAGAGTGATATGCCCAAGCAAAGGCCCGGTTTCCACCAAAGCGAAGCGGTGCGGAGCGGAGCAGAGAAGAGCGGAGCAGTGCGGAGATGTGCGGAACGGTGCGGTGTTTCATACATAACAGTAGACTGACAGCTGACAGCTACGCACAGTTCACACATCTTCTCACGTCTCCTCACCGCTCCGCTCTTCTCCGCTCCGCTTTGGTAGAAATAGCCTGCCAACTTCGCCTCACATCTCCGCTCGTCTCCGCACCGCTCCGCCTTGGTAGGAACCTGGCCTTAAGCCCTACTGAAGCAGTTCGCGTCTCTCTCGCGCAAGTCGGCGCAGTGCTTGGACGAGGCGACTTCACTGTTCGAGCGAGTGAACGACGCGCCCAACTTGGCTCTTTTACTGTGCAATAAGGCGCGCTACCACCGCTTCCGAGCGCACTGCAGCCAAGGGGACTTTGGGTAAGTGACTTTGACATCCGAGGTTTTTTTCTATCCACAGCAAGGAAGTTCTAGGCATGTATCTCGCCTGAACTTGGCTCTTTTACTGTGCAACAAGGCATGCTACCACCGCTTCCGAGCGCACTGCAGTCAAAGGGACTTCGGGTGAGTCACTGTGGACAAACATTACTATGAGCTCTCACAGTACGCGTGGACGCACAGGGTCCCAAAACCTATTCATAGACAATACTTGAGTGGCGGAGTGACACACGAACCAATCACAGAGCTCTATTCAACGCTGTGCGTTCGACTTCGCATAGCATTGCTGCTTCACTTAAGCAAGCATTCACAAGCCCTACTGAAGCAGTTCGCGTCTCTCTCGCGCAAGTCGGCGCAGTGCTTGGACGAGGCGACTTCACTGTTCGAGCGAGTGAACGACGCGCCCAACTTGGCTCTTTTACTGTGCAACAAGGCGCGCTACCACCGCTTCCGAGCGCACTGCAGCCAAGGGGACTTTGGGTAAGTGACTTTGACGTCCGAGGTTTTTTCAACCGACTTCAAAAAAGGAGGAGGTTCTCAACCGACTTCAAAAAAGGAGGAGGTTCTCAATTCGACCCGTATGTTTTTTTTTTTTTTCTATGTTTGTTACGCGATAACTCCGCCAATTATGAACCGATTTGAACAAATCTTTTTTCGGCGTATAGGTAATACCTCAAGGGTGGTCCCATTTAAATTTAATAATAGAAAAAACAACCCCCAAGGGTGGAAAATTGGGGATGAACTTTTTTATACGCAATATCTCCGCCGATTATAAATCAATTTGACTGATTATTTTTTTGTTGAATAGGTATTATCAAAAGGGTGGTTTCATGCGAATTTGAAGAAAATATTTCACCCCCAAGGGTGGAAAATTGGGGATGAACTTTTTTATACGCAATATTTTTAATTTTTAGTTTTTTTTTGTGTTCACGCATTTGAAGTCGGTTTTATTTTTTTTAAAAGTTAATTATTCTATCGACAGCTAGGAAGCTCTAGGCCTGTATCTCACCTGAACTTGGCTCTTTTACTGTGCAACAAGGCGCGCTACCACCGCTTTCGTACGCACTGCAGCCAAGGGGACTTTGGGTGAGTCACTGTGGACAAACATTACTATGAGGTCTCACAGTGAGGACGCACAGGGTCCCAAAAACCTATTCATGGACAATACTTGAGTGGCAGAGTGACACACACGAACCAATCACAGCGTTCTCAACGCTGTGCGTTCGACTTCGCATAGCGTGGCTGCTTCACTTAAGCAAGCATTCACAAGCCCTACTGAAGCAGTTTGCGTCTCTCTCTCGCAAATCGGCGCAGTGCTTGGACGAGGCGACTTCACTGTTCGAGCGAGTGAACGACGCGCCCAACTTGGCTCTTTTGCTGTGCAATAAGGCGCGCTACCACCGCTTCCGTGCGCACTGCAGCCAAGGGAACTTTGGGTAAGTGACTTTGACATCCGAGGTTTTTTTTCTATCCACAACAAGGAAGCTCTAGGCCTGTATCTCACCTGAACTTGGCTCTTTTACTGTGCAACAAGGCGCGCTACCACCGCTTCCGTGCGCACTGCAGTCAAGGGGACTTTGGGTAAGTGACTTTGTCATCCGAGGTTTTTTCTATCCACAGCAAGGAAGTTCTAGGCATGTATCTCACCTGAACTTGGCTCTTTTACTGTGCAACAAGGCGCGCTACCACCGCTTCCGTGCGCACTGCAGCCAAGGGGACTTCGGGTGATGTTTCTCTGCTTATATTTTCCGCAGAAATTTCATTTTACACCCAAGACACAAAGCTGTCAGAGACGAAAAGACATTTGCTGCTGATAGATCTTACAGGATTTCCACTCGCTGCTAAACGACCTCCACAAATGATTTCCACAATGATCCATCCTGCGCTGCCCGCATCTAGATACTTCCCGCGATCTTCACCAGATTATTGGTCTATAGTCTGGTCCGTGAGCACGTAGAATTTTGTCCAATGACCCCAAGTTACCCACCCTTATCACTCGCGCGTAATTATATTGTTGTCACGCTCGCGCACTCACTGCGGCCGCCCGTCGCACAGTCGCAACAGCAATATAATTGCGCGCGAACGATAAGGATGGGTAGCTTGGGGTCATTGGACAAAATTCTACGTGCTCACAGACCGGGCTTTAGCTGCTAAGGTTTTTTCACTTACTATATTTGTACTATTTGCTATGAATATAAATTTCTAACATGCTCTCAGATATTTGGGAAAACGGACCTCTAATTATGTACTATCTATCTTCCTACAGCGTGGAGAAGCGTACCCTCTACAGCCAAGCCGAGGACCTCTACAATGAGGCGCTCAAACTCCTCGGGCCGCGCTCGTCATGCGGCGCCGAGGCCGTGTGGGACCTGGTCGCGTGGGAGCTGTCCTGCCACCTGTACACGCGCGCCGGGCTCATGCAGGACGAGCCCGAGCGAGCGCCGGTGAGTGTCCTGACGATAGGTCTCAGGTCCTCGGGCCGCGCTCGTGTGGGACCTGGTCGCGTGGGAGCTGTCCTGCCACCTGTACACGCGCGCCGGGCTCATGCAGGACGAGCCCGAGCGAGCGCCGGTGAGTGTCCTGACGATAGGTCTCAGGTCCTCGGGCCGCGCTCGTGTGGGACCTGGTCGCGTGGGAGCTGTCCTGCCACCTGTACACGCGCGCCGGGCTCATGCAGGACGAGCCCGAGCGAGCGCCGGTGAGTGTCCTGACGATAGGTCTCAGGTCCTCGGGCCGCGCTCGTGTGGGACCTGGTCGCGTGGGAGCTGTCCTGCCACCTGTACACGCGCGCCGGGCAACTGTACTGACAATTCAATTTCCCACCACAATATCCCACCACAATTTCCCACCACAATATCCCACCACAAAATCCCATCACAATTACCCACCACAATATCCCACCACAATTTATCACCACAATATCCCACCACAATTTTCCACCACGATTTCCCACCTTGATTTCCTACCACAATATCCCACCACAATTTCCCACCGCAATGTCCCACCGTAATATTCCACCATAATTTCCCACCACAATATCCCACCACAATATCCTACCACAATTTCCCACCACAATATCCCACCACGATTTCCCACCACAATTTCCCACCATTTTCTACCAGCTCTCTAATAGACAGGATTTACAGCTTGGCCTCCAACCGCAATCTAGGATGGTATACTTGCCTAGTAAATGCTTAATCACTCTCATCATGGCTCGAATTATAGTGTTCGTTCAACAGTATGCAAATAATTCCAGTCCCTAGCTGTCCACATTTATAAGAGTTATCAAAACCACAGAATAATAATAAGTACTACGTACAGAAGTTTTACTTCGCGAAGGTATTTAAAAAAATGTATGCTCAATGTCATTAACAATATGGTGGAATTTAGCTTGTCTCAAGAGTCAAGCAAGTTTGTCAGAAGTTTTGTTGACAAACGTCAGTGATCGGTACTGCGCCGAAGCTATAGGGCTGACTTCGGTAAAATGATGTGACGTGAGGTGCCAATCTGCAGAAAATGGCGGAGGAAATACATGATTTAGCATGAATTATCATGATTAATATTAACTACTTATTTACCTCTCAGTGTCTTGAGGCAACTTAAAAAAGTACATTCTGTGTTTTTATTATTATTTAGGCAGTTAAATACTGCACAGTATTTAGTACACCATTTTCTTTATTTTTTTCCATCATACACAAGAATACGCGTGCGTGAGTCAATGTTCGCTCGTATGTGAGGCCTTGTCGAATAGTACTCTTGTAGGGGGCAATCGTGCGTGTTTTGTTTTCGATGTAAACTCGCGGAGATGAACAGGCCTGTCAAAACGCATAAATTGTTGATGTTAACACATTGATGGACAGTAACGTCCACAGAACGCCTATAGGCGTCATAGTTCGTCGCTTGCCTCTAACTGACGTGTCTGACATTTTTTTCGAAACTGAGTTATCTACACCATCTTAATCAGTTTTGCAAGACGAATGGATCTGTCTAATCGTCTGAAAATTTTGCTAAATGTCAGTTACGTCAGTTAGAGAGGCAAGCGACGAGTTAATTACTCGTTTTACATTAACACTACTCCCATAGGCAATATACGTGAATAAGTAGTGTCATTTGGGAAGTAATTCTTAACTTGTACTGTCCACTAAAGTGTTAATGATGATATTGATCGTTTCGCAGGAGGTGTCAGAAGTAGCGGACGCCCTGAAGCACGCCCTAAAGCACTGTCTACTCGGTGCCGGGCCGCGTCAGTATCTGTACCAGTTCCGCGCAGCCATGATCCACCATCGCCTCGGCTCGCTCTACCACTCGCAGTACAGGTAGGTTTAATGCTCAATACAGGGTGTGGTTTCGTAAAACAACACCCATCTCAGGGGTGGTAGTATACAGGGTGGAAACGATAAGTGATCTCACTCGATTATTTCTAAAGTATACAAGATATCGAAAAACTGGTTACTGATCCTGAAAGTGGTTCACGAGCTCTTTCAAACGGTACCAATAACAGGTTACAGAATTAACGGGATATATCCGAAAATTCAATGTTTCCAGCTTCCATACTAAATGTATGCCAACCACTCAATATAAGAAGTGTATTTTTTTAAAACTTTAAGTAAACTCGTAAATTGCATTATTATTTAAAACTAGCTTTCCGCCCGCGGCTTCGCCCGCGTGGAATTTTGTCTGTCACAGAAAAACTTTATCGCGCGCGTCCCTGTTTCAAAAACCGGGATAAAAACTATCCTATGTTCTTTCCCGGGACTCAAACTATCTCTATGCCAAATTTCATCAAAATCGGTTGCGAGGTTTAAGCGGGAAAGCGTAAAAGACAGACAGACAGACAGACAGACAGAGTTACTTTCGCATTTATAATATTAGTTGGGATTATTTATGGAAAACATTAGTTTTAGGCTTTACTTGCTATAAAATTTGCTATAATATTATCAAGAGATGAGTAGGTACCATATCTGTGATAGTACTAAATGTATGGAAGATGGAATCATTGAATTTTTAGATAGATCCAGTTTATTCTGTAACTTAATATTGATACCATTGGATAGAGCTCGTGAAGCACTTTTAGGATCGGTAACCAGTTTTACGATATCTTTTGTAGTTTTTAATATTATGAGGCTGTACCAAATGAATGGAAGCCGGAAACATTGAATTTTCGGATAGATCCAGTTTATTTTTTACCCTATTATTGGTACCGTTTGATAGAGGTCATGAAGCACTTTCAGGATCAGTAACTAGTTTTTTGATATCTTGTATAGTTTAGAAATAATCGAGTGAGATCACTTATCGTTTCCACCCTATATACGACTCTGATGCAAAAAAAAAACCTTTACATGGAAAAATCCATGAAATCAGGAAAATGGTATTATTACGCGGGCGAGCTATCGGTCAGTCCCCCGCTCTATCGGTGGCGTAGCGGGGTACGCGGGGGTGGTGCGGGTGGTTTTTGGCTATTTTAGCCGAGCGGATCATACTTGCGGTCTCGCTCCGTCTCCTTATGTGAGGTGATTTCTACACCAAACCAAACTTCATCGATGCTAAAGCCTGGTCCGTGAGCACGTAGAATCCCGTCCAATGACCCCAAGCTACCCATCCTTATCGCTCGCGCGTAATTATATTGCTGTCGCGACTGTGCGACGAGCGCCCGCAGTGAGTGTGCGAGCTCGACAGCAACATAATTACGTGCGAGCGACAAGGATGGGTAGCTTGGGGTCATTGGACAAAATTCTACGTGCTCGCAGACCAGGCTTTAGTAGGATACCTTTTGCGTGTTCGTTCGTTTCAGCCAAATGACATCCACTGCTGGACAAAGGCCTCCCCCAAGGTTTTCCATAATGAACGGTCCTGCGCTGCCCGCATCCAAGCTCTTCCCGCGACCTTTACCAGATCGTCGGTCCATTTTGCGTGTGCATTTGTAGAATAAAATCTCAATGACTCAATATGGAACCTTGACGTCACTCAAAATAACCAAAACCGTTACCACAAATTACATGACAGCCCTACAATGTTCAAATGAGAATTCAAGACTAATCAGGTCATTGTCTATTTACAAGCCATGTTTCAACTTGTTTATCATCTTTTCTTCCCAGGATAACAAGCGAAGACGGCCCCAAACGCCGCACGTTACTAAACGCGACCCGCCACAACTACGCAGCAGCTGCTAATATGTTCGCGACCCTCGAAGACGCTGCCATGTTCCTTACCGTGACTATGGAGCACGTGGCCGCGCTCGAGACTCAGGCGCAAGGTAATATGCGCTTTATGGCCGGTGCACAAGGTTCACTTTGCAGTGACACGCGGCCATAACTACTTCTCACGATGACGATGAGACGCAGACGCAAGGTAATATGCGCCTTGTGACCAGTACATAAGGTCCATATTACAGTGAGACACCGCCACAACTACGCCGCGGCTGCTAACATGTTCGCGACCCTCGAAGACGCTGCCATGTTTCTAACAGTGACTATGGAGCACGTGGCCGCGCTCGAGACGCAGGCGCAAGTTAATATGTGCTTTATGGCCGGGGTATAAGGTCTATATTAAAGTGGCACAACTACTTAGGTCGCCGCCATGTTCTCACTGTGACGATGAGTCGTAGGCGCAAGGTAATCTGCGCTTTATGGCCGCGGTATAAGATTCATATTGCAGCGGCTGCTAATGTGTTCGCGACTCTCGAAGACGCTGCTATGTTCCTAACAGTAACCATGGAGCATGTGGCCGCGCTCGAGACGCAGGCGCAAGGTAATATGCGCTTTATGGCCGGGGTATAAGGTCTATATTGCAGTGCCACAACTACGCAGCGGCTGCTAACATGTTCGCGACCCTCGAAGACGCTGCTATGTTCCTTACAGTAACCATGGAGCATGTGGCCGCACTCGAGACCCAGGCGCAAGGTAATTTGTACCCTGTGGCTAGCACACAATGTCTATATTGCAGTAACACGCACCATAACTACTTCAGGACGCAGCGGCCGCCATGTTTCTCGCTCAAGACGCAGGCGCAAGGTAGTCTGCGCTTTATGGCCGCGGCACAAGATTTATATTGCTGTGGCACAACTAAGCAGCGGCCGCTAATATGTTCGCGACCCTCGAAGACGCTGCCATGTTCCTCACAGTAACCATGGAGCATGTGGCCGCGCTCGAGACGCAGGCGCAAGGTAATTTGTACCTTATGGCTGCTGCATAAGGTCCATATTGCACAACTACTCCAGGACACTGTCAGATTCCTCACTGTGACAATGAGACGCTGGCGCAAGGTAATATGCGCTATAACCGCGGTACAGGGTCCATATTGCAGTGGCACAACTACGCAGCAGTCGCTAATACATATATTTGCGACCCTTGAGGACGCTGCTATGTTCCTTACCGTGACTATGGAGCACGTGGCTGCACTTACAGACTCAGGCGCAAGGTAATTTGTACCCTGTGGCTAGCACACAATGTCTATATTGCAGTAGCACGCACCATAACTACTCCAGGACGCAACGGCCGCCATGTTTCTCGCTCAAGACGCAGGCGCAAGGTAATATGCGTCTTATGGCCGGGGGGTATAAGGTCTATATTGCAGTGGCAAGCGGGGACAACTACCGACGATGCCGCCATGATCCTTGATGACGATGAGACGTAGGACACAATGTGCATATTGCAGTAGCACGCGCCACAATTACCTAGGACTCCGCTATGTTTCTTGCCATGACGATAAAGTGCTCGAGACGCAGGCGCAAGGTAATATGCGTCTTGTGGCCGCGGTACAGGGTCCATATTACAGTACACAACTACGCAACAGTCGCTAATATATTTGCGACCCTTGAGGACGCTGCTATGTTCCTCACAGTGACTATGGAGCACGTGGCCGCGCTAGAGACGCAGGCGCAAGGTAATTTGTACCTTATGGCTGCTGCATAAGGTCCATATTGCACAACTACTCCAGGACACTGTCAGATTCCTCGCCGGAGCGATGAGACACAGGCGCAAGGTAATATGCGCTATGACCGCGGTACAGGGTCCATATTGCAGTGGCACAACTACGCCACCTATGTTCCTCACAGTAACTATGGAACACGTGGCCGCGCTCGAGACGCAGGCGCAAGGTAATTTACGCCTTATGACTGCTACATAATGTCGATATTGCTGCTACAATTACCGAGGACGTATATTTCTTGTCGTGACGATGGAGTGCTCAAAACGGAGGCGCAAGGTAATATGCGCCTTGTGGCCGCGGCACAAGGTTCATTTTGCAGTGACACAAACCACAACTACTCCAGGACGCTGTCAGATTCCTCACTGTAGCAATGAGACGCTGACGCAAGGTAATCTGTGCCTTATGGCTGCTGTATAAGGTCCATATTACAGTGGCACAACTACGCAGCAGCTGCTAATATGTTCGCGACCCTCGAAGACGCTGCTATGTTCCTTACAGTAACCATGGAGCACGTGGCCGCGCTCGAGACGCAGGCGCAAGGTAATTTGTACCTTATGGCTGCTGCATAAGGTCCATATTGCACAACTACTCCAGGACACTGTCAGATTCCTCGCCGGAGCGATGAGACGCAGGCGCAAGGTAATTTGCGCCTTATGGCAGCAGTATAAGGTCGATATTGCTGTGGCACGCGGCTACAAATTTACCTAGGACGCCGCTATGTTTCTTGCCCTGACGATGGAATACTCGAGACGCAGTCGCAAGGTGATATGCGCCTTATGACCGTGGTACAGGGTCCATATTACAGTGGCACAACTACGCAGCAGCCGCTAATATGCTCGCGACCCTTGAAGACGCTGCTATGTTCCTCACAGTGACTATGGAGCATGTGGCCGCGCTAGAGACGCAGGCGCAAGGTAATTTGCGCCTTATGGCAGCAGTATAAGGTCGATATTGCTGTGGCACGCGGCTACAAATTTACCTAGGACGCCGCTATGTTTCTTGCCCTGACGATGGAATACTCGAGACGCAGGTGCAAGGTAATATGCGCCTTGTGGCTGCTGTAGAAGGTCCATATTACAGTGGCACAACTACGCAGCGGCTGCTAACATGTTCGCGACCCTCGAAGACGCTGCTATGTTCCTTACAGTAACCATGAAGCACGTGGCCGCGCTCGAGACGCAGGCGCAAGGTAATATGTGCTTTATGGTCGGTGCACAAGGTTCACTTTGCAGTGACACGCGGCCATAACTACTTCTCACGATGACGATGAGACGCAGGCGCAAGGTAATATGTGCTTTGTGGCAGGAGTATAAGGTCGATATTGCTGTGGCACGCGCCTCAATTACTCCCAAGACGCTATCAGATTCCTCACCGGGACGATAGAGTACGTGGAAGCGCTTGAGATGCAGGCGCAATGTAATATGCGTCTTGTGGCCGCGGTATAAGAGCCATATTGCAGTAGCCACCTACCACAACTACGCAGCGGCTGCTAATATGTTCGCGACCCTCGAAGACGCTGCTATGTTCCTCACAGTGACTATGGAGCATGTGGCCGCGCTCGAGACGCAGGCGCAAGGTAATATGTGCTTTATGGCCGGGGTATAAGGTCTATATTGCAGTAGCAAGCGGGGACAACTACCGAGGATGCCGCCATGATCCTTGATGACGATGAGACGCAGTCGCAAGGTAATCTGCGCTTTCTGGCCAGCGTACAAGGTCCATATTGCAGTAACTACGTGGAGGCCTAGTCACACAGTAATTTGCAGCTTAAGATCAATATTATAAGCTCAAAGTTTCTTAAAACTGCCTAAGTTCGCCTTAGCAACATGTCTAAAACTCCTACACGAGCTTAAAATTCTACTAAAATGGTAGTTTCATACCGATAAATCGGTTAGGGTAGCTACTACGAATAAAAGTCATATTGGTTATACGTCATCTCATTTTTCTCTTTTTTTCAGTGACTCCGAACCTTAAACTAAAGTCTCTCCAAAACGCCGTCCAACTGCTAAGGCAGTGCCACTCCATCATGAAGGTCATCACAGACCGCGACCCAGAAGACCAGAAAGACCAGCCGAAACCGGAAGACGGCGACGAAAAGACCATGAAGAACGAACACAGTCTCTTGGGTCTGTTCGAGAATCGACTGCACTTTATACTGAAAAGTATAATACAGTATTGCAGGTCGAAGAGCAATAAAGACTATGAGAAAATGACGGACATGTATAAGAAGTTATATTCGGCCAGTTTGAGGATTAAGAAAGATGATGACGTCAGAATTTACGCGGGAAGCGTATGTGAGGTGCTCATAGCTATGGATCAAATAGAGAAAGAGTTTGAGTGAGTTATTCTTTCTCTTTTTTTATTTAGGGCCTCTTTTTTATTTCTCAATGTTCAGATAACTTTGACTAATAGAATAAGGGATGATTTTTCAATCGTCAGATAACACTGAATAGTAAGTTCGGGTCAAATATGGGTCAATGACAGTTTCTGTTTGGGAAATATTAAAAAAAAAATTCTTCGTGTGGTCGTTTCAGCAATTGACGCCCACTGCTGGGCAAAGGCCTTCCCCAAAGGTTTTTAATGAAAAAAAAAAAATTCTTCAGTTATGATTTCTGACGTTTGAAAATTTTGCTCTAAGTTTGACATTTGACAGTTTTTATAGAAAATATGTCAACAAGACCGTTTTGATCTTAAAAGTTATTTTGAAAAACTTGCCCTTAATGCATTGTGGTTTGACATGTTTATAGTGTTCTTATAATTGAGTATAATCACCATAAAATAAACGATTCCTATAATATTATGATGGAGAACTGACAATATACCAGAAGTTAACATACCAGAATTGGTAGTTACTTTCTTGGGAAATAAATGCTTAGATGAGTAAATAGATCTATTCAAATATGATTTTCAAGTGAGATTGGCGTTGTACTAGGTAGTAAAACAATTAAATGACAAGCTATTAATTTTCTAATAGTCGTAAAATGCTAATGAAAAAAGCAACCAAGTGCCTTAAATTAATAGTAATTAGTAAAACTTTTGGTTGTAGATTTAAATACCACATTAGGGTAGTAGCCACAGTTTTCCACCATCTCATACTTCCCAGTTATGGTTTATTAAAATTTGACTATAACTATGTATATCATTAGCTATAAAGTTGTGTATAATCTTGTACAATGAAGACTGATGTTAGTGATAATAATTTAAGTATGAAAATGATTCGAATAAATGATTTATGTAGATACATTGGCTTTTTAATTAATTTAACATTTTTTTCATAACAATTGGAAAAGTTTGAAATAATAAGTTGGGAAAAATTAAATTAACATTTACACAAATCGACTTTAAAATAGAATCAAGTAGACTGCATGTAGAGTGATAAAAACACATTATTATAATAAAAAATATTTATTTCATAACAAAATAGGGTAAATGCACTAATCGATGACGCTACGCTCAACTACACCAAGCACTGGCATACAAATAGTAAAAAATATTATTTCAAAATATACAAAACACTGGCAGAGGCGTCACGCCACCGAGTGGTGCAATATGAAACATTTATAATATAATTAGTATTTACAAAACATTTAAATTCATCTAAATTATCACAAAATTACAGTTTTTCAGCACCTTAGCTATGTCTATAGTTACTTTGTACTTTTAGTAAAGTCTGAAAGATTTATAAATCAAAGAAGGCAATGTCTAACTTCTAAATTACTAAAAATCGGTATTTTCTATTACAATTAAAATTACGGCTACAGCGGTTTGAATAAGTTGCAATTATTTCAAAAATTCGATAAAAGTATTTAATTTTGATAAATATAATACCTACTCCACCATAGTGCTAATAACTTAATAAGTAGTAAAATTACAATTGTATTATTCCTGTATAATAATTATTATCCAATAAATCAATAAATACATTAGATTAAAATATTTCATATGGGTGGGTCGTAATGTTAGCAAAAGACCTTAAACTCACATCGCAGAATGGCACATCCTGGAACATTTTGGGGTGCTCTGTGGTATGTTATAATGTAAGATTTTGTAGCAAAAATGCAATTTATTGCAACATAAAAATGATATTTCAATAGTTATTAATTGCTAAATTACAAAATACATGTTTAAATTCCATAAGCATTCACTAGAAAATTAATATGTAGGTAAGTCAGGGCTTCTCAAACATTTTTTTACTGTGATGCCCTTGAGAATATGCCGTTTTTTGTGTGAATAAATTATAGTTATCTTTTTAAATACCTATTCCTTACAAAATAAGTTTATATTTATACCTCTTTGGACATACTTATACAGCACACGCTTCATTAAATGACGTGTCATTTAAAACAACGATACTATAAACTCTAGTGATATAAAAAAGCATAATATTAAGTAGTAACGATCAAAATTCGCAGATTTGTCTTTTCTAGTTTAAGCCTTCTCTGATTTGCTTGTTCTGAAACAAAAAAAAGTATTATAAATTAATTATAGCAGGTGAAAGGTACTAGGGTCGATGTGTTGAAGCAATCATTTTTGAAGTGGTAAGTATATTATAATAAGTCATCGCCGCAGTACACCGAATTACTTCAACACCATCCACAAATTAGTTATTTTATTATCCTTCTTCACAACTGGAAAACGACGAAAACTGGTGTGTTTACCTACGTCACTCGACCACAGGTTGACTTTTGTGACACTAAAGAAGCTGGAAATTCTCGGAAAGTGATACTTTCGGCTCTTTCATCTCACAAGGTTAGGTTAGGTAAAAAGTAGACCTCAAAGGGTTCTTCAATGTCTTCTTAACGTTTGAGAGTCCAGACAAACATTATGGCAAGTGCTAAGAAGAAACACCGGAACAAAATATCACCACTATACTCGACGTAAAACTAAAGACTCGTGACAGGCGGGGCCATAAGTAAATTTTATTAATAATTTACACTCTACAAAAAGCCACTATCCTAAACACCTGCCGAATTACTAGGAAATTCTTGTCTTCTAATTTAACGACTACTGCCTTACATCCTATTTCGCTTGACTGAGGTCCGCGTAATAGGTTAACTACCCAGACTTTTATTTATAAAAGAATGGAGAAAAAATAAAAACTAGAAAATAATAATAATAAATCTTTGGACAATTTCACACAGCGCCAGCTAGCCCCAAAGTAAGCAACTTAATGCTTGTGTTATGGGTGCTAGCTTAACGGATATACCTACTTATATACTTTTTTTTTTTTAAATACATACATATTATACATAGTAACACCCAGACCCGTCACAGAAATTAAAATTCATCATTTCAATTTCTGCCCGGCCGGGAATCGAACCCGGGACCTCTCGGCATAGTAGTCCGCTCTGAACCACTACACCAAACGGCCGACTAACTATTAATTACTAGGTATTATAAACAACGCTTTGCCTGCCTCTTGTGTGATGTCTGCCACAACTAGTGTGCGAGTAAAAAAAAACCGGCCAAGAGCGAGTCGGACTCGCGCACCGAGGGTTCCGTACCATTGATTTATGAAATTAAAATTATTATTTTTTATTTAAGTTATTAGTATGAAAGATTACGCGGTAATAAGCGGTTTACGATTTACGAGGTATTAATAAAAACTACTTACTAGATCTCGTTCCAAACAATTTTCGTTGGTAGTTTTTATAGTAATGTACATCATATGTTTTTTTAGATTTTTCATTTTCTTATTTTAGAAGTTAGAGGGGGGGGGGGGGGGGGACCAACTTTTTTCCACTTTGGAAGCGTCTGTCACGCAAACTATTCGGTTTAGAAAAAAAATGTTTTAGAAACCTCGATATCATTTTTGAAGACCTATCCATAGATGCCCCACACGTATGTGTTTGATGAAAAAATTTTTTTTGAGTTTCAGTTGTTGTAAGTATGGGGAGCCCCCAATATTTTTTTTATTTTTTTTATTTTTGCATCAAAATCTTAATGCGGTTCACAGAATACATCTACTTACCAAGTTTCAACAGTATAGCTCTTATAGTTTCGGAAAAAAATGACTGTGACATACGGACGGACAGACGGACGGACGGACAGACAGTCAAAGTCAAAATTTCTTTATTTGTTTGGACTAATAAATAGTTCTTACAAATCGTCATTTTGCTCTTAAGGAGCCTCTACATGTCTCATAATCTTTTTACCCTACCAGCGCTTCGAGACCAACATTTGGCAAGTGCTGAGAAGAAGCGCCGCAACAAACTCAGTCACCACTGTCTGCCGGTTAATATAAATAAATAGAAATAGTAGTAGTAGGTACATTCGATTCAGGAGCAGTTCACTGAATTTACCATGCATTCTTGTATGGTGTATCTTATAAGAATGGGTATACAAGATTGCGTGGTATATTAAACAAGGTAGTGACGTGCTATTATCTAGACTTACATATTAAGATACTAGTAGAAATGACTCGCATACATAAATTTGAATAACTTGGATTGACCAGTCCCCGAAAGCAGCGCCTGTTCACAGACATGACGAGTGAACCAGCCATCGCTTCACTCGACCATATTAGAGGGAATGTAACGACCCGCCTCACTACGCCACCACCCCAGAGACATTTTAGTGAGAATGACAATTCCAAGTTATCTCTTTAAAATAAAAAACTAATAATAAAGCTAAGTAACAGTCCAGATTGAGAAGCATGACACTATAACATTTGAGAAATTATTATGAGTTTATACATTACTTTTCATTTTAATTCTTTTTAGTGCGAGCATGAGAGGACCATAATCCTACTCCCAGGATGACTTATCATTAAGAAAATCTCGAGTTGTATAATAGGCTTTTTTAAGCATGTGATCTTTAACTATATCTTTAAATTTATTATACGGTAGCTCTTTATATTTATCAGGGACTTTGTTATAAAAATGGATACCTTGTCCCATAAAAGAGGCAAACACTTTATTAAGTCTAAAAGCGGGTATAGCCAATTTATTTTTATTTCTAGTGTTAATTTGGTGAATATCACTTTTCTTTTTGAATTCAGTAATATTTTTTTGAATAAATAGAATACAGTTTAAGATGTATTGTGAAGCGGCCGTGAGAATGCCAATTTCTTTAAACAATTCTCTAAGGGATGCTCTTGCTTTCATTTTATACAAGTATCTTATCGCACGTTTTTGCAAAATAAATATTGTTTCAAAATCTGCAGCTTTGCCCCATAGCATGATTCCATATGACATTAGGCTATGAAAGTAGCTAAAGTAGACTAAGCGAGCTGTTGAAACATCGGTTAATGACCGTATCCTTTTTATTGCAAAAGCCGCTGAGCTGAGCTTTCCCGCCAGAGTTTCTATATGGGGGCCCCACTGGAGTTTTGAATCCAGGGTAATTCCCAGAAATACAGTAGAGTCTACCAGATCGATTGCATTATTATTAAGTTCTATTTGAGTACTAACTGTTTTTACGTTAGGCAAAGAGAATTTTATACATTTTGTTTTCTTTGCATTGAGTTGTAAATTATTTGTAGTGAACCAACTTAAAACTCTTGTTAGTGCATTATTTACATCGTCAAAGTTATTTTTACTTCTGTCGATATTAAAAATCAAAGATGTGTCATCAGCAAATAACACGATTTCGCAAGAGTCCTTAACAAAATATGGTAGATCATTAATGTATATAAGAAACAAGAATGGACCCAGAATGGACCCCTGCGGAACTCCCATTTTCACAGGTGACCCAGAAGACAAAACACCATTTATGTCAACTTTTTGAACTCTAAAGTTTAAATAGGATTGTATTAAATCCAAAGCCGAGTCCTTTACCCCATAATAGTGCAGTTTGCGAATTAGCGTTTGATGTTCTACGCAGTCAAAAGCTTTTGAGAGATCACAGAAGACCCCTAGTGCATTTTGAGAATTCTCCCAAGCCTCGAAGATATGTTTAAGTAGTGCAACCCCAGCATCGGTGGTGGAACGACCCTTGGTGAAACCATATTGTTCACTATGAAATAGTTTATTAGAGCCAAAGTGAATCATAAGTTGCTCCTGTATGATTTTTTCAAAAATCTTGCTCAGAGCGGGCAAGATAGAAATGGGTCTATAATTGCCAGGGTCGGTTTTGCTACCAGACTTAAATAATGGCATTAGTCTACTATGTTTCATGAGGTCGGGGAAGATTCCCTTCTCTATGCAATTATTGAATATTATCGCTAACTGTGGGGAAATTATATCAATAATGTGTTTGACTATCTTGACAGAGATGCCCCAGATATCAGTTGTACTCTTTACGTTTAAAAGATTAAAAGTTTTAGTGATATCTAATGGAGTAATATGTTTAAAAGAGAAGTGCGAGTCACATGGTGTCACGTGGGTTTTCAATATTTCTTCGGCCTCGGAGGGAGATGACTTTAAGTTGGCAGTTGTTGCTGAAGCTATATTACCAAAAAATTTGTCAAAAGCTTCCGCTACATCTTTATCTGCAGATATCAAATTATCGTGAACTTTGAGAGAAAAGTCATTATCTTTTGGTTTTAGTTTACCAGTCTCTCGGTTGATAACATTCCAAGTTTCTTTTATTTTATTACTGGCGTTCCCTATCTTGTCCCGAATATAAAAAGACTTAGCCATGAAGCAAACTTTCTTAAAAATTTTTGAATACTTTTTTACATGCTCAAGAAAAGATATACTATTATTATACTTTTTCATGCCATAAAGTTCATATAACGTATTTCGACTTTTGTATATTCCCTTGGTAGCCCAGTCACTAAACTTTGATTTGGTATTTGGTTTTAATGGCTTTACCGTAAAAACTTTGTCATGTTCGGTTTTAATACATTCGAAAAGGTTATTGTAAAGAGCATCTGGGTCTTCCTGCACATACGGGACTAAATGCAATTTATTTTCAAGATTATTTTTAAAACGTTCTAGACGACTAATGGTTACAGGTCTACATACGGCATTTTTTTTACTTTTATTATTCAAATTATTACAAATAAATTCTACTTTAATACCACAGTGATCTGACGTAAGATTGTGTATGACAGCTTTATTGTCAGGGACACAGCTAGAGAAAATATTATCTAGACAAGTAGCTGTGGTTTCCGTAATTCTAGTTGGTTCCTTAAATTGACTAAACAAGTTAAATGACTGAAAAAGGGAAAGTAGTCTTACAGAATATGATGATGAGCTATCTAGTAAATTGACGTTAAAATCTCCACAAACTAAGACCTTTTTGTTGCTGTTACAAGTTTTATTAAGAGCATCCTCAATAGCCGCTTCAAAAATACCAAAGTCCCCAGAAGGGGGTCTATACACACATACAATGATGTAACTCTCAAGCTCGACACAGGAAATTTCGACAACACGCTCAACTGATAGCCCTACTACATCTTTGCGTTCTTTATATTTAATATTATTATTCACAAATATTAAGGAGCCTCCGTGAATGGCAGACTTCCTGAAAAACGCGCTACTTAGCTGATAATTATCTATATGAAAAGAGCTTTCATATTTCTTTAGCCAGTGTTCGGTAATACACATTACATTAATATCAAAACTTTTTAAGAATAGCTCTATTTCTAAGACTTTGCTGGCCAAGCCTTGAATATTTTGATGAACAATCTTGAATGTTCCGGGCTTGGCCTTTGTCGAGTGACAGACAGACAGACATGACGAATCTATAAGGGTTCCGTTTTTTGCCATTTGGCTACGGAACCCTAAAAACGTGATATGCACTGTTTTATTATTACATCGCCAGCCACGAGTCTGCGCCGAGTATAGTACTGCGAAACCCATACATACCTTCCAGCGAGGATATCCTGGATTTCTGTGAAGCTTTTGCCCTTGGTCTCGGGCACGACGAAGAGAGTGAAGAAGAAGGCCCCGACACAGCAGATGCCGAAGATCCAGAACGCCGTGTACATGCCCACAGCCAACGCGATCGCGTTGAAGTACCTGCGAATGATGATTATGGCTTGTAGCCTTACAAAATCTATAGGTTTTATGCCCGTTTTCACCATCAATCCTTTATTTTTAAGTGACCCCTATGGTAACACATAACAGGAATTTTGTTATCAAAGGGGTCAATTAAAAATTAGGGATTGATGGTGAAAACGAGCATTAGTCTCCTTTCTTTCCCTACCCATTAATTTCGGGTTATTCCGTATTCGACCCACGACAAACTCAACCCACTCATTATTTTCCTTACTCAACCCAATTTTGTTCCTTACTCTACCCACAACTAATTTTTAATTTTATGTTCCTTATTCACCCCAAAAACATTCCTAGCTCAACCCATTTTAAAACCACTTAAAAAATATAAGATTTTTATGTACGGTCAGAATAAAAATATATTTTTTAGAAATTTAAGCTCATAATTTTTGTGTTAAGATCGTGCTATTAAATAAAACTACAGGAGTTCTGATACAATAATATATTTGAAAAACGTTTTTCACAAAAGGACACAAATAAAATAATGACTACATGCAATTAGAACTATAACTTTTCATAACAAAACATAAAGTAGATACATTTTTTTAAAATCTTATAATAAAAATCACAGATTAAAGAGGAACCATAACTTACATAATTTGAATCTAATATAAATCTACTATAAATCCACTATAAATCTTAATAAAAGTATTCATGTGGACGGACAACTAATCCCGCGGTATAAGTTTTGAGCGGTATGATTTGACCAAAGTTTCTTAATTACCTTAAAATAGAATAAAATCTTCGATATATTTAAGTTAATCAACATTTTTAAACATTTTCTAACAAAACAAAATATAGGCACATTTTAAAAATCTTATAATAAAAATCACAGATTAAAGAGGAACCATTAACTCCAGCTGTATATTATTATAACAACATGGACTTTATGTAACAACTTCGAATAAGGAATCATTGTAGACTATTAATTTGTTAATTTACATTAAAATGAAAATAAAATCTTTACTATAGGTACTTAATCATCAATGTAATAGCTATCATTTATAAACTTTTACAAGACAAAATATAGGTACATTTAAAATCTTACTTATAACATATTCACAGATTGAGTGGAATCATTACATTATAATATAACACACTTAATTTTTAAGTTACATTTACACTTTAAAATAAAGAAATGGAGCCAATTTTTCTAGGCAGTGGCCCACCACTATTTTTCGATCAAGTAACTCTTGAATAGCACTGTTGATTCTTTCGTCATTTTCCATTTCATTTACTGACGAAGAGGTCGACGCACCATTTTGTTGTTGCAGAATTCTTGCGTTTTGTAAAAGTGCATCCCTCTTTAATATATGTAGTATTTGCGGCATATTTACTTTTTTGTTGGGAATAAATCTATTTAATGTCGCATGCCAGCTTTCGACTGCGTTAGTCGTTCTCTTTTTTTGTCCGCAGACATTCCAAATATGCCGTGGAAAGAAGAACGGTCATCTGTGACCCAGGCCCGACAGAAACGAGACATACCTCAGTTTTTTTGTCATGTCTTAATTAGTTAAATTATATATTTTTTATATTCGAAATCTATGTATAACACCAAAATATTACCCTTTGTTTTTGTTCAGGCGTTATACAAAAAATAATACAAAATGCCTATTTATCACCAAAATTGGTAAATGTATGTCCCTAAATGTCTATTACAGCTGCTATGGAATGTATCTAGGTGACCTGGAGATACAGCCGGATTATACAGGGTGGAAACGAGAAGTTACAAAATCCAAAAATTCAATGTTACCAGCTTCCATAATCTGTAACCTATTATTGGTACCATTTGAAAGAGCTCGTGAAGCACTTTCAGAATCAGTAACTAGTTTTTAGATATCTTGTATAGTTTAGAAATAATCGAGTGAGATCACTTATCGTTCCATATGTATAACCACCCTGTATAATCCGGCTGTATCTCCAGGTCACCTAGATACATTCCATAGCAGCTGTAATAGACATTTAGGTACATACATTTACCAATTTTGGTGATAAATAGGCATTTTGTATTAGTTTTTGTATAACGCCTGAACAAAAACAAAGGGTAATATTTTGGTGTTATACATAGATTTCGAATATAAAAAATATATAATTTAACTAATTAAGACATGACAAAAAAACTGAGGTATGTCTCGTTTCTGTCGGGTCTGGGTTTTTTTTGTATGGGGCGTGACCGTTCTTCTTTGCCCTCTTCGAGCCATGTCATCACCAAATAGTCATTAAACTTCGATATATCGTTTCCTCTGGGACAGTCCTCCATAATGTAGAGATAAGCGTCGTCAATCAAATTTTCTGGTAACAACGGCAAAGCCAAGCATAAAGCAAGATGTTTGAGCTGATTCCTTTTTTTGGTAAGATTTAGTTTTTTTGCTTTCTTAACAAGGGCTTGAGTAAAATGGAAATAGCAGCCTTTAATTTCTGTGTTTGGTAGTACAGTTTGGATCGAATTTATCACAGCCCTTTCAAAATCAATGAAAATTTTGTTCGGATTCCAATTCGGTATTTGAGCTTTGATCAAACGGAACATTGTAGCATAGGTCTTTTCAGTTTTTGACATAAGGAGAACATAAACTAACGGGATAATATTAGTATTTCTACTGTCATCATCCATATCACCGTGTATAACATAAACTGGTAAAATGGCTTGATGCAGCATTTGAACGTACCGTCAGCATAGAAGACTCGAAACGTTGCCATTCTTTGACGCCCTTCCTGTGTTGCAAAACCTATTATACGAGTTTCATTTTGTTCATAGTCGAAGAGTAAAAAATCATCATATGCATTAGGAACTTCTACTTCGGCACCAGTTTTAAATGTTGTTTTTTTCACTCCATGGCTCTTATTGCGAGCATTGTAGAGACCTGTCTTAATATTCTTGAAGTCCGGCAGCTCTGTTACTAGATTGAGCCCCTGATCATGTAGTGACAATAAAGTTTCTTGATACAATGTCGGTATTGGTTCACATTTTACTGATTTCACTTTATTCTTTAGATTGTGCAAAGATTCTTTCACAATATTTTTAGTTTCACTAGGCTCACAACTGTGAGAACTTTCTTTAATAACAACGTCGTCGAACACTCTTACACTGCCATAGCAATTTGGTGCTTTTATGCAACGCCACATTATGCTACCATCCTTGTTTTGTAGTTTTTTATAAAATTGAAAACCGTCATATAACAACAATTTACGGCCTCGTTGCGTATCCACATAACACAAGTCACCATCACGATTGTTATGCATTTTAAACACGAGATAGGTGCACTTCGTACGTCAGTTAGGGGTAAACTGATAAGGGCCGATTCGCAACATTGTCAAAACAATTAAAACCGGTTTAAGGGTGAACAATGGATGGACAAGCCGCTTGGCAAGCGGTATCGGTTACTCATTTGCATAGATAACAGTTAATAAGATAATAACTCACACTTTTACCTTTAACAACGGTTTGTTGAAAGTGCAAGTTTTCCCATATGTATGTTTGTATATTTTATCAAACATGTAGGTGATGTTTTTTTTTTTTTCAAATAAAAATAAATGTACTAGTAGGTATGTATTTATCATAATTAAATTTCTGGACAAATAGTAAACGTTGTTTTGCTATCCATACTTGTTTTTGGTATATTTACTTTGGGTTGAGTGAGGAATGCATTTGGGTAGAATAACGAAATTCTGTAATGGGTAGAGCTAGGAATACTAATTTGGGATGAGTGAAGAAATGGGTTGAGTTATCATGGGTCGAATACGGAATAACCCTTAATTTCGTTTTAAATATTTCATTCATTGCTTCTAACAAATTAAACTTATTTTTTACTAGCTTTCCGCCCGCGGCTTCGCCCGCGTGAAATTTTGTCTGTCACAGAAAAACCTTATCGCGCGTCCCTCTTTCAAAAACCGGGATAAAAACTATCCTATTTCCTTACCCGGGACTCAAACTATCTCTATGCCAAAGGACATCATCCACGTTTCATATATTTTTGGTCCAAAATCAAAAGTGCCGGCCAACAAAAAAAAGTGCTTTATTCTGACAGAATACGTCTGCCTTAGCATTTGTTACTATGGCACCAAAGCCGTAGCTCCACTGTGCGTCGAGTAGGTATTTGAGATCTAAAAGTCATCGACTATTCATACATTTTTTGTTCAAAATGAAAAGTGTCGGCCAATAAAAAAAAACAGTGCTGTATCCTGACAGAATACGTCCGCCTTAGCATTTGTTACTATGGCACCAAAGCTGTAGCACCACTGTGCGTCGAGTATTTGAGATCTAAAATTCATCGACGATTCATACATTTTTTGTTCAAAATCAAAAATGTCGGCCAATTAAAAAAAAGTGCTGTATTCTGACAGAATACGTCCGCCTTAGCATTTGTTACTATGGCACTAAAGCTGTAGCACCACTGTGCGTCGTAGTATTTGAGATCAAAGTCAGTCGTTTCATATATTTTTAGAACTCAAATACCACGATGCACAGTGGTGCTACAGCTTTGGTGCCATAGTAATAAATGCTAAGGCGGACGTATTCTATCAGAATTCAGCACTTTTATTTTTTGGCCGGCACTTTTGATTTTGGACCAAAATGGATGATGTCCTTTCATCAAAATCGCTTCAGTGGTTTAGGTGTGAAAGCGTGTCAGACAGACAGACAGACAGAGTTACTTTCGCATTTATAATATTAGTATAGATAGTATAGATTAGTATGTAGGAGTAGGTCCTTTTCAGGGCACTAATACACGCCCAAATATAGCTTGCCCTATCATCACTTCGGGACATATTGGCAAGTGCTAAGAATAAGTGGGGGAAGAAACTCAGTCACATTTATGCCACTTACCTGGTGATTAAGAAGGAAAGCCCCCAACAGAAAGCCGTAGCGAGGGGCGCGGCGACCGACTTGATTTCGACAGGCATCAGCTCGCTCATGACGGCCCACGGTAAGGGACCCAGGCCCCAGCAGTAGGTCAGGATGAAGAGCACGAGAGCCAGGATCGGCAAGAAGCTGATCGTCTCAGCTATGGGACTCTTCTGGGCAGCTAGTAAGAAGTACATGCCGAGGAGACCCTGGAAAAAATGGGAAATTTTATTCAAACTCCATAACGTTCGTATATCATTGCGTACGTAATAATATTCATTTAGACTGGCTCCACACCTTGACCCTAAAGTTGGTCCCAATGTCACTCGTTCAATGTGTGGATCTAGAAAATAGTTGGTACCAACGTTGGAGCAAGCTTTAGGAGTTGCCTGAGGCGTGTCAGTTCTGTTAGAAATGGTATGATATGTTGGTACGAGTGTCGGTGGCAACCTGTGCCGCCGATGTTAGGACAATGGCAGTGATAAAAATATTAGTACTTACTAGACCAATAGCAGTTCCACAGCTCGAGATCAGCAGAAGAATCCTCCTGCCCAGTCTGTCCACTACGAAGGGAGTGATGCAGGATGCCATTAGCTGTGGACAATAGGATAATGTCGTCAATATATACTTTTTTTTTCGAAACGTGAGAATATAATTTTGATGTTGTGCTTCGTTGTGATAATGTTGATTGGGGCGCTGATAAAGTCAAATAATAGTAAGTAAATGGTAAACTTGACGAATATGTTCTTTCAATCGTGTTTAACAAATCGTTATAACTAAACTGTCACTTGAAAGCATGTTACACTTAGATTTTAAAATAGTGACTAAATATTTATCTTTAATTAATGCCATATAAATCAGTACATAAGGCGAACTTAATACTTTAGTCATATTTTTTATATACACTCGGCATCAAATAAATCGCACCTCCCGCAACAAGCACTTCTCAAACGTATGCATCCCCACTTCCCAACAATATTGGCACCATTTAAAAGCCTAGTTCTAATCTTCATTTCATAAAAGGAAAGGTTTTTACCCCAAAAATGTGTTTGTAGAAGGATCCAGAGTCACTTCTTCAAAAATTAGGTAGTTACGCTTGAGCCAACTTTAATGGCTATAAAACTGTTGAGTTGGGATTAATCGTTATCTATCTGTAAAAGAGGACACGTGAGATCATTATTTGGTTTTATAACCATAATAATTGGTCTAATTGATCCCAGAGGTGAGCCCAAAGTGAGGTCTGTTTTCAAGTCACATTTATGGGTATATGTTAATCATTTATTAAAAAATTAAATGTGTTTTTCTGTAAGGATATTTATTGCGCTTTCAAATAACACCAATATTGTTGGGGCAACATGATTGTGTCAGAAGAAAATCTGTAAAGTTCGCGTCGCGGAAGGTGCGGTTTATTTGATGTTGAGTGTAGTTCAGTTTTAAATCATAATAGAGCGTTTTTCCAACCCGTCTGGCCAGCGCACTGCAGCGTGAGGAGTGTAGGCTCCTTCATCTGTCTGGTAATTGTAAAGAGAGGGTCGCCTTCCTGCAGTGCGGACTGAATGACCTGATGATGATCATCATCATAATCATCATCTCAGCCATAGGACGTCCACTGCTGAACATAGGCCTCCCCCAATGCTTTCCATGTTGCCCGGTTGGTAGCGGGCTGCGTCCAGCGCCTTCCTGCTACCTTTATGATGTCGTCGGTCCACCTTGTGGGAAACGGAACACGCAGCGTGGGACGTCCACCTGATGATGATGATGATGAATAATTACCTGCACAGCTCCAATGATGATGGTAGCAATGGCGGGTTCTAGAGTGGACCCAGCCGCCGTGAAGATGTCAGTCATGTAGAACAGCACCGCGTTAATGCCTGAGAACTGTTGGAAGAACACCAGCGCGCAGGAAATGTAGAACGCCTTGAAGTTGCTGCCGCGGAAGATGTCAGCAATCTGTGGGAAGGTAATATTATTGCTATAGGAGATGTATTATCAAAGACTGTTTTACTATAACTCCATTTACAAAAGATGCATAATGTTTAGCTTGATTGTCTCCCTTCTTTAATTATTTCGTGACGGAAAGTAACTATTGTATTTTTTTTGCCTTCGTTCGTTTCATCTTAATGATATCCACTGCTGGATAAAGGCCTCCTCTAAAGATTTCCACGATCGGTCCTACGCTGCCGCATTCGCATTTTGCCTTATCTTCTCATAATTTTCATCGGTAGTAGACATAGACATTCCTCTGGATCTAATTTGTGGATGTCATACTTGAAAGCTTTATAAAATATCCATCCGCGTTTTTTCCGAACTTTTAGTATAACCCTAATCTGTTTGGTTTATAGACACATTTTCTATTATGTCTTACTGTGGCAGTTTTCTCTTGGGTCATAGAGATTTACTTATTCAGTTGTTCAATAGGCTAGGCAAGGGAAAAATATTCCATTTGTCTTACCGTGGCAGTCTTCTCCTGGCTGGCAGCGACGTCGGCGGCCATAAGGTCCAGTTCGGCCTGGACGCCCGCGCGAGACCTGCCGCGGATGGTGCACAGGCAATCCGCTGCTGCCTCTTTGTTGTCTGGAAGAAGTAGGTTTTTATTAGTTAGGTAAGTGACACCAAGTGATGGTTAAGCTTCAGGGTGTAGTTGATATAAATGATCTCCAGTAGCTAAAATTCTCGTGTATCGATAAGATTTATGACCTCTATATCTACATATCTCTATCATCATTATGATCATTTCAGCCATAGGACGTTCACTGCGGAACATATTATGCCTCGCCCAATGATTTCCATAATGGCCGTGTGTCTCTATATCATATCGAAATCATTTATTCCCTTTGGGGTCATTGGCATTGTAGAAATTTATAGTGTTATCCATTACGAAAGTTAATCATTATCATCACATTTCAGGCAATTGCAGTCCATAAGCCTCGCACCAAAGAGCATCAGTTACAAATAATATTGATTATTATGATTACGTAAAACGCTTCATTTGTGTCGATCCAAACTTTTATATGTTAAATTGTTCTTTTTACAGGGTTACCAACAGAAAATGCTGCAAAAATTGCAGTAAATTCAAATCTTCCCTTACTTTTGAGACATCCTATATTTCGCATCCTTTCCGCCCATTTACTACCCGTTACCTTTAAAGTTTAAAAACTTACTGTTAATCAGATGGTACGTAGGCGTCTCAGGCATGAAGAAGAAAGCTATGCAGAAGACCGCGACGAAGGCCACGCCCACGTAAGCGATGGCCGAGTACGAAATGAAGGGCCCGATACCGTAGACGAGCAGGAAACCCACTGTGATGAAGGCCTGGAGAAACGAGCCGAGAGCTCCTCGAGACTCGTCCTGGAAAATAATTTAAATAATATTCTTAATGAATATGGTTACGGATATTTTTTTATTTCGGATACCCGAAAGTTTCGGTTACGTCTACGGATATCTGTGCTTGAATGCAATTTTCAATAGTTGTCCAACACGGTTCATTCATGGCCGCACAGTTCACATCGAATAAAAAGTGATAAAAAAATAAAAATTGATACTAGATGGCATTATAAAGGTACCTAAATCAGGCTTAAACTGCCTACATCCGAAACTATCCGAAACTTTTGAATCGGTTACGGTTACGGATATCCATAACATCTCTGATTCTTAATACGTAGATGGAATTACGGCATTTGTGGTAACTGGGCACACAGACTAAAGAGAAAAAATTGTATAAGCCCTACCCCATAATCTCTGAAAGACAAAGTACAAAGAGATTTATCCACTGCAGCAGGTAAAATTTTATCAAGGACCAACAATACAAGGTTCGTATACGAAAATGGGTAGTAACATTTTACAATAGTTCCCGATTGGTTAAAAATGCACCACAAGCGACAAAGGCTGGGTAGCACCATATTACTTTAACTTTGACAAACGTCAAAAATCTGTCAAACTCCATACCAAAAAGCACCGGTTATCGTTATAGTTACCGTTAAAGTTAGGTGGGGCAACTGAGCCTTACCCTTCCAAAAATAGAATAGAATAGTAATCTGCTGTCTTCAGCTTAGTTTCAACTTAGAGAGTGTACTCGTATTTTTGTGATACAAGTAATAAATCTCTTTCTATTGGGCACACTTTATGTATTATTATAATTGTAAATTACCGTAGCAATCTCAGCGCAGTACATAGGTGAAATAGTGAAGATCATTCCCACAGCCAGACCCCAGAATATTCTTCCGGCGTAGATGAGGCCGACATTGGTGGCCGCCGCGATGAGGATCCAACCGACGAAGAGTGGAATGGAGGAGCTTAGGAGACCCCATTTGCGTCCAATCTTTGCCGCTGCGAAACCTCCGACGAAGGGACCTGTAATATCATGGGGTTACATTAGTTCTATGGACTGAATAGATTGGTATAAACCAGTCAAGTTAACTGCGCACCTGGCTGGAATGCGACTCTCCCTTGCCCTCATCCGCACACCTCCCTGCGTTCGCCTCGTCCGTACTAGAGCGTCGATGTGACGTCATGGCAGCCAGGTGCACAGTTAACTTGAATGGGTTGTAGGTTGTATGTAATTTAATCTTCATGTCTCATCTTTATTGTATTTAGACTAATATTTTATTTTATTTTAATACACTCGACATCAAATAAATCGCACCTCCCGCGACAAGCATTTTCAAACGTATGCATCCCCACTTCCCACCAATATTGGCACCATTTAAAAGCCTAGTTCTAACCTTCATTTCATTAAAGGAAAGGTTTTTACCCCAAAAATGTGTCTTTAGAAGGTTCCAGAGTCACTTCTTCAAAAAATAGGTAGTTACGCTAAAGCCAACTTTTATGGCTATAAAACTGTTAAGTTGGGATTAATCGCTATCCATCTGTTAAAGAGGACACGTGAGATCATTATTTGGTTTTATAACCATAAAAATTGGTCTAATTGATCCCATAGGTGGGCCCAAAGTGAGGTATTTTTTCAAGTCATATTTATGGTATATGTTAATCATTTATTAAGAAATTAAATGTGTTTTTCTTTAAGGATATTTATTGGGCTTTCAAATAACACCAATATTGTTGGGGCACCATGATTGTGTCAGAAGAAAATCTTTAAAGTTCGCGTCGCGGAAGGTGCGGTTTATTTGATGTTGAGTATATATGGACTAGAAGCGTAGTGTAAAATGTCCAAGGATATTTATTTATTTATTATTTTAAATTATCCAGGTACAAACCTTTGTTGACGCATTTTTACATTGGTGTAAGTCAAAATCTTCAACATAATCATCAGAAAATTTTGTCTTCATTGCAGAAAGATCCTTTTTAATTTACCAGAGTCAAACGAATAATTTGAACAGATGGGATGGAGAGGCCTGATGTTCGCATTTTCTCTCTTACTTACCTGTGGTTCTATTCTATTCTTCTGGCAGAGTCCTAAACGCCAATACCAATTCAAAACCTGTTCTCCTCTTTTCAGACTAAAAAAAGTGAATGAACTTACCAAATATGGCTCCCACGGTAAGCAAAGACCCGATCCACGCGGTCTGGTCTGCCGTCACCTTCTCAGGCAGAGGGGACTGGGTCAGGTTGCCAAGTATGGGGCTCACGGGCGACGTCCATCCCATGGAGTAACCCGTAGTGGCCACCACGATGTTCGCTGAAAGAAAAAACTACGGTTATCAAAAAGGTAAGTGTAAGGCTTTAAAGGAGATGTCACAAATGTCACAATGAATGCGGTCTGCAGTCAGGTTTAAGTGCGGCCTGCCTTAACTTTGACCGCAGAAAGTGTGGCAAATCTTTAAGTCTACTTCTTTCATATTTTTGATTCGAAGGGGAGAATTTTGATTAATGAGATACAGGCCAAGAGCTTCCTCGTTGTGGATAAAAAAAAATAAAAAAAATAAAAAAATGAAGGGAAAGAAGAACGGTCATCTGTGACCCAGGCCCGACAGAAACGAGACATACCTCAGTTTTTTTGTCATGTCTTAATTAGTTAAATTATATATTTTTTATATTCGAAATCTATGTATAACACCAAAATATTACCCTTTGTTTTTGTTCAGGCGTTATACAAAAAATAATACAAAATGCCTATTTATCACCAAAATTGGTAAATGTATGTCCCTAAATGTCTATTACAGCTGCTATGGAATGTATCTAGGTGACCTGGAGATACAGCCGGATTATACAGGGTGGAAACGAGAAGTTACAAAATCCAAAAATTCAATGTTACCAGCTTCCATAATCTGTAACCTATTATTGGTACCATTTGAAAGAGCTCGTGAAGCACTTTCAGAATCAGTAACTAGTTTTTAGATATCTTGTATAGTTTAGAAATAATCGAGTGAGATCACTTATCGTTCCATATGTATAACCACCCTGTATAATCCGGCTGTATCTCCAGGTCACCTAGATACATTCCATAGCAGCTGTAATAGACATTTAGGTACATACATTTACCAATTTTGGTGATAAATAGGCATTTTGTATTAGTTTTTGTATAACGCCTGAACAAAAACAAAGGGTAATATTTTGGTGTTATACATAGATTTCGAATATAAAAAATATATAATTTAACTAATTAAGACATGACAAAAAAACTGAGGTATGTCTCGTTTCTGTCGGGTCTGGGTTTTTTTTGTATGGGGCGTGACCGTTCTTCTTTGTGGACTTTCCCAAATGGATCAAAATATTCTCCCGCCTTTCAGCGTAAGCTTATAGGTTTGTAACTAATTCTGAGACCTAATTATTCATTAGAGTGCTCAGAAATTCATTACGTCACCAATGTTATAATAGCGCTTTTTAAAAAATATGTTTAAGTATGTTTATATCCGTTGTCTAGTACCCATAGTACAAGCTTTGCTTAGTTTGGGACTAGAGGCGTAGTGTAAAATGTCCAAGGATATTTAAAAAATATCTGGGTGGTGTAAGTATCTATTATTGACGGATCTAATGCCAACAAAATAAGTAATCTCTATTAATTAATTGACCACATGAGAACTCCTGAAAATACACGTGTATCACGCGTGGCACGCATGAAAATAGGTAAATTCTTTTGTGTCTTTGTTTGTTTTTGTAAATCTTATGCGTTATCAATTTTACTTGTCACGAGACTTACACGTCGCATTCGCCACGTGGAGTGTGCAGGTTTTTTCTTCATCAAACAGACATGACTCAAACACAAACTCAAATGTCTGCAGTTCCACGTTGGAACCGCCAACGTGGCATGTTTACATCAGTTTGGTAGCGTTTACACGAGGCTTAACGCGAGCAATTATTTATCGCACCGAATTTAACACCCGATGATATGAAAGCAAACTGTGCGCTCATCATCATCATCTCAGCCATAGGACGTCCACTGCTGAACACAGGCCTCCCGCAATGCTTTTTTTGGTTGGTAGCGGCCTGCGTCCAGCGCCTTCCTGCTAGGCACCTTTACGATATCGTCGGGTCGGTCCACCTTGTGGGTGGACGTCCCAAGCTGCGTTTTCGGGTACGCGGCCTCCACTCAACCTTGCTGCCCCATCGGCCGTCAGTTCTGCGTACTATGTGCCCTGCCCATGGTCACTTCAGCTTGCTAATCCGGCGGGCTATGTCAGCGACTTCAGTTCGTTTACGGATCATTTTCATTGTCACGTGACTCAAATGTCTGGTAGTTCCACGTTGGAACCGCCAACGTGGCATGTTTACATCAGTTTGGTAGCGTTTACACGAGGCTTAACGCGAGCAAATATTTATCGCACCGAATTTAACACCCGATGATATGAAAGCAAACTCGTGGTGCGCACACATTAGGGCTGACAAAAGTAGGTAAATTAAAATACTTTAAAACAAAATACGTATGTTAAAATGTTTAAAAATTGAGAAGTTTCTAGGGGGTAGGACTGTATGTATATTTTTGTTTTCTTTAAGCAGCACTGCTGTCTACAGTTTAATGGAGTTTTATCATTTACTGCGTCCAATTTCCATTTACATCTAAATATATAAAAGGAGAAACTGACTGACTTAGTGACAGATCAACGCACAGCCTAGACGGCTAAACGTAGGCACTTGAAACTTGGAAGGGACGTAGCTTAGGTACCGTAGAAGTGCACTAAGAAAGGAATTCCCGAAATTCCCACGGGAACGGGAATTAGCGGGAAAATCCTTTTGTATGAAAAATCTAAACCGCTTAAGTTAGACGCTTGAAATTTGGCATGCAGGTACCTTAGTAAACTTAAAGCTTAGTTACAACAGGATACTGCAAAATTCCCACGGGAACGGAGTTAGCGGGAAAAAACATTTGTATGAAAAAATCTAAACCGCGTAAGATAGATGAAGGGCATGAAGGGGGTAAAACGGGATCCACGCGTACGAAGTCGCGGGCGGCCGCTAGTTAATTATAAACAGCTAATTAAAAAAAATTGATGAAAACTTTCTAACTGAAAGTTTTCGAAAGTTATGAGATTTTTTAGTTAATTTTTAGTACATAGTTATGCTTTTAAGATATTCCGAAGTACCAGATTCTTTTAAATATCAAAAGCAGTTATATTTTTTTGATAGCAACCCTACGTAGCGCCACGTTGAAGCCACCACGTTGCTTATTTACTTTCAGTTTAAAAGAGTTTATCTACGGCTTAATGATGAGATTGTGTCTTGTGGTGCAGGTATACCGTATAGGTACCTACCTACGAGACATTTAAACGAAATTAAATAGGAAAAACAAATAAATACAATGGAAATGTTCAGAAAAATTACAGTTGGAGTAAAAGTAACGAGTTGTTGTTTTGTAAGTGGAAGAATTATGATTTTAATTTTATGCGGTGTTTTACTTCTTATATCGTTGTTTCACATTAGCTTATTTAGGTTATTTGTATTTAATTAATCAGTAGGTACTAATACACTAAATACACTACCAAAAGTTATTATTTTACTAGCTTTTGCCCGCGGTTTCACCCGCGTGAAATTTAGTTTGTCTCATATCGTCATAAATTATTGCCTATATATTGTTCTGGGTTATAAACAATAATACTGTAAAGTTTCATCAAAATTCGTTCAGTAGTTTTTGCGTGAAAGAGTAACAAACATCCAGACATTCAGACATCCAAACTTTCGAATTTATAATATTAGTAGGAAGGATAGGATTTTATTTTATCGGATAACCAAAAATACATACACTGAAACCATCCCGACAACATTATTTTGTTAACTTAATCTAAGTGCTGCTTTATTAATGTGTTCCCCAGTGAGTAACCTCCTTTCTATCTGTATTATAAAAAAATCTTGTTTATTATTTTTCCAAGCGTTTTCGTGTAATGCCTTAGACAGAAGTGTCGTACACATGTTTGTACTACGATAAAGTTTAGTTGAAATGATTAGATAGATCTTATAGTTGTTCAAATAAAAAATAAAATGTAGGCCACACTGTAAACATGCAGGTGGAATTTGTTTAATCTATTTTAAGTTAGATTAGAAGCAGGCTATTTTGAGAATAATTCTACTTTTATGAAAACAAGATTTTGTTGTCTTTGTGGAACCTCTTTTTTATTTATTTTTTTGATTTTTTTGAGTTTGTATTTTTTGTTACAATAATGGCGTACCGAGATAATGTGTTTTAATTCTAGGTTTAGTTAGTTTCTCCTTCTCATTTATAACAGTTTTAGTTATGTCGATGTCGGTTACTGTAAGTTTTTCATTACCTACCGTATGAAGTCGCCATGGATGGATGGCACATTTATTAATTTTAATGTGAGATACTACATAGACACATAATAATTAAGCATAGTGGTCTTTAAAACTTACTGGGGACTCGGGCTTTTAGGTATCAAGGAGTCCCTAAAAAGAAAATCGCGAAAATGTTGAATTTTTCAGCGATTACGAAAAACACAGGTTACTTACTGTAAATTTTTTTTTGGATCAGGGCGCAACCCTCTCGATCTTCGATCGCTCTAAGGGCGAACCTAGGGTTCCCATTGGGAAAGATGGAACTGGATTTTCAACCGACTTCAAAAAAAGGAGGAGGTTCTCAATTCGACCCGTATGTTTTTTTTTTTTTTTTTTTTTCTATGTTTGTTACGCGATAACTCCGCCAATTATGAACCGATTTGAACAAATCTTTTTTCAGCATATAGGTAATACCTCAAGGGTGGTCCCATTTAAATTTAATAATAAAAAAAAACAACCCCCAAGGGTGGAAAATTGGGGATGAACTTTTTTATACGCAATATCTCCGCCGATTATAAACCAATTAGAACGATTACTTTTTTGTTGAATAGGTATTATCAAAAGGGTGGTTTCATGCGAATTTGAAGAAAATATTTCACCCCCAAGGGTGGAAAATTGGGGATGAACTTTTTTATAATATACATTAAGAATATATTTAACAATAAGGTAATAATTAGTTAACTAAAAAGTAAGAAATAAGTAAAATTTTATAAAAAAAAAAAACCGACTCCAAAAAACCTACACTAAAAAGTAGAAAAATAATTACTAATTACCTACTTATTTATTAGGACGAATTATTAATATTTATGTAGGTATACCATGATTGATACTTTTGGAGTCGGTGCAGGCAAACTTTACATGTTTCATAATCTTGGCACCGACTCCAGAAGTATCAATCATGGTATACCTACATAAATATTAATAATTCGTCCTAATAAATAAGTAGGTAATTAGTAATTATTTTTCTACTTTTTAGTGTAGGTTTTTTGGAGTCGGTTTTATTTTTTTTTATCATTTTCCATACCGTCTGCGTACACAAATATTGAAGTATCGAAATAGTTTTTATTGCACATTATACCCTAATTAAACATAGTCCATTGTTC